>NC_141196.1:7805257-10410257 GCF_054491065.1 Syngnathus leptorhynchus
TATTTTATTTTTAATCGGTAATAGCTTTGGTGGCAAATCGGGGTATTAAATGCCCTAAAAACATGAATTGGTTAGTTTGTAGCAAAGAGCTGAGGATAATTTCCATCTGTAACAGATTTTGGACAAACAGCAAAACATATGACAGATAAAATCTTTTAACAAGCATGATGATGGTTGAGCTGAACAAATCAAATTATGATGATGTAGCTATTATCTGTTTTCTTAAAAAACAAACGTGAAAAAAACCCCAGAAAGATCCAATTTAAAAACATTTTGGTGCAGAAATAGTCTTCCAATTCTAGAATAATATGTATTTTTTATTTCGATTTTTATATAACTTTTTATGATCCAAATAAGGCAATTGAGAACAGATTCTTATTTGCAATGCCAGCTTGCCTGCAGACAACTGAGAAAAACAAAACAAAAACACAAGCAAATCCAAATACATAACAAACTGTGCAATATGACATCATGATGAATAAAAGGTTTATACGTTCAAAAGAGTTGAAGCAAGTTTATAAAATACGGTAAAGAAAATGGATCATTTGATGTTGGAATGATTGACCGACCTAAGTTGTATTATTTGTTGTGTTTTATTGTATTAAGTGTTTGGGGCAGAAAATTCAAAAGACAATCGACCAAAAGTAGTGCAGATGTAGGCAACAAAGAGGCTCCTGAAATAGTTCAGGTATTGATAAACACTGACCAGGGAATTTGTCATACACTGTACTGTACCGTTTATGACGTGTTGTTAGATTGTGTAGTGTAAAACTAAAAATGTCGCTAAAATATGTAGCTCGGCTGAATAAAAGCTGAGGAACGCTTCTATAATCTTTTTAGGTATAACAAAATAGGTCTGGTGTCTGTGCTTGCAAGTGAAACGTAAGACCACCTCACACGCAATTTGGCGGTGGGAGTGTCAAGAAACCTTTAGAGAAAGTGGTCATCTGCACGGGTTGCGTGACCGGCATAAAGGACTCGGTCAAATACGATAAGATCCATATGAATCCCCTAATCCCTCGCCGAGCAAAACCACGCTCAGGCCACCATGAGGCATACCTACGAGGTTCAAATTCCTCCGCCTCGACACAAGGCAGAACGCTTTGTGAGTGTTTTGGCTCCCCCTTCAAACTCTTCTGCCGTTTCTGCAATTTCTTTATAGCTTGCCAATAGTGAGAGGCCTTAAATCTGTTTGCACTGGCGGCGCTGAAAGAATGTACATGTGTTTCATTTCAGCTCAGATAAGACCACAACTTGTCGGTCCGAGGCACTGAGACGTGTCTGTCTCTGCTGTCACTCGCGTGTTTTTCAAAGCTTTCTGGATGTCGTTTTCGTGTGATGACGGATGACACACATTTAAGGGGTTGCTGCGCTAGTTGGCTCGGCAACAGCGCGGCCTAATGCGCACAATAAAACCTTCATTGGCCATTTAGTATTCTGAAATATGCTGGAGGGAGAAAAAGGTTGTTATAAGTGAGGGAGGCCATCTTTTCCTCCAAGCCGTGCTGTTCAGATCAGTTTGCCAAAGCACAATTTAAACGCTGGATTTATCCTGCAAATATTCATTTCAAAACGGAGTAGTTTTATCTTCGGATCCGGAGTGAACAAGTTGCTTGCATCTGAAAATTAAGGAACATTTCAGGACAGCAATGTCCAAATTCTGGATTGGGAGGACCACTGATTTGAAAGATGTGTGAATGAAGCCATCTTTGTCAAGTTAGAGAGACTCAACAGAAAAGGTTTACGGCTTCACCTGTCGTCTTCCTACAACAATTAGCTGACATCGCTTCTCCTGAAATTATCATTCCATGCGGAAAGTTTCCACTTAGTTTGTTTTGTCATCAGGCAGTTGAATGAGTGGTTGGTATGCAAAAACGGGAGACATACAGATAAATATTGGAACTGAAGAAGCCCTTTTGATTGAAGTTTAGCAAACAAAAACAGTCCAGTCACTTGGATAACTGAGAATCAAGAACAATAATCAAATGTACCATTAGGATGACTACATTTATTTGGCTTGCAAACATTCCAGTGTGTACGGAGCTGTCATCTCAGTCAGGACCCTCAAGACAACAAGTATTATAGACTGTGGATGGATGTTTTGAAGGCAAGCCATGTTAACATGTTCCATATTAAAACTTTGACACCAAAAAATCCTCTGTGCTACCGGATATGCCGGTTGGACGCTTTTAAATCCTATACATCCCGATTGAAACTACTACTAATAATATATCAGGGGCAAAAAAAAACATCTACTCCGCACTAATTTACCCAAAGTTTGAAGACATTCCAACCAACCGGAATGCGGTCGTCTTTATGTGGACTCCATCATTTTGAGATCCGGTCTGCAGAGTTCAAAGCATGTGTTACACGACTAGTTGTTATTCTTTTCGTGGAAACAGAGCCTTGTGGCAGCCACTTGTATGCTTTGGATCGCAATGAAATTTGGGATTGATCAGACCAGCCTTCCTGGTGGGTCCATAAAATATCCGCCCAGAACATTTATGAGCCCACCGTACGTGACTCGTTCCGTCTATTCCATTGACAAAAATCTCATAACTCCGCAGTTAAGTATCGTCGTTACTTAGCGCAGGACTGACATTGTAGATTGGACCTCACGTATCGTCAAGTCAACGTCATATATTTAACTCATAAAGAGAAACACTTGCTATTCTTCTTTTTCCAAACTATTTCCAGCGCGCTTGCTGAGATTATTTATGGCACGACACCCTCGGGAGCGATTTATTGCAGCGTCGATTTTGATGCAACACCTTGAAATGATCCCTGATATAGCAAATCTTATCAATAAATCGTATATACCTGCTCTTGTTTTTATGTTTTCCCTCTTAAGATATACAAAATTCACGTATAACCTCGGATGAACCGAATCGGTGCTGTCACTCAGTGGGAGTAAGGCAGTAATGCAGCAATGACCACGTTTTGCTTCAATGTTTTAGTCAATGTTCGTTTGAAAGTCTTTGTATGTAAGCTATAATATTGTATTGTATTGTGTGGTCATGTTACTCGATCAGTCGGCATGTATTACCCATCCAACTTGATTTAGATTGATATGTCCCGTCTTCAGTCATTGCTTGTCCTGAATATGCCTGTTTCAGTTCCTTTTGTTCAACTTTCTGTTCTGTAACAAGGAACTGAATGTCAAAAATCACAACATCCACACATTCTGGTTCAATTAAAGTTGGTATTTTCAGTCTTCTCCATCATGCTGTTCACATTTCAAGATCATAAGACTACAAGACAGCACTAAACAATTGATCAACAGGATCTCGTTATTGTGAGGCATCAAACCGGATGGTTTCAGATAATCTTAAATTGTCGCAGAATGTCGTTGGCACCTAAACATAAATAGAGACTGCTAGAGTCACCGAAAGGCATATAAAAGTGGATATGTGTATAAATCAATCGTGTTGTGAATTTTGATGTTGAGCTTTTTGTTGGAGAACAGCAAGTTATGCAAAAAGTCCTGAGGTTTGACACGTGCATTCTAAGGTTTAGAGGTCGATTTAAATCCCCCGGTAAAGGTTAGCATGCATCTTAGGTGATTGCTTTTGTGCTGCCGCAATACAACAAATGCTGGCTATTGAACTTGAACCAAAACCCATCAAATGCAATGATACTTTCATTTTTCATCACTAGGCACTGGTGTTTGTTTACGCCATACAAATACATGTTCTGCTTTTTTTGATTTTTGTGGATCTTTCTGGTATGCCACCGCACATTGTGATCTAAGTTGGTATAACTTTGTCTTCTTTGTCAACACAATCCAAATGTCAAACGCCAAAGACAGAAAGGAGGACGATGGATGGGACCCGTCTTGCTTGAATTACAAAGTAACGACATGCGTGACAGGAATTAATGGGGCTTCAAAGAATACAAGTGGTTAGGAAACAATGGCGGTCTCATGACAGTGTCATCCACATGAAAACATGAGTTAGAGGTTACAACGGCAGAGAACTTCTCCACCAGGGCAAATAATGCAAATCTCTGGAAGTTCACTAAAGCGGGATGCACACATATGGACAAGCTAGCCAAATTTGAATATTGCGTGATTATCAAATACATCTAAAAACAGCGATATGTTTTTTTTTTTTTTATTATCCTGATTGAGAGATTATTTTGTAGTGTAAAGTGTGTTGGGAGTGATTCACAAATCCAAGACCAAATTTTTGGACATTACAGGGAGATCGTCCTAAGGATTTGTCCTGTGGTGTTAAGGGTGATTTTCTTGACCAAAAAAAAAAAAAAAAATCTGATTATTGGTTGCTTCCAAAATCTATCCTGATAGATTATCTTTGGATATGGGCTGTGTCGCAAGTGATTCTTCTTCCTATTAAGGTGTCCCACTTGTCTGTGTTCTCAAAAGGATTATCCTGAGCAATTATCATGCGGTGTGAGTGTGTTAAGATTGATTTACCCCACCTACTGTTTGAATAGTATCCCTTAATCAAGGAACTGAACTTGGAGTGCTCAATCGGCCTACCGAGGATGTTTTGGGGATGTGGGAGGAAACCGGAGTACTCGGAGAAAACCCATACGGACACAGGGAGAACATGCAAACTCCACACAGGAAGGGCCGGAGGTGGAATCGAACCCGCACCCTCCTAACTGTGAGGCGGACGTGTTACCCAGTGCGTCACCGAGCTGCCCTCTTCTAACATTTCATACTAAACTAATAAAAGCATGAATCATTCCTGCTGATACTGTATCAGATTAATATTGGTGTTAGACAGTACTCTAGGATGCAGTACTGGTGTCGTAAAAGTTGAGATGCATCAGGACATACCGGCTTACCGATCCTCACATTATCTTTAGTTTAGTATACTTTTAACACTGGTTAATTTGTTTTTACACTTATGTTACACTTCATAATGTTAAAGAGAAATGATACTTCATCATTTCCAATGGGAACATATTTGGAAATGCATAAAATATCCCACAATCTATTATGTTCAACATCAGTTTCCACGTTATTTGTTGATTTTCCTTTTTTAACTGAGGCAGACATTTCAAAATGTAAAATGTCGGGAACTTTATGGTATTTAGCGTATCTCTATGTTGTATGTGTCTAATGTAAGTGTGTGTGTGTGTGTGTGTGTGTGTGTGTGTGTGTGTGTCTGTGTGTGTTTCTTGAATTTAGTTTATGGATGTTGGTCATAAAAGGATTTAATGTTCATTAAAGTCGGTTTGCCACAAACTTCTCTAATAAAAAGCTTGAAAACACAGACAACCACAGAAAGACATTTAAATAGATATTGAAAAATAAAAATGACTGTACTCATCAGAATGGATGTGGACTATATTTTCCGCACTCGTATCTTATATATATATATATATATATATATATATATATATATATATATATTATATTATATTATATTGATCAGGAATGAAATGAAATGTTTTTAGAGTAAAATTTAATTCTATGTTGTCTGTATCTTCCTGTGTACTCTAACAAAATGCGACATTCCTGATTTTCCGTGTCCCCAGATGCTTTGGAGCTGTGAAAGTGATTAACTCTAGATCTTTTTTTTTTAAGTGAGAGGGTATTTCCTGCTGCTGACACGCTTGAATAGATGATGTGCTAAGTTGCGGTGCCCCTCTGTTTTCACAGTGGCTCCTCTCGCAGTACAGTAATCCGGAGTCCCTGATTTATAACGTCTTCTTGGAATCCGGCCCACATCCCTCGGATTATGTCTCTGAAACCAGATTAATTCAAGACTAGCTGGGAAGATGGTTGGAAGAATGAGGAAATAATGATGATTGTAGAGGTGTGCAAGAGGTTGCGTTGAAGCTAACCCCAGCACAAATTAACACAAGGCCATTTTAACACAGCCTGTTAAGGTCGGAAAAAATTTGTCTTTCCCCGAGTTTCCAAGGAAGGAAGAATCAGAGCTGTAACAGAGCTGGTGCGAATTCAAACACCATGCGCTCACGTTTCCCACTCTCTTTGGTTGAAATCGGTGGTCATTGCTGAATATTTTATGTCTCACCAGATGATGACTTGGTTTGTATAGCGAAATGCTATATTGTTGTGATGTTTACAATAATCCCGAGAGGGTCACGCCCTGCTGCAAATAGAGCTTCGTCCCTACCAAAAATATTTGTAATTGCCTCTATTCATTGTTTTGACTGAAAATATGTATATCGTAGACTCTTATCCCAAAATACTTTCATGTCAGCCACAATATTAGCATGAAAAATAATTTTCACGCTGAAAATAAATTGAGGAATGTTTATTTGGAATTGCAGTAATCAAATTTTGAGTAGGATCCTAAATACGCCGAAAATGTCAGTTTGGGTGTAATAGTACTGGAACAAAAAGCAAAATATGTTTGTTGTTATTTGTATAGAGGAAGAATGTTTAATTATGTTCAAAG
The DNA here is from genome assembly GCF_054491065.1 of Syngnathus leptorhynchus. Classification (NCBI taxonomy): domain Eukaryota; kingdom Metazoa; phylum Chordata; class Actinopteri; order Syngnathiformes; family Syngnathidae; genus Syngnathus; species Syngnathus leptorhynchus. The sequence continues at coordinate 7,811,656 of NC_141196.1, forward strand.
TAGAAAAAACAGGAAATTCCCCAACTGATAAAAAGTTCATAAATGTCGAAGAATGGCGAAAAATTCCAGAAATAGCAAATAGAAAAATGGTGAGTTTGAGAATAATATGCAGGGGGCTAGCATCTATATGGTTTGGATGCAGAAAATATGTGTGTAAAAAGCTTCTCATTCACTTTTTTGGTTGACTTCAGTCGCTGAAGGTTGGTTTTTTTTTTTGTCTCCGGAAGCTTCTTAGGTTCACTTAAGGCTGCTTTTTTGTGTTCTACGGTCTACCTGCCCCCACAATTCCCACCGATGTTCTAAAAAACAAGAACATCAATCAGTCCTCACATCATATCAATAGTAGCAGGTTGGAGTTTACATCCAAATGTGTTCTTTCCCACAATAAACTCGAGACTACTGCATATCTTCGACTGCTTGACTGCTTAAACCACACGGCGGTATGCGTCAGTAATTAATTTAAATTACACTGCTGAGATGTCACTTCCAATGAAAACGCATTGAAAATCACAAGCAGATTAAGTTCAATCATTACTTTAATAGTTGTTTTTCCAGTCCTGCGGTAGCTCGTCCCCGTGGGTGCGTCTTCATCGGGGTCAACTTGCAAGCCAGCGTCTCGGCTTGCCATCAGATGTCAGTTTTGGATCTTTGTGAAGAACTGGCGGTTTTTCTCAGGGTAAACTGATCCGAAGGGGTGTCGGGCGACGGCTGCTCGGTGTGATGCCAGTGATTTTCGGTCTTTCTTTCTTTTTATTGGAGGTATAACAGTGAAAGCCACAGACAGACAAGAGGGCTGCTGTTTTCCCATCTATTATATCAAGCAAATGCGAAGCAAATTCCAATTCTGATTATCATAGTTAATGGAAACTAATGAGATTGTAAAACAATATTTGATTTTTTTTTTTTTTAAATGAAAGCTTTTTGAAATGACAACTTAGATTTATAAAACTAACCATAATTATTGTGAAAATGTTATACTTATAATGACTGGATTATTTAAGTCATAGTTTACCTACCTTCTATTTTGTGCTAAATTGAATCAAAGCTTATCACTGGTGGAACAGTGATCCATTGGCTACATTTCAGTTCAGGCAGTTGGGTTTCAGTTCCCCCTCAGTGACGATGTAAATCGAAGTGTGAATGATTGTCTGTCTCTACATATATGTGGCTGACCAGAATCTGGTACAACGTGTAGTTTGCCTTTAACACAAAGTCAGTTGTGACAGGCTCTGGATGGATAAATGAATGTCAAAAAAGGCAATTTATCAAAGCACCACATTTTCTTCTCATGTAAACACAAGATTCGTAAAGTCAAAAGAGCATTATTAAATAAAACCCAAAATTATGAGAACATAGCATGCCTGTATGCGTTTTATCAGGTCCTACAATAGGCCGATAAATAATATTTGTCATTGTAATGAGGTGAATGGAACTGGATGGTAGAAGGAGCCAGTGGGAAGTTAATAGTGTGGTTTTAAAGGTCTCAGCAGGTTTTTAAGGAAATCCGTAATTGTCGTTAATAATCCGGTTGGTGGTGGCTCCGCCGACGCTGATGGAAATGCTGGAATGCGCTGACCCGACTGAGCCAATCGAGCACTTGATGAATGAGTTGTGCAAAAGTGTGGTGGTGGTGGGAGGTCTACTCTTGGCAAACCTTGCCAGGCTAAAGAGGATGAACCCCTTGGATTGTCTTCACAAAATCAAACCAACGCCCTCCTCGGAATCGACCGCGGAATGTGTGAGTTATAAGATTTTGTCAAACAGTCGCATTCTTACCTGAAAGCAGCAGACGATCGATTGAAAACAAGCGAGAATCTGGTTTAGTTTGAGCTTGCATTTGATGAAAAGTTTTGGTCGTTAAAACAACAAAAAAATACCCCCCCCCCCAATCATACAGCAAAGTCCTGCTAATCAAAACTGACCAAGCGTGGGAGGCTGTGTAGAAGTTGGCGAATAATTGCATATATCAATGTCAGTGCCAACATCAAGCTAGAGCTTTGGAGGATGCATACCAGCACCGTGTTGCTGCCCTGGAGTTTGTTAAGCTGCCACCGTGCCAGTCATGGATCTCCAAAACAGACACTTAGCATCCAACTGGGTCCATGTGGTGTTCATTCCCAATCACGTGGGATTCCCTCTGGCCCTGCGGTAAACTGAAACCATTCCTCTCTGCCTCATCAGTCAAGTGCCTCGTTGTGACCCAGACATGCTATACTTTTGCTGAGACTTCCAAAAGCCACGCTTTGGCAAAGGTGGTAAAAACTGTGACGTGTGTAGAAGTATGGATACTTCCTTTGCAAACGAAATATTTTCCCTGTTATTAGTTCAGTTATTTGGTCTGTAAAACAAAAAACACGACATATCATATTTAACAGTAAGCTAGCATTAGTTTGACTTTCATTAATTTGTGTTCTTAGAAGTGAATAACACAAAATACAAAATTATTAACTTTTATGTTTTATTTTATGTTTATATTTTTTGGGCCAGAAGTTTTGATGCTTCTATATCAAAATCCAGTCATCATAAATTACAATGTACTTTTTTTTATATATTTTTTTTTTCATCAGGGATGCAAAACAATTCTACATTTTTTTTTGCGCTGATTGTGAATCGGCCCTTGATTAATCGAATAATAGTCTGCTCGGTTGATGCTAAATACAATCATAAACTCCATTGAAAAGCTAAGGAATAGCATCAACGTTGTGGTGTTTAACAACAGATATTGAAACACAAATGGGGCAGCAACACGTTTAGAAAGACAATGATACTCACAGGTATATTTATTTGTGAAAAAAAGACAAATACGGCAACTTATTAAAAAACTGAGCATCTTTGAGATATGTTAAATACAGTATAAATAACATAAGTCACACCTCTGGAGTCCACTAAACTACATACCTGAAAAGTCAACTCAAGTATGCCTCAAAAATATTTGCACCCTGTTACTCCCCCAGTAAGAAGTGAAGTGTAAAGGGAGTAACGTCCACCCGGCTGACATCTCCAGTTGCAATGGGGATGGATCACCCACACCAACGTGACTACTAATGATGATGTGAGCGCAGAGGGCAGCACGGCGGCATCCATCACATCAAATGTTTTCTGAACTTAATGGATTATCTGCCACACCACTCTAATCATGTGCACATGTGGAGCTGGCGGTCCAGACGGGGGGCCAACCAACCATAGCGACGGCGGCTACTGTGACCAAGCACATTACAAGACACTTGGGGAAACCTTTTCGGGTTCGTAGCTGCAAAACATGTCAGAGGTGGCTAAAACTCACCAAGAGCAGTCTAAGAGCCCATCTTCTAAAAGAGCAACTTCATTCGTCTGCTGAGGCACGTGGCCTTACAAAATAAGGCAACAGGTGGCAGTAACTACAAGTTGAGGGTCAGTCCTGCCAATACATCTTTCACTTGCCACCTGAAACTAAGATTAAACACAAAACACATGACAATAACAACTAATAAAAAAACAGCAATATTGTTCCTATGAAATGTCAACAATAAAAGTATTTCTGGCCTTCACTTTGGTTTAGTTGCAAATGTAACATGCAGAAAGAAATGATTTCACAAAAAACCTCCGCTGAGGGTTCCTTTTTGCGACTAGCGAGTGTGTTCAAAAATAATCTCCAAGCGCACTCTGCTTCTCTCTGACCATTTGGAAATTCTGAACATTCTTCAAATATGCCATTCAGTATTTCAGACTGCCCCAAATAGGAGTGCTGAAGTCCAATGTGTCAGGAAGTACAGACAGAAACCATTCAAGCACGAGCTGTTGACTGCTTTATAACTTAGCCTGTATTCAGAAATTATTCGGAGGGGAGCGCATTCTGTCGGTGGTGTCAGGATAGATTTCTGGACGCACCCTGTGTTGATGGTGGCTAACAAGCTCTGGTTGGCCGAATCCCGTGTTACATTGTGGCCAAAGGTTATTGCGCCCTTTGTTGCTGCTGCATGCTAAATTAGCGATACATCATACATTAGTTGTCTTGCTTCCTCTTCCATTTGTTCTACTTTTGTTTGGCGATTGGCCAGAACTAGGACCACTATTGGAATCAAAACAAAGTTAGGTAAACAAAGAATAAAACTGTAGAGATAATATATTTTTGGGTGCCTTGTGTTTTTGCAAAGAAACGGGAGTGTGCCGTGCCAGTATTTCCTGGCTCGTTATGTTTGTTGAGTTGGATGGCACTACTGCAGGTTTGCCTTCTGAGGAAATGCAGAGTTGTAGGAAACAGCTGGCCTATCGGACAGTGGCTGCTTTCTCTTGTGATGTTAGTAAAGCTTGCACTGTCGGCTATGACAACATAGAGAAAAGAAAACAAGCTCCTGTCTTTCTCTCTCCAGCCTTGAGACTAGTTGCCCATGTGAAGAAACAACAAAGCAGAGGTCCCATATAAACAAATGGAAATTTGTACCAATGGGGTTCCTGTATGGGGAAGTGTTTGACAGCCATTAGAGAACTCGAATCTTCTCCAAGGCCAAACAGTTTTAGTTAAGATCCATAGCAAATTGTTCACCTTCACAGATCACCACCTCATGGCTAAATTTTAGTGTCCTCATCAAAATCGCTGAGTCGTCTTGAAAAAAAATCTCCACGTCTGTTTAATACAATGAACAAGGAGTTTAATTGGCAATTAACTATTTAATGGTGGTATTGACTGAGAGAAATTGAAGTGAATATTTCCCTTAGATGCTAAATCACTAACGTGAGCTGCGAGCGTACCAGTTTTTAACATTGAACATAAAACCCCTGCCTTATTGTGGTTAGCTAGTCGCTAAAAATGTCTCCTTTTTATATCTATCAGAGTAGTTTTGTGCTCTTTCTGTAAGTGTCGCAAGATTCTGCCAATACGTTGTGATGGATCTCGGCTGTTTTAAGATTTTTGTACGGTTTGTTGGGGTGGGATCACCCGGCAAACAAAATATAAGTAAAACACTGTGATTATCCATACATCAACAGTATGAGAAACAGTGAAATGGAATTTTGTGACAGTTTCATAAAGCACAAAATCAGTAAAAAAAAAAAATAGAGGTTAACAGTCCAAATCACATCCGCTATAATCATGCCACCCCTTTTTCTAAATTGGGTTCTACTTGTTATTTGATAGTGTTTGCCTACTTCATGACTGTTGTTAAATGATGGGAAAATGCAACCATCTGGGCATGAGGTTAAGCAGGCCTCTCAGCGTGCTACCAGTGTCCCCATCCCTGTCTGCAATAACTTTTTACAAGGTATTGTCATTCTTGTAATTTTCTGATGCTACAGTGTAAAGTAAAGGCAAATTGAACCCTTATAATTGTCAGAATCTTCATGTGTGGCCGAGGGATAATGTTGGAATAATTAACTCAGGAGTGTGTTTAAGTTGTAGTTTAACAACAAGAATTCGCACCCGTCAGTCTTTCGAATGAACTTGAAAACAGATTGCGGTTTGTACAGTAAAGCATGTTCAATCAGAAGCAGATGTATTTATAATCACCCGTATGGAAGCCGATCCAGACTCAATAGTTCCTCTTTTTACTACACAGTCTACAAAACAATCACACTACACATCATGACGATGAAGAATCTACCATTACTGTTCGTTCCACAACAAGCAAACATGCTTGACATGTGGATTCAGTTAGCCAGCAGTTGCTTATTTTGGCATTCCATCAGTACCTCAGACCAGCTGTCGAGTATCGCCCATCCGCTAATTTCTTTTTGTTTTGGTCGGCCTGCACTTCCGAGAAACATCTCCACTGTCTTCACCCGCTAGTGACCAACTGTGGGGTACTGGCAGAGAGTTCACAGTTGGTCTTTAGGAGAACTGAAAGCAGCTGCCTAATGAAAGTTAGTGGAGGGAACCCAAAAAATGAGTACAAAAACACTAAAACGCAGCACGATATATGTCTCACCAAAAATCTCCAATTTGCGGTTTGTTGTTTGTTAAAATGCGTTGGTGGACTGGTTGGTAGGCATTGTATTGTGGGAGGATTAATTGCCATAAAGCAAGCCATCGAGGGGAAAGGGACAATAGTCATTTAGTCTTACTGTAATACCCTTGTGTGGTGAAACGTTTGAACAGTCACCAAGACAATTTTCAGACATTTATTGTATTGCTTGAGAACAGTTAAACATAAACACTTTGAGCACAACTATGTGGGGGCTGCAACAATACTCAAAGGCAGTATTCTTTCTGCTCTGTGGGAACAACAACTTGGAGCTTTCATAGTTGGGCACCTTCACAGTCTCTTCTTCCTGCTTTAAATTGCTCGGCACCTTTTACCTCATGCTGCTCGGCAAAATGTGCCGTAACGTGGTACTTCTATGAAGAAAAAAAAAAAGAGGTGTAACAAAAATGATTGCATAAAAATCGGCGCTATAGAAATGATGCTAACTTATTTTTGGCATATATATAGAGCGGAACATTGTATCTGGGAGGGAGAAAACAACAGGGAACAAAAAAAAAAAAATTGTATATAATCTCTCTGTAATTAGGAATTTTCACGTCTGGAACATACTTCATTTCCCGCAATGAACGATGTTTCATTGTATCATGAAGCGGAGCGGTTCAGGTTCCAGTTATTTTAGCCTGAAGTCTATCTGACAGCAGGGTATCAACCCCCCCACGATCGCCTCGCTAACAATCTTTGCATCCTGTCCCTACAAATGATTTCCAGGCAGCGTTTTCCTCCCCGTCGCTGGATTTACGACAAGATTACGGGGCTCTCCTTTGACCCCGGGCCCTGCGTTAGGCAAGAGTCAACTCCCCTCCCTACATCCTTCCCGACTCCTCCATCCAGCATCCATTCAGTGACTAGCATCAAGAACAATGGCTTATTCTCCTGCGCCAGTTCTCCATTACGAGGCTTGTGGCTTGGCAGCGCAGCCGCCCGCCTCAGATTTCAACCACATGTACTGCGCTCAAATAAAAAAGGCTACGTGCTGGCAGTTTGGCCACATAGCTGAGCGCAAAGAAGCAGCTTTAACAGAGAGGCAAAAGACAAGATGGAGTAAACAGTCAAATGGTAAGCAAGAGAGTACCAGGAAGTCACCAGGAGTAAACCTGACCGGGTCAAGACACGGACAGATTGACTCTCCTGGGAGCTGTTTTCGAAAGGCAGTGAGGTGATGAACTTCACCCTCTCCTCCTCGTGGAGCCTGCTGTTCTTGTTCCTTTAAAAGAAAATCCAAGGGACAGTAGCATTTCATTGCAGTCTAAACCCATATTTCATCAGAATTATCCTTATATGGTCGGCATATTTCAAAGGAGGCAACACGGTGCAATATGAACATAAAGGCTGCAGCGATTTCTGAGCTATCTTCCAATGACCCTCCATCCCATCTACTGAATGGCTCTAAAGCCAAATAAAACGTGGCTGTCAAAGGAAATCGCACTCTTAATGTGACAACTTTAACCTGAATGAATGTACGGCGCAGACAATATAGGCAGAAAACATGATATACTAAAAGCGCATGCTTTCAATGAGCCCTTATCTTCGAGAAGGTTGTCTTGACTGATACTTTGATGTGGTTTTTAGACAGTTAACATGATCTATGCTCTATAATGTCTGCTTTGTGTAGGTTATAACACATACCTGGAAGACAGATGGGCAGTTTTTCTATGGGAAAGGAATCTTTAATCAAAGTGGATAGAAAAACTGCCACGAAGCAGAAGGAATCTGTGAGCCAAGACGTGAAACCCTATTGTGTATCTCGTTTGAGGCATTTGACAATCGCAGACTGTGTGTGGTTTCTGTTTGGATTTTCTTTGCAAAAAATCTTTTGTGCAATTGTTATCGGGTTACCCGGTGAAATACACGTTTTTAGTCTTATTGTATGATTGATGTCTGTAGGGTTTAGAACGTGTAAAGTGTTGGGGAGAAACCATATATTTGATTTGTGTCACACTAGAAAATGTGGAAAATTATTGGACCGTCTTTTAAATCTGTTGGGTTTCTGCCCCTGTCAAAGTTGCTTTCTTTTTCATCCATAAAAAAAACTCCAGCTGATGCCAAGCTCCAATATTAGATTGCGTCCTAAACGAAACTGCCTAAATTTAACAGAATCAATTCCTGATTAGGGCTCATTCCCTTTGAGTCTGCTTGTGATTTAGGGCGATACAAATAAACTTGACTTGACTATTCAGACATCACATTTGCAGATTCAGGTTCAATTTATGTTAAGAGTTTTTGTAACTATTTTGTTTGCCCGGTTGTGAAAGAAATATCCACCAATTTCACGTTACTCAGTGAAACTTGTGTCTCTCAGAGGTGCGACTCAAGTACATTTTGAAAGGATACCCTCTGAATCCTATAATTAGGATGCCTGCACTTAAAAACCTGGTACATTTTGGAGCTTGTTGATTGCCCTCGAATGTTGTCGGAATAATAGTACAAATAGATAAAAAACAAGGGTTCCAACTTTTAACGATTGGTAGCAGGGTAGGATGATTCAACTCTGAGTAATATACTGGCTAAAGGCGATATAAATGATGGAAACGGCAATAGCTGAAACTCCATTCCTCATTCTTGAATCCATTTGTACATCATCAGACAACCTGAAGGTAGCAGAAAACCATTCGAAGTTACTCTAACAAAAGCAACTTGACACCCCAACAGATGGTCCAGCATCTCGAGGTTATTCTGGTTCCACTTTGTGAGCATTTACTCCTATTTCTCCCCTCTACATTGCTGCTTAATCTTATTTTCTCATTCAAACTACCCTCCCCAACAAAAAGACTTTTTCTTGTTGCCCAGTTAGATGTAACCATCTTAGATTGGGGTTGAAGGTCAAGTACAACACTGAGGAAGATGGGAGTGATGCAAGGGAGGGGTCCACTCCGCGAATATTTAATGAGGTGGGAGTGAATAAAGACGTGCATTCAGTTAGTGTCCTTTTTCGGAACCATTTCCTGTAAATGGTTCACATATGTGGCTAAAATAATAAAGCAAAGTCCAAGTAGCCCTTTTGTGACCTCTGACATTGAGCATGTGGGCCAGTGAACATTGGTCCATTCATGGACCAGACACTTGCTGTGTTTTTTGCCATTCTCGTTGGATCCCTTGTCGGAGAAATCCGTTCAATCCTCAGATATGAGGAGACGAAGAATTAACTTTAACTTGCTTTGGTTTTTTGCAACACTGTAATGAAGTACTTTCTTTCTGTCCTATTCAACCGTTTTCCATATATTTAATTACTCAAGACAATCCTCGATTCCTCTCCGTTACAGTTTTACTCCAGGTCTCGCCCCTAATTTTTCCATGCTAGCCATATAATTTAGGCCTGCCAAATGGGCTAGAGTTTAACATGCTTTGGCAAAGCTCCAAGTCTGACTACCGACTGCTTACTCCCGACTGACGTTGACCACACCTGCATGGCTGTAACAGCTTGCCGTTATTTAGGATTGTGCGCAGCCGTGAAATTTATAACCATAATCGGGAATGAAATGTGGGTAATGTTGTGGCGTTGCGCAATGGAAAATTGCCAGCGTCTGTCAGAAAGACAGTTACTAGTTTGTACTGTTTTTTCCCATTTGTTTTGTCCAGTAGATGTGGTTCAAATTTTGTAGAAAGCAAACAGTATTTTAGACACATGGTTCTAAAATGACCGCTCTCTGTGTTCTTTTGGGCTTGGGTTCATTTGACCTTTTTTTTGTGGTTTCACTCATGATAGACATGCCCTACCGAAGGTCACAATGCTAAGTGAAAGAGGCTTTTGGGTCTGAATTGTTCTAAAGATTCTGTGGTGTGCTGTGGCGACAATTTTAAAAAGTGATCATCATTCATACCGGAACTTTTTTACGTCATTCCTCACACTCTACATATGTGCCGCAGTTTTTGGTTAGCAAAACTGTTCAAATGAGCTCAGCAATTTCACTTTGGAAATTCTCCACATTTCAAGGCCGTATAATGAAAAATAGCAGGTCTTTGTGACGGTGAAACAAAAGCAAACATTTATCTGCAAAAACAAGCAGCTAAAGTTCATGTCTGTCTCTTTATTTTCTTAATTTTTTTTCTTCTACAAAGACTTAAACATGGTTGTAATAGCCAGATGAGGACATACTGACATATTCAATTAGAAGGCAGGGTGAGAGTTTTGCACTATGTGACAATTCCCGACCCCCCCCCCTCACACACGCACACACACCCCGTCCCTTCCCTCACCTCTGTCCCGACCGTCTTAATAATGTGAATTATGTCTTTTCATTTGCCATAACCTAATGGACGAAGGTAGCCCAGCTTGACTTCCTGTTAAAGGCAAAAACTAACAAGAGCTGTATTTACGTTTGGCTCTGCAGTTGACTACTTGACCATGTGGCATGCAGGCTTGACGGGGGTGGGGGGGTGGGGGAGGAGGAGGTTGACCTTGTGCTCTCATGGTTGTCTGTTTGAATAGGAGGGGGGGGTTGCATAGAATTAAAAAAAAAAAAAAACAGCTCTCATGCAACCTTTAAGTGCACTTGAGCAAATATGCCCGTCTCCCCTATTGCTTGCTCATTATCTTTGCCTGATCTTTTTTTTTTGTTCTTTTTCGTTTTTAGGCAAACGTAGTCAACGGAATATTGAATGGAAATGTTATGCATTCAATGAGTGCTTGAATCGCAAGGTTCCTCTCTGGAAGAGCTTGGTTTGACACCTTCAGGTCCTGCTTGCATACTCCCTTCGGTAAGTGGAAAACCTGCTTTGTGAAAAACAGGCAACTTGGCCATTGATTACGACAATGTTGATCGTATGGTTTTGTTTTGCCTTCAAAATGTCTTGTGGGAAAAGCATCAGGCCCCAGACCTGACCTTTTAAGAACATTCTATTCCTTGCCTTCAAAATGTCTCAACTCGCTGCCTGTCTTGGGCTATTGCTTCATTGACTTGCCTTTGGTCAGTGGGGGAAAACAACTACACTGGAGTGAAAACAACTTGTCCATTAATTATTCAAGTTTTTTGCCTTCAGAAAGTGTTCACTGCTGCTTCTCTGTGGCTCTTCCTACCGTAATTTTCATCTTCAGCAATTGAAACGAATGCTCTATTTGGTTCAGGTCAAGCTAATGCCTTGGCCGATTCAAATTTCTTTCAAATATTCTTCAGTGCTGCTTTTTGTGGCCGTGGATGTCTTCACTTTTGTCTTCAGTAAGGGAAAAGCATGTTCTGTAGGCTTGAGCTCAGGTAGGTGACAACCATTTAAGAAAACTAGGATGGTGACGCCGAGATCTGCCTGGGTAATGCCATTTCACAGCACTTCCTATAAAATGTATCTAATACGTGACAAACTACACCAATACAATGAAATATTCATTGGAGGTCATGTTTTAAACTCACTATGCTCATTTACTGTCCTTGCTGTATTACAAATTACTACACTTTTGTGACATGTTCAATGTTGAGAATTAATGCACAAATCAACCTTAACAGTTCAGCTGGAACTGTAAATTATCCAGCTATAAAGCAACAAGACTCATAAATGGCTCTTATTTTTGAATTAAGCGCACATAAGGGTTATTAAAACGACAGCCGGTTGCCAGGTTTTTTTTTTTTTTTTTAAACGTCGAGCCATTATTTTTAACGTATTTAAAAAGGCCACAAATGTGTTGGCGTATCACTGTGGTTCTCACAGCGGTATTGTTTTGCCCATAAGTAAAACCTGAGCGCCCTATTCAATCATCACAAATCTTTCTCAATAAACACCCCATGCTTGTTTCACCATACTAGGCACCTAAATAAAGTGCACTAAAAGTAAAGTGCTCATGTTCAATAAATGTTCAGCTCAAAGAAACACACAACTTATTTCATTTGAATGCTGTATTTACATACAAACCTTGTCTTTTATGTAGGTGAATTATCCATAGTTTTTAAATTGCAGTAGGCAAGGCACTTTTATTTACAAAGCGCATTCCATACACATGGGTTATCAATATGCTTTACGTTGTGAAAAATACATTTGGTCAACCGGGAAAGGCTCAGAGGCTCTGTGCAGAGAGGAGCCAGATGAGGTGGCTAGGGCATCTGGTTAGCATACCTGCTGGACACGTCTCTGGCAAGGTAATCCGGCCGCGCCCAATCGGTAGGAGGCCCCGGGTACGCTGGAGAGACTATTTCTCCCAGCTGGATTGGGAACGCCTTGGGATTCCCCAAAAGTTGCTGGGGAGAATCCGGAGTTTTCTGCCTCCAGTTGCTGCACCAGGCAGAAAAGAAATAAAATCGTGGATTTCTGCAGAGCGTAGCAAATGGACATATTATGTCACTATTACTTTCTATGTACATTTGATATACTACATTTAGCTTTAAATCTTAATAGGATGTAGCCATTCTGTTGGTACTGCTGGGTAAAAACAAACAGAACCATAGTGCCGTCAATGTTTTTTTTTTTTTTTTTTTTGTTGGAATGTTTATTCAGTATATGGAGCATGAGCCAAGACAGAACCCACTCAGGGGTAGATCGGGATGTTTTTAATTAAAATCTCAGGAAATATCACATTCACATTGGCAAAGCTCACTTCTAGTTACCATATTCGCTATTGTTCACAAGGAGATGAACTCCAATCCTTCCTCTCATCTTTGGCTCGTGGAATTCTCATTGGCAGGAGTCTCCGTAAACAAAAAGGGCATTAATACGCATATTTAATCCAGTTTATTTGCTCAAAACTCCCTTGAGATGCAGTTTTCAAGGGTTTTTGTTCACCGTTGTTTCTTATTGCTAAGAAGTTGCGAACTTCAACAAACTGTTCAGAAATTGTAGAAACTTATAATGCAAAGTTGCCACGTTTGACGGCTGGCTACTAAAACCCTTTTTTTGACAATAAAACCAATTGCCAATTTTTTAATAGATGAATGAATTTTGCAAAGTACTGTGTTTGGCAGTTGTACATGCAACTGAGGGGACCCCCAATGAATGCACATACACAAAAATGAAAGTACAAATTTACTTTGAGACTGCTTGTGATTTAGGGCTATACAAATAAACTTGAGTTGACTTGACTTGACTCTTACACATTGTGCTTTTGGTATTAATCTCAGTCAGGCTTCTTTGTTTGTACATGCCAATGCCCGCCGTTCATATGTTCTGGTGCCAAGTTATTGTTTGAGCGGTTAAAAGCGACAGAGCTGCGGTCAATAGCAGGAAATGAAGGTCTGGAAGGCCTCGACTGGGGTCAGCTTTTCAATGGCGTAAGACCACAAGGAGAATGCATTCGTTTGTCAAGTATGTAAGTAAGCTGCTTTTACTCTTGAAATTATGCCAGCTGTGTAACGCGAGTGGCCAGCTCGACCTGTTCCCTCATCAGCCCATTATGGTACTTCTTGCAAATTTTTTTTTAATTGTTATACTGTGTAGTGTACTTTTGGAGGGCAAACTATTATATCCAATATAGGTTTTTCTTATAAGGGATTTTTGAATATTTTTTAAACAATTTTTGTTATTCATGTTATGTTATTTTTGAGGTTAAGCTTCAGGGTTTAATGGTGGTTAGCATGCTTTTAGTTTGCAGGTTACGTTATATAGAGGAACAAAATATTTCAAACTTTTATATGATGCAGTGACAATCGACACTAAGCATTATACTGTCTCTTGCATTTGATTGTGTCTTAATGTTGCCATGGCTTTGTTATGCAGTTTAGTACAGCAATGTGCAGTACAGTACAGTACAGTCGAAGCCCAGCTGCAGTCCCGGAAGGTTTCACATTTATGTTTTGGCTACCAGGGCCAAATTTAAACGTGCGCCATTGCTCCGAGTTCACATTATTTATGTGTTCGGCCATGTTTAGGCTGAGCTGAAAGACCGAGTCTTTATTTTTCTTTTGGGTCTTGCCACTTTTTTGTGCTCAAAATTCCTTTACGACTGTACAGTCAGTCAGCAAGTAAAGGCAGCAAAATCCCAACTAAATTGACATTCCTTATTTGGGCGTCAATGCGGATAGAAAACCCGACTGGCATCCAAATGCGTGCACACTTCTCCCACGTCTTCTCTCCAGGTGCTGATTTGTTATAACAGCCGTGAAATGAGCCTGAAGGAACCACATTTGATTTTTTTTTTTCATTTTGGGAGGGTGTGCAATCGTTTTGAAATATTCAACATGATTTTTAGCTTACCACCAGGGTTAATTAAACCACTGGTAGTTTAATTCCATCATTTGATGCAGAACACATGGTTGGACTACCCCCCCCCCCCCCACACACACACACACGCACTCGCTGTGTTAAAATTTACACATTGGACTGCGACAATTGGGTGGAGCACATTGGGTGGATTATGCATTACTACTTCCAGCATATAGCATTGTTTGTCATATTTAATATTTTCATATTTACAGCTCTAATTTGTTGCCTCAGGTTGCCACACAGTACGCTTCTCTACGTGCATTTCTTTTTGCAAAATGAACCGGTGTATGTTCATTTGAAGTTATTCCCTCAGTGTATGACAACATATGAGCAGTTCTCTTGATCCACATCCCAGTGTCTGAGAGCTTGATTTGATTTCACGGATTATAACTGAGTCCATGATTTCCTATGGGGACCAATGTTTTCCAAATCCGCCTGCATTTTTAATTGTACTTGTATCCAGACAGGAGGCAAACCAAAATCAACCCAGACTATTTTTTGGCGACGCGGCCTGCAAATTTGACCACATACTCCAAAAGTCCTTGCCAGCTTCATTAGTTAAAAAGGTGTGTAAGAAAAAAAAACCTGCGAGAAGATCAAGTGTTTCCAACTCAAACACCACTTTCGGAATATTCTTATAGGGTTGGGCGGGGGTCACAAGCAGAACTGCTGCAGACAGCAGTCAAGTGAGCATCACTACATACCACTACTTTAAAAGGGACATATGGAATTTTTAAAGTTTTGTATTGTTGTAGTTAATTGGTTTCTGGAGTGCCTGCGCTTTGTAAATGGTATGGCTACCAAAAAAATAAATGCCCCCCCGAAGCAAGCAATGTGTTCCCAAGCCTGCACATTAATTAACACGTGTGCTGCCTCCAAGAATGAAAATCTAAACTCCGCCCTCTGTCATCATCACAGCACCACCCCCTCAAAACTGTCTAAGTTTGACTAAGATGTTGTTAAGACACCTGGTAAGTGTTTTTAGTTACGGAAGAAAAGCATAATGTCTCTTTTACAACATCTGCTGACATATTTGATATATATGTTCCCGATCCCTGCAGCGGCCATAATTCTGCTTATTTTCCCTGAGATAACGTGTTTTATCTTTGCCAACCCACAATTGTTTTATGGTGTTTGGGGGGGGGGGATACACCCTGAATTCCAGCGAGAATCATGGGGAATAGCGTTGACGTTTAAACTACTTTGGCTTCATGAAGGCAAGCCATTGGAGGAGCCCGACCGTTTTGCTAATCGGACGAGGCTCGCTCATTCAAATAAAGTCAAGATCCCGCTCCTTTTCCACAGACACGATAATGTGTATCACGAGTAGCTATGTAATGTTCATATCCTTTTTATTATATACACTTCCCAGTCCCGTACGTATGTGCTATCTTTTGAATTAGTAAGCAACGGTTTGACGAGTAAATTATTCAGTCTGGACTGCGGCAGTGACTCCATGTGTTTATTAACTACAGGCTATTTCTTTATGGCTTTTTTTTTTTTAGTTTGGAAATTTTGGTGGAAACAAATGGCACCCTCAGATAATCAACCATCAAAATACGAAAAATAAAAAAGACATCAACTTTATTTCGGATCTGACAAGCATCTCTCTGAAAGTATTCAACTTTCAAAACATGAACTTTAGATAAGTTATTACCAGAAGACAAACCTGCCTCAAACAATCATACAAAAATGCCTAGAAGAAATCGTAATAAATGGCTAAAAAATGTAAACAAAACCGCCCTCACACAAACATCACCATAAAACAAATACCTCTCTCAAATAAACATAAACTTTAAATTCATAAGCACTAAATCTAACATTCAAATCACACATTATTGTGAAGTGCACACATTCAGCCTACTGAAGACTCTTGACATGCCTCAATAGGTGCTGCTGTTTTTGTTAGCAACATTGCTTTTCAAATACCATTGTAAAAAGTATCCCATCCATAAAAAAACAGTGTCCCATCCAAAAAACAAGATCATAGTCATTAGTTGAGTTTCATAGCACAGTTAGCAGACATTTAAACCATCCTCCTTCAACACCATGCAACAAAGGGGCCAAAGAGACCCCCAAAATAGTCCATCGCTCCCCCCTTTAAGCTCACAAACTTATACGACACAAAAGCTTCTGTTTAAAGAAGGATACGTAATTAGAGGCATAGCTGGGGTCCTCTGGGAGCGTGGCGCCAAGGTCCCTTAGCAAGCAGAGAATTTACTACCCTGAGTTCAATGGTCAGGTCTGTGTTGGGATGATATTTAGTTTAAAGTTAGCGAGAAGGTCTTGGGGCAGATGAGTGTCATTTCCAAAATAAATGACAATAGCGATGCTAAATATTACAGTTTTTCAACATGACATGCGGCCAGTGTTCATTGTTATTAGTCTTGGCTAATAAATGGCAGTTATGCTAACATACAAGGAGAAGCATGGCCTAATTAAGCTGGCCTTGTTATAATGGATATTTGAACACAAACGGTGCAGCAAAACATGTAGACAGTATAATAATAATATGAGAGATAGATAGATAGATAGATAGATAGATTTTTTTTTAATATATACCAACCTACCATGCTATTTTTGTAAAAAAAACAACAACTTACAAATATTTGTCCGTTTTTTTAAAGGCTTGAACAGAAAATGGGAGTTCCATTAATTGCGACTCAAATATAGCAGTGATGTGGCCCGCGCATTGGAAACAAGTTTGACCCCTCAGTCTCACTCCCTTAACACTGATGGGAAAAATCCTTATGTCATCAACTAATAGCAATATCTCAAATAGCTGCTCGTCATTATCTGCCAGTTTTGCAATCTGTTTCATATTTCACTTCCAAAAATTCCCCCTTTTCGGCTCCAGCGCTCACGTCAAGAATCAATGAACCCTAATGATAAGCATTTTAGCGCCGGCCACAAACAAATAAACACGGTCTGGGATTCCAGCAGGCTCAGTCCAAGGTTATCACACTACGTCCTCCCAGGTCGTTTCGGGTCCAAGCGCCCGAACGCGAGCGTCCGTCCAGAAACCGCAGATGCCTCCGGGGTTGGTCGGTTTACGCAGTGCATTGCTTTGCTTCTGGTCGCCAACCCTCAGGAAAAATAAACAAAGCTGCAAAACAAGGGTTAGTCAAACAGAAACAACTCTGTGGTCATCCTCTTACTTTGCAATGAAAACACCACCAGAGGAGAAGAATTTGCAGGCTGATTACTGCTCTTTGACATCAGTTGTGACGCAAACGACAACAGGAAGCAGTGTCGAATAGGATATAGCTACTTTTAACTTTGTTACTTTGAAACCCTAAGTTTATATTCTACCACTGCTTTTAAAACCTACCTTTGAAACTTTAACCCAGCTTTCTAAACGCTGACCCTAGTTTACTCAGTATTTAATGAATAATTTAATACTGGCAATTGCTGATTAGGGGGCCTCTCTGAGTGGACCCTTGATTTTCACTTCAAAAATCATTGATAAATATTCCACATACAGAAAAACCGGGAAAAATCCAAAATGTGAACAAATATTTCCAAAAAAGAAACTACTATATCCGCTAATATGCCAAAATGTTAATATGCAGTAGTTTTATCTTGTAATATCACCAATCAGCACTAGATGGCAGTTCTAGATGCACTTAGACTGCGTCTTATACTGTCCTATACCTCAGTTCAAGTAAATGTTTTTTTTAACGTTTTTCTGGAATGCAGGATAGAATCTTGTTGTAAAATGTGCCAGTTGATTGTTTGGCCCAAATTGAAAGGAATAACTCACGTTTTGGGTTTGAAATGTAGCTTTTTTTCCGGATTTTGCTGACATTTCATTTATTACTGGATGATGATGACAGTTGAAATGCTTTTGTGTAAGTTTTGTGTCATTTCAGGCACATTTTTCCCCATTCATTCAATTTGGCTTTATGGGTTCTTCCTCAGTATAGGAGTAAATCAAAGTCTTACATCAAGGACATAATTCTGCTGCCACTAGCCGATTACGTGAGGGTCCGTTGTGTAAATACCCCCAAATCTTGACATCAGTCGACACCTGGTTTGTGTTGTTTAATTGAATTCTCATCAAATATGTCCGCTTTGCCAGAACAACAAATTTCACACATCAAGTGTTGATTTTGTGTTGAAATATGATGATGTTACTCAAAGGAAATAGGGAATTCTTTTTATTTTCATAAGTTTTCAGAAGTTAATCTAACCAGTGGACCAGCAGGTGGCAGTAGCACACACTCCGCACTCAAAGCCAAAATGGAGCGGCCTCCAGCTGCATGAAAAATGAGCTCTAACACTAATAAAGAGAGAAGGTAAAGCAATTAAAGGTTCTTGGCTCCAGCCGTGTGAGAAAAATTCTACCTGTCGGCCGGCAACTTTTTCTGACGTGACTCACATCCTGGGGAAAGAAACGACGAGAGAGATGGTTAGTGTCTATCTTTTTACATGTTTGGAGTGGAAACATGCAGAAAGATAAGCGGGACGTCACCTTCGGTCTGGCTTTCATCACGAGCCCGCAGTCGGAGAGGGAGCCGGTCCGACTTGAGCCTGAGGCTTTTAACACAAGACAGCGGGACACTGAGAGGTGGAAAAAATATGATGAGTTGCACACTTTAAAGTCGTCGTAAATTCTGCCCAAGGAGATGACCTCGCCAAAGAAAATCCAAAAGCCTTTTTTTACTGTATTAAAAGGGGACATTATGAAAATGAAATGTTTAAATACGATATAAATACAAATACGACTATAAATACAAATAGTTGGGCCTCGTAAAACTTCTGAAAATGTGTGTGAGGGAAGTGTTTTGCTTTTTGGTACATTTCTGCTTTTAATTTACGTGATCCCACCCCTTAGGCAAGTTCCTCCGCCCATGACTTGTCAGATAAACTACCCAAGTGTTGGCCGGGGTACAATAATCCACATTTATTTGGGATTACTTTTTTGTCCTGTGGAACCTAATCCCAGCTCTCCACTAAAAAGTCACTCATGTCCGCAGTTACGCACTTCGTTCACAGCCATGCCCCACAGTCAACAACAATCATCACTGTCACCTTCTCCTGACTTGTTAACTTCTCTACTTAAACCCGTACGGT
Source organism: Syngnathus leptorhynchus (assembly GCF_054491065.1). Taxonomy (NCBI): domain Eukaryota; kingdom Metazoa; phylum Chordata; class Actinopteri; order Syngnathiformes; family Syngnathidae; genus Syngnathus; species Syngnathus leptorhynchus. Next base: position 7,830,807 of record NC_141196.1, read on the forward strand.
CACTGTCCGCTCTCCAAGTGACTCCTGTTGCCCACTTTGCCCGTTTGTTTGCTTGACCATTCCTGATTGCTCCCTGGCCTGTTCCTTACCACGTCTCTGCCTCACGTCCTGTCTGCCCGTTTGCACGGTCTGTTCTGAACTCTGTTTGGCCCGACCTTCTGCCTGCCACAATCACGAGCTTGCCTCAATGACGCACTCTGTCACAGCTCCTGCACATCTGCTCGTCAATCTGCCAGCCTTTGTGTCCCCAGTCCGCAAACAACCTGCCGTGTTACGGCCGGTGCCTGCGTAGCTTCTTTGCTGCCCATGCTCTGCTGGCGTTCGGTCTCCCACTTCCCTTGTCCCCTTTACCAAATATACCAGTTTGTGTCACATTTGGTCGTCCTGTCCCGCTTCTGACATTGTGTCACAGACACGACTTCGGAGCTAAATTTAGCCTGTTTGGGCACAATTCAATTGGGATTTCTTTCTGAATGAAATCGTAAATAAGTTTTTTTTTGCAATGATGTTGTAAGGTTAGTGAGAATAACACGATGATGAACTATTTCCGTGTAATAGCTTGCAGTGTATTTAAGGTTTTAATAAAACAAAATAAATAGAGCCGTCACCTAAAAAAAACCCTCCTGAATTCGCTCATTGTTGGCTAGCACCTATGAGTACTTATGCCGTTACATAAAGATCTTCTTACAACTCAGTCTTTCTTGTCTTTTGCCGCTGTTCATTGAGGCTCTGGCTATATTTCACACCGCCATTGACCTCTGAACCTCCAGGGCAGGTCAGACCCAGCCGGGTAGATCAAGCCGAGTATTTGCGGCGAATGCCACATGGGCCGATGAGGGAACCCACCAAGGCCTCGTCCATTAATCACGGCCCCGCCTTTGACAGAGGTGACCTCTCGCTCTCAAGTTTAAAGTCGCTAATCGCCCTCTGAAGGCGAACGTGCCAGACGGCCGACGCTGAACCGAGCGAGACCTTTAACGTGTCGCATTTGCTTCTCTTTAATAATGACCATTGTATATTTACATTACGTGGACAAGGTCAGCCATCGGCGCTTTAACAAATGCTGCCAAAGCCTCAGTGAAGCTCAGACTGGTTGACTGTTGTTACATTTCTGTGCTGCCAGTGCAGAATTTGAATGCCAAGCCAAGTTTTATAATTCAATGTATACTAAGTAGTTTGTAGTAAGTTTGTAGTGTTTTCTTAACTTTATTTCATTGGTAACATTTTTAGTACTAAATCAACATGGACAGATAGACATTCACGACATAGAAATCTGGTTTGAAGTTTAACTGTCATTTACTTGTCCCATTTATCATGGAAATTTCAGATTTGAATCTGTATTTTATATATTTTATGTAAATTAGCCACGGTATTCTTTTTTTTCAATGTTTTCCTAGTAGCAACATGTAATCATCTTCAAAGCATTTTTAAATCAACATAAGCTTACTCTGAGTGCATGTTAGATCTGAAAAGTGTATCATTAAAAATATGTATTTCACACTTATCATTTATCATTCATCTTACGAACTGCTTCATCTCCACGAGGGTCATGGGCATGTTGGAGTCTATCCCAGTAGCCTTTGGACAATAGGCTGGGTAGACTCTAAATTGGTCGCCAGCCAAGCACAGCAATTATCATTTATTTATTATGGTGATTATTATTGTTATTGTTCTATTTGCAGTTTGACTAAAGGTTCCTCGTGAAACTGAAACACCTACTCAAGTCAATATCCCAAGTAGAATGTACTTTTCCAATTTTACAATCTAAAACCAAAACAAACCAAATCCTACCACGTAAAACCATCAATCTAGCTACGTGTTCATATCTGTGCAAAGCACGACACTATCAGTGTAAAATGTAGAAGCATTACGTCCTCACCTGTGGGAAAATCCACGAGTTGTCAATTGAGATGGATTGTCTCAGTGCTTTTCTACTTGCCTTCAAAGTGCCACACTTGAACACAGCCCTTGTATCATATTTCATTCGACTGCGCATTTACAGCTCAACTCATGAGTGATTAATAGATTATAGAGAAGCTTTGACTCATCTTGTGATCATTGAGCCCACTGAGCACACTCCTGAGGTATGTCCATGTGATACGGGTCAGACTCTTAAAAATTTTACGAGTGTCCACGATGAGGTATCCTACAGAGTCAGTAAATGTCTGCGCAAATTAACTGTTTTATCCATCTTTTTCCAGTGATGAGTCATGGTAGCACGCTCCAATGCTAACTGGGCTAATGGCAAAAAATGACTGATTGGAACCATGTGGACATTTAGACGAGCTTGACCCGAAATTACTCAGTGAGTGTCACATTTGTCACGAGCATTTCTACTTCTGCCAATGCTGAACATAAAAGGGTACAGTGAAATTTTAGGCCTTTCAAGGGATTCTGGAGTAAAATGTGCTGTGCAGTGTCAGAGTGATTGTCCGTTATAGTCCGGGGCAACTTTGCTACTTCCAGCAATGGGTGTTTTGAATCTGTGCAGTGTACCTCAAGACTATCAAGTCATTCTGAAACGAAATAAGATTGCCCGATGTCTGACATCATTAGATTTTGCTGGTGTACCTAATGAAGTGTCTTGTGAGGGTACATGACATCATGGAGCTACAGCTGGCAGTGAGTGGACAGGTTGAGTCGAAAGAAAAACGTCCAATGAAGCACTAAAGTCTATGAAAAGTTACGCGGCTTAATGAAACAAACAGGTGTATCCCCCTCGCTCCACTTTCAAGCGCTGCCAAATGTAACCAAGCCCATTACGTGAGAGCCGGCAGGAACAAGAGGGGCAGACATTTTGTTTCCCCAGATGCAGCGGAGAATAAACACATCCTCATGTTGCGAGCAAAGAATGTTTAAACCCTCACCTGCTGCCAGCTGCTGCTGCTGCTGCTGCCAGCGTGAACGCGAGCCAAACTTGTAACAGGATGAAAGCGTTTTTGGAAAAGCCTTGTTGTGGGCACATCTGATTCCTAATGATACAAGCCACTTTCATCCAAGTGATGGCTATGATAGTTCATTAATTGGAGTTCAATCGTATGAAGTTGACTGTTGATTAATCGTGTCTTGAAGCAATCTAGTCAAAAAAGGAGCTCAACCACAAAAATCCAAATCAGTGGTGCGCCAACTTATTTTTGAGTTTCGAGCTGTTGTTTCCCTGAACATGACAAAAAAATTGGTGTAGTTACAGGACTTAAATGCCCTTCCATTTGGGCACACAAATACACTTTCAGCCATTTATCAAATGAGACGACACACAAATAAAAAATGACAGCACTGGTAAGGAGATGCTTTTAGCCATAACTCACTCCCAGACGCTCACATGATGACTAACCGCAGAGTCCGACTCTAGCTCCTGGTGATACGTCCTCTTCCACGCCCCCTTCACACAAATACTGCTGTACTTACAGTCATGGCATTTTATACAATACAAGCTGGGGCTTGTCTAATTTATACAGTCAAAATAACAAATGCAATTCCATTCAAGCTCACACCCACAGTTCATTTGAATACACAAACATACAGCGGGTTACATTTTGAATGTAGCAAAAAAAAACTTTGAGGTTTCTATGGAAGTTTCTAGTCAGCCTTGCTTGTTGGAAAGAGAGAACAAACAGCGGGATTGTTATTAAAAGACTTCCACAGGCCCATCAGCTTCTTTTGATGATGCAGTAAACATATATGAGTAACACTTTAAATAAAACAAATCCAGATAACCCAGTGGGGGATTGATAATTGGTTTATTTTTCAAACCGTGGTAATCTTCAGTAAGACATCTGCTTCATCAGTCTGTGTGAACTTCATGTGCTGAAATTTTGAAAAAGCTTTAGACAGTGTATGAGAATATCAAGGTCGTCTTCGAATTGCAGTTTGTTCCTTAGTCATTTGAAGCCCACATCATGCTTGGAAACTCAAAATTTCCAGCAGTTGCATGAATCTGCATTAGAATATATTTTAGGGTCCTGAGCATGACCCATCAAATCTCACTTGGTAGGACCTGTGGAAAGTTTGAAAAATTAGCCCCAGATACCATTTGGATGGATGTTGAGAAAATTATGTGGACAGTCTATCTTAACAGAATGCACAGCGCAGGCCCTAGGACTGGTACTGGATGTTAAACAGGAAGTCGGCCATTTGTCTTTAAGTCCTAGATACTCCTAAAAGGGAAATTATTCCAAATTAGCACCAAATGGAAGCAGGTATCTTAGTTTCTTATTATTATGGAAAGACAGCTTTTGATTATGTTGGTTTGGTCGTGTGATTGTATCAGTATCCGATTGTAGTCAAACATTTTCATCTGGGAAATCAATCTACTGTACAACAAATGAGCTCTGTCTTTGTAATTGTGAGAATTCTTGTAGTATATTGTAGGTGCTAAACTGTAGGCATTTTTTTCCAAAGGGTAATTTTAAAATGAATTGGAAAGGAATGAGTTTGTGGGGTGTAAGAATATCTACTATTACTAAGGGTTAGGGTTATCTAGTATTATTCTTGGTCCATAACTTTACGAATGATGGCGGTTGGCTGTATTTCTGAATTTTAGAAATTATATTGAACTATTCTGGCTGGAGAAACCACTGCACATAAGCGGCCACATCTGTCTACTCCACGCAAGTGTTTCCGGGTCGGTAAAAGTGTGGCTTTTGTGCCAAAACTTGTGAACAGATGTGCTCTGACTGACGGTTTATTGTGTCGTACGTAGAGCGTGAAAGTAAATAATTCATGTATGTATATTTTACTCCTTTTGAGTAATTTCAACTTTTAACCCCTCTGCTGTGCCCTATTATAATAAAAAAGATGCTATTTAATTATGGTTTAAGTGCAGGAACATTTGTTAATTACATGCTTAGCTGTTTTTTACTGCTGAATGTAAAATGAAAAGGCTCAGTGTGAGCTTCCTGGAAAGTGGCCATACTTTTTATTTATGTACTATATGTCTGGACCAGAATAACATCTCGGGACTATTTCGTGAACAAAAGCGGACAAAAGTTTCCGATATACCCGAAACGTGCCTTTCTGGCATAGCAAAAAATGAATGATCAAGAGCTCATAGTTTTGAAGACTTCTACTATTGATCTTGTTTGTTTGGCTCAGGTCCAACGTCCCCCCCAACATTCGGAAGACTGGTCTGCGTTCCAGACTTCTCAAGATGTCATGCGCTTAAACCAACATGCGAGATGACGCTCCCCTTAGCGAAAAACCAGCCTGGCCTCAAACGTCGACCCACAGATACGACCGCGTGATGGAGTGTCTCTGGGCTGCTCCGTAAACAGAAATAAATTCTGCGTTACATGGACCTGTGTTGTGGAAGTGGCCACAACTCTTGGCACGCACACAGATAAAAGGAATATGTTTATATTGTCAGGAGGCCAGCAAACCAAACAGCTTTCATTGTGAGAGCCAGTAGTCCCAGATGAGGCATTCATTATCAATCAAAACACCATCTGCTTTTTCAATTACTGGCAGGTTCATTTGGTTATCTACTGGATAAATTGGGCAAAATTAAGGAAAACATACAGGGTCATGCAATGGCTACACTTTGGTGTTGCCCTTTTGTCTAGCATAAACATTTCAAGTTTGGACATAATTGGACAAGAACTCTCATGGATCTCTAGAAATGACAAATATGACCCTGAATTGGTGACTTCAAACCAAAATGGCAGACTTTCTGTGCCTTTTCTTCCCTGGATTCTCAAAACCTTTTTTGTGGGTCCACTTATGGCAACATTCATACAAAATTTCAACTTGCTAAGTAAAACTGTCTTTGGGTAATTTATTGTTTTGACTGTTCCCCTGAAATTTGCTGAAATCACCCTCAGATTTTTGGGCGAAGGCTCTTAAGACTTTTTTTGTGGGTCTCCTCATGATAGATTTGCTTGCCGAATTTCATGTTGCTTGGTGAAAGTGGCTTTAGGGGTTGAATTTTCTTTGGCGGTCCCCTGGAAACACCTAAATGACACAAAATGCTTGTCATATTTTTTATCATGATGTCTTGTGCCTTTTTTGTGGCTCTACTCAAGCCTACCAAATTCTTTGTTGCTCAGTAAAATAGGCTTAACGATTGAAGTTTTTAGCTTGATGTGTAGTGTCAGCACCGGCTTACGGGATTCAACCAGTCTTTTTGTTCGTCTTTCTGAGCTGTTAACAAACTCCAAGAAAGCAAGCAGAGGCACTGGGATTAAAAAATGGATTAAGCAGGTGTCAAGTGCACATACATATAGTGTGGCATTAAGCCCCGTCAAGTGTCAGCTTTGAAATAAAAACACCTTTGGGCTTCAACCCATCTGCACCACATCATTCAAAAGATGCTTCAACAAAAGGCGACACTAAAGCGTGCTATATGTGTGGTGCACATGTGTTTCAGCAACACCTGAAGTCAGGCTTTCATGTTGAATGTGAAATATGTGCAACAGCTGACAGAAGGCAACACTTCCAACGTTTGCTACAAACATGCCAAGTAACAATATGAGCGTCCACCTTTTGTTTGCTGATCATACAAGATGGCCTGATGCATTCCAAAGTCAGGTAAAAAGTAAAAAATATGACAAATAATGGATCAGAAAAGAAAGTCGGATCAATTTTATTTATAAAGGCCTCAATCACAGAAATATCTCACAGGGCTTCACATGCCCATAGCTGACAATTATTCTTGACAATATATCAATATGCATGGAAGAAAATTTGACAGAAAAACATGAAAATGCAGCAAAGACAACAAAGTGGAAAAATGGAACAAAAACTAAATGATTTCACAAGGAAGGTTTGAATATTTCTCAATGCAATAGCAAAAAAAAAAAAAAAAAAACGCTTAATCTTACCACCACTGACCTCAATCCAAATTAGTGCTCATTGGTTGTAAACAAAAAAACCTGACCTCATGCAGACGTTTAATTTTCAAACAGATGTTGATTCAAGAAATCTTCCCATACTAATTTATTTGTGATTTTTAATTTTCAATATGACTAGTAGACACAAAACCAATGTGCGTCACGCTCTGAGAAGCAGACCTGCCGCTGCGTGTTACTTCCATCACAAAATCATGTCCTCCCCATGCCAGAAAGCCAATCCAATTTGAAAGCGAGACCACTGGATTTGGATACACGCGGCGCTCCGTGAGGATCGCTTTCCGTTGCGTTGATGACAACCTGTTTACAGCATCAGCACATGTTCAATCATTTGATGATGATGATGATGAAGTTATTGCTTCCTTGTGTTTCCCTATAAAAAGTGCTTGGTCTGAAAGAGGACATTATTCAGAAATCACTCTGTTGGGGACTGGTGTCACATGACTTCAAGATGAACTCAAGTTTTTCTATGTGTCTACACTAGCAAAACACAATATTTAGATTAATATTACTTTAGTGCAATTAAAATCAAGCAGATTAATCTGTTTACATCAATATCAAGGCTCTGCCACGTTGTCCTATTCTGTTGACTGAAATTTATGTAAAAGTGCCTTTGTGCTTGCATTGCAAATGTCAGGTGGTCAAACAGAAAACAGAAGAGCCGTGACTCAAATGACTCTAGCTGCTAGCTATTAGCGGTTGTTAACTTCGACCACTGTCAAGAATGATCTGGATCTTTCTCTGCATTATTTTTAAATGTATTCTATTGGAACCTTGCATCATTGCATTTTTAGTGTTTTTGATGTCGTTGTTGTATTTGAGTGAAAAACTAGTGAATGTCAATCTGTGAATCCGCAGGGATTCCCTCTACTAGTGATGAATAGTCATTTTGGAGTCACTGTGATCTTTGACTCTTAAGGATAATCGCAATGCAATGTGCACAGGTGCTGTCATAAAGCAGAAAAATGGCAGCAGTAAAAAGAAAGGCAAGAATCACATTATGAATGTCTTTATGTCTGCTGGTAAATGATGTGTCATAATGGGATAAACATGAGCTGTTTTCACACACGCGTTCACACACATCTTGATTCAAAAACAAGCTGTCACGCTCAACCTCCGTTGCAAAGGTCAATCAGTCTAGATCAGCCATTTTAGTTATTGCACCTGTAGTTTTATTTTCTATACTTTTGAGAAATCTCTCTGATTCCGTGTTACTTCCTTCCTTACCCAGAGAAGCTAAATGGTTTTGATGTATAGACACATGCAAAATAAAAACACCTGCAGAGCAAGCAACATATTTCTTTCTGTCATAGAGCACATTAAAAGAACATGTCTTTTCTTTTCCGCCCTTGGCTGATTATACGTCGGATGCATGTCACGGCTCCAAGGCCGCGCAGCACCTTTTTAACTGTGAATGTGAGGATCCTGTTCTGCACGTTTCTTGCTACGAGGAGAGATGTAACATAGCAAGATGTTAAGCATAAAATGGAACAGTGTATATATTGAGAGCTGTTTCTAATAAAGTGAACCCTCACTAGATGAATGCAAAAAAACTGCTTAAAAAAAGCAATAAAAAGAAAGGTTCTCGACACAAAAAGATCCAAAAATGAAAAAAATATGCAATGCAATAATACAAATATGCAACAAAAAACAATGAGAAAAAAAATTGGGATCATATAGACCCCACTCCCCAAAATTGCAAAAATAAAACATCCCATAAAAATGACAAAAACATATTTCGGTCAATGCAAATGGACAAATCACAATAAAGAAAACATCTTCAAAAAGTGAAAAAAAACAAAAACAAAGAAACAAATCCCAAATAAATAAACAAATAAATAAATAACCATATAACATGATAAAAAGAAACCTGTGATAAATAAGGCAATAAACTGCAAAACAATCTAATGAACATGAAATCCATCTGTCCACCCTCCATCCGTTCATCCAACAAAAAAGAAAAACTGCCACAATAACTGCAAAAATTGAAAAAGTTCCCTCTAAAACAAAAAATCTATTTGTCCATCCATCCATCCCTCCCTCCCTCCCTCCCTCCCTCCATCCATCCATCCATCCATCCATCCATCCATCCAACAAAAAAGAAAAACTGCTACAAAAACTCAAATCTATCTGTACCACCTGTCCCCACACCATTTCCCAGCAGTCATCGGGCAGTAGGTGAGGGACACCCTGAACTGGTTGCCTGCCAATCACACAAAAAAAATCTCACTGAAACAAAAACAAATGGACAAAACCCCCCAGAAAACCGCCAAAAAGATGTTGAACTTATGTGGAAAAGGAATTACCCAATTTTTTTGTTAAGTTTTTCTCCGGAAAGCAAGTAGCAATGCTCAGAGGAGCTCACTCAGCATTGAGCAAAATCGCAGCACAACAACGCTCCACCTCGTCGTAACCCAATCATCTCCCTCGGGAAAATCCTTTGCGGCCTCACCATCGCACTTGACATCAGCTCCGATTCAAACGCGTTGCGCCGTGTGTGCTGAAGAGGAAGTGCGTATCTACGACCACATTTCAAGTAAAAAAACAGCCGCGCCACTTCCATTTTTTTTTTTTGCCATATCTTCCCATTGTACATTCAGCTTGGACTGTGCATTGATTTAGCACAAATGGCTTCCATCTCAAAATAATATATCAATCAACCCAAAAAGTCTTGAAAAAAACGGGCACTCGAAAGCTTCTTGTGTTTTCACTTTGGCCACCTGGGGACATAATAATTACATGTATTTAGAAAGTGACGGTCACTGAGCCTCAGTAAGCCGTAGTAATATTACACAGGTACTCAACTCTGCCCTTGGGGAAATTTCACACAATATTCACAACTAGATCAAAGTGGGACAACTAAAAAAAAGTCAAAAGAAAGAGACCATTCTTTGCTGAGGATAAAGAAGAAAATGCTGCAAAATTACTGTTTAAAATATTTGGATCAATATCGATTGTTGTTTGTTTTGTTGTAATGTGTTGCAATGTGTTCTTATCCGCACACTCCCATTCTTCATTAGTTTTGGGCAACAGTCATTTCTAGTTACTGATATCTAAACAAAGCAAAAATAAACCAATAACACACAAAAAATACACAAAACAATTGTTTGCATGTCTTTTTATTAAGCAGGTACTAAAATAATAAACTTTTTTTTATTCGGATTTGGCACGTAAGTACAGATCATGTTTATTTCCTAACATTGTGCAGCACGCTAAACATTACTACTGACAAGAGAGAGTAATGTACGCAGGGACAAGTTCTCATTTTTCATTCCATTTCTTGTGGAGGCTTTGCATAATTTGACAGTCAAATGTGATTATGTCCCAAAACGGATATTTCATCTCTGAACTTAAGAGTTCATTTTCATTTTTTCCCCATCCCTTTAAAAATGCCAGGTGTAAATCCAAATCCAGACTTTTCTATGAAAGTGTGTCACTCATTTATCTCCTCACTGCAGACGTTTGAAAATAGACGGGTGACAGTCTGGTCCGCTATTCTAAATGATCGCCAGGTGAAAGAATTATGAATCTTTTTTTTTTTTTTAAGCTGACAACTTTTTAAGATTAAAGTCAAAAGTTTTACTTCTGTGGGATGCCTGGTTATGTAAAGCTGCTCTTTGGAGGATATTTTTCAATACACCTCACAGTCTGTTGTCTTGCAATTTATCACATCAAGAAAGTAGTCTTTTTTTAACCGTGACTTTTAAAAGAACGTAGTGTTATTTTTTTCCTGCAAAACCTTACGTTTAATCAACAATCAGTATTAATTGTGAAAATTAAGCAAAAAGCAATAAAAATAGAAATGTGCGCAAAAAATGCAACCAAAAAATTAACAAAAAAACAAATGTGAATGAATGAAATGTATTTGGGTCTCTTGAGTTGATTTCACTTTTTTTTAATAACATTCTGATGTTTTACGAATGAAAAATACACAAACAAAGTAATTATTGTTGGAGACTTGGCACGAAAGTTATTTAGGCTGTTGTTAGCAACATACAGTAATGGACGTGAATAGGAAATGTCGGATGTGCAACGTGTCAGTGCCTCACGGCATTTGTTGGCGGTCTCCAAATTACTTCCATGTTTTGACTTCTTCCTCTCACTAAAATGAAGTAAAGCAAACCAAAGAGTGATTGTACACCAGTCAAAGACACTTGAGGTCATTAGATAACAGGAGTCGTGCTCTGCTTTTATAGGCGCGATTCGCTGCGGGGTTCTCGCAGCTGAGTCTGTTAACAACATCAAACAAACGTTTTGGGGGTTTTTTCCAGCTGGTGTCAGCCCGTTTTTTCCAAAAACTACCCGGACGGCTCCTTGTCGCTAATAACAATGACATCATCCAAGCTGCGTGTGTTCAATTTTTTTCCCCTTGTCTTCCAATCAAACTGACTTGTACAGACTTCAAAAGCAAACAGAAGATGAATCCAGCCATTGAAATGTGCATTTTAATCCCATTTCATCAACTGAAATAATACAGAAGTTTTGGTGTTGAGGGTTTGATTCTTTATCATCCTACTTGACACTCAGATGAGTGCCCAACGTCAAGCCCCCATCGGTTCTCCTCTTTAGTAACACGAAGCGAATGTCGACAAGGGGGAGATTACACTTGAATGTGATCTATCGATCTGTCATCCGCCAGTAAAAAAAAAAAAAAAAATCAGCTAACCGTCGTTCTTTCTTTTCTTCTTTCTTTTCCCTTTTGTCAAGCAACGTGTGAAACGTGACCACCTCAGTGACCCGCCATTATGATTGATTGCCATGATTGCCTTGTGAGAGTTTTGGGTCATGATGAACAAGTGTTCATTTATTTTCATTATTTGTTCAAGTTTTATTTTTTATTTTTTTACAGTGCTTTTACAATATCTACCTTTGTATTCAGTCAATTAATCAATTAGTGTATGATACATGGTAAAGTGGTTAGTGGAAAGCAGGTGTTTAGTGAGCTATACATATGGTAACTAGCTAGCTAATTAAGTAGTATAAATACTGTATTTAGGTACAAAGACAGAGTGGATTTGTTCAGCTAGTTGGATACATGGCAATATATTGTACATGCAGAGAAAAAAACGTTGGAAATAGGACAAATGGCAATTTGTAGGTTTAGCTGACGATAAAATGATTTATATTTATAATTCTTGTTGGGTGATCTTCATTTATTTCATCACAACGTTTGATGGATTAGCGGGATGTTGTGGCTTGGATCATTCAGTGACGTTAACCAGCATTTTTCAAAGTCAGGAATGACAATTATCAACACTGTAACTTGACGGTGTGTCATTTCTTTCGTTTTTGTGTCATTGCCGTGCCAAAACATCTACGGGAGTCAGCGCATTTTCCACGTTACTGCGTAACCTCTCCCTTTTACTGAGTTCACGGCGCGCCTTTGGCTTTGTGACTCCTTTGTGGCACCGTGATGGGCCGTGTGGAAAGACTTTGTTGCTCCTGTTGCCACAGCTTGTTGCGCACACATTTTTTGCAGACGTTCTGGCAAATGGCATCATCCATATTGCTTCAATCTAGAATATTCCTCTGTGTGTACTCCTATGAGCAGTGGAAAGATCAAGTCTGAACTGCTCTTTATAATTTTTCCACATGGGATACTTAGAAGATCATAACTAAGAAAAACGTTTCTAATAGAAATAGTGAAGGGTTGGTGATGGGAGGCAAAATGGCGAGTGGCCGTGGCTGCTAGTGGCGAATGAACTTGCTAACTGACTACAGTCAGTAGTTATGGGAACATCATGTAATTGGTGGCATAATGAAATGTTTTTTGTACGCTTGGAATACTTCGTTCGTTCGTTCGTTCGTTCGTTCGTTCTTTCGTTCGTTCGTTCGTTCCTCCCTCCCTCTGTCCGTCCGTCCGTCCATCCATCCATCCATCCATCCATCCATCCATCCATCCATCCATCCATCCATCAATCCATCATTTCTACCGCTAATCCAGAGTGGGGGCGCGGGGGCAGCAGCTTCAGCATCAATTTTCTTAACATGTGCCCATGTACCCTAACGCTCAAATTTTGAAGGTCTATCCGATCCAAACACATAGCCATGCTGCGTAAAATGCATTGGCGGAAAGGTGAGCAAATCAGCGCCATCCAGCCTCACAAGTGATTGATGGAACTTTCCTGGCAATATGACTTAGATGGAATCGAAAAGCATGTTTTATTATCTCGCTAGGAGACCTTGAGTCTGACCTTTCTGTGATACTTGTCAGTTGCGGTTTATGAATTCTTACCGATCACAAGTGGGTTGACAGCATGAAGAACTTGCAGTTGGAAACGAAGGATGGCGAACCTCACGTCACAGTCGCGTGGAAAGTAAAGAGGATGATTCGGTGAAATGACTGGCCACAGTGCTGAGGCATACTTTTTGTGGCCTTCACATGCCTCATACTGGCACAATTTGTTCACCCATCCCTTGGTAGGGAGAAGTAAGAAGAAGAAAGACCTCAAATTAGAGAGCAGCTGTGGCTGCTAGTGGCTAACAAGCTAACTAGGTTAGTTGTTGACGTCTCTCGAGCAGACCATAAAACATCAACATTAGTTTCAGTCAAGCACATGACAGTTGACACGGGCTATGGTACGCATTCCTCTGGGTTGGAGAGCATGTCAAAAGCAGCTGGTTCGTGTCAACTGGCCTCAGTGACCAATTATTTATGGCGGATCAGTGCTTGCATTAAGTGGGACACATCTTCATATATGGGATATCCGGACTTGGAGAGACAAAGATCCGACTGCATATGTCAGGGTTGGATACAGGAATCCTGATAAATTATTCTCTAATGTGCCGGATGGCTCCTGCGGACCAAATCCAAATGAAGGAATTTCCACTCCACACTTTTTTTTGCTTGCTCATTCCCACCGGTGGAAACTTCACCTAATGCAAAGATAAGAAAGAGGGACGGGATGGTGAAGCTCGGGGGGGCGGTGGGAGGTTGGGGGAGTCACACAGCTGGAAGACATTTTGAGTACTGGGCATCTTCGTTGGAAACCAACTCGACCAAGAAGAAAGAGAAACAATTGATGAAATTGTTTCTGGTGTTTGCGCTTATTCTATTACGTTTTTTTCGAAGGGTAATTTGTTCTACAGAGCACAGTGAGTTAGTGAGTCCTACATAACTGTAGAGCAATATGTATTTAGACTAATATCAATTTATAGATGGCAATATTCACATAAATTAGTAAATGCCTTCTAAGCTATTCAGGGCGCGTTGAGAAATTCACGTGCACTGGTTGACCATTCGGAAATTGTATTTGTTGCTCAGTCGTTCGGAAATTTCCCTTTGACGCTCGTGCACTATTTTGAGTGAAGAGGCGGAGTACACTCACCTCTTGTACAGCCTGACCCATCAGCAGCTTTTGCTTGAACTGTTTCCACCTTTACTGTTTTTTGGAAGTCTTTGAGTAACAGAGCGGGAGATTGGAACAAAGCTTTTAATTTCCAAACAGTCTGAGGGAACCAGTGCTTGCTCAGGGCGTCCATTTCTAAATGTGCCCTATGTGCTAGCTAGCTAGTTATATTTCCTCACAGTTTCTCAACGTGCAACTCTGTGCGGTCGTCATAATTCATTCCCTGTTTTCCTTGAACTGAACTCCTGAACCTGTCAGCAAATCCCCCACCTCCTTGTCCTTTGTGTTTCCACACTTGGTCCAGTAGTTCTCCAGATGTACCCACGAGGCACCAGGAGAGGAAGCGCACCAGCCCGACAGTAATGACGAGGAAGCGTGCGTGGGTGCAGCAAGCGCTGTGGTGTGGCAGGGAGCATATTTTGACGCCTTTTTTTTTTACGACTCCACGGAAAGCTTGTCTGCGATGGCGTCGGCAGCTTCATTTACTCATAAGAGAGCCCCTCAAATGTGTGATAGGAAACGCTCACTCTGCTTTTATGTGGCGAGACGTTCAAGTGAGGCCGAGAGACTTCTCTGGAGTCATGTTGACCGTGTCAGTCTTCAACACTCCTTGAAAAAATGTTTAGGTTTTAAAGATTGCTAACCTGTTGATATGAGGTTTCTAACCTGCGATAAATTACAAAAAACAAGTTTATCATACTGGACATTCTTGTGTTGTTACTCCTGTCAGTTTTAGTGGGTCTTCAAAAAATGACAGTTTTTGAGGAATATAATTAAACATTTCAATAATAAAGAAATTATAATCCATCATCACTGTTATTTAATTATAATGAATGAATCAATTAATCAATATAATAAGTACACTGTTAAATGCATTTCTTGTATTAAGAAATTATATATTCATATATATTAATTAATTATGATTAATTATATATTAATATATTAATATATATTGTATTATATTTATGTATATATTTTCCCTTGTCAGAGACTGAATACTTTTCTTACAAAGGCAATTTTGTGTCGTATGACATCAAGCAAACATAGCCATGAATAGTTTGTTTATCAACATTAAAATTGAATCTATTTGAAATGTGTTTTCCATCGCCATGCAAAGCCATACGTACTTTGCACATGTGGTCGCAGGAAAAGTTTAGTCGAGTTCAAATTAATAACTTGACTATATTTGTGACCCAGCACATAGTAAGCCAATTTACATTTTAGAGGCATAACCTCATTGACGGGTGCAAATGATGCTCTCACACTTGAAATTGACCATCCCACTTGTGTACATTTCACACAGGATACGTAACCTCTGATAAACTGCCACAGTGTATGACTTTTACATAAAGCACACCCTGTCTGATTTCTACATCTGGAGCCTTCCTCAAACCCGACAACAATAAACTTTTATTGAGGAACGGGGACAACTTCTGGACGCTGTGATTCTTTTTCTTGGGTGGGCCGGTGGCCTCGAGTAAGCAGCGAGCATCACGATGCACAGCTGGAGCTTAGGGTGGACCTCAAACAAAGAGCTCATTGGCTGCTTTGGCAGTGTTGAACCACTTTTTGTTACCAAAGCTCCTAATTGGAACCCTGGCCTAGATGATTTTTAATGTTACTACATTAAAATATTGGGTACAAAAGTTGAAACCTCCATAGACGGACAATGCTGTTTGAAACTGTCCATGCCTTTTTCTCATGTATTTGGCTTTTTGTCCACAATCTAAGGTCACTAATAACGTTTTCATAGGAAATCTGGGGCCAGATTTTTCGAGTGTCAGGTTTCAGCGTTGTGTATGTTGAAAAACTGGTTTGGTGCTTTGTTAACTTGATATCAAAATATCTAAAAAGGGTGCAGACAATTATGATTTTTGTTACTATTTGTTACTTCTCCAAAACACATCACAAAATTATCCAAGTTTGAGTTTCAGTATAATGAAAAGGTTTGACCTGTCTTTATATTTTTGTGGTTGGTGTACATGCGCGATTGGTGTCTTTTTTCGTTCTGATTGATTTCTGATCTGTTTCTGATTAGCTAAATTGTCCTACAAGTCAGAACTGCAAAAAAGGAGAATCAAAAGTCTGTTTGAGTTTCACTTTGATATTCGGGAATACCTTTGCTACTATGTGTTCGGTTATTTTAGGTCTTGCTTTAACTACTCCGGAAATTATTTTCTTCAGGCTACTAATTAAAGCTAGTAGAAGTTGTTGGTGTAGAGAATATATTTATGAAACAATCAAGATAATTTTTTTTCCAAATGTTATTGTATTTAGGATCAATTAGCGCCTAATCCTCTTGTGACTCAGCAGTCTTGACCCGTTTTCCGTTGTACTCCTGATAAAAACTGAATGTGAGTCACTTGCTGCGCCACACCCTCTTAAAGCACCAAACAAAAGGAACGCGACGCCTGCATCTTATTAAAAAGCTCCTCAGTGAGACTCAACGGTCATGCCTAAGGACCATTATGATTACTTTTGACACTTAATGCTGGGAAACCCGACTTTCCATTTCGTGAAAGGGGATTGCCCGACGGGATTATTTCATCACCATTTTGATGGCCGTCTAATCCTGGAAATTTTAGTCTTGGCGCGCTGAGGGTAAACACCAAGACCTCAACAATCTGCTGGGACTTGTGTGGAGGACAATAGGAATGGCTCTTCAATCAGGGGATTCAAGCACAATAGCAAAAGAGTGAAGTCATTCAAACCAAGATTACAGAGGAGAGGCATGTAGTGATGAAGGCCACATACTGCAATCATTTATGGGTAAATTATCAAAGTGCAAGCAGTCATGTTGACATGAACATAAGAGCGGGACGACCTTCATGTGAGGCTCTACATATCAACCCTGACTTCCAGCTGTCAACCATGTCAGTGGAATGAGCTCCATGGAGATTGATCTGATGGTATGCATCCCTGAGAGAACTTTTTTTTTTTTTTCCATCTTCATGCGGAAAAAATAAAAAAGAATGCAACTGAATTAATGTTTAACGTTACTGCTGTGTAGGCGTGAGGCAAAATATCAGGTGGAAAGTCTCATTGATTTCTCTCACGGCACAGTTCTGACAAGTAAACATTCTTCTCCATGCTCTGGTCATACATAATGGACCAATGAAAACGTTTTTAATGATTGGTTCCTCCTAAGATAGTCGTTAGCTCATGATATCACACCAAGGCAAGATCTAATTGGTCATACTTTATGTAGAAGCAAGTGTGCAGAACCTAAGATAAATGTTTTGAGCTGAACGTTGCCATTAAAATTTCGATTTACTCAAAAAAAAAAAAAAAAAAAAAGCTAAAGGATCTGTACAAATATTGCACCTAGGAGCACATAGCTAGCCATGTTAGCTTAGCTGAATTAACTTGCAAGAGTGTCGTATTGAACTAAACAAGGTTGATTTTTGATGAAATGCTTTATCCCGAGTCAGCATTTATCTGGTTTAGTTTTAGGGAAAAGAATCATAACATATAACATTGGAGAGCTTACATGAACCTCGGTAACCTAACCCCAGTGAGAGATGAAATATGATTAATATACCCCCTTCCATTTCTAGAGCATCCGCATAGAACTCATCACTACAAGGGAAAGTACAGGTCTGATTTATGACATCAGCGAGGTTAATACCGCTTCATAAATTCAGCCATCGACGGTTCTAGTAATTGAACATGTGCTCCGCTAGCGCTACATCAAAATGACATTTGGTGGCAGTTCTGAGAGAAACCTGCAAATAAAATAGTTGAGATAAAACTTTGGGTTCTGCTGGGGATTAATCACTTTTAACGCTCCACTGCTACATTTCAGAGACAAACTGTGTGTTTTGGAAGCAAATAGCATGTCAAAATATTTCATAGAGTCTCAGCTTTTAAAGCTTGTTACCGTGCCTCTGGAAATGTAACAACACAATGACTTTATGATATTTTAGCATTAAAAAATGGCAGCTTGGCCCCGTACCGTAGACACGCACACAACAACAGTCGGCTCCTTGTCGCCCGTGCATATTTTTCTTGACACGACGGTCCACAGCTGTGTTTGATTTTTAGGCTAAAAAACGAGCTGCAGAAACACGATTTTAGATAAATTTATATGGTTGTTTCCACAGTTCTTTTTTTTTTTTTGTGTGCATGTGGGACTGTGTTCATGGGTCGTCATGGGACAATAATTCTTTACGCACCCGGCTTGGCCCAAAAACAAGATCCTGACGGAGCGTGTTTTAAAATTGATGCTCTTGTAATGAATTACAGTCCTCACCTTCAACATACAACAAGGGTGAAGGTTACGATTAGCGACTAGCGCTCAATGACTATGCAGGCAGTAAAAGTGTGTGTGCGCGCGTGTGTGTGTGTGTGTGTGTGTGTGTGTGTGTGTGTGTGCGTGCGTGCATTGGCCAAAGATTATTTGGCCTCAGATCCATCCAATACACACCACTGAAAGGCTCTCTTGGGGTCACGTCAGCCAAGCAAAGAGTTCCCTGTTTGTTCAGAAACTACAAAATGGCGAAAAAGAGTTGGAAGCTTGAACAATTATTGCATTTTCCCAAAAGCTCATGCAACTTTAATGACTGCCATCCACACTTTAGCTCTTCATAGCCCTTGGAAAGAACTGTATTTTCATCACACTACATTGTGGCATTATTACTCAACAAAAAAAATGCCATCAATCCATTTCGCTGTCGGCAAAAATAAAACATGCATCATTTACGCCAAAACAAGAACCAGGCTTAACTTGTCACTGAATATGATCGATTGACATCATTGATTGGCACAATGCTGAGCAATTACATGACGTACGTTTCTGATGGCATCCTGGTGAGCCGAGCATGTTGCATATTATCTCCAGCCTATACTTAAGTTAAATGTTTTTCCACATCACCATATGTACAGTACATACTTTCCACCTCCATCCTTCTTTGAGAGAATCGCTCACAAGAGACATGCCATTTCCAGTATCTGTTTCCATACCATTGAATAACACAGAACCCACCCTTCCTTGTGTTTGATCAGATCCATTGTTATAGATTATCTTTGGTCTTTTTTGTAACGTGCAAAATGGCTGTGTGTGTATATATATATATATATATATATATATATATATATATATATATATATATATATATATATATATATATATATATATATATATATATATATATATACACACACCTCTATACCCTAATACGTTGTGTGCACTTGTATTTCTGCTCATGTCCTCCATAAGTTGGTTTTTTGTGCAACTTAGGATATTTCAATTGTTCCATGTTGTTTTATATATATATATTTATATATAGGATTACACATGCACTGATTTAGATCTAGTGCCATTTGTGATTTTCTCTATCTTGTTTTAGAATCCTAACCCATTAAACCAAACACTTTGAGCCTCTTTTTTTTTTTAAGAGAAAGATTTTAATCTCCTCACTCATGCAGTTATTAAATATGAGTCTTATGATTGTTGGACCTGCTCCACTCTGCAGCGGATAAAGCACACATACAACAGGGAAGGGAATCCTCCAAATGCCCCGCGAGTGTTTACACTGACATCCCAACTCACGCTCGCTCTCCGCTTTCTACTACTGTGCAACGCTGTCAGATCTTGTCATCTGTGTGCAGAAACAGAATGTTGGCCGGCCGACAAGTTTCCCTCCCCGAATCCAAATCAACCTGTCCCAGGTGCTCTGTTTGCCTCTTTCCTCTGAGTGGCCTCATATCCTCTCAACCCCCCCCCCCCTCATCTTCCCACTCAAGTTTGTGATTGCTCTTTCAGCCTCCACTCAAACGTCTCTAGCAGACACTGAGACAATCAGAATGTTTGCACAGGCCTCATCCTTGACAAGGACAGGTTGCGTGTGCAAAATGAATTTGATCAAATGCTCACGTGCAACCAAAAAAAAATTCCGGGTTGGTGGGGGGGAATCGTGCAGCTACCATATGAGGTGGCTTCCCTCCAAGGCAAACACTCACCGGTGCGCATGCCGAGACGGACGACTACGTGTGTCTAAGTCTGGCTCACAAAATGTATAGTGTGCTCTTATTCACTATTTATTTTTGCAATTCAAAGCTCTGGCAATAGCACCCTTTGTGTGCACAATCAGGTCCAGTGCAATTCTGATTGCAACAGTGAGACTTTGTAGCACCACAACCATTGAACCCGGCCGATTAGGTGGCAGAGTGAACTGCACTTCATTATGCTAAAACTGCACCTTAGCTGTGGCCTGAACGTAGCGCTCAGTGTTGTAGTGCCAGCTGCTTTTAAATTCAATGTTCAGAATGGTCTCTCCAATATGGTTGATTAACATGGCTGTAAAGTTTGTCTGGTAATAACCAGCTCACAAAAGCTCATGCAACAGTGCAGACAGTAGAAGCTGTCATCAAAGGACACGTCTGTATTCAAATATACAGCCTTCCCAAGTGATATGGTATTTTCTTCAGGTACACCGGCATTTTCAACAAGTTCCCCATAAACTTGATCAAAGACTCTAAATTGTTCATTGGTGTTAATGTGTGACTGCTTGTTTGTGTTCTGCAGTTGACCTAGGACGGGTCCAGGGTGTATCCCGCCTCTTGCCCAAAGTCAACTGGACAGGCTCTAGCTCACAAAATTGGAGTAATAGAAAATAGATGGCTGGATAGATATTTTGTTGTCGAGCTGCTGTATTCACAGTTAGAGCTGTAACCAACCTGAAAACCATAAAGCTGTCTATGGATGGATAAAGCAACCGATTATAAAGTTGAGAGAAGATGGAAGAAGGAAATTGTTGCAGTAAGACGCTCATTGAAAAGCAGAATGCTGGGCAGAAGACGCGTTGGTAATTAAGCTTCCATTTTTGCGAATGGAGACTGAGTATCTGAACTCATGTTTTGCCGTCAATATTAATGCTGCCTGATGGAGTTGTGGCAGTGTTGGAGCCCTGCATGGAAGAAAACCTTAGTTGTGGTTCTTCTCCAGCCCACAAACTACTTG
The DNA here is from genome assembly GCF_054491065.1 of Syngnathus leptorhynchus. Classification (NCBI taxonomy): domain Eukaryota; kingdom Metazoa; phylum Chordata; class Actinopteri; order Syngnathiformes; family Syngnathidae; genus Syngnathus; species Syngnathus leptorhynchus. The sequence goes on from NC_141196.1 coordinate 7,851,962, forward strand.
CAAGTGAAACAACAGCGCTTCTCCACGTTGTGGCCAAGTGTGCGCACCCCAATTTCCTCAATTGCTTCAAGACACGAATAATCGACTGGATGACTGGCATGCAGTGGAAAATGGAACGACTTTATTCACTATTTGAACAATTTTGGGGCGAGTTACTGAAAGGACAAATGCAGTGTTGCCTCCTCGACATGACACTTAAACATCATGGTGACACATAGTGATCTTCGTTCTCATGTAAGTGCAAACTGACGAGCGTATAATCCGTGATGTTATTTTTGCTTTCTCAGATGTGAAACCGATCTGTCCCACATTCTGAGGTCCGATGCCAAGTCGGAATATTTTCTCCCTCGGCTCATGCTTACACCCCTCAACCAATCTCGAGGAAAATTGGTCTGTTCAGTTTGGTGTGTGTGTGTGTGTGTGTGTGTGTGTGTGTGTGTGTTTGAAATGCAGCTGGATGCACTAGCAACTCAAGCTTTTAAGTCAAGACGAACTAGCTTTGACGTTCCAACTGGGATTTATGGGGGCCTTCTCATCATCTTTGCATTTTGTGTTGTGGTCTGAAAACATTTCAATTGTACAGCATGGTTGGTTTTTTTTTCTGTGTGTAATTGTTGCGGTACACACACTCAGGAATACCAAACATGAAAGGCATTATTGTGATGTCTTTCCGCAACTGTCACACTTAAACTCATTTTAGTGGTGTGAGCCAAGGTTTCAACCCGCTTTTCACCCACAGTGGTGGTAAGAGCTTGTGATCCGGAAGCGCCGTTCTGGCGTTGTCTTGCCTGACGCAGAGGGATGCTTTGAGGCACATACACAGCGTTCTTTGGATTCTGACAGCTGACCTTGTCTTTGTCGAGACTTCCGTCTCTTATAAAAACAGCCGTCTCCTGTCCAGCACATCACAATGTAAATATATCGGTGTGGTATGTGTACAAACTACAGTCCATCTTCCTGGGGAACAGGTGCAGAATTTTACATCCGCACGGTGTACGCATATATTTTCGGTAGGATTGCTGCTAAAAGTATTCACGAGGAAGCACGCTGCTCACGATTCTGACACAAAGGCATTAAGATCGGGATGAAAGAACCAGATGTGCATCGTAAATCTACAGAAGAGTTGAGTGCGTTTCAGCAAGACGAACATTAAATGTGCTAATACTGATCAATGCAAATAACGTTTAGATGCTTTTAGTCGAGAAAAAAAAAAGTTTGCTTTGATAGACAGAATTTTAAAATACCACTTGAGGTAGAGTGCAACAAATGTTCAAACTGGTTCAGGGTTGAGTTGTAATTAGTCCTATACATTTGCGGTAACCACTGCTCGCATGTTAGGATCAGTGGACAGAATAGATTGCAGATAAGATTGAATGTTTTCATGAGAAAGTAAAGGGAACGTTTGATTTCTTACAATTTGGTTTGATTCTGTTTCTTTTTAGCAAGCCCCGTCTCGGGACAATCTTGGAAGCGTCCACGGTGGCCCTGACTTTAGATCTGGGCTTGAATGTGTACCATTCATCCCTTTGCTTGAAAGCAGACTGAAACAAGCTGCCGTCTTCACGAAAGAAGGGAGGGGGACAACGGCGGCGGGATGGTGGGCCAATATGGTTTTCATATTCACTGATGTCGTGACTTCATACAGTGATTAAGGACACACTCAATGTGGTTCATTACAAACGGTGATGGCAGGAAGCGGCCATGGGGTTTACAAAAAAAAGAACATTCTGGCACAATTGGAGTTTCCTGCTTTTGGTTCACTGCATTTACTTAAGTACATTTTCAGACTGTATCCTTGGGTTACTTGAGTATTTGTTATTCAGATGACTTTTCACCTTTACCCCCTACATTTGGAAATTGATGTCTGTACACTACTTCTTGCTTTATCAAAATATATACATAGATTTTTACTTTTTTCCACTATATGGATAGGCGATCACACATAAAAGATGCAATTATGCCATTTTAGTCTTCGTAAACAATAGGCAGGTATGCAGAAAATTTGACTGCTGACCTGACCGCTATTGTTTTTATTTAAAAAAGAAAAGAAAAGAATGCAACAAAAGTTGAGGGGGATCAACCAAGTGGGTCACCAGCCAATCTACAAACAATTTGGAGTGCTCAGTCAGCCTTACGCATAAAGTCAGTAAACCCTCATAAATCCACAAATGAGTACACGTACAAATATCTGCAATACTACTTCAGTGCAGTGTGAGTACTTCCCCCACCTCTGGTTTCGTGTGTGTGTGTGTGTTTTTTTTGTGTATTGTGCAATCTTGTATGTTGTGTAGCCCATGCGATTGTTGTGCGCATAACTGGTACCGAGTGCCAAGCGACGTTTGGCTGAACCCTCCGCCGCACACGTGCATCCAATTTACAGCGTTCGCTTGGAACGGCAACATCCTTCTGACATTGCGCATGTTAGTCATCTTTAGTTTCATGCCTATATGCTAACAGCTTTTCCAACAACCGCCATCAACCCCCCCCCCCCCATGTATTTCCTAGTGTTCTTATCATTGCGTGTGTTCACCGACTTTATGAAAAACTGTCCTAGTGTGAACGAATAATGAAAAGCTTCTCAAATGTGGCTTGAACAATTCATTACAATCGCTCATCACAGGATGTAAAAAGGTCTTTGTGACACAATGTGCAGCTGGAGGCCTCTTGGCAGCCTTTCTTTAACAATTTGCTTCAAGGCCTTTCAAGGCTTGTGGGGGGGAAGTCTACTTCTTGACTCTTTGTTTTTGTCTGACACTAGAGAAATATTTCCAAGTTCCCCACTCATAACTGATAGCTATCTTACTATCCTGGCTTCCGCAAAATGTCGAAGGAATCTAAGCATTTATTATTCCTTAGAAAATGTTGAAAATCATACATAAAAAAGTTCGAGTCATCTAATAAAACAATAGGACTATATTCCTTTAATATCTAAAACAAACTATGTCCGATTCATGTGATTATTTTTGTTTACAATATTCGGGACAGGGTTGTGTCCATGTTTGGACACTGATGATTTTCATTGAGGGTTTTTGTTTTGGCGGCACGGTGGTCGACGGGTTATCACATCTGCCTCACTGCAGATTTTGCTGGTTGATTCTCGCTCTGGCCTTTGTGTGTAGAGTTTGCATGTTCTCCCCGTGCCCGTGTGGGTTTCCTCCGGGTTCTTTGGTTTCGTCCCACATTTCCCAAATCATGCATGGTAATTGACCGCACCAAATTGCCTGGTGGTGTGATTGAGAGATGTTTTTTTTTTTAAGTTAAAGAAAAGCACATTTTTTCACATTATCAATACCTCACTGCTCGTGTTTACAGTTTTTTTTCGCATAATTGACGAGGTGCTGTTATTTGAGACTGCACCAGTCTTTTTTTTAACGTCACGCACACTGTCCGCTCCAGTATTTGTCACGACTGCATTTAATGCAATTTAAGTAGAACAAAAGTAGATGTGGCGCACTTACTGGCTTAGTTTGAAATGAGACGTTTTCCAGAGGATGGAAAAAAAGAGGAGGCAAGCGATTTGAAACACATGCTTGTTGTGCAGGAAGGCTCAATCACAGGAAAACAAATTCACTTTTATTTCACTATTTAAAATTAAAGAGTCGAAAACAATACCAATAGTACTTGGGAATAATGGGCTGTAAATGATATCACTGTTAAATTTTAGTGACTTTCTGGTGACAAGGCTTTTCTGAAACAAAACAAGGATTAAGACTCTCGACACATTCTATCCCCAATATTTTTTATATTAAGAAAATGCTCCAGTACTAATTGTGCTTTTGTACCATGTCACCTATTTCAGGGCATTGCGACTAGGCAAATTTCAACTGCACCAACTTCAATTGGTGGATCCATACCACCAAATTCTAAAACACCCCAAACTTTGTGGCACAATATAAAACATTCATTTGTACATTTGTGTAGGCCAGTAAAGACATAATGATAATAATAATAATGATATGCAATATCACAAATGTTAAATTGGAACCCAAGCTCACAACATAAGCAACTACAGTTATAGCAATCCAACCCATAAACAATATCATTCTAGACTCTTATAATTTTAAGATTTAAAAGTGAAGTTTAAAGTGAAAGAGCGATTCTAACTGCACTGGGGCTCTTGTTGAGGTTATGCACAGTTCAGGTGCTAGTGCTTTATCAGTTGTATACATTCTTATTGGAGTTGCTAATAGATGCTTGGCATGTTTTCCCACGGTGTTCAGGCAAAACACAACAACCTTGGGTATTGTTGTTTGTCGTGATTACGTGACAGTTTTCATGTCTGCATTGTCTGGCCCACATGTCCCATGTAAGCGAGAGGGCAAACCTGATGTGGATATTTTCCTCCACCTACATGAGGTCATACATCTTTTTGTATGTTTTGAATTTGTTTGTTCTGGGGTTTTTTTTTTGTCTTCCGCTTTAAGTCATAGATTGCGACCAGTTGGAACAGATCAATCGCTCAAATGACACTTGTCGAAAGGAATTGTCGGACGAATGAAGTTGGAAGCAGCTGCGAACACTGGCTTCCTGCCACTCCACCATTTCAATGGGCTTCCGCAAGTGGCCGACTCGGGTGGGCCGGCCTGCTGTTAATAGAGAGCAGCACTGAAGGTGGGTCGGAGGAGGTCACCACACTGTATTGGAGGAAATGGGCCTGTTGCAAAACAAAAAGGAAAATATGTAATTACTTTGGCATTTTTTGCCTCATCAACTGACTTATCAGATCTTGGTTGTCTGGTATTGTAAAAAAAACAACCCAAAACAATCAAGTATAATTGGAAGTAGACAATATTCTTAATTTTTATTTATTTTTCTAATGATTAGAGAAATGTTTGGATCCCCAGAGAGAAAAGTCAGGAAAATAATTTTACATATTTTAAATATTTGAATATATTTGGAAAAATGCTAAAACATATATAAGCAACAATAGATTATTGTTTTATAAAACAAAATATTTAAAATTGCCAGTAAACGCCCCAAAAACAACAATTCTGAGAATGGGAGGTTAACGGTTCTTACATTATGAAAAGTGAACAGGATAATTTCAAAATTCATTTAATGTTCAACAAACTGGCCATGTAAGTTGAGTCAAACTATTATGTGTTGATAACGTGGACAATTAATGCCAAATTAATTGGCAGTATTAATGGATACAAAATGAGCTGAGTCATTTTTATTGTAAAAAATCCAATGACAGACAAATATCAGATTCAATTTGCTGGTATATGTTTGAAAAAATACGTGTAACAAGATGACATTTGTTAACGAGGTTATAGAAGTATATTTTTAATAGCAGAATTTTATGAACTATGAAAATATGACTCAAAATTAGTCCTGATAATGTGGAATTTGACTACTCTGAACAACACTCGTCCACTACATGAGTTTCTCAATTGAAGAGCAGCTGGCTGGTTTACACATAGACACCTGTGTGGATTAAGCTCCAGTTTCCTTCTCCCAGAGGTCTCCAACCTAGACTGATAAATGATGCCTGGCTCTCTGAATGCATTTCTCACTGACACACTGACACCGCTCTTGTTTCACACTGAAAATCTTGTGTGGATCGAAAATAGAAAGGTCGGCCGTAAAGCCACGCTGGAGAGTGTTGTCGCCGCAATGAACTTTGATGAGTGAGAGTCCGGGTGTAAACTTCTAAAGTTACTAGAATGGCAATAAAAATAACTTCCGCAAGCCTAGTGGCATTAAGTCATTGGTCATCAAGTCATATGTCGTCAAGTCATTGATCCTCAAAGCATTGTTATCAAGTCATTTGTTGTCAATTTAATGGTCAACAGTAGAGCTCGGACACGCAACCAAAATCTTCATTTGCCATTCGTATTTATATCAGTGAATGACGTTCGAATCGATTCACATCTTGCGCTTTTCTGAGAAAAAAAGGTTGCAGTCCAAGAAATGAAAATTAAGATGGTGGCTGCCTGCTGCTATTTTAACACTTTAAACATGAAAAGTTCAAAATGACGAAATTTAACCGCAGTCCTGCTTCGAACTGTGGCCAAAGATAGAATCCAGGTCAGTTATTGTGAATTCCTACAGTATTTCTGAGTTCACAAAATAAATTTGTGTCATACGAAATAAATCATTCGGGCAGAGACCACCAACTTCCTAAAGCTAAGCTAACCAACTAAGGAGACATTTTTTGCCATGCGTGATATGCGGCTTAACAGTTGATTCAAGGGTCATTAGCTGGCCAACTAGCTATTTACGTACACACAAAGCCATTAGTGGATTGAAGAACTCATTTGAATGGTCATTCCAATCACCGCCAATTCATGCAAAGCTCTAATGGGAAGTCACGAGTCATGAAGTAATTGCTATTCAAATCAATGTCAACTGGTGATTGGTCACCAAGTCATAATACCTATTAGGTTACTGGTTTTGAAGTCAGCAGTTCCCAAGACATTTGTCTTCAAGTCAAGCAATCAGTCAAGTCATCAACTGGTTGGTTAGTGTTGTCGGTCATTATAATAGTCACAAATATTTGTATTTATGAAAAACCTCTTGCTTCATATTGGTTTAGTTTTATTAGCCCTTCTTTTGTCCTCGCTAGTCGCTGAAGTGTTTTCTCGTTGTCTCTGTGGAAATTCAAATTGGATTCACAAGCACATTTTCAACAGCAAAAACAGCAATCCTTTACATGACGCACATATGTAGTATATGGTGAGTTACTGTTTGCAGCCAATGTTGGAAACACTTTGTAGCTTTTGTCTGGAGCCCAAAATTCCTTCTAAATGTGTCCCCCTCCGACCCCTCCGCATTAGTCACTCTATTTTCATTTGCGATAAAAAATGTGCTGCCGTCACACTCGCTGATCCTTCAAGTACAAACCTAAAGACCATGTTCTAAATTTTAGTTTCCATTCCTTTCACAGACGTCTCTGTACTACTCACAAGAATTAAGACAACACAATCCAGTCGCCAATACAACAAAAACTAATGTTAAAACATTTGCACCAAATTGATCACATGGCTGTATCACTGTGTTCACACCTGAATAATAGGTCCGGACCTGCGTGAGAATCGAACCCTGGTCCTTTTAAAGTGGACCAAACAGTCAGGTCTGAATACACCCTTGAATAATGGGTTATCAAGTCATTGTCATGATTTATCGTCTGTGTCTAGCCCCCCCAAAAAACTTCTAAATGTATAACGCTCCTTGTGTTTGGACAGTATTCATTTCAAAACCATTCCCTTTGAGATCTGTATTCCAATATATTCCTTTTGAAAATGCAAAACACAATCATGTAAACAATGTTCTCAACCTTTTCAGTTGAAAAGCAACTCACTCCCACAGCAAGCGGTTAGACGAACAAAGCGGTCAAATCATAGTTGTTTATCTGTTCCCGGGGTTCCAGACTTAGTTTCCTTGCCCAAGTTAACCCGTCGGCTCGAGTTAGCCATCAGCATACAGTTCAGAGGACCAGCCCAGTGGGAGCGCTGCCGCCACAATGGACTCCGTCCTTTCAAAGACTTCTCCAAAGAGTCCAGGGGAAGCGGGAGAGTGATGCCAACGTCTTGGTAACACCGTAATCCCATTGTCAAATTAGAGGATTAATGTTCCTTTCGTCTTTTGTTGTTTGTGTGTGCATGTGAGATCGGGGGGCGGAGGGTGGTCGTACAGGGGCCGGCGGTTAATGGGTGAACCAAAACAATACAAGGTTCACAGTCAATTACAGGTCGCTCCTTCTCAACCTTTGACCTGACCTAGTGGTGCCTACAGACATTCTTCTTTTTATCTACTTGGAGCAACAATACTCTGAAAACAGGAAAGCGCAACAATGTCCTTGAGGACTTTTTGCGAACTGAGATTTTGGAGGTGTATTTTTTTTCTCATATGTTCCAAATAGGATCGATGAAGTATACGTTGAAGAATCCAAGAGATTTTGTGTAACTTTAGAATTCCATTTTTCCTGAACTTTTTCCTCAAATTTTACATTGTACAACCCAAGGGTGTTGAAACTCTTGTAAATCTGTAGATGGCTATTTTATGATAAGATTCCAGTAGATTCATGTCTTTTAGGTTCTGAGAAGCTTTTGTTAATTTGGAAAGTTTTTTAGTCAAATATACTGATCACTTGGATGCTTGGTGGTGACAACATCTCCAGTTTTGCAAAAGTTTCTTGAGAGAGAGAAGCCTATTCCATATTCTGGAAGGAAACAGGACACCTGTTCCTTCCTGTGTTGTCATATTTTCACAGTGGAAACAGGAACATGTTTGTCATCATGCGAACAGGTGGAAACATTAACCAACGTTGGCAGGTTCTTCTTGATGGGGTGCGAAATGATTTGTGTGTGTGTGTGTGTGTGTGTGTGTGCGTGTCCATGTGTGTGTTTGGCACGACTTTACACTCCGAGAGTGCAAATGAGACAAATTAATCTTTGTGCACTTGTTAATTGATTCCTCAAATCCACAGACTTCAAACAAAAGCGGCAGTTTTAATCACATTACCATTACAGGGACGATTCCAAATGTGTCAGTGGCTTTGTGAAGTTATCGCAGTGCCCTGGGGGGGGGGGGGGGGGGATACTGAATCTAAAAAGACAATGACCAGAAGATAACGATGAAATACAATTTATGTTTATTTTAAATGTGTTCTCGTGGCTTTCTGCTCCATCCACATTTAACTGTAAAGTACAAGAACATTTATGGAAATTGCAGTGTGTGTCAAAGAGTGAACGAAAGTCCATTCACAAAAAAGACTTAATAACTTCAGTAATAATGTTGAGCGTAACAATAAAAACCTTTGGCTGTAAAGCAGTCTTTTTCAGTGAATGTATCCATCCATCAATTTTCTGAACCGCTGGAGCCTATTTCAGTCATCAGGCAGTAGGCGGGGGATACCCTGAACTGGTTGCCAGCCAACCGCATGGCACACAGAGACAAACAACAATTCACACTCAACTACTGGCAAATTGGAATGTTCAATCGGCCTACCATGCATGTTTTTGGAATGCGGGAGGAAACTGGAGTACTCGGACAAAACCCACGCAGGCAGGGGGAGAACATGCAAACTCCACACAGGAAGGCTTGTGCCGGAGTCGAAACCACAACCTCTGAAATGTGAGGCGATGTGCTCATCAGTACAAATGCATCTCACTAAAAAAAGTTCAAAGAATCCCAGAAAAAACCCCAACATTTTTTGAGACCTGGATCTCCATACACTTAGTCCCTCCTGAGTTTTCAGCAAGTGTTGACGCATCACTGGACTGATATTGCTGTCAATAATTAATTTAGTATTGATTATTATTAATTAATTATTTTGATTAATTTATTTATTCATTAATAATAATAATAGTCAATTGTATCAACAGAACTGATTGGTTGTCACTGTGTGTGTGAGTGAAAAAGTAAAAAAGTATGAATGATTTTTGCAAGTAACTTGCTTTTCACTGCTTATAAGCACATGGATGCCTTGTCAAATATCCATTTGAACTTTCTGATGAATTAGCTGTGAGTGTTGAAAAGCAAACAGCTGTTTTGCAGGAATCCATATTTAGGAGGGAGCGGGAGGAATAAAAGCAGCACAAAAATTTCATCACACTTCCCCTTTTGTTTATCATCAAACCCTCCAAACTGCAATCCTTGTCTTTTTTTGGTTTGTTTTTGTTAAATTCCAGAAGGCGTCTGTCTGGCCTACATGAGTCGACATCCTCTGACTATCTCTGCATTGCGTTAGAGAAAGTTTGCTGCTTCGAGGGCATGATTAAAGATTAAGCAGGCGGAAAAAAAAAAACCCCACTTCATCAAAGTTGTGTGGTGTATCGTTAAATTTAGCAGGGCTTCAGGTTATGAACATTAGATGTAATGTCGGCGCTATATGTTAAGAAGGAATTTTATCTGAACGCTTTATGCTGTATAAATATCCTGTTGGGCTTTAATGGGGTACATTATTGATTTATTGTCGCAACTGTCTAGGGTTATATAAGCAATATTTCCAAAATTTTTCCGTGTTTACTTTTACCCTGGAATGTAGGTTGGAAAGTACGTAGCTCAAGATTACATTGTTTTCAAGGCTACTGATGGACCTCAATGGTTGTCCGTTAGAAGTTTAAAAAAAAATAAAAATAATCCACTCGATGATTAAGGTAAATTTAAAGACAACAACAAAGCCTATTTGTCATTGGCCATCAAAAAGCAAATATCCGCAAAACACATCTAATAAAAGCCCGGCTTGATCACCTCTACTTCTAACGCAAAAAAATTGTGGCGGCGGTCCCAGTTATGATCGTATCTTCACGTTTGTTTCCACTACGTGTTGAATTAATCCCGACCAGACCGGGGGATGTTCCCTTCGAAGGACTATTAAATGAACAAAGGAAAACCTGTGCAATGAACCTCACCAAATGGTTAGAGCAAAATCATTGCCAACATGTACAACTGAGCCGCGGCGGCATTTTATGCACATTTAACAACACTTGTGTTTACATCCTGTGGGATGCGATCTGGATGAATAAATACCTTGGTCATTTCCTGGCATGTGATATGAACACACCACAGACAAGGTCGTCCGGCGACATGACAAACTCAGGTCTTGTTTAGTCTCTGATATTCCAAGAGTTTCCTAATGAAATAATCCAAATAGGATTAGTGCAAAACCTTTGAAGTACAGGGCGCTCTGGTTCTGGCAAACTCAACACAGTGATTCGTTTGATCAGCGCAATCAAATTCAACTATGGGAGAGGGGGTCCCGCAGCGTCCGAGCCATTTCAGGAACAGAGACTTTTGGGTCGCTTCAGTTTTGCAGTGTGAGCAGAAGTTCCCTCATTTAGCTCAAAACATGTTTAGGAGGAAAAATGATGTAATTGGATGGAACTTTTTGGGTCCACTGAAGGATCCCCTCTGATGCCAATTGAACTTTAAATGTTGCCTATTGACCCCTCATACTCTTAATGCTAAATGAACATTAAATGCTGTCTATTTTCAATTCAAATAAAAATTGTAATCTTTCCAAGAACAAAGACTTGTAATTTTGTCTAGACAAAAAGTCAGATTTTTGTAAAAGGAAAAAAGAATGAAGAATAATTGGTTTATTATTTTTGTCTTATTGGCATGTCAGTTCCCATAATAAGCACGCACACGTTCAAGTGACCACGATAATATCATACATCCGCATGACCAATACTCTGGTCAGCTCATCTCTTCTGCCCCTTCCATCCCGTCACCAGCCCCCAATTTGTTAGCCGCCCTATATAAAACTACCAGTCAGTTTGATAGCTGGTGTGCTACCTGTCTGTTGCCCCACGTTGCCATGCTACCAGTTACAGCCCTCAGTTTAAGAACCACTGATGTAATACACCTTATAATTAGGAACCTTTGAGACATGAGCAAATTGTAAACCTAGCATCCTAGTCTCTTAGCGAACATCCGACTGTGCATCTCTATGGACATTTGAGCTAATTGCCTCTTTCTTCCGGGCCAAACTGGCATGGTAGGGAGGATTTGGGCTTTCAATCTATAGATCAATTCACAAATGTCACCTCTGGGGCTGGCATTTGTGTGAGAACCGTTGCTTGAAGCTTGTTTTTGTGGCCAGACTCCGCGTTATTGAGCCGGGATGGCGCTTTGTGTCGCTATTCATTGCGGCGGGAGGATTGAAGCCAGTGAAAAGCGTCACCATGACAAGCTCAGTCATCTGTGAAAATAAGTGCCGGTATACTTTCACAATCATCAAGTGGCAGCTGCGTACTACGATGCTGTATTGCTGCGCCATGACGGCTTTACTTTTATAATGGGAGCTGTTGATTTTGGGGCAGAAAAAAAAAAAGCTTGAGGAGTGTTTTGAATTGCGGCATTTTTATCGACAATGGATCAATTGTCTTGCAAGAGAACTCAAACATACAAGAGATTCTCAACCAGTGTGTTGTGAGTGAGTGTGTCAATAGAAAACCTTTGAATTTCACTTGATCAGTCCGAATATAATATATAATAATAACTTGTACGTAGTCACTGCCATTTTCTTCCATTAGAGGGCATATGTACTTGTTATATGGTTTGCTATGAAGTTTTTCCTTATGTACAAGGTTTTAGGGCTGCCGTTCTTGAGCGCCACAATTCCATTGGTTTAAAGAAACAAAGGGAGTTAGCGGGAGCTGATTGGGTAACACAAGGTATCGAAGTGACCTGGATGAATTCGCTTTAACAATACAACTCGCGTGTTTTAGCAAGGTTTTGAGTATACGTACTTTCATTTTCAGTGCGATGGAGCTAATTTGGCAGAGTGAGCTAGAACTTTGGAAAGCCTAGAAAATTCTCCCAAAAATGTTTATTTGTCCAGATAGACTGATTTAATGGTTAGGATCTATTCTTTACACAGTGCAGTATTCAAAGATTTATGAATTATCCTTTAACATGCAAACAGGTGCATGCAGCCAAAAAGCTAATGATTGCCCCGGCCGGGTGAGTCACACCATTATAGTAACAATTCTCATTCCAAGCCCCGTGTCAGAGTCACACACTCAATTTGTATCATGCTCCAAGATATCTCCTAAAATAGACAAAACATGATTGTTGTTTATGCGCAGAAAGCAATGCCCAGGCATGGTTCTTAATCAAAACCAGTTTAATTCAATAAAAATACATTCCAGGTTGCGTTCCCAAAAATTCCCTGTGCCAGAGTGAAAATCAAAGCCTTCGTTTTCAAAAATTACATTCCCCCCCCCCCACGCTGTACTATGCAAAACTTTATTAAACTAACAATGCCTGTTCATTTCATTGGCAACTCCTTTGCATTGTCATTTATCTTAATCTAGTCAGAGTGGGCTGCCAAATTATCTTTCACATAGCAGACATCTCTCATTTAAAGTACTTAAAACAGGCCCTTGCTAATTTGCTTTAGAAGACTCATCTGAGTGGTAGATCCATCAGAGGATGGACCTCGGTATATTTAACATATGACGTTAACATGTTGCCATTACCGACTCATCAACCGCTGATGCATGGTCAGCGGTGGCTGTTTCCGCGTCTTAAATAAAGTCCATCTTTGATCTTTAAATATAATTACGGATGAGGTTTTGGAACACTACAAACACACTGGCTTTGTCAAAAGTCTACAGTTATTTTAAATGTCCGCAGCAACTGCGGCTACGAGCACGACTCGGACAGCTGCCCATATTTTAGTGTTTGGACGTCCCAATCATCACCCTCACGACCTCACAATGTGGACTTACTTTCTATTGATACACCAATGCAAACATGTATGCATAGAGTGGAACTATAAAGGTTGAACTCAGGAATAGTCATTAAGTATGTGGTCACATGGCAAAATAAGGCCTACTGTTTTTCATTTTATGGTTTTATATTCATGGCATCTTATGCCATTTTAATGCCACAACAAATGCCACAACAAATCTGGATTATGTCACCGCCATTGGAACAAAACATTTGACCCTTTAATTAATAAATGATGAAAGTAGCCGCACAAAAATGGAGTTTGATGGATCTTGCTGGATTTTGTCCAGCTATAGTTTTGCTTGAATTCCATTGTACCATTGCATTCCACTTTACAATTCCATGCTAGGTTCCAGTCAAACACAAAGATCTCACTGATGTCCAGTAGATGCATATCTGTATGCATAGCCCCAAGGGTAAATGCGTATCAAGCAGGAGAGCTTTTCAAAACGTTATGCAGAAAGCCTGGAAAACTTTGCGTTTGCGGCCAATGCATTGGTGCACGTTCCAAACATAACGCTTGAATATATCTATTAGAAGTCAAAGATAGAGGCGGCGTATTTATTTTTGACCTTATCTGTCATACAGACAGCGTCAGCCACCTCCGTGCAGCTGGTCCACCATGTTTTTATTTCACATTATACATGCTCATATATCACTTGTACGTACACGCACGCACACACGCACGCACACACACACACACATATATTTATATATATATATATATATATATATATATAGAAAATCACAAATGGTGTGATTGACACCGACAGGACTAAAGAAAAACGTTATTAAACAGCAACTGTGACTCATGTCAACAAATTAAATGAAACAGAGTTATAAAAACAAATTAGAAGTATCGTCTGTGTCCCGCTGATTGTATAATTGTTGTTCTCCACAGTTAAATCAATGTGATGCTGGAAATTATTTTCCCTATTCATTTCCCTTTAATCTTTAACATAATTGAATTTCAATCAACAGCAATTTGAAAAAAATGAGTTTTGAAATGAGTGTGCTTGGATGAGTTTCTAAATAAGTATATAATTGTTGTAATATTCTTTCCCAAGAAAGGTCTTTTATTTTCTATTAGGAGTCTTTTATTTCTTTTTTATAGTTTCAGACTACTCTGTTTCTACAGCGCTTGATTGAAATGCTATATGCTCAGCGTCAAATGGCGTTTAAATCAAAATCTATCTGTATTACAGGCCACTACGAGAGGCAATGTGGAAAATAGGATAGGATAAGGATCTAGATATGTCTGATTTGCTGCTACATGAGTACTGTTTGGGACAGAGGGTTTTTTAAACTATGATCCAGAAGTAGCTCGTTTTCATTTCAAGCATACGCAGAGTATATGAAGCACGAAACTTCAGTCGACATGTTTTGTAGTGAGGTTGTTTTATGGCAGCAGAGATGGGCATGCAAGGTTTAATTAGATAATGTCTTCCAAAGGTTGTGGACATTGACTATAAAACAGAAACACAAATAGGTGAAAATAGTTACCTGTGGCATCTTCATCATCATCACTGCTGTCCTTTATCTTTTGAATTTGCGGTTGATTTTGTGGGGTTCTAGAAAGAAACTGACCCAGTTTCCACCCTCAGAGATAATTAAAGTTCTGTGCATACCAGAATAAGAATGTTGAATATTCATGTATTCCAAGGCTATAATTCTGAATACACGAACTGAGTCCAATTATTCTTTTTGGGCATAATTATTGCCACGGCAAAAAAATGGGATTTGATTTGGGGAAAGTCAAGAAAATGGTGGAAAAACAGCATGCATGGGGTTTAATTAGGATGTGTTAGGGTTATCTGTTAAAGTTGAATTTAGTGTTTGTTCAGGGTAAAGGTTAATTTTTCAATTTGGGTTTTCAGGGTGAGGACTAAATATACTTGGGGGAAAGGAGTAGAGTCCCGGTTTGTCTGAGTTTGAAGCAACAATTATGGTCATGTCTGTCAAGTTCCTTTATCTATTAAAAAACACAGCTTTTAAAGAAAATAATTACAATTTTTAAATGTAGATACCAGTGTCTGCCTAAAAGACGGGGTTTTTTTTACCATCTATTGCGCAGGTTGCATTGGTTCTTTCTCATAAAGATTTCTTGAATAGATATTTTGAGTGAGGTCATTGGGCAGAGTTTAAGAGCTACCACAAATATCAATTTTCATAATGAATCCTAGAAATTTTCATATTCTATTGCATAGAACACGACTATCTGGACTCCAATGTACATAAATGCTAGTATTTTCCTTTTAATGTCCATTATTACAGTTCGAAACTTGGCCTTGCTGCATGCTGGCCTTTGCTGCTATTCCCGCTTCCATCCATAGTATGTGTGGCGGCACTTCCTGCCATTGTGTGCCAGGAAAACCCAAGCCTTTTTGGCTGCTCTTTAATGACCTGCTTTATGCTTGCCTGAAACTTCACACATTTAAAAAAAAAGAGAAAGAAATAGAGCAGTCCAACCGCAAACACATTGAGTTTCTGGTGAAGTGCCTCCAACCGCTGACCAGGTTGGCACAAAAGCATCTCGATCTGACACAACTCTCTCAAAAAGCCACCTGCTTGACCAAAGCTGAGTGTAATTGAAATGTTTGTACCTGGGAAACGCTCTGGTTCTGCATTTGAAATGCTTTTTTTTTTTTTAAAAAAAAAAAAAGACCCTCCTGACAGGAAACATTTCATCACCTCATCAACAGGCTGATTCCAACTTTTTTGATATGTCTGGTCCATGCGAGCAAATGGGAGTGCAGACTTCCTTTCCATGTCTGGCGCCAAATCTTGGGGATTTGTGGGGAAACCGCCCTTAAATCATCTTGGTGGCGGGGTGCCGGCCAAGGTATTTTCATGTCTTTGCGGACAGGCATGGTGGTTGACCTCTAACTGTTACATGTCTTTTAACATGGCAGAAGGTGGAGCCGCTCTCAGCCTAAGTACAAGATCTAATGACTTTCTCACTTAGTCCAGAGAAAGCGTGACTGGCATCTTTTTTTTTTTTTTCACATGAAAGGATCCCAAAATTGAGGTCCATTTGGTCAAAAGAGAAGAGTACATTCTTTTTGTATTTGGCATTGTGTATTCCTTCAGTGTGTCTTAGTGTTGAGTCAAGTGTCTAGTCCATGAAGACCATCCTTTATGTGTTACTTGACAAATGCTTTCTACAATTGTAAAGAAAATTGTTGGTGTCCTTTCGTTATAGAAAGAAAAAGCCACAGTGGTCACTAAAAAAACTTGACAGCCACAAGACTGGAATTTGCCAAAATGCATATCGACAAGCCACAAAACTTGTGGGCGAATGACAAATAAGACAAGACAGGTTTTTTTTTTTTGGGGGGGGGGGGCAAGTCACATTAACTCTGTGTTTACAGAAACAGCACTGACTCGACTTCGTATCATCTTCCGGGGTCACTTTGATAGAACCGGTGAAGGGTGTAAGGGTTACAATAAAATCTCCAGACTATCCGGGCATTCTGGAACAAAATGTGCTGCCTAATGTCAGACAACTTGGTCCCATGGGTCCTCCAACAGAATAAAGGCCCGGAACACACAGAAATGCTTAGAAGTAGCCCTCGATGAGTCCGTAGCTAAAACATTTCCAAAAATTCAGTCCAGTCATCGTCTTGTCCAGCTTTGAAATACCAGTGCTGACAATGTCCACGGCCCTGATGAATGATGTTGTCGGAGGAACGCTTGGGAGTGAACCCATCATGCTTCATTTTATGTGCCCTCGCTCAAAATAATAGCCGGCGCAACCTCGAAGCCGCCTCTGTTTGCTAAGTTGTCAAACTAAATGCGGCCTGGGATAGGAGCGTGCGGCTGTGTTCTGACGACGTGCTCCCTGACACTGTTCGGGAAAAACGTGAAGAGAACGTGGTTCTCCTTTGAAGAAGCCTCATAAAAATACTTGAAAGTGATCCAAGATTGACTTGTTGAAGTGGTGGGTACAACAAAAGCATTAATAGGTCCCATAATTGCTCCTTTATAGACTCTGCTGCTTTCCTTTTCCTTCGCAGCTGCTCAACGTCTTCTTGACAAGACAGAACCTGCTGCCAAATTCCAATAAATCTCTTTTCCAAATGGACTGGAGGTTCACCTCGACACCCCTTTCCCCCCTCCAAAGGCCAGCTCCCCCCCCCGGTCCCACCACAATATTGTAGCGTATTTGAGATCTTGAGAAGGTGAAACCCAAGAAGAGGAAGATGCGGCGTCCAAAGAAAGCAGATTGCGAGGGTGGAATACAAACCAGGTGCAGCGTTTGGAGGGTGTTCACAAGACTTTCCGAGACCACTGGATTTGAGAGCACGGAAATATTCAGGAGAAACCGATGTCTCTGACCTGTGAGCTCTCAGACGCTCTCAGATAACCTCGATAGCATGACTAGAAGAACCAATAATTGATATTCTGGTTTGAAAGTACTTTTTCCAGAAATTTCTGACATTTCCTGGGATCATACTTAAACTCCTCCTCAGAAATTCTTCTGATTGCTACCAAATTCGAAGTGGTTTCCGAAGGTTTTTAGTTCACAGTGGTAGAGACATTCTCTTCCAGAGCTGTAAAACACTTTTTTTCCATTCATTGATTGTCTTTGTCATGCATTTTTTAATCATATGTAATACGTATCGGGCCAATCTAGTAAAATTGAATAATTATTCATGGCGCACTGTTTGGGCATGACTGACTTATGTAACCTTCAATTCAATTTTACTTCTGAGTGTTCAATCGAACTACCGAGCATGTCTTTGCAATGTTGGAGGAAATTGGAAAACCCGGAGGAAACCCACACAGGGAGGGCAGAGCCGAAATCAAACCCTCAACTTCTGGACTGTGAGCTGTTAACCAATGCATCACCGTGCCGCTCGAAATCCAAGTCCAGAAAGTAAAAAACCCGCCACAGTTTGGTAACAGGTGCTTCGAATCACTCAGTTTCTTTACTTGCCGGTTGATATTTCCAACAGCCAAACTGTACCCTAATCTACATTCTGGACCTGCATTTGCCACCTTCGCTCTGGCAGTCAAATTATATTATTTTGAAGACTTATTCAAAAACACAATTTAAATAAATCTATGAGATCCTATTACATATGCCCCCGTCCGTTAATGTTACCATGAGGCATTTTCAAATTCTTCTTGCTGAGAGCATCTTCCTCGACTTTTCCCACACTTGGAGATCCAAGGAGTCTTTTGTTCTCTTGCGGTGTTTTTATATCGATTCATTCCTCTCCAGCGTATTGTTGTCAGTCTCGGACGAAGGTTACAATAATAAGAACCTCCTCCTTTCGTCTGTTTTAGTTGGTCACTGTCAATGTCACTCGCTCGCCAACGTGCCCAGAAATGACTTCATTGTCATCTCCACCTATGAGTGGATGTTACTGATGCGTGCATGTGGTGAGATGTCCGTGTTTGTGATGCTTTTGTTGGCTCTTCTTTGTGACAAGGTTGTCAATTAACATCACTTTAATATCATGCAAGTGCAGTTAAGGATTTTTGTTTCCCCACAAGCATGTTAAAAGGTTTTGTTCCAATTGTTGAAGCCAGACTTTTAGTGACTGATAAATGTATCAGTCACTAACATATTTGATGGAATATAATATTATATATAAATATTGTACTTCTTTTTGGAAGAACGATGCATTCCACTGCAGATTGTCGTCTCTTCCTCCGCTTCAGTAAAAAGAAACTATTTTTTTTGTTGTAAAGGCGATAAATACATGTTGCTGAATTCCAGCCTAAGAAGGGAAAACGTACTGGGCCACTTCCTGTTTGGTTGCTTAGCAACCTGCAATATATATATACATTGAAAGCTTGAACTCGGCCGCCGTTGTGCTTTCGTGCTACGGCGCAGTGAACGCCAGTCAAAGCACCACGAGGGTTGTTTCTGAAGAGACAAAAAAAAAAAAAAGAGTTCATGCTTTTCATTGGATTGTGACTACTTTGATCTTCTGACGTTGAACCTGCATTCTTCTAGTCTGTAACTCAAGTCTTTAGCATGAGGAAGGCAACCAGTTGTCATTACGTCATATCTAAAAGTAGATTTGTAATAATAAAGCGTAAGGGTTATGAGTTAGGGCTTAGGATTCGGGTTAGGGTTAGATTCCAAAGAGTATCCAAATTATATGAGTCAAGGTTAAAGTTGTTTTGAGGGAAAAACCATTGCAATAAAATCTTGGACGGCGACAATATTTTGATCTTTTGCTAATGTTGAACCTGCAACCACCAGTCTGTAACTCAAGTCTTTACTGCATGGAAGACATCAAACTGTCACTCTGCAATATCTAAAAAGACATGAAGAAGATCTTTTTTTTTTTTTTGGTCAGCAGTCCTCAGACCACTTCATCTAGTTTGTGTCGCAGTGGTGGAGTAAGTGTGGAGGCGAGTCAAGGTCATTATTAAGTCGCACGAAAACACCAAACACGGCCTTTGCGATGGGGAGAAAACAATTTGGAGAGACAGTTGAGTTGAGGCTTTTTTTTTCCAAAGCTCCCATCAACGGCTGACCCTCTGCTGAACTTGGAGAATTCACACTGGCGGCCAACGCAAACAGATGCCTCACTGTCAGTTTCTTATTTATGCATTCGGCCATAATGTGATACAGAAGAGTCAACACCAAATGGAATACGCAATCGGGGCTCTCCTCCTCATTCACGGAGAAACCGCACAGGTTTTTGCAAGGCAGTGTGCTGAGCCCACACACTTTTTGCCAAAGCAGATTTGGCCCAATTAACGCAGAGTCTCGGAACGTCATATCACCAGCTGGGAATCCTCAACGGGCTCAACTCCTAAAGTGGGAAAAGCATTCAAATCATATCCAGACTAGAATCAATAATCTCAAATAATGCAGGTTTATACAATTTTATAGTTGCCATCAGAAAATTGGATACACATACTGTACATTGTCATCAAATTAACGTGGAGTTTGCATGTTTTCCCCGCGCCTGTGTGGGTTTTCCTTGGGAATTCCGGTGTCCTCCCACATCCCAAAAACATGCTTGGTAGGACAATTGAGCATTCCAAATTGCTCGTAGGTGTGAGTGCGTATGGTTGTTCGTCTATGTGTGACCTGCCATTGGTTGGCAATAAGTTCAGGGTGTCCCCCGCCTACTGCCCGATGACTGCTGGGATAAGCTCCAGCCCGCCCGCGACCCCAGCGGGGACAAGTGGTACGAATAATGGATGGACGGAAATACTGCCAATCCCTGTCTTTACAACAACAGCGAATTCAGACTTTAAATAAGAGTTTGACATTCCCACTCGCCAATGCCGTGGAAGGAAAGCATGAATATTGCTAGTGACGTCAAAAGTCCATCTGAATAAAAACAGAATCACAGTGACATAGGCGATCTCCTCGATAAAGATCATACTCTTGTGAGGGGAATAGCAAATATTCGGATTGCGATTTAGTGCTAGAATGAAACGCTCTGAGGACATAAAAATAGCGGCAACGTGGAAGCAATTTCTGCTCATTAGGCTTCTATTTGCACTTCAATTTGAATTGTTGGTTCTGCATTTTCCGCCAGAGACGATGAAAGCGTCGCCTTGATGTGGATTGCGCACGGCCGCTGTTGTCTCAGCAGTTTTAGGGCTTGAACTACGCACAGGAAAAGGGCCACATTTTCCTACCTAAGAAACAATGGAAGCACATGAGCACATTTTTGTGGGCAAACATGCAACTTGTAACTGCTATTTTGAAATTCATGTCGTAAACATGTCAATTTTGGAGTGTTTCAGATGATCCAAATCAAAGTCCTTTGTCCAGAAAATGCTGGCAGAGGGTCCAAGACAAAAAATACAAAGGAGAAAGAAACCTACCAACCATTCGCAATGTGGTACACCTCAATTAACAGACACCACACTGGACAAAAAGAGCAAGACTGAGGTCTTTGTTTTTAAACTGACACGATTGTGAGTTAAAAATTGTGTATTTTAGGGGAAAAGTAGAATGACTTTTAAAGTATATATTTTTCAGATGGCTGAATGTCACTTCTGTGGCATTTTTAAATTAAAATAGAAATAAGAAAGTCACAAAAAAATGACCCTTATGTTCTAAAAAAAGAAAATAATTTTTGGGGTAAAGCCCTTAAGTATTCATTTTGTGAAGAAAGTGACTTTAATTTGTGATTCTGACTGAAAATGATGTCACATAATTCAAACTCCAAAACAAGACATTTGAAGCAAATGCATCACAAGATGTTTTTTTTTTTACTTCAATCTTGTCATTAGCAGAGAACCTCCCATTTCACATTCATTGAAAATCTTCCTTTCTGATTTCAGTTTACTTTGTGTGGCCGTCGCCTGGGGCAGTTAAAGTCCGGCTTGCTCCTCCGTTGAATGCGAATGAGAAGGAAACAAGGTGCATTATGTAGATGGGAGGTAACTAAGCCATTGAGCGACAATTAGCATGAAGCCTAGAGCCTTTTTATAAAGACAAAGTGAGAAGATTAAGACTTGAGAACAGATAGCAGGGCATGGGAAAATCCACCACTCAAGTGGACCAATGAGCAAAACGAAGCACAATGAAGTCATGAAGCTTGTTTTTATTTTTTTTTTATTTTATCTTCCCTTGCAAAATGAATGTGCTTCACGCTCAGCTGCCAAGTCGGAACCACATTCTCGTGTCTTTTTGTTCACGATAGCCTAAAATGGATCTAAAACCTTGAGTCACTTGTGCGTCAAATCACTACTGTATGTACTTAATTACCAAGTTGATTCACATTGTTCCCATCTAGATTCTCTGCCATTGTAGTGTCAACTGCCATATTTGCATAGATTCACCCCTGAAGGCATTCGAAAGCTTCTTAATGCTGCACACATGATCAGCAGCCTCTGTCTTTGCTAACACGTGTGGGGAAGCTGTGTAGCTTTGTGTGATTGCGTGTTCGCATTTGTGTGTGTAGTGCGGCCAGCTTCAAGCCTTTCAACACACATGAAAGCGATCCTCAGGAGCTGTCGGAAGAAAGTTGCGCCTCGACCGGTCCCGTCTTATTTGGCCTCTCTTCCACTTGTAACTTTCAATCTTTGAGGCTTGGGATGTGGAGGCCAGAACGGCGCAAGCATTGTCGTCACAAGCTCATGCCGCAGACTCGCTGCGCCACGCCATGTGTTTGTGATGCCCCGTCACACTATGCTACTTCAGCGATATTGCGCTCTAATTAGAAACTACTGATTTACAGTTTGCGCCGGTCAGCTTGGCGCGCCTGTTTGCTCCCGTCTCACTTTTGAAAAGTTCTCTGCTGCCACGGTTGGCGTCGCTGACGTCGGCAGCGCCGTTTTTAGCCTGCGCCGGACCGCACGTCCGACACACAATCAGTCATCATCCGCGACCACACCAAAACATCGGTTAATGATGTTCGACAAGTGTGGCGAAAACTGCTGCGCCAGCAAGAAATTTAGCACACAGCTTTTGGCGTTACTCAATTGCATAACATCGTTCATAGATTGTAAACTATTTTAAAAAAGAGGCTTCAAAGTGTTCACTGCCATTTGCAGGTGAACCTTTTGGGCAATTTGAACCGTGAACTTATCAAACTAAAAACATAATAAAAACAACCGTATAATTTTGTAAAACTAGGGTTAGGGTTTCCAACTTTTAGGGTTTCTAAGATTAGGGTTTCTCCCTAGGCTTTCAAACTAGGGTTAGGGTTTCCAACCAGTCCTGGGATCGCTTATTAGGGTTTCAAACGAGGGTTAGGGTTTCCGACTAGGGTTTTAAAGCAAGGTTAGGGTTTCAAACTAGGTTTTAAAACTAGGGTTAGGGTTTCCAACGAGGGTTCAAACTACTTTTAGGGTTTCTAAGATTAGGGTTTCTCCCTAGGCTTTCAAACTAGGGTTAGGGTTTCTGACTAGGGTTTCCAATGAGTTTTAGGATCGCTAATTAGGGTTTCAAACTAGGGTTAGGGTTTCCGACTAGGGTTTTAAACCAAGGTTAGGGTTTCAAACTAGGTTTTAAAACTAGGGTTAGGGTTCCCAACGAGGGTTTTAAACTACTTTTAGGGTTTCTAAGATTAGGGTTTGTAACTAGCTTTCAAACTAGGGTTAGGGTTTCCGACGAGGGTTTCCAACGAGTTATAGGATCGCTTATTAGGGTTTCAAACTAGGGTTAGGGTTTCCGACTAGGGTTTTAAACCAAGGTTAGGGTTTCAAACTAGGTTTTAAAACTAGGGTTAGGGTTTCCAACGAGGGTTTCAAACTACTTTTAGGGTCTGAAGATTAGGGTTTGTAACTAGCTTTCAAACTAGGGTTAGGGTTTCCGACTAGGGTTTTAAAACTAGGATTAGTGTGCTAGCTAAATGCTAACATGGCAGAGAGCAGATAACGAGTAGGATCTGCAGTATGTGGCAACCCTTTAAAAGGTTTTATATTGCCGCAAACATCAGACGACCGAAAACCAGAAAACAAGTCATTCGTAACTTTAGCAATGCGAGTGTGAGGTCAATTTCATATCAATTTGGGATGACAGTGATAGGACGGTATAAGACAAAATGGCAGCGCCCTGAGACAGATGAAAAACGGATGCTTAATAGTGACAAATCTTACATTGAGTTACATTAAGCATTTTCCATCATTTTAATCAAGCAACGTTGTTTTATGGGAAAACATTATTTGAAACCCTTTGTAGAAAAATAGGCCGCACCCTTAATATAAACAGCATAGTAAATTGTCCACTTTGTTGTTCCAACGGCCATTGGCGCAGCTGTCATGTTGTCGTATTTCCCCATTACGTACGTGTCAACAGGTTGACTTATTACCGGGGACAACAAGGCTTGATTTAAAGGTCTACAAGTCAAGCAGAGCATGCGGCAGGGTGGGAACATTGACACAAGGGCGCTGCGCAGCTGCTTTTGGAGCTCGCTCAAGCTAAGTGCATCCTGTGTGGAGGTGAAGTGGGTTTACACTGGCATGCGCCGCGTCTCGCGCTGACGTTCAAGGATGGCCGATTGATGTCACACAATGAGAATGTATTGTTTTTATTGGATTAGATCGTTTGGGACCATTCAACGCACACTCGAATAAATCTTCGATTAAGTATGCTAATATTGGTGTACCAGCGGTGGTTAATGCTTTGTCCAATTTTTTAGCTACTAATAATGATAAAGTGTACCATAAAACATTGAATTTTAGATGAATTTTGTTTAGCGTTTCAATTTTGTCTCAACATCATATTGGCTTTTATCAAGAAAATGTATTTTTGTACTTTTTCATATTATAATTTTTAAAATATTTTGTAATAGTTCATTTCAGTCATCAATCTCACAACTAATCAATTATCAAATCAAAGATGTATATTTTGATAATAAAACAATCGTTTGATACCATGTTTTATTCAAAAAAGTATTTGCATATATTTGTTTTCATGGAAAATACATTTTTGTCCATTTCAAAATCATTAATTTATGCTTTATGCTTTAATTTATGCGGAATAAAAAAATAACTGTTCTTTATGAATCCTGAACTAGACAATCTACAAATAAATGGATTCAAAAAAGTTTCATTGGAGCACTTGTAGTTAGTATGTAACTTTTACTAAATAGTATAATAGTAACTTTTACTGAATAAAAAAAATGTAAATAGGCCTATTCTATTCATCTGTTTTTTTTCCAGCAATAATACATCACATACATGTACTTGTTTATCTCCAAACGTGACGTAATTCAAGCCAATAAAATTGCATTCTTTAGAACAGTTTTGAGTCTAGAACGAGTGGGTACACGCAAGCAGACAAGCGATGTATAAATCCATTGAAACGAATCGCTCTTCTTTACATGTTGACCCACATGAAAAGTAATACTCATGAAAGATACATGACCAGCGTGTATTATTATTATGCATCCTTTGGGGGGTGGGGGGTGGACTCCTCCAGGGTCCCAATTAGCAGTGTTTCACGGCCGTGCCCTAATTTGATTTAGTCCGATAATTCCAACATTAAGCAACCTTCAAGGACAGTCATCATTGGTTTGGTATTTCTATCCAGAACTCTTCGGAAAGTGCAAAGCTCGCAACAGATGTTGCTAATTTAAGTTGCACTCGCGGATGATGTGTTCACAATGGAACATCACAATGGCTTAACAGGATAAGTGGAGTTGAAAATGGATGGAAAGATGATTTCAATGAAATTCAGCATTCCAATTCTATGATTAAAAAGCATAAATAAAGACATATGCTTTTATTTATTTTTACACCCATTAAAATGAGAAGTCCTTTAAGTGTAAATATCACATTTCCTCAAATAATTTCCTCCCCTTTAATTGTATACCATGCCCCAATTAATAGCCGTAGTGCTGTTAATACTTTTACTGTGCCTAATTGTGTCCACGTGTTGGGGTTGACATCCTAACCACAACACACACAGCCTGTGGAGCAGATGTGGCATCTATAAAGATGACCTTCAAAGGTTTTCAAGTGGAAGTGACTTTTAACATTAACCTGAAAGGAATGGGTGATCATATATATATATAATCACTCATCAATATCATCATATATATATATATATATATATATATATATATATATATATATATATATATATATATATATATATATATATATATATATATATATATATATATATATATATATATATATATATATATTCCATACAACAGCAGACAAACTCTGCTTTTGATTTATTTGTCATTCCTCTGGAGAGTTTAAGTCAAGTTTTGTTTATACACCATCCTTGCCTTTTTTAATCGTCAAATGCGGGACATGTCTTCTCAGTCAGAGCTACGTTAAAGGATGGACGGATGAATGAATGCAGACTAAAGGAGGCGCTATAGATGTAGCTCATAATCATCAATCTTCATAAGCATTTCCCTGGAGAAAGGTGGTGGTTGAACTATTTATTCTGAGAGGCCAATGTCAGCAGCTCCTGTGCCACATCCTTTCATAAATACTACCAAAGTCAACATGGAAATCATTTGAACGGCGATTCGACGTTTGATGAAATTTTGCGGCTTCGTAGGAAAACGCTGCGTGAGATCTATGGGAAGTTGAAGGGTGCCCCGGTCACACCTTCAATCATGGGTTGTAAAATCTTCAAAGAGTGTCAGCTGCCAGGATCGTCATATGGTGTGGGAAACATTAGCATCTGCATGGTTTTCGGTCGTTGCAAAAATTTTTCAAGATCACATTCTTTTTTCTGATCATGTTCAAATTTGTTCTGCGTAGAACTGGGCTTGATATTTTGACACAAAGTCCATCTTCAGGTCTCATCAAGTTGGCCATGTATAAAGTCAACATTATTCAAAAGTCAATATTCAGAATTATCTACACAATTGTTTGTAACAGAATAGATGGACTAAAGGGGTAGTCGTATCTTAGAATTTTTTTCAATTTAATTATAGTATTACAGTTTTGGTTCACCATGGCTTTTTTAATGTTGCTTTTTTCCACATTAGAATGTTTCTCATATATTTCTTCAAAGTATATCATGTTGTCAAATTGCTGTGTAGTCATTTTTCTCTCAATTTCTTTTTCATTAATGCTTTTCTTGTGACATTACAAACTATTTTCACAACTTTCACAGCTATTTTCATCCAATTATAGCTACTCGTCCCATAAAATAAGAGCGTTGAAATTCTACAATGTTGTGGACAAAAGTACATTTCCTTAAAAAAATTTCTATTTTTCAACTTCCAAATTAGTACTGATCGACTGCACTGACTTTTGTCTAAATGGTTGGCAGCAAGATCAACAAGCAGCTTTAAATAAATATTTTTTTTATTATGTTATTGGCTTTTTACAAGTACAAAGCATACAACATGTTATAGTTTTATAAAAAGTGGAAAATACTGACATTACATATGTAACACATGTAAAAAATATGTCTTTAAACCTTACTCTCCCCGAAAGTAAGAACATACATTTCGGCTTATGAAAAAATATCCATAAAAACACAGCTTACGTAATTTAAGTTAATAAAACGTACAAAAAAAACAAGCAACCTTACAACATGATATCAACATAATGAACAAAGACACCAATGACAAATGACTCCACGTTTGAATTGTGGGAACAATATACACAGTCTTTGTTTGTCTGTTTGGGTCGTTTAATAAAAATAAAAAAAAAATCCTTCAGTTGTCACGTTGATTGAAAATCAAAATGGCAAAGCATTTGAAATGCAAACTATACCACCCAAACAAAAACCAAACAACGTAATACTCTTCATGCTGCAATCCTCAAATGTGTGTAAGGCAGACGACTTGATTCATCGTCACTCTTGGAGCAATTAGCCAGTCTTCTGTGAGAAAACAAAACCCGAGGTGAAAATCGGTGTGTGCTTACTTTCGCGCAGTGTCTGCAGGTGCGGTCTCTTCAAAACGCACATGCTTTCTTTGCGGTGGAATTAAAAGTCTACGAACAACGTATGAACAGGAGTTTTGTTTCGTTCAACAGCTGGGAGTGTTAATTCAATCTGCCGTCTTATCTTTCAGGCTGCGAGGGAGAGGCAATATAAGTAATAAGGAACAGAAACGTTTCACAGAGATAACATGTATGGAGGTCAATTGAATTCAGACGTAGGCTTCTTCAAAGGGTGCAAACAATGCAGGACGGAACAGCTGGACGGAGACTGGTAAAACCTTTCCAAGGTGGATTCAGGTGCCGTTGGTACTGCCTTACTGCATTGAAAGTCGTCATTATTTTTCAATTAAAAAAAACACATAGTCCCACGTTCTTTTCGGAGAACATCGCCATAATCTACAACGTGACAATAAATAGTCTCATACGTATTGTTCCGCTTCTCCTTCATTTAGAATGGTGACCGAGCCATCCCCACTGTTCATTTCAATGTCCTTTGCAGATGCATTTTCAGGAAGCATTGCTAAATCCTTGAACACGTCAACATAATGTCCAAAACCGGGACCCCAGCTCAAAAGGTTGTCCCAGTTGAATGCCCCAGCTGGCGGGCCCAGTTTGTGAGCCAGTGTGTTGTGGTGCTCAGTAGGAGGTAGCTGGGCCATGCCAGGACCACCTTCCGCTCGGCGGGTCGAGTACCGCCTCTGCTTCAGCCTCCCGCTGTAATCCTCATCGTCTGCGTCAGACTCATTGACTTGCGAGAGCTTGGGGACCCGGGAGCTGTAAGAAACAGGTTTTTCCCGGTCATACTCCATCTCTGAGCAGGTGAAGGAGTCATGTGAGTCACTTTCTGAAGAGGACTCTGGGGCAGGGATGCCGTCTGCAGGGTTTCGGACCCGTGAGAGAGGCCGGCGGCAGTCCTCTTCTGAGCTGGAGCGCCCGTGATCGGCGCTGCAGATGCTAGGGTTGCGAGGACGCGGATTGTTTAGCCGCTCCACTTCCTCGATGGACAGTCCTACGGGGGGGCCCGTCTCCAGGGGAATTTGCTCAATAGGCTGCTTGAGCCGACTCCCCGGGCGGGACGTTTGGCCATGGCTTGCCATGGTCTGTGGACTCTTGCTGCGCCTCCCCAGCCGGGTCGCGTAGTTGAACATGGGCGGTGGCTGGCACATGTCATTGTGCAGGTCGAGGGGGCTGCCCTCACGGCGAGCAAGGTTAAGCTCCCTGGTCGGGGTGTTTCTGTAAAAGGAGGTCGGCTTGGTGAATGGGGCCGGTGAATGTCTGGAAAGATGGTTCGGCGTGGGGCAAGCTGAGTGGGCGTGGCTGAGTGGGGTGGATCTTAGCGCTTGAGTATACTGAGGTTGGTAAGAGTAACTAGTGGCACCGAGTGGTAAGGGGGACTGCCTTGCAAATCCCAGCGGGCTGTGCCTCTGGATGGAGAATTTGGGAGTGTGGCTTCGGAACTGCTTGTAGTGCTGGATGATGTCTGCGTCAGACGGTGCAATGCTACTGGCGTTATCAATGTCGTAGTGCTCAATATCGGCCTCAGGACCATTACAAGGGGCACAAGGAGCACTCGGGACTGCCTCATTGTTGTGAGGGATGTCAGATTCATCGTAGATCAGATATGGATTCTCCCTTTCAATGATATCCGGCTTGGGATTCCCTTCTGGTTGCTTTCGGACTGTCATGTCATCTCCATATGGTGGGATGTTGTCTGGGTCATCGAATGCCACGTTCTCACTCCCCTTCTTCTTTTTCTTTTTCTCCTTGGGTTTCTTCTCCTTGGAATCCTTTGGCACTTTGGTTTTATTGCGGTCCTTGCAGTGGTTGCACAGGATGAGACTGAGCACAACCAAAGCTAGCACTGTGGCACAGCTACCCACGATAGCGGGTACTGCCCAAATAGGGAGAACCATGGCTTCCGTTGCAGGATTTGGACGGCAGATAAAACCACCGTTGTTGGCCGTGTTGCAGGTGGTCCCTTGAGGGCACTGGACACCCAGGCAGGCCACCTGGGTCTCGCACGTCTTTCCGGTGTAGAACTCAGAGCAGACGCAGGTGAAACCCAAACGGGAGTCTGGCACACAGCTCCCGTGGTTCTGACAGGGACTGGAGGCACAGTCGCCTGGTGGGACGCATTGGTACGTGTACCATTGGTTGATGCACATCAGGCCATCCCAGCATGGGCTACTCTCGCACAAGTTTGGACCTCTGCAACCCATCTTGACTGACGGACTGGTCTTGGTTAACGCAACAAGACCATGTTCTCCGGTGAAAGGCAGATTCTCGCCATTATATTTCACGTAGGCCAGGCATCCATCAAAACCTACGGACAAAAAATAAGGGAAAATAAACAGCTTTTAGAGTCTATAAAGGCTCAACTGTTTTCTGAAGTGATATCATTACTAACTGACTGATTTGCTGTGGCTGATGCTTGTTCACTTTCTCTCAAACAAACAGGAACTGGGAGCTCAACTCACAACAAAAGGTATATTGTTTGGATAGCTAATTGGTAGAGAAAAAATACATGTTTAGCTTGTGGATTTACATAAAGAAAAATGGAAAGTGTTCTATTCAAAAAAATGAGAGTATATTGTCTGAGCTGTTGTAGCTTCCAGACATACATCTGTGTTCGATAACTACGTCTGTATGTAATTTAATCTCTGGCTTTGTGTGTTGTCAAACAACACTGCCTCAGTGATGTTAATATAGTCTTTTTTATTATTAAATTCATTGCAGTGCATATTCAGGCCATTTTGTGTTTGATCGTAAAACACTGAAGATGCGCTGCACTGCTGAGGTCAGAGTTGACATAGTCTGCATGCTCGGAAAAATGCCCTCCCTCAACAAATCATGATTTTTACCATATTAGTCTGTGGCATTAGATTCATTTTCCGTCCCCAGAAAAATGGAAAATTTACTACACCACATTCCATCTGTCTGGAAATACTCTGTTTCACCTTTTCCAAAACGTCCCTAACACAATCTAGGGGATATCGGAACCATGATTTAGGTCAAAATCACAGGAAACAAGACAAAAACAACCCCCCCCCCTCCTCTATTACTGATATTTAACAAAGCACCATTTCTTCAACTATTATAAATTCAAAGCAGACACATTTTAGCAGTGTCAAATATCAATAAATTGGCCACCAAATATGGTTGGCAATCAGAACATTCATGACTTTGAGTTAAGAAAAGTACTGCCTGACACACAAGAGATATATGTACTAAGGTGTGGTCATGCATAAGAGGCTCCACTGTAATACTGCGCCAATAATCCAAAAACACCACAATGAGATGAGATTTGCACTGCAGTTCCAAGTGCCTAATTGTGATTTGATGGCAAAATCAGAATTATGGGGACAGCCCTAATGTACCATCTTTTGACCATATTTAATAGTCTGTATGTTCACCACAACTTCCATCAAGAGCAGTAGTCAAAGAACATTTGTAGAACCTCACCTGCCGCAGTTTTTTGCTGTGCAGGACCAGGCGGTATCCCTCCA
The DNA here is from genome assembly GCF_054491065.1 of Syngnathus leptorhynchus. Lineage (NCBI taxonomy): Eukaryota > Metazoa > Chordata > Actinopteri > Syngnathiformes > Syngnathidae > Syngnathus > Syngnathus leptorhynchus. The sequence goes on from NC_141196.1 coordinate 7,882,954, forward strand.
AGTGAAATGGTGAGGACGCCAAGACCTCCAAAGTCCTGGGTAGGAAGCTGGATTATGCGGGAGTGGCTGTTGTCCACTTGCATCAAGGTGTTGGAACTGTTCTTCACCAGCAAAAGGGTGTGCCACAGACCATCAGACAGCACCACGTCCCCAATGGTTCGCTCCACTTTGCCTGCCACGCCTGCATCCGAGATGTAGTGGATGTTGCCATTTCTCATCTGAGGGAGAATGACAGATATTTTGGCCATCTATCAATTAATTGAGTCTTTCCTTAACTCACAGTGCCCTTCAACATCCTGACATTTTTGGCTCGTGCCACCTACTGTACAATGCACATAATATCAAGCATATTCTGACTTGGTCTCTCCTTCTCACAATCTTGGTTTGAAATGGGTATTTTTCTGAATCAGAGAATTAGTCTCAGTAGGAAGTTGTTAAAACTCTGCATAGTCTTGATCTTGACTTAGTTTTAACAGCTGAAGTCTTGAATTTATTTCTAAGGCCTTTCTTTTTACTTGGTTTCAAAGTCTTGGTCATGATTCTTAGTTAAGTCCTCAAGTAGTGGTTTTGACTTGGCCTCTACTCATCCAAGTCTTGGTCTTGAATTGGACATAACTTCAAAATCTTGGTCTGGATCCATTCTTAACAAACTGAACAATTAGTTTTGGTCTTTACTTCTCACAGACTTAAATCTCTTCAGTCTTACTCTTTACTCCTCAAAGTTTTGGTCTCATCATCGCAAACTCTATTTTATTTTATTTGTGTTGTTGTAGCCCTTCTCTGTCCAAAGTCTTAATCTTGTCATAATTTTAACCCCTTAAGGTATTAACTAGGCTTAAATTAGTTACAACATTTTTAATTTTATCTCCAAAAATTGTTCTTGATGTAGTCTTAACTCCAGAAGTGGAAAAGTGGATCTTCTATTTGTCTTTTGACTTAATAATCGACCTGAAAAACACCAACATAAGTGGATTTTCACATATTGCCGACTCAGTCGTCCTTCTTAATGATTGTTTTGTTCCTTGACGCTGATAAGTCAAACTCCAGACTTCCTCCCGTGATCATTTTCAATACTTCAGGGGCATTAACTTCCCTTGGAAAACATTTGATTCCAGAGCTGCTGTGTTTCATTATTTATAAGTCGGATCAATCTGATGCTGTTTAACTGAAGCAACAGCCTGTTTGCTACTCACATGGCTCTCATGCGTGGAAATGGCTGGTCCTACATTTATAGTACTGGACAAGTAGGAGGTGAGAGCAGAGTTTATTTGCTAAAATGAGAAAATATCCATGCTCCTACCTTAACAGTGGTGTAGTTACTGTTCTCCTGCACGTGCAGCAATGTGCCACTCTTGCCACGTGTCCTAAACTTGACCTCCAGACGGTGAGGTATGATGGGGTCGTGGATCCCGCCCTGCAATGACCGCCTAAGCAGGACATCCCGCTTGGGGCCCTGTTTTAAGGCATAGTCCAGGCGGCCAGTCCCATCCAAGGATAGCGCAGTGTCAGCCGTGATATCTGCAAAACAGACGGGCCAAAGAATCTTCATCATCTGTTTCATTGTTCAAAGTTCTCCAGTGGCTTTGAATCATTGCTCTCTCTGCAGCTGCTGCGCACTCATGTGTCAGTTATTTTCCTTATTCAACAGCCAGAACCACAAATTGGGCCTCCATTTCTCACTCGTAATTACAGATACCAAAGCCAAACTGAAGTATGCAGACCGTTAAGAGGGTCCCATGTGTCAGTGAGATGAATATTAGTACAGTACACGTGTAACCAAAGTGCCTCAAAGTGTTGCTAGAGTAGACATGGAATGTTGTAATATTTGGAATTCAATCTCAATTTTAATTCCTCAACGTTAAATCCTTATCTAATCTTAACTCTTCAATATCTTAGTCTTAAATCTTTGTTCTTGACTGGATATTTACTTTAAGTGTTTTCCCCCTTTCCAGCTAGAACTACAAATCCAGCTTTTAATTTTCAAAGTCATCATCGGATATGAAACCTGTCACAGGTCTCTGTCCTGGCTGCTTACTACGATTTATAGTAACATGAAATACGCCAGAAAGTGAGTGACATGATATCTTTTTATCTCATCTCATGCAAGTTCATCACTGCATCAATGACTTATCAAAGTTTAGATTTTGTTGTTTTAACATTACATTGGTTCCCTTCTTTTTACAATGTTAGCACATAACAGGCCTTACTTGAACAGAGTAATTATTTTGGGAAGTATATTCTCTATTACGAAATGTACTCGAGGTTGAGTACAATGCCACTGTGATAACGCTGCCTGCAGAAATGCCAGGCAGGATCGCTGCCACCAGCTATGTCAACACCATCACTCTGTCTTCACCTTCCGAGGTGCTGAAAGATGCACAGCTGCACCACACATTTTTTTCTTCTGGATCTTTTTTATGAAGAAAGAAGAATAAGACAAACAGCTGTCAAACACCCAGTTTAATAAACCTCATCTTGGTCGTCTCCGTTATGAGTTGCGTGCAAGAAAAACAGCAGGGTTGTTGAAACCCTTGAAATTTGATAGGTGGTGATGTCGCCTATACTCCTTATACCCTATTAATCTTGTGTTTATCCAAAAATGCATGGTTAAACAGCTTATCTATTCAGCTATTTTCTTTAGTGTTTTTCCTCCTTAGAATTTCTGGTGAGCTGGAGCCTATCCCAGTTGACTTTGGTAGACATGTGGGGTGGACCCTGAACTTTTTGCCAGTCAATCACAGTCCCAATTGTGTATTTAAAAAATAATGTCAATACTACTGTTGTTCTACAACAAAAGTCATTTTGCTCACAACAGTATAATCATTTGAGTTGATAGTATAAAAGTACATAACACAGTAATGTTGGATGGGCGATTTTTGGATTATAAATAAGTTAGGGATCCCTAACAGTGTTCTTGCTTTAGTGTCCAGAAACAGCTACGAACAGTTTGAAAAAAATGTCTTGAATGATTTTTGCTATCTAGGCCAGCCGTTAAAATGAACAAGATCTGTCTTTCTTTCACATAAAAACATAATGACACCATCATCCCGCAAAATAGCATCTATTTTCTTTCATTTGATAACCTAAAATTCAGAAGTATGTTTCCAGTGTCCAAAATGACAAGCCTGTCCCGCCTTTGCTACTGCAGCAACGCCGGAAAATAGCCAGGTTGACACAGAACAGCGGCACCCGGAAAAAGTCACTGGCATTACAATTGTAAGTCGTCACTGTGAATACTTTTATAATTAAAGACACAAAGCTGAGATGGAGGCAGCTGGCGTCATGACCAACACAATGACTCATACAATGGGGGAATCATTAATAATATTGAAAGCATAATTAAATTCATTCTGGAGACACCTCAAAGGCACATTGACTTACATTTTTCACAGTATTTGCCAGTGAAGCCATCCACACATTGGCACTGCTGCCAAGACCAGTGATCCAGACAGGTCCCCCCGTGTCTGCAGGGGCTTGCGGTGCAGGCTGCCTCCAGTCTTGGGCATCTAAAATAATAAAGGACAATCGGATCTGTCGGTTTGACGGGCCCAAAAGAATCTCCAAGAAAAGAGGCAGATGCGCACTCCCGGAAAGAAATTCGGATTGATTTGCATATAAAAGATTTCCCCTCGCTTATACGAAAAAAAAATCTGCAACCGATTTCTGGTATTGCACAGCTTTAGAGAATGTCTGTAAAGGCCGAGCAGATGTCCCACAGCGAGAGGCAAGACAGACAGATGGGAGCAAGCGGTATAAGATGGAGAAAGGATGAAACGGAGTTGGGGTGGGGTGCAGACCTGTCAAGGATGCCATGCGATGCCAGCGCCTGACTGGGCTCCAGTGGGCGTCCATTGACAGCCAACTCCATGATGCAGCCCACAAAGTCATGAGTGGCGACCTGACCGGGGCGGTGGAGGACGGACTCAATTGACCTGACGCCCCCCACTGAGAGCCGGTTGGGCTCCACGTCCAGTATCCTGCACATACAAAAGAGATCCACAATGTTGGCATATTGTGGCTGTGCAATAAACACAAAATCAGGATCCACACAACTGTCCTTCACTCAGACCACATCTTCACCATTTTTGACGACAAGCAAATGGAAAAGCAAACTCCCTTTTTTTCGTAGACCGTCGACAACCTTTCATAATGAAGATAATGTTTTAAGCAAACAATTGAGGGCAAACATATATTTCCTGATTGATTCATTCAGATCAAAAGCAGGTGGATAAATGAACCATTTAGGTATTAAGTATGTTATTTCCAAATTCTGACAATATTATTACTGTTGTCAAAATATTGACAAAGTTCTTTGCACGTGAACATTAAGACACATAAAGGATTTTTAATAATTAAAATCATATTTATTAGTTCCTCAAACGCTTAGCTTTAACCAATAATTTGTCTTGAGACATCCTCCAAAGTCTTAGCTTCTCAAGGTCTTGGTTTTCCTCAAAGGGCTCCCTTGTTATTGTTGTCCCCTTGTTGTTGTCTCCCTTTGCAGAAACTATATGATGTGTATCAAAAATTGATCACAACTTGTATTACAAAAAAAAAAAAAAAACTTTTAAACTTTAATCACAAACTTGCCAGCACGAAAGCTGTTTCTAACAAAATTTCTCAGGCGTTGCGTTCCTTAAGGATGACAAATGAGCTCACGTTCAAACTGGAATAAACATATTGTTGAGAAGAAAGCGAAACCTTTCCAAAATTTTATTTGAGGACAACTTGGCATGGTTAGCCACAGTGACCTCAGCCAAGTGCACTTCTACGGTTACCTCACTTGTTCCCGACGTGGCGCTCGGCACGGCGACTATGAGCTGTTGCGAGACAATAGCCGAGCCAGGATGAAGGAAAACTCATTAACACCACACAAAAATTACACTGCTAAGTCGTTCCTTGAGTACTCGGCAATTTTGCTGCCGTTGTTATTGGCGGGATAATTTTACGCCCCTCTTATAAAGGCCAGAAACGTTTTTGGTTAAACGATGACGATCGACAGACACGCAAATCCTGACAAAACTTTGGCAAATTCTCAGCTAGCATGTGGTGATGGGAAATGTGCATTGAATTTTAACAACTTTTTTGTTTTTGGGGGGGGGGTGAGTTACTGTGCTACACAGCAGAATAAACATCATAACAGGTGGAAGAAAACATTTGGATTCTGCCATAATTATTTAAGTTTTCCAAGCTGAGGAATTGGATGTGTCAACTCAATTTTAGTGCATACGGTTGAACTGAGGAGAGGAATGGAAAAAAAAAACTTCTACCATGTGTGTGTGATTTTGTCTTACCAGTCGGTGTGAACAGCCACGTTGCTCACGGCACAGTAGCCTGGTTCCTGGTCGTCGCCGCACAGATCCACGGTCAATGAGGCGGCCTGCGGGACAGCACATTGTGGGTCACGTGGCGGGGATTCATCCCAGACAAATCCAATTAACCAAAGTTTCCACTTTGTACACATGCCAACAGTTTTGGAAGTTGCAAAGAATCCAAATCGGACAATCGGCCCTTGTGTGCGCCAGTTGTTACTCCGTCAAAAATACAAACAGCCTGTCAGCAAGTTTCTCACTGGTGATAATTAGGGTCAGGCAGAACTTTCGTCGCATTCCACACACAGCTCAGTTGAACTTGGATGAATATTTATGGAACGCAGTAGTACAAGTTGACTAATGAAGGTGACAAGCCTGAGCACTTGCTTTGGATGCTTTTTGAGGTTGAAACACAATTTAGGTATGTAATCTAATGTTTCATACAATCATGAGGGAGGGATCCATTCAAATTTAAATTTTATGGGGTGGTACAAAGACGATCTGCGTTCCCACGCGGCTGCTATGAACAGCAAAGAAAGCCAAGCGATTGCAAAAAAAGATTGCATACAAATCCATCTGTCTCATTGTAATTTAGTCTCAAACCTTTTCCAAATTCTGCGTTTTGTATTTTATTGAGAGTCATTCTTTGTCTTTCTCACGCAATTTACACAGTTGCTGTGAAGAAGCTACTTGAGTGGCTTCAGTGAGCGCTATGAACTGTATTTGCTGTGAATGTCTGACCATATTGACCAGAGAAGACAAAGTGGTTGAATCACAAGGATCTTATTCAGGGGCCATCTATTGAGGACCAATGTTCAGAATGGTGTTAAGTGATTATCCAGCAAATGCATGTAGGAGGGTGCCATTAAAATGGACTACATTAGAGGAAACCTTTCTTCAGCTATCAAACTGACATGGTCACGGCTCTGTGCTTCGGTGAGAAAATTACTCGATGATTGCTAAAAAAAAAAAAAAAGAGCTCCCAAAACTGTGTGAAAGTGCAGACAAATCACAAAATTGAGGGGACCGCACTGCACCCCTGCTGGAGCTTATGTTAACATGGAGCACACTGGCCTTGGATCTCAGAACACAAATCATCCACAGCCCCGATGCGTTTCTCTCCTCGCCACACTTGAGGCACACACACAACAACATGACCTTTTTGAAGCACCATAAAAATGTCCGAACCACATGAACATTGTACGAACCTCGAGCAAGCCTTAGAAATGCTGCTCACTATCCTGTGTCTTAATGCAGTCTAGAGGTTTGTTTTTTCTTTTTCCGCAAAGGCTTTGAAAGATTGTCCACAGTGCTTTTGTGTGTGGCTGAGGGAATATGAGGAGAGCACCAATGCATCTGTTTTTGGAAGAACCAGTGGCGTTGGTGTCTACTGTAGTTTTAATCTGGCTCTCATACTCCGAGCAATCAAGAGTTCAATGAGTTGCACCGAGGGCTAATTCGTCAAACTCTATTTTTAAGCTATTTGCTCACATGGGAGGTTTGTTATTGATACTGATTTATTGGACCAGTCATTCAGCAGTAAGTTTTGTACCTGTTTGTTTTATTGTTTCTCTAAACAAGATTGTGATTGGAGCTTCAGTTGTGACTAGAAGAATTGGGCAACCCAAGTAAATCAAACCTTGGAGTTTTGCCCTTAGTTCAAGAGAAAATTAGCTTCTCATGCTAATATCCGACTGGCCCACCGCCTTGTGATCTCAAAACTGAAGGATCCTATTCTTTCCGTTCACTTCCACAGTCCCCATATTACTTTACAAACTATCACTCAGCACTCAAACCAACAAATTAACTGTTCTAGCAGGTCCCCCAGTGAAGTTCCCAATGCTCTGTGGGAGAGATTTGCAGTCCACTGGGATGCCTATTTTATAAAAGCTTTGACGGGGCTTGGATAGATTCTTCTCACAGTTTCCTTGCCGCTGAATGTCTGGCACGGTGAAGCTTCTCATTCAAGAGACACAATTTCAATGTTTTAACTCCTTATATGGTAACTCACAAACAAGCAATAGAATTGTAATTACAAACCATGGAAGCTGGAAGCCGAGCTACCAGTGGTCTGGGAGACTGCAATTATCTGATGGTGCAAACAACAAGCTGGCTGCTTTTGAGCAAGGAAACCTCAGGACATAAAATTGTGTTCTATTCTGCATTCCTCTTCCTTTTACACAATTTAGCTGTTGCTTTAAACCTCAAACATGTCCCATAAAAGCGTCCGCCCTTACCATCCCAGCCCGTCTGGCGATGATTGTGTGGAACTGCCCGTCGGACACTTTTATCATGGTCATCAGTTTGTATGTTCCGCTTCCCAAGTTGAAGGAAAAGCGCATCCGTCCCTCAAAGATCTCCAGGGCCAAGAACTCAGCCTTGTCTCCAGTCTGGTTATCGTGGTTGTACATGAGCAAGGCATTGTTCTTCAGGGTTGCAAACTTGATGTAAATGTAGTTGTTGTTAGGGTCCAGGGACGGGAACTCCATATAGGAGAGCTCCTCGAAGCCATAGCTGTTCAATTCACAGTGTTTACCAAAAACCCCTGAGGAATAAAGCATAGCAAATAAGAAATTGACAGATGACTTTAAGTTATGTTGACAGAACAGAATATTTGATGAATGGAAAATGGCCTCAATGGAATGGGGTTTCTATTACATATGCAAGTTGCCTTCGTTGTTACTCACCAAATGGGCAGTGACAGTAATATCCATCCACCCGGTTCTGACAGGAGCCGCCATTAAAACATGGGTTACACTCACAGTGATTGATGATGGAATCACATGTTTTGCCTGGGTTCACAAGACAACACGCATTAACACGATGGAGTGGTGGAAAATACCGGAAAACAATAAATGGGAACACGGGCTCAACACAAATCTTTCATTACCCGATTCTGAGTTGATGAAATAAGCTTGCCCTCTTTCTATACAGTATGTGACAGAAAAGTGAAATCCTACTGACCAGTGCTTTTTCCCATTTAAAATTACGACTCCCAGTTCAAATTGAGCCAAAGCATCTTGAAATATTCATAGGAGGAAAAGTCCACATTATTGGCAGACTCTTCACACTAAACATATTGTGAAGCCCAATCCAAGCTCAAATTATTCTCGAACAAAGTGAATTTGTTGCAGTGCTGAAAGACAAACATCTAAAATGAACACGAGTTGTTGAAACGAAACGGGCCGGGAGAGCGTAATGAACATCAAAATATGAGGAATGTGACATTGATAATACCAATGGGACTCAGACATGGCCAAGGCAGGAATGGTGCATGGCAAACAGGCAGACGATAAAGGGTTGTGAGTACGCTTGCAGCGATAAATGCTGAAGAAAACTTGTTTAATGGAGAGCGAGCCGACTGCCAAAAACTAGCACAGGAAAACAGGAAGACTAAAGTTCACGGCGCGGGCATGCAAACTACTGTAAGTCAATAGGTGCATTTCCTCTGGAGGGTCATTTATCTTGATGAAACTTAGACGTGCTCATTTTTTTATTGTCATAATAAAAATGGACAGTAATGACTAGACTGGGGGAAAATTGCCTTACTTTGAAAATGTCTTTCAGATGTGGCAACTGGACAATGAGCCCCTATCAAAATGAGTGTCCTAAGTAACACCAATTAAAATCAGCTCCCAGTTTTAGCCAAGCTAACAAGTCTGAGTGGTCATTAATTTTCCAACATAAAGCCCTGATTGGATCTTGTATAAAGCTGCCAATTTGTCAAGCACCGGGATCGGTGATTAGTAGATCATACAGTACAAAGTTAGATTACTGTTGGATAATTGCGTCGGTGTGTGTGGTCAGCTCTGTGTAGGCACATGATGCAATGTGATACAGACTAATAGCCTCCGCTCTGGAGCAGGGTCAGCTTCACAGCTTCCTTTTTATTAAAGCAAATATGGCTGCCTGATATTCAGTTGATACTCCACACCATCAAACAATCTTAAAGGTTTTCTGGCAACTATAGGAATGTGACACCTCAGACTCAAAAGCAAATATTGTCTTTGGAGTGTGAGCTCTCAGCTGGTTAAATTTCATGAGAGTGTATCCTATTTCCCGCCTATCTTTTTTATCTGTATCACTGACCGAGTGGTCTGACATAGATCGTGACTGCTGTGTGTGTGTGTAGGGAGGGGGGTATGTCATACCTGCAAATCCGGATTTGCACAGGCAGTTGAAGCCGCCAGGGAAGTTCTGGCACAGTGCTCCATTCTTGCAGGGGTTGGAATGGCATTCATTTATGTCCCTCTCACACGCCATGCCAGTGAAACCTTCAGGACAGGTGCAGGAGAATCCCCCTACCAGATTGTGGCAAGTGCCGCCATTGTGACAAGGCGACGGCTGGCACTCATCAACGTCAGTCTCGCAAACAGCTCCTGTGTATCCAGGCCTGCAGCTGCAAGCGTAAGGTGGCAGCGGGTGGTTGGATACCAGGATGACCGGGATGCTTTCCTCTGTCTTCATATCAGGTCCAACAGTGAGGCGCTTCTTGCAGCTGCCTCCGTTCTGGCACGGATTACGTGTACATGGATCGTGGTCCACAGCGTCTATTTGCACCCCACTCTGTCTATTCAAGATATCTTTGATACTCTGGAAGAATGTGGCTACACCACTGGGGTTCACATATTGTCCATGTCCTCGTTTGATAGCTGCCATCACGAAAGTCTGGTTGTTGAGCTCAAACGCACCATAAAGCAGGACCCCGGTGCCCAGTCCAGCTAACTGAGAGTTGGCAATGCGTAAAAAGCTGAGGTAGTGGTCGGTGAGGAAGTTTCTGACTCCATGAGACTGTAGACGGATTAGAATGCTGTTATCTACTGTGGCATTTGTGAAACCCGTGAAGATAACCCGGGCTGTGTTGCTGACAGGACCATGGACACCATCACTGCTTCGGATGGTTAATTCAAAGTTTCCATCTGCTGAACGTGCTTTTGAGTTTAGGTTGCATGTTCCAGTAGGAATATTAAACAGCACTGAGGAAGGTGGAATGAGGGAGCAGTGGAACCTGTCTTGAATGTCAGGGTCTTGGGGTTTAACATCTCCCAAAGAACCTCCAGGAAATATGTTTCCAAAGTAGTGAACAAAGATTTCCATTGACCTCGGCGCTGAAGGGTTGTCATTTTGATCATTTATTTTGACGTGTATGGTTCCTGTGGAGGACATTTGAGGTGTACCAGAGTCCTTGATCACGATGGAGAGATAAAAGTCACTAATCTGTTCTCTGTCAATCTCCCGACTTGTGGTTAGCATTCCAGCTGGACTTAGATTGAAATAGCTGTTGGCAGAGCCAGAGCTGAGAAGACTGTATATGTAAGGTCCTTGATTTGGTGGTAAGTCTGGGTCGGAAGCTGTTAAGATGGTGACCGCAGTTCCAGATTTCTGGTTCTCCATTGCTTCAGCGTACGTGGTTGTCAGACTTGGACCGTTATCATTGATATCTTCCAGGTTCACAATCAGCATGGCGCTTCCAGTAGAAGGAGGTGTGCCAGTATCCACAGCGAGAATGCTTAGATTATACACAGGCGTTATTTCTCGGTCTAGCGCAGCTGCAACAGACACTTGGCCAGTTTTGGGGTTAATAGTGAAAACCTTTTTATCAAACTCTGGTGCAATTGAGTAGGAAAATCGGCTCCAGCTTGGGACAGAGTCTGAGTCTTCGGCACTCACAAACGTAACTAGACCACCAGGTGCGAGACCTTCACTAACTTGCACGTCATACAACTCTTGAGAAAAGACAGGAGGATCATTGGCATCAAGTATTGTGATGTTCACAAAAACCTCATCAATATCCGCACCACGGATAGCACCGGCGTTTTTGGCCAACACTCGAAGTGAAATCTTTTCCTCTTTCTCGCGGTCCAGCACACCTGCGACATAAATCTGTCCGGTTTTCTTGTTGATGCCAAAACCTTTCCTCCTGCTTTTCCCAAAAATGAGGTAGTAGACTAATCCGTCGTCACCTTGGTCACGATCGCTTGCAAAAACTTCCCCAACCACTGTGCCTTTTGGAGCAGCTTCAGAGATTTCAAAGTAGTACTCTTTGGAGACAAAGCGAGGTACATATTCATTGGCTCCCTTTAGCTGAATGTTGACATTGGCGAAGCTGCAGCGTTCCTCGTCTGGGACGTTGAATGCCTTCACTGTCAAATGGTAGACCTGTTTAGCCTCATAATCTAAGAAGCCCTGAGTGGTGATGGTGCCTGTGTTGGGATCAATAACAAAGAGATCACTGTCGGACGATTGGATGACATAGGCCATGACCGCATTGGCTCCTGAATCGCGATCGATGGCATTCATTTTCAATACTGTGGTGCCACTTGGAACATTCTCTTGTACAACAGGGTAGTACTCATCTGGATCGAACATGGGAGGGTTGTCATTCACATCGGTCACGTGAATTGTGACAGTGACATAGCTGGATTTTGCTATCCAACCACCATCTGTGGCTGAAACTCTCAGCTCATGTTGTTGGTTTTCTTCAAAATCCAGGGGCTGCGCTAAAGATAACACACCTGTTTTACTATTAAGTGCAAACAACCCCTTGCTATTGCCTGACGTAATATTATACTTGATGAGGCCATTCATTTCTTTATCTTTGTCTCTGGCAGATAGGGTCCTTATTGCTGTTCCCACAACAAGGCTTTCTGGGACTGTAGCTGTGATTTGGCTTTGCGAGAACTCGGGTGTGTGATGGTTTTCCTCCGTGATGGCGATTCGCACTGCTGTTTGTGCGGACAAAGGCGGATTTCCTCTGTCACTGGCTGTGACACCCATGAGGTAAAGCTTATTTATGTCAGATGTGAGTGGTGATGCAACAGTAACCCATCCGCTGATTTTATCTAATTTGAATTTACTAGAGCTGTTACCTCCTGTAATTGAGTACTCAACTTCAGAGTTGAGGCCAAAGTCTTTTTTGTCAAGAGCTATAATTCTTATTAGTCTGGTACCAACTTTGACACTCTTTGTGACAGGTGTGAAGTAGTTTGGTGAATCAAACTCGGGAGGATTATCGTTACTGTCAACAATATTCACAATGACTGTCGTCTCACTCATCAAAGGTTTTAGCCCACGATCTGAAGCCGTGACAATAAAACTGTGGCGATTGATGTTCAAACTGCTTGCGCCTGTTGAATTTAAATATCTCAATTGTTGCTTCACAAATATCTCTCCAGAGCTGGCGTTAATTCTGAAATACTCCGACTGGGACCGAATAAAATAAAATATCTTTCCATTGAAACCCTCATCGGGATCGGTGGCTGACACCTGTGTCACCAAGGAGCCCACCTCAGTCATTTCGGGGTAGTCAAGGTAATATGATGGACGACTAAATCTGGGGGCGTTGTCGTTGATATCTGTTATAAATATGGTGACATCTGTGCTAACTGTCCAGCCAGAGTCGTGGGCGGACACTTTGACAATGAAGTGGTCTGTGTCCTCCCTGTTGAGTGGCCTACTAATTGTTATGTCTCCTGTGTATGCATTAATACTAAATGGAAGGCTGGTGTCTGTGATTGAATAGCGGCTGATTGCGTTTGCTCCAGCATCCTCATCTGTGGTGGTGACTCTAGTGACCGTATAACCTACGGGTGCATTCTCGGCCACGGTAGCGCTAAAGATCTTTGAAAACCGGGGGGCGTTGTCATTTACATCCAGCACACTGATTTTCACTTTGACTGCAGAGTTTTTAGACGGTGACCCTCGGTCCGTGGCTTTGACTTTCAATGTGTACTGGGCAACCTTCTCACGGTCAAGCGGCCTGGTGGTTCGTATTTCACCGGTAGCTCGACTGATGCTGAAGCTGTTGTCCTTGTTTCCATCTGTGATGGCATATTCTAGCTGCCCGTTAGGTCCATTATCCAAATCTACAGCAGAGACCATTAGCACCCGCTGGGGTGACAGACTCTCCAGTATCTCAGCATGGAAGGGGTCCTTATCAAATGTGGGGTGATTGTCATTCACATCCAGCACAGTAATGTCCACTCTTTCATATGATGAATATGGTGGAAAGCCTTGATCTCTGGCCTCAATCCAGAGAACGTATTTCTGAATATGCTCATAATCCAGAGGATGCCTGATGATTAGGTCGCCTGACAGCTGGTCAACGTGAAAGGCGTTGTCCAGGTTACCACTGGCGATGTAGTATGACAATGGCCCGCCCCTCCTGGAAGATCCCGTCACGGTTGTGACAAGGTGATTGGTTGGCTGGCTCTCAGGGAAGGTGAATGCATGCTCCTTTAACTTGATGACAGGGAAGTTGCCACCGTTGACGAAGCGGACCGTCACAGTGGTCGTGTCAGTTTTGGGGTTGGCTCCGCCATCTTTAACCCGGACCGTGAGTGTAACCTCAGAGGACCCCGTCAGCTTCTCATTGGCAGTGATGGCACCTCGTACAGGGTCGATCTTGAATTTGTCAGAATTGTGTCCCATCAGGGAGTAGTGTAACTGGGCGTTGGAGCCAGCGTCTTCATCTGTGACCGTAACAGCAAAAACCAAGGAACCTGGACACACAGAATTACTCATTACAAGGAAGGAAATCATTTGTATTTAAATATTATAAAACTGTTACACTGGTGGTTGGTAGGAAACGGGCTCGTACTGGACACTGTAATTCTTAATGGCTCACTTTACTTTGTACATTTGTCTCCATACATCCATAAATGTTTTGCTTAATTTGTTCAGGGAGCAATTTCTAAGTCGCATAGTTATAGAAAATACACAACTGTATTTTAGCTTTTGTCCAATTAAAAGTTAATTAAATTATGAATTTCTCCTAACATTTCAACTTGAAAAAAACATGCATATTTGTGAATCCTATGGCATTCATGGTTTCATATTTCAGTTATACATGTTTAACTGGCATTGAGATGATGAGGGAATCCTTGGAAATGTTTCTGGATTTCAAAAGAGTGTCTAAATGTTTACCTGCTGCTGTGGAGGCAGGGATGTGGGTGACATAAGGGTGGTGATGGAAGCGCGGTGGGTTGTCGTTGATGTCGGCCACTGTCACGGACACGGTGGCCGAGCTGGAAAGGCCTTGCGGCAGCCCTCCATCTGTCGCCATCACTAGCAGCTGGTAATTGGCTCGCTCCTCTCGGTCCAGCAGGGAGCTGGTGATAATCTGTCCGGTCGCCGGGTTGATGGAGAACTGTCCGTGGCCTCCAGTTAAACTGTAGCTGTTTTGAAAGTGTGGGGAGAAAAGGAGGAATTTGAGGAGGAATTTACATTGAACAAAAACTAACAAATGAAAGCAGAATGAACATTATGTCTAAAATCCAAAATGTGAAGTTATTAAATATTTCTCACACAATTATCTACATTATAAGAGATTTCTCCCTGTTAGTGTCATGTATTTCAATTGCATGCCACCCAAAATAAATTTTAAAATTAACAAACATGCTCTGAGTTCTGTAAGGTATTTTATTGTTTTATATAAACTGGTGTTTTTGACTAAATACATACAATAATGAACCCATAAAAAAATAATTAATAAAATCACACTAAGTTACACACCAAAATGAATTATTACCATTATGAATTAATTTAATGTCTTGAATGAATACATTAAACACATTTATTTACATACTTTAATAAATTATTAAATTAATAATTGATTAATGCAAATACAAATCATTAAAAAACCTAAAACACACCTACAAATTAAAACAAATGAATAAATAAATAGATAAAGTAAATTAACACATAGCTGAATAAAATTTAATTTGAATATCTTTCCAAATATATTACCTGTTTATTTACCTCTATATTACCTTTTTCTAGAAACAAAATTAAATGTATTCAAATTTTTTAATGTAAATGGATACATTTTTGCTCGATTAATGAAATATGTTCCAGTCAAAGTAATTAAGATGTATTAAATCTGTTTCACACAATAAGGTATGATGTGTGCGTGTGCAAGAGTGTACTATTTGAGCCTGCCAAAGTACGGTCTATAGAGGTCACTGAAGTACAATTACATACAGTAGATATATTTAAAAAAAAAATCAAATTATTAAACTGTAATTGTTCTACTTTAGCATCAGTCTTAAAAAATCTGATTAACAAACTGATTTTATTTGACTTTCATTTTGCTTTATTGATATTTTTGCTTTGCCTCTTCTCTTGACTGCAGCAAGTAAAACTCACTTCCCTCTATTTAATATGCACTCATGGCCTTTAATAAAATACAATATAAACATCGAAACCCATAAAAGAACCATTAAAGTATAACGTATGACTGAATAGGACAAGGTAAAACCACATGCATCTTGTTTTCATACAAACTCATCAGCAAGTCAAGGCTGCAAATTGTTCTGTCTCAAACCCAGACCGGACCCAGACACAAATATAAACTGGTGTATAAACGTACATGACGTCGCATACTCTGAAATGTTTCTTCTGAAAGCAACCCCCACCCTTCTGCCCAAAAACTTTAAAGGAAAGTATGAAGGCAACACGGAAGCTCAGCGGACCTGTAAAAGTCCCTAACCTTAACTCCATCTTAATGGACTGTGAGAATCCCATCTAATAACTGACTGGTCTCTATTAAAGGCCCCTGGAACCCCCGATGGGTACACCTCGTACTGTCATAGACAATTAACATCCTCATTACAATGTTTTGGGAAACAGGAGCACACTGTGGTACCCCCCAGCGCGTACCCAATATGATTCGCCGAGAGAAAGGAAGGGACAGACTTGAGTCAACGTCCGGCTTGAGAGCCCGGGGGGGCACTGGGGCAACAATCCCTTTATGAGGGCAAAGATTTTGTAGAAAAACAAAATCCGTAAGAAGGATTCGGGGGTGACATTTTAGATGAATGAAACTTGGGCTTTTGATTTGGCTAGCAACCAATCCAGTGATATCTCACAGCATATTAATGTAGTTGAGAACCCATAGTTTCGAAGATGTACCTTATGACACCATTGTGGCCCGTATCTGCGTCAGAACTGTTCACCAGCAACACGTCGGTTCCAGTGGGGGCATCTTCCGTGATGGTAGTGTGGAAGGCAGACGAGGAGAAAACTGGTACGTTGTCATTGACGTCGTCCACCAGAACAGTCACCGTCCCCGTTCCGCTCAGCAAAGGAGAACCTGAGAATGCAGGAAGCAAAAGCCATCAGTTTTGGACTAGCACAAAAAACAAAAAAAAATCTTCAAACTTGAAATTAGATTGTTCAGATGTCTTTCACAGGGTCTCTTATGTGAGGGTGTGTTGCAAGGACTATCATCTGTGGAATTTGAGTCGGGAGAATGACTATTTTAGGTGAAAAAAAAACAACGTGGGTGACTAAAGCGGTGCCCGTCCGGTCCTGAGAGGATACATTTTAAATGAAAAGCAGATGAAAATCAACTCTTTAAAAAACAGTAACAATTTTGGGATTCTGACATCTGCATTGCTTGAACTTTCTAATCCTCCCTGAAATGGAACACTTGGTAGATCGGTTTAGTACTACTTTGTAAGGAGCAGCAGTAGGACACTCCACCTAGTCTCCCTTGTTTTTTGACATTTCTGCATAATAGTCATTTTGATGTTACTTTGACGTGACAAATTGTTTGTACCAGTAGCAGTTTGCGTTTGAGTTACTGTTCTCGGGTACGTTTCATGGCAAGAAAGTAAATTGGAATTTCAGTATGCTCTGTATATTACTATTACCTGACAACTGGCAGTAAAATACCAGAAAATGGATCATAAAACCAAGCAAACTATGAATGGTTAGGTTGGACTGAGAGTTCAAAAGCAACACAAAGGCTAAAAAGCCAATTAAAGTAATCAAACGCAACATTATTGGGCATTACTGGGCTTTGCTTTACTCAAAACATCACTACACTGCTGGGCTACATTTAATAAACAGATATTCATCCTTAAATCTACCTGGCTTTCCTGCTCAGAACATGAGTGGTAATTAGAATATACCAAGCTGAGTCCCAGAGGGGAAAATACGAGGTAACAGTAAACATTTTGATCCACTTCCCCAAAAAGGCCCTGAAACTAGAGAAGACATCTTTTATTGACTTGTTACCAAAAAATGAGTCATGTCCCTCGCTGTTCCATTTCAGGATCTCCGTTTCCTACTAAATATGGACAATGTTGACTTTTAGGTGATGGCTTGTCGCCACTTTTACAAATATTTAGAAGAATACGGAAACGCGTGTAATTCTAAAATTATTGCCCGTTTATACAGGAAAGTCCGCTGACAAATGGGGTTACACATTTTTTTGGTATGGTCAATCTGCTTGTTTTGTGACTTACATTCAGTTTTTCATGTGGTTGCCTGGCAACAGATTAGGGCTGATCCTCTTTAATTGATCCCAGTGTCTGTATCACTTTAGTGCTGATACTGGCAGCCAAAGTGTGTTTGGCAGTCTGGCTGTTGTTGATCAAACATGAGCTGCTTAGTGCTCACAAGAGCTCAGAGGCTAACAGGACAACAGCAATCTTCAATAAAAGACGATTCCTTGCTTATCTCAATTTATGGGGTGCAATACAGTTCAAGAAGGGTACATTTTCAAGTGGAACAATTCGATTTGGTTTGATTCAGTAGGATTACGATTCGATTCATGATGAGGTAATGCTGTTAAATGTTTTGCTTCCCGCCTTTTTAAGTTATTTTAATTATTTTGGTCATTTTTAATCCTCTGTCATGTAGTGAAAAAGCATTTAATTGTGGTCTGTCACTCTATGCCCCACTGTACGGCAACAAGTTGTATGACCTAGAATTGGATCAGCTTGTATAGAGAATGCATGGATTAAATCCACAAGCCTCCAAATAACTTCGATAGCATTGTTTCCCTATTTAGATCAGAAACACACACACACGTTCAATGCTTTCGACTCCCCCGGGCGCAGGATGTGATGTCACAACCTGTTTATCGTCTGGGGAGAACACAGCCAACCTACTTTACCAAGCACTTGCGCCACCTTTGACCTGCAAATGCCTCGTCCGCTGCAAGCACGGGGACGTCGCTGAGGCTAATCCTCTGTAAGCGCAGCGTACATTCGCCCCCACCGAAAAACACACTCACACACTCCCCTAGCGGCCCTGACCCCGTGCCGACCCCGACATTGTCGACAGGCGCAGGGATCAGACGGGAAGCGTTTCTCACATCTCTCTCGGCCGTATCGCTTCTCTTCGCTTGGCCAAAGCCTCGAGACGTGCCGTCTTAGCCCTTCGGAGCCCTCCAATATCACATAACCCCCTGGCAGCTGTCTCCGCCGGGCGTGCTCGCCAACGTACGAATAGTTCACATCGATCCTGTTACACGGCGTGGGCCGACAGAATTAGCCGTCTCTGAACCGGATACCTTGGCACGTATGCGAACGCGTGTTAATGGACGTTATGATTGTTATGCTCTAGGTGAGACGATCTCAACATGCTTGATAAATCAACATCAACACCGCAGCCGCAGTATATGATCCAATTTCGATTCTTCAATTACTCCCTATGATCAAGCGTGTTGCAGTACATGGGTGGGCAGACTTTGACGCCCACATTTGAGTTTTAAAAACGGATGGACCAGATCATTGTTAGCTTAGGTTAATAAAAATTATAAATATATCTAATCATCCATTTTCTGTATTGCTTATCGCCAGAGGGTTGTGAGTGAGCTGGAGTCTATCCCAGCTGACTTTGGTTGAGAGATGGGGTTAATCACAGGGCACACAAAGACAAACAGCCCTTGACACATTCAGTGTTATGTGAACCTAACATGCATGTTTTTTGGAGTGTGAGAGCCAACATGCAACAAATATGAGGTGCTATGTTGTATGATATACTAATTCTACCCATCAACATTTAACATGATCAATTCAGCCTTTTTTCTGAATAAAATCTGTGAATGAAAAATATTTTTCAATTATTTCATTCAACATTGACAGATTCATTTGTTGCAAATAAAATATTAGTATTTTTTCAAAGATTTTTTTTTCATGGATGATGATATCAATCAACTAGAATCCAACCATTTATTGCCACTCACGAATATGTGGATTACATAAATTAGATCTCATCTTCTTAATTGAAGATAAAGATTAGGGGATGAATCTTGGCTTGTCACACCGATTATGAGGAAGACAAATGTCAACGTGCAAAGTCGGATAGGTTTTGGTACCTCCAACTTGATCAGACTAAGTTGTATGATCTAATTCATTTATTGTGGTATTTTATACATTTTATAGCTGTGTATCTTTATGAATCATCATTTTGCCTTTTTCTGTCGTGTTTTTGTTTCCTGGATTGAGGAGTCCCAAATGCAAAAAAAATATTTGGTTCAAAGTCACTGTTCTGCTAGATGGGGGGTTTTTTTTAACAAAAATTTAAATGTTCTCTGCTTTTTGGTCAGAAACCGTTAAAGGAACCTGTCAAGTACTGCTCATTACTAAATTGAAAAAAAAAAAGAAATAAACGTTCAATCTTTCTTTTGTTGGTTTGAGTGCATGTCATAAATTAAGGCAACAACTCTAGAGGGCAATGCTGTGTGGACTGAACTGTAATAAAAAACAAAGAATGGCAATTTGTGGCACGTGAGCCATACTTTGCCTATCCCTGTTCTCGTAAGTGAAAAAATCCTGGGATGATTTTGAAAACTGCAATCACAGTCTTTGCTGGAATTTGCTGTCCTTGATCATTAAGACTGCAGTCCAGGCAGGTGCCAGCTCGGCGGCCCTAGTCCGGCATCGAGCAAATGACATCATTTTTTGTCACGGAAAGAGAGCTGTTGGAAATTTCATCGCAGGAATGCCAGCTGTCTCGGTGGTTACAAAACTATTTTTCCGTCTGCAATTCCCACCACCCCAAGCCCTTTGTTCTTCTTCTTTGTGCAGTAGTTGTGTTATCGACACTTTAATGTGGCGTCAGTTCTGTCGCCAAGCCAAATCACATTCCCGAGCAAGGCAACTGGATTCCAAACACAAAGCTGGTCATATTGTCATTTTTATCACCAATTACATTGATTTGAATCTTCTGTTTGAAAGAACACAATGACTGACTTCTTTGGGGTTAACACTTTGTTTTAGGCACAAGACAGACAAATAAAGGTTGAAGGAAGAAGCATGGTTCGGGTTAAAACAGTTCTTTTTGTTGCGGTCTTGAAATTACATTCTCGACTCGCTGTTTGAAATTGAAAAATTGCGGTTGCAAGCGCCTGACAACAAACAGAAGAGTTTGGATTCATGTCTGGAAACAGAGATCCAACGTTTGCTCATGTTGCAAATTCCTCTTTTTTTATTTAAATCCTTTCCTCCTCCCCTAATTTCTTGGACACTCACTAACTACTGACATCATCATCAGCGTATCAAAGGACCTCTGAATTGAATCCTTGTTTCAAAGAATGTCAGATAAAACATTGATTATATGCAATATGCCCAGAATTGCGTTACAAACTCAAATGTTTGCATTCCCATCATTGTTCCACTAATTTGTAGATTGCCCATCAGACAAGTGATAAATTCATTCACACAATGTTGGTCCAAAAAGATAATCTTATTTCAGTGGGGTTAGTCTGGCAGTCATTGCACAAAACAAACCACCATGATTTGATGCTCCATTTTTTCCCCATCAGTCAGCCTAAGGCTTAAATGGAAGACAATTGGATTTCCACTTGGTTGTTGCAGACATTTTTTTTTCAATCCAAACATTTAACTCAGGTCTTATTTTAAGGGTTAATGATAAAAGGTCTACATTAACCAAGCAGTTCAGTTGCTTCCGATTCTAACAGATTTCCTTGAGTAGGTTTACCAACAGTACTGTAACTCAGTTCTAAATGCAATCAGTACAAAAATTAAAAGAAGTGTTTTGGTCATTTGGTCACCAAACACATTTTTGAATTTAAAATTCAACTAATTTTCTGCCGTCCATTCAGACACATTTGCAGTCAATTTTCAAACCTTGTCGATGAAATGCATGCACACATATATGTGTATTATTCAACTTCAGGGGCAAACATGTCCAAACCCAGGCATCTGCTTGATATTTCAAAATAATCCAGAACCAATTAGGCTGTTTCTTTAACTTCTTGTGGTCTGTTAATTGCTGAACCATATTGGAACACCTTCATATGGAGAAACCCGGAGCAACTCCAAACACTCGGTGTCTAAAATAACAAGCTTTCAGGGCTACGAGACTAAACGAGACCATGTGACCATCTGTTGCTTCCTCTTCCACTCTAAAGACCCAACACACACACCCTTGCCCCAAACCCACACACCCTTGTGTAAGCCTCTCAGCTCAAAAAGCATTGTCTTGTGTAAACATATGGCAGGCTCTAAGCACCTTATTAGTTTATTAGTGTCCATTGCCACTGGACAAATCACATTAATCACCAAGAAGGTGCCATGGCCATACTTTGTGATCAGGAGGGGGTATAAATACATGTGTTAATACTGATTAAGTGATCTGTTTTCCTATGCTGTAGCTGCTGTTACAGAGCATGTTGATCTATGACATTGATTCAGAAGAAATAGAGGTTCCCACCTCCTGGGAAAGACTGTGAGTAGCCCTGAGTTGGCCAGCCTAAGCTGTGTTAAGACTGAAGTTTGGGTGTCTCTCCTGGCACAAGAGATAATCCATGGCTTCAATATGTGTCCGAGTGATGTTTTGAGGGGAAAAAAAGTTAAGCCGAGATGCAAACAGAAAAACTGAGATCTTCAAACAACCGTATTCATTAAATGGGGAACAGGCTGATGAATGCATGTGTAAATTTTGAGATGGCCCATCTGGGGATTAAAGCTTAAGGCTAAACGTTTAATTACGTTTTATGGACTGCGGCTCGATTGTGCTCTTAAGGGCTGGTGTAAATAAATGACTCGGTAAAAGAAAATTGGCCGCAGACAAGGCAAAATTGACATTTTTCTGCCTCTGAGGACCTGTTGCCTTGCGACAAAGCTTCTTTTAATGTGACCCTGTCCACAGCAACCCCCGGTGAATGGCCTCAGCTGCGTTCAGGCTGAGAGGTGTCCCCAGTGCCAAACACCATAAACTAAGTAAGCGCGTGCTTTCTCACAAGCTCAGCAACAAAGAAAAAAAAATAGGTATGAGAGATGATACTTCTCAACAATCAGAAATTAGACCTCTAATTCTATTACTCACTATAATAATGATTAATTGTCATTTAATGGTTTGAATCCGAACAAGGAAAGGGTATCAAAATCCAAAGATTTTAAGACTTACGGTAAAGCTCAATGAAATGATTTTACTTTGATGTTCTTACGACAAAGACAGCGTTATTTGCAGGACTCTCAAGAAATTCAAAATAGTGAGCATGTAGCCAGTCCCCTTTTAGCATTTTAATGTACAGTGGCACCACAAGGTCGCATAAACTGGTGCCAAACGGCTCAAAATAACCATTACCATACGAATAAACATTTCTTGTAACTTTTGGATTCCTATCAAAAGTCATTCATTCGTGGATAAGAGTAAGTACTAGCTGTGACAAAATTAGCATAGCTAAAACGTGAGGTGCTGGCCGGCAGAGAAAACATCGTAAAAGATGCACCTAGCCAAGGCTGATGCACACAAACCACCTTTTAAACCTTTTATTTTGTATACTGCCCGAAGCTATTTCCATAAAACCAACATACCGAAGAGCAACCACAGAGAATATCTGTTTAGAAAAGACTTGCAAACATGCCTATGAGTACTGGTTAGCTTGTGCTATTGTAACTGTTAGTAAGAGAGAGTAATTGTGGCAGACATAAAATGATATTAAAACAAATTAAAAAAAAAAAAAAAGGTTCCATGACCACTCTAATGCCAATTAAGTTGTTGGATGGGTTTGAGTGCTTTGTGAAATCTCTAAGTAGACATTAATTTTAATCAGAGAATTATTATAGCCTATTCAATTATCCTAATAATGAGCAACGAGACAATTAATGCCTTTGGACTCATTGCTAGCTAATGAGTTTGGCTTAGTTTTGTTTTCTTATTCCTATTCATCAAATAAAATAAAATAAAAAAACTCTTGAAAATTCTTCCTTCACCCGAGAAAGATGCCCAAATGTTTCAGCCACCACTGAAAAACAAGCAATACGCATATACAAAGACTGGGAATATAAAAACATGGGCTTTCTGTGTGACCATATACACCATAATTGGCATGGGTTTAAAGATTTACTCTAGCTTCTCTTTAATAAATGTGCCCGAATGCGGTCAGGGCATGTCAGAGTGCCCTGAGGGCATTCTCACCACCACACACAGATTCTGGCAAAAACCCTCTCAAGGAGCTCAAAACATCATTTAACTCCTTTCCATAGGTTTTTATGGCTTTTACTTAGCCCTTGTGCTAATGCTGTAATGTGTTGTTGCAGCGGGATTCAGGTATATCATTAATTTTCCGGTATTTTTGCATTTTGCCTGCAGATGATTGCAGATCTTGGCAATAAAATGGAGTCGTTTACTCAGGAATGCTCCAAAAAGCTTTTCGCATAAACAAAGGCAGTGAAATGTTCCATTTGTGATGTCTCTACAATCCAGTGGTTCTCAAACTGAGGTCCAGCGAACTCCAGGGGTCCGCGTGTTATAGCTGCGGGACTCCGCAAAATAAATTGCAGTAAATTATTACGTGTGTATCACTTGAAAAGGGTCCCAGGGACCCAAAAAGATTGGAAACCCCTGATTAGAGGACTGATTTTTCGAGTCCGATCGAAGGCCACCATTCATTTGCTTCTTGATGACATGTTTGGTTCTTGTAGAGAGAGCCTACAAAATGGTTGCATCAGTGGTATCGGTAGACGTTGCAGCAACTGTGTGTGATTCCACATCGCAACATGGTATCCCATAATCAGAAAATTCAATGGTGAGAGAAGTGTGTGTCAAGTGTTGCAATTTCAAACACCTGCCGAATACCGTTACGGACAGGCGGCGGCTGGGTTTTCATGCAATCGCACCTTTGATACCACCTTCAATATTTCTGTGACGTAAAACTGGAGGGTGAAAAAATGCTGCCTTCACTGAGGGCCGAGACCTGGCCCTGTGAGAATGAATTTGAAATCTGATTGGGTAAAGAAAATTCCTATTGTAAATAGAGTTGAAGTCACATTGGCCAGCATTACACATTTGCTGTAATCATAAGGCAGAAAGTTTCTGTGATGACCTCTGGTGATGTGGAGAAAATGCACGAACATACTGTGGGTGAAGATCTGGCACCATGGGGGAAGATAAAGGCAGCCTTTGAAATGTCAAATGCGGTCAGGAACGAGCCGCGCAAGACTGCAGACGCAGAGACACACGTCTGCAGCATCCACCTTTTCAGTCTGTCGTGCCAAATCGTGCCTGGGAGAAACATTCGCCTCTGCCGACTCGGGGCCCAGGCCTCAAAAATGTGAGAAAAACACTGCTGGATAATTTAGACCGGGCTCTTGATTATGGGTTTTTTTGATATTTTGATATTCTAACCCAAATCCTTTCTCTCTCTCTGTTGCTCTTGCTGCCTCTCACCAACATTGTACTGAAAATGTCTTGTCAAAATATTTTGGAAGCGCTGTCAAGTGCTCTAAATATGGACTCCATGTGAACAGTGCAAAAAAGGCCATCCAGCACTAAATTAGTATGTTCACTCGCCGGGCAGCTCTGTCCATGTGGCACAAACTTCTAAACACAATTTTCAAGCGAACAACCCCCTAAATATAACATGAAGAAACCGGGGCACAGACTGCGTAATAAGAAAAAAATCGATAGAAATGTGTAGAAACAATATTAATTATGGATCGACCAGAGGTGGCCATGTCCTGCCTGTTTTTCCAGTTCTTACCACTGCAGCACACCCGATTCGATCAATCTGATTATCAGAGGCTTGATAATAACCCTGATCATTTGAATCGGCTGTGTGAAGGAGGGAAACATATAAAACGGGCAAGACAGCGGCTCTCCAGGAACCTGACTTGCCTAAGATGGACAAATGTATAATACGACCCTAACTCCGTGTTTCTCCACCCATGACACCTATGACAGCTTGGCATGGGAAGACCCACCATTTTAATGTGGAAAAGCAAGATCAAGTCAAAGCCAAAATAGTTGGCATTCAAAAATGTTTATAAGTGACACAGGTTTGGTGAAATACTCAATATTGGCGCGGGAAATATTTGTGACGTGTCCACTGTGACAATTTTTAAGGTTTTCATGATGGCAACAGTTGGACCGTGGAACACGTTTTTTTCCATTTCCCTATTCGACTGATATCTTCTATTCATGTGCCGTCACCATTTTGGAGCATCAAATGGAGAAAATGAATGTGATAAAATGGTTTCCTAAACTCAAAGACATGATTGAAAACAGCCATTTCAAGGAGTAAAAACAACATACCATCTTTTGTTGTTTTAAATTTATGGCGTCGTAGTAAGGTCACTCAAATTTAGACCCCAGCAACTGTCAATCAACAGCCATAGCAAAGACTTTGATCAAAAGCCAAACACTGAGGACTCAACCCCCATTCCTCCATTCTACACTTCGGGGACCATTCAATGCAAATTGCCTCTGCATAGTCCAAAATGCAGCACATGTCTAGGAATGATACAGAACCACTCATAGATCATGACAACTTTGCCTGAGTGGCTTTCGGGGAGGGGGGGCCCAGACGTATACTTAGCCGAGACACCATGTGATTTGGCTGCAACAAGGCAACGCATATATTCATTTAACTGCACATTAACTGACCTCCGAGCAATAACAAGTTAAGCTTTTATCTGACTAAAACAAGCCCTACCGCTGTATCCAAATAAACCCAAGATGCTATTCAGTCAAAGCCGCTCAATGGATTTCTAGGGACCAGATCGTAAAAAACACCCGCTAGTTTGCAAGCTAAAAACTCTCCAATGTTTAGTTTATCAGACCACACAAAACGAGCTCTGCAGACACCATGAAATCAAAATATTTGTTGACTGCACACAAGTTTATTATATTCTATCTTGGGTGATCTGGAAGCATCTTACTAAATTCCAACAGTGACCATTTAGAGACAACGCGAACCAGATAAACCCAATCACGCGAAATAAAATGTGGTGCAATTGCTGAAATCAGTCATCTATTTTGGAACTGAAATAAGATCTTGCGAGACCTAAAGAAAATCACTCTTTACGCTAGACCTCGTAGCTAAAAACCTCAGAATTCCGCCTTACCCGAGTCGGTGGCTGTGATCAACAGGACGTATTTCCCTTGAGCCTCGCGGTCCAGAGTGTGAGTCAGACTCAGTTGACCGCTGGACGACAAACTGAAGCCGCCTTCGTCGTTACCGCCGCTCAGCATGTAGCTGAGCTGACCATTGGCGCCTTGGTCGTCGTCCCTGGCGACAACCTGAAAGAAATGGAGAGCGACGTTTCTTCTGTATCTGTATTCCTATTTATGCCAGAACCCTTTTTCTCCGCAACAGGGAAGCTTGATATTCTCTCTTGATGGTTGTTTGCATTGTGGGGGATGTTTAATTGGGTTAGAGTCAGACAGAACAAGGTTTGAGAAGAGACTAGCAATTAGAAAACAGCAAAAGAGAACAATTGCATTTTAAAACAGAATAGGTCAAGACTGTAAGGGTGTGTTGGTGGTGCATGGTGAGTTTGAGGGCCAACACTCGAAGCAATCCCACCTTACCTAGGCTCCACTCTAAATTGGTCTGTGTCCAAAGATTGCTTTACCCTCTCAGAGTGTGCGTAAACAAAGTAATTTGTTTTGAACAAATCCTCTCAAATATAAGAGGAGAGGACATTTTCTATACTGCCATACTTCAATCGGTTCTGATGGGATTGTGACGATCTGTATCTGTCACATTGCATTGATAGTTACTGTGAGCAACAATTTGTTTTGTCGACTACTCAGTACTTAATAGTTACATTGTTCCATCAGAGGGGTTAATTTCATCAAAGTGATAGCATGAAGGTAATTATTGAGGGCAGGAAGTTCATCACTTATTCAATTTGCCCAATCTGATTTTCCCTGGGAATCAGCAACAAGGCGAAAAACACGCTAATTTCCAACTGACTTGGGAGAAGACAGATTCTGGAAATTAGTCGTTCTCCTCCATTTTTATACGCGGCTCATTTAAATCATCATGGTGGTCATGACCGTAATGACTTCTGTGGTGCATTTAAGCCAAGCCGCATATTTCGGTCGAATCTCGCGGAGCCTAAATTGCGCGAGACAAATTGTAGTCTTCCATCATTAAATCATTGGTTCACTCATGTTTTTTTCTCATGACATGCGGTTAGAAGAAACGCCACCACGCCAGTGGCAGCTATAGGACTCACATACCTGCACTTATTGAGTTAGGTAAAAGACATCACTTTACAGCATTATCTTGTTTGAGGTCTCCGAACTGTCATTCAAAAATACAATCTGCCTTCTCAGACACTCTGTCTGTGAATGTTATTGATCTAACATCTTAAATCTGTGAACCACTTGACTAAAGACCAAAGTAGATCTAGTCACCTGAAGGATGTTTCTCGGTAGCGCCTCAAGGTTTTCCTGAACATTTACTGTGTAAGGAGAGAGCTCAAACACAGGTGAGCAGTCGTTGACATCCAGCAATACAATGTTGACCGTCGCATGGTCCACCCTTGGACTGCTTCCACGGTCAGACGCTTGGACAACCAGTGAATAGGAAGACTGTACTTCCCGGTCCAACAGCTTGGCCACCGATACCATCCCTGTGACCGAATCCATCCTGAAGTCTCTGTTGGTATTTCCCCCTGAGATAGAGAAGCGGATTTGCCCATTTGTGCCTTCATCTGCATCGGTGGCAAACACCTGGATGACGTCCATCCCAGTCAAGGTGTTCTCCTCAATCTCAATGTCATAGATATTTTGGGAGAAGCTCGGCGTGTTGTCGTTGACGTCCAGAACCAACATGGTCACATCCATGGTTGAGGACAGCGGTGGCTCGCCCTTATCAGTGGCGACTACTGTCAGAGTGTAGTTAGCGAGCTCCTCTCTGTCCAGTTCTCCAATCAACCTAACATCACCATCTATGGTACCGATGCTGAACTTGTTACCGAAGGGTCCCTTGAGAGAATACTCGACGTAGCTGTTGGGCCCGCTGTCGGCATCCGAAGCCAGGGCGCTGAACACTGATGTGTCCACTGGCGTGTTCTCCTGGATGTACATCATCTTTTGGGAAATGAATGTCGGTGGGCAGTCATTGACATCCAAAAGAATGATGGACACCTGGGCGGTGCTAGTAAACCGGGTCATCGGAGGTGGAGCTAGATCGTTGACTGTGATCACCAAGTTGTAGAAGGACTGTGTTTCCCTGTCCAAGGCCTTCTTGGTTTGTAGGACACCCTCTTTGGTTATAACAAAGTGGTCCTGTGGATCACCTGATGCAATTTTGTATATAAGGTGTGCGTTGGGACCTGCAAGACACATAACAAAATGAGGGATTAGATAAGACAAAAAAAATGTGTCAGTGGTGATGGTCAATAAGTTGCCTCATAAGTGAAAATGATTTTGTTGTCTTCATAGGAGATTTCTTTTTTCCACCCCAGACTCTAGGCTAGGTGTAGCTGCTAGCCTGTTCACAGTGGTAGTAGTAGGAGCTCACGCTGTTCATTAATGTAATGAAAGTCATAATGTTGGTCCAGAATTTGAGGGCAGGTAGAAGACAGGACTATCCCTCAAAACAAGTTAATTTAGAATTGATAATAAAGTGTTTTGTTGTTGTTTCTGGGGTGTTATAGTTACCTACAAACATGTCACAGAAATAATATTGGGAAACACGAGAAGTATTTTAAATTATGTTTGTCTGAATGTCAATATGAACATGAACGACACAAAGCTAAAACCCTCAAACGGATCCCGTGATGTACATACAAACAGTCGGGGTCATTTTTTACAGTAGTCAATTGTGTTGACATGGCAATTTCCAAATCTTATACAAAGAGCATACAGCAGATGACAAAAAATAGCTCACAAGGATCGGAATAGGAAGTGGATGTCTGCGTCCCAAAAAAATAGCGGAAACCAGGAAACCACCGATTGTTTTCATGTCCAGACGTGAGACAAGATTGTTTTTGACGTGCTGTTTTTTTCCTGTTTGCAAACAACAAGTTACGTCTTTTCTACAGCGTGTTTTAAAAGCTACTACTCTCAGGTTAGCCCTTGGTCATGCAGCTGTTTCTTAATGAGCCAAGCTAGGTTATACGACACTTTGTGAAAATATAAGTTCGGACTGTAAAACCACCTGTTGAACTGTAACCACACGCGACATACAGTCTAGTACATAATGGTCCAATGGAAACAATATATGCTACCAAAGAATACCCGACACGGACATGCAACATGTGGTCATAAGTGCTTACTGCCTGCCATGTTTAATTGAGTTTGTTCTTAGCTTCCAGGCCTAAATTTGAAGAATTAACTAAATCTAGTCTCCCGATTTTATTTGGAGGAAACCAATGCAGGAGCAAGTAGATTAGATTGAGCATACCTCTTGTTTTACATTGTATTTTAATCAGATCAACTGTTTTAGTAAATTTAGAGCTAAAAAAAATACTGACATCTGCAGTTTCCTAAACAAAAAAATGCAAGTGCTGCTCTAATATGACCTTATATTACAAATGAGTGTGATAACAAAGACATTTTACAGACATTTGCGGAAGGTTGCACATTTACCCCGGCATCCATTGTTCTAGATGACATTGCTAGATATGCTAACTGTGCTTAAAGGCATTATCTGGCATCCATTTCCACAAATTGTGGACTCGCAACAGCTGGAACTCCCCGTTCTTGTCATTGCAAAGTGGAAGATGCAATCTAGGACTCATAACAGGCAGCTATTGAAAGACAAATGCTATTTATCATCTTTTTTTTTTCCTTTTTCATTTTTAGAATATAGTGCTATTTTTAGAGACTAAAGTTTCCCAGGATAAACAGTGTAACAAACCAATGAAGTTGTACTTTTCAAATTCACTTCTAAAAAAGCCTTTTTTTCAATATCAATTTACACCTGAAAATATGCCACTTTGCTCGAATGACATTATGACTTTTCACCAAAACGAAGTACCCAAAGTGTTTTTTTAAAGGTATGTAGCAGTTGTGTTAAATTGCTGGTAAGATTATGATGGTCCAACATTCTAACCAGTCTGAGAACCTCTGATCTAAACTTGACATCAGGTTCTATCCTAAAGCTGTAGTGTGGAACTCGAGGGGTTGAAATGATCTTAAATTGAGCATTGGTAATTAAACTCAACAGGGTAGTCATGTGGAAAGCATCTACCTTCCCACACCAGGGCAGAGCATATTTACAGTACACAAGTAATCCCTTATCAAAGGCATGAGTGCCACTTCCATCTGGGTTATCCACAGAGAAAGAGGGGAGGGGGTCGGGTCAAAGGGCAGGGCTTAGGAAGTGCTAACAATGGCGGTGTTTTATTTGGACAGTGGGAACGGGTAGCTATAGGTTTATGAGATTGCGGCGAAGAGGCCGGCAGGAGGACTGGACGCTGTATTTCCCTGGGAATGTAGGTCACAACCAGCGCATTACGGTCTACATGTAGCGGTAATTACAGCGGGTTTGGCAAATGCCACTACCTGATCTCACTCGTAATCACATGGTCAGCGTGTTGTATTTTAGAAGTTATTTGATGCGTGACGTGAAGTCAGACGGCCATGATATATGATGCATGCATGAGATGAAATATGAGGTTGTATACTGCCAGAAGATGACTAAAGAAGAACGGCAGAATTGTTTTTAGTTCAGCAGGACAACAGTTTGAATATGAGCTTGGGTGTTGATCTGAGTTGGACAGATTGTGTCATTTGGGTTAGATTTCTGATTGGAACATTAATTATGAATACCACATTTGCCACAAAGAGTGGCTGGATGTGCTGAAGTGTTTGTTTGGGCACTGAGTAGGCTTTAAAAACAAAAAAACGTCATTTCTCCATAAGAGAAACGGTCCAAACCACGGGTGAACTCGCAGGCCAGCTATTTGGCTCATACCAAAATACCAACCAGACATTCCAAATTGGTACACCCACAGCAATTTGTGGAATCCAATACAAAATATGTTGCTTTTAATATTGGTATAATTTTAATTTTCATATTTACTTTTTTAGCATCCTTTCAGGCATTCATTTTCTATAGCATAGAATTATTTGTATTTTATTCATTTTTTTATGTGAAGTTTGCTACTTCAAATGGTTGTCAAATATTGAACATCTTTCAGTATGAGATACGAGATACGTATCGGTGTGCGCTCAGTGTGGCTCATGTTATGTCCAGAGAGCCTGTGACTACAAGTGTCTCAGAAGAATGAATAAGTGTAAAAAAATGATATTTTGTGTCACCATGCCTCCTGTGTGTGCAGTGCTGTGTGTCTGTCCATTGTTGTTCGTACATACCATCATCTGCATCACTGGCACTGACAACAACAATGCTGGATCCAGGCGGCAAGCTCTCCAAAACCGATGTGCTGTACACGGTGGTGTTAAACGAGGGAGCATTGTCATTCACATCCAGGATGTTGAAGTAGACCCTAACCGTGCTGGCTTGCCCCCCGCCATCCAGCGCCTTGGCCGTTAGGATGTAGTACTGCTGATTCTCGTAGTCCAGCGGCCGCGTCACATTGAAAACACCAGTGACCGGGTTCAGCAGGAAGGTCTCGTCTTCGTCGTCGTCCTCCAGTAAATATGTGACCTCGCCATTCACCCCTGAGTCAGAGTCGCTGGCAAGGATCGCCGCCACAATGGAGCCTGAGAAAACGTCGACACAAAACACCCTTCAAGGATTTGCTTTTCACTGCCAATGCGATTAAATGAAAACTCAGTGTGGGGTTATCACTGCAAGGTTTTTTTTATGAATACCGATGACTCACTCGCTCTGTCGGAAATGGACAATTTTTCAAATTAAATGCCGTGGCAGGCTGCCAATCATTGACATTGATAAATACAATGTAACATTTATAAATGGGACATGACCAGGCTGCATGCTGAATACTTGGATCATAGAAAATGGCTTTCACTTTCTGTAGTTCATCCATATTCTGCAGATTTCATGGGGTATAGCAGGTGAGCTGGAGCCTATGCTGGTTTACTTTTGGGTACACCCTAGACTGGCACTAGTCATTGGCAGGAAACGTATGTGTAGACAAACAACCTTCAACTAGGAGAAAGCTGGACTACTCAGAGAAAACCAATGTGTGAACCATACAAATGCCAGCAGCCGAGATTTGAATCTCTGCCCTCGGAACTATTTGGCTGATTTGCTGACGACTCCATCACTGTGATATTATGTCAAGGATACTTGATCACAGAAACTCAAGGATACTTGATCACAGATGCTCAAGTCAAACCTTCAACCTTCAGTTGAGAGATGAACACTCCAATTCTTACCTGATGAAGTATCTTCAGGGATGTCAAACGAGTATGTCGGCCGCGAAAACTTGGGCGTGTGGTCGTTGACATCTTCAACAGTGATGTTGAGCCTCATGTCGGACGACTGCTTCCCGTCGTCAGCGCGCACCAGCAGGGAGTAACTGGAGCGGCGTTCCCGGTCCAGCTTCTTGGTAGCGATCAGATCGCCAGATTCAGGGTCAATCCGGAAACTGTCGTCCGCACCACTGATGATGGTGTACGTCACCAAAGCATTTGGGCCCTTGAAGTAGAGAGAATAGAAGATCATTTTACGTCTGTCGTCTAATTTTGGCAATTAATCTGTTCAGAGTTACAGAGAACCTGAAATGTATCACAAATGACTGCAGACGTAAGATCGACTGTGTTAGGGTTGACAAATTGTGAGCAAAACTCAAGTACTCAACTACAGTCAGGAGGAAAAGGTGAATCTTGTCTTTTGGAGCATTGGACTTTGTTTAACTCAGTCTCAAAGTGTGGTATAATAGGCCACAGAGAGGTTAAACATTTTCACTGATGGATTGATTGGTGATGAAAGTGTCTCTATCTAGGAGGAAATCAGATTACTTTTGCACTCATGTTAGCATCGGGGCCTCTCCAGATCAAAGTGTGACCGTTGACTGACTTGTGTTGTGCTACTTGTCATCTCATACACAACACCAATCTATGACAGCGATTTGAAAGAACACGACGTACACCTTGGTCACTTTAAGCCTCAACAAACTCAGAAGAGGCTCGTGTATGAAGGTTCATTGAGTTCCTAGCTTCGTGTGCAGTTAAGCTAAGTGATCCTCTGGTACAAGCTGCACACCACTATTGCAACCATGACTTTGGAACTGGAGAAGAGCCCCTGAATGCGATATGATGCATGAAAGTGCCTGATGACAGAGGCCTGACGTTCAGGTTTGTGCCGGCAACAATAGGAGATCAGACAACTGTCTCGCCTAGTCTGTGTTTTTTTTTTTTGAATGTGTTCAATAAAAAAGCGACATCAAAAAGCGGCTGCCATTCAGTGGGATGAGGCGAGGGGTCTGGTTACAGCTGTTTAAAAGCTAAGCAAGAAGAGTCTCTTTCAGTTGTATCTGGGGCTGTTTGCTGGGTGCTTTTGGATCCTGCCTGGACAATAGAGAGGCTTATGTTGAGATAAGTGTATTAGCATATTTACTGGCTGTTGCCTGATGACAATTATATTCACGTCATGGTGGCCTCCAATGTATTGTAGCGACCCTGTTCTGTGGATTGATGTAGGAGAGCAAGAGTGTGTGCTTCGTAAGTTAAGCACAGGTTTTGTTGGCCTTTATATATTAAAAAAAAAAAATTACACAAGAACATACTGACGGCAGCAAGAAAACGGAGCGCCAACTAAGACTTTGTAATTGTAATTCTAATTCTTCTTTGACATAATGAACCAAATAAAACCAAACAAGGATAACAAATTCAAACATGCTAATCAGTCTTCCGAGATTCTCCAGTCACAATTCACAATGATTTCTTATCTTCATTTTTTTTCCCTTGAAGGTTTGACCTTGTCTTATTGCATTACCAGAGACCCCTTCTGTGGTCCAGGCGCAATAAACCCAAAAAGTAAGAAGGCAGTTGCCGTGAGGCTCTACTCATCTAAAAACCCCGCTGTCATCAATCAGTGTCTCTCGCTCTGGCAATCCCATCAGCAACCTGGGCTGCAGTCCGGAAACTAACACTTGTGGCTTTGCCAATTAATATTCCTGGCAGGCGGGACAAAACGACGTGAGAAAAGGACCAGAAATAAAATTTCATCAAAGTATTTTTTTTTTTTTTGCCAAGTACCCAATGTGATTAAGATCTTGCACACTAATAGCACTTTCATTCCTGACCTTGACTCAAGCCTACTTTACAGCCCTCGATAGACGCATCATTGGGAACGGCAGGCGAAGGGAGGGGTGTGGGGGGTTAACCAATTAAACAGCAGCCTTTCAGTAGGAGCAGAAGGAAACTCATTTAACAGACCGAAGGCTTCAGAAAAAACTGGGCAACACAGACGTTTGAAAAACTATGTGCTGACACCCGTCACCTGTTTCTATTTGACGTGGTGGCTATCCAGGAAAAAAGAGGTAGCCGCAGCTTTGCCTTCTATTGGTTTGCCATTCATAATGCAGCCAAGATGGCAGTGATGTTGATGTGTCAGGAAGGACCAAAAAAAAAAAAAGATGCTTTCAGCAAAACGCAGAGGCAAAACATAGGAAAAGTCCCCAACCACTCGACAAAGAATCAAAATTCTCCGTATTGGTAGTTTTAGTCGTAAATGTGCCCAAAATACTTTAATATCATTTTATCACATTATTCTTAAAAATAATGGATTACAAACTATTTGATTTGGAAAAAATGCACATATACAGTCATATGCAGTGAAAAGTCGACTCCCTCGAACAACCAAGGCTATAAACTTTTCTCCTACCAAATACAAAGATATTTTTCATTCAAGATGAATCATTTAGACACACTTCTGTGACAGTGATTGCTATTATCCTCTTAGCAAAGAAGAAATGTTTTTTGGGGGGCAAATAGCACAGAAAAATGATACACAAATAGATGAACTTGCTTCACAATGTTAAAGAGATTGGTAAATTTGTTTGGTTCAAGGGATGGTCCCAACACACGAGGTGTTCATGTGGAAAACAATGTTATAAAGGGGTTGTAAAGTTGTTGTTTCTGTACAGGGATGGTAATTCCGACTTTCAGTGCTTTTTACTGAGTCGCAAATTAAAAATTTCCGAGTCGTGGTTTGCGCATAACCAAAGCCCCCGACTGCACATCTGCACTGGCCTGGCATTTGCATAATAGTTGTGGCACACTTCCTTGGGCAGAGAGTCAAGAAAAGCCTTAAAAAGTACGTATCAATGGACAAACCAGCTGTTGGTCTTTTTAACGTCAGCTAAGAGAAGGCTTCATAAGCTCCCAGTTGGTGATGTTGATTTGAACGCTCAGTTGCAGAACCCCCTCTTGGAGCACCTGCTGTTGCAATTTGTTCTCATTAAAAATGCACATGTGAAATTTTCCACGGGAGTTAAGAAAGCTTGTAAAAAGCATCAGTCAAACGAGGTGACAAAGATTTTCAAAAGAGCTTTAACCTGTATTGTTCTGAGGGCTTAAACACTGATTTGAATTCAACCTTTCTGGGGTGAAAACGGGACCAGCCAGACAGATTTTTATGACAGTCAAGTCTGGGATATGATGTCTGCATTCATTCTGTCAGCTGGTCAACAGCTTGGCCTCAAAGGGGGAATCTTCCGATCCGTTCCAACTTCCCGGTGTCGGTGCAAGTTAGGTTTCCTGTGCAAGGATGTGGGCAACAAACTTGGCTGGAGTATAACTTTCACTTAGCAACCTTTTTTTTTAACAAAAGATACCTCCTATATATGTATATGTTTTTCGATTCAGCTTTGCTAGATGGGACTTATTTTTTATATAACTAATGACAAAAATAGTTTGTGGTCAACAGCTCAGACTGCCATCCCCCTTAAGTCTGCATGAGGAAAAAGTGAGCATAATTTCAATTCCATATGCCTTTTGAGATGAAAGGCCAAAAAATGTCCTCTAAAATCCAACATTCCATCCTAACTCTCAAACCTGCCTTGGGCTCTGAGATTTACAGTCAATATATAGAGTCTCGAAAAAAAAAAAAAAAAGCCTACAAGTGCCACTTTATGACTTTCATCACACGACGTGGGGGCGAGACCAACAGCTGCACGTTGAAAAGTTGTGTGGCCTCGTCATTTATTTTTGAGACCATTCTCGGTCTTTGTGATCTCAATGGCCGGATTTTGCCCCTGGATTTAATGTTCATATTGTTACTTTGCAGCTAACGACGGGGAACCTGTCGCTCATTGAAGGGAGAAACTGGTGATGTCATCCAATACCAATGAATTCAGATTCAGTTCTGAGGTACCTACCTTCTTGAAAGGTAAGGCATCTTGAAAAATAAATGAAAATAAATGAATTGTGCTCCATTTAGTTATCGCAGTTTTTAAACAGACTAGACATTAAATTAGTGCATGGATCCACGCAGGCACAGGAAGAACATGCAAACTCCACACGGGGAGGTATATGATATCATTTTGTTCTCATGCTTAATTTAATTGAAATGAAATTATGTTTTTTTTTAGTAAGGCTTTTTAAAACTGTCCTTTAAATGTTGAAAAAGTGAGCAACCGCTTTTTAATATAATGTTTGTTCAGGGTATGCCAGTGATGTAATGCGGGAGGGATTAGCGGCAGGGTAGGACACTCTCCTGTGGGACCTCTCGGATAACGTTGAAAACGTGCGAGACATCGTAACAATTTCCAAGTGCACATGTCGGCGCTGTGTCTGGGGGGATTATGCGCGAGTGGGTCAAGGTGTTGGTATGCTCGCGCAAACGAGAGTGGGTAATCTGCCTCAGTCAGGTGCAACAAAGGTCAGTGGCTAATTTTACCAGTGCCGAGCTAGCGTCTGTCACGGCCAGTAATCCCGCTTTGTTACTCGAGTGGCATGGGTGGGTCGCAGTGGTGTGAAGGAGCCACTCATGTCGATACACTAAGGCTGGATTTGCACCGCGTGTTTCAAGTGACACAATTCTGCTAGCTCTCACGTTGAGAGTTCGGTTAACAAGCTAACAACAGCGCAGCATTAAATCACAGATTTACAGGTACATTCCTTACTTTCAACCAGGCAAATGTTTGAGAGAACTCAATTTAACATTTTGTCACATTAGAACTACAAATGTAAACATGAATAATCAAAAGGTTCCAAACATTTCTTGTTTTTTTTTAAAGACTTGTACTCGTACGACCAACATTCCTTAAAAGAAAATCATGGTTGTTTCAAGTAAATGTTGTAATATAATCATAATATAATGTTGTCCTGATCGCCCTATATTAGAGACGATCAGAGCAAAATTCTATCCTGCAAACAGGCATCGAGTCGCAGATGGCATCGGTTGTTTGTTTCACATTGGATGTGTCGAAACACACTCCAGATTTATAGCTTTTCAAATACAAATAATTAAAAAGTAAACTTTATAATGGTGTTTATACAGTGCAAAAACAAATATTTGAAATTCAGAGCCTATTCCAAATCGCTCCCGCGGTAGCTCGTCTAGGGGCAGTGCAAAACAGGTGCAAAAGCACTGGGAGGCCAAACAGAAACTTGGGGAGCAGTTACCTCGTCTGCATCCGTGGCTGTTAGCTGCATTATCCTGAAGCCGTCCCCCACATTCTCCTCGATGCTTACGTCCAGGATGTCGTTGGGGAAAACAGGCGGGTTGTCGTTGACGTCCTGCAGCGTGATCTCCACCTGCGAGAGAGAAAAGACCACCAAAGTTTCAGTTAGAGCCAAGCCAAAATCGACCAAAAGTAGATATGAGTAAACGAATAGCACGCTGCGGTTACTGAAAATGAAGCTGTGGATCATTTGCGAACATTGCTATGTTTCCTCCGGGTTCAGAAAATCAACCGCTGATACCACATGAATAGTGACGCTCTCTGTTTCTGAAAGCAATATTACAGCATGTACTATTCCTGATACAATACCCCAGTCGGCTTGTCTCAAAGCAGTGTTTAGGGAACCACAATGCGGGTTACAGCTCAACCTCACACCCCCCGTTAGGGCTGCATAGAAAACAACATGCATTACACTATTACCAAAGTAAAGAACTGCTTCACTTGAGCGTCTGAGAAAGCAAAATAAACACATCACGGGCGACCGCAGAAACCCCCTGGCTGCATAAACTTCGGGCCATGTGCGGAGACTTGTTACGCTAATCGTCATTTAATGCACGGTTTGCTCATTGTTTGTAGAAATGATGCAATACAGAGTAACATACGCCCCATTTTATGCTAGGCCACGTTCGGTAAACCCACCATTCCATTCCCCAACAAATATAATTAAATACCCCTTTGGACATTTCATCACGTTCGATGACTACCGAGTATTGTGTGCTGCCATAACCCATCTCAGGACTAAAAACGGCTTATTCTCCTCTGTTGTTTATTAATTCGCATGTCGTTTGATCTTAAGTACAGCTGATAGTTTTGCAAGGACCAGTTTTGCAATGACCAATTGTTACGCAAGCTTAGCAAATGTCTAAAACTCCTCAGCGACAGTGCGAATGAGACGTTTGCGGTTTCAAATGTTCTCTGTCTGTTTGTGGCCGTATTACATTTCCACAACTCAAACTGAGACCCCCCCCCCCCCCCCCGCCTTGTACGCTAACCTCAATACACATTTCAAAGTCGGTAAACACGCTTTTGAACCGTAACCGACATTTTTGCTTGGCGTTCCTACTTTTTATGCCTCGATGAATATGGAGGATAATGATAATTATGGAGCATTCTTTCATTACTTCCCACAAAAATAAATGTGTGAGTGGGAATACAAATAGGAAATGGGGGAATAGAGAGGTCATCAAATGTCAACAATGGGTTTGGGTTTTATGAAGAGTTTCCTGCAGAATGCGGTGAGCACACAATGAATCTCAAGGACGTGTTTCTACATACCCGGCTAGTGCCAGGAATTCATTCTGCATTCTATGACACAAGCATGCAACAACAATAGAGGGACGATTCCACAATGTGCCTTTTGGGAAAACTGACGACAATGATTATTTTCTTTTTTTAAGTAACACGTTCTTCATTTTAGGCATCACGGTGCACTAGTGGTTGGTCAACCTGCTTCACGGTTATACAATTCTGGTTTCAAATCTTTGAGGTTGCTTGTGCTCTTTTTGGTTGTGTGGCATTTTCCTCTCATAATAAGAATAAGAATAAGAATAAGAATAAGAATAATAGTAAATTATATTTATGTTGCACTTTACATTTTAAGAAAATCTCAAAATTCCCTAAACATGCACGTTATGTTCACTGCAGGCTAAATTGTCCATTTGTATGAATGCGAGTGTTTGTCTATAAGTGCGCTGCAATTGACGAGCAACCAGCCCACCGTATATCCCACCATAGCTCCCGACCACATTTTAGAGTCGTGATAATTGCAGCAGAATGAGAGGCCTCTTGGCTCAAAAGTTGGGCAAACGTGCCCTAATGACAGTGACTCACAACTTGACTTGAGCCGAGGGGACGTGGCTAAGTCAACAAACAATGAATATTTATCCGTGCGTGTGTGTGTGTGTGTGTCTCCTTGATGTGTAAATAATGCAAGGCACACTCAAGAGGACTAACCTAATTAGTTTAGAAGCTCGCTTTTGGGAAATAATTAAGTCTTACGTTTTTTTATGCAGTTTGCAAGATGGGAATATTTCAAAGCGCTTTAGGGAGAACATTTGTTGATTCAGAGAGAAAGTTAAGTCAAGAGGTAGGGGTTGTATATTAGATTGGAGAGCAGCTTACGTAGAGTAGGTACAAATACGTGAGTTTAGACACTAAATGATTATGTTTCACGCAACCCCTGTTTCAAATTTCATGCCACCTCCAGAGTTGTATTATTGATGTGGTAGTATGAATGATTCACGGGTCAAGTAGTCCCTATACACTCTCCATTATGTGTTATTATGTATTTCCTTGAATGTGATATAGTAGACAAGCAGGAATGATACGTGAAATGCCGTATAAATAACATTTTTAGTTGTCAAAAAAATCGTGATTCCCAATGTATTCATGTTTGTTTTGTGTTTCCCTGCACTTATTTCTTTAGTGCTCCTTCAATATTTTGGTGAATGCTAGTATGAACGCTAAGATGTACTTCATCCATCACCCTTTTTTTTTCGTAACTGTGAAAAAGGTTTACCACTGTGAAATGTCAATTCAATAAGTGTATCTCATTTTTGAAACTTCACGTTCTTTGAAAAGCCATTGGTCATACGGTTAGTTTTCACGAATTAAAATCTCTAATGTTTTATGTGACTTAATAGATGTATTTTTCCCCAAACTCGTTAGATCAAGGTGGTAATTTGTTATCAGTTATCCCAAAAAATCTAAAGAAAAACATTGGAATAATAATGTATTATGGTGACTTTTGACCTTTTCTACCTCAATAAATCAAAGTTTTTGATTGTCAATGTGTTGGGAGTTTCCAATGCTGACAGTCAACATTCCGCCAAGCTTAAAACGACAGAACACGGAATATACCAAAATTAACGGTCCGTCTTACCACTGCCACGCGAGAGGAACATTTTGGGAATCTTGGCTCTAGCTTGTGGTAAAAAAAAAAAAAAATGTCACTTGGAGTCATTTTCCTACTGACAGCGACAAAACGGTGTAGGCTTTCATATGATCCTCACATTGAAAGAGGCCTCTTCAAAATGTGGATGAAAACCTCGTCCGTGTTGGATACGTTCCCTATTGGCTAAACAGGAGCTATATTACTTGAGTATATCCACATATAAAACTAATGGCTTTCAATAATGGGTGGAGCTTGTGATTCCGGCACGTATCTCCACGTGACGAGTTTGGAAATTCCAATTCCACATCTTT
Source organism: Syngnathus leptorhynchus (assembly GCF_054491065.1). Taxonomy (NCBI): domain Eukaryota; kingdom Metazoa; phylum Chordata; class Actinopteri; order Syngnathiformes; family Syngnathidae; genus Syngnathus; species Syngnathus leptorhynchus. The sequence continues at coordinate 7,924,034 of NC_141196.1, forward strand.
CAAAGTAAATCTTGATGGGGAAAACCGTACTTTGATAAAGCAGAGATGATTTCAGGATGATCCAGGTTCTTCTAAGAAGCTGTTGACAAGTCTAGGTCAAGACTTGATAGAAGTTGTTATTGCACTTGGCCTCTTAACACTGAAAGGCTGACTTTGTAAAAGGTAATTTGTACTGCAGCAGCCTCATTTTTCAAATACAGATTCAACTCCAAATACAACACTTCATCATCAAGCAGGAAGCTGGGATTGCTTAAATCTTCTCCTCCACCTGCTTCTGGGAATCCCGCACATCCTGTTGTCTTATTTCATCACTCACAACTTCCGACCCTGTCAGCCTCCCATTCTGTCACAATTTTAATGTTAATGTCCACTGAGGACAAGTGCTTTTTCTACTGAGGTCATCAAGAACCAGGCCAAATCTTTTGTCTCAACTCTGGAGATCTGCTCAGCAATATGCTTTCACACAATGGTGTTTGACAGTATGAAAGAAAATGAACGGAATCTCTGTGAGGAGTTGGTACAATGTAAATCTGGTTAAAGAAATTCAAAACGTCTCACTTTCTAACACATAGAATGATAATTGATAGCACCCCAGGGACCCAACTATTTGTATACAAGTCAATTTTATGTTCCTGTTAAACAAACGAACAAAACGCAAACCACCAGAAAGCAAAATTCATTTCTTTGAAGCAAGACCAAGTTGTCTTTCTGCTCCGTTTCCAAGCAATGCAGATTAGCTTGAGAATCAAATTGATTTTGTCATTTAAAAAAAGGATCCAAGAAGACGTATCGCATATCATATTCCAGCTACATCTAATTCTTTCTACTGACTGCAAGCCATCAACCGTTTAAGAGCCGCGCCCAGGCATCATCAGCAAAGACTGTAAAAACTGATTCCCACAAGTTTTTCACCAATACATGGCTTAAAAAACGAATTTAAGTTGGAACTATTCCTTCCTCAAAAAGTCCCTGCTGTCTGATACAATATGTCATGCTCTTCACTTTTGGAAATATACGAGCGGCCGCGTCGACGAAGCCCAGGCCTCCTGTCTGCGTTCCTAAATCCAAATACCGTATGGCAAAGAACCCGCAGAGTGCCACGCTGCACAGTAGAATTGAAGCAGTAGAAGACTGCATTTATTTTATTTATCTGATTTATCATTGGCTCCAGAAAGAAGTAAATACGAGTGCCATCTTGACAAATTATCCAAGACAGGTCAAAGGGATCTCTTCCGTAAAGCGTCTTTGGCGCATTTAATCGCAAACCGACTCGCTCTGTCAAACAAAAGCCTGCGGTGTAATTCATCTTGCAACCACAGTCATCAGGGCTTCGGGCTGAAGTGCACAAGTTCTGGTGAAGTTTGAGGGGGCGCCGGAAATGGGGACGCACACACAGACTAAAAGATGGACGCTGGCCAAACCTCAAGTCTCTAAAAGTCAGGATATAAGATTGCGTTCCCCTCAAGTCCCCCCTGAACTTTTCAGCAAAAAAAACAGAAGAACGACAAACAAAACAGCAGATTCTGCACTGGATCACCAAGCACCTTGGCCTTATGTAACCAACGAGAAGGAGGAAGAAGGGGTGAGGATGTCGAAGGGAGTCCAGACAAGTGATTCTAACTTTAATAAAGGGAATCGCTGTCCTTTCGGCAGACCACTTCCTCACCTGTTAAATGATGGTTATCTACTGCAGGACCCTCTCCGAACCCTCTGAAAACCCATGCCAAGCTGAGTATTTTGGGATGGATCCCACATATCAAATCACTCACAAGGCAGTACGCTGCTTCATGGACACTTTGGATTCAGATCCAGATTGATTACATTCAGAAAAAAATGGGAGAGGTGGATTTAGGCCCTGATCTGGACCCAAAAGTCTTTATTACAGGCCCTCTATCTCAACAGGTTTCAAAACTCACCCATTGTTTGAAAATGTACATGATAAAGCGATCCCAGTCATAAAGCCCCTAGGAAAAACATCAGCAGTTTCACCAATCAACACAAAACCATGTCTATGATAACTGGACGCAGAAAAACGTCTCAAGGACAAACAGCCGAAACAAAACAGGTCTTTGACAATTTTGGGTTGAAGCTGCAACGATTTTTAATATTTGACGATCACAAAATAGTTAGAACTGAGGCTTGCCATTCATGATGTTCCACAACTTTTTTTTTTTTTTTTTTAATCTGAGCTCTCCTGCAAAAAAAGCTACATAGGCCCTTTTCAATTACCTTTGTGGGTGAGATGGAAAGTATAATTAATCCAAGATGGAGTGGCTCTAATGGAAGTTGGAGACGATTTTGAGCTCCTCGAGCACAATTCAAAAGTATCACCAAAATGTGGCACATTCTGTATCTTAGTATTACAAGGTTGGAGAGACGTAAAAATAAGCATGCTCTTCATCCTGTGAGATGAAAGGTAAAAAGTACGAAAATAATTAGCCAATTTGCGCTTGAGAATGCTCTGGAGATGTGAGAGAAAGCTTCTTCTTCTGTTTTCTTCTGAATTTGTTGCCTGAAGTCCGGTATTTTTTAGAGGGTGATATTGCTGCTCTTCTTAGGCAACTACTTCCAGTTACAGCCCACAAAACAGGGAGTAAAAATGTCTCAAAATGTTTTGTCTTCTCTTAGAAACTCAGAAGACTGACTATTAAGCAAAATATTTTCTTTTGTTTGGATTTTTAAGATACAAAACTACAATCTGACACCCATTGTTTCACAATCTTTATTGGGGCATGTTACATTTTACAGGAGCAAAATCTGTACGGCATACCATAGAAATGAACCACAAAAAGTATATTTTCCAAAAAAAAATGCTAACTAATAATGGAAATTGTTCTGCCTGTAACCCCTGTGAAAAATGACCTTGGGCAGTATGAAAGGAGTGGGGGGAAAAAAACTGAAATAAAGTCAGTGAACAAAAAGACTAGGAAATGTTAAATTTCAATGTGATGGAAAAAAGGCACCTTCTGTCAAATGTCTTTCCATTGAATTTCTGCCTGTTTTTGTTCTCAAATCAATCAGAAGTTGCGCACCAATCAGTCATTGCGCATTCATACCCCCCCCCCCCCTTCAATCTCATGCATCCTTTTGTACGCACTTCCGTCAACGCTACAAGGACGCCTTACAAGGCTTTGCATGTTCAATGTGGGGCATTATCATGAAGATGGACCTTTTTGGAAGGACCATCCATCTTAATTAACAGGCCATTTGTATGCCCTTCCAGGGCGCATGGGAAGGAGCATCGCGGCTAAAGACACAATCTTAGGCCTCCGAGACTTCATTACCAGATTTAAAAAAAAAAAAAAAAACTCAATGGGCTCCCCATGTCGCCTACACATTTCATTATCTCCCTCTGTTCATTCCCAGTTTGCGTTTTAAGGGTCCGTCCGAAATGGAGCAAGCGCTAACTTGCTTTTACATTCCTTTGGGGTTCCACATAATTCGGGGCAGCCTCTTGGAGATTTACAGCAGAGCCGTGACAGTGGCTACTGAAATGAGTCGATTAGGATTCCTGACTCAGACATCATCTGTCAGGCTTGGGATCATGTCCTCCAAATAGAGAAGAAAAAGTTAAATAAAAGTCAACTCCATTGGAAAATGTTTGTTGTTGGGTCAAATTTTGAATGATTTAATCCCCAACAGTTTGTGGATAAAACAAAAAATTGAAAAAAAATAATTGGTCAATTTCTTTAGCACAATTAAGGATTGTTAACATAAGATTTTTTTAATGGGATTAGAAACTGTTTTTAAACACTTTATTAAAATTCACGGCTGTTGCTTTTTAAAGACCTTAAGAAAGAATGAAGGTATCAATAAATCTTAGAATTGAAATAATCAAGCAGTACTAATGATTTAATTTAAGCAGCAGTGTTCTAATTTTGCAGAGCACAATTTTCCCCAAATTCACATTTGATGAGCATTGTTTATTTTTGAAATCTTTGGTGATAAATATTGGTATGATGAGTTAATTTGCATTTATATAATTTACACGCAAAAAAAATGCACGTGCAGTATCATTTTTGAACATTGACATTGATAATCTAACCTTCAATCCGGCAGCGAAAACAAATGGCGAACATCTCCTCAATAAATAAAACTGAGGCAACCCCGTGAAAAGCACTTAGGCTCCCAGCCTCACCACAAACTACTGAAATAAAGCACCTGCAGACAGCTTTGGTGTGCTAGTGGCAATAGAATTTAAAACATGTAGGCAAAACGGGGAGAAAGTTCATCAAACGTTTTTATTTCACAAAGGGTTCACGTTAAAAAGCAGCCAAAAAGAATGAGTGCTGGTGCTCCTGAGAAGGTCACGGGAGGACTGATTACTTCCTCAATGCGATGAATTTCCTGTTCAAACAGGAAGCAGGAGCAGGAACGCTCCACAATGAGGCCGTGGTCTTACACTTGAAAGATAACCGACCAGTCACGTTTATGCTTTTAGCACACAATGTGACAGTTTTTAAGTACTTTGCAATATCGCTGTCAGTGCCAATACTAAACATCTGTACACATACGGATAAACATCTGTACACATACTAATAAATAAGATCCGATACTGTGATGCTGACACGTACAGTAAAATTTTGCTCTACCCAAGCATTCAGTTTGGTGGTAAATGAGTGACAGGAAAGCCTTCCTAAGACATTTAATTAACCATTTATTAAAGCACAGATAGTGACAAATATTGGGAAGTGTGGAAAATAAGTTTCAATACTTTTTATACTCATACTAATTTTATAACTAATTCTAATTGTTTGTCTTTATATGTGAAGTTCCCTTGTTTCGTGTGTACGCCAATGGAATTTTTGTTTTGTAAGGGGTGCAGGGAATTGACATGTTTTGCTAATAGTCTATTTTTCTATTCAAAGCGAAATGTCTCGGATTTGGTCTTTTCATTGTTTTTCCTCTAAACAGTCATTTTGTAGAACTCCCATTGGTTTTCCATCAAAAGTTAGCAACACCACCATCCCTACAGTGCTAGCCTTTGCCCCCTCCCCATTCATTTCACTCTCCTGATCCATAAAATATTTGTCAGAGCCCCAGGAGAGGTCATCGAACAAACGCACTTGTGTTAAACTGGCCTTTCCACCCTTGGGTGTCCCACAATGCAAAACTTTTGACCTCATGAGCTGACCCTCCAAACACTGGCAGGAGGAAAGCTTTAAGGTGTTATGGATGAGCGTGGGGACCGACGCAAACAAAGAACGAAAAAAGAAAAGCAAGGAGGCACGGAAGCCTCCATGGGGCCTTTGACAATTAATTGGCCTCCTCAATGGGTGACAGATTGTTTCTCGGCCATTCGACCGTGTTGGAGCGCTACTTTTGCAGTCTCGCAACTTGTATGGAAAGAAAATTTCACCCACAAATGCTTTAGGACCTTTGAAAAATAGTTTATGATGTGACTGGTTTGCTTTTAGTCAAATTATAGCTATTTAAATGGCAATGGCAGACAAACAAAATATTTTTTTAATGGTTGAAGGCAATACCTCATTTTAAAATTTGTCAATAAATAGTATGTATACGCTAATTTGCAGTACAGTGTAAATTCTACATGAGCTGAACTGAAAATGAAAGAGTCCTTGTGAAAGCTCTTTGTGATGCTGAACGGACTTAGCAATAAGAGGAAATCAGAAGTCGTATTGGAAGATGGCTCATTGATGTTAAAATGGTCAAAGTTTAATAGCAAAGCTGAAAATGAAAGAGTCTGCATTAAAGTGCTTCACAATCTGACAGTTATATGTTAAAAGATTCAAGGTGATTTGAGTTTGAAATTCCTCACCCTTGTTCCAAGTCCGCTAACTGTGTTGCAACAGGTGGCAAAAGGTCAAATGGTTGAAGATGAATTCGGTTTGCAATTTGACATTGAAAAAAGTCAACTCTAATAGCAAGAGTCTTTATTAAAATTGTGTGGACAGTCTTAGTCACAATCTTTCTTTTCATACTTAACATCTGATGGCTGAATTAATTTGATTTGAAATCATTCCTGGTCAAAATGACAAAACAATATGTTGAAATTGATATCTACTTAACAGGACTATTTTCATTTCTACGACAAGTACAAAAGTGTTTAGGAAAGTTAGGAAAGTGTTTCTTCAACAAGTTATAGTAATTTGTTTTGTTTTTTTGTACAATATATTTTTCCTGAGTTGTTCTCAAAAAGTTTGATTGAAAGGAATCCACTCAAATGGCTCCCAAGATCTCAGTTCCCACAGACAGAACATCAAAGTTGTACAATGTATTTAAAAAAAAAAATTGAACACTCATGCAATTCAAAGCAATTGCTCTGCGTGATATTTAATTGAATCTCGAGCTGTTAATCCAGAGAAGAAAAAAACCCCAACTAATCCAGATTAAGGTCAGACAGACGCAGAATGGGGTGGTCAAACGCACCACCTCAGGCCTTGTGAAGACTGTTTTCCCCCTAATTTTCGTTATAATCACGTGCCTGTTTGTTTGTGTGGGAAACGGCGGCTCTGATCCATGGGGGGAATTTTAACAAGAAAGGTAATGATTAGGAAGCTGCCAAAAACACCATCCTATTCACAATCTGTACATAGGTTTCCGTGGTGACAATCCTGCCTGAGAAAAAGATTTGATCATTTACGTTCATGACATCAATGCAGCAGCGGGACTTTTTTTTTTTTTTTTTTTGGTGTCTCACTCTACTTGAATGCGAATGAAGTGTACAAAACGCTGTTTAAGACCCCAAAAAGAAATACAAGCTATTTTATGCAATACCACAAAAGCATATAGGATGTTATGTATTTGTTGGGTATGGCACTAAATTATTGTATCCCCCTCTCACTTAGAGCATTTACACAAGAATAACTTGGGGTTTATTGTAGTTCAGCTCATAAATCACGCACATTTGCAAGGGTTCCAACGCGAGGCGCTTTTTGATGCGGATTAGTCTCGCAAACAAACGGCATCAAAAGCTGTGGCAAATTCCTCTCACTATTAGCGCATACCACAGAAGACCGCCAAGTATAAAGCTCAAGTATATGAGGAGGGGACTGCAAAGTACAAGCGTGCAATCTTGAGGCCTGTTTGTGCATGTCAACTTAAGTAGCAATTTAGCAAAAGTCTCGTTTCTCAGACTGTAGTCATTTTGTTATCCTAAAATGGAATAGTTGCAGTAATGTGAGGAACACACATTTTTACTAATACAGCTGTGTTTGGAAAAAGAGTCCATTCATCACAAAATGAGGTTGATGTGTTTCTTTCTTACGTATAATCTATGAGCATCCAATGCCCCAATGAAAGAACCACCGTGGCTGTAAAGGCCTCCCGCAATTAATGCATCAACAGCTGGGGAGACCATTCGGACGCTCTTGAGAATTGTTGCTACAGCTGACAAATATTGGAAGTTAATGAAGGGATGCCGTCAGTGAGAAGGTCGGAACATATGGAGTGGTGAAATGTAGATTTTTACACCAGCGAAAATAGCAGCAAAAAAGCGTTAATGTGATGGGAAAAATTCAAAGTGGCTCAGCAATCAATTCTAAGGACAATAGAATCTAAAAAGAGGCGTCAAAAGAGCTGAGTTTTGTCTGGATGGCTAGAAACTCGCCTCCCATGCACAAACAGTAACCTCCACTGTTGAACCAATCTTGAACCAGAGGTTCCAGTTTACATAAAGCATATAACTGATTCTATTTTAACGATATTTGCCCAATACGTGCAGTGTTGTTAATCGTAAGAGCGACACAATTAAACCTCCACTGACACTAACTAAAACTGTAACGTGTCCAAATTTAGAAGTGAGTGACTGCATCCATCAGCTTTTATGAGCGTGTATTGATGGGATTTATGGGCTAGCTGACATTTCACAACACTGGCAGCTCTATTCTCTTCGAGAGGTGTCCAGTGTCCCAATGCTTTATGCTCTACTTAGCTAAGAATGCTAACCAAGAAGCTAATGCACACAGATTCCACACAAAAAGCCTAAAGCTGCCTACAACTGCCTATGTTGTCTACTGTTAAGTCATTCAAAACAGGATGGCGGGGAGCAATCGACTTAAACAACTGAAACCGCGAGCTAGCCTTGTTAGCTTAGCCAGAGTAGCAACTTGAAAAAAAAACAAAAAAAAAACGCAATATGTCAAGAAATCTTTGGGAAAAAAATAAAATTTGTCGTAGAACCGCCAGGAAAATTGATGTGATGAACTGAACTGCTTTTCTTAAGAAAAAGACATCTGGCTTGTTATTTTTTTCTTTCAAGGGACTGTTTTTACTTGACAAATTAAGCCTCTCGCTCATCAGCGTAGCATGATGTCAGGAGCCAGCGGGGGCCAACAAAGATTTTAAATTTCGCCATTTCCAAACAAGATTCGCTCAAAGGACGTGGAGCGGCTTATAAGCACTTGGAAGAGAAAGAGAAAACACATGACGTGTGTAAGTGAGGAGCCTCTGAGATGGCACCGTATGAAAGCGCTCCGCAGTAAGAATAAACAGTGAGACAGGCCAACGACAAAGGCCAGCTGAGACTGAAACACTGAGCAGAGATTTATTAAACGCGGAAGTGAAATACATTTGTACAATTAAAACCTTCAGACAAAATTTACCGCTAGACTCTTGCAAAACGTTGGCATTTGTGTGGATTTGCATTAGATGGACTGCCCACTTAAAACAGGCCAATTTCAGCAAGTTTTCTAGTTCTGTTGTTTCCTCTTGGAAAATTCCTTTATTGTGAGATTAATCTTGTGTCTTGATTTACGACAAAATGAGGTGCAAATTACTTTGACTATAATGTTAAAAGCATGAATTCTCGTGTTTAAGTGTTTTAAAAGACACCCAAGACTTGGACTACTTTATTTCAGCTGCACCTTTTTGGAAAAAGAGATGACGCACCGAACATTAAAATGAAGCTTTATCATTTGAAATATTTTCTTTGTGTTGTTGCCACATAGACAAATGTTCTCTGCCTGGCCATATAGAAACTATTTGCTGGACATGAAACTTCAATTGGAACTAGGCGGTACAAAATGCGCTCAAACGCCAAGTCTGCACGGACACGCATTGTTGTTTTCTCTTTGTTTCTTGTGCCTGTAACAGATTGAGTTTACCCACAAAATTGTTTGACTCAAGCGGTTCCAAAAACAACAAGTGTGCAATTGGGTTCTAATGGCCTTCAAACTTTTCTTCTGCTTATGCTCATTCACTACTTCCGCAGCTCAAATGGATGAAACAAACAGAAAGATAAAAAACACATTGCCATTATAAAAAACAGATCTTATTTCTACTGCATCGCTCTTCATACTATGGACAGTTCGGTTACCTACGGTCATATTTCGCGCCCAAACTCAAACCGGGGGAAATCGACAAAAATGTTAAAACAATCAACAAGAATAGTCGGAGGACAAAGTGGCAAGGGCAGGCAGAGGGGGGAGCGAGTAGACTGTGCGGCGTGAGTTTTATTGTCTAACTAGTTAATAGTGACTAACAGGCCTCGGCCATGTGAAGCGGCCATTCATTCGGCCAGACGCTGTGATTAATCCATGCTGGGCTTCGGGAGCGCGGGCAGTGTGCGCCTGTATGGAAAACAGGAGAGGGAGAAAAAAAAAAAGAAAAGAGAAGGCTCTTTCTTGTCTCTATCTCACAAGCCTGGCAGACCTAATTGCTTAATTTCATAAAGGGGCGCTAGCTTTGGCCTTTCCTCCACCCCCCGCAACTCTAAGCAAGCCGCTTTACTAGTGTTTCCCTACCTGCAGATTCCCACGTCTTTGTTCCAGATAATGGGTTCGGTTCTTGGAACTGGTCATTTTACAGGGCTTTGCCTGCATTGGGTCAGTCTTCGCCCACCCTTTTTTTTCATTTTGAGGAAGCTGAGGCGATATTAAAAGGTTTACTGCTACAGCGTGAAGGATTGGTCCAATGTATCGATACCACATATCGATATCACTTTGTAAAGATAGTGTGTTGTGAAGCCCAGATCTGAAGTCAGTGTCAGACATTTTTCCCACTGGTCCCTTACACATTTTGGGTTTTAATTTCTGTTCCTATATTGCATAACAGACATATTGTGATATGATTGTACCATATCTCAGAGTTTGTTTTGGATGGAAACACTAGAACAGACATACAGGAACAAACGACAGTAAAATAGCACAGGAGTAATTTTGGCGAGGGTTTAGCGGACGCTGCCGACGCCATCGCACCAAGTCGATACTATCACAGGGTTGTACAGAGTCCACTTTCCTGCAGAAGAGCAGAAAACGCGATCCCACTCTGAGTGGAAAATACAAGAAAAGCTCTGATCTTAAGACGATAGAGAAGTTTCCATGTTGACTATGGAACATTTTGCGTGGCGACTCCTTTGGTCCTCACTAACTGATGGAGACTTTTTTTTTTTCCTCTATGTTTGGCTGCACCAATTGAAAAGCAGCCATGCAACGTAGATGATGACAAAGTGATTTCATTTGACTTTGCAGTGGAACCTCAAAAGTGATGCTGGTTGATTTCTTATTTGTAATACATAGCCCCTAGCTATATTGCAAATTTGACCGTCATTTTTCAAGCAGCTTTTGTTCATCTGTCTGGTAGTAAAAGGGGCACAATTGGCATGGAAATGTTAATAGGCCGTGTATGACAACATACTGTGCACATCCACTTTCCACTTGAAGAAAAGCAGATTTTCTTTTTCATACTCAATTTGTTGGAGAGTGTCATCCTGCGCCCTCTCCAAAAGGAAGAAGTGCTCCGCCCAAGGGGAGCTCCATATGGAAAAATCTCTCATGGAAACTTTGGAAGGACACATTCTGGATAGAGCATTTTATTGTGAATGTTATTCCAAGCGAGCGTCCATTTTATATTGAAGAAATATGAATTATGGTCCACTGGCATAGAAAGCATAAAGCCGATGAAACATTTTCTGGTTGAGGCTTCATCTGTACCAATAGAGAGAATTTGTTCTCAAAGCTCACATAGAGGAATTACATGAATGAAAGCTAATAAAATATAAACACAAACAGCGCCCAGCCACTCATGTTTATGGGGACCTAGGGCAGCCATAAAGGGACTCAAAGAGCACACAAAAAAGATTTTGTAAACAGAACACACCACACAAAAGAGTATTGAATAATCCAACAAGTTATTTTTTTACCTGACAATCTAAAATCAATCTAAAAATTCTTGCTGAACGAAAGAATCGAACTGAAATGATGTCCGATTATCGGTATGCATGTTGAGGGTAATGCATAGACGAAGGTCTGTTATGATCAGGTAGGTTGTTTGGTTTAGTAATAGAGACAGAGTTCAGGTTTGAATTAGGGTGACTCTTAGACACCAACGATTCTTCGATAGTCTTCCTCCGAGTTTTGGCTTAGTAATAGAGACAGAGTTCAGGTTTGAATTAGGGTGACTCTTTAGACACCAACGATCTTCGATAGTCTTCGTCCGAGTTAAATATCATCCAGAGACTGTCAATAACAAGGCCATTGCTAAATTTAATCACAAGTGGTGAAAAATGCTCACATTTGGCCGGATTGTCAGTATAGGTATTCACTTTAGTCCTTCCAATCTCAACTCATGTACTTTTCATAACCGATTAAAAGCAAAGTATAAACACACTACCATGTGGAACCTTTACCACAAAAGCCAAGTCAGCGTTATCTGCAAAGCGGCCGCGACTGAGAGATTGACGGCGGGTGTGGGGAAGGAGGCGACGCAAGGCTTTGAGATGAGCCAGGTCTAGGTGAGGCCCCCTGGCCTAAAGGCCAATCTGTCTCCATAAAAATGACGTACTTGCCCCGAAATGAAAGCTGGAGTGTCAGCATGCTTGGATCCTATGAGAATCTTCTCACAAGGAGGGGCGGGACTGTATGTACGAGCATTAAATCAACAAGTATGGGTCCAATGCGGCCTTTAAGAGAATGTTCTCAAATTGCAGCACTTCTCTAACATTATATACATTCATTAACATCACTAAAAGCAAAGTTTTCATGGCATTTCGGGGTAGACGTGGTAGTTATGTTTAATCAGCATTAGGATTATCAGGGGGTCCTTGGAAACATCTTTACACTGTCAGGGGTCTCAAAATGTTTGCGAAAACCTGTTTTAAGAGACTACACACTTGTTAAAAAAAATAAAAAAAAGCAAGCGCACATTTTCTAAAGTTCACCCGAGGGAGGATAAACTTGCTGGCTGATGGAGTGTCCGGGTTTGACCCCCAGCGTGCAACGCCAGACGTAAGGCGCTCCCACCGCCATCCATCAGCATCACTGCGCCGCTCTACGCTTCTATAAAAGTGTTAGCGCGTCTTCCACCCGCGTCTTTAAATCAGCGGCGCGCAGAGAGACAAGACGTCGTAAGTAACGTAAAACTAATAAGCCAGCCGCTAAATCTGAGAGGCTTTCATAAATATAGAGAAGCAGTAAAAATGGAGCCTGCCGCACCGTAGGGGGACGACGTCGTGCTGCTCAAGCAGTTTTGTCGACTCAAACAAAATGAAAAAAATTATTTAAAGATGAGGACATACAATGAAACATGAGACCTGGGTGGCATTTTTCAAAGAAAAAAAATGAAGGATGCTTTAATATCTGCATCATTTTCTTTCTTAACACACTAAAACCAGAACAATATGTATGATGTTAAGCTAAGGGCTCTCAAATTTACATATATATATATATATATATATATATATATATATATATATATATATATATATATATATATATATATAGCATATACGTATACTTCCTTTATACCAATTACCACTCTGCTATGAGCCTTGACTTTGGTGCCATTTTGAAACGGCACAAAAATATACAGTTGAATTTTTAACCAATAGGTGAGAATGTTTTTTTCTTTTTAATGCAAATACACTGGTGCTTGAAAAACACTTGTCTCTCAAACTATCTTACGTTTTGCACAATAGGGGCAGTATATTACAGAGACACAAAGCGTACGTGAAAAAGACTCAGTAAGTTGCTGTAATATTAGTAATATACGGCCTGAGTATTGTTATGTTTGTCTATATTTATTGCTTCACCGTTTGTGTTCAAGAGTCCTTTGTTTAAAGTAATATAATACAATGACTACATGAAGCTCCCCAACTCACTTCAACAAAGTTCCTGGGCACAAAGCAAAACCTTTATTGCTTTGGCGAGCAAATATTGAAAAGCAAATGGCTCAAGTTATGTTGAGCTTTGTTTAAATTTTATTCTTCAAATGAGGCCTGTGTCTTTAAAAACGGACCCCATATCGTACTTTGGAAGGGAAAACAAACATTCGGATACTTTTTTATCTCCATTTTTTTCGTGATTACTGCTCTCATTTACATATCTCACTTATTTTCTCTCCCCATTCTGGCAGTTTATCAGTCCCTGTTCCCTACTCTGCAGAGGTCCTAAGGATTAAAGGACTTTTTTAGGATCGGGGCGACTGGCGGGATTGAAGAGTAGTGAGGAGGGTAGGAGGGGGTATGGCGAAAGAATAAAAAGAAGTTTGGGAGAGGCCTTAGAGATGCAAAGGAAGTAGCCGTCTTTTTTTTTAGGAAGTTCCCAGCTCGGCCACTTCATTAATTCACGCTTTTTAACAAGTTGCGGTGGACCTTCTTCAGTTGGGTCCGCCCGCATCCCCCAGCCTTCACGCTGCAAACAACAGCGCCATCAGTAACTGACAACCCCCCGGGCGGAGGGGCTGCGGCCTCCGGGGTCGGCGCTGCAAACAGAGCCACGGGAAGCAGAACCTCACCATTCACGGGATCGGCCTTTATTTGTCGGCCTTGGTTGCTGCCCACCATACACATTCCCCATCATTGCCGCCTGTTTTCTATTGGGGATGAACAGAAAAGGAAGGGAAGGAGGGGCGCTCATCACATGCATCAGTATGCACATTGACTTTTTTTTTTTTTGAAGTTGGCAAAATGTGTTGTGTGCTGCTGGAAGAAGTTGGGAACATCATTGGAATTAGTTTACGGACCCCTGATATATTTTGATTTAGAAATCTATAACATAAAGTATTGAATGATTGTAAACTTCAAATGGATTAGGTATATTAAAGAAAAAATATTTTTAATGACCATTTTATTTTTTTATTTATTTAGATTGCTTACAATATTATTATTATTATTATTATTATTATTATTATTATTATTATTATTATTATTATTTCAATTATGATTTATTCATTAACATTTAAACTTTGCTTCCACTGATATAAAAACTTTGATAGATTTTTCTTCAATTCCAAATGAATTAATTTGAGTCATTTTATTTTATTTGTGTAATGCCTTTCAGGTGCTTTATTCATTCAATTATTTGTATTATTTCTCAATATTTTAACTGAACGTAATTTGGTTATAACTTGCACCATTGTTTCAGTACAGTGATAATTTATATTTATTTCATTGTGAATTTAAGATCCATAAAGAAAAAAAACATTTTAATATGGTGGTTGTTTAAATTTGATATGTTCTGTCCTGCACCTACAAAATGTAGAATATTGTAATTGATAAATTCTTCTTTAATATGTGAGCCCTAAGTAGAAAATAGACGTGTGTCATCATTCATTTTCTTTGTGCCAATATTGGTACAACTTTCTATTATAAACCAACACAAAAACCAGAAAGGGAAAATACGATTTAGTTACTCACTGATATTGAATCTTTCAATATTTGATGTGACGCAAGTTTCAAACTCTAGATCTCTGTCCAATGTTTTAGGCTGAAGTAAATAAAGTCGCTTTAAACACAGAGATTTTCCTGTTAAAGGTCCTACAAGAAACACAGATTCACCACAGAAACATGCAGTATCCAACTATGGTCCTGCAGACAATGTTGTACAAATATGCATTTTGTTCGATAAGCCATACTTGCAAAGGAGCCTTTAGTGGGAGCCTAATAAGGACGTAAGTTGACAGATGAGCGAGAGCTCTGAGACGCGTGCAAGTACGATGATTTGCTATGATTGCGCAAGCAAAGCTGCGTTAACCTCACGCTGAATTAGTCCAAATTAAAATGGCATTAATGCCCCATCCTAGCAGAGGCTACACGGAATCCCACACCAAATTCCTGAGGCCTCACACATCACTCAGCGTGTCCGGAGGTGTTGAAATGTATATTGCTGTATCTGAAAACTTCAACCACCAGCTGCAAACCTCAAACTCCAGCTGCAAGTTTATTATCTTGCACAAATGGAAAATAAACAGTCTTATATTGACAAGTGACATTATCTCTACTTGCTGATCTGCTTCAGTGCAGGGGATCTCAAAGTTTTGAGCCCAGGGACTCCTTATATTGGATTTTTCTTCTCACAGAACTAATGCCAATTAAAATTAAATTCCATATGTAGACCTAATGCAATGCTGCCTTTTTTGTGAGAAATGCTACTAAAGAAAATCAAGAAAAACAAATTTTAATCTTAACAAAAACATCTAGTTTGTTGAGATAAGAATATTTAAGTGTATTGTCTGGGGGTTTTTTTCAAGAGAAAGTAATTTTCCAAATCCCTCCACACAATCCTAGAGCCAATTAAACATAACTTTGACATACTACACTTTATGAAAACAAACAGTTCTTGTGCATCTGAGGAAGACTGGAGACACAGTCAAAACTGACTGCAGGTAACATCTAAAAAAAATTGCACTTGTCTGAACAAAAGAACTGCCTTATATAGAAACGACTTTTGTTTTAAAATAATGACTCCATACATGGCATGTTGCGCTTGAGCTATTAAATATCGTATTTTTTTACTGTGGTAACTGTGACTTTGAGTGTGTATGGCTTTAAAGGATGGGATTGGTCAGTTAGTAACCACAACTTTAGTGAATGCAGCTTTAACAAGTATCTTTTAACAGCCTATTAGGAGCAACAGTGTCTTGTTGTTGATTGAAGGGAGGATCATTTGAGTGTTAATTACCAATATAGATATTTCAAGAGGTCAATTGGGGAGACCACCGGGATAGCCTCAACCCTCAGAATGATCACAGTTGCCTATCAGGCTCTGGAGAAATCCTCAAAAGGCCTGGACTCAATGTCACACAAGGCTTTACAGAAGATCCCAACTAAGTCCCACAAAGGACAAAGCTTTCACACTCACACACACTGATATAGAATCCATATGAAGTAGGGCTATAATGGCAGATGTATTCAGATTTATTAGAAGGGGATGGTATGGAGGCATAGAGTTCCCACATGGAACTTATTATTTGAGGTACCAAAGATATGTGTCTAACCCGCAGACAAACACAGTACAGCTCAGCCTTTGACTAGCGGACATCCTGACTAGTGAAACTTTTGAAACGGCATTATGCCAAATGTGACGATTGATGATGGTGGGCTGTGACTCAACACAAAACACTGCCTTATTAAACCAAACCATAATTTGAAAGTCATGTACCCGTGTTTTTTGGGGTACTGTTATGCCCCATACTTTTTTCAATTATTTCTGTTATCATGCTCCAAAACAAATGTCAGAAACTGTCCGAACTCAGAACAAAATATTCTTAATGTACCGTCTCGTTGATCACAAGACCCCAAAAGGAAGACCTCATCGAATCTGAGATAAGGCTTGAAACCTGTGGAAAGTTTGAACTCCACCGTCGCGGTGTCTTGTGTCTACCGTTATTGCTGAAAGACACACACAGTGTACACCGACATATCGATCCACAATGCGACCTTTCCCTTACCTATTGCATGCAACTGCCTCTATTATTGTTTTACAACGACCTAATGACTTTAAAATGGGCTGATGGGTAGAATGGGTGGGCTCGACTTTTTCGCTCTTAGCCAAACAAGAGGAAAAGCCTGGGAATTACCTGGCTGGGCCTAAGAAATCTTGGCAAGCCTCGAGCCAGGCCAAAAGGGCTCCAGTGGAAACACTCCCTTCAGCAAACAATGGGGGAAAGTGCCCAGGGGTAAGAATTTGCTCATTAATTCGACTTAGGTGAATTTTGCACGCTTTTATTTCAGGAAGTGCTGAGTGACAGAGCATCCAAACAAAGACAGCATTGAGACAGCTCATGTGTGCCGACAAGCCGTTTAGGTTCGATAAGGTCATAAGGCATCGCCACCTCTGCTTCCTTGTTACGACATCTCAAGACTCACAAAGTCTCTTTAACAGACTACTTCCAACGCACTTATTATCAAGAGTCTACTGAAAGGCTAAATGTCAATGATTGTGTCTATACACATAACATAGATCAGGAGCCTCAAAATTCTCAGTCTACTGACTACACGTTGCATTGTGCATTATAAGTGCTGCTGGTTTGGTTAACAGAGTACAAATTGGCCTAGCATTTTTGTAATGTCACTGTGCGGAACAAATTTAGGTGTTTATTTGGTGGGCAACCACTATTTAAGGAAATACAGTAAATCTACTAAACAAAATGGAGTAACACATTTTTCATCAACCGCCTACAAAAACAGTGCTTTGGCTCACAAGACAGGTCCGAAGACAAGCGTGAGGTCATGCGTGATGAATGGGACTTGATAAAAAAGTTAAGCGTCTTTACTCCAGTCAGCCCAGGTGACAATTGAGAGGAGGTTCCCTTTAATGGCGTTATCTTGACTTTCTCAGGTCGTCCGCTTTGCTTGGCAGAAGCGGCTGAGCTTGATCCTTGGCCTGGCTCTCTGGGGAACTTTCTCTTTTCAAGGATATATTCTGAAACGTTTGTGTGACCCATTTTACCACTTCTTTTTGTATTTCTACCCAACTTCCCTTGCTCTCGCTTTCTCGCTCGCTCTCTGGTGGGGTTTAACCTCGGGTCACCACCAACTTCTTAATCAGTTCAGCACATGACCATGCCTTTCAATCCCCACATACCAGGAGGGAAGCACTCCCTGATACAGTATATTACGATAAAGAGCTCACGCCCCAAAATCGAGGGTCTGCATCCCCCCTCAGTACGAAAGCGAAGGGCCTTGATACATCAATGAGAAGATTTTGGTGTGGGTTGCCGGGGAGGGGCGAATGAGCACCTCTTCTCCGGAAAATCCACACTTCAAAAGAAGGCAGCTTTAGACTGAAAGGCGGGACGAGGGGAGGGGGGGTTCTTGCAGGATGAGGATGGAGTCCCTCTGCAAAGTAAGCCAACTTACTGAGGTCACCAAGAGAAAGAATGCGAGCGGCAATTGAGCCACTAACCGAACCTCTTTGAAGACAGTCGAAATGGTCCAGTGCCTTGAAAACCAAAATTCATCTAAAAGGGATTCACAACCTTGATTTAAGAGCATTTGACT
The DNA here is from genome assembly GCF_054491065.1 of Syngnathus leptorhynchus. Classification (NCBI taxonomy): domain Eukaryota; kingdom Metazoa; phylum Chordata; class Actinopteri; order Syngnathiformes; family Syngnathidae; genus Syngnathus; species Syngnathus leptorhynchus. The sequence goes on from NC_141196.1 coordinate 7,942,212, forward strand.
CTCATTGTGCTCTCATTATGAGACTCTCAGGCAAACGCCGAGAAGACCCTAGTGGAGGCGGCAATTTCCTGGGTTAGAGCAAAGAACTCAAAGGTTAAGGGTCAAAAAAGTGCTCTCAGAAGGTTAGACGGCAAGTCGGTGTAGGTTAAAGTGCAGCCCCTGATGTTGTAATTCTTCTTGCTGGTCGTAAAACCGACAAGCCTCCAACCCCCTCGCGTCTTAAGGATGAGTTTGCAAAAAAAAGTAAGAAAGACCAATTCGTCTGGAAGACTGTTTACTTGCCTCAGCAGGTGCTGTTGTTTTGGTTTACAGCACCAGATTATGGCAAAAGGCTAGTTTTCTTTGGTTTCGAAAGGAATCAAACACCAGGGTACGAATTGGGCCACATCTACTTGCGTGACTATCTGAGAAAAACATTTTTGGCTGGCTTTGGTAAAACCTACATTGTTCAACCCCCTCTGAAAGCCCTGCATTTTGCAACTAAATCATTTCTATTTCTACTTAATCTGTCCTCAAGACCATAGATTGATTTTATACTGAGAATCTTTGCTTCACTGACTGCCTGTTCTGCACTTTTGCTTTTCAGGGTGCTGAATCATGGTTTTGATGTATTTTTGGCAATCTTTATCAATGTATAAGTCACTATTTGTGGCATATGACCAAAAACAGCCCTTTAAAGATACTAAAAGTCTTCCCACATGCAGCCCACGTGGAATACTTATCAAGAGGCAAACCGAACGAGGATGACTGACCTACTGACCGATGACGGCTGGGATAGGCTACAGCACGCCCGCGACCCCCGTGGGGACGAAGCGGTTCAGAAAATGGATGGATGGATCCCGGCTTTGCTGGAATCTATAACGGCTGCCTTTGGGTGAGAGACTGGTCCTCAGTCAATCACAGAGCCCGTATAGACAAAGAAGCATCTGCACTGACGTTCTAGTCTTCACTGAAGCTCACACGCGGGATTTTGGAAGCCAGAGTATCGATAGAAATATCCATACAGTCGTTGGATTAGAATCCAGAATCTTGACCTTGTTGAGTGTTTATAACTGTAGCGAGCAAGAGTGTACTGTAGCTATCAACCAACTGACATCATGTCAAGTTGATGGCGGCAGGACAGTCGAAAGCCACTAGCAGTCACTAGTGAGTCTCTTTATGTTGACACACAAGTGAAGAGCCCTCATGTCCAAATGAAGAGCACAAACACAAGCGCCACACTCAGAGGTGATGGGACCCAGAGATGTGGGGGGTTGTTGTTTGAAGGGTCAGAGAATGAAACGGCAACACCTCTGCTGCCACTTGACAGAATGAAAAAGCAGCAAGAGAATTGTTGGAAGGGGGGGGGGTATTTGAAAGAGGGTGGGAACTGCACTTGAGACCCCAATGGAGGACGCAAGCCTCCCAGCAGCAGCAGTCAGTGGCCGGGGTGGGAGGTGGGGGGTTGGACACAGGGGCTACTGTTCCTTTTCACGTCTTTGTCTCCCAGGAGCGCTCTTGTTTTTCCACTGAAGGGCACAATGAAGGCGGCGTGCACACCCCCAAGCCGACCCTTTTTCCCCTCCTGTCAATACAACACCTATCAAGACCTTGAATAGCCCAATCAGCCTTCCCAGGAACATCAAATCAATGAACATGGAAAGAGGGTGACAGCTAAAACTTGAAATGTTATTTTGTCACATCTTCAAATGGATATATGTTCATTTAAATTCCAATTCCGGCAAAGATAGGGAAGCTACGTTAACTTCTTTGCTGAGCTAGCGGAGTCAACATTAACTAAGCTGTTAAATTTAAGACAAAAAAGAAAAATGGTTTCAGACCATTAAAAATGATCTGATTGGTCATGCTCTACTACAGCAAAAAGTAGAGGTACTGAGTGCAAATTGTCTAATTTGGTAATATATTTTATGGCAGAAACTTGACTTACAGTTTGACGTGGAAACCAAGTAATGTCTTGACTGACTTATTTGAAATTTAGCAGGCCCGAAGCTCAAACTTGTAGGTTGAGATTCAAGACTTAATTTGGACTATTATGTGACTTACTGCCAACTACTCTTCTGGCTTGTCTCTCACATTCTTTTTCATAGACTTGTGTGAATTAGTAAAATTCTGCCTATAAATGAAAATTAATGAAATCACTAAGGACTTTTTTTTTTTTTTTAAAGCCAAATAGTATGGCATAATAATCAGGTAACCGAGCATTACGAATTCTGTCGATTGTGCGGAATTGATTGAAATGATTTGTACTGCTTGGTTACGGTCTTTCGGTTTGCTGTCAAGAAAAGCCCAACTTGAAGTCAGCTCCAGGAACGAAGGTAATGGAGAACTCATTTCGCCATATCCTGGTCTAAAATTCCATCTCTAATGAACCGATTGTGGTCAATTCGACATAGCTTTTCCGGCCTTTACTGAACGCCACGAAGAGGCGGGAGCGTGAGGGCTGACGCTGGGAATGCTGGGACTAAACATTAAACTCCCGCCTTCTGACCCAATCAAGTGGAAGAGAAGACAGGCTTTGTCCATCTTGGCCCATCGAAAGAAAAAGTCCGGGAAAGGGAAAGGCAATGTAAAGATTTTGCCAAGCTTTTGTCACGCCTAGAGGACTGCCTCAGTCAATTGCTGTCAGATCAAGACAGCAAGAAAAGAGAAACAGCCGCTCTCGCCTTTTATATTTAAAAAGGAAAACACTGTCTCCACGCCAAGTCGACAGACACCCCCCCCTCCCCTGCCCCCATAGACGAAATCACACAGTTACTTTTAAAGCATTTGCATTTAAAAGATGGCGCGCTGGACTGAATGCGGGTCGTTTCCCCCGTGTCCATAGAAACACTCGAAAAGGTAGAAAATTCACTCGACTGAACTTTAAACGACTTTATTAAAGTGTCACTAATCAGAAGTGAAAGACACAAGGTCTTAGTGTTTGGGCAAAATGCACAGGGAAGGAAAAAAACCTACATGACTAGTTAAGAGCATTACTTTGAAAAGCCTTGTTGATGTCTAACGTTGCACAACAAGAAAGGCGCGAGACGTCGGGGAAGAAATTAATACCATAAATATTCCAAGAATCTTGGATTGGGCTGAGTTCTTGTGGAAATGTCTCGTAATACAGTCATTCTTTCAAACCTGGCTGCAGATTAAAAGAACCCAGAATAGAAAAAGTGATGATTTCCCTTTATTGATTTTTGGCGAAAATGTCAGATGTATGTACGAGATGTACTAATTGTACTACAAGAAATATGAACGGCTTTTTCTTGATAGTTGTTAAAAATATTTTGTGAAAATGTTTTTATGACAATTTTTTATCATAAATATACTACAATGAAAAATTTAATATTCATCTTTTTTGGGAGGATATATTTGTATATATATATATATACATATATTTTTTTGAAAAACATGAGCACATTGTTGCTGGTGCACTGGTGCTGAAAAGGAAGTTGATACGGTCGTATCTTTTGACAAATCAACTCCTGCGTTGTTTAACAAAAGGCGCGCCAAGTGAAGGTATGCTAGCAAACTAGCCTTTCCGAATCATTCTGGCACACAGTTCCTCGGCAGAAAATCGCCACCATTCCAACGTAATGGGATAACAACCCAAAGAATAATCCCTGTCACACAATGGCGAGGTTTGAAAAGGACCCTTTTGAGTCCGCTGCGCGAATTTTACAGCCGCCAACCCGCTGACGATGTAATCTCTGCTAAATAGAGTCTCGGCAAAAGGGGGGTCTCCTCCCTCTGCTCCAACTGTCCCCAAAGATTTCGAGAGCCCTCATTTCCACAAAGTCCACGAGGGGGGTCGGTCTTATGATCGGAACTAATAACAGTCAAGAAAGATAGGACGAGGCTGAGAAAAGGATGGCAAACAAGGTTGGGTGGTTGGATGGGTGGGGGCTATTTTGGTATCTACACCGCCTCTGATCTTTCAGGCGGGTCCTAATCATATACATCCCAAATGAAGCATCCTGGGAATTGTCCAATCCACTAATTTGGCTGCGAGAATGAATCAAAGACGCTTCTGAGAGGGGAAAGCAAAACAACAACAAACAAACAAAATCAACAATGGCCTAATGAATGATATGAATCTGATTTAGTCAAATAAGCAACTTTAATGAGGGGAAGCCAACATATGATTTGCAAGCGGAGAGCTTTTATTATCAAGGATCTCATTTCATCCTCTTCCAGAATCTTCCCTTTTTTTTTTTATAATGTTTACCTTTTAAACATAGATGCAGTTTTTTGTCAAAGCTTATTTGTAGGAATTTTATCATCCCCAATGCATAAAAATAAGGTCAGAAATGTTATGGATTCGTTTGTGCCAAAACAAATTTGTAAATAGTTAATGCCCATACATTTCTTTAGAAAGTTTTTTTTTTTTTCAAAAAGTGCCCTTTCAGAAATTAGAAGGAAAGTTAATGTTTCTAAGATAAACATAATTTTTATTTCTAATAGGCAGTGTGAAGGAGCCTAGCATTCCCTCCTGTTCTGAGAAGAGGAGCACATTGCAAGCATTTCCAACAAAGTGTCAACAATTGCGTGTAAATTCTTGGGATTGTTGCGCCGAAGCCACCAAACATTTGCAGATGTGTGCTGCGCTTGAGGAGCATCAGCCCCACTTCATATTTCAACGCTTGCCCCCTTAATCACCCGCCCCTCAAGGGGGCAACGAGCAGGGAGATCGTCGATCCCGAGTGTGCTGCGAGACCACAAGATAGCGAAAAGGCCGGACGGCACATTTTGACAGACGTGAGGGGGTGTGGGGTCGAGGGTTGGTGTGGGCTGGGGCGGGAAATCAAACTGGTTCCATATGAGCACAGCTGGCACGGTTGAAGCCCCAGGCCCATCGCACCCGCCTCCTCGTGCAAAGTCAACGGCGGGTGTCGCGTGGAAAAGTTCAAGTGGAATCTTAAGTTTCACACATGTCTGATTGGACTGATTGATCTCAATGCGGCTGGCTTGGAAGCCACTTTAGAAAAAAAAAAAAGCAGCTTCTTTGATACAGCTCGATTTCTGCTTAAATGGTTCTACAGTTTCCACTTTCCACACTGGCTGGCTCACGCAAACTTACTGCTATATCATTAACAATCGAAACTGCCTACAGCGTAACGGTGGGCTGTGACATTTGGGAAGCTTTTCACAGATTCTGAATGACTTAGATCTAAAAGACTGGCAAGAGAGAAAGCAAGATAGAGAGAAGTGAGGGTTGTGAGGGGGGGGCGACAGACAGACAGACAGACAGACAGACAGACAGACTTTCCATATTTGTCATTTCCAGACGATTATCTGTTGTAAGTGACCCAAAACTTTTGTATATATAGTGCAGTCCCCATTTTTCAATTGAAAACAGCTGGAAGAAGAAGAAAAAAGTAAAACCATGACAACAACACAGGAGAAAACAAAGCACAAGTTGCGTGTGCATGCTAAATCATAAGAGAGCAAGTAGTACTAGCGGGGTGGTGGGGGGCTTTTTTTTTGGGGGGGGGGGGGGGGGGGGCTTCTGGAAAACTCATAAAACAAGAGCAAAGGAGGGAGGAAGGGTGATACAATAACATGGACTCTCACTCCTGTGGTGCCAGTCGATCTTCTCTAGTGCTATGTGGCCTCCCAGCTACCAACTGGCTCCTACATTATCAATAATTATAAACTAAAAATGAATATATATTTTTTTGAAAAAGTTACAACTTGAATTGTTGCATGGGTATGGGAGTGACTCCGTGGAAGAGAAAAAAAATGCAATTTTAAAATACAAATATAAATATTGAAAATTCCCCAAAATATATTGTTTAAAAATGACTACAGAGATCAAATAATGATAAACAACTAATTTGTATTAATGTCATGATGGCATCAATCATCCAACGTGGGGGGTTGGCAGACAATAAAAAAAGCAAGTCAGTTATTGAAGATGCAGGGGATGATACGTTTGTGGAGAACTTCTTTTTACGACCTTAAAAAATGACTGTTTGACCTCACTCTCTCCGTGGAAAGTGCTGATGGCAAACTAAGTGGAGCGTTTTTGTGTTCTTTGTCCAATGGAAGTGCAGTTTAAACTAAAACACGATGTCCCTCAGAAGGCTCGTATAAGACGAACTGGAGGAGAAGAAACTGCGCAGGCCTGCGCTGTAATTCACGGTCTAATTGCAGTACTGGGAGCGTGTTTTCTGCATGTGTGTGTGTAATTCACGCATTAATCTGGATACCGATGTCACCTCGGTCAAGGCGAGGCATGTGGCGTCCTGCTAGGTGGTCATGTTGGATGAACGCGGTAAAGGGGAGTGGCTCTGGTCGTCCATTTTATGAGACAATGGCTGTAAAATGTGAATAAACACGCGTGTTCCACCGCAGCCAGAAAGGCACTCACGTTTGACCACAGCTTGAACTCGTGCAAAAAAACAACAATGACATGACTCCTTGTTATTAAAGGGGGGTGGATTTAGCAAAAGTCACTTTTTAATGGCCTGCCTCAGTCGTTAAATGTAAAATTAAGAAACCGTGCAATTTTTTTTTATTGCTGTCACAGTACATTCTGAACTGGCCCTTCTATTCATGCTAAAAATTTGCACCTGCGGTGGATCTAAAATGTCCACACACCCCTCAGACCTGTGTTCAAATGCAAGGTTTTTGTGGTCAGAAAGACAAAAGAAATAGAAGTAAAGCCATCGTTTCAAAGATTTTTACTGCTTCTTAATCATAACCTGCACAACTCTTATAAGAAAATGCACAACTTATAAGAAAATGTCATTTCATTCAGTGCATAGATTATTTTTTTGGGATTGATAAATGGATGCAAAACAATATTTAGTACCTCTTTATCTAAATCAAATATTTTTATTTGTTTATTTCACAGATTTTAATGAAGAAAAAATACTTTCCGTTGGCAACATTACATATATCGCGATTGGCCGCTATTGCTCCTTTGGCTAAAAATTCCGAGTGGAATTCAAGGTGACGTTTGAATTCGTTGCCTCTCTGCTTCTCAAACCGAGTCAATGCGGGCTAAACCGCGGTTAAAATAACACACATGCGTGCTCAGCACTGCATTTTTCTCCCTGTGTGACTTTTGATTGTCACGCGTCATTTAGTGGCAGTAAAAGAGTCTGCAAGTTCCTGCTTCTTACGAACAGAATTCATCTCCACTGGGAGTTCCTTGTTTTTTTTTCTTTCTTTCTCTTGTGGTCTGCACTCTGATCAAAAAAGCAGCGGGGAGATTTTTCTCTTTGTTTCTGCAATCAGAACAAGAAGAGTAATTTAAAGTTACCAAGCTTCGTTTTCACTCGAGCGCGGCGAGCTTGATTATGAGAGGTCGGGAATGGTAACTTGCAGGTAGGATTTTTGAATCAATCATTGCCGGAGTATGACGACACTTTTTTATAAAGTTGGCTACTCCAGTAAACCAGCAAGCTGCTGCAAGCTCCACAGCAAACTGACAAAATATATTCCAGCCACCGAAGGATTTACCGTATTTTCCGGACTATAAGGCGCACCGGACTATAAGGCGCACCATTTATGCATCATGTCAGATTTTTAATCCAAATCAAATCATTCTCTATTTTATCTTTTTTATTTCAACTTCAGATGCAAAAAATTACTTTATAATCACTAAGTAATGATCCATAGTCTTTTTGATTCATGATTCATAGTCTTCAGCGGGCCACTTATGATTGATTTAATGACACAATGCTTCGGGCCACTTTAAATTTAGGAATAGGAACCGAACTATAAGGCGCACTGTCGGCTTTTGAGAAAATTTTAGGTTTTTAGGCGCGTCTTATAGTCCGGAAAATACGGTAAGTTGATATATTTACGCGGCCTAAATATGTAAGGGTGTGTACACATAATATTACCAAGTAGCATCCATTTTTCAAGTTGTAGTTTTGGTATTTGATTGACAGTTGAGTTGGGTATAATTTCAGCACATTCAGCAAACACGTCCACAGCAATTTTCCGACAAGCTGCGTTTTACCCTTGTCAATTTTTGTAATCATTGAAATTTGGCAAGGTTGGACTGCAACAATATTCTCTGTGGTTTGTCACATTTCTTTTCACTGTAGTAGGAATTTAAGCATCAAAGCAAAGAGGCATTTAAATGACTATAATGTCACAAAAATAGCAAGCTAGCTTTGTCTTTTTTTCCCACAATCCCTCGCAACGCAGTCTGCGTCTGGCACAAAAATGTTTCCATGCCACGCTCCACCTCCTCCCTCACACACACACACACACACACACACACACACACACACACACACACACACACACACACACACACACACACACACACACACATATGGGCACGCACACACGCACACACACCCTTTCCCCTTTAAACCCACAACTCCAACAGTCTTTTCTTTGCCTCTTCAAGCTCACAGCTCCAACCCAGGCCTGAGCGTCCATCCAAAAGGTCCGCATCTCTCTATGTTCTTTTTACTCATAGATCTGTCAAGTCGAGACGCTGCTGGCACTGAGCAAAACATAACAAAGGAAAGGGAAAAAAAATGCCGTTGCTGCTGCTGGATTGTTTATCTACAGGGGCAAAAAGGAAAGCCTGGCTGTGTTTACTTTGGAGGCGAACAATGACTTACAAAGCAGGAGGGACACGAGCTGATGTGCCACTTGATCGAGATTTAGTTAGGGGGGGGAGAAAACATCAGTAGCAGTGGAATCGGGACGGCCTGAATGTCAGGATATGAAAGTGAGTGCAGACGCAGAGTGCTGGAAAATATTGGGAATGATCCACATAGTCAAATTTTCCCTCATTTTAAACATTTGTCCACTTGGTGAAATGCTTAAAGTTGAAAGTCAGTCAAATGAGGGTTATTTTTTGCTTTGTTGTTCTTTTTCAGCCAAAGTGGAACAAAGTAGGAAGTTAAAATAACCAATATTTATTTCTCTTTTTGCTCTTTCGGGAAAATCGTGCACCTCTAAAGTTGCAAGAAATATTTGCATGAGCTTGATTCATGATGTCATGCAAGACCTCAATTCAAAAGGAGCAACCTAATCTTTGCCTTTTTGCAACACTAAAATTAGAAGTCGACCCGACGTCAGAACATTCAAAATATGACTGAAATTCTGGGAATCAATTCACAAGGAAAGTTACGCAAAAATGATGTGATTAGATTTGTTCTTGGTGTTTTGCAAGACTTTTGTTTTTTATTATGTTTAAAGTTCAGTAGATAAAAATCACTTTGGTAGGAGATTCAAATTTCAAAATTGTTACAGGAATTCTTTGACAACTTTTTACGGTGCTCATTGAGATTCACTCTAGAGCAAAACATGTTCATCCCTCCTCATCCATACTGTAGATCAACAGCACTCAAACAAAACTACCAGAGCAATTTTCAGATACAATCAGCAAACAAAAGATTTCCTTTTTTTTTCCCCTTTCCCACTTGATGGCTGGAAATGCACTCAAGAGACTCATCTATTTGTATACAATACATTTTCCACAATACTGTATGTCCCCCTTTAAAATATTGCCTGTGCAGTTAATTGATGTCTTTGAAGATGACAAATGGCAAGGATGATTTCCATTCATTTTTATGGGGAGGTTCAAAATCCGAACAAACGCAAAGACACAATTCCTTCCACCGCACCATTTCAGGATGCGATGACTGTCGACTTGGATCGAAATAAAAACAAATTTAAAAAAACTTCCTTCGTAACACTATGACAAAGCATTCCGCAACAATGGATACATTACAGCCAAGAAGGCAACTGCCCTGCCAGGAAGCAGCACAAAGACTCGGATTCAACATGAAATTCCATTCTTCGGTAAAATAGCGCAAGTAAATCAAGCGCTCATTGCATCCAACTTTTTTTCAATTTATTCAGTACGTCATGTACGGACCCACAATGACAAATCTTAGCGCACAAATAAGAAAGTTTCTACTGCAGGTTTACACAACACAACTAACTTCCCGTTATGTGACCAATCAATGAACGGAAATGCAACAAGGTCATGACCCCTCAACTCGACTCACAACCACCACTCTCTCCAATTGTTAGCAAGTATTTGCCATATAAACATTTGTGCTGGAAAAACATTAGTCTAAGTCGGACGGTTTACACTGCAAAAAAAAAAACGAAAAAAAAACTGCAGGACAAAAAAAACCCAAAACAATTCGGAGCACATTTCCACATGTGAACTACATACTCGGACATTTTATTGGATCTTACGCTTCTCGTAATGTGGTCAGATGAGCCGGGATAAGGTAAAGTCATCTCGGCGTGCCGAGCAGGGGTGATGAAGTTCAAGCACCTCCAATTTGAAAGTCTGGGAATGACGTCTCATTAAGTGTGCAAAGCGGGAAGGCCTGAGGGCGAAGGGAAGGAAGGAATACTTGATATTTCTGAACTGGCCTAAGCAAAACATTCAGCAAACCAAGGCTGGATTACAGCTATATTATTGCTTTTATCTGATTTTTATTGTACATTTCAAGTGATGCACAAACCCTCACATAGGCTGATTAGCTAACATGTTCGCCTGTAATATGCTAGCACTAATGGATGTGACATCAACAACTGTTTGGATGCCAGGCTGGGTACATTAGTGTCACCTAACACCGAGGAGTTATGGTTTGACAATAAGTCTGCATCATACCAGCAGCTGTTTCTAATATTTTGACCGCCCTCATATCGCAAAATACAGTAAATATTAGAACCAGCTGTCACACTACAACCGCAATAATAAACACATTGTTAGATTGATCACCAATGATTCAAAACAGAGCATTGCAACAACAAGAAAGTGAGAAGTCTCATCGTCTTTCATTCTGACGCACAATTGCCTCAAAAAGGTGCGTCATGAATACAAACAGCAAGCCAAAGCTTTGGTTTCACCCTCTCTGCCCTCGGCACAGTCTCAGCAAGGCTTAAGAGGTCGTCCGATTTTAATGGTCACTTATTGCCTGTGGAGAACTTCTCAGTCATATCACGAAACCAGCCGGGACCACCCCCAGTGCCAAAACAACCCCAAGGCTCAAAAGTAGAACTGGCGTGCACACACACACACACACACACACACACACACACACACACACACACACACACACACACACACACACATACACAAAACAATGCATACGTTTTTCAATGGCATTGAATTGCTACAGCACGGATGGGCGACATATGGGCTAAGGGCCCACCCTGCAATTACAATATGTTGTATTTTTTTTTTTTACACTCTATTTTTATTATTATTACATTGGCATTTTACTTTTATACCTCATCCATGAAATCATTAGCCCAAACCGTCCTTTTTAAAAATCAAATGTGGCACAAGTTTGCCCACCGTTGTTCTCCTGGGACTTGTTTTTCATCAGTCATATCCGTATTTGGAAATAAGGTGACACTGCTAATGATGGTCGTCTGATACGGCATCCAACAAAATGTATATTTAACCAAAAAGCTGGGTGTAGAATGTGAATAATTGAACGGACAAATGCATTAAGTGGCCTCTTTGGTGTGTGTGACTTGGACTGTGTGTGTGTCGCCTTCCTCCGATTCCAGTGTGGGTCTTGATCTCATTAATATGAACAGATGGCAGTGCATGAGTTCATGAACCCTCACAACAAATAGAGCTGATAAAAAAAAAAGTGCTTGTGGTGTACTCACCTCGGCTCGCTGCGTTCTGGGCTGCTTGGCGTCCGTCTCAATGGCGTACACGTCCACCAGGTAGAGGTCAGAGCCCTTCTCCCTGTCGAGCTCCGCCGCCGTCTGTATGACTCCGGTGTGGCGTCCGATGGTGAAGAGGCGTCCTGCGGCTTTCCCACCGCTGCGCACCGCCACGATGAAGTACTCCACTTTCCCGCCGGAAGCTCTCGGACTGGCCGCGTCCAGGGAAATGACGTTGGTGCCGGGTGGCTGGCCCTCCTTGAGGATGGTGATGTACTTGGGCTGTGTGAACACGGGGCCATCCAGGCCCTGGAGTATGATTGTCATGTCGGTCCTGGAGGTCTTGCGCTCACTGCCGTGGTCGGTGGCCGACACGGTGAGTGTGTACACGAGGCGAGAGGGCACAAGCTGCGAAGCGAGGCGGATGTCGCCGCTGTAGCGGTCCATGATGAACGTGTCCGAGTCGCCCTCCACCAGCTCGTACTCGACTTCCCCGTTTTCCCCCTCGTCGGGGTCAAAGGCCACAACTGTTGTCAGGATGGAGCCGATTACAATGTTAGGCTCAGCCACCAGGGCATTCTGGGACACAAAAGTGGGGATGTTGTCATTGATGTCCGTGACCCATATTGTGACATTTTTAAGAGCAAAACGTCTGTATTCAAATGGCACAGCTTGGTCAGTGGCCTTCACTGTCAATTCAAACAAGTTTGAAAACTCCCTATCCACCTCCTTGGTGGTGTAGATGAGACCAGAGATTGGGTTAATGCTGAAGTGGCCTCCTCTGGGGACCTGCTGAACAATAGAGTACTCCAGCTGTCCGTTGATGTCCGCATCCGTATCATGAGCTGTGATGGTCATGACCGAGGCCGAGATGGGCAGATTCTCTGGGATGGATTTGAAGATGTCCCCGGGGGTGAAAATGGGGGGGTTGTCGTTAAAATCCCTCACATGAATGATCACAGGAATTGAAGAGGAGCGCTGGGGTCGGCCGTTGTCCCTGGCCGTGACGTTAAGCTTATAAAACGACTGTGTTTCGTAGTCAAGCTTTTTGAACAGGAAGATGCTGCCCGTGTTGGGACTGATGCTGAAGGTCCCGTGGTTGTTTGTGGCGGTGATGCTGTACGTTATATCGGCATTTGGGCCCGAGTCAGCGTCACTTGCAGTCACTGAGGCCACCAACTCACCGATCCTCATGTTTTCCTGCACGTCCACAGACAGTGAAGATTTGGGGAAAGTCGGGGAGTTGTCATTCTCATCCAGTACTCTCACGCTAAGCATACAGGAAGATGATAAGGGCACAACGCCAGCATCAACAGCAATTATTTTCAGAGAATAGGAGGCTGTCGATTCATAATCCAACTTGCCAACTAACGTGATTTGTCCGGAGCTGCCGTCAATGGAAAACTGTCCCTCTTCATTGCCCTCAGCGATGCGGTAATGGACCAGTCCATTGTTGTTTTCGTCGACATCAGAAGCTGAGACGCGTAGCAGCTGGATCATGTTTTGCGCCGACTCAGAGATGGAGGCCTGGTAAATGTCTTTGGTGAACTTGGGTGCGTTGTCATTGATGTCTCGTATGTAAACCTGAACTTTGGCCTGGTCTCTGAGGGGTTTCGGGAGACCCTGGTCAGCCGAGATGACAACGAAGCTGAAGGCAGCGGCGCCTCGTTGTCTCACGAGGGACTCGCGGTCCAATCGCAGCATGCTCGTCAACTCCCCTGTGATTGCGTTCAGCTCAAAGTTGGGCTGCGAAGTCTCAAACGAGTATCTGATGTCACTGTTTGGCCCAAAGTCCTTATCCTCGGCGTGGACCAAGCCCACCAGCGAGCCCCTCGCCTGCTCCTCCTCAAAGTGAAAGACGTAATTGGTGCTGTTAAACAGGGGACGGTTGTCGTTGACGTCGTCTAGGGTCACGCTGACATTGACGGTGGCACTTAGCGGTTCCACGGCACGGTCTGTCGCTACAAGCACTAAGTTATACCTGTCCTGCAGCTCCCGGTCCAGCTCTGCTTTAATGTACAGTTGCCCATCTGGGAAAATTCCAAAGACGTCCCCTGTGTTGCCACCAATGACGTCGTACATGATCTCCCCATTGAGACCCGAGTCTTTGTCGGTGGCCTCCACCTTGAAGAAGCGGCTGTTGACAGGCTCTGACTCCAGTATGGCGACGTCGTAGGAGAACTGGCCAAAAACGGGGGAGTTGTCGTTGACGTCGTAAACGCTGACAATGAGCACCAAGCTGGAGGTGTGCCGGGGAACCCCCGTGTCCGATGCCAAGACCTCGATCTCGTAGGACGAGGTGGTGACCTCCAGAGGTCCAGTCAGGGTGATGAGGCCGTGCTTCTCGTGAATGTGAAACAGACCTCTGGGGTTTTGCTTGAGGCTGTAGACCACCACGCCATTGGCGCCTTCATCCGGATCAGATGCCTTGGCTTGAAATATCACGTGACCTGTGCTCCAGTTCTCCACGGCGCTCACATGCTCCACAGAGTGAATAAAGTGGGGGGCATTATCATTCAAGTCTTTAACTGTGATGTTGACAAAGGCTTCACCGGTGATCTCACCTGCTCTGGCTACGATCTTCAGGTGATAGAAACCCTGCTCTTCTCGATCTATCTGACTGGATGCTGTGATTTGACCTGCTGCGTTTACGGCAAACACCCCCCTCTGGTCCCCCGAGGTGATAAGATAAGAAATATTAGAGTTCAGATCTAGAGTGGTGGCCGACACAGTCCCTATTGCAGTTCCCGTGCCCACGTTCTCAAACATGACAAAGCTGTAAACTCTCTGGCTAAAGATGGGTGGATTATCTTGCGTGTCTATTACAGTCACAGTGACAATAGCATGGGCGTGCGAGCGCAGCCCGCCGCCATCTGCAGCCGTCACCTGCAGCTGATAAGTGGTTTTCACTTCTCTATCCAATGACGCCAGCGTGGTGATTTTACCTGTGTTGCTGTTAATGTGAAATTTGGAGGTGTCGCCTGCCGTTATGATGTATTTAACTGTGCCGTTGTTTCCCAAGTCAGGGTCTGAGGCAGAAACGACAGTGGCGTAAGTCCCCGGGGGCTCGTTCTCTTTCACATTTGCAAAGTACTGCACGGGGTAAAAAACAGGCCTGTTGTCATTGATATCCTTCAGGGTGATGTTGACTTTTCCAATAGAGTGCAACGGGGGTGTGCCTGTGTCTGCTGCTTGGATGTGGAGCAAGTAGGAGGCCTCATCCTCTCTGTCTAGCTCTGCGGCTGTGCTCAAACGCCCCGACGCGGCGTCCAGGCGAAACAGCTCGCGAATGCCAGGCGCCGTTTCACCATCGAATGAGAAACGGACTGTCCCGTTCTCGCCCAAGTCGTCATCGGAGGCCGAAAGCACGAGCAGCTCAGTGCCAGCGGGGGCGTGCTCCACCAAGGAAACGTGATACATACTCTGTGTGAATGTGGGCACTTGATCATTCACATCAGTGATGCTTACGATGAGTTTAGTGTAAGAAATTCTGGGCTGCAGCCCCTGGTCTTTGGCGCTAATGTTAAGCACAACTTGGGACGCAACTTCCCTATCCAACAAAGCGGCGCTGGTAACAAGGCCGCTGTTTTCGCTGATGGAGAACCAGCCCAAAGCGTTTCCAGACACCAGCGAGTAGCGCAGGTTGGCATTCTGCCCGGAGTCGCCATCTGTTGCAGAGACGCCTTTTATGTAGCTGCCTTTGGGGATGTCTTCACTGATATCGACTCTGTACAGCGCCTCCTGGAATATCGGCGGGTGGTCATTGATGTCATTGACGAATATTACAAGACTAGCAAAAGATGAGCGCGCCAGCGGCTTGCCATTGTCCGACACTGACACAGTTAGGTTGTACGAGGAAATTCGCTCCCTGTCCAACACGCTGGCCACTTTGATCAAACTCAGATTGGGCACAGGGGACGTGTGCACGTCAAAGTGCCTTTGCTCATTTCCACCTAGGATGGACACAGAGATGTTTCCATTAGCAGCGGGGGAGTCGGAATCAGACACTGTGAGCAGCGCTACCACTGTGCCAATTTGTGCATTTTCATCGACAGATGCAAACTTGGACGTGGTGGGGAAGTATCTGAATTTTACCACAGGATCATTATCATTCACGTCCAACAATTTGACGGTGGCTTCCGTCCTACCAGACAACGAAGGCGCCCCACTGTCCACCGCGTGGATCGTCAGCGAATACTCCTTCTTACTCTCGTAATCCAAACTTTGCTTTATGATAACGGTACCATCTTTGGGGTCAATTTGGAAGGGGGTGCCCTCGTCTAGGAAGTACCTGATCTCCGCATTGGTCCCGTCGTCTTGATCGGACGCAGTGATTTGCAGGACGCTGGAGCCGACAGCAGCATCCTCAAACACACTTGCTTGGTACTGTTCATGCTCAAACACAGGCGGGTTGTCGTTAATATCCTGGATGGTGACGTTCACCTGGAGATAGCCAAATTTCTTAGGGTCTCCCTTGTCCTCCACTTCGATCAGGAGCTGGTAGGAGGGTGTGAGCTCCCGGTCCAGGCCCCCTGTCGACACCAGGTGCAAGAATGCTCCCTCACCACTGGGATTGACAGTAATATCCAAGCGGAATTTCCTCTGTTGGTTGCCCTTCACGATTCTATAAGTGGTGTGGTCCACGCCATTACTCCCAATGTCAGAGTCGGTGGCTGTGTCAAGGATGACCTGACGACCGCTGCTGGCGTCCTCCTTGAAGGACACCATGATGGATGTGTCCGGGAACACAGGTGCGTTGTCGTTAATATCCAACACCACGATTCTGACCTCCGTAGGGTAGGTCGGCTGGCTGGAGAGCACCACCACGTTGATGACATCGCTCTGCAGCAGCTCCCTGTCCACCACCGACGAAGTGGAAATCACCCCAGTGCTGCCGTTGATGGCGAAAAGTCTGTGGCTCTCACTGAAGCGGTACGTGAAACCAGCGCGGGTCTCTATCTGACCCACGTAGGTCCCCGCGGGCTGCTCCTCCAGCACGCGGAACTCTTGGCGGACTTGCGTGGACGCCGAGTAGCGTGACAGAGTCCACAGCAGCAGCAGGAGCGAGTGAAGCCGCGCCATGGTCAGGTCAGCCAGCCCGGTGCAGCTTGAAGCATCCACACTAGACCATTATTATAATCCAAACTCGAGGAAAGTGGAAACTTAACTTTCAACGGTGATGTTCTTTTGAGCACTCAACTCCTGCAGTGATGTGTGCTCCTCATCAGTGCAACATCCATGGGATGGTGAAAAGCATTCCTGCAACATACAAGAAACTTCCCCCCCCCAACCCTCTTACGTTTATCCCCTCCAAAAAGGCGCGTCAAAATGTCACTCAAAGTATCCGTGCGTAAAAGTGGATCAGAGGAGCGAGGAGCGGCGCGCTGCCCTGGAGGGAAAAGAATAACGGACCACTTGCGCTTGCACTCAACATTGCGCCGCTACTCGGCAAAGTCACACTAGAAAAAGTTAGAACAAAGCTGGAGACGGGGCAAGCTCCCTCCCAGCGACAATCCTATTGGATGGAGCTGAGCGCGCTCGCACCGCCTCCGTCACTTTCCATTGTTACATGCACACGCGCACTAACACGCTCACGTATAAACGCACGCACACTCACGCTGTTCTTGCTACTGCAGGAGCTGTCAATCATGCCGCACGCTGGTTATTACACTCCTCATACAACTCATTATTACGCCTTTAAAAAGTGCAAAGTGTTTTGAAACTCACAAAACACAAAAGAAATAGCTTTTCAAAAGATTAAAGTAAGAAACAAAGACAAAAATGTAGCTAATAATCACACAATTTAACCATGTACAATATGAAAATACGTTGCACTTTTTTTAAAAACAATTACCATGTGCAAAGAAAAACGACATGATTGGTTGGTCAATTTGATGTAACAGCTCGAAACCATCTATCTGTCATAATTTTATTCATTGTTTAATGTATTTTTTTTTATGCCATTAATACAACACATTTTCCATGACAAACGCAGGTTTAGATGAGCACGGGGCACTTCTAAAACTGGATAAGTAGCACCACTTAGCGGTTACAACGTGCTACAGCAACAGTCAAATCACATCGAGATGTATAAACATTTTTGTAAATCAAGGTGAAAACGTGTTTTTATTATTGATCAAAATGTAAAAAAAAAAAAAGAAAACTTGAATCCATTGTTACATTTAAATGTATGTCACATTGCTAATACATTGATCTCAAAGTTAACGTGCAATCATATTAACAAGAACAAATAAATGAATGGTGAAGGGACAGGAACAAATGTAAAAAAAATAAAAATAAAAAAAATTGTCCAGGAACAGGATCAACAATCCAAATGAAGAATGAATACAAATGAGATTAAATAAAAAAAATTGAAAAAATACAAATAACAATTCAGTGTTATAACTAATGCTCTCAGTTACTACTGTTACTAAGGTTACTTAAGTTACCAATGCTGGTAGTGTTAGTACTAGTGCTAGCAATGTTTTTAACGCCACGTTGAGATAGCTCACTTTCTATCTGGATACAAAGTAGGACATGAGTCAAATCCAGTAATTAAATTAAGGATGAACTGAAACGGGCAAGAAGAGAGACAAGACGGGGAGCACGTCAAAGCAGATTATGTCTCACAGGACACGTGATAAGAATTAGCCGGATACTAAGCTGGCCAGCTCGAAAGCAGGAAGGCAGGTCACTTTTGCTGGAGTGACTGCACGTGTTGTTTTATTTGGAATAGGCATCACTTTAGGACAACATCAGTAAACAGCCTTCACAAACAGTCCATGAGAACAGGACAAAAAAAACCAAATGGACAGGTCAGGAAGAGGAAAAAAATAAAACTTGCAAAAAGTACAGAACAAATAATAAAAATGAATCCAGGAAAAGGATTAACAGTGGAGTTGATGGTCCAACAAGTGAAACAAGGATCCAACTACAGATGATGAAGCAGTAATAAAGACACAAATAGATGGTCCACGACCACAAGTTGGATCAACGATAAAAACAGATGGAACAGGTCTGTAAATAAAGTCTAAAAATCCTTTCCAGACATGAATGCAGACCTATTTTAGTAACTTTGGTAAGCAGTCAATCCGTCTTTGCACACTCGGAAAGTTATGGAGACCAATGTTTCAAGGATTGATATTTATTGATCAGCGATGCTACCAAAATGTGCTCATATGGGCCTCATTTATTTATAAATAGACTTTTGTTTTACATGTTTGTTTTGGTTTTCTAAATGTGCTTTTGTGTGCGTGCGTGCGTGTCTGTGTGTCGTGATTTTTGTAAATGTGTTTATTTTCCCATCTTAAATTATAACGGCATAGTTTAAGTTTCCTAGCTCATCACAAGTGCCAAATAGGTCTATTGTAACAGTACTATTCATTTTAAAGGCTGAATAAATGATCAAAATACCCTTTTCCATTTATGTTCTGATTTGATGTTTTGTACAGTATGAATATAAACCTAAAAAGCGGGATTATCAACAATTTCATAAATAAATAAATAAATAAATGAATAAATAATCATTACAATAATAATAACACTATTATTGCCTTACTGGTCGATTTGTCATTGATAGAAAAAATAACATATACAGTAAATGTATTTTATTTAAAAAAAATAATTTATAAAATATTAATTTAAAAATATGATTCAATATTGTACATATTTCATTCATTGATTCAACCAATTTTACATGTATTTTTTAACATTGTTTCTCTTTAATAGATCAATTACAAATAAAGATATAATTCATTGTAAAGGGTCTGTAAATTGGTTAAAAACATTCCAACAACATGACAATAGTTAAGTTTTCAGACATAGGTACCGTAACGAGAATGCTCTGAGTGTAATACCAACAACGATGGATAGGTGTCACGGTTGCATTGTTTTAAATATCCTCGCTCTTAGCGTCATCATTTCCGTTTGCATCTCGGTCTTTGAAGTCATGAATAGAACACATGTTGAACGTAAAGAAAACAAAGAAGGTCGTGACTGGACCGTACTGTAAACTTTTTAAAATGTGCCTTTTTGCTAATGGTCACTTAAGTATGGACAGAGGGACAGACACAAAGACAACATTGGAACAGACAGATGACTTGACAGACAGATAAAGGTCGCTAGGTGAACGGACTAGGTTAAAGATAGATTTGGATTTTTTTTTTTATGACAGTAAGCTTTTATTTGCTTTTGACTTTTAAGTTGAATTTTAAATGTCTTATTTATGAATGAACAAATGAAGACCGGAAATATGACAGAGAGAAAGATGATCAAGGGACAAAAGTCCCAGAGGAGATATGGAGACAGGATATAAAGGCTTGTTTAACAATAATTCCCAAAGGTTGGAAGATCCTCCCCATCAAAGCTCCTAGGACACTTGCCAGAAGTACAAACACACATTACTGAAAATAGATGGCTTGTGAGCATGTAAATAATCTCTTTACATTCAGCTGTCAAATTTTAAACATCTTCTCCGGTGCTGCGATTACCATGTCATGTTTGTCAAGATAATCGCTGTCAAAGTGCAACCGTCGTGCCATTAAATACACGCGTAAAACCCTTCAACCTTTCGAGTGGACTCGCTCAATCTAGCGATCGTGTGTCACGAATGGTAAGTAGAGGTGCAGGCGGATCCCCGAGGCACGCATTAAGTCAAACTCAACATCAGATGCGTTTACGGTATCGAATCCCTCGTTGATTGCGAAGCGCCTAAAGGAAACATAAATCAAAAGCTGCAAATTGAGCCTCAAGCTATGTTTGGAAAAAGCCTTCTCACGGCAAGACCCGCTTTGAAACATAACGTCGCTCTCCTTATAAGCTCTGACAGAATCTTCACACTCAGCTCCATTAGGAAAGAAGATTGGGAGATTGGGGGGAAGGGGGGGTCATTCTACCGAGGTCTCGATTTGTGCAGTTTCCAACACTTAACTAATCTATTTTGCATGCTTTCCACTCAGGACTTTAGTAGCTCTTGTCTTCGTTTTGACATTTTAATGTAATCCTGAGGAGACCATGTGCTGCTGCTGCTGCCTTGTTCCGTTTTGTCTTTTCCAGTTTGGTACCTCACTCCCAAGAAGACTTAACATGGAATCTCAAGGCCTGTGAAGTTCATCTCTCTATCATCCAAAGAATTCGGATTGGAATTCTCCTGAATGTCCTTCTGTAATCTTCACTATAATTTCTACATTGAGATAAATAGAAAGTGAGCGACCAAATGACTGACCATAGATGGATGGTAGTACAGACAGGGAGATTCTAGAGTAAATTGAACGAGTGAACAGAACTGTACCAATTCCATCCCCGTTCAGGGTATGAATTCCTACGACTCAAATTGCATTAGAATCCAGATCAGTCTCAAGTGACTTCACTGACGTCAGCCCTACTTTAGCGAGACTTTGTGGGTAAAGTTTTTCAAAGACAGGAACGGTGTTCCCATTAGACACTAACTGGAAAATCTTTTGCTTTCACTGGCTTTCCCTTCTATTAAGATGAGACATAACCAATCATAATTAGGTGCACTTAATCTTTAAGTTAAAGGTTCAATTACTCACCTGCACAAAAGTGTATAAGAGTCAAAACGAGCTGGCAACCTACTGCATGTATGAACAATGAAAAGCAAATAATGTTTCAACAGTGTGTGCCTGCAGCGTTCGTAATGGGCCATAAATCTATTTTTATCACTCCTTCATTCCCAGGGATGAATATCCCCCTCCGCCAAGCATGAAAAGGTATTAAGTGTCCCGCTCCGTCGCAACATAGCTCTTACGGTATCTATGCCATCAGGATGGCACGATCACGTTTCATCTTTTGTTTTCCAGCTTTTTCGGATCGGTGCGCCACACTTGGCTGACACAGAACGCGCTCTCTGCACGTTGACACACTCGTAATAACCTGGGGTCGCCGTTTTATACACGCGACAGTGATTTTAACAATCAAGGATCACGTGGAGGGAATGGTTCGTACATCTGCAACAAACAGCAGGAGGTGGCAAAACTACAAATTCTTTGTACGAGAGAAGAAGAAATATTCGTGCAAAAATAAACTCTGATCGATTGATTGACTCGCTCAAAAACTGTGGCCCTCATTATTAGTATCTGAAACTCTACACAAAACAAAAGAAAATTAAAATAAAGGTTTCCTTGCTTGTGAAGTTGGGCAATACAATTGTGTTCTAAAACCAATGTATTAAAACTCTTAGATGCTGAAGGTGTTGGCTTCCCCAGAAAGAACCAACAATCTTTTAGTCACACAGTTTATCTATTCAAGCCTTTCCACTCCTGCTCATAATGGGACTTACACATAACTATTCAGCCCCTCTGATAAAATAACGACCTTGGATGTTTAAAATTGTGTTCTCGCCCACCCACCAACATAATTCCTCTGTCAGTCCAGTTCAGGGCCACCGTGGAGGAAAGCCTTTAGGCCAGCAGCCGAAACAGTCGGCCGCCGCTCTATGAAATGACTCACGAGAAACTTGTGCTGTGGTAACTGTCAGTGTGTTTTGAGATAATTAAAAGAGAGGCTTTGGGGGGTTGTTTAGGCCAAAACATGATCACATAGTCGGGGAACAACGGCCTCCGTGATGAGCGAGAGATTAGTGTTTGATCTCCTTGAGGCAGTCTCATCATGCGTCAGATGGAGCGCATGGTGGGGCCGCTTTAAGAACCAAGGCTGCCCTCAGGTTACTGCTGTGCCACCCACCTCCATCACCACCTGCCGCCTCATTCAACCAATCATATTGTCTTTCTCCTTATAAGTTAGTCAGCGCATTTAATTTTGACTTTCTCCAACATGTGAGATCTTAGCCGATTATGCTGTGTATTTGCAAAGCCAACGGACGCCCCTTCTTGAACCTGTCTTGGGAATCCAAATGTTGTGGACTGCGCATGGCCTGGTTGAAGAGAAACATATCTGGCTATGTCTCCCAGCCTTGTAATTGTGGGCGTGTGGAAATCATGTTCACTCACTTTGACAACCTAAATCCAAGATAACAGACGTCCGGGCCAAATAATTTTGCTGGGGAGCAATTAAGTAACTGGATCAAACTAAGGATTCAGCACCCCAAATACTTAGTATACCAAATACCAAAATATTAAGAATTCTGGTGTGAGACTTGGGCATTCTAGATGACTAGACTCATCGTGACTTCAAACAATCGTGGTCTTGATGAGATCACAATACACAAGGTAAGTTAGCAAAGTCTAATTTGGTATACTGACCCGTGTAAGTGGACTCATTTGAAACATAGCGAAATTAGATGATTCACTTGAATCAGGTGACTGACTAGATTTAGTGGAGTCGCAAGAAACTCTGCTGACTCAGTTGATTCAATTGAATCAGAAAACTGACCAACTAGTGGACACACCTGCAAACCCCAAAGACACGAATGATTTTGTTGATTTGGGTGAATGACTCAAGTTAGCTGATTTACCGGAAACCCTGAGGATTCAGTGTAATCATGTGACTGACTCGAGTTAACATCCTCAACACCACAGATTCAGTTGACTTGGGAAACTGGCTTGAAGTAGCTGACCCACCAGAAACACTGCCAAATACAAAAATTTACTTCACTGACTCGATTTAGCAAAGTTACAATAATCATAGATGACTCAAACGATTCAGTTCAATCAGGCAACACACTCAAGCAAGTGGACTCCCAGAACTCGAAAAGATTCAGTTGAATTGGTTTACTGACTCAAGTATGTAGATTTAACACAAAAACTGCAGCGTCAGATGATTTGGTTCACTGACTTGAGGGAGCAGACTCACTAGAAACACAAAAGACTCAGAAATCAGATTTGGTTCACTGACTTGAAACTGTTGCATTGTTAACCGTCACAGCCTCTTTGTGAAGCCAGCTGAGCGGGGGTGTTGGAGGGTGTAGGAGGCTGCAGGTGGCGGGAATGTTAAGACCAGGCCTGTACCTGTGACTCAGTGACCACAGGTGTCAATCAAAGTGGAGGAATGTGGTAAACAAAGCCTGTGTAGTCCCACTTGGTGTGTGGACGCTAACGATGCATGAGTCACATGATCATCACAACATGTAGAACCTTTATGAGTCCTGACAGCACTCGATGGGTCCTCCTTCGGTTTAGCGTTTTCCAAAGGCTTATTTGTAGTAGCAGCGTGTGATGAAAAAACTTAGGTGAGAAATTTGACTAGGACTATAGGAATATAAGAGTTACTTTTGAGTTTTGGAAATAGAAAATCAAACAAACAGTTATTAACCATATTCAGATTCGAGAAGACTATCATATCACGACATATATTGTTATTGTGGTATGTATAAAATGGCCTTTATTATGACAATAGTTTTTTTATTATGCTATAAAACACAACACACTATTTTGAGGGGACAAACAGACCCGTACCAGTTAAAAGAAATTAATTCAGTAGTGCTGCTATATAGAATTTTTAAATATAAACTCAGAAGAGGTACATAGCCAACAATTTTCAGATAATAAACAAGAAAGAAACTGATTAAAGGAACGGAGATGTTGATAACATTTATTACACAGCTCTCAAAAGTCAAAATCAAGATGCAAAACGTTAAATATATTCAGTATAATATACTACAATGTTCTAAGTTGTCTCGATCATATCCAGACAATCAGAGCTTTTTGAACCGTCTTTCACGTTCAATTCGTGCTATAACTTAAAGATCTGTGATTCTCATTCTTGCATTTCAATGTGTTTGGATGAGGTGAACATGCAAATTTAGACTCACAAACTGCTATACAAAAATATTTATTTTGCGTCTTGTGTAATTTGAAGGAGTAAGAATACCTAGCTATCTATGCATGTTCATTATTCGTCATTTCCCTGCACAAATTCTTGGTATTTCCTATATATCACCCAGTTTTTATACAATATATAAAATTTGAGGATAAAAGAAGACAATAGATGGCCTCTAGCAAGATCCCTCTTGTACTTCATCAATACAATTTTTGTATAGAAATGATACGGACATCATAAACCTAGTTGCAAAGGGAACATTTAATCATCTTTTCAGACTTAAATATTTCTCTGAACATGTTTCTGCATCTAATTGCAGCCTGAAATGAAAACTAAATCATGTTGTTGGCTGTTTGCAGTCAAGGGATGATTGAAGTCCGAGTCAAAACGCAACGCCTGTTTCCTCCTTGATCCACATTTGATTTACTGTGCTGGAGTGAGGCTCATCTTGCCGCATTTAAAACATTGTGCTTCTTCCACCGTCTGGTAATGAACTGTGACTTAATCCTATTTGTCTTTTTGCCAGGATCCACACAGCCGGCTGTTAAATCTCAACACCACCCTCAAAGCTTATTGGACTCCATTTGTCTTCGCACTCTCACTTCATTTTGGGCCTGTTTGAAAATTCACTCTGACACTCCTGTTCAGCTCTGAGAGTGCGTAATCCCATCCATTTAATTTTCAAATGCACTCAATGTTCTACACCAGACATGGGCAAACTATGGCCTGTGGGACGGATACGTAAACAGTGTAGATTAGAGTATTCATATTTCAGAGGAACCTTAGCAACTGTAATTTTTGTACTAGAATGTAGATTTTAATGGAAAATATTTTTTTATTGCAAAATCTTGAGTTTCTGTCAAAGTTTCTGTTCACTCTTGAAAATAACACACTTTGAGTAACACAATGACTGTTAAAGCTGACTATGGTAGCTCATCTGTGGGAAACAAGTATTTTTTGTTTGAATTTTTTCCACTTGACCTGAGCAAAGATTTGAAGTGTGGTAAAAAGGGAAGCGAAAGACTTGATCGAGTCAAGAAAGGAAAAAGAAACTGAAATATTTCTCAAAAATGATGACCAGAAGTCGATGAACTGTAGTTACATGAACTGTTGTGGACAGTCAATATAAATGTGTTCATATCCAGCCAATCAGAGCCCAGATAACCCCATAATTCCTGTGGTCCAAAGAAAAAAATCTTGATGATTTAATGTAAAAGCAGAACCCCTAAGACTTTTTAGTTTTTTTATCAAGACGGATCTAAGGTAAGGACGTTTCATGGCTTTATCATGGTACACTGACATAAATTAGCTATTGTAAAACATAAAGTGTCAATTCCGTAATTGTGAAACAAGAAATAGTAGGAAACAGCAACATTAATAAATATATTTGAAACAACAATTGTTGCATTAAAAAAAAATGCGTTTAAAAGTTGAGGGTTTTTTATCTTTGAGGGAGGGAGCAAGGGAGGTGAAAAAAAAGTAAATGTGTCTTAATTTGCAGGCTAAATAGACTGATTGGTTTTATTATATTTTGAAATGCTTACAACGCCTTTTTAACAATGGTCACTAAATAGGACCTATCCTACCATTATCACAAAATCAGTAAGTAATGTTTGAAATTTGTGACAACTGACTACCATCTTTTTTTCTGTATCAATCTATGAATTGCTCCTTTTTGAACTAGAAAAAATAAAGATTAACATGGATTCTATGGAACTTGATGAATGCGGCTATTTAACAAAGAACTTAACGACGCAGGGGCTCGTCACTGAAGGTAATGTACAATAATTATCAACAAATTATCAGTTCAACACAGTATTTCTTTCTTCATTTATTTTTGTTGTATTTATTTATTTATTTATTTATTTATTTACTTATTTGTTTGTTTGTCTATATTTAGTGAAAAAGATTTAACAATAGCCCAATCTTGGTGTGTCATGACTCGTCCCCAGTTGTTTCCTTATGTGTATGTTACCATGGTTTCTGTTCGCGTCACCCCTCCCCTCCTCTGTTACCTCACAATAAAGTCCTGTCTGCCCCTCACTCCCCTGTCGGATTGTTCTCGTCTCTCACCTGCAGTCTCGTCGGTTTGTCTTTCGGTTCGGTTAGTTCCTCTCCAAGTTGGTCTGTCGGTTACCCCTGTCAGTCTGTCTCCGTTATGTTAGTTTGCCGGTTCTGTTGGTTTGTTCCCCTCATCCTCCCTTCCAACTACCTTTTCCCCCCAATAAACCCTGGTCCAAACTGAATTTGGCCGCCCAGCTCCATTTCCGTCTGTGCCACGGTGTAAACTCACAATATTTTTCCTTTCAATTATTCAGTGAACTTTCAACAAAGAAAGAAGTCATCCAGATGCATCACTGTGTGTCTTGGTTTGCTGTGCGCTGTCCTACTGGCCGGTAACATTGGGCAATTTATCAACTGTACGTCACCCCTAAAATGTGCAAGCATGAGTCAAGGGACATTGTTTTCACTGATTTCAACACTTTAAATCTATTTTTACAGATGAGGTATTGCCTGTTATTTCAATTGAGAGCCAAGCTAAATCTAACCACCAGACTCAAGAGACAGATCACCATCTCTACAAGAATAGCTCTCTCACTGACCATGTCGATACAAACACGCTTGAGCTGATGTTGAAGAACCTGACAATAGACAAAGACCAGTTGCAGACCAACTACGATTCTTTGGTATCAGACAGAGATCACCTTCTCGGCAGCAAAATGGTTTTGACTGCCGAAAGAGATGAGTTGAGGGCTAATTTCCACAGTGTGAAGCAGCAGCATAATAAGTTACAGACCAATTACAGTCTCCTAAATAGAGAGAATACTGTATTACATACCCTGAATAGTGCTCTGAGGACAGACAAAGACCAGTTATGGGCTAGTTACAGAGTTCTTGTTCAGCAGAAAGACCAGTTACAAACCAGCTACAATTCCCTCGTTAAAGAGCAGGAAGGTTTTCGAACTACTGTGGCTGCTGAAAGGGATGAGTTGAAGTCCCACCTCAACAAACTGGAAAAAGAGAAAGACCAGTTACAGACCACTTATGAGTCTCTTGTTAAAGAGAAAGATGAGTTACAGAACGGTTACAACTTCCTCATGACAGAGAGAGAGCTTCTGCTCACTAATAAAACCAATGTGAAAGCAGAAAGAGATGACTTCAAATCCCGCTTTGAACATTTAAAAAATGAGAAAGACCAGTTGCAACGCAATCAGTCTTTACTGAGGAAGGACAAAGACCTGTTACAGGTCAGTTATGACTCCCTGGTTCAAGAGAAAGATCACCTTCAGGCGAGTAAAACCACCTTGTCCGCTGAAAGAGATCTGCTGCGGTCTCACTTCGACAGTCTGAAGAATGAGAAAGATCAGTTACAACGCAATTACTCTTCAGTGAGAAGCCAGAAAGACCAGTTACAGGCCAGTTATGAATCCCTCCTAAAAGAAAAGGAGCTGTTACAAACCAGCTACAATTCACTCGGTAAAGAGAAACAGATCCTCCTGACAAGTAAAACCACATTGTCGACTGAAAGAGATCAGTGCGTGTCCCGCTTTAATGATCTGAAGAGCGAGAAAGATCGGCTACTACGCAGTTACTCCTCATTGGGAAGCGAGAAAGATCAGTTACAGAACCGTTACGCATCCCTGGCTCACGAGAAACAGCTACTAATGACCAATAAGACCAGAGTGGCTGCTGAGAGAGATGTGGTAAAGTCCCTCTACTACGAAATTAAAAATGACAGAGACCATTTACAGAGAAATTATACTTTGCTGGAGGCTGACAGGGACCGACTGGAAAGAAATTACACAGTGCTGAGGATAAGTAGTAGCATGTGTCAGATCAGGAACAGTCAGCTGCAAAGACAAAAAACTCACGGTGACTGCAACACTGTACGTGTTGAAAAGGAGCAGCTACGCCTAAATCAAAGCAGCCTGGAGACACAAAAGTACACGCTTCAGAAGATAGTGGACAAGATGACTGCCAAGATGAGCAGTAAGTACTTTGGACACCGGTCCAGTGATGGCCCGATGGCGTCATTGATCTCTCCATTTTGTTTATATTCTGTAGGCATGCTCTGTGGGGTCGGTTGGAAGAAGTTTGCCAGCAACTGTTACTTTTTGTCAATCGCGAGTAGGAGCTGGGCTGAAGGCAGACAGGACTGCATTAACAGAGGAGGCGATTTGGTTGTCATCAACAACAGAGAGGAACAGGTATGACCAACAGACTCCAATGTCAATGAGGCGTTCATTCACTTCGCTCCTGTGCTACACAAAGGTGGTTTGCTTGTTGTCTTCCCAAACAGGTATTCCTTAATGGTTTATTGGGACATGGTCAGCACGCATGGATTGGTCTGAGTGATCATATCAAGGAGGGAACGTGGATTTGGGTGGATGGGACCAACCTCACTATAGCGTAAGTTTTAGAACATGTCAACATTTTCTAGCAAAGTTCTCACTTCCAGGTTTTACTTCACTTAGTTTGAAGAAGGTTTGGAGAAGTAAAAGAGGGGAGGCAGCTGCAGTGCAATGTGATGCAACATGTACATGGCCGGATGGAAGCATTTCGATAATGTCGGAAATTGAGGTTATGTTCTGGGTGACAGATTCTGGCAGAATGGGCAGCCTAACAACTTCCGGAACCAGGACTGTGTTAAAATCCAGGGCAAATCATTTCTCTCGTTTGGAGCCTGGAACGATGACTCCTGTTCCCTTAAACAACGATGGATTTGTGAGAACTGATGACGATACATAGCCTTAGACTTAACCTGTTAGACTGAATGGATACCTGGTGACACTGCACATCTATGTTGAATTGTTTCAGACACTTTTTCTTAGCTCGTTTGATTATTTCAGTCCTATTTTAATGATTTCTATGTGAAAATGAAAAGCTGTATTTGTTTGGGCACTCTCGTCAAAGGCTTCACAGACTCATACTCTATTTACCATTCATGTAAATAAATATATACAAGGACTGGTTAAATTTTGAACAGCAGAAAGGGCCGTTCTTTCTTCCAGGGCAAAAGGGCATCAATCAGTATGGTTGGATGGTGACGGTTCAAAATGTTCTCCCATGAGGGTCATTTTGGGTGCGGTGGCTGTCAACCAATAATTGGACTGAGCCTTCTCATTAAGTGCAATCCAAAGTGTCACACCCACACAACCACCTTCTATCTCCAACCTTGAGGTGAGAGTCAGTGGGTCCCTGAGGACACAGTGGAGGAGGGCTCCGTATCTTTTTTTTTTTCGGGCACTGCTCAGTGCAAAGCACAAAAAGGCAGCACGCCTCCTCCATATTCATCAGTGGTGATTATGTGCTGACCTCTGTCTGGCATCAATCCCGAGTTGCTGGGCAGGCAAGGCAGGCATGGAGAAGGGAACGCATACGGATCTGACACAGCAGTCAACGAGATAACACCAGTGGTCCAAAGTAACAAAATACAAATAATTTGTTACAAGCTTAAGTATATATTTTTTAGGACTTTTTGGAAGGGTGTCTATTTAATTTTAGTCCATACATTTAAAAACAGGAATCTGTACGTCTTATATTTTCGACTCCATACTTCATTGTTACTTTTTTACATCAACGGATGAAGAACACAATGTAGATACAATGAGACAAAGTCAACCCTGATGGAAATCCTGTTTGACTCATTGATTAAGAATTTATGGATTTATATCTTGTAAAAAACACATGGAGCAACAAGAACCAGGGAATAGAATTGACAATGACACAACTGAGAACGATATTTCTCCTGCTTGGTAGCGGGTGACGAGCACTTTCAGGGCATGGAAAGCCTAGCGATGACTATGTGGGTTATATTCCAGTCACCAAAGATTTGATTTTGATTTTATAACCCATTTTGATGCCTCAGATTTATTTCAATCATTTAAATTTGGCAGAATTTTTAACAACACTCAATTCAAGATATTAAATCCACTTTAGTAGCGTTAAGGCATTGAATTAGTTTACAGACAGTTGTTTTTCTTTTTTAAACTCAAGCATCTGTACTTCTAATTACAGTTTGAGTACTGTAGCCACCTATGTCTGTCACAGAGTTTGAGTGAGACAGACTTTGAAAATAAAAATCCACAACGCAAAAATGCACAAACAACTATGTGGGCGTCCAATTCCTAATTTTAGAAGCAGTGCTGTGTTAGCATGAGGGGGAAGGTCTCATTCGGGATTAAATTACACAATTCGGCTGCAGCGTCGATACTGCTGCCTCGCAACGAGATCAATTATGGTGATGTGGAAGGGCGTAAATAGTGGTGTTGCTTAAGAAGGTGCCATTTAAACACGTTGCCAGTGTTCATCAGTCTGTCAGTCAAAAGTGCAAACAGGTCATGTTATCGCCAGGGATTGAAAATAGAAAGCAGATGTTCCATACTTTATATCCAGCGGTAAAAAAAAAAAAAAAAAGTAAAAGGCAAGGCTGGATGAATCCCTGATGAAGCTTATTTCCGTTTTTCTAGCCAATAGTCTCATCCACTTCCGTTACATTCTTCCTACTGTATCATGATTTTCTCCCTGAAGGTTTAATGAAGCGTCAAGAACCCAACACTCATTGAGTTAAATTTGTGATTTGGGCTCAAACATATTTGTGTCGCCATCATTTAAAAAATTGAAAAAACAAAAACTACCAATTTGCTCAAAAACTCATGCACTGCAATGAATGAGGATACTCAATTAAATTTTTCACCAGGATTGGGGACCGTGTTGATCCGGCACCTGACTAGGCAGTTTAGCAGTTGTGGAAAAAGTCAACCTGATGCAATCTGATCTTTGTTTAGTCAAAACAAACAAACAAAACCAGCGAGAGGGCGATGAGACGGCAATCACTGGTGCAGCAGACCGCCACATAGCCACGGCAAGAGCTCGTATCACCTTCCGACACCTTGCCATTGACGACATGAAAAATTTAAAATAAATACTTAAGTAATCCGTACTCGGATGGATGGATGGATGGATGGATGGATGGATGGATGGATGGATGGATGGATGGATGGATGGATGGATGGATGGATGGATGGATGGATGGATGGATGGACGGATGGATGGACGGACAGATGGATGGATTCGGTGATGAAATTTCAAAACTACATCAAGGTAACGTAATATGAAAATATCCACATAATTTGTTTCTGTCAATGGTACTTTGTAACTTTGAAACTGAATTCTAGCACCACCATGTGTTGGATTGTTCACTGCAGAGGGGATCCATGTTTTGGCGGCATTTCACATTACTGCATGTAGCGGTTTGAGAGCAGAAAAGAGCAAATAACGAGGCACCATCTCTAACAACGAGGCAACTGACGATGATGGACGTCCGTAATCGCGCTTTGTCGTGCGGTCAAATTTTGACAGATTTTCCATCTGAGTTTGTGTCTAAGCTTTTGTAGGAGTCCTTTTCCACTGCGTGTGCTCATGTTTCACTTAAGGCTGCAGAAAATCATTCCAAAGAGCAAAGTCTTATGCAAAGCTTTTGAGACTGAATGGTTCTTTGGCAAACAAAGATGACTGAAGGGTTGCAGGAGCACAGCACAAGTGGCGTGGTTTGATGTATCAAATGGATCCCTTGGAGTCTTTTCTACAGTTTTGGTACTCAATGGTCAGACGAGACCTTCATGCATTTGATTTCCTATCCGTTTCTTACTAATGTGATTTAACTTGGGTTTCTAAATAATCTAGTTTCGCCTGTATGTTCTGACATATTTGCAATATGTTGCTCATCTTTGTCTTTATCCTATCTCCTCTCAGCATACATTTTCCACTCGCTCTTCCATGCTGCACTAAACCACACACATCACATTTGAAGAAATAACAGGTCTCTTAATTGTATCGTGTCGAAAAACATACAACACGTTTTCTCCATTTCAGACGTCGGGAAGAAGACTCTGGTTTTGGTTTGAAAACCGTTGCCACGTATTAAGAGGACAAGGGAGTCTGCCAGACTGGTTTCTCTTTCCTCTGACGCACATGGTGAGTTGCATGTTTCCGTTTAGTTTACGCCACCAAGTGGATTAGCGCACGGCTGCGGAATTGTTTCTAAAGCAGTGACGTAAAGATGTGTTTAAAATCTGTGAGAAGGGAAATTTTGAAAACATACAAGAGGAAATGGATTGTTGCAGATTTTCATTTATTGGATTTTCACACAAGGATGACGCTTTTTGTGATGGCTTCATTAATAAACACACCCTTCCATGTCATTTAACCAAGGCTGAATATTTCACAGGCTTGAATGATAACTTTAACACTGTAATCTGAATGTGTGACGTCAAGTTGAAAAACATTCATGAGGTAAATTGCTTGAAAGGGAGAGAGAACGCTAACACAAACGAAATACAAAATATTTATTCAAAAGGCTTGGTGAAAATTCAGGCATAGTCAATAATCTTATCAAGACCTAAGATTACATAGCTTTCATTTTCTACATTTTTACATAAACCTATGAGAAAGTAACCAACCCCTAACCGTCTAACCCCCTAACTCTAGCAAATCATTAAAAGGTACGCCTTAAAGTGTCCCCTTTGTATATATGTGTTGTTGGTAGCATTTGTTGTACTCCAGACAACCTTTCCAAACTACCAGATGCACTTGGAATGACCGTGTCGTGCTGAACAAGTACTGGTACAATCTCATCAACATTGATTTCCACACATTTGGCCTTTTTCTGAAATATTTTGACAGCATTTTTTTCTTTGCCTTTTTACTCCTACACAACCACACCGGCAGCAACATAAAACAGGTTGCTCGGCAGTAGATAATGTTTTGTTACACCGCTCGACAACTAGAACGCGGTGAGGATGAGGCCGGGAAACGAGCGGTGAGACGAATGTGCACTGCAAACGTGCCCTAGAAAACACTCAATCACACGTCCAAGAAGCATCAGCTCCAGAGGGTATTTTTTTTTCAACAACCCAACTAGACACATTATGTCTGGTGTGTGAGGATGTTTGCAAAACACTGTCTCTTCCAGCCGTCCCATTTTAAGTTGGCAAAGTTAAGAAAGAGGCAAGTTTATTTATAAAGCCCTTAATCACAGAAATGTCTCAAAGGGCAAACATACGGAACACTTGGGCCTGCAATTTGCTTGATTTTAAAATGAGGCTATGTGGTTTATTCATTCTGAATCTAGAGCCTCTGTCACACTTACCAGAAAAACCTTTTCACCCCATAAAATTTCCCACATCACAATTCAGAGGGGGAGCTTTGATTCCAACTCTGACCTCTCAAGTGGGCCTTGACTGTTCTTCTTGTGCCCGCGTGGGTTTCTGTCATCTTCATTGGTTGATGTTAAACTGATATTTTTTGTCTCCAGGTAAAATAAAGGAATTGGTTGTAATATTTCACTACTTTATAAAACCCAGTGAAATTTTATGAAGAAGCTGAGCTGGAAGTTTGAATTTGCTTGGCCTTGCCATCTAAAATGTCATGGTTTCCAGTAATGGAGCACAAGTCACCGCAGTAGCTCAAGAATCACTCATAGACAGCAGGGGATGACTCACTAAATTGTGGGGGTTAATCTGATTCCATAAACGTCTTTTACACTGTATTCCCCCCAAAAAATCCCAACAGAAGATCAGGCAATACTCACAACCCAGTGAAGCGGGATTTGCCACAACTTTCAATCACCAACAAAACATCCCATTATTGCTAATTAGATGACGGCATTGTATAAAGCCCAAAATGCCCAATGAGGAGTCCCACAGGGGTCTATGCTGGGTCCTCTACGATTTTATCATCAACACTCCTTCATATCTACATCATTTACAGAGAGATCTGTGACTTCAAAACAACTAACTTGCTTATAATAACAACAAAGCCTGTGCTGTGTTTTTTTATCGAGTTTCATCAATAAAATCAAATTTATGACGCTCTATGACTAGATTTGCTATAATATCACCACTGACTCCACCTCATGGCTGCATCAATTTGTGTTACCTTAAAAAAAAATGTTAGAAAGTCTTTCAAATTTGATGAAATTGGCATCTGACTTGTCGGACAGTGAAAATTGCTTTCAACATAATAGAAAAGGGATAATTGACTGTTGAGCTTCACACCCCTGCCCTGACATTCTGGCATTCCTCTTACACACTGCAAGAGTAATTCTTCCCCAAGTTTTATGTTGGCGGCATTTATCCAAAACCGTGACATTCGAAGAAAGTGGAAAAACATTGCCTTGAACAGATAGTAGGAATAGTCTGCCTTTTCCAGACATCTGTTAATGTTTAAAAATGTTTGAGTTCTTTGGCTCTTATATTGGCTTTGCTTTCAACATTAAATCAAGCTTTACTTTCTCTTTTTGACATTGACATGTATCATATTTTCCAGAACCAATTCATCGCCAGTTGTTTGCTTGTAAGGCTGCAGCTGACCAACAATTTCAGTCAAGCCAACTTTGCACTCTGTCAAACCAAGCACAAAATATGTCTATCATTATCGTTAAAACCACTGAACACATTGGACGTTGACGCTGACCTGTGCGGGTATAAAGGGAATTTTGATACAGCACTATAACCAAGTAACCCAGCGCCATTTGTCTGGCCGCCGCCACGGCTCATTCATTGACTATTTGCTGCGTAAGGCTCGGCCACACACATAATTACTCACATCCGCGGGAAATGGATACGCATCAGCGGCAGGAGATATAAAGAGGCTTTGGCAGCGCCACTTCCAGGCCTTCTGAGAAACACTGCACCTGTCGTAGGAGATCGGACAGCTTGCTGCATCCCGATAGCAGCGGGCCAATGATACACTTGACTTCCTGTCTATGAGAACGCTTACGCCGAGGGAAGGCTTCTGAGTGGCCATGGTGCTCCATTTAAAGGCTGTTGCATTGACCTTATTTGTCCTTTCTGTGACAAACTTGTTGAATCCTCGCATTCTTTGTTTATATTTTAAGGAAAAACAGTCTTGTAGTACATGCCTCGTGATAATAAACACAAATATAAGAGTATAGAAAATTTATTTCATATGAATAATCATTACATGCTACACAACACGTTTTTGTTTGCTCTTCTTTGGTAGGTCTGTCAGGCCAGTAATTTTGCTCTATTTGTCTTTTATTATACAGTTGCTAACCTTTCTTAATACAATGTGTAAAGGATATTAGTTAATATCAGTTAAATAATCCATCCATCCACACATTTTCTGAAATGCTTAATCCTAACAAAGGTTGTGGGCGTGCTGGAACCTATTCCAGCAGTCTTTGGGCAGAAGGTGGGCCACACCCTGAGCTGGTCGCTAGCCAATCGCAGGGCATGTCGGTTAAATCATTAGGCTATGAATATTAAATAAAATGAGGTGACCCAAGTAAATTCCAAGCAGTGCAAAAAGTCAGCAAAAACTGCAAAAAAAATAGGGCAATCCAGGACATTGTCATGGCAACGACAAACCATAACATGTCAGCGAAGGAAGCAAAAGATGATGAATTTTTGGAATTTACACATTCAACACTGACAGCCCCCCCAACACTGCTACCATCTTGTTCTGCGAGAAGGTTCACAGGCCATATGTCCTGCTTCTGCCTCCTCCTACACACGCACGACTCACACACACATGCATGCACTAGCAGATGGTGTTTGGAAATGGCAGCTCTTCCGTGACTTTCATACCCGCCTTCCAAGTTTTTCCACACGAGCAGATCCTCATGCATGTGTCAATTCACTCATGCTTTTATGATTACAATAATGCTAAATCTTGATTGTCCCTTTGATAGTTTTATTCAAGTCAACAAAGGTTCAACTGATGGATGTCTCAAAAAGATTATCCTGAGTGACTATTGTTTGGTGTGGGGACTCGGGAGTGTTGAGTCATTTTTCTCATGCCTTTGTCTGAAGATTACCCTCAAAGTTTATTTATCCTTTGGTGTGGGATGTATCGATTTCATTAAACGCTCGGTTATTGGCTGGATCTCAAAGATTATCCTATGGAATGTGTTGAGTCATGTTTGTGGTCAAACTCAACAAAGGATGTCCAAGAAATATTATGGTGAAAGTTTATCTTTTGGTTTGAGTGTTTGAAGAGTAGTTTTTTTCCGATGAAATCAGACGTATCTGAAAGATTATCCATCTTGGAAAGATAATTCCGAGTGATTATCCCTTGGTCTGAGGTGTATTACAGCGATTTTTGTTTTAACTAAATGTCAGCCAAAGCCAGATTATCGAGTGTATTTAAAAATATTATCCTGAGTGATTATCCTTTGGAATGTGTGTTCAAAATTATGGTTTTTTTTTTTTCGATCTTTACTAGCAAAACTCTGATTACCTGATGTCTTGGAAGGATTTCCCTGAGCATTTTTTCTTTGATGTGGAAAGCGTTACGAGTGATTTTTCAAATCAAAGTCAGCTACTGTCAGAAAAAATAAAGGAGCTTTATTTAACTGTTGATCTAAACTATCCATGTTCGAACAATTTGAATAGGACTATTTTGGAAACTAAAAGACGTATCTGGGACCGTGTCCGATGTTAGCCCCATTGTCATGGTAACCATGGCCTAAACTGCTCCATCCAAGACACAGTCGACTTTATTGAACCAACAAATGGTTATGCTGTGCTTTGTGGCAGAGATTTTATAAAAACATCATATAAATCATGAGCAAACCATTTGATTGCTTTTCCAGTTCCATTGCGTGAAACGTACAAAACACCCAAACACGGCGGTCTCTTGAGGGCCTTTCATTTGCTATAAACATTTAAAGTGCAGTGAAAAAGCAGTTTCACTCTTCTTGATTTGTCTCAAGCAGATTTATTACACATAATTGTTTTCCAGTCAGTTAACCAATTTCACTCCAACTCATTTCTCAATCACGAATGCTGAACCTAACTGAGGTCGGTGAGGTTTGCAGTTTGAATATTTGTCTGTGTTCTTTTGTGGTCTCCTGCACTCTTGGACTAATTATGGCTGGCCGAATACACCCCACTGGGTTTCTCAAATTGTCAAAACTCAACCGGACTTAACTTAACTTCTTTTTTTTTTTTTTTTTTTTTTTAGCTTGACAGGGGTGAACATTTGCCTTTGGATTTTATTTTTTTAACTTGTGGTTCAATTTTTTTGGCAGGTATTTTTAAGTGAGTTGCTGATTTTAATGAATCAATCAAAAAGATTGAACTTAGCTTTCCTAAAAACTGTTGATTAAATAATAGCAATTATGTTTTACATGAAGCCACATTGGTTTGGTTTATTGTCTAAAAACACAACTACAGTTCTTCAGCAAGTAGAAATATTCACATTTTTTTTTCTTTTAAGCCAGATTGCTCTTTTTAGTTACTTCATCGTTCCAGTAATCTGTCCTGCTTCCTTTTTGGATTCAGTTTCAAATTGAGTGCTTTTGTGTCTCCCAGGAAGTTCTGGTGTTATTTGATTTTAGAAATTTAAAAAATAAAACAACAAAAAATGGAAATAATTTTTCACGGTGCAGTAGAGGGGAACAAATATAAGACAGCATTAAGATGTGCTTCAACAAACATTTCTAAGGCTAAGCTGGCACAACAGACTTTCACACTGTGTTGCTTTTGTCTAGCTTCAATGTCGTGCAAAAAGCAGCTTTATGATGCATTTTTACGGCACCTGTACGCTGAGTGCCTAGCCGTATTTTCACCCTTGCAGAGGTCGTTAAGCCACCAAATTGAAGAAAAATAAAATTAACAGCCCCAGCACAGTGTGCAGTGAACTTTGACCCCACCCCCCATGCCAGTGCACGCTTGAGTACGTGAGTGTGTGTGCATGTGCGTGCGACAGCATGAGGGGTTAAGCAAAGAATGCATGAGCCTGCTGCTATACCTCGCATAATTGGACC
The DNA here is from genome assembly GCF_054491065.1 of Syngnathus leptorhynchus. NCBI lineage: Eukaryota > Metazoa > Chordata > Actinopteri > Syngnathiformes > Syngnathidae > Syngnathus > Syngnathus leptorhynchus. The sequence goes on from NC_141196.1 coordinate 7,980,352, forward strand.
ATTTGTTGCAAGGTCACACAGAGCAGTAGCAGCAACCCCCCCCCCGAAAAAAAATACTTGATAAAGGGAACCTGGCCAAAAGGCTTTTTTTTTAAATACTGTGTTCATATACTGCTTTAAAGGGGAATGAAGAAAAGTGGGGATTTTTTTGTGTTTGTGAATTTAGACAAAAATTTTACTGTGAAGAATAGCAAAACAACCACTAAATACAGTGTTTAAAATTTATTTTAGTCACTTTTATTTTTATATTCGGTGCTTTTGTTCATGCATAAATATTAGTAACAGAATTAATGTAAAATAATTTCTCTAATTGGCTCTGCATTATTTCATTCTCTGTGATTTATATCATGCAGTGGTTGTGGCAATGGCAGTGTTTTCCCCTCCTCTGGCTATTAATTCTACTGCCAGTTGAAGTTTACTGCCAAATTGCACTTCAAACAAAGAGATATGTAATGCACAATGAAAAACGCCATTGTCAGGTTAATGAAATGAGCAGCAATAGGTATGATGTTATCACCCTTTAAGCAAAAGCTCTTCAAACACAAACGGTGCATCAACACATGTAGAAAGACAACATAGCAATACTCGTAGGCATATTTACATTTTTCTATGCAAAATAATGACAAATGCTAATGTTAGGGGTCTGAGCGGCTGAAACTGATAAATGGCATTTCAATGGAGAAAAAGTGTTTTGTATTTTGGATGTCTATATTTATGATGATATATTTCTTGATCACTTGACATTTTGGGTCATCCAGGAATTCTACTGAAGAAGGTAGGCATGAATAATGCAGCAGGGTGGCCCCACCAAGAGGAAGTCGGAGCTGCAGGGAGAATGAACGTGACCCTCGCTGATTTTATGGTATGTGCAAATACAAAGCGTGTCCTTAGCTGAGTTGTTATGTTCTTAAACAAGCTTCTTTGCAATAAATGTACAAAAGGGAGCTCGAACCCCAAACAACAGGGAAGCAATGTTGATTGTAGCTCTGCAAATGTGTGTGTGTGAGAGAGAGAGAGAGAGACAGACAGACAGACAGACAGACAGACAGACAGACAGACAGACAGACAGACAGACAGACAGACAGACAGACAGAGCGAGAGAGAGACAGAGAAATAATAAATAAAGATTTAGGGAAACGCAAAGTTTTAATATTCCAAGAGTGGTTAGGATATTCTAAGAGAAAAAATCTGTTATGCTGCGGAAATTAAGTTGTATTTTTTTCAAGAAGCGCAAAGTTTTAATATTCCAAGAGTGGTTAGGATATTCTAAGAGAAAAAATCTGTTATGCTGCGGAAATTAAGTTGTATTTTTTTAAGAGTAGAAAAGTCAAAACAGATTGAGAAATAGTCGTAATTTGTTCCACCATTTCCAAATCCGCTTCTCTTGCTATTGGTACAATAATAATAATAATAGTAATAATAATAATAATAATAATAATCATCATCCTCATCATCATCATCATATCATCATAACTAACATTAAAGCTCCAGTTTTCGGCGAACGACAACTTTTTTCCTCTTAATACTCAAACACACACATACACACACATACACCCACACACCCACACACAAGATCACCTCATGGGACATAAATATTTCAGAGTTGTTAGTTCCAGTCTGCCGGCTTTCGACAAGCTCACAGCTGTGCAACAAACACCTTCCGGACTACGATGTTATAAGTTCATAACTTGTTAAGATTAAATACTTGAAACTGATCTGACTTCTCTGTTGAATCTGCAGATACATGTTTGGATCTTGTCATTCATCCTCCCAAACTATCAACATGAAGCTCCCTGGAGGGGTTTTCACTCAAAATACACACCTAGACCAGTATTTATTTTTCAGTTGCAATAAACCCCCTCGCCCAAGATACGTTATAATACATTATATAAAACTTGAAATATGATGCTAATTTGGTAAAATTGAGTCATAAAGAACACAAAATGTTATCTATTAGAGTTGTGTAGAACATATGATGTAGAAATTGGGCAGGCCTGTAGACTAAATGTATCTAAAGGGTCGCCCAAGTTTTGGATGCCTATTACAACATATCACACAAAAAGTTACACAGTTGATGATGACAAACACTCAAGACGTCAACACTTTTGATTTGTTTGTTGCCACATTTCATTTAATCCGGCGTCAAGGGCTGACAAATGTTAGGAAATAATCCATTCATCAATTAGGCGTGCGAGAACAATCCATCAAGAAATATAAGAGGGCGGATGAGTTTGAAGAAAGGGAAGACAGTTCCTGTGACAGGACCATTTGTCAGAGTCATTAAAGTGTCCAAAATTCAATGAAAGCATCTTTGGTCTCTTATGTTTTTGCTCGGCATTACATTCCGCACATTGAAATTCCGCGCAGTCACTCCTTTTTTTCTGAATTAGTGAATGCTCCTCATTTCTCCCGAGGATACCGAAGAGAGAGGGCTTGTCAAATATGCCACGAGAAACAAAAGTAAAAAAAGATGCAGGACTTTGGGCTCTTAGCGAGGGAATTTTAGAAATGGCAAAAGTGAGGAAACAAAATAACTTCAGCTGGTGTTATGACTCGTCATTGACTTTAAAAGAAAAAAAAAATTCTAAAGCTGTCTTTCCCACCCTTGAAAGCCACACAGCCCCTTCATCACCACAGACTTGATTTTCCCCCTCATCTGCACATGGTTTTTGACATTATACTTTATACTAATATTTATATTTCAATAAATAAAAAACTTAAATCATCTTTCCCCATTGAAATAAATGATAATACCATTAATCTGTTCCAGCCATCCAAAAAAAAGTTCTAACTTTTAATAGGAAAAAGAAAAGCACTCCACATTATGGTACTTAAGAGATAAACACAGCAACAATAGAATTAAAAATTGTAAATAATTAATTTTTCATGATTTTGTCCATTAATTCAATGGGCCTTCTGGTGTGTGCGCTTTAGCCTCAAGGTTTGCAATATAATACAGACAGAGAGAATATGCAAAGATTTGCTGGAATAATACAAAAAGACCATTGCATTAATCTGAAACTGCCCCTTTAAAAGAGGTTAAAAAATTTGTGAGTTTTGGAAACGAGGGTGAAAATTGTGCCATTGTTCCTGATTGTTGTTATTTTGACAAAAGTGCAACACAGACATGTTAAAGACATTTTGGTGCCCAGGAGATTTGGTTAACTGAGGGGAGGAGCTTCATCCAATCAGCCCAGAGCCCTAACGAGAAAAGAATGCCCTGCCACAATTTTGTAGCATCTGTTAGGGAGTTTTAAAGCTTTTGCAGGAATGTCTCTCACATGCAGATTTTCAGTATTCATCACTTCATATAGACCACAATTACTAAAGACTTCAGTCCATTATTTTTCAAATGGATGAAAATATACTGAGCTGCCAGGTTTCATCTGTTTCCCCACAGCTTACGTTTTGGAAGGGGATTCTCACAAGCGACAAACTCGACACGCTCACAGATTCTTGAGACGTAACTCTCATGATTGCAAAAAAAAAAAAAAACGAGCGCCCGTCAAACCCGTGGAGATAACATTTCGTGATTACCAATTACACCCAGCCTGCATTGGAGTGCAGCACCACACTTGATCCTCATTGTTTATTATTACTCCATTATCATTGTGGCTGGTGGCATATTGATTCTTTTTCTTGTTTCTTTTTGCTCGTCCTTTTGTAAAAGTCATTTTATAACGGGGTGCTTTGATTCTTGTGAGACGCTGGGAAGAGCAACGTACACCCCTCCCCATCCATAAACTTGACAAAATCATGCACCACCTACGCACACACACACTATTTCCACCAGTCGTCAATCATTTACTGGGTTCATCAATAGAAACACTATTTAAAGCCTTGTGAAGAACTGCAATATTAGATTCATATTAAATCACAGTAATGAGGCTACAGTGGAAATCCTGTCACAAACAGTGAAAAAACACAACACCCACCAGTATAATTGCCTTTATTTATAGTTTTGAACATCATATATGTGTCTATTTTAGGTTATTCCATAGACCTAATATAGACGTCTATTTTAGTTTATTCCATAGACCTAATATAGACGTCTATATCAGGTTGCAGAAATGGTTGTTAAAAACAAAGACATACAACTTCTGTACATTATTTATACAACTTACAGCTGGTTGAGAGTTTAAATTTTCTGAATATGATCATATTTGATGGTTTTCATTTGACCGGCTATATTAGGTTATTCCATAGCCCTAATATAGACGTCTGAATTAGGTATCCACATAGACAAGAGGTCTAATAGACATCTATGGCTCAGTGGGTATACACTCCCCAAACACAATCAAGTTGAATGAAGTCTTTCGTTCACATCAAAAAGCAGATCAATGCTCTTCATTGCACTCTGCAATATTGTTTTGCACTAGACGACACCAAATCTTGCAGCCTGCACAACGGAGACAAAGTTGCTGTGATTATGTGAAATGGGCAGTTGGTATACGCACACGGCGCACTGTGTGAAAAAAGTCGTAAGAAGCAGCAATATGTGTCTCTGCGGTGTTCCCGCGGGGTGGAATGCGGTCGTAAGTTGGCTTGTGCTGACAGACGAACGGCGGGGCAGCTCACAGAGAAGCCGCGATTCGCTGAGTGCGCTACAAATTGGCAAGAGAATGCGCGTTAAAATTCAACTGGGAGAATGTATTTACATGAGCATCGCGGGTGAGCACAATTGAATGAAAAATAAAGAATACATATATTTTTACCGCTTTTTTGCCTCTTTGCTGTCCTTGCTCAACGCAACATGAATACTTTATTAAAAAGTGAATTTTATTTATTTGGACTTTTTTATTAGCTCTTCAGGGACAGTCTTTGTTTTTTTGTGTTTTTTGTTTTTTTTGTTTTGGGCAAATCGCTTTATTTTTATTGCCGTGGTAATCCAAAATTTACTGTTTTGAAATATATTGAAATTATTTGTGAATGAAAAATGTTATTTGTGTATTTTTCTTTTTTTGGGGTAGTTTTTTTGTGTACTGTTCTGTGATAAATCATCCGGTGTGCCACCTGAAATAAACCAATTCATTATGACCCCCAAATTATTTGTGAATGAAACATTTTTTTGTGTGTAATTGCCAACCATAAATAGGAGCAGGCAAGAATGCTCTTCCACTAGATAACAAAAAGTGAACATGAATACACTTTGTGTTTTTCAGTGTAGTGTTTTACAAAGTGCTGTGCCATGACATTTTTTTTTCTTTCCTTTTTCCCCAATGTTGTGTCAATGCCTCTAGGAAAATACACAACACCAACTCCTTGATAGCCTACTATTAAATTCTGGAGTTTATTTGACATTATGCATCAATATTCGACTCGCTATATGTTAAATGACCATGTGACAATGTGACGCAGCGAACGGCAAGCCGACGAGACTCCAACTCCCAGCATGCCCCGAGGCTGGCGTGTGTTTTGCATGCGGCGGACTGAAAACCCACACGAGTCTTTGGGAGGCGGAGAGTCAGTCGGAACGCCGGGAAAGCTGTGTGTGTATCGGCTGGGCAGCAGGAGGAGCCTGCAACCGATCGGAGAGAGCGAGGAAAAGACGTCGAGAAGAAAAGAGAGCAAGGGGTCGGGGGAAAAGAAAATAAGGAGACCCATTTGAAAGAAAGACGCGAATGCTGCACGGATGAAGATATTGGAGCGGCAGCGGTCGAAAGGCTTCGGTGAAGTTTGCCGCTTGGAAAATGGACAGACTGGGTGTCGACTAGGGACAAAACACGGCGGAGAGAGACGTCGGCTGGAGGTGAGCGACCGTTTCTGGATTAAAACGGCTGTCGGTCGATGAGGAGGGAGGGGCGGGAGACGTTGGTAACCTCACATCTGGCTTTGTTGAAGTTCGTTAGATGGGTATCGAACATCTGCACCCGATGTTATTTTTTGATTGTCCGCAATATGTAGGTTGCTCCTCCCAAAGCGATGTGTAAAAAATGTGGATGCGAAGGAGTGAGGTTTGGTTTGAATGTACAAAAGACTTTTGGTCCACATCTGACCATTGACTAGTTTAAAGAATGGTAGAAAAGCTATGGCCCGTGGGCTGTATGTGGCCTGGAAGAGCATTTGAGCCACCATGCAATTCTAGATCACAATACACATGACAGTAATTTAGTTCTAATTCACGATACATTGAGAACAAACCTCAATGTTTAGGCTAGTGCGGGGTGTCTAAAGGTCCTAAAAATGACAACATTTGTTTTTGTGCACATAATGCCTGAATTATGGTTAAATGCCCATTTCCTCTTAAAATGCACAAATAATTAAATAAAGAAATACAAGTGTCATACACGAAAAATTGAACAAAACTTTCCAGAGTATTAAACCTTTTATCGTGGAATGCAGAATCAAATTCAGACATGTCAAGTAACAATTTTGGCAGATTCCTACTAGTAAATATATGTTGCATCAAACATTTTACTGGAGTTTTTCAGGGTAATGCATTTTGGTCATGGGCTACTTAACATAAAAAAATACACAAAAGTGTTGTTCGGGTTTAAAAATGCATACTATGTTTTTTATTTGCTATAAAATTTAAAAAATTTTGTTTTACCATTCAGCATTTTGGCATAGGAGAATGAGCAGGACCATTATGGCAAGGTATTATAAGTAGGTATGTCATTGCAAATATCTATAATTCTTCGGAAATTTCTATTGTAAAAGAGAGAATTTACCCAGTTAAGCCAAAAGAATAATATGAATTCTTTTGACAAAGAGGTTAAATTGAGCATGCTAGATGGTGCAGCTCCACTGAAATGAAACATTTCTTGTTATAAGGTCAAATCACCAGTAAGACAATCTCATCCCTACAAAAGCACATGTGTGTGTGTGTGTGTGGGGGGGGGGGGTTAAGTACACAAACAGGTTTTCCCCATTTCAGACTCAGCAGCTGAGTGCGGATGTGAGCTGTTTGGGATTTAAAGGCGCATAGGAAGGAAGGAAAGGGGGGGGGGGTTACAGTCGACGTGGACGAGAGAAACTGCAAGGGGCGCTTGCCAAGAATTCAGCTTGTTGTGAGCCAGGCGTGGATGTTTGCAGTGGAAAAGGGTGGAGGTGGGGGCAGGAAAGACACTAACAGCAAGCATCACACTTAGTTATGTTTAAACTGCTGTGGTCATACAACACGTTGGAATCAATGCATTGAACATACAGGTCTCATGTCCAATTTGTCTCCTTTGGCGTAGACTGCTACATATGTTGCCTTCTCTTGCTAGCCCATCGTTAGCAAGCTAGCTTGATAGGACTCTCGTCCAAAGCCAATATTGACCTGTAGGTTTTTGTGAAAATGAGACTTTGGATCTTCTGTTGCATGTGTATTTGAGTCCGTTTGTTTGTGCTGATTGACAAGGAGCAGAGTCGTGAGGTTTTATGAATAAAGAACTGTTTCGGATCATGTTTGACAATTGAATGATGATACACACTGAAATGTTTGTTTCCCGTTTACGCTCCGAGTAGTTGGCTGTCACAGGCTGAAAAAACAACAACGCTGTACGACATTAACAAACCATATGCTTTTGTTTTGTTTTTCCAGAGACCACTGTACTGCCAGCCCGGTCCATGTTAAAGTAATGGAAACACTACTTTTGGTGGCCACTGCCACGCATCTGTGGATATACGTGAGCGGCTCGCATGGCTAATCGTGTTGAGCCTGTCAGCCGATACGCTCAGGAGCGCCATGCGAAAGCGGCATGAGAATAACAACCAGGAGCGCTTTGTTCACGGAGAAGAAAAACATTGGAAGAAGTTGGTGGAAAATCTTGATTTTTGGCCCCGTTTTTGATCTCCAGCGTTTTTTATTATTTTGACCCAGATACGTCTGCGAGGCACGAACATTTTAGCAGATCACATCTAAATTCAACCTGCGTTTCTGTGAATAATAATAAAATGTGAATAATAATTCACTGCCTGACATAGTGAGGATGTGAGCGGCAGAAGGATGGGAGCCGTATGAAGAACAGGAGGACTAGCTGGAACCAGCATCAGCACAATGGCCCACACCAGTTTGCTGCAGGGGAAGCGCTTTTACTGCCGGGAATGGGTCTTTCACAAGATCCAGCATTGCCTTCAGGAGAAAAGCAGCACTCTGAGCGGGGTCACCGGCACCCCAAGTAAGCAGCCCTCCGGCGTAGGCGTGGCTAACCCGAGCAGCCTGACGTCCGGTACGGCGAAAAGCGGAAACTCCTGGGGTGTGCTGCTGGTCGGCGGACCCGGCAGTGGGAAAACAGCAGTGTGCACGGAGTTGCTGTGGCCTACGTCAACGCAGGGAGCCCAGCGAGGCCTGCACCAGCAGGGCCTTGCCTACCACTTCTGCCGGGCGGACGACTCGGACACGCTGTGCGTCGCCGGCTTCATCCGCGGCCTGGTGGCGCAGATCTGCCGCAGCAGCCTGGTGCCGGGATACGAGGAGAAGGTGCGCGACCCGGCTGTGCAATGCGCACTGCAGCCTGGCGAGTGCGAGAGGAATCCCACCGAGGCATTCAAGAGGTAAAAACTTGAAAAATTGAGCAATTATATCAATTGTGTGATTGTGATTTAAAATGTACATGTGCACAATGTTTTGCTGTCCGATGCTACATAATAGGAAAATGATTGAATTCCTTTACCAATTAATATGAAAGATTAATATTTGTAGTTGTGAACTTACCAAACATTTTGACTTGCAGACTTTTAAGCGCTCACTATACCAAACATGTGTGGCATAAGTCATAAATGAGACGAATTTAAGCACATGGCTTAACTCTCACTTCACTCCATTCCTTCTGCTCTGTGGCAACACCCAATACCTCAGAGACATCTCATGTGCTGCATCTCATTCTATTATGCTGCATCTCTGTCAGTTGAGCTCAGGGCTGCCTGGTTTGCTGCGGTGTGTGTCGTACTGTCGATTAGACTGCATGCGTGCACGGCACGCTGAACACTCACGTTTCTCGTCTAGTCATCTGCTGACGCTTGTTGCACTCTGAACATTACACACACAGACACGCACAGGGTGGAAAAGTAGGTCATGGCAAGGTAAATCATTTTTTAAACGCTCACCAGAGTCAACACCTTTCTTCCCTCCTGCCCCCCACCTGACACTCTTGTTCCCAGGGAAGCACTTGTCATCTGCTCATAATCACGAGGCCTCAGTTTACCCACAACTGTGACTCTAGTATGACCTCCCACTAAACAAAAAGCGAGTTAGTGAGGGAGCTAAAATAGGTAGTTTGAACCCAAGCAGGATGCACTTCAGCCAACCTTTTTGTGTTGTTTTGCGCTTTTAGTCTCAAGGACTAAAGGTATTTTTAATATAAAACAAAGGTTTCAGGACAGACGTGCAATAAATGACTGAAGATGTTGTAATAAAAGGTTAGTCCTCTTGTGGAATAATCCTACTTGGCGTATGTGCATTACATGTTACAATATGCAAGTAGTGAAACTCCAATGGCAAACATCAGTGATGTAGAAAGTGTACACTTTGCGAAAGTAGGTTGTAAACATTGCCCTCTTTTTACCAGTCTACCATTTTAAGCATTCATTGGCAACAAAACTTCCACTTTGAGAAGCGTTGAGGGTTTTTCAAGAAATGAATAAAATGCCATTTTCATTTGAACCCATCGACTTTGTCATGTGGTTTTCCGGAAATGAAAAATACAAGCACAGACATTATACTAGTAAGTCCAGTTTTAAGTCAGGGTTAAGCATAGTTTTTGAGAAGTGTTTTTATAATGCCTTTCAGGCTTCAAAATGGCATTTTTGTGGACATTGACAACAATTGTCTTGATTAGGAAATGAAATTAGTGTCACATTACAAGGCCCTTGCTCTTTATTGTTTTGACTACAACTACGGAGGGTCGTTGGTTTGTGATGGTCCCCACAAATGCCATTTCAAGGTCACAAAAGAAGTGTATGTTGTCATAAGGCCCAAGAAAGCGTGCACTCATTTACTGCCCTATTTACGGTTTTGTTTGATTGTTTTAAATGCATGGCTTAGAAGGTTGTTTCATACAAATGTTCACTATCACTCTGATTTACAATAGACAACGACATGTTCCAACGTACAAATTCTCCACAGTAAGAACAGAAGTCGGCCATAAACCGAGGCTCAACCCGAAGTGCTTTATTGGATAATATCAGAAGCGAGAATAAATTGGGATCATCGTACAATAATTATCTGATCATTCTCACTGGTTTTATATTGGCTATCTGCTTTCAGGGTGCCAGAATTGTTGGCTCTATTTGGTGAAAGAATAAAAAAGAAATGGATGGGAATAAAACTTTATCAGTGGTCCAGCGTGACAAGCCTAGGAAGAAAATTCACAAGGGGCTGCACATGTTTTGACTGCACACTTCCAAGGCTACTCAGTAAAAGGTTATACAGGTTGGATTTAGTTAAGGGTGTTGTTAAACAGTGTGTGTGTGTGTTTTTTTTATAATATAAAGGAGTGTTTAGCCTTTACTAGTGCCCGTCCCGCTGTGATTCTCAGCCAGCGGGTGCATGCGAGAGGCCCTTGCCAAATTCTTTGGCCTAGTCAAAGGCAAACAAGTCGGTTTGTTGATAGTAATCGCCAGTCGTGTGTTAATGCAACGAAACCGGTTCAGACACGAGTTGACGTCGGCGGCGTACAAGCCGATCGCTGCTTTTCCCACTGTGTGCGCTTGTGGGCAAGCCAGACTTGAGGCATTTTGAGTGCAGATTTGAACCGTTTGTTTGTCCAGTCTGTACACATTTGCAAAGTACCTGCACATTTCTCTTGTAAATGTTGTATTCTAGCTATGCGTTTTGAACTAGGCACTCGCAAGAACACTCGCTCCAAAGAAGCCGGTGGTTTGATGGCTTGGCTAACAGGCTCATGCAGCTACAGGAGATGGTTACTGATTCACAAGCCATCAAATACCATAAAAATACATGTAAAATTGTCATAATCATGTCATTTTAAGGAATAAAAACTCATTGAGTGATGACAATGGAGGAAATGCGGTAGATGTGACAGGGGGATTGCTATTTGAAGGCCTATTTACTCATCACGCTGTATCCAAATGTTGCAAATGAAATTGGGATCACATTGAGTCACATTGTGGAAAAATCACACGGTATAAAAATCAAATCAATCACTCGTTGAGGGTAATGCACAAGTACAAGGATACATCAAAAGACTTAAATTGTACTTTTTGAAAGTCCTGCCTGTATTTTCATTCAAAATGTTACTACAGGCTAAATCTAAAATTGTGCCCTTTTTGATCAATTTTAATATTTTTGCACACAAAACTGAGCCAATATTGATCATTGCTAATGCCAAGTGATGAATGATGCCGTAGAATATCTTAAATGTGGCTTCTTCAAACCTGCCCCCCTTTTTGGAGTACCTTTCAAATTCAGTCTGACAGGGCTTCACATTGTTGTGCAGATGTTTGTTCAGCTGTTGTAGTGTTACATTGCCACAAGATGTTTCTTGCTTTTGAAGTAGTGTATGACCTGATCACTTGAGTGTAAAGAAAAATAAAACTTCCTAAAGAGAAAATTCCAATAAAAATAAAAGGGATAAGATTTTCATTGATAGATGTTGTTCATGTTTATTGTTTGCATGACAACAGTGTTTTGAAGCTTGAAACTGGCTGCTAAAAGTTTTCGGCGTATGGGTTTTATGAGTGTGTCGCCACCGTGATGGTAAATAACAAGGAAGGATCGCAGCTTCGTGAGACACTACAATGAGTTCTGGTGCTCGCGCTACATTAACAACAAACACAGTAAACCTCTGTCATTGGGGGGTGGGGGGGGATGTCAGGGAGTGAACCCACCTCGCATGTAACCTGAACATTTGTCAGACATTAAGCAAATAAAGTCATCCTGGGTCGTGTTTTTGTCCTGAAATTTGTACTCTGCCGGGAAATCTTGTAGAGATTTCTACAGTGTGCAACATCGTTATTGGTATCGTACATTCTAAACAAAACAATTCCAAAACGCCGATCTGTTTGTCACAATCAAGCTTGAAATTGCAATCGATTCCCAAATCATTCACTACGATGTTTTGACTGGATTTTGGCGGTCATAATAATGCTTCCAACAGCTGCTCGACCTGTAGGCCATCTAACATGCCTTTTTTTCCTTCAGGACAAAAGAATTGGCTTCAAACGGGGGGTAGGGGGAATTAACGCAGTCATGTGGGCCAAACGAATTCCAGCACTTTTGTTTTTTGCTGATGGCACAAAAGTGTTTAGTTTAGTAGGTGTGACCTTATCTGGCTCCATGGCTGGGCCCACTTCAGCTTCTGCTGCAGTCCCCACAATAAACTGCCAGATGATTACGTAGTGAACCAAATGTTGTTGTTCTTTTTACCTTTTACCGTGTGAGAAATGGATGCCACAGTTAGAATTATATTAGCTACTTCCAAATAAACAGATTAGTTTTGTATTTCTGGCAACTCCATCAAACACTAACAAACTGCTTTGTTCTAAAGGAGCTGTTGATATTTTGTCAATTTACTGTGGCTCAGTAGTCTCTAAGTAACATTTAACAGAACGGGGAACTTTTCAGCTCATGGTAGGGACTTTAGAGTGGCAAAAAGCCAGAAATGAGGAAAAAACATTTGACATGTTTCCTCTTGGGCAATTGTGGGGAAATTGGGCATGTCACATGTTTTATTGCACATTCTAAACAGAATTTAAAGCTGAGCACGTTTCGGTTTCAACTACTCAAAAGCAGGCCAGATTTTCGTGGACAAATTGTGTATTTCTTTTCCACTGGTGTGTTGACTCCTTTGACTGGGCGGCACTACTTTTTGAGGTTTAAAGTATGCTACCCATGCCTTTCATGTGGTGCAGGGCAGCAGAAGATCAGCCGAAAATTAGGGCCTCATTTTAGCAAGCAACAACAACAATAACAAAACAGGGCTCCCACTTCCATCCATTCCTCTCTCTTGTGACACATCAACTCCAGTGGAGCAGAAATGGAGACGCGGCAGCAGAAACGGTGCAGTGATGACTCAGCAATCTGTGGCTAGCCTCTGTCTCAACCTTACTGGCGGACATTATGTGAGTGTATAAAAAAAATAAAGCTCATAAATGCAGTTTACCGATGATTTAAGTCTTAGGTCATTTTGTATGGATGTACTAAATGTCAAACTAATTTTTAAAAATAAAACAAACAAAAAACAATAAAGGTAAAGGAGGTCAAATTGTTAGTTGTTAGTTTGTTTCATGCACACAACCTACGACTTCTAACAAGTCCATCCTATGACTGGCCCTCTTGAAATCGTTGACCTGGACTAAAGCTAAAGATAAGCCAGACTTGGCAGGAAACTTTACAGGCCACTCCAGCGAGTGCGTTGGGTTTGCCGAGATTCCCACACGCCACAGTGTCGACAGGGGATCGGGCGGAGGTGGGGGTGTGTGGAAGGGAGGGGATGAAATTTCAGATTCTGTTGGCAGCGTTGGATAGCTCATCAGGAATGTGCACCTCACTTGGACTGGAAAGAGCTTGAGGGATTTGCAGTAGTTATCCGAGGCATGCGTGCTGGTTATAAAAGTATCATGTGTATGTGATTGAAAATCATTATTCGGTCTAATACATTGTATCACCGATAAATAAAGAGAGGAAGTATCAACTTTCTACTGGAGCACTTTGTCAGTGTGTTGCATGCATCTACAGTTTGACCTACTTTTGTCAGTGAGATGCTAATTTGGGATGGACACCATTCCAGATGCAGCCCTCGTCTCCACAGAAATAAAAACATAAACAATGTGTTTTTTCCCACATGACTGAGCGATTGAAGACATCATGAGACTTTATCTCAGAAGATCATCAGACATTGAAAATAGATTTGATTTTCTGTTTTTATTTAGTAAGGAACAATCCTAAGAAATCAAACTTAAACATGTTTTCTTCTTGACCAAATTGACTAGGACTATGCAAGGTCCAATTCGAGAATGCATGCAATCCTCCCGTAAAAGTAAATAATGACAGAGTCAGAGATTGACTTCCTATGGATCAAGTGAAGCATGGTTTGTGTGTATTGAATCTCCCACCCTGACTACCTGGCTCCTTAGCCTTTGTTTAGGGTCATCCTCGTAGTTTTTTATTTTTTAGCAGCCCCCTTTCCAATGAGTTGTTTTTTTGCTTGATGCTGCCTTAACCTTGCAAGTCCCTTACTCGTCCCACAACTGTTTGCAAGTGCAACATGACAGATGGTGAGTGCATTAAATGTCTTTCACACCATGTCTTCTGTACAACATTTGGCGTCAGTTTAAACATATGTCGAGGACTCCAGTGAGAGGCGCGCACTCGGACCTGCTCGGCAAAGTGGCTTTTGTTGCGCTTACTTTACCCCGATATCCCACCGAGTTGTCTTTTTGTCTGCCGCTCTTGTCTTTTGACTCTTTGACAGCCTAAAAGTAGCTGAATTTGCGCAAGAACAATGGCCTTTTGTCTGGCCCACTTGCTGTCACTGTGGATTTGATTGTCTCGCTGGGCAACATAGACATGGCTATTCACGTCCAGTCATCCTCGTGCACGGACATTCCTTTTGGCAACGCTCCCAGATGGCACTGCAGGTTCTCCGCAGGCTGCGGCCATCAGGAGAGATTAGCCGAGCAAGCCTGAGTAAGACCACAATAAAGCGGGGAAAATCGTCTTAATGGTGTTTGAGGAGATTTGCAAAATACGTGCACCAAGGAGGTAGATGCTTCATTTAGACACGAGGCTGTTTCCAGATCAATGTTCCTGAACCATGGCTGGATGGATGGATGGATGAATGAATGCGTCACACAAAACATTAGCATCAAAGACACAATTCTGAATGCATGTTTCTTCTCACAAAAAGCTTATTTTCTCTGCTTTTTGTTCAGAAACTGATGTTTTGGGAGAATCTAACCCATGTTCTACTGCTGATGGCGTTGAAGCGTGTTCTTGCTCGGCAAGTAATGTCATATCCCAAACAGAGCGCGCCTCACCTTGGAAGGTGACCAATTTTATCCGTGGCCTGTGCTCAGGGTTCAGTATTGATTCATTGATTTGTTAAATCTTTTTTTTTTTTTTTAAAGTGTAATTAACGTAGGCCCCGATTAAAATGTCACCAACCTGAACTTCTCAAATCCTTTATCGCTGGCTATTGAGCTAGAATTTAATGAGTCTCTGAAAACAACATTTTGCCTGTCTTACGCCCACGGCGCTTAGACGGGAACAGAGGAGCTCAAAGAAGACTCCGCATAGCTCCAATGCATTTGTTGACCGCTCAGTTCACTTAGCATTCATGTGTGACATTAGCAGTGGACCTTCCAGATTCCATGTGTGGCTTGCAGCTTGCCGTTGCTGGAACGGTTAATGTAGCGTTGAAACAGCCAACTTGTAATGTGACGTCTAATTCCCAACGTTGAACGTCACGTTTGCTTCATCACGAGATGCTGTGCAGTTTGGTTTTAATTTACAATCCACATTCGGTACCGCTGTTGCAGCAAATTATATTACATATTAATAAAAGCGTCTCAAGACATTAGCTCACAGGCCAGTACAAAAAGGCCAGATGAATTATAAATGCATCTGCCGTGAGCTGAAATAATGTGCAGTGGACTGAATGGATGTGTACTTAAAAGCCTACTTAGGAAGTTCTGGCCTTCAGATCAGAGCGATGTCATGTCTCGCACAAAAAGTTGCTTTAGTAACTTACCCATAAAAGGTAGGCCAGAGGTCCTCAAGGTTTTGGGATCCAGGGACTGCTGGGAGGGGTGAAATAATCCAAAGGACCATCTTATAAAACTAATTCCAATTAAACATAACTATCATGTGCACCTCTCAGCGCAGAGGGAAATTATAGTCATCAACTATCTTTCCCAAATGAAACGAATGGAAACAATGAATACTCCTGTCTCGCCCCAGCAATGGAATTTTTCTCCAGTTTTATTTTATTGAGAACAATAGCAATATGTCTTACTTTCTTAAATCACATTATAATATAATTACAAAAATAAATAAAATGTATTAATCAGTTTCTAATACAACTCTGTGGAGACAAACTAGAGTTTCAATTGCAGTAAGTGACTGGGATAACTTTAGTCATTTAAAGGACGAATGGCTGAGTATTGGCATGTCTGGCTGTATGTGTTGCTTCACCGCTTGTTTTCACATTGCCCTGGTTTCAAGTGTAAACTCTCCACTATTAGCTCATCTCTGGCCTTTCCCATTGTGGTAGTGTTAGGCTCGCATATTTTGAGGCAAATTATGTGCCTTTGAAATACACTGTTTGTAATTCTCTAGATTTTGTGCAGTTTAACAGGAAACGTGTCATTAAGTGTCATAGCTTGAATCCTCTTTTGTGAAGAATCGTTTGCTGTCTGCCAAAATGAGTTGAGTTCACTGCCATCATACAGCTTGTATCTCAAATTGTTGCTCACAAGTCAAAGCAAAAAGATTGTCCGAATGCCCCGAATCTCTATCAACTCTGTTTATCTACTAAAACAATTCCCTCCATCTTGTTTCAGATGTGTGCTCTTGCCTCTCCTGAGCGCCAAGCCACCGTCACAGGCTCTCTTTCTGCTTGTGGACTCTGTTGATGAGGGCGGCCAACTGGGCGAGGCGGATCAGAGGTCGCCGCCGGGCTCCCCCAGGACCATTGCTGAACTCCTCGCCAACCATCATGAGTTCTTGCCGCCATGGCTTCTGCTCATCTGCTCTGCACGGAGACAGAATAAGGCCATTACTAAACTCTTCACAGGTAAAAAGAAAAAAAAAAACACTTACACAACACTTGTTAGTCTTGCTATTTTACTTCATTTGCTGCCAAGTTGTATCTCGAGCATCTCATCGTGCCCGAATGATATCGGTGTCGCCGGTGCGGCGCTTGCCCGATGTCCTATGACATCGGCTGCTGCTAATCCTGTCAGGCCAGCAGCCGCCTTCCCATTAATCAACACGCAACTCTACCTTTTCAAAATCCTCCCAGTGCCCAGGTCATTTCGGTACAATGAAACTAAATTAACCCCACATTTTGGCATCGTTTTGCATATTTTATTTTGGTTCACGGCCCAAAGCTGGGCATTGTGAAAATGTGTTTGCAACAATACTATGTGCGTCCAAGGTGAGAATTTGCAGTGTATTGTGTCAAGACGGAACAAAAGGGTGACAAGCTGTTCAAAGTTGTACAAAGGGAGGAGAAATCTTGTCTTTTGTCTTGCTTCTTTCTAGCTTGATTTGGACACTGTGCTATGAGCATCCACTGGGGTTCTCACTTTACAACAGATTTCAGTTTCTTTAGTGGCACATATTTTTTACATAGTTTTTAAAAAAAAATTATACATACAGTAATAATAATCTTTCCAGCAAACTTTGTCGTATGGGTAACAGGTGGAGCAACACAACAAATCAGACAGAAAACCCACCTTATAAAGGCCTTGACATGAAAACCTCAAATCACTTACATTTCCGTACCAATAATCTAACTAAATACTAGAATAATAATGTTGCTTCAACCAAACAGCTGTAAACAAGTGGTTTAGTTGATGTGGGACTGAGTGAATCGTTAAATGTCGTTGTGTTTGACTGGCTAACAGGGACAGACAGACGTGGCGGTTATCTTGGAGGATTTGGTCGATGTCCACTAATTCAACCAAGGGACTGCGATGCAAGCTCGTCGCAATACTGGCTGTACAGATGGTTTTGGATCGGATTTTAAATTTG
This sequence comes from Syngnathus leptorhynchus, assembly GCF_054491065.1. Classification (NCBI taxonomy): domain Eukaryota; kingdom Metazoa; phylum Chordata; class Actinopteri; order Syngnathiformes; family Syngnathidae; genus Syngnathus; species Syngnathus leptorhynchus. The sequence continues at coordinate 7,997,996 of NC_141196.1, forward strand.
GGATTTTGTGTGACACTTTCTGGTGTGTTTGAGTACCTGTGTCAACTATTTCAAGGGTAAGGGCCTTTAAACATGGCACCTACCACAGACCTCAAGATCGCCGCCTGTCTGTTGCCATTTTGGAGGCTTTTTCATCTTGGGAAAAATGTGATAAACAGCTGTTATCTTCCTCCTTTCTCGACCGCCTCCTTTCACGTTTCCTTTTTATAGTGGCTCTTTGATGGCATCCCAGGCCTTCATCAAGCGCTGCTTCAAATTGCCCCGGCAAATCGTTAGAAACATTCTCCGAGATGGATTCCTTTGGACTCTCACTCCTCATCACATGTGATTCCACCATTTTGAAAGGAACGCAGGCCATAGATTTTAATATCAGCCTTCTTCCCGCACGTGTTACTATGTGAACCTTTGCTTCAGCACCTCATTTACAGTATTATCGTATTGAGTTTGTGCACTGGCACATTTCCGCACAGCCTACAATGGCCTTGGCTTTCCTCCTTTGCGGATGCTTTTAGCAGCACTTTTTGCTTTGTCTGGATTCAGTCTTCCCCTCCGTGTTGACTACAATAAAAAGACTTTTCTTCTTGAAGACATGCACACAAACAAAATAGCATAACCCCATTCGGTGTCGCCCGCCTCCATTCTTTTTTTCACAACAGAGTTGCATTTCTATGACATGAACATAACACAATCTGAACAACAAACGTTTTCAAAAAAGTCACTACTCGGCCTTAAATGTAAAATAATAAAATAAAAAGCCGAACACCCCTTGACGTCTGTGGTTGGCTTTGCACACTGAAACTCTTTCAAACTACATGTTGTAAATTGCGATAATCGTAACCCCAAGCCCTCCCCCCCATCCACCCTCCTGGACGGAGCTAACTCCAAGGTCTTCCATAATTCATTCAATAAACTGGCCGACGTTTGATTTGGGTTACATTTATGGCATATTATCGCAAAAAAAAAATTGTTGGTCAAAATGGTCCCCATTTTAAATTCTCTTCAGGCATTACCCCTTTTAATGTCTTCTCCAGAAACTGTTTTAAGGAGGCCGATTATTGTCTGTTGCCGATGGCTTGGGGTTTTTGGATGAACCTAGCATAAAACTCTTAGTCAGGGGACCATGACCGCAAGACTCCTTGTGAGGAGAAGAAGTGCAGTTGTTTCTTGGAGTCTGACACGTGCTATCAAGCATTAGTTGGAATTGCCTTTTCCTGACAGATATGACTCCCCCCATTCCCCTTGGGGAGCGCAACTCTCGATTCTTCTTCCCTTGCTCAACTGTTATTCCTTGTGTTCATCTCACGCAGTGGAATGCGCTCTGGGAACTTTTTAACACCTCTGAGACCAGAGCAGGAAGGAGGCTTTTCTGAGTCCGGCAGTAGAATGCCTCATTCGCATTCGCTCAGCTTGCAAACAACGATGCTTCTGTTTGTGACGATCAAGATGCGAATTTGGATCTCCCGGCAGTCACACGTTATGACCACTCATTTATTAGAACGCCCCAAAGTTCCCCCGTGTTGACAAAAAGCAGTATGTTGCAAATCTATGGGCAACGCTGCTTTTCCAGTACCCCAACTGAGTGCAGTGCTACTGTACAGCCTTGAAAGGGGCAGCGGAGTGGAAACACTTAGATGGCAATTTTGGTCAGGAGCTGAGTAGAGCGCAAGGCAATTTTATAAGGCCTCTGGGGCAGAAGACAGAGCAAAGAAGAGGGCGGAGACGTGGAGTAGGGCTTGCAAAGGAGACATTTCTTTAAAAATACGGATCCTTCAAACAGAGTGGGTGAGAGATTTTAAAATGTGGCGGTGTCAGGGCAGTTAGTCTCCTCCCAACTTTTCTTTCAGTCTCCAATACGTTAGATACCCTTTAGACAACCTTAGTATTCAAGACTTTAGACACCCTTAGTTGAAGTCAGGAACTTTACCTTGTCCTTTACCGTCCTACTTAAATTTTGTTGTACATGTGACAATGACAATAAAGATCTATTCTATTCTTGTACATTTTCTACATTTGACAAAAGCTCACTGGTATAATTTCTGCAGAATGTATCTGATTCTATTAAAAATAGGACATGAAACTCTTGATGTCTTCTGAGCTGGCTATAACGTATTGGTAGCTTTCAAGTACTGAAGAGATGGGTAGATAGAAAAGGAAACATTATAAGTTCAGTGAGGTTAACATCTCCAATCAGGACATCCATCATTTCTTTTGTTACACCAATTTGATTCGTCTTCACACTTTGAACTACCCTTACATTCATACTTTCATTAACCCAAGTAATGAATCACAGCTATAATTAACTGCGATATTCCAGGCTCAGGCTGCGGAAAGCTACTCAGTGTGTGGCCGCTACTCATCACAGTTTAGGGCTGTTTGACCCAAAACTAATCTGGTGGTCTTCAACCACGTCATGTTTTACAGCTCTTTGGTCATCCCTGGGAGGAGCCATTATAAATTCCGATCTTTTGTGCAGTAGAAATGACATGTGACTCAGAGCTGGGTCTCTTCGCAGAGGAAGCTTACATAGCCCACCCTGGGAACAGCGTGAATCACAGCCTTCGCCTCACAGCGCCCGCCGCCGTAAATGGTGCCTTCTTTTAGCCCAAGCTGCCAAGAGACACAACAGATTTACTGCAGACAATCACAAAGGAGAAGAGACTGTTTAAAGCGCCGCTGTATCTCTCAAAGATGCCCTTTGTCATCAAGGCCCGCAGACGAATCGTAACGCAGAGCTGCCGCAAAAAGGTCAATGTCATGTTTAACATCTACCTGTATATAATATTTTTTTGTCAGCTGCCTCATTTGGAGGTCACCGCAAAAGCTTTTGGCATGCTGACAACACAAATAGTCATAAAGCAGGACGGTTGTTTTACTTCTTCCCAACTGAAGGAATGCTCCCCCAAGTGAGACAAAGATGCCTTTGAATTGTTCGTAAATCACTTGAGCAATATGATTGAGACATACCAACACAAAAGACTGACTGGAACTAAATAAATTGAGAACTTCATCAGGGATCACACGTATTTGACGAATTAGTAGATGGGAAGATAATTACGCCGTGCTGTAAATTAATTGTTGAAAAGAAAATTATCTTGGAAAATAATCTTGTCAGGTAATGGGTTTTCTATTTTCTAACATTTAAGGGGCACACAAACAGAATTTTAACATCCTAAGCATTTTCTTAATCATGACAGACCTAGCAGATCGAGGAGGTAATACACTTTTAAACATACACGTGATAATTATTTTGGATGCCGTTGTAGGCACCTCAGATCATCCAGACATTTGCTCAGAATTGGAGCCAAATTATGCTAATTAATAAATTAAAAACAATTAAATGAGTTTGAAATTTTTTCAATGTGCTATAATACATTTCCCAAAATGCCACCCTAGTAGTGAGCTGTATTGCACAAGCACATTTACGTCTAACATCCACTCGGGAAGAGGTTTTTTTTCAGGCTGCAAGTTGACTAGCACATGACATGAGACCTTAATAAAGACCTTAATCCCGTCTGAATACAGTAATTTCACCAGCATGCAGTCTGACGGCTGTTTAAATTACAGGTCTATCTCCACCAACGCCACTGCAGTGACATGGCAGACGAATCTGTGTGATGCCCTTTGGTATGTGGCATATCTCTACCAAATACCTAGGTTGAGGGTTTTCATGTTTCCAAGGCTCTGAAGCAGTTAGACAGAGGTAGACTTGTTGAATTATGCTTTAATTAACGGTTGTTATAATTGGGTCTTAATTAGACTTCAGTATAGAGAGGGAATTCCTGGCATATTCTGCTTGTTCTTGCTATCATTGCTTTTAAGTAGATCTTTCCTGCCAATGATAGCTCTGCTCTAAGGCAAAAAGCATTGCTGTTGATTTACATAGAGTTTTTTTTGTCTGGATCTATTGCCCGTGAAGCATCAAAAGGATTCCAGATCTTCCTGGCATTGGATTGTCTGGATATAATGAATAAAATCCGATGTGCGTATTTGTTGTGCCGGTGATGTGACGAAACACTTGAAACACGGTCGGTGGAAAGTCATCGAGTTATTGATGAACAAAAACGGAAAGAAATCTGATCCAGCATGGAGCTGAAATGCTTAGCTTTTTTCACACAGTGGAATGACCGTGTATGCACCCATGAAATACGTGTGCACATTCTTGGAGTGCGACGGTGCACAGAAAAATATTGAACCTTTCAGTCTGCTCTGCATGGGACAGTATGCCCTAATGGACTGCCGGATTTAGGTACGTTCTTCATTTTACACGAATGCATATACAGGCCATGAACGCGAATGGGCCTGCGCCTGTCCAAGCTGGTAAAAAACCCTCCCTCCGCAAGGTCACGTCCAATCGCTGTTGTGCTTGGGCCTGCACTCACGTTCTTGCATTGCCTGTCGTAACTGTAGGCGGGTCCGTGTAGCCACGATTGCCACGCATCATCGGTTACTTTAGACTTGTTTAAAAAAAATCGCTGATAAATGTTGGCAGTGATAAGTTGAGATTTTATTTGCTTATTCTAAAAGTACGGCCGCTATTTTGGACTTTATTTTTTGTTTCGCACAATTTCAGCCTAAGATTTTGTGTTTAAATGGTCATGTCACAACCGACTCAATAATCGTTACAACTCAACAGACTGTTGTGTTTTATGAGAAAACTGTCTTTATGTGGAGCAAGACTTATTGGCCCGGCAGGTTATTTGAGTACTTGTCAGCTGTGCTGTCGAAAGAAGTCGTATGAGATACGGCGATAACTCTGCAATACGTTGGAGTGACCAGGTGCACTCGCCTTATAGATCAGTGTCTTGTTGCATCGTAACGAGCTTCTGTCACTCAAACGTCACAGGTCCATCCACTGAACTCAATGTTGTACTTGGCGTAAACCCCCCGACACACACACACTTTCCCTCCTCAGACCTGTTCTGTTACATCACAGCAGGTTTGACTGGAAACGGGCTGGCAATTTAGTGGCGGGCATGTTTGAACATGAGGGTCGCCTCCAGCGCAGCATAATTGATTGAGTGCAACGATTTTGACGCAGCGGTGCTAAAAATGATTTTCTCCAACTGTCTCTTCAGAAACAGCCGTGGAGAGATAAACAGAGGGCTTAGCAAACAAAATAATATCGCTCTCAGAAGAACTACCCACACTTGTCTGCTGTCCCTTGTAGTCTCTGGTCCCCATACTTGTGTCAGGGAGTTTGGCGCTCTGGTGTGCACTGGAGGGGCAAGCGGCGCAGCTGTTGAGCAGGCTTTGTCGCGCATGGCTTTGCCGGAGCATTTGAGGGCAGCCAGGCTTAGGTTTCTGTTTTCTTTGCTGATCTACCGACCTAAGACGTCGTCGCACAAAGAGGAACGCGGGCGATTCGAGACGCTGCACCACAGACCCATGAGGTCATGCCACCAGTTTCTGCAACGCGCATATGCCCTCTGCCTCGTTTGAAAATCTGAAGAAAAAAGAAAATAATCCAATGCAAAACAGTCACTCCTTTGTAAGTGGGGCTGTGTCTCCTGTGGCTGGTATCCAGTTCTGTAACAAGCAGCAGCTGGCCGAGAGGCCTTTTTACTCTGGCGCTGCATCTCTCACACTGATGAATGTGGCATTTGTTGCTTGTTTCGCTGCCACTATTGTTCGAAGCTAAAACCGACCACACAACCACTACAGTCGAGGCTTTGTTGACTGAACAAGATGAAGTTTTTGGAAGGCTTATTTAGCCAAGCTACAGATTGCATTCCTGGAAACAGTTTAACTGAGATTCAGTCGAAAATGCGGTCTTGACTGGCATCATCGAATACAGCAGGGTTTCCTGCCTAAAATAGGTCAGTTTGTTTGAGTTAAACATTGTCAGCTCGTCCAGGGTTTCCGCAGGTTCTGACATAAGAGGTTAGGAATAGTTTGCAAGGAACGAGGGTACCTCCACCACGTCCTATTTTGCTTTTATGTTTTTCATTCAAATATTGATGGAAATTATGACTTTACTTTTGTTTAGCATACGTATATTATCGATGAGCAATGGACCACAGCACTTTCCCACTTGAATAAACATTTGCGTAATCTCACTGCTGTAGGAATGGAACAAGGTAACCCAAAGACCACCGGTCCACAGAAATCCTAACCTTAACCCTAGAACCAACCAAGAGATTGGTTTGCAATTGTTTTAACCGGCAGGTTTTCCACACTTGTAAGAGTTACTTGGTTGGCGTATATACGTAAACAAATTAGAGTGCCAGGATAGTTTGTGATAGGCACATGCCATAAAAAAATAAAAATTCAATGGACTTCATTTTTGCAACATCCATTTACTATCTTTCCAAAGTTTTTGAACCTGAACGAGACATCATATGGGGAGGGGCACATTGCCAGTTTGGGTATTGATCTGAAGAAAAAAAAAATACAATTCCCAATCTTGTAATTTAAGGCAGGAGCAAAATCTCTACTGAAAAAACAAAAAACGTTCTGTCCGTTTGGTATGTGATGGTCAACTTTCTCTGTTTACAAACTGTAATATAACTTAACAATTCTTTTTTTTCTACTGCTTTTAAAATACATAGCAGAGGTTCAACTTCACAATAGTTCTAATCTCTCACCTCCTACGCCCTCCACTGATGGTTTCTATCTTGCAATTTGTGCGTCAGCGACCACGGAATGTTTGCTGCATGCTGTAGAAAGGCATTTTTATATTGTTTTGCTGAGGAGATATCTCAGCACAGCGTAGCTGCATAGCAGACGGTGTGCTCACACGGGATCCCTCGGCAAATGAATCCAATTAAGATTTACTTCAAGGCAAAACATTACCTTTTCATCTGAGCCCTTTAATGGCCTCTTCCCCTTGGCTCAGCTTGTGGCTTTCCCAACTGGCGCGAACCCAGAATGTCTGTAGAAGGTGTCCAGAGAATCTGACGTCAGAGTCTCACAGTGAGACTAAGTTTTCATGTTGATTGCATCATCCTCAACAAAGTACACCCACCATGAGTCCCACCTCACAGAACCTCAAAATCCTAAAATGCCTGAACAAAAGCGGACAGATTGCGATACTCTCCACTGTTTCTGATGAAAGATAAAATAACTAATGCCAACTAAATGATTCCTCACCAGAGAAATCACAACATTGCAATCTGCAATTGTTTTTGGGTCATGCATCTTTCTGTATTTCTGCTATTGTGAGACGATTGATTTGCAATTGGAGCAAAAAGTCATGCGGCTGAAGAAAATAAAGAGAGGCGGCGGTGAGAGGAAAAGGTGAATGGTGCAATGCAGTAATGAATTGAAAGTGGGTTAGGGTCATTGGGTTTTTGTTGTTTTGTTTATTGTATTGAAGTGTACCAATGTAACATTACATTTTTGCATATACTCAAGCATATCTATCTTTTAAAACTCTGTCCGCAAGATGAGAAAGTTGTCGTGGATCCCTTGTCTTCAAGTTACACTACATGCATGGGAACTGCTCCTCGTGTTTGCTATCTGTCCTCCAGGTGTGGGTTCACTTGCCGCGAGGGAGTAAAATTCCACAAGCCCGCTGCTATCCCAACAGTAGTGTCGGTTTTATCATCTTCCATCGGGGCTATATTACAAGTTAAAGACAATCACACAAAAATATGGTAGGCATTCATTCAATAAACATTTGCTGGGGTCATCGATGGTACCACATAACCTGAATTTGGTGGAAAATACTGATTAGTCATTTACACTAAATAATGTTATGATATTTTTATATTTAGAACACTTCTGGGGGTAAGAAAGAAAGAAAGAAAGAAAGAAAGAAAGAAAGAAAGAAAGAAAGAAAGAAAGAAAGAAAGAAAGAAAGAAAGAAAGAAAGAAACAGCAAACTGTTCACTTTTTTAGATCAAATGTATCCTCAATTAACATTTGAATATTTGTCCATGGCTCACAGTTTTTTACACAAAGATATGTGAGAAAATCCCCCAATCGGTTCTTGTAGTCCCACTGGCCCTGAAAATCGTGGGAATTGTAAACAAATGCTTTCCGGCGTGCACAGATCAGAGATGGCTTTAACATGCAAGAAAGTGCATCTTGGAGAATGCCATCATGGACCTCTTATCATCCTAAAGATGTTCATTAAGCCTCATCTCACTCAGCAGAAGACCGCGATAGAAGCGCGCCACACGCAATTAGCGAGGCGGTGGGATATTTCTCGCCCCCTCGCTCGTACGTCAGCTTCTCGTAACCACAGCTCATGTCGTGCTCTTAACCTTTGCGCCCATTGCACTGCCAAATTTTAGGCTATTGAGTCAAATGACGTGTGTTCTTTCAGCAGGGGATATGTATTTCTGCGCTTAGGTCTGCTCGTACTTCATTTGACTGTGTTGCTGTTGGCATGCTTTTTGTTTTGGCCAGACACATCCCTCGCATTTTATAGCATTCTTGCGGTCATGCTTCCACTCAAGATGACATTTCAACCGTAACATATGCATGCGTGGATGTTAAAATAACCTCCTCTGTAAGAGCATCCCGTGAATTTACTCGGCTCGGCTTTGTTTTGCCTTCACTGCTCATTGCCTTAGTTCAAAGCTAACTGCTGCTTGATCGTCTCTCCTGCCAGCAGCCAGAGGGATGACACGCTCATTTCCTCCAAAAGGATGTGTTTTAGTCAGTTAGCCAGTGCCTTAGGAAATTTAAAATTAGCTGAGCCTAATTATCTGAAAATTACAAAATCAATGGCAAAGTATAGGGTATGATTTTAACGTTAGTCTTAAGATACCGTAACATCGGTACATTAAGCTCATTGATTAGTTAGACATACTGTATATCTATCTATCTATCTATCCGTTTCCTGTAGTGCTTGTCCTCGTTGGGGTCACAGATCAGCTGAACTGTATGCCATCTAATTTTGGGCAAAAGGCAGTTTACATCCTGGACTAGTTGCCAGTCAGTCACCAGACTTTGATACTCTCAGTCATTTCCAAGGTCGTTGAGAGATGGGTAGCAAGTATTACGAATGAACATTTCAATACTAGTTCCTTTAATTGACATCCTATGCAATTTGGTTTCAAAGTAAACCACTCCACTAAATCGGCAATCAGCGGCATGGTAGAGGCGAAACATAAATTGGATGGATATACATTTCTATGTTGGTGCAGTGTTTCTTGACCTTAAAAAGGCTTTTGACGATCGTTTACCATGAAATTCTTCTTACATATACTTCAATTTCTCACCGGAAGCAATTCAGTAGCTTCAATCATACTTGTCATCAATATAGTATGTGTTAAAATCGACAGTGTAAAATCATCGGTCTCTGTCGGTGTGCGGCAAGGATCAATACCTGGACCCCTGTTATTCTCCCTGTACATAAATGAGCTCCCCAAAACATGTAATATTGTGAAATTTTAGAGGTATGCAGATGATGCTGTAGTTTACACTCATGCAAAGAGGGTTGCCAAAAAGGCAGCTTCTGCTCTGAACCTCAGCCATGAAGCAAGTAAACGACTGGCTTTTTAAATCATGTTTACTTCTCAATTTAAAGTAAAAAACAGTCTGTTTGATGTTTTCAAAAGAAATAAACAGTTCCGGAGAAGAATCATTACTAGTCCCAGCATTCAAATACCTTGGTGTGATACTTGATACCATTTGTCATATTAGGACTTGTCAATACTGTCATACTGGGACAAAATTGTTACATTCCTATGGCTGAGAAAATCCTGATGTAACCTGTATATTTGTTGAAGACGCAGGGGTTCAAGCCGGGGGAAAAAGTTTTCATGGTAAAATACAGTAACTCTCTGTCATTCTTCAATTATCTTAGTATACGTTTTTCTTCCTCCCAGGATTCCGGAAAATCAGCCTGGACGACCTGCGCAAGGCCTACATCGTCAAGGATGTCCAACAGTACATCCTCCACCGCTTGGATCAGGAGGAGGCCTTGAGGCAGCATCTCACTAAGGAGACTGCAGAGATGCTCAACCAGCTCCACATCAAGAGCAGCGGGTGCTTCCTCTACCTGGAGCGAGTACTGGACGGTGTGGTGGAGAACTTCATTATGCTTCGCGAGATTCGCGACATTCCAGGCACGCTGAATGGCCTCTACCTGTGGCTCTGCCAGAGACTGTTTGTCAGGAAACAGTTTGCCAAAGTCCAGCCCATCCTCAACGTCATCCTGGCCACGTGCAGGCCGCTTACAGTCAAAGAACTGTACCACGCAGTCTGGACCAAAAACACCACGCTGACAATGGAAGAGTTTCAGAAAAAGATGGACATCCTCTCCAAATTGTTGGTTAATGGTTTTGGGAGCAGTAAAATCCTTTTCCACTACAGTTTTGCAGAGTGGCTTCTGGACGTGAAGCACTGTACGCAAAAATACTTGTGCAATGCTGCAGAAGGACACCGGATGTTGGCTATGAGTTACACCTGCCGGGCGAAACAGCTCAAACCCCACGAAGTGCAGGAATTTGCACTTCACCTTGTGAACTCCAATTTGCAGATGGAGCCCTTCAATCTGGCTTTATGGATGGTCTGGAATGGTACTCCTACCAAAGACTCTCTGACCACCTCTATACCAAGGGAACAGGAGGTTTTGCAGCTTCTAGTCAAAGCTGGCGCTCATGTAAACAACGAAGACGACCACGCTTCATGTATTGTACAACAGGCCCTGGAGAGAGAGGACTCCATACGAACTTTATTGGACAATGGAGCTTCAGTGAACCAGTGTGACTCTAGTGCTAGAACTCTGCTCTCCAACGCGGCGTACAGCGGTAACCTCGATGTTGTCACCTTGCTCATTTCCAGAGGGGCCAACATGGAGCTGGAGGACAACCATGGACAAACGGCACTCACTCTAGCCGCCAGGCAGGGCCACACAAAAGTGGTCAACAGCCTCATTGGCTGCGAGGCTAACATTAATCACACAGATCACGACGGCTGGACGGCGCTGCGCTCGGCTGCATGGGGCGGACACTCGGAGGTGGTGTCCGCTTTGCTGTATGCCGGTGCCAAAGTGGACTGCACTGACGCTGACGGCAGAACAGCTTTGAGGGCAGCCGCTTGGGGCGGGCATGAGGACATAGTGCTGAACCTCCTCCAGCATGGTGCAGAAGTCAACAAGGCTGATAATGAAGGAAGAACAGCCCTCATCGCCGCTGCCTATATGGGACACAGGGAGATAGTGGGGCACCTCCTGGATCACGGGGCGGAGGTCAACCATGAGGACGTGGATGGTCGGACCGCCCTTTCGGTGGCAGCTCTCTGCATCCCTGCCAGCAAAGGCCACGCCTCTGTGGTTAGTCTTCTCATTGACAGGGGGGCAGAGGTAGACCACTGTGATAAAGACTGCATGACTCCTCTCCTGGTGGCCGGCTACGAAGGGCATGTAGATGTCGTAGATCTACTTCTGGAAGGCGGTGCCGATGTAGACCACACGGACAACAACGGGCGCACCCCTCTCCTCGCGGCTGCATCCATGGGTCACGCATCAGTCGTCAACACGCTCCTGTTCTGGGGAGCGGCTGTGGACAGCATTGACAGCGAGGGCAGGACGGTGCTGAGCATTGCATCTGCTCAGGGCAATGTGGAGGTGGTAAGGACCCTGCTGGACAGAGGTCTAGATGAGAACCACCGGGACGATGCTGGCTGGACGCCGCTGCACATGGCATCCTTTGAAGGCCACCGGCTAGTGTGCGAAGCACTGATTGAGCAAGGTGCTCGATGCACAGAGGTGGACAATGATGGCAGGATACAGCTGATCCTTGCCGCACAGGAAGGACACTACGACTGCGTTCAAATCCTCCTAGACAACAAGTCGTGTATAGACCAGCGAGGCTACGACGGGAGGAACGCTCTCAGGGTGGCGGCGCTGGAAGGTCACCGGGATGTCGTGGAGCTTCTGTTAAGCCACGGTGCCGACATTGACCACAAGGACGCCGACGGACGCCCAACGCTCTACATACTAGCGCTAGAAAACCAATTAGCAATGTCAGAGTATTTCTTGGAGAATGGCGCCAACGTGGAAGCGTGTGACACAGAGGGCAGGACAGCCCTCCACGTGTCCTGTTGGCAGGGCCACTTGGAAACGGTGCGGCTGCTCATCAACTACCACGCTGACGTCAATGCCTGTGACAATGAGAAGCGTTCCGCCCTGCAGTCAGCAGCCTGGCAAGGACACACCAAAGTTGTGCAGTTCCTGATAGAAAACGGCACACGAGTCGACCACACATGCAACCAGGGTGCAACGGCCTTGGGCATTGCCGCCCAGGAGGGTCATATTGACGTCGTCCAGATACTTCTTGAAAACGGTGCTGACCCAAACCACGCCGACCAATTTGGACGCACGGCAATGAGAGTGGCGGCCAAAGGTGGCCACTCTACCATTATCAAACTTCTAGAGAAGTACGGAGCCACATCATTAAACGGCAGTAATCCGTCACCGGTGCACACCATGGATGACAAAATGACGGGTAAAATGCAGTCACTCACCATCAAATCCAGCAGTTCCGGCAGCACCGGTGCAGGAGATCTGCAGTCAACGGGACGCGGTCTCACCAACGGGCCCGTTCATGCGTTCAGTTCACCATCTGATTCCCCTGACTCCACAGTAGACAGACAGAAATCATCACTATCCAACAATTCGCTCAAAAGCTCCAAGAACTCATCCCTAAGGACCACGTCGTCCACAGCCACTGCGCAGACGGTTCCTATCGACAGCTTCCACAGCATGACCTTCACCGAACAAATCCAGCAACACTCCCTGCCCCGCAGCCGCAGTAGACAGTCCATCGTCTCGCCGTCCTCCACCACAAAATCCTTTGGCCAGGTGTCGCCGTCCAACGACTTTGACTGGTCACTGCTGAAACCCGGTTCCAAGTCGACAAAGGGAACTAAGATTGTAAATGGCACCGTGAACAATAAAGGAGGGCCAGACAAGAAAAAATCTAAGAACGGCGGCTCTATGCAAGGCCACGAGTACGAGATGACCCAAATGGACAAACGCCTCACTCTCAATAAATCAATCACCAGGGACCTCCATTCCAAGGTGGTGATCAGCGGCTCACCACAGCAAGACCAGCTTTTCATCCACAAACAAAGCTCCAGTGAGAAAAAACGCAATGGCATTATGACCAACCCCAACTACCACCCTGTAGGCCAGCAGGTCTACCTGGGGCGTGTGTCGGTTCCTTGCAACCCCCAGAACCGAGGCCATCACCGGGATGTCCTAGAGAGCTACCCTGTCAGAGACACTGAGCTAAGCCTTAAACAAGCTCTCAGACTGCAGATTGAAGGATCGGACCCCAGCTTCAACTACAAAAAGGAGACCCCTTTATAGTTGCCAGTGTCAAAAAGAGACAAACAGACGGCACATTCACAATTCAAGCCACAGCTGGATTGCATCCAATCAGACTTGCATGAAGAATGTTTTCTCTCTGGATTGTTTCCTACTTGAGAAGCACGCAAATCCTTCCTGAATGCCGACGGTCACAAACGTGCCAAAGCAACTGCGTTCAGAGAATCTCAAAATATTATAACTCGTAATTTTACAATTACAATTGGGGGTCAAAGGGGTGGTTTGGGTGATATTGATTGCTGCCTCAAGGCTTTCCGTGGATTGATACTCAATGTGCCTACCTTCTGTTACAGCCTTCTCCGTGCAAAACTATCATTATAATTTAACATAATGCTATTTAATGGAAAAAAGAAGTGTATGCACTTTGCAAAGAGACAAACGATAGACGTGCTTTTGTTTTATTTACTCTGGAAGCCCATCCTTGTTTTATCCACAGTCAGTGATGATTCGTTTTCAGAGTTTCTCGTGTCTATAGAGTATGAGCACCAGGATGTATCAATAGGCTGCCTTTCTCTAAAAATTCCTTTATGTTCCGTGTTAAAAATAGTCCTGGAGATTTGAAAGCATATTTATTATTTTGGAAAAAAAGCCACTTTTTGTTGCTCTACCATGGTGCTGTTGCGTTCTGACAAGTTGCCTGCAGCTATTTTTGGACTCATGTTGTGTTTTAAGTGTTTCATGACAAAAAGGATAAAAAAGTTGATTTTTTTTTTTTTTTTTGTCCCCATGGGATTTTGTTTTTTCCATTCAGTTGTGTGTTCATAATTTTTTTTGCAAGTGCATAAGAATCTACGGTGTTATTGTCCACATTAGTTTGGTGCTAAACTAAAAGCATTTCTGTTGTGTGTGTGTGTGTACCGCTGTCAACGGGTCAAATGGGAGTGACACGGGAACGGCGTAAGAGTTTGGATTTTACTCTTGAAAGCCATAAATGGAAAAAACTCAGTCAAAATGGGAAAGAAAGAAAAAGAAACATCTATTTTTCAACAGGTCTACAGTTATAGGCTGTCATATTTTTGCTTCATGGTATGCTGTTTTCACCAAGGACTATAGTCATGGCGACCTATCGCATGTACAAACATCATCAGTCCGCTAAGAAGAAAAAAGGTTTGCAATCTTATCAGTTCAACAGTTCACTCAGTGTTTTGTCTGCCATCTTGGGTTGGCTGGAACCATAAATATCTCCGTATGTACATTCAATGTTCATTTACTTCCTGTATCATACAAAGTGGATTTTTTTTCCCCATGTATATTAAAAATGCTTAATAAACATACGTGCTTTCTTGCTGGAAAAACAAAAACTTATCATCTTTGTCCACCTGGTCATCTGGGAGAGAAAACAGATCTTTGGGTTCTTTGTGGAATTTGCCAGAAGCACATTTACAAAATCAGTTCTAGTATACAACTTTAAGGCTAATGTTTTAAAAGGAGTTTAAAATCCTATGAGTTAAGGCAAGGTCGTAATTATGTAATGCATTTCATGCCCAAGACAATTCAATGTCCCTCACATTGTCCCAAAACAACAAATGCAACAAGGCAGAAAAATAAGAATTTATGATATCAAAGCTTGGCTCAGTTAGTTTAAACTTTGTTTTTTGTGTGACAATAATAATATCTTCTGGTGCATTTTCTATATCTAATGCGGATGGTCTCAAGACATGGAGTTGTTCCCCTGAGGAGTTAATGTGTCCTTCACGTCGCACCATTTTCTCCCTGATGTTCCACTTGCTGATTAGAGGGTGAGGTGAATCAGCCCCCCGCCACGCTGGCTCACAGCTGCGTTTGGGAGCACACACACACACACACACACACACAGACACACACACACACACACACACACACACACACAAACATACTGATGCGTCATGCAGCACTTTTTGTTCCTCCTTGGCTACCCGCTAAGAGTGGATTAAGCTCCAATGCTGCAGAACTCTTTGCTTCAAAATACTTAGCAACAGAGGTCGAATAAGGGGAAGTATATATTCTTGTGTTTAAGGTTAAACTGATTCATTGCACATAAGTCTAAAAAAAGAGGCTAAATTGTACTTACTATTCAAAAGTGAAAATAATTTTTACATTGCCTACTGTGCTGGTATATTGTTTAAATGCAATTATGGTTTTTATCTAGACAATATCTGTGACATATTTACAGTAAAATGATAACTAACACACACAGCTACAATGAATGTAATTTTAGTCAATCAATTTTTATATAAGTAATGAAATTTTCAGTTCATTTGAAATGATGTAATTTTAATTAAAAGAGAAGTCAACGCCCAGATTTTCTTTGAAAAATCTGCAGCACAAAATTGTTCTGATTATTGTTTTGTTCATGGAATATCACTTGAAAAGGCAAAACTCACTTATTTTGAATATCTTGCGGGGCGGCCAGTTTGCCACTTGCTGTCCACTAACCAATGACAACTCACCAGTTTTCTGAAGCTAAGTCGTGATTGGTTGCCACCTGAGACCTGGCGACTGTGCACGACGTCGTTTTCAATGTCATGTTTTAACTTGTAGGGGCACATGAAAATGCAAATGAAATTTTCGTTTGGGTTCCTCTTTAATGAATTGAACTGGAGCATAACATGAAGTGTTGTGGGATAGCTGTCCCCGTGACTGTGAAAGTCATTTAGTGTGAATTTTCGGCACTGTGTTTTCGCATTGTGGGCTATTAATGAGTAAAGCATCTGGAAATGATGTCATGTCTTTCTTCTTTTTGGTGCCAGTGGCCACATCTGCTTCTTCTCTCCCTGATATGTGCTTATTGCTTGTGGTGTTGTTCTGGATACCGACTGAATCAACAACACTTCGCACCATTCAAGTAGCACAAAACCTGGACACAGAAATTGATGTTTGGAAAATGGTTTTTCTTTGGCTTTTATCCACATGACAATTCTTCCAAAAGTACAAACAGCCCTAGCTGGGGTTTTTTTCTGCTGAGATATTTTTTAATCAAACCAAAATAGCCAACTCCTTTTTCAATTTCAGACCTGGGTCCTCAAGACCTTTTTATGTGTCTTCTTAATATGGACATGGCCACTCAGTAAATAAAGAAAGTTTTTCTTTCTTTGTTTCTGTCCAGGAGTGTTACATGAGAAATGGCTGAATCAAACCAAAATGGACACTTCCTATTCAGTTCTTGGCATTGGTCCTTGAGACTTTTTCATTTGTTCTACAAATTTCATGTCAATTGGTGAAATTGTTGCTGTTGCTGATAAAAAAAAAAAAAAAAAATCTGGGGAGCTTCTGAGTGAGAGATGGCAACTTCCACGCAAACTCTTACTTTCTCTTGAATTTTGTGCGTAGGTACTTGAGACGTTTTTATGGAATGACCACCCAGTTTCATCAGTCAAACTCATGCTGGGGGCTGATTTTTTTTTTTTTTTCAGGTCATCCGCTGAGTAAAAAAATGCTTTCTAAAACCCAACTGGCTGAGTTGCTGAAAAATTCCGAACATGGGTCTATTTTCTCCCCTGGCCTTGATTGTGATGGATCTCTCTATGCTTTCCGTCCTCCTTTGCATTCTTTCTTTCATCACGTCTGTCACTTTTCTGTCTTTGGTCCTTGTTCCTAATATTGTTTTTTTTTTTATTCATGTTGCTCTCCTCGTGTTTTTGTTGTTTATGCGGATGCCTTTTCTTCCTTCCTGTCTCTGCTGCTGCCGAGAGTTTATCTCAGGATAAAACCTCTCTCCCCCTCTCTCCCTTTCTCTCTCGCTTTCTTTCTTTCTTTCTTTCTTTCTTTCTTTCTTTCTTTCTTTCTTTCTTTCTTTCTTTCTTTCTTTCTTTGACGCTTTATTCTTCCCTCACACACACAACACACACGTGTGATCATTAAATCAAAGTGAAGGTGCCCGGGGACAGATGGAGAACAGTGAAGAAGAAGGAGGAGAAGAAGAAACACAGATCTTCTTTGATGCAGAAAGACAATTATCGACATGACATATGAGGTGGATTTCTTCAGGTTTACACTTGATTTTTCTTTTGACATAGTTGAGTTCGGGCCGGAGTGCTTCAGCCTCGATAACTTTTGCAGCTCAGGTTGATGAATTTTGACATAACATCTGGTTTTGATCATCATGTAAACAATGCCGGCATTCCATGTCGACATGAGTCACAATGAGCACCGAAAAAAAATCCACAAATTAAAAAAATAAAATAAAATTACAGTCACGCAGACATTTGTGTGTTATGATTAACTTGGTCACTCTGTTAGTCATGACAGCCACCATATTTCAACATTAGAACAGGACTAGAAATAATCCACAAAACCGATCCATGGCGCACTTAGTTGTATATCCAAAAGGTTTTGTACATCTGCGTATAATTGCATGTTACGCTCAGAGAGAGCTTCTATTCTTACCATTGCAGTGTGTGTGTGTGTGTCTGGTCTCAATAAGCAAGGGATATTGGGCTTTTGGGCTTTTTTTTATTTTTTTTTATGACGAACCTAAAAAGCTCTACAACCTTTCCAGGCAAACCTTATGACCTTTCTAAAAACTTCTGATTGCACGTGTTTAACGCAGGGGCGGTGTACGTGGTGATCGATGGCAGACACGCTCTAAATGACCCAATCGGTGCGTAAAGCCAGGAGAATTTATCAAGTTTAACACCTGATATCGTTTGGGTCTGTTGTGTCAAAAGTAATTGTCACTTTCTACCAAGTATAGTATTTTACGTCACACCATACACTGATGTCATCTAATTACCTGACCGCAGGATGCCGTGTCTTTCCGACTTTTTCCGGTAGCGTCTGGAATGGAAAATGTGCTGTAATGGTTCAGTTTGAACACATGAAAGACCGGGTTGGGTTTCGAGATGAGTCGATTATTAGCATTCAACTTTAGGCTAGGTGTGTCTTTGAGTTGCCTTCTAAATGTGTCGTTAAAGTCTGGATGGAATAGCCACCAAAGTACGAGTTCCGTTTGCGCTCTCTGCCATAACATCACGATATCATCTAAAGAGACCCTCTCAAAATCCACTTTAGCACTTTCATTCATGTACCGTTACATTTCATTTAAACAGCGTAGTCTAGATGACACCATTTGGAAATGGGTACTAGAAAAAAAACATCCAAAAACCTCATTTTGATTTGCAGTACAAAAAAGTAATAAAATCCTAAGAAGTTGACATCTGGATTTTCACCTGTTTGATTCCCGCTTCTTTCCTCTGGGTGGGATTTTGTTGATATGAACTTTAAGACTCCATTGTGATTAAGGGCGATATAAATACATTTGCCCATTAAGTCAATTCCCACCAAAATCTCAAATAGAAAATTCCTGAAAAATTTACAAATTTTCTGATACTTGTTCTTTGACTATAATTTTCCATTTAGCACAAGTATATGTACTTCTACTGAAATACAATGTGCGAATACGTCTCTCTTCTGCTCTTTTCTTTGATTCGCGGCACCTTCCTCCATTGTGTCGCCCGGTGTGAGCTTGCCCACCAGTCGCAGCTCTCGTAGAATGTAGGTCAATGCATTACAAAGAACAAGGTTACAGCGTGTCCTTATTCAGACGGCCTGGTGTGACCCTCACAGGTCAACGCACATTAACCTCTTTTGTTTGTACAAATTTGTTTGAGACCATACCTTAAATAAAAGTTAATAATGTGGACAAGACAAGGTCATGTGCATCAACAATGAAATGGATTGTAGAATTGTGCGAGATGGAGTCACTGGATGGATTGTATGAAGGGTAATCTCTATATACTAGATATGTTTGTTTGTTTGTTTGTTTGTTTGTTTTACGGTAAGCTAAAATATTTCCAAATCTTTCTGAATGCAGCTTCAAAGCAGTGAAGTCTTTTAAAATAAAGAAATGTGTAAGGAAATTTGGTGCAGTTTAGACTAAAATTGTTGTTGGTGAAAACAAGTACTTGCTCACCTAGAAAGCTGTGAACGTATTTTTTTTTGCCTTTTGACATGAATTTGTCTCAGCAATCCAGGAAGTTGGAAAGCAAGAGCCACTATTTTATATACGCTTTTCCACTAGCCGCAAAGAGTAGAACGAGATGATTCTTATTTTAGCTGCTTTTATGTTCTACGACTCTTTTGTGTACCCTAAAAATGTGCCGCAACACCTCATCAATGGCAGCCAACGGATGACGACAAACACAGAGTCATCGGAAGCGACAGCTCATGAAAACTCAACACTTCCCATTTGTTGCGGTTATCCCGAAGGAAATTCTTGGATTCTGTAGCAAAATCTGGCCAACCAATTATCTTGGCTGGAAGTATGCTTGCTTGAACTTTACACATTTCTCTTGGACCAATTGGTTGATATGAAACCAATGCACTGTTAAGATTAAGTATGTATATAACCTTTGGCGTGTCCTGCATAACACCGATAACCATGCAATTAGATAAGGCAATGAAATCATTCTCAAAATTGATTTTACTGACTTGCAGCAAAAAGCAGGACCTGCCAATTGATTTATTCCTCCAGCAATCAATAACCTCTTGGTTGCTGTCCAAATATGTTTTCTCAGACATCACCCCCACTACACTACACACACAATGAATCGCTAGATTGGTCGAAATGGAAAATAATTCATCCTTTGTGTCCCCTACAGACCAATCTGAGGATTTATCAAGCTCCCATTTGGGATCCAGGCTTAGGACAGCCGAGTGAGTACAACTGAAGATGAGTCCGGAAAATAGTTTCTGTTGATCGCAAACTCCGTTGTACACCTTTGTCGAACAAGCCTTTTTGAAAACACCTGAATTGGGTCATGAATGTTCCTCTAAAGTTGATGGGAATTTATGTGATCATGCTAACAACAGTGACTGAACTTCTGGGCGTGTCGCTTTCATTCATCTCCCTCATTAACAACAATGCTTGGTTCCCAGGTGCAGCCACCATGGACCGACGTCCTGGGCTAATGGTGTTCTCTGATCAATTACCGCTCAGCCAGGGCGCGGCATCTATACATATTTCATGACAAGTGGCGGATGCTGCCTGAACCTCTCTCTCACCTTCTTACGCTGCCGTCGACCCCCACTAATTCAAGCCGCACCCAGGCCAACCCCCCGCCCCAAGTCAGCCGCAATGGCGTGGGCCCCACCCCCATTTTTCTACCTCCAAGGCGTGGATGAAAGGGAGGCTTGACTTGTTAATATGCCAGGCACATGAAGGTGGGGCTCACCCCGAGCTGTTTTTGCTTCCTCTTTTGTCTGAATGTGAGATGTATGAAGTGGGTGTGGATTTACAATTACACAGGGAAGGCTGAATGCAACATGAAGTGATCCGTCCGTAAGAGAGCGTCCAACATCATGAGGGGCTTTAATGTGGACTCTCTCATTTTCACAGAGCCGCTGACATTTTACACTGACAGGGATAATTCATTTCAAACTAAATTCATCTTATCAAGTTTATTTGATGATCTTAAATCATGAAATGTACGTATTACGGTTCTGTCATTAAAAAGAGAGGCGACACCATCCAGCATGTTAAAGTGATTTCAATCTCAGCAAACTAGACATTTGTCCATTTTGGACAGATGAAGAATTTCAAACTCAATCCACTTTAATTTGACTTGTGACCACGTGTCAATAAAAAAATAAAAATAAAATAAAAAATAAAAAACAAGGCCTAACATCAGATTTTAAGTCGTATTGTAGTGATATTTGTGGTCATAGTTAGGGTGAAATGTAAAAAATAAAAAATAAATAGAAACTAAATTGTGTTACATGAACCATGTAGTGTAAACCTACCTAAGTGTATTGGAAGCGGTGGGCTTTGTGGTGTCACAGCGCAAATGACGGCCAAAGATGTTGCCAATTACTTTGGTCATAAACGATCACATTGCGTGCTAAACCACTGATTGTGTTTTTTAAATCTGAATCAGTATTGACAATGGCAACAAATAACACTTCAAATGCACTAAACAGCAAATGTAAGTCTGTCATCAGTGCAACAATAAAAGCTAAGTGGGGACGTGCAGACAAATGTCCAGTTGTTGACATTGAGAGTGTGTGTACGTGTGTGTGTGCGTGCATGCGTGAGTGTGTATGTCTGTGCTTGCGTGCATGTGTGTGTACAAGTTCCAGAGAAGGAATTGGTGGGAAAATCTTGGTTATACCCCATCCAGTCAAAAAAAGACAGCAGCTGTAGTGCTCAGCATTCGCCACGGATTACATACACTAAACGCACACCCACAGCTGTTATGTGCAGCTGTGTGAAAAAACACAAGTACCTACCAACCCCCAAACAATGCTCAAATTTGCTGTCTGCCACCAGATGGTGCCACCACACTAAAAGAAGCTCATCAATTAACTTCAACATAGTTGCTTAGCAACAAGATGCCACAAGATGGCGTCAAAGCACTAGATTGTAAGTAAGGGTGATTGTAAGTCGATTAGGCATTAATTATTTTACTGTTAAAAAGTCACAAACACAAATTAGTAAAACTTTTTAACATTTTCATTTATTGATTAAATAATTTAATAAATTGCACAAGAATTAAATGAACTGTTTACTAATGAAAATATTAGTAAAAACAATAAGAATTTTAGTATTTTATTAAAAAGTTGGCACGTATTACATTACATTAATTAAAATAACTTGCACATAAATGTTGAATTATAAAACATATTTTTTACATTTTTTTTTATTAAATGAAAAGCAATTTTATAGATTTTGCATCTTCCAAATAATTTCTAAAAACCTTAATACTGCTCTGTGATTTCTCCTTGGACTCCTCTTCTAAACCGTAAAGACGTCACAAGGGGCTGACGTTCATAACGTGTGAAAGCCTGCCCCCTGGTGGACATGTAGCCATTTTGCAATACTACCGCCCGACAAGTGACAAGACGTGAAGGTTCAGCAAATACTTTTTTAATCACCCAATGAATAGTGCAAAAAAATATATATATATTCATGCACATACAGAATGTGCCCTGCGACTCTCGGTGCTATGAGGGCGGGTGTGGCACTTTTCACTTTCCGTGAAGCTTTGACCATGATTTTTCCCTAATGAAGTTGCCTGTTATTAGGTACACCTGAAAATGGCGGTGTACCTAATGGAGTGTCCGTATGACGTCACACATCAACCAACCAATCAGGAGGTGGGGGTGAGGGCGGGTGTGGCACTTTTCACTTTCATTTAAGCTTTGACCATGATTTTTCCCTAATGAAGTGGCCTATGATTAGATACACCTGAAAATTATGGTGTACCTAATGGAGTGTCCGAATGACGTCACAGATCAACCAGCCAATCAGGAGGTGGGGGTGAGGGCGGGTGTGGCACTTTTCACTTTCCGTGAAGCTTTGACCATGATTTTTCCCTAATGAAGTGGCCTGTGATTAGGTACAACTGAAAATGGCGGTGTACCTAATGGAGTGTCCGTGTGACGTCACACATCAACCAGCCAATCAGGAGGTGGGGGTGAGGGCGGGTGTGGCACTTTTCACTTTCATTTAAGCTTTGACCATGATTTTTCCCTAAGGAAGTGGCCTATGATTAGGTACACCTGAAAATGGTGGTGTACCTAATGGAGTGTCCATGTGACGTCACACATCAACCAGCCAATCAGGAGGTGGGGGTGAGGGCGGGTGTGGCACTTTTCACTTTCCGTGAAGCTTTGACCATGATTTTTCCCTAATAAAGTGGCCTGTGATTAGGTACACCTGAAAATGGCGGTGTACCTAATGGAGTTTCCATGTGACGTCATAGATCAAACAGCCAATCAGGAGGTGAGAGTGAGGGCGGGTGTGGCACTTTTCACTTTTATTTAAGCTTTGACCATGATTTTTCCCTAATGAAGTGGCCTATGATTAGGTACACCTGAAAATGGTGGTGTACCTAATAAGTGTCCATGTGACGTCATAGATCAAACAGCCAATCAGGAGGTGGGGGTGAGGGCGGGTGTGGCACTTTTCTTTCCGTTAAGCTTTGACCATGATTTTTCCCTAATGAAGTGGCCTGTGATTAGGTACACCTGAAAATCGCGGCGTACCTAATGGAGTGTCCGAATGACGTCACAGATCAACCAGCCAATCAGGAGATGGGGGAGGGCGGGTGTGGCACTTTTCACTTTCCGTGAAGCTTTGACCATGATTTTTCCCTAATGAAGTGGCCTGTTATTAGGTACAACTGAAAATGGCGGTGTACCTAATGGAGTGTCCATGTGACGTCACACATCAACCAGCCAATCAGGAGGTGGGGGTGAGGGCGGGTGTGGCACTTTTCACTTTCATTTAAGCTTTGACCATAATTTTTCCCTAATGAAGTGGCCTATGATTAGGTACACCTGAAAATGGCGGTGTACCTAATGGAGTGTCCATGTGACGTCACACATCAACCAGCCACTCAGGAGGTGGGGGTGAGGGCGGGTGTGGCACTTTTCACTTTCATTTAAGCTTTTGCCATGATTTTTCCCTAATGAAGTGGCCTGTATTAGGTACACCTGAAAATGGCGGTGTACCGAATGGAGTGTCCGTGTGACGTCACACATCAACCAGCCAATCAGGAGGTGGGGGTGAGGGCGGGTGTAGCACCTTTCACTTTCAGTTAAGCTTTTGCCATGATTTTTCCCTAATGAAGTGGCCTGTTTTAGGTACACCTGAAAATGGCGGTGTACCTAATAGTGTCCGAATAACGTGACAGATCAAACAGCCAATCAGGAGTGAGGGCGGGTGTGGCACTTTTCACTTTCACTTGAGCTTTTTCCCTAATAAAGTGACCTGTGATTAGGTACACATAATTCCATGTATTTGATTGCACGCTAACAAAGCGAAGTTCCAATTCTAAAAGTACATTTAGTGATATGCTCGTGTCGGGATTCGAACCACAATCTTGCCAAGCAGAGAGCCCGTGTCACTAACCAGTCGGCCATTTCGACCTGGTAACCACAGTCATCTGCACTTTTTTCTACTTGTCATGTGCATTCCTGTTGTGAGTCGCTAGAATCGGTTCACTCAAAAGATTTGTAAAAAAGAATAATTCACCCATTTGGCTGGTTGATGTGTGACGTCATACGGACACTCCATTAGGTACACCGCCAGTTTCAGGTGTACCTAATCACAGGCCACTTCATTAGGGAAAAATCATGCTCAAAGCTTCACGGAAAGTGAAAAGTGCCACACCCGCCAGCACCCCCACTTTCTGATTGGCTGTTTGATCTGTGACATTATTCGGACACTATTAGGTACACCGCCATTTTCAAGTTCGTTCGCGAAGATTCACGAGTGAGTGACAGACACCGTTGCTTCTGCCAGCCGACACACGTTATGCCGACCTTGTTGTTTTAATTTTCTATTTGTTGAATTGTAGTTGATGGTATTATGCCGAATGTGTTTGTGTTTGAATAAAAGGTTGAAAAAAAAATCCGTTATGCCGGCATTTGTTATTTTGGGGGATAACAACTCATATAACAACGTAAAACACGTCATATAAAGCAGTTAACCAAATGTCTGATTTTTATGTTTTAATTGGCGAATATAAAAAGTAATAAAACACCAGACACCAGTTTTAACAAATGTTTATTAAAATATTAAAAGTAAATTTCAAACCAGCAATCCAATGTGAAAGTGCAGCCGTTAGCTTGGAGAAAACGTGCATAAAAGAAGTAGTGTTTCAGTGAGTGGTTCTTTCTTTTCTTGGCAAATCGTAAATCTACATTCTGGCTTGCATAGTTCACGCCAGGAGACGCAACACGTTCACTGACTGATCCGTTGATGCATGGGAAGGCAGTTCACCCATTGACTAGTTCGCGAACGGGAAAGTCAGGATTCGTTCCCTCACTAATGATGAACTGGAAATGCAAATCTCTCACTCACTGACTGGTTTACTCACAGATCGGTTCAGTCGGTGAACGGAAAACGCAATTCACGACTCGTCCGTGAACAGGAAGTTACGTCATTTTTTTCTTCGTTTTGTTTTACGGCGAGGTGGCACCAACTTCAATACGCATTACCGACACCTACTGGTTGAAGTCATAAACTGAAAAAAGAACTAATCACTTTAGGAAGTGATTTGTTCACTCTCGTTCACTCACGAGCCAACACTAACTGACCGACATGAGTCCACTTGGACAAGGTTAAAATACTGACCGTGAGCCTCCAGAGAGACCGAGGGAAAACTAAACGACAGGAACACTGGGCACGGACAGAGACGGGACAGAACAGTAGACACCGACAGGGAGAAACACACGGACAGGGCTTAAATTCACAGGGCAACAAGAGAAAGCAGGTGACAGACATTACGGTGACGAAAGGGGTGTGGCTGAGGCAAGTTGACGGCCGAGCGTGCTCTGACACGGGCGTGACAGTACCAAACACAATTGGAATTCCACACTGATGACATTGAGCGGTGGACTGCAAAAAGGCTCCTGGAGCATCACCGGACGGCCGCTTTAAATCTTCAGCATCCAAACCGGTCAGCTTCTCGCCCAATTTGCCGCTGGCTTTGGCGTTCATGGTGAAGCTCCTGGTGACAAAGTCGATGTTCAGGTGCAGCGCATTGTTGCCCGTCTCCTTGCCGCTGCTGTCATGCACGTCCAGGTTGATCACCAGTCTGCAAACACAAATGTGTCAGCTGCCTTCTTTGGCTGTGTGTGTGTGCCGGGGGTCATTACCTGGTTGCTCGGGGAATGGACTGTCCCTTGATGACGAGCGTACGGCCCATGCTGAGACCACCCAAGCCACCTTGGATGTCGCCCGTCTGCGCGCACACACAACGGAAAAAGATTGGAACAAGTAGGCCATGCACGCGCTTTGGGGACAGCCCGAATGGACAAACAAAGGCATTTGGTTGCATGTCTTGAACAATGCCCACTGAAGATGTTGAGAAAGCTTCACACGATTGCCACGGGAGAGTAAAAATGCTTTTGGGCATCCACGGCACAAACTCAACTCAAACTCAAATACAGCGATATTTCATGTAGAGCTGGCACTGGCACGCCACAGAGGAACAAGAGGAACACGACGCTCCATTGGTGGAATTTGCGCACATGCCTTTGTCTGAAAATGCCAAAAGTTAAATACATTCAGGCAAAAAAGTAACTACACACAAGTCAATTTCTTGAGGGCTTTGCCAATTATGAAATTATACAACTTCGAAAAGGAGAGTCCAGTCATATATGACCAAACCTGAACGTTGAAAATGTGCGGCTTATATGGTCGTTGCAACGGAGGATAAACTTCCCAATTTAGCCAGTAGGCGGCGACATCATCTGCACGCGGGAAGTCTGCCCTGCTCGGCGGGCGGCCTGACTGAAGGCCTCGGCTTGCTCCCACTTTTTGTGGAGGAGGAACGTGGCTCGTGGCGGTGTTGCGCAACCCTCTTTTAAGAAACTCACGCTGCAAGTCGATTGCTCTCATAAACTTTGAGTTCCAATTTGTTTGTCAAAAAACGTGACTTCCTTTCTTAAAATATAAGCTGCACCAAATATTTTTCAGTGTCATGACACATGAACGCTGCAGTCGCAAAACAAGGTGTGCACTTACCCCTGGGCATCTTGCAGATGTAGTCCCGGTAACCGTCACATCGCCAGTCGTTCCAGCGATCACCATATTTCTGCCTCATCTCACCGCAGCTTTCCTGTCCTTTGTAGTCGTCTGGCTGTCTGGGATCCCAAGCCCTGCAGGAGAGCAAATGTGGTGGACACACGCAAGGATTTGAAAGTAACTATTTCAGTCATGTTTTCAAGTCTTTCAGAGATCTTGTTTGTGAATATTGAGGTATCAAGTTGAGTCATCATCATCTTCATCATTTAAAGCAACAAGTGCTTATATAGGTCGTGCTTATTTAAATGTGCGAGTATCACCCTGAAATCTGCTGGGTCAAAAATCGGAGCGGCCCAGCAAGTTGAATCAGTGTGACCGTCCAATTTTTGACCCAGTAGTTTTACAAGTGTGCCAGGTGAAAACGTTCAAAACCTCAAAGTGATTCCAAATGTTACAAAATTAACTTACGTTAGAAGCGCCCTCATTCTGCGGGAGTAGGAAGTCAACGGAGGAGGTGGTCAAGTGCTGCCACCTGCTGGACCTTGATTGGAAGCACACCAAGTGGGTGAGACCAGACTTATTTGGCTGTAAAGTAGCATTATTTTTAATCATAAAAAAAATCATGTTTTTGTATTTTGTTTTGTATATATCTAAGTGTATATATAGTATAGATATATATAGTATGTCTATATACATAAGTATGCAGGTGACCATTGCTGTGCTCTAGTGGTAATACAATGCAAGTCCCACTTGGTCACCTGCATACTTATTGTGGCTCATCTGTATATAATATCTAAGTATGCAGGTGACCAATGCTTTCCTCTAGTGGTAAGACAATGAAAGTTCCACTTGGTCACCTGCATACTTATGGTGGCTCATCTGTATATATCTTTTTAACATACATAATTATGCAGGTGACCAATGCTGTCCTCTAGTGGTAATACAATGAAAGTTACACTTGGTCACCTGCATACTGTTTACTATACTGTGTGTGTGAGTGCGTGCGCGCGTGTGTGTGTGTGTGCGCGTGTGCGTGTGCGTGGGTGTGTGCGTGCGCGTGTGCGTGTGCGTGTGCGTGTGCGTGCGTGCTGTTCATGTGGTAATTTACAAAGATTGAAAAAGTATTAGATGACAATTTATTAATTATGTTGTGGTTTTATTCTTTTGTCATTTAGGAATTTTTAGCGTACTATGTTTATATTTGTGTTACCTAATAAATGTTCAAATACCTCAAATTTTAGTATCCAATATAGGAACCTTCCTGAGGACGGGGAATGACCAATACTTCTGACACTGGGGCTACAATTTAAAGTTGTGCTTCTGCATATGGTGTTTGATCCCACAATGGCCAGCAGAGAACGGTAAAGTAACAGTAAACACGTTGACTTGCATGAGGTGAACTTGAGGTGCACAAACGGTGCATGCAAAGTTAGTTACTGAAAATACAATTAGCTTGTGAGAAATTTGTCGAAGAGTATCTGCCAAATGATCTCTTTTTGTATCGAAAATGTTCATTGAAGTGTACTGAAACCAAAAAAAAAGCTATAAATTTGAAGATTTCAGCATCTTAGCACATTTTTCCATTTCTGTCTCCCAGATGAGCGGCCTAATTCGAAAAAGGCCTCATACCTTTTCCCCTGGTTCGGCTCAACATCAAAGTACAGCGCACGCTTCCACAGGAGATGACTTTTCCTTTCCCCTGGCCTGTGCTATCGCTTATGATCGATATTAAACAGATGCAACGAATAAATCACGCAGGAGGCGCGGCCCAAAAACCGCTTTCAAGTACCAACAAACTCTGAGGTCGTAAGCAATTCGCAGGCTGTCGTTGTCTTCTCTCTTTGCCAAGAGCGAGGAAGTCGGACGGCATCACACCAAACATTCTGTAAATAGATAGAGCCTTCTGCCCAACCAGCAAGCACTCAGTCCATTAATTTCACAATAGCAATCGGAAAAAGTCCAACAAGGTGCTTCCTGTGTGTGACAATTGCTGCTTTGGTTATTTCACTCTTAAACTGAGAAGATGTATGAAGCTTAAATGAAAACCCAGGCCACAAAGGGAGGGACCACGCTGACAACAACATTGTCATCATGCTGGTGGGGAACAAGAGCGACCTGCGACATCTCAGGGCTGTGCCCACCGATGAAGCGCGAGCCTTCAAAAGAACACACTGGCGCCTCCCACTGGTGTTTAGTGGAGTTACAAATAGAACAGTTTAAAAATGTGCAAGTCTTATAATGTAATGGAAAGAATCAAGTAGAAAGCATTGGATAGAAAATGCACTCGACCCTTGTGAAGATAAACGGTTTAGATAATGGATGGATGCATTAGTTTATAACTGCTTTTAAATGTTGTACTCTTAATATTGAACTCTGGATAATGTGTAGTTATGTGCCCTATATGCTGAGCAAAAAAAGTGAAATGGCACCACCTGGTGGCCACAAATAAGGACTCATTTAACATAAATCCTGCATTACCAACTAAGGAGACACAATTGTTATGTTTGGTGACTCTACAATTTGTCAGTGTCGCAGTGTGCTGTGACAATATTTTCGGTTTTGTATAATGGATGCCAGCCTGTGTTTTGTTCACAATCTAAGACAAAAACTAAATCAGCGAAGCAGTGGCTTGGATTTACAAAAACTCATCATCCGAGACGCCACTGGATCTTTCCTACTGATGTAGCAGCGACCATGCTGACCCATGGGTTTTTGAGGAAGCCGAGCTTTCACAATGTCTTAAGGCGTTCCAGCCTTTTGATCAAGGACGCACTGGACGGAACGCAGCCTTCCGAGAGGAGGAAGCGGCATTTCCACAGGACATCTCTTTGGATTCCTTCAAGGTTGCGGCAGCGTTCTGAATTGTTTGACTCACGGAGATAAACTGCACCATTTGTTTATCTGCTCTTCCTTGCACTGTTTGGTCACAAAACTTCTCGGAACGTTGGTCCAGAACATACTCGCCACTTCCCTCACTGACTCTGTTTGTTTATTTTCTTTTCCAGAGCCGCTATTTTTTGTTAGCAGTGCTGTATTTTTTTTTCAGCGCAGGGGAAATTTGTTGAGTTTGTATCTACAAACTGATGTTTTTGCGAAGGCCGTCGCTTATCTGCAGCGCTCCTGAGGAACATGTGTAGTAGTCATGCAGGAGGGGTCAAAGGTCGGAAGTTACCAGAGGATGACGTGAACAACCGTCATAATAATAATAATAATAATAATAATAATAATAATAATAATTCATTACATTTGTATAGCACTTTTCAAAAACCCAAAGACGCTTACAGGGAACAAGGCAAAGACATACAGGAGGGGAGGGGAAAAGGGAAGAGACAATGGGATTAAATTAAGAAGAGGAAACCAATTATGGGTAGGGGAGGTCATAGGCTTGAGAGAAGAGGTAAGTTTTTAGACGGGACCTAAATATGGGGAGTGTGGGTGAGTCACAGACAGACTGAGGGAGAGATTTCCAGAGTCGGGGGGATGTGCAGGAGAAGGCTCTGTCACCAAAGAATTTTAGTTTAGATTTTGGGACTGTCAGACATGAAGTATTGGAGGATCGGAGGGGACGGTTGGGGCAGTAGGGGACAAGGAGGTTTGATAGGTAAGTAGGAGCCAGGTGGTGAAGGGCTTTGAAGGTGTCTGAGTCAGTGAACATGACTTGACTCTTGTAGTAAAATCCGGTTTATCGTAATTGAATTATTTATATTACTGAACTGGGTCATTTCATCTTTAGCAAAGATGTTAGTTGTGTCGATATATAATTGAACCATACCGTGGTGTACTGACCTGAACTGACCCGAGGTTCGAAAGTTCGATCGAAGGAGGAACAACACTATCTGTTTTGTACGACATTAGCTTGGAATTGCTGCAGCCTACATTGTAACACGATCACGTTTTTTTCTATGCTCTCTTGCGAGACAGCTTGACTGGGACAACACATTGTTGTCATGGAACAATAGAGTGCAGGAAGATGGCCTAATCCCATGTGTCCATGCAACTAGATCAACTTCAAAACACACACACAAACAAACAAACAAACAAACAAACAAACAAACAAACAAACAAACAAACAAACAAACAAACAAACCCATCCCGTTCTTGTCACGACAAGCCTGCAAGTCTGCCTTCTGCCAAACTATAAATATAATACTGCTTCAACTAATACAGAACGTTTTACTCTTGCAGGTGAGGGATTGTATGACAGCTGATTGACAGACCCTCTTGAAAACTGTGATTTTACCATATTGGTTGCAGGTTGCTGTTCTACAGAATGTCAACTATCACTATTTTTTTTAAGTTTGGAGCAGGCTCTCTGTGTAAGAGATAAAATTGGTGCAGCGTTCCAACATGGCCTGGGTTCTGCGTAAAAGGCTCATTGTTAAACCTCATGGTGAGGCTTTGATACATCTAATTCTCCTTTACAGATTATCTGTGTGTTAAGCATTATTTACTGGGTTACGTGTAAAAAATCAAAGGTGGTTTATTGTAGAATCTATTGGTATTGCTCTGATGTGCATAATTTGCAAGATCTTGTAGTGAAAGAGAATTGTAGCCTGAATTTGCTGGCTTCTGTGTAAATGATGTGCGGTGTGTTGCAAAATCTTGTGAAATGGTGATGCACCTTTTTTTATGATCTCTGTATGAAACAGGCTATCGGTTTTTGGCAGTGGCTTATTGCAAATTTGCTGTTAGGACTCTGATGCAACTGTATTGGTGGGTTTCTGCTTCAAAAAGACCAAAATGATAATCGCTTTAAATAAGGATGTGGAAAAGAATTGGTAATCGGTGATGCGGTTAAAAGCAAGTGCTGAAGCCAAAATCTTCAACAAGGACTTAAAAAGGCCAGCAGGGGGGCCGTCTTGGTCATTATCCCAGTGGCTCCGAGAGGCACCTCCTTCTCGCAAGCTTTGAGAAGCCCACCCATATCTCCTCTGGCTCGCAGCTGTTTGAAGTTGTGAAGTTGAATTTGGAAAAAAGAAATCCAAACAAACGCCTTCCCCCTCTCCTGCTGCCAACCTTGCCGCACGCAGGAATCTATTCCTGGAAGGAGGTAAGAGCGACGCTGGTGGATTAAAAGGTGTTTGGGGGGACAAGCAGTAGCTCTTTAATTAAAAAATACAAAAATACAACAACTTTGTCTTAACCTCACTGCTTGGTGACAATAGCTGGAAGAAGTCACTCTTAATGCTCTTTTTGATAATACACAATCTTTTGTGCAACACATTCTTCTCCTTTTGGTGTCAATGCGCTAAATTGGGAATGATTTGTGTCTGTGGACTAATCCCCTTATTTCATTCCTCCTTCTTCTACGGTTGCTTCTTCACAGGCAATCATCTCAGCATAATGCTGTGTCACATTGCTACACGACGCTGTCATCCATCGTTTTGGAACACCTGATGACATGAAGCCCCCCCTTCATGTCTGACCCCCCCGGTCATTAGGTTAGGACTAAACCAACATGTGAGGTTTGGAGGTTAGCATTCAATGAAGACAAGCTCATTGGGCATCGTTCTGCAACTGCATGGTCATCAAAAATAAGGTTATAGGGTCATGTAGCACAAGAAGGCACACTCAATAAATGCATACTTTGGGACTGAAGTGTTTTTCATATACAGCTGCTATTGTACATGCAGCTGTGGCAGAGACTCTCTTTTACAACCCAGGCTAAACTCAGCTTGTTGCCGTCACACAAAGATTGCCTCACAGTTCAAATGAATGGCTTTCCTTGTACCAATTACTGTATCACTACTTTCCTGTTTAGACAGGCATTTGGCGCCATCTTATGGGGGATGTGCAAAGAACCTAAAATTAAACAAATACAACATTCCAGTTGTCGTTACATACGTAGAGAATACAAGCCGGACAATCACCGCCTTGGCCCTTAATCCATCCAGACAGACCGAGAACGTGCACGTGTAAACACGCATTCCATCGTAGGCGCGCACATGCAGCTGCAGATTTTCCGGCAAGAACGCAGTCGCCTTTGGACCACTTGAAGCACTTCCTCTATTATCTGCGGTAGCTCCAGATAACAAGCTGA
This sequence comes from Syngnathus leptorhynchus, assembly GCF_054491065.1. Lineage (NCBI taxonomy): Eukaryota > Metazoa > Chordata > Actinopteri > Syngnathiformes > Syngnathidae > Syngnathus > Syngnathus leptorhynchus. The sequence goes on from NC_141196.1 coordinate 8,030,774, forward strand.
TGCCTTCATGCTTCCACCCTCTCCCCATGCCTGAGTGCACCAAACAAGGGGGGGAAACCCGCATGTTGTGCCCCCAAGCCTTCCGTCCCAAACTTATCTCCAGCTGTGTGATGTGGGACCTGGGCTGAAGATAAAATCATTAATTACGTGGTTTTGTTCAGTGTGCGCGGCTGCGGAGTTTGACACGCTAGACCGAGAGGCTTCTATGGAGCACGATAACGACTCAGGGAAATAACGCGGCACAAGCACGCAAATGACCGGCACTGTTATATCACTGTTAAAACTGTGGTTCTCAAACTGGGGGCCCTGGACCCCCAGGAGTTTGTAAGCTCTGCCGGACTTCTTGATTATCTATTGTTGACTGTTCATTTTTGCAAGTTGAAAAAAAAAACATTCCTTTCAAATCAAACACACTAAAAACCGCTCCACTTTGTTTGGCTCTCATCAAGTCGCAACGGAGTTCACGGCATACGTATACATGCCAGAACGTGTGGGGGCCTGCGGGCGGTGTGCCGTTAGCTGCCTGTTGCCGAGTTCATGTCCGAGGAAAACACGATGAGGGGCTTCTTGGGGCAGCGAAGACCCCTGACTGACACAATGAAGTAATCCCTTCTCGTAATTAAAGGATGAGGAGAGATCAAAGCCCAAGTTTAAAAAAAAAAAAAAAAAGGACATCCTTGTAAGATTTAACGGCGGCAAATATTATTGCCTTGTGATCTTCCCAGTCTAAAGGGAACAGTAAGTGACAATATGATAGGCTGATACCAGAGGAGGGTAACATAAGTCCTGTGGGCCATATGCAGCCCACTTTAATCTTTTATTGGGCCCACTGCATGAAATGTCTGTTTTTTTTTTTTGTTTTACAAAATAAGATATGAATGGATGCATGGATGAACTGATATGAAATTACAGATTTGACATTTTTATGATCAAGTTGTTTTTTTATGCACTTCTTAAAAACGACTTCCTCATTAAACTCTTTGTTCACAGAAATATGACTTTATTCTTGAAAAAACTTGTCACTATTTTTCTCAAAAAATATTTTTTGTGCTTGTAAAGTTTCTGATGATTGTAACATTTCTTTTTTTATGTAAATTTAAGTTATAATTTATTGATACATATTAAGTCTTATGATAATTAGGCCTCCACAAGTCAATTAGGTTTGACAGCCATTTGGATTATGAGGGATCCTTGGCAAAATAGCTCATCAATATAGGATACCCGGACCCTAAAAGCATGAGAACCCCTCAATTTATATTATGAAGAGATATTCACTATTTATTGTTTTAAGTTACGGATTGAGGGGATAAAATGTATGCATTAATTTGTTATTATTTTGGCAACAGCTGTTGTGAAGGTGCTATAAAGATTGATTGTATTGTTTAGAATTGCTCACAACAGTACACCCTTAAAAATACTGGATTAAAAACAACCCAATTTGGGTTAAAAATTGGACTGACCTGTTGTTTTATGCATACAAAACACCCAAATGTGAGTCAAACTGGCCCAACTTCCTGGGTCAGTCCAATTTTTAACGCATCAGTTGAAATGTAAAAATACCACAAACAATTTCCAATTCTTCTTATAACATTACTCTCCAGAAATAAACAGCCGGCAGATGACTGGATTCCATAGATGTACATCAGAAATTGATATGTATCACTTCACCATACTTCCTTGATGCCAATTTTAGGGCAGCTTGGCTCATCACGGAAAGACCATAATAATATGTAGAGAATCAGTAATTGAGGATAGATTCCAAAAAACGACAAACCACAAATAGTGGCAGTGAACATGCAAAACAAGCGGAGATTTGAGTCCCAACCCTCAGAACTGTGAGACAGACATGCTAACTGTTAAGCCAACATGCCGCCTTTTGAAAAGATCTCTTGTTTTTCTGACTTAACCTGGGGGTGAAAGCACATCGGCTTCATTTCCTCCCCCTTTGCCGTGAGCTCTGACAGTGTTGATCTGGGCCTCCATTGCCGGGTGTCAATCAAGCGCTCAGCAGGTACAGTAGATATCAGGGCGGGAGGCGGAAGCCATCTGATGTAAAATAAACATTTCAAAGCCAAGAGAAAGCACGACGGGGCTGGCGGTGGGCGTGAGTGCAGCTGCGAGCTTGGGTGGGACAGCTGCTCACTTCCAGAATGTTCTGTTACTGCCACATGGAGAAGTTTTCTTTCAAACCTGACGCTGCTCTTTCACGGACAGCCGACCGCAGGTCCTTCTTCTTGCTTGCGCCGAAACCTTTTTGTGCTCGCCTTTGTCATCTCCCAATTTTGGTTTAGAAACAAAAGGAACCTGCTTAATTTAATAAAGCAACTTTGCCAAAAAACCTTGTTTTGGAAACGCTGTTTCCTATATGTAGCCATCTCGGGGGACTAATGACAAGCTACCACTTTTACTGTGAATATGACATTTATTAGTACACTCAATGGCAGACAATAAGGCAACAATTTCCAACCCTTATGCTATGATAGCTCATCAGGTAGTGCATGGAAAATTAACTGACTTCACGACATTCACCCAAAAATGACAAATAATGTGTCTTCAACACATTCATCCACCCATCATCAATTGTCTTCTGCACACGACAATCCAGTGACTCAAACGAATAATTCCGTCCATACCTATGTTGCATTAAAATACACCATACACCCAAAATGGAAGTAATATCTACTAATCAAAGAGAGTCAGTCAAACATTGAGCATTTTCATGGGCAGGCGTTTAAAGGTGTTCCGCTGCATCTCCGTCACCTGTCAATAAAGGTCTGTTAGCTAAGTTGGTCCCTATTCATAATTTGCCTTGACAACAAACTTTAGTTTGGTCATTAGAAAGCTAGATTGGACCTTAATGCCAAATACAATAGTAGTATACTATTTCTACTACTACTTAACCTGCGGCCACGTATAACATCATGAGTTGGTCTAGTAAAGGTTCACTACACTATGTTTCCATGAGCCACTTGTGGTTTGGTTGCTCGGTTTAGAATCTGTGAATCACCAGTTAAATGGTTGAGTGTTAGTTATAGGAATCGAAGACTTTGGAGACCCCATATGTAAAAAAGACCAATAATATTCAGTGGAAGTTAAAGGTCAAATAACAATCAATTGATCTCTGTTGTCTGTTGGATTGAACAACAACAACTAATTGCCATTCAACTCAGCAAAATCACACATGACAAAAAACATTTTTGTAACTTTGAAAACCTGGGCAAAACCCAAGTAGCTAAGAACAGTTGAAATATGTCTCCAGCTTACAGAGCTATGCATACAAAACATTGCAGTCGAGCAAAATGTACTAAAAGACACAGGTATGCATTTGGGGAATAACCTTATTGCTGTGGATCTTCGAGAGAGAAGGACAAATCGAAGTTAATTTGTAGCTCCTTCCTTGACACCAATAACTACTTTACAGTTACCCAGGGCACCAACATGTCATTTTTACAGCTTCGCTTTGACTTCTATAGTGTGCTTGTACTGTGCTCACAATTCATGCGTGTGCGTGTTGGAAGACCCGCAGATATCTCTGCAGGTATCTGTCTTCAGGCATCACCCCCCCACCACCACACCGTTCAGCTAAAGTAAAGTCGCTGGGGGCTAACCGTACATCAACGGCGGGAGCTCGTTTTGAGGGTTTTTGACACTCGCGGCCCTTTAAGGATCAGCATGACAGTTTACCCCCGATTAGAGTCTTTTATTGGCGTGGGGAGCAAAACATGAATGGGGGGTGGGGGGTAAAGAAGGTAAGAAAAAAAAAAAAAGAGAGCTGCCGGCTGTCAGGGCCTGTAAATGGTGATTTTGTTTCACTTCCTTTCCGAATCAAAGCGTCATTGAAGCCTGTCCAAAAGCAGCATGTTTGGCCCTGCCACCAGGAAAGACAGCAGCCCCATGTTATTTATTTCGTAGCTGGAGGTTGTTCTCTCCGAGGTGTTGATGGAGCTTGGCATACCGCGCTGCCGCGACGGACATGTGCACTGTGGAAGGCCCCACCCCCGCCCTCAGCCGCCTCTCCCCGACACCCAGAACCTGCTCTTTTTGGTGGGCGTTGCAAATCAATGCAGCTGGAATGCAACGGCAGCCAAGTGCATGCCCGCTGGCTTTTTATCAGCCTGTCACATTAATGAAATACAGCACATGTCGGGATTGCTCAACGTCCGCTTCAACTTTTAAACTTGTCTGGCCTAGGCTTAATGATGTAAGCGTTTAATGGAGCATTAAAGTCACCACGAGGCAAAAACCACACAGCGATAGTGTCGTCTCCAAAATATGCGCGTATAAGGTGAAAGGGGGCTGCTGCAAAGATGCTTGTGCTTTTAGATTTTATTTTTGAAATGCGCTCACTGTCAGGCTGCGGTAAATGTGATGACCAAACTTGATGAAGTCAGTCCTTGTGCAAACCAGACCTCAAACACACAAAGAACTATGAGATAATTTTATGATTTTCTTTTATGAGGGGATCAGTGGCGATACTCTCACATACACCGCAGTACAGTATTTAGCGTGGAAAAATTCTGCAAACAACAAATGAAATGGGACATCTTTTCTACACAAGGGAACACTCTGAAGTCAAACAGAACTGGTACCTTGTCGTTCAAGGATTTGTGTGATATCTTGATGTTGGATGAATTAGCAAGTTGGCTGGTAAGACTTTTTTTTATTTTTTTTTATTCCAAAGTCATGTCAAGCATACGTTTTATACTTCACTACTTTTAATGTAATTATTAAGAAAGCTAAAACGGATCTGTGATTGGAATAGAATTTCTTTAGCATTTTAGAAAAGGGTCACATAACAAACACAACAAAACATATTGCTTTAGCTGATAGGTTTCTACATTTTAAAGTGGCTAAAGAATTTGTGCACGTTTCCCTCCCAAAAATATTAATTTGATTTTGAATCGTACAACTTCAGGATTATCTGGCATTCCCGATAGAAATTCTATGCAAATTGTGTCTTTGTGCCAAAACAGCTATGGAGTTTTGGATTGAAGCGACCGTTATTATGGTTTAGGAAACTTGTTTCCAACTGTTGGTCAAACCAGTTTGGCGGCTGGGAAACTGTCTCCTGCCACATAGACTTGACATTGTCCAACAAAAAGGGAGAACTGGAAACCGATGATTCCACTAAGCCATCTGCTCTAAAATCATCCCTGCGGCCTGATTTTAACACTCATTTGATAGTTTCCTCATCCAACGTGGAAAAGTAACTTTGACTTGAATAAGGATGCATATTTCACGGCATGGAAAACCTCCTCGTTAATAATTAACATTTTTAAGTTGCATAATTACGTGCATGGCAGACTGTCAGTGTTAAGTCAGCAAGCAACACTTTAAATGACAGAAATGCAACTGTGCACAATCTGTTGTCATTTTTTTCTTCTTGTAATGTTCCGGACTAAAACCTGCACTTATCTGACTGCCTTTCTTGCTTTGCATGGAACACTGACAAGTCGCGTCATGCCACTCGGCCCATTATTCCTGGCGAATAAAGCAGCCAACCTAATGCTCTTGTGTTGATTTACTCGCCTGTGCCGCTCGGTCCTCGAGGGCTTCATTGCGGTCAAAGGCATTTCCTAATGTGCGGAGGCAAACGTGGTAAAGAAAATGCATGTGCAGTAACAAGTCATTCTGCTGCAAACATTCGTCCCACCTCACAACACAATTTGTTGGCAAATAATAGCAAGCAAACAAACGAGTTGAGTGACTTTATAAGTTGATTGAAAGCAGGATAGAGTATCCAAGTATCCATCCATCCCTCTACCTCAAATTTTCTAGGTTTTCTCCTGTTTTATTTTTCATGGTCAGAGGTGTGTTTGTATTGTAAAAAAGTCTCATATATAAATATATGTATATCAACATCAACAGACCCAAGAGAGGGTATTCACCCAGGATGTTGCCCAGACTGGACTGCCGAGTGAGGCCATTGGATCGAAGGCCTGAGGATTCAAAGGAGCAGTGACGGGCGGCTTTTTGGATGGCCTCATGAACCTTGTCGACTTTCATGAATACAGAAAAGCAGAGGCAAAGCCGAGCATGCTAATAGAGTAATTGTGCTGGGATTTTAACAGACTGGAGCAGGAAGCCCCTAACCCCAATACAATCCCAACACAACACACCACCCTCCTTAAACTTTGCAAACCACACTCTCCTCCACCAAACAACCGAGCCAAAATCTCGCCTAGTTATTCCAAGCGGTGGCTTGTGAATGGACAGTTCCCTCATTGGGTGCTATGAAAAGAAAGCCTTGTGCATCAACAAATTCCAAAGAGCAGACAAAACATAATCTTTGAATGCTGCGCAGCTTTCACATATTAAGAAATCTGTCCTCGGTCTGGAGGCATTTGATCGGTTCATTTCGACTCCCGCCCCCTCCCTTCCCGAGTGCAGCTGCTTCCATACTGCTCATCCGTTTTTGTGAGACGGCGTCCGGTCACGGCGGCTGTTGCTTTAAAACAACGACACGTCAGAAAAGGTGACAATGCTGGCACATTGTTCACTTCCAACTGTGACTTGTTTTGAATGACATCTGGTTTTCAAGCCTGAATCTATTATGCCGACGTGAGCAAATTGCACACATGCTAATAGGAAGAATTGTTAATGAATCGACCAAATGTTTTTTGCCCTCGTAGACATGCGAAAAAGGGGTAAAGAGGTTCTCAGTTTACAGTCATACCGACAAACAACCAATGTTGCTATTCTGTTCAGTGTGCGAGCCAATCTTTTTAGACTTCTATTGTTTGATTTGTAAAATGTTAGTGGTTAGCTTGTCTGCCTCACAGAAAGGTTCCTGGTTCAACTCCAGTCAGCCCAATTTTATACTTTTTGGGAACCACCCCAAAATGGGGTGTGTTCAAGATTCAAGAGGTTTATTCAAAAAGTACCAAGACTGGTGTCACAAAAGATATAATGGAACCCCCAACATGTCACCTGCTTACAACAGCCTGAGCATCTGACAATTCCTGGCACCACCATTTCTGCCTTTGATGAAGGCTGGGCAAAGAAAGCTTCAAATTGTTTTTCACATGACAAGAACCCCCTTGTCAAAAATGTTCATACTATTATTAGTTTAGTTGTCCATTTATATTTTCAAACCGTGACAATTTTTGGACCAGTGTCGGAAAGAACCAGAACAGGGTTTCCTGCGTTGCCCATTGTTGGAGAAACTACCACCGGACATTTCTTTACATGCACAAACAAACATTTGGACAATGCAGATGGCGGGTCGGGGGAATGGGAAGTCACGTGCACAGGGACTATCCCCAACTGTTGACACAATCTGCGCTCTGTGCCACCTAATTCCCGGATGCCGGCTCATCCTGTCCTCCAAATCTCTCCAAATCCCACGGACAGTGGTCCCAGAGAGGCCTTGTTTATCCTGGGCCCCGGCCGGGGAGGCCTCGGACCCCCGGCTCATTCCCCGTCTCTAAAGTGCGACACAGTCACACACTCATCAGTTAATGCCCAACATCTGGAGGGATTAACAGTGTCAGGCCAATCAGAGTTGAGCTGAAAGATCCCAGTGAAATAGCATTCTGCAGCTGCACTCGGCATTCAAGTGCTTCCGGATTGCCATTCCTCATGCTCTCTCTCCCCTTTGCTCCCTTTTCTTCCTCGTCAACTTGCTGGGAATTGATGGCCTCTGTCTTTGCTTTTTTGCTTCTTCTCGCCAGCTCAAATATCCAAACAACAGGAGAGTAATATGAACTCTCTACCTACTAAATAAAATCAGTGATGACATTTCTTTGGACATAAAAAGAAAAACTTAAAAATAATCTCTTTCTTACCAGGGATTGATAGTCAGTCTCTATGCTTTTGCACTTTTGTTTCCAGTTCAACTATTCAAAATGTGCTCAACAATAAACTAACTAAAAAAAAAAATCGGTGGAGAGTGATGTGAATGTTTTACCGACAAAAAGCAGTGATGCTGCTTTCCAGGACAAAGTCCCTTGGCACCATTTTATTCATCAAAGCATAGGTTCAGTAATCTCTTAACACCAGTGAACTGATTTCCTATTAGAAGGGGTTTTGCCACAATATTGTGGTATCTTATAGTATTTCAAATAAGCGTGAAGGTGTGAATTGTTCTTGATCTTGGTAATATCATTGTTGGTTTCAATGTGGGTCGTCCACAGTTTGCATAAACAACCTGTGCTTTCCCACACCTATCCCGACCTGAACTTTGGTGTTGGATGTTTTTCAGTTTGCATTCACAGCAAATGCGGCTGTTTGTCTCTCGGGACGAACGTCTGGTCGGCCTGTAATTTCTGCTAGAGTTGGACAGCAAGCGCGTCATTAAATGGGAGGACAAGTGTGAGACGGAGACACGTTGGAGAGTGGAGAAGAATAATGGAAGTGAAGTGGGGTCACAGCACCACCTGCTCGAAATGTTTGCCGTCGTAAATCTTGTGCCGTCGAGTTGCTCCGCAGATACAGGGCTGGAAGAACACAAAGTCACGTTTCCATCTTAAAGTGGGTTATAATAAGTGTTCTCAAGCTTTTTGGGTCCAAGGACCCCCTACATGGGAGAAATGTTACAATCATAATCCGAACACCAGTTAAACATTACGACTTTGTGTACCCAAGCCTGAATATCATAGGAATGAACAAATTCCCTGTTATGAACAAAAACAATCTGTAATCTGACATTAAGGTAGCAGTTTAAAAGGCAACGAAGTCAAAATGATTCTGAGGAAAAATGCAGTTTGATTCTTGTGTGATTCATTTTTAAACCTTCATTCTAAAAAAAAAAAAAAAAAAAAAGGATTTATGCGGCATATCACAATCATATGTTCAATTCAGCCAACGTAAAAGTTTGGGAGGTAATTTGTTTATTATCTTTGTTAATATCTTATCGCGCAGAAAAAAATGTTCTATGGAAAATGAAGGTCTAAATGCAGTACATTGAGTCCTATGAAGTTCAAAGGTGAAGGATTTTGCAAAGCGCGAAGGAACAACAATATGACTCCAGATGAGACCCCTCCTCCCCCGAGGTTCATGTACCCCCACCGGTGATGAAATTGTACGAGATCAAGTTGCTGGAATGCGCCGGCAGTCTTGCTTCTACTGGGACTAATCGTTGGCTTTTGCTGCATCTGATCCTAAACAGCTGCTTAGCAGACGGGGGCTGCAACTGGGAATGCCCAAGTCACTTTGGACCCTCGGACGCTCTATAACCCGCACCAAATTTATTTTGACATATTTGGTTGTGAAAAAGGTTTGAAAATTTCACTCAGGCAAAAGACTTGAAAAGCTGACAAATTGCCATTTTCAAAGGTACAAAGGACACGAAGACACTACAAAATAGCAATTTGCAAAGACTCATGGCCAAGTCGATTCACAGATGGAGAGAGGGCTAATAGCGAGAAAGATGGGTCAAGTTAGAGTTCTGTCCTATCATAAAAAATTGAATAAGAAATTATGTCCTATTTTTTTTAAAGACACAAATAAACAGTAAAAAGAAAAAACAATGCCCTGTCCTGAATCATGTCACATTTTGTCCCATCCCATCCTGTCTTACTAAAAGAAAAAAAAAACCCGGATCATGTCTTATTCTGTTTTAATAAAAAATAATAATAAAAAATAAATAAAAAATAAAAAAAACAAGCAGATCCTGCTCTGTCCTGTCCCATCCTCTTGTATCTTTTAGCAGGTCATTTTCCGAGAATAAGTTAAAACAAAATACGCTAGTTGCTAAGTGCTATTATACACAGACTTTCTATATATTTAAAAAAATGTCCAGCTTGAGATTCCAGTGCGTTTATGTCTAAGCGACAATGTCATGGATTGAGTGTGTTGATTTCCTGTCGCTGTCAAGTGGAAGCTATTTGGCGCCAAGATAATTAGAGAAATTAGCCAGTATGTGGAATGTTTTCCCTTGACAAAGTGACAAAGGAAGCCTTCCAGAAGCGTTCCTCACTTCTTGATGCAACGTTCCTCCACACATCTTGACACATTTAATCGCTCACGTTTGCAAGCACCATCTTTCCTTTTGTGACATGAATGTGTGCACATTGCAAACTACACAAGAAAATCAAATCCTTTCAACCCAAGCCAGATGTTTTGTGTTAAAAGCAGAGACTCTTGCGAAAAGTGCTTCAATCAAACTCAGTTTCAGTTATCCTAAGTACCTAATAATCATAAGGCAATCCATTGAAATAAATCAGATTACATCACAATGGAAGCATGACATCCGGCAGTCTGCGTGCTCTTAATTGCTGGCACAATTTGAGGTAAAAGACAGTATTCTCTACAGCGGTTTATATTTTCATGATGATCATTTGGATACTGTAACTTGATGTACTAAAATCACCCAGGCAGTCTAGTTTAGAAAAGCAGATCATGTCCTGTGATGTGCCATTTGGATGCTAGCAAAAAAATACTACGAATAATAATCATGAATAGTGTCCTGTCCCGTACTGTCCAAAACAGAATATGATCTGTCCCATTGAAAAAAGTCAAATAAATCGTGTCCTGTCCTATAGTGTCACTCTCTATACTGTCCCATTAAAAAAAAGAACACAAACACATCCTGACCTGTGCCCATATCATGTCATGACCTATCGCAATAAATTAAAAGAGATCAATAGAACAGGAATGGTTAATGTCCTAAAAGAAAAAGATATATATTCCTGTATGTTCTTGTCATATTAAAATAGAGAAGAATCTTTTAGAATATATTCCTATCTTTGTCCTGTCTAATTCAAAGAAGAAGAAGAAGCAAAAACAGATTAGGTTCTTGTGCATTTAATGACCTCAAGAAAATCTCACATTTCTAGACCATCATAAACCCCCCTTATATGGGGTTTAGTATCTACTGCAGCATTCCTTTTCCTTTCAGTTTCTTCCACAGCTTTTGTTTCTGCAGCATTTAGTTACAAAACAGTATTACTATCTTCACTTCCATTGTTTTTAGTAATAACTCAGCACACACAGCGTTTGTTTGGACGGTCATTGCAGTGTCTTAAGGTCATATTTTACTAGGCGCGAGGTGGTGTAACGGAGACAGGAAGTGGTTTTGAATCAGTGCCATCATCCACCTCCAGACAACCCCCCCCCCCTCCTCCTCCAACCTCCCACTCCCACATCCCCTCTGATATTTCAGCTTTGCCATTTCACCAGTTTCATTCCTTCTAATTCATTCCTACCCTGACCACTTTTCTAAATAAATAAAAAAGTTGAACACTCTCTTTCCCATAGGAAATACAATCATCCCCCACACACTTAACGGACAAATTTAAGACATATCAGGGGATTACTGTAGCATGAAGTGAACTAATTCATTCTCAGCTCATAGTGTAACCATCATAAAAAAAATGATTACCTGAACAAGAGTTGTAACTTTTTTTTTTTTACGAGCATAAACAGGAGTTTGTCCAGGTTTGCCTTTCAAATTGTTTTATTGAATAGAGAACCACAAGGTATCAATTAACTTGGATCCCATGAATCCTCGAGTTAGCTGATTCCATGAACACAAGCAGACTTACTGGATTTATCGGAAACACAGCGGACAATTCGGGTAAATCGGATAATTTATTCAAATTAGTTGAATTGCCACATTCAGTGCGGACTCAGATTAATTGGTTCGGCAGCTCACATTGCCATTTAAGATGATCTGGTTTCCTGACAGAACAGACTCTGAAAACCCAACAGACCCAAACGATGTCTGTTCAACTGAGAGTCAAACTTGAGTAAGCGGACTCACCACAAATACAGCAGATGATTCTCGTGAATCAGGAAGGATGACACAAACACTGACTCAAGTAACTTAATAACTGGATCACTTTAGCCAGTGAGTAACTCGGACTAATGTTTGTTCTTGGTACAGTATATTTTCCAGGAAACGTTGAACTTTGTTTAATTTTTTTGGAGTTTCCAGTGAGCTGTATGGCCTTGGCAGAGGTCTGTGAACTCTGGCTGCACCTCAGGCTTGTAATGGTGAGGCGATCCGTGAATTAAGACATGGAGGGATCATGGGTAAATGGACACAGAGGTGTGGAGGTTAATGGCCACCAGGGCATGGTTATGGTTAGAAATAGAAGGAGAGTGCTTTATGAGGCGCTCAGCCTCTAAATGTTACGGCTGTGTCACTTCTGCTCCAGAGACAAATTGCGCTGGAAAAATATGGCCCATAAAGTCTGTCAAAGTGCAGCGCATGTGTGGCAAAGCATGAAAAAGTGCCATAAATGAAACACCCCCTCTCACACGAATACACACAAGAAAAAGAAAGACAAAGTGATTGACATCTGGTTGTGTGTGTGTGCGCTCCATGTGTCTGCCAAATTAAATGACAAAGTCTTGTACATGTAGGTTGGTGGTGCTCCATGTGTGCGTTTAGAATATTCCTCCAACAGAGCTCTTACACACCTATATGCTCCTCGCAAATAGCTTCAGAAATTTTGGTACCTTTCAAAGAGCATAAACAGTGAATCTCATTTTGACTCTGTTGCCAACCAAAACAGCAGCACCCATGAGGCATGTAAAGACTCATAAAGCGAGCATGCCTCGCATGCATGCAAAAGCACGTTATTAGCAAAATATGCTTCTCTCCCCCACAATTGTAAACAACTTCCATTTGGGAATTTGGACTGCAGTGTACTATTATTATCATTAGAGAAAAACACATAATTGCGCTTTCAGTCGCAGTGTTTAAGATGCCTTCCATGACATTTTGTGTGAGGAGAACTTGTGTGGAGATAACATTGACGTGGGCTTAATTATAGGTGTGCTTGGCAGGTCAACGGGTAATAAGTGGAAGGCGGTGGGGTGACTTTTTTTGTTTTGTGGGAATGTGAACGCAAAGCCTGACAATTGCATCAAAAGATGTCAGTGTTGGGTTTCTCCGTCCACTGCTCTAGCTAGTATAAGCCTTTCCCTTTCCAGCTCGGAGGGTCGGAGTTCACGCAACAGGCCCAGGGCCTCTGAAATGAGTTTAAGGGTGAGCAAGAAGTGCAGAAAAAGATCTCAACTCAACTTTAATTAGGAAAATAATGCATATGATAATATCTGCATACAATGTGCTGTACGTGATGTAGAAAATGCTTATATATTCAGAGTCAGTTGAACAATAAATTATTAATGTACAAACAGTGAAAAATAAAAGATTAAAACAATTTGTCATGCTGAGTCAAAAGCCAGAGAATAAAAAAATATAGTATATTTTTTTTTGGGCTTTCTTGTCTTACATTTGGTGGGAGGTCATTCCAAGGAGATGGACAATAAAAAATATGTATGATATTGTACATGTGGGTCTGAATCACTTGGTGTGTGCTGAAGAGTCAGCCTTTTTTCCCGGAGTTCTGCAATTTTGGAATCGCAGTATGATGGGCGCTTTGATTCTAAAATATTTGCTGTCTGCATTAGCCAATCAATGAGGTCATACAAATTTAGAGGTAACTATTTGAGTAATTTATTTCAATGAGGGATAGGTCATGCTTTTGTCTTCATGTTCTATTTGCAGCCAAAGATTTGAACGGCGTTGGTGATTGCAACCATTTAGATGACTTAAGACCAACGTCATAGGGGTATGTAACCTCTGGCAGAGGGGTTAACAAGGCATTATGATCATTATGGCTGGTGGAGGAGCAGTGAAAACAACCTTTAAATTATTGCGCTGATGCATATCAATTTTCAGGGACTGCTAAGTAGCTCCCGAAAGGCAAGTTAGTCTCCAGTCTCGAAGATGAGACATGAGATGAGACTTCTGAGTGTGTTGAAATATGTCAAAAACATTCTGTTGTAGATCATGCAACATTCAAGTTGCCCAGTCAAATAACAATCATGGAAATGTTGATCATAGATAAGTTGGGACAGAAACTGAAGCGATTTTGATTTAGAGGAATGTAGTTTTTATGATACTGTTTTGCATCAATTCATGTTAACTGATTTTTACCCTCACAGGTTTTGTGGTGGATCACAATGCACTTTGGTTAAAAAAATAAAATGGGTTGCATTTCTGGTAAATTCAATGAATCGCTTACAAGACTTGAGGTTGGAAGTTCTACACAATTATTAGAGTCAGTAAATTTCACCTCTTTATTTTTGTCTCCCTTAGGATGTTAAATCATGTTTTATTATGGACTCTTTTTTTTTTTTTATTGAAACAAGCCTAAATTATGCAAGTTTATTTTAGTTTGAATGAAGAACATGAAGCTAAGTCTAATAACACTTGATGTCATCTTAAATGCTTGCCTCATCAAGGCAATTACAGTATAACCACATCATACACTTTCATTTTCTTTCTCTCTTTTTTTCTTTCAAAGGAAAAGCTGTCCACTGGAAATTCATCACGTGGCCCGCTCTTCCTATTTCTACACCTCAAGTTGCCATCTCCAACCCCCCAGGAGCATCATAAAGAAAACTGGAAGTCTTTTCATGCCCTTTTACTGTTGGTGTTAGCAGCCATTTATGACTCCACTGGCTCCAGTGACGTGGGATGTGGGACAAAGGGAGAATGATCCGTCTCCTCTAAAGCCATTCAACATCTCATATCCTTAACTCCTTTTTTTCTTTTAATGGGCATTTAAGAACGTCTGGAAGAAACCAACCCCCCAAGTGTGGGCCCGGCCGGTAATGAGGCTCTTTTTGCCCTGACATCAAATGGTTCCTCGGAGTCAAATGTTGCCACTTTTGTTCGTTAAAAAGTTCCTGCACACTTCCTGGCTCATTCCTAGCCAATGGCAAAGCATCGTGTTGATTGATCTACACTGTGTCACTTTGAATTGATAAACGACATCAATACATATCAGAAGAAGAACACTTCATTTCACACCAGGCAACCACTGTGGAATTGATCTTGCACTGTCAGCTTGAAGTTATTCCAGAAAATTCAAAGACCTAAAGTGTGCTTGTGTGTATTCACTATGAGTTCTTAGAATCCAAGCTGGTGGACTAATATTTAACCAGCGTGTGGCAATCATGCTGCCGCATAGAGGTCATACACCGAGTTGTTCATTAAAAGGTAGCAAATTGATGATTTCCTTCCTGTTGTTTGCTTGCTGCGGATTCACTTCCGAACTTGCGCTAACACAATGATCTTTATCTGGCCGAGTGATTGCTTAACCGTTGCCCTCTGGTTATCGCTGTATTGTGGCTAAAGTTGATACCCTCTTGCTTTTTGGTTTCTCCCTAGCAACCAGAAGTAGCTGGAGGCTATCCATCAGGCTAAAATTGCCTTAGACACATCTTGTTTGGGTGGTTTGTCATGCGTTGTGATATAAGCTAACTTATCTCACAAACGACTGCAGGACTGTGACTTTCTGTGAGTTGTTTTTCATTTGGATAGTCCAAGCGCAAAACCCTGACTCGAAACCTTAACTCTGGCTTGGCAAAAAAAATTGCAAAAGCCCAACGCTGGCTCAAAACCTTACTTGAAACTGCTTAGTCAGCGCATTAAAAGTTAACGAAGCGGCAAGGCTCATATTGCGTTTGAGTTGGCAAGAGCGGCCGGGCCTCGTATCTGAGAAGGGCTCCATTGAGGCATAAGCGGGTCAGTGATGTTTGTGTTCTTCACACGTCCAAAGTGTACAGTGCAGCGGTGGCAAGTTGGTGACTCACGAAACCTTTTCTGTTTATTTGGATAGCAGAAGGGAGAGGGAAAAATTGGGCAAGAAACATCAACTTCCTTCCACTTGAATGAGTCAGAAAAAGTTTGTGAATGTTACACTTGATGATTCTGCACTTACTGGAGATTTCCTCTCACACAAAATATCCCTGTTACAACATTTCCAATCATTCAAACTCTTAACCTGGCCTTGAAGCCTCATCTGAGTCCCAAACTTTACCTGAAACACTAGCCTTGGCAAATTTCAAACCCTAGCCTGAGTTTTAAACCTCAAACAAGGCTTGAAATTTTAATTCGGAAGATAAAATTACAACTCTAATTCAAATCCGACTTGGAAACGCTAGCTCTTGTTTGAAAGCATAACCTGACTTAAAACCCAAACCAATTTTCGAAACATTAAATACTGACCAAATTTGACACCAAAATCCTGAAAACCCAATTTACACCTTGGAACACTAACTCTTAAGCACCGGCATAAAACCAAAATTTAGAACCCTAATTCTATCTTGAAACCCCAATTTTACATAATACTGACAAACCGCCACGACCCTCGTGAGGTTAAGCAGTTCAGAAGATGAACTTTAAAACCATAACACTTTCGATGGGCCTCAAACCTAATTTGAAACTCAAACTTCAAACCATAACCCAAACAGCGGCATGCATGTATTCAATAAGGTTGAATGGCATTTCGATTTGATTTTGTTTTCACCAAACATTCGCACAAGCTATCCCACCCTGTAGCGTAAACTCCAGATAACTGCATGTCCCCACAAAAGCAGGTCAAGTTTCCACTGTGTACAAGCGATTCTTGTCATCATGCCAGCGCATGACTAATGGCGAGAGTCGCGCATCAGCTCGCAAATGAGCGGCTCATTAATACGTGTGTCTCAAAGCACGAGCACATCTTGCCAACAAATGCACGCACGCCGGCTAGTAAATGCCTGCCGAGGGTTACGCTAACAAATGTATCAGCGGCGATGGCTTTTTATGAGCTTGTGTGATGTAAAACCACAGCAAAAGCTGTCATTAATGACACCCCCTCTTATTCCCAACACAAAGAGGAGAACTTGAAAGTAGGCTCATTATTCAATATTTACACATGGCGCTTTGTAGTGCACACTCACACAAGCTTGCCATTCGTTGCTTGGATGTTGAGCTCAACGTTAATAGCTAATGTTGCAGCTCCGACGCGGCCTACTTGCAAACGTAACACGTATTCCGGATCGGCATACCGAATCGGCAAATGTGTTCAATCTGTTCGATATTTCAAAGGAAATTAATCAGCATTCAAGATCATTTACTGCACATTAGGACCTCCAGCCATGTAATCTTGGGCTACTCCAGTCAATTCTTTCTTAGCTAGCTGTAATTCATTTGAAATCCCAATAAATCTGAGATCAAAACAGCTTTGTAGATTCCAATTATCAGGTTTGGATAGGAAGTAGTATGGATTTCAGAATTGCCTCCCCAAAAGACTGAAGGTTCATGCCAACCTTGGACATTCTGACTGGATCCAAATCCATGGAAACGGACAATCAATTGCACTCACATTGACCTGCGTGGAAACTGGACCAACAGACAAGTGTACCCCGCCACAGCCAGTTGTATGTTTTTAAATTGTATTTTTCTAAATGGTCATTGACGCCAAAAGGATTTTTGAAGACCCCAACAAGTGGGAGACCACAAAACAGCTTGGGAGTTCTCACCGCTTCCATTATCAGGTTGGGACATGACCCAGTTTGGATTTTATTTCGGTATTACCTAGTAGAAGATTTAGGGAAATTTTAATGCTTAGTTTGTTTGTTTTGGATCATTAGAGTGGACCAAAATAAAATGTTTAAAAGGTGTCTCGGGGCAGTCTCGATCAAAGAACCAGAAAAAGGGGTGGTTTCAGTCTGGACCCAACGGAAGTATTATTTTTGGATGGTTCAGACCGTCAACCACATAGTCCCAGAAGTAAAGTACCGGTTAAGGAAGTCCAAAAGAGTCTGTAATGCTGTTGCTGGATTGAATACATATGCTGCAGGTAAAGGCCATTAAAGCCAGCCAAGATATACATAAGAAAGAGATCATTTAGCAAACACCTCAATAATCAGAAACACCTCGTAGTTGTTTTCCTGTCCATAAAAACTGTTTTCGGGGCCACTCCGTCACGAACATTAAAAATAATGAGCACCTTCAATCCCGTAAACGCTGCCAAGATATTTTGCACGCTGCGTGCACATCCTGCAAAAAAGGAATATTGCGTTTGGTGCTAAATTTTCATTAGCACAATAGCAACTGGCAGCGCCGCACCAATACAATAAAGTGGAGACGGGGCGACGTAAACCTGTCACCTCAGCTACAATGGATGGGTGCTGGCCGGAGGGGGGACCTAAATCAATAGCAGGGAGGAAGGTTAGGGAAGTGGACGAGGGCTCGTGGGTTGTCTTAGCAAGTACCCTCGGACTTGAGGAGAGGGAAAGGAGGGGGAGCGTGTGTCTGTCTGTTCATGTCAGTGAGGCCCAAGCAAGGCTCTAGGCTGCCTCCCTCCCTCTGTCACTGTCCCCCCCTCGGCAGATCCTCTTCTGGCTCCAGTCGGACTCTGGCTCTGATTAATAGCCACCGGAGGTGTCCGGCGACGGGCTGATAAGGGACCCCCGCCTCCCTGAGCCCTACTCGTAACAGGCTAAGTCGCTCTCCTTCCCCTCTTCTGGCACTCAAGCAAGCCAATTAAGCACATCTTAAAACTCGGGTACGGTGACAACTGGTCTGGGCCTCTGCTAGTGAAACTGCAGTGTTCACATGAAGGATGCCGGATCACGTTTAACCCCTTGGGCAAAAACATCAAAGGTCTGAAATAGTTCCAGCCCGGCTCTACATGGACATGTGAAATGGACAGATTTTCATGAAGATGAATCTTGTGAGTGAAGTTCAGCCTCTAATTAATACATTTGACAATCTTCTCCAAAACACATTAGTAGCCATGACGTTCATAAGAAAGGCTGCGCTGCACTGTTTATGTGTAGCAGTTATACTTCAAGTCGCATCCCTAATCTGTTCTGTGTCCCATACCAAATGTTTGGAATAAAAAAGTAAAATGATCCTAATACATCACCAGTACCACTACAAGCCTAATTGTTAGCGTTAGCTTTTGCCATTTTGACATGATCAGAGTGCCTCACTTTCTCCATCTTTGCCATTCCTGGATTCATTCAATGGCATCTGGTTGGTTGGGTTTGGGGTGGGTTGGGCTTGGTTTTTGGTTTGGTTTGGTTTGGGTTGGTTGGTTGGTTGGTTGGTTGGTTGGTTGGTTGGTTGGTTGGTTGGTTGGTTGGTTGGTTGGTTGGTTGGTTGGTTGGTTGGTTGGTTGGTTGGTTGGTTGGTTGTGACAGGGAGAAAAATGAAATTACGCAGTGTATGTTAAGTACACATCTTTGGTGGTGCGCCATGATATTTTCACCGTGTGAAACGTGCCTTGGCTCAGTACAAGTTGGGAAACACAGGTTAGGGGACGTGTTCATATTGGATAATTGGAGGTTTTGTGCGAATAAGGCCAAGATACACGCTGTTTTCTTTCTGGAAGCAAAGACTAAAAATCGACCAATTCAGCTTTTGCAGAAGCCGCCCGCCCTCCTTTCGCGGAGACTCTGTTCCCATGCTCATCGAGTGCGAGCACAGACGAGAAAAAAAAGGAACCGCTGAAAAGGCGAGGGGGGTTCCTCCTTTCCAGACAAGAACACAAGATTATCCCAGCAGCCAGTTACTCTATTTCTTAACTCGATGGCCGACGTAACAGGTGATCAAAGCGCTGAACCCTAGGAAGGAGCTTAGGGCACAGCAGTACGGCCCAAAGGATTGCTTCCCGGTGATTTGTAAGCAGGAAAAGACTTTTGACATGAAAGACAGCTTAAACAGCAGAGGAGTACAATAAAGCAGCTGCAAGATGCTTCGGGTCACCACTGAATTGACTATTTTTCCTTTTTTTTCCCTTGTATATATGGGTTTCTGGCATTTCCTACCGAGCCATTTGGACAGTCACATGCACACAACAAAAGGCAACATGGTAGGGGGTGGGGAGCCCGGGGTCTTAGGGGTAAAGGGATGCTTTGTGCTGAGGAGATTGTGAAATGGGACGACTCCCATTCCTTTTCACAGAAGCTATGTTTGAAATTTGGTTGTATTCTTTTGCGTGAAAAAAGTGCGCTTTCCCCTCGTTGAAGGATTAAATCCACAAATGCAAGTCTAATGGATCAGTTGATTTGGAATTAAAAGAGAAGATGCTGAAATTTGAAGGATCCTGGTTGAAACGTGTTGTGTGACCTCAGGCAAGATGTGACACAAACATCATTTTGGATTATATTGCACCTACATCTATATTTTTTTTGCAAAGTCATCTTTGGTTAGGTTAACATGTTGAGGGTCTACTATCGATTACAGAGACATTAGTCAGTGAAATTACATTTAACCAAATGAAAGTGAAACCAAAAAAATCTGTCACAGACCTAAAACTAAAACGCATGAAGCCTGAGTTGATTATTTCATAACAAGAAAATGTAATCAGGCGGGACTGACACAGGCAACGGGACTGTAATAATTCTACCTCGTGTAAGACAGGCTGTTGAAAAGTCCTGCGCAGACTCGAGTCCGGCCTGCGGTGACACGTGTGAAACGTTTCCCGCTGGCCGCATTAAATAAAAGCGCTCGTCGAGACAGAGAAGGAGAAAATGAAAATGAGTAAGAATAAACTTCCTGTGGCAGGAATGTGGCTGCTACCCATCACAGCTGGAATCTGCCTGGTGGCATACCAGGGGAATTGTAAATATTTAACATTTCATTTCCTTGCTGTAAGGTAGACCGGACGCAGAGCAGATTACAATAGGCTTCAAAAACAGAAGTAAGGTAACAAGGTATTAACTGACGTTCAAACATTTCGGTCCCGTGACCACTAAACTAACAGTCTTGATATCAATTGAGAATCTTGCGGATGGCTAAACTCAAACCACAAAGAACAAATGGTAAATTGATTTCATATGTCCTCTAAAGTGACTAAAACAAGGTACATGCAAACCAATTTTTAAAATGTGGTGTCGGGAGCGGGTGACCAATAAACAAAATGTTAACCAAACCATTGGCTAAAAACCAATTTCTAGTATGTACGTACCATCTTTTCATCCCTACAAATGACACAAAAGGAAACAATTCTATTCTTTGTGACTTCAGCAGAATGTATTTTTTAATGCCAATTTCCAAGTTAAAGCTAAAATCTTTCTCTCTGGGTTTCCAAAATTGATGCAACTTAAGAAAAAGTTTTTTTCAACCATCATTCTGTGTCTGATGTGATTTGATAAAGCATTTGGAAAAGTGAGTGTGGTTGACCTACAATCTCTCGTCTAACGCTTCTAAGGGAAACAGTCAAGTCACAATAACGGAAGAGCCAGCGAGCTTCTTCGTTGCTGCTATTCCCAAGACCGTGTCAACCCGCTTGATCGTGACCAACATGCCGTCTATCAATTTATACGTATATTTAATTAACCTTTTTTTTTTTATCCAGGAAAGGAAATTGAAAACAGAACATAGGCAAGAGGCGACAGAGAGCTAAAGAAGGAACTTTTACCATTGGATCTTCCTTGTAGAATCTGCGGACCTGATAATTAACGTCAGCCGATGACATCATGACACCAGCTCTCTTGGACTCTTTCTAGCATGTTTTATTTTCCGTTTATTTTCAGGCACAATATACTAGCTGCTAGTGAACATGTTTGCAGACATACGTAACGAGTCTGTCAAGACATTATAGAAGCTCGTGACTGGCTTCAACGAAGATGACGGACGCCTGCGGCTGCAAAATTCCTTTGGCACTTTGGTTGGTTTCTAAGACAAAACCTTTGACGATTTTTACAGAGGAGGTTAGGGAATGATGCCTTGTTGAGTCAAGATGTCTATATGGCGACCCCCCCTTATACAATGCAAAAGAGATTCACAGTATCACTCACTTGGGTGTTCTTAGTGTAAAAGAGTTCTAAAGACAACAGAGCAAAGAGCAGCTTCCCTTCATTTGCTGGGTCTCAAATTCCACCATGGTCACCAGGCGTACGTTCTCCTACTTTAGCGCTCGGGCCCTGCCTCGCCTTATGAAGAGCCTATTGTGCTGCAACCTAGTTTCCCAACAGATGATTCATAGTCTGTCAGGGCCACCATCTGAAGTGTACACAGCAGAGAAGGAGACGCTCAAATGACAGACTTGTTCACTTCGAGCAGACAAAAGGAAAGCTAAGCACCAGGCCCTGAGGCTACGGCAGTCAGACACTTGACAAGTTGTTTTTTTTTTTTGAGGGGTGGGGGGCGTTCTTATCAGGAGTTACAACGATAGGACATTGATAAAAACGAGGCTGGATTCACAATTTATGTTTGGCTTGAGGTGCTTTACTTACAATGTACCTGGAATTGTTCCATTGGTAGCTGTCAAATTCAGTTCTAGACCAGGAACATTTTGTACCTTGGAAAAAGGCTTGAGATAGTGTATACTGTCTGAATTGATGACTGTAAGGGTAGGTTTATCTGTATCTGTATCTCATACGTTACCTGAACAATAATCTCTGTGAGAATTAGGTGTTTTGCCTCAAAGGATCTGCAAATATTATTATTTTTTTTTGTACAAACCCAAATAATGTTACAAAAGTACCGATGATTCATTACGTGTTCCTTATGGGGACAGGTGGAAATGTGGAAAATGATTCCAGAAAAATACCTCAAAGTCACTGGGGGTACCAGGTATGTTTCAGGGGGGCAGCTGCAGACCCCTCTCTAGCTCCACCCACCTGTGATACAAAGCTAGTATTCTTTTGTATAAATGGCCACGGTGTAAATGCATTAATTGCACCTTCAGCATTTAATTCTTCTGTCATTATATGTTGCTGAATCACACATACCAGTGCTGTCTTTATTTTTTTTTCCTTTAAAAGCGGGATGACCTTTAAATGTGTTGTCTTTATTTTTTTTTCCTTTAAAAGCGGGATGACCTTTAAATATATCAAATCAATGAAATGGACCTGTTCCTTTCACAATCCACTATGCTACCTTGCCAGTGTAACACATCATCTTAAATGCTTTGGCCCTTCATAGTCTGCCAGTGCGGAAATTGAACAGTCTTGGAAGCGAGAGAGGTAAGAGGAATGAGCGGGTCTGGACTGCCTCACAGATATCCCGGCAGACTGTTTAGTTGACTCACGGAATGACGCAGGCTCCGACATAGTTGTGCTTACTTCCTGGAAGTTGGGGTGCAAGTGGCTGCCTTGACACTCTACTACTGTACCGTTGTTGAGGCCATCGCACTCACGGAAACTTTGAAAGCACGCGCTGACTCCTCACTGACGTCGGAATCAAAACATCTGGATCCCAGCGTGCGCGTGTGTCACTATGACTTTCCAGTTTTCAGGCAGAGAATCTTTACTGGAAAACATTATTTTGATGAGGAGAATCAAAGCGATGGTAATATTTATATTCCTGGTAAGTTGTGGCTTTAGGACGTTTTCTGGGAAATTTGCTAACATTTCATTGCCGTTTCTCCTTGGCGAACAATGTCGAGAGCAGTCGTTATTTTCCACATGAATGAATGCCGTTAATTTGTTAACATGAGAAGGTACCACAGAAATACAGAGGACACAATCAGTTGTCCATTGCAGGTTGATTTGCAAGTTATTCTAATTTCATGATACTTTGCAAAAGAAAATGGAAAAGGCAAAGTGAATTGCTCAAACTGTCGCCCAAAGTGTCAACCCCAACAATTTCTGTACAATATATTGTGTGCCCCCACTCGTCTAAACATGGCATTCTGATTAATATTGCGTTTGTGAAATATGAGTTGAGCAGGAAAATTCACCTGTTTGTGGGGGTGGCCATTTTGCCACTTGCTTTTGACTGAAAATGACATCATAGTTGCTCAGATATCGAGTCACAAACACGGCTCATCACTTTTCTGAAACTGAGCAGTCGTTGGTTGTTACCTGAGACGCTCCCTGAGGTGGATAAAAACAGGTGGAATTTGCCTGTCATTCATACTTGGAAGCCAACAATTCATTTTAGAAAATGGGGCGGGGGGGGGTGTTGGCTTTGCGCTGGGATTGTTTTCCACACTTGTGCAGTTGTACATTGGAGGCATCCTGTTTATGTGTCTGCGATTGCTCCGGAGGGGGAGAGGAGGGCAGGGGGGAATTGAAGGCCGCATCGCTGAGCTGCAGATCAACAGCTGGGAATGGACTCTCAATGGGATGAGACATGCCGTTCCTATTACAAATACCCGTAGAGCAACAGTAACATGTCCACCCCCCCCACCCCCCCTTCCCTCCAAAACCGTGCACAGTGCACTTAATGAATAGCACACTTAAGGCCGCAGGCTTCTTTTTCCCCTCTTTTTTTTGTGTTGCCGGAACAGTGAGGTGGAGGGAGAAAATGGCCCCTTGTGACCTGGGAGGGCCATCTGAGATAATAAATCCATGACCCTGAGTTCCGGAGTGCTTTGGGCAAGGTCGGGGTGGCAAATTTCCCACTTCCACAATATCAGATGTTAACGTTAATTCCTCTTAGGCAATGTGTAATGGCGCAGGAATGTCTTCTCTCAGCGGCCTCGTCCAGGGCAGACGGAATCTCTTGAAAATGTGCGACAGCTGTGGAAGTTGGCCGGGCCCTGAATCGTAGATGCATTTAATGTAGGAGGGGAGGTCATCGGAGGATGTGAGGGGGAGCCATCATCAGCCAGTATTTTTCCGCTTTGGGGGAATTATCAGAGCTGTAACAGAGTTGGCGGACAGTGGCAATGGCTTTCAACTCAAAGATGCGTCAGAAGTGATGGGTGTCAGTAACGCCGGCTATCTGTGAACCTGGTGATACAATACATACCGCAAACACAGGTCACGGCACGATACGTACCTTGATATGATTTGACACAGTTTTACACCATGTGATACGGTACAATAATCTATAATATGGCCTTACTGCTCCTTAGTTTATGTTGAACACGTCCATATATGCAACAAAATAGAAATGTCACTTTAAAACATCCAGATATGCATGTATGTTCAATTTACTGAAGAAAAAAAAAAAAACGTTCTTCATTTAGGTGCTTCCTTCTTATGTAAGTCGCTGGAAATACTGCACCCCCTAGCGCCAGGGAGGTGTAGGTCAGAACTAGAATATCGACACTGTATCCTTTACATTATATAAAACATACCTCACCATTACAGGCCATTGGTAAAAATGCAATAGTTGGGCATTTGGTGCTTTCAAGTGGGTTGAGTGAAAGTCTTTTGTCAGAATGTCACTTTGTATTGCATAAATGATTTGCCAGTTGTCGGACACTGTCCAGCTTCTCTACGGACAGCTGTGGCCATCTGCACATTGACGCTTTGTGTTGGGGGAGAACATTCTTTAGTGGATTCTGCCCGATTCGCTGTCCCTTCGATTTTCTTCAGGCAGATGGAGACGTTAAAGCTAGAAAATAAAATATCTATTTATTGTGGCGGTTTGGTATTTTTATTAAAAAAAAAAAAAAGGAAATGAAGTGAGAGGCTCAATGATTCTGTCTTGATATGAAATCCAGGATATTTTGTCCCGTCATTAAGTATTGAAGTTTATAAGCAATACTATCATCAAATAATTACATTAGTTGAAGTAAAACTGAAGTAAAAGCCTTACTGCACATTAATTGCTGCAGATTTTTCCAATATTAAAAAGCCATTGTGTTAAAAAAAAAAGAAAGTAAGAGCACCATTTAAAATATGTCTCAAGCGTACTATCCACAAATTATTCAAAGAATCAAGAATTACACACACTTATTCCTTTTTTTCGATCCTTGCTGAGGTAAGCCAGTTTGGAGGGGGCGGTCCTGTTTCATGCAAATGAGCCAATGCTTACCCAACTCATGTAAACTCGGGGCAGAGCTACTTGCTGACACTCAATCTAAAAAACAATGTATTCCCTTCGCTATTCCTATCCAATCCATTTGAAGTCAAGTTTCCATAAAATGTCGAAAAGTGAAATGGGAATAGCAAACAGCAAATTCTCTACCAGCTAATAGTGCGGTCCAATTACTCGTATGTCAATGCAAGAAGCAGTTGTAACAGCTGCCCACTGTGGCCTGCTGTCATGGTCAGTTCAAGAAGCAGAAAAAAAGGAGGGGTGCAATGGGGGGGGGGGGGCATCAGATAGTATCCCCCCCTCCTCCTACCCAAACCCAAAACGCCTTGGCCAGACAGAGGACTCTTTGTTACCCCCAACCGTCTTGTACAGCTTTCTCTTTGCAATTGTGGCGGTAATTCCAGAGCTGTGCCCCATGAGTGTGCCCCCTGCCTCGCCAAAATCGTGCCCTGCAGTCTGAAAGTCCTTTCAGCCGTGGCTCCCCCTGAGGTGGTACGATAGCATCATCTGCGAATGGAAAAGCTTACCAGCATGACCATAAACCCGTTTCAGAGGAAATGTAATTCATTACTATCATATGCCCCACTGGAGGCACATACCAATTTATTGTACTCACAAAAAAGATCAACACACGGATTGGGACAGCGTTTAAAGTCAGACCTTGACAAAGTGGCTAGGAAAGGGAAGTCTTGGCTTCTCGACTTAGGTTATTGCTCCAAGCCCGCACAGACAGATGGATGGATGTCAAGTAAGTAGGAGGTAAACCTTATTGGTGGAACGCATTGTGTTTTCAGAATACCTTGGTTTATCTCCTGTCCCCCCTTATGCTTTCTCCTTCATATTGAGGATGCATTCTTGGCGCACCACACCCAAGATCGCTGTAACAAAAATTCCTGCACCAATGCCAAAACGGATCCGGTTGCCTGTAATCCTTTTTCAAGGAGCATCATCTGATCCAGGGATGGCGAGGGCTCGGATTGCGGCCGATGATGCAGATTGGCTTGGGAATGTGAGGGGTTCATTAGATGCCGAAAAACCATCTGCCTAGCAAAATATTTCAACGTACTTCATCTGATTAATCGAATAAGGCCTCAAGGCTGAGTGCGATGGCCCTGGCATTGAAAATGCAGTCTCTAACTTCACATAAACAGTGGATATTATGAGAATAGTTGCATTTTTAAAATTCACTTTCAAATCATTTCAAAATGGGACTTTCTTTTGATTCAAATGATTTTTTAATTTTAAATTTCCATAATATCAACCCGCCCTCTTACTGTCATTGTTTCTGTTTCGTATGTACTGTGGCATTCAATTGCGTATCCACAAAAGTAAATTTGATGATCGAGGATGATGAGAGGGTCCTCTCTGCTCTGTATGGAGTACCTGGACCCAAAAGCCTGGAGTACATTGAATCATATAGAGAGCATTGAGTGGCCTCAGAGAACCTATTCAACCCCCTAGTGCTCAGATCAGAAAGCGCATGTCTGTTGTGGAGGCTCAAAACTGCTCTCATCTCATCTTGAACTTCTGGCCATGGACACTGGAATCCTGGAAATATATCCGATTACTGCTTACGGATCCTGATGAGCCGGTGCGCGTGTTCCAATTTTTGATTTAAAGCGAATGCTGTCGGAGGAAGTCACTAATGAAAACTTGGCAGAGCTGTAAGCGCCTATTTATTGCCCTTGCCTGAGTGTTACATGAGCTTTTAATTTACAGCATTAAAACATGCTCGGACTGCATTACTATTTACCTTTCCATATCCAATAGCGGCGGGCCGGTTGCCATGGGGTTTGCAGCCATATCCAATCCCAGCCCCTTTGGCACACACTCTTATCTCTGTTTAAATATCCGGTTACTTCCCCCTCTGGTGCAGGCACACAGAGACATGTCATTAAGAGCAGTATCCCTCTCCAGCCCAGGCTTCCTTCCTGTACGCGTGGTGACGGATTGATTTTCTCCGCTAGGGCTCCACTGCAAGAAATATCCAACTCAGCCGGTTATTTAATCCAGTGTTGAGTTTTGACATTTTTCTCCCCTCTGGCTGGGACAGAGACAAATACAGCCAGCAAAAAATATTTGGACTTTTCCTGCATTTTTGTTTTCCAGAAATTGTCACCACCCAAAAAATAACTGGATCGAGTTCATCGTGGTTTATTAGCTAATGAACAAAGCGGGACTCGAAAGGCGGAATGAAGTCGTGTATGAATCCAAGCAGGAAATTGCATCAAGATAAAGCTGGAAGTGGTGGTTTTACTCCTTCACTGGTAATTAAAACCATTCGAGATGCACTAAAACAAGTTTCGTGCTCACCATATTTGGCTCTAGAATTTGCTTTTGGAAACGTAAGGTCAAAGCCACCCCTGGTTTACCCAAGTTTCACTGAAATTTACAGTACTCCTGAAAATTTGGGCATATTAGCGTTTTTGGTGAAATTTCCAGATGAATCTAGAATGCATGACAACCTAGTCTCAACATTCGAATGCAACCGTTTAATCTTTCCGTACTTTTTGAAGAACAAGCTGTTCTCGGCAAAATTTGCGATAGACAACTTCTAGGTTCATGTAGGTTATGTAATCTTCACTTGTGATATCAAAATGTATTCATTTATGGCTCACTTGGGACACATTTTCAGAAATATGCAGGCCAAGATTTATTTGGTTGTGAAATTTCACATGAGATGGGTGAGTACGCACTCCAGAAAAAAAAAAACCAATCAGAAGGTCAACTTTCCATATGGCCTCCTTTACTACAATAGAGTGATGGGTCATGAATAGCGACTGATGCAAATATGAGTCCAGGTTCGTATTTACCTACATTAGCCAAATTTAGAATTCACATTTTGACAACATTCTGAGACATTTTTGGAATCAGGCAGCCAATTAAAAAATGTTTTGATTGTGTAATTTCACACGTGACAGGCACTCCAGAGACTTTACAATGTGGATACTGCCAAAGCAACACATGTCAATATCAGACAGTATAATACTATCGCTTTAATATATAGATATTGATGTAATCATGAGTCCTGTTGAATAAACAAAATCGGTACCTCCTTTACTTTTAGCCTAGCAGTAACTCTAAGATTTGGGTCAAAGATTTGCGGTTGACCTGAAAATCAGTTGCAGTTTCAAACTAGAGGTGGGTATTTCTTACAGCAGGGCTTTGCGTGTTGTGGCTTGGCGTCGACTCTCCAGAGCAGCCCTTGGTGCCCACAGAGGTCAAATCTCCCCACTGCTTTTAAAAATAAACTATTGGGATACTTTGTCCGTGTTCTTCAATTTTGGCAAGGACCGATATAGCCTTTCAATTATTTTTTTTATTTTTTTTTGCGTTGCTACTTTCTGAGATTTTTGGTTATGCCCGCAAAAAGCTTCCATGCTTTGAGACAAACCGCCTGCTCATGAATCTCAAAGTGAATACCTCATAAGAAGGCATTCATCTTGAGGTATAAAATTCTCTCTTTCAGCACCCCGGCTCTCCCACATGTTCCATTCCGATCGTGTTACATGGGGAAGAAGCGGGGGTCCAGAAGCTTTTTTGCACGTCTTTATCGTAAAAATGTTGGTCCATTGTACAGATGGCCCGGCGCTGAACTCTTAGGGAGCATAAACAGTGGGGGGAACGGTTATGCAGCCCTTTCCTTCTCTTTCAGCTGCACTAATGATGTTGTGGCGGACCACAGCTGTTTCTTCATAGCAGGTGTGCAGCAGGAGCCGCGGTGGACCGACCGCGCTCGGCTCCGATTAGAGGAATGCCAAGAACAAGACGGAAGGAGAGGAGACGGAGCGCACAGCGAGGCAGGGAGATGCACGTCCACCAGCCATGCGGCGGGATATACAATCCGATTGGGAATTTTCCCCGCAACACCTGGCCACTGAGGTGACTAGGATATTGATGTGGGTCTGGCGCCAGAAACCCCACCGACGATTTATACGGGAACTCGTCAGAGTTCTTTCCGGAGACGAGGCAGAGAGCCACCACGTCCTATAAATACACACTGCTGATTCACAAGGAAAGAAAAGGCCAAAAGAGCTTTTCCTGTTTGGAATTCAACTGGGTGAGAAGAGGAAACAGGAACTACGCAAAGACTACTTGTGGCATGGACCGGAGAAGATCATATCGGAAATTGCTGCTCGGCTAATGTAAGGCCTTCGATGGTCTGATGATTCAAACCATCATTCCAGATTCTCTAGCAAGAAGCTGAATAAAAAAAAAAATCCAAATATTCCAGTTTCCAGTAGCTCTGTTGCGAGCACCTGAAGACACTGCCACAGTCCCAGTTTACTTGGTACCAAAACTCCCTGTTTGTCGCCCTGCAATGGTGAGGTAGTGTTCATTTTTAGGTGCCTACTTGGTGTTGTATGACAAAGAAACCTATTTAAAGACCTTAAATAAGGCTATAGAAGATCTTCCAAATTTGTGGCCGTTGATACTGCTGGTAATTAAATTTCTCCCAGGGGATCAATAAAGTATCCATCCATCCATCCGTCCATCCAAATGTCCATCCAACCACCCACCGACGGACGGATGGATGTAAATAAGTAAAAATCCAGATAGATAAGATGATTTTTCATCAGAAAAAATAAAAACAAATGTAGAGATTCCTGAAAAAATCTAATTAGGTACCATGAAGTATCTGTACTTCATTTACTTCTGAACAAATCTAGTCATGAAGCACTTGAAATGCACGACTGCACAGGGCGAGAAGTCAAAGCGTGATTCCTGGTCATTGACTTTCAATATCAAGTGTGAATTTAAAATCACAAGCAGCAAGCAGGGAAAGATAAACTGACTGCACTGCCCCGAATGCTATGACCTTCGGCGTCGTAAACGGCTAATTTGCAACCTAAGACATAACCTAATCATATATTTTAATCATCCGGCCGCTTTAAAACTTTTACCACTTTCCCGTAGATATCCGTATCTCGTAAAGCAGCAGCACAAATACATCTTCGGATAGCCGCATTGAACAGGAAGTGAAGGCCGAGTCAGAGACCGCTGCTCTCCCTAGGCTCGCACCTCGAGCTAATATTAAAGAGGGGCGGTAAATATTAGCTTTTCTCTGCCGTGTTGACAGTGTGTGCTTTTCCACACGCATGGAACAAAGGTCTGCCATTCTGCACACCCACCAGGCAACTGCGACGGGGCCCTGGAGTGGCGCGAGCTGATCGTTGCTCAACGGTGGTGGCTTTTCATTGTGTGACTTATGATTACGCAGTTGAA
Organism: Syngnathus leptorhynchus; assembly: GCF_054491065.1. Lineage (NCBI taxonomy): Eukaryota > Metazoa > Chordata > Actinopteri > Syngnathiformes > Syngnathidae > Syngnathus > Syngnathus leptorhynchus. The sequence goes on from NC_141196.1 coordinate 8,061,456, forward strand.
AGGTCCCTTCAGACCGGATGTGTCACGATGACAATGGGGGCAGGTGGCCACTAACGCTCTCTTGATGGAAATATTTTCACTGCTCAATGCTGTGAATCAATTTCTGCAACTGTGGGCTGTTGTCATCTTTCAGACATTGTGTAAAACCTTACAGTGCAACGTGGAGTCTTACAAATTTGTGTAACTCCACCCAAATATTCAGGAATTCAAACATTTCATTGGGTTGTTGGATGGAAGGCCGTGTAGCATTACCATAGCATTGAGGTGCAAACAACTTGGGGGCTGGCCAGCTTCCAAGACGAGATTGTATTCAACCTGAGTGGTTCCACTGTAGTCTTGTATATTTAGAAACCCGTCCCCCTTCTAGTCCAGCACAAGGTACTCATGCATTCTCACAAACACATGAAATGGATTTGCCCATCAACTGTTTTGCTTACCTACCTGAAACACTTTGGCTTGGTAAACAGGGGTGCCTCACTTGGAGCACTTTTTCCATCTCAAACCTGAAAGACACTTTACTCTTTTTTAAATTTCTCTTTAGCTGGACGCTCCAGGAATATACGAGAGTGAGCATTCATTGCTCAGGTGTTAGCAAACAAACTGTCTCAGCATGCTTTTTGGCATTGACTGCCTGGAAGATCAGAAGTACTAAAATCAGACGCCTTAATCAGACTGGCATTGCCTCCCCTTCCTAACCAAACCGCCTGCCTTGGTTCCCTCCCTCAACTTCCTCCCGACTTTCTTCTTTTCCCCAGTGTGGTTTGCCTTGGCTGACTGATAATAAGAGAGACAAAAATCCTCTTTTCTCCACGCCGAAATGAGTCACTTCCTTGCCAAGGGTTCGGTTGCTGGTGGGCCGCCAGGAGATACCCTGCTATTTATTGCCCCGTTTCCATCACCACAAGTGGGGAGGTCTGGGAAGGAGAACTTTTAAGTGGAGGCTGAGCACGCAAAGACAACACGCATCCGTGCACATACAACCCCCCCCCCCCCCTCCAAAAATAACCCCCAAAAAACAAAAAAACAAATCGACACTAAGAAAATTCAAGCTGTCAAGCATCCAGACAGGACCCGGAACATCGTCTCCAGGCTTGCTCTGTTTTCCGTGACATTCCACCGTGAAAATTTATGTTCTTTTCCTCAGCATTTTTGGAGAAAGAAAACAGACTTTTTTTTCTGACGCACAAACACAGGCTCTGTGTATGCAGGCACACACAGAGTCTCTCATGATAAAAACAGATATGACTTCGGCTATGGCCCGACATCATTTCAAACACTGATGTCGAGCACATACAGAGGCCCTCTTACATGACTTTTACAGATACGTACCATAAAGCTGATGATTTCACACTGATATTGTTTTTACTGCAGACGATCTCTGTAACTTGAATTTTAAACACGTTTGAACATAAGACACTAACCTTTGTTAATGTAGCAGTAAAGTCACAATTGTGACGGGTTTTTTTTTTCAAACGACTCAAATTTCACAACATTCACCTCATTGAGGACAGGAGGGAAAATATTATCCCCTCTGTGAGTCGTCACCTTATCGTGGTGGAGGGGTTGCGTGCCCCTATGATCCTAGGAGCCATGTTGTCTGGTAGGGTCACCCATGGCAAAAGGGTCCTAGGTGAGGGGCCAGACAAAGCACAGCTCACCCAAGCCTCTTATGATAAAAAACACGAATGGACCTCGTTTTACCTTGCCTGGACGCGGGTCACCGAGGCCCCCCTCTGGAGCCAGGCCTGGAGGTGGGGCTCTAAGGCGAGCGCCTGGTGGCCAGGCCTTCGCCCATGGGGCCCGGCCAGGCATAGCCCGAAAAGAAAACGTGGGTCGCCCTTCCCATGAGCTCACCACCTGTAGGAGGGGCCAAATGGCCGGGTGCAAAGTGAGCTGGGTGGCGGCCAAAGGCAGGGACCTTGGCGGTCCGATCCCCGGCTGCAGAGGCTGGCTCTAGGGACAAGGAATGTCACATCTCTGGCTGGAAAGGAGCCTGAGCTGGTGTGTGAGGCAGAAAGGTTCCGACTATGCATAGTCGGACTTGCCTCCACGAGGGTCTGCTGGGAACGCCTGGTAGAATCCCCTGTCAGGAAGAGCTTCAACTCTCACCTCCGGCAGAGCTTTTCCCACGTCCCGGGGGAGGCGGGGGACATTGAGTCCGAGTAGACCATGTTCCACGCCTTCATTGTTGAGGCAGCCGATTGGAGCTGTGGCCGTAAGCTCGTTGGTGCCTGGACATCGGGGACGGTGCCTCTGGATTGGAGGTTCCCCTCTTTAAGAAGGGGGACCGGAGGGTGTGTTCCAATTACAGGGGAATCACACTCCTCAGCCTCCCTGGTAAGGTCTATTCAGGGGTGCTTTAGAGGAAGGTCCGTCGGGATATCAAACCTCGGATTCAGGACAAGCAGTGTGGCTTTCGTCCTGGCCATGAAACCAGCTCTACTTCTATCTGCTCTATTCAGCATTTCTCAATACACAACCCAGAGAAATCCCAGAATGGAGAAGTTTTTCCTTATTTTACAACATTAAGTCTAGGTGTGCGTTTAGCATCTGAGTATGGTAGCCTTAAAGGGAAAAAAACATTCAGGTCGGTTGTGAAAATATGTACAATACTGACTAATGTATGAGTTTGTGGCTTGGGTCTAATTACGTGAAGATTGAGCCTGACATTTTTCATTGAATAGTTAAATAAATATTGAAACAAATATGTTGCTAATTCCAATAATCACTGTGAATGAGATTATGAATAAGTTTCTCACATTTGGATCTTGTATTGGCATCTTGATTCTTAGTTTACACATAGGACTTCATTGGTGGTTTTTAGTAGGAAATAGCAACAAGGTCCGACTCTCTAGCCCCACCTGTTGGTTGGAGGCTGTTGCTTAGGCATGCATCTTTCAGCCTGGTGAACGGGAGATTTGAAAAGAACAAAACAGAAACCAGTCCAGGCGAGGTGATGGCATCTAAGCACACTACTTTTATTGGAGATTAATGTCGCAAATGCACGCCGTCAGCCATGCATTTAAGCCACAGAGTCAACTAGATGGGATCCTTGTGAATCCAAAACATTCCTTTCAACACAAGTTCAGGCACATTCCCTAATGGGGGGGTTTGCACTTTTATTCATGGACTCTACTTTGGAATATGGCTTTTTTATGACGATCAGCCGACTTCTTGTTGAGCCCTTTCTCTCTCCGTTTTTTTTTTTTTTTTGCTGTTTTCCTTCTACCGCAGCACATTGTCCCTGCAGCGCTGCTTTGGAATGCGACGGATTGTGATTTAAATGGCTTTTGAGAACTCCTAATCCACCAGAGGCACATAAATCACACAAAGGTAGCTCTGAAAGGCTCTGTGAATTCCAGAGAGCAAAGAGGAAGTCTTAAATCCTGTGTTTCACTTAAATGGCACCAAGGTGACTTATTAATGGAGTTATTTTTGACTCGTGTCAATAGGTGACCCTTGATCGATTCTTGATTGTCTAATACTTGAGGGCAAGTAACACGGAGGATTCGGTTTGGTCTAAAATAAAAGAAATAAAAAAATTCTTTGCTTTTGTTTTTTTTCCTTGCCATGCTATTTATTTTGTCTCTTAACTGAGCAAATCCAAAGTATTGTATACACAAGGAGATGTGGTAGAGGAAAGGTGTAGGTTGTGGCGAGGTTAAACTCAAGGTATGAAATGTTTTCTCTTCCCAGCTATGGAAATCATCAGAGCCAATTTCCTCTCTTCACATGATAAGATCGCCCCAATGAAAACAGGACCTGGCAGAGGAGGGGGTTAATACATAAGCTGCATGTTTTTTTAACCGTGTCTTGAGGCCCACAATCACCCACCACTGAAAAGAGTCGAGCACGTCTCCGTGGTAACCAATGGGCAGCATTAGTGAAGGCCGAGAGACAATCAACCTCAACTTTATTGATACGTTGATGACATCAATGAAGCCTGTTTTGCTTGAATTCATTAAAGTGATGAGCAATCCATCAAATGGTGTCTCATTTTTTTTTACATTTCCATCTTCATCATAGCCATCTCTTTGCATACCATCTGATTGTATAGAAAACAATAATAATATCCTGATGATGAGTCCATTGAGCTTCAGCTTCATGACTTAATATGAACTTGTATAATGGTAATACATATTTGTGTGATTTTAGCTCAACTTGTTTACCCCAGAAGCTTTCCAAATCCCAAGTAGTAGCAACATCCGGAAAGACCATCATCCTTGTTTTTGTGGGGGAAACTGAGCCAAAAGCTTGCTGCTTGGCCAGTCATGCAGGATCCGTTTGAATAATGGCGTGTACTTAAAATCCACAATTTTACGACCATGCTCTCCAGTCATGCTGTCCTACAAACTACCGATCAATAATTGCCCAAAATGAAGTATACGCTAAGGAAGGAATATCTCTTAGACGCTCTCCGTGTTGCAGGCCAAACTGCCGTCATTCTCAAGGCCTGCAGTGCAGAGCTAGTTAATGTTTACCCAGAAAATATGTAATTGCAGACTTCCCGCTAATAAACTGTTCCAGACCAAAATCCTCCTGTAACATTATTATTATCATAAGCCTTGCGGGACTCGGGCCGTCGATCTCAGCCTCGCTTGCACACGCTGGCATCTTGAAATAGACAGATGACACAACCAAACTTAAAAATAATAATAAATAAAACAAGTCCGCCGGGTATGAGATGAAGTCACCAACCACGACCCACATAAGAGTTAGCAGCTTCGGCTGCAACTTTGGCACTTAAGTTCAAAACATTCTGTGCGCTTCCTCTTGTAATATTACCAAAGAGATGAGAATGTTTTTCCCCATTTCAGCGGCTGGGAAACCACAAAGTGTGCCTTGATGATCAGTCTTGTCCTCAATGGTGGGTAGCTTGTTTGTTTTTAGTCGAATTCAGTGGCAAAAAGATGAGTCGGGATGAGCCTATTTTTGAATAAAGACCACAACAGTTTGGACAGCCGGTTGAACTCCAAAGGTAAATCTCTAAGAGCTTAAGAGCTAGCTTACTTGTTCAATTAAGTTTGACAACATCCCCAAAGGTGCAGAGTAGGTATATGTTGTGTCTTCCATGTTCATGTCGTGTAAAAAGCGTTGCCACGTCAACAGCTCTGGTTCCGCCCCATCGTCTTGGAGACACAAGTGTCCCCCAGATGTCCGATTACAGAGTCAAGGACTGTACAGATTGAAGAGGTAAATTTTGAGATTCAATTTGAAGAGCGTTTAAATGCCTCCAGAAGTGCTTTGGATCTATCTCACGAATGACACAAAGACATTTTCAAACAAATCTTGGTTTGCCAACCGTCAAGAGCATCCACGCAAAATGCTTGTTTGCTCATACACTGGTTTTTGCTCCCGTTTTATGTTCATACAAAAAAATTGGAAAACTTCTCTTATGTTCGTAAAAGACCAGTTTTCAAAAAATCTGCCCGAGTCTATACGAGTGAACGCTTCTCATTTTTCAGATTAAGCCAGTCGATCACAAGTGTGGCTTATCAAAATGCTGACGAGTCAGAAGGATTGAGATGCCACTCATACATGTGCAGTTTCATCTCACACCCAATATTCCATTTAGAATTGGTGCAAAAAGGGATGAGATGGGATCAGCACAGGGACGAAGAAGATGGACAAGCACACGAGCAACACTTAAGACGCGGCGCCAAAGTCAAAGTCAGTCAGTGGAACATGGGGGAAGAAGGGAGGACCAGAGGGAGGGAGGGGGAGTTTTTCTTCCACTCTTTCTGTGGGAAAAAAAAAGTAGAGATCAGGACATGCTGGCATCCAAAACACAAAAGTGGCGGTGGCGGGGTGCGTTTCTTTCTTCTCTCCCCTTCCTGACTGCGCGCTGCCTCTCTACGCTCAGCTCCACCCCTTCCACCATGAGCTGGTCAAGGAGTGTGTGTGTGTGCGTGTGTGTGTGTATAAAAAGGAACTCTTATTGAGGCGCAATAAAGTAGGACTCGATTGTATTGTCTCCTCTCCCGCATGGAGCAGGGCTCCATCCCCCTGCATCTCCCGCCTCCTTTCTCCAAGGACAAAGAATGTCCTGAATGCCTGGCGTCTCCTGCAGTGTCAAATAACTGGAGGATAGGTAGAACGAGGGGGCGAGGGCCCGAGGAGGGAACGATGGAGAGTCACATGTTGTGTTAGGACTTTTTGATTCAATCCAATAAATCAGAAATCTTGCACTTGGGATCACTAGGCAATTTTCACAGACACTGCCTTTTATTTGTGACTCTTCCAGTCTGGCTGTAGAAACCTGATGATGTGACACTCAGAGGGCACTTGCGTCTGAGAGTATGATCAATTATTGATCTACCTGATCAATTGTTAAGTGTCATTTTGGTCTCATGATCTCTCAAAATGCAAACAAGAAGGTGAAGGAGATCTACGTATGGATCTGTTGTGATTATTGCCATCTAGCATCTTGATAGAGAATAGTTACAAAACTTTGAACAGTCAGTTAGGGGTCAGCATCATCATACATAATGTCTAATTTTTTGCATGAATACATTGAGCACATTATTTTGGTACAATGGTAAACAGCTTGGTAGACACGCCTCTGAAGAGCTGTCAGAGCAAGACTGCTTTGCACGTTTCAATGCACCGCTGTCGAGTAAGCAAACCAGCAAAACAATGCTTATCTAATCAGTTTTACTTATAAACAAAACGGTGATGTCTCCCCTTGAGTCATAATTACCGTTTTGTTTGATGTTAAAAAAATCCTCTTGGAGCTTGATGTAATTGAATGGACAATATTATGGAATTCAATCCACAACTTTGGGAGGATTTCTGTTCGGTACAACAAAGTCAATTTGCCACAGGATTGACCGACTAACCCTTTTAAACGTTAGAAGAATTAGAGAAATTGTAATGATTAATGGCTTCTCATTGGAGTTATTCCCTGCCCAGTTTGCTATTGTTTTCTGGAGAGGCTTCAATTTTCCACGGACCAAATACAAGCAGGGTTTTAAACATAATGCTCAATTTGGTAGTTCTCTACGTTCTTCATCATGAAACTGTAGCACTGTCAAAGAGTCAGTATGACAGGTGAATGCGTTAACATCAGCACTGAGTATGGCGAAACGTCACGATCGACCGCACTGAATCATCGTGGAGTGTCTCCAGAAGAACACCATCCATCAAACTGACGTTCCAGGCTCCCTCTCTTACAAAGGTATAAGGGAAAAAAGCTTTCCCAGGCTGAATTACTTGTCATCCACAGACCACCGCCTAGGAATCCTTCTGTCAACAATTTGCTTTGCATCCACGCACAAAGTTTGCTGCTAATTCTCTTCTTCATGATGACCAAAGATGGTTCAAATATGTGGTCATCTATAGGAAACAAGATGAAATACACCTTGATGCAATTGCTAATTTCCTAATCACCATCTCGCGGAATCTCAGAATGTTACAGAAAGTGCACAAAAACACAGTGGCGCCTTGTGATACAAGTCGAATTTGTTCCGTGACTACACAAATCTTGAAATAAATGAAAATGCCATTCACCTGTCCAAGCCAATAACCCCTTGCCAAAAAACAAATGAAGTAGTGAGCATTTTAATGAAGAAAAATAGCACTCAAGGAAATTGTACCTTATAATAAAATATATACCATAACGACATTTTTCAATAAAATTTTAAATCACTGATCAACTGTCTTTTGTCTGTCTCCATATGCTGCTCCATCATTTTTGTTCAATCTTAGCATTCGTCCAGCAAAAGCTATTATATTGCATATTTGCTACGAAAAATGACTTAGTGCATTTGGCCCGCAAACCTTGAGTTTGACACTTTTTAACATTGAGGGCAAGGCTGTCTAGATATGCATCAGAGGGGAAAGTGCCGTAACTATGCAACAGCGTGACTTTGCAGTGGTTCTGTTCCAGTGGCTTTCATCTCACAATGAAAAAAAAAAAAAAAAAACAGACTGCGGCTGATATTTAGGGGAGGGAATGTGTCACGACAGCGTTCTGCATGGTGGATAGTTGTATTTCTGCCAGCTTGATTTCACTGACAAAAAAAAATAATAACATGAGATGATTTCATCAGCCTATCATCATCCAAACCATAGTAAACAGCCACACATGACGGACACATGGTGTTTCCATTGAGAAATAATGGGCCTGCAATTTTTTTTGTCTCCTGCTCTGACTGACATCAGAGACGACCCACAAGGAGGAAAAGGAAAGAGCGGAGTGCCAGAAATGAAAGAAATAGCATTCCCGCTCGGCTTTTACGAGGTTCAGACCCATTTTCCTGTCAGACTGGACTTGTTAAAAAGCAAAAGTAGAAGCCATTTTGCCCCGTGCTCCTATCAAAAACATCAACTTGTTGCAGTAAACAGAATGACTGAACTCCTATTCAGACGCAAATGTAGAAGTTCCTATGTCAAAAGTATGTGTGTGTGTGTGTGTGGGTGTGTGTGTGTTTGGGCTTAAAATGGGGCTTGTAATGCTTAAAAATTACAGATACAGACTGCTGGTTTGATGCAATCTGCATTTTGCTGCCTTGTGCTCCTTATGTGTAAAGTTAAATGTAAACTAATTGGGGACATAATAATACTGAAGTTGAAGTTAATCCAACCAAATGTTACTGTAGATGTTTTTTTATGTAATGATGGTTTTCACTGGCTGTTTGAAAAAAACTGGAACCTCTTCGAATTTTGCGCGCAACAAATTGCTATACAAAAACCTCTGTAAACAACAACATTCCCTGGGGTTAGTCCATTTTTTTAGCTTAAGTGGCTCTTGGACACAGGGCAGGGTTATTTGCGGCAGGCCTGGTCTGGCACGTCAGTCACAGTCTGCAAGCGGAGCACAGTAGCACCTTTTCCGTGTTGCCCGGCTGCCTGTCAGCGAGCGACATTAAGCCATTACGCCGGCGTGCGAGCCGCCCTCGTGACCGCCCCACGCCGACACGCATCCGCCTTGGGACGCATACCGTAATTACACACGCACACATGCTCATCTCCCCTGGCAACTCCAATCAGGGCGGCCAAAGAACTCGGCCTAATTCGTTGCGTTTGTTAGAGGGAAGAGGGCTGCCTTTAATGACACCAATTGCGCTGACCTAAACGCTGTAATAGGACCTCTCAGTACACCGGCGAGGAAATGGCTGCAATTGAGGCTCTTCCACTTCCTAGCAACCCAAGCCCCAGTCTGCAATTTGAAAGGAAGGGGGGAGTGGGGGATGCCTCACATTACCTGCGCCCCGCAGCTTGAAACGCGGCCTAACGAAGGCGAAATTGTACGAATTAAGCCGAGGCAACAAACAGAAAAGTGGAAGCATGTGTGCCAAATGGGCTCGCTCGTTAATTCAGTGGCTGTCTCTTAACGGCCAGATTACAGCAGACCGGAATTTGCCGGGCCGTGCAATCAGGAAAGACCAGAGGGGAAACAAACACAGGCTGCTTGTTTGGTTCCGAGGAGGGAACGCAGGGGCTGCGGGGTGAGGTGGTGGGGGGGGGGGGGGGGGGGGCGTTTGAGGTGAGTCCAATATTTAACACCAAACCGCGAGGGTTGTTTTGCAAGCAAGACTGACCTCGGGCAGATAATATTAGAAAATACTTTTAATGATGTGTTATACGCTGCTGGGCTGCCAGAAGGGAGAGGGAGGTGGGGTGGGGGTTGCACACCACAGTGGCCAACATGGGCAATGAAATAAATTTCATGCAAGGATGTTTCAAAACGGTCAAAAGCCTTCAGGGTTTGATACAGAGAAAGAAGGCAGCTCCTTTCATGGCAAGTTCCATATAAACAACACCAACTTGGAATCGGGGATGGAATCGACTTGGCATCAGAGCTGTAAAAATAGGAAGGACGAGCTGTGTGAAGGAACCCTAACCCCGGGAAGAGGATGTGAAGTTAAACATCTAACATACTCTTCTTCAACAACTACTACATGTCAACTGGCCGCATTTTCAAGCAAAACGAAATATGCACACTTCAATAAAACAACAAAAACAAAAAAGTAGACTGTTTTTTAGTACAGGTGTCAAACTGGGGGGGACCATGAGCCTGGTCTGACCCTCCGGATCATTTATGTGGCTTTCCTTGTATTCTTTTCAAATTAAACCACAAAAATGAAAACAAAATGCCAAACAGTGAATCTAAACACAGCGGCCTTGTGCACTAACCACACGCTTAGTCTCAAGAAACACAGCGCAGCTCAGTCAACCGACAACAGACTGGTAAACATTTCCGGGTTTTGTTATAATCTCCCAATTATCACCGTCCCGCTGATAGGTAACGCTGCCTAAGATTCAACAAGTTGGACGCCTTGCTTTACAGTGACACGGCTTGTTGCCTCCTTTGAAAGGCGACAGACATGTTGCTGCCCATCTGTACACACTAAATCCAGCAATGAAAGCTAAAGCGGGCCCGGCAGCTGCATGCTCGACCCCCACCGCACACGGCATTACCTCAACCCCGCTGAACAAAACACAGGTTGCTCCCATTATGAAGCCAGGCGGCCCGTGCGCTGCAATTGGTTGGCCCGGAATAAAAGCACAAGCTCGGCGTGTATTAAAAGCCTACCTTTGGGATGAGGTAGGGGATGCAGGCGCGCCAGTTGCTCAGGAGATAATGTTATCTGGATGCTCTTCAGTCGGCCGCGACCGCTCCACAGCAGCGCGGGGCCAACTCGGCGTTCCGCCGGTAGACTGGTGAGCAGCTGGAGACCAGGAAGGTTCTTCTTTAGCCCTATCTTCCCTAAAAATGTCTTCTAACCTGCAGGGAAAGTACATTCTTGGTTTTAATAGTCATAGGGCAAGGCCAAGTGATAAAACAGTATTATTGATTAATACCAGCTCAGGAATATTATAATTTGGTATTTTCTAACTACATGTCTGAAAAATACACATTATTGTTGCCTGACTTTTCTGATGCTCTCTAATCACTGAAAAAAAGTGTCAAATTAGTTATTGATTAGAAATTGTTGCCCGCATGCCGTGTGGAAGACATTTCCAAACACATAGTGCTCATTCATACGTTGCAAAAGCAGTGGTTTAGCCACATGTTGGAAATGTTTGACCAAAAATAGTAGTCGGTACTCAAAAGTCTACATACCCATGTTCAAATGCATGTCTTTTTGTGAGATCAAAAATATAGGAAGATTCATCGTTACGTTTTCAAGATGAACTAAAAATAACTAATCAAACAACCAAACAATATTATGATTGCACAAGTGTGCACACCCTCGTGGTTGTATTCAAATTCATGTAAATTGGAATTCTGCCGCCCTCACTCTGATTAAATCAATTTCAGATGTTGATTCATGTATCTATTCATTCATTCATTCATTCATTCTTTCATTTTTGATTTGTCCTTCAACTTAAGCACAGAATGGGAGTACTTCTACCCCCTGTGGTATTTTGGAAGTGGGCAGCGAGCCCTGCAAAGTTGGTCCCAGTGAGGCGAAGGAGCTTGTCGGACACTTTTAGCCGCTTCAAGTCTCGTCACATAAACAATGGCACTTCACGGGGAGAGGCTCGTCTTCCTTCCTGCCTGGCTTCCTGTCCATCGTTCTGCCTGACTTGGCAAACTCAATGCTGAGTTGCTCCCCCCCCCCCACACACACACACACCCGTCCCCCCCTCACCCACTCACACCTCCCTTCCTCGTGAATCCAGCAGAGGAGAGGAAGGAAAAGAAGCGACGACAAAGGAGAAATGATAAACGACGACTAAGCGACACGATTCTTGTGTGGAAGCTCAACACGGTGACTCAACAAGTTGGGCCCTTTGACATGTAGATGGCGGCGGTGAAGGTGACGGAAGGAGTTAAAGGTTGTGAATGTACTGACTAGCACCTACAGTGCACTAAACTTTTAAACCCGCCCACGACCTCCAGTCCTTTCTCATGCGAGCAGATTGATGATAACCAGTGCACTTCCTCCTCTGGGAGCGCGACCTCAGCTTGAAGAATGACTGACCGTTGATTAGCCCAAGTCATTACCATTCAAGGCTAGCTCCCATTATGTGGCGGCACAATGATTGAATGCTAAATTAGTATGTCAGCAAAAGCTGGCCATTTACACATAAAGGATAAGAAGATTAAGATGCAGGTTTGAGGAAGACTGATCTAAGCCAATGCCATCAATTTAAAGTCGTTGTAAAGTTGTGCTTCCAATGCGTAGTTCATATATTGATCCTGTCTACTTCTTATTTGAAAAAAGGATAACTTAGAGTTATGCAGATGATGTTTAAACAAACGACCAGCACGGATTAAATGTACATCTTAACATTCTGTCCCACCTTTGCAAAGTCAAATTCAAGAATGCAGGTCATTCCGTGACCTGTGATTCAAACTCATAGCGGGACTGTAAACTCTCACTCTGGGCAGACTTCCTGAGGAATACAACCCACATTTTATGAGTTTATGGTCTTAATTGGGTCAACAAAAGAGCAATCTCACCTGATCAGATGACTTAACAATTTTACACTTATCTCTGATCTGAATGGGTGGGGGGGGGGCATCATGTAGTCGAGAGAATACCTGACATCAAAACTGCAGGTGACCAAGCGACCTTGAACGAGAGTTCTTTTAAAGTTGCACCTGTACAGCGCAGGAGCAGGAAGTCTGGAAGCTTGATGTGGGTGCTATGTGTACTCCAGGCCCTCAGGAAAGAAAAGAATTAAGGGGGACCCTTTGTTGTCTACTGTCGCTACACTTAATATATATTTTAAAGGCTTTAATACAAGAAGGCCTCTCTCACTCTGTCTCTCTCTCTGTCTCTCTTTCTCTCCCTCTTTCCCCGCCTCCCTCCCCCTTGGCGCAACATGTCTGATGTTCCTGTAAAGGCCAATTGAGCGTTTGATTGTGGCCAAACACGGACACGGTTATGAGCACGCGTCTCGGCTTCGTCGTAAAGACGAGGTGCTGGCGGACAGCTGGTTTCATTTTTTCTTCTTTTCTTTTTGGCGCGCTTGCACTTTCCTTTGTTCGAACAGAGTGTTCCCTTTTTGATGCATCCTGAGTAATGGTGTGATATTCAACGGGCGGCCGCACACTTCCCTTTCAACTCCTCCGCAGCTGGCTGCATGAAACACATGTAGACCCCCCAAAAAAGCTACAGGCGACAGCAATAGGTCTATCATTCTTATCAGCTCTTGGGTCTGTCTTATTTAATACTGGCATAGATAAACATCGCTAGAAATGTAGCCAGCAACACTTTGAGTCAGGGTAAAACTACATTTGGCCCCACTCTTGTTGAAAGGCTCTGAAATCAATGTTTCCTGAAGTTTTTTTCTGAGCAAACCCATATACTTCATTTTTGAAGAATATCGCAGCACACCACCAAATGAAAATGTCACAAAGTTAAATAGTGAGGATCTCATCTTAATTTATGTACTGAGTAAGAATTGTGCGTTGAGTTGAATACAAAGCAATTATTCTGAATTGGCAATGGGTAAGTTAATTCTACCTTCTGACATCTAATGGGAAAGCATTTCTTTGTTTTGCCTGTCACTATTTGACGCTGGCATAAATAGTCGAAGAATTGTAGTAAATCATTTGAAAGTGGATTTTTTCCCGCAACACATCTGCTCATCTCTCTCGACACCCACATGACCTCCGTTGCTGTTCCTATGTGGTCTTCTGCTTAGCTGTCCCTGCTAAAGCACCCCTCCAATGGACAAAAGACACCCACAGGTTCAAAGGACTCTAATAACAAATGAAAAGGTGAGTGGGGGGGGGTAGGAATGGGATGAAGCTCCAGTGATCAAATCCTGTAATTCCTTGACACATTTCTAGAAGCCCGTGCTTGAGCGTAAGTCTAAAATCAACAACAGATAAGCCCCTCTGTGTCCCTTCTCTTTGATCCGGAGGGGCGTGGAGGTGCTATGGTGGTGAGGGGGGGGGGGGGGGGGACTCCTCAGATTCCTGTTCTGGACCCCCCACTCCTGCTTTGGATGTGGAGACCCTGGAGGGAGTTCTGAGGGGTACAAAGTCACCCAACACATTATGGGGCTTTGGAGGTCGAATAAGAGATGGTAACGGAGGCAGATTCGACTTCAGACGAGGAGAAAAGTAAACATCTCTACACATGGATAAAATGTAGAGAAATGCTGATAGGAGTATGAAACTTGAAACTTTCCTTTAACCTTCTGGCAATTTTCTGTGATACTAGAACCGCGCTGTGAAACTACCATTGTCCAGTATGTGTATCAGTTCTGGACAAATGACACCAAAAGTCATTTCTCTCCCTTTTTCTGATGACAGTTTGGTAGATTTTGGTAAAAACTTTCCAACGCAAGTCTTCTCCTTTACACACAGGCGAATAGAAGTGCTTTGCACACTGTGTATCAATGCCATTTTTGGCATTGAAACACAGTGTGTAAACCGCTGTCTTGAATGCTACGTCTGTAGTAGACTAACAGAAGCCCAAGTGACATGAGGTCACCTCCTTTATGCAGGTAATCAGAGTAGCCATCCTGCCTATTTTAACCCTATTTACACACAACTTAACCTCTCACAACAACTCACTCCCAATGTGAACAGGACACAGTTTTTGTTGTTGTTGTGGCTTTAGAGCCTCATAAGGCAATGACAAAAAACTTAAAAAACTGTTTACGTAGCATGTCAGGGCAGAAACTATTTGAGTGGACTTGTTTGGTAGGAGCTTACTTATACTTATTATTTATCACTTATAAATACACTTATAAATCCAGAGTGTTTTCTTCAAGGAAGCAATAACTTGTTCTGATATTTCATAGCATCAGCATATCTTGCAAAAGCAATGTGAAATTATGCAAAATTTATTTGACAGTTTTCTTTTATGGACTGAATTGAGACAATATAGATCCAACAAGCCACACCAAATTAAAGTTCTAGCACCGTGAGGAGAAAAGAAGGGTAGACACTGAAGTCGAGCTAACAAATAATGCTAGCATGTTAGCCAACTGTGAGCCAGGTTTTGGTTCTAAACTAATAAAAAATATCCTTTCTCTTATAGTTAGAAGGCAGTTAGTACTGGTCTTTTAAAACACAACATCAAAGAATTTTTTTTGGGTGTGTTTTCAAACGTGTTTGCAAACATTTTGTTTGGACAAGGTACAACACCCAAGGTTTTATACAGAATCCTCATAAAATGGGTTGTCCTAAAACAAAACAAAACAAAACTCGACTCAACTTTATTTAGATATAGATCGGAGTGTTTTTGAGATATTTTCATTCAATAAACAACAAAAATATTTCACAGAATGCAAAGACATGGCAGTGTATTGGTGAAAAATCAGATTCGAATAACGTGTCCTAAAATAAAACAAAAAAAAGTCATCAAGATGGTGAGAGGTTGAAGGATGAGAAAAAGAAAGTCCCTCATGATGCCCCACCACCCACAAGCCACCACACCCTCCAACCCAACGCCATCCCAACCAAGAAGAGCCGGACAAAACTAAAGCCCCCCATTGTTGTCCCCTCACAGGATCACCAGGCAGTGAGAGAGGGACGTAAGGGGGTTGGAGAAAAGATTGGGCTGGTGGTGTAGGGGTGGCGGGGGCTGGAGGATGTATGGATGAGTGTGGAGGTAGGGAGGGGGTTGGGGGGGGGGGGTCACCCGGCCCGCTCAAACAAATCGTGTGATAGGACTTGGCCCTATCTAATCAAGGGCAGGAGGTCACTTCCGAACAACTGGGCAATAAAAGATTATTTCCAGCCACATAACAGAGGAGCCATTGGGGAGGGGGTGTGTTGGGGGGGATGCTTGGCGGGACGCAAGGAAAGGGGAATGGGATGGGGGGGAGGTGGCAAGAGGGTAGGGGGTCTGTCTGTGAGGGGAGGAAGTGAATTGAAAAAAGCCAGCAGACGGGAACCGTCTGTCTGGATGCAAAGTCTAATCCCCACTAAAAAAAAAAAAAAAAAAGCCAGAGGAAGGGAGCAAAAGCGGGTGGAGGGGGTTTGCAGTTTAGGAATTATTCTTCTTCCTGAATGGATCCAAGCAAGACATCATACCGTTTTGTTTTTGAGGCCGCCACATACCAAAAGGAAAAACGGAACAAAAGTGGTTTGTAAGGGCTTGGAATGCTTCGACTTACCAACAAGGAGCAGCTAGCTCGCCGTGCATGAGCAAGCATTTTGGACTAGCCAATCACAGATGAATTGATATGAGGCCACTTGCTACAAAGTAAATCATAATAAGATCACAACATCATAAAAACTCTGAATAATCAAAAATATCCTTGTTCTTATTGTTAGTACTAAGTTATGTTGACCAGCTCAGTGGCCTAGTAGTAGAGTGTCCGCCCTGAGACTGGAAGGTTGTGGGTTCAAACCCCGGCCGGGTCATACCAAAGACTATAAAAATGGAACCCATTGCCTCCCTGCTTGGCACTCAGCATTAAGGGTTGGAATTGGGGGGTTAGATCACCAAAAACGATTCCCGAGCGCGGCGCCGCTGCTGCTCACTGCTCCCCTCTCCCCCAGGGGATGGATCAAAATCACATGGGGATGGGTTAAATGCAGAGGACAGAGCCCTTTGAGACTACTTGTGATTTAGGGCTATATAAACTTGACTTTATTGATTGATTGATGTGCTAATCTTGGGCGGTGTGGCTCAGTCGTAGTGCTCGTCTCCCAACCTAAAGATCGGAGTTTTGATCCCCATCCATTGTGATCATGTTGAAGCGTCCTTGAGCAAGACATTGAACCCAGTTGCTCCTGATGGCATGTCATCAGTAGGTAAATGAAAAAGCAGTGTGAAGGGCTTTGAGTACCAAAGGTAGTTAAGTTACATTTTCTAACCACCCCCCCAACCACATCCGTCCGTCCATCCATCCATCCCCTTGAAACCTGCTGTGATCCCATTTTGATAGATCCTCACCTTGTGACTTTCCAGACCTTGATGAACAGAAGCCACACTGATCATCCCTGCTCAAATAAGGGCAACCAAAGTAACAGGAAGGGGGCTGGGCCAACACATTGGAGAGCTGTATGTTTTGACACCTAAAACGGAATAATGGTGAAGTGCTAAGGAGGCGGAGTGTGCAGCGGTTGGTGGTGTTTGTGGTGTGTATCTGGGAGCCTCAATGAAACACTTCCATCATGAATAGCCCTCAACACCTGCTAAAACATCAGCCTGCCCTTTATGGCTCCCAAGGAGAAAAGATGGCTCTAGGTGACAATCCAAACAGGAAGTTTGGTCAGTTGTGAGGTCAGTTGGAATTAGCACTAAATGTATCCTTTAACTTGATCCACATTTGAACATTACTGGTCTCTTTCTTCAAAATGTCTCAAAAGTCAAATGGAATACCTTGCATTTTGTCGAAAATAAGAATTAAATATGGTGTAATGAACAAAATTGCAGTGCACCCTTCTGTACAAATGCCTATCAAAATCTGGTAAGCTTAATTTTTTGACGATATTATATTGATCAATAAAAGATGTTTATAAGAAATGCTGAGATGTTAATTTTCTATTATTTGCAAGACAACTACTTGTCACACACAATTTTATTCAAATCCCATGTATTATCTTTGGAAAAAGCTAGATTCTTGATTCATGCATCCGTTAATTAACACCTTTTGTTTTGTTTCAAACACTACGAAACCAAATATAACAATTTTCTTTTGGGGGGAACATAATGCTAATAAATCCTGGCGAGACTATTTCAGGATTGACACAATTTAAATCTGTGCCGATTTCTGGACTATTTTAAAGTCATTTTTATCCTGCGGACGCCGAGTGGATGTTGGACGTGTTTCTGAACACATCAAAGGTTACTTCCACAGCTTGTCCAAAACCACAACGTCTCCGGAGTTAGCTTTTTTTTTTTTTAAAGCAAGGTTCACCGTGTTCGGGAGTCCAGAAGAGGCCCAAATCCTTACACTTCCTCTGATTGCTTATTTCTATTTATAAGAGTGTGGGGAGTGCAGAGGCGAGGGTGGGTGGGAGGGGAGGGGGGGTAATAGAAACCATATGAGGAGTTTGAGGAAAGCTGAAGCAGCAATGTGGAGGAGGACCACTGGAAGAGAACATTGTGCTACAGCCATGCCCCGGCTTGGAAAAAACGGGACTGCCCCCGTAGGATGTGCGGCTTGGAGGTTCCTCCGTGACTCACTTGATAATCATGTAGTTAAAAAAAATAATACTACCAAGAAGCATGACGTGGGCGTGCGTCGCTGCTAAATTTAACCTGAAACAAGTTGCGCAGTTTACACCGACAGATTACTTAATAGTGACTCAGATTTCACTTTGCAAAAGTGGCGTCATTCACCACATGACTAGGACGTTAGTGATTGATGAGCAAATGAAACTGCAAAAGGTTTTTTGCACGTAATAATAATCATAATCATAAAAATATGTTACATCATATTTTAATGTTTCCCACCACTGAACTTAAAACCATCATTAGACATCATGGATTAAAAACAGTCCAGCTGCTAAGTGGCTTAGTTGCATTGATTGGAATTGGGCAGAAATGACTGAAAACAAACTTTTTAAAATAATAGAGGGAAAATACATTTGCAAATATACAATCCCAAATCTGCTTCTATATTAAGAAAGAAATCTATTTGATATATTTGAAGTCAAAATATAAAGAAAACATTTTGGAACGCACAACTGAAGTCGCCACCTGACCTATATAGTGGAAGGACTCGCTGGAGTCCGCGTAAGAGGTCACCGTACGTAAAGTGCATTGAGATCAAAAGGAACTGCAAGATCTCCACTTGCGGATGATGTCAAGATGGCTAATGCAAATGGACACTTGGAGAACTTCCACCCACTGATCGTGCGTCCGTGTTTGACCAACCGCCCTCAGTCTGAATCAATCAAAATAATTTTAAGATGATATTTGTTTAATTAATTGATTTTTACAATGATTCAATGTGAAAATTTGAAAAATATTACAAATGAACTAAAAGACATCTGTTATCATCCTCCAGAAAAAGCAGCATTTCTGTTTTTTCTCAATGCTATGACAACACTATAGGCCAAAGGTGGGCAACCTATGGCCATGCAACCCTCCCTCCCCGTTCCCTGGAAATGTTGAAAAAAGCTCAAACATACTTCAAAATATGCAATATCCATCATATTCTTTGTTGATTTTGCTTTAGTTCTCGGTGGACTTATGAAACATCTAAATGGCGCCTGATGGGAAAAAGGTTCCAAAGCTATTTTTGCCTTCATGGCCAAGTTGGAGATCAGCTTCCTTATTTGGCTTAGGCTGGAAAACATCAAGTAAACACGCTGTCACTACAAGAGTATAGTGGAGGGAAAAAAAAGAGGCCTCCTATTGTTTGCCGGCATGCGAGGGAGCCAAATGGCTCTCGAGTTGTGTCGCAGTGAAAGACGACAGGAAACTGACAAATCACTAATCCACTCCTATGCCAACAGAAGGTACATTCCACCCCCCCCACACACACACACAAAGCACATTTAGGGCCATTTGGTCAGAACAACGAACCTCCTTCGGGGGTCATACAAACATTTTGTTATCAAGTGCAATAAAATCATCAGGCCTAAATTTTATTATTAAAAAAATGCATATATAGAGAACAATGAAAGTTTTGAATTTGTATGTTGAATCAATATTTTGACTTCTACCAGTTGTTTTTTTTACACAAGTATTGGTGTATATGTCTTTGCTTGGGTGCCAGTTGCATGAGGCAGATGACAACTGTGGTGTGTTTAACAACCATTTTAATTTCAATCTTATTTTTAGTCTTCTGGATGAGAACGCTTTCTAGCCTTAGCCACATTGTAGACATTTCAATACGTGATAGTTTTAGTTGATGAAAACGAAAAAAGATTTTAGTCCAGTTTTAGTCAAATGAATTTTTTTTAGAATCAATATTGATAGTTTTGGCAAAACGTTCTGTAGAATTGTCTTAATTATTAAAGCAAACAACATATAATGTCAAAATAACAAAGATCAACCAGCCCCAAAATGTAGGCGGAAACTCTGAATTTTTTTTAAAACAATTCACCTTTCCATAGCTGACTTAAAAGAGTCTATTTTGTCTATTTACCAAGATTTGCAAACAAAATGTGATCTGAGAGGCTTTAAATGAGATGAAGTGTTCAGAGGTCGTTATATGTTCAATTGAAATCTGTAAGGGTTCATTTGACTTACATTTCCCTTGAAGTCCAAGCCTATCCGAAAAGCAGCTGGGGTAAGAGGTCACACGCAGTTGAAGGGTCGGCCTCATCATTGGAAGTCTGTGGTCCCAATCTTTTCAAGTCCAACTTTTTAACTTCGACAAGCCGATCTGCGGGTGCTGTCTCGAAGTTATTTATCAGAAATTGACGTACACGGGCCGACTGACCGGCAGCACAGGGCCGACACGCTGGCGAAGATGGTGCCGCAGGCCGCCGGTGTCTGGCTGCTTGCTGATTGATGGCAGGGTGTGAAATTGTTCTGCTAATATTGTCTTTAATATTTTCACAGTTTCAAGTGAACAAGAGTAGTAAGGTGGCAATGAATCACCATTTTAGACATTAGGTGACAATAGAACGTGACAAGTCAAGCCAGGAAACAATACAATGCTTGCCTGCTAAAATGGGGGGGGGGCGGGGCAAAAGAACAAGGCCCAAAGTTGTTGGACCAGTTTGTCTCATCTCCAAAAAGCCCTTAAATGACTACAGATCGTTTCAGTGGTGGGAATATTAGTGCTGACATCATTTTTCCGATAAAGGTGCTATCATAAAGCGCTAATGTTCACCCGAGTGTTGTGTCCCTTTTGACCCATGACTAGCACCCATAATGCACATTAGATAACACACATTAGTTTGTAACTTTAGCTAAACTCCCTCTCCTTCACTCACTTGCATGATGTCACGAGGCACAAAGGACCCAAGGTTTAGCTGGCCGCACGTTGCCGGCCCAAAAATACAAATTAGCATTCTTTTTGAACATTTGAAACAAGAAATATTCAGTGATCTTAGCAACAGCCACCTTGCTGGTTTTTCTCCTTGCATGAAATATTTCTTTTTATTTTATCTCTCATTTTTTCTCAAAGTACCTGTGCTGTCTTTCCCCACCTAAAGTGCTGACAAAGTCATAACACAGAGACTGTATGTAACCTGATAGTTCCTTTTGTGCCCTTATTTACCTTCCCGGCCCTCTTATCTGCAAAACTTTTACAACGTTCCGCCAAATGCCCCCCTATGTTAACGCATCTTAGGACTTCCTAGTTTGCCCAACTGATTTTCAAAGTAATGACCTCATCCCCTGGGGGGCCCACGGTGGGGGATGAGTGTCAGCAGGCTTCCCAAGTGATAAATTCCCCTGACACATACAAAAAAAAAAAAAAGAGTACGACAAATGGGTAGGAGTAAAAGGAAAGGGTGAGAGTGGGGTTGGAGTTGCCTTTAAGTGCAGGAACTACGCCGTAAAAGCACGCCATTGATGGCTGCCGGTTTTATTATCTTTGAACAGGTGGCCTGGTAATGGTCACACACACACGCGCACAATATGGAGAGCGCCTGCAAGTTTGGGAATCTGATGGTGGGGATCTTGTGGTGACTTGTTGAGTGACTTCCTGTTGGGGCTGGGGGCGGGGGGTGATGTCAACGTCACATGCACAACAGGAAAAATTCCATCAACACATACATTCAGAGAGTAAAAAAAAAAGCCAGACAAGTGCTTGTTTGTTTTCATTAATTAATATATTTTCTGCATTAAAGTTAACATAGTTTTCTTTTGTGCCACCCTTTTAATTTTTTTCTCAGTAAGTATTTGATATTTTTGTTATATTGACATGAGTAAAATTTTAAGACTGTCTCTTGCAATAAATATCATAAAATAATAGAGCTTCACATAATAAATATTTTTGTACAACAACAAAAAACAATTTTAACAGATTTTCTTAAACAAAATAGCCAGAATTCCTCTTTTTCTTTTGAGCATACAATGTACACAAAATAAATGGGAGGATGAGGGGAGAGAAGCAAATTCCATGTGGAAAAAAAGAGAGGAAAAACAAATACTATGAGATGGATGTGCTTGTGTTAATGCAACATAAGCATGGAGGAGGTTTTTAGTGTGGTCTAGCAACTGGTAATTCAAAAACAAAAAGATACCTGGAGGTAACAGCTACATCATTGCCCTAAAAACAAGCAGGGGTTCTCAAACTGAGGATCGGGGGGCAAGAATGGGTCCTAAATGTGAAATTTGAATTTATATTCAGGAATTTATATTTTGTATTGGGCTAGGTATAATCATAGGAGACATCACTAGGGGTTGAGTTTGAGAAACCATGCCACAACATAAGCAGGGATTTACAAACTGAATGTCTGAGGCAGAGAATGGATCCCATTTTTAGGGGATGGTCCCCAAATGTCAAATTAGAGTTGTGTTCTTTTGCATTCATCTGATTTGAATTGTCATTACAAAGGGGGTTGAGTTAGAGAAACGCTGGTAAACATGAGCACAATGACAGTCGGGGCCTTAGAATGGGCTCCAACTTCTTTCTTGGGGGTCAAACCCCCTTATGTCAGATTTAGTTTGAGAAACCCTGCTCTGAGAAGACACTCCTTCACAGGAAAAAAACAGAAAGAAAAACAATACGGAAATCAGAGACTTGAGGAAGGACGTGGGAGCGGTTAAGGCAAAACACTGGTGTGTAAAAACCCGGTCCTGAACCAGAAAAAGCATTTTTCAAATCGAGTGGTTTTTCTTCAAGGGAAGACGGGTGGGAGGTGCTTGCTAGATTTTGCTGCTGTCCTTACTGTCCGCGGTGGTGCTCGTTGGGATCAGTGGGCGCGATCAGGAGGGTTTCTCCAGGTTCTGCGGGGCCCAGCTCTCCAGTTTGCAATACACAGTGTTGGAGTTCTTGCATCGGCAGCCGGGCCGCCGCACCCGGTCATAGCATCCCTGGCATGCCTTCAGGCAGCCCTTGACTGGCGGGTAGCACAGCAGGCAGGGGAAGAGTACCGACATTAATCCCATGCACAGGAAGCGTGAGCAGCAGTGCGAGTGCGATGGCGAGCAGGGGTGGTCGGCGCACGAGTCCCCCTCGTCGTCGTTGGAGCAGTGGTAGAAGATCCCCTTGACTAGGCACATGCACGTGCCGTGCTCCAGCGCGCTCTCCGCCGAGCACAGGCATTGGCCGTTGCATGCCAGGCACGAGGGCAGGCTGCGGGGCGCCGTGCACTCGCTGCACTTGCATTTGCCGCAACGTTCGCAGATGAATTGGTGCCCGGCGGCGACGGGCGGTAGCGCCCCTTTCCCGGGGCCTGAGAAATCTGATTTGTCCTTGAGCGGCACCTGGTGGAGGTGGGAACCCGAGGTGGAGTCCACCACTGGCCCTTTGGCTTTGGGCTGAGTCCGAACGGGCCGCGAGTTGCCGGCCAGTCTGACGGGCGGTGAGCGTGCTAGGAGTCCCTGCTCGGAGGAGGCGCTGCTGTTGCTCCCCGAGCTGGCAGCGCTCCCCGTGCTGGTAGAACGGCTCAGAACCGGCACTCGGGTCCCCCCGCCGCCACCCCAGTGGTGGCCACCCGCAGCCGCCCCTCCGGACGGCCGGTGCTCGTAGTTGTTGTTCACATTGACCAGGATGACCTCATGAGTCCTCTCCTGCTTGTCGTGTGGCCGCGTCGGCATGCGGGGCACGGGCGGGCGCCGCGCCACTGACGGCCCCTCGGTGTACTCGTTGCTGGAGCGGATGGCCTTGATCTGGTCCAGGGAGAGGATGGCGGCATGCTGGAACTCCCGCTCGTAATCCGACCTCTGCCGGCTCTCGAGGGAGGGCTGCTGGATCACCACTAATGAACCGCCGGGGCCATGTTGACTTTGGAGCTCCATCTGGGGGGATCACCACTTCCGACATTCACCGTGGACTTGGCATGCATCGGAAAACCTGCGCAAATGGGAGACATTTGTTAGCTTTATTCACATTGTACTGACAGACTGGAATATACATGTATCACGCAACTCAACTTTTGATGTCGAGCACTTTAAACACAACAATAGTTGCATACAAAGTGGCCTATATGAAGTAAAATCCAGACGCATAGAAACATCGACGGTTAAAAAAATAAGTAACCAGTGATTCATTGAATGCTCAAATACCTTTTTACCCATCTGGCACAATAGCAAATTATATAGTAGTCTACCCTCTTCCGCATGTTCTACTCACGCTGTATTACTACTTCACTTTGTATGGTGTCCTTGAGGGCCCAAAAAGGTACCACTAGGACAAATTTAAAAAAAAAATCAATATTACACTTACTACAATACTACGTATTACACTTATTAAAAAATATTCAAGAAACGCCAATGTTACATTCCGTATTCCATAGTTTCAACATTCTGGTCGTTTCCCCCCCCAAACTTTAGGACCATACAGGAATTATGGCCTGTATGTTATTGAATATTAGTAGTTGAGCATGCCTCGTTTGCTTGTGTTGCTATCATTGTAGACTACTAGAACAGCAAATTTCTCTTCTGGGAATCCATTTATCACCACAATAGTACTTTTAGTTCACCAGAAATCGACTAAGAAACAAGACGCCCCCCCGCCCCAATACGCACGCATTGCAAAAACTCCAACGGGGGCCCGCTAGCAAACACTTCCCCTCGCTCATTTACATCTCTATGACTAGTTAACATTTAAATGCGAGCGCAGCCACGAAATGAGGACAGCGACTAAATGAGCCGCCTCGCTTAGTATTCTCACGCGCACCCCCACGAGAAAGTAGGGAAAAGAAGGCTTTTGAAGGAAATGGTGGAGAGAAAACAACAACAAAAAGCCTCAAGGTCAAAGCGAGTTCTGAAAAAAACCATTTGAAAATGTCAGTGGAAATTTTAAATGCTTTTCAAACAAAAAATTTACATGAAAAAAAAACATCCAAAACACAAACAACGTATATATTATTCGACGATCTGAGAAGGTTTTTCTTCTCCAACAACTGTGACATTTTAGACATGCTATCAGTGGCCCACGCTCCTTATTTTCTCCACCGATAAACTACACGCGCTTTTTGATGGTTTCAAACAAACAGTTGTGATTTTTTTCCCACTTGGCATTAATATGCACGTGCCCACTCAGCCTTTTTTTTTTGCCAAACATTTGCAAAGTCGATTTGCACCTAAAGCCTGCATTACATGCAAATTGAAAAAGTTATGAATGAAAACAAGCGCC
Source organism: Syngnathus leptorhynchus (assembly GCF_054491065.1). Lineage (NCBI taxonomy): Eukaryota > Metazoa > Chordata > Actinopteri > Syngnathiformes > Syngnathidae > Syngnathus > Syngnathus leptorhynchus. Next base: position 8,086,536 of record NC_141196.1, read on the forward strand.
GGAGGGTGGTGGTGGGGTAGCCAGGGAGAGACGCATACATGCACGCGTGGAACCTCCACTAAGGAAAAAAAACCTCCCTTCGGCGTCATTTTCTGCGCTTTTAAATGCGTAAAAACTCAACACAAAAGTCTTAAAAGTGGTGCAAAAGCGTTTTAAAGGTGCACTAATCTCCAGAGCGCGTCGCATAATTGCGTGGAAAAGGACTTTAAAGCGGTTATTTACCTATATGCAAGCGTCCATAGGGTCGAATCCATCAAGCCTACCGAGAGTCCATCCAGAAAGGAAGCGCGTTGTCCCCCACGCCAGTTGAACGCGGAACATTCGCAGCCTCCTAATCCAAGACCGTGCAACGTTAATTCCTTTGTTTCTAGGTAAAGGTCCGGTGCGTAAACAACAACACACAAAAAAGCGCGTAAATCCAAAGCCCGTCCACATATACGCACAGCTGCACAATTTTTTACACGGACAAGAGGCAAGCCGATCTCCAGTCAGGACCGAGCCGAGTCGGAGTCCTTGGGTAGAAGTTGAGGAAAAGTGAGCGCAAAAGGCGACAAAAGTAAGCGCGAGCGCTCGGGAGTTAGATCCAAAGCTGATGCTCCTGCGGCGTACGTTCGCTTTGAGGCGTCAAGACTGGCTTTGGCCGCTTGCTTGGTGCTCTGCGGGCCTGTGAGCACTGAATGAATGAGGCCGGCGGGTGGGGGGGGCGCGGTGTTTGCTGCAGCACAAGACACCTCCCACTGGCCATTGAGGCCCCTGAAAAAGGATACATCGCATCCGCTCCTGATTCATTGGGCAGATGTGCTGAGGCCGTTAAGGTAGACCGGACTCGAGCGGACCAGCCATTTCCGCTCTTGAGGCTTTAGTGAATAATCAAGTGACGCACTGTGACGCAACACATATTTTAGGACCCTTCTCGGTGCTTTTGTCATTTTTGGTAAGACGGACTCATCAGGGGAGCTTACTGTACGAGAACATGTTGTGAAAACGTGTTGTGAAGTGTGACCCTTGCAGAAGTCATTATTACTCAACACTTATTTACGTTAGGTTATCTTGGATTTAAACGACACCCAATTTGTCATTTAAACGCAAAAGTTAGATACATAATAAACAGGGATCGACATTATTGATTGACATAAAAAAATCCTTAAATTACGTTTATTAATTTGCACAAAAAAAGAATAACGTAGAAATCATCACTCTGTCTCTCTTTCAATCTGTCTAGTCCACCCTAAAAACACTAAATAGAATACACTACACTTTAGTAACGTAATGTTTTATTTGAGTAACTATTCCACACAATATTTCTTTAGTTTTGCGCACGGGTACAATTTGAACGATTTCGTCTCCCTGTGGAAAGTCCATTGCTCACATCAGTTCCGGTCCACCTTAAAAAAAAGAAGTGGTGGGTGGGGGTAGGGGAGTAGGAAAAGCCCCCCCTCCACCCGCCTCCACCGTTCTGCTCGGCCCCTCCCCCACTCGTGTACCCGACTGTCTGCTTTGATTGGTGTCGCGGATGCGCTACATCCGGATCCATGAGAAAAGGGGAAGTTCAATACAAAGTCAATGGGCCCGCCATTCAAATGGAACAATCCATACAGCTCAGAAGAATGGGCCTCCCGTATGCTTCGCGGCCTCGACACACACGCGCGCGCGCGCGCACACAGAAACATAAAAGAATACATAAAGAGTTGCTGAGTGTTTTGAGGCGGTTTAGTGGCTGATGGAAGTTGGTGTTGCGGCTTTGAGCGCGCGACAGATGGCCGCCAGTGTCGCCATTAGGGCTCACTGAACGGAAATGCTCCTTGGACAAGACACAAACCGGCGAAAAGCAACAGTACATTCTCGACTTCTTTTGTTTTTCTGAAACTTGGTTTAATTTAAATATTTATTTATTTAAAGATTTATAAAGTTGCATGTGCAAGAAATTTAAAAGTGTGAAATAAAGATGCCCAAGATTTTATTTGCATCCATATGACTCCCGCTCCCCCCCCCCCCCCCCCCCCCCCAATTTACAAGAGCCATTATGCATCTGATATAATGTTTTGTTTTTTCAAAGTACATGCATTTTGCATAAACAGTTTGTTCAATTTGGCAACCTGCGGACCGCAAAAATGACCCCAACATTTTTTGGTGTGAACAAAAACAGAAGACAAAATTAACCCAAAAACTCAAATCCATTTATTGGAATATCCAAAATGATGATAATCTGCTTTTGTGCACTCAGTATAGTTTACGGAATGAAAAACTAATTCATGATTCTGAAATGTTTACAATTCATGTTGACTGCAATTATATTTGACTGCTGCATGATGTATTTTACATAATGGATGACTCAGACGCACATGATGAAAAGCAATACTAAGACATCAGAGGGGGGGCAGAAAAGAGGGCGGAGTGGTGATGGCGTGCTGCTGCTGATAGGCGACGTAGGACTGGACCAGAGCGTCGGGGACACGTGGCCTCACGGCGGCGAGGGCACTCTGGAAGTGCTTGGCGTCCACGTGCTCAGCCTTCATGTCCTCCTGCAGGGCCAGCAGCGCAGCCTCTCGGCATACTGCTGTTATCTGGGACAGGAAGCAAACACGCACATCGTCACACACATGCATGCACAGTGACATGGGCAGCAGCTATGGTGAGAGGCCCATTAATGTTAGTGACACAATGGAAATAACGTGTATAGTAGGTAAGCAAGCGTATAAGAAAACTGTGACAGGACACCTTCGCATTGTGCTAAGTCTGATCCTGAGGCAATTTATCTATTTAAAACAATCTGATGAATTGATGTCAATTTTATAAAAGAGATGCTTTAAATAGTGATGACTCAGGTCATGGCACGCAAAAAAAACACATCATAAATGGACAAAATGCTGTTTTGTGCTCACACCAAAGCCTTGTCTAAAGTAAAAACTTTGTTTTGGCCCCATCTTATGGCATCTTGGCAAAGCAACTATGTTAAAGTGAGCGGGGGATTTGTAATTAGTCAAGCCATAGCCTTGTCTAACATAAGAAAATAGTGCTTTGCCACCCTCTTGTGGCATCAATAGGAAATTACAAACCTTTTTGGGTGGGCTTCAACTGCGAACTAATTTGTCACTAAATAAATTTTTGAGAATAAAGTTGCGCACGTTTTAGAGAAAAAAAGGTATGAGATCAAAGTTGTAATTTTCTGAGAATAAAACTACTTTTAAAGAAAAAATTTGCAAATTTTCTAAATTGACAGCATATTTTTGTAATACAATTTTTTGTTAAGATTTGATCAAATTGAAAGACGACTCAGATTCAAAATGAAGCTTCTTGGCGCTAATGTTTTCCAAGTTTTTTTTTTATTTTTTTATTATTTCATTGAAAAAACTTTAGGAAAGTAAGAAATGTTATGACATCGGTCACCATCTCTCTCTGAAAAACATTGATTGCTTGTATCCGACTTCTGAGCTTGGACTTGAGCTCCTCTCTCGAGCGTAGCATTCTCCCGGTGTCCTCTGGAGGTGGACTTGATCTAACGGGATTACGTCTGCTTCCAAAGCAGCCCCCCGTCACTCAAATATGTGTTGAGGCAACATTTGGGATGTGGCCGTGTCTCAAGTGCAAACACAGCCTCTTTGCTTTGAATTATACGCATTTTGGACAGGGGCTCTCAAACCTTTGGTGGTCCAGGAAACCCTTACATGGGAGACATCTTTCCACGTACAACCTCAAAATCATACTGCCAATCAATTAACGTGCACCCTTAGATAGCATAGGAATTTAAAAAAAAGCCCTTTTGTCATAATTGTGTCAGACGAGAAGTCAGCTTTCTTTTTTTTTTTTAGCCTCGTTAAGATCGCAAATACTATTCCAGAGGACGTGAGCCAAGAAAAAAACCGCGACCAGGGTCAAGCACACCCAAAACATTGGTCAAGTGATAGTTATGAATCAACTAAAGACAGGTTGTATAGGCTTGTTGTTGAAAGCTCCAAGGGGGTTAAATCTGTTTTGTTTGCTCCCTTGAATGCAGCCGAGCCAGGTTAGCACAGCACACGTGTTTTGGGACAGGTGCTTCGCAGATGTCAGGATGTGAGGTCTACTGCGCCCTCCCATCCCTTCGTCTTCTGTTTCCAGCGACATGATTTAGGAAGGGTAAACACACGAGGCCGGGTTCATTTCAAGCGTGAATTTCCCATCATTCCAACAATTTGGCGGTGGTGGTGGTGGTGGTGGTGGTGGGGGTTCAGTAAATTGTCAGTAATAATGATTCCAAACAATGATGGTAATGCGTATGCCAGCAGGAGACCGGGACGTGTGGAACCAAGTGATCCAGTTTTTCACCGCAACATCCCTAAACAGGAAAAGATTTTCTTAACAAGTTACTCAAATTCTGAACTTAAAAGTCCATGGATAGAGCGTGTCTGTATTTCATTTGAGGGGACAAACTGTTTGATGGAGCTTCCTTGTATAAGCAAAGTCAAGACAATATCTTCTTTGCACTTCAATTGACAATATCTTCTTTGCACTTCAATTCGTCCATATTATTGTGAAGAAAAATAAGTAACTTAAGAACATATAAAAAGTAACTTAGTTATTTCACTGGTATTAAAAGTAACTCGACTCCAAGTTGCTTTGATGAAATCCCGGTGTCATTGTCGGCATCCGCTTGACCACCTACTTTTAATTGACCACTTGTAGGCTCAAAATGTCGTATGTTGGTACCATTGTAAAGTGGTGTCGTGTAAGAGATGCTTCTCTGCCAATTATTTGTCTGTCAAGCTTGTTTCCGCCTGACTGAAAGAGCCAATGGGGTTGCAAGTTGAATGCCGTCAGGCTAAAGCTGTCAAGAGCAAGATTCAGTGACGATCCAGGCGTCGGTCATAGGCGTTTAGTGTTTAACTCAAACCAGCACAGAGGCGCTTATTGTTCACGTGGCTCGTTTCTGCTTCGTCATTAAAAAACACACCGCCGTAGTCTCGCTATCGGGCCAACATTTTGGGTCTTGAGTCAGCAAATCTCAGAACTGAGAGCCTCTTGATGATTAGCCCTGCCCCTCATTTGCTTTGCTTTTGCAAAGCCAGGAGCTGACGGGAGCACATCAGCCTGCTGCACTGCATCAAGACCTTTAAGTGATTGTCGACGTATTTCATGCCACGGGAATGAAAAATCAATCTCTATTGCAATGAAAAAAAAAATGGTAAAAAGAAAGACTTAGAGAGAGAATTCATTTGGCCTGTCAGCACATTTAGCCGTTGTCAATCACACACTCGTCATGTGGATCATTATTACCATTTTTTTTGTTACTCTAGGATTATTTATTTGAGGAAGGCAGGAAGGAAGGCAGTAGGAAATAAGGAAGGAAGGTAGGAAGGGAAGGACAGAATGAAAGAAAGAAGGAAGGAAGGAAGGAAGGACAGAAGGAAGACAGGAAGGAAGGAAGGAAGGAAGGAAGGAAGGAAGGAAGGAAGGAAGGAAGGAAGGAAGGAAGGAAGGAAGGAAGGAAGGAAGGAAGGAAGGAAGGAAGGAATAAAGGAAGGAATAAAGGAAGGAATAAAGGAAGGACGGACGATAGAAAAGAAAGAATGTGAAGAAGAAGGAAAGAAGGAAGGAGATAAGAATGGAAAGAAGGACAAAGATTGAAGAAAGGAATGAGAGTAAGAAGCAAATGGAGCTCGGTAAGTCAAAAGGTTTTTCAAATGCATACACTGTGAATATTTTCTCCCGTGTATTGTAAAGCTGCAATCTTGTCAGGTATGTTTGTGTAACCCTACTTTGTACTCATTCCTCCTTTTATAGGGTCTCGTCTTACCATTTTGATTCCTTTCCATTTCTGACCCGCGCTAAGTGAAGCGTGGCTTTGTCCTATGAGGCCAACGGGACCGCCCATACATCGGCCGGCCGGCCGGTCTACTGTCGTACATAACTTCACGCACACACGCACACATAGAGCGTGCGCTCGAGCGTGGTGATTTAGGGGCGCAGTGGCGGCTCAAAGCGGGAATGTGTGTTCGTGCATGCCGTTGAGCAGCGGAGCAGAAAGGCTGTCGCTGTGTGTCCGGGGCAGCGCCGACGGCCGCGAGGCGCACCGGCGTCAGGGCGCGCACTCGCCCGTGCCATAACCCCGTTCAAATGTCCTCCCCTGTCACAACGTTGAAATGTTACGTTGTCCGTCTGTATCACCGCGTAGGCTTCAATTCCTCTGGTTTTGTTTTGTATTTGTCACATTAGCCATATTGCACTGAACAATTTTTTTTTTGGTAGTAGCTGTTACGCTAAACTACGATGAAGTTGCTGTCTTAGTTTTTATGGAGCTGCTGCTACAGCCGCGCCACCCCTGCAGTTTTATGCTACATTAAGATAGTCCCTGCCCTACCTGTCCAAAAATAAACTCATCCCTTGGGGCTGCTAAGAAAATAAAAAAGTGAACCGGCTAATCACATCAGGGAGCACATAGTACATAAGGGCTCAAATCAGTCTGGTGTACTTTTCTGGCTTCCTCCAGCAACAAAGGCGCTCAGTGAGCGTATCAGACAGCCTTAATGAAGGGCCTGTGGGCAGCACATCCACTCTGTGCATATGAGTGTGTGTGTGTTTACTATCAATCCGCCCTTGTGTCTCCAGCCGGCGACGTCCAGTCCTCCCCCCCGCTGCCTGCCTCACCCCTCACACACAATCGCTCACATTTACAGGAGAGAGGACGGAGGAAAGTGGGAGGAAGTCTCAAGTCTTAACTTCTGCGTCTGCAGCAAGTCCCAAGCTTTAAGGCTACAATATTGTCAGATGTGTTTGCGTAACGCCCACTTTGGGCATGTTCCTCCTTGTTTTGGGTCTCACTAGGGATGTTGGATTTCAAGAAATCCAGTTGAAGTCAGAACTTCTTTTTGGATGTTATTGAACTGTAACGTGAACAAGAAATATCATAAAATAACACGTCAATCGTGCAACCTACATATAATCACACATTCACCACTCAGTATAGAAATCATATTGTGCAGTTATTAAATAATATCTCAACGGATAGAACACATGGCTGGCCAGCCCAAAAAAAAAAAGGCTTGATCCTCCAGAAAAAGCCAAAAAGGAAGCATCTGCATGGCCGGCTGCTCCAACACAAATAGAAACCCACTGCAAAAAAAAAAAAAGAAAAGAAATAAAAATATACAGAGTGGAGAGAGAAGAGGCTGCCACAGTCACGCGTGAGTGTGTGTGTGTGCGTGTGCGTGTGTGTGTGTGCATGATGATGAAAGTGTGACGGCATGAAGCTATGCCACCAAAGAAGAAGCCAATAAAAAGTATATTGAGTCATATAGCAGAATGAACTCGTAAGAATGGAGACAGACTAGCAGAAGATTTAGTGTAAACCTTTCAAAGCTACACCCAAATAAAGTTCAAATTGGCAATGTGATTGGTTGAATGTTTTGGAAAGACCCGTGTGGCGTAGCACCTGTGTTGGGGGTTACACAAAGTTAAGTGTGTGTGTGTGTGTGTGTGTGTGTGTGTGTGTGTGTGTGTGTGTGTGTGTGTGTGTGTGTGTGTGTGTGTGTGTGTGTGTAAGGAGGTATAGGCGGGCCTCGCCTTTAAGGGCATATTTGTCCTCGCCCCTTAATCAGACGAATGAAAGCTCGGCATTCTCCGTCGAGCTGGGAATTCAGGGATGGCATATTTACCAAACACACCCACACTCAAGTGACCTGTGTGTGTGTGTGTTAATGTCTAGGTGTGTATAAGTCCACCTGTGTGATGTGCACCAGTGAAATGTGCTTTTTTTTCTCCCCTCCGCCCTTTTCACAAGAACCAAAGTGCACGTCGACACACACGGGGAATGTGAGATGACTGAATACAACATCCAGTACAAATGACATGCTTAATATCTCCGCCAAGGCCACAAGTGTCAGCAAAAGAAATACTACTAATTCCACTGAAATTTAGATATCGTGACGCTTTTGGCAAAGTTTAGGATAAAAATTTGTACAGAGCTTGACTTAAGAATTAGATTGTTTCCATGACCAAGCTTGACAGCTGGAATTACTCAGAAAAAAAAAAAAAATTCTTAAAATGAATAGACGCCATGCCCTGCCTTGTGTTTTCATTTACCAATAATAAATTATATTTTGTAATATATTAAAGGTGTAACCAAAACTGATTTGAATTGGAAAAGCTTAATGTTTTAATTAATCTCTTTCTTTCTCGAGATACCAAAAATGAGATTTTCATTTTAGCTGACAAAAGCTGTTTTAAACAGAAAAAAAATTGAGTGTTCATTTGCAAAATTAAAGAAAAATTTAGTCCCAAACATGTTTTACTTTTATTTTTTCAAGCGATAAACCGTAATATTTTTTTAAACATTATTTTAATATTATGTGTTATTCTAAACATTCCAAAAACAACATCTCTAAACACTTAAAAAAAACTGCAGAGTGAGCACAGACCTTTAGCGAGTGGCTGAGTAAAGCTCAAGTCGACATGAAGCATCGGAAGATAACGATAACGAGAGACAAAAGGAGCGGCCGTGTGAACGACTTCTTTCTTCACGTTCTTTGTTGAGACGTTGAGCGCGTCTTTCTTCGGGGAAGCGGATCTCTCCACGTGGGACTATTGAAATCTAATTCTAATGAGCTTCATCTTAGAAAACAATAACATTTGTCTCGATGTTTAAAAATAAAATGGTGCCAATATTTTACAGTATGGCAACAGGGTTGTTGTTGGCGTTTATGACAAATCTCCAGCAAAGTGAATATATATACATATAATAATGTGTGTATGTGTGTATACACCTAAACCTTTGACTAGTTCCTTCTTGTGTAACTGTCCTCTTTATAGCCGTGCATTCCTCTGAAGCTGTTTATCTTTCATTGTAGTCGTTGCCCAACGGTACAATTAAATGCATACACAGCTACTGTTTGTCAAAGAGTGTCAGGGACATTCACTGATCCCTTTTTTTTTTTTAAATGATAAGAACCTTTGTAGTGACAAATACAAGCTTGTAAATCACAAGAAAGTGAGTAACTGAATAAACAGGTGTGAAGCGGAAACTATCTGTGAGGGGGTTGTACTGAATTGTGTGTGTCATTATAAAAGGTGCTATTGTCATTTTTAAAAGCAACACTTACGTGGCAGTTCAAATTGACCCACTTTGAAACGGGAGAAACGTTACTGTTGTTTTTTTGTTTATTACATTGTACATTAGCTTTAGCATATTAACATCCATGGACCTTTACTTGGCTGTCAGTTGACTTTGATCTGATCCTACTGTATGAAATGAATCCCGTAGGTGTTTTCCCCTAACCGCAAACACAAAACAACTGGAGCTAAGCACCATCACACCTTTCCTTTGGGGGTTATTGCTGACAACGGGCCTTTTACACTATCAAATGTCACCCCTGTTTTGAGGAAGAGGAGCCTGTGGCCATGTTTGGGGCGGTCTCCAAGGAAAGTTAGCATGGGCAAGCAGAGGCGGCAAGTACGGAGAAAGACAGCTGAGTTTAAGAAGCCCACAAGCACTGTGATGAGAAAAACGTCCTCCCCCATGTGTTGATGGCTACATCTTTCACAACAGGATGGATGGAAAAGCAATGTCAGAAACTGAACCGGACAACGGGGTCATATTGCTTTGAATTGGCCATATCAGTCCATCAGCTTCAGCCTGAATTTTACCGATCAACGTGAAATTGTGTTTAAAGTCTCAAGGGCCCATGTCCAAAATTTGGCCGTTTTACTCGGAATCAGCTGTTTCTCACTCAGTAGCACCCTATGGAAAGAAATTAGCCCCGGACACCAGCTTCACCGGTCGACATAAAATTGGGTGGCCATACCAAATATACCTGGATGCAAGGAAAAATCTCAAGCAGGCATTATGGCTTGAAACGGCTATTTTTGAGCCCATCCAAGCTTCCTCTCTAGAAATCCAATCATATATGTGTCTATGGCTAAAAATTAGAATTAATATACAAATGTGTCTTGTCTTTGAACGTCTCTGGGGCTTCACGGGAAATTTTGCAAGTAATGACAAAGCACCCATTCCACAGATGAGACACCAGGGCAGAGACCCCTATGTCAAACACAACACTCAATAGCAGGGGGGGGTGCATACCTCCTCCAGGTGTACGGCCGCTTTGGCCTTCTTCATGCAGGATATGCACTGATAAACTCTGTTTAGGTTGACTTACTACAGTCATTCTGAACCTGACTGACATTCACAGAAAGAAGATGAACGGAAAGGTTTTCAAAATGAACCCTGGTAGATCTATGACAGACTTCCACATATTAAGTTTACAAAAAAACTAAAACTAAACTAACCTGGAGGAATATAGCCTTGATTCATTCTGCCACTAGAACCCACCCCTGAAACCTGTTGGACTCACTAGTTATCTCAAAAACAGACATTACTTGTCTGCTCCAAGGTAAGCATTGTATTTGCATTAGCTGTAAAATAATGCTATGCTCACGTTAACCCCGTCAACCAAATGATAACAATGGTTCTACTGGCACTAGCTCCAACATTCGCAGTTTGGTGTGCCTTGAACTTTTTATTAGAACATGTCTACAGGGAGCAGTCAGACTTAGTTGCTGCAATTCTGTGAAAAAGAGTCACATGGAATAGGAGGAGACCAATCCATCGCACAATGAAGTATTTGTGCAACCTTTCGGTCGCGGTCAGCAGCCAGATCATGAGACGGCCTCGCGACATTCAGGAAAGGCACAATGACACGTAACTTGAAAAGCACACCACAGTTGACTACCGGGAACTCGCAACCGAGATACATACGATAGAGACCACCCTCATGTCGTGTATGTCAGCGAGGCCGCCATTTTGGTTGCGACAGATCTGCCTCGTACACTCAACAAACTCACCTCGGCTCCAGAGTACTTGTCCGTGCAAGTCACCAGGTCATCCAGAGACACATTTTGGGCCACAGGCATGTTCACAAACTGTAGGCGAAATATTTCTCGTCGAGTCGCAGCATCTGGTAAAGGAACGTAGACGATTCGGTCGAGACGACCCGGGCGCATCAGAGCCTGCGTGACGGAAAGAGAGGGTGGGAAATATAAAGTTAGCTAATTATTGTTTATCGCCAACTCAAAAATGTCATTCATTTATTTGAATTCTTTCAGTCTCCAGAGCCACTACATGATCTTGTTAAAAGAGCGACAAAAAAGTCTCAATAAGATATTGCATTATAAGCAGACTGAAAAATGAACTACAGTCCTGGGATAGAGCGAACTAGTTAGCCCACTTGAGCCGTCGTCAAGACGACGTTACCCAACTGTCGCTCTACTTCCTATAGATTGCTTCTGTGTGACCCCAAAACAGTTACTAAGTCGCCGAAAACCACGGCTATCTCCCTTGTCAAAGGTCGGTAAGTGGCGAGCGCCCCTCCAACGCAGACAAGCAGATGGACAGACAAGTGTGTCCCGTCTCCGACAGCTCCATTCAACCATGCACAGTAAACCTGGGCTTAAAAAACAACATGAAGAAAAGTAATTCCATAAGGTGTATGGGGAAAAATATCAACAAGGTCTAATAAGTGAACGTTTTTCAGAAAAAATGCTTAAAGAATGGGAAATGCTTTTCCAAAAACAGCCTGATAAAAAGAATTTTGGCAGACGAAGAACAAGTATATTTCATCTTGATTTGAAATCTTAGATTTCAGTTTTCCGAGCGTGGCAAGTGTGCTAGATCCTGATCCGTAATCTGTTCAGATTGGGAAACAGACACTGTGAATTGTTTTTGTCAAACTCGATGCGGACTCCACAGGAAAATAGGCATCAATTGGCGCTGACAGTTTCATTGTTGTTCTTGTACGACGGACCCCCTCGCAGAGGCCTAGACTTGCCGGCCCACCGCGACGCTCCACTCCACGAGACACGCGGGAGGTCACGTCAGGAGTGATCGGCAAGGCCAAACCAGGATTTTTTTTTTTTTTTTTTTGCTCTCTCGCTGACACGCTTTATCGTCATGCTTCGTGTTTGTACGGAAAAAAACTCGAGCTCAGCAAGTTAGAATGTTGGCTAGGAAAATAAGTTATGTCAATTGTAAGTCATTACTTTGGGTCCATAAGTGAGTTGCAGGTTTGCCCAGAGATATTTTTAGAAATGCTGTCGCTTCATGTCTTACTTCATCGCAGGACAGACATTCCAGAGACCCAAATATTTGTATACGAGCAATTAGAAAAGTTAATTTTACATAATATGCCCTCTTTCAACTAAAACATCATGCTTGGTTGTTCGCCTTGAAATTGTCCCTGCGTGCAAAGCAGGCAGGACGCAATCGGCAGCCTTTTGTCTACGGTTTCCTCATTCCCCCTCTGGATAAGCAATTTCCATTTCACAGGGCGTGATGGACACTTTTCCAGCCTTTTATCTGCCGTTTTTTCCTGTATTTGCACGCGGAACACGAGAGGCTGGAACACAAGACGTTCGCCTCAGGGAACCGCAGCGTGGCCCGGCGTTGACAAAAGGAGCAGCCTATCAGCGGAGGAAATCTTCTTGTTTTTCACGTCTTGGGATTCTTCCACTGCTGGCTGTGGTTGTCAGACACCAATTGTGGATAGAAAAAATAGGTGTTGATCACAAACTGGACCAGTTGGAGAACCTGACTATGACAAATCTAAAACGAGCAAAGAGTGCACAATTCTGCCAAGGGCCGAACAATAACGAAAAATAAAGTCATTCCTTCTCTCTTAGCGGCCACAATTGTGAGGTCACAGCTAATTTACATAAGGCGGCCTCATGCTGACTTTCTTGGAAGCTAGGGAGGGGAAAGAGCCGCCATTTTCAAGTGGAGTCACATCAAAACCAAAAAGGAGGCAGAGCTATGGCGTAAAACAAAAAAAACAAAAAAATCCAGTACAAAAATCTACAAATCTCAGGTGGGGCCTTTCTGCTCTAGTCCTGTCGATGGCAGGGGTGATCATCACCCAACAGTTGAAAACGACCAAATAAAGCAGAAGAAGCTAGGTCTGCATAGATTTTGCAAATATTCTCGTAAGTGTCACACACAACTGGCCCAAGCTGAGATTCAAGGGCAGAAACTCATAACTGTGAGGCAAAATATGCTAACCGCAAACAAAATTCGCACCATAACAGGCCGGCCAAACACAACCTCTTTGTGAAGGGCAATAACAACCCCACTCTGTCTAATTTGTCACGGCTCTTCCCGCACATTAGTGAGCATTGCCGGTGCCTTTGTGTGCGGGAGGTGAGGTCGGGGGCACTTGGGGATGGTGACCAGCCGGGGGCACTTCCTCAGTCGTGCTCCCTGGCACGACGGTCAGCGTAAACCCGCTAACCTCGCGCTGGCAGATGCTCCCAGATGGAGCAAGAACCAATTGCACAATTCATTGATAGGACTTTGCTAAACTAAAACTAAATAACACTATTATAATGTATTTATTTGTTTGCTAATACATCTAGCTAGTACAGCTTCAGAAATGTTCATTGATGTACATTGTTTCTGTCAAAAAATTGAAATTGTGCGACGGCAATCAACGGTGACCATGTGAATAAAGGGTGAATTTTTATTTTTTTAGAAGAACACTAACAGTGGCCTGATTAGAGTTGCTGGGTTTTTTTTTTCTTCATCAAAAAAAAGAATTTTTTGGGCGGCTCTGGAAGGGATTAAAAGCATTTCATTTATTTTTTATGCTACATCTGGTCGTGGAACAAAATAAACCTTATTTAAGATTATTTAAAATGAGCACACAGTGATTAGGGATTAAGAAATGAGCCAAACTCCAAAATAGTTCAAGCTTGGGACTCCATCACTGAATAGTATGTTCGAATCAGAGGACCCAGCAGGACCTTGTTTGGTTCTCAACAGCAAAACGTCCGAGAGAAGTTTCGGAAGAAGCTTCCAGACGCCCAGCCCCAAAATCTCCATGGTGCAGTCTCTCAATTTCCAAACTGTTAAACTCATCTAACTGCCCCTGAGGGAGTGAACAGCTTTCTAACCTCCTCCCTTCTCCTCCTTCTTTCCCTCCCAACCAACCGTCCATCCATCCATCCATCCATTCAACACTTCCTGTTCTCAAAAAAGGAGAGGCAGCAAGGGGTACCTCAAAAGACAAATACTTGGCGAGCAGATTTGTTTCATAAAAGTCTTGTTCTTCCAGATACTAGATCAATTGACAACTGACAATTTTTGCCCATTTATAATCGACTTTCAGCTCACCTGTTTCTGGTAAACGATAGTAAACCCATGTTCAATAATGAAGCTAAATGTCCGGCTAAACAGTCTTCATACATCTGCGGGGGTCTGACAGTACAAAATTAAAATTAAAGCGACTGGGGATAGCATTTAGCCTCACTAGCTTCATTATCCAATGACTATTTTACATATTACATCATCTGATTTCGGTAAGATGTTTGGTCATTGCATGGAAATGGCTTGCTTGCACTGAGTTCTGCGCAAAAAAGGCAAAGAACAACGGCGGTCATTCCAGGCATTCCAAATAATCCCTCATGAAAGATGACTTCCTGCCTCGGAAGACCCTCAAGACCTCATTGCACAATGCGGAATGCAGGGAATCTTCGGCTTACAATTGTTGCTGGCGAGGGAATTCTAACCCTCCCTTCAGCTACACGTGTTTACAAATACTTTTTAAGTGTCTTCCTCCTCTATGGCGCAACCAAGACCCCAGGACTTCATACTTATATGTTTCCCTCTTAAGGGTTCAGGGGTTGTCGTTAATATTTGTCAATTGTGGGTTTGTGAAGCTCTTTAAGACTCTGATGAAATTGAGGGCTATGTATATGAAAAAAACTTCACTGGGCCCCCCACAGGAATGACATAACCACCACATCTACCCCAAAATAGGAATGGAAAAATTACCTATTTTCAAATTCAAGTGGTGTTTCACAATCATATCAGAGCTTGTAATTGGCTCAAAGCAGAGGAGTAATTCATCTATTTGTGCACCGCTTCCAATATGTATATTATGCACACAATTTTAAAAATGGTATGACATCATTTGTGAGAAATATTTGGTGGACCCAAGTTTCACTGCTTTAGGAAACACTGTCCATGTTTACAGCTGCTGGCTTATGGCCAGTGGACATTGCCGTAGACGTGCGTACTCCTAACCTGGCCGGCGGCAATCCTCATAGGCCTCGACGAGTCACGAGAGAGAGAGAAGAGCCACCGCAAATTCTTGGCAATGGAAGCTGACCAGAACTTTATACTGAACAAGAATCGGACCCCTCGAAGTACCTAATTTTCTCAACTAGATGCCATACCCCAAAGGCAAATTTTATTCAATCAGACTAAAAAGTAAAACAAAGTAAATACGAATCCTCTCTGCTATCTCGCACACGTGAAAACCCACACAGCAGAAAAAAAGGAAGAACCGAAGTTTTGATTGAAACGACTTTGACGGGATGAGCAAATTACGTTAATGACGCGTGTGTTGAACTCTCCCCGAGGCTCCCCATCATTTGATCACATTCTATAAAATGGTCGACTAGTACCGACATGAACCCATGTTCCTTTCGTCAAATGCTTTTTAGAGGTCCTTCAAGTATCATGTGAACTTTCCCAAAACATTTTGACATTCAAAATGCTCAAAACAATCAAAGAATAAAACAATAAATGTTCCGAACGGCGCTGTGTGTCATTGCAAGTTCCCATATTGTGAAAGCACCCTGAATGCACCATGTTGCCTGCTAAGCAAGCGTGTGACATGAGTGTACGAAAGCGTGGAGCTGCCAATGTTGAGTAAAAATATTTTGACTTGCAAAAATGTTTGTCACAAATTCGAATAAACTTGTAAATATGTTTGAATGAATTTGTAGCTAAATGCTACAAATGTAATTAAGTCCCCAGATGCGTCAAAGCGACTAAAGCAATAGAAACGGCTGGAGAGAAAATGCATGATTATTATTCCAGAAGGGTGAAGGAAAGCAGAGGAAATGAGAGCGAGGCCATGTTGAAAAGTGGAATCTTAGGAGGCCATCATCATTATATATAAAAAAAAAAAAAAAAAAAAAGAAATACAGGCAGCAGCAGCAAAGTGTCTGCCATAAAACACATGTATGTTTGCTTTACAAAGAGCTGTTTCCTGAGAGCTGTCCACAGTTCTCCACTTGGTTTTCAGGGAAACTGGCCTTCAGTGTGAACGTCTGCCGGTTCCTGTGGGCACCCTGCACATTCCTGACTGGACTGGTCTGGAATCGCAAGGGTGCCTGGCCAACGCCGCACAAAACGCACATTCTTTATTAATTGAGCTCGAGCTAAGCCGCAAACGCTCAATGCTGGCCGTCCAATCACAGCGCAGTAGGGAAGAGCAGGCTGGCCAATCACAACAGCTAAATGGACAGGCACAACTTGGTCAACTCCAAGGTAAGCAAATGGAATTGTACAGTATTGTATGGGGAATAGAGTCCAAGCATATTTAGCCTAACAATATGCTAAACCCAAATACTTCAGTTACGCTAACACTCTGCATTCACAATATCGAGATTTTTGTAATATTAGTTTGCATTAATTTATTTTCTTTTTCTAATTTTGATCATGATTTTGTTCAATTTAACAGAAGCTTTTAACTGATAAGTTGATTATTTATTTGTAAAGCATTAAAGATCGTTTCTACATATACAGCTAACATTTTAAAAATATCGTAAATATTTTTAACAAAACCATTTTTGCAAAGATGTTTGCCAAATATTTTAACAAACATTTTTTTTTACCAAGCACGAGTTGTTTTAAGTATTGATGTGGTGAAATTATTTAATTACTTAAAAAAATTAATTAACTTGGGTAATTATGCTGTTAGGTTAACAATTACACATTCAAAACATTAATAGGATAAAATACTTAGTTGATTGATTAGAATTCAATCTGTTAGGAGCAATGAAGTCAAACAGAGCATTGATCATTTTAAATGATATGTCTACACCACAGCAATCATCATTAGTCCGTAAGACGTAGTGGATGTCAGTCTTAAGTCTATCTCATACAGCATCACGTGAAAATAAAAGAAAACTAAAGTCTCTCTTTGATAGCTGTCACACGCACACACACATGCACACACCAACATAAACATCAGTGCTGCTGAGTGACACAACGACTCGGCCGGATCCGTTTCCACTTCCGTGAAATCTAAACATTGGTTTTTGTTTACGCTCATCCTGAACTGGGACCCGGCTGGGTGGGGGACTGTGTGTTTATCTTTGTGTGTGTGTGTGTTTGTGTCAGAAAGAGGAAAATGAGATGAAAGACATGTCAACATTTTGGAACATCTTACTATCAAGAAGCACATGATATGAGCTGGATACGAGATGTGCTGCATTTTGGCCGAGGAGATATATACAAGACTCGGGACGTCAGGGTTTGAGGAGGGACAAAACAGGAAAAAAGAAAAATTCCCCACCCAGCATGTGAAAACCTGTGTCAGGTTTCCTCATAGACAAGGTCACCCTCTCTCCGTGTCGCCTCAGTGCCTCCACTCTGGTAACCCAATCTGCCGCCGCAGAAAAAAAAAAAAGCTTTTTGTCGTTAAGACTTAAACCGTTTCCCTGTAGTCACCGTCTATTTTTCCAATGTTGTGTTGCAAGAGGTTGCATCAAAATTCCTCACAAACGAAATTCCTTCTCGCACATTTTTGGTCCAAATCCATTCAAAGCAGCCTCTCATGCATTCTGACAAGAACTTGCCGCAAAGGAGCACGAAATGAAGACAGGAAACGGGAGAAGAGCAGAGGACTCGGGAGGCTTTCAGACAAGAGGTCGCTTTTCCACATCGCCGACGAGCGAGGCCGACACCCGAGCCGTCTGAATGGGAATCGGATCATCTGTCAACACAAGGCACGGCCTGGATCCTGCCTGCAGACTGACATGGATAGGACACTTCCTCTTACGGTCCCATGAAATGGTGGCACAAATTGTTGCTATGGTGATCGGCGGTTACGACCACAGGCAACAGGTGGGACTGCCCTAAAGCCATTTTAACACCACCTGTTCATGTCAGCAGTTTTCCAATTTTTGGATAAGTGGATATTTTACATGATCAAATCCAAACATGCTCACAGTCTGAACGAACTGACACAACCAATCAAGCCAAACACAACAGTCGTCCTTATCCACGGAGCCATTGTTTTACAATGAAATACACACGAGGGTCTACGGAATTTGTTAAGGTGCCCTTTGAGGTGAACACAAGGTTGTAAGTCTAAACCAAAAGCTGCTTGTCATTTCAATACTTGCTCCGGCCTCCTCTTGTATTATGAAGCATCCAACCAGGAGGGGAAGGGGGGGGGGGGAATACACAGCAACCCCCGAACTTCCCCTTTCCTCTGGAGGGGAAGCCATTTTATTGTGTTACACTGGGGGAGGTGGGGGGGGGGTGTAATTACTTGAATGAAAGGCTTTTCTCAAAAGCTGCGGTAATTACTAGATGCACGACGAGAGGCTGGCGAGAAAAAAAAAAGGAGGATGAGGCCGAGGAAGGGCGGGGGTACTGAAAGAAAACATGACAGGCAGGTATTAAAAGTCAACGGGCGAGGCAGGAAGGAAGCAACGAGCGGGATGTGTTGTAACAGAGAAAATGTTCAGCTGGGCAGGAAGGCGTGGCCTCATGGACACCAATCACACAGCTCCTCCCCGGCTATCCTTTTGGTGATTTATACATCGACTTCTTTTTCTCTTTTTTTTTTTCCTAGCAGGAAACGTCCCCCACCATATTCGTAGGGCTGAATAATTCTTTCAGACAGCGTAAATTACACGCCGCGCTTCCTGGCCGCTGGCTTGAGGAATGTCTCGCAGCGATGATGGAGGGATGGGCAACCGGAGCGATCAGTAAGAACCACGACAAATTAAATAACAGAGGCCTACAAAATAAAGCCTAGTTTTAGCTTTTTAAAAAAATGAAAGAAAATAATATAAAATTTCATTCTAATGCTCCCCCCCAAAATTACTCGGGAAAAATAGCTCAATATTTGCTAAAACAATGATAAATGAAATGAAAAGAAATGACCTGTTGAATAAATTATAATAATGTATGTCTTATGTTGATCGTGTGCCTCTTTTGAAGCCTTTATATACTTGAATTTTCTTTAAATCGACTTCTTGGTTTCGGCCTGAACAAGCATAGAGAGAACAGATGGAGATGTGCTAACCACTATTCCACTGTTCTTCCCAGGCAGAATGTGAAGGGCCTAAAGTGAAATGTCAAAGTGACAGTGGGCAGTTTAGACGAACAGTTGTCAGTCGTAGCCTTAAAGAGCATGTCCATCTATCAAATGATCTTTTTACAGGCCATCAGGTATCATTTACACACTTTCCCCCCCTGGTAGATCCTGACCTTGGAGAATGGCCCCTTTAGATGCCCAAAGAGCCTCCCCCCCCTTTACATGGCCAAGCTTGTCAAAGGCTCTCCTGTTAAGGGCCCATGTGGAAAAAAAAAAAAAAAGGTGTGCTCTTAGCTTGTTATGTGACACGCCGGGGAGACGGGCTACAGGAAGGTGAGGGGAGGAGGAGGCTGGGCACACGGGGGCAACAATGGCTCCTCTCATGTCGGGAGGGCCCATCGGTTAAGTGTGTTTTCCTGCAATTTGAGAAAGTGGAATCTGGTCAAATTGGTGTCCTCTTGAGTTCCGAATACCTTAAGTTATGTGACCGGAAGGGGGTGGGCACTTTAAGTGGGTGTGTGGACTGAGGGGAGGGGGCACCGGTGCTAATTGATGCTTTCGGGCCAGGACTGCATGTTTCTCTGGCGACGCTCACAACATACACAAATAATTCTCTACCACATTAGTGGCGTGAAAGATTGACAAATTAAGTGAAATTTCTTCCATGATAAAGCACAAAGTATAAAGTACAGTCATATTGTGTCAAGAAAAAAACAACAACAACAAGCAACAACTGTAGAAGTCCACTTGCTGTCGTGCCTTGGTGGGCAGGGCGCGTTCAGTCAAACAAAGCGAACCCGACCAAATGTAATAAAGACGAAACGTAACACAATAACGCCATCAAAAAATACACTGAGAAACTAATCAATGTAATACTGGCATGAGGTGCAATCCTATCTTCACAAGTCGTAGTCTGTATCCTCCTCTTATTATTATTTTTTTTTTTCAGTCTCCTGACCTTGGCATGGGCGCAGTGAAACCCAACACTGCCCAGCAAACAGCGGCAGCAGAAATCTATTTCTGTATTTGTGTTACAGTAAAAACGCCGGGCCCCCGTAATTGAATCGCACTAGCCGGACGGAGACTGCCAGACGTGACCGCCTGCACGCTCCCGTCACGGCGGTTGAAGAACAAGCTGCTTAATAAGAATCATCATCTTGCGGCTAGCGCGCTTAGCACAATGTTTTTATAAGACTTTGCACTGCCAGGCTTTCAACGCCAAGTCCACTTTGGTGTTAGGATTTTCTCAGAGCAAATTGCAGGACTAAAACAGATACAATCAATGTGTACATTTATTCAAGAAATGTAAAACTCAGCGAGATAAAAGTTTCAACGTTTCCCCCTGCTTTTACAACAAATTGCAGTTCTCTAAATGGCATCAAAACGAAATGGAGGCGCAAAGTCGACCTAGCAGTTTTTTGTCATCGTCGGCGGTAGTAACGATCATATTGGAAAGTGAGTTAATGGGGGGGGAAAAAAAACCCTCTCCAATATTGCACTTTTTAAAAACCTACAGTAATGACCTCCTGACAGTAATTTGAATTTTTGCCACTTTTTGCACTGAGATGGTTCTCAGATCCTCAGTTGAGCTGTATTAATTGTTTTTCCAAAGGATAACGAAGAATACATGCCTATGTTGTCATATTTAATCTGCCGACATGTATTCCGCCATCTTTAGCAAATAGGTGCGGTTTCCATCAAAGTGCTAAGAATAGGTTCCCAAGGGCAAAAAAAAAAAAAAAACACAAATAGATGAATTTGTGAATTGTATAATGTGACTCGGCGGGGGTTAACTGTAAAAAATGCTTTGATTCAGATTCTTCCATTACGGCTCTGACAGGACTAGTGAGCAATTGAAAAAAAAAACATTGAATATTGAATTTTTATTTATTTTTTTGCTGCTTCTTTATCACTCCACAGAGGGTAACAATAGTGAGTCAATCTAGTGGCCTTGTAGCACGTCTTCTCTCCGCCAGAACGCCACGCCTCAGGTTGTGTAACAACTCCGGATCTCGGTGATTCCCTTTTGGCACGGACACAACAAGCTTGCCTTTCTAAAGATAGATAAACAGGTCTATTCACATGCTGTCAACTGGTCCATCTCCATATCAACAAAGCGCAAAACTGAAAGTCTTTGCTTCTTCCAACAACATGCCTCGCCTTCGCCGGTTCAACGCAAAGACTTTGCAATGAGTGCAAAACAACCAAAATCTACTTCTGGAGATCACTGACCTCTGGTTCGATTTAACTTTCAAAATAATAAGAAGCAACCACTTTGCGGCGCTCAGCAGTGAGGGTTTGGACAGGAATACGAGTGCGGGTAGCCCCTTTCACATGGCCAGCAACAGCTGGAATTTTTTATGCCACTATTTTGGATGAATGGCATTGAAAAATAATCGGAAATTGATTTGAACAAGTCATTTTGCTTTTTATTTTTTTATGCACGTACTCTGAAATTGCTGTCTACCCTGTCATGCGATAACTGACCTCTAATGTTGATTTCAAAAACGAAAAAAGATTTTGTGTTTCTTTCATGCAGGTTAAAGAATGGCTAGTTGGAGAATACATATTTGCACACATATTCATTATTTACGTTAAATTATGTGTATTTGGAAGCTGTCAAGCTTAACATTGTCCCACTCTGTCGTACAGAAATATCAATTTGGAGAAAAAGCCTTTTAGAAATATTTTTTTAACTGTCTAAAGTCAGCTGGCTAACTAAAACATGTTGCTCAGCAAATGGCCACCATGGGTTAACATTGGGCTAAAAATGTCCACCCTGTCGACGAGCTCATATTTTGCTCTTTGTGGGCACACACACAGACTGCTGCTAATTTATTTTTAAAAAATGCGGTACGCTTGACCAACAAGATTTTTTTAACAGCATAACATCTACGTAATACAATAAAAATAAGCTCCGAATTTTGAGTAATTTGGGAATATTAAAAGGCATTGACTGAACTCACATCCCTCTTCATCACATTTCCATCTTCAAAACAGTAAGCAGTTTTCCTGTACTTTTATTATTGTTAATATCCCTCCCAGCTCATTTAAGATGAAGCTCCCTAAAATGGCCAACAATTGGCATTCACGCCAGAAAAACATCTGGCATCTGCTTGCAATTGGAGTTGAGAGTCTCCTCAGAGATATGAATCTTTCGGGGGTTCAAAACGCTCTCCTATGAGGGTGCCTGAGCTAATTGTCCTTTCTTATCTAGATTTACGTCCTGACAAGGGCATTTAGGAAGTTGGATTGGGGTGGTGGAAGAAAAGAAAAATGCTTTGCTAATGATATTTCTAGTTATACGGGTACAATGTGTGGGGATTCCATGAATGTGCAGCTTTCGTACAGTGTGTGCGTGTGTAAGGCAGTTGCGATTCCAACTTTGATAAGGACTATGTTGATGTTCTGGGGAAAAGCGCTTTGTCTGTGAAGCGTAACAGCGCCCTTGAAAGTGGTGAACCTGCGCCGGGTAAATATACACATGCACACACTCAACAGGCATTCAGGCTGGTGCTTTTAAAGACTGAGAAGGAGTTTTTTTCACAATTCCCAGGAGAAGGTGGGGGCTTCAAAAATGGGTCTCAACCCAGGGTTAGGGATTTTTTTTTTTTTTAAACTGTAGAATTGGGCCTGGGAAGGGTTCAAACAAGGGTTAGGGTTTAAGATATGGTTGGGATTTCAAAGCAGGGTTCAAGTTTGGGTTACAAACCAGTAAGGGTTTCAAACCTTGGATGGGGTTTCATGACAGAGTTAAAATTTCAAATTCAGGATTCGATTTAGTCTTCCAGGGTTTACGTTATAGGAAGTAGTTAGCTTTTCAAAAACGAAAAAAAAGACTGTGTTCGGCGGATAAAGATTTCAGGCTAGGGTTTGAAATCCAGGATTTAAATCAGATTTGGCTTTCAAACAAGAATTAGGGTTTCAAGATTGGATGATGCTTTCAAAAAAAGTGGAAGGGCTTCAAATTAGGGGGTTTAAATCTGGTTTAAGGTTTCGAGCAAGGCTTTTCATTTCAAGTTTGGATTTCAACATGACTGTTTCAAGACGTGATTTGGTTTCACAAGAGGATTTCAAAGTAGTTAAGGTTTTAAATTCATCTTTGGGTTTCGAGATTATGTGTAACCATTCCATCATTGATAACACAACACATGATATTTGGCACATATTTGCTGTACAAACATTCAGATCACGTTTAGAGCACCGTGCCTGAGGGCAAAATGACTGTAAAAGAATGACACCTTTTTATTTTACCTCCTCCTCCTCCTCCTCCTCACACACTACATCGACATGCACGAAAGTGCGACACACTGCAGCCTTGCTGCCAGAGTGTAAGGTGAGGACCACAAAAGGAACACCTGGCAAACGCGGATGTGCTCCTCCTCCTTCAGAGAGGAGGAAGAGAAAGAGGTGCACCACTTGCTTGCCCCCAATCCCCTCCACCCTCCTGACTCACCTTTCACATGGCTGGCAGGAAGTGGCATTGAGAGCAGGAGCTGCATGTACACGTCCCAAAGCACGTACAATCTCAAATTCACAATTGGGCTGCATGCGATGGTATGCGTACTTGTATCTTGTAGCACTTTTTTCACTTAGGTACCGATCTTTGAATTGTATGAATTCGTTGCATGTTTATGTATTATGTGTTTTAGTAATAGAGATACTATATATTACAAAATAATATATTTGACAACTTATATAAATCTAATTTATTTGAGGGTTTAATAATATCATAATAAAAATAAAATACTGAATTAATAAAACAAAATATGACATGGTATAAGGTACACTCTTGTATTTTTCTGGACATGACTTGTGTTTGGAAGAAAGCCGTCAAACACATAGCCCGGAATAAAAAAATAAAAAAATAAATAAATAAATAATGCCTTTTATCATTTTACTCATATTTATTTCACCGATTAAATTGCTACAACAGGTTGTAAAGATCTTGTTGGCCCAAGGACCAACTTATGAAAATCTGGAGTGTTTTCTGGAGAGGTGCCAGCTAATGTTGGGGCATGTCCACAGGATTCTTACAAATCCTCATCTCTTCAAAAAAAAAAAAAGGGGGGGGGGACTTGTGCTATTTACTTTCCGCTCGCCACCTCTGAGACCTGGGAAACGCCACTCCTGTTAAAACAACACTCTGTGTGGCGACTTACATTTATAAACGGACATTTATGTAAAGTTGAGGCCTATTTGGGAAAACTCCAGGAGGGCTGTCCCCCCCCACGCTCCCTTGCACGGCTTTGCTGCGTTAGACACGTTTTGACGTGAAGCCACAGTTTTAAAGTGGCGAACATAAACCTTCCTCAACAATCCAACAGTTCTTTTCTTTATGCTTAACGAGCGCTTGTGGCCAGTTTCACTTCACAACATGAATTTTGATAGGCAGGTCTGTCTGGAGTATACCCACTAAACAATCTTAAGGATTTATGCCTGAAAAGACACAGAAAGTGCTATTTGGGGTCAAATCAGACATTTTAGACTACAAATGGCTAGCAAAGAGTAGATTTGAATTAGACGAGTGTCACTTGGCACCATGAAATTTGGTGGGCGTATCTATCATTAGGAGACCTTCAAAAATGTCTCAAGAAGCAATGACTGACAAAACACAGGAAGTCAGCTGGTTTGGTTTGAAGTGGACATTTGAGGGACATTTTGTTCTTTTCTCTCTTGCTCTTTAAAGACAAACTTGGTCAATAGACTGTACAAGGGCTAACAAATTTTGAACAGAACAGGTAGGCCAATAATAAAATAATAATAAAAAACTTTGTGGCATGTGGCTTGAGAATAGTGGGAATGTTTGATGACTTGTCATAAAATGAGAAAAGCTCACTGCCGTTAAAACAACAAAAAATATAGTCAGCTTATGAAGAGTTTCACTGAACAGCCTGAATTTTGGTTGGCATGTCTTTCATGAGGAAACCCACCAAATGTCTTCAGAAGCCAGGGTAAAAAAAAATAATAACCCACAGGAAGTCTGTCATTTTGATTTGTAACAAATTTTTGGGCCGTTTGAGGCATTTCCAGGTGTCAATACATGGTGCAGACATGGCTATCATGAGGAGATGAATAAAAAAGTCTCAAGAAGCCATGTTGGAAATGTGAAAGGAAGTCTGCCATTTTGCTCAGAAGTGGACGTTTGAGGGTCATTTGGGCCAGAGCTCCTTCAAATACAAACTAATACTAAAGATTTCATCAAATGGCTACCAAATTATAACCATGTTTACAGACAGTGGCAGATAATGTGATGCTAAATCATTAAAAACATCATTTTACTCATTGTGTGTGCAATGTTTAGCAGCAAAGTTTAATGACTCATCATAAAATAAGAAATCAAATTGGTCCTTTTGGTTCAAAGCCATCATTTTTGGGGTATTTGAAAACAGATTTCTTTTCAAATTGCCACTAAATTTGAATTACATATTTTAGACAGATGGGCATCACTAAATTTAATGATGTTACATAAAAAAGAAAAACAAACAGCAAATCAACTGTTGGGTCATTTCAGATTTTTGGGTCCTTTCGTACTGTGTCTGTCATTTACAGCGGCCTGTCTTGGCGGCGTTTTCATTTCTAACCGCAGCTGCTGTAACTTTTTTTGGTATGCAACCTGCCAAAAATCTGATTCCACTTTAAAATGACAGTTAAAAGGAGCTTATCAGTGGAATGCACACGTCGCCCGAATAAAAAAAAACAATAAAGGAAAAACCCTGCGACAATTGCAGCCTACCAGACATCCTTTTTGCCAACCAACTTCCTGTTTATACAGGAAGCCAACGGCTGCTTGGAGAGCAAGCAAACAGGAGGGGAGGCAGGGGGAATTGAAGATAGCCTGGGAGCGTTCAGGAAGAACGTGATAGCTATACTGTCGCCATTGAGTATTTAGAACTTACGACCTTTACAGAGCCCCTAAACCCGGAGGAGAAGCCCTCCCTCCCCATTACTGTAACTCCCTCGTATTCTAAGCACCCGGAAAATATCTTCACTGAGAAGACTGCAGTTTATGTGCATATGTACACTGTAAAAAATAAAATATAGGCACAACAAATACCATCATTCCCAGGTGGAGAGGTGTGACTGCAGCTGGTGATTGGTTAGATAAATACCGGAGGCGCATATGGCACCTTGTGGCCTTGTAGGGGGAAGAAGGAGGTGTGAGGGTTAACCTCCAAAAGCCTCTGCTGGTGTTTTGAGGGTGTCAATGGGAGCATGGAAGCCAAAGGCCGTAAAAGTATTATACTATCTCAATTGCACCGACACACGTCGTGCGGCCAGTTCGTCCAAATTACACATCAACGTAAATAGTCATTTCCTGCAGAAGGGCCAAAAAACCCGACCTGACAAAAAAAAAAACATGCCTCCCACTGAAAATGGGATTCCTAGCTGTGAAAGTCAAGCTATTTATGGTATGCGGCACTTTCCACCCACTGAAATACCCACTCCATTCCGGAACCCCCCCGACTTCTTTCCTCTGCTGCTTGACAGACGGTAAAAGCCACCTCCAGTCGAACTGCGTGCCGAGATTAAGTTTGACAGACAAATAGCCACTCTGAAGACTGCGATGGCTTGTCTGTTGTCATAGCACATGTGCGCACACACACCTACACCCAAAACTACACACACGCACGTGCACACACACACAAGTACACGCACACACACTTTAAGAAAAACTAAAAGAACAAATGAAATTTATTTCAAATGAATTATCCACTATTACAAGATGAAAATGTCCCATTATAGTTTTATGATTAAAAAAATAATCCCACCAATATGTATTTATACTACCTATTTATACTACTAAGACTTATTGTTGACTATATATTTGGCGTTGTGAGGCCAAGAAAAAAGTATTTCAATATCACACAGTCAGTCGTCTCTAACGACCTCTTTCGCCAGTTCGAGGTTCCACTGTACAAATAATTTGTTTAAAAGGTGTTTGACTTTAGCCGTTTCACCGTCGAGCACTTTTGACTTGCTGTTTTTCCTATGTACAGCCTCCACCATATGCACAACAAACTACTTTGTACATCAGTGTGTAAAAAATGTGCCCTAAGACTGCTTTTCCAATTCCGCGTCGGGGGAGCGCTTGCAGTAATTCATCCACGATGACAGCCATATGGAATACTGCTTCGCACCGCCGCAAAACGCTACTCTCAAGTCACGCCAAGTGCGGAAAAAGAAAAAAAGCAGCGCATATCCTGCCTCTTGACTGCCAGCTCGATAAGACTGCAAATACTTTTCAGGAGGCGCATTAGCGTCGAATCCCCGGAGCTAAAATATGGCTAACGTCTCCTCTACCAAAGCCGAAAGTGGCCCTTGCATCTAAACGTCGACTCTACACATATAATTTGTACCTATCGAGTAACATTTCT
This sequence comes from Syngnathus leptorhynchus, assembly GCF_054491065.1. Classification (NCBI taxonomy): domain Eukaryota; kingdom Metazoa; phylum Chordata; class Actinopteri; order Syngnathiformes; family Syngnathidae; genus Syngnathus; species Syngnathus leptorhynchus. The sequence goes on from NC_141196.1 coordinate 8,113,999, forward strand.
TCCTTCAACCGCGGGTTCCCTGCGAGTTTTGGGGATACGGTGACTGTAATTGCACTGTTGCTTGAGTGACTCTTCCCGGGAATGGCGAACAACGTCATTCCTTGGGGTGGAATGCAGAGTGCATATTTGCCAGTGGAAATAACTGGAATATGGCAGAGGTGGGTCGGCGGCAGGGGGTCTTGCTCAATCAAACAAGCGACTCGTGCAGAGGTAACGCTGCTTTAATTCAAAATGGATGGCGTGCTGTTTAAGCACTGGGGCCAGACGATATGGTTTTGGACAGCTCGTGCGGAGATAACCGCAATTCCCTCCAGGGTTGTATTTCTGCTGTGGACCCATTCACATTAATGACTGTGCCTAGCCTTGATCCAAAGTCAAGTGATTTCTCTCCATAGTTTCGTCTCAAAGACGTTATGCGAAACAAATGGTTTCTTTTCAGAAATCTAAGGGTACCATACCATCATCACAAAACAATGAAAACAAACATAACATTGTGGAGCAAGCATAGTATGTCTGAATCTACTGTAAAAAGAGACTTTTGTATTCAATAAAAAAGCCCTATAATGTAGAAATGTGGAACAAAGAAAAAATAGGAACAAGGCAAAATGGCTAGTACAAATAGGTAGTGTTGCTGACAGAGACGAAAGTACACAACATTGAGGAGCAAGCATATGACGACTGTAAAAGTTGAGTTTACAAAAATGATGTGAGCAGGAACAAAAACCTGGTAGTTTTTTTTTTAGATGCTATCTCACTAAAAATAAATGCAAAGCTGCATTTTTGTGTAACTGTACGTATTAGCTACGTTGTCCTGAAATGCGCTTCTATAAGTCACCACACAAAAAATCTAAAGTTCATGAAATTGTATAAATGTATAACAGCCACCCACCACATATTGCTATTTTGGGAGTTTAATAGTAGCGTAACTCTAGGCGGCCGACACATCGCAACTTGACGTGTCCAGAGTCCAACATAGATGGATGTACAGAACAGAGAGCTTTTCACTTTTAAAAATAAAATATTTTTATTTTATACAAGTACTGGAAGGGGCCTTGTCCAAAATGGTCCGCGTACCGGTTGTTGGAGACCATTGCTCTATATTGTATGACCAGGGCACTAGCTGTCGGGACGTTCCTCTTGTGGGTTGTCATGATTGATTCCTGTGACTTAACCTGGAAGTCGGGAGCCATATTGAGCAGAGCTCTGCTGTTTGTTAAGTTTTCACATTGCTGTGTTTTCATCCCGGAGGTCATGGTGGTGTCATACGTCAAGCTAAGTGCTTCCTGAGTTTGTCCATGCGCTGAGCACAGTTAGCGTTAGCTGCCACTAAAATGCCATCATGCATTTCGACATGGCGACGTGAGGGGAGGAGCAAAAATAAACTAAGGTGATGGGGCATTAGGGTTTGTTTCAATCATACGGTGGGTGCTTTTTAGCCAGCAGCTAATGAAAAGTGGCAAAGTCAATTATGTCAAGATATAGAGCAGGGGTGGGCAAAGTATGGCCCTCAGGTCATACCTGACCATCTCCCATCTTTTATTTGTTGCGCTATTTCGCGGGGTAGCATTTATATTATTACTCGATGAAATCAATCAGCTCTTATGGTGTCGATTACTTTGATAATTGGTTGTCGGTTCATCGATTCATTTTAACGCCTCTATTCAGAGCTTTCATTTTCCAAGATAAAGCAGAGTCATTGCTTCATATTTCTTCATTTCGTGCACCTGCCCTCATACGGATTGTACTTACGACAATAATTCAATTCACATTTTCCTTAGACCCCCAATTTTGTGGACCATAGCCCAGCCTGAGACCAATGTTCAGTTATCCACACGTGTAACCACTTTCCTTCGGCATTGGAGTATATTATGGAAATGATACAGGGTTGAGATGCAATGCTAAGGTCTAGACCCAGGAGTCCTAATTGGTACCCCCACCCTGGCGACAAGCCCGCCCCCCCTCACCCACTCCCCACCCCCTCCATGGTGTTTATCCACTAATTGGGCCACTTCCTGAGACAGAGGCCAAACAGGGAAGGGAGGAATGCATGGCAGAGGGCCACTCAGACAAGCTAGCGTCAGGACTATGGGGTGGTGCTGGTGCCGGTGATGGGACTGGGATGTGTGTGTGTGTGCTGAGAGATCAGGTCAGGGAAGGAATAACGCACATAGACAGATGGCGTCTTTATCAAATATAGGGGGGTGAGTCCTTCCTTATGACATAACGGTTCATATTTATGTAGACTGCGGAATGCAAACCCCCGCTCATCCTTTTATCCCCCCAGTAGCTTAATAGAGATAAAGTGCATATCAGTCATTGGGGTGACAAATGGGATTTTTTTTTTTTCCCTCGCTGACCATCGACAGCGCTCTGGTTTGTTTGATGTCCTCACCCTTTGAAGTGGGCCTACAGGGTCTATACGTTAGGGTTAAAAGTTGAGCCCCCCCCACACACACACACGCACTATTTAGGACTTTATAGGGCAGCTAAGGGAAGCCAGATGAACGCCACACACCTCCTTACATTTATTTTCAGGCATGAGAGTCACAATATGGTCAACAGTATTAGGACAGTAGGTCCATTGAAAACAAAAGTTGAAAGACTGAATCGAGTGCCGCACACTGTTTGTCACTTTATTTTGTCATTTGTTGCTTTGTGTGAAAGGCACAAAAAGACATGAAACAGGACGGTTGAAGTCGATTTATGAATTACTCGGCTTTGAAAGTAACATCAGAAGCCCCTTTCACAATGCTAGTCAAAGCTGGTATTTTTGACTTTTTATTTATTTTTTGCTCGGGATGATTGGTACTGACATCCAGAACCGCGACATGGGTTGATGTTTTTTTCCCTTTTTTTTTAAGACAACCTAGGGCTTTTTTATATATTGTTTTTACTTCTACAATTTTCGACGGCATACTGCCTTGATACTTCTACATGTAATGAGTTCATCTCGACTTTTTTCTATATTCAATAGTTGAAAAAAAGAAATCAACCCTTTACCATAAAAGATACATTCATTTGTGATAAACTCGTATCACCAGTTTGACAAAACTAGTAGAGGTAAAGAAAAGGACCTCACTTTCTTAGGAAAGGAAAAGAACACTATTGAAAACAAAAGAGGACAAGATGAACTCATTAACTCCATGGGAAGAAGCTGTTATGTCTCTGATAAATGGAATGCCGGTCCAAATCAGAAGGTCATCAGACATTTTGTTAACATTTGATGGGAACATTTTGAAGCTGTTAGCCAGATATTTCCCAGCCGTCTCAAATACAGCATTCTGGGGAAGACCTTAGACAAGATTTTGGACTGTGGGAATATTTGTGACCTTGCTTTGCTTAGTGGGAACAGAAAAGGGCCTTTCCCCAAGCTGCAGAGGTCACAACAGTGCATTTGAATGCCCAAATGGGAATTCCTACTGGTGACAAACAGGAGTTTTGTTTACATTTACTGGGACAATGTTGAAGCTCTTTTGTGAGATAATTCCTTTTTTTCCAGCAAATAAAACAAGCCATAATATTTTAGAAGCTTTCTGTGGAAATATTGATCTATCGGCCGAGAAGAACGTCTGTAAAATGAGCTGAGACTTGAGATATGGATTCTCCCAAGCATGCCTTTGTTAGAGGATTAAAAACACAAAAAAAGTTCATTTGCTCAAATTGCTCCCACAAAGTTGAACATAAAAGTACACAAAATGTCATATTGAGATGAACAACCACCCTTAATAGCATATTGGTGATTATTTCATTTGGAAAATACCAAACCAAAAGTCTGCACAAAAACATATTCCATTCTGAGCTCAAACTAGAGGAGCCACAGTGTTCCCACAGACAAAAAATACCCGACAGCGATCAGGGTCAGAGAGAGACCAATCGGGTCGAGAGGGCTGAAATGCAGCTGGAGTGTTTGAGAGTGACCGTGAATAAACACAGCAGGCCAAGAAGGAGGCGGAGGAGCAGGATGACAGAGACAGACACAAACCCTTTCCTGTTGTCCTAAATAGCAGCAACCAAAGGAGCGTAGCTACCCCTGACAAACTTCCTTTTCTATCAGCTCCCAGAGGAGGAGGAAGAAGAGGGGGAGAGGGCTCGGCTACTCACACAGCGAACATTGTGTTACCATGGAATATTGAATAATAGTGATGGGAACATGATTGAGTGACGTAAATGACATTCTAGTACAGGGATTCCCAAACTTTTTTTTTTTTTTGGGTCAAGCCTGTCTGGTATTTCTCACCCTAAATTCTTGATTGTTTTCCCCTGTAACAAAAAAACAACAACTCATAAACATGATGCATTTGTTGGCTATAAACAGCTTTGTTGTGTTGCTTTTTTATTGGTTTATTTAGGACAGTGTTTAAAGGGGGGCCTCTAAAAGTTGAGCTGAAAAATCTCATTAATTTAGAGGAAAAAGGGGGGAAAGGACTGTCAGGATTTTAAAAGGGCTGTATGGCCTAAAAGGTTCAGGAAAGAGTCTGAATTCCAACCCTTTTGACATGGACTGTCGAGGCTATTTTTACTCTTTGGTCCTTCCACTGTCGCTGTAAATGGCTATATTGGGTTATTGACAAGGATGTGCAGCTTAAAAAATTTGAGAAAAGCCAATTTTCTTGGTTTATATCTGTAAAACTGTGGTCACTGTTCTGTGTGACATCAAATAAGAAACTGAACTCAAGTACCAAATTTATCGGCCTCCAAAGTATTATCAAATCAATGCTGGATATTTCCTCATGTATTGCAGTGGGGGGAAAAACAGAATTACTCCTTCGTGTCAAAGGTTCTGACATTAGATAAGGAGTTTAAGTCGACGTGCAAATTCTGAAGTAGTACCGCAGGCAGGACAGCTGCGTGAAAGGGGGGTATTAAAAAACTGGTTGTCAGAAAGTTCTAAACAACTGCAGTTTTGCGTGAAATAGAATACTAGAAGCAAGTAGTTCCGCATATTTTCCTGCTTCCGAGGTAGTCAAAAAATGGTATGGTGTTTAGGTGGTGTGAGAAAAAACAGGACGCGTGGAACTCCCAAGGCTTGGAACTTCCTCTTCCACAGTGCCGGTACAGCGTTCAAGCCTGCTCCCAGGCTGGAGGAAAGCATTACTGATTTGGCATCTGCAACATGCACCTCCTTCCAATCTATTCCTTGACAATTTAAATGAACAGAAATAAACCACGGACCCCTTCACCTCCCTTGGTGCTTTTTCTGCTGGTTTTGAGTCAGTGAGGGCACTGGGAGTGCAACCCTCTGCAGTGCTAATGAAACTGGCTCTGGTGCCAAGTCAAATCTATGGCTGCAGTCGCCTTGACAGACATTCAGGGAGTTCACACTGAGGATATGCGTATTGGTGACATTTCTACGAGGTTCCCCCCAAAACGCACACAAATCCTTTCATCCACGTCACAAGGTCGCCGAGGGCGTCGGCTATTATGCGCTTACAACTTCCTGTTTATCAACTTGTGACTTTACAGAGGAAACTCAATTTTCCAATGCCTTTAATTCGGAGTTCAACCTAAATTGCCGGGAATAATAAGTCGGAAAATGTACATTACTCCTATAAAGCGTAATGCCGTTCCTGTTTGCTGGACCGTTAGCCAAAGAGAATGAAGACGTATTGTTAAAAGTAAATTTCCAAAAAACAACTTTACATTTTTCATTAGGAAACGACACCATGATTGGAAAAAAAATTGATTATCCGTATATTCTCAAACTCATACCCTCAAAAAAATTACTTGCGTAATAATCCACCTTTTGTTTAAAGAAAAATCATCACACATTTTAACCTAAGGTAGAGAGGAGTATCTGGTTTATTATGTACGTTTCACTGGCATTCTGGTCTGCATATGTGCTTTTTAAAAATGATCCCCGGACCCCCAGGGACACAAGGAACCAAGTTTGAGAAACAATAACTGTCAGATGGAGGTGCAGTGCATCTTCCTTATAAACCAACCATGTCTGTAATGGGATCACGGTGACTTCATTAAGGTGGCATTCATATCTTTCCCTTCTTCACCAATGTGGTTTCAATCTCATCCAAACTGTACATAAACCCCACAGGAAATGCAGCTGGGCCACAGACTATCCAAAAATATACTGGCGCAGCGTATGGACGTACGGGGCGTGTATATGTGCGGTGTGTAGGGCCCGAGGAAAATAAAACACATGTGCAGGCGGCGCAAAAAGGGGGCCGGGGCATGATTAACGACGCCAACACTTTGAAGACAGGAAGACACCTGGTGACCATCTTGTCTCGATGGGCCACGGACAGACGGGAACGCTTTAGCGTGTAGGAATTAGCCGCAATAGCACAGACACAGAGAAAAAAAAAAAAAAATTCTGATGCCAGATGGGGGCTAAGCCCACGGGATTGCGGAGGACTGATGGAATGAGACTCGCAACTTGGAGGTGTGTTTTCAGGGAGAATGATGAATGCGTTGGCTTCCTGTATTGACTGGCGATCGCGCTAAAAGCCTGCTCGGAGAGACCGAGGCTTACGCCGAGAGACGGATGAAGTGAAGGAGGATGTGTGAATTTTCCGCCCAAGCCACAAACAGCCATTGTTCCACAGCAAGCAGTAAACACCCGGCACCTAAGAAGTCCATAGAAACCAGATTGATGCGTGACATGCATACTAATGACTAGTTCTGTGGTTAAAAATCAACAATCATATTGGGAAAACATGCTCAATGGATCATTAAGGAAAACATTTCCCAGCCTTTGAGTTATCGCAGAGCAGGATGAAGCAGAATTTTCCTCACCAGAAAATATTTGGCCCGCTTTACGCCACCGCTATGCAAACAGCCAACTGTACAGTTTCCAACCCATAGGTGGCTACGTATTGATGAAAAAATGGAGGTCAAGAACAAGTTCCTAAAGCAGTGTTTCCTGATGCAATGCTATCATTATTGTGAACAATTGAAACTAGCTTCTTGCACATAAGAGACCCAGCAAAATGGTCAAAACAAGAGTTGTTGCGGAAGACTGAACAATATTTGCTGAAGCAGGATATTAGCGTTGATCTAAGTGTCATCTACATAGTTGAAAGCTAGAAAGGGTGAAAGCTAAAAAGAGGGCCCAAGAGATACGGTAACGACTCGTAGCACTTTAGAACAGTCCACGTCCCAATAGTTTTGCACACGTTGTGTTCATTTTGCTTGCTGCAATTTGAGAGGCAAAGTTGCACCGAGAAAATTGAGCAGCAAGCAAAACGGGCTTTGTGTTGCTATTTGGGCCTCAAGGAAGCAAGTGTTCTCCCGCGGGTCGGATGTGCTGTGCATGTTGAGGCGGTCCAGGCTAACGGCTGAAGGGCCGCTCTGTAATTAATGGGCAGAAGGCCTTCACTCTCTCTCTGCCGCAGCCTTCAGGGCTTAAGAGCACAGCTACACACATGTCGAGGTTACTCTTGCTCTTATTCGTCGTGACTTAGGGATTTGTTGTGCTAAGATGGCCCCAGAGCATCGGTTAATAAGAGAGTCATAATTGGTGTAAAGGAAGTAAGTTGAAGTCGCATGTCTCGACTGTGAGGACACTGAATTTATTTCCCGTAAATTAGGGAGGTTATGGAGAGTACGGTTATGGATTCACTGTGCATGGACTGGATAGCATTTTGTCTTACTGACCATCTTCACAAGATGTTGCATAGATTTCTGCAGTATATTTTCAGTATTGATGCATTTAATGGCAATGGCTGCTCATTGGTTGCACCTGTCTCTATTTTCGGCCTGGCCCACTCTGGCCATGTTTGCTTTTCCCATCCCCCCCCCACCCCTCTTGCTGCACAATCAAGGGCGAATTATCTGTCTTCCGGAAAGTGAGAGAGCGAAAGAGCCCACTAATTTGAGATGGACTTGATTGTGCCCCGAGGCCAACGGGATGAAGCCCACATCCGGGATGCTAATTCTAACCATAACACGGGCAACATGTGTTTTGCGCTGATTTGAGACGGGCTCAAAGTGGCCGCTACCTTCTTCCACTGCAAGGAGCCATTCTTTTTTGTGGCGTGTTCTGCGGCTTTCGGGCCCACCATGTATGTATTTATAGAGGCCGGGTCACGACACATATCCATTGACTGCTCGTTCTTTCTTTTATGACAAGAGGCAGCGACAGACTTGATTTTTTTTTTTGTACCGTTTCAGAGTTTGTAGGCGACAATGACGTGGAAAATGTACTTCATCTTAGAGCAAACTCAATTCACTCCATATAAAGCAACAGTTTGGCAGATGCGATTGAGCAAGTCTTCAAAAACGATGTTTCAAGTCACTCAAATTTGCGTTACATGGCCGTCGTAGGAACGGAACATTGTCGTAAAGCGAAGACCTCTTCTAATGACTGCACGGGGAAAACCAATAGCAAACTTGGCTGATGATGTCATTGAATTCCCAATCTTGCTCTCTCAAACAAATGGAAAAAAGGGGTTGACCTAAGAAATATGTTGCGCTATCCTGTTTTGTACATTTCCCGAACTCCAAGGTGGAGGGCAGGCGGGGAACATTCACTTTGAGAAAGGTCAGACCCCCCCTCCTTCAAGCATTCGTTGCGGTCTGGAAAAAGCATTAGATGGGGAGTTGAGCTATTTCCTCTTGTCGCGACCATTGTGACTGGGAAGGAAGCAATGACAGGAAGATGGAGGACACACTTGTGTATTGCAAGAGAACAGGACAATAAACCTCTCATGCATCTGGTGTGTGTCACTTTTCTATACTTAGTAGGGATTAGGGGATTTCAGGGAGAAATTTTATGAGAGACCTAAAATGCAAAGTAAGCTTTCCAGGTGACCTTGATTTGACCTCAAAAGTCCAACTAACAATTCAGTCCATTTTGCACAAAGTGCTGTTTAAGGGTGAAAGGCAAAATTCCCAACAAGTGTTTTGTCCATGTAAATTTACACGGATGCTTCCAGTCTTCAGTTTGTGTTTTTGTTTCTGTTTTCTGACACTCAAAGCTACGGAAGAGGATTAGGGCCAGTGAAGAAAAAAAAAACGAGGGGTGACAGGATTCTGACTTTTTTTCTCAGAATTCTGACTTTAAAGTCAGAATTCCGACTTTAAAGTCAGAATTCTGAGAATAAAGTCAGAATTCTGACTTTAAAGTCAGAAATGGGGAATTCTGACTTTAAAGTCAGAATTCTGAGAATAAAGTCAGAATTCTGAGAATAAAGTCAGAATTCCGACTTTAAAGTCAGAATTCTGAGAATAAAGTCAGAATTCTGACTTTCCTGCCACCCCTCGTTTTTTTTTCTTCACTGGCCCTAATCCTCTTCCGTACAAAGCCATTGCTGGGCTTCAAACTGAATATTCTCAGACGGAAATAAAACATCCAAGTTAATGTTTTATCTGTTCATTTCTGAAAATATAATTCCCAAGCCCGACCGACTGAGACATGACAGTGAACCTAATTGACATATTAAGAGGCACCCAGCCAACAGACCAAGTTTCTCTGCCCTTGGCTGGATGAAAATCAAGAGCCACTTTCGACAGCTGAAATACAGCCTAATTCAATATCATGCAGAGGCATTATGACAAATAAAAGAGAATGACCGCAAAACTATTTGTCAAGCCATCGCTGACGTTTTGCATTCTTTGTTGTTCCATCTACTTAGGTCATGTAATAAAGTATTCAGACTTCACCACTGGTGAAGTGTTCTATAATTCTTCATCTTTGGGGTATTTTGACAAAAGTATGTGACTGAAATGTTGTCAAAACAACCCAAAAACTGTTTTAAAAAGCGGGAATAAAAAGCAGAATATATGGTTGTATTTTTTGGGTTTGCTTTGCGCAACCTCATCTTACAGTAATGGAACAATGTCAAGCAGTCACTCTCCCAAATATACAACATTAATGTGGAAATGAGCCTTGTGGCTTCCCTCAGGTGCTCAACGTTTCCCCTAAGCAAGTCGGTTAACCACTCAAACCACTCCGGCATACCGTAGTGCAATTCCCCCACGGTCGCAATCCACAAAACGCATTGGCTACAATCCCACAGAAATCAATCCAGGAAGCAGAATCATTTGTGCAAATCTTGCAGAAAACATCAATTCAACCATCTATCTTACTATCATTTTAAATATCGTAACGAGGTGGAACGGGAGGAACGATGCAACGGTCCAGTTTGCACGCAAAGCAGCTGCGCTGGAATGCGGCCTGGCACAGCAAAGCCGGCTCTTCAATTATTGCTGATGAAAACAAAATGGATGCAGTCTGCTGGGCACGCAGCTTCTAATTAGTGGCTTCCGTCTTCCTAATTGCTTTCTCCGCGTCGCCCCCTCATTCGGGGATCGGACCAGTTGGCCGCGCCGCATTTAGCGCGCTTTGTTTATCTTTGACAGAAACCATACACCATAATCAAGGCGCAAAGTGAAGGTTTTCGACACAGAGAATAGTCAAGCCGTTCCTTTTTTTAGTTTTGGACCTTTTTTCTGCTTTTAAAAAGGGAATAAATCGGTATTGGCACAGGAATTAACCACAGGAAAAGCCTGTACGCTAACTATATGTTTGAGGACATGCTGTGCGTGCTGGAGGCCAGGCTGCTTTTTTTTCCCCCTTAATAGGCATCTTTAAAACATCCCGAGTTGGTTCTAAAGAAGTTTTTTTTTTTTTAATGTAGTAAATGCATGGAATTCTGCCTGCTAAAAGATTACGACCATTGACTTAAAAATGAGGTCCTCTCAGAAGTTATAAATGAGTTATTTTGCCTCTGATCTCCACCAGGATGTGATTTTTTTTTTTTTAGGTTTAAACAAAAAAAATATATATATATATTTCCACACAACACTGCAGAGTGGCTTGAGCCCTTCAATTACAGAAAGACAGAGTTGTAAAAGGTTCTAGTTTTGACAGAATGTGTTACGCTGATGTTGCCGAGCAGACTGGCAGGGTTATTACTTTGAGACGTTAACAGCTTGGATTGTCGAATGAGTTTTGCCGTTTGTTGAACACAACCTAGGAAACGCTCGGAATGAGCCATATTTGTTTTACAGCAAAATTACACAAATATCACTTGACAGATTTCTGCAAACACGCTGTTATTGACATCGAGGTGCTGGACCTAATTAGGATTGTTTGGCCTTGAATTGCTATTTCCTTATTTTCCACGGACATGTGGAAACGCTATATACACCACCGACTTTGTATTTAAACAAATCTAATAATTTCGGCCGCAAATGTGTCATGCTATCTTCTTACCGCACACAAACACATGTTCTTTGCGTGCTCAGGTGCTGCTACGACAACAAACAAAAACTAAGCATGCAGTCCTGAATAAAAAAATCTGCCAGAAAAAAAAAGTACTGCAGCAAAGTGGAGACTATGAATTGTCGAAATAGGCTCTTCTGTATTGACTTCCAGATGGAGACAGAGGATGTCTAACACTGCGGCACGAATGCAGTGCATTCCTGCATTCACTCATTACAGTAGTAAGCAAATTGATTTCATCCAACCCAACAAGTGAGAAGCAAGAACACAGAGCACTGCAGGAAAGTAGAGACTATGGAGTACCAGTGTCCAGAAACTATCCCCGAAAATCCTGTTACAAATCAGTTTGAAAGACAAAAGAATCTAAATCTACTACAGCACCAAGAGATAACTGTTGCATACAAAGACTTGCCAACAAATGCATTCACCTCTCAGTAAGGATATATGGGAAGCAGGATCATTGCAGTAAAGTGGAGAATACTATTCGAACGCAGTGGCACAGCAAGCTAACTTGACACTTTAGGGCTGACCAGTTGGATAAAAACTGTCAATTGGGGGGAAAATGGAGCAAGTGTGCCCTAAAAAGCATCTTATTGACTAGAAGAATAAATCTTCACAAATGGAACCCAAAGGCAAGCATTTGAGTGAGTTGAGTAATTCAACGCAACGTTTGGTGCGCGGTAACTACGGAGTGATTTAATGCGGCTAGATGAGAAGGGAGGCAGGCTCGCAAAGCAGCAACCGGATAAGCCATAAAGATGGCGCAGATATGCGCGAGGGGAGGAAATAGAGGGATTTGATTGCTCCTCCATTCTCCTCTCACTCTTTCCCTCTCTCGTTCACTCTCTCTCTCTCACTCGCTCTCTCTGTCTGTTTACAATTAGCATGCCGAGAATGAATCTTCCACGAATGACCGCTCAGCTGGCAGCCCCCCGACTAGTCGGGAACAAGGGAGCTATTAGTGGAGGAGCTGAGGAAGGAAGGAAGCGGGGAAAGCCAAAAGAGAAGGCCGGCCAGCTCCGAGGGCCGCGGAGGGAGGGGGGTGGTGGGTGGAGGGTTGTGTGTGTGTGTGTGGGGGGGTGAAGGGGTGGATCAGAGCAGGGCTTATCCACACATCTCCCTGAGGCCATCACCACAAGGAGGAGGAAGAGGAGGAAGATAAAGGAGATTAGTTTGGGGATGTGGCCTGAAGGACAGTGGTGGGCCTCTGGACCCACACCATCAGAAGATCAGTCGGGATCCATTGACTTTAATATACAATTGTGACATCAATTACTACTTTCCTATTAGCCAGTGCGATGGCGGCATCTTGTGGCATCTGGGTGCAGTATAAAATGAGCCCAACAAAACAATGACAACAGCCAATTTTCTTTCTAATGTTTTTTTGAACAGGACAAGTAATCAAACGAAAACTGACAACGCTTGCAAGGCGAAAGAATCTGCTGTAGGCCACAACTCGTGTAAATGCAAAAAGATGAACCAACCATCTTCCTGAAGTCGCATACTTGGTCATGCCCCTTAAAGGCATAGATACAAGAATACAAAAACTGCTAATGTGATTGCACTTGTTGCAATGTAGCCTAAATTGGAAAACTTTTAAACCAATTTACTTACACGGGCATGTTTGTTTTCTGTCAAATGTTTTTTGATACACTGCTATTTTTCATTTTCCTGATTGCCGTAAATGACTTGGGGATGACACACGTGAATATAGGATGAAGCAGCTCCCCCTCTCACACGGCCATTCATCATTGTGAAAGAGGAAATGAAGTGAGGCTTCTGCCAAGAAGCAACAGGGGGGCCTGAGAGGCCTCAAAGACCTTCGCAGTGTTTCTGTCTTGCTTTGTTGTTGGTGTTTTCTCTCCACCAGGGTTGCTCTAATAAGTCTTTGAATCTGGAAAAGCGTGGAAACAAAATAATGGCTTTCCTACTCGCTGTCCGTCAAGTGTTTAACGTAGAAGGACCATGCAACAGATACATTATCAACACCGAGTAGAAATTGGGGTTTCATTTGATTTGCGAACTAGCTACTATAGATCTATGTCGAGATAGCGTTAACTCCTACATGCAAAAATATCGTGATGACCTGACTTGTGAATTTAATTAGTTCCGTCACCAAGTGTCGGTAGCCCATTTATGGTGTTTTGCATTGTCTTAGCATGAAGCTAACAGGCTTTAAGAAGAAAAAGGTATGCGTTTTGATAAATATGGCTCAGTCATAAGTCGAGGTACCATTGTACCGTAAATAATATCCCGTTTGTTTGGTATGTCCCCCAAACGTGGAAATAGACTTCTCTCAAACCTTTTTATCAAACAAAGACGGAAAAGGAAACAATATCAAAACGTTACTGGTTCTAGTTGGCATACTACCATTTCAAATCCCCCCCTCAAAGACTTAAAACCTTTACACTTGTAAGCAGCATTTAATGTAGTGTTTGGAAAGCCTGAAGCGCAGAGAGAGACGAGCCCGGGGGGCTTCGGGAGGGGATATTGGGAAGGTACAAAGAGGCTATTATTTGTTGGCCCCGCCAGCTGCTCCCCAGCCACCTTCTATTCGGTGTGAGTGTGTCCGGATGTGGGCAAAGATGGCTCCTTGTTTTTTGAAGAGGACAGATAAAGAGGTTAATGCGTACTGTTGTACGATATACACTCTGCCCGTGATTCTCAAACCTGGGTCCGTGAGATGTAACTTGGAAGTCCACCAAACAATTTGAATGATGTCAAATCATGCTTAAAAAAAACACATGAAACCAAGTCATTCTAGCAACATGAGCTTTTTTTCCAATTAAAAGCTCTGATAGAAGTAGTACATATATATTTGACATTACCCCAAATGCCATTGCTTATACATCTGTCTGTCTGTCTGTCTGTCTAGCTATCCCAGAAACCCTGTGAAATTATTTGGAGGACCTTTAAAGAAACATTCTCTTGTAAAGGGAGCCCCGCAAAGTTTGAGAACCCCTACCCTACACCCGTTGTCACTTGATCGAACATCACGCTCTACTAGCGTTCTAAAGCTAACCTGGAATAAACATTCTTGGGGGTGGAAAAATGTCATTTTTGGAGCATTATTGCAGGAGGGGAGCTGCCTTTCATGAGAATAAACGAGATTTCCTGAATGGAGAGCATTCCAAGGACGCCGGTGGTCTCGGCTTGCCAAAAGGCAAGACGACACATGCCGGAGGATTGTCTGCCAGGTAACACAAAGAGCTCTCATTTCCTCCTTTTATAATGCATGCACGCACACACGCACGCACACAGAAACGCAAGTACACAGCAAAAAAAAACAAAAAAACAAATATGGTGAATCGTTTGAGTTGTGCATGGAAATATGTACTTTTGGGATCCCATTGGAGCACTAATATTGTCTCTTTCACATAAAGATCTGGTAAAGTTGCAAGAAGTAACAGAAAATTCAGTCTTTACCTGTTTGTCACTTTTAAAGCAGACACTTTGGCGCCAGTGACAATTGCTTTGAACACAACAGGCGTCAGGTGTAGAGCTGCAACAATGAATAGACAACTAATCAATTATCAAACTAATTATTTTTGATAATCGATTGGAAACCTTACTCATCTTAAAATTGAGTAATCTCAGTGTATCAGTAGTAAATATGAACCGATTTACATTCTCATCCGTGAAAGTAGACAAACTTCAGCCTTTTCTGACAGATGTTACAACCCAAACCAGTCAAAATCATAATTTGGTTATATTTGTACACTTTCACCACTGTCAGTTTGAAATCCTCTGTTTTTGAATAAAGGCACAAGAATCTTGATCTGAAGTTTGATCTGAATCATTAATCACAATTTTAGTTGCACCGATTCTATATAACTTAAGTCTGTGTTGATTCACCGAACCACACAAACACACACACACACACACACACACACACACACACACACACACACACACACACACACACACACACGCACACACACACACACACACGCACACACACACACACACACACACACACACACGTAAACTGATCCTAATACAGCTCTTGAAGTTTGATACTTGCCTGGGGATCCTCCATCCTGTGAGACACACAACTTCCCAGAGATCATCCATATCCAATTACTTGCTTGCAAACACACACACACACACACACACACACACACACACACACACACACACACACACACACACATGCACGCACACAAGCACGCACGTACGCGATTTTTGGGGATTTGTCTTGCCAATGTAGATTAACTTGCGCCACAACACTTTCTTTATTTGCATCCTAACAAAATGATGACTTTGGAATACTTGGTAAAAGCCCAGATGCTGGCAGTGGACATAGAGAACATTGCGTTCAGTTCGGAGCAATGCTGAAAAATGCATTGACAACCAATCTCGAGCAGGACTGCACGTTCCCTTTGAAGCCTTTATGGCAGAAGCCAACGATGTGATACTATTAGGCCAAGAAAGCAAGTACAAAATGGCCAAGCTACGACTTGGAGACCTGACACTTGCTTATGACTTGCACATTTGGTCTCAGCTCCATAATGACTACTTGTCACGGGAAACAAAACAAAAAAAAGCCATCTTGCTTGAGTTACCGGACACAGCATTGTTCAAGCCGATACATTATCTGGCTGTTATACACTGTTGCGTAACATCATAACCCAACTACACGGCAAAGTCATGTTTGATTGTTCAACATGTCACCAAAGCAAGGCGCCTTGTTCAAACTGACCCCCCCAACCAGAAAAAAAATCATTACTTTCACGTCGCATAAGCACATCTCTTTTTTTCCAAAGATATTTGGAATATCTTTGGAATATAACGAGTGATGCATAATGAAATCAATGAGCTGTCTAAGCAGTTTAATAGGCAAAAATGAAATCAACTGTCCATGCACCTGCTACCTTTGTATTTGACCAGTTCCTTTGACCAAGTTATTAACTCTCAAATGTGTCTAACCTAACAATTTTCATCTATTGTTTATAAACATCCCAACTTTCAAACTTGAGGGAACATAATACTTCACGTCTCAGATATATATATATATATATATATATGACCTTGAAACATCATTAAATCACAATCGCAATAATGACGAAATAAGAAAAATGCAGTTTGTTTCGCCTCATAGAAAACAGTTTATATTTTTGTGGGGGAAATGCTAACAGACTTTAAAAGGTCACACGAGTTTCTCCCTGGCCCCGAGATGGGAAACGCCAGTGATGAAGAGGCGAGATGCAAACCGGCGTAGCGGCAATCACTAACGTGTGCTTTGAATGCAAAGAAGGAAGTCAAAGCGCCACTTGAGCTAATATCCGAATATTTACCAAGCAACCCCCAAATTACACGGGGGTGCAATTGGAGCGTGATTGCAATTAGCCAACGTCCACACCGGCTCGGGGGTGGGGGCACGGTGTGTGTTGATACTGGCAGATGTTCAGGCTGCTCAGAATCAATGTGCACCTTTATGGTTGCGGGGCGCTTGTTTTCAACTCCTGGTAGCCAACGCTGTATCAGATGCGTGCTCAACGGGATAAACACCGTGGGAAAAACTCCAAGATATTCTGCTACAAATATGAATTTCGACCAATTCATAATCAAATGGCTGGCATGTGCACAAACAACACACACGTACAAGCACAGTCAAGTTTGTGCTAAAGCAGTCGTTTCACAAAGCGGAGTCCACAAAAGAATGAACAGTAAATTATGACAGTGATACCTTGACTTTCAAATGATGCAAGTTGTGAGTTTTGCAACTAATAAAAGAGACAACTTTTGAATTATGAAATTTAGAAGGTACATACATGAAGATTATGAAGGGGCCAAGGAAAAAATGCAACAAGGCTTGCAAGTCAGGTTTGGCGCCCTCTCCTGTGTGTAAAGTACACTGCAGGGCAATGGCTTTGCTTTTAGGGTGAGAGGAGATGAGAAGAAATATTTTTGGTAGCTCTGTATTCAGAAATGTCTTCCAATGCCTTTATAACTCAGTGGGAAAGAGAAAGAATGATGAACAAATGAACAGTTTCCAACATGGTGTGTGGCTCACTATCTGGCAAACTACTTCCACATTTGAGTATTTCTACCACTTTCTCATTGCAAAGACCAAACATAGGCTCCATATATGGAAGCCCTTTTGCTGGGGCATAGCTAATTCAAAACCAAATTCGAAATCCCAAAACAGGCTCGAGACCCGAATCTAAAAGGGTAACCCTTGTTTGAAACGCCAACCAAGATAGTCCAACTCCATTTTAAAACCCTAATCCTGTCTTGAAAATACAATTCAAAACCATAACCCAGATTTGAAATTTAAAACGTGAAAACCTCACTTGGTGTCAAAATCTTTAACCCTGTTTTGAAACCATTATTTGAAAATATCAAATAATCAAGTCCTAGCCCATCCTAGAAACTCCAAATTGAGAGTTCAAACTGGTCTTTAACTGTTAGCCTTACTTGAAACCTCCTTATGTGAATTCATGTTTCAGATGAAGAGATTAAGATTAAAAGTATGGTTATTAGACTGCCGCCTGGCATTACAGCCATTCGCTTGGCGTCTTATCTCCAATGCAGAGAGTTCATCTTTGAAGAGACCGTACTCTTTGTATCAAGAACACTTGTGTGGCTTCTGTTTGTCTCTCTCCGCGATCTGAGAAATTGGTCACTTTTGGTCCAAAACAACAACAAAGGAAAAACAAAAACATCTGCGAGTAATCTGCACAGCCGTAATCGGACTTGAGCCTCCTGATAGCGAGGCTCTAAAACAAATTGCCAGATAACTGAAACAGTAAAGCAGCAGAACATTTTTGGGGGGTGGGTGGTAGTGGTGGTCATGTCGTTAAAACTGTTTAAACACTTTCTCGAAAACCTTCTTTGAAACCCGAAAAAACATTGTCGTCTAAATGTGTAACGCTGAAATTCTCAAAAGAAACAAACAGAAAAATCCATTTCTATTTGTCATGTAACCTAGTTTGAAGTTCTCGCAAGTCGGTTTGGGGAATGCGGCCGCCTCGCACGTCTTTCCACTTCCGACCGCGGCTAAAAAGCCACCACATTCATTGGAGGGAACAAGCGGCAAAATGATTAATTGGCAGAGCGGCCTTCAATTAAAATCAAATCCCCCGGGCGGAAAAGCACATGCCTGAAATTCCCGTCGATTGATTGGCTATTTATTTTTGCTTTCGCTGCCAAAGAACGCACAACGGCGCAATGCTTCCCTGGGCCTGATTTCCAGCAGATGTGGAATAAACAACATGAAACGGAACATTTTGTTTTATCTGTCAGGAAGCGAGAGAACGGGCTGTTCTCCTCAGTGTCTTTCTGTGTTTGATTCAGATGTGTTAGTCACACCGTATATGGGCCACGCTCACGTTTTCCGCTTTGTGCGTCACAAGGTCGACAAAGTTGAACCCGGGGAAATCTGCCAAAACTGTATCGATCCATTTGGATAAAACAGTGTGTGTTGGCACGGCGGGGGATGCTAACATTTAGCACTTTGAAGAGTAAATGTAAACTCACTATTTGGCAGGCCTATTCAAAGGATTAGCTTGTTTCAAAAGCTAACCTGAAACACGAATGATGTTTTGAAATCAGAATTTGAAACACTTAGCCGGTCCTTATTTAAAACTATTACCCTAAATCTGTCTTTAAACTCCAGTTTATAAAAAAAATAAAAAAAAATGACTGGAAACTCTAATTTGAGACCCTGAACTTTTCTTGAAACCACCTCGAAACTCAAATTTAAAACTGCAATTCTGTCTCGAAATTCCAATTTAAATCCATAATGCGTGTTTGAAAACACAACAGCTTTGAAACCTTGATTTGAACTTTAAATTCTGGCTTGAAACTCCAACTTAACCCTCTTTGAACTTCTAAACCTGTCTTTAAATCCCAACGTGAGACACTGTTTACAAAGATCACGTGACGACCCCAAACCTGATTGAATACCCTAACGGGAAATCCCAAGTTGTGAGTAAATGGAATCTTCTTGACTAAATCACATGAGGATTCATCATTATTTAAAAGTGGACTTCACTCTTCTGCAGGGGCGCTTGAGTGATGGAAAACAGATCTGGAATCACACTGGAATCAATGACTTACCCTCTACTCGTTTCCTCTTTCAGCACCCCCCCCCCCCCCTCCTCTCAAACAGCTGAGGCCCCCTAGAGCCTCCTCTCCACCACCAACAGCTGACAATGACTGCATTGACACCCCTACATCCTCCATTCATCTTCATTCCCCCCCCCCTTCTCCCCGTCATATCCTGCCATTTGCATTGGAATGACCACCCGTGCCTGCTGTGGTGTGTGCACGCTTGTGTGTGTACGCCAAGGGCTAAAATAGCGTGTTCCACATCCGCGTGACTCGACATTGGATCAGTTAACATTCATTTCATAAAGCTCTTTCTTGCGTTGACAGTTTTCTACCGCAACATAAGTGACTATGGGAGTCCATTTATGAGCAATGCACTCACTCAGATGGTGGGCAAGGGAGGGGGGGGGGGGGGGTGATGTGATTTCTCAGCTGCCTGGGAGACCACTTCCTGAGAGGCCCACTCATGAAGGGGAGATGCATGGGGCTTCCCATCTGTCCAAGGCAGCAACAAAAAGCCTGAGCAGCCTACCTTACCTAATAGAGTCCCTCCAACCCCTCCACCACCGCTACGTATTGGCAAAT
The DNA here is from genome assembly GCF_054491065.1 of Syngnathus leptorhynchus. Classification (NCBI taxonomy): domain Eukaryota; kingdom Metazoa; phylum Chordata; class Actinopteri; order Syngnathiformes; family Syngnathidae; genus Syngnathus; species Syngnathus leptorhynchus. The sequence goes on from NC_141196.1 coordinate 8,133,821, forward strand.
GCAAACTGGGTGTTTCTCACTTTGAAAGCTACAAAAGAAATTGGAAATGAGAGAGTGGCTGCTTGTCAAGAAGAAGGAAGCTGTTGTCACTCCGCCACTGTTGAGATGGATCCATTCCCCATAAAGGGAACCCAACGAGGTTAGAGTGGATTTAAAGTCAATCACTACACTATTTCCATTGTGGCCAACCCAATAGCGGTCATCCCCTTATACATAAAAAAATTACGTACATTCTAGGGATCGACTGATATAGTAGTATTTTGATTTTAGACTGATGCCGATTCCGATAGCAGAATAATCTTTTGATAATTGATCAAATAACTTGTTTTTGGGTCCCTTAATGCTTACAACAATATAAATTAATCACAGGCAGAATGTTTTACTGTTTTACAATATGCCAAAATCATCAGCTTTTTTTTTTACCAATTATTTTGGAGCATGATGTGCATGCACTTACAACGAACAACGAGGCACTCAAAAGTAGCTATTCCCGTAGACTGACTGAAGACGATTTTAGGTGCGTGTTTAAGAAATGGAAAATGATGGGAGCAATTTAAGGCTACAGCGCCACAATTGAGTACTACGTAGCCCTCAGTCTTTGCTTGTTTCCCCGACTTCACTTTATTGGGTCGTCAAGACCAATAAATGCTGCTTAAAATAGACACCCTGCTCTTTCCCAGAAATCAAACCGGTCCGAGATTTTTGAACCGGGATCTCCTGACTGCGTCAACGACTACACCCAGCGCATTGCCATGTATACGGAAGGTTGTTCCATCTTCTATTTTCCGAGGAAACGCTTCCTCTCATCATCCATGCAAAAGTATTTGTGGTGGCCCAGAGCCAAAGGGACCAAAAAATAGACAAGCCGTCTGTCCTTTAAGGAGCAGCAGGACACTCTCCTTCCTGTGTGCCTTTGAAAAGGCCCAGACGCCTTCCTTTGATCAGCACTCAGGAAATTTCATTAGGCCAGAGATGGGCGGATAAGAGAGCAAAGAAAAGCTTTTTGTCGACGGGGAAGAGGAGGAGATAAAAGAGAGGAAGGTGGAGATGTGCCTCTCAGAGAGGCTACCAAAAAGGAGAAGTCCTACTAATCATCTTCAAGTGACTAAAATCAAGATGCTGGAGTTGATTGGAACAGAGGCCGGAAACAACGTCAACCTTTCGATCATCTATCATACAGTTCACGAGTCACTTCTACACTCCCTTCTGTGTGTGAGAGAGAGAGTTGCTTCCTGGGCATTGTACAATAATGCTCAACATACGTATAAGGCAGGAAACCTTGCATGACCAAATTTCATATTTTTGGTGCATCCACACATTTTTAAAATATTAGTTTTTTTAAAAAAACAATAATGGATTATGTATTGAATATTTTAAAGATTTTTTTAAATTTTAAATTGTAGGTACTTTTTAGGTGTGATTTCTAGACAGTTTTAATGATTTTTTCTTTTTTACAGGTATGTATTTTTTGCATTTTCACAATGGGTATCGGGTGTAAAATAGAATCTATTTTAGAATAGTAGCTATCATGGAGTTTATGTTAAATCATTTCTCATGAGAGCCAAACAAAGTAAATGCAATGTGTTGTTGTATTTATCCGCAGCAAACAAAGCAATGACAGCGTCCCAAAGGGAGAGTGAAGAGAGGCACCTTTAACCTCATCAATCATGTATAACAGTGGCGGAGGGGGAAGCGAGGACGGACGGGGGTTGGGGTTGGGGGTGCGCGGCAGGGGAGTTGTGGGGGTCCTTATCAATCACAGACCAAAGGAGAGTCTGGCGTGTGTTTACCTTATCAATCATGTCCGGACGGTTGGTGGCGGCCAGCACAGTGACGTCGCCGAGCTGCTCGATGCCGTCCATCTCTGTCAGGAGCTGCGCCAGGACCCTGTCGCCCACGCCGCCCGATCCCGAAGAGCTGGAGAGGGGGTGATGGAGAACGTGGCGGAAAATGAGAGTAAATGACAGGATGTGATGAACGATGGATGTGAGTGGAGGGAAAATAAACTGAATGTGAAGCAGTGGTGGAAAGTAACTGAGTACAAAATACTGTTGTAAATTTTTCAGGTTTCTGTAATTTACAAGAGTAGTTATTTTTCTCAAGCCTTATAACTGTGTCAAAAAAGGCTTGTCACTTTTTTCAGCCTTCATTTTTTTATTACTTTTTGAACTATCTTTCCTTTTTATGTATTTCTTAAATTATATATATATATTTTTTTTAATTAAAATGTCATTTTCTTTCAAGTTTGGATTTATTTTCATTATTTCAATTTTTTTCCTTTTACGTCATGAAAAGCCTACTCGAACATCCGAGTATTTGGAGCACTAAAATTTGTGACGATCGTTTGCCGATTCACATTTAACAAGAGCTTGAATGTGATTGGTTAATTCCGAAGACGCAGTTAAAAGATAGTCTTCACACACTACTTCAAAAACATGCTCAAAAAGTACATTTAAGAATTTGTACTTTTCCAATTTCTACTCAAAGCAGCTGACGTTGGAACTTCCAAGAGTTTGCGAGGAATATGCGCCAACTTGTGGCTACTTGCCCGATCAACAGTTAAAAAACCGAGTCGGTGGAGATTAAAATAATGTACAACATTTTAAGATACACTCATATCTGCGAGAACTTAAATGAGACAGGCGCAAACGAAAGCAATTGAATTTACACGTCTATTTTATACAAGTCAATCTACTTAAATACAAAGTGTGAGTACTTTTGCCTCCTCTGAAGTGAAGTGATGGAGTAGGTTAGAAGAAGTAAACAAGTGTTGAAACAACAAACGTGCCCAGAAAAGACACGCGTGATGGATGGATGGTAGAGCAGGCAAATTCCCTGCAAGAGGAAGTGACATCCATCACCTCTAATTGCTAATATTCGTCTTGAAAAACTCACACTACTCATTTGAAAGCCTTGGTTTGTGCAGTCTTAACAGCTTCTTTCATAAGAAAAGGGGGCAAATATACGCGTTGGCAGCAAAAGTTGAGTATACACAGCCAATGATGTCATCAAAAAGCACCAGAACACAGATGTCTACGGCAACGTTTTTATTTGTAGCCTTTCGATGAGTCAAATAGATCCCAAATCGATATTTTAAATTTATTTACAAGAAAATATATATTTTTAATTGGGTTTAATTTTCTCTTTTGGGGTGGGTGGGAAGTTGATTTATTTTTCCTTGTTTATTTTTATTCATATTTTTCTTCTATTTAAACCATGAGAAACTTTCACATTTTGCATTTTTACCTACTTCATTAAATTCAAACATTTACTGTTTACAGTCTAATGTATCAGGTTTCAATATTTGCTTCAGTGAGTTTTTTTAATTAAGCTATTATTTAATGTGTATCTATCTTTATAATATTTGAGTTTTCCGTGATTTTTCATTATACTTAATACCGTATGTACGATTTAGATGTTGTGTATTTATTTTACAATTTTTTATAAAGTTATTGAAGATCTTTCTTTTGAAACACACGGTTTAATGTTGACATTGCTTTTCATTTTATTTTTAAATATGAAGTATTATTTGTTTTTTTATATTTATATTTTTAAATGTTTTGAATTTCTATTTTCCAAAACCTTTACTTTTGTGTTTTTCCCTTACATTCATTTTTATACATTCACTATTTACGTCCATCATTTGTTGTTTTCTATTATACTGTAGGTGTTTATTTAGTAAAATATGTGTTTACATTTTTTTTTTTATGGTTAAAATATTTCAGAGTGAAAAAGTTTGTCCTCATTACAATATTCATTGACTACATCTGTACAGTCTTGTGCAGTGTTTGTCACCTTTGTGTGCTATTTTTTTTGTGTGTTTTAACATTCCCCCTTAGCTCCATCTGGCTTGCCTTCCTCAATTCATCCCACGAGTTTGGACTCGTGGCAGGTCGGCTGACAGATTTACAGGTGCTTCTCATTTTTTTTACGTGTCGGTGTAGGGAATGGACGCGCACGCGCCACGAGTCAGACAGAGGTGGTCCTCCTGTGTCAACAGTTTTGAAAGTCCCAGGGAGGGGCTGCACAAGCCACTTTATTGATTAAACATGGCAGAAAGTGCACGCGCATAAATAACCTTGGCGGATGAGGGATAAATCAATGTTCTTTAATAGTGGCTTGCTTTAGGCTGGTCAGCCGTTTTCCATTATTTACCTACTTGTATTCATACACATCTACCCATCATCTGTCCATCCATGTATCCATCCATGTATCCATGTATCCATCCATCCATGTATCCATCCATGTATCCATCCATGTATCCATCCATCCATGTATCCATCCATCCATCCATCCATCCATCCATCCATCCATCCATCCATCCATCCATCCATCCATCCATCCATCCATCCATCCATCCATCCATCCATCCATCCATCCATCCGTTTATCATTGTATCGGACTGATGTCAGGGGACAGTCTGAAATCATAGCTTTGCTCACAAAACTTTGCTATGGTTTCAAATGATCTATAATTATTTTTTTCAATACCTTAATTAAATGTTAATATTTACTTCCCGTTTTTGCTCCCATATCTGTTATCTGGAGACGGAATGACGCATCTGGTCAAGGAAGGTGAGTTTTTTTTTTTTAAACCATTAAATTTGATGGATTAGGAGAGATGGATGGAATATGTGGATTGATCATTTGGACGGACGGACAGACAGAAAGTCAGAAAGAGCGAAAAATCACACATATTCGGCCTCTCTCCGCCCCTCATCTGCAAGGTACGGAGGACAATGAAACGTTTGTGTGCCTCCGGTGCATGTCGTCTGTCGAGCCAACCCCCTCAACTGCCTCCGCCATCCTATTTCCTCCACACGACAGATGCGCCATCCCATTAAAGAAAGAGCGTCCACTGTGTCGGACAGGCCACAAAGAGGACGGCAAAGAGCATTTGTCACGGCCCAGACAATGAAGAAGTCTGTTGTCTCAGAGGTGAACAATACTGCACGTTTTATATTTATTAATAGCACAGTTACCTTCCTCTTTCGCTGGCCAGTGCGTCGATCTCGTCAAAGAAGACGATGGAGGGAGCGACGGCTCTGGCCTTCCGAAACACCTGCGAGGTGGCAACAAAGACGGGAGAAGAGGAAAAGGGGAATTTAAAATAGATGCTGAATGGAGATCGTCCTCAGCTGGCAGCGAGCGTAAACAGGAAATGCGTCACTTGATGGCGTCATAATGAGCACATCTGACATCAAGCGCTAAAAATAAGAAACGAACAACACAACTCACAGTTACAGTAAGAATTGCGCCAGCATCTCGCGTTTACCGAGGTGCGTCAAAGTCAGAGGCGGGTAAATGTTATTTCTTCTGTTACAGGTCTAATGAAAAGTGAAAACGGGACATACCTCTCTCACGGCTCTTTCAGACTCGCCGACGTACTTGCTCAACAATTCAGGACCCTGAAAAGACAACAATGGTGGACATTAGCGAAGTGTTAGTGCTAATAACCCAAGAAGCTAACATAATGTGACAGTCTGCATCTCCACTCTGCTCTCCTTCTCATAAATAGATTGAGTCCATCCAATGTCAGCACTTCAAGTCTTGGCTCCGGTTAAACTGTTGGTCAACTTTGATATACTCAATACTAGTTCATTTTTGAGATGTGTTTCTAGTTCTCTTGCTCAGCTTTCGTAGATTAAGCAGATAAACGTTCATTTAGACTCCCAGGGAGAATTTCCTCCCTCTGTAGTTCCCCTTTTCAACACCTGCGGGACGACACAGGAGAGGACATTTCACGTCGCAGAAAAACGTCCGTACGTGGTGACTGACGTCGTGTGTGTTTTGGAGGCGACATTTTTATTCCGGGGGGGGGGCAAAGATATTTGAATAGATTCAGGGCAACTTTAGGTTGCTGAGACGCTGATTCCAAAATGACATCAGTTTCTAATCACATAACTACAGAAATAAAAAGGTTTTGTTTTGGGTTAAATAAATTGAGTTTAAAACTGTCATTTTCTTTTGACGAATCTTACGAGTGATGTCATATGTTCCTCATGTACAAATGAAAATAAAATGCTCAACTTCAGTTTTGCCTTCACCCAAGACTTTTTTTGGGCTACCGAATTAGCTTTAGCATTTCCTCATGCAGCTGCGACTTCCCGTCTCACATGGCAACCGCTTTGAAAGACAATCACTGATCAACAACTCGACAATTTGGTCCATCCGTCTCTGTCAGGATGCGGTGAATGAATGGCGGCAGGGAGGAAGGCTGAGGTGACAGTGGTAGGGGTGATGAATGAAAATGGACAAACACGGGGTCAAGGGTCACACAAGGGAGCTCTTGGCACAGGAAGTGAGGCAGAGAGATGCCCCTCCCGGGGTCATCAAGGGGAAACCTTTTCTCTAAGACGTTGATGGACATGTTAAGCCCGTGTAGGGATAATATTGATGGATGCCTGGTGGCTTAAACACACGAACATGATTTGAAATCAATACATTAGTTAAAAACAAAAACAAACCTATTAGGTCACGATTTACGTACCTGATTTTGTACTGCTGTGAATTTTTTGAGGGTGGTTATTGATGTTTTACATTTAAAAAAAAAAAAACATGTCAATGTGCATTCTCATGAAAATAAATTGAGGAAATAATGATCGATTCAGAGTCTTCATTCAAGATTTTGGTTTGACACAAGACACAATATTGTTTGCGGCATGTACATTTTTCTTGTTAGTCGAACTTTGACCTGAATAAAAGCCTCAGGGTCAAGATTGATCATGACCAAAAATTAATCAGCTGACTACGTTCTCATCAAGTGTGTAGACATTCAGATGAAAATTACAGACTCATTTTTGTTTTTGCTGTATTTGACCTAATTTTAAGAAGAGGTGTTTGCGTGTTTGGAAGTGACCAATAAAGGCAAACTCACTTTGATAGCCAGGAAGTTGAGGCCACTTTCATTGGCCAGGGCCTTGGCTATCATAGTCTTGGAGCAGCCTGGCGGTCCATACAGCAAGACCCCCTTTGGTGGCTGGATGCCCATGCGAGTGAAGGCATCGGGGTGCCTCAGGGGCCACTCCACAGCTTGCTTCAGTTTCAGTTTCACGTCCTCCATGCCGCCAACATCAGCCCAGCGGACCTGTATTGGGTTTTAGGAATATTGGTCTTCAGAAGAATTACAACCTGAACAGACAAGTGAGCTGACTCACGAGATTTCAAAGATATGAGAGACCTTTAGGGAAAAAGTTTTGCTTTCAAAACTGAAACATGAGTGCTGTATGGTGGCAATGAACTCAACCCAACTAACTTGGTACGTCATGAACAATTCTTGGAAAGAAAATGTCAAGCTGGTTATGAGCACTCCCAGTTGAGGTTTAGAGTCAAATTAAAATATAATTACTCCACTCTCCTTTAGAACATCTGTTTAGCTTAATGCTAACAGGAAATGATATTGTTTATTGTAGTAAAGATCAATTTATTGCTTGCGTTTGTTCAAACAAAATAAGGGAAGGGGACCTTGGAAGAAAAATCACATGTTAAATCGCAATTGTAATAGTGATCGTAGGTAGATTATTTGAGAAAATGGCTCAGCCCGACTTGAAATCCTTCACAAAAACATAACTATATACAGAAGCCAGTCTCATTGAAGACCTCTCAGACAAAGCCAATGATGATAAATTATTCCGGATGGACAAACGCGTTTGAAGCACTGAAGGGAATATTTGGAAGGACGCGAGGAACTGATAATTCCGGTTGAATTATGAGGCGATGTTGGAGTCAGCCAACGGCTGCTTGTCTGAACCAGGGTGGGAGGCCAGCGTCTTCCCGCACTAACGCTTCCACGCGCAATCCATTCTACTCTTCACGTCTTCAAATCCACGCCATGGTGCAACGCATTGGCCTGTTTTCATTCAAATCACCGCGCATTCTTGTGCGGTTCACATAACCTCTCACCATCTGCCTTCATTCACATTGAATGGTTGTCTGAAACTGGCCCCCCTAAAAAAAAAAAAAAAACTATGAACATGCTATAGTCGTGCCAAAGCTAGTTTCCACTGATGGAAAACAAAAAGAAGAATGCTCCTGGCAAAACGCTTATATCTTCCACCTGTTTCCCAGATGGGGAAAAACGTATCTGTTTCCAAAGTCATAAATGCTTGAGGGGAAAGAGATTACGAGCAAGACAGGAACAGAAAAGCAGAACAAAATTACAGAAAATGTGCAACGACGACCTTAACAGCGGTTGTTTGGGTAGCTAAAATGGCAAATTAAAAAGGAGTATTTTGTATTCTTACAGGTTGTTCCAAACCAAATCATCTTTAAGAAAATGTAAGATCAATTTTCAACGATAAAGTATTTTAGAGTTAGTAATGAAATGATTTTGGCGCCCATTATTCATACACTATATGACAGAAATGTTAATGCAGGTGAGACAGTCTCTTCTCATTATGAAGTCATCTCTAGTTCCTTTTAACCATTCCTCCCTGTCTTTGTCGTTTTCTCTTCTCTCTATCACACGCCTCCACCAGCGACATCCTCCATCACACAGAGGTAACACATCCCAGGCCACCGGCGCCGTCTCCGGGGAACGAAGCACCTCATGGAAATCTGGCGTCTGGCCACATACTGGAAATACCAAGCAATTTATGGACAGCAGCGGAAGAAGGAGAGCGAGGAGACCATGAGAGAGAGAGACAGAGAGACAGAGAGATAGGCCGGAAAGCTAGAATGCTTGTTTAGATTGCCGGGATTGAAAAAAAAAAAGAAAGATAAAAGCTGAAAAGCAGACATACTGCAATGAATGCAAGCGCAATATTTTCCAAAAGATACCAAGAGTATCTTGATGACGCAAATGCACGATAATAGATTTTTGCTTGAAAACGATATGACATCTTACTTTTGGCTTTTACTGTTAGGGGTCCCCCACAGTGTATGTCACTATATTTTCCCAGAAAATATGTTTATCAACAACACAGTAACATTAAGGTGCAGTAATTGCTGGCTTATCGTTCTATTGGAGGAAAACAGTCATGTATCAATAAGTTTCCAACACCAGCAACATTAAGGTGCAGTAATTGCTGGCTTATCGTTCTATTGGAGGAAAACAGTCATGTATCAATAAGTTTCCAACACCAGCAACACTGTACGCATTATATCCAAAAAAAGAGTCAAATTATGCCGTTCATGAGTTTTCCAACAGTAACCCAATAAAGCAATTGGGTAATAATCAATCCAAATATTTCGACATATTTTTCCACAAGCGCCAATAGCAGCACGATACAGTAATTTGACAATAGATAATCAGATCTACACAGCATGGTGACTGCATGATAAATATTACCTTACAATGTCTCGCACATTTTTTTAATGCTATTGCGATATTGCAATAATTACGGAAAATGGCTCTGATACAACATAATATTTAACAATCATTTTTAAATCATTTCAACCGTCGACAATATTTTGCATACATTTTTGGTGAATGAAGTGATTTAAAAAAAAAAAATCGGTCTTCTCCCCATACATTTTGCCTATTTCTTCTAGTATTCCATTATATCAACCCTTTCCCTCTGCTGCCACCTACTGGGACAGAAAAGGCATAATTTCTCCCACTACAGGTGCAGCATAGTGCAAGAAAGCCCATGTTGCATGTTGGTTTTTACGACACGTAGGCTGGCGTGCATTGGCCCACAAGACACGTTACTCAGCGAAATACAAATCACTCCTCTCGGGGCTTTGCGTGGCATTCTTGCTCTGAAGATTTTAACGGTCGGTCGCATGGCCAGCACGCCAGAATTAATTTGTGGAATTACAAGGTTGACGCTTTGACTCACACCTTGCTCACTCGTTCTGAAGTTGTCGTTTTTTTTTTCCAAGTCTAAAGACCCCTTATTATCTTTTACTGTTGTTTTCTGAACTTAACAAGAGGACTTGGTGCTTTGATGGGTTGACAAATAAATTCAAGAGCCGGAATGAAACAGCTTTTTGGACGGATGACACAAGACATCTCGATTAGTTTTCAACCTATGTGAGATTCTCAGTGGACATTGTTCCCCTGCAAATGATTTTCTTTCAATCTAATTTAAAAAGGTTTCCGACTAGGGTTTCCAACCAGTCCTGGGATGGCTAATTAGGGTTTCAAACGAGGGTTAGGGTTTCTGACTAAGGTTTTAAAACCTGGTTAGGGTTTCGAACTGGGATTTAAAACTAGGGTTAGGGTTTCCAACCAGGGTTTCAACCTACTTATGGGTTTCTAAGATTAGGGTTTCGAACTAGGCTTTCAAACTAGGGTTAGGGTTTCCGACTAGGGTTTCCAACCAGTCTTGGGATCGCTAATTAGGGTTTCAAACTAGGGTTAGGGTTTCCGATTAGGGTTTTAAAACCTGGTTAGGGTTTCGAACTGGGTTTTAAAACTAGGGTTAGGGTTTCCAACCAGGGTTTCAACCTACTTTTAGGGTTTCTAAGATTAGGGTTTCTGACTAGGCTTTAGGGTTAGGGTTTCCGACTAGGGTTTCCAACCAGTCTTGGGATCGCTAATTAGGGTTTCAAACTAGGGTTAGGGTTTCCGATTAGGGTTTTAAAACCTGGTTAGGGTTTCGAACTGGGTTTTAAAACTAGGGTTAGGGTTTCCAACCAGGGTTTCAACCTACTTTTAGGGTTTCTAAGATTAGGGTTTCTGACTAGGCTTTAGGGTTAGGGTTTCCGACTAGGGTTTCCAACCAGTCTTGGGATCGCTAATTAGGGTTTCAAACTAGGGTTAGGGTTTCCGATTAGGGTTTTAAAACCTGGTTAGGGTTTCGAACTGGGTTTTAAAACTAGGGTTAGGGTTTCCAACCAGGGTTTCAACCTACTTTTAGGGTTTCTAAGATTAGGGTTTCTGACTAGGCTTTAGGGTTAGGGTTTCCGACTAGGGTTTCCAACCAGTCTTGGGATCGCTAATTAGGGTTTCAAACTAGGGTTAGGGTTTCCGATTAGGGTTTTAAAACCTGGTTAGGGTTTCGAACTGGGTTTTAAAACTAGGGTTAGGGTTTCCAACCAGGGTTTCAACCTACTTTTAGGGTTTCTAAGATTAGGGTTTCTGACTAGGCTTTAGGGTTAGGGTTTCCGACTAGGGTTTTCCAACCAGTCTTGGGATCGCTAATTAGGGTTTCAAACTAGGGTTAGGGTTTCCGATTAGGGTTTTAAAACCTGGTTAGGGTTTCGAACTGGGTTTTAAAACTAGGGTTAGGGTTTCCAACCAGGGTTTCAACCTACTTTTAGGGTTTCTAAGATTAGGGTTTCTGACTAGGCTTTAGGGTTAGGGTTTCCGACTAGGGTTTTCCAACCAGTCTTGGGATCGCTAATTAGGGTTTCAAACTAGGGTTAGGGTTTCCGACTAGGGTTTTAAAACCTGGTTAGGGTTTCGAACTGGGTTTTAAAACTAGGGTTAGGGTTTCCAACCAGGGTTTCAACCTACTTTTAGGGTTTCTAAGATTAGGGTTTCTGACTAGGCTTTAGGGTTAGGGTTTCCGACTAGGGTTTTCCAACCAGTCTTGGGATCGCTAATTAGGGTTTCAAACTAGGGTTAGGGTTTCCGACTAGGGTTTTAAAACCTGGTTAGGGTTTCGAACTGGGTTTTAAAACTAGGGTTAGGGTTTCCAACCAGGGTTTCAACCTACTTTTAGGGTTTCTAAGATTAGGGTTTCTGACTAGGCTTTAGGGTTAGGGTTTCCGACTAGGGTTTTCCAACCAGTCTTGGGATCGCTAATTAGGGTTTCAAACTAGGGTTAGGGTTTCCGACTAGGGTTTTAAAACCTGGTTAGGGTTTCGAACTGGGTTTTAAAACTAGGGTTAGGGTTTCCAACCAGGGTTTCAACCTACTTTTAGGGTTTCTAAGATTAGGGTTTCTGACTAGGCTTTAGGGTTAGGGTTTCCGACTAGGGTTTCCAACCAGTCTTGGGATCGCTAATTAGGGTTTCAAACTAGGGTTAGGGTTTCCGATTAGGGTTTTAAAACCTGGTTAGGGTTTCGAACTGGGTTTTAAAACTAGGGTTAGGGTTTCCAACCAGGGTTTCAACCTACTTTTAGGGTTTCTAAGATTAGGGTTTCTGACTAGGCTTTAGGGTTAGGGTTTCCGACTAGGGTTTCCAACCAGTCTTGGGATCGCTAATTAGGGTTTCAAACTAGGGTTAGGGTTTCCGATTAGGGTTTTAAAACCTGGTTAGGGTTTCGAACTGGGTTTTAAAACTAGGGTTAGGGTTTCCAACCAGGGTTTCAACCTACTTTTAGGGTTTCTAAGATTAGGGTTTCTGACTAGGCTTTAGGGTTAGGGTTTCCGACTAGGGTTTCCAACCAGTCTTGGGATCGCTAATTAGGGTTTCAAACTAGGGTTAGGGTTTCCGATTAGGGTTTTAAAACCTGGTTAGGGTTTCGAACCGGGTTTTAAAACTAGGGTTAGGGTTTCTAACCAGGGTTTCAACCTACTTTTAGGGTTTCTAAGATTAGGGTTTCTGACTAGGCTTTAGGGTTAGGGTTTCCGACTAGGGTTTCCAACCAGTCTTGGGATCGCTAATTAGGGTTTCAAACTAGGGTTAGGGTTTCCGATTAGGGTTTTAAAACCTGGTTAGGGTTTCGAACTGGGTTTTAAAACTAGGGTTAGGGTTTCCAACCAGGGTTTCAACCTACTTTTAGGGTTTCTAAGATTAGGGTTTCTGACTAGGCTTTAGGGTTAGGGTTTCCGACTAGGGTTTCCAACCAGTCTTGGGATCGCTAATTAGGGTTTCAAACTAGGGTTAGGGTTTCCGATTAGGGTTTTAAAACCTGGTTAGGGTTTCGAACTGGGTTTTAAAACTAGGGTTAGGGTTTCCAACCAGGGTTTCAACCTACTTTTAGGGTTTCTAAGATTAGGGTTTCTGACTAGGCTTTAGGGTTAGGGTTTCCGACTAGGGTTTTCCAACCAGTCTTGGGATCGCTAATTAGGGTTTCAAACTAGGGTTAGGGTTTCCGACTAGGGTTTTAAAACCTGGTTAGGGTTTCGAACTGGGTTTTAAAACTAGGGTTAGGGTTTCCAACCAGGGTTTCAACCTACTTTTAGGGTTTCTAAGATTAGGGTTTCTGACTAGGCTTTAGGGTTAGGGTTTCCGACTAGGGTTTTCCAACCAGTCTTGGGATCGCTAATTAGGGTTTCAAACTAGGGTTAGGGTTTCCGACTAGGGTTTTAAAACCTGGTTAGGGTTTCGAACTGGGTTTTAAAACTAGGGTTAGGGTTTCCAACCAGGGTTTCAACCTACTTTTAGGGTTTCTAAGATTAGGGTTTCTGACTAGGCTTTAGGGTTAGGGTTTCCGACTAGGGTTTTCCAACCAGTCTTGGGATCGCTAATTAGGGTTTCAAACTAGGGTTAGGGTTTCCGACTAGGGTTTTAAAACCTGGTTAGGGTTTCGAACTGGGTTTTAAAACTAGGGTTAGGGTTTCCAACCAGGGTTTCAACCTACTTTTAGGGTTTCTAAGATTAGGGTTTCTGACTAGGCTTTAGGGTTAGGGTTTCCGACTAGGGTTTTCCAACCAGTCTTGGGATCGCTAATTAGGGTTTCAAACTAGGGTTAGGGTTTCCGACTAGGGTTTTAAAACCTGGTTAGGGTTTCGAACTGGGTTTTAAAACTAGGGTTAGGGTTTCCAACCAGGGTTTCAACCTACTTTTAGGGTTTCTAAGATTAGGGTTTCTGACTAGGCTTTAGGGTTAGGGTTTCCGACTAGGGTTTTCCAACCAGTCTTGGGATCGCTAATTAGGGTTTCAAACTAGGGTTAGGGTTTCCGACTAGGGTTTTAAAACCTGGTTAGGGTTTCGAACTGGGTTTTAAAACTAGGGTTAGGGTTTCCAACCAGGGTTTCAACCTACTTTTAGGGTTTCTAAGATTAGGGTTTCTGACTAGGCTTTAGGGTTAGGGTTTCCGACTAGGGTTTCCAACCAGTCTTGGGATCGCTAATTAGGGTTTCAAACTAGGGTTAGGGTTTCCGATTAGGGTTTTAAAACCTGGTTAGGGTTTCGAACTGGGTTTTAAAACTAGGGTTAGGGTTTCCAACCAGGGTTTCAACCTACTTTTAGGGTTTCTAAGATTAGGGTTTCTGACTAGGCTTTAGGGTTAGGGTTTCCGACTAGGGTTTCCAACCAGTCTTGGGATCGCTAATTAGGGTTTCAAACTAGGGTTAGGGTTTCCGATTAGGGTTTTAAAACCTGGTTAGGGTTTCGAACTGGGTTTTAAAACTAGGGTTAGGGTTTCCAACCAGGGTTTCAACCTACTTTTAGGGTTTCTAAGATTAGGGTTTCTGACTAGGCTTTAGGGTTAGGGTTTCCGACTAGGGTTTTCCAACCAGTCTTGGGATCGCTAATTAGGGTTTCAAACTAGGGTTAGGGTTTCCGACTAGGGTTTTAAAACCTGGTTAGGGTTTCGAACTGGGTTTTAAAACTAGGGTTAGGGTTTCCAACCAGGGTTTCAACCTACTTTTAGGGTTTCTAAGATTAGGGTTTCTGACTAGGCTTTAGGGTTAGGGTTTCCGACTAGGGTTTTCCAACCAGTCTTGGGATCGCTAATTAGGGTTTCAAACTAGGGTTAGGGTTTCCGACTAGGGTTTTAAAACCTGGTTAGGGTTTCGAACTGGGTTTTAAAACTAGGGTTAGGGTTTCCAACCAGGGTTTCAACCTACTTTTAGGGTTTCTAAGATTAGGGTTTCTGACTAGGCTTTAGGGTTAGGGTTTCCGACTAGGGTTTTCCAACCAGTCTTGGGATCGCTAATTAGGGTTTCAAACTAGGGTTAGGGTTTCCGACTAGGGTTTTAAAACCTGGTTAGGGTTTCGAACTGGGTTTTAAAACTAGGGTTAGGGTTTCCAACCAGGGTTTCAACCTACTTTTAGGGTTTCTAAGATTAGGGTTTCTGACTAGGCTTTAGGGTTAGGGTTTCCGACTAGGGTTTCCAACCAGTCTTGGGATCGCTAATTAGGGTTTCAAACTAGGGTTAGGGTTTCCGATTAGGGTTTTAAAACCTGGTTAGGGTTTCGAACTGGGTTTTAAAACTAGGGTTAGGGTTTCCAACCAGGGTTTCAACCTACTTTTAGGGTTTCTAAGATTAGGGTTTCTGACTAGGCTTTAGGGTTAGGGTTTCCGACTAGGGTTTCCAACCAGTCTTGGGATCGCTAATTAGGGTTTCAAACTAGGGTTAGGGTTTCCGATTAGGGTTTTAAAACCTGGTTAGGGTTTCGAACTGGGTTTTAAAACTAGGGTTAGGGTTTCCAACCAGGGTTTCAACCTACTTTTAGGGTTTCTAAGATTAGGGTTTCTGACTAGGCTTTAGGGTTAGGGTTTCCGACTAGGGTTTCCAACCAGTCTTGGGATCGCTAATTAGGGTTTCAAACTAGGGTTAGGGTTTCCGATTAGGGTTTTAAAACCTGGTTAGGGTTTCGAACTGGGTTTTAAAACTAGGGTTAGGGTTTCTAACCAGGGTTTCAACCTACTTTTAGGGTTTCTAAGATTAGGGTTTCTGACTAGGCTTTAGGGTTAGGGTTTCCGACTAGGGTTTCCAACCAGTCTTGGGATCGCTAATTAGGGTTTCAAACTAGGGTTAGGGTTTCCGATTAGGGTTTTAAAACCTGGTTAGGGTTTCGAACTGGGTTTTAAAACTAGGGTTAGGGTTTCCAACCAGGGTTTCAACCTACTTTTAGGGTTTCTAAGATTAGGGTTTCTGACTAGGCTTTAGGGTTAGGGTTTCCGACTAGGGTTTCCAACCAGTCTTGGGATCGCTAATTAGGGTTTCAAACTAGGGTTAGGGTTTCCGATTAGGGTTTTAAAACCTGGTTAGGGTTTCGAACTGGGTTTTAAAACTAGGGTTAGGGTTTCCAACCAGGGTTTCAACCTACTTTTAGGGTTTCTAAGATTAGGGTTTCTGACTAGGCTTTAGGGTTAGGGTTTCCGACTAGGGTTTTCCAACCAGTCTTGGGATCGCTAATTAGGGTTTCAAACTAGGGTTAGGGTTTCCGACTAGGGTTTTAAAACCTGGTTAGGGTTTCGAACTGGGTTTTAAAACTAGGGTTAGGGTTTCCAACCAGGGTTTCAACCTACTTTTAGGGTTTCTAAGATTAGGGTTTCTGACTAGGCTTTAGGGTTAGGGTTTCCGACTAGGGTTTTCCAACCAGTCTTGGGATCGCTAATTAGGGTTTCAAACTAGGGTTAGGGTTTCCGACTAGGGTTTTAAAACCTGGTTAGGGTTTCGAACTGGGTTTTAAAACTAGGGTTAGGGTTTCCAACCAGGGTTTCAACCTACTTTTAGGGTTTCTAAGATTAGGGTTTCTGACTAGGCTTTAGGGTTAGGGTTTCCGACTAGGGTTTTCCAACCAGTCTTGGGATCGCTAATTAGGGTTTCAAACTAGGGTTAGGGTTTCCGACTAGGGTTTTAAAACCTGGTTAGGGTTTCGAACTGGGTTTTAAAACTAGGGTTAGGGTTTCCAACCAGGGTTTCAACCTACTTTTAGGGTTTCTAAGATTAGGGTTTCTGACTAGGCTTTAGGGTTAGGGTTTCCGACTAGGGTTTTCCAACCAGTCTTGGGATCGCTAATTAGGGTTTCAAACTAGGGTTAGGGTTTCCGACTAGGGTTTTAAAACCTGGTTAGGGTTTCGAACTGGGTTTTAAAACTAGGGTTAGGGTTTCCAACCAGGGTTTCAACCTACTTTTAGGGTTTCTAAGATTAGGGTTTCTGACTAGGCTTTAGGGTTAGGGTTTCCGACTAGGGTTTTCCAACCAGTCTTGGGATCGCTAATTAGGGTTTCAAACTAGGGTTAGGGTTTCCGACTAGGGTTTTAAAACCTGGTTAGGGTTTCGAACTGGGTTTTAAAACTAGGGTTAGGGTTTCCAACCAGGGTTTCAACCTACTTTTAGGGTTTCTAAGATTAGGGTTTCTGACTAGGCTTTAGGGTTAGGGTTTCCGACTAGGGTTTTCCAACCAGTCTTGGGATCGCTAATTAGGGTTTCAAACTAGGGTTAGGGTTTCCGACTAGGGTTTTAAAACCTGATTAGGGTTTCGAACTGGGTTTTAAAACTAGGGTTAGGGTTTCCAACCAGGGTTTCAACCTACTTTTAGGGTTTCTAAGATTAGGGTTTCTGACTAGGCTTTAGGGTTAGGGTTTCCGACTAGGGTTTTCCAACCAGTCTTGGGATCGCTAATTAGGGTTTCAAACTAGGGTTAGGGTTTCCGACTAGGGTTTTAAAACCTGGTTAGGGTTTCGAACTGGGTTTTAAAACTAGGGTTAGGGTTTCCAACCAGGGTTTCAACCTACTTTTAGGGTTTCTAAGATTAGGGTTTCTGACTAGGCTTTAGGGTTAGGGTTTCCGACTAGGGTTTCCAACCAGTCTTGGGATCGCTAATTAGGGTTTCAAACTAGGGTTAGGGTTTCCGATTAGGGTTTTAAAACCTGGTTAGGGTTTCGAACTGGGTTTTAAAACTAGGGTTAGGGTTTCCAACCAGGGTTTCAACCTACTTTTAGGGTTTCTAAGATTAGGGTTTCTGACTAGGCTTTAGGGTTAGGGTTTCCGACTAGGGTTTCCAACCAGTCTTGGGATCGCTAATTAGGGTTTCAAACTAGGGTTAGGGTTTCCGATTAGGGTTTTAAAACCTGGTTAGGGTTTCGAACTGGGTTTTAAAACTAGGGTTAGGGTTTCCAACCAGGGTTTCAACCTACTTTTAGGGTTTCTAAGATTAGGGTTTCTGACTAGGCTTTAGGGTTAGGGTTTCCGACTAGGGTTTTCCAACCAGTCTTGGGATCGCTAATTAGGGTTTCAAACTAGGGTTAGGGTTTCCGACTAGGGTTTTAAAACCTGGTTAGGGTTTCGAACTGGGTTTTAAAACTAGGGTTAGGGTTTCCAACCAGGGTTTCAACCTACTTTTAGGGTTTCTAAGATTAGGGTTTCTGACTAGGCTTTAGGGTTAGGGTTTCCGACTAGGGTTTTCCAACCAGTCTTGGGATCGCTAATTAGGGTTTCAAACTAGGGTTAGGGTTTCCGACTAGGGTTTTAAAACCTGGTTAGGGTTTCGAACTGGGTTTTAAAACTAGGGTTAGGGTTTCCAACCAGGGTTTCAACCTACTTTTAGGGTTTCTAAGATTAGGGTTTCTGACTAGGCTTTAGGGTTAGGGTTTCCGACTAGGGTTTTCCAACCAGTCTTGGGATCGCTAATTAGGGTTTCAAACTAGGGTTAGGGTTTCCGACTAGGGTTTTAAAACCTGGTTAGGGTTTCGAACTGGGTTTTAAAACTAGGGTTAGGGTTTCCAACCAGGGTTTCAACCTACTTTTAGGGTTTCTAAGATTAGGGTTTCTGACTAGGCTTTAGGGTTAGGGTTTCCGACTAGGGTTTTCCAACCAGTCTTGGGATCGCTAATTAGGGTTTCAAACTAGGGTTAGGGTTTCCGACTAGGGTTTTAAAACCTGGTTAGGGTTTCGAACTGGGTTTTAAAACTAGGGTTAGGGTTTCCAACCAGGGTTTCAACCTACTTTTAGGGTTTCTAAGATTAGGGTTTCTGACTAGGCTTTAGGGTTAGGGTTTCCGACTAGGGTTTCCAACCAGTCTTGGGATCGCTAATTAGGGTTTCAAACTAGGGTTAGGGTTTCCGATTAGGGTTTTAAAACCTGGTTAGGGTTTCGAACTGGGTTTTAAAACTAGGGTTAGGGTTTCCAACCAGGGTTTCAACCTACTTTTAGGGTTTCTAAGATTAGGGTTTCTGACTAGGCTTTAGGGTTAGGGTTTCCGACTAGGGTTTCCAACCAGTCTTGGGATCGCTAATTAGGGTTTCAAACTAGGGTTAGGGTTTCCGATTAGGGTTTTAAAACCTGGTTAGGGTTTCGAACTGGGTTTTAAAACTAGGGTTAGGGTTTCCAACCAGGGTTTCAACCTACTTTTAGGGTTTCTAAGATTAGGGTTTCTGACTAGGCTTTAGGGTTAGGGTTTCCGACTAGGGTTTCCAACCAGTCTTGGGATCGCTAATTAGGGTTTCAAACTAGGGTTAGGGTTTCCGATTAGGGTTTTAAAACCTGGTTAGGGTTTCGAACTGGGTTTTAAAACTAGGGTTAGGGTTTCCAACCAGGGTTTCAACCTACTTTTAGGGTTTCTAAGATTAGGGTTTCTGACTAGGCTTTAGGGTTAGGGTTTCCGACTAGGGTTTCCAACCAGTCTTGGGATCGCTAATTAGGGTTTCAAACTAGGGTTAGGGTTTCCGATTAGGGTTTTAAAACCTGGTTAGGGTTTCGAACTGGGTTTTAAAACTAGGGTTAGGGTTTCCAACCAGGGTTTCAACCTACTTTTAGGGTTTCTAAGATTAGGGTTTCTGACTAGGCTTTAGGGTTAGGGTTTCCGACTAGGGTTTCCAACCAGTCTTGGGATCGCTAATTAGGGTTTCAAACTAGGGTTAGGGTTTCCGATTAGGGTTTTAAAACCTGGTTAGGGTTTCGAACTGGGTTTTAAAACTAGGGTTAGGGTTTCCAACCAGGGTTTCAACCTACTTTTAGGGTTTCTAAGATTAGGGTTTCTGACTAGGCTTTAGGGTTAGGGTTTCCGACTAGGGTTTCCAACCAGTCTTGGGATCGCTAATTAGGGTTTCAAACTAGGGTTAGGGTTTCCGATTAGGGTTTTAAAACCTGGTTAGGGTTTCGAACTGGGTTTTAAAACTAGGGTTAGGGTTTCCAACCAGGGTTTCAACCTACTTTTAGGGTTTCTAAGATTAGGGTTTCTGACTAGGCTTTAGGGTTAGGGTTTCCGACTAGGGTTTCCAACCAGTCTTGGGATCGCTAATTAGGGTTTCAAACTAGGGTTAGGGTTTCCGATTAGGGTTTTAAAACCTGGTTAGGGTTTCGAACTGGGTTTTAAAACTAGGGTTAGGGTTTCCAACCAGGGTTTCAACCTACTTTTAGGGTTTCTAAGATTAGGGTTTCTGACTAGGCTTTAGGGTTAGGGTTTCCGACTAGGGTTTCCAACCAGTCTTGGGATCGCTAATTAGGGTTTCAAACTAGGGTTAGGGTTTCCGATTAGGGTTTTAAAACCTGGTTAGGGTTTCGAACTGGGTTTTAAAACTAGGGTTAGGGTTTCCAACCAGGGTTTCAACCTACTTTTAGGGTTTCTAAGATTAGGGTTTCTGACTAGGCTTTAGGGTTAGGGTTTCCGACTAGGGTTTCCAACCAGTCTTGGGATCGCTAATTAGGGTTTCAAACTAGGGTTAGGGTTTCCGATTAGGGTTTTAAAACCTGGTTAGGGTTTCGAACTGGGTTTTAAAACTAGGGTTAGGGTTTCCAACCAGGGTTTCAACCTACTTTTAGGGTTTCTAAGATTAGGGTTTCTGACTAGGCTTTAGGGTTAGGGTTTCCGACTAGGGTTTCCAACCAGTCTTGGGATCGCTAATTAGGGTTTCAAACTAGGGTTAGGGTTTCCGATTAGGGTTTTAAAACCTGGTTAGGGTTTCGAACTGGGTTTTAAAACTAGGGTTAGGGTTTCCAACCAGGGTTTCAACCTACTTTTAGGGTTTCTAAGATTAGGGTTTCTGACTAGGCTTTAGGGTTAGGGTTTCCGACTAGGGTTTCCAACCAGTCTTGGGATCGCTAATTAGGGTTTCAAACTAGGGTTAGGGTTTCCGATTAGGGTTTTAAAACCTGGTTAGGGTTTCGAACTGGGTTTTAAAACTAGGGTTAGGGTTTCCAACCAGGGTTTCAACCTACTTTTAGGGTTTCTAAGATTAGGGTTTCTGACTAGGCTTTAGGGTTAGGGTTTCCGACTAGGGTTTCCAACCAGTCTTGGGATCGCTAATTAGGGTTTCAAACTAGGGTTAGGGTTTCCGATTAGGGTTTTAAAACCTGGTTAGGGTTTCGAACTGGGTTTTAAAACTAGGGTTAGGGTTTCCAACCAGGGTTTAAACCTACTTTTAGGGTTTCTAAGATTAGGGTTTCTGACTAGGCTTTAGGGTTAGGGTTTCCGACTAGGGTTTCCAACCAGTCTTGGGATCGCTAATTAGGGTTTCAAACTAGGGTTAGGGTTTCCGATTAGGGTTTTAAAACCTGGTTAGGGTTTCGAACTGGGTTTTAAAACTAGGGTTAGGGTTTCCAACCAGGGTTTCAACCTACTTTTAGGGTTTCTAAGATTAGGGTTTCTGACTAGGCTTTAGGGTTAGGGTTTCCGACTAGGGTTTCCAACCAGTCTTGGGATCGCTAATTAGGGTTTCAAACTAGGGTTAGGGTTTCCGATTAGGGTTTTAAAACCTGGTTAGGGTTTCGAACTGGGTTTTAAAACTAGGGTTAGGGTTTCCAACCAGGGTTTCAACCTACTTTTAGGGTTTCTAAGATTAGGGTTTCTGACTAGGCTTTAGGGTTAGGGTTTCCGACTAGGGTTTCCAACCAGTCTTGGGATCGCTAATTAGGGTTTCAAACTAGGGTTAGGGTTTCCGATTAGGGTTTTAAAACCTGGTTAGGGTTTCGAACTGGGTTTTAAAACTAGGGTTAGGGTTTCCAACCAGGGTTTCAACCTACTTTTAGGGTTTCTAAGATTAGGGTTTCTGACTAGGCTTTAGGGTTAGGGTTTCCGACTAGGGTTTCCAACCAGTCTTGGGATCGCTAATTAGGGTTTCAAACTAGGGTTAGGGTTTCCGATTAGGGTTTTAAAACCTGGTTAGGGTTTCGAACTGGGTTTTAAAACTAGGGTTAGGGTTTCCAACCAGGGTTTCAACCTACTTTTAGGGTTTCTAAGATTAGGGTTTCTGACTAGGCTTTAGGGTTAGGGTTTCCGACTAGGGTTTCCAACCAGTCTTGGGATCGCTAATTAGGGTTTCAAACTAGGGTTAGGGTTTCCGATTAGGGTTTTAAAACCTGGTTAGGGTTTCGAACTGGGTTTTAAAACTAGGGTTAGGGTTTCCAACCAGGGTTTCAACCTACTTTTAGGGTTTCTAAGATTAGGGTTTCTGACTAGGCTTTAGGGTTAGGGTTTCCGACTAGGGTTTCCAACCAGTCTTGGGATCGCTAATTAGGGTTTCAAACTAGGGTTAGGGTTTCCGATTAGGGTTTTAAAACCTGGTTAGGGTTTCGAACTGGGTTTTAAAACTAGGGTTAGGGTTTCCAACCAGGGTTTCAACCTACTTTTAGGGTTTCTAAGATTAGGGTTTCTGACTAGGCTTTAGGGTTAGGGTTTCCGACTAGGGTTTCCAACCAGTCTTGGGATCGCTAATTAGGGTTTCAAACTAGGGTTAGGGTTTCCGATTAGGGTTTTAAAACCTGGTTAGGGTTTCGAACTGGGTTTTAAAACTAGGGTTAGGGTTTTCAACCAGGGTTTCAACCTACTTTTAGGGTTTCTAAGATTAGGGTTTCTGACTAGGCTTTAGGGTTAGGGTTTCCGACTAGGGTTTCCAACCAGTCTTGGGATCGCTAATTAGGGTTTCAAACTAGGGTTAGGGTTTCCGATTAGGGTTTTAAAACCTGGTTAGGGTTTCGAACTGGGTTTTAAAACTAGGGTTAGGGTTTCCAACCAGGGTTTCAACCTACTTTTAGGGTTTCTAAGATTAGGGTTTCTGACTAGGCTTTAGGGTTAGGGTTTCTGACTAGGGTTTCCAACCAGTCTTGGGATCGCTAATTAGGGTTTCAAACTAGGGTTAGGGTTTCCGATTAGGGTTTTAAAACCTGGTTAGGGTTTCGAACTGGGTTTTAAAACTAGGGTTAGGGTTTCCAACCAGGGTTTCAACCTACTTTTAGGGTTTCTAAGATTAGGGTTTCTGACTAGGCTTTAGGGTTAGGGTTTCCGACTAGGGTTTCCAACCAGTCTTGGGATCGCTAATTAGGGTTTCAAACTAGGGTTAGGGTTTCCGATTAGGGTTTTAAAACCTGGTTAGGGTTTCGAACTGGGTTTTAAAACTAGGGTTAGGGTTTCCAACCAGGGTTTCAACCTACTTTTAGGGTTTCTAAGATTAGGGTTTCTGACTAGGCTTTAGGGTTAGGGTTTCCGACTAGGGTTTCCAACCAGTCTTGGGATCGCTAATTAGGGTTTCAAACTAGGGTTAGGGTTTCCGATTAGGGTTTTAAAACCTGGTTAGGGTTTCGAACTGGGTTTTAAAACTAGGGTTAGGGTTTCCAACCAGGGTTTCAACCTACTTTTAGGGTTTCTAAGATTAGGGTTTCTGACTAGGCTTTAGGGTTAGGGTTTCCGACTAGGGTTTCCAACCAGTCTTGGGATCGCTAATTAGGGTTTCAAACTAGGGTTAGGGTTTCCGATTAGGGTTTTAAAACCTGGTTAGGGTTTCGAACTGGGTTTTAAAACTAGGGTTAGGGTTTCCAACCAGGGTTTCAACCTACTTTTAGGGTTTCTAAGATTAGGGTTTCTGACTAGGCTTTAGGGTTAGGGTTTCCGACTAGGGTTTCCAACCAGTCTTGGGATCGCTAATTAGGGTTTCAAACTAGGGTTAGGGTTTCCGATTAGGGTTTTAAAACCTGGTTAGGGTTTCGAACTGGGTTTTAAAACTAGGGTTAGGGTTTCCAACCAGGGTTTCAACCTACTTTTAGGGTTTCTTAGATTAGGGTTTCTGACTAGGCTTTAGGGTTAGGGTTTCCGACTAGGGTTTCCAACCAGTCTTGGGATCGCTAATTAGGGTTTCAAACTAGGGTTAGGGTTTCCGATTAGGGTTTTAAAACCTGGTTAGGGTTTCGAACTGGGTTTTAAAACTAGGGTTAGGGTTTCCAACCAGGGTTTCAACCTACTTTTAGGGTTTCTAAGATTAGGGTTTCTGACTAGGCTTTAGGGTTAGGGTTTCCGACTAGGGTTTCCAACCAGTCTTGGGATCGCTAATTAGGGTTTCAAACTAGGGTTAGGGTTTCCGATTAGGGTTTTAAAACCTGGTTAGGGTTTCGAACTGGGTTTTAAAACTAGGGTTAGGGTTTCCAACCAGGGTTTCAACCTACTTTTAGGGTTTCTAAGATTAGGGTTTCTGACTAGGCTTTAGGGTTAGGGTTTCCGACTAGGGTTTTCCAACCAGTCTTGGGATCGCTAATTAGGGTTTCAAACTAGGGTTAGGGTTTCCGATTAGGGTTTTAAAACCTGGTTAGGGTTTCGAACTGGGTTTTAAAACTAGGGTTAGGGTTTCCAACCAGGGTTTCAACCTACTTTTAGGGTTTCTAAGATTAGGGTTTCTGACTAGGCTTTAGGGTTAGGGTTTCCGACTAGGGTTTCCAACCAGTCTTGGGATCGCTAATTAGGGTTTCAAACTAGGGTTAGGGTTTCCGATTAGGGTTTTAAAACCTGGTTAGGGTTTCGAACTGGGTTTTAAAACTAGGGTTAGGGTTTCCAACCAGGGTTTCAACCTACTTTTAGGGTTTCTAAGATTAGGGTTTCTGACTAGGCTTTAGGGTTAGGGTTTCCGACTAGGGTTTTCCAACCAGTCTTGGGATCGCTAATTAGGGTTTCAAACTAGGGTTAGGGTTTCCGATTAGGGTTTTAAAACCTGGTTAGGGTTTCGAACTGGGTTTTAAAACTAGGGTTAGGGTTTCCAACCAGGGTTTCAACCTACTTTTAGGGTTTCTAAGATTAGGGTTTCTGACTAGGCTTTAGGGTTAGGGTTTCCGACTAGGGTTTCCAACCAGTCTTGGGATCGCTAATTAGGGTTTCAAACTAGGGTTAGGGTTTCCGATTAGGGTTTTAAAACCTGGTTAGGGTTTCGAACTGGGTTTTAAAACTAGGGTTAGGGTTTCCAACCAGGGTTTCAACCTACTTTTAGGGTTTCTAAGATTAGGGTTTCTGACTAGGCTTTAGGGTTAGGGTTTCCGACTAGGGTTTCCAACCAGTCTTGGGATCGCTAATTAGGGTTTCAAACTAGGGTTAGGGTTTCCGATTAGGGTTTTAAAACCTGGTTAGGGTTTCGAACTGGGTTTTAAAACTAGGGTTAGGGTTTCCAACCAGGGTTTCAACCTACTTTTAGGGTTTCTAAGATTAGGGTTTCTGACTAGGCTTTAGGGTTAGGGTTTCCGACTAGGGTTTCCAACCAGTCTTGGGATCGCTAATTAGGGTTTCAAACTAGGGTTAGGGTTTCCGATTAGGGTTTTAAAACCTGGTTAGGGTTTCGAACTGGGTTTTAAAACTAGGGTTAGGGTTTCCAACCAGGGTTTCAACCTACTTTTAGGGTTTCTAAGATTAGGGTTTCTGACTAGGCTTTAGGGTTAGGGTTTCCGACTAGGGTTTTCCAACCAGTCTTGGGATCGCTAATTAGGGTTTCAAACTAGGGTTAGGGTTTCCGACTAGGGTTTTAAAACCTGGTTAGGGTTTCGAACTGGGTTTTAAAACTAGGGTTAGGGTTTCCAACCAGGGTTTCAACCTACTTTTAGGGTTTCTAAGATTAGGGTTTCTGACTAGGCTTTAGGGTTAGGGTTTCCGACTAGGGTTTTCCAACCAGTCTTGGGATCGCTAATTAGGGTTTCAAACTAGGGTTAGGGTTTCCGACTAGGGTTTTAAAACCTGGTTAGGGTTTCGAACTGGGTTTTAAAACTAGGGTTAGGGTTTCCAACCAGGGTTTCAACCTACTTTTAGGGTTTCTAAGATTAGGGTTTCTGACTAGGCTTTAGGGTTAGGGTTTCCGACTAGGGTTTCCAACCAGTCTTGGGATCGCTAATTAGGGTTTCAAACTAGGGTTAGGGTTTCCAATTAGGGTTTTAAAACCTGGTTAGGGTTTCGAACTGGGTTTTAAAACTAGGGTTAGGGTTTCCAACCAGGGTTTCAACCTACTTTTAGGGTTTCTAAGATTAGGGTTTCTGACTAGGCTTTAGGGTTAGGGTTTCCGACTAGGGTTTCCAACCAGTCTTGGGATCGCTAATTAGGGTTTCAAACTAGGGTTAGGGTTTCCGATTAGGGTTTTAAAACCTGGTTAGGGTTTCGAACTGGGTTTTAAAACTAGGGTTAGGGTTTCCAACCAGGGTTTCAACCTACTTTTAGGGTTTCTAAGATTAGGGTTTCTGACTAGGCTTTAGGGTTAGGGTTTCCGACTAGGGTTTCCAACCAGTCTTGGGATCGCTAATTAGGGTTTCAAACTAGGGTTAGGGTTTCCGATTAGGGTTTTAAAACCTGGTTAGGGTTTCGAACTGGGTTTTAAAACTAGGGTTAGGGTTTCCAACCAGGGTTTCAACCTACTTTTAGGGTTTCTAAGATTAGGGTTTCTGACTAGGCTTTAGGGTTAGGGTTTCCGACTAGGGTTTCCAACCAGTCTTGGGATCGCTAATTAGGGTTTCAAACTAGGGTTAGGGTTTCCGATTAGGGTTTTAAAACCTGGTTAGGGTTTCGAACTGGGTTTTAAAACTAGGGTTAGGGTTTCCAACCAGGGTTTCAACCTACTTTTAGGGTTTCTAAGATTAGGGTTTCTGACTAGGCTTTAGGGTTAGGGTTTCCGACTAGGGTTTTCCAACCAGTCTTGGGATCGCTAATTAGGGTTTCAAACTAGGGTTAGGGTTTCCGACTAGGGTTTTAAAACCTGGTTAGGGTTTCGAACTGGGTTTTAAAACTAGGGTTAGGGTTTCCAACCAGGGTTTCAACCTACTTTTAGGGTTTCTAAGATTTGGGTTTCTGACTAGGCTTTAGGGTTAGGGTTTCCGACTAGGGTTTTCCAACCAGTCTTGGGATCGCTAATTAGGGTTTCAAACTAGGGTTAGGGTTTCCGACTAGGGTTTTAAAACCTGGTTAGGGTTTCGAACTGGGTTTTAAAACTAGGGTTAGGGTTTCCAACCAGGGTTTCAACCTACTTTTAGGGTTTCTAAGATTAGGGTTTCTGACTAGGCTTTAGGGTTAGGGTTTCCGACTAGGGTTTCCAACCAGTCTTGGGATCGCTAATTAGGGTTTCAAACTAGGGTTAGGGTTTCCGATTAGGGTTTTAAAACCTGGTTAGGGTTTCGAACTGGGTTTTAAAACTAGGGTTAGGGTTTCCAACCAGGGTTTCAACCTACTTTTAGGGTTTCTAAGATTAGGGTTTCTGACTAGGCTTTAGGGTTAGGGTTTCCGACTAGGGTTTCCAACCAGTCTTGGGATCGCTAATTAGGGTTTCAAACTAGGGTTAGGGTTTCCGATTAGGGTTTTAAAACCTGGTTAGGGTTTCGAACTGGGTTTTAAAACTAGGGTTAGGGTTTCCAACCAGGGTTTCAACCTACTTTTAGGGTTTCTAAGATTAGGGTTTCTGACTAGGCTTTAGGGTTAGGGTTTCCGACTAGGGTTTCCAACCAGTCTTGGGATCGCTAATTAGGGTTTCAAACTAGGGTTAGGGTTTCCGATTAGGGTTTTAAAACCTGGTTAGGGTTTCGAACTGGGTTTTAAAACTAGGGTTAGGGTTTCCAACCAGGGTTTCAACCTACTTTTAGGGTTTCTAAGATTAGGGTTTCTGACTAGGCTTTAGGGTTAGGGTTTCCGACTAGGGTTTCCAACCAGTCTTGGGATCGCTAATTAGGGTTTCAAACTAGGGTTAGGGTTTCCGATTAGGGTTTTAAAACCTGGTTAGGGTTTCGAACTGGGTTTTAAAACTAGGGTTAGGGTTTCCAACCAGGGTTTCAACCTACTTTTTAGGGTTTCTAAGATTAGGGTCTTCTTAAAGGCACATAATGCGCATGAATATTTTTCATATTTTCCATCGAATTTATGCTTACAACGGGCATTCTCATTGGTTGCCAATTGCTCAACTTTGCTGAAAGCCTCACATTCATTTTGCATTGCACTTGTCCTGATTCGGGTCACGGAGGAACCTATTCCAACTGATTTTGGAGGATAACTGAACCAGGAACCTCTCGTCTGCGAGCCAGATGTGCTAACCACTGTAGCGCTGTGCTGTCATTGGTCCAAAGGATGGTGATGAATTCATTATGAATTAGTAAGGCACAAGTACCTCCGTACGTGATTGGAGAGGTCCTCTGAGGAACTCGAGCCACGCACTGATTGGGCCTCCGCTGGAAGTTTCTTATATAAAAGGGATTAGAAACAAATGTTTTCACTCATGTGGATATAATCAAGTCCGGAGCTCTGCGGCTAGTTTTTCAGCTGAGCTGCCAAAGAGGAGGGCTGGGGGTCACTTTCCAGTTCCCGGAACTCGCCGCAAGGAGTGAACATCGCTGGATGTGAACAGTGTGGCAAAAAAGGCGGTGCACACATGATAGGACGGACATATCGTCTTCATTTTCTTTTCTGTTTTTTATGTTGGCGTCTGGCAGGAACCCTCGGTGAGCCCATCTGCTTTGAATTACCAATGGAAGATGATGTTAACCTTCTTCCTGTCCATTAGGTCCTACACATGCAATGTCAAAACATCCTTCGTTTTGCGACTACAACACTCACAGGCTTTCTTTCACTCCTTCTTTGAGGGGAGGTTATTTACATTTAGAATCGCTTTTTTTTTTTTTTTATAAGTGAAAGCATTTGAGTGAAAAGCTACTTGATTTAAGGTCATCTTGTGGTACATATTGGATATCAATTCAAATGTTTGAGGGAAAGTCATCCCCGCATAGTCGGCCGAGTTCATGATTCTCTGATTCATCGTTTTGTTTTTGTCAATGAAAGCTAACTAGTCAATGAGAAATCCCTCCTTTCAACTTCAACAAGGAAGCCAAAGCTTCGCACTTAACTGTGTTAGCATGAGCCACATTCTTTTAATTAAAAAACTAAAAAAGTTCTCAAGCTACTCTATAAAATAAAATTGAGTGAAGCTCAGCCTTTGGCTCGTGAATATTATAGTTAGCTCGCAATGTGCTTTTGGTGTCATGACAAATTCATTAACAAATATATTAAAATAAAAACAAATTGCCAGGGTGAAAGACGGCAATTTTTCAGCTGGTCTCAAGTTTGACACCTCTCTCCGAAAGCCTATGAAACCTTTGTACGAATCCAAAGTAATTATTTTGACTGTGGGGTGCCACATTTTGTTGTTGTTTATGGAATAAGAACAAAGCCTATTAATCCAACCGGTTTCATCCATTTTCTGAGCTGACCTTTTATTTGACATTGCCCCCTATTTTTGATTGAAGTTGACATTAAAGTACCCTCACGTGACTCAACCCTGAAAGAAGCTGTATTAAAGTGCTTCATATTTCATGACGCAAAATTATTCAGAGTATTGTGTTTAAATCCGAACACAACTCAGCGGGGGCACAAGGAACATATTGGAACATTTTTGATTTGGGTTCCACTTGAAATCTAAGGCTTACGTTACCTTGGGAACATCGATGGAGACCTCCCTCATGGCACTGGGCTTCACCACTGACATGGCCCACTGCAAGTCGGACAAAGTGACGGTCACGTTGCCCATCAGCTGCTGGTCTGACGGGTTGTCAGATGCTCCGATCGCTCGTCTCAGTGCATTTAAACCTGCAGAAAAGACAATTAGTGTTGACTGCACTTTGGTTGGCATCTTATTCCTTTGCATGCAGCATAACCGCGAAATGCTGCTTCACCATGTTTGCTTTGAACGTTGGGCTCCACTAATTGACCCTAGTCTGGAGACCCCAGGGTTCAACTCAGTTTATTTTCCATTTCGTCAATGTAATCACACGCTACACCCTTCAGATATTTCCAAGACCAGTCGCACAAGTTTAAAGGCAAATCTACAGCTGACTGGAAGCTAGTGTAAAGCCTTTAGATCTGGAGTAATATATTCTGATCCCTTTGTTCTGGTCACAACGAGCTGGAATATTCTGAATGAGCTGCTGCTGTTTGATGCTGTTTTGAGTGAGTCCAATCAGAAGACAGATACAATAATCAAGTCTACTGGAGATATAAAAAGCATCGTTAGAACTCACTGGTCAGGTCACTTTTAAAGCCCCGGAAAGAGAGGCACTGTTACTAGTTTTTAGGTGTTGTATTCATCTCATGGGATCATAATCTAAGAGGATTCTTTAAATACCAATTTAATTAAAAGCAAAGACTGGAAAAAAAGATTTGAATTGTTGCCTTCAAATACAGTAGGCCATTAACCTGACAAAGAGCAACGGCAAGGAAGTGGGACTTGTTTACGACGTTGTGACTCGAGGCATTTCATCCCGGCTCCAACATTTAATCCAATTTAAACTCAAAAGCATTTGGGCGGCTACGCGATGCGACCGTACACGCCGGGCAAATTCAAACCAAATGAAGGCTAATTCCCCCTTTTTGACATACTAAGTGGGAAGCGCATGAGGTTTGAATAGGAGACATCAGCATTAAAGCTGGGAGGAGACAGGCAAAACATTGATGTGTCACTATCAAAACTCAGCCTTTGTTCGCCACACAAAAGAAGTCACGGGAAAGCGCTTAAGAAGAAACTAGCGAGGCGACGAGTGAGTTTTCACGCACAAAGCAGAGGATGTCTGGAAGAAAGAGCGTATTTATTCGCAGGAAAAGGTTTTTAGGAGCACAAAAGAGACAACTCTTGGCTGGAAAATTCCATGAAAGCAGGAGAAGTTATTTCAAACGTTCACGATGGACAGAAGGAACGCGCAGTTTGTTTCACGGTGGAACTATTTCAAGTCTCGGATAGTGGGGTATTCACCGCCCCGGCATAAACGTCGGCGTACACTTATATTTATGATAGTTCGCGGTTGCTATGAAGTTGACGTTGCAGATGGATTGTGAGGTTTTAGAGAGACAATGATTTCACACTCCAAACAAAATTTCAGCAGCATTCCATCAGTCATACGCAGTCGGGGATCAACCAGGTCGAGAGGTAGCGACTACCATCAATTCAAAATAATTGTTGGGATTACCGCAGGATTGCAATGCTTAATCAATTAACCAACGATTCAATTATCCAATTCGTCCTTCAACATTTTTAATTAATCGTTTCATATAGCGGCTCGGTGGGGCACTGGTTAGCACGTCCGCCTCACAGTTAGGGGATGAGAGTTTGATTCCACCTCCGGCCTCCCTGTATGCAGTTTGCATGTTCTCCCCGTGCTTGTGTGGGGTTTTTTCCGGGAACTCTGGTTTCCTCCCCCAAAAACATGCTTGGTAGGCCAATTGAGCACTCCAAATTGCTTCTAGGTGTGAGTGTGGATGGTTGTTTGTCTCTGCCGACTGCTGGGATAGGCTCCAGCACGCCCGCGACCCCTGTGAGGACAAGCGGTATCGAAAATGCACCGCCAATTTGACCAAATGTCCAAACAGGTTCTTTTTTTAAAAACATGATTTATCAATTAATCGTCAACGTAATCAACAGATGAATCGATTATCAAAACAATCATCAGTTGGGTTATTAAACAGTGTCGTCAGTATATGACAATTTGTTTTACTCGCGTTTTTTTTTCTATTTGTTGGCATGTTTGTCAAACTAGTTATTAAGTTATTAACGTAAATGGGACCGTATCTGCATGGTACACACCAAACAGTCTGTCTCAGATCTGAACTTGATTTTTTATTTATTTCATATGCTACTGCCTTTTTTGTTTGATGCAGAACACGGTGGATTTGCCAGGTTGCATACCTGAGCACACGCCAAACCCGCTCAAGGTTAGTGCTCTACAATTCCAAGAAAGGATTGAAAACCAATGAGAAAAATAGTCTTTTTTGCAGCCATGACAGGATGTGGGCAAATGCATACAGCCCAATTTATATGTGGTGTGTGTGTGTGTGTGTGTGTGTGTGTGTGTGTGTGTGTGTGTGTGTGTGTGTGTGTGTGTGTGTGTGTGTGTGTGTGTGTGTGCGCGCGTCCAAATTCAACCTTGTTAAGAGTTATGTTTGAAGGCTAGTCCTTTAATCAATCATTTTTAATTGTATCAATTTAATTGACATGGCAACAGAGGCTGAAATTCGACTGCACAAAAAAAAAAATCTAACATGCTGAACACGTACGGGAAGCAGCACAACTGGGAGAAGTGCTACAAAGCGGAAGGAAAAGACTATTAGGTATAAATGACGACAAGTTTATCGAACATATCCAGTATTTGGTAATAGATGTACTGTTTTTCCAGACTAAGTCGCTCTGGAATACAAGTCGCACTAGCCATAAAATGCATAATAAAGAAGAAAAAGAAATATAAGTCACACTGGAGTATAAGTTGCATTTTTGGGGGAAATGTATTTGATAAAACACCACACCAAGAACAGACATGTCATCTTGGCAATTTAAAATAAAAATAGAATCGAAGCAACAACAGGCTGAATAATTGTACGGTATGCTAACGTTACATGACACAAAATCAAGCAACTGAGAAAAAGAGCTTGAAATGAATTAAAGTCGACTTAAATCACATGAACATAACATATTAAGAGTTATTCAGATAACTATAGCATAAATATCATGCTGACAAGTTTATCGAACCATCCGTGTCACTCCAAATCATTAAATCCAACAAAATCTTCATCCTGTGTCAGTTTTAAACAACTCCACTAACACCTGAGGTAGAAGATGCAGCACTTCCTCTTCTACGTGGCTTACGTCAGACTCATGGTCAGTTGCAGTTCCAATTATTCCACAGGGCTAGAGCGCCCTCATGTGGTTTAGTGTGAAAAAAAATGTGAAATGTGTAAATAATTTCACACACAAGTCGTTCCTGAGTCTAAGTCGTACCTTGGCCAATCTATGAAAAAAAAACGTGATTTATAGTCCAGAAAATATGGTAGGTTAGTGCTTCTGATCGATATGAGAAGCACAGGAGGCCTCGTTGCCCCACCACTGGTTGGTACTAAACGAACGAGAAACAACGTGAGATAAGGAAAGGAAAATTCTTCACTAAAGAAAGCAGCCTCGTTTTATAACTCTGAATTAAACCCTGCACGTGGACAATGATTAGTAGTTCCAAAGCCATCCTGCAACTGCGTTTCAATCCCACAGTTGGATAACCGTATATTAGCGACAACCATTTCCAGCGCACGTGTTGGCCTTCCTGCTCAGAGGCAGCGGGGTTCTCAGTGTGGCAAATTTTGAAGTGGTACGGACGGGCCGGGAGCCAGCATGCAGTCACCGGGAGGGGGGGCTGCATCCTGTTTGCAATTTCCAGCTTGAGGTGAGGGAAACGTGGCGACAAACACAATGAATGCAGGTTTGTCAACAACAAGTCAAATTGGGGTCAGCGTGTTTCTTCCAATCGAGTACGAGATCCCCCTCGAGGGTGCCGCATCTCCTCAGTCAAAAAACGACAACGACGCTAACATCGCTTTGCTTGCACAAAAAACATCTGGTCTGAGTGGAAGCGAGCTGGCGAGGCAGGATGTGGAAAGAAGACGGAGTGAGGCAGGAGATGTGGCGTACCGGCTCCAACGCACAACATGTGCACTTAACCCCCCAAGGCGGCAGATCCCGGCGCTGAGACAGTGGCGGTAGTAGCGGTAGCGGCTTCCGCCCAAGAGAAGACGTTGCCATCACAAACACATTTGGGAAATGTTCTCTACCATGCATGTTTTTTGGATGTGGGAGGAAACCAGAGTGCTAATTACAAGAACATTTAGCTACCTGTGACCGAGAAAAATGAACAAGCATTAATAACCAACTCTGTACTTCTAAAGTTGGACCACTTGTTTTGCAAATGTCCTTTCTTGCATATTCTGATCCCACTCAATCTCTGGAAAGAATTGGGAGTGCACATAAGGTTCAAATTAAAGTGTGTTGTGCTGTCGCTGGCCCCCCACCCCCTTTTTTTTTTTTTTCCTCCCCTCTGCCTGTCTTCCTTCCCATCGGATGTTTTCATAACCAAACCAAATGTGTGCTCTGAGTAGGCCAAAAGCCAAAAATGTTGGAGTCACATTGTTGAATTGAGTTTCCGCTGCCCTGCAGGCATCCGTCAATCTCGTCACAAGCTCTATTAGGATTGCCCAATAGTAAAAGGTGACATTCACGAGTTGTGCTTATCCACCGCTACGATCCAAAGTATAGACCCTATAGACTGGAATTCATTCACAATTTTTGGACTGGATTTGTGTTCTTCATCTAATATTTTTTCTAAATTTTTACTGCTCACTAAGGTTTTTCAGTACCCCCTATTTTTGCATTTTTTTTATTTAATATTTGATCATTTCTTTTCTTATAATATTTCCCAGCTTTGGGCTAACATTTGTTTTATTTCAAATATTTGTGAGGAGTATTTGTTTTTTCAATTCCCTAGTATTGATGTGCTTTTTGTTTCATATAAAAAAACAATCCAAGACTTTTGTGTGACTTGACTAATGGTAGTCAAGTGATGTCAAAATGTGTTTCTATTGCTCAAGAGCATGTGGAGGGACAACGTCTCTTGAGGAAATTGCTGAATATTTACAATAAGAATAATAATACAACCGCAGGAACGTATTCATGACTTGCTCGGGCTTCCGGAATACCTGTGCGGTATTTACAAAAGACAACATCTGCTTTCTCCTGAAACACCGGCTGTATTTAGTATTATTTACAAATATTTGTGAGTTTTTCAATCTAATTGTTTGACATCCCCGAGAGCACAATGTAGGCCAAATCGAGCTCCTCCCGCATACTTTCCTGCATGCATCTGCCTTTTAATTTCCTTTCCGCCGTTTAACTGTTTTAACTGAAGCATGTTAGCCAAATAATTTGGGAGGGGGGGGTGGGCGGGGGAGCAAATTACTTTTAGTTGTAAAGTTAGGGAAGTAAATCTTTCTGTTTATTATTGCTCATAATCAAGTTTACGACCACCCTTTTTTTTGTTTTGGTGGGCTTTCCCTATTTACAGATGCTTGTAAACAGCGGGGCCTGGATGTGGCACAAACTAAACAAGGTCGTGCACGCATACACACACGGACCAATTGAGTCCATCCAGCTAGACACCAACAGACCACATGATGGCTTCAAATTTCCAATGCAACATCTTCTACTTTCCTTTTCCTGATGCACTATCTTGAAATAATAACTTCATAAAAAATAAAATAAAAACAGCGGCTTATATCTGGGAGGGTCTTTTTGGATTCAATTTTTTTCTTCTTGAGCGAGATATCATTTACTCTCTTCAATTTAGAAGCTCATTTCTATGCGAAGACAAGATGTAGAGAATGCAATATGGCCAGCTGACTGAGTCCACAATTGAATCAAGCATGTCCCAAAAATGCAACCATCCACCTGCAGTCATTACATAGCTTCCATTGATCCCAAAATAAATACCTCGACTGTATCCAGACCTGTACCTAGATCCTTGAAAACCTGCCAGTCACGGCAATTTACAGCAAAAACGTGCTCTCGGACCACCCAGGACGCATACACACATATACTAAGTCAGAATGTGTGTCATTTGGGTGTGTGTGAAGAGTTGTGGGTGAGGAGGGGGAGGATGAGGAGAAGGAAGAGGACGTGGTTTTGGTGGTTTATGTCTTTGGGAGTGCAATACCACGGAAACCCCCAACTTCCTTTTATGTCAATATCAACACACGAAATTTAAAACACAAGTCATTCTGGAAGGAGGATGCCAGCAGTGATTATGGTTTGGAGGCGCTACAGCATAAAAAGGTGAGGTCAAGAGATGGAACCGTGGTCAAACCATTAGGTACACCTGCATGAAAGTCACTTAAAATAACACAGGTGACCAATATTCATTTTTCATTGGTGGGGTGGTAGTCAGTCATATTGTCGGAATAGCCGTGTAAAATTTGACTTATTCCACCACAATTTGAGCTGAAATAATGTTATAACAAGTAAGCTGTATTTCAATCAAATATAAAAAAATTCAAGAATAAAAAGAAAATCTTTTTTGCAATTTGCCACTCCTGTTGTGCAGAAATCACTTGCAACTATCCTTACCAGCTTCTTTGCAAACAGCAGCAAGGTCTGCACCAACATATCCGTGAGCGGCGTCAGCCAGCCGTTCCACTTCCTGCGTGGTTGCGCCGCATGGGACTGAGCTTAGATGCTTGTGCAGAATATCGGCACGCTCGGCAGGACCGGGAATTCCAACCTGCCGGCGGGTATTGCGGTTAGTGACCATACCATTGCGTCCTCGTACCGGTACAATAGGAAGCGATATTTGCATAAATCGGGAATGTTTTGTATTTAGAGATCATTTTACATCACACATGGCATTGCAATGAGCATATCTAAAATAAAGGTGGCTAGAATATAGCCTTAAAAAACTCTAAAAAAACATTGTACTTCTGTATTGATAAAAATGCAGTTTGAGGAGAAATTTTCCATCAGGTACCTCCAGCTCCTTGTCAAAGCGTCCAGGTCGCCTCAATGCCGGATCAAGAGCATGAGGCCGATTAGTGGCCCCTAGAACCAGAAGCTGTCCCGAGTGGCCCTCCTAGACAGAATCAAGAATTATTCTAAATATGCAAATACAATGATAATCAATAGGGGTTCAAGTTGTGTAAATGTGGCAAAAATATATGTATTATGTCAAATTTTAAAGCAAGAGGGAGAGTCTTAAAATCCTGACAAGCCACAGAGCAGCACTGATAGGTTCCAATGGACTAAATTCTGCATAGCTTGAACAAAAAGTCATATAAACACTATTATTACGTAATAATAAATATTTAAATGGAATAATTTGCATTTCTCCTGAGCAAAAACTTCTTTTCATATTTAATTATATGCACATACCTATTTCTAAATCCATTTATCTATGCATTCATCCATCAACACTGCTTATCCATTGTAGTCTAATAAAAATCAGTGCTTACAGAAACCTTTTTCGAAGGTGAAATTAAATTATGATGTATAGAAAAAATATTTCAAACAATTTCTCTTTTATAAGTGTAACTTAACAATAAAGCACCTGTATACTGTATGTCGCCCGTGATGCTGCAAAATGTTATGGAAAAAAAAAAAAGCTCACACTGCCTTGCGAGTCTGAATGTCTCGATTGCTAAATGAGGAGGATGAGTGCTCCTCCTTTGGCTGAGATTCTACCCCAGTAAGCCATAATGAAGGCAGGAATGAAGGAGGAGGAGGAGGAAGTGATTTGTCCAACAGACCAACCATAACCTTGATCCTCTGGACAGGAAGTCTTATAGCACCTCTGAAAACAACTACTCCTAGCTGATAATCGTCCGGTCGCGGTGACCCGAGAACTCTATTGTGTGTGTGCATGCGTGCGTGCGATCGAGTCCAACAAACCAGCATAATGTCTTAAGCAGTCCAAACTACGACATGTGCCAAACAATGGCCTCACGATACATGCCTGAAAGTGTCAGTGTACATCAGTGGGAGGACAAGGTAAAAGTGCAAGGTTGGGACCCGGTCTTGAAAGGATACTTACGGATCCGATCCCATCCATGAGAGTCAGGAGGGACGCCACCGCTCGCTTCTCCACCTCGTTCTGCGCGCCCTCTCGTTTGGGACAAAGAGCATCCAGCTCGTCGATGAAGATGATGGAAGGCGTCCTGTCAAACAAGGAGACACGCAAATTGTATGAATAGATTTAATATTAGGGAAATAAACACATGAAGAGAATTCATTATTTCATCAGAAAAATAAATAAATAAATAGATAAATAAATAAAGTGAATAATTAAGAAATGTTACGAGTATAAAGTAAAAACATAATACAATATATACAAAAACGTAAAAACATTGTCAATATAACCCTTAACACAACTTTAAAAAAGGCAATTCTACTCCAGTCCTGTAGGGGTGATAATGCCCATAACAAAGTGATGCAGACAAATCGCAAAAAAGTGAAAACAGTCCTACATGTGTACCTAAAAGTTACCTTTTTGCTGCCTCCGTAAATATTTGCCTCAGCTTCTCCTCAGTTTCACCATAGAACCTGATGAAGAAAATGACCAGCCGACTCAAATGATATGATAGTAACGACAGGGAGTTTGGCATTTGCTTAGCATGAGCCTTACTTGCTCATGATTTCTGGCCCATTGATCACCGTCATGTGAGCGCCCACCTCGTTGGCAATGGCTCGTCCAATCATGGTCTTTCCCGTGCCGGGAGGTCCATACAGAAGAATTCCTCGGGGAGCAGGGATCCCTGGTGAAGACAAAAACTTGATGTAGAAATTCAGCAAGGGCAAATACAAATAAAAAAAAATTAAATAGGAATTTAGAAAAAAAATGAGATTAAAACAACGGCATACGTTTTTCCATGAAAAGTGTCAATATTACACAAGAAAAGTTCAATATTTTGAAGAACAAAAAAATTACAACAAAACCTTCAGAAAGAAACAATTAATTGTGGTAATCCCTCATTTTTCTATGGTTCTTAAACAGTATTTTTCTTTTATGTAATATGAGAGTTTGGTTTTATTTTCATAACTTCTCAAATCTATTCTAGCAATGAGTTGTTTTGAAATCTGCTTATGAACAGAATATAATACTTTTGTTTAAATTGTCATTACATACCATAATTAGAGAAGAGTTGTGGATGTTTGAGAGGCAGCTCTATGGTCTCTCTGATGACATTCAATTGTCTGCTCAGCCCACCAATCATGCTGTATGTCACTTTTGCTCTTTTGGCTTCGGCATCCTTCTGCTTGGCTTTGCCTGAAAAACTAATCTTGGTCGTAGAGGCGAGACTGTAGAAGGTGTCAGTACTCGAAAAACCACCAGAGGGCGCTACAGAGATTTTCGGAGTATATTCTGTGCTAAAGGAACCCTCCAAGCTGGTAGTGGTGGTCTCACAGTCAACAGGGGGGTCGATATGGTTCACGATGGGAGATGCCGGGGAGAGGGGAGGGAGGCAGGAAGTGGGTCGGTGCGGTGTGCTGGCAGCAGGGGTCCCTGGAGGACCCCTTGTATCATCTAAGGCGAGCAGACCGAGTTGGAGGGACAGGTCGGCGGGGGTGGAGTTCAGTTCGGACGGCTCCTCGGTGTCATAGGGAGGACCAGGAGGAGGGAGAGATGGCCTCCGGCAGGCACCGCCGTCTTCTCCTCGTACACTTTCCACGTAAAGACTGCACGGCCGGCCAAAGTACGTGAGGGACACAATTTTGCCGGGAAGAACGATGCTTCCAACTGGGGAGGAAAAAAAAGACATGAAATGAAATCTCCACATTGAAGGCTAATGCTCCTCTTCCTTTCATTTCATAGAAAGGTTGAACATTAAGAGACTAAAATTTAACTCGTATGTGAAATAAACATTTGGAAAGAAACAAAAAAACACTTGAAATTGTACAAAAAAAGTCCATAGTTTAATACATGGAATATATTCAATACTTGAATATTATGAGATTAAATTCCACAGTTCATGAAAAAAGGTGCAATTTTAAAGAAAAGAAAAAACTAAACAGATGTTCAATGAAGTCTGTGAAGGAGCCTTTAAACTGTTTGACACTGTGCTTAAAACTATTTTGTTAATAATTGTTGACGTTATATAATTCTACCCAATACGAGACCAAAAGTTCAATTATATTCAATCCTAAGTGTTGCAAACTTACTTAACGAATTCAGCAAGAAGCTCCTGAACTCGTCCGTGTTTAATTTCTCATCATCAACAGACCTAAGAGAGGAAAAATGCACTCAATGTGACGGCTGCAGTTACACAAACATGACAACAGATGGCAGTCTCTCACTTTCTTTCACGCTGCCCTGTTGTCATGGTAACATGGTAACAAAAAAGTAGCAAATTTCAACGAGAATTTATTTTTAATCTTTTGTCTATTTTGTCAGAATAATGTCTCATATCATTTAGCAAAACACCTAGGAGTTGTTCTAAATTGTTAATTAAAAAAACAAAACATAAAAACATATTTTCTCTTTGGAAGGAGTGGTCTTGAAAAGAAGCTAACCTGGCAGAGAAAATGACTTCCTGGGCTTGAAGTACAGGACCAGTCACAGGCTGAAGCATCACCACATCGCCACATTTCACTTTTAGGTTGCTCTGTGCACACTTGGGGAGGCCCACTTTGCCACTGGGGAACGCGGCCACAGGCCATCCCACACACACCTGTCAACAAGGACAAAACACAAAATGGAAGATCAGAGAACAAAATGCGGAGATGAGAACAAAGAGCAGTGATTTTAACAAGAAATGAAAAGCAATGAATGTTAAATAAAAAAAAAAAATCATAACTAGAAGAAAAAACTATTTATTTACTAAACTAAATATTTTTTAATGAATCATAAGAAAGAAAACTCAGAATACTCTAAGAGTTTGGTTTGGAATTTGTGAGAAAAGACATGTCAAGTCAAGTCAAGTTTATTCATAGATAAGTTACGAAATGTGCAAAATTGTCAATTATTCTCAACATACATCCCCTAATATTAAACTCAGGGGGCAAGGAAAAACTCAAAAAACCCTATTGGGGAAAAACAAGAAACCTTGAGAAGAGACCACAGATGGGAGGGTCCCCCTTCCAGGATGACCAGGCTGCAATGGCTGCAGAGATGTGTACTATTTATATTAACATCAGGACTTTAAAAATATTTTTAAATTTTAGCGACCGCTCTGTCACAATGATGCGACCAGCGCTGTGCAGTTGCGCGGTCGGCGGCGCGCTACGGTTGCGAGTTCGGCGGTGCGCTGCAGTTGCACGATCGGACAAAATTAAGCTCCCTGCGCACTGAGGTCCACTTAAATCTTGGAAAGTACATAAGGACTTTAAAAATATTTTCAAAATTTCAGCGATCGCTCTAATGGGAAAACGTGATTCGGAATTCGAACGATTCACTTCTCGAACAGCCTTCTGGACGAAAACCGAGGCTCCACTGTATTGTGCAAATAAAGTAACATTTTTATGCTGACAAAGACTTTGCTCTATTTTAAGAGAATGAAAAGTACGTATTTTTATAAAGTGGCTTAACAATTGTGATTTTATGAATAAATCCAAAAATTACCAGAATGAATTTTTAATTTGATGAAGGGAGAAAATGTAATTTTGAGATGAGATCAAATGTACCAAGAATTAAGACAGAATTTTACAAGGAGTAAAGTCAACAATTGCAAGAATAAAATTTAAAAGTAGAAGGAAAAAGGCTGCTTTGTAGGATAATAAGCCAGCCTACCTCCTGTCGTCCCGTTTGACTTGTGAGGAGGACGGGTCTGCCGATGCTGACGCCGGCCGACTTTAATGAGTTGAGGCTCAGTTGTGCGAGCATCCATCTGCAACTTTTGGGGGTTTTGTCATCAGCTGTAAAGCGCAAGAAGAAAAGGAACACCTTGTAAAATAATACACGTGGAAAGCATCACCATACACGCTGCATGGTGTCTTGGTTGTTCTAGTCTGCCCCGCAGTTCTATGGTCCAGCGTTAACATCTCTCAAGTAATCCAGATTCAGACAACATTCATGCATTTTCTCTCCAAGTTTCAAGCCGGTGTATAATTATTACCTTTTTCAACAAATTCGATGACAGTCAAAGCGTTGTTGCTTTTACTCTCTTCGTGACCGGAAGTCTCCAAATTGCTCGAGGAACAGGAGTCGTCTCCTTCGTTGATCCGCTTGGATTTGTTTTTATTTTTTTTCGAAGACATAATAACAAGAAAAAATCGGACACATGTGAAAGTAAATGCATGCGTAAACACCGGGCTAAGGATTGCGTCCGGGGTTTAAAGTTGACAGCCGCCCCTTTTACCGTAATGCAACAAAAAAAATGTATAGCCAAATTAAACAGCGACCATCTCATTACTTCTTCAAAAAAAAACATTTTATATTGCAGTTTATCGAATAATGCTTAAAACTGCGTCATTTCCAAGCATTTGAATGTTGATGGTAGGTGTTTTATCCTTTGCCAATCACTAGTTTGCGGTGGGTGAGTCACTGATAGCAACACATGATTGGCTGACTCCGACAAATGACGTCAGTTTTGAAATTGCCTAACAATCGTCCTTCTTCTATGATGCTTTACGGTAATTATGCAACTTCAACAGCGGATGTCGGCGAGTTGGCATAAAAAGGGCTTTTAAAAGCAAGTAAAAGTGACCCAACAATACGAAAACATGGCTGCATCAACCCTACTTTGCAAATTTCGAGTGGTTGGACTTTGTCAGAAGTGGTGTTCCTCTCGTGCGTTCACGTGCCGGGCAGTTGTCAATCAGCTGCAGCGAGGACAGGGTGCCGCAGGTCTGGCCGGCCAAGTAGACCGGTTTGGGGGAGTAACGGTGGACTTGGCGGCCGTTGGTCTACCAGAGGACATCAGCG
This sequence comes from Syngnathus leptorhynchus, assembly GCF_054491065.1. NCBI lineage: Eukaryota > Metazoa > Chordata > Actinopteri > Syngnathiformes > Syngnathidae > Syngnathus > Syngnathus leptorhynchus. The sequence continues at coordinate 8,175,749 of NC_141196.1, forward strand.
AAAGTGCTTTTGCTGACTTATTGACAGGTTTGCTTTTTGCTCATTTCAAAATGATTGAAGTCTCGATCTGTCAATAATTGGATATCCAACTTCAGAAATTGGTGTCAGGAGTGAGATCAGAACATAACTGCTCATCAGAAAGCTCAGTCAGTCTCTCATTCATTATTTCTTTTAGGCCCTTGGCTGGCTGGTTGATAATAGTCATGAGTTGCATTGACTGCGAGAAGACTTTGACTAAGAACAATTTGGTGACAGAAGCAGGATCTGAGCACAACACTATACCTTAAAACAGGTCTGCCATCCAGTCATGAGGCATAATTTCATAATTGTAGTATCAGAAGTGAACTTCAAAATAGTCCAACAGTCTGACCATTACACTCTTGAGATAGTTAGGCCATTTATTCATTAGTTTTGATCCTGCTTGCCTGAAAGAACCAAATTCGAATTGGGATCAAAACATCTTTGCATCTTGTACAGTTAGGCCCATCAAAAGACATTTCATATGTCATGAGTTACGTACATGATGCCTTTCGGTTCAAACATTGGACCTTAACTCACCCATTCTTTCATTTTTATTCCATGGTCCTGTCCTCTTGACTGACTGCAGACTCGTTGGCCCGATGGAAATCGGAAGGCAAGGTTGCCGTGTGGCTGAGAGTCCCCATCGCGATGAGCCGATGCGCAGCCGCGGCCTCGGCCCACGGCTTCACCTTCCACCACGCGCAGGAGCGCCAAGCTGTCCTCTCCCTCTGGATGGGCGTGGGAGAAAGCAGGTTGCCTCACTTTGCTACTCACCAAGTTGGAGTGGCGGGTAGGCAGACGAACATCTTCGGCATTACCACACAAGGTCCAGCAGAGGGCAAATAGGAGTTGAATGCTTGCTTGACACAATAGCATTACATCAGCATTACATGGCTTTAAAAAAAAAAAAAATCAGTTTTATGATTTTTATCTGGTAAAACGAAATGGAGGCATGCTTCCCAAACGGATTTTATTGAGAGTGTTTGAAGCGGATGGTAGAGTTTACTGCTGGCTTTTCGAGATAGAAAAGTGAAAGTAAAACGTGCTGAAGAACACGAGGTATTCATTCATTCATTCATTCATTCATCCATCCATTTTCTGTGCCGCTTTGTCCCCACGGGGGTCGCGGGCGTGCTGGAGCCTATCCCAGCCATCATCGGGCAGGACGCGAGGGACACTCTGAACTGGTTGTCAGCCAATCGCAGGGCACACAGAGACAAACGAGCATTTGCACTCACACCTAGGGGCAATTTGGAGTGCTCAATCGGCCTCCCAAGCATGTTTTTGGGATGTGGGAGGAAACCAAAGTGCCTGGGGAAAACCCACACGGGGAAAACATGCAAACTCCACACAGGGAGGGCCTGAGGTGGAATCGAACCTGCGCCCTCCTAATTGTGAGGCGGATGAGCTAACCAGTTTATCACCGTGCCGCCTAAAATGATTTATAAAATGTATTGTCATTTAAAAAAAAAATTTCAGGATCTTTACTCAAATTTTTAAATGAGACAGTTGCGAACATTGCATCACACATTTTTAATTACATTTTCTGATAACATAAAAACCTTTTCTAACTTACCTGCATTTCAATGATTTATTTGTAAACTATAATTTTACAATTTTTCTTCGTTGTTCTTTTTTTCCATGCAATGCTCACACTTCTTAGTGACTCAAAGTTCACCACCAGATATTCAAATTATTTTTTTACACCATTGTGCAGTCATCACTAACACCTACACTATCATTTTTCACCGCTTTCAATGTTGAGTCATTTTTTCCCCCTCTGTTGAATAGCGTCCGTGACGCAATAACAAGTCGGTTTTTTTGGACTCTGGAACAGCAAATGACATCAATTTCCACACGGAAGTCCAAGTCGGGCCTTGAACACATGCCTCTTTTACGCCGCTGTCAAATACACTTTCAAAGGAGGACGTACCAGAAGGAAAAATGTCCCTTTCTCTTCCTCCTTGCTGAGTCACGACGTTGTAAAATAAACAAATAAATGTCCACTTCATTGACAAGTGCATCTGAGTCACACATGCTCTGTTTAGACTCTACAAAAGCCTGTTATTATTGTAACCCCGATGAACAATCTCTAAGTTAAATATTTATAACACTGAGGACTGTGTGGTTTAAAAGCATCAATGGTTTGGTCCAAACCACTTGCCCATATATTAGGCACCCCTCAACTTTTGGTTTTCCTTTCTGCTGTTTTCACAGACATAAAAGTTGAACAGGTTTATATGAGTCAATATATATGTTTTTATTGTATGTAGGTGCAGTGGTTGACGAGTCCAATGGAAAGGTTCTGGTGGTGCAAGACAAGAACAAGGTAATTTGCTCTGTCACTATCAGAAATATAAATTGATTTGTTGCGCAATGAAATATAATCTTGGCGCAAGAATTAGCTACTAATGACTTGAACAATTGCCTTTAATTAAACGTCCATCCTCACTTCTATTTCTATGCGGCGGGCCCCTAACCTCTAGTTAGTTGACCCAGCGCAAACACAGTTTATACAGGAGCCTTATGAATGCACTGGGCCAGCATCACAGAGCTCTGACTGTAATGGGTGCATTTTCAACTGACCCTTCCTTTGGGGGAGAAGGGAAACAAAAAACGCCCTGCTCGGATTTGCTTGCTTTCCCAAAGAGTCTGAATAACTACCACCGGCTGAACAAGACAACGACAGCGCTTGATATCAGTGACACAAAGCGCAAAGACACTTTTACGTTCTTCGGAATGTCCCCTACTCACTGAATTTAGTTGCACATGAGACAAGTCGTTTGAACAGTGGCATGGAAAAGGGGCACTTTAAATGATCAGTGATGAATCGGCAAAACACCCATGGGGGGAAAAAAAAAAAACATTTCAATTTGTACCAAAATGAAATAAAAGCAAATTCTGATTTGTAGTGTCACAAAATCTTGTATTTGAACATTTGTGAAACAATTCCAGCAGTAAAGCATTGGGTTAGAAACATACAAATAAAATGCAGCTTTATTTGTGCATTTTTGTGTTCCTCATACAGTCCTAATGTGTAGTTTACATTTCTGCGCTGTATACAAAATAGACCTACAAAAATAGATATATATATATACATACACACACATACCAACAGTATAATTTAATCAGCAGCATTCTGTTGTTATTAAATATCAAGGATAAGTGGTGAGACTATTTTTTGTTATAAGTATTGAAAGACACTTCACTGCACCACACTTCTCTAGTCAATGACACAAGTTACTGCACTTAAAAACACTTTTTTAAAGCTATGTAGTGACTAAATATTTCTGGCTTGCAAGAAGCTGTAACAAGGGAAAAAAACAGGTTGTGCTGTGATTTTGAACTAAAATTGCATTCTCACTCACATTTCCAGTGAAATGTCTGCAAATGAACGAACCTTCAAATGAGGAATTACAGAATGTTTGAAAACACAAAATGTTGCACTAGCTATCTAGTTAACTTTGGTTCAAGTCATTTATCAAACACTTGGTTTCTTGCTTTTGTTATTTTTTTTCTGTCCTGAGTGACAAGAAAAATCTCAGAATTTTTGACAATTGGCTGAAATTAGATTTCCCCCTCAACTTTAATAATAAAACGTTGCACTAAGAAATGTAACTAAAAATAGATTTCTGCTATGAAATAGTTATTGTTAAAAATGTATTGCTATTACGTGATGAAGTGTCTTATCACTTTGATTTTTTGGGGGCAGACAATAAATGCCTGGAAGTTCCCCGGTGGGCTATCGGATCCTGGAGAGAATATCGGTGAGTGTCAAGTTAGCACCCTAGCGAGAAACTAACACAGTACCATCTTTTATTATCAGTGGTTCTCAAAACTGGGGTCTACAGGTCGTATATTGGGGATCCCCAATATGATTAGTAATCATGTCATATGAATAAAGAAAAAAATGCATATACCTTCAAATGTGGAATGACGGGCCAAGAAAACTCAATTCTCTCTTTTGGGCTTATTAAAAGCTGTGATTATGCCATTGGGTATGTAAGGGCCATTGGGTATGTAAGGGCTCATTGGAATCAATTCTCCTCTGGAAGAAGTTAATAGACCCCAAAAAAGTTTGAGAACCCATGACGTACTGTACATTTGTTTGAAGTGCACACAAAGAGAGAAAAGCAGCTTTACTATTATAGTTGTCAGAACTTCACGTTCTCCTTCCCAGGAGTGACGGCGGTGCGGGAAGTTTTGGAGGAAACGGGCATCCGCTCCGAGTTCCGATCCCTGCTGAGCATCCGTCAGCAGCACAACCACCCGGGCGCTTTTGGAATGTCCGACATGTACGTCATCTGCCGCCTCAGCCCGCTCAGCTACGACATCCATTTCTGCAGGCACGAGTGCGAGCGCTGCGAATGGTTTAGCCTCGCCGAGCTGGCGCGTACCGCCGACACTACGCCCATTACGTCCCGTGTGGCAAAGGTGCTGCTGCACGGGCTGAAGCACGGCTTTGAGCGCATCGACCTCAGCATGGAGGAGCTCCCCGCCGTCTACTCGGGGATGTTTTACCAACTCTACCATCGACGGATTACTTCACCTTAGCCTTAACAAACAATCTGAAGACTGGGAACCGGACCCAATGTTTCTCGGTACTACGCTCTACTATTTAATATGATTAGACCACCTCTACTGCGGACTACAAATACTGTTAATCCTATTTATCCGGTTTTATTTTCGAGACGATACGGACTGAGAACAGTGCATTTGACAACCAATCGTACCTCAGCTTTCTGACAAACAGCCCGATCCGTCATCCTGTCTTCCCAACTCGGCAAATAAGTACCACTATCACCTTCCCTGCGCATCAAGATTTTTTTAAACTGAAGTCAGCTTGTTTTAGGATTAATCAAGTCTTGGATGGGATGCTGGTTGTATATGACTGCCACACCAATACGTAATATGTAGAAATTTGATATTTCAATAATGTTGGAATGGGCACTGCAAACTGAGTCCTAGATTTTTTAGGAAAAATGTGTTCTTAATGTTGGAGGGGGGAAAATGGTCTATTTCGGCTCTAAAAATCTGATCATAAGTACCTTCAAATTTGAGTGAGACAGTCTTAATACATTATTTCTCAACATATCTCTTCGACCATTTGTTTTTTTATGAGCTTGGGAAACCACTTTTCCGCTCAACTGACAAGTTTCAGCAAATATATCCACCATTAAGTTCATCCATCCATTTTCTGAACAGCTTCACCTCACGAGGGTCGCGGGCCCATTAAGTTCATACAGGACAAAATTCTGAGAGGCTTTCCAAGTTGACACGTCAAAATTATTGTGACATTTCAAATGGCGTCACTTGTCCTTGAATGGCTTAAATGGAACATGATTTAGAAAGGGTTATAACAGGATTTTGTTTTTATAGAACATTCCATAAAGACAGTGGGAAACTGAAAAAAAAAAAATTCAAAAACGTGTTTTTAATATGATGACGTTTTTAGAGTCCACTAAGACAATTATAGTCCTGACTTCTACCTGGTAACCTTTCAACTGTAAAATTTCAAGTATCATTACACAGGCCCAAAATTTGGGAAGAATCCCATTAAATTTGTGGCTCCTATTGAACGCAAAAATCTAACAGCAGATTCTCCCAGCTCTGATCTCCAATATTTCAGACCGACCTCCAAGAATAATATTTGCCGAGTAGGGATCAGTATGTCCTACCTCTGTGGATCAGAAGGTAAAGTTCTTAGCTTCTACTGCTGCATTATTACAAACGGGCAAACTACAGCATCTACATTCATACTTGATGAAACCATTTTCACGCCACTTGTTTTGCATTGATCTCGTTCTGCTCCAGTGAAGCACAAATGTATTAAAACGCTTCAGGAAGATGCATCAAGTGTTAGAACACGTGCTTGAGGTTTCATTTAAAGTGTATGAAATGCCCTTTTTTTTAAATATTCCTCTCCAAGACACCTTTTGTTGAAAGATTTAGCTTAAGAAAACATCACATAATATGAAGGTATATGAACAAATCCTCCTCCACCTGGCACCCTGATCTCTTCAAGCCAAGTTGGAATTGTTGGGGGAAAAAAAAACAAACAAGGATGGATGTAACAGTTGTAAAATGATCACAGCAACTTCTTTCAGACAGTGGCGACATACCTTCACCGCCATCACACCTTAAGACATGAACATGACTCTGGCTCGTCCCAAGTTAGCTCTTGCCGGACATCGGGAGGAAGAGGATGGCCTTCTGACCCGGTCCAGTTTTACTTCCAGACTTATACTGGCCGGTCCGCTTCAGTGCCACATACATGGTAGGGTACTTCCTGGAGCGGTACGTATTGTAGTTGTTGCTCTCAAGACGCTCCAAAAAATAACATTCCTCGGTCGCTCGTCTCTGAGGACGAAGACAGAGAAGAATTACAACATCCATGATCATTCTCGGCATTTCTTACCCCGACTTCAGGCTTAGGGAATGGGGACAGTAATTCGCTGGGCTACTGTATAGAAACAATCAACCCAAACAGTTTCATTTAATTTTAAGGTAATCGTATAACGTTACCTTTAGAACAAATGGATTCCAGATTATTTGATTTTGGAAAGAAAAATGGATGCAAAGTGCATATGAAGATTTGCCAAAACTTTCGGTCGCAACTCAGATTAAACTTAAACTCCTTCCAGGCATAAAAAAAGTATTTCTCTGGATCGGGATTTATCTCCTCAACATACACCAAGTTGTACTACTTTCGACAAAGCTTTACCAGCATCTTGTTGCATTTTAGGATGTTTCAGAAAGAGCACGAAATTTTTAAGTGACCGGCTGAAGATTTGTTCAGCATGAAAAAAAATAATAAAAGTGTAAAAAAACAATATGAAGAACTACTCTATTGCTGTTCCAATTTTTTTACATTACCAAAGAGCAGGTCAGTTTGATGAAGTTTTGGGAAATAGAATTTTCAAGTATTGCAAAACCCTCTTTCAAACATTGCTTCCCATTGACTCATCAAAGTTCACTTCTATTACAAATGAAGAATGAGCATTAACTGCGTAGTTAAGTGGATTCGGGAGACATTAATACAGTTTCTGTGACTACTTTATGAATGTTAGTCACTTTTTGTTGCACTTATTTTCATTTGTGAACTATTGTTGCATCAAATATCCCACCAAGACACCCCATATTTGAAACACATGCCTGATCGGACTTTACCAAAATAAACAGGTAGTGTGAAAGTTTCTTTTGTGTTATTCCCACCCAAGGTTAACAGTATTTTGCTGATGGGAATTTCACTGACATGATTGGAGATGTGGTAAAAATGTACAACGATTAGAAGACATCTTCTTTCAAGTAGTCATACTGGGATGTAACAGCAGCTAGCTTGTAACGGTCGCTTGTTTGCGGATCAATAAACGTGTCTTCAAAAATGCTGTATTCGTGATCTAAGCAAGCCAAAGTACACACAGTAATAGAAATAACCGACAAGACAATAAACGTGGTCCACTCACCGCTCCAAACAGTCGCCCGTCTCTGTTCATGGCCAGGTAGCGGTTGGCACAAACCCCCTTGATGACCACCTCCCCGACAGATGTGGCCTGCAGCTGAAGAGTTACTGTGGAGAACCGACAAAAATGCCAGCTGCGGTAACTTGGAACACACTTATTGTGTTTTTTTTTCCCCGGGTGGTGTGAACACAGGAATACAGTTTGTGGTCAGGGACTCAAGGACGTGGTCTATAAGTCACTGGAGCAATTAAGCTTCGAGGTGAATGGAGTTCAACCAATCGCGTCCTACCAAAAGCGCAACGCCTCCGTGACCAAGAGTTAATTTAGGGAAATCAGTAGCATCAAGTGGAAAATATAGTCAGTAAATATTATGTCGAGTAATCCCAAATTTTGGCAGGTCTGGTGTGCGTCAACAAAAGTACCATTGATGATCCCATCAATGAGGAATAGCTCTATTCATTAGCTTCCCATACTAACAGTCCTTCCCCACATCTGTTGGACTGTACACTCTGGTTTCTATCACAAATAGATGTGACTCATTGTTATTGAGAGGTCAATTAAATTGCCTTAAGTAGCTCCTCTCTTCTAGTGTAAAGTCGAAATCAAGATACTTGTTTAAGTGCTGGAAATGTGACCCTGGCTGAGGAACAAATTATTTTCCAAACATTTGTTTTCCTGAGGCATTTGGTGAGCGCCTCCCTGTCTCTCCTAATAGCGACTGTTTACAAAGTATTCACTGTTAACGGACCAAACAAAGTCCTCATACACCTTGTAACTCGGGACTTTGTGCTCTTAAGAAAGTGAAAGTGCCCTGATGTAACCTCAACCTTTTTTGGTCATACAGGCTTTAGTCATCAGGAAGTCGCCTGCACTGACGTTTTGTGTTGTCTTGAATGACGTCTAAAAGTATGAGTCAGCATGGCGAGTTCATATTACTGAATACAGCCAAGTTCCATTGATCCACTTTTAAATGACATTTCCAGAACGCCCCATTATCTGTATGAGCAGAGGAAGAAAAAAAAGACAGCAGGTACTCACTGTGGGGATCGCTCTTTTCCCGGATTCCGTCCACGCCCCCATCAGATTTGATCCGCAAGAAGAAGCCGCCGTTCTTACAGTATAGCCTTTTGGGTTCCTTGAAAGTTCCAGGTGGAAAGCCACTGCTACCGTCTTCAGGCGCGGAGGGAAGCGTGGTAATCTCTCCGGTGGCCATCTCCTCCTCCTTTCTCAGTCAGCGACTGCTCTGACCGACTCCTTCTGGAAGAGCCCCACGGTGGCCTCCCACCTACCTCCCACAAACCCTCCTCCCCCTCAACAGAGCTTCACACCAACTTGCTCGCAAAGACTTCGGGGGTCAGTCTATTGGCTTAAACAGGCTGCTCGCAAGGGCCTCGAGTGCCCTTTTGACTGGTGAGATTCACAAACAGAAGGTTTCCACGGCAAGCTGGAAAAATGTCCGTAAATTCTCAGTTTCCATGTGCGTGCCTTCTGTTTGGGAAGTTTTAGTTTGGGTGGGTGGCAGTCTTATTCCCTACCCCCTTTTTCTTGCCGCCTTCCTGTGTAGTAGTTTAATCAAAGCAGCTGCCTTTTAGATCTGTGTACAAGGCTTTCCCCATTTGGGCCTCAGTTCGCATGCGCCCTGAGAGCACCGACTCAGAATAAAGCTCACGCCCACTGGCGCCCTGCAATTCGCAGACGTCAGGAAAGGGGAGCTGGGGGGGCGGAGAAGTGATTCTTTTTGGACGCTTTCACTGTGACCCTTCAACCACGTGAACAGAACCAGTCTTTTCATTCATCCAGGCTGCCCGAGCGGCAAGGTGACGTCAGTGGTTTACGGTTTTCCCAAAATGTTGCCGGGTTCTTTGCGTAGGATTTAAAATAAATTGTCTCGTTGGTCTGGGCTTTTGTCCAAATGGAACCAACCACATCTGAAACTTGCGCTGGATCAGTTTAAATGCAGCTGGGCTTATGTTGGTGACACCCCGCAATGGCCTGAAGGAAGCATTTAGTCAATTATGTGCGTGTGATGTGGGTGTTTCTGCATTGATTGTGTTTTATAATCTTGAGAATGGCTCTGGGTCTTCATCCAGGCTGGCTGCCAAGCCAGGGGTGGGTAAACTTGGGTGTGCCAGCCGTTATTATGTCGTACTGTAAATTACACAAAAGTGGGTCGGAAGTGCAGATGGACAGTCACATTTTTAGAAATAGGCTAAAACCACAGTCACTCGAAGACCTAACTGGCTTACAAACTAAAGATACTTTTCCATAATATATCCTCTTTAATGAACCCCTTAATGATATATCAATTTCAAAGGAAAATCAAAGTATTACCCCAATCTATGACGATAGTTTTCCGAGATATTGGATAATTGGATTTGCTGACTTTGTAATACATCACATCTTTTTACCCTTACTCCACAAAATAATCTATGAAAGATAAAAGATGTAACATCAAGCAGTCTAAAAACAGATGTGAGAATACCAGACGACTCAATTAGAGACTCAACTATTGTTGAGGTGCCACATTCCAGACAACTGTGTGCAACCTCACAGCTCTGGGGTTCAGGATTTAAACATCAGCTCAGGGCTTCCTGTGAGGAATGCATGTTCTTTGCATGTTCTCCCACTACTGTGGCCTCCTCCCACATTCCAGAAACATGCACTTTAATTTGACTGAAGAAACGATTGTTCACAGGTGTGAATGCTTGACCACCAGTCCAAGATGTGGCAACGTCAACTGAGACAGGCCAACATGTCTGCAAATTTTCTCGAATAACCATCTGTCTCCCTCATGTGGTAAACGTTGGTAGTAGTATTTTAGATTGGAGGAATATTCAATTTACTTACGATTGTCAAAATGTTGGGGTCCAGGAATTCCTTACATGAGAGACTTATTTTGACGGACCCTCTTAATTCGAACGCCGATTGAAAGTACCTCCCATGTGTACCGCTAACATGCAATATGAATTAAAAATCAGCCTCTGAATTTGATTATTTTTCTTTTATTCTGGACATGACAAAAATATGCACATTTATTTTCTATTTCTATGATGATGCGTCACAATCTGCAAAGCTTGTGAACGATAATTGTCCCAAACCTAAAGTAGGGAGGATATGACACAACTCCTTGCACATCATTTTGTGGACTCCCTAACTATAACTCGCAAAACCCTGGCGATCCAGAGAACCCCAGTTTGAGAATCACTTCATCACCTAATACATACTAACTGGTCCTAATGTTTTCCAGTCTACATTCCAAAGCAAAAACACACACTTCTGGTAAAAATCATAAAAACATGAGACCTGCATGATTGCCATCCTTGCTTTCATCCAAACCAGTGATGATTTCAGCGTCTGTCTGTAAAACAAGCAAAACCAGATCCAAGGCTTTCCGCCATGATTCCTGTTTGACACTAAGATTGTCAAAGACTTTGGATGGGGGAACATCCTCGTGAGAGTCCAAAACGAGTTGTGATAACTCTGCAGAAATGCTGTTAACATCCTGTAGTTTCTGATTTACCACAGTACTGGCTTTGATTCGTGACACGCCGGTGGAGTTAGCCATCACGGCAGCTATGTAATCCATAAAACTGCCTGCCAAGAGGTGCAAGACAATACCAAGGTAGGGGTTAGAACCACTGGTCGCATTTCTGAGATTCTCTGCATCCGCTTTCTCCGTCAGACGATGAATACAAAACAGCTCTGTGACTCCAGTACCGGGTAGCACCGCTTTGTCTTTCAAAGCGTGATGCACACGGTAGGCACATGACCAAAAACGATCCTCCAGCATCTGCAACTTTCCGTGTATTGGGCTAGTGATTATGGCCGTGACAAACCGGGTGTTCCCGTCGGCATAAATATTGAGGGCGGTTAACAGCATCCCGTTGTGATTTTGGAATTCCCTCCATATGCTGATGTGGATATCCTTGCCAATGCAGTGCTTAGTCAACTGCGTGGCGTAGGTCACCAGAACCGCTCCAGTTGCAATAGCCATTTCCTTTAAAATGGAGAAAGTGACTTTTCCAACTACAAGTATACGATGTTGAGAACAGAGTTGAATTACAGTCTTGTTTACAAGCCCACTCACAAGCACCAAGTTCACATCTAGATGCAACAGGAGACCGAGGACCTTTCCCATCCAGTATTCCTCTTTGCTTAAATCGGACATATTTGACTGGTTGCCGACACATTGGATGCCCACAGGCCTGCTAAAACCAAGATGGCGATAGGTGTGGGATAAATCGCCACTGATAAGAACGACATTCATGGGTTGGTTCTTGAGGTGATGCGCGACAGAAGCTTGATCTGCATTGAGAAGAACGACGCAGCCCAGACAAACGTGAGCACGATCCTCCGGGAAGCCTGGCAACAAGCATGTGGTTACTTTGGTCACGTCAAACACGGAACTTTGGATGTCTTTCGACTGGATATGACTGGCTTGGATGACTAAATTCATTGCATCATTGCAACCGTGGTTCAGTCCTTCTGCCAGGTGTGCAACATCAGTAAAACCAGGTTCCGGAACTGAAATACTTTCAGGCTCTGAGTTGCAAAAATGGTGACTTAACTTTACTTGCCTTTTGCCTTTAGTGACTTTGGAGCCTGATGGTGTCTCAGTGGGTTGTTTTTGTGTCGACACACAAAGAGCATCTAATAAAATGATGCTTTTCTTACAAACGTCCACGCACAGGTCCATCCCCTCAATCATGGCTGCAATGACATGAGACGTTGGAATCCCTTGGTGCAAACATGACAATGCTGCCCGACTCCACGCTCCAGCATAAAACAGCAGGCTCCCAGAGCCCGTGCGATAAACCTTGTGGTGTGCCCGAACTGTCTCATGAACCAGCTGGCTGACAGCACAGGTGGCCAAGTCAAGGTTGTCCAGGATACGCAAACATGAGCTGACCAGAGTTGACTCCCCTGTAGCCTCATCCTGGATAAACTTGAACTTTTTATGAGGTCCCAGTGTGGAGTGTGCAACGGCAGCTAGTGCAGAAAGTTTCTGCAATCCCACGTGCTGTCGTTGATTTATTATTGCGCTTCCCAGCATTACTATTCAGGCCTGAAAAATAAAATGACACGTTAAAGTTTTACTTCTTTTTGACTGAATGTTATAAAATAAAATATTATTATTGTGTAGTGGAATTAAAAACAGCAACTTTAAAGCGAGTATAGAACGTGTAGTTTGTGAGGATGATGGTGAAAGCTAGGCTAACATACCTTTTCGAAGAATTAAAGAAACTTAAAGAAACTGTTAAAGTTTTGCAAAATTATTCATCTGAGAGCGAAATGAGCCAAGGGAGATACTCTGAAATAGAAGAACATTTCAATTATGATTGATATTACCTGGTTTCGACCGTGTATGCTTTTCCTCTCATTTTGGGCTTCCCATGTTTGGAACGTTTGCGCATGCGTCGTTTGCACCGTTGCTACGGGACACAGATGGTACGCAACGATTGGCGGACCACGTTACATTCCGCCTACTTTTGGCGATCAACCGAGCGTCAGGACTATATTGGTCTTCTTATTGGTTCTCGCTCTGACAACGTGAAATAGTAACAGTTGTTAAATCGTGTAGCTAGACATTTGTACGTCGTCATCGTAAATATTTTTTTTGTCTTTGAAGGCTTACATCCCACGACTACGCACGCGTCGTTTCCATGGTTACAAAGGAGCCATAAAGGGTCCGCAACGATTGGTGGATCGACTATCGTTTGCAATTGGTTGAAAAGCCTACGTCACGGCAATATCAGATTTCCTATTGGCTCTTGCGTATCCAAAGGGGAAAGATACTACTTGTTGAAACGTTTGTTGAGGGAAGTCTAACAACAAACGAGGTGGCTTACCTTGACGACCGTTATCAAAGACATCAGCAACTGGCTTCCTGGTCGCTAAACTATCGTTTCGAACCCAAAAAGTGTCATCGGGACAACACGTTTCTTTTGAGGATAAAAGACAGCGAGGAGAAGCGAAAAGGAGTCGTGAGCGGCAAGATACAACGTGTCCAATTGCTTCCGGGATTCCTCGTGTTTTTAGATCTTTGTTTCACTCCATATCTTCTCGCAAAACCACTCAAATGGTATATATCGATGTACATTACGCTCTTTAAAAAACATTTTCTCCTTTTTGTCGATGCGCGTGGAAGATAACTTGAGCCAAAGAGCGTCGAAATTGAGGCGTTAGCGTCTTTTCATTGCATATATTTTTTTGTTTGTAATTCCAGGCGACGGCTTACAGAAAAACAACTCCGTCTACTACCCAAAAGAGGAAAATCAACTCGAAAATAGAGCTGAGCGAGGAGCAGAAGCAGGAAATCAAAGAGGCTTTCGACCTCTTTGATTCTGATGGCACTGGCAAGATTGACGTTAAAGAGCTCAAGGTTATTCATTTCTCAAGATGCTTTATAAAACGCAACGTTTTCTCTGTGGGTTCGGCGGGGTGTCGCTTTAGCTGCAGCTATTATGAGAAAATTACGCATCATAATAATTCAAGGTATTGTACTTAAGTGATTTAATTGTGAGAGATTGCACACAAATGGAAAATCTGCGTTTTGACTAGGATGACTAGCACACAACAGATTTTTGTTGTAGTACAAACACTGACCTGTAAGAGGCGGTGTGGTGCCTGAGGGCATCCAGACTCGTAATAAAATTTTTAAGAACTTGGCTAAATGATAACTGTTAGCGACTATTTGGCTACTCTTCTGTTTTACACTCGACCACAAAGTTTATGTCAAAACCCAACCTGGCATAGATTACATGCATAAGAATTTGCCATCGGAGATATTGAAGGTGGGTTGTCCATACAGTTTAGTCAAAATTTTATCTTTGAACGGGAGGGAGAATGTTCAATATTTTTCCATTTCTCAAAAAATTTGAAAATTCGTTTTGACAATAGTAAGCTTTTGTATTTAATTTTCAGGGTAATTCTTCCCAGAGTTTTGACAAGACCAATTTTGCTAGAATTTTGCTCATGATGTTAATCCTGAGTATTGTTGTGGTGGCAATATCAGGTTGCTATGAGAGCGCTTGGCTTCGAACCCAAGAAGGAAGAAATCAAAAAGATGATCGCCGACATAGACAAAGAAGGTTCTGGAACCATCGACTACAGTGACTTTCTCAGTATGATGACAATGAAAATGGTGAGTATAGGAGCTCCAGGTACGCAATTTCTATTCATTGCTCGTACAAATATGCAAAACCTTCCACCAGAGTGAGAAGGACTCCCGAGAGGAAATCATGAAGGCGTTCAGACTGTTCGACGACGACTGCACAGGAAAAATTTCCTTCAAGAATCTGAAGAGAGTAGCCAAGGAACTAGGAGAGAACCTTACTGATGAGGAACTGCAGGTACTGAGTTCACTCATAACCCCAAGTTTGGCCTTTTTCTTGGTAATAGTTTGTAATTGTAGTTGACTGCAATCATTACTTGAATTTGTTTTAATAGGGATTTTTTTAGGCGAAGGCCGATTGCAATATTTGGCAGAATAAACGTCTGGTTTGATTCTAAACAAATGATATAGAAAATAATGTCTTTTGTCTCTGTCACAACAAAGATATGAATTGTTTGAAAGAGGCTAACTTGGGTCGGTCCCTAACATATAGAAATGAATAGAATGTCGAGAAAGAATGAAATCTGAAAAACGGCTATTAAGTACAGTTTTGGTTTTGCAGGAGATGATCGACGAGGCTGACCGAGACGGCGATGGTGAAGTCAACGAGCAGGAGTTCTTAAGGATAATGAAGAAAACGAACCTTTACTAATGAAATGTTTTATTTTTCCACTCGATACGGCTCAGCCTTTTGTTTTTTTCTCTTTCGACTTTGTGTGTAAATAAAGACTTCTTTTGAAACTGTTTGTTCCTCATATAGAATTTTAACTTTTTGAACATAGCCGTATGAAAGATGAGTCATTTGGTGAAGGTTGCTGTCCTTTCAAGTCAATGTCATCCCATGGGGAAAAACAAATTCTGATCAAGTCAACTTTCGGCCGAAAACTCATAACAAACAGGAAACGTTTGTAACGTTGCTTTTCTGAGCCATATGCCTTTTTTCTCTCAAGGATTCCGTACATTGTGAAGGTGGATGAGAAGAATGAACTTTTATGATGCAAGTGCAGCAATAATTACTTTTGAGTTCCCTCAACAGAAAGTGATTGTTTATGCCTCAATGAGTAACTATGGTAACTAGCACTACAAGACCAAATTAGTAAAATTTTGGGGGGGGGGAAATCTTTTATAATTTTTAGTATGTGCAGGAGACATTTAGATTACGCCTTATTTTCCTGTCCAACTTAAGTTTTTATCAAGCGAAGCTTTTTGACAGCTCGCTGTTCTTCCCCTTCTGCTGTGGTTTAGTCGCCCTTGCTGGAAATCCTCCCACTGTGCTGCCATTACAGCACGCTTTTCAAAACAGACCTTTCCTTGCCGCTAATAACGATAATCATCGATATTAGTCGTAATAGTGGCCAACGTCTTTTCACACTGAGCTTCCCATATATGACGAAACCTATCTTTTGCCTCTAACAAGCTAGTCACTGCAGGTATGTTACTCAAATTATTATCTATATTAAATATAGATTACTGATACCCAAAGGCGCATTGTTAAGTTTTAGTAGTTTTGGCCATCTATTTGTCCTATGTTAATGTTAGTGATTTATGTTTTTGTTGAATGGATTAAAAGATATACGGTTGATGGGCAAGATTAATATGCTAGTTAATATATTTCTGAAATATTAAAATTAATGAAAGTTTTCATTGTTGGACAATTCTCATTAAATCCTTCTTTTGCATTGGCGAACAAATTTTACACTGGCAGAATAATGTTTATGCAAATGTAAATGTGTGACAAAATTGCAATGGGACACAATATTAAAAAATAATTAGTACATTTGTATATTCAGAAAAAGATATAAATAATAGTTGCATTTTTTTTGTTAAAGCAAGTTTAAAACTAAAATTAATGAGCGCAATGTTATATTTCCTCACAATTGAAGCAAAAAAGCCAAATACAACCAATAGAAAGGAGAGAGAAAGCATATGATGAACTTAATATATTTCAAATAGAATAGTAAAAAATTAAAAACAAATAAATGTTGCTTTGTACTGCATGTTGAATTAAAATGTCGAAGCAAGTTTAAAAATGAATGTATTAACATTACAATGAGAGATCAAATTAGTGGAAAAGAAAAAATCTCAAAAACATGAGAAATTATTATTTTTTGCCTTGAATATTATATTCATATTAGATATGAAGAAAAACTATTCTACTCCCTCACCAAAGTTACTAAATGACAAGAAGAAAATTTTCAAACGTAACATTTCTTTCTAATTTCATCAAGGAAATTATGCTCTGACTAATTCCTATGAGAACTATGACATAAAACATCCGTTTTGAAATGTATCAAGAGTATACGTAAACAATGTGCATTTGTTATTCCTAAACAGATGCGGACATCCCCCACCCCTGCCCTCCTTGACCCGCTTCCTGTGCATTTACAATAAGATAGCGCACCCTCGCCTTTCACCGAAAACGGCTTGTCATGCGACCTTATTATGTCACGGTCGGAGCGATGGCGTCACGTGAATGGGACTACACCTGGGTGACTCAATGGATGACCAAAATGGCAGCTTTTGAAAGACAAAAAAAAAAAAAAAATCGAATCAATGAGAATAGGGATTTTCATTGTTTTCTCTCTGATGCTGTGGAGGCTTTCTGTGGAATGTGACAACCAAAAACTCAAACAACTGAAGTTGTCTTTACCTTTTTGGTTTGTAAATACTGAACCCATTATCATCTGATTTTTCTTTTTTGATTGCACCTATCTGATTTACGTACTCGCTGAGCCCGCAAATATGGTTGCACGTATCTTAAAACGCGGGCATTGTTCCAGCATCCCGAATGCGGACAACTGATGTGTGTAACATTTGACAGGGAATTTGCGCTACCTATGTGATAGACCGCTAAAACACAGAGTTCCTTAAGGTTTGTATGATGCACATTTTAAAATACAAGTTACAATAAGTTCCTGAAAGGAAAAAAATAAAATCCCAAATGCCTCTAACTAACCATTTGATGTGCATCATCTCCCAGGTGAGACGTGGTTCACACACGTTTCACACACGAGCTGACCACAAGTGAGCTTTTTGTTTGTCACCGGCCCAAAATGCAACCTACAGACGCCACTATCCATCACTTTCCACTCGAAAACTTGTAATGACATTTAAAGGTCAGAACATTTTGACTAACATTTTTTGAAATGCATAATGCCAGCCTTGACATGTGCATCACCAAAGATAAGCACTTGCATTTTTCTTAAAAAAAAGTTGGAATTGTTACAAGATGATTTTTGTCGTCGTAAAATTTGTAATCTTCCAAGTAATCTTTTTTTTCAAGATGAGGTTGTGGTAATATGAGATTAAGTAATCGATTAACGACGAAGAACATCATATTAAGTGAGTTTCGCAAATGATTATCATGATTTCTTATCCCGAGAATTTTTTTTTTAGTAACGCCTTTTTTTTCCTCAAATAAAACTTTAATCTGATAACACTACAACTTGTATTTTAACAAAAATGGATTTATTATCATAATGTTGCAACTTTTTATCCTGTAAAAATATGCATTGTGTCAATGACAACTTTTGAACAAATACTACTCTAGTAACATTTCAACTTTTTTTCATCGAGAAAATGACAAGGACTTTTAATCCTGACAAAGTGTTTATTTGTTCTTGTAACATTACAATTTTAAAAAATATACTCGTAAAAAGAACTTTTTATGACTTAATTTTTCTTAAAAAAAAATAGGGCTTTATTCTCTGGAATACTCTTTTTCTATTAAATAAAAATATTGCAAGTTCGGGAGACTCATTTGAGAAACACTGACACGCAAAAAAAAAAAAAAAATATGCAATTGGGTTAGTAAAGGTTTTCTATGATGCGCAAGCGAAAGGAAAGGGGACTCCAGAGCCCTTGAGAGGAACTCCCACTCGCTTCTTTCTCTTAGTGCTGACAAAGCGAGAGCGCAAATCGGAGGGCGTTTTGCTTTCTCTTCTCATTATCCCTCTCGCTTGTAACCCTCTCTGTGCAGTGACATTTAGGCGGGCTCATCCTTTGAATTTCCAACATTAACGAGTCATGTTCTTTTAATAATAGACAAATGTGATATAATATGGCTGATGGATCGTGGTTGGTCCGACACCTTTTTTTTTTTCACCTATATGTATTTTATTTTTTCATGTGTAAACAAGTTCAGTGCTTGAGAGCGCAGACCACGTTCACATAGATTTTTTTTTTTTTTGCCAAAACATAAAAAATTGAGTTGAAAACCATAAGCAAGCTTCCAAATGTCGAGTAACATGAAATTATTACAGATATTAGTGAAACAACAAGGATATTGAGAATAAGGGCCTGGATGATTATTGGTTCTTCTAAAATGAGCAATGATTTTTGTTTTTCTACACGTTACAATCTAAGACAAAGATAATGTCATTCAGCATTATACCATATATGTATGTCTTATGCTTTTTAAAATTGTATAATTAATCTGTTAAACGCATCTAGTACACGCAGGACCCGTGTTTACATTTCAGCAACGTTTTAACCTACATGGCCAAGTTTTATCCTACAGATACACAAGTATTGTTTCTTGTTTATATTTGATCCATTTTCTTAAGCAGTTGCATAAAAATGACAACGACGTAGACAAGTTCAAGAACTAATCCGTCCTCCCTCTTGAACACAGTTGCCACAATTTTAAGATTGGCACCGTTTTCCTTGTTTTCCACATTTGCAGGTCAATTCCAAATGCATTTTGACCAAAGTCAAATTTCAAACAGTGAGCACAAACGTGAAGCATCTGCACAAGAGAATTTTAGATGAGTTTTTTTTTTGTGTATGATGTGACGGGTTACTTTCCACTACTGCAGGTATGTCTTCCCCCGACCTAAACGGAGATTCTCTGTGTACAGCTTTGCGGTTGGCAGCATCACTACAACGTGCTATGACAGCAGCAAGAATGGGAAGTGGTATCTCCCTGCTTCTTCCTGCCGTGCTCGAAAACGAACGGCATCTTGACGCCATGGGGCGGTGTGACAGCCAGTGGAAAAGAAAGAGTTATTAGTCATACGAGTTTCTGCAGTTTTCCAACTCTCGGCGGGTGGTTTTCCTTAGGATGCATATAAAAACGGCCAGCGACATGATCATTGTCACTTCCAGAAAAACGTAAAAACATTTTGCCACCCGCTAGCTGCTGCTTACTCGTGTATTAAAATGAAATTCATTCTTTTGTGCCTTCTCACCGTTTGCTGTGCGTCTCTGGCCAGTGCCAATGGCAGGACAGTGGAGAGGAGAAAACTGCTTGAAGTCTTAAAGCAACTTGGTGACGTCAAAAACTCGCTCGAGGTAAGCATGCCATTTTGGAAGGAAGTAATTTATGCACCAGTGTTTAATTTATGGGCATTATGGTTGGTTCACTTTGTTTCTCCCTTGGACTTAAAAACAAACAAAAAAGTATGCCTACCCCCACTTCGTTTCACTCAGCGAGTTTAGCATTTTGGGGCACAAAACTTTGACTAGTTAGCTCTTTTGGATTTTGCAAATTGATCTACCTTAAGTACAGAGTGCAAACACTTTTGCCAAGGGGGGAAATAACACAGTGTTTGTGTTTTGCAGGGTAAAGATCTGCTTCTGAACACACCGCCGCAGAATATCAAGGTAAGTGTTAGTACCGTGTGTAGTGTAGGCCAAGTGCTGTGGCCGCTTTTAATAGTTACGGTCGGTTAGTCAGCTTTGTGTTTACACTTATCGCACTTGACTGAGCGTGTGGGAGAACCTCAATCAATGTGTCACGCAAACAATAGACATTGAAAGTACAAAATGATTACCACATTAACACTTCATTTCTATTTCCTAAATGTAGTTTATCACAAAAAATAATCGGTCAAAGGAGCAGAATGCGATTCTTGAAATTAATACAGCTGCAAGAGTATTATTGTATTATAATTATTATTACTATTTTTTTAGCTTACATTTCACACATGATATTGAGGTGGGAATATAACTTCTTTTTTTCAATGATTTTATTTTAATTTTATCATCATTTAATATTCTCTTGAGCAAATTAAAACACTGAAACAGTGTACCAATGCAATCTGTCAAATTATTGGGACAGATATATTTTCATTTTCATATAGTTTACTTTTTTACCTTTTATTAAAACTGTAGTCATAACATACCGTAACTACTAAGATTATGACGAAAATATACTTGCTTTATTTATTTGATATTTGTATCTATTTTATTTTAATTGATTTGGTGGATTTGAGTATAATTTCTTTGTGTATTGTGTTTTTATTTGTATACATCTTATTAAGAAACTATTCCAACTAAAGAAGAATTTACTAATACAACATGACTTTAATTTTAAAAAGTTCAAAGTATGACTCGTAATGCTTGTTTGTTCTCGTCAGACATCTGACACTGAAATCGCTTCCTGTTGCGTGGTTTCTTTTTTACACTTCCGCGATCACTCTCTTGGTATCAAAATGTGATGAGTAAGCAAATGTGCTTTCGTTGAGATTTACCAACACAGTGGCCAGGTTAGCTGTATCCTCTAATCTGATGGAAAAGCATTGAAGTATTCAGGCTATAGACGAACAACCGCACTCACACCTATAGGCAATTTGGAGTCAGTCTACCGTGCATGTTTTTGGGAAGTAGGAGAAAACCGGAGTGCTCGGAGAAAACCCACGCTGGCCCGGGGAAAACATGCAAACTCCACGTAGGGCGGGCCAGAGGTGGAATCGAACCCGCACACTCTGAACTGTGTGGCAGACGTGCTAACCAGTGCTCCTCCGCGCCGCCTGTAGTAAATTCATCATTTATAATACAAATTAACGATCATTTTTGATCAATTAATGGATTTGCGGCACACTTGATCTCTCTGTGGTCAATTTGAATATAAGGACTACATTATTAATTTGACGCATGAACTTAAGTTTCATGCTTTCTGGCAGGTTGTATTTTTGTCTGGAATACATTTCTCAAATTTGGAAGTAAAAACATAAAATCTCAAGAACAAGATTTATTTCAATGGATTATGAGAGTCACTTTTATTCGTCAGATTCTTGTATATATATATTTTTTTTTCATAGGACTGTTGCTGTCTGTCAGCGTTGCGATGCTTCCGGGCCAGCTTGCATGTGCACTTCAACATGACAGAAAGAAACCAAAACAAACTTTACCGGAGCCTTAAGCATCCAATCACTGTGAGTAGAGGTCAAGGAAGAAGTTATCGTTGCAGGGCAGTGTAATTTACCTATAAAAATCAATTGTCTTTCAGGAAAGAGGTCTGGACTTTTGTGAATCTGGAAATGGCGTGGTAAGGAAGTCATTTTCTCATCTACATTTAATGATTCCTAATAATCAAGTCTGTCCTATTTTATGAAATTAAAGCAATCTTTTTAATTGTTTCTTTTAGTCCACCTGCGAAATGTGCGATTCGCATCCGAAGGCGACTGCTCAGGAGTTTGTCAGCAGACTCGAGTCTCTCATTCAAAGGGTAAATGATCGACTTGAAAGAAAATCAGCACCTTTTTCCCCAAGTTGCCGTTCAGCGTGAACAGACAGAACTCATGCTATCGTTTTACGTACATTTTGCAGGATAAAATGATTTTTCAAATAATTCAATTTGGGAATTAAAAGATTGATTCTCTGCTTTAAAGCTTCACAACTATCCGTTTTCCACACGTTCTAATTACTGCAGACACACACACACACACACACACACACACACACACACACACACACACACACACACACACACACACACACACACACACACACACACACACACACACACACACACACACACACACACACACACACACACACACACACACACACACACACACACACACACACACACACACACACATAGAAATTGGTGTGTTGGTGGTGAGCCGAAAGAAAAATGTTCATGAAAGACAAAATGGCCAAAGTTTGTGATTATTTTACAACCCAAAATCATATAAAGCACAATGTATCTCTTCCAAAGCAGAATTGGCTTCCTTGAGTCATGTCAAAAGACGCCAATAGACGCTAATGGAAAATTAGCTAATGATGCTAATTCAATAATAGGAATGCCTGCTCATATTGTGAAGGATAGACACAGATAGCACTTTCAGTCGCTGTAATATAAAAAAAATATACAAACATCCACGGCTCACAACAACCAACCCTCCTCTCATTTTCTGAAGCACGTCACTCACAAGGTCAAGCTCCGCCTTTTGAAGCCACACACACTTTTTCACAGCTACCACAATAGAATGTGAAGACGGCAATCTTCAAGTGGACAAATATAATACCTACATTTCACATGCACATTTGCAATTTATTATCCCATGATGTCAAAATAACTGGCACTATTTAAGTAGCATTTTTAGTTTATATGAATCATGTGCTTTTAAATGCAATTTTGATATGAAACTGATGAAAATGTTTCTATGTCTCCCTTTAGGGTATCAGCAGACTGAGCGCCAACTGAGCAAACAGGAAATTCAACTTCAGGGGAAAAAAAAAAAAAGACACTATGCTCAGGAGATGCCCAAAACAAGATGTGGCCTATTTATTGAACGTATTTATTTCTTATTTAAAAAAGACAATTTTAAATAGCTGGTTCATGGTGAACTTTACATTTGGTTTTCTTCATGTCAAAAGTTACATTATTTAAATGTGAGATTCTACAATGGTGTCTGATGTAATTTATACTATGTATAAAGGCAGACGGTTATTTATTACTATCTAATTAACTATTTATATAAAATAAAAATTTTGATTTTTGACAATCATGCTTACAAATGTGATTATTCTTTCATGATTTCTTGGTTTGGAAATACAATCGACAGAATTTATTCTTGCCTTTCAATCGAAATACCTGGCTGGTTATTTATTGTTGTTTATCATAAACAACTATGACAGGATAGCAAAAACTAAGAGATTGACTTTGTAGCACAACTATTGTCAAAGGGTGGTCCGCAGCCCTCTATTGTGATGGTATTCCAGGTGGTCCGCAAAATTGGAAATGGAAAATATTTGTAATATTTTTTTAAATAAAATTGAGTTATTATTTAGATATGATCTAATTTCCAGTAAAATCTGTGAATCATTTACCCATCCGATTTTTTGGCAAATGTAGCTGAGATTCCCAAAATAGATACATACAGATACAAATACCGTAAATGTTGAACCCTGCGGCTTACAGTCCGGTGCGGCTTATATAGGATTTTTGTGATGACTCTATCACTTTTATACACTCGTAAAAAGGCTGTGGACCGCTGTTGTGCGGCACCACTTTGCTGGGCGGAGGGATATGTGACACGGTCACTGGGGAGAAAAGTGTTGTTTTAATCGCATGTCCATCCGCCAGACAAATAGTGTCGTATAATTCACACAAAGAAGAGACAGAACGAGATCCGTGTTGCTGCGGTATTACTGCCGCGTCACAGGCAGTGTTTGGAAATAGATGTTAAAGTATGTTATTAAAACTTTAAAAAGGCTTCCTGTGTACCATCTTTCTTTGTAAATAACTCACATGCGCACTTCCGTGTTGCTGAGGTACTACTGCTGCGTCACAGACAGCATTTAGAAAGACATGTGGAAGTACGTATGTTATTAAAACTTTAACAAGGCTTTCTGTGTACTGTCTTACTTTGTAAATAACTCGTGCGCACGTGCGGCTTATAGTCCAGTGCGGTTTATATAAGAAAAAACCTCAAATATACCCAAATTTTAGCTGGTGCGGCTTATAGTACAAAAATTACAGTAAATAGCCTGTCTAGGTCTATCCTCCTTTGGTGCAAAATAAAATATTCCGCCAAAGCAGTGGTCCTCAAGTTGCTTCTTGGTTATAATTGTGGTCCCTTGGACAAAACCAGTGAAAACCCCTGTTGTAGCAAATAGCACCACAACCAGGAAGGGCAATTATATTGTCTACGTAATAACAGTAGTGCTTTGGCGCCCTCTACCGGCATTTTGCTAACAATGAACAGTTGCAATGAGTTCAGGAGGTTGTTCATTTAGCAGGGGTGTCCAAACTTTTTGCAAGGAGGGCCAGATTTGATAAAGTGAAGGGGCCCGGGGGCCAGTAGTTTTTTGGACATTTTTTTTAACTACAATTTCATCCAAATAAACACTGTTATAAAACAAATTTCATTCTCCCAATTGTCTTTATTTTTTAAATGACAAAATAACCAAATATAAGCCACTCAGGCAGATGTGAACAACTCTAAAAACACAAATTCTGCCTTTCATTCATATCTGAAGAGTCCGATAACATTGAACAAACTGTATGAAATACCTTAAATTTACATGAGTTTAAAATTATTTACGCCTCATGAACATTTCACACAGGGTTCACGCAGCCGGTTCGCGCGTACCCTTTTTACAACGGGTTTATTTCCGCATTTGACTTGCGCATGCTCCGCATAGCAGGACAGCTGGAGTCATGTTCTCGCTGTGAAATCACGCCGGGTCGGGCGAGATTACATTTCTACGGCATAAATATAAAATAGCTTTGGTACGTGTGTATTAAAGCGCTGGTCAACAATGGCGGCGGGCCACATACTAAAGATTTGATCACAGAGGCTGCGGGCCTGATGAAATTTGACCACGGGCCGCAATTGGCCCGCGGGCCGGACTTTGGACATGGCTGATTTACAGAATCCTTTCCTGCCATGGGTTAAGTACTTGTGGATGTTTGCTGGTCGCGGCAGACCTCATTGCATTACATGAAAAGAAGATGTATTCTTAATGTGAACCTTTTACAATGTCGCTCAAATCCGTTACATGTCGATTGATCACTCTAAATTGCTCGAAAGTGCGATTGTGAGCGTAAACGGTTGTTTGTCTGTATGTGCCTTGTGATTAGCTGGCGACCACCTCGGGTTGTACTCCGTCTGCCGCGCAAAGATTGCTGGGATAGGCTTGAGCGTGCCCGCTGCCCTCAAACATAATAGAATAGAATCTGCAAAATGCTAATATAAGATTTATAAACTGAGGGTTAGGGTCAGTAAGTTGTCTTTCTCTAAATTTCCATAGCTTTAAATGAGTTTTGCATTGTAAAATTGATGTTAGCAATCAACATGTTTTGAGTCCAGCAGAAGAAATTGCTGCAACTACAATTTTCTGAGTGGGAAGAGACATTTAGTGGATTAACAGATCTCTTCTGATCACTGGGGTAAAGAAATTTGACATTAAAAAAAAAAAAATATCAGTAATGTAGGGCTCAATGAGTTTATACAATGACAGCTGTTATTTCCAGGCAGGTGTCACATTGGTCAGGTATCACCAGGTGACATTACCAGGGGATTTTACCACTAAGATTTGACTGAGGTTTACTTGACATCTGAGAACACAGATGTTTTCACACGCATTGCAAGGGTTTTACAAGCAGTTAATTTTCTTATCACATTTGGAGAGTAGGTGGAGCACATTTTGGTCGAGTGGACATTTTGAGGAAAATGTTTGAGGAAACCCAACGCTTTGTGACCCAACATGAAACTAACGCTTAATTATTGGAAACATTTTGCTCCAATAAGTTCAGGTAGTCATTCTATGGTCATTACGAGATATCACCGCTGACTATTGTTCCAACTTACTTTCACTTACAAATGGGGAAATCCCTACGCTCTGCCAATGACGCAAAGCCACCACCACCTTGACAATCGCGTTCCAATAAATGGATGATGAAAGACAATAAAGTGATTCCTAATTTGTTTTTTGAATTTGTTGCATGACCATGTTTTTTGTATGAAAGACAATGAAGTGATTCCTAATTTGTTTTTTGAATTTGTTGCATGACCATGTTTTTTGTGTTATGACTAGTCTCAAAAGATTACAAATGCATTTCTTGCACTGACTTCATTTGTGTGTGATTTCAGCAAAAATGTGACTATTGTATTATGGCAACCTTATTCTTTAAAAATTATGACTTTTGAAGTGTATTATGAATTTCTTATTTTAATATGACTTCACTTGTAAAATGACATCTTTATTCTCCTAATATTTCAACATCAGGGACTTATGACTCATTTCTTTTACAGCCTTGTATTATTATGACTTTAATCTCAAATTTAGTTGCGTTTTTATTGTTTAACCGCTTTATACTTAGATTACGATTTTTCTTCCGTATTGTTTTATCTTCATTTTCATAAGATGACAATTTCTTTTCTTGTATTACATCGAATCTCACAAGGTGACAACTACTAATTTCTGTATTACCTTTTTGTTCTCAATACTTTTTCATTGTATAATGACCACTTTTTTGCATTGCCACTTTAGATAATATTTGAAAATTATCCCCGCACCCCCCTTCTGGATAATCACACTTTGATCTTCCCTGCTCAGTAAGTGGTGTCAGTGATTGATAAGAAAAATGTTTGTTGACCACAAACTAAGGACAACCAACCTACTTTCACACAAAGTTTCAAGAGGCCACATGGGGGTTTTTTTCCCCTTGTTGGAGCATCAAGACACAAAAATCCCAAGATGATAGGAAAAAAAAACCCAACATTGTATGCTACCTATTAAGCCCACCCTTCCCAGCCCCGCTGTTATATAAATTGAACTCAGAACAGGAGGGCCCATAAAGCAACACCAAGAGCCTTTTCTTTTCAACAATCCTTCAAGGCCACCATGGAGAACCTTCCGATGACTTTCGTTTGGATTTGCGTAATCTCCGCAAACCTGCTAGCAAACTCTCTGCCTTTGAAGGAGGCCAAGATTTCCTATATACGCAACGTCAAATGTGTAAGTCTTAATTTCTGGGTGCTCTTTCGACTAAATATGACCTACAATAAATGTTGGCATTTCTTTCTGTCCACACAGCCTTCAAACTCGACATTCTACGCACCCACCAATGTGAAGGTAAGGTTGGACACTTGGAAATGACGGCGTCATCGAATGTAAACTGTATGTGTGTGAAAATAAGGCTGGGAGGGATAACAAGGTCACACTAGGTTCTCCCCTGTATCAAAGTGGTTAATTTATTGTAGACTTGTGTAAACCGCATTTGAGGTTGTCTCGCACAGGAAGTGAGCGCGACGAGTGCTGTCGCCTCACACTAAAAGCAAACTTAAAATGTTGCACACAGAGACTTTGCACGACAACTGCACTGAACTGCTGTTTGAAAGAACTCGACGGAAAAATCCGAAAGGAGTGCGAGGGCCCTCATGATTACATTGACGATGCCGTGGAATTCCTGAACGTAACCATGGACGAGTGGAAGGAGAGTTGCGTGAGTATTGCGTCGCATATTCATCGTTGTGAAAAGGACGACAGTGCTCAAACGTGCTTGTTTTTTTCTTTTCGATAGCCACTGACCAATTCCAGCCAGTGTGCCTGCGAGCGCTGGCCTAAAATGCCGTTAAGCAAATTTCTTGACAAAATGGAGTCGCTGCTTCAGCTTCTGAACAGCGAGGCCTCCTTGTAAGTCAAGTCAAGACCACGTCTTCAGACGGGAAGCACGGTGACACGGAAGGTCGATTCGAGTGATCACAAAGCAGCCAATTTTCTTTAACGCAGTCCAAAATTTGGACCAACAGAACTTAATGTAATGTATTCCATATCTATTTTTTAACACTGCTTTATTTATGACTACAATTTTGAGCTACGAATGTTTTGACCACTGATTTATTTCAATTTAATGGGTGTAACTAGGGTCCATTTTGTCACTCCCGGGATTAAAACAGCAGCATTTTACCTGGGGGAGGGTTGAAGTACCGTATACTTGTCAATTTAACAACTTTAGCGCTAGTATCAGACTGGATTCTGTGTGAAAGAGATTGTCTCCACGCTTGACATACACTTACGTAAAAGGAGCCCTATTTATATATTTATTGTTATTTAAAACTCTGGTTGATTGTGTGTACATGAACCTGTAACTTAATAAATACAGTCTCAAAAACTTGTGTTGAAATTATTGGACAGATTTTTTTTTTTTTAAAGAATTAGAAATCCAAAAGAACTAAAGATGATTGTAATAATTTTCCACACTCATGAGCGGCTATGAAAGCAATGTGGGAGAAGGACTGACACGTTTAGAGTATATCGACTTGTCAGGCTGCTCATTAAAACAAAGATGGAAAATGCAGTCATATCAAAGTAATTGTGAAGTCATTGCGGGATTCGGTGCATTCCCATGGTTGCCTAGGCAGGTCTGCAAGTCTCTATGACACATGGGATCATTTGCACAGTGATGGAAAAGTCAAGTTTAGAACGTGAATATGACAAAAATACTTCTTCATAGCGTCTCTGTGTAGGTAATGCTAGTTCAATTGTAAAACAGCGGCTTGAAGCAGATCGAAGAGTACATCGTAAAAAGCAGGTTTATGTTAAACCTCAAATTGGGAGAGGGCAGTGCAATAATGGGGGGGCGTGTTGGGGCAAAATTACTTTTTAAAGGCTTGTATATTGCACAAATAGTTTAGATTTTGAAATCAAGTACCAAGTACCGTATTTTTCGGCCTATAAATCGCACCGGAGTACAAGTCACACCAGCCATAAAATGCACAATAAAGGGGAAAAAAACCCATATATAAGTCGCACCGGAGTATAAATCGCACTTTTGGGGAAAATTTATCTGACAAAATCCAACACCAAGAAAAGACATGAACCAGCAACGACAGGCTAAACGATACGGTATGCTAACGTGACATAAACACAAACGAGGAGCTGAGAACGAGCCTGACGTAACATTAACAGTGATTCAAATAAGTATAACATAAAGAACAAATTTATCAAACCATCTCTGTCACTCCAAATCATTAAACCCATCAAATTCTTCGTATGTAAACAGACTCGGACTCGTCGTCAGTTACAGTTCAAATGATTCCACGAGCCCATATAACTAGATATAAACTCTTTATCAAATAACAATAATATAAACAACAATTTTATCGAACCATCCACGTCACTCCAAATTATTAAATCCATTGGAATCTTCATCCTTTGTGTAAACACCAGCACTTCTAACCCCGGAAGAGTGTGCGGTGCGCCACTGACGTCAGTTGCAGTTCAACTTATTCTACGGGCCTATATAACTATATATAAACTATATATCAAACTATAATATAAATAACAATTTTATCGAACCATCCGTGTCACTACAAATCATTAAAGCTGTTTACAAATTTAGAACAAAATCATCTTAACAGGCCCCTAAGGAGTAAACAATATACTATCAATAAATATAAGTAGTCCAGTAATACAATAATATTCTTGTATGACTTTTAACAAACTCTAAATGAACAAATGAACACTACTTTTGATAATTTCAGGGGCACAACTTATTAGAAGACGTCAATCAATCCTGGACATATACATATTATATACATGTTATTATTGAGAAAGCAGCTATGGGAAATTGGTTTCGATTAAAATATCCCACAATTAGAGCTGTACAATAAAAACAATATTAATCCTATCACACACTTTCTTTCATATGTCCATGATATGAGAAAAGTAAAGTCAATGTCTCGTACTAACAAACCTACAGGAAACCAAAGTATGTTTCCTGCATGCTTTCTCAACACAAACTAAACAAATCAAAGACCGAAGTGGTCGTCAGACGGGTGGTTGCGTGTGTGTGTGTGTGTGTGTGTGTGTGTGTGTGTGTGTGTGTGTGTGTGTGTGTGTGTGTGTGTGTGTGTGTGTGTGTGTGTGTGTGTGTGTGTGTGTGTGTGTGTGTGTGTGTGTGTGTGTGCGTGTGCGTGCGGGAGAATGTGTGTTTGCTGCTGAAGGAAGCCAGATGTCAGACAACTTTTTCAGGCCTCTTTCTTCAACTCATGGGACCATGACAAGTGGGTATGGGATAAAAATCCACACTATGCAATATTTTCAAACAAAAATAAGGAGAAAAAAGTTGTATCCATTTTGAGGATTTTTTTTCCCATTTGCTGTATTTACACATGAAACAGAAGTTTGTATACATTTTTTTCCCAACTACAAAACTACAAGCAGTAAACATTTTAACTGGCATTTATGTTTTTTAAATTGTCTAACATTTTGGAATGGAATGAAACATAATACTGCAACTCCAACAGTTCAGCTTGCATGGTGTTTTACAGGGGTTGAAACATTTCTATAACTCAAATCTTAAGACACCACCACCCTTGCTCATATGGCAATACAAAACTTAAATAAGAAAAACTTAAAAAGTACAGGCCATGATTATTACACACCTTGAAAGAATAACTTCTTTTCCCCCAGCAACAGAAATATTTAACAAGTGCATGTGTTGATTTTACAACCTAAAGAAGCTTTGCATGCAATTTGACAAACTGTAAACAACTGCTACCAATGTATTATGTGTTTGGGGTTCTTACTTTAACGTATTTGAGCATAAAGACCTATGCAAATCAAAGTACTCAACAAGAAATGAACATTTCTTCATTCTGACTCTATTCCTTCATTTATAGAGAGCTACATATTGAAGTCATCACTGACCATGTTCTTGTCGGGCCAAGAACCGAAGCCTTGCTGCTTCAGGTAGGTCCTCAGAATCGTCTTGGCCTCCTGATAAGCTTTCGCCGCCCTCTGTATTGACAAAACCATATAATTACTTCAGTGGAAATTGAAAGGTGAATATCCAAGCGGTTCTAATTTTAAAGCCATCTCATATTCAAGGTCAGCTTGGATGGGTTTCTGCTCACAGGACAGAAAATGAATGGATTACTTTGTACTGTGCAAAAAAAATAAAAGGTTGTGCTTGTAAAACATTGTAACACTGTAATGGATGAAAAAGAAGGGCTGTTCAGGCTTACTTTGGCTTCTCTGTATGAACTTGTGGCAAGTAAGTCCTGCCGGTTGGCCTCTTTGGCAACCAACTTAAAACGGTGCAGCATCGCTGCTTTGCATAGACGGCTCGCCAGAGAAGGTCCACTCTTGAAAGGAGACCTATTCAAATTTTTTTTAGACATTGCAACACTGTTCAAACTCTTTAGACATCACAGGAACAAAGCAGCACACAAGTACCGCACAGGCAAAGCTGGGTTGTGATATCCGTCACCTTCTGCTTTGGAAATCATTTGTTCCCATGAATAAAATCTATTGCATGATCGCATTCTCGCAGCAGCGTGTGGCAAAGCGTGAGAAAAAATAAATAATGCTTCATATGATATTGCGCTTACTCGACCGTGGTCTTGCCAATCAGACCGTCCACCACCTCGATGGCGGGATCACTTTCGCTCCAGTTGAAACTATAGGTCACCAGGTTGTTATCATGGCTGCCGCTGGCGACGGAGGGCACGGTGCAGATGAGAGGCCTGATCATGCAGTAGAACATGGGCAGCTGCGCGGTGATGCCCTCCGTGCGGCGGTTAACTGTCATCTCCATGCCGCGGATGTCCCCGCCACCCAAGTCCCCTGGAGAGAATTGTGAGATGTGGTGATGACGGATGATGATGAGAACCTTCAATAGAGCATCCACTTGCCTATGAGGATACTCCTGACATAGACTGGCTCGATGAAGTGGCTCAGCAAGGCTCCCTGGTAGCCCAATACTTGCCACTGAGTGATCTTATCCATGGGAGACACAGTAACCAATTTGGTGCCGGTGGGCTCGAGGGCGGTGGAGAAAATCGAGAACACCTGAAAAAGGAAGCGTGTCAGTAGCCGTTTGGGAAAGGTTCATGTTTGTTTGAGTACAGCTGAATCTCTTAAGCCAAACACTTGCGGAGTGCATTGTTAACTGATCGAACGAATGTACACGATCATTTTCAGAGAGTGACAGTACTCACCTTGCCCTCAACCGAAACATGCAAGCCCATCTCATTACTCATCTGTAATGTGGATATGCAACGAGGGTTCAGGGACCTGCAAACACATCAAAGTACAACACGCGCATTAAATCTCATTTACAAGCGGCGGTTATTCAGTGACTACTTACAGTTTGGAGGGTATTTGAGCGGCGCCCGTGGGAACCTGGTTGATGTAGAGGTGGAGCGTGATGCCGCTCTTCAGGCTGAGGAGATGGTTGTCACTGTTGTGCTGGAAGATGGAGTTCTCTACCAGTTGCGTGGTTTTGCTGAAGAACATCAGCAGGTGCTGGTAGAGGAATCTCATGAGGCACCTCCTGGCAGTAACAACCGCGTGCGAGTCGTGCACAACGCGTCCGTCTACGGACGAGCTGCCCCCGGCGCTGCAGTTGCCAGTGCCGATTGCTACCACCTCATATTCGTCGGCTACAGAGAGAAAATGAAAAAAGGCAGTTAAGAAAGTGCGGCATTACATCCTTAATTTATTTGCAAAAAGTGTATTTACTCAAATAGTGACCTCCACTTTAATAGATACCAAGTCCTTTTTACCAATACAGTTTGCCCTCTCCTTCTTTAATTAGGCTCAAATAGGAAAGTAGAAATTAAATTTGTTTGGCAACCTTGCACTCAAATCCTATCTGCATAATAGCTTAATACGTAAACACCCACGGCACTCACAAGTCTGAATGACGAATGCCGCGACGGTGGCGGCGCAGGCGAGCAACTGCGGTTGGTTGTTCATCAATTTACTTAGTTGATCCTTGACGGCATTTGGTATCTGGAGGTTGATGCAAGTCTTCCTCTCTTTTGAGTGACAAATAAAAGTATGAGAAATGCCTGAGAAAATGTAATTGCCTAAATATCAAAAGCATCTCATCATAAATTAGTGAAAAGAGAAGTGGCACACAAAACAAATGCCGGACTACCACAAATAAATGTGCAGGCTTGGATCTCTGACTGGGAAGACTCCTCTATAACTGGTAGAGATGGTGTGGTAGCTGAAAGGGTGGGGGGAAGCAAAATATTCAAATCAGGGCAGCTTCTTTTACAGCTATTATCACTCATTTAATAAGGTGGAAATTTTGAGAAAAAAAAAAAAAATAGGCCTGACTTGATATTTTGGGTAAGTCAGCCTTCTCTTCCAATGTTGGCAGCAGGTCCTCAAGAGCCAGCTCCGCCGCTTTAAGCCGAGCCACCTTCTTTGTCGTCCCCATGCCCGTCTTGTACTGGACACCGTCAACCAGCACGCAAAAGGCAAAGAAAAATCCACTTACATTGCCTAAAAAGTCAGAAAGGTCAAGAAAGCTTGAGTTTATCATATATTATTATTATTTCAAGTGACACATTTCCAGTTTCATGATTACGAGTGGCACAATTGGGATTTACAGATTAACACAAAAGAAAATCAGCTATTCGGAATCCCCAAAAATAATCATTTGCACCGGTGGTCACAGTCTCCTTGAATTCCAGGTGGAACGGAACTGTCCGGGCCAGCTGATGCAGCAAAGACACCGCGTGGGAATGACCACTTCGGTACCTGTTGATCAACTCTTTTGATCCAACAGCATCTTTGGGTGTTAGGGGAAAAAAGAAGGCAGATAACAGTATTTATTTTAAATTGCTAATTTGAGAATACTTCTAGTAACTTTGTGGAACGCAGAAGGATGTAACTTACTGTTTTTATAGAAATTGGCTTTTGGTTTGCTTGCAAAGAGGGCCATTTGAGGACCGTCAAAAGGGCGTCTGACAGCAAAAACTCTGAAAGTTGAGTTAACAAAATAAAAATAATAAAAAAAGACTTCCACAATAATAAGCACTAATCCCACAATAACAATACATTTAGCTAAACAGGTTTCAGCATTTGATGACATTTAACCACACATTAACAGGTCAGTTAGCCAACTAAATGTGAAATTACAAAACGTTTTAACTACTAAGTGATCACCTTTACATCTCTTCAGAATTCTAGTAGCAGTTAATGCGCATATGTTCACGATAATGCTTAATGGGCGGGCATGCTGATGCTAATTGATTAGCAAGCATTTTAGCATGACGTCGACACGGCGCTGATAAAAAAATATATATTTTTTATGACATCCGCTGAAGCCTTTAACGCTCAATGTCCAATATTCTTGTAGTTTACTGTCGTACATTTATTGCGTTGAGTCAAAAAGGTCACACGGCCTAATTTAATAGCAGAAACTTCATTCTCAGTCTCGATTAACTAAGCACCCGAGGGTTCAATTACGAAACCTTGCAGTACTAGACACGGTTTATTTTTTGTGTCTTAAAGTCTTTATATGTTATGTCACCGATGATTTCTTCCTTACCCGTCTAGCGGTCAAGGTTGGCACGCCACAATCTCAAATAGCTTGGCTCCACAGGGATGGGCGACCGAAGTGATAGAGGGAGGGTTCAGTCTCCCGACAGTTTTAGGTCGACACTACCAGGAAGCCGTGCACTCCCTAACCAAAATGTGGCAAGCAAATATTTCGAATTGTAGACAAAACATTACACATCTGTTACTTAGTACAACGCAGTATTGTCATACTCGAATGTACAAAAACTTCAACAACAAAAGAACAAAGTATTGAAGAGAGAGAGCAACAGCAATGTGTACATATACGGACATCCCAAACAACATGCAACAGTATACAGTGATCCCTTGCTACTTCGCGTTTCGTTTATCGCGGCTTCACTACATCGCAGATTTTTTTTTCAAATAAAAAAAATACATTTTGAAGTCAAAATAAAACTTCTAAATTGAGGAAACGTGTCTAACC
This sequence comes from Syngnathus leptorhynchus, assembly GCF_054491065.1. NCBI lineage: Eukaryota > Metazoa > Chordata > Actinopteri > Syngnathiformes > Syngnathidae > Syngnathus > Syngnathus leptorhynchus. The sequence goes on from NC_141196.1 coordinate 8,210,832, forward strand.
GTTAGGACAATGTAGTATTGCTCTAAATGTTCGTTTACATTCCTTCAGAAGTCCGTTTTCGCGTGTTAGCACGATCGCGAATTAGCATCTTTCCGCTAACTCGTTAGGTGATCTTACTTCACGGATTTCACTTATTGCGGGTGGCCAATTATCCGCGATAAACGAGGGATTACTGTATTTAGAATTGTAGACATTTTTTTCTCACGTGGTAGACAAAGGAAGGTCTGAAAATGGTATCTGAATGTGCTTAATTTACATGATGAAAAAAAATTAACAATAAAGAGCAAGTCAAAAACGTGCAGAAACGAAAGCTCTATGTTTTCCATGACAGCCAATTTTGAGGAATGTCTGTAATGATGCAAACGTGAAAGTTTTGCTAGTGAAATAGTGGTGGATTTAGCACAGATCCTTGTGGTACTTCTTGTATAGGTTCTACTTAACCTAGTGGAATGAAGTAGCAAGACAGATTACCCAAAGGGAACCCACACAAGCGCCAGAAAATCTGCAAATGTCACAGCAGGCCCAAGCACAGATTAAAACCTCCACTGGTGCACCTGTTCACCAGGTTTGATCATCGCAATTTCATTTTTTTTAATCTCAATTGTTGTCCTCTCATGAGTCTTAAGTGTACAAGATAATTGTGGTTTTGGGTGGCATTGCCTGAAAAGTTGTTTCAATATTACTTTTACGTGATGTGACTGTCTGTAGGGGAAATGGCATGCATTTACACGATATTAACAGTAAATCTAGGCACAGTACCCACAGTGAATCATGAAGATCAGGGTCGCTTTGTTTTTTGAGCAACCATCTTGAAAAAGGAACGTGAAAAGGGGATTTTCTTTTTTTTTCATTAACCACATAGGCTCAAGCACAATGATGTTAGGTGTGTTAACCACAAACCATTTCCAATATATAAAACTGGATGTCAGATTGCTCTCAGTTTCAGTTTTATTATTTATTATTTAAATGAAACCTAACCCAACCTAAGAAAAAAACATGAGTGTATCCTGGAAGAATCTTAAACCTTCAAAGATCATTCAAGATAATGGAATTCCCCACATCAATGTGCACTATTTCATTTTCGCAAAAGATGCCCTCTTTTCATCAAATATGTACAATAGATAAATACAATGTACATAAACTTATATCTAAACATATCATCTAAGGAAACGTATTATTTAAATATATGTGTACTGACAAGTCAATATGGTAAAAGTACTTGGGGTTTTACATATGTTTATGTATGGTCAATCAAAAAGCTTCAGTATTATACTGGAGGAAACACTATGATCATCCACTCATAACATGAGATGGCAATTATTCCATTATTGATACATTGGAAGAAAATCATCAACGTTTCATTACAACACATTACATTTAAAAAAAAAATCATCTCACGCAAACACTTTTGAAGATAATATAACCGAAAGTGACAATACTGTTACTTGAAGAAACATGATACATCACGGTATATTTTTTTTAGATAGATTACGATAGTGTGACAATCAGTACATTCAAAGAAAATCATTATGGTTACATTGCAAGAACTAATTGAAACACATTTGTGTACTTTCATGTTTTGTTTTCCGCTAAAATCAGCTTTGTTTGGATTTTTAAAAAAAACATCTAAAATTAAAACTTGCATTCCATATCTGACCTTGCGAGATACCCAAAAGACCTCAGTTGCCTTTGGAAGTCCACTTAACAGTAGAGGGCAGTGTAGGAGTAGAAATCAACATCAATCTGGTAGATGGCTGCCATTGCACATTTTTGATGTGAAAAATTTATTTATTTCAAACATTCTGCCCATGAAGCCAATTTAACAAAAAAAAAAAAAAAAATGAATATGCTGTGTACAGCGCTCAAGCTAGCACACTTATTTTTTATCAAGTACGAAATATGCAACAATGTGCTACAGTACTTTGACATTGCCCTTAAACTAGCTTTTCCCTAACTTAGGATGGATGTGGTGGGTTGACATTCAGACTTAAATGATATATTATTGGTATTATTTCATTCTGTGTCATGACTTTAAGCCTCATTGATAAATAACAGCAGCTCAACTTCAGGCTGCTTCAAGTTGCATTCAGCCGCAGTTCTCCGCTGCGTCTCCACAGCCCGAGATTGAATCTTCCCCATTCATTAGACTAAGTGGATGAGGCTCTCTAATAGGGGCTCCCTTCCCCTCAATAATTGCCATTGATTGGCGTAAATTAGACCCTAGTTGCCAGACGAGTGATTCTCGACGACGATAATCCGATTCCCAACTCAAACTAATAGGATTTTAACTCTGGCTTTGGCCTTAATGTCCGTCTGCGAAACCTGTCCATGGCCCTTGGCCCCATCTACACCGAGTTCTCTGGATCATATCTGGTCCAGGACTGGATGTGTGGATTCACTGGGAACAGTCAATGACCGGTTGCCCTTCGCAAGTCTTAACTGGTGGCTGGCCATTCATGTGCGCCACGACAACAGTGTGGTTGAAAACCTCACAGATGTTTTGGATAAATATTCTCTTTCAAAAGAAATCTACTCAAACTATAGTGTTATAAATGGAAATTCTAATATCATTTGGAGTGAGTTTCCAGAGTATTTATTTTGACGTTCATTTTGTCCAATGATACATTAACAGTGAGCGACGAGCTAACAGTGGCATTACGTACGGTCAAACCGCGTGAGAGTGTCAGAGAGATAGCTAACGCATGCTGACTTTGAGTGACGAGTTTAAAAAAACATTTTCTAAGTTGCAGAACATATTAATAAATGACTGATTGCAATGCGTCGCTCAACTTGTCACTTTCATCAAATACAAAGATCGCCAAAGAAAATAATGTAAACATTCACATTTAGCTTTTCTAATATTGCACAAAAATCAAATATTAAATCTAGATGTACTTTTAAATAGGCTAAATTGCATTTTGGCCTAATAATCTTAACTCTGACCTTGCAAAAATAAACTCAAAAACAACTTAATGTTTATCTGACAACACAAACACAGTGAGTGACATCCCAGCCAACCGGTGGTCCAGCCATGATGACCATTTCGTCTATACTTCAGCCAAAAAGCCAACGACGCACGATGCCGTAAGAAGAACCCAAGTCACACAACGAGGACACATGCATGTCGGGTGAATGAACAGAATTGGGATTGATTTGGAAAAATAAGCAGTTCATAGGTCACATCAAGTAAACTGTATGTATTTCCACCACTAGTTTGGTGGTTAAAATCACATTTAGAGATCCGGGCGCAGTGGTCCGTTTTAACAAATGTATTCTTTTAGCGCTAAAATGGTCGTCGTTGACTGATCACTACTTCACGACTTCATTAATGAAGAGCTGCTAGCAAGTGGGAGTAAATGCTGTCATTTCAATGATGAGCTAGCGCCATTGTTTCAGGAAACTAGCCGTCGCAAATCCATCGATATCCATCCATACGGCGTCCAAACAAGTCCATAACAAGAGTACAAGCGATGTTCTTTTGTTATTCTCTTGATAAGGGGGACGCCGGTGCGACGACTCGGGCCCGAGGACTAATGAATCTCCACTCCATTACTCCTGAATCGGACAGATTGCTCTCCCGGAGAAATGAATTGAGTTTTTTGTATTTGTGAGATCATTCTCCCTCCATTAACTGCTCTTTATCCCGTCTCTTCATCACAGGGAAATCAGGTTAGGCAGCCATGATTAGCTGGGGTGGCCTCCCTTTTTAAAAGGTAATTGGGTTTGGCGGCTCAGCTGATAGTGCCATTAGGACCAATAAAGGCTGGGCCCGGCTCATCGAGTGAAACAGATTCTTCGGCGGCAGATGGCAGGCGGAGGGATGATGCGTTTGCGGCGAAAACAAAGTTTGTGTAACCAAAGTAGTTCAGGGGCATTCTAGCGGTGCGGTGCGCCACCCCTCCCCTCCCGTCCCCGCCGGCCTGGCCTAATCGCTTTAACATTTTCATCTTTCCTCTACTGTGACATTTTCAAAAGGCAGAAGATGGACGTCAGTGCAGTGTATTATACTTTTGAGGGAAAAAAATCAGATCTGCCATCAAGAGTCTTAAGCTACTTACATTGATTTGTTTAAGTTGAGTTCTTATCTATTTCAGTATTGGTCGTAGTTTTTTTTTTTTTTAACATAAGGAGTATTTGTCGAGCGGAAGTTAAAAGGAAAATCTCACATTGAGTATTGTAAGATAGTGAAAATCTGTAAAATAAAATCAAAGTAATTATATTTAAAATTAACCCAGAAAGCTAATTGACAAAAAAGAAAATGAAAGACATTTTTTGTTATAATTACAGTTTGATACAGCAATCTGGTCACTTATCTTAAATAAATAAAATGTCGTTATTATTTTCTTCATTGACAAAAATGATTTTTTTTTCAACTCCAGTTGAAATTATTTTCTGAGTGTTTGTTAAATATGATAAATAACCTTGGTATGGAGCGGGTGGATCAATTCTGCCAGGACACCAACAGGCGTGTTTGGCATAAAATGTTGCCAAACGCTGGTCTATGAAAAACATTAGCCGTAAAATGCTGCCGAGTTGCGCCGATGGATTTTGGAAGGTGAGTGACGGAGAGAAGAGGTGGGCCAACTCCTAAAATGTCGACTGGTTGTGTGGGCTCAACGAAAAGCTTGTGCATATATTATTGCCTCGTGATGGTGAATTGTATTAGAAGAAGACGGGGTGCATCACCTTTGGAGTATCAAAAGTTAGTAAAGCGCCCAGGACCTTCATAGAGCTGTGTGGTGTCAAACTGTTTGCAAAAAGAGCCAGTCTCGAAGATGAAACATTTCTCATAAAATCCTGCCTTTGCTGTTTTGTAGAGCGCTACAAGGCCATTAAGGATCTTATTTTTCTGCTAAATCACACTCTGTATATCACATCCTGCGGCGATAGCGATGAAACGATCTAAAAATATGCGCGTTTGTTCACTCCTAAACGAGCAATTAAGAAGATCATTACTTTGACGATGGGGTCATTTAGAACGGCTCGGGCGTAACTTTATACGAATTTTATCGCGACGGCCGCGTAAACTGCACTCTACCTGTTTTTTCGACAGCTGAGGCCCGGCGGGGCGCTGAAAGCGAATACCTGATTGTGTTAGTGTCTCCCCTTTAAGCTGTTGTCACCTTGCTGACCGATTATGGGCAATTACCCGCTCTGTCGGAATCCTAGCCGAAGAGATTGAATTCGGATTGATTTTGGCCCGCGAAAGAGGAGGGAATTTAAAGCCTTTTTTAATTGGGTATTTGGTGTGTGCCGATCTGAACAGCGGGGCCTTCCCCGGGGATCCGTTATGGGCCAATAATGGCATCGGAGTGCGGTGGTGGTGCGGAGGGCGGGGCGGTCGCTCCGGTCTCGTCTGCCGACTCCCTCCCAAGGCCATAACCCTGCATTTGCTCTGAGTGCTTTTCTATTATGCATTGATAGTTGAGCATCAATCAATAAGTAGGGAAACAGAAAACCCAGCGAAACCAACTTCTTAAGTGTAAAATGCCTCTTAATACCCGAGGCCTCTCAAACAACTTAACCTGGACGCTTTTTACCCTCACCCTTTCCTCCCGGTCGCTCTTTGAGGGACACTTCCCGGCGCCGGGCGACGCCATCTTTTATTTACAATGTGCGGCTCTCGGGTGAAGAAACGTCAAATTGCTGATAAACTGCAGTCTTTGCAAAAGCTCAATATGCCCGAACGGTCCTCCAGCCACAGCTTTTATTTTTCCTTTCAGTTTTGCGGGAAAGTCAAGGTGGATAAGGTCACCAGAACCCCTGCGTGATCGTATTATGGATGTAGTGAAATCAAATCCCGCAAATGGTTTTAAAATGACCCAAGAAAGATGGCCTCCTTTTAACGCTTAAGCATAGAACACAGAGAGTCGCCTTTCACATTAATAATGCCGCAACGGGGCTGGATTGGGACGATTCCGGGAAAAACGTGCGCGGGGGCCAGAAGATAAGCGCACAGCGGTAGGAAGAGATAAGCGAAGCAGTCACAGCAACGCTCAGCCACAGAATACACAAAGTCCACCTCAGGCCTCACGAATGCGCCCCCACCGGGCTCGCCTGTCACCACTAATGCACCTTTTTTCCCCACAGTAAGGCTATCTCGCGGCTTTGCGGGATTTCTCGGAAAGGCCGAGTTCACCTTTCCTCGGATCCAGATGACAGGACGTGATAGGACGCGGAAAAACATCGATCGCTGGCACACATCTTAAATGTCCATCGGCTGACGATTGTGTTTGCAAATCAACAGGTTAGCGGCTCAAGGCGCACCTTTTTTTCGACAATTTTTTACAAATCGCTACAAATCACTGCTCATTTTCTCGTTTGGGTTTATCACAAGGGCCGACAAAGGACTTTTGACTCAGTGAACAGCAACCATTTAAAGTCACGGCGGTGTCATCCTGACAAATTTGATGCACCCCCTCTCACTCACTCACTCACTCACTCACTCACTCACTCACTCACTCACTCACTCACTCACTCACTCACTCACTCACTCACTCACTCACGTGCTCCAATTAATTTACATATGCGCACCCCCCAGGAGGACACACCACAGTTCTGGAATGCCTATTTCAGGACCCAGTTTTTCAATAAAGTAACCTTGACAAATGAGTCAACATTTTAATCTTTTTGAGTTGATGTTTTTGATATCAAAGTCAACAATAGCTATATGTTTTTTATTCTCTTTAAAATAAAGCAAATAAAAACTTTGAAAGTTCTGATCACCTTGGTGAGTGGTAACATGATGTCCAGAGGTCAGTGGCAGTCAAAGGGTCAACAGCAGAAGGTCATGATTGATGGATTTTTGGATGAAACTAGCGAGCTAATATTACCAGTCGTCCCTCACAGAAAGCGGAGAGCGAATTCCTTTCCTTGTGAAGTTATCACATAAAAAAAGGGGCAAACAGCTTGGTTAATGAGTTCAAGTGGTCACAAGCTTTAAATTGACCCATCGGGAGGAGAAACAGGCAACGAAATGAAGTATTAGCAATTCGCTGCAGGTTGTATCGAATGAATGATCGACATAAATACAATGTCTTCCCTTGTCTATGCATCAACATGTATAAGAATTAATAACACTAAAAGAACAAATGAAATACTTCTTCCTCACCTGTCTGGAAAAATTCTAATGTCCTCATGAGGCTAAAGTACTGTAAAGCATCTACTGTCCTTTAGGGGGCGCATCCCACCCTCAACACGCTGATGTCCTCTGGCTTAAAATACCGAAAAACATGTTGCAATGTGTCAAAATTCAATGGAGAACCAAAATATTGACATCCATGTGTGTTCATCTGAAGCCGGTGGGCAGTCTTTAAAGCTCATGGGCTACATTTGATTGTCTAAAAACGTTTAAATAAGATCAATTTAATGAGCTATATAAACACAAAACAAGTAAATAATGCAATTATGCAATAATGCTTACTATTCTATACTAAAACCATTTTTTTTTAACTCATGCAAAAATGATTCTTGCTCGTTCTTGTTTTACGATCCTATACTCATATATTATATTCTTTAACGTGGTTGACTTGTGATGTAGTTTAATTTGGATTTTATACCCAGAAGTAATTGATACAAATATTAAAGGATTCAAGAAAACACACACACACAAACACACACACACTTGTAGAGCACGTTAAAAAGTTCCGAGACTCGCTGTGCAAGGTTCTACTGTGAATGTGATGCCTTTGTTATGGTCCTAACAGGATGCACCCCTATGGCTATGTTTTACCCTATAGCATGTGAAAGCCAAAGCATATGCAGTATACTCATTTGAAGCCCGGCAGGTTTGCTTTAAGGCCTGCGAGCTGCCGCTTGTATTGGATTTCACAGAGAGGCGCTCTCTTCTGCGTCGCTGTTGTTCGGACACGCTCGGCTGAGACGAAGAGAGGCTCTCTAAAGTGTCAGCTCAAGGATGTGGGAATTACAGGTCGCCTTTCGCGCACCCAAACTTATGCCTCTCACGTTTCAGCCCACAATATGGGTGGATATTACGCCAGCCCCCCCCCCCTTCTGATAGAAAATCAAAACAAAATCAAACGAAATGCTTTCAGTTCTTTCAAAATGACATATTTTTGACAGCCAGTGGCTGGCGTAGAAAGCTAATATAGCAAAACATCCAAACGGAAGGTGTACTCAGAAGGTTCATCAAACACCGACTCCCGCTGAGAAGCCAATCCAAATGGGGCATATTTCAAAACTAACCAAACAATCAACATATTTCCTTATTGATCCTTGATGTCAAACAACCCAACTATATGGATAGCAACAAAATAAATGCCCTTTGTTTCTGACAATAAACCTCTGTTCAGTCATTTTTCGACGGCCAAAAGTACTTGGACGCTATGAGACTTCATTTGTTCTCACCGTCAATCCGTCAGCGTATTGTTATTTTAATTCTCTCCTGAGCCCACTCCACTTTCTACAATGTGATGCGATATCAATATGAGAGAGGACAATAAGACTCTCTTTGGGCAAATCATTCAAAAAGATGCTGGCTTTTGTCATATAGGAAACAAACGCTTGATGAATCCCCGGAGGTTGCGTTTATTAACTCCATCACGTGTCTATAGGTGCGCAGCAGCTGCCGAGGCCCCGAGGACGGGAAGGGGGGGAAGCGCCCCCCTAACCCACCAACCGCCCCCCCCCCCCTCTCCCACACAAGCCCGAAGGCCAGCCTGTTGTCATGGACTAAATCAATGCTTGCCCATCAAGACGACGTGTCCACACATTGATATTCCCCCTCCTCGCTCACTTTTTATTATTTTAATTAATCAGGATGGCTGCACCTGTCTGTCAGTTTATGCCGCTCGCCATTCCTTGTGCATGGGAAAAAAAAGTAATTAAAGTGGCTGGCAAAGCATCCTGGGTGTTTTTTTTTTTTTTTTTTGGTTTGGGGCAGAGAGAAGATCAATTGGATACAGATGCCAGAGCTTTCATTAAAAATCCTCTCGCAAGCACCCCGAGCCGTCTTTTGCGCTCAGCCAGGTGAAACCAGGGTTAATGAAGCAAGCGGGCTGTGTTATGTGTAATTGTGAGCGGGAATAAAACATGGCTCCAGGACCAAGTCCAAAATATCAGCTGTCTCACTGATAAATGATCAAGGCTTATTATGGCTTGTTGGAAATGTCATGACTGGTGTCATTATATCATTGTGTCATGTTTACTTTTCAATTAAATCTTGGTGATGAGAAAATTCCTGGGCTCATACTTGGGAATGGGCTCAAATGAGCTTCAATTGAAAGTAGATATGTTCAACAGATTGCTGATAGTAAATGTTTTTTTTTTTTTTGAGGGGGTGGGGGGGGGGCTTATGCCATTTAATGTGGGCGGTGCATAGCATTAGCACAATTTGATGATCATTTTGAGAATTCTCTGAAAATTAGCTTCGGACAGTAGTTTGTTGGATCAACACTTGTCTATTATTTCAGGAAGCACGAAAATTCTAGGACCCTCCCCTAAAATTGAACAGGAAGTTTGAAATTTTGGTTCAAAGCAGAAATTTGGGAAGGGTGAAATTAATCTTGGTGAAAACAAAAAAAAAATTTCTGGGTTTCCTCATGTCTTGAGTACCTGTTTTTATTTTAGACACAATTTGATGATCATTTTGAGATTTTTTTTAAATTGCCCCTGGCACCAGTTTCACTGATTGGCACTAAATTGAGTGTGCATGTCTATTGTCATAACTGGCATGAAGAAGTTTCAAAGACTTATGATCAAACGTGAACAGAAGTCTTTCATTTGAGTTCAAATACAATCCCTGTACGTATATGTCTACATGTAGATTTCCAGCTCCCTTCAATGGCCTTGGGGAGGGGGGGTGGGGGCTTTGCTCCCTCCCTCCCTCCCACCTGCGATGGTTCTTGTTCCAGCGTTGATATCATTGCCTGTGACTTGATTGCGCTCATACATCGGTCACCCGGCGCAATCACATCCGAAGTCATATCTGGGCTGGGCTTTATGGCTCCGTCTTTCAATAAAGCTTCAGCTGGTAAGCACCGCAGAGGCGGAGAAAGGGCCGTTGTCGTACGCACCATCAGCGCCTTGTGGGGCCGACTTAGTGTCAATAAGCGCCGGAGTGGCGACGGCAAGCGGGAAAGGACAATCAGGGAGTCTGCGGGGATGCATAACACAGCGTCGGTGGCTAAGGGAGTCTCCGCACCCTAAGTGGGGACGAGGGTCTCCCACAGCAGTGTGGATAATGACCTGCATTATGAAGCATCAGACCACTTTATGAGGATCCCTGAGAGGGCGGCGGCGGCAAGTCAAAAAACCAGACGTGACGCCATGTAACCTACTAAAGCTTTCCATTTGGATCCTTCCCTCATTCCTCCCTCTTCACTTGTCATTTTCTGTGAAACTGGAGCAAAGTGCTTTAAAAGGATGAGACGGGAATATTCGGCGGTGGCGGAGCTAAATGCGATTATTGTCGGAAAAATGCACAAAAAGTGATATTTTATTACAGCTCCGAGGCTTTCAAAAATGACCGGAAAAGGCAGGAAAATGGAGGCCGGGCGTGTTTTAACAGCGTGTAATCGCTTTAACCCTGATGTGCGCTGTCCTTTTCACGCCGATAAGATGCGTTTCTGACCCCTGATTGGATTAAGTCAAACTTCATTTTGGTGAAGAGGAAAAACCACTTTGTTGCGATTACCGCTGAATTTCCAAGATGGATGAACATAATAAATGTCTTTTTTTCTCCCCCTTCATGTCGCGCTCAGACGATGGCAAATCATTATTTGATCCCCTGCTGGATTTGTATGTTTGTTCACTTAAAAATAAATGAACAGCCTCTAATTGCCATGTTTTTTGTTTTTTTTTGTATTGATTATGGATTGGCTCCTGTTTCCTCCCACATTACTAAAACTTGCACAGTAGGCCGACTGACCCCTCCAAATTGCCCGTAAGTGTGAATGATTGTTCTGAGTGAAAATGTTTTACAATGTTGTGCATTTAATTGACTAAAACAAGTATTTGATCCTCAGCCAAAACTCTCATCGTTACGTTTTGAGGTAGGAGGCCTTCATTGTGTTGAAAAGTCTGCAATGCCATTGCTGTGGCCAAATGCAGACAAGTATGAGACTAACAGAGTTTGACAGCTACTGCTAAAAGGAGACTTTTAAATATTAAATATGGAGTTTGTTGGTTCCCGGTACTGTTAAAGCAGGGGTGTCAAACTAATTTTTGTCACGGGCCGCATTATAGTTTCCCTCAAAGGGCCATTATGACTGTCAACGTTAGTATAGGCTACACAACAAACTGATGAATAACGAGTTTTGAAATCAGAGACGAGTAAAAATTGTTCAAATATTTGAAAAAGATGAATGGTAATAAAAATTGCCATGCAATGTCTGTTTTTTTTATTTTTTAAAGTGAAGACAATTTGTAATTTTAGAAATGACACAAAGTCGATGCAAAATGTGTCTTTGCTGGCCACATAAAATGATATAGTGGGCTGTATCGGGGACCCGGGCCATAGCTTTAACACCCATGCGTTAAAGTGAAGTTCCTTTGTGCTTGACTGAAAAGCTGCTTTCCTCAGCATGAAATGAGTCATTCCAAAAATGAGTCACGGATAAGGATTCTAGCACGACAATGATCCAAAACATGCGGTCAGGATGCAAAAGGATTGTCTCCGAAAGAAGCATCGGGTTAAAGGTCACACAGTGGTTTAGTCTGTCCCCACACCTCAACCCAATAGAGAAGCGGCAGAGGGAGCTGAAGTTTTTGTGTTTCCAGGCAAAAGGAGTTTTTGTAAACATGGAGTGGTTTGCCTCAGGATCAAATACTTCCTTCACTTAATTGAATGTGAAACATTTTAGCACATAAAATTTTATATAGTGCGTTTTTTTTTTTGTCTTTTTAACTGATTCTGTCCATTATGGTAATCAATAAAGAAGCATAAATATAGAGGCTGTTCGTTTCTTTTTAAGTGAACTTACAAATTCAGCAGGGGATCAAATAATTATTTCCCCCATTGTATATAAGCACGGGCCTCTTGATCCCCAAACGCATAACAGCGTGGCAGCATTATGAGCTCAAATTGTTTAGGATGAGCGTAAATTGCATTGACCATAAGTGAGCCGCATTTCCTCAGCTCATTTCGCTTCCAATTAAAAAAAGTCGAGCAGAGAAAACCTCCCGTGACCGTAAATCCCCCTTTCCGGACCGACTCTTACGACTTCATTTTGTTGTGCAACGTTATTGTAACGAGCGGCCAAAGAGCCCCCTGTTGTCTTTTAACTATTTTACTCACAATTAATAAAAAACAATCCAGCGTTAGAAGAGGGTGCTTGTAATATGTTTTCCAGGAACTATATGCATCACCGGAGCACATGTAAAAGGGAATTGGTATTTATTATGGAGGGGAAAAAGCACATGATAAAAAAATTGGAATGACACCTGTCAGCAGCAAACGGGGGGGGATTTTTTTTTTTGTGTGTGCGAAATATGCAAGTTGAACAACAGTCTTCTGTCTTCATGTTTTCGTGCCTTATCACCCAGATCGAGTCACGCGTCACAGAAGTTAAGTACAAAGGAGCATTCACGCCGGTACGCTGACAAACGTCAACGTTTGATGCAAAGTGCTCCATCATACATATCAAGCTGTTCTCGTGAGAATTTCTTCCGTGGGGAAAGTTAACCAGTGATGCGGAAAACGCAAATTTCCCCTCCAGCATTTCAAAACCGTTAGAGAGGTAAAGTAGTGTTTGGTTACATTTTTTTCTTTCAAGTGTTGGTTTAAAAAAAAAAAAAGGTCAAATGTAGGTAGGTTTTTTAGGCTCAACTTCCAGTGGGTGGGATTAATAAAAAAATAAAAATAAAACTCTAGGAGAGGCCAGTATGGAATAATATTATACAATATTAGTTTCTATTTGAATTTTTGTCAAGCGAAAATAGAATCAGTTGAAACGTAGTATTTATGTTGCAATATCCTGAATTGAAAAGTCAAGCTATTAAATATGAGTTCATATTTATTTTCTCTCTACAGTGTCCCACTTGACTCCTTTGTTAATTCCCTAAAATGAGGATAACGTTTAGATGTTCCACTTTCTAGAAAGAAAAGATGATAACCTGCTGTATAGCATTAAAATCATGATTTACATTTTTAGAATAATGCAGTTTTTCACCGTATTTGTCCGAATTGTTTCGTACGTCAGAAGAAGACAAAGCATCAACTTCACTTCACGGTAGATTACGAAAAGGTTGTCGCTAATAGATGCCAATGTTCTGGGAAGCTACCCAATTTTACATCAATTCAGTCTGCTTGCCATTTTCTTTCTCTCCCTCCCCTAAATAGCCACGCAATCATTCACTGAGTATTATGACTCACTTAATGACAAAGTGAATAGTCTTTGACACCGACACGTCACAGCGTGTAATCCAATTGGGACGTGAAGCTCACTCCTCCTTTCACACCCGCAACCGTCGGACAAATCTCCATCCTAGCTTTCCCTTTTTTTTTTTTTTTGTTGCGGCGCTCTAATCGGTAACATTATCCCCAATGAATGGAGGGCTGGAGAGATGGATGGATGGCGCTGGCGGCTATAGGGCCCGCGAGCAGCTGAGCTCTGACGGGTGACTACGGCCCAGCGGGGTGAGACGGCCGCATCATTAAGCGTAATTACCTCCAGCTAATCCACTTCCACGCCGTGCAAAATAAACAGCCAGGCCCATTAGAGGAGCTGACTGTCAGGCTGCAAGTGGCCTGTGGCTCCTTTGGCACTGATCCCCAGCCACATGGGAATAAAAGAAGAGGGATGGGGGGGGGGTGGGGAGGTGGCTATATTGTGTGGAGGTGCCGGCTACATGCTGGCAGAGCTGGTGTTTTTGTTTTGCCGCTTAACCCCACCGCCATCAACCCCCCCCATGTAACCCAGATGGTGTTCATTGTGACCACCACCATTTGCGCTTTGCCTGCAGGCACGCCGCCTTTACCCGTATCACGGTGTCACGACACCCACCAAACTCGTTACACGCTGCACTTTTGGGAGGCTCTGATTTATTTGCCCAATCTTTTATTAGTCAACCTACACCACACTATTTTTCCTCAGAAGAGGGGAAAACATTCAATGAGGGCAATGAAATGACGGTTCAGCACGCCTGTTAAATGCGAAAAAAAAATGGTGAGAATCGGGAAGTATCAAAGTGTAAATCATTTTTGTCTGTATAAAGTGCAAAGAGACGTCATCTTAACTTGATACGTGACAGACAAGAATCTTCACTTATATTTATCTGTCCAAAGGGAAGATGTGTGTGTATTCAGGCTATGGGCAAAATTGGATCAATTTCATTTTCTTCTCATGACTTAATTTCACTTTGTGAAGTGATTAAATCTGTGTTGGCCCTACATTTGTAAAAAAAAAGGTGTAAAGTCTGATCTGCACTTGAGAAAATAAATGCCACCCCCAATTCCTATTTGTGGTATTCCAACTGTGGTTTGGGTGAACATGAAGGCTTTTAGGGGGGGGTTAAAAAGCCACAAACACAAGCTGCACTACATTCCCAATTGAGTAACTTCTTCGTCATGATAATCAATGATTTGAAGTTTTATATGGTAGGAAGCGGAACTTCACTGAAGGTGAGGCAAGGCGACCTTGGCTTTTGAAAATCAAATCTACTTCAAACTAATTCCGTCGAGGTCAGTTTCTTGTTGGGAATTAAAGTTGCGAGTTGAAAGTCATAACGGGATCAGACAATTTCCTAAGTCCAAAAAATTCAAACTGCGCTTTTGCCTCTCTCTCACCCCCACAAAAATTTCGCCCAGTTGTAAAATCCGCAATTAGAAGCGCATGAGCACGAGCGTTTACCGACAACATCTGCTGGCTAGCTGTAGAAAAACAAGCGAGGCCCAAAGTGAGCCGTAAATCACGTGGTCAGACAGCCAAACGGCCAACGTCCAGTTCACTTGATCCTTCCGCCGACAGGTGTCTTTGACCCCCGATCCCCTCCGCCCGGAATAACACCTGCTCCTGGAAACTTCCGAGATCCTGTATCCCCCCCTCCCACCCCCCGCCTCGCCTGGCGACCCAGTCGAGCCGCCCCAAAGCCAAAGAACAAGCGGGAAGAAGCATTAACCGGCCGCTCGCCCGGCTAGCCGCTAATGGATGGGAGCCATTTCATCAGCAATCTGACATTTAATGAATATATATTTTATCTGCCCGTGCCGGTTATCGGAACGTCCTGCCTGTTCCGAGAAATGGTCGCCGTGGGACTCTTTGGAGTTTCCCCCTCTCTGACTGGCACCTGCACGCCAATCGGCACTCCCGCCTTCAGCCCTCGGCCCCTCTCTCCAATATGGTACGCCGATTAATAATTCATGGGCGGTTATTAGGGCCGGTTCAATAGGAGATGTGCTGATGGAGGGTCGGGGCTTGGGCGAGTGCGCCCCGCAGGGATGCTGCATGTTGTTGTGTCAGCCCCCCATCTGCCAGAATGCAATAAGGCAAACAATGGAGGCCTTGATTTCCACCAGCAGGCCCATAATCTTTAAATGGCTATTAGCTGAAGAGTGCAACCAGTCAATAACCGACAAAATCCTTTTAAAAGCTTCTCTCGCTCGCTCACTCTCTTTCACTTCTTCTCTCTTTTTTCCCCCCCTACCGCGGTTCTTCCCGGCCTGATTC
The DNA here is from genome assembly GCF_054491065.1 of Syngnathus leptorhynchus. Lineage (NCBI taxonomy): Eukaryota > Metazoa > Chordata > Actinopteri > Syngnathiformes > Syngnathidae > Syngnathus > Syngnathus leptorhynchus. The sequence continues at coordinate 8,226,458 of NC_141196.1, forward strand.
TGATCAGACCGGAACGCAGACGGAGCTGCTTTTTACGATCGGGAATAGAGTAGACAAAAATGGCACTCCTAGTTCACAATGTTTCCAGTAAAAGTAAAAAGTAAATAGTCCTTGATAATAATTACATATAAAGTGAAACAAACTAACGAGTCTCTATTGAGTAAATTCTGATTCGTATTTTTCTTTTTTTTTTTTTTTTTTTTAATCGGAGCGTGAACTTCAAAAATGTGAAATACAACCACGCGTGCGCACATACTACCCAACAATATTATATCATAGTAAAACATTATGATAATAATACAATCTGTCTCTCTAAAAGATGAGGCACATTCAAAGTGGAGGTTGAACTATGGATTATTTTAGGAGGACAAAGATAACAGCGCTTGACATTTCTTCCTTCTTTTTCATGGGTCAACATAACTTGAGGTGGGTGGGGTAGCCAGAAAAGTTTACTCAAGTAAGTACTGTTGATTTAGAATAATATCACTCAAGTAAAAATAGAATAGAGTCCTCCAAAACTTAGGATGCAGTGGAAAAAAAGCGTAAAAGCTACCTGGTGGGTAACTTCTGATTTGTTTCACTTTGTTGGCAGTTTTAAACATTCACAATAGGTCGGGAAGACACGAGGTCACGCGTCAACAGTGCAGTTTTGACTAGCCGCCGTGACCCTTGTGTTGAACCATCACATGATCATCCAGTCAGGTCAAAGGGCAACGCTCATGGAGGATGCAGCGAGGGAAGGAAGTGCAGAGTGATGTCATGTCATTAAAGCATTAGCGTACGATGTTTCAGTATTTTTTAAACTCACATGTGTAATATTTACATTTGTTTGAGGACTCTAAAGTGGGGAAATTGTGCAAAAAGAAAAAGAACTTGAGAAGTGTGCAAATACTTTTTCACGGCACGAAAGAGTGGCTATTTTTTCCTGGTAGTCATAATAATAATGATAATTTTTTGATATTTCAAAGGCAGTATAAGATTGTTAAAGTGCAAACAAGGGAGATTGGCTAAAATTGACAACCATTCATTTTTGTTGACTTGCCGTTTCCTGTGTAGAAAGCGGCCCTTTAGGGATTATATCAAAACAAAAGATTTCATTTCCATTTTTATGCACTCCACAGGAAAGCCAACCTTTTAAGTGGACACAGGAAAGCCCTGAAATGCTGTCACAAGCTTCTCACTTCCTCCGTCTCCTCCTCATCTTCTTCTTCTTCTTTTTCCCCCTCACTCGCTAACGTGCTCCCCTTTTCCTTCTTCATCTTCCACTCGTGATTGTTCTCCGTCTCTTACGCCTCCTCCTCCTCCGCACGCAAGCAGCAAAGAGCAATCCGTCTTCATTGTGGAGACACATGTACTGTTTTGACACTGAAGCCTCAGACGGAGCGGAGGGGAGGAAGGAAAGCAGAAAGCTCCTGACAGCCACGCTACGCCAAAAAACATCAACAAACATTACCGGAAGCGCATCCATCACCAACAACGTCAACCACTACGAATTTGCATGGCAGTTTCAAGTCCAAATTTGAGGACAATAAAGCCTTAAACAACCTTGTAATATTACAAAACAAGCCATTTTAGGAAAATTGGGTGGGAATTTCACAAGTGAGAACAACAAGACTAAAGATAATTGAACGATAATCTTGAATTAAAAGAAGAAAAAAATCTTGTTTCTACAAATTGATTATTTTTGGAGTTATATTTATAAATTTGGTGATCTTTAATTGTGTAATTTTATGAGAAAACAATACACATTTTTTCTGAACTTCACAAGAATAAGGTTAGAATTTTACAAGACCGCATTAAAAAAAAGCTTGAAAATTTAGTACAATACAAGTTTACGAGGACAAAGACACAATTTTAGGAAAGTAGTCATTTCACGAGCGGTGGGGCTAGAATTTTGTTTAAACTCTGAGAATGAATGAATGAATTATGTTATGACAATAAAATGCAATTTTGTGAGAACAAAGTTTTATGTTTGAGTAAACTTGTACTTTCATTTCAATTTTGCATAAATGAAATCAAAATCTTTTAGAATAGTCATAATTGTCCGACGATAAAGTAAGAATTTTATGAAACTGGTCATATTGTTAAGAATAAAATCATAATTTTACAATGAAGTTATAATTCTATAAGAAAAACTTTGATCATGAATAAAGTTGTGATTACAAGATTAAAGTACTAATTTAATGAAATAATTCATATATTTAGGTGCATAAAGTCATAGTTCTATGCAAATAAAAGTTTATTTTGCAACAATAAGAATATAAATTTGAGATAGTTCTGTGAGATTAAATTGTACAATTTTGCGAGAATATAAAATTGGAAGTCAGAGTTTTAACACGTTTAATTTGTAATGTAAAAAAAAAAGGTGATTTACAAAAATAAAGTTGCAATTTTGTGACTTTTAATTTTAATACAATTCTTTTCCCAAAATAAAATAAAATAATAATAATAAGTAAATAAATATGTCATTTACAAAACTTGCAATCAATAATACTGTTCGACATGCTTGTCCATATTCCCGCTACGAACTCACAAAGTCAATCGTAGCAGGTTTGACCTGATTTAAGTTGACCGGTGCTCATCCGTCCACATTGGCATGCAGTCTATTTGCAAAGTACATGATCGTATTTTTCAAGTCGTACGATCCATCGCGAGCCGACAGTGGCGGCATTAAGTGCATCATGGAGCTTCGCTAATGCAGTTGAAGAGCAGATGAATCTCATTTGAGAACGTCTGCGCTGCATTAGCCGCAGTGCTCATCACGACAAGCATGCTGACCGGCAAGTTTACCAAAAAGGACAAGAAAAATAAAACCAGGTGAACTTTCACTGTTATTCTGTCATTGTACTCATTCCAAATTTCTCAATTTGCCATGAAAAAAAAAAAAATAATCCAAACTGTTCATCTCAGTCAGGAAATATATTAGTTCTCCAAATTCCTGCATTTTCTCGTCATTCCACGGGACAGCATTTCCAAATAAACGTAGATATTTTACAGAACTTATTAACTTATAACACATTTCTTGTTCAAACCATTCCAACTTGAAACTATTCAACCGGTGAAACAGAACTATTTGAAATATCTACAAAATTCTCAAATTGGGAGAAAAGAAAACCCAAATGGAAGATTTTACATCTTCCCCGCCTTCTTCTATTCCGATTGAAACCATTCCAACTTCAAGTTGCACATTGTACATTTCAACAGTTCAATTAATTACAAAGCATTTCACTTCAGCGTCAGCTCTTCAGACATCACACACAATTGCTAGAGAAATTGCATTCTCTACTTGACATATTGACTTTTTTCTCTCTCTCTCTCTTTGGTTTCACATTCAGCCATCAGAGTGACACTTTGACAGAGAGCCACGTCGTTGTTATTACCCTCACGGCGACTGTCCCTGCCGTAACATCCACTTTAATTGAAGTGTCATCTTCTTCTGGCCAAAGTGAATGGCGTCAAATCCACTTTGACAGATGTTACAAATGACGCCGGTGCCACACAAAATTCCGACAAGGGCCAAATTGTTTCTCATTAGTCTTACCCTATCAGGGGTCGTTTTGCTGTACCGTATATCTTGCATCCAGTAAGTATCCCATTGTGAAAACGTGGAAATTATTATCATTGGAATTATCGTTAAAGAATTTTAAAATGTTGGTGAATCAAGATGGCATTAGTGCTTTCCTATCATAGCATATATCCTATCAGGAAACATTTCCATTGTTATAGGTTTGGGTGCTGCTATTTTGGTTAGCAACGGCATTTCAACGGAACTATTTTATGACACTTACTACTTGTTTTTCTTTCCCGGTGTAAAATGGGGAGGTTAGTACGACTAGCATTGTAATGTACATATAATTTATAAATTTACACACACACACACACACACACACACACACACACACACACACACACACACACACACACACACACGAGTGTGTGTCATATTTATCCCTACACAACTCTACGCACACCCACACACACGCACACGAGTGTGTGTGATATTTATCCCTACTCAACTCTACACACAGTGATATTTATCCCGACACAACTCCACACACACACACACACACACATACAAACACACACACACACACAGTGGCCATGTGCCATCTCCGCACGGCAATAAGAGTGTGATTTACTATGAAAATGATGGCGCGTGAGCATGTTTGGAGCCTAATGTTGTTTTTAAACTTATCACATCAATCACGTCAATTCATGAGGAAGAGGAAGGGGGGGGGGGTGTCCCTGCCTCCTTCCCTCCCCCCATGAGAATGAGCTCATCCTTCCACAGCAGACGCGCCGGCCTGGCGCTGGCGCTGGCTTCCCGTCTCGATGCGAGACAACAACAACAACGCTGCTCTTCCTCTTGACGAGCCTCCGAGGTACGCTTGATGTCAACACCGACGCCTCCTCGCCAGCATCCTCTCGCATCTGCCACGCCAAATCGATGCTTTTGATGGGCTTGTTCTTCCACATCAAATTCAGACAAACGTGGCTGTCACCTCATGTGTTGGAACATGATTTTTCTACTTAGAAGACACAGTCTCCATTTTTTTAAACGAATGAGCAGTTATGTATTACATTAGCATCCAATAAAAAAGCCATCTGGGACAGTGACTGAACTGATATGATGAAATGATTTGGGGATTCATCCGAGTATCAAGCATTCAAAGGGACAATACAAAGAAAGCGTCATATTGTTTTTATCAAGATTAGAAACAGGGATCAGGCAGTTGAAGATACATTTTCATCGGGGGGGGGGGGGGACACGACACTTCTGAACAAACGTATGACAAAAATGGCATTTTATATATAGACAAAATATGCACTGGCCCGCAAATAGCAATAATTTGCATGTAATTTTGGCTCATTTAAATGCAAGTGGAAAATTGAAGATTTGTTTTTGTAGACCTTAGAATTTTTTTAAGAAAACAAGGTTGGCTCCTACCCCCATGAATAACCCCGTGCCAAAAAATTCAAGTCGGTCAATCCAGTACTAGTGATTCACTTTAGCAGAGAAAACTTGTTCATGATTTTCCCTCTCATTTTTTTTCTTGGGGGGGCCAGGGGTAGGGCATTACTAAAAAGTGTTCAACAGCCTAAAACAGCAAATTTGATTGAATCAGCCTCTCCCAAATCAAGCTTTCCGAGTTCACTCTCACCCAGCGTGAGTTGCGCGGCGCAAAGAGGAAAAAGTTGATGAGCTCATGCCATGAGCACTTAAGCGGCTCAGGTAGGAATTCGCCTCATTCGTCAACATCAGACACAAGCACGGATCCATTAAGATGTGAAGACAAGTCCCCACTTAAGTGTTGCTTCCCCTTGCCAGAATATTACAAGAAGCCCATTTGTTTTCTCTCTGACACGTGATTGACTTTCATGTAAACGGGGAAAGGGATACCCGAATGATTCATAGCTTTGCTACAATGTTGAGTTAAAGAGGATTTTTATCTTCCTGCTGGAAGTCAAACAAGACGTCAACAAATAAGGACTTTGGTTCCAAATTTTGGCACAAGCGCATCATCGATTATGAAAGGACCCAACTGAGTTCAACAAAAAATCTAATTGGGTTTCGTGGGTTAGCTTCTGTGTGTAATTTATTTTTTTTTAAGCAAATATTCTATTTAAATATATTTGTTGCAGTTGTTATTATTCGAAATAATTGAAGTCCATCCATTTTCCCGAGCATCCCAGCTGTCTCAGGGCGGGAGGTGGCGAACATTTTAAACCCATCGCAATCCATTTATTTCAAAGTCATTCGTGTTTTACCTGAACTTTCGTTCATTGAAGGCATTCATATTTTGGATGAACGTAGCGCATTTTTGCTTGGTGAACATTTTTGTCAACGTCAACTTGTCGCCGTCAAAAAGCAGAACATGGAAATCCCCTTTTCCGATATTTTCCCACTTCTCGTATCCTCGCTCACTATCGACCATTAAAGTTGATCACTTTATCATTCTTAATAGCTTGCCCTCCCCCCCAACATTTTCATGTACTGGGACTTTCCTCCCCCTCTTCCTGTAATTCATCATCCTTTATAAAGACTAATAGGTTGCTCATGACGCCGGGGAGTATCCGCCTCCCAATTTTTCTCCGCAAAACTCAGCAAATTCTTGTGAGAGCCTCTTCAGGGGGGAGAAAAGTGCTGCATCAAACCCCATTAGTCTGCGTTATTTGCTCTTATGATACATATGGCGGCTCGGTGGCGCACTGGTTAGCACATCCGCCTCACAGTTAGGAGGGTGCGGGTTCGATTCCTCCTCCGGCCCTCCCTGCGTGGAGTTTGCATGTTCTCCCCATGCCCGCGTGGGTTTTCTCCAGGCACTCCAGTTTCCTACCACATCCCAGAATCATGCTCGGTAGGAAAATTGAGCATTCCAACTTGCTCGTAGGTGTGTCTGTGTGTGCCCTGCGACTGATTGGCAACCAGTTCAGAGTGTCACCCGCCTACTGCCCTCAATGACTGCTGGGATAGGCTCCAGCTCGCCCGCGACCCCCGTGGGGACAAGCGGTATTGAAGATTGATGGATGTTTCAGTCATAAGACAAAAAAAAAAAAGCTCTAGTTAACTTACGTCATCAACGTTAAAACTAGGGTTAGGGTTTCAAACTAGGGTTTCAACATAGGGTCAGGGTTTCAAACTAGGGTTAGGGTTTAAAATTAGGGTTTCAAACTAGGGTTAGGATTTCAAACTAGGCTTAGGATTTCAAAGTAGGGTTTCAAAATAGGGTGAGGGTTTCAAACTAGGGTTAGGGTTTCAAACTAGGGTTAGGGATTCAAACTAGGGTTTATAACTAAGGTTAGGGTTTCAAACTAGTGTTTAAAACGAGGGTTAGGGTTTCAAACTAAGATTTCAAACTAGGGTTTTCTAACTAGGGTTTCAGACTAGGGTTTCAAACTAGGGTTTCAAGCTAGGGTTTCAAGCTAGGGTTAGGGTTTTAAACTAGGAAGTATTCTACCTAACAAATGAATGCAAATACAAGTGTTTAAACACTGTTGTTTGCCTCAAAATAAAAAATGGCACAGTCCTCTCATTGTTTATGTCAAGAAGTAGCCACTGGTTAACACACAACTGTTGTTACCTTTATCAAAAGTAACTTACATTAAGAAATAAGAAACTGAAAAGTAAAAAAAAATAAGTTCATGAAAGAAACATTTAGTTCTGAATACTACTCAAGTCTACTTTTATGCAAACACGAAAGGCGAAAAGATATACGCAGATAAATGACGCTAAAGCTAACATGACTTCTCTTCAAAGTCCTGAGTGTAAAAACACCTTTGAAAAAAAATTATAGGCACAGCGTAATAAATATGGCTTAACAGGGGAGAGAAGAAAAAAGGCCTGAAGCAGGGTTGTATTTCCTCAAGTCTTTAATACAACAGCGATTACAAGTGAGGAATTATTAGGTGAATTAAAATGGCCATGCTAACGTCATTTAGACGTGGGAAGAAGATCCTCAAGTGCTCTCTCCTCTCACTAAACGCTTAATAGGATTTACTAGCAAGCATAATAACGCTTGATTAACCGGCCGCCGTCTTTTGGTTTTGGTTAGCGCCTAGAAATAATACTGTATTATTATTATCACGATTATGAAAGTGAGAAATGTTTTCATTTTCACACGGAATAAAGTAGCACATTTAGTTTTTGCACCAAGTATATTGCGATTAAGTAAGTTACAACAGCAGTATTTGTGTGCGTCCATATTTATGTTTCTTGGAGTTTTGACTGGTTCCACCCAGGTCTGCTACAATTCTTGCCATCAAAATTCTCCATAATTGTGAATTCCTATTGTGAAACTATCACCCATGTGACTTTGGGGCAATGCTGCAAATACTAATGTGTTGAAACTGTACTGTAGTGACAAATGATTTTAGTTTTCATCTCTCTGTAGTTTTGTGGCAGTCGTGTGAATGATTCACCACAGCAAAAAAAAACAAAAAAAACAGAGCAGCCTCATCCCCAGGGAACCTTCCTCCCTATCTGTTGCAGGGGCCTCCGTGGTAACGTTATACACTCATCATATTGGCTGCATTGATGTTAGGCCAAATGTCCCCTAAGAACAGTTATGTTAGGCTGGGGGGCAGCCAGGCGTGAAAGTGACCAATCATCTGCTTTGAAATGTTAGAGACCCCAGGAAGGGACAGCGAGGCGTTTAATAACCTACCGACTCAATTAATTTGATTGTGTGATGGCAATATTTTTTTTTATATTATGCTAATAAACTCAGGAAGAGAAGTGAATGCGTCAAGCAAACACCGAATGTGGAATGCAACGTCACTCATACTAAACATAAGGTGATCCTAATCATTTAATTAATTTAATTTAATGAACTGTATCCTTTTTAAAGTGTACTCTACTCACAGCATGTGTTTGGTCTCTGTGGTTCAACAGGCTGCTGTTTTGGTTAGCAAAAGAGTTCAAATGGGCTCACCAATTAACTCTTTGAGATAATTTAGCCGTTAGGCTTTCTGATGGAAAAAAAAAAATGAGGCGTGTGCTGGAGGTAGGCGTTTATTTGCCTTAAGTGTAATTTTATCTAATACATGTCGAATTGTTATTGAGTTAGTCGAGCCAGGTCAGTTAAAGGACACATTCAAGAAAATCATTAGACGTGAATAGATTAAGGGGGAGCGTTAATGGCCAACTATTTCCTCATTGACGTGCTGGCTCTATCTTTAGAATGAAGCTTGTGAATGACCCCGTCCACACGCCCTTCACCCAGCGCAGGCGTGCGACATATGTGGGTGGGGGGTGTCTCCAAAGACCCCTGCATAGCAAGATGGGAGCGCGGTAACCCGATCGAGCACCCCTCACCCTAAACTTAAAATACCAGCACAGATCAATAAGTGCAGCATGTTGTTTGATGTTCCATGGGAGGAGAACGTACAATGTTCCCGGGCAGCCAGCCGCACACATCAATGCCATCATTGCAGCGACAAATAATATCACTACGCATAAATCGGCAACAATTTGTTTTAGAGAATCTAATCCAGAATTTTTTGAAAATACCTATATAAAAGTATTTATTTATGCTTTGATTGAATCTAAATTAGATGAATTCTTTCAATCTCATTGAAATGAATAATTATTGATATAATCGTGAAACTTTTAATTTTGTTGATTTCCTTACTGAAATTTGTATTCTTTTTCAAAATGTGTTTTTACCTAAAATTATTAAATTCAACTAAATGTGTGTATAGAGCAAGCAAAGCAGAGCCTTTTTTTGCAGGGTGTGGTGTTGGACGTGTGCTTTTAAGGGGTGTGGCCTAGCAAAATGGCTAAATGTCTCTCCTTGCCCAAATGCCAGGACAGTACAGTACTTTAATTCATCTGTGCTTCTTTTTTAGTTTTTTTTTTTTTTTCACTTGAGCAACAACATATCTCAAGTTTGTTCAAAAGGGAATAAAAAAACAACAACAACCAGGTAGTAGCGGATAACTTGTAAATAAAAAGTTTTAAGATGGAACACCAGCAAATCAAGGTACCACTGTGTGTATAAATTATGAGGTTTGTTACTTGCCATCTCTTAATACTCACACTCCCTAATAAAATGAATTCTATATTAACGCCTCCCAAATGAGAAAAATGCAAATAATTTAATAAGCGTCCTGTCTGCCTTGTTTTAATAAAACAATAAGGGAGTAACACAATTAGTCATTTTGCTGGCTTGTTTTTAAATAAATCAAAATAAAACTTTGTTTTTTTCTGTCCCGGTGTAATTAAAAGCTGGCCGGCAGCCCCGCGGCCGTGCTTCTGCTCGGCAAAGATGAAAAACAGATCCTGCCTCATCAGCAGCCAGAAGCCAGCCGGAGAAAGCCAAGCACCTGAGTGGAATAATGCATTGTGGGGAAACAGCTTTCCACTATTTTAAAAGAAGAGCGGGAGGCACGTGGATGGCATGTCTCCCTCCATCGGACTCGACGCAAGTTGGCAATCTCGGTGATGAATTGAGGAATTCTCATGTCATGTTGGGTGTGTTGACTTAAGGGGGGGGAGGGGGGCGAGTCAGGGGAGATGCCTGGAGGCAGTGGGGGTCAAGTTTAGCTACTTTTGGGGCAGATGGTGTTAAGAGTTCAGTCTGTCACTCGGGAAGAAAAGACAACGAAGAGGAGAAAGACACTTTACGCCTTTTATTGACCTGTGTGTGTCTCAGTATTGACCTGACTTAGCCCCCAAATCATTCCCACAACCTCCTCCAAAGGCAGACACTTAAGGTCAGCAAAAGACTCCTTAAATAGCACTTATTCACCTCTCACTTTAATATTGATGAACATAAGATCAAATCATTGATCTTTTTAAATTGAGATTAAGTTTAATATTGATGAACATGAGCTCAAATCAGAGATTTTCTTCTAATTGAGATGAAGGTGGCTTATAGTTTTTTCATTTTTTTTTAAAGAGCTACTGGGTTTTAAAAAAATGCCATTGGCTGGATGGATGGACAGGGATGGACGAGCGAACGGAAAGACAGACAGATAGACAGCTCTGCTGTGGAGTGACAGCCCAATTTGCATTTCCACGGTTCATCAAAGTAAAAGAAAAAAAGGAGCATGTTTGACATTCATTTGATTGTTCGCTTCTCATCTAAAGACATGATTATTGTCCTGTTGGTGAAAATGCTTGGATTAATTATCCAAGGCATGGCTGTTTATGACAGGAAGGGAAGGGTGGAGAAATAAAACAACTTCCTGTCAGGGCGGATGGCCCTTCACAGTCATTTTAGACAAGTGACAACAGAGCGGGAAATAATTCCATACCTCGTGGACTGATTCACCGAGACGTGATTATCCTGACACAATATGCATTTTCATTGAAAAGGTTTTTTGTCAGTGAATGAGTCAAACTTAACCTGAAGAGAATGTCATGTTTAAGTGCAGAAAGTGAGGAGTTTTTTTTTTTCTGCCTTGAAAAACATGTTGGCTGGAACTCACCTTAGATTCGGGTTACCATACTCCATACGGATGCTTGGCCGCACAACCCCCACGGACGTCCACCAGCAAACCGCATCTCGTTGCCCTTGAGGGAGACACGAGAGACATCAGAACCAAGTGCAGAGCGTCTGCGCCATTGTTTAAATAATACAGAGGTGGTGCTAAAGTTCAACAAGAATGCACCATTTGGATTTCCATTACAACTGGAGTCAAAACATAAAACGTCTGCAGATGTATGGAAAGTCACAATTTGATTTGACATGTAGACAGGTATCATATAGTTTTATATTTATATGGGGGGGGGGAGAACAAAAAGAGCATATCTGAATGTATTTTTTCAAGGTAAAGGATGCCTGTGATAATGAAGCTAATAATGTCAAAAGGATCCAAACAATGTGAGATGTGTCTCTTATGTATTTGTGATGCGAGCAGGTCACCCAGCTGGGTGTCATCTTATTGAAAAATATGGCCCAGTTACGGTTTTGAAGCACCGGAATTTACCTCCGTAATGAAGCGAGGGGGGAAATGCATTACGTGGCGCTCTTATTGCACAACGATCCATGCAGGACTCATTATGCGCGGCGTCTCTCTCTGCAGGTGACACTAAATTGTCTTGGCCGGCAACAATTACGCGCGGCCCAATGACAACATTAGCCGACGGAAGCCTGTAGGGGTCAAATATCAATCTCCGAAACTCGGTGTGCCGGGTAAACATGGGTAGATATCGAAAGGGATACGGCCAGGTGGGCGCGCCATTGTGTGTAACTGGGGCTTAATGGTGGAAGGCAAAAGCGACCAGTATGGCCAGCCGGAGCCTCTTTTATCTCCACTCAGCACAGCATGAACAGTGTCTTTTATGTGTTCGCACAATAACTGCTATGACTGAGCCTTTTCTCATGGATTATAATCTGACACCTTTAAATGGAGGATGAATGGATGAATTATAATATGCACATACAATGGTCTGTGGCTAAAGTTTTGACTGATGTCCAACAGTAATTTCATCATCATTGTGCAACAAAAAGCACATTTTGAATTTCCTCCAAATTTTATGATTTTTTCCCCATTGTTTTTATTTTATTTTTTTTAAAATCACAGAATTTTGTAGTGGTTAAAACCTCATCAAATTGAAATTTCACTTTGTTTTTTCCCCCCTGATGATTAAAAATTCAGCTTCAGTTTTTTTAATGACTGTTTTTATATAAAGAGCATTTTTTTTTACATTTTAATAAACTCACAATTTTCAAGTTCTTGTTTTAATGACCTCCCTGGTGAAACGGAGTTAATTATTTCTTATTTTTCTGCTTATATTTTTTTATTTTAAATCATCATTTCATGTTTATTATTTGTATATTTGTAATCTCAATGAGACATTTTTATTTCTTAATATGTTTCAGTCATTTCCTGTGTTATCTACCAACACACACGTTACACTGGCAGCAGTCCTTTTGACGGGAAACGGTACGCGTTACACAAACTAATGCAAGTCAAAAGCTGTTAAACTTCGATCAGAATGTAGATCGATATACAAATAGCGAAAATCATTCTTCTTCCACCAACCAGGAAGTGGCCTGTCTCCAAAGCGTCCAACTTCCAGCCAGGTATGAAAACATGCAAAGTGGCCCACGGGTGTTGGTTGTTTCATGAATCTTTTGGATTGGAGGCAGTTGAAAGGCTCGCCAGCGAGGCTTGAAGAATATGAATGATGGCACTTAGTGAGAAACGAGCGTCCACAGACCATTACGCACCGTCCGTCACGCTCCAGATCGCCCAGATTAGCGCATGTCATAAAGTCAAACGCGCCGCGCCGTCCTCCCTGCGGCCCCTATCTGCTCCCCGGCTGCAGGAGATGCTGCCGGCGGCCGGACCGACCGGGGCCTCCGCCGTCCCCCATGGGGGCGCTTCCTCCCGACTCTTTTGTTTTCGCCTTCTTATCGGGATTGTTCACAAAAGCCAATCTGCAGCGGATCGCCAAGGTGTCGCTGCAGACTAAACGGATGTCTGTACGTGTCGTAAACATGTCATAACAATCCGGTAATAGTGGCAATATGTGGCAGTTTGCAAAAGCATGTATCTCCACATTCTGAGATGGGGGGGAGTATTATTCTTTTTGTTTTTTGTCCATATATATTAAAAAAAACGTTTAATTGTGTTTTTTCGTAAAAACGTTTTTTTTTCACTAACTTGCATTTTAATATTTCATTAACTCCAGATTAAGTGCATTTGAGAGTAAATTGAGACGAGATTATTATATGTATACTTTTGGTGACATTTTACTTTGAAAGTGTGTTTTGAGATTATTCTGAAGTCAAATATGTGCTTTGGCTCACGAAAGATTAGGCAACAGCGCATTAGTCCCGCGAAGGCTCAACGTGGGCGTGCCCGGACAGTGTGGCGACAAAACGCTTTCAGGGGAAGTGGGAGACGCTATCCAGACGCCCTTCAAAGTTCATTCCATGAGTCAGTGCGTCGATCAGCGATCACGAGCGAGAAAAGTGTGGTTGTGTATGGCAAGTTCTCAAGATGTGATCCTCAGGCTTCAGACAATGGCGGATGGGAATGCATCAATATAAGCAAGAGGCGCTCGGCGTGCACAGACACGTTCACCACAAACTCACAATCTCGCCAATGGTTTTCACCAGTCGGCCATTCTACCATGACGGCAGTACCTCCAAATGAAATACCAGCAAAACACACAAAAATGGATGCTGTACTTGTTTTTGGTTTACTTATTTTATTGCTGCTGACGTATAACAATGAAATATGTTTTTGTTGTTTTCCGAGAAGAGAAAAGTTTTGAAAATGCTAAGAGATAGTTTTGTTTTTAAATTTGGCATTTTTTATGCTTCTGTATTTGTTTTTACTAAAGTAAATCACAAAATTGGGGCATGAATAATTTTGTATTGTTTTGTGGACAAAAAGGAGATACGATGAGATACGAAGCATGCATTGTGTTCGTGATATTTATTGAATGTAAATAAAATGACTTAGATTTATTGGATTCATTCTATTGTGTTTCTGTTATTTTGTTTTAAAGACTTCTCAACTTTTAGTGATGAAACTGATAAAGTTGGAATAAAAACTTGACCTCCATGTTTTGGTTTTGTGTTGCTGTTTTGACAGCTAAGAATACACTCGCAAATTGTACTAAATCAAGTTATTACACTCGAAGGCTATTGCAAAAAAAAATAAAAATAAATGAGGCGCTGCTATATTGATTGGCACCTCTTTCATCCAATAAAATCCAATCCAGATATATGTATTTTACTTTTTGTTCTTTTACGTTTTGGCAGTATTTATATTTACATATTTGGAAATACCCATGCATTTGTGTCACACCTGTTTTGCTCTAAACATTAAAAGCACCAACAGACTACTTTTAATCTGCCACATAAATGTACTTTTTTTTTTTTTTTAAGTGCCCTATCCTGTTTCTGGCCCATCAGCGGTGGGGACTTTGATGCCTTTACCTCCTGTCGGTAGCCATCGAACATCCTAATCCTGATCCTGGCACTTTTACGGAGGGACCATCCAACCTATAAGAAAAGAAAGGTTACAGTAGCTCAGCCTGCGGCAGATCTCATTTCACACCAACAACAACAAGCCCTGACTGGCAACTTTATCTACTTAGCTTTTTTTTTGTAAATGGAGGGTTGCGTGACGGGGCAGCTGACAGAGTGGAGAGGCCTGGCAGGTCCGTTTGTCGTGTTTTGTGTTAGTCGCCCACGCCACTCACATCTCGTCACCGGCAAACGGATTGACCTCGCTTTGTAACCCGAGAGCCAGACAGCAAAAGAGTGAGTGAGCGCTGCATTGGAATTTGGAAAAACTTTCATCTCGCCAGTCAAAACCTTTCAAACGGCTCCACGTCTTTGTCACGTCGCACTTCACGGCCCAGAAACGTAAACACGGAATGGAAAAGAAAATAAAGGAAGCCGGGACGACTTAATTAGAAGACGAGCGTGGACGTCCATCACACTCAAGTGCAGTCTAGACAATTATGGGGGAGTATATCATGAATGGGACTGAAGAATACTTGAATGATGTACTTTATTCACTTTAAACCAATTGTCATTGGTTCTTGTGAAGGGGGAAAAAAGGAAGGAAAAAAATGAACTTTTTACATTTCAAGGACATTAAACATGATTGTTTAAATCTATTTTTTGCGTACAGTTTTATACTTTTTCGTTCTGCCTTTTGTTTATTTGGCTGCAATTCCACTGTCAAACACTAGATGGTGGCACATTATTTTATATATATATATATATATATATATTATCAGAATAAGAATCAGCTTTATTGGCCAAGTTTGTGCATGCCAAACAAGGAATTTGAGTCCAGTTGATCTCAGCCACTGACGTGCTAACCAGTGCGCCGTATGTGATATGTTTTCTTTGCCAAAGCTTTTTGACCACATTGACATGAAGAGTTGGATGCAGCGGAAGCACATTTCATCTGCTGTTGATAAGTGTGACATTTGTGAGCAGACGAGAGTGGAAGTGGATTCTATCAACGTGTTTAATAACGGCAGCAGAAATGAAAAGATCCTGAAGGAACCTTCGCCTCCTCAATGGCTATCTGGAGGAAGAAACAAGATTGCAATGTCATTTATGGCGGGCCCGCAGGCTCGCGGGGAAAGAGAAGCTCTCTGAAGCTAACAAGTAGGAAATAAAGGAATTTCTCCTCTTAATCGTTGGCGGCTTGAGGCGGAAAGAACTGGAAAGTCCAAGTCGGACGGCGTGGTCACTCTTTGGATAACTTCATCAGTCGCGGCCGACGCAATCAGACGTTGCCCTCTGGGAGGCAGCGCGGGCGCGGAGAAACGTTCATTTTGGCGAGGAGTGCCTCCCTTTTGTAATTAAGAGAACCCGAACCAACGTTAGCCCGGGAGTGGAACGTCTGGAAACAAATAAAAGCCTAATGAAGAAATGATTGCTCTCATCGACAAAGAGTAAAAGAGGAAGGAAGGTGCTTCGAAGCAACGCTAACAAACTCCACCGAGTAAAATGCTGTATTTCCTCAAACCGGGGCCCACTACGGCCAGGTTACACACGATTGTCACGATTCTGCCTTTTCCCGATCACAGACGTTAAACACCAGACTATCTCATGTCTTATAAAAGACGGTCCTGTAAAGATGATCCTCCGAGATGTGACACTGAGGTCTGTTAGGAGTAGATTTGTCCGGATAATAGTGTCAGGTCAGGCTGACAACCTTAAATATTCATCATGAAAGTAGGTTTATACATTGACGCATATGCTGCAAGACATTTTTTGTGCGGCCCGGTACCAAATGGCCCACAAACTGAACCCCTGGCTTAAAGACCTTTAACATCGTAAAATCAATGTTAGTTTGGTGAGCCCATCTATGGGATTTTTCATTGAGTGTTAGCATTAACCTAGCAATAATTCGTGAGTGGTTTGGCTCAATACACATGTCATTCAATTTGTATTATCTTCAGATTTGTAGTAAATTTCAAGTGACAATATTTTTGAAAGATCAGCATTTGTACTGTATTGAGTTTTTTTTTTCTTCTTCCAAAGCTCCCCCTCAATTTATTGAATAGGTAATACTTTTACAGCCGAGGGGCTTATCTTTATTTTCCAATTGGGATCGTCGGACACCATGCGCAGTTATCTTCAGCAACATTTTACAGTAACACTGGAGAAAAACATTACCATTGTGGATCAGGAAGAAATACAGTGACTCACACAAAACAGTAAACTCTTCTTTGCGTAGCTTTGGTCTTTCACATTGTCTTCTCATTCACAACTTATGTTTCTCTACTGTTAAAGGTTTCAGAAAGAACACATTTTCCCCTGGTACTTCTTAGCCCAAGATGGGACATTGTCCTAAACAAAATTTCATAGAGATTATTACAAGAGTATGATTTTGTTTACAAAACTATTGATTTTGCCAATTATAAACGTATTCAAGAGGGAACGTCAATTACTCGTGTGGCCCTCCCCCATAAAGTACAACTATTACTATCGTAATAGAGCTGGCAGTAGAATAAGCGCGGAGTAACAAGATTTATCTCCCAGTTCCGACTGTTTGATTGAGTAATGCACGCAGAGCACATAAACACCTCCGGCGCTCTCTTTGACAACTAATGTTATCGATGGTCGTCCATGAAAAATCATGCATTGTGCAGCTAAAAGGCCCTAAATCTCATCCGCAATTGATTACGGGCATCTGACTCTGTGTACATTAATTCAGTTTGGGGCCATTAAAAGAAGAATGCTTGGCCTCGCAAATGGCAAACGATGACTGTCAACGGCGTGATGAATGGCAGCTTATTATATTCCCTCTCATTATGATTAATAACATAGGAAGGGATGCTCCATTCTTGTCAGGGTGGAAAATGTAATTAGCTGCCTTGGCCGGCGCTGTAGCCAGGCCTCCTCTCGGCCCTGAAACAAAAACACACACAATTCGGATCTAACGCCATTCTAGTTCCAACTTCCTGTTCCTCTCTTTGTGCTGATGACCTCATTTTCTATCTATCTATCTATCTATCTATCTATCTATCTATCTATCTATCTATCTATCTATCTATCTATCTATCTATCTATCTATCTATCTATCTATCTATCTATCTATCTATCTATCTATCTATCTATCTATCTATCTATCTATCTATCTATCTATCTATCTATCTATCTATCTATCTATCTATCTATCTATCTATCTATCTATCTATCTATCTATCTATCTATATAAAATTTATTCATTTATTTATTTATTTATTTGTATTTATGTTGGAAATCGATTACTTGTTATTTTTTTACTCAATTGTGCATGGGGTACATACTTTTGGGGGGACAACTGTCTTGTAGTTCCAGAAATTTCCCCAGCGTTGTACAATAAAAAAGGTTTATTTTCTTCAATTTTATTTTCCTAAATGGAAGACGCCCACAACGGGGTGAAAGTAAGCAAGCCGGGGCTAACAATGGGGTGAGGAGGGGGGCAACGCTGTCGGGGTCAACGGCAGGGCGTTCTCATGATTGCACCTGCAATCAGCACCTGTGAGACCGCTCTTGCGCTAAACATCAATTAATGCACAAATATCCTAGCGGGCTCCTGGCGGACTCACTAACGCTGCCTTATGATTATTAAATTATTAAATTACGACTGAGACGCGCTGATGGAACGCAAAGCAATTTATGCAGTCGTCATCAGATTTTTTTTTTTCCAACGGCTAAACTGTGTTCTGCTACAATGGATGATCAGTGATGAAAACATGGGTGGCATTTTTCCTAATTGTAAAGATGTTTCCTAAAGTTGTGTTTCAACCTTTGACTACTTGTTGGTCTGTTCATTTAGTTGTTCGTCATTACTTTTTTTTTTATTATTATTAATTTTTTTCTGCTGTACCACTTCTCACTTCTGTGTCCATTTTATTTTATCGTAACTACACTTCGGATGTGTCATATATTCTTGTCCAGTTACTGTCAACAATGAGCACAAAAATGCCCAATTCAAAAATTCTTAGTGCTCTGCGTGTCACTATTTCATTCATTTTTTAGGCCAGTTACTTTGTTTCTATAAATTCCCTTTTTAACATTCAATTGCCCGAATACCACCAGCTTGGTTCATTTTATAGCAGTTGCTTTCTTTTCATGAATCAGCTGTAAAATGTGCTTGTATAAATAACCAAATATTTACATTTTATGTTTTGAACGTTCAACTCAACTTTGCTTATTTTGTCTCCTTGTGACTTATTTTTATTCAACCAAGTATTGAATAAAAGGTTTCCCTTCATCATTTACTTATACATTGTGGTTTTCTTCCTTTATATTGACTGTTGTGCAGCAATGAATTCATATTAGCAATGTTAGTAGGTGAATTGCACTTCACAATGCTAATGGCTAATTTGCGCCATTTTTTTTGGGGGGTGTATTGGTTGTCTGTGCCAGCGTAGCGCAACCAAAGACGGCGCACATCCCTCTCGATGCGCGTCGGCGGACGGCGAACACAAACAAGCAATCAATTGTTGGTCGCCCGGCTTGGGGCCTCCTAATAGAGCGCATTCATCTGACGGAGCAGCGCAAACCCCGGCGATACTTTAATTTGCGAGGCATTACATTGAGTTAGAGCTGAACGGCTCGGAGCCGCTCCACCTGGAGGGGGGGGGGGGACTGGAGGAGAGTAAGACTCATTTGGCGGCGTTGTTAAAAAAAAAAAAAAAACATGTGTTGTGTAGCGGGACTGCCGCCATGTAAATGATCCCACCCGCTGCAGCTTTAATGGGTCGCCCAATGGATTTATGTGGGAATAGCCGGCGAGGAATATTGCATTGTATCATGGCGTAATTAGGGGGAAGCTTCGCCGTTTGTCCTTCGACCGCTCGCTCTGATTGGATGAAAAGGGGTGGGGGAGGGAGTAAGGGGGCTTAGTGTCTCTCTAATAATGATACACCCTCAGGCCTAATGTGCACGCTCTCTTCTTTCTCGTTCTGCTTTTTATTCCTCCTCCTGCTTTTTATTCCTCCTCCTGATGACAATAATAAAGAGTTCATTGGGTGTCTCATTTTTGCAGATTAACTTCACATGCTCTACACTTTATTGTTATTTTGTTATGTTTTGGACTCGTGTGTTTTTATGACTTTTTTTCCATTTGACTTCCTTTCACTTTCAGCTCGCCTGTTTTTTTTTTTATTTTATTTTGTGACTGCCATTCATTTTTTTTTTTGTCAACCAATCAGGTTCTTTTCTACCCTCCCAAAGTTCTCTTCTTACTTCTTGTCATTGATGTTTTTAGTGCATTGTTATTTCACTTTAAAAAAATGAGAATTAGAGTTTTATTACTTCATTTGATTCATTACATCATTACTTTGTTTATTTTATTTTATGGGTGTGGACGATGTTAGTTTGGTAAGAGTTATAAATTAATTTTAATGTTGAGCACAACATGTCTCATTCTTATAGGTCTTTAATTTTCTATAACACATTCCAATCAATAAAAGATAAGCTTGTAATACAGTCAATTATAGTATATTGTATCAAATTTCCCTGGGGATCAGGTATTGTAATACTGTATTTGTACATACAGCAAGACATGTTTCTGTAGTTGTTGAAAATAAACGCAAACACATACAAAAAATAAAGTGCCTTACACAAAACGTCATTCAACCTTGCATGTTTTTGTATTTAATTGACTTATATTAATTATAGCCGCTTCTATGATTATTTTTATTGGTCCAATGAATATCCAAAGCGCTGCTATAGTCTTGTGTATGCCGTAAAAACACGAGACTTCCACTTGATCAGACAGATGTCCCCCCCCTTCCTCCCCCTTCTTCCTCCAGTCTTGCCCCGGGCGAGCCTGCTGCTCGCTGCCGGGCTTGGGCATCCCGAAGCCGGTGGTATTAAAGGTGGCTGTATGGTGGCCCCCTTCAATGCTGGCGGAGGAAATTCAATTAGCGCTTTTGTAAACAAGACAAAAGCCAATGATACGGCCAATTACACTGGGCCATGCACATGCGCAGTACACCCTCTTCGCCAATTCAAAAGCACTGCCAAAGACAGCACAGCAGGTATTTGTGCGTCTTTGTAAACGCATCCTAGTTAAACACTGTCCTGATTAAGGACCTTTTATTTTGTTGTAAAGATACTTGTAATCTATATTTTCACCCTGCGCGCCCGTTCAAAATGCGAGATGAAAATAGAGAGGAGAGTAAATGAAAGAGAAACACTTACTAAATGACATTCACGTAAAGGCCTCACAGCGGCAGCTGTAATTCACTTGAAGCTGCAGCAACTTACTCAATAAAAAGAAGCTCGCCCGTGCAAGATCAATATATACGCGCTATGCAACTCAACTGAAATGCCCGAGACCACGACGAACAACACCTGAAGAGAAAACTGAGGAGAGCGGGAGAAAATAATAATAATAATAAGTGATTCGGTTCATTTTGACGTTTTGGGAATAAATGGGGATAAAAAAAACATTCAATCCTAAAAATCTTCTGCTTGCTTTGTGACATCTTTGTGACAATTGTGTAATGATGTACACTTTCTTACTGTAAAATGATCACTTGAAAATTGAATCTAATAAATCAGCTCCTCGCTTTGAGCTCGTAAATGAGTAAAATAATAACATTACAATAGAATAATACATTTATTGTTTGCCCAGTGTAAAAATGCTATACATTTTAACAAACGTTTTAAGTGTGTTTATATTGAACATGTCTAAAAACAAATAAAAAATTCATTACTGTATCACCGACTTGGAAAAGTATACGTGAAAGAGAAATCCTGTAGTTAAAATATAAAAGGAAAAAAAAAGGAAAAGATCCTAATAATAATTTCTTTTCTCTGTAATGTTAAAAATAATAAAGTATCAGATACTTGACCTTTTTTGTTTGTTTGTTTGTTTGTTTGTTTGTTTGTTTGTTTGTTTGTTTGTTTGTTTGTTTCTTTGTTTCTTTGTTTCTTTGTTTCTTTGTTTTGATGTTACCTTGGATTTTCTTTATTCTTTGGGTTGAGATTGTTTGTTTATGTGTTTGTAAAATCGGAATATCAGTAACATTTTCTTGTAAATGTACTATTGGAAAGGAGGTGGGTGTTTACAGGCATTCTGCTTCAGCCAACTTTTTGGAGCATTATTATTAGTGTATCAGTTTTCAATTGTATGGTTTGAGTTTTGTAAACTTTATTTGCTCATTAAAATGATGATGATGATGTTTTTCTTACCATGCCTGTTTGTCAGTGTAATATTTGCTATGAAGAATGTAAATCATTACCAAATAGTAATAACCAGTTTGGCCTGAGCTTTACCCCCAAAATTTAACTAATAAAATTTACATCTTGTCTTCAGCTCTTGATTGTAATGATAAAACAACAAATTACTTGATTGCCAACGATATCAATCAACGATCTGTTTGCCAATAACAATATTAAGAATACTAAAACATGAGCATGTAGCCTTGAGCTTGTCAGCATAACAAAATGATCCCATCATAATAATCATAATAATTCTAACAATGTTGACAATGATGATACTGCTGAACCAAATGACCTCGTTGCTTTGAGTTTGTCAGTGCAAGCAGCAATATGACATCCATCAATCGTCCCCAGCCTCCATTTCACTTTGAGTCTCTCCCCCCCCCCCCCCATCCCTCCTTCCTCTTCCACTCTGGCCACGCAGCTTCACGTCTGCTCCAAACAGGAGGCGCCAGATTTCTCCCCGGGGGGCGTTGAGGACCCCGCAAATGCACCCTAATGTAATACAACTCTCCACATACAACCTGCATTCATACATGTGAACTAACAGAAATGAGGTCAGTGAGTGTAATAGAGGGTATAGTAGTTGAGTATAGTAAGTATATATATATATATATATATATATATATATATATATATATATATATATATATATATATATATATATATATATATATATATATATATATATATATATATATAGTATATATTAATATTCATTGGACATCATTTGATGTATGTATATATATATATATATATATATATATATATATATATATATATATACATACTTGACTAAAAGCAAAACACACATAGCATGACACTTGAAGTGAGCGCTTTGATCATTTTGCAGCTGTCCCCTTAAATGCACCTCTCCTATTGTCTTATGTGATGGACAGCTAAATGACAAACACACACACTCACGCACATGCACGTAGTTGACCTTAAAAAAGTGGATCTTTTTCTCCAGACTAAAAATGTGCTGCATGAAGGTGGGAAGTGTGTGCGTGTGTGAGTGTGTGTGTGTGTGTGTGTGTGTGTGTGTGTGTGTGTGTGTGTGTGTGTGTGTGTGTGTGTGTGTGTGTGTGCGCGTGTATGCGTGTGTATGTGCGTGCGTGTTTGTGTGTGTCAAAAGAAAGGTAGGAAGTGAGAAAAGAATAATACTAAATTATGACGTATTTCTCATAAAAAAATCATTTGATCATTGATTTCAATATTTTTATTTTTTTTTGGGGGGGGGGATCAAATGGTTTTAATCGTGCTCCAAATAAATTTGACTACACGCACATTCCAGTTTAATGTGACAGCTCATTTTGCATGATCCAAACTCATTGCGTGGATTTTCCCACCTGCACTCTTGTGTTACTGTGACAAATTCTTTTAAAGCCTGCGCGGTGGCTCTTTTGGTGATGGACATTATTAAGCACACAAACTGCATCGCCTGCAGGCAATATTCATCACTCACATTCAGGAAAAGTGCTAGCGTGTGTGTGAGCGCGTGTGTGTGTGTGTGTATATATATGTGCTTAAATCTTAATTGAAGTTTTTCTTTTATTGCATCAATAGTATAATGCATCAACCTGCAACTATAATATCAGTGAAGGTATGAACAACCTGTTTTTCAACCGTAGATAATTTGACAAAAAAAGGAACACATTTTAATTGTAACCTTTGTAATGCATTAGAATGACCTCAACTGGAAAATATATATCTCAATGCAAAAAAATCACCAGAAAAAAAAAGATCAATTAAAATGACAACTCATGTGTGACTTTAAATATGATCTGTATAACTGATGTGTTATTTTAATTAGGAAACTCGCCATGTGGGCTGTGACAGGTTGAGAGTGAAGAGTCCCTGCAGTGCACACATCAGCACAAGGCTTAATTATAAATATAGGCTACATTACATCTACTGTTACATATCTGACGGTGTCGATTAAAAAGTAAGCATTCGTAAAATTGCTTTTGCGCTGAGCTTCCTTGATAGCGTTGTCTCTGCTCGGGGAAAAAAAATAAGTCTAAGCGCTACTGCATCATTTGATGGATGTAAAGCTCGTGTGGAAACTGCACGAAAAGCTTCAATATATTCCACATGTGCCTTGTTTGTCATGCCGGTCAAATTGTGTTTATGTTGAAATACGTTTGCATTGAACTCATTTGCAGCATGTAAACAGCCCATCCTCCTCCTTCCCCTCGTCATCATCTTCATCATCGTCATCATGATCATAACAGTAAGCATCTCAGCCACCAGCGTTATGGATATGGTCCGCCCAGCATGCACACAATTGATTTTTATGCTTCCCCTGCAGCCACCTCTTGCAGCAGAGACATATCTCCATTCGCGCCCAAAGTGAAATAAGTACGTAATAAAACGCTGATATATTAAATTTGTTTTTTTCCCCACACCCTACGCACCCGCTGCTCCTTCTCCTTTCTCATAGAGCATGTCGTGCTTTTATTATCATTCATTTTTCATGTTTATTGAATTGAGGCCAACAGAAGGAGTTGAGGTGCATGGCTATCTATCTATCTATCTATCTATCTATCTATCTATCTATCTATCTATCTATCTATCTATCTATCTATCTATCTATCTATCTATCTATCTATCTATCTATCTATCTATCTATCTATCTATCTATCTATCTATCTATCTATCTATCTATCTATCTATCTATCTATCTATCTATCTATCTATCTATCTATCTATCTATCTATCTATCTATCTATCTATCTATCTATCTATCTATCTATCTATCTATCTATCTATCTATCTATCTATCTATCTATCTATCTATCTATCTATCTATCTATCTATCTATCTATCCATCCATCCATCCATCCATCCATCCATCCATCCATCCATCCATCCATCCATCCATCCATCCATCCATCCATCCATCCATCCATCTATCCATCCATGTAAACACTGTAGTTCATTTCATTGACTGACAGGGTTGACAATTTCCCTGCATAGATGACGTCATAGGGAAGTTGAAACGAATTGAATAAAGTAATACATTTGTCACAGTTCCTTCTGTTTTGGCGTTTAATCATTTTCTTAGATGGTTTGAAATATATTTGAAATTCAACGTTTCAACAAGAAATATAAAGTAAATGTTTTTTTACTGCAGGAAGCCATCAGGCTAACGAGGCCACTGTCTGTATAGCTTTAAAACAAGTCAAATATAATTTTGCCCATAACAGTTATGATCATGAAATGGTACAAATAAAATATCAAACTCAATTTTGATATTGCTGGATTACTATTTGACACAAGGTCATCTGTTAGCCATCTAACTGTCACTTCTCGTCATCTCGACGTCAGAATTCGCCTTAGCAATTTGCTGTGGTTTGGTTTTATTTGATGCTTCAATAATTTTTGGAAAATGGTTTTTAAAAGTAACTAAAATACTAAATTTTTAGTAAACTACACAGCATACATTTTTATTTCATTTTCATATTTTTATATTAATCGAGCATGGTCAACTTCCAAGTATGAGATGTCACGACCTCGCTCCATCCATATTAGAATTTGGCTGGGTCTTTGAATCCATTTTTAAAAGTTGTTTGTAATATATTTTAAATATAAATATCAATAATATGACATTACTTACTGCATAATCGCTGCTTAAAATAATTTTTTCCTACACAGTTTTTTGCCGGTTAAATATTTACTTAAATTTATGAATTTGGAAGAAGGATACTTAATTTTCAATTGTAAGTGAATGACGTCACGCATGAATGAAAACGAATTTTGGGGCTTTGGTTCAGAATGAGTGACTTGCATGATTCACTTTTGCAAAAAATAGTACTTTTATTGATGATGCCACTATTTTCCGTTTATCATTTATGTTCTTATTTGTAAGGTTCAAACTTGAAAAAGTAGCGCCTTTGACTGAAAATACTCAAGAGAGAAAAATGAAAAACGCACTTCATCCGATTATACGATTGATTTTTCCTTTCCCTATTTTCTTTGTTTTTTTTACGTAACCCTCGCGGATTCCCAATAAAATTCCTAAAAGGACAAATTGGAGCTTCATGGCTTCGGGCATCATTTAAAGACACAATCACTCCAGTTCGCTTTTGAACGCCGGAAAAATTGCTGCCTCTTTAAGAGCACCGAGCACGTCCACTAAGGATGAAGAAGAGGAGGAAGAGGAGGCGGAGGAGAAGGAGAGGGAGGAGGAGGAGGAGGAAGAGGGCTCGGCCGAATGGCAGTTTTTACGCATAGGCTCATCTCACCTGCACTTGAACGCAACACAAGTCGCCCAGCGAGCCTGCAAAGTCAAAGGTTCCCCCAATCCGGTCGGGGTTTTGCTCGGTTTTGACCCGCATGGATCCCCACCAGCAGCATCCCCACCCGTGGGCCCTCGCAGGCTCTCCGGGGGCCCAACGCGCGGATTTGTGTCAGTAAGTGATTTGTCACCCTCATGCCGGGTTACGCGTAAAATGGAATACGGTGTCTCTTAGCCCCTTTGGACGCAAACGATGGCACCATTTGGGTCGTTTTACGCACTGGATCTATTGTTATTATCATCATTGTGGGGCATTATGGATGCTTGAAAGCAAGCAGACTGCAACGAATACAGAGAGAGAGGACGAGACAAAAAAAAAAAAACACTTTTGTGCTTGGTATTAAGATAAGAATAAAACAATGGAGCACACTGGCATTGAGGAGGTGAACCAAACTCACCAGCAGCAACAGCAACAGCAGCAGCATGAACCCATCAGTTTCGGCATCGACCAGATCCTCAACAGCTCGGAGCAGTCCCAGGGCGGATGCATGCTGCCTAACCGGACCGGAGAGCCTGAGTACGCCGCGCTGGCCGCCGCCTCCAACGCCGTCTACGGCAACGGCTACGGTGGTGTTTACAACCCGGCGTGCTCCATGGGCCTGGCCGGCTCCTACAATGTCAACATGAACATGAACGTCAGTATGAACATGAACGTCAACGTCAACTCGGCGGCGGGGGCGGCAGGGGCGGGGGCCGGCGGGGTGATCCGGGTGCCGGCGCACAGGCCCATGCCGCCGCCACCGCCCCCGCCGCCCAACTCGGCTGCCGGCGGAGTCCACCAGACACCGCCCGGCCTCGGCCCGGTGCCCGGCATGGGGCCCATGGGTAATACCAATTTTACCTTCCCCTGGATGGAAAACAGTAGGAGGTTTGCCAAGGACAGACTAACAGGTAAATTACTTTTAAGATTATTTCTGTGCAATGATATGATTGTAAAATGTGCATTTACGCAATAATTTTTTTTACACAAATTCTGTATTTAAAAAAAAAAAAAAAAAGCAAAACTCAAAAGGAAGTTTTTAAAATGATGTTTCAGGTGGTTAAAAGACCCAAATTACAAACAAAACTGTTCTCAAAAAGCTTGCGTCGTGTTTTCCGAAAAGGCACATTCTGCAAACCCCAAGAGAAATGTTTGAAATAAAACCCATATTTATGCAAAGAATGTTTCCCAAAAATATTCATAAAATAGATGACCATCATTTTGCACTAGTTTAGCGAAATGTAATGAGGTAATAACCAAAAAAAATGGTTCAAGGGCCCCAAATGCTCATGAAATGTCTTTTTCATATTTTTAGTATGACCCTCAACAACAATAAACATCGCATGTGCCACCATGTGTATATTGTATATATTTTTCAACGTCATAAAAGTGCATCTGTTCATATTTGAGGCCTTGTATCATTTAAAACAATGCAAACATCTTCAAATTAGTATCCAGTTGGCAACTAATGTCAACATCACACTCATGTCTGACTTTTAACAAAATTGAGAGCAGCATTGCAAACAAAAGATTTGAAAAAGCAAAACAAAACCTAAATCTGTTTTAATCACAAAACAAAAATAAACACATTTTATTGTATACAGTACTTCATTTTTTAAATTCTTGCATAAAAATCCAAAGCATCAAAAACACTGTCGCACTATAGAAACATTTTGATACAAAAGGAAGCCAATTAGCATATTTGTCACAATTATGAACCATTTTCATTCTTGAACATAAATCATATCAATTGCTTTTCGACTATAGAGGCCCATGATACTTTGATTACACTTTGCATACATTATTTAGCCATATTCTAATCAAGCTGGGCCTGAGTCAGACCGTTTTCTTATACATTTAAAAACATATTTAATAGAGTGTGTTATGTTGGGGGGGAAATATAATTCATATTTTGAACGTTTTTAAATGATGCTATTAATTAGTCCAGTGTGCATGCGTGCATGTGTGTGCCACATGATCCCACGGTTATGAAGATGAAAAAGCCCCCCCCCCACTGCCTTCTATTAAATATTGACCATACCGTTCATTCGATGTGATGAATTATTAATCTAGAGGGATGAGGGGTTGTCAAATGGCTTCACTCGTGTAAAGACTCACTGATGATCTCTCCTTTTAATTCCTCCATTTTGTCGCTGCAATCATGACGTAGGCCGCCCTATTGATCAGAAAATGGCGTCCAATTAAAAAGATGATTCTTTGTGTAAGGGGGGGGGGGGGGGGGGCAGAAATGCATGATTTGGTCTGGGCAAATTTGATTTCCATCATGTGTGACGTGGTTTTATGGAAAGTGCTCGATAAATCAGACTTTATTGTTGACTTTTAAATGTTGACGCAATTTGTCATTTTTTAAACAAACACACCGTGGTAAGGTGTTTTTTGTTTGCGATGCAGATCAAATGAGTTAGACTAGACATTTGCTTGCATTTTTAAGACACAAAGACTTTTTTTAAATATATAAAACAGAGTGGTCAAATGTTTTAAGGTTAGTCATTAAAGTATGAGTTTGGCTTCTGCAGACGTATAGCAATTTAAAAAATGCACATGATTTAGATTTTCATGTTTTAATATACAGATTATTTTTTTCGTTTTTACACTTTAAGAAAACGTTTCACCTTCGTATTCGTATGTTGATTATTCCATTATCATTTTTTACTAAAACGCAAGGCTTTTTTTTTTCTTTTTAAAGCCATCAATTACGTACCAAATACTAGGAACAATGTCGAAATTGAGACGCATTTCACTCTTGTTGGGTAAGTTTTGTTAGATGTTTTTAATGTACAGTATCATATCTATTTTTTTACACGACTAAAAAGATGATGCCACGTATTTATAACACAACACAAATATGTACAAGATGTATTTCCCATTCCCCTTGAACGCTCTTTTCCTCGCTGGTCCCATGCTGTCCAAGCAAGACTCGTCATCATAATATGACAAGCGACAATAAACAGAGCAGCTATCACGTCCACTTTCCTCGCCATAAATTAAAGAAGAAGAAGGAGAAGCAGTCCCATACGACAGCCTCCTTCTGCCTTGCGTTTCGCGCCTGAACGCCGCACGGTAATAAATAGCACTGTATGTTCATGTTCTATTTCAATATCCCCGTTAGAATCCTTCACGGATTTATTTATTAGATTGTCGGAGAAAAAGGTAATATCCGCAGTGGGGGTGGTTGGGGGTGGGGTGACTTTGTCACCGCGAAGTGTTATTAAGTACGCCGCACACATGCGCGCATGCTTTTATTATATACGCTACATTCATATTCTCTGTGGTGGCGTTTTGCTTTTGATGAAATTGGGTTAGAAACCCCCGGAAAAAAATGCACGTTTTATCTAACTGGAAGAAGAAGACTTGTTCTCCCTTTTTTTGGTGGCTTGCATTTATAAGACAGGGAAATTAATTCACATTATATACAGTCCACTTGGAGTGTGTAAGCTCAGCGTATATTCAAAGAGTCATAAATTGCCAACTGATTACATTGTTGTTTTTACTATATGCTGTGTGAGTGTTTCAGTGATGCAGATAATATTTCAGAGGGTGCAAAAACGAATTCAGCAATATGTGAAATCTGGTATGAATCTGTGTCTGCAAAAAGGTGAATTTGGAAATTTTATATCTGGCTGAAAAGTACTATAAATGTACTTGTAAATTTATTTTACTTGCAATACCATGGTATTTTTATTATTTTTTTGTGGCATGACCAAAACTGGAATGAACAGATGTGTTTGATGAAAAACCGAGGTTGGCGAGAAAAAAAAACTTGGGGGGGGGGGAATAAGGGGAATTATCGGATGCCGAATTGTGAGCATGCAGGGCTCCACGGTTCTAAGCTTTCTTGCACCGTTTTCAAAGTCAGATCTTATTTGAAAAAAAAATGTGGATTCATTTCCAGCCCAATTAAATATAACTGAAATTTGCCAACTCCAAGTTTGTACATCTCCAATATTTAACAAATTACTAATGTTTTTCAACCCGTTCAATGTTGTTTTTGTCCATCTTCTTAACGTTTTGTTCAATAATATTCAAAGTTAAGGACATATGTGGTATTGATCTAGTAGTATAAGGAAATTAAAAAAATGGGCAGTGCAGGAACAAAATATTTTTTGGGGTCCGGCGCACTAAAAAAAAAAAAGCAGGAGGCAGGAAGATATACAATTGTCCATCTGAACCATTTCAAAAGTATGTTTTGAGAATGTGAAAACATACAATGAGCGAGTGGCAATTACTTTCATTGTTGCTTGGCAAGTTGGCATTGGGCTACAATTTAAACACTGGGACGATTATGTTTTACATGTAAAACGATGAATGATGCATATATCTACATGGCTGTATTTCAATTTCAGTCATCCATTCATTCTTTTCCAGCAGCGAATCGAATGTTCGTTCCTCTTTACGCAGATGGCCCAAAATAGCATCTAATGTGAAGCATTATGTGGCCAGATGCTTATGAGCACCAACAGACCTACAAAATCAGACATCAACCGAGAAGGCCTCAAAAATAATACCATCAAATCAAAACAAAATGTACAATGGACTGAAATGGTCATATGTAATGGAACATCCTTGGAACACCCCATAATGCTGCAATCTGGGGGTCAAATCATATTTTGGAGCAAAACAACTGTACAGAAAACAATACTGAGATACTCAGATCTTTGTATATTGGCAGCCTGGTACACCCTGAACTAGTCATCAGCCAATTGCAGGGCACACATAGACAAACAATCATCCACACTCACAGTCATACCTACGGGCAATTTGGAGTGCTCAATTGTCAGATTTGTAAAGAGCGGTAATGACTAACAGATCCCTGATGCGGCACTGCTTCACTTCGGATTTGAGATCAGCGCAGCTTTTCGGTATTATAAAGAGAAGGCATTGAATCTCAGTTTGTCAATTATGAGTGAGAGAAAACGTCAGCCTGTTGTAAGTTGGATATCTTTGCGCTCCAGCAACTCAGCCTGAGTATGTGTGGCATAAACACAGTAGCATAAAAAAACCCTGAATAATATGCATTTTTTTTTGTAAAAAAAAAAAAAATCCAGAAGGAGCTTTGTACAAGGGTCCAGCAAATGTTATCAATGTTGAAATGTGGGTTAAAACACCAAAATAGGTCATGGGTGAGCATCTTTAGGTGCCATTAAGGGGTTTCAAACTAATGATAAAAATCACACCCACCTCATGCCCTGAAGAAATCTTTTAGCGGGGGATACGATTACCATTCTAACAATTACGGCCCGTGAAACCTGATGATGTTCATATTAAAAAAAAAAAAAAAAAGGGTAGGCGATTAGGGATCATCGTTACAAAGCAATATGCGCTAAATGCTCTTGTCATACACACAACGTTCACATTGCAGCAATCTGTTTTGAAATCACAAAATTCGGGAGCGCCTCGAACATCAGCAACACTCGGGACGCCCAAACAGAAGTTTATTTGGGTTCCAGGTGAGATTTTCTGTTTGGATCGCTAAATAGAAGAAAAGAAATAACAAATTAGCAGATTTTTTTCAGGTTCTATTGCTCTCAATCACAAGAGTGTGGCAGTTGGTTGGTTGGGCAAGTGGATCTATGGCCTAAAACGATCCCCTTACACACGTATTGATTGTGTGTTTATCCCACGCCTGACAAAATAGACAGGATTCATAGATATTTTATGCTGCACATGATGTGGTTATTAATACTTGGACAGTGAAAGTGAGCCAAGCAAGCAGGCAGGAAGGAAGGAAGGAAAGCCAACATGACAAGGTTTTCTAAATTTCCTATTTGTGGAAAAACTTGACAGTAAAATAAGTTAAATTTTCATAGATTTATTGTGTTGATTTGAGAAACATTGTTTATCTGTAAAGTTTGATGCAAACATCAGTAAAAAAAATACACTGAAATGCTTGGATTATTATTACTATATTATTGACGGATCTCACGGGGGATTAACACATTTTAAATTGATCAAAGACTATATGATATATTTCTTAAATATATTATTTCTGAATTCAAGATCAGTGTTTGCATCATTTGGCAGTACACCAAGTAAGTATTGCAAAAACTTGGCCGTAGCAAATTTCACATAAATCTGAGGAGTGCCAACATTTTGGTTAGGCAATTTTAAAATGTATTCTAATCTAGACAAGAGCAAGAGTTTTTGAGGGCTATTTTTTTGAGATTTTGAATGAAACTCAATCCACATTTTCATCTTTTGGACATTTCAAGTAATTGGTAAGGGGTGCACATTTTTTAGTTAATTTATTTTTTATTTGACAATTAGACTATATTCTTTTTTTTAGATACGTTTAGTGTTTTTTTAATTAAAGTTAATACACATTTTATGAATTAGAAGCTACAAACAGGGTAGTGAGTATCAAAATTGAGCCTTTTGTTATTTTTGCGTAAATTTGAGAGGTTTAAAAAATTGGTTGCAGCAGTTTTAAATTACATGATGATTTACAATTTTGAATTCTACCAATCTGCAGTGGGTGCGAAAACTCAGTTCTGGCAGTCTTTTATTTTATTATATATATATATATATATATATATATATATATATATATATATATATATATATATATATATATATATATATATATATATATATATATATATATATATATATATATATATATATATATATATATATATATAAAAAAATATAGATATGGTTTTTAATGACAATCAGTATGCAGTTTCATGGTTTGGACCAAACTCTATATTTTGCTGAATAAAAATCCAAAGATTCATAATTCAGCCAAATAACATGATTGTGATTTGTGTAATTTGTCAACTCTAATCCCATTTATGTTTAAGGTTGTTTTTTTAACCTGCTTTTATCATGTAAAACTTTTATGATGATGTTTAGTCATTTATCCCCCCCACACACACACACACACACACACACAAACAATGTGTTGATGCTGATTGGCTGCTTTGGTTGATCATCCGCAGGAACGCTATCTGTCACTTGTATACGTCACATGTTTAAAATTTAAAGTGTAAATGGCAGTCAAGAAGCCATTGATCATTCAGGCTTTGTGATTCGCCACCCGGGGGCTGCCTATGGCCAAAGGCAGGCTGCTGTGCTCCAGATACGGGACCTCACTTTGTCTCCCTTTCCTTTAGGGGAGCAGGCAGAGGAGAGCCGAGCACGAGAGGTCGCGGGGGGGCCGGGTAACGGGGCTGCAGCGGCCGGGCCCCTCTGCTCTCTCCCTAAGGGGGACATCGGCAGGGTCCCTGTCTGGAGCACGGTGGAGACCTTAGCTAAATGCTATTACCCTGAGCTCGCGCACCTGCGAGACGCCAATGGCCTCCTCGCAGACTATTCTTTTCCAAAGGGGGCTTGCCCAGGTGAGTTACCGTCTCGCCTGACTGCACAACAAATGGCTCAGCCCTCCTCTCCCATACCCATCTTGAAAAAATATATTCAAACAGTATTTTATTTAATTATATCTCAATTTAAATAGGCGGTGCAATCTTGGAAAAAAAAAACGGCAATTAAAAGGCATTATGTGTCATGTACTGATAATACTGAAATAATATAAAAATGATCATCCAAGATGGTGCGCCCCCTTACCCCCCACTTACTCTTATACACAACCTATTGACTTTAGAGATCAATGTTTAATCACGTCAACATGATCAACACATGACAATTTAATTGATATAAATACGCACGCAAGAAGGTATGTAGATGGCGCACCCCTCTCAATCTGATAAGAATAACAAAAAAATGTTTAAAAGAAAATAGAATAGCATCAGCGTGATAAAAATAAAATCATGATCAAAATATAATCCCCATAAAAATAATATAAGAAACCTCAAGCTAGATGATGCACCCCCTCATGTACTTGTACATAACCTAAAAACCATAAACCATTTAAAGGCAACACAAGATTTAAAAAAATGTACATATCAAGGTAACCGTATTTATGGCTACACTAATTAACACATCAAACATGGAGTATGACTGCTCTCCTGTGCACAACCTTGACAAAAAGGCCCGTTTAAAAGGCATTATTTAATCAGGCAAATTTGATAGAGCTTGATGGCGCACCCCTCTCCCACATACTCAACCTAATAAAAAGACACTGCAAGTGTGTACTCGGTCGACCAGATATTGTATAGCATTACACTTTGCGCACCACAGTTAGTTTGGGCATTCTTGATGCAGTTGATATTAGATCATATCATGCCAAAAATTAGGGATGGACGATTTGACTACATTTTCATGATCAACTAAAGAGAAAATTAAATATTTTTGATAATTATTTCGAAATGATCAAGTTCATGAGATAACAGAAGCTTTTTTGTGAACGGCAATGTTGTTGTTGTTTTTTACAGGACAGCTGTTTCCGTACTACAATTTTTCCTTTGGAGAAATGTAACTTTATTGATTTACGGACAATCGTAATCACAATCGTCCTCCTCAACAGGCAGCTTCTGGGCCTTCGCTTAGAGGCCCGAGATACACCACCACAAAATTGGCAATCACTTCATCCAGCTAAAGACTTTTCTGAAAAGCAAACCAAATCTCCAGGGAAATCTTTTCTTTCTGGGTTTTGATGGTAATAACTGATGGGGCACATCAATCACCAGAAGCTAGCAAAAGTAGAGTCTAGCAAGGTCCCAGTCATAACATGTGACCTGAGTACCACCATCTCTGTCCATCCATTTAATGATTCGTCATTTCTGCTTATCCGATGACTACTACAACAAAAATGCCCATTCCGCTGTTTCTAAATTTTCTAGCTGCCCTGTCGCCCTTCTCCGTGACCCGCCGCATCGGCCACCCGTACCAGAACCGCACACCACCCAAGAGGAAAAAGCCCCGCACGTCCTTCAGCCGGGTACAAATCTGCGAGCTGGAGAAACGCTTCCACCGGCAGAAGTACCTGGCGTCGGCCGAGCGCGCCACCCTGGCCAAGGCCCTCAAGATGACGGACGCTCAAGTCAAGACGTGGTTTCAGAACAGGCGGACAAAATGGCGGTAAGACTCAACGCTGCTGAGCGCATACAAGATGCAAGCATTGCCAAAATCATAGCATGAGCAAAAGGTTGAAGGAAATTGCTCTTTCAAATGTTCTATTCCTTTTCACTTTCGTAAAATTTCCGAGACTAAAAATGGAAGAAAATCAAATCACAGCTTCAAATTTGTCATGTTCAAAATGGTTGACCATTGAGAGCTCATTGAAAAGTGAAAGAATCTGCATTACCGCACTTCATGTTGTTGGATGGTCTCTTGATGACTGGCAGTCTTAACGTTTGTTAAGCACTCTAGATAATTAGAACCCATGAAAGGTGATCCATCAAAACAGCATGTGCACTTTTATCCAGTCCTAAATGGACACTCTGTTTTGCCCTCAAATCTAAAGTAGCTTCTGATGTTGCACAAAATGGCCGTCGCGGTTTAAGCGTCGGCGGCGCCTCGCGACACGCCGTGCGCCTTTTTATTTTGCTTAGCTGGGCGGGCGGCGGAGGCCAGTTCACTTGACCAAGCACAATTACCGGAGCCTCCTAAAAGGCCTTTTAGAGAGTTGCTGCCCGAAGCAATACTCAAAGCCTCTCACCGGAGACACGTGCATTCCCTGTACTTCATTCTTGCCGCTGTTTGCAATCGTTTGGAGGTGAACGTGTGATAAATCCAATTACCTCGTGCCCTTAAAGTGACAGCACCTTTTAAAAGCTTATTTGAAGCCACTAAGCCAAATGGCATTTGGACAAAAATTCGGATTTTTGTTTTGGTTGTCAAGTCAGCAAAGAAGAAAGCTGTTTACACCGCAATACTGTCACCTATATAATACGTGTTTTATTGGTATCGGAAAATATTTTCCAAAAATGAAAAAAATAAAAATGAACAAGCTGTGAATGAGAGTATGCGAGTATATCAGCTTGGACTGTTTTATGACAGCTGAACTTGATGGCCGTACATAACGTGATTATCTGATGTTTCTTTATGAATTTGCTGTGTTTTTATTCCACAATGTTTACTGTGACCATGTTAATCTTGCACACAAGAATCACTCCGTATCCCCCAAAAATACTACAAACTCTACGAAAACAAAGAACTCCCACAAATAAATACAGCTAATAAAAACTAGGGATGTTTGATACCATTTTTTTTCAGACTGAGAGCAGTTCGAGTGTTCACTCGGAGTACTCAGCGATATTGATTACCGATAACGCTATCACATTTGATTTGACACAATGACAGAAATTTGTCAACAGGGATATTTCGAATGCAGATGACTTCACTAATTTGGCAACGTGCTGCAGCGCCAACGACAGCAGAGGAGGACTTACTCTCTCTTTTTTTTTTTTTTTGGGGGGCTGTAAGTCTCAGCTGTAGTATTCTATGAGTACCCTAAAATAAGGCTGGTATTGGGCGTTGGCATCAAGTACTCGCCAGTCCCTAATAAAACCAAATACAAAATGACAGTCTAAGTACGAATCAAAACGAACTGAATTTGAAAAATATCCCCTCCCCCAAATATACAATGTTATAAGTCATCTCAAAGCACCACTGTACTGTATGCACTATTTCGTGTTTTTATTAGCATGCGCTTGGCAAAATTCATTTGTGCAAGTAATTATAATCGAACCCCTTTGCTCTCAAATTGGTCATGAGTTATTGAATATTAAAAACAAAAAAGGGAATGCTAAACTCTAGTGACCCTATACAGCAAAAGTCAGTTTCAATGTCTAAAACTAAAATGAGTATGAACAAAATGGCGTGTCACAACGAATAAGCGCCCAGGCCTTAACCCACTTCCTCGTTTGACCAAGATTGATACCGCCGTGGTGGTGGCAGTGAGCACCTGCTAGCCTCAACGTGAGGGATGCGCTTGCGTGACGAGCACGCTAACTAACAAGATGGTGATCGAATCAGCAAGCAGCCAACCACATTATGGTAATGCTGTTAGCAATAACACGTGGCTAATGGCCGCAGCTTGCTGCGAGCGCCTGCGTGAGGGCCCTACCTGCCCTAATCATTTTCTTCTTGTTGCTCTTGGCACAGAATTTCATGCCAGCCCAGTTATTGATTTTTGATATGAATGTTGACCAAACCATACTATCGACTCAGGTAGGGTGCACTACTCAGTTGACATCAGTAGAGGCGCTGTTGAGTCCAGCTTCACGATTTTGCGGGCTAAAGAAGATGTTTGGGAAGTTGAGCTTGCAAAAAAGAAATTTACTAATAACGTAAAAAATAAAAGTAAAACACTTCACCTATTAATGATGAAAAAAGCAATCCACAAAGTGAATAACTTTCCCATCAATAACCAAGTATGCTTGCTTGAAATATTATACAATATTACAATTTCTAACGCATGAAAGGGGAGTGAATAGAATAAAAACAATGATTCCATGTGCTATCAAGTTTATTTATTATGAATGTATTAATCACCTTTTTCCATGAAAATCTCTGAGCTTCAGATAAAATTATCTGTTTGGCATTAGGCTGCGCCTAAGTTGAATCCATGTGCTGCTGTTTTGGTTAGCAACAAACACATTCTGCAGTTTAGTCTTTTGTCTCAAGCTGTCATGGGTGATTCCAGCTCCTCTTGACACATTGTACAGGATGCGCCTCTCCGTGTTAACACGTGTAGCGCAGAGTCGCCCACCTGCCTGCCCGCCAGTCACGTTCCCTCCTCACTAACACCTGTCACTCATCCAGATCAGCTGTCATCTCACCCCTGAATCCCCCCGACACAGGTGGCGAGGAAATAAAAATGCTAATGTGCAGCTTTGTTGCGTCAACCACCAAACAATACTTTTCATGTCAACATGGCTAACGTCACAAATTCTGATTCCATACCATATTACCAGATCTTCAGTGTCACCCAGTACTGTACTACTACCAACATAAAATGCTAAAATCCTGCCTGTCTGGTCTTTCGTACCCGATCAGGAGACAGACGGCGGAGGAACGGGAGGCCGAAAGGCAGCAGGCCAACCGGCTCATGCTTCAGCTCCAGCAGGAAGCCTTCCAGAAGACCCTGAGCCAGCCCCTGCAGCCCGATCCGCTCTGCCTGCACAACTCTTCCCTGTACGCCTTGCAGAACCTGCAGCCCTGGGCGGATGACAATAAGGTGACGTCCGTCACCTCCGTGGCATCTGTCGTGTGAATGTGTGTGCACGCGAGTGTGTCTGGGCAGGGATTCTGCTACGTAGAAACCAATGACTCACGACTGACAAAGAGTTCCGGATATTGGGCTTTTCAGTAATGGCCTTGATATATTTCGACATTTTTGTGAGTAGTCTATGTGTTGAGTCGATTTCCTGCCTTACACCACATTTCCGCTTTCCCTTCAGCTGACGGTCTAAAAAGGCAAGAGGGACCCCCTAACTAATGGACACCTGTGTACATGCCCACCTATCAAGACTGCCCCCCCCCCTCTCTCGTTCTATCTTCCCTTTTTACTGCTGGAACCTTCAAGAGGATGCAGAGACTTGTCTGACCATGTCTGCAAAAAAAAAAAAATCAACACCAACACAAAAAAAAAAAACCCACCTGGATTCTCCCTTTGACTTTGTACAATGTAGTAATAAAAGAAAATGCATGTTTGAAATCCTTTTCTGTATGCGCTGGCTGGGAGTTCTGCTGATTAGCAGTGCCCCTAATGGACATGGACTTTCTCATGACGGTCCATTTAAAAATAGTGTTTTATATTAAATGATATTGTGACTTTTTTTTGAAATGATGAGAACGTTTCTGGCTTTTCTTGTCTCATTGTATTATGGATCCGAGCCTTATTATAATCGAAAAAACACTTCAACAAAACAACTGTAGCTGAACAAAGTGTTAGATGACATGAACATAAATCAAACAGAAAAGCACAAAATTAATTTAACATAATTCTAAAAAAACAATACAAAAGTAAGATTAGAGATTATGATTTGAGAAAACACTCAAATAAGGGCTCAAGTACCATGCTGTGTGGAACACCAAGAAAGGGTTTTAAGTCTGGTTTTCAAAATGGAAAGCAAAAGAACTTGTGTAATTTTCATTGAAAGGTCTTCCACTTAGACTTTTTATCTTCAGGAGTGGCTTGTCAGATCACCTGAGGAACAGGTCAAAAGGGTCAAATGCAAAGATTGACGGATTAGCTTTTGGATGACTCTTATTATTAGCCTTACGTTGTTGTTAAGGTGACCAGGGGGGGGAGACAGCAAGAAGCCATAAACATTCCGTTATCAGACAATCCACCCTATCAGACAAATGTTTTTTCAGACAAGTCATAACAAAAGATTAGTAATCTGGAGAGTGCAGTAAACACCTCATTCAGGTTCCTTGCTCGTAAATGAGCTTCCGCTCTTGTGACATCACGCCAAACGGTCATGCCTTCGTCTCCTCTTCACCCCAAAAAATCAAATGGCTTTCTTGTTTATTTTAGCAGATGAGCATTTTCTAACTGCAAATAAATTGCGATAGCTTTTTTAAATAATTTGCGATATCTTTTTGATGATATACATGTAAAAATAAATTGGGGGAGGTTATGAAGGGGAAAAAATTCAACCTCACAAGACTAAATGACACACTTAAGCTTTCCCAACAAATGTCTAGTAGGTTTGGAAAAGACATCAAGGTTTCTCCATCAGCTGGCTTCTTGCTGCTGCGGAAAGGCCAAAGAAGTGCTCACCACCTGTCTAGAATGGCAGCCATCCCCGACAATCCCCGTGCGGCGCTGGGCCCGTGGTTATTTTGGGCGTCTCGCTCGGTCAGGATCCTGTCAGCAGAGGCCCGGCCGGTCTCCAGGTGACGCCTCCCTCTGCCCCCATTTCCTCCGCTGCTTTCATCCGCCTGTCTCAGGCGCCTTGGAAGACGTGACTTGGCTCAATTTGGAAAAATTCCTACCTTGGCTGTTTTCATAAGACTGCATTGTATTTTACTGCAGGTGCTTAAAGTTTTGTTTTTTTTTTTTTTAATCCCTCGTCGTGGCGCTCCCCCCCCCCCCCCCCCCGTCTGTCTTCTTTATGAACAAACAGTCAAGCCTCAGCCTCGTATCAGACTTCCTATCTTGTTATTGTGGGACAACCGGACAACTGTTTCGGAACACACCGTGTGTCACGCTCGGTCTGCGGCCGTCACTTGTCGCCATTTTTTGGAGACGTTTAACTCCTAATCAGGCAGGCCATTGAAGAGGCCACGGTTGACTTGGCGGAGCTCAGAGGGGACGCAGACAGCCTGACTGTAAACACTGATGCAAGCTGCCGGTATTGAATATTTAAGTAAGGACAGAGAAGGCTTTACCAAACATTTTAAACCATAAACTCAGATGGCCTATCACATCGGGCCAATATTGACCTGAAACCTATTTCTACCGGCTAATAAAATTACTGTACCAATTTTTTTTTTTTTTCAACTTGGTTGAATGCACAGAAAAAGATTTAAAAATGATTTGCAAACTCAGTCACAATTGACATCATAAAGAACTGTGACCTTGTTTTGAATCTTCCAATCCAAATGTTTATTCATATAATCAACTAAGTCATGCAAGCCAATATTTATTTCATTCAAATGACAATTCAGCTACGTGATGCTTATGTTTGTTTGTTGTTTTGTTGCTAAATTAAGACTTATTCACATAACAAATCCAAACAAGAAATGACCCTCGGCGTAACTGTTTATCCCTTTATAATCCACTTGTAAAATTCTGGATTAGGTGTTGCTCCCAGTGCAACATTTGCTACTTTACAGACAATGCAGAGCTTCATCAAGCTGTCTAAATAAAGACGTAGCTTATCTAACATGTTTATTTAACTGTGTCTCGACCCGGCCCATTGCTTCACCGCACCAAGCCATTCCCAGCTGTTGGGTGCAGCAACTGCCGTTTGGTCACGTATTAAAACTTTGGCCGAATGTCTCTTTTATTCATGCAATACATACGAGTTGGTGCACGTCAGCAGCTCTGTGAGTTTGATGAGGTTCCTAAAAGCCGTGATAAATGTACATCGAGGATTTTGGCAGCTTAACTATGCCAAACGTTACAATGCTGGTTGTCATGATTGGTCTGATTTCTGATCTTAATTTATTTACCTCCTTATCTTCCATAAAAGCAAATTACGATTGACATTATTCAAAACGTATTCGTTTTTCTTCTTCTTTTCTGCTGATACGTCATCCTATGCTTTTCTAAAAAATAGTTTCATACAACATACAACACAGCAACCAAAGTATTGTTGGAGTTAGCTTCATGCTATTTTCATTAGCGTATGCTTGAGGCTGGGCCTTCCGCCATCATAAATCTGTTAAATACACAGACCATATTTTAAGTAATATTTTAGGATTCCTATTAGTCAGCCAGTTGTAAAGAACCTGAAGTTGCCATCTGTTGGCAAGCCTCTTTGATCATTTTTACACGCTTTTGACGTGAGCACCACAAAATTGACAAAATTCACTCACAACTTCCTCTGAAATGTTTGGTGATGCTTTGAATAATTATTGAGGCCATTTTTTTATTCCATATAATTCCGTTTTTTATTCGTGAACAGCGAGTCTCAGCCAAGACATACCACTTTAAGACACATCCTTGACACCAATTACTACTTTCATGGTAGCATTGTCACCATCTTATGGAATCTTAGAGAATTACAGAAAGAGCAAAATACAGAAATATTGTGATCTTTTTTGAAGCAAATACCCAAGGTTAGGTTCCACAAAAGATGCAAATAGGTGAATAACACATAGCAAACAGGAAATTGTTCACTGTACATTTCATATGTATGTATATCAATTTCAGCCGTTTTAAAAAAAAAAAGAAAAGAAAAAAAAAGCGTTGAGTGAACCGCCGACGTGCAGATGTGCCTTCCCTTCAAAGCGATCGGCCATGCGTAAAGACAAGTCATTCCTGACAGGTCAAAATCTGCACTTTTGGCCCCCGCATGCGACTCAACACCTGCTGTGCAAACGCGGCGACGTGAGGCAAGAAAGGCAACTGACAGGCCATTCAGCTGGCTGGCGTGTCACATTTGCACTTGGAGCGGACACGGTTCGGCAGCAATTAAAACATAGGAGAGGTCAAAGTGATCGTCACACGGTCGATTTAAGAAGAGACATTTAAAAATGTACAGTATGAGGTTATTTTGAAAATGCACAAGTCATTTGAACAGGTAGATGGGATCATAAAAAGAGTAACAGCACCTGTGTGACATGGAAGTAAGACAAGCAACAAATTTGGAGAAACAAGATAAGAGATTTAATGATGTCAGCTACCATAGTGATTCAAGGTGGATGCTTTTCTTCTGCCATTTTAACAAGCACCAACATGTGCCATTCAAACATAAAGGGGTATTTTAAAGTGTTTCTGTTGTTTAGGTTTCCTGATGGATGATAGGTTGTCATTTAAGTCTGAAAAATTGTCACAAGCAATTCTCAGTCCAGAGATTTATTTTTTATTCATTGTGCCTCTGTACATAGTATTAGAGATTGTACTTCGAACTGTTGGCCTCCTTTTATTTTGTTTAATCCGGCTCCACTTTACGACAGCGCTCTCTAGCGTTCAACCACAGTAGATTTTCAATTTTCTTTGTCCCGCCTTTACTTAACTCTATTGGCTCAAACCATTGGCACCGTGACGCGTAACCCCCCTGCATCTCCCATTGGCGCAGTGAGGCGTCGGTCAAAGCTACGTACGGAAGTAAAAACCCCACACTGCACACAATAAAGATGGAGGGCGATATTTCAGATATGAACAGACCTCAAATGTATTTATTTGGTAAGCTTCTAGCCTTCAGAAAACAAATTGGTTTTGTATTTTCACCAGACGCACATAATATGTTTACCTAAAAGACGCTGCTAGTGTAACAGGCACATTTACCTTAACCTCAATTGTGATCTTTTGTTAGCTAGCCGGAGGATAAAGGACATAATATGGCAAGCAGGCTTACCTCAATTTACTCCACGTCTTTGCAGACCTGCAGTGTGCACGCACGTAGTATTCGGTAATGTCCCGTCGCATGTCTTTCTCCAGGTTGTACCCTCAAATCGGACAAACGGGAGTACAAAGTTGACGTCGACGACGATGAAACGGAGCAACAATTGTCTCTCAAAGCGGTAAGGCGTCCTTCAAACGTGTACATTTCTTGGCCTCGCCAAGTGTAAGAAAAGCAACGGAAAGACAAAAACAACAACTTTTGCGTTCGTTCACATTTCCTGAGCTGGAGCCCCGATACACACCTGAATCCGCGTCAGCTTCGAGTGGCGCCAATCTTGCATCTTTCTTTTAGGGTCACATGATCATGGTTGTCTCACCTTGTCTTCAATTGCAGGGTAAATTAAATGACTACATTTGAAAAGGAAACATGTTATGCTTCCTTTCATCCTTCTTCTACACTGCCTAAAATTGTTGAATGAGCTGTATGTTCCAGCTGACTTAGATTGAGATGCAACATAGCCATAGCTCAACCCGAACCCTAACCTATTGTTAACACACCAAATGGAAACGCCATAGACAGTGGCCGGGTGGCCAGGACAAGCCACAATTATTCATTAATATTCTTCGTGTATATTTTCATGATGAACACAATTATAGAGTACACAGTGAGGTTGTGTAGACGCACTAAATTGTTTTGTACCCTGAAACCTGCCTCTGCATCAGGCTTGCCTGGGAGCTGAGGCTGAGGACAAGTTCCACATGGTGGAAGTGGAGGCCCTAACTTACGACGGAAAGGCCACAAAAGTACCGCTCGTTGTGCTGAAGCCATCCGTCTTGCCGTCCGTGAGTCAAATCTGTGCTTGCCTGCGTGTGTGTTGTGTCCTGTTACAGAAATTGAATAGGAATATCATCTGATTTTCCTAGATGGGTTTAGGCGGATTTGAGATCACGCCGCCAGTTACATTACGCCTCCTGTCAGGTTCCGGCCCAGTACACATTAGTGGGCAGCATTTTGTCAGTGAGTATTCACGCGTCATTATTCTTCACAGAATTTAAAAAAAAATGTATGTAACTTGAAATGCGAAAGTTCAACATCTTCTTACTTCATCTCCTTTGCTCTGGAGTGACAGAATAGTGTATTTCTATTATGCACCACAAAAGTTGTGGCTTATTATTCTGGATTTGCAAAAAAATTTAACACTTAACATGTCATGAACTTTGTAAAAAAAAAAAACAACAGTCCAGGGTGTACCCTGCCTCTCACTCAGTCATCCAGGTTAGACTCCAAGCACACCTATGAGTAGAGGCGCTAGAGAAAATGGATTGGGAGATAGCTCAGCATGCTAAAACTGAATCCAAACTAATTTGGGATTTTTGTTGTTTTGTAAGGTGTGAGGGATTCAGACAATGAAGAGGAAGAACACAACACGTCGCCGGTGAAGCGCCCCGCTGGGCTGATGATGGAGAAAAGAGTTTCACAGGTGGCTCTCGCAGTTCATTTTTTTCAGTGGATGCTCATGAAATGCTCCAATTGGTTTTTTTTACTGACTTAAACGTGCTACTGGCATCCTGCCATTTCACTTCTGAACCCAGTGATTTCAAAACAATGAGAGGTGTGTAGCAGAAATGATGAAATTATACTGATTTCCATTT
The DNA here is from genome assembly GCF_054491065.1 of Syngnathus leptorhynchus. Lineage (NCBI taxonomy): Eukaryota > Metazoa > Chordata > Actinopteri > Syngnathiformes > Syngnathidae > Syngnathus > Syngnathus leptorhynchus. The sequence continues at coordinate 8,270,935 of NC_141196.1, forward strand.
CATTTTCCAAATGTCGCACGGAGTCGGCAAATTGAAAACGAGATCATCTCGGCCAAACTCTACATTGATTTGCCATAGTAAATATTGAACAGGTTTTACATTTACCATTGTGGTTGTCTCGAAGTCATTGCTGCGTCTACCCTGCTTAAACACTTCATGGTTTGCATGTGAAAACTCAATTTGCTCATTCGTTTTGCAGAAAAAGCTCAAAATGGACTCTGATGAAGACAGCGATGAAGATGATGATGAGTATGTTTTTCTCCCTATCGTTAATAATCTGGTCAGCCAAGTTTATCAGCCTCAAGCATGATATTACCTTTTGCTATGTTCTAGTGATGATGATGAAGATGACGACAGTGATGACGTCACGCCCCAGAAGAGCGTAAAAAAAGTAAGATTGAACGATTTGGCTTTTGTTTTTAGATGAATCATTATTTTTCTCATCACCAAATGGAAGAAAATGAGGCTGCATGTGTCTAAAGGACTTGTTAGTCCTTGGTTGTCCACTTGGTGTCAGCATAGGCAGAAGCTTCTACCTCACGTCCTTTTGCAACATTTCATTTGCCTCCTGCCCCACCCACCGCTTCTGCAACCACTGACCGTCCATCTTGCCCCCCATCTACGAGTTAAAAAAAAAAACACCAAACTTTTTCATCCTGTTCCCGCTTTTGCCCACCTGTTTTTGAAGACTAAAACACAGGGTTCGCGTGGCGTAATGATCGGATTTCTCCTCTGTAATCTACGGGCGGGAATTCTCACCGTCTCACCAGCAGGACGGCACTATTTCATGACTACGCTCACACCCAAGTGCACACCGTTTTTTTTTCACATTTGCAGTCAGCACATCAATCCATACAACCAATGTGCAGTGGAACCTCAAAGCTGAACATTGACTTTATTCGAGGGTAGTAAATTATAACTCATAATAGGATTTTTTATTTTTATTTCAATCATGCACTTGTTTCCTCTAGAATTTTCCTCTAAAAGCTTGTTTTTGTGTCATATGGTCATATTTTACCTCACTAGAAAAAAGTATTTTTAAGATACACACCTAAATACGGCCAAAAGCTTGATTTTAAGTTAAATTGTTTTTGTATGTAAAGTTTTATTCCAAGTCACAACAACCTTTCCCAACCTTTTAAGCAGGTATTTCTCCCTTGCAAGCTTTAATATAATATTTTTATGGACAATTTGGTTGTATTTAACCATTCTACTTATTTTTTTTTAGAAATTGGAAGCAATGCAGACTCACTTGACGCACTCCCCTCGCTCTCCCACGCCATAAATAAAGCCGTGTCATGAAAAATCAAAAGCATGTAATTGAGTAATTTATTAGATTAGATTAGCATTCCACTTGTGACGTCGCAAATCTTGCAGGGTGCTCACACAAGCACCTATTGAGCTGGAGTCTTGCAGGTTTTGCTGCCATCACACACGATGCTGGTTTGAAGGTTGTACTTTTGCTTTTCCAAAACTCCAAATTGTTGCACTTTGCGGGGTCCACTGTAGATTTCAGTCTTAACACATGTACAATTTATTTGCACACACGTACAACTTTTTTTGTGCAACCCTGCATATCTTCGGCCTTCTGTCATCCCACTGTTATGATAGCTTTTTTTTTTTTTTTTTTTTAATCGTCTCTCGTGCCATTTCAGCCCCGCACCTGGCCCTCGCCTTTGAACACGTTTTGCTTGTCTCCGCAATCACTTTCAAGTGCGTGTGTGCCCAATTTCGGCAGGTGATTTCTCCTGGCTTTGACAAAGCCACGCGGGTCCAAAAAGAAACAGTGCCAGGGCGAGAGATCAAAGCGGGGCAGATGCGCATACCTGCGACATGAGCGCCGATCCTCGCCTTGGGGTCGGATGACAGCTGAGCATGTCTGTCACCTGTTGATTTATTCTGTTGTCTTCACCCTCCTACGCGACCCGAGCCCACGGCTTCACGCTCCTTGATAAGCAAATAAAGCAGATCGCTTGATGATGGGTGAAACTGCATGTAATAGTTTTAGGCAATCAGTGAGTGGGTTGATATTTTTAATTTTCAATTTTTTGTTCCACTTTCACAATGAATCAAATTGTGAAATTGTCTTTGAAGCGCGTTTGACGGATTTGCTTGAGGTTGTCTCAAATTTGCAGGATTCTTGATTCAGTTTTTACATTAGGTTAGCAGATTGCTGTTAATTGGCTAACTGTTTGCTCGTCTCCGTGTTAAGTGCTTGGGTGTTAGTCGTAGAAAGTTGTTTATGAATGTTTCTGCATTTTGTTATTCAAGAAAGCTTCTGGCATCCAAACCCTTGAAGGTCTTTCTGAATTTACTCGTTCTAGGTCAACAGCCACTGAGCTCAGTGTGTGCTATGGAATGCGCTGGCAATTTGCTTTTCTGCATGGAGAACCCAATAGAGCAAGCCCCAAACTTTTCACAACTTCATAAGCGCTTGAGTGTTTTGGAAAGGTTTACGGTAGTTGTCGTATATAGCGCCAATCCCAAACATGTAGCGCATTATGAGCGCAGTGTTCCACCTTTAGCATTTTGGCTGTGTTACAATCTCATTTTCCAGCATGCATTGTTCCCTCGTCAATATTGAAACATGACAGGTGTGTTGTCATGACCGAAGCGTTCTCCGCTGTTCAAAACGTCTCGTAAATGCCGTCACTTGATCTTTCCAGAAGTATCGCTTCAGGAAATGACACTCATAATGGTGTTGTAGTCGTTATGTCAACACGGGCAATTACACTTGCAACCCGCTCCGAGGCGAGGAAAGCATTGGCGTTCGGGAAACGTGAGTTAGTAGATAATCGTGCAGGTAAATTCTATCAATAGAAACCTAAATGGAAGACCTCCGGTGCTTATTTTATTAGTTGCGCTCATTTATGTTTTCTTTCCCTTTATGATTTTTGTCCCCACCACCATAGGGCCCGGAAATATCAAAGAAGGCTAACAAAAGTTGGATGAAACAAAATGGCCCTGCGCAGAAACCATCAGGATCCGGCGCTAAACCACAGACTAAGGTACCTAGTCTTGTATATTTGATTATGTGCCATAACCAACAGCCATTTTGATATTCTCTGTAAACTGATTGCTGGAGTGATCATTTCTTAATGACCATCTCCTTTCATTCACTAATTCTAATGAATGAAAATCAGTTTTACCCTACTTGTGATATGGAATGTGATAAGAGTATTGTAATTAGCGCAACCTGATGGTAAATTTCTGAGGGGGAATGTTTTGGGCGGTTGCCTCTCAAAGCCCAAATCTTGAACCCTGCCTCTTTCTTAAGCAAACACACCTGACCTCTAAAATGGTTTCCTGGGGCAAGGTTTAAACCCGTGACCCCCTGTCTCGACCCCTGCGTCTTGGGTTGCAGCCACCTTTTGATGCCCCCCGCCAGCCCACACGGCAACACCAGGGGAATACAAATTGGCCGCCTTCCTCACACGTTTTGCATAGCATTTGATCAAACGGCTTTGACAGGAACAAAGATAAGGCGGTTCACCACAAAGACAAAACACCCAGGCCAATTGCTGCTTATCTGACCCCGAGTAAGCTTGTGATTTGTGTGAAACACCAAGAACATTACTCCCAAGATGAGGAAAAGGGGGCTTTTGCCCCTCAGGAACTTTACTCTAGAACTGCAGTGGCAAGAGACTTTGCCCTTTGGTTACCAAATTTTAACGGCATATACCAGAAACATGGAGTTTGGAGAATTCAAGAATTCCAATTGGGCCAGGTGCTTGTGCTTGGTTTGGTCGTCATTGCAGTGTGGAATTCATCGCCCTCTCTCCTCACCCGCTCTCTCGTCATGGTGAAAATGGTTGTTTGGTAGAGGTTGCTGTCGGGAATCCCCAGATTCTTTTGGAAATCTATCCCGTGATTTCAAATTTTGAATCGAGCCACAGTAATGTCTCAAGAGCCCATGGCCAAAGGAAGTCTGCCAGTTTGGTTTGAAATGGCTGAGTTATGAGACAATCTGTTCAAGTTCTTTTCCAATTGCTTCCAAATTTCAACTATGTATATCAGGAAGATGGGTGACACTAAATTGCAAAAGAAAAAAAAAAGAATTGCTCGTGGATGGAACATGATGACAGTTTTATGATGGGCAATAAAACAACCAACTCCACATCACTCAATTTTTGCACAAAGGCGCAAGGGTCTGTTCATGGCACGTGATTTAAAATGATGTTCTCGATGCTATTGGGGCAGCACGCATTTTTGGTCTCTCTTCTGGGGAATATCCAAAAGTTGCCAAGACCGTCCGACTAGTTTGAATCTATGGCCCGTGGAGCTTGGCCTGTTTCCGTGGCTTCTCTTGTACCCAACAACTGTTCGCTCTTGACAACCTCTTCACACCCCTCGCTTCCTGGACACACCTTCTCCCAATTGCTCTCATTACCAGCGTTTGATGTCTGGTGCAGCTTGCGCTTCCAGATGCCCCCGAGGAGCGAGGAAGAGGGCGTGAATGTCTGTTTTTTCTCTCCTAAACGCAGGTGACTGGTCATTAGATTGCCTCGTCAGATCCGTTGCCAGCACTGCAGTTCTCACCTCTCGCGGCCCAGCGTGTCGCTGCACCTTCTTGCGTAACTGGGCTTGTCATGAGAATCAACAAAGTCGCAGCGATCCAAAGTCCATTTTTCTTCCAGCTGGTTTTCTTTAGATTGATGAGTTTGGAGAAGTTATGCCTTAAAGCAGACGTCAGAGTTGTAAAGTCGTTAACCACTTTGCTCAGGCTTATCCCAGAGGATGACTCATTGTTTTTAGCAGCTGATTGACATGTGTTAAAACAGGTGCTTATCTGGATAGCATTAAGTGTAAAGATTTTTTTTTTTATGTGGGTATGACTCGTCAGATTGGAACTAACGCGCATGAGAACCTTCAAACAGACCAACCCACTGAATGACATACATGACCCCTGTATCCAGAAACATAACATGACATCATTATGACAAAAGGACGAGTTGCCGCCTGCATTCCCAAGCAGCGTTTGAAAGCGGTAACTTCTTCCTGAGACCACTAAATTACTCTAGTGCGACCTTTATATTGTGGATTTTGGTGGATTTAAGAAAGCACCACTTCCTGACACAGGTGCAACACTGATGAGATCACAAACCCAAACATACGTGTCTTTTGTTGTCCATAACAAGTTGAAGCATAAATCATTTAATGCTCATAATTCATTTGCTCCCACTGGTGTTTTCTTTGACAGATGTAGGCTTGCAGTAGTGATGGGTCCGGCGACACCGATGTGTCGGCGCCTGTGTTGAGCTCGTAGAGCGAAGCCCCGTGTCGGTACGCGTATCGCTTTTAAAAAGTCACGTGACCGAACAAGCAGCGGTATAGTCTGTCAAGGAAGCGTGCCGAAGCTCTGTTAAAGGAAGGGCATTCTCAACGGGCTGGATCTGCTAAAACAATATCTGATCTTTTGTGGTCCCCAAGGCAGAGACTGGTACCCTAACTCCAGCACTAAGCCTAACCCCTAACCTCAACCCTCGCTCTATCCCCAACCCTAGCTCTAACCCTATCCTCAACCTTAGCCCTAACCGTAACCCTATCCCAACCCCTAGCCCTATCTCTAACACTAGCCTGTGTTGCAAATTTCTCCAAGTTAAAATATTTTTTTGGTCCTACCGGTATTTGAACTCAGGTCGCTGGGGTGAGAGTCCAGGGCACTAACCACTACACTATGAAACCTTGCCTTGTGTAGTTAGGAAGGAACATACGCTATATGGTTTAATGGAGCAGCTCAAGCGACAAGACCAAGACTTGTTGAACTCAAACTCATCAGCCTTAACTCTGCTACACTCGTGACGTGGTTTTCCATTTTGGATGCCTTTGCAGGTCAATTCTTCACCATACTGATGGAGAGGTTATTTGAATTCTACGCTCCTACGAGCTTGCAGTAATTAATCGAATACATCAATTATCATAAAGGTCTTGCCTTAAATCTCTGTATTTTCCCCACACTTGGTCAAAATAATGTGCAGCCTCAAAGAACATATGCAGGTTGTTCAATTCATCACAGTTAAGAGCAGAAATTGCTGGTGTGCTTGATTAAAGTTTTAATCTACGTTAATTCCCAGGGGGGAAATTGTTTGGCAATCAGAACAACCAATACAGCTATTGAATACCAGACATGCTTTGCCTCTTGCTTGGTTGCTTTTAGCCTCCTATTTGTAAAGGATTGCAGGCTGTTCTGGTTGATTGAGGTCTGTTAACATGCGCACAGCTTGATGAACCAGGGTTGACTTAACACACAACTTATCAGTGATTGCGCTTACTTGCTCTCGTCGAGCCACATCTCCTCAGGACTATGTGGGTTTGCGGAGCTCTCATTGTGGAGCTAACCCTCAGGGCAAACTTGATGAGCAAAGGTGTTGCAAAAAAACATGTGTTTGCTTTGGATTGAAGGCGACAGATTGCGTCAAATGAGTGTGCTTGTGATTAAGTTCCATGTCTTGTGGCATCTGTAATCAGCGTCTGGACCAGATGATAAAGCTCGTGTGTTTATCAGCTGTTTTAGGTCCACAGCTGGCCTTTGGTGCGGGCTTATGTGGAGAGCTGCCTGTAAATAATAAATGTAGTGGATTTGGCTGGCCAGCAGCCAGCGGCATATGTGCTCTTTGTCTGTAGCCGGGGCACTTGTGCGCCAAGTTTTTCTTTTCATTTCGACCTTTTGATGTAGGCTGTAAAATACAGGTCTTGCGGAGAAAGCGACAGATGACAATATTTTTTAAACATTGACTAATCTTCCAAATCTGATGTCTTATCATATTCCTGAGATTAGTCCATGTTTTCAACTGTGTAGAATGACTTTATTCTCAAAGAGAGACAATGCCGTCTCGCACAAATGACGTAACGGTTTTTCCGGCCGGAAAAAAATCCGGAGAACTGAACTGAGGTCCGATGCCGTATCTCCCCTTTAAGCACCAGTTTCTATCCTGCACAGTTTGATCAAATTCAGCATATTTCTCAATCCATTGCTGTCAAGTTGGATGAGAGCAAAATCAGGTGTTTGCACTCTCAGCTCTGGCTTAAACAGTGACAGGAAAATGTCTTGCACCATTAAAGCCAATCATGGGGAGTTTTCTTCTCAAGCAAAGCCCAATAGCCGTTGAAAATAGACTCTCTAACCCAATGGAAGAGTTACTTTACAATTAAAGTCACGTCTTAGACAATTGTCCGTCATACTCCGTCTTCTTACACTACATCTGCATGGGTCCAAGAATAACAAAACTAAGACTGTTGTGGATGAGAATAGGTGTCAGCATCCCGAGCTTCAGCTGTTCAGATTTGACACGAGTCTTTAAATAGTCACGGGACTGGCGGCAAATAAGGAGAGCAGCGAAGTGAAGATCCATCTTTGTCGTCAAAATATCGACATGTGAGTAATATTAAAAACTCGTTTCATATCGCAAAATGGAACAACATTAAGACACTTTGCCTTGACTACAAAAAAAATCTTGAGGCATTAAATAGTGAGCATCAGGTGACCATGATGTCGATGATGCTTTTTCCTCCTGCCTATAGCAGGCTGATCCACACAAATGAAAACCAAAGCACAACATGACTGGCCTGGACTGTGCTTGTCCCCTTCCATGAGTATCTTCTTGCTTCTTTCAAACATTTCTCTGGCTAGCGACGAAACCCTGCAATTTCTTGGGATTCCACGCTGTCTTGGCGTGCAGGGACAAGCTCGTTGGCTTGTGTAACATCCATTCGCATCCAGTATGCTGCTTGCGTGCCTGCGTCCGTTCAGACACACTCTGGACGCACTTGTTGGACTGTGAAAGCTGCAGTCTTCATTCCTTGTGATAGTGTCTATGAGCTCAGCAAAGACTCAAGGTATTGAACGTTAGGAAAGGCATGTCCTAAAAAAAAAAAAAAAAAAGGACGTACTTAAACACACATGTTGCTCGTTGGCACGTGTCTTTCATTTCTGCGGATTTGCCATTGAAGAAAACTTCAACAACTGAAACGACAGGGCTCGCCCTCCCCGACTCGCAAGTAATAATTTGTACCTGATGTATTAAAATTCACAAAAAAAATAATAAAAAGACGTTGTAATTAGGGTACATTTTGTCGTCCCTTGTCATTCTTTTATCTCCGTCCAGCTGCTTACTCATGCCAAGGCTATAAACACAGGCCAGACGAAATAGGTCACGATTGGGGCTGAAGCGCAAGCTGTTCTGCGATGCTCATAATATCAATCCATCACCGCTCAATCCTCTATTTTATACACCATAAGCAGCTCAGATGGCATCCAAATCGTATAGAAATAAAGAAGAAATAGTGCTCTTATATCTAATCTTTTAAATCTTCAGCTCTGTAAATCTCCATCTGACATCCCAATCAGCCTATGTTATCTGGACAATATATATTTTTTTCCAGACACCTGTTCCAGGAAAAGACAAAGCGCAGGCCGGCCCGTCTAAAGCTCTGTCTTTGGCCGAGATAAAGACCAAGTTGTCGACGGCAGCCAAAGAGGTACCGCCCGCAAATCGCCGCTCTTAATTGAGTGTGTGCCGCATGGCTGACTCGCTGATTTACTGTCTTCTCGCATCAGGGGAGACCGCTGCCCAAGACGGAGCAGAAGTTTGAGAACTTTGTCAAGAGTTCCTTCAAAGTCTCAGACAAACAAGTAAGTAACGGTGACACATTTGATGTATTTTTCAGGGTGATATATTTCCTGACTGCACATGGGTTTAGATTCCAAAGCCAACTGAAAGTGCTCTTACCTTTTTTTTTTTTTTTTGGAACAATTTTAGCCTCAGACCATGTGTTGTGTGGTTTTTTTTTTTCTTCCTCTGATCGATGCATAGCCACAAGAGTTGTTTACTGACCGGTACCGACAAATATATCCAGTCTGCCTTTCATAGCCATCCGATGAAGATGTCAGTACTGTAATCTGAATGTACAAAAGATTTAAATAGACTACACCTGTACCCTTTCCCCTGCTGATAGCTCGGTGAAATCTCCCTGAAGCTCTTTGCGGTCCAAATATCGAGATACCAGAACATCTGAACTTTATTTGGGTTTAATCAAAGGCTTCTTTAAATTGTGGTATGTGTGCAGTTATTAGAAGGTGTGCAAACTCGGGCAACCACATTATTTGTAGATTTTTTTTTATTTTTGCTATTGGGTTGTACAGGGTATAGGTCACATTGATGGTGGGAAAAGTCTGAAATTATTTATCTTGGTCTTTTTTTTTCCCACAAGGAAGAAGAAAGCTTATCGCTTCACCCCAAACTATTTGCCGCTACTCTAAATAATGGGCCGGTACTGATACCAGCTATCGCTGCTGAGCCAATATGATTTTGTAATTTAATGGTATCGGGCTCTCGCTGAGGCTTCTGATAACAAACATCAATACTTAAGGCAAAAAGATAGTGTAAATACTTTTTTTTGGCAGTAGCTGGTGCTATATTGCTGCATCTGTGAATCATCTGAGTCAGACAGAAGTATCTTGGTACATTTATTTTTATTCTTCTGTAAAATGAAATTGTATAAATCCAAAGTACCAGGCGTATCAGTACTCTGTAACGATAAGCACTCAAAGTTCCTTGGTAAGAAATTATAATTTACTATGTGTGGGGTCCCTACAGCCAAAAGGTTTGAGATAAATCTTGAGCTATCTACTGCAATCTTGCATTTCATCAAGCATGGCAGTGGTTGGAAGCTGTATTTTTTTCCAGGAAATGTTGTGAATCTTGTGACCTTGGTGCCATTCAAGAGCACGCTACCTCAACATTGGTAACTGGCCGGTTTGCTCGGGCTCTTGGCAGTTGCGGGGTCAAGAGCCCTTTGGCTTCATTTTAAGCCTGAAGAGCTCTTGGCCAAGATGGATTCACAGGAATGCGCCATTGTTCTTCACACGGTTGACATCCATTATGCTCTTCAGTCGGCTTCACACACACACACCCAGACGCAGACATCTCTTCAGGACTCCATGTTCTCTTTGAATTATATCCATTTTGTATCAGCGGGCCCAGTCCGAGTTGAGGCGGAATGGGAGTATACCTGCCAAGACCGACTCTTTCCCAGTGATTTAATGGAGTGCGTGTCTTTTGTAGCCTTAATGAAGGCACTGTTGGTATGCGGATGGTACCAGTCTCACGTTCATATTCAAGGCCTTTGACCAGCCCAGTGAAGAATCTAAATCTTCTCCACTGCTTTCTTGTCATTTTAGTGGCAAAACAACAGTCCATTGCCTTTTATTTGGCAGCGTGCAAATGAATCACTCAGAGAAGCTTCGAAAACTTCTGCAAAGTGTCAGATAGCAGTCGTGTATTCAAGACTGTTTGGACATTTATTATTTACCACCTTAAAATTGGTTCTTTTCATCATAGTTTTTCCCAAGAAAAATTAATTGCATTTAGAGGCCTTTCCCATTCTTAAAGACGCCCATGTTTCAAATCATCTATTCCCATCAAAATTTGTGGAAATGCAATTAATTTGTTCGGGCCCCTGACCAAAAAAATCTGAATTAATTTTTTTCCTTTTTCCTTCCGTAAAAAAAATGCACTCACTTCCTGGTTCTTTCTTCTTCTACTTTTTTCTCCTTCTTCTATCTTCTTCTCACACAGATATATATATATATATATATATAAAATACCTCGTGAGGATAAGCAATTCAGAAAATGAATGCATGGTGGAATAATAATTTGCATGGGCGTAGCACCGCAATAACATCAAACACGAGACAAACATCGCAACGCGGCTGTTTTTTTTTGTGTTTTTTTTTTTAACTTCCATTTTGGTTAACTTCCAGGGCTCCTTCAAAAGCAAACTTGTCCAAAAGATTTTCTTCGATTGCAACCAAGTTTCAAACACGTATACGAGACAGATGAGCGACGCTACACGTAGACTTCGCCATTGCGTGTGTGTAGAGTTAAGCTGGAAAACGTAGGCCATGTAGTGTCGAGAGCAGGTGAAAAGCCTTTTCAAGTAGCGAGGGCCCGACTGGTGCTGGTGTGGGGTGGGGTGGGATAGGGTGGAGTTGGTGGGGAGAGCTCTTGTTGATCCCGCTGTGTAGAAAAACATCTGTGCAAATGCTTTGGTTTCATCAGCTCGGGCTGAGATTTGTCAGACCTGAAGCACCTACTCATATACTCTGGTATGTACTACTGCCCCCACCCAAACCCCGGTCGCTCCTCAACAGCCACGAGCTGAAGTCCCACTGCCGAGACGCACAAAAACATGTTAGGAAAAGTGAGTCATGTCTCTCACGCTTGTCTTTCTCTGCGTTTTTCCCCCTGTCTTGCCTGTCAACCACAGGTGGTCAAGGACCTGTGGGGTTTCCTGAAGACCCTGAAGATGGAGAAGAAGTAGACGACTTCACCACTCGAAGCGCAATTCTCCGGGGTTTTTTTTGCATCCGTCGGGCAATTTTAAAGGCACAGTCTGCAAGCTTTTTCCGACTTGGCCTCGTCGTAATAGCGTACGACTCGGGCGCGCGGCGACGCTATTTTTTGCTCGGAAGACATTTAGCAGAAGAGCGCTTTCGCCATATGCGGAAGCCGCCCATCTCGTCAGTCTGCACCACCTGCAGCGGAGCAAAGTGACAGCGCGGCCAGTTCAGACCTGTAGACGTGCCGCTTCCCGCATTAAATAAACAGCTACGCTAGCACGCGGGACACCTGCCGAGTTTACGCTTGCAGCCGGTAGAAGGTTATCAAGAGAGTTGACGTGGTAAAGGCTGGTTCTTGACTTGATTTTCTGTGCATAGCTTTTTATCCCTTATTTCAATCAATACAGTGTCTCTGTAGGTGCCGCTGTTCCGGTTAGCAACAGAGCCACACCAGCGGCTCCCCTACTCGTTTCAGCTTCAGGGAAGGTTCCTACCTGCCAATCTTTCTGATTTGGAATCGTAAATATCGAACACGATTAGATTGACAGCCCCTCTGTTTGCCGAGCAGGTCAGTGACGTAAAAAAAAAATCACTCCTCAAATAACCCACCTCACGGAATAATCAAATGTACAGTATGAGGAATTCCAGTTGTGACTCCTCCTACATTTTGCAATGATTTGTAGTTTTCTTTTTTTTCCAACCACGAACTGAAACTCATCTTTTTTTTGACACATTTTTTTCAGACCAAAAAAGTCGAAAGAGTTTGAAGTTAACACAAAAGGGTGTAAATCCTACAACAGTAGCTATAAAAAGGCAAAGCACCTGCAGATGTCACATTTATTGCATGCACGTGCTCCGAGATATTTAATTAAGTGCATGCTGAGATTGGCATCTCGCTTTGCCTCGCGCGTTACGCCGAAGACTGACTGCGGAAGCTCCGCACTTCAGCAGCGCCGCGCGTCCCTGCCAGACGCAATCGTGATCATGCAATAGGAAAGAAATATTGCAGAATGTGCCTTTAAATGTCTTTCCTCCAAACTGAGCTACGTCCCATTTTTTTTCTGTGAATGACATATTTTTGTTGCTTTACATTTTTATACATGCTTGTACAGTTTTTGTGTATTTTAGCTATGTCGGGCCCCGAAGTCACGGTTTAGACCCCTGAAGTTCTAAAATCTATTAACAGGCCAAAAAAAGATTTTAAATAGAAACATACATATTCTGCAAATACCCTTGCATATCTTTCTGTCTTTTTCACATGTGTGAACCCAATTTTTCTTTTTTCCACATTTGATGTTCTTCCAGGAAAACACCTGGTGCTCATAGAGCTTGTTTTTTTTTGTCTATACTTTTTCCTCAACATATTTGATACATACACCATCACCATTTAGCTTTTATGTCAGATAGCTTCATACAGCAGAATCGTCTGATGTTCCAATAGCTTGATTGTCGAGAACATCCCCACACACTTCTTACAGGAACAAAAAAAAAAAAATCGCCATTTGTGTCCTTACTGCGCTTGTGTTGTTAAACACGTAAGAATATCTGCCCTAGTACCAAAAGGGTATCTCGACTGCCTGGAAAAAAAAAAAAAAAAGCTAAAGGTAGGCTAATTGTTAGCTTGTTTCATAACTACATTGGTTTCAAAATCTGGCTTGCAATCTTGAATACTGAACAGATTTAACGATTATTAACCGTCGACCATTTCATGAGAAAAGACAGTCTGATTATCTTTGTGTGGTATATAACTCAAGAGATACGTTATGTAATCATTTATGTCTAGCAACAGCAACAGCACCAGTTGCGTCTTAATTGGCTATCTTCCCGGTCTAATTAGATTACGTACCGAGCTGATTGTGGAGGAAAAAGGTCAATTTTCAAACATCCCACACCGTTTGATAAAGTCGCTCAGGATAATCTTTCAGATTTTCAGAATCAGGCATTTGCTTACTTTAATCACAAGAGAGAAAATGCTCGATGGCCCCCATCGTCATTATGCATGTATCCCGCTTAAGAAATAATATCAATATGAGCTCTATAAAACCAACACAGATGTGTTTACTTAGAAAAAAAAAACAGAAAAAAAAACACCTCATTAGTCGCAGCGGTACATTTACAAGTTAGCCATTGTATATTTTAATGTACCCGCTAATGGGAGAATCCTATGATTAAACGAGATTGTCCTCTTTACTACCGCACGATCATGAGGGATTCATCAGAGTATGACATGAGTCAAAAATGATGTCACCCCGACTGAAAGTACACAAGGCGCCGTAATTGTTTGCACTCTCGAATGTCTCGACGGCTAAAAGCGTGCTCTCAATCTGCGCTTATTACGTGTTTACGGCGCCGTATAATACCTTTTTACGAGCCAAGTGTTGGCACAGGGATGCCATCGTTAACGATTCACGTCAATCCCTTAATCATTACGTATTTTGTCTGATCAAATAGTTATTGCGACCTTCTTAATTATCAAATTCTAAATAGATTGCAGCCCTCTTAATTATCTCATTCGAAATAGATATAGTAGCCAAGTTTGACTTTAGGCCATTTTTTGGTAGAGTTGACTGAAAGAATTACGTAGTTGCTTTTATCAATTTAATTACCTGCTTTTCTAAAAGTAGTGATTGTGTGTGTACGGCAGCTCAATAAAATGTGTTTGATGATAATACTCAACCCACATTTGTGTTAATTGTTCTTTTAGCTTGTTGCTAGCTTTTTTTAATAGATTTCCTTATTCTTAATCCTCTTTATGAAACCTGCTCCATCAAATTAAATGGATAATTTAGTAACACTGAACATCATGTAATGTCTACTTTTTATTCCATCCATACAGCTTTGAAATAAAAAGATCAGAATTGTCCATTGGGGAATATTGCTAAATATTGTGGAAATACTGAGAAGCCCTTCCTTAGTGACAACACCCCTGGCACTGTTGCTGCACTTATTTTATTGTTTGAACTATGATCCAAAAGTAATCTTTGATTCTTTTACATTTTTCATCTGTAACATTCTTTTACTGTCTATTGTACATGATTTTCTTCCAATGAATTATTTTTTGCACGGTTACTAAATGATCACAGAGTTGCTGGATCATGATAGCATCACCTCAGGAGTTACTCTGCAATTCCCACCCTTAATTAAAAAATTAGTACTTTTACTTTACGTTGCTTACGTTCTCAATGACAACTTGCAATGTTCAGAAAATCTGCGAATGATAATTTGAGTCTAGTTTAGTAAACAGTATTTCTTAAAGGATGAAAATGAAATGAGATCGATTTGGAAATCTACCAGCTTTGGAGGTCTCACTTCAAATCCTTTCTGGCTCAATATTAGAGATCATTTCATGCGTGACTATTTGTGGTGTGGATTGGATAAGGTGGAGTTTTAATTACCTGTAACATATGCCCAAAGAAAGTCGTCATTAACGTCTTAAGCAACTCAAAAAAAAAAAAACTTGTATAATTGATTTATTGTTTGTTTGTCTTTGAATTCTTTTCATTAGATGTGTAGATTTGACGCATTCCATCAAGAGGTCAGTTTAACGTTTTGTTTTCCACAATTATAAATGGGAATGTTTGTTTGTCCTCATGTTTGGCATCCATCTTTGTCATGAGCTTTTCAAGATGCACCCCCACCACTGGATGGCACTGAAGTTCTTGCCTTTTTGATGAAACAAATTGATTACCTTTAAGTGTGACTCAGGCATGACTTCACTCCCAGGCCCAGCTGAACCTCTTTTGCCCCCCAGCCATGAGGAAGTGATGCAGCGGCAGGATGACGCATGGCGTCGTCCGCCAAAACGGAGACGGATCGTGCATGAAGCACGTGGAAATCCACCCGGCGCACGCCTCCTTTCTTGTGGTTGACTCGGAATTCAGCAGCCCGGAGGTACAGACACAACGTTTGTGATGTGGCGTGCGCAGTTCTTGAGCGGAACTGCAATTAAGATGTGGTATAACTACAACAATAGCAACGATAACGGGAAAACGTCATGTTATCAATTCTATTTGAGGAATTTAAGTGTGGCGCCAGGAGATTTCAGCCAAATTTCCCACAAGATGGCCGACTTCCTGTTCATGTTCAGGCATGGTTTCTTGTCATGGCCTAATAGTTTGGTGCATCTGGTCTCGAGGTGCAGGGGACATTTTTATTTCGGTTCGAAGTACGCAAGTACGTCAGGCTTGATCGTATTTGGAGATTATAGTTATGATTGAACTATCAATATTTTGTTGGAGACCCACTTGACCAAACCTCTATGACCTTACAATCCACTAAAATGTAGCGACTCAAAGTCAACCCTTGGGGTTACTGGATGAGGATTCAAAGCATCGAAACCTTCAATGTTAGCACAGCTTGTAGCAACTAGTATAAATTAGGCCACCAAACGCGCCTGCCAAGAACGTCGCAGTACGCATGCTTCCCCTCAGACGTCCTGGATGTGTCAGCATGCGCTTCTCAAAAGAGCAGGCATTCTTTTGCATGAACCCAAGGTGCACATTATGCAACCTCATCCCACTCTGTTCTTTCAGAATGTCTTTTGGGAATGTGAACAGCACTTTCAGAATGCCTCTACTCGCAAAGACCCAGCTTGCATTTTTATAATTCCATTTTTGATACCTAAAAGCCACCGACTCTTGCTTGCCTATTATTTCACAACATGGAGAATACGTGAAAAAAGAAAATTGGTATAGAAAGTAGATAAATGGGTGTGTTCAAATTATTAATTTTTTTCTTTGATCAATTAGGTCATTTGAATTTGTGTTTGGAACCGGGTTCAAATCCCAGCTGCGACCGCTGACATCCTGGTGGGACGTGAAGCTTTGGGAAAAACATTTTATTTTGCCCATTTTGTATTGACTTAGTAGACTTTCCCCCCCCTACCCCCAAAGTATGAAATGCAGTTTCCAAATGATAATTTGATATATTATATACATGAGCAGATGTACTCTGCCACATCTGCGCGCCTAGTCTTAGGGAAAACAGGCTGCACAAGAGCAGGTGTTGTCAACATGTGTTAACACAAGCTTATTATAGTTCTGTGGTCAGTACTGTAAGGCTGCAAAGTGTTGTTTTGATGATGCGGCGGACTGGAACGCAACTTGGTGTTAGCCCTTCAAACTGGGACGCGCACATGTGTTGGAGCGTGGGGGGGGGGAGAAGCGTAGTATCCTTTTAGAATTGCCTGCCGAGTTTACGCTTTGGCGGCCCCCAGTGGCAGCGACGTCTTTGACTTGTGTGAAAAGTGGAAACTTTGCAAGCCAACACTTGGGTGCTGCTTCAACTTTCTTTTGTTTGAATTTAGATTTTTCACATGAAAACATACCGTCGGCTTCCTAGAATCTTTAACATCGGTTTTGAAGTGCAAGTGTAAAAAGTATTTGGCGACGTGGCAAAAAAGTGTGCCCAATCCACAGACATCTTTGGAGTTAGCAGCTTGACACTTGTTCAAGCGAACAAGTGTGGTCTGTAAACCCCCTTGCTTCCCCTACCGCAAGCTCCTATCCCTCCCATGTCGATTGTTTTGACCTTTGCTCTGAGGAAATAAGGCCATCTGCCCTTGATGTGACAGGCAGGCGCATCACCTGGATACCAGCAAAAATAAACCAGCGAGAGAGAGAGGGAGTGAGGAAGAGAGTGGAACAGTCAAGCTCTCACAGAAGCTTTCCAAATGGAACAAAGGCTTTAGCCTGAGGGGGAAAAAAGTGATCACGTTGGTATGTTTACATTAGCGCAAAGGGAAGCCGTCATTGTCATCACCAGACATTTTCTGACTGTATTCATCTACTTCCCTCCATGCACAGGGCCTCCCAAAAAAAGACATAAAAATAAAAAAAAATAGATATTTCATCTGACACTTTGTAAACATATTTGTGAACAAATAATACAAGCGGTAACAATACGGAATGTTCTGTCTTCCCAGCTAGCTTGTGCTAAGCTAACCAGGTAGGATTTGTTTCTCTGGTCCAACATTCAAATTTTTCTAACTCCTTCCCACAGCAAAGACATGACTAAGGTGTTGATGGACTGCCTCGATGAGGGTTTCTTAACTGTTTGCTTCACGCTTGACTTTAATTAATGATGATTAAACATTCTCATACGCGCGCAAACTCGTAAACAGCGGGCTGCTCACATAAGTGCATACAAGATGTCATCAGCTTTGCCATTTTGATTCTCTTGCGACGTTAGTACACATAACAAAATGAACAATGAAAAAAAAAGTCATTCTCGCTCGGATCCGAAAATTCTCATTCGTCATTTGTTTTTAATGGCCTATACGCAGCTCAATACAAGTGACCTCCGATTCGTGCGCCGTCGAACAGACAACAGATGATCTACTTGTGTAAACATTTTCGCCTGGCTGTCATATAGTTATGCAGTTTGAAAGGCTTTATTTGGTGTTTACTTGACAGCGTTGGGGATGAAACGGTGTTGGGGGGGGTAGGTTTGTGAACACTTCAATGAAAATAGGCATGTGAGGGGGGGGGGAGGACTTCATCACATCTTCCCGTAAGCTAAAAAGAGAAGAAAAAAAAATCCTAGCCCAGTAAAACACAGCCCAGTGGTTACAACAGCAATAGGACACACGCTCGCTTATTAATACAGAAGAGGGAGGTGCGTTCACCTCGACAAGCGCCAACATGCGAGCGCATTACCTCGCCGGCTGCTATGGCAAAGATGTGAGCGCATTCCTCGCAGCACAAACTCGCAGCTTCTCCTTTGGAGAACTTTTTGTGGGTGACTCAAGTTTGGCAAAAGGGGAGGAGGAGGAGGGAGGGGGGGTGAGCGTTTTGACTAACAACTCTGCAAAAGAAGGTTACAACTGCCAGCATGTTTTATTCATTCTTCAAGAATGAAATGTGATGATTAGCAAGGCATTTAGTGGGGGGGAGGGGGGTCACCTTATTGGTGAGCATTAAAAACACGGCGAGATGTCATCGGCGATGGAATGCACATGATGGACATGCGCTAATGCAGAGATCGAATGACAACTGGTACCTTTATTTCCAAAAGTCTCGATTTCTGACCAACAATGATAAAACAAAAATAATAATAAAGAACAATATAAAGAGTTTTCAAGCATTACCCTCTACGGGGACGGTTATGTCTTGGGGTAGCATACTAAGCTAATGGTTAGCATATCTGCTTCACACTCCGAAGTTTGAAACCTTCCTGTGTAGTGTTCATGTTAGTCGGAATACCATGAATTTCTCCCACATTAAAAAAACATGCATATTCAAAATTAGCTGCCACCCATGACTCTAATGAGTACTAGTGGAATGGAAATAGGTAGAACTTCACAGAACTAGTTTAAGACAACAACTTTGCAATTCATGACACATGCCGTTCCGATCGCTACGGTGGCGAAGTTAAATTAAATAACCATTACTAAAGTTAATGAAAGGTTCTAGCGACAGAATGCAATCGTTAGCCTGATAGCATAACTGCCCAAGTCATTTTCACAAAATTAATCCAAAATTTCAAAAGGTCTGTATATATTCTAAACTACCCAAAATCATGTTAATCTGTGACAGTTGCATCAAGGCAATGAAGTTACAAAACACTGGATGGATGTGCCGGGTTTGTCAAGACGATTAGTTTATTATTCCTCAAGGGCACCCGCGTTTCATTTCAAATGTATCCACCAAATCACAACTTCGCTCCGCTTAAACGGAAAGCATCCCGTCTCAGTTTCCAAAGCCGCCCCGGGCGCTACTTTTACCAGATATTTGAAAGACATAGCTCACTCCAAGCAGTCCGGCACAACAAGGTAATTTGTCAGTCGCTGAACTTCAAAAAGCTCAAATCTGTAATGACTTGAAGCCCCCGAGCTCTGTGGCGCTCTTGTGCTCGTTGCATGTGGTCCCCCTTGATTGGAGGCCCGCTCTTAAATTGATTACACGAACGGTCGTGTTTGCTTTTACGCTCACATAATTGCCTATTTAGTCAGTTACTTAAGCAGAGGCATAGAAAATGCCATTGCCTTGTACCTCATGATGGTTTAATAAGAACAAAAAAGCAAAGAAAAGTTTCAAGTGAACTTAAATACTCCGACACTGACTATGCTTACTCCCATGGCGTTATGTCATCATGATTTAAAATGCAAAAATGGTTACCAGAGAGGAGTGATTTCCTATAAAGAGCCGTGCAAAGCAAGCCCGCACTTCATAATCACGCACTTCCTTAGCAACTTGCTTCTGCTAGATTTACAGCCTCGCCTTCTCCTGCTTTGACTTCTCAAGTGTGCCAATTTTTTAGGTTACATTGAAGACTGTCCACCTGCCGTAGCTCACTATATTCCAAACTCACTGACATCAGACGTATTGTTTTTAAGTTAAATGAGCTATCGCCGTTTAGAAAAAGTAACCATACAAATGCAATTACAAACAATGATGTGTTTTGATGTGAATTAACATCCAGAATCGAGAACAGACCTCATAACACAATTTGGATTTGGACACATACTCACTTTTGGATCAAGATCTGATTATGTCCAAATAGTAGTGGTGACCAATACTAGTTCATTTTGGAGAAATCCAGCTTCAAATAGTAATCCCTGGACCCAAAAGGTTTGAGAAGTCCTGATTTAGTAGGCAAAAACAAGCTTTATCAAAGCATTTGCCCTTTCTCTCCTGCCAACCTTCACATTGTACATCTGGAGTGGCACATTTTTCCCCAAATAACATCTGCTGCTAAAAAGCCAGACAGTTAGTTAGTCTATTGGTCATGGTTGGATTTTCTCTCTCGCGCTCTCTCTCTCTCTCTCTCTCTTTCTCTCTTGCGCTCTTTCCTTCTCTTTTTTTTTTTTTTGTAAAAGCCCCAAGGCTAGTATTTCACTGATTACAGAGTCCCTCCATTTGAATGGTCGTTTGTGTATTGTCAGAACAAAGGGGGCGAGCGGGCTCTGAAGAGGTGCTAGACAGGGGAATGGATTGGGCTCGGCGATTAGGATGAGTGGAAGTGCAGGTTCGGGCTAGCTTACGCCAGGAGAGGCTGCTCAAGGAAGGGGTCTCCACTCCAACCATTCTTGAACATTTTCTTGACCCAGGAGGTCCAATGGCAATGCGCCGCATTAAGTGCTTCTCTTGACCATTAACGTTATTTTGCACTTTGGCCATTCCTTTCTCTTTCTCAAACTACAAAGCCCCAATTGAGGGGCAAGATTCGGGTCTCATCATCTCCCAGGTCCTCCATAATTTCGCATATTAAAACCTAATCACCCTGTTAAAAAAAAAAAAAAAGGAAAATCTAAAATAGTGTTTTTGTACTCAAGGGCTGCCCCAAAGCCACTGGGTCTGGTCTTGGAAGCAATTGTATTTGAACTCAAACTGAGACATAGAGGCCTCAGGATTTATTCTCAAGACCAAAACTGCAGGGGTCACATTGTTCACCTTAAAAGAAATATACGTGTGTCGGTCGTCCTCCAAAAAGGGAATGAGGGTAGCTGCTTTGATTGGCTCGCACTCTTGCAGTGTTCACACCAATTCACATGCGTTGTGCTAGACTTGCACAAAAACAGAGCCTTTGGTCTTGACGTGATGTCTGTTGTTCCTGTGATCATCTGAGATCCCTCATTCCTATCTTTCTATTCCAGCAAGTTTTGGTCTTGACTTGGCTTCAATCATTCTGTCCTGACCTTGACTTGGTCTTTAATCTTGTAAGGTTTGGGCTTGACTTAGTCTCAAATCCCTCAGTCCTGGTCTTGCCTCAGTCTTTATTCCGGCACGTTTTGGTCTCGACTTGGTCTCAATCCCACAGTTCTTGGTCTTTCTTCTTGCAAGTCTTGGTCTTGATTTATTGTCAATCCCTCAATTCTTGTCTTGAAGTTTTGGTCTTGACTTGGTTTCTATCCATGAGTCCTCATCTTGACTTGGTCTTTATTCTTACAAGTCTTGGTCTAGACTTGGTTTCAAATCCTTCAGTCCTGATCTTGCCTCTGTGTCTATTCCATCATATTTTGTTCTTGAGTTTTTTCCTCAATGCCTCACCGTCTTTGACTTCAGTTGATTTCAGCTACTTCAAGTCTTGGTCTGGTATTATGGTCTTGACTGTTTATTGCGAGACTGGAAATCCTGAATAAACTTGAAGAAAAACAATCAAAAACTGAGACTAAACTTGAAATGAAAAGCTAAATGTGTGTGTGTGACATCCTTCCCATCCATGAGGCAACAACAAGCCCAGATGCACCTGATGACACGTCACTCAGACACACAATAAGCAGATAAACATTAGCGTGACAGCCTTCGTCTTTGAACACTCACTTAGTATTTCTCACCCCCCCCAACATGAAGGTGGCGACTCACAATCAAAGTCCTCATCAAATTACGAGGTTGTGTTGGGGGTCACGCACTCGGTGGGCTTCCACATCCTTTTGATTCCGAAGCATCACCTTTTCAAAGCTGTTTTCCAGACGATTTTTAATTGACTCTGGGCCTTTGTGCCATTAATGAGGCTTGTAAACCGCCATCCATCAAGCCATTGAGGAGGAATACAGCGGGGCACCGAGGTGTTCTTTTTAGGGTTTGTCAAATAATCGCACGTTTTGTGAAAGCCAGGCCAACGCTTCTTTGCCAGCTTGTTGGGTCTCGTAACAATTTTACGCCGGGTCGCAAACAAAGAGGCAACCCCTCATTTGCTAATCTTCCCCCAGAAAAGAATTACGGGCTTTCTCCATTCAGGGAAACAATGGTGGGAAAATTACTTTTGTTTTTTTGCACTTAAGTACATTTTAGAAGAGTCGGTCCTTTTTTTTTTTTTTCAATTCTAATTAAGAGTTTGAAGCAGTCTGTTTTCATACAAGCAGCTGTACTTTTTTTTTTTTCTCCCACCCCGGCTTGTTATATCATTGTAGTATTGTTTCAGGATTGTCTGAGAACCAGACACGAGACATTTTCTCGTCCAAGAGTGGTGACATTTACATTATCTGTCATATACGTAGACGCCAAAAATGGTCTGAGGGACAATTGTTGAGCCATAACACAATCCCAGCGAGTGAGAATCATTTAGCGTGGTCTTCAAACTTGATGTTTGAAGTGAAAATTTTCAATTTTGGAAAACGTTCAATCCTCGATTGAATTGTGACTCAGAATGAATGATTGTTACTTAAGAACAGGCAACTGAAGTTTGTACAATTATGAATATATACAGCAATAAGTCACATACTGGCGTTTTTATTTTTATTTTTTTTTATTCATGACTGGACAATATACACTGCAATAATGGGGGTGGGGTGCTGTAATTAGGTTAGGGAACATTTTGTCAGCCTAAGTCTTCACAACCTTTCAAGAATTTTGTGTCTGGCTCTAGACTTAGCTTGGAGCATTCAGAAGCTCCAAAATTACATTGCTTTGCACAATAGGGAATGTGTCTATATTATTTTGGGTTTTTTCTGGTATTTTATAAATGATTATGAGTGGAATAGATCTGTTTTTCGCGTTGCCTCTCATTTTGTTTGCACCTCCTTGGCATAGTTACATGCCTTCTAGAAGACACTAATTAAAGAAACAGAACCAGCAGTTTGTTTCAGTTTTTTTTTTTTTCTTTAGAATCACTGCATGGCAAAAATTGGTGTATGCAGAGCAGACAAAATTCAATTAAGTTTGTGCCCATGTTTGTTCTCACAAAGCTATAGTAGATGAGACACTTGGGATTTTCTTGAAATGCCAAAATGGAACTCAACATCAACAAATGCTTCACTCAACATATGCGCTAAGGGTTTATTTGTACCGACTTAATGTTGGTGAGCGTCTTAATCATCTGCTTGAAGCCTTCAAAGAAAACAATGAAACAAAATATGTCGAAAAACGGCTCCAGGCCACATTAAATCAGAGCCATTTGTTTATATTTAAAGCAGCTGCTCAAGTTAATGTATATGTTGTGCAACAGTGTTTGGGATGAGTTGTACAAGAGCGAGGCTTTTCATTTTCACCTTTCACTCCCCCCTCAGCAAGCCCCCCACACCCTTCAAGGGCGAAACCTAAATGGTTCTTAATGACTCCATGCAAACAATGTGTGACGAGGGACAAATTACTGAAACACAGCCCCCCCCCCCCCCCCTTCAGGTAATACTTGAAAGGTCGCTGAGGTAGCTGGCGAGCAGCGCCCCCCCTCTGGCTCCTCTCTCTGGCACCCTCAAGGTGTCGTGACCCCGCCGCCATTGCTCAGTAGCCCACAGAAGCGCATGGTCAATGGTGTGAAAAGGGAAGTCGGGGCGGGAGTTAGATGTTTGTGGGGGGGGGGGGCTGGGTTAATGGGGTAAGGTTGATTCCGGTGAGATCAGAGGAAGGAGGCCGTCCCATGTGGGTCTTCACACGTCAGGGTGGCTTTTCCCTAAAGTTTTCTGGGTGGCTTGTCCGAGTTGTCTCACCTTGGGAGTTGAATGGTACCCCCCCCCCCCTTCCGAACCCCCCGCCACTCCCTTCCCTCACCGCCCCTCCCTTCCTTTCAGTCAATATGTCCGTGTCAGAGATGAAAGTGCAAAGTGGGAGGGACGCGGAGGGGGTCCTGACACTAATGTACTACATTGGGCTTCACTTACTGATCTGCCAAGTTCTTTTGTCAGGCCTTAAATGCCTCTTCAGGGCCCTTTGAACCTACCGAGCGCTTCAAGCCGCCCGTACACCCGCCCGCTTTGGAACACCTCCTCCCCGAGGTTCAATGAGACGTCCCCACCGCCATTCCCACAGTCCCTGTCGCTGTGGACAGACACGCACTGCTGCACGAGCGAGGTTCAAATTCAAATGGTTGAAAGGCCAAACATAACAGATCTGACGCGCCCCCCCCCCCCTTTTTTTTTTTTGGTGGCACCTGGGCCAAATCAACTTTACTTATAAAGCATGTTAAAAACAACCACATCTGCTTACAAAGAACAAAAATCGGACTTGTGAAAAACATAACAAGAAATGAATACCATAAAAACAGTCATTGAATTTGTGGAGGTTGAAAAAACGAACCATCCTTTATGGAAAAAGTGAGTCGTGGAATTACAGATGTAAGTTTTCAAATGAAGGTAGTAAGAGGACAAATAATTTACTCAAGTGAAAAAAAAAGGACTTAATACTCTTCAATTGGATCCCAGGTCAACCAAAACAATTAGCCAACTTTATTTTTCTCCACTCTTGTGGGCTAATCTCATCTCCTCTCTTGAGTGCTTTCTCCTCTTCCGTCAGCCTACTCTCTCCATTCTCATGTGTCCTCCTGGTACGCTCCATTGGCAACTACCTGGACTGAAGAGCATTTTATTGTACAGTTTGCATCAGTGTGTTGTACATGGTCATACCTCAAAACCACTGGCTGACATGGGAAGTATCACAAATTTCTCTTCAGGTTGAACATGATCCATTCCAGGACACTGGTCCACTTACAATTTCTCACATGAGCTAAAATGCAAATCATAATTATTCTACTATGATCATTTCTGAGCAATAGTATTTGCTCATCTTTAGAAAGCAACTGATGTCATTTTCAGTCAACAGCAAGTGGCAAAATGGCCACCCTCTGTAATGGTGAAAAAAATGTGAATTTTATTTCTCAATTCATATTCCACAGACAAAACATTAATCAGAATGCCGTGTTTAGACTAGTAAGGCTGCATAGATGAAATAACTGCAAAGAAAGTTCTCGGGTTGACTTCCTCTTTAAGAAATGGCACTGCAAAAAATGGACTGAAAAAATACAAGAGAAAAATGAATGACTACCATAACGTAAGCAAAATTATTTGCCAATGCATCAGGGAAATGTGCTCATTATTATCCAATCATATTTAGTCATGAGCGTCGGTTTTTCCATTATCTTGGGTCATTTCTAATAACTTGTCTCACATTTGTTTGATTGTAAAAACATCAACAAACAAAACAAATGAAGGTATTTTTTTTATACATCTTACCTTGATTAAGAGTCCCTTAAAAAAAGTCCCAAAAATTGATCACTCTGATCACGACCTTAACTCAGACTTAATTGTCTGAGATTGTCCAAATTTGCATGTGACAAACGAGTGATTGTTGCCATAACAGCAACTATTAGCCACATTGGAGTCCACGTCATCAAATTGCATTAATTGTGATGAAAAGAAGTTCAAAATATTTGAGCGTTTACGCAACTGCAATGGAGTGTCTCCTTTGAAATGGGAGGTGATGTATATGTAATCATTTAGGATGATTTTCAATATGAGTGGGGCTGGAATGCTGAGGATCCAGTTTTAATGGCACAATAAAGGCCAGCCACAAAGCTCTCTCTCTCTCTCTCTCTCTCTCTCTCTCTCTCTCTCTCTCTCTCTCTCTCTCTCTCTCTCTCTCTCTCTCTCTCTCTCTCTCTCTCTCTCTCTCTCTCTCTCTCTTTTTTTTTTCTTTTTTTTTTTTTTTTTCACGGCAGCATGGGGATGTGCTTGCGGCTCACTTCTTGCGCTGCCAGCTCCGAAGCGCTTGTAAACACATTCACACCTCTCTTTCATTTAAATGTCGGATAAGTTATAGCACGTTATTGAAATAAAGAGGCTAGAAGGGGAGGCGGGCTGCATTTCAATGCTGTCTGGCGAAGGTGCGCGCCAATCCACAAAGCGGTGAGCTTCTCAAAAGCACAAATAACAAGCTGACCAGGGGACGACAGTTCGTTTCTGTCAGGCGACACGGGCTAGAAACGCTCTTGAGAAAAATAACATTAGCGGTCGTCTAATGAGGTAGTCTTATTAAAATAAAAGTAACATTTGCAAGAAAAAAACATTTGTGTGTAAATCAAAGTCAAATTTGCAAGACAATTTATGTAGAGGGGAAGTACACGACATACACAAATTAGAAATATAAAATGTCAAATGTGTTTCTTTAAAATATACGGATTAGAAATATCTATCTTAAAAATGAAGAAACACATATGTGTTTACAATATCAAACATTTTGACTTTAACTTTAAAATGGGAAAAACATGCAAAAATGAACAAATTAATGTTTAAAAGGAAATATTTATATGACAAAATACAAAATTGAAAAATCAGATGACAAACTAAAATGAGCATAAAATTCTTCTCGAAATATATAAAAATCACAAAAATTAAAAAGGTTTATTTAAAAAAAATTGCAAAACATTTTTAAGATCACTACAAACTATATTTCTTTCTATAATCCTTTTTAAAATTAACATTGAATGTATATTGAAGTCAGAATAGTGCCTGTTTTGAAATAAAAACTGCAACAAAATCAACAGATGCCATGTTCCAAATAACAGTCTCTTTAGGTGTTTTTTTTCTTTATGTTAAAAAAAATTGCACCGATATTCGCTTTGGCATTGAAATGACTCCCTGCACTGACAGTAGGGGGAAAAAAATAAAAACGTGAACCACCACCGAGAAGGGAGGTGATGGAGGGTTTCGGTGGGGGTAGTGGGGGGGTTTGTTGTGCGCGATGGGAAGCCCGTGGGTGCTGATGGTCCGTGGGATTACCCTATCAGGTGCAAACCGCTGACATGTTTCCACCCACCAGCGAGCAAAAAGCCTCACAGTGGCCCAACGGGCAGCCGCAGACGCGCAGCTCAGCCCTCTGACAGACGCCTTTGGATTTCCTCTTCATTCTTACAATATTTACAATTCACGGACAGGTGGAAGGGACGCTTTTTCAAAAGACGACACTTGCACAATAAAAAAAAAAAAAAAAAAAAAAGACAATGGCCCGTGCAAAGTGTAGAACTTCCCCTCGTCAGGTACACTTTGGGAATTTGTGATCTATTTGTTTTTTTCCATCATCTTGGAGAGGATAACCATCGGAGAGTGGGATTTTGTTTCTTTTGGTAAATAATCTGGATAAATCGTCGACAAGGAAGCGCCTCATGTTGCCTCGGGTGATCGTTTCACCGCCGGACTCCACCGCCGCAAGAAGCGTCTCCTCGTCGGAGCCTTGTGCGTAAAAGGCGCACGGACAGCCGCATCGGAGTTCCAGGAAGGCGGCGGCGGTGGTGGCGGTTCGCCCCTCCACCCACCCCCGCCTTCTTTCCTCTGTGTGTCGAGCGGAAGCAGGTGTCAAGATGTCGCCGCTGCCTTCCAGGTTCTTTTACCTGTAAGTGCCCCCACCAGCACCACACCTCCACCTTCAAAAACGATCCGCATTCTTTCCAATAGAAGTCGCTCAAAACGCTTTTTTATCTCGCGGAATTGAACTAACTCACTTGTCTATGTGTGTGTGTGTTTCCTCTCAGGTGTTTACATTTCCTGGTCCTCTACTTTCAGATAAAGGTACGTGCACCTTTCTTTTGCTTTTGTAGTGATGCACCAATCACACATTAAATAAAATGCTTGGCTTTACAAGCACTGCCATCAGAACCAACACTAAAATATAGTCTTAAAAAAAGGGGAGGGGCAGTAAACAAGGAACATGTTAAATGATTTAGTTTCATATTTTGCAAATGAAAGTTGGACATATTGAACAGTTTTGAAAGTTTATTATTACCACGCTACACTTAACGAATTGGAATTAAAAAAAAAACCTCTGTTTCCTCCACTTTGAACAATAACACTAGGAAAAAAAGAAAATAAAAAGCTGTCATCGTATATTGCAAAATATTTTGCTGATTCCACTTTGAGAAGCACTGCATGTGTGTGCTTTTAAATGTTCATTAAAGCAGGGTCTTCCAAACTGAAGGTACGGAGACAAATTGAGTCCAAATTTACCAATCCCAATAGGTAATATATTAGCAGTTGGTATGAATTTCAAAATTATTGTGTTTAGATTAATAGTGACCTAATACATATGCAGTATGGCACACTGGCCGATTTACAGCGTTAAATATCTAAAACAAACAAAATATATATATATAAAAAAAAAAGAAACGTGACCCATTTGGCAAAGATTTCTCATAATATGTACAATGCATATAAAATATTTGAAAAATGCAAAGGAAAAAAACCAACAGTTTTTTTTTGGGGATTAATTTGATACATAGTTCTTTTTAAAAATGTATTTTGATTGTACGACTTAAAGGCAGCGGGTCACATTGGTCTATATAAGTTCAAATATTTAAAGAGAAAACTATTTTTTTAATTGTAATATTTTGTTGTATTCTGTTCTTTATATGTACACAAACATATTGTTCAATTATAAAAAGAAAAGACCCTACTGTTTTAGCTTCGTCTTATAAATGCAGGTGTGTGTAGAAAATTCTTGAAAAAATATTTGGATTTCATGGCAGAACATGCAGTGGGTCGTTTTTGTCCATTTGGGAAATTGAAATACTGAAAATAAAAAATATTTTATAAATGTAAAAAGTCATATTGTTTGTTAAAAGTATTCCATATTTGATCTAAAACAAAAAAAAATACACATTTTTTTTTGCATTCCTTCTTTGAAACATATCTTTATTTCGAAATGAATATTGAATTTATGACCAAACATGCAGTAGGTCACGCTGACCCATGAGCATTTTTGGCATAGCAAAGCATAAGAACTTTTAAGAAGAAGAATTTTTTTTTAAAGCAAAAAAAAAAAAAGAAGGCAGTTTCACCTTTGACCTCTCTGTTGTACATACCTCTGCATGATGACAATAATAATGATGTCGAATAGGTTTGTGCGAGCATGGCACCCACGAGGATGATCACAGACTCAATTATGAGCGGGCATAAAATGAGCACTAGTTGATGTTGAACACGCTTGCAAATCTCATTTAAAGCGTGTGGCAATTAAGCACAAGTGTGTCATAGCTTGTATGTGCACCTCAATTAGCAGCGTGCCTTGTGTTTTTACAGATACTCCAAACTGGGAGAGAAGGGGGGGGGTGGGGTTTAACAGCTCCTCTTTGAACAGATGCTTTGCTATTTTTTTAAGGGAGGTTGCTTGTTTTTTTTCTCTTTTTTTACCCTGTTTTACGAGCGGCGTCTCACTTTGAACCGTAAGCACAAGCAGGCGTCTGCGCACCTAATGACTCGCTCGGTCAGCGTCGGGAGAATGCCGGTGTACTACAACGCTTTTATTTGACCCCCTCCACACACACGCAGCCCCCGCACCCTGGTGGGCTTCTCCCGCACCGAGTTATGACCTGTGACGTTGAAACAAACAAGCCAGAACGTGTTATGTTTTAATGTAAACCTGCATTTACTGTAATGTGCATCATCATGCGGGGCGGCATGGTGCAATAGAGGTTTGTACCTCGCTTAGGTGTCATTCTGGACGGATCATTTTTCTGGTACTTGAAAATGGCGGATGTTCTCCCAGCCTGGTTTCCAAATCAAAGAAACTCAAATGTGAAGGCGGTACAATATGGATGAGCTCAATTGTGTCGTCACAATGCGGCAACAACCCGAACGTCTCGCTCACAAACGTATTTTCAGAGAAAAGGCCAGACAACAAAAAATTAATTACAAATATAATACCCCCCCCCCCAAATATCACTTTTGGATTTTTACTCTTTAATTTTGTTCCATTTAAAAAAAAAAACAGGACATTTTTCAAAATTTGGGGAAATGTGTGTTGCATGTGACAGCACTGTTGAAAACATACATATTGTGATTATCAATCTGAAGGCGGCCATATTGAGCAATGTTACCCTCGATGCTCAGCGGCCACTGAACCGATACAGCGTCATCAGAAGAGTGAAGAGTATGAAGAGTCCTAGAAAGCCCTAAACATGAATTCCCTACAGGTTCTAATTTTGCCATTCAACATTGGTGATGAGTAAGGCGTCCCGCTTGATGCGCCCGTCTTTGCCCGTCGTCGTACTCGTGACCCCGCCGCTGTCAAAGCGTTAACGTGGAGATGGATGCGACCAATCACCTCCAGCTTTTGAAGTCGGCAGAGTATCGTCTTTCAAGTGGTCTTTGAAGACCGAGAGGGGGGGGGGGCAGTCGCGGAGACGGCGGCCTGATAAAAAGCGCCGCCGCTCAGCCGCGTTGGCCGTTTTTTCCTTTCCCGTGACAAGAAGTGCAACTTTGCACCAAAACACACCTTTGTGTTTGTTTGGAGATGGCCAGATGGGAGATAAGTCCCTCAGCGGGCTTCTTTTTTTTCCTCCTCCAACTTTTAAGCTTCACTTTAAGAGGGTTGATGAGAGATGATACTGATCTTTGTCTTTGCTGAGGAGACTCTTGGATATGTTTAATGTGCAAAATGGGGGCCGAGAGCTGTGGCATGGGGCTCCACAAAATAAATGATGCTTTCAATTATTTATGATGAATTGGAACTATTGTTTCAATAGGCAAGCCTTTAATTCTCGAGTCATTTGGGGTACGCATGATAGTGATGTGAATTCCAATCGAAAATGGAAAAATGGAGTGATTATGCGTGATCTCAGTGTGAAATAGGCTCGTATGAGGCTAAGCTTTTAGTACCAACGTAAACCAGTAGCCCCTTTCACCCCGTCATTTGGAAATGTTCCACCTTTCCACTGTTCTGAATAAACTGCAGCAAGTTTCCCCCGCACCTGGTGAGCTGCTAATCTGCGGCGGATCCTGTCGAACTTCCTCTTTTTCTGTCCTTGATCCACATTTCAGGGATCAACTTGTCAACTTGTGACATGAAAGCGGGGGAAACAAAAATGTGTCATGGCATCGTTTTGTTAAACCTGTTGACTCATCATGACATGTTTGCTTTTGAGATCTCGAGTGCCTCCGCCCCCATAAAATGGGGACAGGCTCTGAATCTTGACTTTTGGAAACCACGCCAATCCCTAATGCAACCTTTCACCTTTGAGAATATGACGGCGTCTATCGCCACTGACACACAAGCCAGATAAACGAAATTTTGCCATGACAGTGTGTGCTTTGACGCAGCGACATGGCATCATGCAATCACATCCATCATACGTACCACGGTCTGTTTTGTTGAACAGAATAGTCCATCAGTGACAACTGCTTTCAAAACAAAGTGTAAAAAAAAAAAGCACACAGACTTCCCCAAAATTTAAATTGCATTCAAATATATAGGTGATGCCAGATTTTGGCACAATGCAAAAAATTATTTCCGGACGGTGACCTTTTGACAGAACTGGGTGTCAGACTCTGAAAAATTACCAATTGAAAGAATTTACATGTTTCACTCCATGTCGATTCATTTGTCCAGATAAAAACTCACCATTAACTAACTGTGTTAGTCTTTTAGTCGATCGAAACAACAACCTTGCTTGAAAAAGAAGTCAAAATGCTCTGCATTTACATGGATTTACTAAAATGCCGTAATTTGCACTCCAGGCCACCAAGTGGTAATATCATTCACTGCATGTCCATATTTTAAAAACGTGTTATCGTAGGCCTTCTAACGTAATGAACTAATGAACAGAATTCAACGACAGTAATGCTTGTAGTATGTGTATTTCTGATTCTCAATCAAACAACAATAGTTCAACCATTCTTCACGTTATCGTCATATCTCTTTTTAATGTCCCCGTCTGCCGAGCAAGTGAGAAGTGAAAGATACAGATATCATTTCTTATATATTATTTCAATATTGAAAAATCAATGTCAAAATTCATCAGAAAAGCACCGATTCACGTCAAGAACAGATACCGGTACACGAACAGTCCAAAAATGACATTACGTTTTCACAGCTGTATTGTTTGAGCACCTTGTGAGTCTTACATCAAATTTTCGGACTTTTAAGGAGTCGTCGTAGCACGGCTGCCATCTTTCCCATGGCTTGCGCTGGATGTCATTAATCGTCCCGGGTTAGAATAACAAGAGAGCTCGGGGTATGTAATGCGTATGTAATTAGCCACCTGAGAACCGCCACGTAAGGAGCCATTACCATGCAATTACCGCCGGCGTACAGCTGTGGAAACAAGGTCCCGCTGTAGATTCCAGGGCTTCCGAAAGTATACGTTTGCCCACTCGCTCGTGTTTGTGACGGAGCCGCCCCTGCCAAATAAGTCGGCAATTTCCGATTTTTTACGCCGGGTCTAAGGTGACTCGTAAACATCAGACAGGTGACGCCTTCAGTGGCGGCCCTGTGGATTTCTTCCATACTGCGTTTTCCGTGCGGGATGCCTCAAATACAAATACTTTAGTTACTGTAGTTCGTATGTATATATTTCAGGTATCTTGAGTATCTATTCCTTACTCTCTGCACTTTTGATAGCTATTGTATATAACTGTCGGCAAAGACAGTAAGTAATAGTTTGAGTGCTTTTGCCACCATTGCTAATTTATGGAGCATACTCGACCCTATGAGCGGATCTTTTTTTGATGATAGTACGACTTCAGGTGTATAATTGCTAGTGGTGGAAATGCAGGTAAATCAACATGGCCCTCAGGCACAACACTTGTTGCTTCAGGTCGTTGGTTTTTTTTCGTTCAAACTTCATCAACACATCCAGCAGTTAGCTGCTTGTAAAAGTTAAAGTCCCAATGATCATCGTCACACACACACATGTGGGTGTGGTGAAATCCCATCCCCATGTGATTTTGATCCATCCCTTGGTGGAAAGGGGAGCAGTGAACAGCAGCGGTGCCGCGCTCGGGAATCATTTGGTGATCTAACCCCCCCCCCAATTCCAACCCTTGATGCTGAGTGCCAAGCAGGGAGGGAATGGGTCCCATTTTTATAGTCTTTGGTATGACCCGGCCGGGGTTTGAATCCACAACCTTCCATTCTCAGGGCGGACACTCTACTACTAGGCCACTGAGCTGAAAGCACTAAAGTCCCACAGTCTCGTTTTTCCTGGCTTGTTTAAAAAAAACCGCTCTAGGTCTGGGCCATTAATCAAGTTTCATGATAATTCTGAGTTAATTGCTGAGGATATTTTTGACATATTGCTTTGGGATAAAAATAGATTCCTTTGAGATTTGTGATTTTTTTTTTTTAATGATGATTATTGTTTTGGCTGAGGTGCACTACTTGCATAACAACGTGGCTGGGATCAGACTTGAGATCCATCGAGGTAATTAAGCAGCAAGAAACCTAAATCACCACTAACAAACACAAAACATGAAAAAACAAGACCCGCCTGTAAAGGATTTTGGAAGTCGATGCAAGTTAATGCGAAGAATACAAATATCCTTCCTTGTCCTTGCTCCAGGAGTCACAGCAGAGCTCTCCTGACTTCCGTATCTACATTGAGAACCACACAAGGAACCCGGACGACCTGAGCCGCAAACAGGTCCGCATCTACCAGCTGTACAGCAGGACCACGGGAAAGCATGTGCAGATCCTCGGGAAGAAGGTCAACGCCAACGGAGATGATGGGGGCAAGTATGGTATGGGAGAATTCCTGTGCATTTCACCCACATGTCAAAGTGTACAGGACAGTATCTTTGTATATTGTAGCAAGGTATTCTAAGTTGATATATTTCAGAATCTTAATAGCTAGCCAAGAACGGAGTAAACTAATCTTCTAAAATAGATTATCACCACCCACGGCACAGGAATGGAATGGTATGACTTAGCCAGGTCGGAATGAGGTGGAACGTCAGCTAGCAAATATGCTACCACGCATGCTAAAATGGTTAGCAGCTCACAACAGCTGACTCTGGGAAACAACAGCATTGAAAAAAAATGTTTCCTCGCTGCTTGTTGGAGCTTGAGTGGAAGCAGATCCTGTTTTTTTTTTTTTTTTTTTCCTCCTTGCGAGGAAGCCTTGCCAGTTTTGCGTCGCCCCCTCTTCCTCTCCCGTCTGCCCGTTCAGCTGCGGTACCTGGCACCTGCCAACTCCCGGCTCTTACGCCGCCCTTCAGTCGCCAAGAAGACATGTGCTGCGCTGTTCTTATCACAAATGACTGTATTTGTTATTTTTAGGAAGCCATGCTCCTCCACACTACTCTGTCACCCGGGTGGCAGTGTGAGGCTTTTAAACAGATAATATTTGGAACATTATCCTCCATTTTTGGACAGTTGGGGTCAAAAGATGTACGTGGCCTGATGTCATATTGCTCATACTGTTACGCTACATTCACATTTTTCACTGATTAAATGGGTGTCTCAATGGAAAAAGGTCATTTGGTATCATTATCTTCAATGTTGAACGTCATATTTGTTTTCTCGATTTCTTCCTCTTGTTTTGGGTGTTTGCATTGCCATGAATGGTAAAATGGTCGCTTTACAAATATGGTCGATAAAAACTGATCATGATACACTACGTTAGATTGACACCGCAGTCTCCACGTTGCTGCAGCAGCCAATTTTCTTGCTGACCTTAAGTCGCTTGGATAATTCTTTTGCTCCTTGCCAAGAAGTACTGTAAATATAGGAGACTCTCGTTCTCTTCTTCCCTTGTTGTTGCTGTTTGTTAGCATGTCTTAGTCTATTTGGTGGGAGTGCCATTTTTTGCCGTCCTCAGTCTCCATTGAATAAAATGTGTCCTGACTGACCGATAATACGGCAGACTTTCTTTTCTATTGTCGTTGGTGTTGTCTCGTTATCAGCTTGGTTGAAGTGCTCCATTTTTATGTTTTTTTACTGCCCTGAGTTCTCTTTAGGATAAAAATGGTCTTCTTATATAATTATACCAACGATGATGGGTTTATTATACCCACTAGGTGATTTTCCTCAAAATGATAGCAGGTCCCAATCGTGCCCTTATCTGGAATGATGTTTTGTTGTTGCCCTTAGTCTCATTCTGGATAAAGGTTATCGCTATGGTGAGATTTAAATATGTCACAGCCTTGTCCTCCATTATTGCTATGTGTTGAGCATATGTTCTCGGCTGCAGTTTTTCATTTACATGCTGCCCTTAGTCTCCTATCAGATAAAATGTGTCTGATCTTTACTTAGAAGTAAATCCACGTGTAACTCCATTCTCTGTCGTTGCTAGCTTGTCTCATTCTCCCTTTTGCCTCCATTTTTTTCTCACCTTAGTCCCCCTTCAGATTGACTTGATCTCTTTACTAAGATGTAAATACGGGAGACCCCCTGACCTCCTTCGTTGCTGCTGACTTATTTTCAACTTGGTTGAGGTGCTCCCTTTTCTTGCGGCCCTTAGTCTCCTGTCTGAACTAATTTTGCCTTTACTAAGAAGCAACTAGAGGAGACAGACAGCATCAGACAGCA
Organism: Syngnathus leptorhynchus; assembly: GCF_054491065.1. Lineage (NCBI taxonomy): Eukaryota > Metazoa > Chordata > Actinopteri > Syngnathiformes > Syngnathidae > Syngnathus > Syngnathus leptorhynchus. Next base: position 8,306,224 of record NC_141196.1, read on the forward strand.
TCTCAGGATTGCATTTTTTTCTTTTTTGTTACACGGCGTCAATAAAGGCACCGCATGCCCTCCTTTTGTCAACCTAATACCACTTGCTATGACAACATTGATTTGCTGCCAGTTTACGCTTAATTAGCGCGGCTCAGCGAACAGCGACTCAAGAGGATCCCGTTAAGTTTGGCCAAAGCTTCACTTAACGTCTCCTTTGTTTCTGAACACACACAGGCAGAGAACAGGGGACATTTGGAATAAAAAGATAAAAAAAATGAGGTATTTTGGCTGTTAGTATTTTTGGTTCCAGGTCGTAATTTTTCCAGCGAGACCCCACATACCAATTAAAATGCAATCATTATTTTTTTCCTTTTTTTGGGCATGTTACAAACCAAAACAGTCACTGAATCATCATTTCATTAATGTCTTTGCTTTTTCTCCTTAATTCTATATGTCCTGTTCTTTAAAGGGCTGTAAGTTGTTCATCCATCAATCATTATTTGTTATGATGCAGGAAAGTTTGCGGACCCTGACGTTTGAGCTTGCGTACCCCACTTTGAGAAGCACTAAAGAATCCAGACGGCATAAAAACCCAGCAATCTAAACTTCCAGTGGCTTAAGGCTCATTTCATCTTCCTATTTGTCCCCGTGTAGTTTAAGGCTAGCAGGAGGTTGAAGGCAAGGGGAGCCCATCCCCGTCCCTGGGGCCTATTCTGTCCTGAATGGCTGCCCTGTGTGTTAAACAAATGGATCATCTTAACTTTTTGATTGAGTGAGCACAGACTAAAGGCAGACTTGAAACCTAATCCGGCGGAGGTGGGGTGGGGGGGGGGGCACATAACCACTGCACAAATGTTTGGCAGCCCTGCTTGAAGGGCCCCCGCCACAGACAAAGGGCCACCTCGCGGGGGTTAACGTCAGAGAGGGGTAACAGGGAGAGAGAGAGTGTGTGTGTGGGAGGGGGGGGGGGCGCACAAAATGAAAGAGCCACCGACTGGGGTGCGTCCTGGGAGTGGACTACTGCTGTGTCATCTTAGAGCCGCTATTGGTTTTTAGCATGCGTCTTAACCTGAAATGATGATTTGCTAGAAAACAAAACACTTTCAATCACAATGTTAATTGCGTCCATGTTTGGTTAGCATGACTTGTTTTCCACTTGGCTGCATCTTCTTGCTGCCCGTAGTTTCATTTCAGACCACATATGTTTCCCTTCAACGAATACGGCTGAAGCGCTCCAGTTTCTTTCTGCCTTTAATCCCTCTTTGGAAAAAAATCTAATCAAATTGTGCGATATTATCATTGTAAAGGCCAAATTTGCATATCAGCGTCATATTTAATAATACAAATAATAATCATAATAAATGTTCTTTATAATGCACTTTACATGTCAAGCAAACCTCAAAGTGCTAGTATTTATGTAAAAGGATCAATGTCAACAGCCCTAATGTGTTTTGTTTCTTCTCTTGTGTTTTTTCAGCTCTTCTGGTGGTGGAGACAGAAACCTTCGGCAGCCACATCCGAATCAAAGGAAACGAAAGCCAACACTACATCTGCATGAACGAAAAGGGCAAAATTGTCGGAAGGGTGAGTGTGAATTGTGTCAAACCAAAAGGGATATTTCCGAGAGGGAGCTCGTAATCCGGCTGGTCCCCCTACTCAAAACAAAACCCCTTTGATTACTCTGGACCCGTTCCTCCATTACGTAACTGGATCACTCAATTAGCCGCTGCAATGGCCACAATGCACTCGCACAGCTAATGATCACTTAGGAGGAATGCAATTATGTCACCTGCTCAAGACAGGTGGTCTCTGGTTTTGCGTAAGACAGTAGCGGCCTACCGTTATTTATTTCTCATGCAAATCATCCATCAAAAGCTGTTTCATTTCTGCAATTGAAGGGCGGGCATTGAGTTTTTGCTTGGTTTCAATTACAATGCAAATCAAAAGTTAATTGCAGCACACATTCTGTTAACATGATTATGGAGTGCGTTTTCTTCATCTAGAAAAGTCAATCGTGGAGAACCTCACTGTTCTTTTCGTGAATTAGCGCATCTCATTCTTCACTTAGCCGCAGCACTCTTCGGTTATTGCTGCCCTTAGTGTCATTCCTGAGAAGCAAATACAAGGCACACGTAGTGGTTGTTCTACGTTGTTATTTGTTAGCGTGTTTTGCTAACGACTTGGCTGACAATGTGTCGCCTACAAGAGCAGTACGCATGTAAATACACCAACAACAAATTCTTTTCATTGTTTGTTTCTGCATCTTGTTCTCAACTTGTTCTGTGTTTTGTTTCTCGCTGCCCTTAGTCTCCTCCAGATATATTTGCGCTCCTTAGAACCAACGTTCTACTTATTTGTAGTCGTTAGTTCGTGTATCTTCGACAATTGGCAGTCGCACTCAGTTTTTTTTCTCGGCCCTTAGTCTCTCTTTGGATGTCTCTTTAGCATAGAGATGTAAATGTAGGTCTACTTTAACTCTGGAGGCCAACAGTATTAGTATGAATTATATTCTTGCAGAAAAAGTCCAATATCCGTTTTCAGGATATAATGAACAAAAACCCATCAGTAACAGATGGAAAGAATTTTTTTGTTTAATTCATGCTTAATGTATTTTCATTGTTTTTTTTGTTTTTTGGGGGCAGCCCGATGACAGGAAGCAGGAGTGCGTGTTTGTGGAGGAGTTCCTGGAGAACAACTACACAGCGCTGGTCTCGGCCAAGTACAAAGGCTGGTACCTGGGCTTCAACCGCAAGGGCCGGCCCAAGAAGGGCTCGCGCACCACCCAGCGGCAGCAGGAGGTCCACTTCATGAAGCGGGTCCCCAAGGGCCGCGATGACCCGCTGGAGGAGTTTCGCTTCACGCCCGTCACCACGCGCACGCGGCGAGCCCGCCGGCTAAAAGCCAGGAGGAACTGATTGATTGATTGATGGGTGGTTTGATGGATTGATTGACAGCACTCAGGAGGGCGGACACTCCATGGACAGTCTGGTATTGAAAGAACAAATTTTTATTTTTCTACTTGATGTATCTTGCCGTCTTATTTATATGTACGGAGGAAACTTTTGAGGACAGCGTCTTTGTTGACCGTCAAGCCAGGAGGTGACGCAACGCCATAAAAATCAGCCAAGTGGGATTTATTGGAATCTTGTTTGTGTTACCCCGCCCTGACAAGGATGCCATACTTTCCACTAAAAGAGGACGCCATGGAGACGGGAGGAAGAAGGCGGGACAGTGCCACCAGAATGACTGTGTTGCTTTGAGTGCAATATTTCACACAGCATTCTTTTTTTTTTTTTTACCCAATTTTACGTCTTCCACCTTCATCACAGACGCACTACTGGACTTGCCATAAATAACTCCAGAGTTTTTTTTTGTTGTTGTTCTTTTTGGTGATGAAGCCCTACCTCCTGGTTTCTGTTCTTTTTGTTTTTTTTGTATTGGGGCGCTCCTTTAGTGACTTTGCCACCTTCTCTGTCCAATAATGTGTACTCACCTGTCTATTGGCAATTTTACTAACAACATGACACACACATTTATGATCCTTTTTTTTTTTTTAAATGTAAGCGAAAAATAATTTTATGACTATTATTAAGATATTTATTGCCTCCCCTTTGTAAATAAAATGTGCTAAGTTTTATTTGGCCTCTGTTAATAAAATGAGGACTATATTTTAAATCAGTGATGTCAATGTTTTTATTGCAAGACAGGGGTCCTTGGGATCAACTGGGTGAATTTACTAGTAGCATTCCGAGGTTGGGATTTGTTCACAGAGGCTTCTTCATACCAAAATGGCCAACTCCCTTTTCAGTTTCGGACATGGGGCCTTCTTATGACAGACATGTCCATCAAATCTCAGAATAATCGATGAAATTGGTGTGGAGTTTTTTTTCTAACTTTGCAAGGGCTACTACTGAAAATAAAGTTGTTCAAAAATTGGCAAACCAAAATGGACAACTTCCAGTTCAACGTCAAACTCGTCACTTTTGTCAAGATATGTGCACGAAAATTTGTGTTGGGTGCTGACATGGGTGTACTGAGAATTGTATACAGGTCTTGATGCTGTGCTATTACGTTCCACAATCTCCCATTGTCACGTCTGCGAACAGAGGCAGAGATCATTCAGACAAAATATCCACTAGTCCACCTCCAAACCTGCAGGGGGCAGAACAAAAACAGACATCACAATTCACAAAACTTTCTGTCGGAAGCCATCGACAGCCATATTGCCTACAGACCAGCATGTGATCTGGGGGTACTAACTAGGGAAAACCTGTTAGTGAAAGAAGAAAAGCAAAGAAAAGAAAAAAATAACCCAAAGAGACTTCTCAGTTCTTGGCAACACACAACTGGTAGGAAATAGACTTGAATGCTTTAGTTTTAAGTTTGGTTAATGCTTAGTTTGTTTGAAATGTTTGGTTTGCGCTACAAGTTGTGTTTATCTGAATTTTGAGTGGCTCAATTAATTTAAAGTATTCACAAAGGCAAAGTGGATATTTATGTTTGGTTTATGCTTCTGTTTAAACACTCAGTTAAGTTGCTTACTTACTTTTACTCAAATACTTATGCTTTATATTTTCTAGTTACATCATGCAATTAGTGGACTTAGTCAAACTTAAAATAATGCAGTCTTTTCTGTGTTTAAGGTAATCAACCTAATCACCCTCTAATTAACCTTGCAATAAACTGCAAAAAAAAAAAAGGGGGGAAAAAAAGAGGAAGATTTGAGTTGTTCTTGCGTTCTAAGGCCCCTTTTCAAGTTGGGGCAATGAACGAGGGATAAAACAGGACAACTTGACACCCATTTTCTATCGTGCATTGTTTTCCTGTTGCACGCAGTCTCCTCCTTTTATCAAATTAGGTGTCTCCTTATCTTAAACAGGTAAACAGAGGCCCATGCTGCTGTATTATACTCCACAGTCTCCACTTTGATGGAATTGCTATTGCGGCATTATCAGTAGGGTAACACTAACCTGTCTCACGGCGGTTTAATCCCAGCTCACGTTCCTTATTGGTTCTTGTCTGTGCCCACAATGTCTTCATGGATAAAATCTATTGTTTACAGCCTTAACTTTTGATGCTGCAATACAATCTGCATTCTCGTTTTTTTCACACTGCCTCATTTTCAAGCTGAGATCAAAGTTGGAAATGTCAGCAAAGTTCCCCTCTCTTCTTCGTGTTGAAATGTGTCATGTTCTTTGCAGTTTTGTCCGGTGCTCCTGAAAAACGACCCATTCAAAACCGAGGCTAATCCTAAAAAGCATTATGGCACCAATGCTCGAATATTTTCAGATCATACCGAGATGATCAGGAAAAAGCGCTTTGCTAACCTTGGAACACTGCTAAGGACAGAGTCTTCTTTTTGTTGTAAACACACAAACGGCGTGGACATTTTTCCATGTTTTATAAAAGGTGCTGCAGGAATGCGCAGCGGCATGCTTTCCCGAACTCTGTTTATAGGAACCGTCACACTGAATGATGATGCCACAGCCAGGCAAAAAAGGAAGAAAAAAATACTTTGGGTTTGAATTCCCAGCGCTGCTTCCTTCCATTTGGACCCCCCCAAAGACCCCCCACCTCACCCTTCCCGCTTACCTTGACGGGTACGTGTGGTCAACTTTTAACAACAGATGATTCACTGCCAACATGATAGATCAGCGCTTGTCTCTGAAGGTGGAGTTAAAGCAGAAAAGACTTTTCGGAATGTTTTATGTCCCTCTCTGTGTCTTTTTCATCTTGTCTATGAGCTACTAAACCACATTTTCCCAGTGGCGGGCGGTAAGTTTCAGACTTGGGCCTTTAGCGGTTATTTACAGTAAGCGACCTAATCCACCTCTTATCACATCACAAAATAACATACAAAATGTTATCTTCTAATATACATCAACTCCAAACCTGTACGTTACAATATAGATATTTATGATCAATATTAAAAAAAAACACAAAAAAAACATTTCATTAAAATACTAATGTACACCACCTCCAAACCTGTACGCTACAATCTAGACATTTAAAATACTTTAGACAGAAATGCTGATGCAGACTTTAGTTGGATTTTTTTTTTTTTTTTTTTGCGTGTCTGCTGAAATTTCCCCCAAAATCAATTTCTGTATTAAATCAAGCCAGCCAGCAACAATGTTAGTTGACCCCATTAAGTGCCTAAAAATGTATTTTGAATCATATCCAACATTGTAAATCAATCTTTCATATTAAAAGTGAACTCTATCAGTTTGATGAAACATTGAGTAGGACGCATTTGCAGTAAATAGACGGACTTTATTTGTTTGAAAATTTTATTCGGCTTCATGGAAGAAAAGGAATCACAAGCTCAAGAGGCGCTACAGGTGGAAATGCACTAATTGAAAAAGAGGAAGAGGGGCTCTTGGGTTAAATCTCTGAATATGACTAACAAACTATATTTACACGTGAACTTCATTTAAATTTGCACCTAATAGCTCAATATCCCAAACTTTTTGTGCTTAATGTACAGTGCGAGTCAGCTTGACGCAAAGTGAAGCAAAGCTCACCAAAATAACAGAAAGAAGGAAACTCCTCCGATGCTTCCCCCCCCCCTCATAGGCATACCTCAGGATTACCCAAGTGTGTCAAAAAGTGCATATTGACATTTAAACCAATAAGGGGAGACGCCATTTTTTTTTTCCTTCTTTTTCTTGTGTGTGTGCGCGTAAACCTCCTGCCAGGCTTTTCTCTGACTCCACCTTTGATCAGTGGGCCCAATCACTTCCAAATGAAACATGGACCCCCCCCTCTCTCTCTTTCAAGCTTTAAATGTAGCCTCGCTTGCCAACTGGTTGATATTCTATTATTAGGGCACACACAATGGATACAGTATGAGCCGCGGACAGGGCGAGTGAGAAAAAGACGGTCGTCGCCACACACTTAACAATTAGCTGTGCCAACAGAAATGTTTTTGCTTTTAACAAGATTTGTCTCTGCGAGTTTTAGCGGAGGTGAGCAAAAAAAAAAAAAAAATAGCAAAAGTGACACGTTCCAAAGCAAACAAAGCTCAGTTTCGACTTTTCACAACTCGTCATTTACTGTCAAAACAGGAGCGTGGCCACTCATGGCTTCATGGTTGCTCCCTTTTAATGTTATTTTATTTTATTTTTACCGCCGTGGCATCGTCGCTGAGGAGACAGTGTGTGTGATTGTATGGAGTGTTTTTACAGGATTACCAATGTGCTTACTGGATGTACTCAGTAGCGCTGGTGGAAAACGCAGAGCGATGCGGTGGACTTTGCAATAACAGCTATAATGCAAAACCACAATGTCACTCGGTTCAAACGCACGCCTGTTGGGTTCATTTGAGACTCAATTGTCCATTGATGTGAAAGCTGCTCGATGTGCTGACCACTCTGGGTTGTCGCTTCTTGGTTCAATCATTTGAAAAATGATAAGGTATCATCCTTTTCAAAAGGGTTAGGGTCCTATTATACATAAAGCTACACGGTGGACTCGAGGCTGGCATGTCTGGCTCACAGTTGAAAGGTTGTGGGATTGAATCTCACCCTGAGGAATTTGCAAAAGGTTTTTGTTACCGTGACGACCGAAGGCAGATTTAAATGACAAGCTAGCTGTATTTGTCGCAATTTATTCATTTATTTCGTGTTTTCAATGAACCTCAAAACAGCAGGCCGACCAACAGTGCGTTTCCTATCAGGGTCTTTCAAGGGTAGATAGTTCTCGTGAAATTCCACACGACAGAAAAGAGTTTTATCAACTGAATCTGTGAATATCTACCCTGCACTCTCTTTCTCACATCGACATGCATTCACACAACGAGGCACTCTAATGCGGTCAAAGCAGCCAAATGGCCCAGTTGAGACACTGGCTGCTTTTTTGTTGTTGTTTTTTTTGTTCTTCTAGCTCTTCTCTCCGCCTTCTCTCTGGGACGAGCATGAACTTATAGCTGACATCGAGGAGCTCAAAGCGGCCATGCTAGCACACCATCCATCCGAAGGAAAGATGAAGATGGCAGGCGTGCTAACCGCTTGCCCGCTGTGCTGCCCTTCAATTCCAATCACAGAATGTTATTCAAACATGATTTCACCATCCCGATATTCGCACGAGTGGAAAAACAAACACAAGTTGAGAATGCGTCCTCCATTGAATCATGTGGCTCCTGTCCATTGGTGGGAAAGTGCTGATTAATTGTGTCATAGCCCTGTGAGAAAGTACGCCCAGCGCAAAGCACTAATTACGGGCCTGGGGCAGAAGGGGAGCATTGAGGGGGTTGGCCGAGAGAAAAGAGGAGGGTGGAAAAACTCGACAGTGAACAATGGCTCATGTCATATCTCAAGACAATGAGGAGACCAAAGAATGGCAGCAAAGGAGAAGTTAATGAGCTGTGTCACCTGGTATCTGACAGAGGACGCTCTTGCTCACATTGAGTGTCAATTCAAGATGATAAACACTTCCAATAACTGTTGCTGCTGTTGTCGTTTAAGGCAGAGGTGTCAAACATTGCAATTTGGGTTGCACGCCGTTCACAATGGAGAAGGTACATCAGAAAAAATGCAGGATCAGGAGGGATGTCCCAATCACATTTGTCGAGAAGTCGATCAGTCCTGATCAGACACCTTGGCAGTGCATTTGGAAGAAAAGGTTAGAACGTAAATAATTTACCTCATATACTTATCACATATACTTTACAAGTTTTTTTTTTTTTTTTTTACAAAAGGACCCTTTTGAGTTTGAAACTGATTTGACATAATACTCATAGAAATGTCAACGTTCTCTATTTGAAGCTTTGGTTTCTTTCACTGGATGACATATTTCCACCTAAAAAATTTCCTGTTGATTAGCGGGCCCATTAGCGTACGCTCTGCCACACGGGCCGCTTGACAACGTTGTGTGCCCTCTCCGTGTTTACGCTCGCGTCGACCTCTCGCCCGAGGTCTCTTCCTAGGTCCCCGCGCCGCTAATGCGACACATGTTTTCATGAGGCAAGACAAGCAACCCCGCCATGGTGGCTGCTCTCCACAACTAATGATGTCAAGTGATTCCCGCTTCACCAAATCCCCCTTTTTAAAAGCAGGGGTCAGTACGGGGGGCTCGAGGAGGGGTCAGTGAGACGAGGAGGGCAGCTGTGCCATAATGTCCCTCGGATGATTTTTGTGATGCCATTTGATGCTCATTGTGGGGATATTGTTTTTAATTGATTCCCCACTGCCTATCGCAGGACATTTAGGGCAACCTATTTTCTGTGACTCACCTACCGGTTTATATTCACAACGCCATAGTAAAGTCAGATTAGCGTGATGCTAACAAACAGAGCAAAACACCATAGATGGGCTAACGAACAGAATCAATGTCACAGGGTCATCAGGGAGATTTGAATGGCGATACATGAAGACAGATAATTTAACAAGAGTCACATGAAAATATTCTTTCTCCTCTGTGAAGAATGACAAACATGATGGCAGCTAACTGAGAGGTTGTGACCGCAGAGCCAAAACGGTAGCAGAAACGGTTTGATTCTTTGCATTCCGTGTAATTGTGTTAATACCATGTTTTCCTCTTCAATCACATGACAAACATTATCTTACTTTTTAAGAAATGGATTCATGGAATTTCCCTTTGTTTTCACGCTTTAGGTGACAAACTTGACGACGTAACCAATTAAACCACTGCCCTTCAAATAAGTGTTTTTGTGGAAATGGTCAGGCTTGTGAATAAACGGGGGCGAAAAGTATCACGACGAGTCCGAGACGATGACTCAAAGTAATGGAGCATAATGATGTCTCGACGCGGTGGTAGCTCGGGGGGGGCAAAAAAGACCCACGAAGCTCTCGGGTCAGGGGTTGGACAATGTGAACATTCAGCTACTTAGCTTCTCTTTGCAACTTTGTGACAAAATGTGTTTGCCCAACACCAATTAAGATGCCTGTGTGCGCACTTCGGTCAATGGGTTTGACGGGGAGGCCGCTCCTGCGACGTGACATGTCCCTGAGCACGAACAAGCCGGCCTGTGTCCTCGCTGCCGTAATTGGTGTCCCTTGCAATGCGCCGCTTCCCAGGGTCCCGGCCTTTGTGTGGCAATGGCACTGCTAAATGAGGGGAGTCGGGGCTTTAATGGAACTCCTGTGAGCATTAAACAAACACACGCCCCCCCCCATGGCCCAGCCCGGTGCGTAGAACAGCTGGGAGTCGTGTGATGGTACTTGGGAGGACATCCCTGCTGTCCCTTCGCCCGTTGTAGCTTTGAGTGATGTCCTCTCAGGAGATCAGCTCTGCCAGGATGGAGCTGCTGGTGGCCTGCAAGGACGGAATGCTTGCTCATGTAGAGGCAGTAAGGGCAGCATGGTGGTTAGTATGTCTGCTTCACGGGATAAGAAACAAGATTTTCATTCTCTCTTTCTCTTTGATGTACTATGATCACTTTGCAAAATGTCCGTGGTTGGGGGGGGGGGGCAGTCATATAAATCAGACTGCCTGTTTGTGTGCGAACATGCGACCTCCACTAAGAAGAAACTTTTGGACTAACTAAAGAGGGACTAAGTGGACAACTTAAAGGCATGCATCCAACACAAACATTGAAAAGAAATATTTGAACTAGTCTAATCATGGTTTTCTGATTCATATTGCTTTCATGGAATGAGAATAAAGCGGATTATTTGGCTTTCACGGAATGAGAATGAAGCAGATTATTTGATGTAGTTTTGTCTTACCTTTGTTGATGACTAAAATTCAATCACGTTGAACGTTAAATATTTGTTGTGTATTCAATTGAATGGAGTTTGGAAATCGCTCTGTTTTGTTTTTGTTCACACAATCTCCCCAAATCATTGAATTTGAGATTTGGATGTTGCATAATGTAATCCAATTTTGATTTCCATTTGACACCGGAGCAACTGCGATTGGCTGGTAGAAGAACGCGGCGGATCCAAGGCAGGCAAATCTCTGCCCGATTTGTCAATGGGGGGCTCTTGAGCAGTGTGTTGATATTGTGCGGCTAATGTGTTTGCGCTTGCTGCGATAGAGGGGATTAGCTCCCTTTGTGGTGGTCTCGCCGGCACCGCAGACTACTGGACTTTGAAAGCATACTTGCCAACTTACTCAGTGGACAAATCAAAGCCGCCTGAAAAATGGTTTCCCCTTCGGGCACACGGTTGACGGCTTGACCCCTTGTTTGGGAAAAGGTACGCGCGCACACTCACACACACTTGCTGTGTTTGCAGAACGATTGTGGGTCAAGGTGACAAATGGCAAACACCAAATAAATCTTGTGTGCGCTGACCTCCTGCCAAGAATCCAGCCAACAATTAACCCACCTCCTCGTCTACATACTAACATTGCCCCGCCCCCCACCCCCCCTCCACACACACACACTTGTTTTAAAGCAGGGAGAACATCTAGCTTAAAAACAAAGTTGGAGAGTGTTCATTCATTAAAAGACCATCTTCCATCAAAGTACTTTGGATCTCAAGGCCACAAATATGAATTTGAAAGGGAAAAAGTCATTTGCTAACCAAAACAGCAGCATGTAAACAACTTCTCAAATATATTTTTCACTTTCACTTTCTTATTTTTCTATCATAAACTGAAATCAAACTTTATATTATTATTCAAAATTACATTTGGGTAATATTCTGACGTTTCCCCCCACAGCGTTACAAGTATTAAAACTTTATCTTATCACTTTATCTAACCTTTTATTTTCAGGCCTTTTTTTCTCGTAAAATTCAAACGACATTTGCGTGATTCAATATCAATAATTTGATTTACTTTCTTTTGATAATATTCTTACTTACTACTTAAAATTACTACATAAAATTCTAATTACATTTGCATGCTTAAATATAAATGATTTACTTTATTTTGGTAATATTCTTACTTACTACTTATAAAATTAAAATGACCCATAATTCTACTATTATGATTTGTTCTCATAAACTTGGAAATGACCAAAACAATTATGACTCATTCATCTTAATAATATTCTGACATTAATTTTGTAATATAAAAATGAATTATTGATAAAACACACTAACATTGTCAGTTTTGAGTGAAAATTAAGGCTAATAAATTATTATATAGTCAATTATTACTAATATGTTCTTTTTCGTCACAGTGTTGCAGCTTGGTCTGAATGTAATTCCCACGATAAACGGGGATCACTTTATTAGATGATGCGCTCAACGCTATAACATAGAAGTACTTGGTAAATACATCACATCGCATTTTCATCCAAGTGTACAAAACCATGATAATGTCTGTAGGTGATGTGCTAAATTCCAGATAAGGCCCCAGCAAAAAAAAAGGAATGCAAATGTGTGTTCGAATTCCCATTCCCCAATTGACCCTGCGTCCATTTTCTACCTCTCTAGACAATCGCATTGCATGCAATTAAATAACCTGAGTAAATAATGACATATAATTTGCTCTTGAAGGGCAGATTGAAGCGTCACTTAATCCAGTTAGGAGCGACTGACTACCTGACACCCAGCCTGAGCCGCGGATTAGCTACGACGCCTTCGCTGAGACCGTTTTAAACGAGATTAATGTCAACGCATTGACCTGCGTGAACGTCTCCATTAGCGATGGTATTTGAACACAGCACAGCCTCGGGCTGATCAGCTGCTGCCTCACTGACGTGTGGATACACATATATAGGAAGTTTTATCACATCCGACAACAAGGATGTTGTTCTTCTGCATGCTGTTAATCGGCCTTCCTCGTGTTCTGGGTGGCGGACTGCTGCGTTGGTGTTTTTGCTGCGTAGCCATGAAAATCCAACACCAAGACTTGATTTTTGACACCTCTGTATTGTTGTTGTGTAAACATGGTGCAATCCCCGTAAAAAAACAGACAATAAACATTTTCACTTTTATTCCTCAAAGTAAAGCAGCCATTTTGTAGTTCATATTCAAAATTCTGTCATTCGAATTGTAAGTAAATTGAAGAATCGTAATGCTTTTCAATACTCAACACAAGATGGGATATATATATATATATATATATATATATATATATATATATATATATATATATATATATCTTTTTTTTTCTTTAATCAATGGGTTTCTAGTCATAGTTTGTATTTTTCCATGACTGTTGTATTTTGTTATTGCGGGAACGAGCTGGAGAGCTGTGTGGTCTGAGCAAATGTCGGGAAAGAAAACGCCTGAAAGTATGACAGCTATGATAAACTTTTCCTTAAATAAAACACAGCAGACAAACGTGTTGCTACAGGTGACAAATGAAATAAACTTTTAGCAAATTGGAGGAGGCGAAGTCATGGTTTCAATCACAGACCGCACAAATAACATCTAAAAAAAAACAACCAGCAACTGAAGACCTTTCAGCTTAGCCACTACTACGTGTTGAATAAACCATGGCATGATAAATAATAATGTAAAAAATACTACAAGAATAAAGTTCTACTTTTCTGAACATTTTTATGAAAAACAGCCACACAAAAAGTTTTTAATTTGATGACAAAAAAACAAAATATAACGTGACCCGTAATAGAAATACAATCTGACAAAAAAATACAGTACAAAATAATTGTAATATTCGGATTAAAATACTTGAAAAAAAAATCGTATTATTCACACACCTGCCACTGGCCGTATCTATTTGACACTTTTTTTATTTTTTGGGACAGATGCGCCCAAACCAAGGAAGCTCACCCGAAAGAGAAAAACAAAAGAATATTGTAATATGGCTCCAACAATAATAAATAATAATAAAATTCTGAGTCACAAGTTTTTGTGTTCGTACCTCCCGCTGTGAGAGGGCACTTTGCGACTCTTTCCCAAGGTGATCTTTTTGTGGAATCAGATAAAAAGTGCTAAGCGTCGTAAATTTCATCTCGGCCTTTTCTCCTAGTAGAGAAGGGAGGGGAGAGCGTCCCAGAAATGTATTTTTTTCCAAAGATTTGTGAGCCTTCACTTGGACCATGGTCCACCGCCCCCCCCCCCCCCCCCCACCCTCCCCCTTCTCTCGCCTTTTCCCACAGACCTTGTGAAGCTAAAACACGTCCAGTTTACATCTCAACTGTGCTGAGTTGCAGCAAAGCGTGAAATGTTTCCACTCGCTGGCGGAGCGTCTGCTTAATTTTAACTCATTTTTATAGATGTCAGAACATTTGGCCTGGATTAAAAGAGCTAATCAGACACTGGTGTCTCGATCAGACTTTCCCAAAACCTTTTAAACGCTGCACATCTTAATGCATTGGAACAAAGTCCCCACACCTTTTGTTAACCAACACTCTCAGCGTGGCCCACTACCCTTATCCCAATACTAACCCCTTTACTCAACAAATTAACTTTACAGTCAACCCAATCATCTAAACCAATTCCAAACGTAATCCTAACTCTAACCCTACACCCAACTATCCTGAATAACTAGCAACTATTCCTTCAACTATAATGGCTAACCCTTTAATCCTAATCTTTACCGAAACCCCTCACGTGTACAACTAGAAACTAACACAGCCCTAATCCCTGACCCTAAACCTGCCCTAACAACTATCATTGTGAAGAACAAGCCACCCTGGACCCCCCCCCCCTTCCCCCTCAGTCTTAAATGGCAGCTCACCCCAATCCCAAAACGCTAAATACAAACTCAAAATGACTGACAAAACCAATTTCCAATCAAAAGCCAGGACCCAAAGAATGCCCGACATCTAAAAACTTCCAAAGAGCGAAACCGTCTTGGGTCTACTACATTTGGATGAGTGCCAGTTCCATCTGCTAGACCAGTATTTCGAAGCAGCCACTCACCTGCATTTACTCAATGCTCGAGGAATTCTTAGGTTGCCTCATACGTGCGCGCGCACACACGCACACACACACACACACACACACACACACACACACACACACACACACACACACACACACACACACACACACACACACACACACACACACACATGCACGCTCACCGTCTGTCATCCTAACGACTCGTGTTGTTGTGTATCCAATAGAGCATGTAAACATCACTTAGCTTTTAATTACTAGCCTGGTGATGTTTGTTCAACTTTGGCGGACAAATTAATGGCCAATTAACAGCAGTTAATAGTCAGGTCCTGTCTACCCTATAAACACAAACGGTTGGACGGTTTAACAACACTTGAAACTTCCCAAGTCCTTATAAATACCATTTCCAGTTTTTTTTTTTTCTTTGCACTTTGTCGGCACTAGTAAAGGTTTGCAGGTAGACCAAGATAGATTATTTGGAGTATGCAAAATGATACTTGCCCATATGATGAAGAGCAAAGGACAGTTCCTAAAGTATTATGCCCAAGTCAAAAAGCGAATGCATTGATTCCAGCCTCAAGTTTTGCCTTGTCAAAGTTTGGATGCCCCAATTAGCCGAGAATGTGTGTGTGTGTGGGGGGGGGCAGTTTTTTTTTTCAAACGCCTTTTCATTTTAAGTGAGTGATTTGTCTGTTTTGTGAAGCATATAACCAATAATGCAGCATGCTGCTTATTCATCAAATAATAAATCAAATGAGGTTGGGCTGCAGTCTTTCAGTGTTGATGTCCTCTTTCAGTCTTTTTCTTCTTTGTTTAATCAAAG
The DNA here is from genome assembly GCF_054491065.1 of Syngnathus leptorhynchus. Lineage (NCBI taxonomy): Eukaryota > Metazoa > Chordata > Actinopteri > Syngnathiformes > Syngnathidae > Syngnathus > Syngnathus leptorhynchus. The sequence continues at coordinate 8,321,755 of NC_141196.1, forward strand.
TGAATTCCAAAATGTAAAAGTTCTTACTTACTTTGCCCGTCTTGTCTCAACTTTTGGAAGCAGCAGAGCCATGCTGCCAAAAAGCACAACTACAACATTAATGTACGTTGACAATTTGTGTCAGTATGCACTTTTGAAGTTTTTTACTAGTGTCTTTAGGACTGCTGATTCTCCGTCCTTTCTCTTTCGTATGGGGCAGCATGGCCTACGCCCCAATTCACCATGAAAGGCTTGTTGTTATATTTTATTGTTGAAGAATCCGAAACTAGGGAGCAAATAGTTTACCAAAAAACATGATCATGTTGCTGTTTTTGGAGTCATTTGCCACCTCTCCCAGTCCTTTATCTGTGTATATTGTGCAGTTACCAAAAACAACAATACAATGAGCAGCATACATGTTTACGTGTCGTACAATTTCTGCCAAGCAACAAGCGGTTCTGTTGCGTCTGTTAGCTAGCTTACATTTTATGGCTTTAACGTTGGTTTGGAATTTAAATAACTATGTTTGATTTCCACAAACTAAGGTAAAGTAAAGTGAACTTAACACTCCAGGCGTGTCAGAATTTCTTTTGTTATTCAGGTAGAGTTCAGGTATGGGATGCATTAGAGTCCTGGGCAAGCACACTGATCAAAGAGTGAGCGGTGAAAACATCAAATACAACTCCATTCAAACAAACTGTAAAAAATACAATAAAAAAAATAAAATCATGGCAGAAATATGTCAATATTTTCTTAAACCGAGGTCAAATATTTCATCTATTTCAACTCATTTTTTGACGTGACAGGTCAAAGTATAGCATGTGTCTGCTTTGCACTGAACACATAAATGAAAACATGTGCAGCAATTTTTCGAGATGAAGCCATGACGAGATGTATATTTTCACAACTATGTTGTCAGCGCTGGATGGTGACGTCCATCCAGCTATACATTTTCGATAGCCTCGCCCTCACCTCGTAGGTGAGCTGGATTCTATCCCAGATGACGAGGCGGGGCGGACTCAGAACTGGTCGGCAGTCAGCCTGCATAGAAAAAGCATCCTGCCTCAGATTCACACCTTTGGACAATTCAGTCTTCAAAGAAACAAACATTAAAGTTTTTGAATTGTGCCAGAAGGCCTTAGTACAAAAGTGTTCAAATAAAAGGCAAGTAGGGATGGATGCATCAAACTCCACCGCCTACTCCAGTCCTGTAGATGGCAGTAATGCCAGTTGAATACAACTCACCACAGTGCTAAAAACATTTTTTGTGTGTGTGTTTCAAAAGAATTACAAATGACAAGTCAAAAAAGAGTCTTCCTCTCCCTGTCTGCACTCTGTGGGGCAGCATAACCTCTGCCCCAAGTTACAAGCCACACACTGATCAACAACTGAATTAATGTTTTTTTCTTTAAATATAATCTCAGTCTGCTGTTTTGGAGTTTCGAAACACTTTCTGAACATGTGACCTGGTTGCATCACAAGGTGTATCTCAAGGTGTCACTCCCCGTCCTTTCTCCCTGTACACCAGGCGGGTACCAAAAACATGAATTGGCTTTTATGATTGTGTTTTCCTCTGACTTCAAATGTCAGAGAGGGTTATTTTCAGGTATAGCCAGTGTAGTGAAAGAAAAGAAAACTCATCAAGTCCCAACATGCCCCAGAGTGAAAACCGAGCCGTCAACACAAATCCTCAAATAATCTTTCAAGGTATTTCTCATCTCGTCCTCCCCTTGTTGCGGCAGACGGGTGATATAATGTCTGATTTAAAACCTAGCAGCCAATTAGAGCTGCACATGGGTCCCGCCGCCCGTACTGCAAGTCGGCTCGACGAGTGGGAGCTGTTTGGCCTCGAGTGGCCAGCCATGAATTACTGTTCGTTTGCACTTCTTCACTGGAGGCCCCCAATCTTTGAGGATGAATCTGCTTCCTACGTTGCCAAATTGTACAGCTTGACTGATCACCTTGAAGTCAGCCTTGTGATTGTGTAAAATATATGGTGCCATGGACTTGGTGATAAACACCATCCACCAACCTTCACACACAGTCCATTCCAGTAGGTAAATTACAATCTTCATAATTTAGTGGCTCAGTTTGAACAAATTCTCAAGTAGTATCATGAGGACTGGGGTTCGTCCGGAATGATTGTTTCAAACCCAAATAGTCAAAGTTGCCTGGCGATGGTCCTTGACATTTTTTGCACACCGAATCCAAAGTAAGAGTTTATCAAAGTAGCAGGCCTGAAATTCCCTTGATTTGACTTATTCAAACCAAAGTGGACAACTTCATAATTTTGGGTTTTTCCAGGAGTTTTGCAACTTTTCACTGAGCTCCTGGAGGTCATTTGTCAGACCCCTAAAATGTATATATGTTTGCACGGATTACTTTCACAAAACACAAAACTTTTGTTACATTGTGAGGATCCCCTCGCCCCAAAATGTGTTTTGCTCATCACCCATCTGTCTCAAATTGCTACGTATGATTGATGCTTTTGATTTGGCTTAATTCCCTCGCTGGAAATGGTCACATTACGCACAGTTAAATTGGTTGCACACTTAAATTGCACACCAAAATGGCTCCATCCAACCAAAACGGCTGACTTTTCAATTCATGGTCTCGGGACCTTTTTCGTTCTCGGTTCGAATTGTAAGAACTTTTCGTGAGTTCTGACACTCGTCATGCTGGTATTGTTCTGCGAGGCTGGTCTCGGGGTGCCGCTGGTTGAACTTTAGGATGTAAATTTCCAACAATACATGTGCACATTTGCAAAATCGAATGCATTTTTATTATTTCATCACCTGGTGCTCTGGCCTTTGTTATGATTGGTGGACATGACACGATGATCCCACCTCGCTTAACCCAGTCAGCAAGAGTCACTAATCAAGTCTTTTGAATCAAACATCCTGTCCCACTGGGAAAAGAAAACTTTGCCCTTTGTCTTTGTTTTTCTTCTCCACACTATCTGCTAATGAGGACTCGGGGGTCGACGTAATTGTTGCAGGAAAGCCGCGCTGATCAGACGTGCAATTTGAAGAGGGGAAAAATGAGGTTGTCTCGGATGACCTCATCCCTTTGGTCCAACGGGCGGGCAGGCGGGGAAGCGCCTCAGGCTGGGCTTTTCTGATTTGTCTTCTTGGGTCAGCAGCATCGCATGTGTGCGATGTGTTTTTTGGATGTCAAGTGAGGTCACGGTGGCGAGCCGACGCCAGCCATTGATGATGACTGTGACATGATTGGACCTCCTATGGATGATTCCATTTCCAGTCAAGGAGATTTATTCCAGTCGGAGCGGCTCATCTTATCAAAAGTTCTCACAGAAGAATGCTGATTAAAGGCCTGTGATTAAGTGGGATTGTGGAATTAACTCGTTGGAATTTGGAATTGAACATTTGAAAACTCCCGTTCCCGAGTAACGAGGCAGGGAACTCCTGGATGTCATCTAGCGCCCTGGACACAGGCCACAGATGTCTTTTTTGGGGTCAACAGTTTTTTAAGGCAACCCGCGATGATTAAACATCAATTAGGTCAAGAGCCACTCGATGTGCGAATCAAACCAGACGACGGTTGTTGCTTTGTATAGCGCGTATGTCTGCATCGGTTACCGACCCACGTAGACATTTTATCTTCTTCAAAGAAAAAAAAACAGAAATATTATTGCATTTTATTGATCTCAGTTGGAACAATCTCTACTTAAACGGCATATGTCTGTACTATACTGCCCCCTTTTGGACAAGGTGTACAGACCAGAAGGGGCTCTAATGTCAGACAATCAATTATGGTACATGCTTAATAGTCGACATTCTATTTTATCCTGGTATTACAATGTGTTATATAACATACAGTATTATTTCATTATTCAGTATTACCGTATTAATATATAATATATATATCATATAAGACAATCCCAATTATACGTTTTTTTAAGACTCAAGTTTGAACAGAAGCCTATGTCTAGATCCTGAATGTAAGACGACCCCTCCTTTTTTCAGTTTTATTTCAATGAAAAAAAAAAACCTCGTCTTATATTCAGGCCAATACGGTATATCATTATTCATTATTTTTCTCAGGAAAAACTCGCTGCAAAACATGTTTTTTTAATATAGGGAGGTTGGAACGGATTTAGACCATTTGCATTTATTTCAGTGGAGAATAATGATTTGAGATAAGAATGCTTTGAGCTCTCTGAATTTGGAGTCCGAACGTATGATGAATGAATGAACGAATTCAACTTGTATCTCAAGGCGTCACTGAATACAGGAAATGACTCCAAATACCGCATGAGAAATTTTTACAAGGGTGCCACCGGCTAGAGCTGATGGGGCACTGCCCCCATGTAAAAAGGTTATCCTAGCTTACCACATTGAGCAGATGGGGGCTGGATCCCTCTGGATAGCTTGCAGCTCGTCACAATCCACGACGTAAATCCAACAACAAGCAAGGGATCACACCCTCCGCCGCGGAGAGCAAACAGATTTTGCGCTCACAAAGCGCTCTCTTTGCCACTTGAGACAAAAACAAACAGTAGCACTCCATAGACACCGCATAAATAGGGACTACGACTATTATCAAAGAATGTCTTCCCTTCATCTCGGGCCACTTAAGTGTTGGACCCTCTATAATTACATGCATGGAGTGGATTTATAGCCTTTGATTTTATAGTTAAGTTGTGGGAACAAACTTTGTTACACAAGATACTTTGGGTTGGTTTTGGGAGCCTTCATAGGAGCTAGGAAATGGGACATCTTAAAAAGTGAGTTCAATGAAATGATTTTGATACAATTGAGCAAAACTTGCTAGATCTCGCAAAAGGGAAACGTACTTCTGAATCGGCCAAACTAAGCTGGTCGTACAAGAAGAACATGGTGTGACATGTTTTTCCCCTCATCTTTATTCTTTTTCGAACATTTAACCCCAAAATTGAATTTGAGTCTAAATCGACAGCACTCCAGGTGCTGGATGAACGCCAGGGTTTCTGCATACAAGAAAATAGCTCAGCGTGAAGGATGCTCATCAATGACTTTGCGACACATTGCCTGCCTACAACACCGGTGTCATTCAACCGCAGGCGGCAGTGCAGGCACAAATTGTAGAGTATCCTATCCAGCAGGAAGCCTTGAGCGCCATCATTGTTCTTCAGCAGAGCAGAACTCTTGCTGATGGTGTGCGTCTCAGTAACCATACAGATAAATGCACTTCAAAGCTTTACGTTGTGCGAGCGAGCGTGCGTGCATGTCTGTGTGTGCGTGACTGAGATAATAGCGAGCCTTTGATGCACACCAGTGATTCGTTTTGCCATTCTTTCCTTTCTGGGCCTCCTATGAAGAACAAGAAGTAGAAGAAGAAGAAGAAGAGACAACCCTTATTGCCTGCGCCCACTGTGTCAATAACGGAATTGTTTTGGAGACTTCCTGCGCATCTCTGGGCCTTCATGCGGGTGTTCTTTCATGTGACAGCCTATCTGTGCCTAGCATCTGCTTCTGTAGCATGCAAACGCTCACACGATGGGACCAGCTCAGCATCCCTGCGCCCCACTTGTGAGCAAGCTTCTTAGCATCAATGCATTACTTTTATAGACACACAAGACATGAGATAAGAATTTGACATTATATTCGGTTGGATTCAGGACTTAGTCACCTAGAGTCCCTTAAAGAGCAGAAAACCTGCGTATAATTGATGTTCAATATGAATATAACCTTTCCAAATTAGAGAAAATATAGTGCGAAAGCACCAACAAGTGTTTTGCAACAGAAAAAGTCAGACCAGAGCTCCCACCCCCAAAATATATATGAATTAGTGAATGATAAACCTACAAATAAGTGATTCACTGAGTGCAAAAGTGTTTGGATGCAGGTGACCATTGAGTTATTTGTGCTGGGGCTGGGGTCAGGTCAGCCCACAAATAGTGCAAATAAAAGGATGAGTGACTCCCATTATGACTGCATGTTGTAAAAAAAAAAAAAGTTTGTTTTGTCTTCTTAAAAAGAGTCTTGGGGAACATTTCCCACAAAAATAATAACACAAATTTAAAAATAATGAAAAGTTGGCAAATTCTTATACCCTGCGAATATTTGTGGCCAATAGGGGAAATTTTGAACAAGTTGAAAATTTATTCATGGCAACAAAAAAAAAACAATAACTGTGGCAAAGGACTTGCGACAGTTTTGACCTTGACATTTGTGACCTTGAACGAACCCTGAAGAGAATGCGCATTTTGCTACCTTCACCAAAAGTGTTCGGCCGTCAGTGTGATAAGTGGTTGTTTGAAAAACACAATGTGCAATTTGCTATGTTTCATTTTTAGTGGGACCACAACATTAACGCCTCAGTATTGCAGGAGCTTTTTTGGCGGGAAAAGAGAAAAGTAAGGTTTTACTCAGTAAAGTTTTTGTAAGTCAGGTTTTACCGAGTAAAACCTGACTTACTAAAACCGTTTAGTAAGTTTGAGTGGATAAGCTGTTCAAAAACGAGGCTCAGGTTTATTAAGAGTAGTTAACTCACCATGTTGTTTTTTGTTTAACAAAAAAATAAAAGCATGTGGACGCTTAAAAGTACTTCTTTGCACTTTTTAAACATGCCCATTTCACACCTTTTTTTTTTCTTTCTCAACCATCTTGTTGTCTTCTTCTTCTGTGTTGCTGCCAAAAAGCTGTCAGCTGGTGGTGGAAGAGCGTGAAAGAATGTGGAACAAAGTCCACAAAATGTTGGCAACGTGCCCCCGAAATGAGAATACACACACACACACATACAAAACGCAGGGAATTTTTGTTCCTCTGCTTCATCATCATGTCATCATGCTCATCAGCCACTCGCCCAGCCCGCATCCTTCACCATTGAAGTGGCGCGACGCTTCCTTTCTACTGACTTTTGTGATGCCCTCACCCGCGTTTTCTTAAATGGCCGTGAAGATGAAGATGGCCGCGCGATAAGAGAGCGTGCACCCGAGGAAGATTGAGCCGGCGACAAGGCGGGCGAGCGTGCCTCGGCCCTTTGCCTTGCGGGTACTGACATTTTAAAGAGTTGTTGTGGCGATCAAAGTGGACTTCATTTTTTCTTTTTACACGATACATTACATTTGTACTCAATCATTTTACTACTACGACTTCAACTTCTCCCTCTCTAAGTATCAACACCACTGGAGTGACAAACCCGAGTGGTGAAAGCAAGAGGAATAAAAAACTCACAAGGGTTTAATACTGATGCAATTAAAACGGTTCTTAAAGATAAAATGTGAATGTATTTTTTCAAAGTTCAATACATTGAGAGAAATCATCATAAAATATATAGTTGTGTTTTGAGGTCATTGCAAAAGCTGACCTGAGAAAGTTAGCATTCTTTGAAAAAAATTTTATAATTACAAAAGAAATCATTATATGGCATGTCCAAATTCTTTGATAAACTGTCACATTTAATTATTTTTCATAAAGTTTCAATAAGTTATATTACTCCCAATGCTGTCAACAACAACGTATTCTCTCACTGCTATTTGACTGTCATGTATTTGAAAGCCCAAAATGCCACAAAAACTGTTAGTAAAACGTCACGTCAGGATTTCTGTCTTATACTTCTTCCATTAAAGAGTGGCCAGGCGGCATGTTTATGTTTATGGTCGGCCTCGAAGACGAGAATTTACGCCAGAGTCAAGTGGGGAGGCACCAGAAGAAGACAGTGGGCACATTTGGGCAGCTCCCAAACCTTAATAATAATGCCACGAACGAGTGTATGACCTCAAGAAAAGTTTTCCTCATCAACTCTTGCGGCTTATGTACTTGGAAGCAGAGTTTATTCAATCAGCAGTTTACATTGTCTCGGAGCTCTCGCTATTTGCTTTTGGCGAAGCGTCGTGTCATTACATGTCATTTGGAGATCTTTTATGGATTTATGCTTTTCGAGGATTATTTTATTAGGATGAATCACGGCGGCTCTCCACGAAGAGGCCTGTGTATACTTTATGCGGCCGACTGGGCACTGTTTGATCGGGTTGGCTTATTAGAATGACACGGCGAGGTCCGCTTGATCCCTATATCCAGAGGGCATCCAAGCTGAAGACCACCCAAAAGTCGTCTAGCTCTTGTCGTCATTAGGGTCTCCAGCCTAGCCTATCACAGCGCTTACCAAACCTTTACGTCCATTGCCACACTCAGATCTTTAGTCTTCAATGAACAGCTTGTTTTTGGAATTTTGAGGGCACATGGAAAACAGCATAAAATATCATTTGGTTTCATTCATATTAAATATCATTACACGTTGAGTAAACATTAGACAAATGGATGATAGATTGTAGATTGTTTTATCATAGTTTTTAAAATGTTACTAACTGGGGGGGAAAGTGTTGAATTTCCAAATGTTTAAATGATAACGACCGAAAGGACAGGTAGGGTTACTTCCAAATAATTTCTAAAAACATACGCTCCATTAATACCGTCTGTGATTTCTCCTTGGGCTCCTCTTCTAAACTGTAAAGACGTCACAAAGGGCTGACGTTCATAACGTGTGAAAGCCTGCCCTCTGGTGGACATGTAGCCATTTTGCAATACTACCGCCCGACAAGTGACAAAAACGTGAACGTTCGGCAAATACTTTTTTAATCTCTTAATGAATAGTGCAAAAAAATATATTCATGCACATACAGAATGTGCCCTGCGACGCTCGGTGCTATGAAGGGGACAATTGTGTAAAGTGAGGCTGCAGATGAAGTCTTCAAAGTTAGGTGAGAAGAACTTGGCCAGTAGGTGGCGACATCTAATGCATGCGGGAAGTCTGCCCCACAATTCACCACCCTGGTCCAGGTGTCGACAGCCCTGTTCAAATGCCAGACCATAATTTTGAAACTTTTATGTGGCCAAGAACATGTTCATTTCTCCTGATTGAAAAAAAAAAGAGATTGTGTGCCCCCTCCCTCCCTCTCGCCATTTTACCATTAAACTGTGTTTCTTTGTTTCTTTTGCAGTCATCTGTAGAGAACATTCATCAAATTGTTATTCTGAAACATTTCCAGGCATGTCTGTTTTTGTCTTAAGCGTTCCTTGTCTCATCTTAATAACTTCAAGAAATTGGAACCTTCATTCAAACGATGGGACTTTAAGTAGGCCAGGAGCCACGAGACCCCAGGGCTGAGGAGTCAAAGATCAGGTGACTGACTGACTGACTGACTGACTGACTGACTGACTGATGGAACGACACCTACACACACAGACAAATCTTCACCCAGGGCCTGATTATGGGGGGGGTCTGGGCCCTGGGGCCAGGAGTTTCCAAAGGTCCCCCCCCAACACTCCGAGGTGGTCCAGGGACCCTCTAATTGCCATCCCCTGTGCCCTAGGAGCTCTCTGATTGCCTCCCCGTCCTCCCGTGCCGATATCACCCTTCTTTCTGGGTTCTTGTCAGATGTGCCTTATAACTGTGTGCATAGTCATCAAATCCTAGAGGCCCTCTGACATTGCAATTGGCATCCGCATCAGTATCACTGTCTGCCCCATCCCCCGGCCACTGGCCCGGTCCAAAATACAACCCGGTATTTGGCTACATTTGAAATCAAATCATAAATTTAGCATGCACTTTAGAGAACTTTATATAAAAAAGGTTCCCTGATCCCCCCCCCCCCCCAATAAAGTTTAGTTTTTAGTCGCTTTGCGGTCTCTGTGACAGTTTGACGTGTCAAGAGAACACCTGAGAGTGTGACATTATCACATTCTGTACTTTTGATACGTACAGAGCTAGAAAAGCAGCAGTGCCTACATCTGGGTCCACATTAATCAGGACTGGAGCCAAATATGTCTTCCCATTTCGGACATCTACATTTTACATTGAATAATTTGTATAAAGTTTTTAGCAAAGTGTCTGTTGCTAACTGGATCACTGAGTTGATGTTCAGGACTGTACTCCAGGAAATCAGCAGGGCTGCAAATGATGTGGTTATAGCGCCCTCTATTGTCCAAGTAGTTCAAAGCAGGCAATTCGCAGTGAAAGACACATCAGGGAAAAACAAGGCGAATGTGTCATTAAAATGGTTTATTCCTTTTCCTAAACTCCAAATCTTGGATTGACTTGGCTGTCTCTCTATAAAGCCATTTACAGGTAGATTGTTTAAGAGAATAATATCTTTTTTTGTTTTGTACGTATTTATGAAAATAAAAGTTTATAAACGATTTTGTGAATCTATGATTCAATTTCTAATTGTGGGTTAGATTTTCAAACTTTAAATGTAAGACTTTTCAAATAACTGAGTATTAACAACAATACATTATAATATAACAACTAATAAGAGTTTTAAATCAGGCACAACTACATAGTTTTATCAAGAGACACACACACACGCACACACACACGCGCGCACACACAGGCACGCACGTACACACATTTATTTATTTTTTTTATTTTTATTTATTTGTATAGATAGATAGATAGATAGATAGATAGATAGATAGATAGATAGATAGATAGATAGATAGATAGATAGATAGATAGATAGATAGATAGATAGATAGATAGATAGATAGATAGATAGATAGATAGATAGATAGATAGATTTTCTTGTGAGGCTGTGATGTGTGCGTGCATGTGTATAAGTGTGCGTGTGTGTGTGTGTGTGTGTGCGTGCGTGCGTGCGTGCGTGCGTGTGTGTGTGTGTGTGTGTGTGTGTGTGTTAGGGGGGTATGAATTGAGTTGCTTTCGACCTTTCTTATCGTGGGGTCCGCGAAAGGGACACTTCCGGTTTACCCGGAAGTCAGCGTAATTCCCAAAGATGGCGGAGCAAGGTCCGATGGCCATAGCGATGCGGCTACGAAACCAGCTACAAACCGTCTACAAGCTGGACCCTCTAAGAAACGAGGTGAGCGGGATGTCCTTCACTGGGGTGATCGCGCGGAACGAGCCGCAGGTGGCCGATTTAAGCGTTTACAAAGCAGACACTTGCTCGTCTGTTGTCGCTGAGCTGATGGAAAGAGCGGAGAAGGTGGCGGAGATGAAGGAAGGAGATGCTGGGGGAGAGTGAGCATATCTTGTCTTATCAAGTCAAACCATCTGCGAAAGAACAAGCTCCGGTATGCTGCGTTGACCAGTTCCACACTCGGAAATGCGTGGCTTTTATCAGCTTTGGAGAATGTAAACACCTCCACGGAGCGCCTGCTGCTAACCGAGTACACGCGCTCATGTGGTCGGTCTGTCATAGGCTAGCCGCGCGTTCGCGGAGCTGTAAAAGTGAAACATTTTGTACTCGAGTTTCTTTCAATGACATGTTTTCATTCTGATGAGAAAATAAGTGCCCCTCCATCCCCTCTCACCCAAACAACAATGTGTGTGTGTGGTGGTGGTGGGGGGAGTCAGTAAATTGAATCTCATTCACTCCAAGAAACGCTTTGTGTCTCTGCTGCCATAATTAATAGTTATAGTTATAGTAGTAATGTGGTTATCCTGAAGCCTATCCCAACAGTTAGTGCAGTCGGCGGGAACACCCTGAACTGTTTGCCAGCCAATCACACGGCACAACCATCCGCATTCAAAGTCACACCTATGGGCCATTTGAACAATTCTCTTCCCAGTATTTTTTGAAGAAATTAAAACAAAAATTCCCCCCTGATTTTGATTTGTTGAATTCTTATCCGCGTTGTTGGGAGACTTTTTTTTTTTCCGGGGGGTTAATTGTTATTGTTTTATCCCAATACGTTTCATTGGCCGTCAATTACACACCAATTTTGGCTGTTTGGGGAGCCTGGTCTGGTCCCACTGAATATCAGGGGTCTCCAAATCCTGTCGATATTATCAATTTCAATTCATAAGTAGTATGGATGCCGGTATTGGTATGATGTGTTCAGTTGTGTGTGAGGTATATGTTCTGCAAATGAAACATTTGATGTCTGTGTCGTCAGGAGGAGGTGAAGTTAAAGATCAAGGACCTTAATGAACACATCGTGTGCTACCTTTGTGCCGGTTACTTCATCGACGCCACCACCATCACCGAATGTCTGCACACATGTGAGTACCCCAAATATTTTGTTGTTGGGAGTAACACTTATTCACTGAAATGACCTCCGAACTTAGAACTTTTAGAGGAACTAAATTGTTTTGTATTGTGCAACCAATATGGAGTTGTTGTTTTTCAGGCCAATGTCGGTATTTGGCTGAGGAAAATTCGATAACTGAGAACCGATTATTTTTCAAAACCAATATCTGATGAATGGAATAACTTCTCTTTAGGCTCCTTAACACTTAAACAATAAATATATGAATTACAGGTGAACATTTAACTGCTTTGAAATATTTTATTTTGGTGATAAATTCCACCAGGCAAAACACCTTCACGTGTGGCCCATTAATAGTATTAGCTAACATACAGGCAAAAATGTAACAGCGGAGGAGATAGAAAATGAGAATATCAATTCATTTAACAAAAAATAACACCACCGTTCCACCAGGGGCGCTAAAGTAATTTAATCAATTTATCACTTCGCCCTAAATGCAAAGGAAAACGCAAAAAATGGAACCAAAACTACAACTTAAATATTTAATGGATTTCTTTGAACTGTCAAAATGATCTTTCTGAAACATTTAGGTGGAACTGAGTCAAATAATGACCTTTGCCTTTTCTGTATCCTTTCCAGTTTGTAAAAGTTGTATCGTCAAGTACCTTCAAACCAGCAAATACTGTCCCATGTGCAACATCAAAATCCACGAGACGCAACCCCTGCTCAACCTCAAGCTGGACCGCGTCATGCAAGACATTGTCTACAAGCTGGTGCCCGGACTACAAGAAAGTACGTGGACTCCTTCGCATTGCAACTTCCGAAACGCGAGTACCCGACTGATTTCGCTTGTGTTTGACACAGGCGAAGACAAAAGAATAAAAGAGTTCTATCAGTCGCGGGGCTTGGAAAGGGTCATTCAGCCTGCGGGAGACGGTGAGTATGGCAAGAAAAATGAATGCAATTGCTTTGGAATGATTTTCATGATACTCACCCATCATGTGTTGTTTGTTCTAGATTGTGTGTCGGAAGCGTCAGGTTTACCGTACACCAGCTTCGACCACTCAAAGGCTCACTTTTACAGATATGACGAGCAGGTGTCGTTGTGTTTAGAACGGCTAAGGTGAGATCTGAGCTTTCAAAATGCATCAACAATTAATATTAGGGTGAATTATTATCTTTTTTTTTTTTTATTGTGTAGTTCGTCACTCGCAGGGAAAGATAAGACGAAACTTGCATTACAGGTCAGTCATGTGCACACACACAGACACACACACACACACACACACACACACACACACACACACACACACACACACACACACACACACACACACACACACACACACGCTCATTCTATATACATAGTGAAAATTATACACACTGCAGTTCAAAGCCTTTCTGGTTCTGAAGACATTTGATTTATTCAAACAATTTCCTGCGTGTATGCGCAGCAGAAGTTTGTGCGTTGTTCTGTGCGAGCGGAGGTGAGGCATCTACGCAAAGTGCTTTGTCATCGGCTTAATGTGGAAAAACATCAGGTTGGTGGCATGCGCTCCCTCACTTTCTGTCTATTATTTATCCATGATTTGTGATGATTATTATTGTTGTTATTATGTTTGTCATGCAGGTCCAGATGTTGTTCAACAACGAGTTTTTGCCCGATCACATGACCATGAAGCGCTTATGGTTATCACACTGGTTTGGAAAGGTGACATGACACATCCGTTTATTTGTACATCGACAGTAAATTAAATCTGAGGATGTGTGAGGGGGCGGAGGGGTGCTATCAAATAAAGAGATTTATAATTTACACAAAACTAATTTAAACTTAAAATGAAAATAAACAACATATAACAAATGAAAGTAAATGAAACAAAAAATAAAATTAAAAAAATCAATAAATAGTTGTAAAAATAATTTTAAATATTATTAATAAACCAACTATATCATACATTTAACTCAAAAAGAAAATAAATCAGATATACATTTTGATTAACACTCAAAATAAATTCAAAATAAAAATCATTGAAGTAAATAAAATACACAAAACGTCCATCCACCCATTCATTTTCTAAACCGCTTGTCTCCATGGGGGTCCCGAGCGTGCTGTAGTCTAACCCATCAGTCATTGGGGCAGTAGGCGAGGGACACCCTGAACCGGTGCCAGCCAATCGCAGGGCACACAGAAATGAACAAACATTCACACTCACACCTACGAGCAATTTGGAGTGCTCAGTAGTCCTACCAAGAATGTTTTTGGAATGTGGGAGGAAAACGGAGTTTCCGGAGGAAAGCCTTGCTGACACGGGGAGAACATGCAAACTCCACTCACGGAGGGCCGGAATCAAACCTGCATCCTCCTAACTGCGTGGCAGACGTGCTAACCAGTGCACCACCGTGCTGCTACACAAAATGGAATAACATAAAAAAACAAAACAACAAATTATTGAAATGACATAAAAATAAAATTGCCAGTACATAATTTAGCGAAATGCATCTACTGTACATTTTGAGTGTTTTCCATAACTTAGATTGAAAGGATGGGAGATGAAATATGTGAATATGAAATGTATTTCTCATGATATATGATTGTTTTGTGTGTCCAGGCGCAGCCACTAGTGCTTCACTACACCATCAAGGACAAACGTAGCAGATAGAACTGTTGGACTTTGGCCTTCTTTCCTTCCTTCGTTCCATTCTTCACCAACACAGCTGTACATATTTTGTATAATACATATTTCTATTTTAATAATAGTCTTTGTGTACATGAACTTATTTTCCCTCCTTTTTGTATTTTTGAAAATAAATTTAAAATATCAAACAAGTAACGGCTGGTCTCACTATTTCACTGCAAAACAAGAGGGAGACAGACATCCATCTTAAAACGTGTTGAAGGTTCCAACTGGCAAAACAGCAACAGTAGAGATAATGCAGTACCACCTTGTTTCCACCAGATAGCGACCTTGTTCTTTTTGCATCCGGAATTCAGCTCATATTACCGCATTTTAATAGTCTAAATGTTCTTGGATCGTTGAGCTCACCATGGCACACTATGCTACTTATACTTAATTTATACACACATAAAAGTGTCACATGGTCGTAAATAAACACTCTGTTAATGTCTTCTGTTACGCGGTGGTGCAAAATTAAATATTGGCCTTCCTCAAAACTGGACGCTGACAAACTGTTTTGTCTCGTCTCGTCTTGAGTGACAAACAAAATAAAGAAATATTTAATGAAGACCTCCGAGAAAATGCAGAATTGTTATCTGGACAACGCTGGATTAGGCAGATGTACTTAATCGAGTGACCAGTGAAAATACATGTTTTACTTGAAAGTAATTTTGCCATAATTCATTAACAACCTGGAGCTATTATTATTATTATTATTATTATTACATGTTGTAGTAACAGTAGTGAAATACACATGAAATAATATGAACAATAACACATTAAGGCACACAATATACACATTAAATGCACACCTTACAATCACAATAATAAATGCACCACAATATAGTGCATTTTTATTTTTCAAAAAAATCCCACTGAAATAATACACATAACACAAACACACACATGTTCACACACACACCCTTAGACACACTAGATAATGGTCAAAACAATACACACATACGCAATACTAAATAAAATTATGCAACTCAATCGTACACACACACACACACACACACACACACACAGACACACACACAATAATGTGCACACAAACACGTAATACATATATTAATGCAGAAACAAACGTGCATATTTGTATTACACACAATAACACACATACGTAGAAAATGTATCCATCTTGTATTATGATTATGATGATAATGTAAGTAGACTTTTAGCACTTGCTTGCATCCACTTGCCACCTACACCCCACCACCCCACCACCGCAACCCCTCCCCACCCTGTCGGGCCTTGGGTGGGTTGCTTGTTGTGAGTGGGCCTAATAAAATGGGGGTGGCCACTTGACCTTTGACCCCGTGTGATCACAGCCCATTACCTCCTTTGAGAGGTGGGAAACGTGCACACGGCCCGCACAACCGCACACATGCACATTTACATTGAGCCCCACTTCACTCACGTTTTTTTGACATTTATATTTAGGATTGCTGTCAAAAAGCTTTTATCGCCGAATATTGTCATGAAAATACTTTTGAAATTTGTTTTGAATGTGTTTTTGTTTATAGGTAAAACCAGAACCACTGACAACAACAACAACAACACAACAATCTAATTTTATTTTGTTTTGGGATTAAAAACAACACCAACAGCAACTACTGCTACTGCTACTTCTTCTACTACTACTACTACTACTACTACTACTACTACTACTACTACTACTACTACTTTTACAGATACATGCCTTTTGTTTGGTATGTTGTTTTTTTTTAGACAAAATGAATGGTGCCTTGTTTGTGTCGTTTCGAGGAATTGACATTGATATAATTTCAAATTGCAAAAATTGACTTTTTTGGGGTTGTTTTCTTTGAATAAAATATTTATTTTTAATCTCAAAATCAGAATTTACATGCTTTTTATCATTCCTGGATATATGGCCTGTGCACACTTTGTTCTGAGTTAAAAAAAAATGTCCATATTTCTTTTCTGTTTTGTTTTATTGCTAAATGGATTCCATTTACCTTTTGCTTTGTTTTTCCAGGTTAAAGGAAAAAATATTGTTTTCAGATGACTTTTTTTCTATTTGGTTTTCTTGCTTGTTGAATATATTTCAAATCACAACATTTATGGATACATGCTTTTTTGATTTTAAGATTAAAAAAAATTGTTAAAACCATAAGATTTTAATCTACTGTGTTTTTTATGTTTTTTAAAAATTGCATACTCTACATGGTTTTGTTGGAGATGTTGGTCTTTTGATGTACTAACAGATTTTTGTTGTAGTACTTTTGAAATCACAACATTATAGGATATGTTCTTTGTTTTGTCTATCTGTTCATCAGTTGTTCCTCTAAAAAAAAAAAAAAAAATTTTAATCGGCTTTTGACCCAAACGGCGTCATGGCGTGCCGCCGGTGCGTGCATGTTCTTCACGAGGCGTGTTGTCTTCACACGGGGTCCATTTGCTATTCATGGCTGCGCCCCTACCTTTCTCCCACCCGGCTTGGAAGGAGGCCAGATGCGTGGCAATGTTAGTGTGGTGCGTACATGGAGCGATCAATCAAGTGTCTCCTCTACGGAAAGATGCGTGGAAGCATATGGCGCAGGGGGCGGGAGAAAGCTGCGAGCTTCTTGTGTCAAGAGGACACAAAAAGAGAAGAAAAGGAAGAAAGCTCATAGTGACGTCATGACACAATCACACTTTAGTTGTTTTTTTTTGGGGGGGGCGTTAACCAGGCGTCTGTTTAACAATGTTTGTATAGCCCCCCCACACACATCCAATTAAACTTTTGTTGCTTATGTTTTTTTCTTTTTCCTCCTTAGAAAATGCATGATAGCATTTTAATATAAAATAACAGATACTATTGAAGTAATGAATCATATATAATAACAGTCTATATATATACATAAGTCTATATCTTGAAGCCCCGCAGAAATTATTTAACTCACCTATAGGTTCACAATGTATAATAATAATAATCCTAAAATAAAGCAGTTTGATTCACTGTGGAAATTGAACATTTTTACAGTAAGCTACATATCTTAGATTGAATATTGATTGCTATAAGTTCATCTCAATGTCAGTTTTGTAATTTATGATTAAAAAATAGATCACATTTTAAAATCGTGTTAAGCTTTTTGTCATTGCTGTTTTACAATGTTGTTGTCTATTAAAACATAATTACTGTGGACTGTTATGAAAAAATATCATTTCATGTCAATAATAATATTTACCAAGGTGATGTGAATTGCTGAAATTATACTTTATTTTTCAAAGTGAAACAAAAATAAATCGATTTTACTCAAAACTGTCTAAATCGATCAATCAAAAATGTCTTTTTTTGAAATATCATAGAGTCTTTATTTACACAGATGCGGATTAAATACATTAAAATTCTCGTGTTGAACTTCATATATATTTATATATTTACTGTATATGTACACAGGCTGCAGTGGCTCATCATCATCTTGGTAATGGCCTTTTAATAATGGCCTGCCACTTATCCAGACTGGAGTAAAAAAAAGCGATATGAGCTAATAAAATGTTTATTAAGAGAGTAAGTCCTCTTTAAAAGTCCCATAATAAATTAAATTGAAGGAAAGAAGAAGAAAAACACTTCTTTTTTGTCAATATCCGTGCAAAAGTTTGGGAAATAAAAAAATGCCCCTTTCTAAATATTTTCTGTTTGTAAAAAGCAAGATGTCAGTCGTCAACTTCGATCTCCTCGTCGTCCTCCGAGAACTCGTCGGTGGTCTGTCCGCGTGACGAGGAGGGCGACTGGGGGAAGATCCGGTGCGAGGAGGGGGTCCCCCTGGCCGGGGATCCGCCCGGAGAGCTCCCTTCGCCCCCTTCCCCTCCCGCGCTTCCTCGACCTCCCCCCGGAGCCTCGTCATTATTGTCCATGGCCACGAGCTTGTGGAGGGTCTGCGGCGTGATCTTCTTCAGTGACTCCACGTCCGCCTTCATCTCCTCCAGGTCGCGCTTGAGTTTGGCGCGCCGGTTTTGGAACCAGGTGATGACCTGCGCGTTGGACAGGCCCAGCTGGCCCGCGATCTGGTCCCGGTCAGCTGGGGACAAGTACTTCTGGTAGAGGAAGCGCTTTTCCAGCTCATAGATCTGATGGTTGGTGAAGGCCGTGCGGGACTTTCGCCGCTTTTTGGACGCCTGCCGCTGGCCGAACGCGTTCAGGTGTTCCCGACCTGCGAGCAAACGATGGTCTTAATAATAATAATAACAACAAGAATATTAATAATAATAGTTATTCCAAACACCAGGCTGCTGCATTTGCATTAAAAAGACTTTTTTCCGGAGCTAATATTTTGGTGCCAGCAATTTAATTTGATATAATATTTACGTAAGAAATGTCTTGTTTATTTCACGACTGAACATCAAAGATGATAACGAGATATCCCTCCCTATGTCCAGTCAAGTGCAATGGACTAAAATATGGTCATTTTATTGTCCCCCCTCCAAATGCGTAAATACACAGAGAAATTAACACATATAAAAATCATGATTCTTACGTCATGTTTTAGCTTCATATTTTGACTAATGGCACATTTATTAGTGGCAAATTTATGTCATGCTGTCACGCCACCAATGCGCAATTACGCACACATAATATTATATTCTGTAATTCATTTATTTTAATATCTACATAGACATATCATCTGTACTTTACATTTTGGGTAAATTAACATCTATCTATCTATCTATCTATCTATCTATCTATCTATCTATCTATCTATCTATCTATCTATCTATCTATCTATCTATCTATCTATCTATCTATCTATCTATCTATCTATCTATCTATGACATGATACACATTCCCCAAGAAATTGGCTTCTCAAACTATTTACATGCAATACAGGAGATCAACTTGTTTGGTGTACCTTCGGCCGCCTGTATGACGTTGACCTCGAGGCCCTTGAACGTCTTGCTGGCCAATTCCTCCAGGGCGCACAGCGGCGACGACGGCGTGCCGATGCCGTTCCGGGCGCCACTGGCGGCGGCCACCTTCTCCAGGACCCTCGGCCGAGTCGGACATACGCTGGACGCGACAGAAGAGGCGGCGGATTTCTTGACCGAGGGCTTACTGAGGATGTCCTCGATACTGAACGGCGTCAGTGGCTTGTTGGAGTTAGCCGGTGGCGGCAGCTGGTCCAGGGGTGGCCGCCTTCTGTCCTCGCCGGCGGACTGCAACACGGAGCCCGCCTTCATGTCTTTACTAGAGGTCATCGCCCGGAGGAAGAAGAAAATAAAAACAACAGGGAGAGGAGAAATAGTTTTCTATTTCATTCGCGAGGCAGCGTGGAGCGTCCACAAGTGGTTCCGGGGGAGTTGTGCTAAAAGTGTGTCCGCCTTTGCGCTCGCATATTCCGGCAGCGTTCATACGCTCGGGCCCCCCCCTCCTGCCCCCGTCAACAGTGCGCCTCTAGTCCGCGGAGCTCCATGCAAATGCTCGCCAAGTAGCGTCGGTCTTGCAGTTTGAAAAAAAAAAAAAGGACAAGTAGACGGAGGAGAAAGGGGGTGAAAGTGTCCCAAAGCAGGAGGAAGCAGAAGGTGACTGCTAACGAGTTGTTGTTGATTGGCCGAGGCTCAATTAGAGCGAGGCGACACCACTTCGCTGACCCTCCACCTCCTCCACCTCCCCCCAACGCCACAACCACCACAGTTGCGTCTTAAAGGGCCGCGCCCCAAAATACGCACTCCGAATCAGGGTTGAGAGGGGAGGAGTCTGATGTTGCTGCCGATGATGATGAGGATGATTATATGCTTCCAAATATTTACTCTTGCGCATTCTTGTACAGAAAGAAGTCCACTCACACAATAAATACATACCACAAAACACATGAGTTGCTAAGAAGACAAGTCGTGCGTAATTACGCACTGAAATGGACCCATTTGAGGTTTCTGCTGACAAAAAGGTACAATTAAGTAGGCCCAAAATTTTGCATCAATTAATTATGCAAAAATATTTATTAAAGAATAATAAATAACAAGAAGTTACAAGGTTAAAAAACGTAACTTCTCACTTCCACATTTTATTTATGAATGTAGTTTGACAATGTTTGATAAGTAATTGGCTATAGTTAAATAAGATGGGATGGTATCATGAAATGCTTGTTTTGATTATTATGATTTTTTTTAAAACAAACCATAAAAGACATACTCTATAAAGATACCACACACAGGTTATGTTTTGGTTACTTAGATCATGGTAGACATTTTTATAGCACTTTATTTGAATTATTATATTTTCAATATCCTTTAAGGATTCATGCTATTTGTATACAGTTTATTATTGATACGTTTTCAAATACATTTTAAATTGCACGAAAACAAGGCCAATATAACAAGTGTTATAGTTTGGTCTTATTGATATGTGATTTTTGCATATTAACAAATAACAATTAATAATGCTTGATCGGTTAGAGTCTATTTTAAATCATCAATATCGAGTGTTAACATTTATTAAAGACATACTGTATATTAAAGAACTGACTTTTAAAAATGTATTTATCTGTCTTTCAACGTGACTCCTATGTTAATCACACACCAACGATGTCCTGCAGCTAATTTTGTGGCGTGTCATCAATTGATGTACATCTAATATGAACCATTATATACTGAATAAAGTTTTGGATGAGATGTGCACGTGGAGGGAAATTTGTTTCTTTCAATGTTCAACCAAAAATAAGCCCAGGTGATGAAAAAAAGCTTCTTTAAAAAAAAAAAAAATCGTTCGCCAGCACGTGTATTTTACACTTTTGACGTGTCAGCATGTTTTTCCCCCCTTAGTGTGTTCGTGTGTGTTGTTTTTAAAGTGCACTCAGTGGTTGGCCATTTGCATGGCAGGAAGATGCGTGTTGTTACGTGCCAACATGACCATATGGTGACACAAGAAGCCATAAAACAGCAGGGATTTCTATTAAATCTGCCTTAGGGGTCTTTTTTTTTTAATTATCATTATTATTTAGGAAAGACGAGTGTACTTTATTAAACACAACAATTACTTTGATTTAAAGAAGGCACTTGTAACATTGAATTTGTAACATTGGAATATTTTATGGTAATACCGTTTTTTTAACGCCGCTATTTTTTATCGAGGAATAAAATCGTAAAATTAGATTTTTTGTTGTTGTTGCTTGAAGTTAAATCACTATCACTTGACCCCATCCATCATCAACTATTTTAATTAGATAACTCCCGTTCGACATTCTCGCTACATTCGCCGCCTGCCTACAACGAAGGAAAAAAAAAATGTAAAAAAAATACAAAGACGTGTGGGTCAAACGCTTGTGGTAATATTTATATTATATTAAAAAAAAAAACTACGATAAAAGGTACACCGCATAATTAAAAGTACAGTGAGTCATGCTGCAGCACCTAAAGGCAATTAGTCTCAACTAATTAAATGAGATGCTTTAAATAGGCTATTATGAATTCAAACATAATTTGTGTTTAAAATGGAGGGCTTATTGTGCATGAGCCACAGTGCAAGTTTTTTTTTTACACAGAACATCAATACGTTTTACAAACATACACATCTTAAGTCATAATTAAAGTCACATCCAATTCATTATAGGAATATATACTACGTAACAAAGAAAACGTATTTACTTCGATTTTAACACCTCCGAGGAAGACAAAACAAGAGCATTGTTTTCTTTATTTTATGTAAACCAGGGTTTTAAAATCGAGCAAATGTCTTTGCACATTACAATTCGGTCTATTTTTTTTTTTTTTGAAACAATATTTGTTATTTAATAATGCACACATTTTAAGTCATTTTATACACCAACAAAAAAGCAAATCCAATACAGGAGTTGCACTGAAAATGAAGATTGCTTTGCGACGGTTGAATGTACAGCAATACAGTTTTGTTTTATCCAGTGAAGGGAAAGCTGCAATTTAAATGACGATGAATATTTTGTCAGCGTGTGAGTGCATGGTGGGCTTGTGTGTGCACGGGCGCCTGCTCTGTAATGACAGAAAACTGTTGTAAACGCCTCCTGGAATCTGCTAGGAGCGGCGTTTGGGTCTCCTCGGATATGGCTTGCTTGTTGCTTCCTTAAGTTGTTGTCGAGTCGGCTTTCCGGGCAAACTATCACATAACGAGAGTCAAATGTGGCATTTACTCGTCACTTTTGTCTCAATTGATTTGAATTCAAATCAATAACGCACTAAGATAACTTTTAAGTCCTAAAACGTGACTTTCTGAGTGAACCTTCGACAGCTGTTCATCGGAGAAAGGGACATGCGTCTTTCCAAGCCGCCAACGAACGCATTCTTCTCGTGACAACAGCAGGTGTTTAGATAGTATGATCGGCGACGTTGGGAGGGGCGGTGACACGCCCTTCAATTGTCATTTGGTTGTCGCCGGGACATTCCGTGAATCCTTACCATCGTCCCCTCACTTAGTGCTTAGAAAACATAAAATAACACAATAACATAAAAATGCATCCTAATTGGAAATGTAATTAGATTCCAACGGTTAATAATAAAGACAGACAAAATTTTACGGGTCTTCAAAAAAAATTATAAAATTATTTAAAATTTTACATCTCACAATAACGAGCTTGCCAGCTAGATTATTTACAAATGTTAATATACATACAATATGATAGTAGCATTTATAGCATCATTTTTTTTAATTTATTAATTTTATAACTTCAAACAAAATATATTTTCACAAAACTGGTAGAATACTGCCAATGCTCCACAGACACAGAAAAAAACACTGTCCTTTGATATTTAAATGTTACAAAAATCCATCTGAATTTGGATGGATTTTTTAAAATGCTTAAAATAAACTAGAAAAAGTGCAGCAAAAATCCAATGAAAATGAAAGTGATAAAAAAATACCAAAATAAATATAAACAAAAAATAAAAAATAAAAATACAAAAGCAGTCTAGTTTTCGAATTAAAAACATAAAACCTACAATTACAGTGGTGAAACAGTAACAACATTAAAAATGTGTGTTTCAAGGCTGGAAGTTATTATTTTTTTCTTATGAAAATGTTATTTTAATAATCTATTCCACTGGATGAAAGTGCACATGATAGTCAAATCCAACTGGTTAACTTTGCATTGCTTGTACTGCTGTGCATTAACAGTCAGAATTATTCTATTGTGATTTCACAAATCAGTGAAACAGACAGATTTTCCTCCCCTGTTTTGGTATCATATGCGTCGTTCTGTTTTTTGTTGGCCTCCATTCAGGACTATTAAGGCCTATCTTTTCATGTCACTGGCCATATCTTGGCAAA
Source organism: Syngnathus leptorhynchus (assembly GCF_054491065.1). Taxonomy (NCBI): domain Eukaryota; kingdom Metazoa; phylum Chordata; class Actinopteri; order Syngnathiformes; family Syngnathidae; genus Syngnathus; species Syngnathus leptorhynchus. Next base: position 8,345,598 of record NC_141196.1, read on the forward strand.
TGAAGACAAATGTTGGTGTGAGAAGGCCGCGTTCCAGGAGATCCTTGGACAAATTAATCACTGCAATTCTATCCTCCGGCACTGGGGCAGTGCCCCCGCTTCTCCTGCGGTCCCCGATGCAACGTTGCTCGGGGTAATGAGGCCGGCGCGATGAGCGAGCCGAGTCTTCCGAGAGATGCCGTGACGCCTCGACCTTGGAGATTCGCCTTCTCCCAGGCATGCATCGGGTCCTCCTCACCCCACTTGGCATCAGGATTTCATTACGACACTCAGTCCACTCTATCACCACCTCCAATGCATATTCCCCCCACCCTCTATCTTTTTGCTCCACTTTGCTCTCAAACCAAATGAGGAAATGGCTTGTTTGTTCAATGACAGTCTCTGAGTTTGGGCTGTAAAGATAAATGATCTCAAGTATTAAGGTTTAACATGTTGACGAAACCCACCTGATCTGTTGGACTCATGAACCCCCCCACTCCTTTTTTTCCCCCCAAAAAATCCAACTGTGTGTGTGTGTGTGTGTGGGGGGGGGGATGCTTAAAGACTGTGTTGCCTTGTTGGCCGGACATTCTTCTGTGGTACAGAGTGGTATAGTCCTATAACTGCGACGGACAAAAGTCCTGTGGAAGCAAAAATTTTCGAAAAGACACGATTAATTGACTTCAAGCTTTAAATGTTGATATTGAGTTGTAAAGTCAGTCCACTGAATCAGTTCAATCCCTATATGGTCCATCGATTTAAACGGACCCCATTTGAGACAGCATCAGTGGATAAACTTGTGTTTTTCCCGTAAAGCTAGAAAAGAACAAGAGAGAGAAACTATTGGTGTTGCACTTTGCCAGCAGTCAACTGTTTTGTTTTTCAACTTAAATGTCACTAAATCTGTTGAAAAAAAATAAAACACTGATGTTTTGCGTTTTGTTCTTAGTTGTAATAAATGTGAATGTGAATCCAACCATGACTTGAAAAACAAAATAGGTAGGTATCGAACAAAAAAGTTTTGACATTCAGTTACACACCTAAGAAAATATACTAAATCCATGAATGTTTTACTCATAGTTTCTACCATTTCTAATACTTTTAATGGAACATGGAAATAGCATTAAAAACACATGTGAGAAACATAAATATCAGGAGTGTGAAAACGGCAAGAAAAGGTCTTTTGGCCAGATCCCGGCCATAACTTACACTGTCACTGGAGTTCGTAAATATTAAGAGTGGACTCTCAATCCAAGGAGACAATCCCCTATGGAGTCCATGAAGTTTTATTTTTCTTTCCTGGGTTAAACATCAGCACGAGGACAGTACGTGATGGAAAATTGTTTTGTATTTTGAGCTGAAGGGGATTTTGCCGAGCGTTAGCTCTTTTGCTAATTAATGACAATGGATGTTGCAATAATCAGTCAGCTGTGAGGCCAATTATCAGATACAAATGAGGACTGATCATCTTCCCATGCAACATTAAATCACATATATGCATTATCCCTGCTAACGTTTACCATCTAGCGATGGGTCATTTAAAATAAACTGTAAAAATGACCAGTCTAAAAAGAAATGTGGTATATTAGATGACATCAACACTAAGGTTGAAGCCCATGTAAAGAGTTAAGGTACACAATGATTATGCAATGAGACATTTGGACTTTTAACCTGCATTTTTAATGGATGCTTCACTTGGGAAATATCAGTGTCCCGGTTGCGAGTTGAGACCATCTGAGAGGCTTTTAGGGATTTTGTAGCTCCAGAGGTCTTCTCTTGAGGATTGGTTTTTTTTCTGGCGACTAGAGATTTTTGAGCAGGGTGGGTCCTTATACGCTTCTTCCAAGTTAGGGGTGATTGCAGAGGCCGTGACCAAAAGAGACCTGGATCTATTTATCAACCTGGGCTTGATCCAGAGACCCATTCCCCTGGAAATTGTCTTCCACAGGTATTCACCAATAGATTAGGGTTTCTTTCTGAAGGTCTAAGATAATTGTTGAGTTGAGTTGTCTGAGATGTTTTCTCCAATAGCGATCTGGTTTGTTGCATAGGCCCGAGAAAGTACAGTTGGGTGAGGTCCAGACGTCTGATGTTCTCAATTAGGAACCGTGACTTCAAGTGGCATTATGAGTTTATACTATCGTGAAACTGGCTTAGTTTTAGATGCTTCTGTAGGTAATTAGCTCTATTCCAAAGAGCAGAGTGATTAGAGTTTGTCCTGGTGGTGTCTTCCCAGGGAGTTAGCTTTGGTTCTAGATGACATCACAAGTGGAGTTAGGGTAAATTCCAGAGTCTTGCACTCTCGGAATTAGCATTTCTTCGAAAGGCCTGGGCAAACTGAGCCGACCTTGTACTGGAGGATTGCTCTCACTGATTTAGTATGACTTCCAGAGGTCTCCAGGAATAGATTTAGTGGTGGTTCCCAAGGTCTGCTCTATTAGGGTTGCACTAGTTTTAATTGCAATTCCCAATGGACTGAGGACTAACTCTACAGCTTCTGTAGAAGCTAGCTGTGTCTGCTTTCACTACCTTTGTGGAGTTAGCATAACTTAGCTTCAAGAGTTTTCGTTTGTTGCAAAGACGTGAGCAAAATGAGTTGGCCAGGTCTGAGGGCCTTTTTTTTTTCTTCTTCTATAGAGCCAGAAGTAGTGAAGTACAGAAACCTTAGTGAGCTCCGGCAGATGTTAGTTAGTTTTAAAGGGCTTATTGAGTGAGCTGTCTTTGAGATATTGGGATTCTGTCTCAGCCTTTCCAAAGGTTGCTCACTTATGTATTCGGGCAGATTCATGTCACCTGTTGGGAAAAGTCATGGACCGTCCTCACATAGACTTGAGTGTCAAGTCTGAGCAGGAGCTTCAAGTGGGAGCTATATTAACTGAATGTGTGTTGCTGGACACTCAATTTCCAAAGACACTTATTGACTTAAAAAAAAACACACAAGGAAAGAAGGAAAAAGCATTTGAACACACAATTTAATCTAGTGTCTCGCAGCGGCTCTCTAGTGACCGCGTTGGCCGTAAGCAGCAGGAGATGAAACGAAATGGAGATTATCGGGACAAAAAGAACTCCCAGCTTGTCACGGGGATGCAGAGTGTATTGTACATCCGCATGTATTGAACACAAACCTGTCACTGTGTGTGACAGCCCCATTCATCACGCACAAAGCCAAACCTGTCAGGGGCATAAAGCGCTCTATCCGGGCCGCCTCCCCTTCCCCCGTTTTCTAAGTGACAGCACAGAAATGAACACCCGCGTACGTATTCAAATGATTTGTTTTCCTGCCTCCCACTGAAGCCAATTTCCAGAGGCTAATAAACCCGACAAATATTTCACGTCTGGAGAGGCGCAGGCTTTTTTTCGCCCGAGCATCATGAAGTCCCGTGGGTGGTTGCCATGGGAGACGGCGAATCTGTAATTTAATTTCAACCGCGGCAGGATTCTCCACTAAATGATTTCTCCCAGGCGGAGCTGCAAAGGAGGGAAAACATCTCGAAAATCAGCGCCACACGGGCGATGTTCAGCGATCGAAATTATGACCAGTTGAGGAGGAGGACTTCCATTGTAGCACAATGTTATTTAATTGCAGAACTACTAATCAGAACCAAAACCATTGTTTGGTCCATTGGTCACTGCTACATAATCACTTGAATATTTTCTTTTTAGGAAATATCCAACATCAATAGCTTGTCTGCTTTTTAGGGTATAAAGGATGCAGACAAGCGCAACAGACACAATTTAACGAGTGTAAATTATTTACACTATAAAAAGACCAATGGCATTTGTTATTGCTTTGGCTCCACCTGGAGAGCCCAGGAGGGGTTGTGAAAATGCAGCTGGAAGTCACGTTTGCACCAAGCTAGCTTTTTTTACTTTATGCTGCTCTGATATTCACGTTGTAAGATTTCAAGTAAGTTTCACTGTGCTAGCAAAAGCAAGCTATTTAGAAAGTAGTAAATGAATGTGTTGAGAAAATAGTCTAAGTGTGTGGAGTTACTAGTACTGGAGTTACTTTGTTTAGCATGTTAAAAAATCAAGGTAAGTAGACGCTAAGGCCCGAAAAGTTTGATTTCCGAACTGTTACTAATAGTATTTATTGGAAGAATTAGCGCAAATGATCAAACCTGCATGCGTGTCTTCTCGGCCGCCTGCTTGTTTGTGTTTCCTGAGTCAGCAAGAGGCTCAGTAATTACCCACACATCCAGACACAGACGCGCTCAGCCGCTCTGACAGGCCCGAGCATCATTTCCCGAGTGTTCCCCACCGGCGCACCGCCGCAATAATGGCGCTCAACAGGCCCATCAGCTTGATCCACATCACACTCTCGCACAATTGCAAGCGCCTAACCTATTTACGCAATAAACAACCTCAGTTGGCTAATAAAACGGCGCGTTTCTGTGTGAGGCTGGAATTCAATCATGAGCCGTCTTACATGAAGGCAATATCGGGTGAAGAAATGTTGCTCTTTGATGAACATAATGAGGGTTTTCCATTAGGAACTCATAAAGAATGAGTCAACTCAACAGTGTTCAGCTCTGCTTTGTGTTTGTGTATATATATATATATATATATATATGTCACATATATATATCACATATATATATATATATATATGTATATATGTATATATGTATATAAGGTGCAAGTAAATATTCAGTCCAATATTAACTTCTAAAGTGTGGACATGATAACGTATCTGCGTCGTCGGCGTTGGGCGTGATATATATATATATATATATATATATGTGTGATCCCTCGCTACTTCACGTTTCGTTTATCGCGGCTTCAGTACATCGTGGATTTTTTTTCCAAATTAAAAACACATTTAAAAGTCAAAATAAAGCTTCTAAATTGAGGATACATGTGTCTAACCTTTAGGACAAATGTTCGTTTACATTCCTTTAGAAGTCCGTTTTCGCGTGTTAGCACGATTGCGAATCAGTAATTGGCTGGCAACATTATTTTTAAACACTGCATGACTAAAAGTTCCGAAAGCAAACATGGCATCTTTCAAATGCGCTCCACAACTGGGAGTGGGCTCATTCGTAAGTCAGTGCACTATTCCCCGGTGTAAACCCTTGCCCCCCCCTCATCCTTTACTTTTAATTAACCTCGGAAAGATACTGTTGTTGTAGTTTCCTGTGTCTGTGGCGGCAAGGTTAATGATTTCTTTGGTCCGGTGAGACGAGAGGGAGGAACAGATCAATGCACCTCAATTCCCAGCAACGCATGTTCCGTCTCACTTGCCGGACCACGGTGAAAGCAGCGAAGGGGCGACACTGATTGCTAGGGGTGGACTCGGACCCCCTCCATCCACCACTCATGAAGCATTCAGCGCCCTGGAATTAAAAGAATATTCGGAACAATTTAGCGTGAACTCTTACAAAAAAGTTGATTAATTCTGAATGCAGTCACATGCTCAGTAATAACAGGGTGTGCATACTTGTGCAACTACATGACCTCAGTTCTTGATTTTTTTGTTCTTAGTCACATTGAAACATTATCACATTGAAATGATTTCTTTTGACCTCACTTTCGCTTAAAAGTCAGATCGGTAACATTATTTAATAGTAATCTAAGAGCGTTCATTGAAATGGCGGCCAAACGACATTTCGTTATAGGAATCATTTTCATAGGAATACACTTAGAGAGCAACAATTTAGCCCCAAATTGACCATTGACACCATCATGTTTCAAATCCTTGACAATCCCTTAAGCAAGTGACCAGCAGCCCTTTTTAATATCGAACAAAAGAGGTTTAAGGTTTTGTTTACACGTTTACATGCTCAGTGAAGGATCATTGACTTCATGTCAGCGTGGCTGTTTATTTTTAAACCATATTGATCCCAGAGGTCGTAATGACCCCCTTTGGGATTAGTACCAATTAAAAAGTCACATTGATAAAGGAGTCGCAATGCTGCTGCTGCCGCTGCTTGGATATTAGCTCTGCATTGCACACTAATTAGTCCAGAGGCTTTTTAAAAAAGAAATTTTGATTTGCATGATGACACTGGGGAAAAAAAAATCCTATTCTCGTGCTTTTGCTGCTGCAGACACATGATGCAATTAATAAAATCGTGTGACATCACAAAAACAAACTTAAAAACTGACTGGATGTGTACATTTAAAATGTTTAGAGAAGACCGATTTACGTTCCCCTGCAAGGTTGTGAGCGCATTTTGGGTTCATCCAACAATTTTTGTGAGTCGTGTTTGAGTTTTAAACTTTCTTGTCGTAACGGTCCCCGGAGGAAATCGGATGATGGATCGGCTAAAGCAGGAGAACCGAAGCGGCCTTCTGACCAAATTGCGAGAGTGCCCCGTTGTATCGGTCTCAGCGCGCGGCTACTTTTCCCCACTTAGAAAAAAAACCTTCCACACGGATGCGAAACCTGTCTGTGCCTTCAGGATGGATGGAGAACAGAGCTCAGAGGGAACATCAAGCCGATGCACATAATCGGAGCCGGGCCGTGTCCGCCTGTTGCGCCGCCATCCTGTGGAACATCAAAACTCTGACGACCGCTGGGAGCAATCGGGTCTGCGCTGGCGGATGCGGATCGGCCACGGCTCTGAGACGACCCCTCGCTGGGATACGTTCACATCTTGACGTCTCTATCAGCGGAAAATTTAGCCCTCCCTCCTCCGAGCGCTGGCAGCCATGATGCATAAATCGCTGCACGCCAGGGGGATGACATCACGGGACATTGGTAGGGATATCTAAGCAGGGACCGGGATTTTCTTTTTTTCACAAAGTTAACAGAGATAAATGAAGCTCCTCTTGGTTATGTCCCTATCCATGAGAACCTCTCCTGGCTCATGTCCTCAGCTTTTAAGCCCACCCCCCATCTTTAATTCACTGTTGCTTTTGTTACCGTCAAACTTTTGTTTGCACTTGGAGCAGAAAAGTCAGAACGCAGATGATACCTGAGTAGCCTCATTTCACATGATCAATAAATCTGCGCGATTGTCAGCCACCGCTTGTACGATGCTAAACAAAGCTTGGTGATTTATGAACAAACGTAAAAGGAGAAAGGTTGCTGTTTGCTGCAGAGTGAAGACAAATAGGCTTTTGCCAAAGAGCAGTGGCGACGAAATAAGTGAAGAGCCACAACCAAAACGAGCCAGAAGCAGCGGTGGGTGACAACAACGCCTTGCCACAATCCAAGAAGCCTACTCGGTAAGCGCGGAAGGAAAAAAATAAGAGGTCCATAAACCCATCCGACTTTTGGCCAACTACTGACTTTCTCTTAATCGCGATTCTCAATCATGTGTACTAAAACCGAAATAGACTAAAGTCATTGCTGTGCTGGCAGGAAACATGTTTTTGCAATGCTCCAGCAGACACATTTTTGCCAAGGATCTTCTTTAAACTTTCAAAAGCAACAACAACTTTTTAAGGGAGTCTGGCACAACATAGGTCCAAGGTCAAAAAGGTAAAATCAGGGGTAAATCAAGTTTCCACTAAACTTTGCGTCAGAGAAGAAGCCATTAAAAGATCTCTGCTGTTGTTAGCTTTGCAATATGAGGCTTCAGTTAACTCATTAGTTAATCTGGGAATAACCAAACTGCGCCAATCACACAGTTTTATATTGGAGCAACTACGGGCCTCTTTTACAAAGCTACGATCAGAAAATTACCTTTGAGACGACGACGGTGAAAGTGACTTTAGCACGAATCACCAAAACAGGTGTACGCAGGAGGCTTTGGTTCTGATTGTGAAGGTCTGCACTTTAGCCATTCCAGTTTCTCATTCTTGGAACCCTTTTGATCGTCAATGATTTCTGATTCAAGAGGCCGGGCTCAGACTCGAGTGATTTCCCTCGTTTTTCTTTAACTCCAATGACGGTAACGTTTGGAGTGTCACCACGAGAAGGAACGCGTATTTTAATCCGAAAGAACAATTTAGCACAGCTCGTATCCAAAGTGCTCTTATGAGGGGCTGACTGACAAGGAGAAACTGATACGAGAGAGAAAATCTGGTTTTGCTTTCGCCGCTCGTTTCTTCTGGCCCGTGAAAAGCCAATAAATCCAACATCCAGAGCTATTAGATTGACAGAGCTGCGCGCTGTTTGATGTTCATGCGCATGAGATCAGCCCCCGGGCATTCCAGGGGCCAAATGCAGTTGAACTGTCATCGACACGCCTACGATTTTGGCCATCAGCGGCGTGCATGTCAATTATCCACGCCTCAAACAATCCTACGCTAGAGATAATTCTTATCTGTTCAACCTTTTCACCTGAGCCTAGACACGGCGCGGCTGCAGTATCTACATGGTGATGAAACCGTCCAGGTTGCCTTGCGCGGCCTCTCACGTTGTCATGGGCCCCCTCACTGAAAGATGAATCTTGATTTCTTCCTCAACTCTCAGCCTTGCTTTTTAGACAAAAGCATTCAGTGATGGAAAAAGAACGGTCTGTGTTCAAAGCCCAAAAAAAATGTCTTGTCCCTCAACGCCAAATCCAACTTGGATGGCAGTCATGATAGTTAAACTGCACTCTAAAGTGCATCCTACATTTTTTAGAGCACTTTGACCTACACACACTATGAATCAACGATTAGGTGATTAAAATATCTGTGCGATCTGATTTCCGTAGATACCATCGTAAATGTACATTTAATGCCTTGCACAAATGACAAACTGATTAGCTTGAAATTCCACAATGGGAACATCAATATTTTATGACTCTGGACATCGAAGCATAGACGTTATTTTCTGTTGCTTTTACTGAATATCCATCTATAGTCAGCCATGGTGATTTCCGCACATGGAGAATAAGGCGAGGTAGCGGGTGAGCGAAAGCCATGTTGACAAGATGGTGCTAAGTGGATATGAGTTATGGGCAGTTGGGCGATGTGTTTGTTGAACCATCTGGTAGCGACGCCCTCTGTTTTGTGATGGAGTGCCTGTGGAAGGAAGGAGTCCAGTTCCAGTCTTGAAGCCCGTATAAATGCACAATGTCCACGGCACAAGGTCAAAGCATTAAATGATAACTCCTAGGCCAAGAGATATCACTGTGACTGGCTTATCGCTCAACACAAATATTTTGTGGAAATTACATTGATTGCTGCCGTGCTTAAAACATTTCCTGTTTTAGGACAAGCGTGATTAGGGATGGGCAGTTGATGTGATTTCTCAGATTGATTTGACGATGGGAACGGTTGGACACTTGATCCACGGTGATTAACTTAGATTAGCTAACAGAGTTCTGCTCATATGGCGGCAACGTAACCTGAATTTGTAGAAAAGTCGGAACGGGGTGTTCCATAGCCATCACAAATATGCAGCACGCTAATCAAAGTACTACATTACCGAAAATATTTGTAGGAAAAAGCACACGTGCCTCCTTGTGCCACTTGACAATGTATTCTTACGCAGCTGTACAAGCTAGTTTATCGCACGATGTTTGTAACCTCCATTGTTCACCGTTCCTAACCGCAGAGTCATAATTACATAAAAATCTTGGTATGAGAAATAAATATATCCAAAACCGGCGAGTCCAGTAACTGAGCCGTACGTATCGCGATACTGCGCACCGTTCGTAACTTAGAAACATATCGGCACACATTTGCATTTTCCGCAGAAATAGGCTCTTCTTGTTCAAATGCTGGCATAAAGTCATCTTTTGTAGCAGCAAATGTCACATTTTAACCTCTGTGTCATGAATTATTGAGCCGCTTTTCTTCCCCCTGGTAGAGGTTGAGATGATGTGGTCTTATTATTCTTTATTGCAAACGTGTTTGTGGTTCTTTATGTACCAGTTTGACTTAACAGCTCTCCAAAGCCACATTTTACTGACGTTACTGAACGGAAACCGCACTTAGATGAAATATTGCTTGCTAAAGTGATGCCATTTTGGGGTCTTCGGTAGCTGTGAGTGCTTCTAAAAGTAAAAGCCGTTACATGCAGTGTGAGAGAGAAAGCGGCGTATTACCGTCAGAAAATCGACTCTGGCTAAGACCGAGTGTGTGGATCAATAAAAATCATCAAGACGGCAGTTGAAAAATCCCGATTCGTGCCCGGCCACCTCATTTCATCTCTCACCTCCTCCGTCTGGGAGAAATGTCAAGAGAACAATAAATGTATAAAAAGGTCAGCAGCGTACTAACAGACCCTTCCGAGATTTCATTACGTGCGCTGCCGGCTGTGGCGGCGGCGTTTGGGCAGCCGCGCTGACATTTGGTTTGTTTTTACACCGTGTCGAGTCTCGCACACTTGTAGCTCCTATTAATGTCACAGGCAAAGATCTCGAGGGCAGCGTGCTGGAGTTGACGACTACCGTGAGGGGGGAAACGACCAAACGGCGCAGTGACTCACATCTCACGCCTGCCATCGACAATGGAATCAATAAGTGAAGAAAAGTAGTTAAAGTTGGAGGAAACATTTTTGCTGACTTTTAGCTTTTGTCCTAGAATGTATGTTGAAAAAAGAACATTTAACTGCATTGACATGATTGATTCAAAAATGAACTATGAATCTTTATTTTTTTAATACTATTTTAAGGTGTGGCAGAATCTCCCTGAATATTCTGAACTCCTGTTTTATGTCAGTATCATTGTCTTGAAGAGAATACAATTTTCATTTACATTTTTCATAGCTGACATCCGATTCTTCTTCGACACAATCTAGTCGAGACTGACCAAACAGTGCCTCTGCTGATTGTAGCCAGCAATTACACTCCATTTTAACAGGTACATTGGATAGCTTTGCTAGATGGCACGTTTCATTGGTTTTCAAAATTTTAGCAGCTGTGGCGTAAATTCAACGCAAGATCTGAGTTGATTTTCATTCATGTACACTACACTAAGATGAATTTGTCAACCGGATTGGGATTGATAATAATTGTAGTATTCTAATTGTTATCTAATGTTAGTTTGATATCTTTTGGTCATTCGATTTAATGAACATTTAATTATTATTATTAGTAGCGGTAATATTAAAAATAATAATTAATAATAATAATATTTATAAAAGAATTTGAAAGGATACCACACTGCTGATGCCATACTATTTCATGTCTGGCAACAATTTCCTGAATAAAGTTTAGTTAAGTCAGAAATCACAATAATAATATTTTTTGCAGTATTTTTTGAGAGGGGGTTATTTTATTGTAATTAACTGTAACTATAAACAGTAAAATATATTTCTCCTTCATATTTACTTTCATATTTATAATTTTTTCAGTGCAGACTTAGATTTATTTAAGCTTTTTTCAGCTGGGAGAATGAAAGTCTACATAACATTTAAATCCTATATCAGGTTTTGAAGTTGGTCATTCTGTAAATTAGACAAACACAATACAAGTATAGTTAAATGCATAACGCTAATGTTAAAAATGTGTTCTCTCATAGCAGGATGATTTTTACATGACTCTAATTAGACATTCACTTTTGTGTTGAGAACTGCTTGCTATAATTTAAAATGAGGAACATGAGGGTGAGTCCACTCAAGGTTCAGGGACTGTTAACTACAGCGAAAGCCATCAGACACACATTTGAAGAGGGTAACGCTAACAAATCAGACAACTTCATATGACTGGATCCATGTGCGTGAAAGGAGAAAAGCAATTCATCACCTCCGCCATATGAAGACATCAAACTTGAAGAATCGGGGTCTGACTGCCGTGCCGGTTTGGCGGCTCTTATGATACAACAACAACCAAAAAAGAACGCTCGTTCAATCCCTTTGAGTTCGTCACGCCTCATAAATTACGATCAAGTTATGTTTTCACATGAAGCCCTAAAACAGTAGGATTTTATCCGTTTGCAAGTAGATCTGGTCATGCGGCCACGGCGGCGCAGGTTAATAAAGTTTGGGCCGCGCCGTGTAAATTGTCAATTTGCCTCAGGTCGAGGGGGGAAAAGAAAACAACGGCCGGGTGACTCCATTGACACTCCTTGCAGGGTCAGAGGTTAATGAATGATTATTTCTCTCTCCCAGCAGGCGTTGTCTGCTCTCCCGTGGCCGGCCTGCTGAAAGAAAGTCAATTTAGGCCCAGATAAATCCCAAGGAGATAATTTGCTGTGATTTAATCAGCACTGAAGTGATTGCGGTGGACAAGGCAAACATAACCAAGAGGAATTGGTTTATTGATCTCCTTGATCGCCACGCTTACTCACTGAAAATTTAGAGGGTGTTAATCTATAGAGAGCGGCTTAATGGCCACCGGTTATGACGCTTTACCAGTCGACCTCTATGAAACATTAAAGGAACGGTGTTTTGATCTTTCAATGTAATTCATTCCAAAAGCTGCTTTTCATTTCAATCATGTGGTAGACAAATGTGAGTGACCTCTGTTGGGACATGGCAAAAGTTGCAACTTTGATTTATTGGGTTCTTGATAGGCAAATGCTATACGTATGTGCATCAGAAGTGCTGTAACTCCTTAAGTAACAAATCCAAAATGGTATATCTAGAAGGCCTGTGTTCAAGGAGCTGTATTCAAATACGTGGACTAGATAAGTAGTGCAAAGTGTTGCCATTGTCAAGGCGTTGCTTTGAAACCAATTATTGGTGCGAAATGTGTCTATTCACGCGACCTAACCTCAACGACTCCCGCTGACTCCTGACCCGCAAACCCGGGCTGGCTGGGCCAAATGAGAGAAGAGGGAGAGTTCAGCATAGATTTGATTTCACGTGGGGACCAGGTGCGGGCTTTGTACTTGCCACGAACCAAGCCGGTGCTCCGGAAATGGCATCTACTGCATCTATAATTGTCACAGTAGGCGGCGTGATATTGGATTAAGCTTACATCACATAGTATCAATTTATTCAGCTTGATGTGAATTTTTTTTTGAAGTATCCTAGTCGTCAATGATACCACAGATTGGCTGTTATCTGAGCCCTAAGCAACTGCGATGTCATTTTCGATAGACAGCAAGTAGCAACATTTTTCAAGCAAGTCTCTACATTTGAATATCTCCAAAATAACCCAATTTGATAGTCCATGAAATTTTACCAGAGAGTTTTTGAAAAACCTTGACAACTAACCTAAATGTCATGATCAATCGTTGACTCATTATTACTATGATGGTTTTTATGTGGCCGACCCGATGATGTGCGAGGCCGGCGTCTGCTTACTAAATCATCGATGAGATCAGCGGATCACGGCGCAAGCCCAAATGGCTCGGGCTTTCATTTCTCACGTCGGTGCTGGACAGTCGTCCTCTGGGTTAATGGTTCACCGAAGACCTGAATCGGAGCCAGATGAAAGACACCAAAAGGGCCCTCATTTTTCCCCATTAATCATCCTTGTTTTCTTTGCGTTGATCTTTTCACCCTGTTTTTAAGTACCTGTCCCTTTTCCAGAAAGGGGCTCGTCCAAGGGGCCAACTGGAGGCCTGTCTGATATCCGCCCCCCCCCACCCTCATGTCCTCCCCCAGAGTAGTAGTCCCAGGAGCGCAGAATCAGGCCCCCGGGTTTAATGGGTTTTGTAATGGCAAATTATACCGTGTTACAAGGGTAAGATTAATTGAAGGGCGCTTTCGGGCCGTTGCACGGACGACGGGGTAATACGAGAGCTCGGCGACGTATTGAAAAACGGAGGCGGCTGTCTGGTCAGGCAAAGGCATCTGAGACTCCTGACCTCTCGTGACGTTTAACCAATGCTTGTGTTTTGGTTACCCCGAGGGTGCCGTCTGACTCAAAAAAAATGTCGTTTGTAAAATTAACCAATTGTTTTGTCCGATTTTTCAACACCGCTATCATTCCTGCGCTAATTGACTGTTGAGAGGCTGTGGAACTCGCACACAGAAAATTCGGGTTGTTACTGTAAGACATTTGAATGAAGTATGCTTGAGGGGGGGTCGGGTTGTAGTCAGAACGTAAGGGAACAAAAGTAGAATGGACGACGCATTCGTACAAGACACTTTATATGGAAGCTCCCATGAAATTAGAGTTGAGAAAAATAGTGGCAGGAACGTTTATTTACCTTATATGTACGTTTTGTGAATGAATTACAATGACATCCTCGGACACCGGAATCCCCAGCACGGAGCCGTCCGCCCAAACATGCTAAACGAGAGTGGTACCGCCACGAAAATCAACACGTCAGTTTTTACATACAATATAGACGCTCAACCTACTCCACCTTCATCATCATGATATCATCAACACTTGTAGAATTGCGGCTAAGACGTTCACGGCAGTACCGAAATACGTTCGAGCGACGGGAAGCACATCAATCTCCTGTTGAACTAATGAGGTGTCGCCAGATGAAAGATAAAAGTACATTCTCACGGCAAGAGACTCAACCTTTTCACGCTAGTCTGACCACAATCAGGCTGTTGCAACGTGGCGACATTTATCGGAGGCCCACGTGGATAAAATTTTCAAGTTTGAGAAAAGAGTAGCGTCTCGGTGACTTTTTACCTCCGAACAACATTTGACCTCTTTTAAGAATGTGGTGGAACAGGAGGAGAAAGGGCGGGGGAGAAAAAAATTGCAAACGAAATGGGAGGCCGAGCACCCCGCTCATATCTCATCTCTATTAACGGGTTTACGGGTGACCCCGGGGATCCTCGTAAAAGTTTACTCGGAGGTTCCAGTTAGAGATCTCTTTTAAAGAATGAAAGAAATTGGTTTCTTTATGGTTAGCCTTCAGAATTTTACGGCATGTTTTACTTAAGTTCTCGTTTTTTTAACAGATCCTGGTTCCAATTAGTGAAGGAGCAGAGCCGGCGGCTAAAGCGAGCACCTCTCAGTGCTCTCTGGCTACGACGACAGCGGAAAAGAATGAAGGGGACGCTTAAATAATGGTTGATCTTTGAGGACACCTCGGGGTCAAGTGCACGGGCAACGAGGTTTCCGAGGTCGCCGTAGCCTCCTGAGTTTGCAGTGACAAAGTGGAAAAGTCGACACTGAGAGAACTAATCTGCTCTTACGCTATGAAGTGGATGTTTGGCATCGTTCAATGTGGACGTAGCTCAAGCTTAATTTACAATTAACCTCAGATTTTTTCCAAGCACTTTGTCTGCGGGGCCAGGGAAGTTCTGCGAGGATTAAGCTTGGAATTTGTGGTTCATGACAAGAGATGCTAGCCTTCATAGATATTAGCTTGAGGATATTAGCAAAGATACAGCGCCGTCTGACATTAAGCGCGTTCGCACGTATTCAATAGCACATTGTATTATGAGAAATAGACAAAAGGCACAATAAATCATAAAAATGACAAGAACATTTATTTAATTTTCAAACCTATTGGTCTTATGTACTGTAGGATATGTATGCCAAATGCGAAAACAGAATTGCACGTCAATACCTTGTGGCATAATGGGAAAAATGCAAAGTTTTTAACAAGTGTCTGAACCTATCTGCAAATAAGTTTCAAGATATTTATGACTCTGTTTAAATGTGCATTTGAACGTACTTGATGCGGAATTATAATCCGTTCAACGCATGGTAGTCAGTTTACAAAAATATAAATCAATAGGCAAGGATTTACAGCATTTGGTGTTTAAACAGGATTCTAAAAGACTATTACAGCCAGTTCTAACTTTTGTTTAGGAATTCCCCAAATGACAGATTGACGGTTGAAATAAATTGATGTCAGAGTAAATTGTTTTTATTTTGGCCACTGACTGACTTTACGGTCGACGGGGGCGCTTTGGAAAGCGGGGCGGTTAACGTGGATCTTGCTGCCAAGGACTTCTGTCCCACCTGCGGGCAGGAGTTGCACTTCTTTCAGTGGCATATTCTAAGAAACGCAGAACTGTAAATGTTCCATATTTATCCAGCCTAATTCAAAGACGAAAATAAAGTAGTGCACTTCAAAGAGCCTAAGTGACAATTGTAAGTGACATATTGTGAGGGGCCGATCTGCAGCCCGGTGAGTCAGCAGCTGCTCTGCTGCCTATTAAAGCCGCGGCAGACAGGAAAACAACCACTGTGTTATGAATGTAGTTCCTTCCCAAAGCTTGGCACAGAGGCACACAGGACATACGCCGGGGAGATGTTTGCTTGTGAATTACCACATCTGCTTCTTCATAAACTTTCACCAATATTTCTTGGTAACTTGATTAAAAGCTTACAGGTTGGAAGAAAATTATGAATTTAATATTGCAGTAGAGCTGGTATTTACCTGCCTTGTAAATTCATACAGTAAGTGCCACAATGGTGTCATCCTTAATTTGATCATTGACAAGATCATTGTTTGGTCTAACACCATTCAGGAGATCTGAATGTCGGATGTTAGCATTAAGCTAGTATACTGTTTGATTAAACACATTTTAAATGGTTTAATCGACTTTTTACACAGACAGAGAGAGAGAGAGGCAGAACAAGTGTGTGTGTCTGTTGGGATTTAAAAAAAAAAAAAAAAAAGCAAGTGTGAAAAGAGGATCCAGGGAGTGCAGGAAGCCAAGCGAGGGTTTTTTTTTTTTTTTTTTTGTGTGGCTTTATTACATCCTAATACGTCTTCCATCTTGCGCCAGCGAGCAGAAGAGCGCAGAGACATAATTATATCCCCCTCCGCGGGCCGTCTCCCTGTATTAGCGTCTCCTCTAGTTCACTGGCTGCGACAGAGACAAATGAGAGAGTTTTTCCAGCGGATCATTCTCATCCGTTACTGCCAGTTCCGTGTGATGGATCGCCAGCGCCAAAGCGGGCCAATAGATCACGGCGTAAAAGACACTCGCTAGCCTGGCCCAGCTTCACAGATCATCACCCGTCTAATGCGCACTTGGGTTAAGAGTCAAATCCCCTTGCACACCAACACCGAAGCCTCTACACTTTTTTTTTTTTTGCCCACTTTCCTCTCGTGCCGATTACGTTGAAATAAATGGCTTGCTATTGTTCTACTGACCCGCAGAAGTGCTGTGTGAGAAATGTGGCCTCGAGTAATTAGCTCAACCTGAATTGAGTCCGTTAAATGAAGCCATCGTGTGTTTACCATGAAATGACACTTCCAGGTTCTGGATTTGCATATTGGAGTCCCTTCCAAAAAGCACCAGTTCATGGCAGATGGGGGATCCGTGACATCATACTTTACGATGTGTGGTTATGTTACATAATTAGCTATTGAGCTATTTTACAAATTCATATCCACATTAGCTTTGGTTAAATGGTATGGGAAAAAAGTTTGCTTAATTGCCTTTCTCCTATCCTCATATATGATTAATTGCATTGGATAGTATAAAATAATTTGTTGCTGATGTCATGAACTTCTTTCGTCATGCTAAGTAAACTTTTTTTTTTTTTAAGGAGCATTCAATGTAGAAATCCATTTTCTTAAACATGACCACTGACCGTACAGGAAAGACTTTACTAAATGTTTGTGTGTTTTTTTTCTCCACATTTTATATCCGTTTCGAAATTTAGTTTGTTTAAACCCTTTTTTTTCAAATTTTCTGAACTCCTGTCTGGATAAACATTTAGCAGCTGAAATTATGTAGCACATTGCCATCCATCTTGCCTCAATTGCTTCAAAATGAGATCAATCCACAATTTCTCTGGCAAACTAGTCTTAATGGTCTGGTCTACTGGATTATTATACCCATACATAAATTATATTAACATACCTCTCTGACAGTGCCAATGAAAAACTGAGCGCTTGGAGACAAGTGAACAAACATCCCTAAATAGCCTTGATAAGTCTGCTGTAACATGAGAGAATTATTAGCACTGCTGCACATTACAGATTTCAATTAATTGTGATAGGCACAGATGTTGGTTGCGTCACTCCGCGGCAGGCTCGTTTTAATGTAAATTGAAGCTGTTAGATGAGTAAAGAGATGCTCGTGAACTAAAATAGACACGTTGACGTAGATAGAAGCTTCCGGAGACAAGACAATTAGCTGGATTTAAGATACGTGAATCAAGTGACACAATTTCGACTTTTTTCTTTTTGGCTCTTTTGAGTTTTGCATTGTGGTTTCAAGGAAGAATACATGGAATTGGGATTCTCATTTGATGGTTGTGTGGTGAGTTTTTTCTTTCTAACGTAAACTATATACCTTGGCTGCTAAAGGTTTGGAAAAGGAGAAATTAAAATAAAATAACCATAAATAGGCATTACATCTGAATTGGGCGATCAGACCAGCAATATAAATCCACCCTCAACTATCAACAGTATACTCTTGGCGCTAAATCGGAACTGCGCACTCTGTCTTGCAGTGTAAATCCCGATTTGATGTGATAAAAATTGTTCTCAACCGATTCTCCGTGTTGACTAATGAGAGCCCCGATGCGTTTACTATACGCCAGCAAAAACGTTTCATAATGCCGGGCCAGAGGATGAGACAGAAAAGTCAATTGCTGCTGCTTTCCAGTTCCTGACGAGAGACGGCCGGGGTCAGAGTCCGCGTGCACCCCCTCGCCCAAACAGGATGTGTTTAAAGAAGGATGAGGACTTCTGTAAACGCACGCACAATGTGTCAAAGGACTCATTTTTCTTCGGGGGTGACTACTCTTCGCGGATACGTGGGAACCAAGGCTGTGGCGATGACAGCTAACGTAGCGACGGCCGACACGATGAAGTCACACCATTGTTCGCGTGGAACCGTGGCCTAAACGGTGGCGACCCCGGTGGGACGCTCTTCCTTCGATGACTTTGATGCATGAAAGTGTGAAGAACAAACAGCTTCCTCGTCGGATGCGCCGAAAAAAAAACGGCATCTGCCGAATGGTTTGAATGAGACAATCGCTCGCCATTTGGGGTTTTTGTATTTGACAACATAGCTGCGTCTTACATACTAATGAAGTGAAATTTTGGGTGCCGCCTCCAAGAGTGAAAATGCAATCTATGCATTTTCTAACTGTTTGCGTGCCCTTTGCAATTCACTAGTTCAGACTCAAGCCCTAGTCGTCACGGTAGCAAACTCTTTTGTGATTAAGGGAGATACTATCGATAAATATAACTTGACTAAATGTGCCTTTTCCAAATCTGAATAGGGAGCATTCTATTTGAGGGACGTGTTTATTTAGTATATTAATGGATAACGCATAGAGTGGCCACAAATCGTCAAGGCACCATCTTGACATTTCCTTCATGCCCCGTCCTCTCTTAACATCTTGAGGAGTGGTGGGATTCCGGACAACAGGTGCGCGGCGTTGGAAGCAGGTCACTGGTCCTTCCGCATTTGGCTCGCTAAAGACCGGGGCAACAAGAGAGCCGCGACGAGCCTTGCGACCCGGGATACTAAAAGGCTGTGATTTATCACCTCTTCCGGGATTCAGCCACGGCTGCGTAGAGAACAAGCCGCGAGGGCTAGCGCGGCGACGATAACTCCATCCCGGTGTGTCCAAAGTGACATCTTGCAGTGCTTGTCTTAAGACTTTTACTACGGTCAAAGCAAGACGTGTCAGCCAGAGTTGTAAATTTTGTTTATGTGACAATTTTACCGCTAATAGGCGGTGGTGTCGTTACAATGAGAAAAACATGTTGCATAGGGATGAATTGGGATTCTCTTCGGTTGTTATTGCCCCAAAGAAAAAAAGCCTTAAAGTACGACACCTGGACATCTTAAACACATAGACACTTATTTTAAGCACAGTATGATGTAGAGGTTAATCATTGTGTTTACTCAAATTAAACTAGTCATCATCTTGAATGATATCGAAGCTACATGAAACAAAATTGGAGGCAATTGTTTCTGCTCCTGTTGAGCTCTCAACTGCACTTTTGCGCTGTTGCAAACACACAGTTACTAAAAATAGAGAATATTTGAACATTTTATAAAAAATAAAAAAAAAACAGATAAAAGAGTGTGTACGTGAGCTGTGGCCAACAGCAGCTTCTGTGTGCTCCTTGTGTTTATGTGATTTACTGTTCCCGGGCATTACAACAACAGCTTAAAGGTGATTTGGTGATTGTGGGTCTATTTTCCCACAATAAGCACACTGTAGAAACAATGGCGACACACGGTATTGTAGGGGGAACACATTAATGTGTCCCTAAACGTATGGTGCACCTGGCACATGAGCAGAATGGTGATTCCAAAGTCACAATCAAACAGTTACCACGCACGGGCACGCACACACACACACACACACACACACACACACACACACACACACACACACACACACACACACACACACACACACACACACACACGCACACGCACACGCACACACACACTTGCTCACGCAAACCTGGCCATCCCCTGCGGCCCTCTCACGTCAGCTATCCTCCCATCAGAGGTAGCTGGAAGCGCGTGTGTTACTCGCCAACCGAATCTCTTCTAAAGCTGTCGTCGTCGTGGAAGAGACTCCGCCCCACCCCCTCCTCAAACCGCTGCCACCCTTCCGCCTCACCCCCATAACGGCTGTCATCGCCCAGAACAAGATGTCGTGTCAAGGCGGCAAAATTACACAATAACGAGGCCCGCTTGAGATTAGGCTAATGAGAAAATCAAAACACAATTTAATTCTTGTCAGCGGTGAAAGCGTCTTTTAAATTACCTCTGCTAGTCGCATGCTGATTAAGAGAAGTGTGCCAGTCAGTCAGAACGCCGCCCTGTATAAACAGCCCAAAGGATTTTTGGGCCATGCACACACACACGCACTCACAAAATCACCTTTTATTGCTGCCGCTCTGTTTTTAAAGACATTTGATACAAAGTGGGGGCCTAGTAACAATTATCTGTCAGGATAGCCAATTTTACACAGAGACGCAGGAAAATTGTCACCTCAGTCCGTCAGAACAAAAGCTTCCGCATTTATTCGCCTTTGTCCTTTAAAGCCAACCCGTGCGGCTGCACATATTGCTCATACCAAAAACCACCACTGGAGGTGCTACAATTACTTAAGAATGTTACATATTTCGTTTTCAATTTCCAATGATGTTATGCAAATTCGCTATAATGTTTCAAATGGCTTTCATAATTGGAAAGAGCTAAAGAACATATTTTCATTTATGTCTGCCCTAAGGCCAAAAATACAAGGCTTTACCAACATTTAAGGACAATTCTTAATATTTTTAACCAGGTTCTTAAATTGGATAGACTTTCCAATTTTCTTCACACCACTTGGCTTCTCAACTTGACGTTGCCATGGTAATTTAATGTACACAACAACATGTCGCGATACGTCCGTCTCGCTATTCCCAAACAACCTGCCAACATATGGCCCGGAATGTTACATTTCCCTAATCGCCCCTGAGAGAATAAGGAGGAGCACTACAGGGTTTGGGTTGCCTGGCGACAGCTTGCTGCTGCTCTTCCTCAATTGGTTCTGCCAACATTGCGGGTTACCAGGTTCCGCAGTGCTCTCAGCTGCTCACATGTGAGGACCGGGGTAGAATCTTAATTAATTATGCCACTTTTTGTCATTTGCTCAAGGACGTGTCAGCGGCGTCAGGCAGCAGCTGGTTGCTCCCTGCTCCTCTATTTAGAACAAAATTGGTCTTTTTAATCTTATAACTTTGGGTTTTAATTCCAAAATGGATGGATTAGGTGCATGAGTAAATTCTCATAGCCACAAACAATTTGATATTTTTCAAGCGTTTCTGGGCTGCGGCTTGTTGCTTCCAAATTGTACTTCAAACTCGGTGAGTGAAGTGGGCAATTTCCTCTGCAGTTCAAAGCGGTGCACCCATGTGAAAAGAAACCACCGACATCCTCTGACTTCCTTCCACTTCTCACTGGTTCACCAATACTTTGATTGCCCGCACGGAGCAGTCGAGCAGTTAACGCCACCTCCTCTTTTCGTGCTTCGCCGCTCGCTCGCTCGCTCGCTCTCGCCAAGCCATATGGCAGCCCCGGGAAGCCGTGCCCATTTTTCAGCTAACTTCCTAAACGAGAGGATGCAAACGAGGGAATGACCGATCCTGACCTTCCATCACTGCCGTGCATTTAGGAATGTGAATAAAGTCCACGGGAGAACCACAAAAAATGTAGTTGTGCAAACTCTCAAAGTTTGTCAGCATTTGCATATACACTTGGATTGCAGTGTTTAGTAATTTTGACATTTTGTTCATCATTATTTTCAACATTTCAGAGTTTTAAAACTTGCTTGTTGTTTCAGTTACGAATGAGCTGTTTTGTGTGTTTTCATATAAAAAGTGCTTTATTTATGGGGCACTTTTCACAAATTGGAAGAAATAAAAATGAATGAACAACTCTTTCCATCATTACCAAATACAATTAAGAGTTCTTTTGTTATATTTGTAAGATACTCAGATATTTTTGATATTCACAGTGGGTAACCTTTGAAATTCTTGGCCCACGATTACGTCAAACCGACTTCACAGCTCCTAAGTTTGAATACTCAAGCCAAGTACACTAAAGTACACTGAGTACTTCTTTCCTTCCAACGACCCTCCGCTGATTTGCGTGAGCCCGGAGGTTGTCCTTTCCTGATGTCCCGATGGTGGCGATGCATGACAGCGCCACTTGACAGGGCCCCGCCTATGGATGACAGATGAGAGTGCATGTGCTGTGTATGTGGGGGCATGATTATGAAGATTCACGGGAGAGCAGCCACACACACGCACACGCGCTCAGCTCGTGCCAAGCGCTTAAAGACATAGCAGTGTAGGCACAGCAAACACATCGTCTCATCTATTTGACAAAGTCATTACAGCACGCACTGATTCCAATGTCAGATGAACTCCCAGTCGGAGAATGCACAGTCTCATTCCGCCCACTCTTCATCCTCGTTTGTATCCAAAAGTCAAATACAGTCAAATACACAAAGTTCACTCATAACGGAACCGCTGTAGGCCACAAAACACAGATCCGACTCCAGCTCCTGATGTTATCGACTAGGCCACGCCCCTTAAAGCGCACGGCCATTAAACAAACACTACATTCTCTTTAACTACGTTTTCATCCAATATTTTTCCAAAAGGAACATATCCACCATATTTGTGACAGAGTGGTAGCAAGTGGAAGTCAAAAGGTAAGCAGAGCTGCATTGATTTTCGCCAGATTCACACAAATAAGTGTTCGCTTCTGGTGCACCGCTATAAGTGATGTGTCAAAGTGCCATTCTTAAGTCAGGTTGCCAACTAGTGGCCTGGCATGCATATTGCGGCGTTTTCCGTTGCTTTTTTTTTGCTGATGGCAAGTTCTCATTCGAAGCTCCTCTATATTAAAGTGGAGACTATTTTCTTCGCATTCAAGTATTAAAATGACATTATCCTCCATTGCCGTTGCACATTTCACGCTGAGGGGGGAGGGGTGGACACTCAGCTGGATCGGACCCTCATTCTACTCTCCCCTCGCGGGATAATGAAAAAGACATCAGCAGGCGACGATAAGGTCGCCCGCAACATTTGCCGTGACCTTGCCGTCTGCCTCTTCTCCAGCTGACAGAATTTGATGCGTCGGGGTGGCTGCTTCCCGAGTGATGAAGAGACTCAGTCCCCCTGCCCCCTCCTTTGGTGGATTTTTCTCCCAGCATCGCTTCGCTGCTTGCCCGGGGCGACAAGACTCCTTTCGCCCACCCACCCACCCTCCTCTCCTCTCCAGCCTTCATTGCGCTTACTGCTTTGGCCCCACTAATAAAGTCATTCACATATTTGATTGTATTTGGCATGGTTACATCCTTTGCCTATACTTTCCATTCATCCTTTTTCTTAAGCACTTATCACAAGTGCTTTTTATTTCTGCTTCCCGTTCAAAGCAAAAAACTTGTAGACTGGGTCAAAAAAAATTATGGCTCCATCAAATGTCAGGGTCTACGTTTGTCGTTTATGAATCTACACATCAATAATCCTGCACAGGGAATTTGCTTTAAACGTGCGTCATTAGATACTTCTATTTTTGTGAGCAAGAGTTCAAATGGGCTCAGCAGATTTGGATATGTATGCCCGCAACATTGTTTTGATTGGACATCCGAATGTTGGTGTAAAAGGGCCTCAGATATTCATTGAGCACACAATGCTCTTGGTGCCGCCCTCGGATAAGTGCGGCCCGTTTCCGCTCGGCCCTATTGGGGCTTCGCTTCCACATAGGATGTGAGCCGTGGGCACGTTGTTGGCCTTGAGTCTCAGCGCCGCATGCTCTCCTGCAGGAGGGAAGGTGGCACTTGGTCGTCTGCCCCCGCACTTTCCTGTTTGTATGGCTTTTGGAAGCCGGCAAGACACACGGGGGCGGCCCGACGGAGGCGCGTGAATCCCGTCTTGACGTCAGATAGGTGAGGGCAAATTGTTAGCTATTCCCGGCTAACAACGTGACTCAGCGTCATGTTTGTGGAGGGACGACGGCGCGTTTCCTTCAAAGAGTCTCCGAGGATGATAAAATATGTGTGACAATACGCTCCACCCTGTCTGTCACACAACAGTCGTGAATGTAAAAGGCGAAAGGAAAAAAAATAGTAGGACTCACTGAATGTTTATTATTATTCCCGCTGCCTACGCACGCCTAAAACTTTTGGCGTGTATCGTGGAGAAATTGTATTTGCAGAGTCTCAAACACAAATGAACAAAGCTGGAAAGTTGAAAAGATTCAGCCCATGACATCAGACTAAATAATTCAAAGGAAGTTTGTGGTGGACTAATTTCAAATTTCCTCACGTCTTAAAGCCTCAAGAACCTATTCCCAAAAATTGAACGTGAAGTCAACCATTTTGATTTGTAGTGGCCATTTTAGGCAAATTCTAGGCCTCGTATATGATTTTGACCAAATGAATCCCAGTTAGAAGTTGGTAGCCAAGCCACATGGGAGACGCTTGGCCTTTGCCTTCCAACGTGGGCGGCTTTGAGGTGTTTTAAGACCTTTTGGGGACAATAATAAAACCAAATCCTGAGACACAGAGTAAAGAAAGCAGGTTTGCGTGACCAGGTACAACTCAAAACAACTGGCCCATTAATCTCTTAGCATTTACCACTGAAACGATCTCCCGTATATATATTTTTTTCCTGTCGCTATTCCGAGTCTCATCATAAATCTTTTGCCACGACTTTCATCACCTCGGGAGAGGAAAACCTTACGTGGGTCTACATCCTTGTCATGTTCGCACGTTGGCACGGCCCCCCCTATTGTTGAACGGCAGTGTCGGGGAGGGCGGCACACCGGAGCTCTTTGATGCGTTAAGTGATTTACAGAGTGCCGTGCACAGGAAAGTGGCCTCCGACTCCAAATAGGAGCTCGGAAAAACAATAGCTCGGGGCTGATTTATCTCTCATCACAGTAGTAGCTGCTTTGCGGTGACGCGGCGCTGATTGTTTTTCTTTCAGCTAACATCATTCATTTTCTATGAGGGGCTTGTCACCATTTCAAGGATGGTTTTACACATCCGAGAACTTTGAACATGCTTAATGTGTGTCACAATGCTAATAACACACTGTACAGCACTTTCTTCCCGCTAAGAAGCAGGAAAATCACTTTAAAACATTCTACTGCACATGATAAATTTGACTACTGAATGGCAATACTGTATAGATTTTAATTGTTAAATGACTTTAACCAGCATGCTATTTGTTCAATGCTGGTGCTACATATTAGCAAGCTAGCATATACAGACAAAATAACGTAATAGCGTGACGTGACTTGTTATGTAATCGTTCAACTCAGTAAGTCAAGCTTCATTGGTTAATTTTTTTGTAATCAATAGTGATGCGGCCTCTTTGGCTCGTCATCAGATTGCGCTAAAAGAGTTGTATCATGGAAAATCCACTTTTTTTTTTGCTTCTATATTCATTTTATTGTGTACTTGGAGTCTCTAAGATTGTAGAAAAGTGTCATCTATCCCTCCAGGTGCTGCAGAGAAACTTTTATGATCTGGTTTTTACTCCGTTCAGTTTTCTTTGTTTTCTATTACGTTGGGGCGTGACTACCAAATATGGTGCGGCCAAACAGTTTTGCAAATCTGCCATCTTTATTACTCGGAGAGACTTTTGTAGTCCAAACAACTCAAGGATGCCAAAGTGGAGAGATCAAAATGTTCCGTTGTTGGATGCATCATTCCACATAAGTCATTGCACCGTTCCCCAGCATCAGAACCTCAAATTTCATTTTTCAAGCAGTTCTGTTTGTTCAAGGACAAGTGTTTCAGAAATCTTTTGTCAGTATAGAGAAGGATTCGCCGAAATACTTTTTCCTTTTTTTTTTGTCTTTCATTTTTCATTTACTTAAAACGGAAGAATTTATAAACGTGATACATAATGAACTATTTCTTGATAAAATGAGTTATAGAAGAGGTGTATAAAAGCATGACCCTTCCTCCTGTTAAAAAATATCAGTTAAAAAGGAGCTCT
Source organism: Syngnathus leptorhynchus (assembly GCF_054491065.1). Taxonomy (NCBI): domain Eukaryota; kingdom Metazoa; phylum Chordata; class Actinopteri; order Syngnathiformes; family Syngnathidae; genus Syngnathus; species Syngnathus leptorhynchus. The sequence goes on from NC_141196.1 coordinate 8,371,713, forward strand.
GTAATTTTCTGGGAGAGTGAACAATTGCTATCCAAAGATTGCTTGACAGTACATCGAAAAAATTGGGTTATTTATAGATTTTCATATGCTGTACACCTCTCACGCTGGCCTGTACCACTGAGGATGCTCGGGGGGGTTTAGGAGTGGGGGTCTGCCCTTTTAAAGTGGTATCCCATTGTGTTACAAAGTGAGAAATAATCATTCATTAACCTGCCGTGACCCTGCAGCGCAGGGGTGGAAGTGGGGCGGTGGAGCGAGAGCCCCTCGTGGTGGGAGTTGGGTCATGGCTACCGAGCGCACAGACAAACACGCATCGTAAATGGATTAAGTGGACAAACACGCCCCCGAGTTTCCTTTTCAATTATGAATTGAATGCACTTATGAAATGGAGCACAGTTGGGATAGGGGCTTGCACCAAGACCCTGGAGAGTACGTGCGTGTGTGTGTGTGTCAGATGTGTGAGTCAGATGTGTCACGCTCCCAGTGGTATAGAGTTTATTGTCACAGTGAAGAGTTAATCAATGTGACAATCATGTCTCCCTTGTTGCATCTCCTCTGGCACCCTTACACATACTACGTATGTACACACACAGCCACCCAAAAGACACACACACACACAAACACACACACACACACACACACACACACACACACACAAACAAACTAATCATGTAGCCGCCGTTATTGAAAATCACGTGATGTAATGAGCTAAACAAATGTTACAATCGTATTCATAAAAGAAAGAGAAATGTGGCAAATGTATTGCACTATTTAACAAAATAAAATACAATACCTGAACGAATAAAATAATAATACGTAAATAATAAATTAAATGCTGTTTTATGTCCACAAAGTAAATGGCACAAATGTGCTGGCTACCGTTTTTTGTTAATTTTAAAATAAACATTTATCACATTCCATCCATCCATTCATTTTTTTATACCGCTTGCCCCCATGGGAGTCGGGGGCGTGCTAAAGCCTATGCCAGCAGTCATCGGGAAGTTGGCAAGCCAATTGCAGGGCACACAGAGACAAACAACCATCCGCACTCGCAATTTGGAGTGCTCAATCAGCTAAAGTAGGATAGTGAAATGGAAAGACGCTTTTTTTTGAAAAATACTATTAAGTGTCAGAGCAGTATTTGTGAATTTAAGTGACAATATCATCTTTAAGTTGTTCATTTTAAGGAGGATAAGCAATATATAAAAGAAATAAATGTAAGATTTTATCTTTAATATCTATAGTATCTTTAATTTTTTTTCTCTCTTTTTTTATATGCAAGTAAAAGTATTTGTATAAATAGTGTAAATAAATAAAAGTAATAGCTATGTTTCTGTGTAAAAGCATCCTGTTTGAGTCTGTTAAAATAAACTCAGTGACAATTTAATACGGGCATTAGATTACATATGCTAATTGATCGTTAGCCTATTAAGGCCTTAATCAGCCTTCCCAAATTAGAAATGAGGATGTCCTCTCTGGTTCTCAGTGTACGTGCTTTTGGCCACGTTGGAGTGTTACGCGATCTAAGCGAGCACGTTATGACAGCCTTGATTCATTCGATAACGATGACCCAATGGTTTTATGCCGAGGTAAGCATAAGCACAGCTGTGCGTCTGCCGGTTGGGGCCAAGACACCGCACGGTGTGGAGGAGGTTAACTTTGTTAACGACCGCTTCGGCTGATAGGGCATTGCCGGGATCAAGGGCGGGACGATCAATGCGGGAATATTTCAACGAAATGGACAGCAACCTTGACGCAGAGTTCTTTCGTCACGCTGACTCTCTGGTGCCATGTGTTAGCTTCTTTTGCACTCACATTTTTATTTATTGTTCGACAATAGGACAATCCTGATGTTCGAGAGCGTATTATTACATTTGGTGGGTAACTGCCCGAGATCCGCCCCCCTCAGTGCAGGCAGACTGTAACTTGCCTTTTTTTAAAAAACACGTTTGTAAATGTTTGTGGACAAGCATTTATGTAAAAAAAAAAAAAAAAAAACATAGACTACATTGTAGTATGTGCCTTTAAGAGGCGGGATTGAGGGTTGGCATGCGATATTGGTACGTGCGTGAGCGTCCAAGCGTGAGCTGTGACCGACAGCAGCTCTTGCATGAGTGTACTAATTGTGATTATAATATCTAATCACTCATTTACATGTTCTTTTTAACATAACCACAAAAGTTTTTATTTACCGAATTCTATTATTTCTGATAAACCCAAATAATCTCAGTGTTGAATACCTGTTTACATTTATCAAGGTATGATAAAAGTTAAACTATATTCCCTAAGAAATAGTTTCCTGCTTCTGCTTTAAATCAAGGCAATTGGTTTGAAGTTGGAATGCGTCCCATGAGAAACTTTAGTTCATTCCAATGTCATTTCCCCATTTAATTTGGGGTGGGGGCAACGAGAAGTCATTTCTTTGACTTCTTATCTTATCTTATCCTCAGCGGGCGAGCGTTCCCACAGCGCACCTCTCCATGTGTTTCTCCTCGGAGCTTTAAGCGGGAGTACTGGCTGTTCAGGGATGTCAATTGCAACTTGAACCCTTAATCCCGAGGATCCCCTCAATCCAGGGAGCCTCAAATTACTCGTCATTTAAAATAATCCCGGGAATTTGCACCATGCCGCAATTGTTTGAGCACAGCGACTGTCAGGGTTGAAACTAGTTCAACATTTTCAATTTAGATTGGCTTGAATCAGATTTGTGAGCTGTTAACTTGTGGGGAAATGCAAATGAAAGGTTGAATAGTTTTTATGTTGGAATAGTTTAACATTTATTTAAAATAATTTCAGAAGTGAAGTGATTAATTTGAGCTGAATTTATTACAGGATGTTCTGAACGAGATGAATGTTTGTCGATCATTTTTTTTTAAATTGGCCATTCATGAATGTGGGAATTTGTGCAACATTTTAAAGATGGGATGATATGAATTGAGTTGAAAAATGTGAAATTTGAGGTTAATTTGTCAAGTTTCTTCATCAATTCAGGAGATGAACCATGGAATAAGAACATTTGGAAGTTTGATGATTTGAATCGATTGATAAATGATAATAAAGTTGTTGAATTTTGATAGTAAAAGTGGGAAACTGCTGGTGAAAAGCTTGGTAAATTTGCAGAATTTCTCGATATTTGAGTGAAGGATTTGTCAAGAATGTTGCTGCTATTTCGCAACATTGACACAATAAAATGAATTTAAATTGAAAGGCTCGCCGTTGTCGGCACGAGATTTATAAGAGAGCCCCTCTACTTTTACGGCGCTATCTGGGTAGTAAAGCGTTGCCTTTCTCACCTTCAGCTGTAAAATTGACCTAGTCTCCAGCCAACACCTTTGAAGTGGAAAAACCAGAGCCGCGTAAAACCCTCGCCAAGCGGCCATATGTGAAACCAATAGCGCTGTTCCAAAAAGTAGCACCGCTTACGGGGGGTGCCGTCTTCGGTAAAAGCCAGGCGGCTATAGGAGTACGACATGCAGATAAATCTTACATGCGGCCCAAAAAAAAAAAAAAAATGTGCAATGGAAATCCAATCAGCTCGTTTTTGAATGTGCAGCACGGAGGAAATTCAAAACAGTGCGGCAGCTGTACATGGGACATTTTCTTCACACTCTTCAACGCTCGCCTTGTCGCAACACCCTCGCTCTGCCATGGTAGTCGTGGCGCCATTTCTTTCTCTACAACAGACGACGTGAAGAGATTCATTTGGGCGAGGCCTTTATTAAAGTGGATCGCAATGCCAGCGACCACTTGGGGCAAGGTGTGTGTCTGAGCGAGATGTTTCAGTAACTGACGTACCAGTGACTAATTTGGCCATGGCCCCCCTCTTGATGGGAGGTATTTATTTATTTCAAGTTGTTGACAAATTTGGGTCACTTATAGGTGCCAGGTGTCTATTTGAAGGAGATGTTTATTTCTTTTCGATGAATGACACACCTGCTGACGGCACCCGATTTGAGAAAGGCATTCATTCTTCCTAAGTGGATGATGGATCCACCCAGTAAAGAACTGGGGAAAAGCATCTACTTGAGACAGATATTTATTCTCGTAAATGGATGATGCAACTGGCGACTAATTATTTTTCTTCGGTGATGATGCACCCGCTAAATTTGGACATGGTTTCTATTTGACTTGAGGTATTTATTTCTCCAAAATAGATGCCACACCCTAAGAAACTAATTGGGGCCAAGCATCTATAGTATTTGAGAGATTATTTAGCTTTTGTACACAATGACTACTTTGGAAAGATTTCTATTTGAATGTGGCATTTATTTCTTGAAAATGACTCAAGCGCCCATCCATCGAGCATTTAGGATGAGATGTCAAGGTAGGGTGGGATTTATTGAAAAAATGCATTTCCAATTCTTCTTGTCGGCAATAAAGTAAATATTTACTGCTATTTGCTGTAAATGCAAGAGATATTTTCTTCCCTTTTAATGTCCGCATTAACCAAAACAGATTCCTAAATGACGGCTTGCCAGGTTCCTAATGGTGGCTTTTAGGAGTCAAGATGGAGGGCCAGGCATGAGTGCAAAGCTGCAGGAGATTGTAGAGTTGGCTTGGAACGGGGGATCTGCGGCCAGCCACCACACACACACGCATACACACACACACACGCGCACACGCATACACACTTGTTGGAAATTTAAAACCTGACATGACAGTGCAGCCCATTAATATCACGAAGATGAATTGGAGGCCATTTCTAGTACGTTTGGGGTCCATTTTCTCATGCTTCTCAGGAGAGGCACGTGACAAAGTACACTTCACTGAGGGAGACACTTCAAACTCTCCTAAAGTCAACCTCGACTCATCGACTAACTTTTTCGACCACTACTTTTGAACACCCTTAAAAAAAAATGACAAAATTGTTCCAGGTAAATTTATTCAGTTCTCAGATTACATTGATGGTTTTGTTTATTTCTTGAATTTTGAAGTTCTTGAAATAAAATTAAGACATTTTGACGACAAACCTTGGTTAACAAGGACGCCTTTTCTTTCCGTGCAGTGGTTTTTGACGCAAGTATTTGCACTTCTACTTAAGATACAAAGTGTGAGTACTTTTGCCACACTTGGATACTTATCCACCTTGTTGATTGTGCTCTACAGGTCTACAATGTTCAGGTAAAGTCGGGGCCGTTCAATGGCACATATGTTGCACATTACACCGGGAATGACTCTCCTCCCACCTAACCCTTCGATGACAGACATGCTCTGATTCCACACATGTTGAAATGTAAGAAGCGATACATGGGCGCTTTGATACAGGATGATTTATTGGGGCTTGACACCGGTCGCGAAGGGAGGGGAAGGGACGCTTTCTGCGAGTGGTCGCTGTCAATCGGGCACATTTGCAATGATCTCTTTTTTTTTTTTTTTCGAGATGTAGCATGTAGTATGCAAAATAAAACCCGCAAGAATAAATTATGAATTTGGGTTTATTCTAGAGAAGAAATGATTGTCGTCATAAAAGTCATTAAAAATACTTAACTAATTTAAAATCTGATGATTACAAAATATAAAAATGACAACAAATAAACATATTTTTGATCTGGCATAAGCATAAAATATCCCTAAAACTCATTGATTCCATTCTATTTCTACCAAATTATTAACATTTTAAGTTGACTTTTGAAGATGTAATTTATCTATATTTATTGATTTTTAATTATTAGGTTGACAAACAACGCAGGAGGCCGTTTAATCAATTCATTTACTAATTAAGTTAAAAATTGACCTTATTGCCAAATAAAAAATAAATAGCAAGGAGAGGAAAGAAGCAAATAGCACTCTAGCCACCTTGGCAGTAGTAACGATGCTGACTTAGTATCAGTGTCTCATGCGGTATAATTATGTCCTTCAACTAATCCTCTCACCCGGCCGTAAAGTGTGCGATATGCAGGACGTCTCCGGTTCAAATCCGGCTAACTCAATTAGCCATTAGGAGCTCTTCAGTTAAGGGCTTATTGGCTGGGTGGGGTTGGCAGTATTTTGATCCTGTCCAGTCCTCATCAATTAATTGACCCTATCGCATTTCTGCTGACCGTCAGAGCACCCTCGCAGAAAGAAATCAATCCATGTGCCAGCGTTGCTGTCGTCATTTAACCTTCACAATGATGGGCCGTATGCAAATGAGATCTTTAGCGGCATCTCCGGTATGAAGTAATTGGGTTTAGGATGCATATATAAATATTATAGCGCAAATTCGTGATCACTTAGAATGGTGGAATAAAGAGGGCAATTAATAATGGGCACTTTGATGTGACAAGACAGGGCAAAACTGTTTTGTACATATTTCATGCAATATTGATGGAATATTGAATTTGTAAGTGTCATTTGCGAGTGTTAGATTTCTTTCCCCTCAAATTACAAATACGGAGAATAATAATAATGTTTCTCGAAATCTACTGCCCGATGACGGCTGGGATAGGCTCCAGCACACCCGTGACCCCCGTGGGGACAAAGCGGTACAGAAAATGGATGGATGGATGAAAATAAATATTTTTTACAAGTGTAAAAATAAGTCCTAACCTTTAAAAATGTCAGCAATAAAAACAAACTTGCATTTACAGTTTAAAAACAAGTTAAACTATGATTGTGTTAAAATAAAAAAGTTTGTAATTAACTAATTCCCAGCAAGCTGTTTTAGTGCATTTTGACAGTTCAAGAGCCACAGAATAATAAATAAGAACTGAAGCTACAAAAAGTATAGACTCTCTTATTGCAACAGATATAGCCAAAAATTGTTCCTTCATTTTTCTTTTGTTCTTTGCTTATAATGAATACATTATTGTTTGGTGTCGCTGAAAGTGCCGGTTTCCGACCTAAAAGCAGAGAAAATTAGCTATTTGTGAAACAAAAGAGACTTTGTTGCGATTATTTGCTGCTTTTATGAGAACTCATACTGCAGAAGAACAGAAACAAGATTGGGAAAGGTTTTTTGATGCACCGAACATCAAATTTTTTTTAATTAAGTGTCAAAGATGTAAAAAAAAAAAAACCTCAACACAATTAATTACTGTTTTGAACGCTGACGCTCATCAACTGGAATCCAACCGTTAATTGCCACGGACAAATATATTCGCCAAGTACATTTTTCAATGTGAAGGTGTGGAAAATGGTCGCTCCATTGTAAAGACTAACAGATCCCCGAAGATGGCGACATTGGATCACTGGATTTAAGATCAGCACAGCTTTTGAGTAACAGATAACGTACGATAAGTCGGCTTTTCATGTTGATTATGAAAGAAAATGGATAACATGTTGGAAGGTTGAAGAGTCTAGCACTTTGCACTCCAACAAAGTCCATGAATGTACGTACGGGGTATCGCCAACAAATCACACAGAAATTTTGTTTCCAACTGTTCTAACGTGTTTTAGTTTATGTTCATATTTACTACTTGTACACTTATTTGTCTCACGGGTCAAAGGTTACTTAACCCTACTCTATACAATGCAAATTCCGCGGAGATTTCCACGCTGTCAATATGAGCTCGGGTTCAAAGCTAATCCGGTGCTCAACACGGCCGTAATAAAAATCGTTATCGCGGCACGGTTGGTCTTTGAGGCACAATTTAAGCCTGAGCACAGGTCACGCACAACTGCCGTCCAGACAATGCAAGGCCGTGACGGAAACCTGAGCCAAGACGTAAAATGTGGCATGAAGGGCCTCTGGGAATGCTGAGAGGGGGGCCTCGCTCAGATTGAGGTTCCAGACCCACAGATTCTGGATGACACACAACGGGACTACATAATGTACAATTGTGATGGTTACAACCTAATACCATTGTGACCACAAACATACATATACATTTTAATCACAAACATACCATTATGATCCTGACTACAAAGCATCAATGGCAACCTGATACAAATCCAGAATTGTGATCACAATACAATTGAGATCACACGCGCATACTTGGAACAGGGCGCTCTACAATAACCTTGGCTGCAAGCCACATGCTGCTTCACCCAGTCCCAAGTAAAAAGGCTGTAACCACACCGACCACTGAGATAATTAGTGTCCCAGTAACGACCTCTCGCTGATGACAGGCCCTGAAACCCGAGTGGCAGCATGACAGTCTCTCCTTGTCACTCTCCCCAGCCCCCTGACAACTGTGGCCAGGTTATTTTCTCTTGCCCGGCACCAGCTCGCGGGACCCGGGTAAGCGTGGGCCACCATTTGCCCCTTAACCTCTCATACTACCTCTGATACTACATGACACTTGGCAACCCAATACTGAAAACACTGAATCAGAGAGGACAAACGTTTTCAACTGGACAAACTAATACTGTTAGACGGTTATATCGAATAACATTATAAGAGTCATTGCGGCTGCCTGCTGTGACGTGGCTTAGAGAAGGCTTGGGTGCTTGAGCTTTATCATCAGAGCTAAAGCAAACAGACACAACAAGGAGGATCTACTTCTTTCGCAGCTATACAAACAAGATTTAAAAGACTTTACCTACTCTGTTGAAGATTTGCTTCCCCACTAAGTGCAAAGGACTTCGGACTAGTCGTGAAACTTTAGCACGAAAACTGTCACCGTGGTCTAAATTTGGACGGCAAAGACAGCATGCTGCAGACATGTGTCTTCCTTTTGAACATGATCTGACATCTCTGTTGTCAGTTGTGTTTCGGGCTCCCCCTTAAAAAAAAAAAAAAAAAAAAAAAAAAAAAAGGGGAGCACCAAGCTTAAGCTATGCTAGGGGCTAAACATGTGACACTAACGCATCAGTCTATGTGCACAGAGGGAAATCAAAGATATTTAATGACGAGAAGAAAAAGAAATTACATGAGTTGCTAGCAACACAAGGGAAACACAGCAATCTACAACTTTACTTCGGGATGCCGTTTGTATTCAAATCACAACCTTTTCTTAAATACATTTAGGCTAGTGACTAGCATGAGTCACAGACATATTAGTCCATAGGACACTGCTCACAACCACCCGAATCTTTTGCCCTGGTTGAACTGGGAGAGATTTTGTTGACACGAGTGCTCCTGAAAGGCAGACACTAACATTTAAAAAGCCCTCGAAGGCCCCGTTGACCTCCAAATGCTCCTCATTCCTGCCCAAGGAAACATCTCTGTTGACATCTAGTAATGCGGTGATGACGACTTCATTCAGCAGCTGAGCAACACTTCGATCTGTCTGTCTGTCTGTCCGTCCATCTGTTTGTCCATCCCTCCGTCCTACCCCTATTATTAAATTTACCCTGTTATCAGGAGAAGAGAGGAACTATAAATGTCCATGTACAAGTCAGCTGGATGTGTGAGAGCACTGTTCTGCAGCAACCCACTTGCTCTTCAATTTAAGTGAGTATACATTTTTTTTTTCTCAGGCCTGGAAGGTGTCCATGGTTTTTGCCCGACCAAAATAGTCATCATCCCCCATCTCCCCAGGAGTCTGAAATGGAGACTATTGTATGAGCTGGTATCGCTGACTTCTGGGAAGTATGTCTTGTAACCTGTGCTTGTTAGAAAGCCAGGGGTAAGGACACCTGACAGCTGAGCAGTGAGCTTCCTAAACCCAACCATTCCAATGTCTGTTTTAACATAGTGATGACTGGGCGGCTGAGGCAAAGCGGATTGTTGGATGGCTTCCATTGGCAGGACACGCTGATTGTTCCAGAACAGGAACCTAACCCAGATGGGAATTATACACCCTATAGTCTTTTTAGAACTAATAATACAGTGAATCTCTGTTTATCATGGATCCACTCATAAAATGTGAGACCAACTATTTTATAGTTTCATCCATACCACACAGTTGGAAAATTAAACATATGAAACACACTTAAGATGATGAAAACACAATATTTTTGCATGCACAGATCCAAAAGATAATGTTTTTTTTCATACACAAGCAACTGTGGGAAAGACAGCAGGGGTCTGGCCCGGTATGGAGGTGCTTAGGGGGTCTCATGTGAAGGTAATGATGACCAATGTATTCCTTGCCCCGTATGACATGTAGGAATGCATCATTTTACACAGTCCCCATGATGTAGCACTTTCTGTCCTGCTGCGCTGGTCATACAAGAGACAGCTGTAAGCGAGCGACGGTGTATTTGTTTTAGGATGGGATGTGTCAAAAAATACAAGCCTGTAGAAGAGTAACACCTGTTTCCTTTAAAGAGCCGGCGTCACTGAAGCTAGTTTGCATTTTGGTGTTTTTGCTTTATTTCCCCGAGCCTGTCTTGCAATAACTCTGCATGGAGTGTCGGGAGGGGGGAGATTTGACACCTTGTATCGGTAAAAAGGTTATGGCCAAGCGTGATGTTACCTCCAGGTGAGGAGCATTTTTAATAGTTGCTAACCAAAACAGCAGCATATATGTAAACAGTCTCTCAGATGAATTCAAGCGTTTAGTGTTACGTTATGTAAGAATGAGGGCAGATTCCGATTCAGGAGATCTTACATTTCTTACATTGAGAAAAAAATGTAGTAAAAAAGTGTTGACTTGTGTTATTTATCCCAGAAATGTATATTCGTTACAGCTCTCACTACTCACAGTCTTGAACCCGTTGTACTGTTTTGTTTTCTGTTCTCTTACACATACACACACATACATTGAAGCTCGCTTCCAACACCCCAGCGATAATGGCGGCCCGCCAGAAAACGGCAGAGCATTTTATTTCACGCAGTTGTTGTTGTCTTTTAACGCACAGACACACATGCAAGCCTCATCGAGAGTCCATTTGTTATGTGTCACCTCACAACAGCCTGTCAGCACTGTGATAAACTCTCTCTTGTCATGGCAGGACGATTTAACCCAAAAAAGAAAAAGCTGCTCACACTTAAAGAGCAATGAAATCAGAAATGTAATTTCCATTCAATATAAATAAAAAATGTAGTATTTGTAATGTTTATTATGACAGGAATAGAACGTTCCAAGATTACTTCAGATGTATAGATTAAAACCAATTTGTCACGATTAATCGCTGGAGGTTGGAGTCAATAATAATGATGATTTCAAAATTTGAGAAAGAGCCACAGAAACCACGCTGATTGTCTTTCATTGATTTGTCAGTTCCATGATGAACATACAAGGCGGGCGTGTACTATATTCCCAAAAAGGGGTGCCAACAACAGCTGGCCAACATCCAATACTTGGATTCACGTTCGCCTCCTCGCCAAAGACGTCAATTACATTGGAAAGGGAGAGGGAGGAGGAATCAACAGCATTCCAATCTATGTCGGTTTGAAATGTCTCTGAGATTGTGGAAACATTAGTGGATCATTAACATGTGTGTCCGTTGAGAAGGAAAAGCGTGACTCAGCTCTACGCGCAACATTGAACGTAAATACAGGCACCTCTTGCAACTTTAACATCACTGTCCAGGGCTCATTCATAAAAAAATAAATAAATGTATTGTTCCGTTTTTGTATTTCTACATCTGGGTTGGGAAATCAATCTCACCATGACCATATGAGACAACTATGTTGGCAAAATATAATTAACAAACCACAATTTGAGAGAGAGAGAGAGAGAGAGAGAGAGAGAGAGAGAGAGAGAGAGAGAGAGAGAGAGAGAGAGAGAGAGAGAGAGAGAGAGAGAGAGAGAGAGAGAGAGAGAGAGAGAGAGAGAGAGAGAGAGAGAGAGAATAAGTATATAAAATATCAAGCTAAAAATAAGGTATTTAATATTCAAACTGTTGTTTTTGATCCCTGCAACATGTACCAAAAAAAGCTGGGACAGGCTTGTTGACCATTGTGTCAATTGAACTCAGATGAGCTCGGGGCCACATAAAAAAAAAAGTAATATTATCTACTCTAATATTATCACAACTTTACATTGTTCTTAAATCGGAACAATTTAAATTTGTTCGGAAAAATAAGTCAACTGAGTACCAGCACGACCTTTGGAAGGTACTTAACATGGTGGAAGGGTGTGGGGGCTGACATAGTACATGGTTTGCAAAAAAATTAAAATATCCTTCTATATAAAAGGAAAAGAAAAGCACTGAGTGCAATAAATGTCAAAATTGGATATAATAATAATAATATGAATTTTCCTAAATAGACAGCAAAATAAGTCAGTTGAACTCAGTAGTTGAGTCATTGTTGTGATTGTTGTCCTTCCTATAAAATGTTGCCCCTCCAAGTACAATATTCACATGGCCACATCGCAATCCCAATGTTTACACTTTGACCACCATTGTTGTTGACTTTGTGACATTCCCAAACAGCGTACGACATGGCAGCTGCTTTCCTCTCACACGTTTACGAGGGTCACGGCTTTCTTGGCTTTTTTTTTCTGCAGCGTGACCACGGGCAGCTGTGATTATCACCGCCACCGTGTTTACATTTCTACTGCCATTGCCCCTGCCCGTCCCGCTCAGATCTTTGTCACGCAGCCGTAACTATTTGATACTTAACATCACGCTGCGTTTACGAGGCCGGCCTTAAGCCCCCTCGTGGCCCGTCTGGAACCTTCTGGTCACACGCTGGGGCCTTTTTGGATGCGAGCACGTACACGCGCTGATGGATATAATCCACTCTACCCGCGCTCTGCTTGGTGTAACCTTTGTGAAGCCAAAGCCCGCCTTCATGCTTGTTGACTTCACAAGGCTCTCGCGTCCGAAAGCACGACTATTTGAAATCAGGCTCCCGGAGAATTTCATGCTCGCAAAGTGTTGGAAAAGAGGCAAGTATATGATGGAAATTGAATTTGATTCTTCTGGTTCTCATCTGACTTGGATGATGGTCAATCTTATGTTCACACAAGATGCACATAATTCAGGAAATGACCGGACCTAGTAAGTAAAAGTGAATAGCTTACATACATAGATGTAACGTTAAAGACAATATGAACTGTGAAGGTGACCAATATTAAAATGAAACAGAAGAAAAAAAAAGCTCTATTAGCCCTACACAGTGTATAGAGTATAGTCAAATGCAATTATGATAACACTGATTTCATGAATATGCCACGAAAGCCGCAATAGACTCAAAACTACGGAAAATCAAATGTACACCCAACAGAGCAAAGATCCAAGCAACCAACTAAGTAGCAAATACAAAAAAAAAAGACTACCGCCAAATGAGCCAACTGAGTTACCTATGAAAACCAACCAATCAATTAAAAATAATGACCTCTGCCCAAAGGCTGTAAGCTGTGGATCAGCTATTTGTTCATTCTAATGCAAAAAAAAATAAAGAACAATTGCATAGGGAATAGAGCACTGCTCTGCGGAGAGAAAATCTGGCTTGGTGAATGACTTGGAATGCGACCAATAATCCATCGCAATGAGGTCAGTGTGCAGGATCACACAATCAAATGCATGCAAATAGCCGGATATGTTTTTGTTCCCTTTCTTTTAAAATGTCATAAAAGAAAACGCAGAATGATGCCTTATGTTTGTACTTGCCAGAAACCAACATCCAAATATTTGTGCTGCCTGCTAAATATGAATTTGTTATTCCGTCCACATAAGCACGCACACACGCAGGCATGCATCTTTACTACATCAAACTGTTCATTGACACAGCAATGGTCTCGCTCACATCCTGGGATAACCTTTAATGATGTCACGTATTTGTCAGCGGCCGCGAGAAGATACGGCATTCCGACGTGGCTCCTGGAGCAAATCATCGGCGGCCTGACAGGGAGGGAGGGGGGGGGGGGTGGTACGCATTCATGAAACACTCCCAAAATCAAACATGGCCGCCGTCATCAATTGTGGTTTTGTGTAGAAAATAAAAGAAAAGAACACTTCTTCAGCTTGGCCATTGGCTGACATTAGTTACAGGAAACATTACAAACAGTTCAACATGAGGACACTTAGAAACAACACTGACTGATGATTGGTATTAAATTACAAGCGCGCTTAATAAAGTGGTCCAGAGAGAGGTAAACAGCAGAAAGCAAAAACACAACCAGTAACGACGGCAAGATACAAAAACAGCAACACAACACCTTATTCTCCGAGACAATTAAGAACAAAGAGCAAAAGGAAAAGACAACCGTAGCTTCCGAAGCAGTTTGGTTTGCGAGAGAACAGACAGACCGGAGAGAATCACCAGAAAGGGTAAAGTCGCCAGAAGCAAATGGCAGAGGCAACCAAAGCTTGAAAGAAGACCTCCTTTTGACTTTTTAATGAGGACTTTATGAAAGAAAATGAAAGACGGGGTCTTTGTCAGACAGCTCATCAAAACGACAAGTTGGCTGAAGCCTCTGGTCATCTTCCCGGCAATAACGCAAAAATGACGGCGCATTATTTCACTCTCCAGCCGCAAGATCCAACGTGTGTTTGACAAACTATCGGCATATAAATCAATAAGTGCGGTCTACCGTATCCTCGTCATGTATTACGAACGGTGATTTAGACTATACGATTACAATTGAAAAGGTGGTCACGTGTTGCGTTCACAAAGCGGTGTCGTTTGATGGCGGTAATTGATGAGAACTTGATTGGAGCGATAAGCAGCTTTGGCTGTGCTTTCTTCTCATGAACTCAAGAGTGAAGAAAGATTTAGTGAGTGGATGCTTGATACGACGTTCGCTTTAGATTCAAGCGGGGAGGACAACTGTTTCCAATATTTGCCTTGCTAAATCAGCCTGACAAAATATTGCAAACACTTCCCAGTCAAATGTGAGAATCATCATCTTTATATTGTTGGCTATTGACTTTCTACTCTTTGTCGATTTTTCCAATGTTGACATTTTTGTTTTGCTTTTTTGCAAACATTTGCTTTTCTGTTTTGCTTTTTTTAAACACATTCACCATATTTTTGTTGTATTTTGACTTGTTTGACTTGTCATTTTGCTCATATTCTTTTCTCATTTTTGAAATTGTTCATTAACTTTTAGAATCTTCATTTTTACATGTATCTACCATTTATATTCATCATTCCTTACGATTTCACAATGGTATACTAAAAGATGACTGGAAAGGAGAAGTGGTGGAGGAGGAAGAAAGGGTGCGGAGGGGGGTGAGGGGGGTGAGGGTAAGCAGCACATAAGTGGCCCCCGTGAAGACGCACTGATCCTGCGCCAAACATCCACTTCCTGACGGGCCTGCTCTGGAACAACTGGAGCTCATTAGGACGCTTCTGGGGAAGATGAATTAGCCAAGGGGACGAGGGGGGAGCGTGAGGTGCGTCTATCAGCACTCGCTCTGGCTCTTTGCTGGGACACCTTGTTGTTGGTCTCCCCGCGGAGGAGGATGACGATGATGGCCGCGATGGCCGAGTGTGTTTGATGTGCAGACGCCATGTCCACTGGGTCTTTTGTCTCTAATTTATCTCATTGAAAGACGCCACAAAAAGACATCTGCGGCTTCCAAAAAACCTTTGGCAGGCCGCACCGCTAATCAAGTCCAAATATGCAGGAGTCTGTATTAAGCCCACTGTGATTGAATATTATTCTTTGCTCAGGCTACAGTCATTTATTATTTTACATTTTTTACTGCCAGCACAATTATGCTCTCTTATTTCCGACAAACTTGTTGGCCGCAACGTGCTAAAGTTCTTCGGGATATTCACATGAAAACAGATTCATAAATCACTGTGCCTACTTTTAAGTATGCTTTGTCAACAAGGTGACAAATTTGATACACAAGGAGACTGTGGGCAGCAAGAAAATGTAGTGCTACAAAAGACAACAATAATTACTGATTATTTAAACAATGATTATTCTCACCTGCCTCTTGTTACCTGTCGTGTATATACGTTATATACTCTAACCCCTAACCCTAACCCTAAACCTAACCCTAACCCCAACCCTAACCCTGCTCCAACCCTAACCCAACCCTAACCCTAACGCTAACCCCTCACCCTAACCCTAGCTATAACCCTAGCTCGAACCCCAACCCTAAACCTAACCCTAACCCTAGCCCCGGCTCTAACCCTAACCCTAGCTCTAAACCTAGCCCTAACTCCAGCACTAATCCTAACCCCTAACCCTAACCCCAACCCTAGCCCTTACCCTATCCCTAGCCCCAACCCTAACCATATCCCCAACCCTAACCCAACCTCACTTTTATTTTTGTTAATCTGTCTCTCAGGCCCTGACAGAAAAAGTAATAATCAGTTCGAGGTTAAGTGGTGTCTTAGAAAAACAGAAGACACATTAGTTGCAAGCCCACAATAACAACAGTAACACTGTCACACGCACTCAACTCTTTTACGGCACTCACCCCAGGAGGATTGTTGCGTTGCAATCTGAACCCCAGTCCAGATTTATGGCTGTTTTCAGCTTGTTACAGCAGATTTATCTTCACAATAAAAGAAGAGACAAACAATCTGGAGGAATCATTAAGGGGTGGAGAGGCAGGGGTGCGAAAGATGTGCCACAAAAACATGGCAACTAAATAAGCCTGAAGCCTTGTCAGAATAAGTGTTACAAAACACTACAAAGAAAAAGTACCAAAAACAATTCATCGCTCATGAGGTACTGATGATGTACTGATGTTTACTTTTTTGTTGTTTGTTAGCATGTCTTCCAACACTATTTTTTGGTGCCTTTCTTCTTTTGAATGAAACAGGTCCCCTCACCTAGAATTAAATATTTGTATTTACTCAAAATCTACTTGGGTTATCTAGACAGCTATCGAAGATAACTAGGTAGCCAATCTCACTAAAGTCAAGTCTACAATAACACAGCTACGATGGATTTCAAATTAAATAGACAAGTCTATCAGATGCCCGTGCCACACCTCTACTCTGAGCCTCCGCTAAAAGATATATCTAAGAGAGAGCCCATGCGGCCTACAGAGAAACTCATATAGGTTGCCTGTATCAAGAACGTTTTGAAATGAGCAAGATATTTTCAACTATCTGGATACCCCATCATTAACGTTCTCATGTATTTTCCTGGACGTGGCAATGACATCTGAGCTGCCAAACCTCGTCAGTCAGTTCATGACACGTCCAAGAATCCAAGAGTCTCAGAATTATAGCAGCCAGCAAAATACAAACGACACAAGTGGATGAAGCTACGAGCGGTCGATAATCAACACCGGACCTTGTAATCTTAAACGGGACATTTTCATTCTTTCCGAGCGATGTGAGCGGTCATCTCTTGGAGGAAACTAGCTTGGCGGCAACACGTCCTTTTAAGCAGTCACACCCTGACTGACGATCAATTTCCGTGATTCATGATCCGGCACCAAAGGAGTGCAGCTGAAACAAGAGAAAAAAGGAATGCTGACATGATAGGTTGAAAAATCTACACAGCCGCGTTTAACATTTGTCTTCTTGTCAAGTTAATGGTAGTTAACAACATGCATCTGCCTATCTAGTTAGCATTTTAGTAATACATTGTTTTGCTCAATAGCTAGCTGGCATAGCTATTCAAAGTTAATTTACAGTATGTTATTTGCTCGATTTATATATATATATATATACATATATATGTGTATTAGCGCAAGGGGGCCGAATAATATTGCACGCCCCACTTTTCAGTTTTTTATTTGTTAAAAAAGTTTAAATTATCCAATAAATTTTGTTCCACCTCACGATTGTGTCCCACTTGTTGTTGATTCTTGACAAAAATATTACAATTTTATATCTTTATGTTTGATGCCTGAAATGTGGCGAAGTGTTGAAGGGTTCAAGGGGGCCGAATACTATCGTAAGGCACTGCAGTGTAGCAAAATGTGTTGATCTAACATTCCTAGCTAGCTAGCTACCAGATCTATGTATTTAGCGATCACAGTTACATAGGCTACCAAGTGAAGTGAGATACATGTTATGCTAGTTTATCAGTCTCAGCTAGCATATTTCTATCAAACATTTACAACTACACTCGATTTTTACTAACCATTTCACACACACTCAAAGTAATTTATTTTATACCTATTGTCATTTTTATTGCATAGTTTGTTGGTGGCCTTTATTTCCAATGTCTCATCCTTATTAGACTTCTCCCTGCGATTGATTAAATAAATGTCGATCCAGGCTCGCCACTTTTCGCGGAAATACAGCACTTAAACGATTCTTTTACGTATTTCTTTGCGGATGTTTTTTTTATTTATGGTGTGAAAGTATATATGACTAACTACACGTAATTCCTCCAAATAAACACAGGTGTAAAGACGACGCTGGTTGATCATACTGATGACAGGGTTCCTTCTCAAGGTCATGGTCTTCAGCCTATTAGCAGACTTGATACGCTAAACATGGAAAGACTTATGAGTGAGGGAATAGTTTTGCCAGACAGCCGCAGACACCCCATGGAGACAGTCCTGCGTCAAGTTGCTCCTTTGGAAAAAAATAAATAAATCTCGCCTCTCATTTGAGTGACAGGCCATATGGGCCACAGTGCCATCCAGGAACCCCTGCTGGTGACCCCCCCCCCCCCCCCCCAAACACCGCAGACAAAAAATGACAACCCCACCTCATTCCAACCAGCAGTCATGTTCTCTCATGTTGGGCATCACCACTACACTATGTATACATGTTCAGTGTCTTTATGCCCAGTGGGCATGAGCTAACATGTTCAGCATCAGCATAAACTTATGGCTAAAACTACATGCGGACTCTTACCAGTTTCTTCGTGCCGTTTTCAACATTGTAATCTAATACTTCAGCTATTATTATCATCACAACTCTTAAAACACCTACAACAATCATAAAGAGAAGAATGTCTGGCAGGAATAGTGATATGCCAACATGGGTTGACAATAATATTAATAATAAAAGTCTGTGACGATCGTTGATGGTTGATTTCTCAGAATGTTAAATATACAAAATATATATACTGTATATCATAATCAGTCATTTCAAAATATTTTGTAAGGAATGTTTATATTTTAACTGCATTTGTAGTATTTTAATGGACGACAGCATTTATTCTTACATTGTTGTTAGTGTTTCATCATATCAAATTAAATCCCCAGTTTGTGTTTGCACACATTCTTGGCAATAAATACCAAATATGAACAACGGCAGATGCATTTTTCTACATCCAGCGCATCAAAAATTGCTCATAATTTCCAATCTGTGTGTAATTTTGCTCCACCGTTACAATTCATTAGCAAAGAAAACAAAAACGGTGGTCTTTTTGTGCGCCATCTACAAAGTGGACACAGATGTAGCGGCGTGGGTGCTAATAAGAGCTTGCGTACGAGTGTGAATGTGCCATTATATTGAAATTACCACATTAAAGGGGGGGAAAAAATCCACCCTTGTAGTCCAATACAGCCCTTGAGAGGGTGGCCCACGTCCATCTCAGTTAATGATCAATTTCCTTGTCCGAATAAATACTTCCTACTAAAAATAAAAATATAGTTTCAACATTTTATTTTCAGTGAAACACAAGAGGATACACTCGTTTAATTGGAAGGCAAAAGAATCCTCTTTGGAGTCCACATGCTGTTCTGGGGATTATATTTCATTGTTTTGTTTTATGATTAATATGAATTCACAAGGCCATCTGGCGCTGGTCTGAGTCACCGGCGGGTCAAACAACATTTCCACTTAACATCACTTTAGAAATCATTTCCTCCTGTGCTCATTACAAATAAATACTTGGCAATACCATGTAACGTTAAAACTATTTTATTTGAATTATGGTTCAGCTCGGCATAAAATTAACATAGATGTTGTCTTTTAGGATCCAATCATTGATTTCTTTACGCTCCGCAACGACAACAAAAATTAGAATCTGACAGTCCCTGTTGAATTTCTTCAATTTACAAAAACACAAATGCTTAGTTCATTGAAGGCTCAAAAATCATCTGTAAGTTTGCAAAATCATGAACGCTAGCTTTACTCACTACCAACGATTTGCTTCAATTCTCTTGAAAGTATGTTAATTGGGTCTATCAAAGTCTAGAAATGTTCATTATGTTACTAGATTCACTCTGTTAAAAAAAAAAAAAACGGATTTGATACGAATGTCCATACGTCCAATTCTAAGAGGAACGATTCGGTTCGGTTACACACATCTTCAAAATCAAACCTAAATTTCGGATTCAAATTGTTTTTTGCTCCACCCCTGCTGGTGAAATTATGTTTGTTTTTAAAGAAATAACCGTGAGCGAGGAAAGCTTAGCGTTGACGCCGTCACGGAGGTCAGCTGCATGTTTCGGCGGCCGTCATCAGGAATACTTAACGGCGGTTTGACAAAGGTCGTAAATGGAGTCAAGGTGTCAAACAGGTGCTGCGAAAGAGGAGAGCGGGACGAATAAAACCCGAGTGCAGAGAGGAGGCGCCGAGAGACAGAGCTCTCCGACAAAGACGTTGGAGAGGCGCTAACGTCGACCTCTGGCTCCTTGCCTGTCGTAAATCGCCAGTCGTTACGGAGGGCCGGACGCCTCCTGGCGATCGCTTCAAACGGGGGTGCGGCGCTTCTACGCGTTAGTTCGGGGGCTTTGGGTGAGGGGTGCGTTACGATCCCATCGCTGCTCTGCGCCTCCACATCTGGCTGGCAGCGCCTCGGCCCCCAAATTGAGACTTTGTGTCTTCTTGTGACATCTTTATGAAGGCCCGCTGTTACTCACTTCTATAAACCTGGCCTTCACCTAACTGGCCTCCCTTCGACACCCGGTGACGGTGAGACATTAACGCAAAACATTTGTGGCGTCTTCCTTAAAGGAGCTGTGAAAATGGGAATTGAACCTGTGCACCTTGTTGACATTACACCACTGGATGAATCTATCCGCCCTGCGCTGATTTATGAGCTGGCCTGGAAGTGCCCGCATGCACCCGTTGAAGTTATTCCCTACTTCAAGGATTCCCAGACTGTGGTGAGCGCCATTCCAGGGGGTGCGTGAGATTGAAAGTGTAACGGCAATCAGTTGTAAAATAAAATTTTGTGTGAGCGTGAAGCCTTTATTGCCCACGAAAAGGCTTTGTTTTTACTCTGTGAGGGTGGGGTGTGTTAACTCTGCGTGGCCTAAAAGATTTGGGAAAGACTGGTTTGGAGCAGAGATTCCCAAACTGTGGTGTGCCATGAAAATTAGAGTGGCTACCTCTCTAGAAATATTTCAATCTCGACTACAACACATTTTTCTACACTCGCGTTTGGTTAAACCACAAAGAAGTTCCCACTCAGCCTGGATTTTGACCTGTTTTATTGCCGCTTCTCTTCTCTTCTTAGAGTTGTTAGTGCGGAGGATTCTGCATAAACCGACCAGGACAGGTTCTAAGCTAAGGGAAAGCACTCTCGACTTGATTTGATTTTCTTAGTTCTTACGCAAGCAGATGGGACGTCCAAATATGGGATATTTAGGGAGTTCATGAGTAAAAAAAAAAAAAGAGGATTCCCAAACCGTTATACATGCACCCTCCTGGGATTTTAATAATTTATTGTCACTGATTTGATTTAAGTGAGGGTCAGAAGCACTGAGTGGACGTGCCAACTTTGTTGAGATGCACTGGAGAAGGTTGTGTCTTAAAATATATGTGGAAGACAGATTTGGAGAAAACGGTCTTGTACCCACCCCTGATGGTTTGCTCATTTTCAGGTTTAAGTTTTTCGAGGCGGGGGGGGGGGGGGCATGTGCAAGATAGATGGGCTCCACCAAATATTTTGTGATGTCAAATTTCATTTAGAATTTTATGTAATTGTAATAATGCGACATACAAGACAGACTGGACTCAACAACAGAATATGGTGTGGAGGGTAACAGTAGGAGACATGATGCTACTGGATGACGGACAGCTTCACTGTCACTTGACATCCACTAATGCCTCCCATGGCCTACCCTCTGCATCCCCCCTCCCCCCAAATAAGCCTTAGGGGCATGGCGCCATGGCCGTCATGCATGCGCAGTGTAGCGTTTCCCAAAATGCAGGATGGATGCAATGGGGGCTCTTTGCCTTTGACAGCGAGAATAAATCACCACAATTACAAGCTACTAGAAACTGCAACTCCTTCTCAAATTCAAGGTGTATTTATTTAACTGCAGATGGGAGAGACGACTATTGTATGCATTTAGTTAGATAATGTTGTATCACAAAAATCCAGGGGATAGCGACCACGACCGAACATGAAGAAACACATGAGGCAATAACAGTGTTGTTGAGTCCTGATTTGAATAATTACATGCCTCGAAATGGCAGCAAAATACTTTCTTTCGGTTAGACAAGGCTATGGCCTAACTAAATGAAGCACCTGTCCCCCCCCCAAGTCAACATAGCTACTTGGCATGTCGCCATAAGGAGTCTTTGGCCTGAACAAAGAAAAGGATAGAGTGAGCTATTTTTTGGACGAAAAGAAAAAGGCTAGGTTATGAATGCCAAACGGTAAATATGATAAAAGCGATGTTATTGAGCGACGCCTTTTGTCACTGCCTTTGCTCATAGTAACACCACCACCATCTGACTCTCTATAGCCCTCCCCACCAATTTCTTCTTTTTTTGTAGCATGTGGGTAGGACGTAAGGGAGCGCAGGACAGGGGGAAATTGGCGTAATGAATTTAGGGCGCTCATGCTTGCTGAGGCGAGGCTCCCTCGGCTGCTCGTAGCCATTAATCTTCCGCACTCTGTCAAGACCAAAATGCGCCCACAATGAGCAAAGGGGGAGCTCCAATTGACTACCAATTACGCGCCTGTGAATAAAGGATGTGGAGAGAGAGAAGCTTGCAGGGGTGCAATATGCTTCGGCGCTGACGTTTAGTTTATCCCTGCAACTGCTTGTGTGTGTGTGTGTGTGTGTGTGTGTGTGTGTTTGTATGTGTGCTGGAGTGTGAAGGAACTGTGCTTATCTGAGTGTTCACACCACCATGAGGTGTTAAGAAGCAGCGGGAGGCTTTTTTGGGGTAAAATATCACAATTTTTATGCTATGTTTACATGAGAAGGATGAAGTCAAAACAACAGTATATTTTGCGGTTTGGATTTTTAATGCCTAACCCTGTTTCGGTCAACAAATCTTGACTACAAAATATAGACAGAGTTCAGTGGTACTATGCATTTGAATATTCAACATAACCATATGACTTTGTCTTATGATAGTTTATTAGCTTAATGCTAATGTATAATGGGAAACGTAATAAACAGACTAACAAATCTAGTATTGATGTCACAATAGTTATCATCAACACAAGTAGATAACCCGACGGCCAATAAGAATCTCTTAAAACAGGGCAGTTCAATTGCTGGCAACTATTTATTTAATCAAATATTCAGTTAACTTTATGATATGCTAATTCGGGGAAGTCCCACTACTTTTTCTTTCTGTTAAAAGACAGCAAGCATTAAAGGTGCTATTTAATGCTAAGTTTTCATTGAATTGCTGCTGAAGGTATGAGGCCTCCCTCATTTGTTAGAATTTGTAAACAAAGTTGTCTATTTTCTGAGATTAAAAAAAAAAAAAAGATGCTGCAAATCTATATAGTATTTCAAAATATTGAACTCCCCCTGGTGGCTAGGCTGTGCACATTACACGGAGAAGTGCAATTTCCATCGAATTGAAGCAAAAAATCAGATGTATGTTTTGGTGGATGTATTTTATGTTTTAATAAAGGAAGTACTGTAAATTAAACTGCAAAGTCATGGCACGGCTGTATTATAATTTCAACCAGAATTTTCCAGTTGTCTTTGACATGTGATTGCTCCAAAATGTTGTCCATTCATAACGATGTGCTGCTCTGGTATTTATTTCCTGAAAGGGATCCATTTGTGCAAACGTTACAAAGCGTAAGTGTGGAATCAGAACCTTTGGCAGGATGCATGTTATTGGGGTACGTTAACACTGTACAGGCGTATTCAGGGAAACTCCATTGTTAGCATGATTGCCCCCCGCCCCTTCTGGTTGCGATTATTCCGAGCCATGTTTATTGTATTACCCCTACGAACATGACAAGAACTAATACGTTGCTTAATTGTGTCTGATTCCGTTCGGATTCCATTGCGCTATCACAGCCGCGGTCCAGTTGGGTTCCTAATTAGGCCGTTACACCAAAATGAGAGGGGTGGAAAATAAATCATAGAAAAACTCAAAGATGAAGACTAAAAGGATGTTGGGCCAAGTGGCTGTGAAGTATGCACACTTGAGGATTCCAAGAACAACTTTCACAGCTACAATAACACCTTTCAAAGCGGAGTGATTTTTTTTTTTTTTGTTAGCTATTTAAGACTTTCATGTGTGTGGAAAAATGTCAGGAATGAAGATAGAGAGAGAGTGAAAGTGTGCGCTTGAATTTATGTACACAAGAGGACATTGACTTACGTTTGGTGAACGGTGAAGACTGTTCCTGAGTGCTTCTTCACTTCCAGGTTATTGTAATCTCTTGAATTTTCTTTCTATGAAGGACTACTCTCTACGGACACCACTGTAAAAGAAAAAAAAATGTATGAGACTACTTATTTTTAAGAAATGCATTTCTGAGGGAAAAAAAACATTGTTATGGAAAATATGTTTAATTTCATGGAACAAAACCATCATCATCAATGTTCGACATTTTGCAATAATATTTCTAGTAAAAGAGTAATAAAAAAGTAAAAAACATAATTTGTCTCATAACGGGACGGACTTGCTACTTAGGTCAATTTGCAGCATGTGGGTAGCTTTCTTGGTCATCTTGTACAGAACCCAATTTTTGGGTTGACAACCGCATTTTTTGGTTTGTGTTTGAAAAAAAAGCTTGAGGTGAAGACATAAAGTCTATTTGATATATATGATTTAAGATTTTGAGAGATTGTGCAAAGAGTTGGGGTAAAATCATTTGAATTCATATGCCATTCATATGAGGAGTCCACATGGAAGTTGTTTAAGTGATGTCATAAGATTAAGAGGGGTGCTTGGAGAAATTGACCAAAAAGTTAGCACCATTACTTTGAGTAAACTGGCAGCGCCATGTTAATATGGTCTTGTCAAGAGCAGCAACACCAAAAGTGTGCTCAGTGTGTCATGATTGTATGAAGACACTTGGCCATTCTTGTGTATATGTGTGCGTGTGTGGGGGGGGGGGGTCGATTGGTTGTTGCCGGGCGGGATGAAAAGAGGCGTGAAGAAGGCCAACTGCTGGAGGTCGGCAAAGGGTTGCGCTTACAGCTTGAAAGAAGTCAACGACGGAGGAGGAGGAGGAGCACAGGCCACTTGACACACGCGTACACACAAACATTAAACTCTATGGTTGACATTTGTGTGTTTGAAGAGAAAAATGCTACAAGATCATGATTATTATTTTTTAAAAACAAGTTGGTTATTTTTCATAAAAAAGTCACATAAAACTCAATGGTTGACATTTGTGTGTTTGAAGAGAAAAATGCTACAAGATCATTAATATTTTTTTAAAAACAAGTTGGTTATTTTTTATATGAAAAAAAAAACATGTTTTGTAAATGATTGATGTTCCCAAGAGAAAAAAGTCGCATGCTATTCTCAAAACAATCAGTTTTAGATTTTAGATTTAGAGAAAGTCACATATTTTGAGGGAAGAAAACTTGAGGTTGAAAGTAGTGTATTTTAAAGGACAAAAGTCATGATGAAGCATTTAAAAACGTTTTGAAATGTTTACTTATCATATTTTATGTTGAGTAAAATTGTTTTTGAACAAGTATAAATTAGAAGCTCCACTGTAATTTTGTCTTTCTTAATGTTTCGTGTCTTTGTGAGCACAGCTTTGTAAGAAGTGACTTTTGACCTCTGTTGCCAACATGGTGACAATATGGTGGCTGAGGGGCTGGGGTGGAGGCGCTTGTCTATTTTATGTTATGTGTTGGAGGACATCAATCTTTCACTAATTCCTTCAAGTGTGAAAGGGTCTTGGTGGTGTCAGCCAAAGCGGGAAGATGGTTCCCGCCGGTGCTATTGAGTGAGGGGTGGGGCGGGGCGGGATTGGGGGGGGGGGGGGGTATCGGCAGACCCTCTGGCCAACACCTCCGGAAAGGCCCGGCCAGATGGTGACGGTATTAGCTCCACAAAGGGCGTCTAATTAGACCCACAATAGGGAGAGAAAGGCCGCCAGATACGGCACGTACGTAACACGCACAGTCACTTGTGTTCACCCAGCCACCCATGGATTAATAAACCAGATTGATGGGGGGGGTATTGCACGAAAATAGTTTTGGTCATTTCTTTTAACTGCCCTGAATTTTGGAATTCTAATCAAATTCTATAGTTGAACCCCTCCAGCACAGGTTCCAGTATGTGTATGTGTATTTGTGTTTATAAATAAATAAATAAATATATATATATATATATATATATATATATATATATATATATATATATATATATATATATATATATATATATATATATATATATATATATGACAGGATGCCTGAGTGTGTGTGCCATACACGCTACTCCCCCCCTCAGCAGTCATATAGGGGGCTATGACTTTATTAGCCCTCATTAACACAAATTAGAACACTTGAGCTCCCCTATCCTCAGCCTCCACCCTCAACAGCAGCGATGACAAATTGAATTAAGTGTTTGGAAACAAGTCAATCCCCCTCCCCAGCCAGGCGGCAGCCATATTGCGTTGACATTCATTGCAGTCAGGAGGGTGTCCCAGGGGGGCGTAAAGAAGAAGAAGAAAATGTGCTATTATGGGGAAGTAGGTGGAATAATTTAAGAGGCAGTGAATTCCTTTGGCGGATGCTCCCGACCGGGGCGGGTCCCGACTTAAGTTGGCCGAGTTAAGTGAGCCATTACCCGCCCCGCCAGATGCTTCTATTTAAACATTGGCCGGCACTTGGTTTTTATTTTTCCCTTTAAAATGGCAAAACAAATATATTCACACTGGAATTTTAAATTGTATAGTTAATTTACAAACACATTTATTTTTATTATTATTTTTACATGCCAAACAATTACGAAAAATAAGTACATTATTTTTACATTCTAGATGGTTAAGAAAAGTAAATAACATTTTCAGTGTATTGAAAATGTTTATATTTCCATAAGGCATATTAACTATGGCAACCCTTTTCTAAACAAGTTTCGTATATATAAAATTGTTACTTTCACTTTGTTATATTTCAGGTTATTTCAAAAGAATTGTTTTATAGTCTAGCTATTTTTTTTAATATGGCAGCTATTTGCCATTGAATTGTTTTATAAAATTAACCACTAACATATTTCACCATTTTTTTTAAACATGTCAGGTACTTTCTATCACTCCAATCTTCCGTTTTCTGAAGGGCTTATGCAATTTTATTTATTATTTCCGTGCAAATATAGCCAATAAAAATCATTTGGTGTTTTGAAAACTGAATGAAGCGACAGTCTAAAAAGTCCTGCGTACTCAGTTTTTCTTGGGCTAGAGTGGTGAAACACTGACACTTAGCGGCCAATTGGAAAATTACAAGCTAGCAAAACTCCACCAGAAAACGAGATTTCGGAGTTTTATTTACATGAAGCTGCTAAAATATGAAAAAGACGTTGAACAAAATTAAGGGTACACATTATATATACATAAGTACATATCGAAACATGTTTACACTTCATAAAACCATGCAATTACATTAATCTTCATCAAATTTTCTGTTTCTGAAATGTATGCAAGCTTAGGGTTTTTGTTCACTGACTTTCAATTACTATGATGAGACAATATGTATTTTATCAACTAATACTCGAGAGTGTAATTAAATTAGAGGGAACTCACAAGCAGTCGATGTCAGTTTCATCCTCTCGGTGTCGCTGTTGCTCCACAATTCTCGTACTGCTCCCTGCTCCTGTTTCTCACCTAGAGGTGAGACAAAAGAAAGTAATCACATTTTGAGAGGAAGCTGCATTTTTGTCATTTCCTGCACAAACTGCAAGCACATGGTTTGCACTACCCACATGGAATTTACAACATTTACAATTAAAAGGAGAAAAACACAGCTATTCCTGTTCAGGGTCGTTTGGGGTACTGAAGCCTATCCCATCTGACATCGGGCGAAAGGTAGAACACACCCTGTAGTGGTTGCAGGGCACATAAATATTTTTAATTGGGGAAAGTAGTACATTTAGAAAATTTGGCTTTGTAAGGGCAAGCCAAGCCAAGTAGATTTTCAATTAGATCACAGTTCAACAGCTTGGTTAGAATTATTGTTTTTATTCGATGAGCCACATTATTCCGAGAACTATTTCACTGAATATAAAAATGTCACATATTACTCATAACTGTCCCAATGAATCAAGCAAGGAAATTTGGCGGAACATCCTGATCCATTTTTGCAGTTTCACAGAGAACAATTCAGGCTTCCTGAATTTCAAGACGGTAATTTTTTAGATAAATACTCATTTCACATTACGTGACATACAAAAATATAACTTCCTCAAAAAACTAAATTACAATATTTACATTTTACGTGTAATTCTTTTTTCAATTTTTTTTCAGATTAGACAGTATTTGATTTTTTTACAATTTCATTAAAAAAAATATTTCAGTTTTACTTTGACAACTCCAGCATTTTTTAAATGAACCTTTTGAATTTCGAGACCACCAAAATACATACAATTTCATTTTACAAAGTCTTTTTCATATTCCATTTAAAACCAAATTCAAACAATATTCATTCATGTCAATTTCTGTTGGCGGAGCACATGTCTCTTTAGCCCCGATCCACGTTTGCCATTTCAGTCAACTCCAAAGTTCCCGAACATCTCGTGAAGTTTTAAAAATATTCCGCATCGTCTCGGGTGTCGTCCACAGAGTCGGCGCCGACCTCTTCATAGTCCTTCTCTAGGGCGGCCATGTCCTCGCGGGCCTCAGTGAACTCGCCCTCCTCCATGCCCTCCCCCACGTACCAGTGCACAAAGGCACGCTTGGCATACATCAGGTCAAATTTATGGTCCAGGCGGGCCCAGGCCTCAGCAATGGCAGTGGTGTTGCTGAGCATGCACACGGCCCGCTGTACCTTGGCCAGGTCGCCTCCAGGCACGGCGGTGGGCGGCTGGTAGTTGATGCCCACCTTGAAGCCGGTGGGGCACCAGTCCACAAAATGGATGCTGCGCTTGGTCTTGATAGAGTTGATGGCGGTATTGACGTCCTTGGGCACCACGTCGCCACGGTAGAGCAGGCAGCAGGCCATGTACTTACCGTGGCGCGGGTCACACTTCACCATTTGATTGGCCGGGTCGAAGCACGAGTTGGTGATCTCGGACACGGACAGCTGCTCGTGGTAGGCCTTCTCCACCGAGATCACCGGCGCGTAGGTAGCCAGTGGGAAGTGGATGCGTGGGTAGGGCACCAGGTTGGTTTGGAATTCCGTCAGGTCCACGTTTAGGGCGCCGTCGAAACGCAGGGAGGCGGTGATGGACGACACAATCTGGCTCATCAATCGGTTTAGGTTGGTGTATGAGGGACGCTCGATGTCCAGGTTCCGGTGGCAGATGTCATAGATGGCCTCGTTGTCCACCATGAAGGCGCAGTCCGAGTGCTCCAGGGTTGTGTGGGTGGTCAAGATAGAATTGTACGGCTCCACCACGGCGGTGGACACCCGGGGGGCCGGGTAGATGGCGAACTCCAACTTGGATTTCTTGCCGTAGTCCACGGATAGACGCTCCATCAGCAGCGAGGTGAAACCTGAGCCTGTGCCGCCGCCAAAGCTGTGGAACACCAAGAAACCTTGCAGGCCGGAACACACGTTGGCCTAGTGATACACAAATGAGAATGTCTTTTCCCTGCCAAAATTCTGACTTTGATACGATACTGAAACAAAACTAAGACATCGGGAAAACTGTGCAGGTTATCAAAAATATGTAGTATCTTTTCATTGAGTGGCAAGACATCAAGGTACAGGAGTCCCCAGAATATTGTTTGAGACTTGAATTGAGTTCAACAACAAAGTTTTCACCATGCCAGGACGAATGGGTATGATGTTGATTGTTTGATTTGTTTTATTTATCATGATTTTAATCTCATAGTTATTATTTCCATAATTGTCGAGCCCTGCTACATTCTATTTAATTATTTGATGTTTTGAGTTCGGACTGAGGGCGGCACGGCGGAGCACT
This sequence comes from Syngnathus leptorhynchus, assembly GCF_054491065.1. Classification (NCBI taxonomy): domain Eukaryota; kingdom Metazoa; phylum Chordata; class Actinopteri; order Syngnathiformes; family Syngnathidae; genus Syngnathus; species Syngnathus leptorhynchus. Next base: position 8,401,561 of record NC_141196.1, read on the forward strand.
GGCTAGCACGTCCACCTCACAGTTAAGAACTACTGGAGTTTGCACGTTCTCCTCGTCCCCGTGTGGGTTTCCTCTGGGTTCTCCGTTTTCCTCCCACATTCCAGAAACACGTATGTTGGGTCGATTGAGCACTCTAATTTGCCCGTAGGTGTGAGTGCCAGTGCTCATGGGTCTACTTTGCTTGTCTATGTGTACCCAGCGATTGGCTGGTGACCGGTTCAATGTGTCAGCCTCTTGCCCGAAGTCAGCTGGGAAAGGCTCCAGCACGCCCGCGAACCTCGTGGAATTAAGCGCTTCAGAAAATGGATGGATGAAGTTAGAACTGTGGCCATAGAAGAAATTAAAGTCACAACTGTATGTTTCTGCCTAATCTGTGATAAGTAACAGGTTATTTTTTAGGGGTCAAAACAGCAGTTAGTCAAACACATTCCAGATACATACAGAACACAATCGCTAGTGAGCTTCCCCAGGCCACATTTGCACCTTCCAGAAAGTTACTCACCAATTTGCGAATTCTGTCAGCTACCAAGTCAATGATCTCTCTGCCGATAGTGTAGTGTCCGCGGGCGTAGTTGTTGGCCGCATCCTCCTTACCTGTGATCAGCTGATCCGGGTGGAAGAGCTTACGATAGGTTCCGGTACGAACTTCGTCTACAAATAAGATCACGGTAAGTTAACTTGGACTCGACAAATCAGCAGTGGGTGTTGTTACCAATGACGGTGGGTTCCAGGTCAACAAAAACCGCCCTGGGGACGTGCTTTCCGGATCCAGTCTCGCTGAAAAAGGTATTGGAGGAACTGTCGCCTCCAATGGCCATTCCGCTGGGCATCTGGCCGTCCGGGAGGATGCCGTGCTCCAGGCAGTAAAGCTCCCAGCAGGCATTGCCGATCTGGACGCCAGCCTGGCCCACGTGTATGGAGATACACTCGCGCTACAGAAAGGAAACAAATCTTTATACAACTTCCGGAAAGGATAAGGGGCTTGGAATAACCTCGGACGAGATTATTTTAGTGCCGTGCCGACTGCAACGTCCTCAAACAAAGCCAACAATATCTTTGGTGTTTTGAACAAAAATAGGTTTACAACAAACGTAAGTCAATCCCTCTGAGGAAATGGCAGGGTCAAACCATAATGGAGTCCAGTTCATTTAAAAAATGGAATCTTGAAATTAATTTGGGTCATTCTGTAAAACTTGTGTCACGAGGCAGTTGGTTTTTCCCTATCCAGGGGGCGCAAATAGGTTAATTCTTTTGACCCCTGATGACCCCAAAGTTAGTTGCTGGGAGAACAAAACAAAAAAAAAATTAAGACAAAATATTGTTGTTGAACTTTCCTATAAAAAAAACCATGGTAGTTATTTCTTACAAAAAAGTAAACTATTGCTGGTAAACTTTCCTATCGAGAAAAAAACTAAAGAGAACAAAAGACAAGCTTGTCTATGATGTACTTTCCAGAAGACTACCCAAACTACCATGAATAGGGAATAAACTATCAATATTGCCCTTTCCTAAAACATTTTTTTTTTTGCCCGTACTGTACACCCATTGTGAACCCAACTACCACTTTAACTACAAGGTATGCACCCAACTATAACTTTTGACACGTCGTCACAGTCCTAGTTGGAATGATATCCAACGTTCATTTTAACAACTGAGTCAGACTCAACCCAAAAATGCAGACTGAAGCTAAGTGCTCACGATATAACACTGATTGATGCTCGAAAACACCAAGCATCCACACAAAAAAAAGCCTTTTTCACACTCACCATGTCTCCTGAAGCAGAGGTTTGTGAGGATTGGAATGAAAAGGCTGCAGTGACAGTCTTAGCTGTCACAGATGTTTAGAGTTTTGCTTTAAGGAGCAAGATGTTCTTTTTTTTTTTCTTTTTCTTTTAGAAAGCTAAGCTAAGTGTTAATTCCAATTGGTTGAGAAGCTTTGCGAGTCCTTTTCTTTTTCAAAGAGGTCTTTTCGTCAGGAGCATGCTCACTGGCGTCCTCTGACTGTATACCTCCACTTTTTAGCTGCAATTTAATTCACATTCATTATAGCGTCACATCACAAGCTTGAACAAAATATACTAGCTGGCTATTATGGTTCGTGTCACTTTTCTACGACCCTTCTCAGAATTTTCGTGTTTGTTTTGATTTTTAACTGCTAATATTGTGATAGAGCGTTTTTCTTAACAAGGTCATTGAATGCATCATCAGTATTGATAAAACAAAGGCTTGCAATTTAAATAGTTTTGGACATTATTGGTTTGCAAATTTCATTGGAGGTCTATGTTCTGTATGACAAAATGTCCATGCAAAAGCTGTATCTCTGAATATTGTAGGATTGTTTTTATGCAATAATGGCATTTTGTACTTGTCATGCTTGTGAATACATACCCAATAAAACATCAGCATTAATCCCCCCCGTTTCAGATATCTCCGAATGTTGCAGGTTTGTTTTGGTCATGAAAAAAAGTTTTTTTTTCCAAATTTGATGATATTGTGCATGCTTTTCAATGATTAGCGTCTTGATCCTGATGATTTACATACATTAACAATAAAGCAAGCGCTATGAATAATAATGGCAACTGTACCTGTAACAAAACGGTGGTTATGTCCCAAAAGCATAAAATGGTTAAATAACTTAATGCCTTTATTAGAAATCAACAAGTGTGATCAAAATATTCTTGGTTAACGGAAGGAAAACCTACCAATGAACGTGAACTCCAGCTTTCACTGTTTACCGGGGCAGGTAAGTTTCTGCTACATTAGAACATTCTAAAAGTTACGAGGGATTCGTAATAATACATGCTCTTCCTGGTTTATTATCTTTAAACCAGAGCGGGTGATTTTCGCCATTGGGGGTCAGATGACACCTCGCTTGTGACGTAAATATAAACATGTCATTTAAACACTTACGTTCTCTGACGTCACCACTTATTGTGTCGTTTTGATACAAAGTTACTCCTGTGTGACGTCACGTTGGCATATATCAGCGCCCAAGTGCTTTAATTACCAACTTTTTAGGTACGAAAACGCCATTAAACGGACAAGATACGCATTGGTTGACAAACCCGGAAGTTAGCTGTGCTACTTTCAGGAACACTATGGAAAAAGCAGCCTCCGCTCCAATAAAGCTCGGTGCTTTGAAAAGCAACGAAAATACTTTGATGAAAAAATTTGCCGGGCCACGGATGACCAAGGAGTTCCTGAAGAATCACTGCAAGCAAAACAGGCTCTACTGCACGCCGCATTTAAACGACACGCTCTATCTTCACTTTAAGGGATTCTCCATCATCGAGAACTTGGAGGAGTACACTGGGCTCAAGTGTCTATGGCTCGAGAGTAATGGGCTCCAACGCATTGAAAACCTGGATGCCCAGATCAATCTGCGCTGCCTGTTCCTGCAGCAGAACCTGATCCATAAACTGGAGAACCTAGCGCCCATGCAGAAACTATGCTCCCTGAATGTCTCCAACAACTACATCAACACCATCGAGAACATCTCCTGCCTTCCTCAGCTTAGCACCCTGCAGATTGCCCACAACAAGCTGGAGGTGGCCCATAACATCCAGCACCTAAGCGAATGCGTTGCACTCACAGTTCTGGACCTATCGCACAACCTGCTCCATGAGCCAGGGATTCTCCCCATCTTGGAGGCCATGCCGGAACTCCGCGTCCTGAATTTGATAGGTAACAAGGTGGTGAGCATGATTCCCAACTATAGGAAGACACTAATCGTCCGCCTTAGGCATCTCACCTTCCTGGACGACCGGCCCGTCTTTCCTAGGGACAGAGCCTGTGCCGAGGCCTGGGCCCTGGGTGGTCTCGAATTGGAACGCAAGGAGAGGGAGCAATGGGACACCCAGGACCGGAAGAAAATACAGGAGAGCTTGGATGCTTTAGCTTTGATTAAGAAGAAAGCACAGCGGAGACTACGTCTTAGAGAGGAAGCGGAGCGAGGTGAGCAATGTTTATGTACAATGCTAAATTGTCATTATTCTTGAGATTACCATCTACTTGTCTTTTCCTAGGTGACTCTGAGGCATCCACCGCTTCCTCGTGTGAGGAATCAGCTTCAGAGAACATCCAAAGCTTTGTACAGGACACACTAAGTGCCCACGATGAGTTCCACCAAAGTCAAACAAAGCGCAATAAAACCCAGGAAGATAAGGACTCAGACTTGGAGCAGCTTGATGAAGGGCTGCTTCTTGGCAATGAAGCACAAAGGGAACTTTTTACTGGAGTGAACCATGACGACCTGAAGGTTCCTTCGGTTAGGATAGAATCTGAAAAATATAGTCCCGGTCCTTTAGAGGCTAGACTGGTGGCTGAAGAGCTGCTGCAAATTGATGACCTTCCTGCTCTTGAGAATGTGGAACCGCTTGTTGACAACATCCAGAGCTTTGTACAGAACCCATTGGAAGCCAACGAGGGGTTTCTCCAAGGCCATACAATCCCACAAGCTGAGGAAAACCAGGAAAAGGGTGAAGATTCTAAATCAGAACAGCTTGAAGAATACAAAGAGAATGACAATCAACATGAAATGTCCAAGACAGATAAAGAACATGCACAGCGAAGTGATGATGAGCAGGAGCAGGATCTTGTCTTTGAAGAAGGAAGAGAATCTATTACGATTTTAAACCTAGAGCAACAGCTCTCTTCCGTGAAAGTTGATTCCCTTGAAGAGCCAAGTGTTCTGGAGGATTTTGTGTTCCTTCATGTTGATGATATTCTTGATGATTTGAAACCAGATGCTGAGAAGATTCGGAGCCTTCTGCACAACTCTTTGGAGGCCCATGAGGAGAACGTCCAAAATCCAAGGAGAACGTCCAAAAGCCATACAATCCCACAATCTGAGGAAAACCAGGAAAAGGGTGAATATTCTAAATCAGAACAGCTTGAAGAATACGAAGAGAATGACAATCAACATAAAATGTCCAAGACAGATAAAGAACATGCACAACGAAGTGATGATGAGCAGGAGCAGGATCTTGTCTTTGAAGAAGGAAGAGAATCTATTACGATTTTAAACCTAGAGCAACAGCTCTCTTGCGTGAAAGTAGATTCCCTTGAAGAGCCAAGTGTTCTGGAGGATTCTGTGTTCCTTCATGTTGATGATATTCTTGATGATTTGAAACCAGATGCTGAGACGATTCGGAGGCTTCTGCACAACTCTTTGGAGGCCCATGAGGAGAACGTCCAAAATCAAACACTACCGCGGGCTGATAAAGGCCATGACAAAGGTGAAGACTCCAAACCAGAGAAGCCTGTTAGAGCACTGGAGAGCAAAGAGATGTCTGAGGTAGAGGAACATGATGAAAATGCTTGGCAGGTGGGTAGAGTTGACGGTCAGGTCCTTGACGATGAAGCAGGAATAGGACCTACCACAATTATGAACCCCCTGTGTCAGCATATTCAGCTTCCTTTGGAGATATGTTCTTCTGAAGAACTGCAAGATCTAAGTTCACTTTTGACAGGGCTGCAGAATACAGAGTTACGGAATATTGATGATCATGTTGAGGATGTCAAATCACTTGCTGAAAACATCCATGTTGGGGAAACATTGGAGGCCAGTGAGCGGTTTTTCCAGATTCAAACTATACTGGGACCTGATGAAATAAAGGAAAAAGACAACGATTCCAAATTAGTGCAGCTTTGTGGTTTGGAGACCAGAAATAAAGGAGAGATGCCTGAAGAACAGAAAAAAGCTCAGCTGGTGGATGTAGAGGAGGATCACTTTCTCGCAAATGAACCAAGAAGAGAATCTAGTATGACATTTGTCAACTCTGAGCCCCAGGAGAACCATACTGATCATAATCCTTATCTTGAAGATGTGGAACCAACTATTGAGAGCAGCAATAGACTTGTGCAGGACACACTTGAGGCTAATGAAGATAGTCACCAAAGTCAAACAAGACTGCTGCACATTGATCATACTGTTCATGAGGATGTCAAACCACCTACAGACATCATTCAAGATTTGGTTCAGGACACACGACAGGACCACGAGAAGGTTTCTGAAAGTCAAACAACAGAGCAATCTGATGAAAACCAAGACAAAGACTCCAAATCAGAGCACTTTGATAAAGGATTAGAGACCAGATCTGAAGATGATTCATGTAAAGAACAATCTCAGCAGGCTGATGGAGAAAAACATGCTCTTTCTCATGAAGTATTGTTAGAACCTAAAACATTTCTAGACAATGAGCATCAGGAGACACTGCTTCATTCAGTAGTGCTGGAAGGGCCTCAAGATCCCTGTCTAGAGGGGACCGGACAACCGAATGAAATGCTGTTTTGTATTGATAATCATCCTGATCTTGAGGATGTAGAATCAACAGCTGTGACCATCAAATGTCTTGTGCAGGACACATTGGAAGTCCATGATGACTTTCTCCAAAGGGAAATACCAAAATCCAATGAAAACCTGGAAAAGGATATAGTGACCAATTCCAAGCAGCTTGACAAAGAATTGGCAATTAAAACTCAAGAGTTTGTGTCTGGAGAACAGAAAAAACAAGTTCAAGAAGCGGATGGAGCGAAGTACCATGTTTTTGATGATACAATAACAGCAGAACCTACAACAATTGTTAATCATGAACATAAGGAGAACCAGCTTCCTTCCGTGAAGGCTGAACCTTCTGAAGAGCCACTCAGTACCCAAGTTGAGAATGGAGTCTCACTGCATATTGATTGTCTCAATCTTGAGAATAGAAAACCACTTTCCGCCAACATCTGTAGCCATGGGTTTCTTCAAAGTCAAACAACACAGCAATCCGATGAAAACCAGAAAAACTGGAGTGAAGGATTGGAGATTGAGATTAATGATCAAATGTCCAAGGATGATGAAAAGCAGGTTTGGCAGGTGGATACAGGGGAGGATCTTGTTCTCGCGACTGAAGTAAGAAGACAAATCAATCAACCAGAGCACCAGGATGAGCACTTTTCCACAGTGTGGATTGACTATACTGAGGGGTGGCAGGATGCAGTGCCGCTCTGCATTGATGATATTCTTCTCGAGGATATGCAACCATCAGGTACAACTATTCAAAGTTTTGTGAAGGACACACTCTTGGAGGCCCAAGAGGAGATATTCCAAAGTCAAACAACGTTTCAATCTATTGAAAACCAAGAAAACAATCACGACTCTAAAGTAGAATATCAAGGCATAAGTATGAAGGCTGGACTACAGATGATTGAAGAACTTGGTGAAAATGATCAAAAGGTTGATGGTAAAGGAGCTCAGGTTCTTTCCGGTGAAGTGGGAAGAGAACCTACAATAATGATAAACTCTCAGGCCTGGGGAAGCCAACTTCTTTCAGCGATGACAGATTTTCTTGAAGAACCACAAAGTTCAGATACACTCTGTGCTGATCTGCAGGGTAAAGAATCACTTTGCATTGATGACATTCTCCTTGAAGATGTGCAACCACCCTCAGAGAACATCCACAGCATTTTGCGGTACACACCATATATCGAAGAGTTGAAGTCTGAAATGAAGGTTGAGATGAAATATATGATTTCTGGGGACAAGGAAGAAAAGGCCCAACATATGGATAAAGGGGATATCCAAGAGACTGAACTTCTCTTGATGACGTTTGATTCTGAGGAATCACATAGCTTAGGTCTGCAGGGACCTGGACTGGACGGTGTAGAGTCCCTGCCCCTTGAGGTTTTAGAAATGTCCTCCCCTCAACAGGTGTTCAAAGCAGAAGCACAAGTCCTATCAGAAGATGGTTGTGAAGCTGAATCAGTCTGGAGAGACATCCTCGCTTATGGTCCAGATAATAAATCATTGTTTTTAATGTCTGGCTCCTCCAAGTCACCAGAACCACCGCATGATTCATCTCTGCTGTATCCAGATGATGTTGTGGACCCTTTAGATGTGGAACTAGAGGAAAATTCCAACATCATCCAGTTGTCTTCTCCGGCCCGCTGTTTGATTGTGGAGCTAGAATGACCAGACTTCCTCACAGCACTTTAGATTGTTTTTTTTGTACGTATGCACTTAAATTTGATCAAGTTCATATGCGTCAGTACAGAATCAACACCAGAAGTAGTTGCAGAGTGACACACCTTTTAAGTTGTTGTTTTTTTTTACAATGAAAACTGAGTAAATGAGTAATTGTGATTAAAAACACGCTGGTTGTTTGAATGAAAATGGAATTTCTGTCTTTTGTCAAAAGGGGAATTGGTCATTTCATTTCTTCGGGAAAGTAAAAACAATTAAAGAGGGAATTTAGTCCATGTATACAAATGAAGCTATACACCAATGCTGTGACATTCCTTTAAAAAAATAAAGGGACAAAATTACTCTTCTGCAAAACTGCATGTATTAGCGATCGATCGATCAAATCAATTACAATACATTACTGTCAGTGTCATGCTGGAGTACAATATTGTAGTCCTATCTGTTGTTTGGGGGGGTCTTACATAATACACCAGAGAAATGAATCCCTCCCTTGAAAAGTGCCCACGCTCAGCTCCCTATAATGAAAACATTAAAAATGCTAAATTATAAATGCATATATTTTAAATGTTCCCTCCAATATTTTAAACGAGCTGTTGTAAAAAATTGAGCGGTGCCACATTATTTCTCGGGCCCCCTCCGACCCGCCCGCTCCCTCCCTCCTGGTTCTAAAAGATGCTATCCCTTTTCACCTCGCTCTTGTGCCTGTTCTGTTGAATGACTTTCATGCTTGGCTGCAGTCCAATTTTATCTCAGGGAGTTGTTGCTAGGCGACAAACAGGGACGTCCTTATTGCCAGTGTGATGGGACCCATACACCATCACAACCAATATGCTACTTAATATCAGCGTCAACATGACTCATGTGGGTCTGAGGGTCAAATGGGACCTTACAAATACAGTATAGACATAAAGTAACTTGGGACTGGAGAGAATTGATTAGCTGTTTTACTAGTTCAGAGTTTGCAGTGCAGGAATAAGATTTACAAGACATGAATGTTCGATAGTGGGAAAACATAAGTTTTTAACTTAGATTTCAAAACATTTACACTTTGGGCTGACTAAAGCCATTTTCATGCAGCATAACAGCTAAATGTTGATTCACCATGTTTGCTTTGAATTCATGAACTCCACTGCTTGACTCTCCTTGATTTATAATCAGTTAACGCTACAAATATTGCAAGTAGTTTTATCACGCATCCCACTTGTAATTTTTTTGTGAAAATGTTTGGGGAAATAAAATGACAAAACTGAGCTATGTGCTACTTTTCCATGTGCTCAGATGCATCATTGAGTCCAGGCACTCTGTCGGCTTATCTATTATCACTCCTTTATTCTTAGACACTACCATAAATAAACGAGGACAGCAGGGAACTTGTTTTTCCTCCCTTGCTCTTCCTGGAAATAAGGACTTTAATTTCTTTCAAATCCAATGTTTGGCCATTCTATTGAAATAAACAGACCACTTGATGTAATTCATTCATTTTAACATCAGTCTTTATGTTCCTCAACCACAATTTAAACTTCAGCTTCAGAGTTGATGCACACTGCTTATCATTAACTACTAACACTGATTCATTTCTTTTTTGGGGGGTGCAAGACTGACTGCACTTTTTTAATGTTGGCTATTTTTAGGCTGCCCTTTAAAAGCTTAACAGCAGCAACAACAAGAGGCGGCCGTCAAGAAGACAAAAATAAGTCCAATAATGAAAATATGCTTATACAACACAACACAATCCAATATATCTTTATAGGTCACATGTGAGCCTCTGCCTGTGAGCTGTGGTCAATATCAGCTCTATTTTCCCTGTTCATTAACAGCTGAAAGTCAGCGACTGCGGCAAAATACTCCTGTAAAATGACGACAATGGAGTCAGCCCACCATACTTCAATTATGTTACTTTGGTTTTTAATGAAGTCATGTAAAGTGGGAACCCTGGGAACTGTTCTAAATGGTGGAAAATAATATGCAAAATATACCTCCTTGAAAAGCCTCCACGCCATTCATCAGACTTTATTGTGCACTCAAGTCAGCCAGCTATGACATATTGTATGTTCATGTAAGATACACATCACGTAAGTGGCTGGCGGGCTAACTGGATTATATGGGGCCCAGTGTGTGCTGCGCAAATGCAGGCAGTGGCCTGGGGGAATAATATGGCAAGACTGCAACGCTAGCCTGCTGTGAGATCACCAAAGCCAATTCCAGTCCCACTTAGTCGTCATGCATATTTAACGTTGTGGCTGAGGCTGGAGGAAATCGCATTAGGCTGCATGCAACTAAAGTTGGAATGGAACATAGATTTCTGATAGGGCTATAGCATCGCCTAGCCTCGGTGTAGCGCCATTCTTAAGTGGTGCCTTGACTTACAAGTTTTTGGGGTCTATTCATTATAATTCATTGTAGTCATTTGCTTGGCCAGTTATTTGTCTTGAGATAATAATATCTAGATGACTAAAATTGCCAAATCTACCTCCAAATATAATAATTTAGCGTTTTGTTTCTTTTGTTTGTTTCCAATTAAAATCAATTAAAATTTGATTTATAAGAATCTGTAAGGGTTTTTTTTGCGTTTTTTTTTAAGTTCTCACAAGATTGCCCAAATGATGTGCAGAAATGATGCAGTAGGCCTGTACCTGTTCAGTTCAATTCAAACTGCAGATTAGCATAATTGTCATTCTTGTTGTTATAAAACTGAAACAGTGTAGTAATGATGCCAGATGCCAGACCAGTAGTATTCGATATTCGCTAACTTGTCATCTTTCTTTCGTCTCTTGGCGTCTAGCACTAAACATGAATCATAACAGTTTGGTTTAATAAAAAAAACAACAACGCATAGACCAAGAAAAAGGACAAATATTTCATCAGTTTATTATTTCTCTAGTGAGTTCATATGTTTGTTATTCTGCACAGCAGTATACAGCCCCAAAGAAATGTGGTCAAATATAAATAACAACAGTGTTTTCATCATCATCTTCTTCATTTAATCCAAACATCAACAATAACAACAACAAAGTATATTTTTCTAAAAAGTACGGGCATGTTCATTAGTATTTACACAACGCTCTTGGTAATCTTCTCTCTCATTGTGTTAAATGCAACAGAAATACAATTATGTTATACAAAGATCCAAAATACTATCAAAAACCCTTATTATAAATGGCATTCTATCAATAAACTGCCTTAGACTTGTTTTTTTTTTTCTTTAAAGTACAAAAATCAGGTTGAGGTAGTACCCTCTTGTGGTCACTCTTTGTTCAAACACTGACATCACGCGTGCGTGGCAGCCTTAACCGTTGATTCCTTTGGTAAACTGTCAAGACAAGCGCAGTCCTGCATACATTCGCAACAGTCTTGAATAATAATTGTTGATTATTTGGGAACTCTTCAGTAAATCGGGCGTATGGTTGACATTCATTTGCTTGTCTCCAAGTGGGAAGAAGAAGCGCAAAATCCAGTGTGTCGGTGCCCTTATTTGGCAATGTAAACAAAAATGAAGGCGTTTGGCTTGGAAAAGCTTGAAGGGGAAAAAAACATTCCTAGTAGTAAAAGAACAGCAGCTCCCTAAAACAGAGGACACATTGTGTCCCACCCAGGCCCACCTCTGCAGACTCACTGTCAACTTTTGTGGGATCAAACAACTCCCGACCAGACACATTCTTTTGTTAAACCCTCCTGTTACTTGTGTTTTCTTAGGAACAGCAACAGTGTCCGAGGGTCTAGTTGACCCAGGTAATTTTTTTAGAATGAGACAAAAGTGTCAGAAATGAAAAGCAAATAGTAACAAACATACCAAAATGCATTTTTACATGTCATTGCGGTATTAAATCAATCATTTCAATTCAGTTATCTGAACAGAAATGCTTTTATCAAGAAGTTCCAATGGGACATTCTTCCCGTGGTGTGTTTAATGATCCAGAAGTGTCACATAAAAAACATAATAAACCACTTTTATATGTCATCAATAGATCAATATCACTCTCATTGCAAATATATGAAACTAACTGCTTTCAGACAAGACGTTTTGCATATAGAATTGTTCGAAATGGAATAAAAAAAATGATGTATTTGATAACTTGATAACTCATCATTTCATTGCAGATATGTAAAACCAATGTTTTTGTTGGCATGTTTCATGATCCATCAGTGTCAGAAACAGAAGAAAATCCCAATAAAGATGTTTTACTGACTATCAATTTAAATATTTATATTTGAAATGAACTCCGTTTGTGAAATGGTTCCAAATGGGTCAGTTTGACCCAGGGTATGTTTTATTATCCAAATCCAGGGTATGTTGAATTGTCCAAAACTGGAGAAATTTCAGTAAACATTGATTTACTCAAATGATAAATTTTGGATGCCAAGTGAAAGAAATATTATATGGGTCAATTTGACCAGGAAAGTGTGCCATGATCACTGTCTAGAACAGGATGTGGTCGCAGAAATTGGATATGTCATTATTAACTCAGTGATTAACCATTTCACGGGTCAGTTTGACCCAGGGCTTGTGTGATGATCTAAAAGTCTCCAAATGGGAAGGGAAATGCAAGCAATCATTGTTTCGTTGTTATGATTAACGTTGTTACTTTGCAGAAGAAGTTCCATTTGGTTCAATTTGACCCCAGCCACGTTTGACAATCCCAAAGGGCCCCCACCCCAAAAGAAGAAAAAAAAACTAAAAATAACAATAAGCGTTTTTTTATGTGTAAGTAGTCTACTAACTGTTTCATTGCAAATGTTCAAACTTTTCTCAAGTTTTATATGGGTCAAGTTGACCTGCAACACAACAGGAGGGTTTTTAATGGCCAACAAAACTTTGGTTTTCTAAACGATGACAACAAAAGAGGTCAGCTTTGCTGCCAGATATACAAAAATAGTCATTATAGAAACATGACATTCAAATTCCAACTGCCCAAAAGACTAATATTTTTTTGTTCATCTCTCTGTAAGATTACTGTACATTGGTGTTCTATACAGACTCATTAGCTCGCCAATGGCTACCCACTAGAAAAGAAAAAAAAAATCCAATGTACAAAGGCGTCTATGAGTGAATAATGGAACTATAAAAATAGATCTAGATACATCAGGTGGTGTCCAAAGTGCGGCTCGCGGGCTATGGTGTAGCCAATTTTTTATGGTCCTGTTGCAGAAAAAAAAGGATAGAAAAGTGAAAAATATTTGATCATAAAAACTAACATTACAAAGGAGGTTTATGGCCAAACCCAAAAGCATAGAAAAGAAATACCAAAATAGACAAAAGAGAAATAAAGAATTAAAATTTACAGGGTGACCGTAAATAGTTAAAAATAATAATAACAATAACCAAAACAGTATTAAATTGTCTAAGAATAAAAATTAACATGACAAATGAGGTTAAGGGCCACACTTAAAGTTTTTTTTTTGAAAAAGACTAGAAAAAAGAAGAAAATTAATATGCATGAAAAATGACCAAAAAAGTTTGCTTTGTTGCCTAAAACACAAAACATACAGAATTTAAAAATATATATATTTAACTGCTTAAAATATTCCAATTTACATTGGATTGGTCTAAATATGATCATGTATATATTTTTCTGGACACCCCTGCATGAATGTATGTGATACAAGTCTAAATAATAGAAACAGTCATCTGCAAATTGTTCAGTGCAATTCTTCATCATACTCTTTGTCATACATAGTCGTATTTCTCCAATATTTCTCTCTTGCTCTCTCTCTCACTCACTCTTTCACTCTCTCTGCTCTTCCTCACTTTTTTTTTTTAATTTTTAGAATATTTTCATCCGCTTACCCCCCACAGCCCGACCGCCCTTGAGTGGCCTCTGCGGGGGCTGCTCCTTAGATAGAGGGCAGTACTTGATGGTGTGCGCGTTGTCCCCGTTGGCGCTGCAGAGCGGGCAGGTGTACGCCCGCAAAATGGGGCACACCACCCGGCCGTCGGGCGTCTTGAGGACGTGCGAGCCATACACCTCTTCGGGGGCGCCGTTGTTCCGGCAGAAGACGCAGATTTTGGGCTCCAGTTTAGCGCGCAGGGACGCAGGCTTGCCGCGGGTCCTCATGCGCTCAAAGCCGGGGAAGCAGCCGTGCGCCTCCCGCTCCGGCAGCTGGCTCTGGAAGGGGCTGAGGATGGAGAAACGCTCTTTGAGCTCCGCGACGCAGCCCGGCGATGGGGGTGTGGCGGGCGCGCATCCGAAGCAGTAGCAGCAGCCGCCGCCGCCGCCGCCGCCGCCCTCCAGCGCGCCGCCTTCGCAGGCGCAGGCGCACTCGGGTGCGTCGTCCAGCCCCAGCGTGGCCTTCAGAGACTCGGTGATGGAGTTGGGGCTCATGTGGGGCATGCTCAGCTTGGGGTTCTTGGTGACCAGCGTGGTCAGGCCCAAGTAGTCGTTCCAGAAATTAAACGTGTAGTCGTAGGGCCCTCTGGCGCTCAAGTAGTTGTGATTGAGAAAATCCATGCTGGCCGAGAAACGAGAAGAATAAAATCCTCCCGGACGGTGTGGTATCTCCAGTGTGGTGGTCTCATCTGAGCTCTCAACCCTAGCTCTGGGCATTATAAGGAGGGGGAGAGTGGGAGTGAGAGGTGGGCGCGGCTTGCTCGGAACCACGTTGTGGACCACGACTGCTTTTTTTTCATCCCCGCACTCACAAACAGTCGCTATTTTTATGAGAAATAGTGAAACCAAACGTGGTGGGACAAAGTACACTGCATTGTCATTATCGTCTGGAATGGAATACAAAAGAAAGCCTTTATTATCCTTGGTGATTTTTTTCATAAATATTTATAAAATACGATTAGGACTAAATGATGCAGTACGCACAGTGTTGAGAAAATAGGCTACGCTAGACTATCATTATTTGTATTTTTGTTCATCGTTTATCTTTTTCATATACTCAGCAGGAGGTGGGGGAGGAGTTCATAAGTGGAAGTCGAGTACGTGATACAATTTCAAAATGACATAGAGAAATACAGCAAAATGACAAGCACCAGTTGATGGATATTCAAAGTCGAGTTACAAAACAAAAACAAAACAATTCAAATAAACAACAGTAAACAGCAAGGGAGAGGGCATGCACCACACTGTAAACATTGTGGAGTAACCAAATAGGAGAAACTGATGTTTGGAAACAGCTTCCCGTTATTAAACATGAGAAAGTGTCCCAAAACATTTAACCCTCAATCTTTAGTTGTTTATTGTGATGTAAAGTATCTCTGTGTACAGCATTATTATTATTATTATTATTATTATTATTATTATTATTATTATAGAAAATGGATGGATGGATGGATTATTATTATGCAGACTTTATAAAAAGGACCTTTTTTCCATGATGTAAACAATTTAGTTCACTTTTCAACAGGGGGCAGTAGAGTGCAATCCCCATTTGTGAATGTCAACAAAGACTGCAAGACATGGCATTAATGCAGCCAAAAAGAAACTGAACTTCCCTGGCAGAGTTATTTAAACTCTAAGACTATGTTTGATAGCGTCAATAATAAATGAGCGTTATTAGAATTTGAAATAGATATTTTTGGACACAAAAATATCATCCGCATGTGAGCAGGTTTGCTGGGTGAAGTGTATATTTTGTTGGAATTGTTTACAGGCCTTACATTTTTTATCACTATGGATCTTTCTTCAGGTACAATCCAGAGGTGATGTCAGGTGGAATCAAGCCTCTTTCTTCCTGCTGAGGAATGTTGGCAGTCGACCCCCGCTTTAAAACAAAGATAAAGTCGAGTGACTGGTGTTCTAATTAAAACTCCCAGGAAGGAACTCACTGACTTCTCATATGTGCCTGCCAGTGATCTAATAAGACACGCAAGCACGCTTCATTGGACTTTCTCCCTGTGAAGTATTGACTTCTCATTGGATTCTCACTCAGATGGGGCCCAAATTTTATGATGAAACATTAATATTGCATGTATTGCTTTTTCGTTAGTGTGTGCGTCCGCATGCGTGTGTGAGCGTGCAAGTCGATTTTTGCCTCGACTCTGTCTGAAATATTCATGGCCCGCATTATTCCTGTAATTGTTGAGACTAAGAAGGATTAATAATACTCGTGTAATAATTCCATTGGCTGTTCCCTGGAGCCCCCAAGACTATATTGGAATTAGGAAGCAGCATTTGCGATGGAATGATGCATAATATCACGAAATGTCTTGTATGATAACGGTTCAATATTCATCGATTCACCTTATTTTCTGAAGAATACGTCCCCAGCTATTCTCAACTATTTCAATTTTCTGTGCTTTCCGGAACAAAGATGAGGGGAAAACGAGAGCCAGATATGGAGTTTTTGTGGCCAAAGGCAATTCCAATATTAAGCAATATCAAACTAATAACTGATTTAGTCCAATGATTAATAATTGAGAGGAAAATCAGCACAAATCGACCAGATTTTTGGTGAGACAAGGAAACATAAGAACCTCCATATTATTGTCTGACATAATTTGTAAAAACAGACTAAAATATCCTCAATAAAAAACAATTGACCAATTAAATTCTGCAGCCGAGTAATCGGTCAGGCCAAAACAATGTCTAAATCGGAAATTTGTACAAAGAGTGATCTTAACTGAGGGACTAGCTTAGTACTGTATGTCAAGAAGGAGTTAAATTTAGCTTGCTACAGTGTAGCATTCCTGAATTCTGATTTTCATTCTTTTTGGACCCTTTCCTTGATTATTTATGGAGAATAAAAACCTACATGTGCAGATTCCTGTAATATAACTGCAATTTTTAAGGCAAAGTAACGTTTGCGGTTGTGATAGTTAATGTATAGCAGTATTTCTTTCTTTTATAGAGACAAAAAAATATTATCGACAGCCGTAACCACGCCATAAAAACACTAAACTAGTTGTCAGCCATTTAGCTCACTAGTAGCCAGCAGTACCTTAAAGGTCAAAACTTGAGGATTCGCAGGTGTGACCTACTCCCATCTGTGTTAACCAAATCAGCAGTAGCTACCAAAACACGTCAATATGTCTTTCAAATTATGAACAACTTGTCTCCCATTACGTGAAAAGACAATATCTTTTCGATGGACTCTGTCCTCTGGCCCCTCCACAAGTTTGTGTGTGTCCATGTTTATGTTTTGTGAAGCTACAAGACTGATTTGTTCTGCCCAGTGCGCCTCGTTTTTCTCTCCATAATAGCCAGTTTGTGTAAATAAAGGCCTCCTCCTCTATTGACAGTTACTGACACTGACACATCCCTCAAACTCCGTTTAAGCTAATAATAATCGAAACCTCCTGCAGGCACAACACAGACTCACAAAAAAGCCACGTTGATGCATTTTTCATGTATTTCCTCCATTTTCATGTTTCCAGAGAGCAATATTGACTGCTCAGACAATACATAATGGGGTTTCACGAATTGCTTAAAAAAATCTATTTGCCTATATTGAGCGCTGTAATGAAGATGAATGCTGAATCAAGACCCCCTGTGGAACGGCCGCCACCCGCTAGCATTTGCCATTATGGTCACACATACATGCTTCCAATAAATTTGATTTGCATTTGCATGCATTCTGAGCAATACTTTTACCTAATAACTACATGTATAAAGCGAAAGCTACCACCTTGATTGCGCCTCCGGGCACTTGGTTAAAAGGTTGAAGGCTACATCCATACATACATCCAGTGCGTCACCGTGCCGCCTGTTATGATAACGTTTCATTACAGATGTCAAAAACATCTCCACGAGCTTTCAGAATGCCCTACGAATAATTATTTCATTCTTGTCATATTGGTTTTAGTTTGTAAATCTGTGACAAAACCAGTATGCACAGAAAACTAAGCCATGGTGTCCCGCAGGGGTCCACCCTCGGACCACCACTATTTGATTTGAACATGTTTATCTTAGATGGCATCATTTAAAACTTATACACTCTATTCACTTCCACTGTTGTGCATTTTTGGCAACGTTATTGGGATATTTAGCCAATGGAATTGATACGACACATCACAAAAATGTGACTTAAAAATTATTGTCCAGATTTTAGCATTTCAACATTTTTTTCCATTTGTTCTTGTTTGTTAAATGTTTCACATGATTTAAGTCAGTTCAACGACAACAATTTATGCCTTCTTTTATTCACGTTCATTTCGGTTCTTCGAGCTTATAGTGTGTGCTTTAAATAGTGCCCATTACAGCTCTGTTTGTCATTATGCAAATGAGCAGAGACGCAGGAAATTAAATCAGATTTGATTAACCGCCGTAGGGATGTGGTCTCTCCGGTCCGAGCACCCCCAAATCAGGCCTCCTCTCAGACTTTATAAGGCTTTAAAAGCTTAAAAAGTGTGCAGGCTTGACATTAACGGCGCCTGTACATTTTTGATTATGCTCGGGTCTCCCCAGAGGACCTGCACTTAATGGGAATTATTTCCATATCAGAGGAAAGCACTGCACTTCCAATTGATGCATTCTTATAGCGCCATCCAGCAAATATCTAATTGCAGCATTTTCTTTTGTTCCACGGCCCGACGGGCAGGACAAAAACAGGCTCTTCATAATTGCACGTAAACTCCAAGAGGCTATTGTTGTGCGTGTGCCACACTAGATAACTGGCGATTACATCCAATGTTATTCTAATAGCGTGACGCCACTGAAACAGTTCAAGTGTGTCAGTCAAGCTCGATGCAATTTTAATACTGCAAACAAAGACCATCTGCAAAACATTGCACGAGGAGCGCAAAAAACGAAACAAACAAAAAAAAGCGGAAGTATAGTATATAGTACGTAAATATTCAAAGTAATATGTATACTGCTGCTATTTTGCAGATTTTCATCCATACGAGGGACCACTGCAATGGAAGTACTCCTACCTGCAAAAAATGTTTATAGATCGAATGACGAAGACATTATCGGGCTTTGGAGTCAGTGCAAACAGAGTGTGATATTAATTGACTAGCTGCCATCTGCAGGCAGCAGGAATAGAAAGTCATATTTAAGACCTTGATTAAAATCTAATCCCCTCCACGCGCAGTCAGAGATGAAAGTCATTGCAATGTAATGGAGACTATTAATATTTAGATATAGATAGGAAACCAGATTCCTGATTTCCAATCAGCAACGAGATGGTAAATGATATTTAAGGCGGCTATGCAAATAAGGTGGACTCGTCTGCAAATTACATTTGTCATCTTCTCGGATTCTTCAAGTGCGAATGGTTGTTCGTCTCTGTGTGCCCTGCGATTGGCTGGCAACCGGTTCAGGGTGTCCCACGCCTAGTGCCCGATTGGGATAGGCTCCAGCATGCCCGCAACCCCCGTGGGGACAAGCGGTATAGAAAATGGATTGATCTTCTCGGATTCCTCCCTTGCTGTAATTTAAACCGTGTCCTTTGTACCAAAGCCAGCAGAGTGAGCACATATGTGCAATTTATACCATTATTTAAATATATGAAACCTTCTCAAAAGGTTTACAACCCTTAGTTAAGGTTTTTCATCAGCCATTATTACATTACTGCTGTTTAAAAGCTACATAACTTTTTCTCAGCTTTTGAGCTGCTGTCCACTGTAGTGACTGATGTGCAACTTCAGACGTCCATATCAAAGCAAAACATGCTATTTTAATTGGTTTCACAAGATTATTCTTGGAGTATACATAACTTTAGGTCATGAGTTAATAACTTCTTCAACCTATGAAGCCTTGTGCTTTGTTCGGAAATTCAATCAGACATCTTTAACATAGTAGTGTCAACGGTCCAATACATTCCAACACTCTCAGTGATTGTTTAATTAAATATTATTTTTTAAATGTGTGAAGGTTTGAGCTAACCCCCAACAACATATGGCATCTAAATGGAGGATTTCAAACAGTTTGCTATCAACTTTACTGTCCTTCGGAGCCATTTCACATTCTTCCCATTTCACATGATGAAACATCGTTTCCTCAGTTGTTTACAGCCGCACGAATACTTGCTTCTCGCTTTATGACAGCTAGGCAGTTAGCATCACCGCGGTAACCGGCTGAGCTGTCTACCCGCACCTGGCTGACATTTCATTTCAATACGTTCTGCATGTTTATTTGGGTTCATTGCTGAGGTTTGTGCTTCGAGGGCACTTCATGTCTTTCATGTTTGAGTTGATAGAAGTAGAAAAATACATCAAACTATTTCACCATACAATCACATCCCCAGATTGAACACAAACAGGGTCTTAGAGGTGTTTTGCTATCCTGCTCTTTGATTCTGAAGAAGCTAAGTTGCCCGCGGCAAGCTCGGATCTCATCTCGTGCACATGCGATGAGCTGGAACACCGGCGGCCGGGCAGGCGGCTCTTTATCAGCCGACATCAGAGGCCAGACTAGCTAAAGCTCTCGTTGCTGAATGGGAGCAAATCCCTGTGGGCAGAACCCCAAATCTTGTGGAAAGCCTTCTTCCCGGGAGAGTGGAGGCTGTTATTGCGGCATGTTTATTGCCTTAGAGTGATGGTCAACTGGCTCACATGCTTTCATGTGCAAAACGTGTGTTTCCTTTGTTCCCAGTTTATCCTCCTGCGTTTGCAGTAAACAACGTTTCCCGACCTTTATTGAGCCCACGAAACGTAATTTACATGAGAAAAATCTCAGCACACCACCAAGCAAAATAAACAAAAAATAATATACATTGGTACATCGCCATAGAACTGCGTCCAGAAATTTGAGTTCCGAGCGCCAGGTGGTATCAGTTAGCAACAAAGTTTCACTTTATATGCAATAAGACCAAATATACAAAGAGCAATGAGTAGGGTTTTTTTTTTTTTTTTTTACTTCTTCCTACTCCCTTTTGAAGACATAAATTGTCTGAACAATAACCACTTGTATTTTCATTTCTTGTAAATCTTTTATTTCCTATTGGAATATTTTCTGTGACTTGTTTGTTTGTTCAATAAAAAACAAACAAATGTGTTAATGACAGATCTATCGAGCCCATTTTGGTACCTACAGTCATAAATGCTTTTAAATGGTGACCACAATAGTTGACACTGACAGGAGTTTAAACCAGACGAATGCCTCTGAGCTTTAGAAATTGTGTCATAAAGCCGCCAATGTGAGCACCCCCCTGCGGTTCAGTACCTAAATGGTAACGGCTGTTTGCTATCAGCCCGTTTTGTGTATGTTGTCAAGATTTTGTCCCTTCAAAGTGATTAGACCATGTCATGGACCGAGTAAGTAACCTAATTTCAAAGGTGCAATTATTCACCCAAGGACATTAAACTTGTTTGAAGTCTGTCGCCAACCAAAACAGCAACACCTAAATATGTGCGTCAGCAGTTGCTCATACAAATGTATGGAGACTTATATGCACTCGCATCCTTCTAATTATCTCAATTGGAAGACAGTGTTATTCACACAGGGATTTTAATGGACGCTCATCGAGTTCCCTCTCCAGGTGTAATTTTACTTTATTTCAGTTTCATCACACTGTGGTCAACATGATGTTTTTCTAAGATTTCCTGCCCATACCTTTTCATCCTTGTCTGCTATCAATTGCCCCTTCTGAGGGCTGACTCTTGTTTGAAGAGCCTTTCAAAGTCTAAATGTACGCCTGAATGCTTGATCCCCGCTAATCTCTTGATGAACAACCCCCCTCCCCCCACACACACCACCACCACCACTATACCCCAGTACTCCCTTCTTCTCATCCCTCATGCCTTTGCTCTTCTATGGAGTCAATATATACCCGCGCATGCACAGATTCTTCACAGTCAGGTCAGGTTTGTTTGGCCGACACGGCGGACTAATCCCGTAGATTAGTGCCTTCAGCGAGCACCTCTCGACCAGGAGGCCATGGCCATTAAAACGGTTACAAACGGAATGCCTGAGTCCTCAACAAAAGGCTTTCCCTCCTCCCTCCCCTAAGGTAAAAGGTGACCCACAGAGAGTTCGGCCCCATGCGGCAAAACCCTTTTTTCTGGACATTACTTATTAAACTTCCAGAGAGACTAATTGGAGCTTGTGCAGGGAGTATTTCCCTGCCTGTGAACCGAATAGGCAGAGTGTCAGCAGATCATTAAAAAGTCTTACATTTGAATCTATATTATTTGCTCTGTCCAGTTTGCCTCAAATTTCTTCAAAATAGTCTCAGAGTATTGAATCGATCGTAACTAGACCATTCTGGTTGCCTTAAAGGCATTTCGATTGAGCAAGCTTTTCCAGTTCAAGCACATAGACTAGAGATAGGGCAGCTTTTTATTGAGTGTTATAGAGAGCGGAATCACTTGGAGGTATTTGTTTGTTATTTGTGAGAGTCCCTTCACAAGGTCATAGAGGACATGTTCCTTTTATTGAACCAAGTTATAAATAAAAACAACTTGCTTGGTAACTAACATTGTTGCAGTAAATGTCAGTGCTTTATATTTGAAAGTGTTTCCAACATGAGTTAGTGTTTTAGGTAAAAAATATTAACAATGAAAAACACAGTGACTCTAGATTGTCAGGAATTACTTGAGCCAAGGTGATCAAATGCAGCTTGAACCAGGATTTATTGAAGGGGAAGGGAGTTGGAAGGGAGTCAGGTAGGGAAACGAAGACACAGACGGGATAGAGACTCACGACCAGCAAACAGACCGACCGAAATGAAGTCCATTTGGACATGGATCAAATTCTGACCGTGAGCCTCCAGACAGACGGAACGAAAACCAGACGACAAGAACAGGAACACTGGGGACAGACAGGAATGAACACAACAGTAGACACCAACAAGGAGGAACACACGGGCAGGGTTTAAATACATGAGACAACGAGAGGTAGCAGGTGACAGACATTACGGAGATGAAGGGGTGTGGCTGAGGGAAGATGTCGGCCGAGCGCGCTCTGGCACGGGCGTGACATAGATGGCCTTCACCTCGGACGCTAAACTATCATTGTCGTACAATCCTTCACTTCATAACATGTAAAAAAAATGACATAATATCCTTAAATTATCATTTGTTAAGTTGTAAAAATGCCAGACACATAGTTGCACCACTGCAAATTTTTCATTGGCAATCTTTTGCTTATGAATTAGCGTAGTTAGCATTTTCCAAATCAGCTTGTTAGCAGGGTAAGTTAAAACACCAACAAACATTCCCTTGTGTGCAAGGGACGAATGTTGTGAAATCCCTCTGGAGAAAAAAAAGCCCTCCATCTCCCTTCTTCAGCAATGATCAACGTGATCAAGACGTCACATTAGATTACGCCTCTCCTCAAATCAAGATGCAATTGGAGGCAGAGAGCTAGCATCACTCCTTCCATTCTTGAGTGGTGTTGACAGAAGCAATTTCCTACTTCTAATCGAAAGATTGCTTCATAGCAGCCACTAAACATCATACTCCAGATGAGTCCCAGTATGGACACGGGACAATTTACAGGACAATTGCTCCATACAGTGGTTAATGTCTTTCAGTCTTTTTTTTTTATTGCCTGTGTTTAAAAACAAATACCTGTTCAAATACTTTATGACTTTGATCTCAGGAAGATAATATCGAGATATAAGTGTATTTGTTCTTCAGGATGATAATATCTTGATATAAGTGTATTTGTTCTTTGAAATTGAAAACTTTGCAAATTTAAGATTGTCTTTCTCCATTGCAATGAATGGAAATGCCAAGTATACATTTTAATAAAACATTTGGTGATGTTTTTAATAAGGTAAACTCACATTTTAATATTTTAATTTATACAAAACAAGAAGGACATAATTATCTAGAATACACAGAATTGAACCATATGTCACACAAGAAATATGACTTTATCCATAACTTTTTTTATGTAAAAAATAATGGCATTAGTGTAAAATTACAAGTTTTCTTGAAAATGGGATAACGTTTTAAATCGTATAGGATTCAGAGTTACACATGGTGTTTAATAGCTATTAGATTATAATAGGATTCTTGGAAAAGCTTTCTGCCCACTGAGGGGTCCTTTGACTCAAAAGGTTTGAGAACCCTTGCACTCTAGCTTGGAAAGCCGCACATAATGAAACATTTGACTACTTTGCATTTGGGTTAAAGTGTTGCCGGTTGGTCGGTCCATCTGTTATTTGTGTTCAGTGTGAAAATGAGGCTGGAGCCAAGCTCTGAACCAGCATTGAGCCCAGCACACTCATTCTTTGCACCCTGATGAGAAGTAACTAAATATAGGGACTCATACATATGCATGGCGAGGGGCTACTAAACAATCCGAGGAGGCCCATTTGGAGAATTTGCATGTGCACATTAGTGGATTAATCATCAGTGATGGTGGACACAGAAGAAAAACCACACGGGAGTGAAGACGAACTCTGATCCACATGGGCCAGGTACCCCGTTGGCTTCTTTGCTGAAAGATGAAAGTGACCCACTTTCCTCCGAGCGTGAAGCCAACACATAAATCCATAAAAATGAATATTGTCGGAACATTAAGAAAGGCCAAATGAAGGGCATTGCCATCAAAAGATGTCACTTCTTATTTTTCAGTTTCTAAAGCAGTAGTATTTTTTTAATAGATGAGGAATAGAATATACATTTAAATGAGTGAAAACAAGAATATTAGACACTTTTATTATTGTTAAAATACATGATTAATTCACACGTAATACCACAAGAGGGAAAAATCGTATTTCAATCAATGGGTTTCCAGTAATCATACCTTCATGAGCACCAACACCTACAGTGCAATCACCTAAGGCTATAGGCAAGTGGAAGTACTTGGTTAAAAAATCTTAACTAGATGGAGTGAGAGAGCTGCAACATAGCAAAGACATCCATCACTGCCTATTTACAGTGCAAATGGCCTCACGCTCCGGCGAGCGCCTTACCTGTTGCCGTACCGCTGACGAGGGAGTGAGCGGGCCATGCTAAAATTAGAGGCAGCATATCGGCCGCCGGCACAAGTATCAATCACACGCTGACAGAAGAAAACAAGTGGGGGGAAAAAACAAGTGTAATAGAGGAGGAGAACAAGTCTGCAACAAGGGGCTCTTACGTAGCCATTTTTTTTTGTTTTTCAATAAATAATAGAATTGTGCTTCAAAGCGCGTTGTTTGTTGTGCGTTATCTTGGCTTGTTCGGGAGATTCGGACGTTGTCCAAAATCCAGGTGTGTCTCTTTGACACGGCTAATCCTGGCTTTTTTTTTGGGGGGGGGGGGATTATTATTACTCCTGCAGCCCTTTTCAAAGGCCACTTGAAATTCTTCAGTCCCAAAACTTCTCTGAAGCCTCTTTTGGCAGACATAAGGAGGAGCCAACTTTAGCATTTAGCCTGATTTCCAGGAGGATGAATGAGCAGCTTTCCACCATTGAACGTACCGTCACCTTTTTAGAGCTCCGTTTGATGTTAGCATTGTGACTACATCCCCCCCCACCCCGCCACCTCCAGAGCCCCCTTTGTAACATGAATTCCATGCTTTCTGCTTTAATACACTGATATCTTGTATGAATCTGAAACAGCAACCATCATTCATAGAAAAAATGGAGGCAAAAACCATCACTTGATTGTGTCAACGACAGCATCCCAAGAATAATTCTGAAAATGTTTTATGTTGCTATCACAAGGGCATTTTGACACCAGTGCTTAATAGCGGATAAATTGGAACCCCGTCATTACCTTTTGGTAATTGATGGTCCGTGTATGTGTGTAGCTACTCTCACCGTTAGCCACCCCCTGCAACCACCACTACCATCCCTTGTCAGTGCTATAGGCCTCTGTTATGGGGGCCCTGCGCTCAGTCTCCATGGTAACGGTGGCAAAGCAAACAAAGGGGTGGAAGTGAGTTGGGAGGTGTGTGTGTGTGTGTGTGTGTGGGGGGGGGGCAATATGGTGGAGGGCTCAAGAAGGACGTACACAAAGCTGAGCTGCAGCTAAATAGAAGGAGCTCGTTGTTTTTGTTCCTTGCTTACAAAGCCCTCAGATATTAAATGCATTCCCTTTGAAAATCGTTGAAATATGGAGATGGTGAATTGGAGGTGTGACGCAAACGTGTCCATCAAAATGTAGCGTTGTATTGCGCTAGTAGCACAACAATAATCGAGAGCCCTCATTCAACCAAGGCCAAATATAGTATTGAGAGCATTTTACATAGCATATACAAGACAGGATTTATATGCCCTTTTTTGGTGTTGCTATTCAGGTGGTGATGGAACGACACCTGTGGAAATGTTGATAGGTAGCTTTCAAACTTGGGTTGGCGTTTTAATGTAGGGTTTCAAACTAGGGTTTGGGTTTTAAAGTAGGGTTTCATTATAGATAAAGTAGCATTGACTAGGGTTGGAAAAGAAGTTGGACTGAAATCTAGAACCAACCACTACAAAGACAAAACACTAATGTTTAATTTTATTGAAGGACATGGGATGAAGAAATGGACAGTTGAAAATAAATGGGGAAATCGTTCATGTAAAACATTCAAATGAGCAAAAACTGTAAGTGTGGGGAATGAGAAAAATAAATCCCCGGGTGGCGTGAATGTGTGGAGTATACTGAGATTGGAACGGTGTAAATCGGATATGGGAGTCAAGGGAGGACAAAAAAAGTGAGTGGAATATTCACATAATGAGGAATGGTAGGACAGACGTGGAATGTTTCAAATATAAAAACCAAACTGGGACAGAGTCCCGATGACATCTGGCTAAAAGTGGAATAGGAGTCTGATGTTTTGGAACCAGGAAAGGCCAAGTGTAAATGACACCGGTGTAAATATCGAAGCAGGAATCTACTTAAATAGTTTCTATAATGTCTTTTCTAGATGTAGATGTTGCTTTCTCCAAGCTTCTGATTGGCTACAAAGTTCATGAGAAAGTATTGTCAGGTGGATGGAGGACGTCATTTCTAAGATTTATTTTTGTGTGTCTTTGCACCGTTAAATACCACCTGCCATTGTTACGTCATGTCATTTTTGGGACTTCAAGGGTAAAACCTACTTTGAAGCAGGTGTAATCACCAGCCTTGGATTCTCTGTGTGCGGAAAGGTGATCGCCCTGAGCAAATGTCACCCCCGTAATCCTCCATCTTGTCCTCTGCTCGCCATCATCTCCATTAGCTGGAATGCCGCTATCGTCGCGCACTGCTGAGTGACTTGCAGGCACGCTGTCTCCCTCACTAACCTTTACCTTTCGTCGTCTTTCTGCTTCCAAAGGCTGACATTTATTTCAATGGAGCCTTGTTTTGTATGGCGCGTGTGTGCGCTTGTGCGTGCGTATGTGTGACACCTTTGTCCAAGGCTTTCTTGTTTTTTGCTCTTCACGTCATGCGGTAGGTGACTGGAATACTGAAGGATTCGGGGTTTCCCCACCCCAAATGGGATAAAAAAATCTTTACAAAAACAACATCCATTGATTTACATTTTAATCAAATACTATGTCAATTTGGCATGGGGGGCAGTTCTGTGTCAAGCAAATGCAGAATATGACGTTCTAATACCATAATGACTGGGGGCGGAGCTAGGACATTGAGACGAAGCCAGGGTTACTCAGTGTTGCCAGTTTAGCAACTTTTTTTTTACCCCTTTGTTGACTATTTTGTTTAAAAAAGGATGGCTGGTAACAGCAGCAGCAATTCATCACTAATAGACCAAATTACACTTCATTACTTAAACTGTTAGTCTATGCTAACTGCAGCTCTGCTTACCTTGAGGCCTTGGCATGACAGTTTTTCCAGCTGGACAATGTCAAAGTCATGGCTAGAAAACTGCCAGTAGGGGCAACCATGCACTAGTAGGATATGGAATACATTTTCAAATGACTTTCGATAGCCAGGAACGTTTGATTACTTAACTGCAGATGAGGAGGTGACATCGATCAGGGGAGGAGGCCTTTAATTGATACAAGTAAGCAATCGGGTTCAAAAGGGTACAGGAGGTTTTTTTTATTTCTTTTAAGTCAGAGTGTCTTTGCACTTGGGAGTTTTTCCTGATGTGGAAAAGAGGCAATTATTTGAGGGAGGCCTTTTTTATTTTTTTCGATGAATGGCACACCTGGCAACTAATTGGGTTACGATGAAGTCTATGAGAGGAAAGCCCGCTATTTGAAGAAATACATGACAGGGTGAAATTAAATTAGGCACTTGCATAATGTTTCCGAAGAGAATTGAACAAGTTGTCATGATTTTGAATGTAACTTTGGATTATCGACGGCATTTACGTATTCTTTCCCTGCTTTCAGTTCTCTCACATCCACGGGAGTTATCTAAATGCTAATGTGCCGCGTTGCCTGTCAACAAAGCACAAACAAAGGTGTGCCTTTGTTGTTGTTTGTTGTTGTTGTCATGTACAGCGTGAAATGTTGAGCAGAGTGCTTTCTCTTATTGGAGGAGTGAAAGTGGACGTGTCACACAATCATCTTCGTCACAATTGTGCAGCGAGAATAGAAATGCAGCACAATCATAGTCGCCTTAGCGTACGAATCGTATTACAACAGAAATAATTGCCTTTCGTTGAAATGAGCGCATTGTCATCTTGCTTTTAGTAATTCCTTCCCTCCTTCATTCTTTTTGTACAATCCTATGTTCCTTCTTCCTATTCTTCATTACATCCTTTCTCCTTCCCTTCAATCACTTGAACCTTTTGTCCATCCCTTGACATCCCTTCCTCCCTTCAATCCATTGTCCTTCCTACCTTCCATCCTTACAGTGTCTCTTCATACTTTCCTCCTTCCCTTCCATCCTTTTGCCCTCCTGCCTTCGTTCCTTTGTTTTTCCCTCTTTCGGTTCTTCCATTCTGTCTTTCATAAATCCTCCTTTCTATCAATTGCTCCTTCCTTCCTTCCTTCCTTCCTTCCTTCCTTCCTTCCTTCCTTCCTTCCTTCCTTCCTTCCTTCCTTCCTTCCTTCCTTCCTTCCTCCCCATATATTGATTTGTCCCCCTCATTTTTCCATCTTCCGTGCCTTTGCATCCAAGGCAGCAAGAGCACCCCTGTAAATCTTCTCCCTTATCCTGTTCAAACCGTCGACCGACAGGCAAAATAAACACTTTGCCTTCCCCGGGAGGACAGGCGAGCTCGGAAATCACCTGGCTACATATAAATGCCCCAGAGGAATTTGAGCTGCCTCTGAAGTCGGCGAGGCAAGCGAGTGAAAGCCCTCCTCTGTAGACTCCCACCCAGCGCCCAGCTTGTATAACACTTCCCTAATGGAATCTGACCTTCACCGCATTCCACTTGGAGTATTAGCAACAGAACAAGTAGACATTCTGACTTAGATACTGGCTACCTCATACAAAGTACAAGGCAAATGTAACGCCCAATAGATTGAAGTAATTGGCAGTCTGATAAATAATCAGGACTATACAGCTGTTCTCTCTGTTAGGGTTAGGATTAGGGGGTGAGGGATTAGGGTTGGGGTTTGGTTGTTAGGGTTAGATTAGGGAGTTAATGTTAGAGCCTTGGGGTTAGGTTAGGACTAGACAGTTGCCTAAATTTGACGACAGCATTGGCGAAAATGACAAATCCCTCCCTGAGATGCAGCCACCGCTAACAAACAATGCTAAATGGCATAGATGCTTTAAATTACAGATATTTAAGGTCAAACTATGCATCTGTTGTAAATTGAATCCCTCAAAATCAAACACTAAAAATGATAACAATTCTGTCCTTTAAGTAAGTTATGAATTCTGTCTCATAGCACCTCGTAGCAAAAATGGACAAACATCTAAACTAACCATGGTGATACACTCTCTGCTATGGTCAAAACGTTTTGAGTTCCACAAAATGGAAATCAACAAGAGGGATGAAGCTCAGTGGTCATCTGCACAGCAATTTATCCCGATAAATGAAAAGAAATCAAATCAAACCCTGATTCAAATCCAGGCTCTTTCAATGCTTTGTGGATCAACCAAATAATCCTTTTTAATCCCTAAAAATGTGAATTTGGAGAAAATGAATTTAATTAACTCTCACCCCCTACAATTTAAGACATAAAATAAATGCAATAAACACGACATACATTTTTAATTATGAACTCTGTCGCAACATTTTTTGCCATACTTCCAATATTGGCGTCAAAGCACAAACAGCAGAATGTGATGACAGAAGAGTGTTACAAAGCTTCTTCTGATGAACGCGCTGAGCCTGCAAATTGACCAGCAGAGAATCCGAGCACTGTGGGCTTGTTTGAATGTTTAAGTCATGAGACAGATCTTCAATTCAGCCCCCCCCACCTCCCTCACCCCACTTTCACTAGATTCTTCTTCCTCCTCTTCTCTTGGCTCTCACGTCTCCTCCTCTTCCTCCTCCCGACGTTGGATTTCAGCACTAAAGGAATCAAAGGCCTTCAGAAATAATTTAGTTTCATTACAAGGCAGGAGTTATACAAGCCCTCAGCTGCTCGAGGAGAAATGATTTCATTCTGCAAAGCCGCTTTAAGGAGCTGAGAGGTTTTACATGGATCCAGTGGCCCTTTTCCTTCTCCTATTAAAATACAAAAAAAAAAGATAAGAAAAGACACCGAGTGTCATTCACTGTCCAAGAGGGGAAAGCCATTTTACGTTAGGCTTTTCAACAGCTCCACTAACACAGCATGTCTGCCACGCAGTCTGGAGTTCTGGGTTTGAAATCTCAGCTGAAACCTTCTTTTGTTTGGATAAAAATACACAATATACGATATAAGATGTCAAGTATTTTGCATTTCGTAGAGACAAATGAGTATTTGATCCTCTTCCAACTCAAAATTCTTGCTCCCACTGATTGGCTAGTATAAAGAAATTTAGTGTTATCTACGCCTCGTTCTCCAATAAACACAATGCCATTATTCCCTTTCACCTTCCCCCAAGACAACAATATTTGTGGTGTGCTTTCACTGAGAAAAGTAGCACTCTCAAATATTATACTGTACTTTATAAGGACCAACACTAATGACATAATTATTTGTATGCAAAGAATGAAACCAGTTAACTACATCGTTGGCTTCAGTCGAATGGACATGGTGCTGCTCCCTTTGGCGTCCTTTGGCCAGTATAATACAGACACAGGTACACATGAACAAAATGTTAAGTTGTTCTGCCCAGAGGATAAACAATATATGCTTGTGAGTATGGTTACATTATTTATCTACATGTGTTGTTCTCTTTTATGTGTTAAAATATAATTTGCTTAAAGGGCAACAACACAGTAAGACCAAAAGCTATTTGTTAGCCCGTCTATGGCAAATGCCATTGTTTGTTAGCATTAAGCTAAACAAACATTCGTGAGGCAAAGTGATGTGGTTGTTTTGAATACTCAGTGTAATTCGCTTTGTTTTGTTTAGTTTGACACTGACTTAATAAAGTGCATATCTGTTGGTGTGCCAAGAGACTTTTCAAATGTGCTTTTGTCTCATTAAAGGTTGGCAAATATTGTTTTGTACACGCAAAAAGTTGCAATCAGACATATTGGCCATAAGTTGATGAGGCAGACTGACACCAGCCAATTAGTGGTTGCAATCAAACCACGGATCTCCACGCTAGAGTAATATTTATAAAAAGGCGGATAAATGGGCATATCTTTGGACACGACAATTTTTGCGGGATCTCTGAGCAAAAAAAGATCTGCTGTTAAACCATTTCGCACCCCATTAGAGGTTCATTCAACACAGAGACGAGTCATGCATGACAAGTGTGATAATCACTGCTTTGATTTGATGCCTTCAAAAGACTTGACATCACCACCAAAGCCCGTTGCCGATATGCCACAAAAAAGGATGGAGAGTGTATTACTCCGTCACGCAGCACATCACGTCCTCCCTAAATGCACCTCCTTCCAGAGCAGAGCTAGATGGGCTGCCTAATGGAGCAGACAGGCGGCCGTGAAAGAAACACAGCCGGGCGGAAGGACATCACAAGTGCTGCAAGGTGTTCACACGCTCTGTGCACAAGAATGTGACGACAAATAATAATGAAGAAGAAGAAATGAAGGAAGAAGAGGACAGGAGTTCTTCCTGCCTCTGATGTGAGGTGGCAAGAAAAGACACGACGCGATTACCTGGAGGGGAAAACAATGACAAGGACAAAGCCGTCTAATGGCTAATGATCTGTAAACACTTCAAACAGGTCCGAGCTTTCACATATATTAAAGTCAGCGATCAAGCGGAACTAAAAGAGGTTACAAATAACCATGGATGAATGTGTCGCTGCAGATTTACTGTGATAATAATAGCATAGCTTTGGGTTTATGGCCTGCTATGCTATGTTGTGGTGTGATTAGATACAGAACAATATGTAAGGTATGATATCGTACGGTACATTATGATACAATATTGTTATGGTCCGGCAAATCGAACCATATGGTATCATACAATATCATACTTTATAAAAGACATCCTGTTGATGTGACAGAATGGTATGACACTATTGTATGATAGAATATGGCATGACAGAACGTATCGTGTCATATCATATCTTAGCATACTGTCGTACTTTGATCATATCTCGAGCATATCTGGCTTGATTTACGTGGACTTATTGTCATAAACTATCCCAATTCAATTAACATGAAAGTAATAAAAGAATAAGTGATCAAGGCTTCAACAGATAAATGAGAAATTAAGTCATTGAGGTATCATTGTTGCATTAAATCAAATTAAATAGTTATTCAATACCTGACGTTACAGGATCATTACTAATGTGTGATTTTATTGTTTTATGGTGTTAGATATGGACATCTAAATAGCATTACGTTTCCCTCTCTCACGTCTCTCCTTGCCATTTTGCTTTTGAGCGCTGATTTAGCACTCAGCCGAAGAGCATCGGCCAGTTCACAGATATTTAATTAGAGCTCATTAAAAGGCCGCCGTGAAAGAAATGTGGCCGCCTGCCACTGCCCGGACTCCGTTTGGGTGAAACCCTCCGACAGGTCTTCATTTCTCCCCCCTTAATCCGGTGCGTCGGCAAGACCACTGACAGCTCCTCTTGTCTGAACCTTATTCAGATCCAAGAATGAAACCTGGGATAGGAAGAGGAGGGAGAGGCAGAGGCAGAGGGAGAAGGAAGGGTCCGTACATGAGAAATGTAGGAGTGCCACAGTAATGCTGCAGCCATTGTTTGCTTTTGTGGAGTGTCCGCTGGTTGAGGGTGCCATGGTCATGGTCACTGGTCCTCATCCCCTTATCAAGTGGAACAAAAGAGTGGTGTTGTTATACAGTCAAAACAATAGTAGGGCACTAATATCCCTGGAAAATAACAGCCCTATTCTCTCCTACTCACATCTTTAGTGAATTACAGGTAATTCTAACTCAAATCATAATTGCAGTAAATATTTGAATAACAAATCTATTGGCCATTATTATCAAACAATAAATCAAAAGCAGTA
Source organism: Syngnathus leptorhynchus (assembly GCF_054491065.1). NCBI lineage: Eukaryota > Metazoa > Chordata > Actinopteri > Syngnathiformes > Syngnathidae > Syngnathus > Syngnathus leptorhynchus. The sequence continues at coordinate 8,434,731 of NC_141196.1, forward strand.
AACATGGTATTCACAGAGCATGTCTGTGTTTTTATATATGAACTGATTCAATGTGATATGCCTTGTTATGATATGTGTTGATGTATGCGGTATGATACAAAGTGACACAATCCTACACTAAAAGTTGGATAACAGCCACTGATTGTGATCGGCCAATTTCAAAATGGCCTGATCTGCCGATGTTGGTCATTGCCTTTCATTGCCGAGCACAAACGCAAAAAACAATAGCTTGGTCATCAGGTATATTATCCACAAGACAAATTAAGGACACTCAAATACACGCCTTCTTTTTCTCATTTAAAAAAAAAAAAGCAGTTGGTTGCAGTTCATCGACGCCTTTGTTCACACACGGACATGAAATTGCTAACCAAAACAGCAGCGGCCACAGATGCATATGCTTCAAACTGTCTCTCACTCTTTTCACCATCGCCACATTCCTTTTGTATTATTCTCAAACACTTGATTCTATGAGCACGATGTACACTGCATTTTTTTTTTCTCTCTCCTCTTTGCTAATTCACAGCCCGCACCGAACCACCCAAAAGCTCACTTTGTGCTCAACTAGCCGTGACCGCACTCAAAGAGCGCCCATCCGAGCGTGACCTATTGTAGCCTGATGCATCCGGATGAGTTTTTCTTGGCTAAGGATGTGCGCTGAGATCAAATGCTTTGAGTGCCTGGAAGTGGAAGTCGGATTCGCCCTTGAAACTGGATCTCTCCAGAATATTTGACAGGTGATAGGTGGGATTATTCTCATAACTCGTCCAAATCATCAACATGACTATTCCACTACCTGTATTTATTTTTTACTACTAAGATTGGATATGAACCTTGGACCGATAATGGTTGGAAGACACTGATCTAGCTGTAACCTAGAGACAGTAGCAAAAATGTACCATCATTTATACGAGGGCGCAAACACAACGGTAACGCGGGGCATGGCCCCCAGTGTCAACTTTGCGAGGCGCCCCTTGGCCGGCCAAAACTCCTTCTTTACTTCTTTTTAAGCACCGACCCTCTGGATTTATTCTTGGCTGTGAAACCAGTTTGCTTTTGCAACAACCCTCTGGATTTATTCTTGGCTGCGAAACCAGTTTGCTTTTACATAACGTATTTCACACGCCACTCTCCATATTTGGAGCTGCCAGGTCCCCTGGTTGGTCCTGTTTGAGAGTTTTCAACACATAACTCGGCCGGGCTCGTGTGTATTGACACAAAACGGTTTCGTACATTTCCCCTGACTCAGCCTCACTTTTTACACCTTCTTTGCCACCATGTGTTGTGGAAAAGAAAGTTGCTCTTTACTACTAGGTTTAGTGGTTGAGGACAGGGGTTGTAAATCTGTGGTCAGCGGCCCTCTAGTGGTCCGTAGCGATATTGCAAGTGGTCCGCAAAATTGAAAATGGAAAATAATTGTTTCTAAAAAATGAAATTGTTTTACTCTTTAGACTTGATTTATTTTCCAGCTAATCTTGTGAATCATTTACTCATCCAAATTATGTCAAATGTAGCAGAGATTCCCAACATAGATATACAGACGCTAATAAATAGTCTGTATAGGTCTATCTTCAGTGCAAAATAAAATAATTATCCGTCAAAGCAGTGGTCCCCAAGTTGCTTCTTGGTTATCATGGTGGTCCCTTGTACAAAACCAGTTGAGAACCCCTAGTTGAGAACATTAGTGAGTACCAATAATGAAATGGAGATTTACAAATCATTGCATTTGATTTGAGTACTTTGACCTAAATTGAAAATCACAAATCAGACGTTCATATCATAATTTTACAACTTTATCTTGGAAAAATGTGACTTTTACCTCCGAAGATTGCAGCCGGTCATTCTGACAAAATATGACAATATTTTTTTAAATTTATGTAGCATTTGCTACTGAGGGTAATCATGTGGGGGTCCTTGGAAAAAATATTTTCTATCCTGAAGGACAACTCCTTCAACATTCAAAATGACGTCCTTGCTGAATTGTCTCCCCTCCTTCTCTGAATGACTTTGGTTCCCCAGTGGTGGTCGTTGTCTCAGCATCGCCTCGCCTTGTGCTGCGTGAGCACAAACGAAGGCCCTGGCACGGCATGAATAGGCTCAGTGAGATTCCCAACTCGTTTCACGATGAAAAGGCTACGTTCAGAGACACTGAAGCTGCTCCCGGGCCCGCTCCACAAAGGCCGCTTTCAAAAAAAAGGCGATGAGGGAAGGCTTCTTTCTCCTTTTCTTTCACCTCGTCCTCCATACTGGCGAGTAGTAACGACGTTGAAGAGCAAAGCATTGATGTGAGATGTGAGTGCCAGAGAGAGCGAGAGAGAAGTGAAGATCAGCATGTTGCTTCAGGAAAGTAAAGGTGAAGGTTAAATAGCTAGTGGACTGTACTTTTTATTTGGTAGTGGTGAATGGCCAATAATGTCATAACGACCAAAAAACAAACCTTACAAATAGACAGATAATGACATTTTGAGTCCAGGCTGGACTGTTGTTGTGATTCATACTGTTGGGAAACCCCCCCTCCCAAAAAAAAACCCATAAAAGTTGAATTTGGTGTGGCATACCATCCATGGCGTATCGGGATTTTTAATGTTACAAAAATTAAATGCCAACTAAGGGTGGTATGATGCCGTTTCGAGTGTAGGCTGGACCGTATCATTTATATTGTTGTGATTCATAATGATGAAAGTTTGTAAAGCAAATTTTACAAATCGAGTCTGGTGAGATTGGAGAATTGATGTTGTTGAGGTTTTTATTCTTAAACATAAAAAGCATGATAGAAATGTATCTGAGTCTGGCTTGATTCCGACCTGTTATAGTGATTTTAATGTTTTAAAAAAAAAACACATTGATGGATGATTTATGCTATAATCAGCCAGACATTGAAAAATAATAAACATCCATGGGTCTTTCGATTTACCGATTGGAAAGTACCATTCAGCCCAAAATGATTCAAAATGTAAAAGGTTTTAAAATAAAAATGAAAATGATCTTACAAAACGCACATAACACTGTTTTGGTCATAAAGTGGACCGCAGCGTAAAAAAAAATAAGACACCCTCTCTTTTCCCATGATCCCCGATCAGTGGCAAAATGCAGGCAGGCAAAGAAAAGGTGTTTAATGGAGGCGGCGAGTACAAAGCCAAAAGCGTAAGAAAGGAGCCAGACGGGATGAGGGCCAGAGACCCTGCTGCAAAAGTGGCACAAAAGACCAGGTGTGTGGTGGTGTCAGGTTTCAAGCAGGATAAGAGAAACGTTGACAAAGGAGCCGCCTGTTCTCGGATGCCGCGTTGTTTTGCTGGAAAATACGTGCACTGGATTACTTCTACAAGCTACGTCTTTATCACACAATTAAAGAGTTAACTTGTGTCCTTTTCTGAGGCCGGAATGGAGCAAAGACATTGCTTCCAGTGCAATATTCTCAATTATGAGGGAATTTGATACCTGGAGGGCTGAGCCTCCACTTGGAGGGAAAACCATTGACAGTTTTGAAGTGTCACATGTTGACAGGTGAGAGGCCCACCCTTCACAGCTCATTTATTGATGCCCTCTTGTCAAATAGTATTGTCCATGCTGAAGCTGAGATGGACTTTGTATGCTGTGTGAGAAAACGTTTTTAAGGCTCACTCCCAATATATGTACATTCTAATGAAAATGTTGATTGATAATAATTATTGATTGCTAATCATTTATCATGTCTGGAGGCACACATACACAGAGATGTGTGTAAGCAGTGGACATTTGAACACAAATGGTGCATCAACACAAGTAGACAGACAATATAACATGAAAATAATTAACCATGTACTGTCTGTTAAAGTATCACTCACTATATTAAAGCTTACGTATCATGTTAATAAATTTTTCCATTTTACCTTTTACTCATTCCGTTGTGGTCTACATAAATTATCTCTGCAGCATCTGGAGGGGTAGATTACGCTTTTCTGAAATCTTGGAGACTCTAAGTACACAATAAAATGAATATAAAACCAAAAAAAGTGCATTTTCCATGGTGTGTCTTTGTTAAATGTTGTTTCTGGTTCTGGTCTTCAGTGACACTTGTGGATGGGGCAAACCCATCTGAGCCAGATACAAGCAAGCGGTCTACTTTCTACCCGGCAGTTCAACCTCCCGTACCACGTGTCCTGGCCTAGTTTTGACATAAAATATACCAGCTCCGGGCTTCCCATTTCCTACTATATTCTCACAGGGCGAGGAACGGGAGCTGTCCCTCCAAGTGGTAGGGCAGAAGAATCGTCTGTGAGGTAGGACAAATTAGCATCCCCCGTAAGCACGTCAGGCTCCGGGTGGCAGCTGTTGGATGAGGACACATTAACGCGATGGGAAAAAGTCTGTTTTCAGCCTTCGGTGAGACCATGTTTTGTGAATTTTTTCTCCCTGAAGTTGACATGTGGGTGTAGGGAGCAGCTGTCATCTACGCCTTACGGCTTTTGAGTCAGCTCATAATTGCTCTCGCTCTCTCAGATGCTTTCAGACCACACCGAGGTAGACAGCTACTCTCATCAGAATCAAAGTACCTCAGCTTTCAAGGGAATTTATAGGCTTCTTTTAAATAGGGCCAAATTCTATTTATACTTGACCTACCTGCTATTTATCTATCATATTGTAACATATGGGGCGGCTCGGTGGCGCACTGGTTAGCACGTCCGCCTCACGGATAGGAGAGTGCTGGTTCGATTCCACCTCCGACCCGTGCCCGCGTGGGTTTTCTTCAGGCACTCTGGTTTCCTCTCACATCCCAAAAACATGCCAGGTAGGCCGATTCAGCACCCCAAATTGTCCCTAGGTGTGAGTGCAAGTGCGAATGGTTGTTCGTCTCTGTGTGCCCTGCGATTGGCTGGCAACCGGTTCAGGGTTAACGGCTTAATGCCCGATGACCGCTGGGATAGGCTCCAGCACGCCCGCGACCCCCGTGGAAACAAGCAGTATAGAAAATGGATGAATGGATTGTACAATCTCATACCCTTCTATAGTATGTTGTATAATATGTCGTATTGAATCCATTACCTACATACCTAGCTCCCAACCAATGATCGACCATATTGTCATGCTGTATAATACCCGTCAATTTTCTCAGATCATATCCATCTGTATTGTGTCCATGGTATCTCAGTATCCACCAACCTACAGTGTCTATCTACCAACTAACCGACCAACCTATTTATTTAACATATGATGTCATAGTTGTCTATCGTATGGGATCATTTCCATAACTATGCCATGATAACAGAATGAATAGATGGATGGTTGTCTGCCAACACTCATTGAGGTTGGATTTCCATGACATGCTCCAAGTTTTGTTTTTTGTTTTTTGGGTGGTTGCAACAGAAAATAATAATCTCGCTGATCCCCAGTGGTAGCACATTATGTCTCTGGGATTTTTCATTACAGAGGAAGAAAAGCACGGTCAAGCAGTGCTGCTTGTTTTTGTCCCCATCTGCAGCTGCTTTAAACCTCATTTAGTCGGCTTTATCTGGCTCTAAAACAACAATGTCATGCCCCTCTTGCCAGTTGATCCCGTTGCTCGACAACTTTTTCAACGAGACGGCCAACATTCAGCGAAGCGGCCAAGCAGCCAGTGTTGTCGTCATGAGTTCAGCGGGTTCCTTCACTCATTTCTCATGACACCAATTGGTGTATATTGGAAAAAGAAAGAAAAGAAAAAGTGGAACACATATACAAGTTTGTTAAACACTCATTTAAATAAACATCAACCATCTTCAACATACGTAACTATAAATATATATATATATATAATGTGTTGTGTTGGCTTTGTGATGGGAAAGTAAGTGCCCCCCTGTCTTCGCACATCCAATCAGTCTCTTAATGGATGATCAAAGGTGTCTACTGACACTAATGCAAATCGGTGCAGATTAACACCGGATAAAACCACTATGGAATGCTCGGAAACTCCCACTTTGAGCTTCTACTGACCAGGAAACAAAAACTAGAAAGCCGACAGTTCAGTATCATTAATTTTTAGTTTGTTTGTTTGTTTGTTTGTTTGCTTGTATGCTTTCACTTTCATGGTATCCCGGTTTCTACCTACAACCATACAGCCTTCTGTCTTTTCTTATTGCATTCATGGCATCCTGCTAAATACCTACCTACCTACCTACAAGGGGTCGCACAAATTTTCAAATTGACAGTAATCTGATGAAATGAGAAGAAGTAGACTAATTGATAAATTCTCAGTTTGGAAATATTTAATTTGATTTTATATTTATATTTTACATTATTTTGATAATCCGTGTCAGCAAAGCAATATTCCAATTTTAAAAATTCAAAGAAAATTATACACACATACACCAACATATATACTTACATAGGTTAAAAAATATAGCAAATGTAAACCAGACATTTAACTAACTTATTTTGCAAAAGCAGAAGATATCACTTCCTGAAAAGAGAGCAGGAGGAAGTATAGCCTTAACTAGTTCTACCCAAACAAAAGCCTGTCCCTTATCTGAGCAGACCACAGCAGCCGGTTTTGCACAGTAGGAATTTGTGGTTGTTGCAAAGAATCATTGACCTCCTTCTGTGCGGTGGAATGATTCCCTGTTCTCCCTTGCACTTCAAACTGGTTCAAACACACGGCAAGCTGCAAGGCAATGTCAGTGAAAACAACCAAAACTTCTAGATAAATGCACTCCAGCGTTTGCTGCCTCCTCCTCAAGCCAAAAATCCGTGATTAGTGACTAGTCTTACTCTGAGTCGTAAACTTGACAAGTCAACCATTCAGTACTATAACTATCTAGTAGCTATCTACCTACCAACCAAATATACAAGCTATTCTGCTTTGTAACTACCCGCCTACCTCATTATTTTTGTATCAAGTCCCAGCCATCTATTGTAAGGTATTGTGTCCATAGAATGGATCGTACCTGCTACAAAGCTACACTTGGCTATATTAATCTCACTCTATTATACCCAGACATTTTGAGCTCAGCAATCCCCATATACCCTCCCCGCTCCCCTTCTCTATCCTGACCAGTGCAGTTTTCCAAACGGCCCGAGGAAAGCGAGCCGGGTGCACTCATCCGTTCAGTGAGCACGGAATGGCGGGACCCGAGCGGCGCGGCGCAGCGCTGCCACGGCAGCCTGCTTACGAGTTGTGACAAGCCAGGATGCACCAGTTATGAAAGTCCATTCAGCTGTGTGTGTCTTGCAAAAATAAACAGAGTGCCAGGCTGCAGAGGGAAAGTGCTGACAGGGAGCTTACTTGATCCAGGTTGGAATAGGGCTAGGGAGGGGAGGGCCTGGTCAAATGAGGTTTGGTGAAGTGTGTTTACAGCTTGCGCGATATGACGACTTGTGCGAATGTTAAAAAGTAGGTTACCTTGAGGGACATTCGAAAGTCAGGCCTGATGCCCGTTGAAATGAGGTCGAGTGAGGTTTGATACAATAACAAAGCGTAAGATGAAGATTGTTTTTCAACCAAAATCTGGTCAAACTCTAAAAACATTGACACATTAGAACCCGGCAAAAATATCAGGCCTGAAATGAAGTCGACCGCTGTCTGTTGATGTCTTGCCCAATATGATGTCAACGCGTGTGACGACGGCGAGCTCACAAAATTATTCAAAGTTTAAGACCGTGCTTTTTGGCAAATTTTGGTTCCAGACTCATGTCTCTTTCCGCAGCAATATTTTGGCCCGGATAATGGCTGAAATTAGGGTGGGTTGCGTGACGCAACATTTCAAACGTCACAAGGCTTATACAGTCATTGTAAAAAAATATGTATTTTTTCAAGATTTTGGAAAATGGTTGGACGGACTATATCAAACTGAGGTTTTGGAATATAAGCGAACCTTGGTACCCTCTGCCGATTACTGCCAATTTGTGAAAACCACATTGCATCGTCAAGTAGCGACTTCTCAACATAGAACTACGGAATATTATCCAGTCAGCGTTATTGTTTAACCATACCCGTCGCCATCACATTGCGTACGCGTTCGAAAAGCTTTGTGTGGGGTGTCAGTGCATGTGGAAAAAGAGCGCTGAAGTGCACTCTTGCCATGCAGAGGCTAATGAGGAGAGCAGCTCACTGACACGCTAAATGTCAAAGGTGAAGCGCAAAACATCTCCTGTTAAGTCCCCTCGATGCCCCCCCTCGCATGCCCTCAAAACACTAATGATGAGAACTCTCTCATGGAACCTGCTGCTACGCTGCCTCAGAATTCAAGCAGGACTAGAGAAGATCAAAGAGAGGAGACTATTTGAAAACTAGCATCACAATGACTAAATAAGTGCTACTACTAATAACTAACTACTAACTGTTGCCACTATCCTATCGCTATTAAGTCAATAACTACTACTTACTGCTATTACTAACTATTAAGCTCAACAAATCCTATACCACAAATGCTAAAAAGATGAAACCCCAACATGTGCCAGCTTGAACCTCTAACCCTCAAGCTAACCCTAAAACCAGATGCCAACGAGCCTGGCTTGAAACCCTGAAAATGACACTAAAGTCTTCATTGCAACTCTCCCAAGCCTGAAGTTAAAACTCTTTGCTTCAAAACCCATTCTAAACTATAACCTATAGATTGGGGCTGGGCGACCAAATGCAGCTTGGATCAGGGTTTATTGAAGAACTCAAAAGACAGACTAGAAGAAGCTCGACTAGGGACGAGAATAACTGAACAAAAAGACAAGATAAAGACAAGAACGACGACGACAGACGAGACTAGAACAATCCGACAGGGATGTGACACGCAGACGGGACTTATATACGTGGCAGGTAACGAGAAGCAGGTAACTGTGATTAGTACTGTGATTGAGTGTAGACACAGGAAGGGAGGGGCGAGCACACAGACACTGACAGAACTAATGACAACCTACACATAATGGACTGACCGGGGACGAGTCGTTACAGAAACGTTTTCAAAAATTCTGGTTGTCTCTGCTCCAACCTGAGCGTAATGTGCTCATGTGGAAGTGTTTTTCCTGAACCACATCCACATGCTAGCGTTATTATTAGCGGTGCCCGCGTGCGATGTTTTGAGGTGGAAGAAAGGACCGGAGTGGATCGGATTGAACTGGCACCGTCCCTCTCATATGAAACCAATTACGCAACATCAAATGCATTTCTTTGTCCTACTCTGCTCTCCATGTTTGGTTGTCAGACATGCGTTCGTGGACCTCCAGCAGAGGAACTCCAATAGCTTATCGAATGATTAGCAAACACTAAATTCATTCAATTGTGCTGAGAACATACTTACTGATACAAGTCATTTTTTATTTACTTATTACTCATACATTCATCAAATCATAAAATGTAATTGTGCTCATATTTTTTGAACTAAAGCAGCAAAAAAATTCCAACTTGCACTCCTCAGGGCTCAAAGGTTAAAATCAAGCAAGGAAATGTTTTGTGCACTGCCAAATGTGACCTCAGGGTGATTCGCTGGTATCAATTTCCTCAATGCGACCTCTCCTCCATGCTGTCACGACGACTCGGGGCGGCACAAAGGCAGAGGAGCGCACTTCTTGCCTCATTAATATTCGCTCGCATCTGCTTGCGAGGAAAATCCTTCTTACAAATCCAAGAATGTATCTCCCGTGGCTTTTCAGGGGCTTTGACATTTCACCGGCCTGGATGTCCCCCCGGCTTAGTGGGGTGAAAAGTGCATCCCGTTGCACATTAGCACCTCTTATTTGCTGAGTGAAGTGTCTATGGCTGGTATATAATTCATGTTAGCTCCCCAGATGCGACGTGGTCGGATTTATTGGGATAGCATCTCAATGGCGGCGCACATAAATATGTATCACCGGGGCCTCGGCATCTCACACTTGATTTATTTTGTGTTGGTGTGTCAGTCACAAGCAGCACACACACAATGAATTGCACAGATCACAACTGAATTGAAGCTAAAACTGGTTGAAAATGCATTTGTGCGTGTCCATTCTGGGATCAGTTGATTTGAAGCAGGTTTTTAAATGTTGTGGTGTGTCAAGGTCAGGGGTTCAAGTTAGAGTTTGATTTTCCATTTGCTATAAAAATTGTTGGGTCATTAAAAGGCCTATTAATGGGCAAAATCAACATTTGGGTCAATTTGACCCAACTTTTGGGGTGATTTATTTGACCAGAGCTTTTTTGGTGGAATGAATATCCCATCTAACCCAAATTAACTAATTTTATGTTTCAAATAAGGGTCAAGGTTTCAAGTTTGGCAAGTTTAGGGTTCCAAATAAGGATTTAGGCTTCAAATCATGGCTATGGCTTCAACTAAGGTAAATGTATGAGTTGAATTGTCAATCTTAGGTTGATTTACCCAAAAGTTTAGCTTTTTTTTAAAGCTTTGTTTGTATTCCACAAAATGAACCATCTTAAAAAGTGACTGCTATCATCAGTGACTGTTTTAGTCCTCATTTGTTTCACGTCTGTATTTAATATTTTGTGTTCCTTCTTTGCAACATGACTAGGGGCAAAGTCTTCATTCCAATGGAATTCCTTTCCCAAGTAAGATGTAATTATCAAACACAAGGCTGGAAAACTTGCCGTGGCCCCTCGCATTAGCCGGAGGTCTCAGGGAGCCATTAAACCTCCACATGTAGCACAGGATGTTGCGGGACTGCGTCGGGATGAAAAGCTGATGGTAGTCGGGAGCGAAGCTTTTAGCTCTTTATCTCCCTAAAAGTGGCATTTTAAATACCATTGTTTGAGTTGCAAATGTGGTTGAATACAAATTGCATTCTATCCATTTTAGTTTGGTGATTTGCTATGAAATGTTTCCAGTATATTAATTGTCTTGGCTCACTGACGTTGGGAAAAAACAGCTTTTGTGTAGTCAATTTCAAAAATGTAATATGAATTCTTAAATATATAAATCGTTAAAACAGAAGAGGAAGGTTCATGTATATATCCTGTATGTTATATCTAGAGTGTTGCTCTGGTATCATCACCCTTTTAAAACCCCTGTGGCTTTTTCAAGCCCGCAACCACTATATAATCTGCCATTTTCTTGTAAAGTGGAAAAAAGAAAATTATTCGCAATGGTCATGAAAATGCCTTTTAAACCTCAGCCGTGCTCCATTATTTTATATCCCGGTCGGCGCGTTGCTCCACTTTGGCTAACCCTTGCAGGGCTGCTGTACCCAACAACAACACAGGCCATCAATCACTGGGCACGCGTGTCACCGTTGGCCTCATAAAAGGGAGGTGTAAATTTGGCAGGGGGAGGGCGTTTATTGCAAACGCCTTGGTTTGTGCCGCGGAGATACGCCGCATAAATGAAACTGAGCTGTTTGACTCCATTAGAGTTAGCGTTACCTTCTGCTAAAATGTGACCAGAAGTAATGGCACACAGCTCTTCAATTAATTAGTCAATCAGTGATTGGGTAAGCTCAATGTTATGGCCTGGCATCAGCAAAACATTGATTTTAAGTCTGAGTTGGGTTTTGAAGTCAGGTTTAAGATTTCAAAATAGGGTTTGGAGTTGGAGTGTCAATTGGGGTTTCAAACCTCAACGTTAACGCCTAACCTTGGGTTTAGTGGGGTATTTGAATGTGACATCCCACGCCCATATGAGGTTGACTATGTAAACATCGTGTGGACAGGAAGTGATGTAAACAATGTACTCGGTGACTTTTATGAGCCCATCTTACCATTTACCTGAAGTATTTACGACACAAAGTAATTTGCTCAATGACGTATTGATGACTGCACACGTTGATATATGTAAAGAAAATGAATATAGTGTACATCGTTAAAGACTCGAAATGTGTCGTAAAAAGGTACTTTCATTAACTTGATACGCAGTCAAAGAGATAGAATTATAAATATGACTGTAATGTGTATCTTAGTGCTCAAGCATTAGCTACGGTTTCAGATTTAGATGAGGAAATAGTGTTGTTGTCTTGAACGTGACTGTCAGTCTTCATCGTGGAAAGAAAGGTCACACGCAGAGCAAGAAAAATACTCACGCATACATATTCCAGAGGATGAAGAGTGTGCGATGTAGAAATGTGACAAAACAGTGCCGTCAATCATCATCAGCGGGTGGTGCGCCATCAGTGTGGCGCCAGCTGGTCGGGGCTACTGTAATCTGCGGTCCGTCGGGTCCCGATGGGGTGCGATGACCTGCTGGGACGCTTCTATTGGACGGCTGCTTCTTAAAGTCGGAGGCCTGTCAACGGCTCCTGTGAAAAAGTCGCATCAACAACATGAGAGCGAACAATAAGAGCGGAGCCGCTGCCTTGGGGGCGCCATGCAGGAATGTATCCAAAGTATGAATATAAGATGTGTATGAATGAACAATACCCCAAAGTGAACATACGCGTGTTTTACCCCCTGAAGGCACCTGTCTGCTTTCGTCCTGATGGCACTTTGTGTTTTGACTGAGTGCACTGCAAACAGTCTTGATGTTGATCATAAAACATGGAGATACAGCTGAGCCCCAACGGGATGGGGGGGGAGGGCGATACGGAGCGGCATCCTCCAAACTACCTGTCGACATCCATCAGTCACGCACTGGGCTTTTCTCCCAGTTATTAGCGCAAGAGGCGGCTTGATGGAGAAACCTGTCGGCCTCCTTTGACAGCTCAGGTAAGCCCGACCCTCCCCCATCTCCCCCCCCGCCTCACCTAAACAGTCATCCTCTTCATCTTCTTCCTTCTCCTGCTCGCCACTCCTAACTCATCAGCCTTTGCTATCAGTCCCATTTCAAGTCAGAAGGCCCAGTGATGAATCGTCTCTTAGAAAGTACAGGATGCTCTACTTTTATGCTTTGTACAGTGTGCGACAACATTGAAATCATCTACGTTCATTTTCAACGAATGCCGACTCCAACTCATCCACTACGTCTCCAACGTTTTGTCGATGTAGACTTTTCGATACCACGTTGCAATACAGCACGTGAGCTGACCTTGCAGCTGCTAACTTGAGTGCGAAGCAGGAGGCCAACCGCTGTTTCCACGGCGACCAGCTTCTTCTCCTTTCCAATGCGTTTAAACAGGCAGCGAACACGAGACAACTTGCATAAATTGTTTCCTAATCTGGTTACTCCTCATTTCCATGGATATTGGATTACAAGTATGCCAAGACAGGAGCGGGTTTGGGAATTTTCATAATTTGACATTTTTCTCAGTGTAGAGTGCCGGCACGCAGCGGTGGACCATTATCATCCACTGTTGATTTACTGCGTGCACTTTAATGAAAGCGGCTTATAACGACGACACATTAATTGTACCGGCTAACTCTTTTATGACATTTTCCTTTTTCAGTCAGCACTTTTCATACAATCCGATGATTATTCTACGTCTCCTTGAAATGACATTTGCTTGCCACTAATGGGGCATTTTATAGAGCTCGCAAGCAGTGGTGGCGCTTCAATTTAAAGAAAAAAAGAAAGTGTTGGTTTTACTGAGCCACATTACGCTTCAACTTACTAAATATTTACTGAATGCCTTTTTACCCTGCAGCATTCACGCCCACAGCATTAAGAATACTCTTGTTTATTATATCACAAGTTCCATGACATAAGCCCTCACTTACAGTCAAGGTTAATGTTGAATTTAGTTCATAATGTTTTTAGTTTGTAATGTTTATTGAGCAGTATAAGCAGAAGTAGTAAATGAACTCCAAGGACCTTCTTCCAGTGTTGAATTTCTTTACAGAGCAGCGCTGCAACTGAATCTGATTTTAATAATTATTACATTATATTATTTATTGTATAATGCTAGCCTACGGGAAAGCACATGCTAAAAAAAAACTCACCACATAACACAAGAAATTTGTAAAGCTCAGACCTCGGTGAGATGAGTTGTCAGAGTGACCAAAATATGAAAAGTGCCTAAAATGGCTGGCTCAAACCAAAAATGTCAGACTACCTATTTATTTTCGTGGGACTACCTATGATAGTCATGCCTACCAATTTTTTTGCTGGCTGAATTTGAAACCATGTCGAGTAAATATTTTGTGGTGAGACTCCAACTTTGCTGCTATGCTTCATCAACATAAATGCAATAGCAAAAACGTTTATCAACCCATTCGTCTCGTAAATTTGGTGACAATCGGACAGACTCTGCACAAGTTTGCTGAAAGAAGAATGGCCAAAAATCACCCCAAAATGGCCTCTTCAACACAAAGAAGCAGGTTTCCCGTGTGATTTTGGCCAGAGGTCCTAAAGACGTTTTGGAAAGTGTACCCATGATAGACGAGCCCACCAAATTTCATGTTCGGGTGTGAAACAGGTTCCGTTGGCTCTATTTTTAAAATTCGAAGAAGCGCTACCAAGCTAATACCAGATACATTTTCAGCAAGGTAAATACAACTGCCAAATGTGGTGACTTCAAGCGTATGGAAAAGCTCTAAATAACCTCTGAATAATTGAATTAATTTGGCTGAGGAATAGTAATAATGAAACAATTGAAGAGGCTTGCTAATTATCATTGAAGCGTGACGAGCTAAACCGAGCTCCACCGCAACCATGGTCTCATTTGCACTTGTTGCTCTTTTATACTGTCAAATAAATCACAGAGGGGGAGCCTGGGGATGAGCTATGGATTCCTTACATAGCCGCTCTCTTTGACTCCTTTGTGTCGCCTCCGATGGCACATATTTTTCTTCCAGGCCTTTCCAAACTGAAACACAGGATAGCTACTTTGTGACTCCTGCATGTGCCGCTCGACTGGATTTCAAAAGAAAGAGACAAGTAAATATCCTGGTTAAAGCACTCGATCATGTCAAACCTGGAAACACTTGAAAGACACACTTTGTAAACACTCCCAAAAAGGTTGGTGTGCCAAAACAATCCGTTGCGAAGTCTGTTTTGGACTCTCAAAAGAAAAATGTTCAGTATGAGCTTTAAATAGCTACTTGAAAAAAATGGAAGACTTCCTGTTTATTTATTTAACCTTTATCAAGGTTGTCGGCCATATTGTTTGTTGAGGATTGGCTTGGCTTGGTGGTCAGAAGTTCCCAAATGTCCATAGGCCAGTTCAGCACATCTGAGATATCAACATTGGGAGTGTGGGTCTTTTTGGATCACTTGGTCCAAATATGCTCACATCCTGTGCAGTCCAGATGGCTTGAATCAATTTGCAGCAGTCCTAGCGTCATTTATCATGCTTAAAGGGATTCTCTAGTCGGAAAGGAAGCGCTCATTGTTCACAGAGGTCATATATATGCTACCACCAACTATCATACTCAGCAGGCTGTGTATTTTGATTGTTTTTGATGGATTAAGATGCTACAATGCTAATCCTCATGACGACATCATCTTGCTTATGATGAGCCAACACTGTTTGTCAGGCTCTATCATGAAGGACATCCTGGCTTTGCTTGAGAAGTAAATGAATAGATTATTGAAATCCTTGGTGGTCTTCCAAAAGGTTTTCATTTCATAAACATATAATGTTGAGTTACTTAATTTGTTCCAGGTTTAAACATCATCATTGTAATCTTCTATTGATTGCAATGGAAATGTACAATTTTAGTAAAAGTCCAGCTGTCAAGATATTTCTATATATTTTCTTGACACTAATGACTGAAGCACTTTCCTGTTTAGGCAGCAGGGCTTTGCTGGCATCTTGTGACATCTTTGAGCATTTTTGAAATGGTTCCACACCAAAGAAAAATCACGGACAAGTGGGAATAGTGGGAATAGTGAACTGCAGAATTGCAGGGTTCATGATAAAAACTCAACTAAGGTAAAGGCAAAGCAACAGACTAAACTAAAAAAAATAAAGTCCCTCGGCTTGCTTTGCCTTTCTCCATTGACTTCCAGTAAAATCCCTCTGGGTGTCTCGCTGATTTATGGTTATTCCTTTAGCCACAACGGGGCCACAGAGTGGAAAAGGTCCAAGATTAACAAGGATGGCGATAAGAGAGAAACACCGACCTGTGTCTCTGTGTTTAATAGCTCCTGCAATGCGGGGGGATTGTGGGGGTGTAGATCTGCAGCTTGTGGAGCTCAGGGGATTTCATTACACAAAGACAAATGGAGGATCCCGGCAGGCACAGCAGAATTTGGGGGAAAGCCGAGGATGGCAATTAGGCTTATCAGGGGAAGCATGTCTCAAATGGAGGAACAGCATGCAGTGATATGACCTACTGAAACCTCATGTCAATTGGGAAATAGCTAGCTAGCTAGCTGGATTTAGCCAGCAATGATGTTGTGAAACCATGCGACTCAAACGGATTTAATTGGCCTAAAAACCCCAATATTATTTAGCATATTTTGTTCTATACAACTCCATTTAGAGCAGATGTGTCAAACTCATTTTTGCTGTGGCCCAGTCCCACAGCGTAGTTATGGTTTCCTTTGTGGAGCCATTCATTTCAAAAAAAAAAAAAAAATAATAATAATGGATGGCCCCTCATACCAACACATACATCTCACAGACCTTGCATTACAGGTAGTGTAGTGGTTTGTGTACAGGACTCTCACGCCAGCGGCCCGGGTTCAAATCCCAATGGGACCTAAAATATTTTATCATGGGAACATTTCCAAAGGTCACTTGAAGGCTAAATTTCAGGTTAGGGCTAAGGCTGGGTTTGGGTTAGGGCTAGGGTTGAGGCTGGGGTTAAGGCTAGGTTCAAGGTGAGACCGAGGGTTAGGGCTGGAGTTAGGTTGGGGTTAGGGGTTAGGGTTAGACCTAGGGTTGGGGTTAAGGTTACAAACAATGCATTAGGGTTGGGTTAGGCTTAGGGTTGGGGTTAGGGCCAGGGCTGGTGTTAGGGTTAAAGGTTAGGGGTTAAGGTTAAGGTTAGGGTTGGGGTTAGAGCTAGGGCTGGGGTTAGGGCTGGGGTTAGGGTTAGATTTAGGGTTGGGGTTAGGGTTACAAACAATGCATTTGGGTTAGGGTTAGGGTTAGGGCTGGAGTTAGGTTTGGGGTTAGGGTTAGGGCTAAGGCGTGGGTTAGGGCTAGGGGGTAGCACTAGGGTTAGGGTTAGGGTTAGACAAGGGGTTAGGGTTAGACCTAGGGTTAGGGTTAGAGCTAGGGTTGGAGTTAGGGCTGGGGTTAGGGCTAGGGTCAGAGCTGGGATTAGGGTTAGGGTTAGACCTCGGGTTAGGGTTAGAGCTAGGGCTGGAGTTAGGGTTAGGGCTCGGGTCGGGGTTAGGGCTAGAGTTGGGGTTAAGGCTAGGGTTAGGGCTGGGGTTAGGGTTAGGGTTCGATTTCGGGTTAGAGGTAGGGCTGGAGCTAGGGTTAGGGTTAGGGCTAGGGCCAGGGTTAGGGCTAGGGCTGGGGTTAGGGTTAGGGCTAAGGCGTGGGTTAGGGCTAGGGTTAGGGTTAGCACTAGGGTTAGGGTTAGAGCTAGGGTTGGAGTTAGAGCTGGGGTTAGGGCTAGGGTCAGAGCTGGGATTAGGGTTAGGGTTAGACCTCGGGTTAGGGTTAGAGCTAGGGCTGGAGTTAGGGTTAGGGTTGGGGCTAGGTTTAGGGCTAAGGGCTGGGGTTAGGGCTAGGATTAGGGTTAGCACTAGGGTTAGTGCTGGGGTTAGGGTTAGATGGTGAGTTTTATTAATAAAATTTAGTAAATAATAAATTAATAATTACTAAATAATTAATAAGCAATAAAATGTTTGTCGTTTATACTTGTTTTTATTTAATCATATTCATATATTTATTATAAATATCTTATTTATTTATATAAATGTATTTTTTATTTATATAAAGTCCGGTCCGCGAAAATATTTCTGACACGTAACCTGTCCGTGGCGCAAAAAAAGGTTGGGGATCACTGTTTTATACACTTAAAATTTACAATCAAGTTTACATTACATTTAACATTCTACAGAACTGTGCTGTGCCAGATTTCCACCTGATTTAATGTACCAAACAAAAAATAACATTTTAAAATACACGTGTGTTATTGTTAACATGGATACCTGTAACAATAAAATGTCATATGATCCTACCGTTTAGCTTAAGAAGAAGGAGGTGAAATGGTTTTGCGAATCACTTTCTCAACACTTTTGACCAGTTGAGAATTACTGCTCTAAACAACTCTATTACATATGGTCAATATAATTCCAATGCATCATGTTTACAGCATGATTTACTTTTTATACAACTTGAACATCTGATATTGACACGGTATTGAACGTTCTGTACAACTCAAGGACATTGTATCGCTTTATGACCCGCATGTTTATCGTGCAGCTGAATTAGTTGAGAACTAAATCGATAGGAGCTGGCATGCTGAGGGGTCATTAGGCGCATGCCAAGCAAATTCCCTTTTTTGAGATGGAGACACACAAAAGACCCCAAATCCGTTTTTTCAAGTCAGCCGTCGAAAAGCTTATCAGCATTGCCAATTGACTTCAGCCAAAAAGTAGGGCGGATCAGAAGCAGCCAGTTTGTCAAGATTAACCACTAGCGTGACGGCTGACATATTATTACATTCCCCACAATCCTCCTAATGTCGTTTTTTTTCACCATCATTGTAATGTATCTAATAAAATCCATACAACCGCAATATCTACCATATCAAAATTATAATCACATTTTATGTTGCATTCAACACTAACTTAGCATATTTACATCATTTTAATGTTATATTCAATTTTAATGTACTATATTTAGATCATGTACATTTAATATTCTATACAATTCTTTGGTGTGGTTTTTTTTTTAAATCCTAACATTGCTTTGCATTCATTTGTGGAACTTGCAGCCTCATTTGCATGTGCAGGCCCAACCTAAAATGTCAAAATGTCTAATAAGAAAAAGGGAACATCTCCAACCCAAAGCGAGTGCGCGTGCATCCGTATGTGTGTGTCCTTTTTGGCAATTAAACAGGTGAGTGTGGTAATTCCAAGCCTTTTCCTCAGGGTTCGACATGCATACAATAAATATTTTAATGAAAGTGCAGACAAAATACACACAAACGCGCGAGCTAACGCACACACACATGCAGTCAGAGGCTGATTTAGACAAATACTACGCAATAAAAAAGTAGTCTAGTAGTTTCTTAAAAAATATAATTTTATTGATGGGAGCTTTTTTGGACAAAAAGCCAAGGTCACTTTGCATTTGTTCAGTGTGTGTAGTCTAATGGTGTTAGTATATTCATGGATGGCTGCAGTATGTTAAGGATTTATTTCAATTTAAGGGGTACTGATGGAACAATATGGGCTTAAAATGAAATCAATGTTTTTGTTCCAAAACATTAAGACTTGGGCGCCAGCCAATCGCAGGGCACACACAGTTTGCGCCTTCACTCACACCTGTGGGCAATTTGGAGCGGTCAGTCGGCAAAACATGTTTGTTTCGGGGATTTGGGAGGAAACTGGAGAAAAACCCATGCAGGCAAGGGGATAACGTGCAAACTCCACACGGTGAGCGCCAAAACCGGAATCAAACCCACGACCTCTGCAATGACCAGTAAAATACTTTTTATGACATTTCTGTGTTTGATGGTGCGTCATGAAATATAGGCCACGTGCTCTGCTTGGCTAAAAAGCACAGAAAGAAGTCAAGGCTTGAGTTGTTTTTGAAGATGAAATGGAAAACAAACCTGAAGCTCTCAGTGTGGTGCCAAAAGGATTTATTTCCCAGTAACAACTCAGCCCCGCAGGGAAACACACCACAGCAGCTGACTGTCAACAAAACCAGCAAAATCTCATCTTCCCGTCTAGTGGCGAGGAGCTCATTACCCCAGGGCGACTCAGGGGTTGTTGCAGAATGCAAGATCACATTTTTCAGCGATAAGCACTCAGGGACTTCTCTGATGGCCTTAATGCTAAAACCTGCACCAAAGCTGCATTAATATTTGTTCTTTGAGATTGTATTTATTTATTCTCGACAGTCCATTCTCTTCATTTGATTGTGTTTCTCACTGTTTATGTGGTGAATTTTTTCATCCTCCAAGTGTTGCAATATAAGGAATTCCAGCTCTAAAATGTTTTTGTAGTTGAAGCGAATATAACAAAAGTTGGTTCCAAATCTATTAATCCATGTGTTTTGCCTTTTTTTGTTTGTTTGTTTACACATGAAGATATATTTTATAGGGACTGTCATAAAATCAAAGGAAAAAACAAAAGATTTGTGTAGACATGCAACAATATGGCGCTTGAGGACTATTTTTGTTGAAATGATGTTCCTCAACTCACTTTGCTGAGTAACAAGATGCCACCAGATGACCTGAGAGAAAAAATGGCAAAAAGCTGTATAAGTGAGTTTATGATTTCTTAGAAAATATCCACCAATAAGAAAATTTGCTTTTTTGTGGCATTTTCAAATTTATGGCTTCTATAAGTGCAATGTGATTAAGTCAATGTGATTATTTTAGATAATCGGCTCGGTGGGGCACTGGGTAGCACGTCTGCCTCACAGTTAGGAGGGTGCGGGTTTGATTCCACCTCCGGCCCTCCCTGTGTGGAGTTTGCATGTTCTCCCCGGGCCCCCGTGGGTTTTCTCCAGGCACTTCGGTTTCCTCCCACATCCCAAAAACATGCTTGGTAGGCCGATTGAGCACTCCAAATTGTCCCTAGGTGTGAGTGTGAGTGCAAATGCTTGTTTGTCTCTGTGTGCCCCGCGATTGGCTGGCAACCGGTTCAGGGTGTCCCCCGCTGGGATAGACTCCAGCACGCCCGCGACCCCCGTGGGGACTAAGCGGTTCAGAAAATGGATGGATCCATGGATGGATGGATGGATTATTTTAGATAGCTGAGCCAAGAAGTCAACTGAAATACAATTTTTCAAGGAGGCACGAAGAATGTGTTTTACACCTGCTTCAAGACGCTCCTCACCACAAGAAGATCGAATCCCATATGGGCCCCTCGCCTGGTCTCTTTAACGTCTGGGTTCTTTTCAGGAGCGAGAAGCAGCTCGCCGTCTCTATTGCCGCCGCTGTGACCTTTTTGAATTTCACAGAGAGGAGGCGCTCCCCTCACGAGAGCATCCTGAGGGTCAAATCTTGACATTCGGCTTAAGTCCAAAAGGAGGTCTTTGGCGTCTCCTTTGGACAAAGAAGTGTTTTTCCTTTCTTTCTGAGTGCTGTTTGACCTCTAACACAGAGACCACATGCGGCCTACTTTGTTATTTCAATCAATGAGTCGATTGAAAGAGTGCTCCTGTATTTGTTTGTTTGGGATTTTATGCTTTTAGAAGAGTATGTGTTATTTTGTTTTACATATGTATATTTTGCTGTTCTGTCAAAGCACTTTGTAAACATGCATTTTAGGAAATTGTGATTATCATTTTTGATTAATCCAGTAAATTGCTAAAAACAAATTACATACTTTTTGCCATCTAGTGGAAAAGAATGTAATAGTACTTCTAGCCATTATATGTCGCAATAGATGAACACAGATAGATTAGTTGTAGTAAATAAATCATCAATTTCTAATCAATCAAATGAATTTGGATGTGAGGATCACAATTTTGAACCCCATAAAATGCAAATGGGGAGTTCATATATAAAAGTGCAGCAATAAAAAAAGAAAGGAGGATCAAGATGGCTGCTGGGGAGCTCGTACCAGGTTTTTTAATCCATTTCAGATATGGATTTAAAGCTATGATGCAAGCATACGTACAATGCAGTGTGTGGGATATAGTCTAAATGATGCATTCAAAGATTGTGTCCTAATTGAACCTTAAAATAGGACCTTTACATCGCAGAGACGATGTGTTGGCTTCTAAAGAAGTCCACGGCAACTCTCTTGCTGTCACGGCAACCACAAATCATTGCTTGAGAGGTGGGGCCAGCCAGGACAGTAACTTGTCATATGTCAAATTGGATGTCGGCGCTCACGTTCTTTGTTTGTATTCAATTCCGCTATACTTTATTATAATACATGCATTTTTTTGTTTTGTTTTGTATTCATGTATTTCTATACATATACAGTCCAATTAGCAACCAAAACACCACAAAGGAAGAAATTGTTTTGCATAATCCTGCACACACACAGAAACACACAAAATAAATACAAAGATCTCCTCTTACAAATGTTTTCTCACACTGTTGCTTTCAGACATTTACCTTTATGCTGTTTTTTTTAATCTTTTTTCAATCAGCCACACCACTTAGTCCAAATTCAGAACCCCCAATGCTGCCTACGCCTTCCATCTCCCTAATACCTTCCACATCTAATCCAATTCATTATTGCAGAGGGGGGCTTTTTCCTCACTAGGCTGTCAGAGGAGACAAAAGCGCTGCCAAATATGAATGCCTTTTGCTTTTCATTGGATTTGTGCGCAGCCCTCCCACAGGGATGCTGTAGTAAGGGGGCTAAGAAAGAAAAATACCTGAGGGTTGTTTGGGGGAGGTATGGACGTGGCCATTGTGTCACCTGCTTCACTGATGGAGGTGGCAAGACAGCATTTGGGGGGAGGGGCTAATTGAATGTAAAGATGGGAAAAATAACATTATTTATGACAACTTTTCATTTATGGCCATGATAAGTTTTTGACATGGGTTCTTTAGACTTATTCATGTGTGTTGTTATGATAAACATGTCCACCTATTTTGATTGTTCAAACTAGGGTCAGGGGCGAACATTTTCATACTTTCCAATAATCCTCGTAATTATCAACCATTGATGTTATGATCCGCCAACGTTGGTTGGCGTAAGCAAAAAAAAAAACTTTTGTGATGATTGACATGCCTGGCCAATTTCAGCTGTTCAAACTGGTGTCTGATTTTCTTTCCAACAAGATTTCCAAAACTGCTCTTACTAAATTTACAAGATAAAACCTCGGTTTGTGGACTTGGTGACACTTTCCTCGTCCCTGAGCAGCAGCTGCAAACAACCCGACGATGACCCCCGTGTCGGGTGTTAGCCTCTTCTGTGTTATTCTATAAATATCAGATCAGGTTCCCATGTGCGACCAAGTGCTTAATTGAGACAGAGCCCTCGCTGATCCCATGTAGGGCAGAGCCCTCTGTGCCACCAACTGTCAATCACCCCAACTAATTGGTAGGACAGAGCAATCGCCCAAGTACAACTTGTACAAAAAAATGGAAAACAATGACACAAATCAATATTTTCAGGTGCTTCTTTAAGACAAGATGCTGCAAAAAAGTTTCATCAGTGAGGGATTTGTGTGTTAAAACTATTCATCCTACTTACGACACGCCTAGAAAAATATTAGTTGTTTATTTTAGACTACCCCTGTGTTGTCAACCACTTGATTGATATTGATATTGGATAATGAAATGTCCAAGGGCAGCATGGGTGCTCGTCCAATTTATATCAAATGTATGACACATGGACGACATCCCGCTTCTGACCTCAAAAACAGAAAAGAATATGTTGAGGCGTAGGAGGTCTCCTCAACCCCGAGAGAACATAGGAGAGGTTTCAACCCTCTTAAAATGCCGCGTGGTGGGAGGTCTATTTTCTCTCCATCTTGCCTTGCTCCGCAGGGAGCGTGCGTTTATGTGCGTGTGCGCGTGTGCGCGTGCAGGTTTAAGCCGGAGATCAGAGGTGGGTGGTAGGGCTGCTTGACGTTGTAAAATATTTCCACGAGATTAAAAAGGAGAACCCAGCGAGCGTTTTTATCAAGCGGTCACACGGAGAGCTGAGATTTTAGGGTCACTCGGTTCATCTCCCACACTTGCATGCATACATATTTCTATTAATGTATGTACAGGATGTTTTTCAATGCGTCTTTCTTTCATCAGGTGTGTAGAAGGAAAAAGGAAGGAGCAGTAATTTTAGCAGTGGCAATATACATCCACTGTATATAGAATAGTAGTAATAATTTTCTATAATAGCAAACATGCAGATGGCGCTTGCAGACTTCCATCCACCTCGGCTTAATTGAGAAATCACGATGTGGCAAGTGGTCCTTTCTTCCAGCCCTGTAGGTGGCGATAATGTGTATAGACAAACACGATTGTGAGTTTAAATGTACACGTTTGTGTGGAATTGACTGTTTGTGATGTTTATGTATATATGCACTGGGTGTGTTTGATGTTTGTCTATACATTTATGCTTATATAGTATCTATGTATGACTATATGTATGTAATTTGCATGCAATGTGTATGTCTATAAGTGTCTGTAGGTATTTGTATGCATGACAACATTTAACAGAACACGATACATGGTTTCCCCCACTAGGAGTTTTAGACGTTTGTCAAAACAAACGCCATTCATGTTTCAATTACTGCTCGGCTATCACTGAATCAAAACGCACACGTTGTAGTTTTGTCAAGGCAGAGGGCGTCGCCAGGTGGAGGTTTGGTGTTATTGCAAGAACAGAAAGAAAAAGAAAAAGAAAAAAAAGAAAAAAAAGAAAAAAAAGAAAAAAAGAAAAAAAGAGAAAAAGAAAAAAAGAAAAAAAGAAAGAAAAAAAGAAAAAAGAAAGAAAGAAAGAAAAAAAGAAAGAAAGAAAGAAAGAAAGAAAGAAAGAAAGAAAGAAAGAAAGAAAGAAAGAAAGAAAGAAAGAAACTAAAAACTGTGAATCATTTATTTTTATTAGCCATTTAGATGTGTTTGAAACAAACTGTGGAGTCAAAATTTTTACAGTTCTCATGACAATTATTGTGATCGGGCGCTTGGTTTCCGGAAGAAGAGCTCCACCATCCCGTGAACCTGTGACTTAATGGTGTAACAGTCTGGTCTCGTTCGGATCAGTTCCCTCACTTCCTCCAGACTTGTATCTTTCTGGTTCCTAATGATCAGAACAATGGTGCAGCCTGAGGGGCAGAGCAGACCGTGACTCTCCAGAGCCAGAAGGTCCACAAGATACTGCTGGGGATCGTGGTCCATGAGCACTAGGTTGAAGGTGTCGCTGGCCCCAGGAGCTGGTTCTAAAAATTTGCGCAGTGTCGGGATGGTCTCACCTGAGGTGCCTGTCAACACCTGGAACTACATAGTTGGCATTTTTTGTCTTTTTTGATTCATAATGACCAATCATATTTGGCATTTTTTGTCTTTTTTGATTCATAATGACCAATCATATTTGACCTTTACGGTTTTAAAGATTGAATTTCCTACCTGAGAGTGACGGAAGCCAGCCACCATAATGATCTCCTCTCCGAGGTCGGCCACCGCGGGGTCCTGCTCTACCGTGAGGAGCCTTCCATGAGGAGGCAGCAGACGCAGTAAACGCACTGAGCTGTATCCACAGTGCGTGCCCAGTTCCAGCACCTGAGAAGGACGGACGCGCTGGACTACCTCATCCAAGGCCTGCCCTGAGTTCACACAAGAGAAGACAATTGGTTTTAAAATAGGGGTGTGGCATAATCAATACTGCAATGTATGTGTTAATTTTATCAATCACGCTTCAAAGTTCTATTAACTTAATAGGGACCAAAATTAGCCAAGAAAATCTTCCCCAGGTTTTAATATTGGCTATAGCTATTACAAGATGGCGCCAAAGCACTACATTAGGCTCTACAACTATCCCCAAATAAGTTCCTTGGCACCAAGATGCCATTGGATGGCACCAAAGCAATACTTAAACAGACGTTGAGCACAAGAAGAGAAATTAGGGTATAACACTATTTGTATTTCAGGAGGCACACACTGACCAATCAGCGGGCCGACCGCGGCAGAGGTATGCGTTCCTGCATGGATGTCAAAGGTCTCCAGAACGCTGGCGGCGTTGCCGTGGATGCACTGGGAGAAGACAAAAGCGTGCGTGTCCTTGGCGCAGGTGCGGCCCCGCAACAGCCCAAGTGCCCAAGCCACTATGCCGCGACATGATTTAGCCACTCGAGTGCGACTGCGATCCAACGCCCACATGATGGCGGGAAGCAGCGGCATGGATGCCGCCATCAGTAAAGAGGCCATTTTGACAGCACAGTGCAATCAATGTGTTTTTGTCTCCAAAACCTGCAATGGAATGAATAGCAAGCTATAGTGAAGAGAAGTGACTTTTTTTTTTTATTGCTTGTTTATAGTGTTCCCTGTGCACATTTTTTATTTTATTATTATATTAGACACAAACAATGCAGTAAACATGGCGATAGCAATACAATACACGGGGGCATTCATTCATAAAAACAATATTACAGAATATCACCGATGCACTGTGAAATTCTGTGACTTCAATCATAATGAACAAAACTTCTTGTATGACTGTTATTTCTGTCATTGGAGTTTTCAAGATTGTAATGAAAGTTGGGGCTTGAAATCTGCAGTCTGTAGCGGTTGTTTTCCATGGGATTGTCCATTGTTAAATACACTAGGTATATTGCATAAAGTGCAGTGTATTAAAATAGTAAAATATACATACACAATAAACATTAAACAGTAAATGAAAACTGAGGAATTAAAGCGCTGAATAAGTTGTTTGAATTAAATTCATCTTTGGCTCCCTCTGCCGACAAACTATTTCAAACAATTTCATTTTTAAATTCTAAGCCAAAGAGAAAGAAACATTTATGCATCTTTTATGAAATTTGTATGATCCTTATTAAATAATAATGTATTAAATAATAATGTAAAACAACCATCAATTATCTATTCGTCCATCTCAATTAAGAGGGTTCAGGGAAATGTGTTAGTTTTTAGACCAACAGACACATTTGCACTTTTACATAGACAATTAATTATGAAAGAAATCCACATTCAAATAAATTTAAAGCTGTAAAATACGAGTGTTGCAGTACACTTACCAAGCTAGAGCAGAGTATGTATGTGTCCTGTCAAGCACAGATGTAACAGCTGACTGGAAAAGTAACCACGCACGCACGCACGCACACACACGCACATAAATGAACACGCTGTTACTGTTATCCACTACGCTTAGTGGAACAGATGGACACCATCCTCTCAGAGACATTTCATATAATCGAAAAATACTTTTTTTTTTTTTGCATTGGCACAAATATTAACGTAGAATCTTGAATAAAATTTAGCATTATTATTTGTTGGAGACTACGGCGTCCACCTGAATCAAGGTGCCGGAAAGAGGTGGTAGTGATCCGGCAAATCCGGTTGTATTTCACAATAAGAGATCTTTTAAATAATAACCACTAGACCAACGAGCGTGTCGTTTTGATCATGTAGATTACGCAGCCATAAAAAGATATATAAAATAAAAAAACATTTTCAACATTCATGCTTGGGCAATTATTTCAATGAAACTGTGAAACCTAATCTAATCACTTGTTAGAAACAAAAAAAAAACATCGATAAACCGCTTGACCACACCATCCTGAGCCAATCAGCTAGGGGGAAAGGGTGAGCGTCACTAATCGGTTGATTCCAAAGTTTCTCTGCGCTCGGAAGCATATTTATATTCTCTTTTTAAAATGTCATCACAAGAGCACACGATAAATATACCAATTGCACGTTACAAAGATCTAAGCCTGTCCGTGAACAGCTATCGCGAATTGACGTCTTTAAAACGTCACCCTACCAAGAAATATGGTCATTAAATGACCACCTGCGTGTTGCTTTATTTTATCTTTCGTTTGTGCGCGCCCCTACCGGAATCACTTTAGATGATTAGAGCGAGCTTTGTGTTCTCCCTCGCTTCCTTTTTCCTCTTCTGCAGCCGGCTCGGCCCACCACCACAGTCTCCGTAGAGCTCAACCGGAGGGGAGCCACAGTGGCTCGTCTGTCTCGCCGGTGCAGCTACTGCGACATTACCGTTGGAGGCCGACGAATTTGGAATAACGGCGCTGTTGACCAGCTTCGATTTCTTTTTTTGGTTGTTATATATATTTTGACAGAACTGTCACAACAACGCTTGGGCATGGCAAGTCCAGTGGCACACACCGGACAGTCGCATCATCATCATCATCAGCCGGTGACCGCGTCCGCTTTCCGGGAGGCGCAGAAATGGATCGAGGTGAGCTGATCGTTTGGCGTAGGCAAAGTGTCGTGTTATGCATATTGTTTGATGTTTTGTTCACAATTTGCATCACCTCGCCTTGCAGCATCATCGCCTCGTCACCTGTTGAAAGGTTACGTACGCTGACATTTGTTGGGGGAAAAAAACCTCGTGTATTCGAACATTGATTGACCAAGGCCACATAAATTTACATTATAAAAAATGATGTCACATAACGTATATAATATAGAACTAATGATGATCTCGTTGAATTGTTACACATGAACTTATTTGTAAACCTGGCCCAGTCGAACACAAAGATTATTCTCTTGTATGAATGGCAACAGGTGCATACACAGGGTAGGTGTACCTTTGGCAACAATTTATATGTACAAGAAGTGGATTTTATTATTCTTTGTGATGGGTTTGCTGGATTTTTTACACTGTACCATTGAAGTGACCTAATTCCAATCGTCTTGCTCATGTGAGGCCCATTTCAGATATGGGTAAAAACAACAACACTGATTCAGTCAGATTAGTCCTTTTCCTAAATGTGCCTTGAAATCTGATAAATATCAAGGATTAGAATACATACTGAGATAATAAAGCGCTCGCATCAATTTACCCACAAAATTACTAAATTGAACAAGTTAAAATGGAGAAACAGGTTTATTGTACCTCCCGCCATCTAGTGGAAGAGAAAGTAATTGTTCCACCGATCAATCTGCATCACTTGCCTACAAAGTTGAAGAAAGCTGATCGCGGTATAGAGGACAATATTAAAAATGGCCAAACTTGGATGTTGGCCTAATTGGTTTATCAGGAGGTGTCATAATAGGTTCAATTATAAGTTTTAATATTCAACACTTGGTTTATTAGACTACACACAGTAAATTTGCGATTTATTAAATGTTTTATCAACATAATGACATCTACATAGAAATTAGTGATAGACATCACTGGGCAAGCGTGAATAGAAAGAGCCTCCGTGACCCAATAAAAATAGACTGCAATTTTGTCCGGGAGCCTAAATTTGTGCACCGCTGCTTTTAAATAATCCCAGAGTGGAGCACAAATGATAATGAGATATGATCCATATTTGAAGTGTGCCAGCCGAAACAATGAGAGCACCATGTGGAATGGATTTTTGCCTGATTGCCAGACCAGCACACAAGCACCGTTTTGTTTCCCGCTGAGGAGAATTTCAGTGACAGCAACTCATCACTTTTGACTGTTATCTGCTTTTTGTTTGTTATTGTCGGACGGAATGTAGCCGCAGTTTTGTGGGATGACACAAAGGCTGACATATCTGATAAATGCATCATTTCAGTGATTGACTCAATGAAGCGGGGCCA
The DNA here is from genome assembly GCF_054491065.1 of Syngnathus leptorhynchus. NCBI lineage: Eukaryota > Metazoa > Chordata > Actinopteri > Syngnathiformes > Syngnathidae > Syngnathus > Syngnathus leptorhynchus. Next base: position 8,463,784 of record NC_141196.1, read on the forward strand.
CAGCTAAGGATTTGGAAGCTTCTTTTTCCCCCCCAAGACCCCCCTAATTATTCCACGCACTTGCTATCTCATTGATCATTGAACAAAATGATCGTGTTATCAGTATTACAATATTTGTAAAGCAAACCTATCAAGGTTTTGCTTATAGGAGTGGCACAAAGGGAAAACAAGAAGACTAGGTACAGTTAGTGTATTTACAACAAGTATTAGACAAACAAAAAAAATTACAAAATAATGACAATGTTGGCTAAAAAAAAAATGTCATGATCAACTGGGCTGCCTTGTGCCATGTTTTGCACCTGGCATCTTCACCTCTTCATCTTCTACAGTTTAAGTTTCCTTCTTCATTCGACCAATCCTCTCTCGGGCGCTAAAATACAATAAATCAATAATTCAAAAGTAGTTTGGTTGTTTTGCACACCTGACACAAATCTTGCTCCAAAGTTTGTGCCATCATCTCATCAAGCTCCTGGAAGGGTTTCTGGCATCTTCCAAAAAGCTTCCGTTGCCCTGGACCCAGAATGGGATCAGCTGAATAGGTAACTGATAGCGCAATCACGTTGTTGTTCTTCTCCCGCTCGTCCCCCCTCGGGGAAGGAGTGGGCCGGTATCGTTGGCCACCTGCTAACGTTCGCTAGCTCACCCGAGGGAATCTGAGGCAGGTCGTTGTAAACGAATGAATAGATGAATGTAACGAGGCCTCCTCATTCAGGAGCCGGTCGCTCCATCCAAGTTTTTTTTATCTCTGTTGTGTCATGGATCTTATCGGGACCCGATAGTTGATAGTTTTCCGGATGCTCCATAGTCATTCGCCTCGGTTACACTCAAAAACTTGTGTCAGCGTCTTCAATAGCTAGCACCAGTGCTACTATAAACAGGCCAAGCTGTGCCGCATTGTGCCAAAATGTTTATAATTTCCCATATCTGTACTTTGAACTGTAAATATCCCACCAAGTAAAGCTTGTCTCTGAGCTGAGATGTATCACTTCAACATACTTCCTGGACATCAATTCCTGTCTTGTGGAATTCGAGGCCATTGCAGGAAGAATACCAAAATTGTTGATTTTTTTTCAGTGAATAAATTGTGAAGGGGGAAAAAAAGTAAATTGGTGAATTCCTAAATAATGAGGACTTGTTCTGTGATCCAGCACACCTATTTCCCTTCAAGTAGCTGTCACCGTCTTGTCAGTAGCAGTGTCTTATCTTCTCAAAACTGCACATGAGGCGAGGTGGAAAACCTTCAGGTTACGTCGCTTGACTTCTCGATTAGCAGCTCGTCGAAGGCTTGCATGAACATGACTCTGTATTTTGATGTTCTCACTTTGCATCATCTGAAGCAGGGTTCTTAAAGTTTTAATTGCAATTCAGATACTTGGAAAATTCCAGTAAGCTTGCTCTTGCTGTCACTTCAGAATTGGCACATGATGTCATTCCCAGTTCATTGTCATTCTTTCCCCGAGATGATGGACGGACAGAGTGTTGAATATTTCCCCTTCCAAATTGCAAGCAGGCAATGTTTTAGGCCAGATTGAGGATGTCTCCGTCATCAGTGCCAAAATCCTCTGTTGAGCTCAAAAGCCTTGCTGTACCACAGAAAATCAGGATTGTATAAGATAATTTAAGGCACTTCTGCCATATAACTCGTATTAGGTCCAGGGGACAATTACTTGGTTAAAAAAAAAAATCCCATTGGTAAATAAAATCAAATATTTGGGTTGTCTCAGTGTGATATCAATTTGGGTTTGATGAAATGAAACCTTTATGAGCAATAAATATGCAAAAAATACAGAAATCAGGAATGCTTATTCGCAACACTGTAAACACTTTCAATTTGCTGGGCGGCTCACCTTTTTCTATCACTTCAACTAATCCCCCGCCGTCTGCCTCCACTCTATTGATCGCCCTCATTCTCAGGCAAAGTGGGTCGCTTTGGGTGACTCCCGAATCAAGCTGCCATTTCATTGATATAGTTTAGCGGTACTGAGCAGGTCACAGGCTCGGCAGGTTGCACCTTCACAAATGAGCAATGATCGGGACAAAGTAACTAACTATTTGTGTTTTGGTTTCAATCGACAACTCCTCAACCATCATTTAGTGATACGTGTCCAGGAGTCTGTGCCGGATTGATAAAACTGTGATCAAAATTAGTTCTTGCTGTTTGATAGCGAGGGCAGAGACTGATGATGCTCCCGACTCCCATCAGGGAATGTTTCTAATTGGGTCACATAGGCTGAGTTAGTTTCCTACTTTTTGAGCTGCGACGCTGGGGAGCTGGACTCTTTTGTCTGCCAAGGGAGCTTATGCAACCCCACTGGAGGCCACATTACCGGTGTGAGATTATACTGTGAGATATTGTGCTTTGAGCTGCTCTTCTTCCAACCGCTTTTGTGGATTACAATGACTTTAGCCTGTTGTTGATGACATGGAGCGCTTCAATCAAATACGGCACACCTCCCTCATTCCACTGTAAACCAACCTAGATGTGTATTATTTATTTTTTTAAGATCGGTGTGATCATAGTTCAGTCCACTTAAATGGAGTGACGCCAAATAGTCCACAAAGTCAGGAACGTTGTAGTATTGCAGTTTTATATTATGAAGTGGTGACAATTGCTAATTCTCCGTCGACCGATCAGCAGGCTTGGCTAGCTTTGCCCCTAGCATAATATTGGTGGTAATAAGTGTTAGGTGGTAATAAGTGTTAGGGTTGATAGATTAGTTTGATCCTATGCTTATGTTGGAATGTAATCTGTAATAATTAACATAGCTTGTCCTGTCTTAACAAAATAGTCGAACGAAGTGCTAAGATCCTTTGAACTGATTGACCAACTGCAGAGGAAGCAATCAGAGGTGTTCTGTTTACACAACATCGTAAAACACCCTCTGCTGTGACCCCCCCTGAGAGGCCAGGGGTTCACCCCCACCTTGGCCACTCTCACCCCCACCCATTTCTCTCAATAAATACTCTCTTGCATGAATCGAAAGTCAGATTTTGTTTGAACATTGCTGTACCTACAGTAACGAACAAATTCTCCACTTGCAAGTGCTTAAAGGGCATATTGTCTCCCGTGTGGTTCTTGCAAAATAAGTTAGAGTGGGAACATCTCTAACAGTAAGATTCTGTACATGTACGCCATTGAAGCCTGTTGAAAAATGCAATGATATGTTTTGGCTAATAGAAATGCGTACTGACTCGTCCTGCCCGGTGGCTTAAATCTCTTGTCAACAGTTGCTGGGCAGCCTGAGCGAGGCACTTTTCCACCAAGCTCATCCATGCACAAAATAACTCACTCACGGAGATAGCCACAACAAAAAGCATGCACTCATCGGTATTTGTCGGCCTGCTACAGTAGCAACCTTGTTCTCAGGCGGGCCAACGGCCGCGGGTTGAGCTCTCTTGACCCTGACTCAGAAGTCCACCACGGCCAAGAGTTTGCTAAGCACATGACCTGGTTTGAAAACCGGTTGGGCTTCTATATTTTTGATTTGAATAGTCTCCGTTAAATGTATGATTGGGTAGTGAAAGCAGTGATGAACTCTTTGGACAGAATTCCACCATTGATGATGACACAAAGTATCATGACAGACATTGATTTTCCTCTGTCTCCGTGATATGAACAGCACCGCTAGTCTGAAAGTGATCATGACGAATGAATAACTTTCACTTCCCACTCACTCACTTCACTCTTGTTGAGAGTGTCAAATAACTCCCAGAGGGGAATGGCTTACATTAAAGCGTGGGCCTCTTGTGAGCCGTTATCGCCATCTTCTTGCTAGTAGCGAGGGGATAAACGTCTAATCCTGACTAATCTAGCAGGCTGCACCTCCTCCCTCTTTTGGGGGCGGTGTCCGTGCGTGCTTGACGCGAATGTGACAGCATAAGGTTGCCCATGTGTATCTTTGAGCAAGATCGAATCAAGCAACAAATCCCCACAAGTGAAATTCACCCAAATGTGGTATTTTATATGATCAATTGAGTTTTCATTGTTCTGTTACGTTTTGTAGGAGTACAAGAATATGTAATGGTCTGTTGGCTCTTGATGCATCTGTACAAATAAAAGGCTCCCCTTTCACTATTTGCATAACGGTGGACATGCTTTGAATGTTTTAAGCCTAAGATTGTTGTTTTGGCAAACGGAAAGATTTAAGTTGAATCTTATTTTAGCTCGTTGGGAAAAGTGTGAGCAACAAGCACTGACCCTGACTGAATCTTCTAAGAATGCACTGCTGTTCATCTTTTTGGATTTCTTTCCTCCCAATATTCCAAAGCCCCCTAGGGTGAGGCACAATGGAAGGATTTCTGTACATTTGTGGGGTAAAGCAGCATTTCCGTCTCTTAATGGGACCTCACCACTAACGTGGACTGACAGACGCCCAAATTCTCAGGAATGACATGGAATTAGTGTCAGGTAAGATGGAAACAAACGACACTGCTTTGTTTGCCCATGCCTATTGACCCTGGTGAGGCATTTATTTTTACAAACATATTTTTAGAATATAATAATTTTGACACTGCTTTGTAAAATCACCATTTTGAGCCTTACATTCCTCTACTACATGGCCAAGTAACGAGGGAATTTTTCCCAATTTGTTTCAAAGCAGCTATTTTACGAGTCAGGGCTGCACTTTGTCGTACAGTAGTCATATTTTTTCCCCTCTTTGAAATTTAAACGACATAAGTTGGATTAATTGTGAAACATTTTGGTTTGTATTGTTTCTTGATGACTCGCCATGAAACGCAAAGCTTGGAGCGTTCTTATACGAGATTCCCTATTTGTCAAAGTCGTGATGGAATACAAACCGTGATGGAATTTGTTTCAATCCAATCAGTCCTCCTTAAACAGGCTGTTGAGCCGCCGTTTCGCCACCGTGTTGACACAGTACGTCAGTGAATCTCCCAACTCGTTCAACCCTGACGAGTACGGCACATCTTTGTAATGACGAGAGGGGAGAGCAAGTCTGAACGTGAGGACTAAAGAGCACAATCCTATCACTTGGCATGTTTACATGAGTCTTTGTTGCTTTTAGACGACACAATGTTGAATCTAGTCGTTGACGTCTGATGATCCCTCCATTGTTGGGATTTGATTTTTATGAGTGTCATCGCTTGGTTATAGAGAGAAATCAGCAAAAAAATTGGAATTTGGTGGCAGATCCTTTGGTTGGATTTATCCTGCTAGTCCAGGTGTCCAATTCCAAAATGGATGCTTGTATCTGAGTTTCAATTTCAATGTACTTTACGTGTGACACATACACACTTGATTGGCTTTTGTCTTTTCCGTCTTGTGAGACTTTGCTCATCAATAAAACAAAATGCGGAACATGAAATACTTTTTTTTTTTTTAGTTCAGTAACCTCTAAATATCACAGCGTGAATTGAAATTTTTAAAACTAATTCCATGGTCACTGACTGAGTTGGTATTGGAGCAAATACGTGACGAATGACTTGTCTCGAAGCAAGCAAGTCAAGGTTGGGGCATCTCACGGTCTTTCTGAATGAGGCTTCTGGAGTGGTCAGTAGTTCGTTGTTCCCTCCCAAAAAAACATAGCAAGCAGGATATTGGAGACTCATGGAGCCCCCTTGGAAAGTCCTTCTGCTTAGAAAGCTAAGCTGAAAAAGCTGCCGCCAACACGGAGGCTCTTTGTTTCTGTTCTCGCAAAGCTTTTTGGGGGTGGGGGTTGTCACTATTCACCTTTTGTGGTGTGGTTTAAGTCAGCTAAGCTTTGCGTTAAGTAATGTAAAGATGACAGCCAACAGAATGTGAAATTGTGCTGTACGTAAGTGTTCCGAAACCTCAGAGAAACGGACAGTCCACATCTGCAGTCAATACGTCTCAGAAGATCATTGTTTTGTTACTAGCGTGCTTGACCACCCATCACGTTTAAAATGAAACAACCTAGTCAATATTTTGTTTTGCCTTTTCTGGGCCTCCATACTTTAGCATATCAATCACACCTTGACTATATTCTCATCTATATTCACGCTGTGCTTTATCTCTCTATTGATCGTAAATATTCTGCACTGTAAGTGGAAGATGACAATATGGGTTAGTAGGATGGGGATTTGTGCTGGCTAAATTGAGGAGGCGACGTTTATGCAGCAGAAAGAGGCTGAGAGGACCGTTGGGCGGACCATTTTAAAGGGATTTAATCGCCCCCCCCACCCGCGTTTATTCTGCACCAAGCCCCTTTTTCCCTGTCCTTTTTGGCACCAGTTGCCATCCGCTACTTAATCCAATACAACCGCTGAGGCTTGTGGAGCCAAATACTGTTTCCTTTCCCCGTTTTTGGGTTCAGAGGAAGTGAGCAGAACTCGGTGGGCCAAAAGAGGGGTTAATCCACCACCCAAACATCGTTCCGTCATCTAATCCGGGTGGAAAAAGGGAAGGACTGGTCGGAACGCTAACATTTAGCTCAGGGTTAGGGAAATTTGGCTTGTTTAATCAGAGTGGCTTATCAAAATTTGGGGGCATTGGCAGAGATAGAAAATGGAGCCAGTGTTGGAATTTTGAACGTTTAAAGCGCTTAGGAAAACAAGCGAGTAAAAAAAAAAAAAGCAGGCACTAATTAACCACGGTTTGTTTTCATGCCATGGTCAGATGATGATATTGGGCAAATTCAGAGGCATCTTTTTTTTTTAAAATATATATTCAGGAAGTCAGTCCTTGGGTTGGACTATGCCTGGTTCCAACTTTTGATTTAATTTGTACAACATCAGCACCACAGTAGTCCAGACACTCGGTCTATAAACGTTTGAACACAAAGAATGAGTTTGTTGTACAAACCTCGAAGCTAGCAGCTACAGGCTAATTGAGATGTTTTCCATGAAACAAGTCCATGTGAGAGGGTGGCTGCATGACTAATCGGGTAGTTGTGTAATGTTTGACCAACACTCTTGTCTTACTGATTTAGCTTCTTTTTTTTTTTCTTTTTTTTTCAGAACAGCATTAGTCTTTTGTTAGCGAGCACAAAGACATTGCGTAACACTCGATCCCATACCGAAAGTATTCCTTCTTAGCTTTTTATGAGAAAATCTTTAAAGCTACTGCATCAGAGCCGTAACGAATCCACAATTCCTTTGCTTGTAGTCTAATGACGATCCACTTTGATTGAACTGAACTGAGCAAGGGCAGACAGGTGAATCTTTGTTGAATTTCACACACCAGTTCTGGCTTTCTGCAAGCCCTTTGACAAAGCCACCACTACACAACGCTTTGGCCTCTGATGCTACCTCAGGGGCTGGAAAATTCACCGATCAGGTTCAGAACTCTCTTCCATCTTGCAATCTTTCACACAGAACTCTGAGGCGGTGGTCCAACTTCGAGATTGCTAGTCTTTTTCTTGATTCCGCTGCATAAGGCGGTGCCAATTATACTCTTATATGTTATTATCAGAGATCATCCACGATTTGTCCGTGTTTTGTTCTTTGGCTCGGATAAAAGTCAGTGATTTAAGGCTTCCTTCCAAAAACCTGCCAAATAAAACGTGTGTGAAAGTCAGGCTGCTCTAAATTATATGCAGAACATGATGGGTGGATCTGCAACTGATTGTGCTGATTTGTGAGGTTGTGACCTGGCTTGCAGGCTCCAGACATACACAGTCCAACTTTAAGCACAAACTTGTTCATAAAAATTAAAGAGGGATTCAATGAATGAGGCAAAGAGAATCTTCTTAAGCCATCCAGCTTTCTGGCCTATGACAAAATGAGTTTTTAACCTATGTGTGGCTGGTCTTTTAGAGTTTAATAAATCCAGCATATTTGCTGCCGTATTCACTCGCTCCACCATGCCAGCACTCCAGGCGCTGAAGCAACAATTCATAGATTCACAATAGGCCATCCCTGTGGTGATGGCTAATGAAAAGATCTGCATTGATGTATTGTCAGCAGATACCACCGCTGACCTTAGCTTGAACCTGCTGACGGGACCCCCAGCCAGAGATCTGAATCGTCATGTGTAGTTTCTGAATCGCACTGTATTGTGCCCTAAAAAATATGGCGCAATATTTACATTCGCTGAAGGACCTTGTTTCCCTATTGTTGTTTTTGTCCCGCTAATCGGAAACCAAAGGCATTTGCGGATTAAGCTCTCTTGCCAAGTTGTATTAACGAGATTATTGGCACGCGAAGCCGCAAGACGGGCTCACGTGTGTTTTTGAACTCGATGATTACATAAACCGCTCGAGACAACATCCTCTAAGAGAAGAACGCGTCCAACTACAAAAGCCAGCCACGTGGCTTTTAGTTGTCTACTCCATCCTCAACTACCAGCCGGCAACTTTTAAATGAGTCTGTCAGGTGTCCGTCGCCTCTGGGCTTCAACAAGTAGTGCTTTAGCTAGCCCGGTAACCCGCCTGCCTTCATACCTTGACTTATTGCTTGTTAATTTGGGACAAGTAGAATTTTCCGTCTCCAGGCCCCTGGGCCCGGAAGGCAGAGCAGTTCAAACAGTCTCGTGTTTTCATTTGGTTCCAAAACAGGAGGTTATTTTGGCCAGTGGCTTGGGATCGGTTGCCAGGGATGATTTGACTTGTAAGGAATTCTTTTTATCCCGTCTTATCTCTTCAAATTTGTCAACATCATCAATTTTTGTTTGTTAAAAAGCAAGCTCTTCAGTTGGTATTCGAGCATTTCAAAATGTAGAGACCCTCGGTTTACGATTCCGACAAAGATACCCTGATGGATACGTAGTCACGTGGCACATGAAGGCAAATTCAGTTACTAATCGAAACTCAGAACTTACTACTGTTTGGAATGTTTTATTGATAGCTTACAGGTGGTTTTCATACATATATTTTCTCGAAGTAAAAGTCCACCCTTTGAACGTTAACAGTGTTTGTAGGGTTACGCGACTTAATCCAACACCACCTTTCTCATCCAATTACACTCAACATCCTCTCATCTTAACTCCCACTGGGCAAATCTAAAATCTTATTCGTTACCCAAAAAGTTTTGATTTGCATTTTCTAATATAGTTTGATTTGATGATGATCCAGCACTGTAAATAGAATGTGAGGCTTCCAGGCAGATTAGATTGATATGGCAACACACAGCCTGAAACCTGATTGGCCCAAAAAAAAAAATCCATCATGCACACATTGTACACTGGAAAATGTGCAGCCACTAGAAAAGCTGCAAAATGAACCAAATAGAGTTTTGGGAATGAATAATGCATTTGTGTGGAACCAATATTTGAGTTAAAGTTATTATTTTTGTTTTCAAGTCAGTACGCAGAGACTTGTAAGACAATATTGATAGTGCAACTTTTGAGGTGTGCTCTTTGACCTCTCTGTGATTTAATTCAGCATGTTAGCATTCCTTTTGAAGGAAATTAAAAGGGAAGTCAGGCGGAGAATGTTCCCGTACTATTTGTTTGTGAAACAATGCAAGTGACATTCCAGTGAAAACAAGCAAGTCATGCACATTCCTCCCAGCGGCCTGCGTGGCTCACCTGACAACAGTCACATTGAAGAGATTTAAATGTCTCCGCAAAACAGCAAAAAAAAACAATCTAAATATTTCTTTATTTATTTATCAGCACATTTTTGAGAATATAGTTCAAATGCATGCAAAGAGGGCTCTCCCCCTCCTTTTATAAATCCGCTGTCACAACACATTAGGTCGCCACGGCCATTTGGTCAGGATGATTAGAGCTTACGCCAAGCTCGTTAGCGTTCAGCACCGTTCTCCAGCGATGGACCTGACGTGTGGCCATTCCCGGAATTGAAATTTCCAAAAGAGCGGAAATTAAAGTTATCAATCATATTTTAGTATGTTTATTGCTTTGATTTATAGCCCAATATATTTGCTGAAGGACTGGACTCACGGATGTTTTCCCTCGTAGGCGGTGACAGGCAGATGCTTCGGTGACAAGAATTTCAGGGGAGGATTGGAGAATGGAATACTGCTATGCGAGTAAGTGGTGGTTCTTTTTCATTTTTAAAGGTCTCCTTGTATGATAACACTGTTTAGTTTTCATCTTAGCACTATGAAGCCACTGCCAATGCTAATAGCAGTACTGAGTCTTCCATAGTGGGCCAAAGGGCTGAAAGATATGGACAATATTTCATAACTCCATTTTCATGCAACATTTTGACCTTTTTTTTGTCTAGAAAATTTTTAATATCATAATACTTAAAAGAAGGCGCAATTTCTTTAAGATCTCAGTCACTCTTGACCATTAATAAAGTAACCAATAAATTTAGAAATCAAACCTTTTGCCACAACTTGTACTGATTCTTTGGCAGTGCTTCAAACAGGACCTCTCACAACATCATCACACATCATTTACAGGAGGCTAACGGCATCATCAAGCAGTCGCTATACACAAAAAGTGCTCATGTGTGACACTGCACACCTTCATTTTATACAGTCCTCTGCTGGGCCTGCGGAAGGAGAGTGAAATCGAGCAGGGCTTTCCTCCCATTGAAGTTGTATGAGTTAATGTGGTGGGAAAAAGAAGTTTCCTAATGAGAAAATTACATTTTTTCATCACTAAATCACTTTGCCGGAATGCCATGAGCAATATCAAATAGCACAAGGCTATCCATGGATGGGTGCGTCCTCTGAGACACAATTCATTCCAGTGAAAACACATCACATTAGGCTGATAGAGCAGGGGGTTCTCAAATTGGGGTCCCTGGGCCAGAGCACCAACTTTCATCTCCTTGGACAGAATTAATAAAACAAATCCTCAAATCCTGAGAGGTTCCACATGGTTCAGCATTTGTATTCATTTCATCTTGTCCTCATCAGGTTACTGAGCTCCATTAAACCCGGCTTGGTGAAAAAAATCAACAGACTCCCGACACCCATTGCTGGCCTGGTAAGTCATTCACCCTCAGTTCTTCTATGTAGCAACATCTAGATTTAAAATCCACCATTTTTAGGGCGTGGTATAGTTACATTTTAAAAAAATTAATCTGGGCAATATTGACATTCTTTGGTTCCTTTAGTTCCGGGGACCCTGTTCATTTGGATCTGTGATGATGCAGTAGACAAATAAATCTGGGTTGGGCTGAAGTATCTTATCTGGCGGCATCACTAATGGCTGTCAATGAGCCATCCCTGCTTTTATTTTATTTTTATTTTTTAATGAGTGTCTGGTAAACACCCGGCCTTATTCCCCACAGACGTTTAGTGAATTGCAACCATAACAAGTAATTATGCTGTTGCACTCAATCTCGGCAACACATCCACTAACCAACTCTTGTCAAGTACAGTAGTAGACATATTTTATTTATTTATTTTTGTGACTATGTTGACATTTTCTGTATAGAATCCATCATTATTGCTCTGTAATTAGATGCTAATAATGCCCACTTTCTGTTGCAAGCTGCAACCTTCTCCAACATAAGCCTGGTGATGTATAAAGTGGTTACCGGTACTGTATGAAGGAAGAAATGAGCAAGATGCTAAACTTAACAAGTAACATTTATTGCAGAGATGTCTGCTCAAGCGGGGGTCACCATAATGATTACATGTTTCCATGTGGATAATAATATAGCGCGCTACCAATAATTATATCACCCTTTATAATGCCTAACATCCCTTGGCATGTTTGTTTTTTCCACTGTCCAGGGCTGCAATTAGGGAGGTGAGAAACAAACAAACGAGGTCTGCCGTTATCAGGCCCCGTCATAATAAAACAGAGGCAACCCCTTCCTCTTCCTGTTTGGGACAAAACGAGCCTCTGAGGACTTTTTGTAATTAGAGCAGCTACCTCAGCGCGTTGGCAGCTCTGCCGCCGTCCTCAAGTCGCTTGTTGCCCGCTGTTTGTTGATTTACGGATTATTTGTTTTGGGGGGAAAAAAATGCTCCATAAGTGCATGAATACAGGACATGTACTTATGATGGAGAATATCTGGAGCTAACATTAATTCTACTCCAATTTGCCCACAACCACAAGGTGATGTATCACCTAATATTGCACACAATAACTATTTTCATTTTGTACTGCCTTGTGGTATTGTGGAAAAGGCGCATAAGTGTGACAACCACTGCTCCACTGAAAAAACACAACAAATACTAAGTTGATCGAAAAAGCAAAACAAATCCACTTCTGTTAGTCACTCACTGCCTTGTGTTTACAACTCAAACACAGTCCAACTTGTGTCCAAGTATATTCCTACTGAGCCGGAATGTGTGTGTGACCCCTCAACGCTCAGCAATCCTTACTCCAAACAAGCTCGGTTGTCAATCAAGAGTTTTGCGGTCGACGCCCGGTTTCCTGTAGAGCCGCAGCCGCCTGAAAATCTGCAACGGCAGTCGGGAAACAGACAGAGGTGTATCTTTTCAAGTCACCCGACTTATTTCTGCAAGGCCACCGTGCTCAGGAAAACTAGCGGGATGGGGGCAGGGGGTGGCTCTTGACTGCTGCACCTTGTTTTGTGGCAAGTGTTTCGGATTGAAATCAGTCGCACATCATTTCACTCATTATATTTTATTATCTGTTTGTTCTGGCATCGAAATGACTGTAAAATCTGAATTTCAAACTTTTTCGGAACAGGGACTCCATACACTGGTGAAAGTTTTCCATGGACAGCCAAATTTAGCATATGTATACCTCAAGGCCGTAGGAACTACAAATGTGCCGTGTTTTGAGAGAAAAAAAAAAAAACACTTGATGGCACTTTTATGAATAAAGATGTATTTTATTGTTATTTCCCAACTAGTATGTACTTCCTTTTTACTTGTGGGTGGGTGACAATTGTATGTGCCACCTCAATGGTGCACTGTCCCCAAAATCACAGGAAGCCGTGGCTTTGGTTTGAGGGAGGGAGGGAGGGAGGGAGGGAGGGGCGTGAGATTGTTATCCTTTGTGTGTGTGGATAACTTCTACACCTGTTTAAGTGTACTTCATTATCAGAAAGCTTCCACACTCGAATTGACTCCGGACTTCTGAATGTAAGGCCATTGTATTTGCGTTTCGGTCTAGGAGAAATCAGGGTGGAGAGGAAGCGGTAACACCCTGAGATGGAGAGAGAAATTACTTTGCCTGCAGCCCTGCGAATGACAGAAAGTAGGAAAACAAAGAGAGCAAGGGCGAGAGAATCTGGGAAAAAGGAGGGAGAGCTCGGCTCAGATTGCGTCCCACACAGATTCTGTCAGAGAATGTCGAAGGTGGAGAGATATATTCCGACTTTTCCTTGCATAGTATGTTTCGCACAATTAGCCTACCTTTCAATGCATAGTTTTCTGCAAGGGTGTTGTGCACTTCACTGCAGATGATGATAGGGACGAGAAGTTTTTTTAATAATACAGTTCATGTCAAGTAGAAAAGGTGTTTGCAGTATTGTATTATTTTAAAAGTTCTTTTTGTAAGTCGTCCCTTTGCCACGCTCAACCTTGGACCTTCAAACTGAGGTAGCGTGCTAACCAGTGCGTCACCCTGCTGTGCCGCAACGTCACATATGTTTATTGGAAATTAAAATTGATAGTTTTGATTGACTTATTATGAATGTGGCTTCCATTTCAATCCCCCGTTCTGCAAGTTTCATGTACTGATGCACATGCTTGTGTTGGTGTGCCATCTTTCTTGTCACAATACAGCGAAAAGTGTTTTCGTGAGCGACCGAGTTCAAATCAGCTCAGTACCTCTTTTATAAACGTGTACTGTCCACACACAGGACAACTTGGGTGTGTTTCTGCGTGGATGTGAGGAGTTGGGACTGAAGGGAACCCAACTTTTTGACCCCGGAGACCTTCAGGACACTTCTACACGCCCTGCTGCCAAGTAAGTCCGACACTTTGTTCACCATTTTGATACTTTGAGCAAGAACAAGCAGTATCTTGAATTGTTTTAGCAGTAGTTTCGTCATCCGTCTGTCTGTCAGTCTGTCAGTGATGTGTCCTCCTGGCAATCAGTCAGTTGGCTGCCAACACAAATACCTCCATGCAAGTCAATGTAATGGAATATTGTGCAGAACAATGACTGCGTCTCTCACACAGTTTCGTTCGGCACGCGCTGCTCACTTAGCCGTGAGCGCTATCGTGTTGCCGGGTGACAAAAGCTTGTGTTTGTAGTTGTAAATGCCCGCGCGTGCATGCGTTGTCATTAAACTCGCGAACAAGGTGTCATTCCGCAAAGATGTCCTAACGCAACAGTGCAACGTTGAGTGCTGCCTGACTTGTTCTGTCAAGACGAGGAATTTTTTTTCCTCAACTTGTCACTCGTTTTGTTTCCAATCAAGTTCAAGGATATTTTAGTGCATTGACAAAACAAAGGCTTTCGGTGTTGCACCTGGATATAAGATTACATTTTATATTGATTTATAGTTACTTTAATTGTGGCAGAATCACGTTGCAACTGAGGCTTTAGTCAAGATGATGGAAAAGTAGAAGCAGGATACTGCCCAACATGGTGGCTTCCTTCGAGGGATAAGAATTGATGAATAAAAAAAAAATACAAATCATAATTTTAATTAAAATATTATGTTAAGCCATACAATGTATTTCCCTTTTGAGTTCTCTTTTGAATGCCCATGGATGTAGTTTCTGTTTTATCTTTCCTCGTAAGCATTGTCCTGCCTGTTGGATTGTATAAATGCAAAATAAATAGAATCAGCTGATAAGCGGCGATAAGCTGCAGGGAGTGACGATAATGCTCACTTCTTGTTGACTTGTCCCGGTCTGGCAGTCTCTGTTCACAGCCTCGCCTACGCTTCTTAACAATCCTTACAAAAAATAAATAACATCCTTGAACCCATCTATCTTTTGAAAAACACACACAGTTTAACAACACAAAAACAAAGCGGTATTAGATTTTGACTCATATGAGACGTTTGTATTGTCTCAATGGACAGAACAAACCGAAAAAGAGGACATCACTGTGGGGTTGTTTCCACTGGTTTTGTTGAAGCTGTCATGACAGGAAGGCTTTTCGTTCGCGTGTTTACAGCCTAGGGGAAACAGCTTTTACCGGGAAGACTCAAGGAAACAGAATTTGGGCCACTCTGGCAAAATACATTTTGTGATAGGTGACAGCTTCCTCTTTCTAATTGACCTCTACACACACACACACACACACACACACACACACACACACACACACACACATGTTCCAAATAAATGTACAATAGGGTCTGAAAAGTGGAAACCGTGATTGGAAAAAAAAAATTCCCAATGGAATGAATGTTCTAAACATAACGTTAGAGACGACAATATTAGCTGTGCTTACAGCGATCACAGTGATCGTCGATTCATGCAACTTTTGGATCTTTTTATGCCAAATATTTGATTTGATATGAAGTCACTTTCTCACACTGTGTTTGTGATTCTCCACAGGCGGAGCGACTGCAGCCGAAAGATCAAAAATGTAAGTGACTTCATTTAATCTTGAGATGATGAGGTGTGATGACCATCATAACAATGCAATTGGAATATTGTCTCCAGGGTTTAACTGTGACGCCTTCGTTATTTTTACGAGAAATGTAAATAAACAAAAAGAAAAAAAAAAAACAATTCTGTTAGTAACAGTGAAGTCACGTCACAGAAAAAAAGGATATATCGAAATGTGTATTTCAGGCTCCTGTTGTGTTCAAAGTGTCAAATGTATCATATAGTTTGACCTAAGCAGTTATTGTCTTGTACTTTGAATCAGTGTAGTATTTTGAAGGCCTTCTAATGGTTAAGGGAAGGTAGACATGCTTTTTGAGGTCCCGCTCCTCTCACTTTTGTCAATACAAAGCCGTGTCGCGTTTACCACAGAGCGCCTGCACAAACACGACAAGGCCAAGACATTGTTCCCGCCTTGAAAAGGGAGGCGAGAACACTGCCGCTGAAACGCCACAAGCTCCTGGACCCTGAATGACTTATTGGCAATAATTTAGAAGAGAATAGAACACATCGTAAGTAAGACCTAAAACAATGTGAGCAGCTATGTATATCTTTGACAGTGCAAATGAACCAAAAAAAAAAACACATGGGCGCAATATTTTCTGCCCACTATGCTGGGACGGTTTTGATAAGAGCTCAGCGTGGCTTTATATTCTTATTTTAGTCACACGCAACAATCAGCATGGGAAACACAAACATGATGTATAGGTAGGAATACAAAACACAATTCACTTTAGTATATCATTGTCTTTATTTGTACAATTGCCTTATTTTTTTTATGAACTGATTCACTGCTAGCTATTTTCAAACCTCCCCATAACCTACCACGTAATTTTTTTTCATAATATATGAATGTATGCCTGGCTTTGAATGTCTTGAGTTCCTAAATGATACGAAAATACGTCCCCGTCAGTGAACGAGTTTTTAAAAGGATTTCAAAATGATGACTTTAGAATACAATGTTTGTGAGATTCTCTGTCTGCGAAACAACTAAATACAGATCTTACACTTGATTGGCACTTTTGCTTTAAGTGGATCTCTGTCAGAAAATATGACTAGGTCGTCACAACTAGCTCATGCTTGGAATTTGGCCAGCACCAGCGTGCTTTTTGTGGCTGACAGTAAATATTGCCCAAGAGCACGTTCCTGTCATTTTGACAGGCAGAAACATAAACAAGCAGCTGGACAGCGAGCTCACAATATTCTACTACTTCTTGGTTTTGGCTCATCACGGTGTTGGTATGTGCTTCTATGGTCTACCACACTCGGAGTCTTTGCAGCATAGCATTGTGTACTTCCAGAGCAATTCTAAGCTTTTATTTTTTTATTTTTTTATCCTTACTATTTGTGTCGGGGCTCTGATGCCTTCCCCAGCAAACAACGATATAAACCAGGGGCGTCAAACTCTTTTGTTTTTTGCGGGCTGCATCGTCATCATAGTTTCCTTAGGAAGGCCATGATGACTGTCAACACCAATAAATGTATGACCTCCTCATATTATATAATAGACTGCACGACTAATTGATGAATAACTAGATGAATGGTAAAAAAAAATGCTAGCAATAGCTCTAATTTTTAGAAGTGAAGGCAATTGTCAATTTTAGTACTCACATGAATTGGATTTGTCTTCGCGGGCCACATATAAGGTTATGACGGGCCGCATCTGGCCCCCCCGGCCGGGCCTTGATGGTTGAAACAATAGAATAAATTCAATCATGTCTGTTTTGATTGGTGCAGGTTCTAATCACTATCTACTGGCTGGGTCGGGCTGCCAACAGCTGTACCTTCTACAACGGGCCCACGTTGGACCTGAGGGAGTTCGAGGGCCTGCTATCACAGATGCGAAAGGTATTGAATACCCGGGATTTGTCATGGAAAATGCTGTGATAATTGTTTGGATTGTACCTCCTTGAAAACCTTGATGCCATGGTACCAAGAGTAGCTACTTTTGGGTTTATTTGTATTTGGTGCAGGTTGTTGAATCAGCTTAAAATGCATTGCGTTAGTGGCTCGCTTTTGATTTATGTGATTTTTTTTTTTTATTCAAGCACCAAATTGCAGTTGCACAATAGAAAGCAAATTGTGGCCCTTTTCTTGATTTTGTGGGACAGGAAAGGCCTTTCCTCCCCTTCCATTAGCAGCTTGACATATTTCAAACATAGACAAATGCAGGGAGGAGTCGGCAGGTTTGTAGAACGTGCAGTTGAAGTGAGAATTCGAGCCGGTGTCGAGGATTGAACAACGACATGGCCGCAGTGGGACGTGTAGAAATAGTCAAAGAAAAAATGCTTGTCCAGGTAACATTTCATTGCATATTTTTAGCAATTGGAATAGTCCCTGACTAGAGTGGACAATTGTGAAATCCTTCTTGATCTGCATTTGTGCTTTTCGTATTCTGGTGGCAACATTGAGACCATTTTGTTTGTATGTTCAAATTTGATCAGTTCATTTTAGAATCTGTATTCAATTGTACATTGTGCTGTAGGTTCACTTTGCAACTGTTAGCAATTGCCTTGAACTCAGTCGCACTTCAACTGTTGACAGAAGATCTTCCCTTATTAACATTTTTGTTTGTTGTTATCTTGCTAGATGTTCCCATCGCTAAATTTTGGTCTTGGCACATTTTAGGAGGCGGAGGAGGCAGAGAGCCCCCAACGCAGCATTCGGGACAGCGGCTACATCGATTGCTGGGACTCTGAGCGCAGCGACTCGCTTTCCCCGCCACGACATTGTCGCGAGGACTCCTTCGACAGCCTGGACTCGTTCGGCTCACGCTCGCAACAGACCCCGTCGCCGGATGTCCTGGTGGCCCGCGGCAGCAGCGATGGTATGGAACTCTACAAAGCCCAAACTCTTACGTATCATTTTTATTTGAGCTGAGTGACTTGAATCGATCTGTAAGACTGGCCTAAAATTTTCAAAAGACTCGACTTGGTCTTACTGTTCGTGCAACATGACATGATTTAGACTCCCAACAACATGACTAGACATGTTTTGTATTTGAATTTTCATTTTCTAGATACAGTAGTAATACAAAGCGGACTTGAATTGTGACTTGCTTCCACTTCTTTATTTTAATAATAGAGCACCAACTCTGGCAGATAAATGAGGGCCCATTGTACTTTCACAGCTGCGCTGCCGTTGTGAGGCTCGTTGTTCTGCATTGTGTGTTATTGCAGGACAACGCCCAGCTAAATCGAAAAGCCCTTTGAATAATTTCAAAGGTTTTCTTTTTTTTTTTTTCTTTTTTTTTTTTAACAATACCAGCTCATTTCAGATCTTTGTTTCGACTCTAACCACACAAACCTAAGCTAAAACAGGTCTCATTATGTGTTAGGCAATTTAAAGAATTTAAATATTCATTTTTAAATTGAATTTGAAATTGTCATTATCATTCATAATATAAAACATCCGATAAAGTACAAAAAAAAAAAAAATGTTTAGATATTCTTATTCGCATACAGTATAACAAAGCAGCATAAACAGTGCCATGTTAAGTTCAATAAAACAAGTCAGTTGAAAGAAGTGGTGTTTCACACCCACTCAGAGTTCTTCTCTCGTGCACGCTCTGCCTCCATCACGCCGCCGACGCATCGCCGGACAACCTGCACGCGCCCACCTACTGTAAATGGACACCAGCCAACTGGATATCTCTGGAAAATGAATGAGAATCCAAGCTGAATACTCTTAGTGATACAGTAAACGCTGTCATTCCTGGAAGCCTTTGAACCGTGATGATGAACAACAAACTCATTCGTAGCTGGATATTGTAACACAAACATCAACCTGACGATCTACAGCATCATGTATACTGTACGCACATCCGGGGGTCCAGGTTGGGAGGCAGGAGGCAACTTTCCCCTCCCTTGTCCCAACGTAAGCAAAGCTCCTTCACAATTGGCCTCTGTAAAGCAACCTCACCCTGAGGAGCACGGAAAGAAAATTTGAATTCAAGGAAGACATCTGATCTCCTATGTAGTCATTTGATACTATTTATGAATGAGACGCTTTGTGCTCACAATACTTTTCATTTGGAAAGACTAAATCGAGAGATGTGATGTTACTTTGAGAAAATATTGCCCCAAGGTCATCGAACGCCACGCTTCAGGGTTAACTTGAAGCGTAGTTGTTTGTGGAAGTAATGAGTTTATTCGTAATAATACGAATATTGGTTCACGCTATGTTTACCTTTTCTTGATACCTGCTGCTCATGCGTATTCAGGCATGCGAGCACACACCACAGGAATGGTAAACACCACATTCTCATAGCTGTCTTTGTTCCATGTTTACACTGAGGATTCTTATGTAACATGGAGGATTTTTTTCTTTTAACACAAGCAGGGAAAAGCTGCCGATCTAGGCGTCACCTGTCTTATTTACCTTTTGTAAAATGGGATGCAGACTGAAATGCTGAGATTGTAATCATATTCTTTGAGAATGTGATTTATGTCTCCTGCAAACAGACATAGTGATGATTTTTTTATCCCGAGAAACCATTTTAGACATCTTGGATGAAATGATATCATCCGCCTCATAGACTTTTATTTGAAGCGTTTACATTTGTTGGATTTCAAAGGAATTTGTGACTGTAATTTGGGTCATAGTACTGACAAAAAAAAAAGGTCCCATGTTTTTTAAAGAGCTAGATATTGACTTCATGCTATCAAAACTATGTTACCATAACTTTGTCAATATTGTGAACTGACTTGAAGGAAATGTTTCATCTATTATCAAGGAGTCAACTACTGTACCTACGTATTGATACTTTACGTCAGATCATTGCTCATGATTGTTTCTTCCCCAAGGCCGGGGCAGTGACTCCGAGTCAGACGGCCCACCACACCGCAAGACCCCGGACATCCACAAGGATGACATGTTAGCCCGCCGCACCTCGGTGAGCGAGCCGCGCACCGCCATGCCCTTCAACCAATACCTGCCCAACAAGTGCAACCAGGGCAACTATATGCCGACGCCGCTGCGCAAGAAGAAGAACGGCGGCGACAAGGATGACGGCGAGCGCAAGAGCTGGAGTACGGCCACCTCACCTGTAGGGGGAGACAGACCTTTGCGGTGAGTGTTTCTTCACAGGCTTGTTTGTGACCGTCCCGGATGATGTCATAGATGGTATTTAGACGAGACATATCGCTTTGTTTGACCGGCGGCTTGTTATTGAAATTGCCAGTGGTTCCATGTTTTTTTCCCACCGGCACTGTGTGCAGAACAGATGGTAGGGATTGCTTTTGAAATGAGCTGCTGCTTGCATAAACAGTGTGATGTGTGTACATTAGCAATCATGCGGTTGTATCACATCAAGCAAATAACGTGTCATTTTACAAAAGTGTAACGTTGGGAGTCTGCTTGGCTTATTTGAATTGACAAAATGTGGTACCTTTACAAATTTGAAACCGTTCTTGGGTGTCTTTGTAGTTGGAATGCTAGTTTTACACCACCTGTTTTGAAGCTCCCAAAGATTGATGCATCAGCAGAAAATCCAGAGTCCTGCCTGTTTGTATACAGGAAAAAAAACAATCCAACAAAAAAAAATGCAAAAGATGTTTTTATAGTGAAGGCACTTTACATATATTCAAATGTAATCATACAAATCTGTATGTTGTAATGTTTTGGTAATCACAGCATAACATGCATGGACTACGGTGCACACAGAAATGGGAACACGGGACCCTCCCTCAGGATGTACGGAAATGAGCTCTGCTTCCTTTGCTGACCCTGTTCACACCCCATGCTTGAACCGGACAGCTGCGCACTTTCTCCCAGCCGGTCTTCTGCCTACCTGCAAAGCTCTCTGAAAGTCAAAAATAAGCTCGGGAGGTTGGCCGTAGCCTGACGGGAAACAACAGTGGCCGCTTCATTGACTCATCTGAGCTAGCGCTGCAGATTTGCTTACCTTTTGGCTCCGACCTGATCGTCTCTTTACTTTCACATTTGTTGAGTGGGCAAGCACAGGCATTTCAAGACCCAACTATGTGTTTAAATCTCCATATGGCCCCTTTCAAACATAAGCTGTGACCTTTTTGCCAAGGTTTGTGATGCATCCTTAACAACAGCAGCAGTTGTCTGCATGTGGATAATACTACCCCCCCCTGTGAATGTTTGGCGCAACATCACTCAACCCCCTAAAATCTTGACACCCGGACCATTTCTTGTCACCGTCTACTCTGCAAACATTCAGTAATCCACATTTGTGTTTGTTTGTCTCTCCATGCTGTCATGTGTCCTGCCAGCGTGTCACATGACCCACAGTAAGTCGTCCAGTTCCCATGTGGTCAGATCTGCCAGCCCTGTTGTTTATTGAAGGAATGCATTCGGTGCCAAAATAGCAGCTGTGCCGTGATAATGATCAAATAGAAATTATTTGCTCAAGGTTATGTTTATTATTACAGTTCAAGACAATATGAGTAATAGCTATATTTAATATCCATATACTACACTCTACTTGCAAAATGCTAATGAAAGAAATTGCTCTGTTTTGGGGAGAAATCTGGAAAGACTATGAAAAAGTGCCTTTTTTTTTTTTTTGCCATAGCATGCAAGGATTACACACCGACTATACAGCGATTGTGGAACGTCATGTTTACTTTGCCAATATCACATTTAGCATAGAATAGGACATCTGTGATTTGCAGTTCTTCTATAACATTTCTTGTGAGCAAATTCCAACTTTGTAGCGCTGCCGCCACATAATACTGCAGTTGCTGGGGAAAAAGAAAAAAACTTTGAGTTTGGAAAATCTGTTTTTTGTGTTTTAAACTAAAACATGACTCCCATTCTTCGACAACCGCTAAAAACATGTGACACGTGTGCAGCAATGGCAAATTTCTGTTTATGATTTGTTCCTTCGCAGGAGTATGAGTATGATTGACATGCGCGGCGAGGTGAACAACACCACCCTCTTGCCGCCACACAGTCACGTGCGTCATGAGCTGATGCGCAATCAGATCAACCAAATGAAGGAAGACGATAGTCACTGGCAGGATGTGAGTGAGATATTAGCCATTTCCCTGACCGTTACGCATGGAGCAAAATGAAGTGAACAATAATCATTTGTGTGCGGCAGGATCTGGCCCGGTGGAAAAATCGCCGACGCAGCATTTCTCAGGACTTGATCAAGAAGGAGGAAGAGAGGAAGTTGATGGAGCAGCTGATGATCGGAGGAGAGTGCATCTCGCAGAGGAGGAGGAGCATCAAGACCTACAAGGAGATTGTGGAGGACAAGTAGGTCCAACATAATTAGCAAGCAAAGATCTTGCCGTTCCCTATAAATGTACTTTGCGTATTTCTCTTTTTTCATGCGAGTCTGTCCCCTGTCCAAATTTAAAAGGCGTGAGGGGAGCCACTTTGACAGGCGAAGAATTGAGTCGGCTGTGTCCACACCCACAACGGCGCAAACGCCTGTTTTCTAATCAGCCAGTCTATGAAAACACCAAACAGACCACACTGTACACTAGTCTCGTGATCGACTTGTGCTCGGTACGACAACGGGGAATTCCAAGCATGCTTCCCTCTATTGGTCTCCACAGGGAGCGTCGTGAGGAGGAGCTGCGGGCAGCTTACCGGAGAGCCAAAACCCCCGAGGAGGCGGCCTACATCCTCCAGCGTTACGCCCAGCGCTTCTCCATCAGCGAGACGGTTATGGAGCGCCTGCAGCTGCCCAAGGTCCTGGACCGCAGCGTTTCGGCAGACCCGTCCTTCTCCGGCTTCCCCATCTCCCTCACACCTTCGCCGACCACCTCTGAACCGTGGGATGCCGACCCGGACGGCCCCCTGAAGTATCTGCGGCAACCGTTTGCGCCGGCCCCCAGGTTCACGTCCACGGTGGAGGCGCAAATCGACGAGTGGCCCAGAGATTCGCCGCCGCAAGGGCCAAAGATCCGCTCGTCCGAGCCGCCGTCCAGCCCGACGCCTGAGCCTTACTTTCAGCCCTGGCCTGTTACACCGGAACCCTGTTCCAGTAAGGTCAGTTTTACACTAATAGTGCATTCGATTTGTGACGATAAAGTCTCTTCCATCTAAATCACAGGAATAACCACACAGATTCAGCTTTAAATAATACCACACAAAGAATATTGCTACCTTAGGAGGGTGAACCTGTTATTCAAGGTTTCATTTACTTTTTCCTTCCTGTACCGTGAATGCTTTATCTTTATAAATGTGTAAATCATTGTGTGGTATTAGTTGAAGAAGACCGTCTTTTTGGATCTCCAGACTACATTTTATGAGGTTGATGCATGCATTGAAGTAATTCAAGAGGTCCCCCCACTTTGACTCATCTTTTAGGACTTTGGTGCTATCTTGTGGCATCTTGGAGCATTACAGAAATGGGACAAATGTAGCACAAGATTTCATTTTCCATAGCTATGATTTGCAAACAATGCTTAAGTGGGTGTTTCAGTGACAAAAATGATGTAAGACACCTTTTTATAAAATGTGTGTTTTTGGTTGAAAATATGTTCACACGTGACAGCAACAATGACAAACGTGTCTCTAAAATGTTTTAAATCCATCCATCGTTTTTCTGAACCGCTTTATCCTCACGAGGGTCGCGGGCCTGCTGAATCTATTACTTTATTCAAAACAGGAAGAAACATTTTCCGGATAAAATGTTAGGCAACGATGGCCGCTACTGAGCTAAATGAAGCCAAGTGCTCCTCTGGAATGTCTTGTCAAGCGTCCCAGTCCAACATAGAATGGAGTCTTGTGTTCCCTATTGACCTAAGAAGTTGCCGGCGAAGGGCCCTCTCAGTGTGGAGTGGACAAAGACGGCCCACACAAGCTGCTTGGAGACGGATGAGAAGGTGGAGGTAGTATATAGGGGGCGCGGAATCGGGAGGTAGGGGGCGGGGGGCACCCACTGGGAAGTTCACAAGGAGCCTCCTCACACATATATTACTAGCGTCTCTTTGTCTTTGAGGCCCGCTTGTTGCTAAGGTTTGCATGCTTAAGATAATAGTACCCGAGCCCAGCACAAATGAAAGCACAAGTGGGGTTTTAGCCACAGATTCATTTCAGTCCTAGTTCTCATTACCTCCTCTCGGAAGCACTGTTTAATGCTATTAATGAGATGATGTCATCTTTTTTTTTTTTTGAGGGGTGGGGGGCGTTCAATGTGCTCCAAAACCCATGTCCAACTTGAACAGGAAGGTCAGCCATTTTGGTTTGGTGCAGCCATTTCGGATGAATTCAAGGGCTTAACAAACTCCTTTGAGGATCGATCATATTCAGACTGGCAGCGGTCAATTGTTTTCTGTATGTTGGGTCAGGTGTTGTAATTTCATATTGAGTTCAGTCTAAGTCGGACTCCGATTATCATTGTGACATTGCTGCATTATGCAAAACAACTGTTAAATGTGTGTCTACCTATTTGTATTTTGCAGGGTTTAGTCACATTTCATTTTATACCGTGTTTTATATGCATTGCCAAGTATCATCTTAGCACAGACTTATCTCAACACAGCATCCATTTTGTTGTAGGCTGATGGAATCCTGCGGGTCAACGGCAACATGGCAGCAGACTCCGCCACACCTGAGAGTCAAGGATCGGAGTCCTTTCCGGTTTTCTTACCGTACTCGTTGCCCAAAGCCACCGCCCACCACCCGAGTGCCTCGGCGACAAAAGGAATTCTGGCGTCCACCAACGTAGAGGGAGCTTTAAGTGACATCCAAGACAAAGAAGTCGCTCTGTGTTCAACGCCACCCAGCAGGCCTACTTCGCTACCAGTGGTAAAACTAGCTTATTACAGTACTTTTATTGCCAGCCATTTTTAAATCTATAAATAAATGTAATCATGCCCATCAAATACTAATATTAAAAAGCCAGGCTGCACATCTAATAAAATGCCTGCTATAGTAAATTCCTCCTTCACTGCAATGCTCAATTTAAATGATGCAACGATATACTGTTGTTTTTTTTTTTTTTTTTAGGAATTGCAAAAACCAGAGGAGAGCTTTGAGAGAAAGAGTGGAAGGCAGTCAGCAGTCACTCTAGTGGAGAAAAAGTCTCAATCAGCAGAACACCTCCAAACATCTGCAGGTCTGAGTCACATGCTGTTTTACTGCCCCCATGTGGACATTTGCGTTTCTGTCATATTGCAGACACATCACGCTTGTCCAATAAAAATACTGTCTTTGCAGAAGCCAAACAAGAGACTGTACCGTCGTGTGAGTCAGGGCTTGGCACAAAACCTGTAACCTCAGTGGTAAGCCATTAAAATCCTTCCAAATTCAACATCTCCATCTATCCGATTAATAATCCTGTAAAATCGCTAGACGAGCATAGACAGTCACGTGGGGACAAACCAGAAGAAAGAGGACCTTCCCAGTTTTGGACATCATCTGCCAACTACAACCACAGAAGGTTACTCGACACACATTAAACTATCAGTGGTTTTGTCCATTTGACTTTTTCAACCATATATTTCCCCATAGGTGTTGAAAACAGTACCCGCTCTCCACTGACAAGCAGCAACCCAAATTTACGCTGTGAGTTCTTTGCAGGTAATTGTACTTTTTTTTTTACTATAGGGGGCTGGGACACACAAATGCATTATGATATAGATGATTCTGAGCTATTTTTGTATTCTATTGCAAATTGTTGTAAATAGTGATATGCCACAGCATAATATTACACTTAATTGTTGCCATTTGTTTCATTGTTGCTGTACATTTACAATCTGCAGATAAGGGAGAGAAGGATCACTATGGCAACGTGAGTACAATCAACTTTGTTTTTCTAACAATTTTACGTCGACATGTCCAGATTCTTATTGTGCTCGGAAGCTTTTCAAAATCAAGAGACTTGACTTAAGACTATCTTAACTCAAGATATGACTTGACTCCATTTGATTTTTGCTCCAATAATTTGGGACTGCAACAGCTTATTTCTTTCTGACTTGCACATCTGTGACTTGCTCCCACCTCTGGTCACCTCTGTCCTTTTCTGTCTTTCTCCTTCAGTAGGATTGGATAGCATTGGACTAGTGCTGTTGTGGTAGACCAACTATCTATCTTCTCCCCTCCATTTTTTTTTTCTGTATGTCTGTGTGCGTGATTTCCTGATTGTTTGAGGGTGCCCGACGTGTGCATGACTATCTTGGTGCTTTGGATTTTGTGGATGCATGTGTTGTGGTGGGTTGGGGCGGGGGCATCCTGTTAGGTTTCAGTGCCGGTGTCGCCTCAGACCAGGCGGGCCGATCGCTGGTCCTGGGACCCGGCCGAGGAGCGAAAGCGGCAGGAAAGGTGGCAGCAAGAGCAGGCGCGCCTGCTGCAGGTACATGGATAGATGGCGAGGACACGCATGGCACATGAGCTCTGTCAGGATTCATTGCCAGTTTTGGTTTGATTTGCACAAGGGAGTCACACTTTCAAAAACCTGCTACCCTTCCAGGGATGCTTTATTTTTGCTAGAATGAATGATTATTCATTCATTATTTATGTTTTTCCACTGCTGCTTTTCAACGGTGACACCAGTTTATATCTTAAAGGCATCATATGTCATAAAGCTGATTAACCGCACTCCATTGCGCCTGTAAAAGCTTGCCGCCATTTTGATGATCAGCACGTTTATTGTACGGTAACATCTGCCATCAGTTGAGCAGCACGAGGAGCTTTGTCATAGCTTGTGCTTGGGGGCGAGATTCTGTTGGCTAAATGCCCCCCTCCCTCCTCCACAACTCAGTGAGAAAGGTTTCCGACCTTCGATGATGAATGGAAGAATGTGTGGTGCGTTACTGTGCTGGTTGTTTTATCCCCTGTAATTGTTTTTCTTTCTTTGTGATTCTGTCGTCAGTCTTCCAATGCAAGTCTTAATAGAAAAAAAAGTCACTTCATAAATTTGATAATAATGTTTTTTTTTCAGCTAGCAACCAAGTAGTTGAAACCGCTCTATGCAGTTCAAATTTCAATCACTTGAGTAAATTCTTGAAAAGCTGACAGTGTCAATCAAAATGGAGCTTTTTTTCTGGGTTTATGGTGGGGCCAAGTGTCTTAAATGAAACGTTTCAAACTCAAAGTCTTAAAAATGAATGTGATAAAGGCGTCCAAAAATATCTTCACTTCAACTCTTTAACTTTGTAAAAGACGACTTTTTCAACAGTGTTACTCTTCTGGGAAGCCTGTTTGCATGTCCACCTCCTGCTTGCTTCTTCGCCTCTTTTTTTTTTTGTTTACGTTCACTCCTGACAAACCAAAATTGATTCCATTTTTGCATGCCTCCGACATCAATTGCAATGTCTTTTCTTCCTCTATTTGTATATGCTCGTGGTGCGTTACCTCGGTAACGCAGGAGAAATACCAGCGAGAGCAGAAGAAGCTCAAGGAGGAGTGGGAGAAGGCCCAGAGGGAGGTTGCGCAGGAGGAGAGGCGCTACCATGAGGAGGTGGGAGCACATTTTAGACAATACCAAATGAAAGTCTGTGGTCATGGGCTTTGATTGTCTCGTCAGGAGCGTCTCATCCTGGAAGAGACAGTCACAGCACTCACTCCGCAATCGTCCGCCACGTCCGTGTCCGACTGCCAGGACACCATCGTGCGCTCACTTGCTGACTGGGAACGCAAACAGGAGCAACTGGAGAGACATTCGGTGAACAAATCGTATTTATTTAACTATTTATTTATTTCGGTTTTTTAATTATTAGTTTGTGTTATTATTAAGCATACCTTCTGTATGAAATGCACTATATATAAATACTATACACTATAATGTCTTGGCTTACCAAAAATTAATTTTTGATGCCATATTTTTGGAATTTTTGTGTTTATTTTAAATCAATCTTTTCAAGAACAATATAGTGAGTTGATGAGATGGAGAGTCACCCTCTTGTGACAAGAAGTTGTACAAAGTCATAATCCTATGATAATGATCATCCTTTTGCTCTAAATACATTTATGCTGCAGATAGCACAATGGACAAAAAGCTAACGTAGGCTGGAGTCATTGTACCGTATGTTAGGTATGCGCTTTTTTAAACGATGCATTATTTATTGCAATAATGTTTAGCGGGCCTCGAAACTTGCATCTTCGAGCCCCCCTGAACCCAATTTGAAAACCTCTGTGATTGGTCCACCAACTAACAGTCTTTACTTCTGATTGGCTAACACAGCTGGAGAGTGGAGAGGTTGAGTGTAGACCGCGAGAGAACGACAAAACGAGCGACATCAGCACCGCCGACGACAGCGTCAGAACAGCCAAGAGGTTTGTCGACGCATCAAAGCATATATCAAAAAAAAAAAAACTTTTCCTCAGTAAACATGATCTTAACTAACAAGAGACATTGTTAAAGGTATGCATAACTGATTTTCTACCAAATCATCCAGGGATCTTAGATCTGCGAGTTTACACCTAATATTAATGCAAAGTAACCTGAATTGACAATGAACTGCACCTACTTTACACACCCAAAGTCAGTTTGGGTTAAGATCCA
Source organism: Syngnathus leptorhynchus (assembly GCF_054491065.1). Classification (NCBI taxonomy): domain Eukaryota; kingdom Metazoa; phylum Chordata; class Actinopteri; order Syngnathiformes; family Syngnathidae; genus Syngnathus; species Syngnathus leptorhynchus. The sequence goes on from NC_141196.1 coordinate 8,492,552, forward strand.
GCTCATCTGACATCCTAACGTGTGTAGAAGGTAACATCCTAAAAATAGAGCCCTAACATAGATGTGGGCCCTCTACAGCTCAGTGAGTCAGACTAGCTGCGTGAAAAATGGCCAAAAACTTCACCAAACGGCTGCCAAGACCTCCGCCCCGGTCAAGAAACGGCAAGACGTTGACACCATCAAGCCCGCTCGGCCTGCAGGAGAACGCAGGTGTGTGTGTGTGTGTGTGTGTGTGTGCGTGTGTGTGTGTTTGAATGGTCTTTAAATGTATTCGCTTCAGTCTTATCATTTAAAGAAGCTTTCTGCCTTCTGTCTGACAAATTGATGAGAGTAATGACCAGGGCAACAGAAGTGCGCTTTTTCGGCATTCATCGTAACAACCTGCAGTCTTTCAGTTACTGTGTTTGGCCAGTAGGTGGCATCTCAAGCTTTTATCATTCTCAGATTACCGTCATCTCGTGCAACCCATTTAACAGCAGGCTCTGGAAAAAACAAGATGCAGTAATCTGCATCCCGAAATGAATGCAGGCATTCTGTAATCCTCATAATTATTTGAATCTCTCAAAACTACAAAGCGATCCCAGATGAATGCGGCTGGTTTCAAGGCTGTGCAGTCAGCCGCATTGTCAGCTGAATGCTGCAACAGTCTTGTCCATTTTCCAGGAATGCACCCACCACAATAAACGCTGGGCGCAGCCCACCCAAGCCCCCTCCGCCATCTGTCGACGCACCACCCAACAGGTATCCTCATCGCTACCATTTTGTGCCTCGCATCAACGTTGTGTTTTGTCTTCTACTTGTGCTTGCTGTCATGAGAACAAAAATTAGGTTTGTAGGAGGACAAAAGTATTGGGACACATACATCAATTATTAAATATCCCTGCCCTATGTTCAGGGATTGGGGTGAGAGAACATGCCCACCCTCTCACAAACACACACACACCAAACCATCTTGCAGGAAATCCAGCAAATAATGCACCAACTCTGGAGCTTGCTGAAGCAGCACATGGGCTGATTGTTGCCAATGTTATTGCGGTTGATAGGTCTGTCAGCGGCAAGAAGCTGTGCTCCAGCTGCGGGCAGCCGCTAGGCAAAGGGGCCGCCATGATCATCGAGACCCTCAGTCTCTACTTCCACATCGACTGCTTTAAGGTTAGTGAAGACATTTTACCCAGGTTAGCATGTGTGCAAAGTGTGAAACTACATGAAAAAGGAATAGATGCGGTTTTTCGAGAAAGCGACTTATTTATTTAAGTCTTTATTATGTTCATTTCAATGTTTTTGTGGTCAGTGCGGGGTGTGCAAGGGCCAATTAGGAGACATGTCCACAGGAACCGACGTGCGGATCCGCAGCGGCCTGCTCAACTGCCACCAGTGCTACATTCGCTCCCGTTGTGAGTCGCCCCCACTAAACATCCTTCACACACACGACTTGATTTTAGTCCACATTTACATCAACCATAATTGAATAGCTCGAACCTGAACACGTGCCTGTAAAATAAATGCTACCACTCCACATTTTGAGAATCACTGACAGACATTCACCGTCAGCTAGCTGGCATTCATCAGTTTCCTTTTTCCTCATCTGTCTCCACCGTTTGTTGCTGTATGCTGAATTTTTGTGGGTCTCTCTTCCCCACTCCAGCGGCCGGACAGCCGACCACCTTGTGACGTCTCCAGTCGAGTTGAACCTGATCACCTGCCAAGCCCTGCCCTCCCGTTCAACCCCCATTCATCACGTGGGTCAATCCAAGATTTTTCACCCATATATTATTTTTTGACTACAGAGTATCAACAGTCAGAACAGTCATTCACTCATATTGTCATTTTTACGAAGCACAATCTATTTGAGACACCATTCATCAAGTGTGGTTCATTCATACATACCTTAATTGGATTTAATTTGGTTTATTTTGGTGTTTCCTTTTTTCTTCTTTTTCACCAAGCGGCATCCACTTTGTCACTCGCAAAAGCAGACAAGATGAGATATGCAAATTAACCTTCACGACGCACAATACTGAATCTCTATTGGTGCATTTGTTATTTTGGATCAGCACTGAATTGTACACCTTATGTTGAGAATGTGTTATAGTAATCCACAAGGCTTCCACTGACACACTTTTTGAATGTAATTCACGAGGGCAGTAACTGAATCCGCTACTTTAATGTGCCTTAGGAACAAAAGAACGACGCAGAAAAAGAAAAAAAAAAAAAAACATTTTCTTTTGAAGGCGACCAGTGGCCAAATTGTCCTCGCACTCCTTCATTGCAAGTCGTCCACTTTGCCGCGTCGTTGATTTTGCAGTGATAGAATGCTCTCGTATGTGAGAAATATATACGCAGGATGAGACAATTGACCTTTCGCTTAAATCGTGTCCCCGGAAATGTAGCGTGACCAATCACAACGCAGCAAATAAGAACAATGCTTTCCTGAAGTTTTTGTTTATGCATAGTGACACAGGTTAAATGGAAATGTTTTCTTTTTAGACTCTATGCAGTCATCCACAGTCGGTTGCATCCCTCAAAAAAATAAAATAAAAAATCAAGTCGAAACTTGCCCACAGTAATGAAAACCATGAATGAAGATATTCAATTGATGAAAGAAGCAGACAGAATCCGAACTAGCCCAGAAAATAAAAACAAAATATACATTACGCTATGTAGTCAACCACCATCACAGACTTTATGTTGTGTGAAACTTTTTGATCTTAATAACAATAACTAAGGGGGTCTGAGCGAAAGGTCTATTGAACCTTTGCCAACTTTTTTTTTTTTTTTTTTTTTTTTTTTTTTGCTGTGTTTGCATTTTGAGTGTCGGGCAGTGTGCTGCCGATGTTTAACAAAAAAGACTGCACGTTTAAGCCTACAACCAAAAGATGCTGTAAAAAATGTACAAATCAAAGCAATAGCCACTGCGCTTAATTCCTGGAGTCATTGAGCATTTTCCATTTTCTCTTTTTAGCGCAGAGGCTTTCTCGTGTATTTATTGTAGTAGTCACCTGAACACCATATTTCGATGTATCCTTTCATTAACTGTGTCAATGCAATGACTGTATCTTTCTAAATAAAACCATCCAAAGTCACTGTCTTTCTATATGTTCTTCTGATTTTGAGGCATTTCTCAGCAAGAGGGCAAACTATTAGGAACAGCTCTCCCAAAGGTAAGTATTTGCTTTGTTTTGAATGGGGTGCAAGCAGGTGTTTATTTGAATGTTTTTTTTCTTTTTCACATTTTGGGCAAGTTTTTAGGTTAATTTAAAAAAAAAAAAAGTTATTTTCTTCATAATTGATTTTTAATTCATCCATCAGGTCTTGGTCAGCCGGGAAAGAACCTGTTGAACCCTAGGTGAATATATTTGATACACTTTTTGTCGAGAAAAAAACATGTTTCTCCATATGAACCTTTGTTAATCTTTCATTTTCAACGAAGTAATTTTAAGTTTGGATTGATTTCATTTCTAAAATGTTTTACATCATAATTTGCATATTATATCATAATATTACCTGAGTCAAAAGTGTTTCCCTTTAGTAAGACCATTTTATATTTGGGTATATTTTACCTCCTACCTCAGTTTAACCAAGTTCGCAGATATGAAAAATAATCAAGTTAAATGCTTTTGAAATGTGAGATTGTTCTAAATTAAAAAAACAAAATGTATCGATTTTTGCAAGCCTATTAGCTGTTTGATAGAAATATGAAATTGTGAACCTTTGCAGATTTTTATCAATTTTGGGTTCTTGTTATGCAATAGCTTCTGGACGAATTTAATTTCTGTCTAAAATCAAGCTTAAACCGTTACATTAATTATAAGGTTTTACCTAAAATGAACAATTGCCACCTTGTTACCTTGCTAATATCGCTTCCCATCGGAAATTGTTACGAACATTTCCACTGTTATCGTGTACGTTCTTCACACCACAGAAGCTAACAAAAACATGACCAAGCCATTTTTTTTTTCCTATTATTTTTTTGTATCATCAACAACCATTTCAATGCCTTGGAAAACTATGTGCACACGTAGAAATATTCCCTTTTTAAATATAAGCATCCAGAACTAACAACATAAATAACCTTCCAGACAACAATGTTCACAACAAAGTGGGAGACTTAAAAACAAAAAGAGACATGCAAATTATATCCAAATAAATACAACATTTGCATACATTCCCTTTTTACCAAAAATAAATTCTTAGGGAATCCGACTTAAAATGAAGACTATACGTGTCTATGATTCAACTATTAGGAGACGCGAATACATATTAACACTATACAATTGGAGCCACAAACACACTGTCATAGAAAGACACACGAAACATAGATTTATGTCCATGGGCGGGGCGGGGCTTTGGAGGGGTGTTGCTGTAATTGTGCCTTTTCTTTTCCTCATAGTGGACAATAAAAGAAAATGGATGAAATATCAAGTTTAAAAAAAAAAAAAAAGTCTGGTTGAATCGCACAAAAAGTCCAAACTTCGCTCAGATTCATGGAAACTGTATAAGGCTATGCAGCCTGCGTGCCGCATAGTTCATTCTGTCAGAAATAACAGAAATCGAAATGACCTGCACTGGAATGCACGCTCTGGAAAAGTCTATGTGGTTGGCCGCATAGTCGTCGTGGTTCTTGCAAAATTATTAACCCATCAGAAATTGATCACAGGTAAAGTCCAAGTTCAATGCGCTGGCCCGTGAGTCTTGCAAAATTTTAAACCAGCCCAGATGAATGATAGAGTATGTTGAATAGCCTAAATGTTGACTCGAAATGATCGTCCAGACAAAATGCATGCTCTTGTTAAAGCTACACGACTGCATAGTCGTTGAAATTAAACAACAATGTTAAACCAGCCCGGATAAATGCAATTGACATGAAATTGTGCAGCTGTCCACAACCTCAGACAAAATGAATGCGGTAAAAAAATTATGCGGTATTGGTCATAATAAATGGTAAAAATAAGCAGCTGTCAATTAAATGCCTCAAAAATTTCCAAATGCAGTCTCTTGATGAAACTTTGCTCTTCCGCATGGTCAGACAACGTTTGTCTTTTGTTGGGTATAAATATTGTTTGTGAATAATGCACGACTGTGAGCTCGCCAACGCTCCAAAAACAGTTGGGTCAAAAATAACCCAGTACGGGTCAAAAAGGGAAAGCAATTCGTGTGTGTGTGTGTGTGCGTGCACGTACTAAGCAATCCAAATTTGGGCTGTTTTGTACAAAACAACCGAATTGTAAGTTATTTTGTGCAGTCGCGTTATTTTCGACCCACCAATTTTTCAACAATTTGCCGAATGTGCCATGAAATGTATTTTTTTGTCAAGCAAATGCCACACAAAAGGGAGACAAAACAAAAGCACTTTTGACTGTCAGTGTCCATCAGTCTGCGTGTGCACGTCAATTAGAACAAGCTGCTTTTTACTAAAGCAGCCTTGGCTCCGTTCTGTCTCTGCAAGGACGACAGCACGCTGGCGAACGGCCCGCCCAGCGAGTCCGGGATGGAGGTGATGGTCCCCGGGGCGGTGGCCCAGCCTTGACTCGGCGCCGTAACCCCCACCCCCGTTACCCCCACCCCCATGCCGGACGACACGGCGCCCTTGCCGGCCTCCGCCTGTCCGCCGTTGCCGCCCCCGCCGTTCACCTGCACACCGGTGGGGCTGGGGCCACCGCAATTAGAGGTGGGCACCGGGTTGGGGCCACCCGTGCTGTCCGGGTCCGTGGATTTGGCGTCTTTGCTGTCGTCGTCCCGCAGGTCCGACTTTTTGCCGGAATTGGACTTGGCGGCGGCTGCGGCCGCTGCAGCAGCACGCTCCTGCTTGCGGAACTTGGCCCGTCGGTTCTGGAACCAAACCTTCAAAACAGCCCCAAATTTGTCATTAGTCAGTGGAACACGTTTTGTTGTTGGGTTTTATAGGAATAATATTTATAAGCACCTTTACATTATTTGGGGGGGTAGTTTATAAAAATGTTCTCCCACAGATTTCCTGTTCCTTCCTAGTAAACACATGCGTTTTTTCCACTATATGTCAATAAGTCCGTGTGTGCGTTATTTGAATACCTTTGCGTCTTTTAAAAAAAACAAATTGGTTGTTTGAGCTCGAACAGTTTGTGAACCCATTTGCTAAATAATATACAATGAAAACATGAGCTTTTAATTCGTTAATTCTATATTGAAAAAAAAAAAAATTGAGTTGGTGTCAATGTGTCTTACTGCGTGCGCGTAATGTATGCAGCAAACCTTGCGTAATTGGAGCATATTTAACTTGCATGAATTACTGCTCTTGACTTTGTGATTGTTTACCTGCACTCTGGCTTCGGTCAAGTCTATCTTGAGTGCTAGCTCTTCACGGGTGTAGATATCCGGGTAGTGGGTCTCTGCAAAGACCCTCTCCAGCTCCTTTAGCTGCGCGCTGGTGAAGGTGGTCCGGATACGCCTCTGCTTGCGCTTTTCGTTCAGACCCCCGTGGTCCGTAAACAGCTTGTAGGGCACTGCATACATAGGAGGACAAAATGACGTCATGTTTTGTTTTTTGTTTTTCAGTAGGTCTATCGTGATAGTCTAGAATAACAGCAGGGATTCTGTAGAAAGGTTTAGTCACATTTGTGTAATACAGTGTTTAGTGAGTTTAGCATCATCATCTTAATGGTGGAGAAATTGTTGAATTGACTGCTTCCAATTTAAATGTGATTATACTCAATTCTGTGTCAAGTGGTCATCAAGATTAGATTTCAATCGAGAAAAATCCGTTACAAACAAGTCCGGTTGCTGTGCGCAAAAAAAATGCATACGTGATATAATTGTTTTGAAAGTGATCACTTAAATGGAGTTTTAATTGTTAATGCAGGTTAATTCGTTTGCATTCTGTGCGTAATAACCATGCGTTATAGTCAAGTGGCGATATTGGTTCAACTATACTGTGATTTTTTTTTTGTTGTTGTTGTAAAAATGTAATTTAATTGTTTCGGATATCATTCCAGTTGCCGTGCGTTAATCCAGCAGCGTAATAGTGTTGATGTCAATTATGTTCAACTCCGCGTGGTGATAATCAAAGAGTTTAATGAGGAATTGTATTACCTTCCAAACGAGTCTGGTTGCTCTGCCTTAAAACGTGTGTAAATCACCTCTTGTGATGTTGCTAAATGTTATGAAACAGCATCAGAAGTGGGGTTATGTCCGTGGTCATGTACGTAAATGTCGTTTAATTGCGTCCAAAATGAATCTCGATGCCGTGCGTAATCATCCACGTCAATGTATGAATTCCACTTTTTCAGGGAGTATAGATGATAATAAGTGTGTTCAAATCTGTACGCTTTTAATCGTAAATGTACTCTGTCCCAAAATGAGTGGCTGCGCCGTGCGCAAGAGCGTGCGTAAGTTGTCAAAAGTCGTCGCCTTCCACGAGTACTGTAACTCCCAATTTGAGCGCCAATAATGAGTTTTGCTCTTTGGTTATCTAATTATTCGTCTCATCGCAAAGTAAACACATTACGGCAGTTTATGGGATAATTCTGTTGGAGGCTTTCGGGTGTGACACGCGCGTAACCAAATTACACGCACGCAGCCTCTCCTAACGCGATAAATTCCTTCATTTGTGTACGCAAATTTGGCCCCGTACCGAGCGAGCGAGCGAGCGAGTGAGCAGTGACGCTTGAAAATGCGCCTTACCGGCCGCGTAGGGGCTGCTCTGGTGGTCCCTCAGCGTGCCCAGGCTGCAGGAACCGGGCGCCAGCGACGGGCAACCGCTGGTGGCCCCGAACGTGGTCCGGATGGGGTTGTACTGGAAGCCGCTGGCCTGGCTGCACGAGCTGAAGTCCGCGTAGGCCGACGCCAGGCTCGACGTGTCCATGCCGGCCATGCACGACTCGTAGGCGGACGAGTTAAGGTAAGAATACTCCATTTTATACATTTGGGAAGGCACCCAAAAGCTGAAGATTCCCCAGGTCGGCTTATGATGGCGGGTGAGAGGGAGGAGAACGTGTGAGGTTGTTGGAGGGATTTTTTTTTTTTCGATGTTGACTGCTCGGCGGCCGCTCCAGAAGTGGCCTCCTTTATAGCAGCCCAGGCGCGTTTTGTGAAAAGCCCCCTAAGAGCCGCCTTGCCGGAGGTCTCCAGAGCATATCGAGCTCATCAGAAACAAAAGCAGCGCCGTGCGCACGCCGCACTGCCTCCTTCCTTCCTCCTTCTTCCTCCACCGCTACCATTGCCGCCTCCCTGCTTTACATGACAATAAGTCATCAGTCTATTGGGCCCGTCGTCCGGCCGAGCTGCAGCATCATTGATCCCCCCCCCCCCACCACCACCACCACCCCACCTCCCACCTCACCCACCCACCGCATCTCTAATTAGAATTTAATAGCGCCGCAGTAGAAGCAGAGAAGGAGAGCAGCCCTCCTTTTGCCCTTTAATTCAATCACAGCACTTGGAAATAATGAAAGTTGGGTGACGATTCTCCCTGATGCAATTTGCTCGCCCCAAGCTTTTAAAAGGCAGCCTGAGAAGCTTTTGCCACACTTTCGCCATTTTTCGATCTCTTGCCTCCAATGCGAATTACAGGATGCTCATCTGCTGAATTTATGTCCACATGATTCCATCTTGAAATGTTCAATGTCACGTTTTTGTCCCCCCCCCCCAAAAAAACAAGAAACAAAAATAAAACCGAGGTTGTGTCACACAAGCACCTGTCGTCGTTTTGTGTATATTTCATGAGTTGTGACACAAAAGTCCATTTTTTCTGTGTAAATTGTGATCATGGATTGAACGATATTAGCATGAATAATTGCCCTGTTATTATAAATATTGAAACATATTTTAGGAACATCATTGTACATGATTTTCTTTGGCATCACTATTCTTTCACAAGTGATTTATTTACATTCTATGAACCCCATTTACCATTCATGAATAAATGGATACAAATAGATTCTTATTGAAATCTTCACCAGTAATAATATCATGAATATTTATAGTGTTCTACAAACTTCCTGATGTTTTTCATATCAATATTATTATTTTTCTCCATTATTTGTCCACTAAACCAATTCTATCCCCCAACAATACTTGTAGTAAATGCATTTCATATTTTTGTATCATTTTATTTTAACATTTTTTTGTACATTTTGGGGGGTATGAAATATTCATATCTATTTACAAGTGATAATTATTTACTAGCTTCCAATTCTTTCATAATTCGTTCATGTCTATCATTGGTGCAATTTTTTAGTCATGAAATGTGAATGATGAAACCATTACAACAACGAATGCTTTAAAAGTTTAATATATTATTTTAAAAAACATACAACACCTATAAGACCAATCTCATAGTCGTTAAAGACATCAAAATGTCTCCATTGTCATTCAATCGACTTCCACATTGTCCTAATTGTCTCAATTCCTTTTATTATTGCTTTTATGCGTCCCCGTGCTGCAGTAAACAGTCACCCCACTAATCAAACAGCAACCATGCCGACACGGGTTTCATGAGTATATTAATACAGATTTCACTGTCTTCACGCACCGAACACTTAAAATGCGCCATCAATTCAATAGAGCACTTTCCCGCATAAAAGCCAGTCATGCAAATGCATTTCAAGTGCATCGTGTTTGTTTGCTTTAAGTGTACTATTTAATTCATCCATCCATTTTCTGATAAGATAAATTGTTGCCATATTTGTGTGTGTGTATATGTGTGTATATATATATATATATATATATATATATATATATATATATATATATATATATATATATATATATATATATACACACACACACACACACACACACACAGGGTGGCCACAAAGTCACGCACCAATATCGAGCATTTGTAAGACTTGTAAAGAACTTTGAATTTGAATAAATGTTACTACTATAACTTTTTTAATTAACATTGGTGCGTGACTTTGTGGCCACCCTGTGTGTGTGTGTGTGTGTGTGTGTGTGTGTGTGTGTGTGTGTGTGTGTGTGTGTGTGTGTGTGTGTGTGTGTGTGTGTGTGTGTGTGTGTATATATATATATATATATATATATATATATATATATGCACGTGTGTGCGTGCCTGTGTGTGTGTGTGTGTCATTTATCACGTAACTCCCCCAGTGGGTTTTGTGCGTGGGTTTTTTAGCTTGTTTTTTTTTTTTTTTTTTGTTCTTTGCACAGCATATTATGGAAATGTTCTTTTTTTCTGGCCTTTCTGCACACAAGCTGGTGCTTGATGGCCAAGAAGTGAGCTAATTCGATTACGGCGAGCCAAAAGGGCCAAATGGAGCACACGGTGCTCCCTCCCTCCCTCCCTCCACGCGTCTGGCGGCCAGCAAAAAGAGGGTGGAAAAGCACCAAAAATAATCGAATCAGGCTCAAAAGGAAGCACAAGGCCAAACGCAATTAAAAGCTTGCTTTTCTTTCGCTCGCTCTCTCTTTTATTCTTTCACTCTATAGTCCACCGGCTCTTTTTTTTCTTTGTTCTTTAAAAAAAAAAAAAAAAAAAAAAAAAGGAAAAAATACGTCTTTTTCCATGTTTGCGCCTGCTGCAAGGCACTGGTCATAACATTGGGGACACTGGTCATACATAATATAGGGACACCGGCACAAGCCACACAATGAACAAAAAAAAAAAAACGGGACTTTGATGTATTAACGTATTTGTCTGTCGAGATTGATCAATAACATGTTGATGTCATTGCTTCAATTAATAATATAGCCTTTCTAAAATATTTGGAGGAAATGAAAAAAAAATTCATGATGAAATAAGTATTTCAATATTTATTATCTGAATGAACAGAAAAATATTCAATGTCAATAATAGGGTACTTTAAAATACTAACAATGAGATGGTTCATAGTAAAATGTAATATAAAGCAAATAATAAAAAGAAAAAAAATCTACATAACGTGTCGTTTATATTTTAAAATACTTAAAATATAGCTCATAAAATTGTCAAAAGAACAAGTAAGAAATGTTTATCTTTCATATTTTATCATTCAAAACGATAAATAAATACCGATTTTTTTATTTGTCATTGTACTTTTTGCAATTTTATTTCATAAGATTTTGTCAGATTTTAATTAATATTAACGTAGAAAATAGGAAAAAAAATGTGGGTCGAAAAGCAGGAAACAAAATCCGAAAAACTTCGTAAAAAAACTGGGAAACAATTCAGAAAAATAGAAAAATAATTGCAATAAACAGACCAAAAAACAGAAAAGCTATTCTAAAAAAAACGGGGGAATGCACCCCCACCAAAAATACTCAAGAATAAAAGGATTTTTCCCCAAGTGACTATTACAAAAAAGAAGGACAAGAAAATAAAACAATACTTTATAAAAACAGTGAATAGTCATGTTCGACATCAGTCAGTCATTAATTAGGCAAGTCATGAAAAGTGAGTCTATGTAGTGGCCATTAAAGTTGCACATTCAAGTCCTCGTCAAAGGGAAGGCGTCCCCGTGAATATGTTCCTCACTTCAATAAATCACTGCACAATGCTTGGCACCTCCCCTCCATTTAACCGAGGTGCACTCTAATGCTGCATCCTCGTTGTCCGCCCGCCGCATAGGAATGCCGTTTTGTTTGTGTGTGTGTGTGTTTGTGTGTGTTTTGGGGAGGTGGTAACGAGTGATGGGAGGGGTCGTTCTGTCACTCTTCATTGTCATCATTGATAAGGCCTCCCATTCACTTTCTGTGTGCATGTGTGTTTATAGCAATATTTAAGCTTAATGTCTCAATTGGACAGCAAGCAAAAAAAAAGGGTTACATTATTTGCGCAAAAAGAATAAATAAATAAATAAATAAATAAATAAATAAATAAATAAATAAATAAATAGTGCATAGTGTATAAAGTCCACTTGACATACAATCACATATGTATTTTTAGGCCTTGATACACAGAGAGCAAGGCAGTCTTCGATCTTTTATAGTAGGTTGACAACACATAAAATATTGCATATTTGATCAGAAAGGTGCTTTTTAATGCCACGAATCCCCTCGATAGCTACACAAAATGTCTTGTTTTAAGACTCAGTGACAAATGTGACAACAGAGTAGCCGCGAGCTGTGTTCGAGAAACGTCGTGTTTCTCGGCATGCAGATGGAACGTGACATCTGGAGAAGACCAAAATGCAATTAGTGTGTGCGTGTGTGTGTGTGTGTGTGTGTGTGTGTGTGTGTGTGTGTGTGTGTGTGTGTGTGTGTGTGTGTGTGTGTGTGTGTATATATAAGTGCATGTGCATACACCAGCATAAAAATATGGCAGAGATGCACTCAGACTTGTTGTTCATAGGCGGCAGGTGGTGCAAAGAGCCTGTTAGAATGTTATGTCTTTGTATGTCATATGTCAAAATTTTAGGGATTCCTATCTTGAGCAGATAGTTAGCTATTTTGGTTTTGAAGCAGGCTTTTTTACGCAAAATTCCAGAGCTTTGGAAAAACAAAAAATAAACAGAAGAAAAATCCCTTTCACAAATCAAAATGTCCAGGAAATCAGCCATTTTTATTTCAAGCAGCTATTTCGGGAAAATTCCAGTGGGGGAAAAATAGTGCCTGAAACCAATTTCAGCTGTTAACATTAAACTTGGTAAACATGGCTATTATAACAGGACACACAAAAAAATGTCTCAAGAACTGATACAAGACAAGAAGTCAGCCATTTAGTATTGAAGCCATCATTTCTGCCAATTTTCAAATTGGGCAAATTGCAGCACTTTGTATTTAAAAAAAAAAAAAGCCACCAGTTTTATCCATCAACACTAAATTGGCTGGACATAGCTGTCATTACTCTCAAGCACTAACAAACAAAATTAAAAAAGAAGTCGGCCATTTTGGTTTGGTTCATCAAAGTGGTCTGACCATATGGAGGATTGGCCATAAAAAAAGGCGGTGAGGGTGCGAGGGCCAAGAAGGAAGAGCCTCCTAAGCGCATCTGTCCGTCCATCAGCCTTTAAGTGACCAGGCAGGAGACCCGTGGCTGCGGCATTAGCATAAAAATCTCATTCCAGGGATGAGATCAGGAAATGTACGAGCCTCCGACGTGGCCTTGGCACGGCCGAGGGGATCAATCCCTAAATGACTCCAACCTCCACGTGGACATTAACGCAGGCAAATACCCATCGACCCGACGTCCAAATCTGATTTGGACGGAGGAAAAAAAGACGTGATCATTAAATCTCTTTGCCCGACGTTCAGGAATTTGATTCATAAAATCGTCGGGATTAAATTCTTATCGGGAGCGCTTGTCATCGTTTTGGTCGGGCAGCTGCTTAACGCGACTGCTCGATGGCCTTCATAAGATTTCGGCTTGTAAATAAACTTGTAATTTAATCTTGGCTGCTCCACCACGGCCGTGCCTTGTTTGCTGCATAGTCGTACTGTGCAGGGAGGCTCAGACATGGTGGGTGCAAACCTTGTGATTTTAGAAGATTAAACTCAGACATATTGGTCGTTTATAAAATCTCGGTTCTGTTAATGTGAATCTTTGTCCCTGTGAACCCTTTGTCAGTGATTCCCAAAGTGGTGCGAGCACAACGGGCTGCATGAATGTGCTTCAGGGGGTGCACAAGAATACAAATCTAATGATTTGTATTTTATTTTTTTAATAAGCAGTGTGCATGCACCATCTGTCAGGATTTTAAAAGACTGTTTCAGAGCATGAATTACAAACTGGTGTGTGCACCACTGATGGTGCGTCAAATTGAATAATGATCATTTGAAACTCTCATCATAATAATGATAATAATAATGACAAAGATAATGATACAGACGATGACGATAATTCAATATAAGAAGAATAAGAACATAAAAAGAAGAAGTAGAGTTTGAAATATTTGGAAAAGGGACTCGCGTAATAATACTTGGAGTGACGTAACAATATTACTTTGTTTTGTTATTTTGTTTTAGTCTTGTTGTTTTTGAAGAATCATATCAGGATGCTGAAGGTTCTGCGCAGAAAACCTTTTGTTTTCCAGCAGAGATTCCTAAACTGGAGCACAAGACATTGGAGATGCGCAAAATTGAATATTTTTGTTTTCATTTGTATTGTTGTGCCAAGATGTAGAAGGCCGTGCTTGGTTTAAACATCATGAGAATTGGGACATAGTAAGACACATTTTTATTTCTGTTGTTGTTTTCAAGAACTGTTTCGGGATTCTGAAGGGGATGTACGGCTTTAAACTTTCTGCTCTTGTGAGAATTCACCAACTGGAGGTGCTCAAACTGTAATATCAATAACGACATAGATATTTACATTTTTGGTTTTGTTTTGCTGTTTTTGAACGACTGCATTAAGATGTCAAAGGTGGTGCGCAGTTTAAAATATCTTCCCAAGTGACTGGGGTGCACTAATTGTAGTAATAACGATATAAAGTGAGCAATAAAAATAATAATACATTTAATTTTGAATGCCCCATTAAAATGAATTGGTTGGGATGCTGACGACATTGCATGGTGATGCTGAAGGGGGTGCGCGTATGGGCTGATGTATGGGGAAGGGCAGCGGGTCCTGTTTGCCTTCTTGTTGCCACACATTCCCTCCCAAATGTTTTTGAAAGCGTCTTGAAGCATCATCAGTTTTACGCTGGGAGGTCAAGGCATATTTTATCGTCCATTGCGCAGCGCCCTCCCGCCTCCGCATGAGCAATCGACAGCGATTAGGCCTCGGCGGCCTCATAAATCAGCCGCGTGACCCGTTATTATTGTTGAATTCAATAGCTGTTGGGGAAGTGAGGGTCAGTGTCATTAACTGGCTCCCTCCCTCTCCATGCCGTGCACCCCCACCTCCACTCCCTCCCACCCTATCCGCGGGCCCCCTGAAGGCATGTGGCCCCTCTATACAAGGACCTGCTGGCTAATAATGCCTAAAAGCTTAATCACACATGCATTAAGCGACAGACAGCGGCCTTTTGTGCGCGCGACCAGCTTTACTGGAATGAGGCGATTAATGGTCATCTGAGCGGCAGGCGACAAGGCGGCGCAGAGAATGATGGAGCGCTTTTTAATGGAGCTGTGCGGGCGGGCAGGCGGGGGGTCTCGCCAAGAGGAAGCGCAGCCGGGCGGGCCACAATTACAGTAGCCCCTCGTTTTTGGCCATCCATCATAAAATGTCAAGGTTGTCGGGTGTTATTCGGCGCTTTGTGAGGTTTGTATGAACGCCCTCCCTCCGTGCACGATGCATTATCATATGCAAGCACCTGCGTGACAACCAGCAGCATTACTTTCATATTTGGATATGACCACTTGATTTGGCCTGCAGCTTCCACCTGCATCAACAAGGCGTCACGCTGCTCATTTGCTTAAGGCCCATTAAGACATGAACCAGGCACATCACTAATAAGGAGGTGGGTGCATGTAGTAGGAAAAAACAGTGAGACTGCAAACATTTCTGCTCCAAAATGGCAACATACATGATGCAGTATAAGGACTTAGAATTGGGACATAAATATGGAGTATTTTAGTAGGCTTTAACAAAAGTGATGGGACCTCAAACAATGCCTTGAGGAACTGTTTAATGAAATGAATGGCACCTGACTGTTACCTGTGATGGTTGGTGCGTCAGTGACATGTGACATCTTTTAGTGGCCATTACTTTCATCCAACTTAAGGCACATCGGTACAATAGTCATGCTGTGTATCTCGATATGCCAGCCCCTGGTGGTTGGTGGACTATTTTAGCAAAGAAGTTTTCACTCACACAGATTTAGATGTAGAGTAATAGGACTTTTTGTGTATAATGTTAGCCTTAGCCCTTTCATTTCATCTCAAGAAACCCAAACTTTGTGTATGTGAATCTAGCAAAGGTATTGGGACACCTTCATGAAGCAAAACCATTGATTTCGTCCCCTTTTGCACGTTTGACTGCTCACTCCATTGACATTGTACACCACCCATGCTCCCTCCTCCTTCTTTCCCGCTGTTTCATCTTGACGTGACAAATTGCCGCATGTGCACTTTGCGAGCGAATGCAGGCCTCCTCATCATCGCTGGCTGCAAATTTGATCAGAACCCACCAAGGGGACCCCAAAGGCCCCCGGTCGCCTAATGATGAATCGTCGCATTAGGATTCATGTTTATGCATCCCTGTTTCGCGTGCGACGCTTTCAAAATGGATGCTGTGGTCTTTTTCAGTCCACGTGTTCGCTACGGCGGAAATCAGGTGGGGGTCAAAGGTCGTCCGGGCCCGGTCCCAAGTGCAGGCCGAATCTTCGGAATGAAAGCCCGCCGGCCCCAGGGATGATATGGACTCGGTGGAAAGCGTAAGAGGAGCAATAAAGCTTAATGTGATCATCGGAGACGGCTCTCAAAATGGAAGGCGCGCGCCCAAAACCCACGAGGTGACAGTATGATGAAGTTTCTATTGGATTTGCCAAGAGGAGAGCCGGGGCGTCGAAGAACCCCAAAGCGGCCACGCCGGCACGCCGGAGATGAAATTGATAGGCAATATGTGTTCATAAGAACAATTACACTGGCAGTGATGCACCAGATTGCAACGCGAGCGCTGAAAAAAAAGCTGAAAAAGCCTCAATGGATGCGTCATATGAGAAGTTTATTGTGCCAATACTGACACTGTGTTCATTCCAACTAAAAAGCACGTCTCATTTGATTTCTAATATCGCAATTGGATAGGAGGTGAAAAATATCATCATTAAAATTTTATTGTTAGTGGTACTCTTACATAGCAGCAGTATTCCTATTTTAAGATTTAAACACCGGCATGTTCTTATTTAAATGTTGCGCAATTGTCATAATAATAATAATAAGAAGAAGAATAATAAGAATAATAATGATAATAATAATAATCCTGGTGAAGCAGCATGTGGCTAATTTTCCATTATTTTTGCACATAGCATTTTACGTAATTGTCAACAATTTTGCTGTGATCACAAGGTCGCATTTTTATTACTCATTCTACAAACCTGTCAAAAATATGTCTTCAGTAGGGACATTTTTTTTTTCCTCGATGACATTTTATTTTTCTTAAATTCAAAGTTAACTGGAGGATTATTTTGTGTATTGTATTTCCTAAAAAAAAAACATATTTGTGACCGTTTTGTACACTTAATTTTAACTTTGAGTGGGGTAGAGGGTAAGGTCTAGAAACAAGTTCAATTCATAGGATACATTTTATTGAATAGTTTTGCGTTGCATTTTTCATGTCACACTCATCAATGAACCTTAAGATGAGCCAAGTAGCTTCAGTTATGTAAGAGCAACATCATGACGGAAGGGGCCAGATGGGCCCATGTCTTTTATTCTTGTGTCTTTTATTTTAAAAGCCATCGTTCCACCCGCCCTCTGTTTCCTCCTCCTCGTAGGTTTGCATGAGAATCAGAGGCGGCTTTCGGAGGGACCGGGACCCGTCGGTCCACGTGGACGGGATTGATGTCATTGTCTCGTCACGCTGACCTTTGCTGTAATGGCCGCGGCAGACATCGCAAACTCTCACATCAATTTGGCCCAATTGGATGTGGCATGTCTCGGCTAACTCAATTTGCCCAGAAATGCACCTGTCTCTGCCTCGCCTACCCCCCAACCCGCCCCGTATAGATTAACTCCCCAGCGGGGAGAGGGGGAATTGGAAGGAGGGGTCAGTGGATCAGCAGCCAACTCCCCCCGACCCCCTCCTTCAAAAACCCTCACTTACATGCACATCAACACAGAGTTCTCATCTTCCACTCTGATCTTTTCCCTCCTTCTTACTTTGTAGATGTTGCTTTTGTGTGTCCGTGCGTGCCTGTGTGTGTGTGGGTAGAGCAGAAGGAGAGCCATTAGCCAGCCTCTAATCACATTAGCGAGACGTTAAAGGGGGGATGTGAGTTTAAACAGCCAGCAGCCGAGACAAGATGGAAAGAGGGGGTGATGTGGGGGGGCGGGTAAAAGTTGTTATTAAGGTGGTCCGTATGTGTGTGTGTGTGTGTGTGTTTCATGTGCAAGGTCACTTAAAAAATGCATTGTCTCCCTACATGGTTGGCATTGTGTGCGGTTTGCATTGCATCAACGCCCATAACTGTTTACTTACGTTGCCGTGTGTGTGTGTGTGTGTGTGTGTGTGTGTGTGTGTGTGTGTGTGTGTGTGTGTGTGTGTGTGTGTGTGTGTGTGTGTGTGTGTGTGTGTGTGTGTGTGTGTGTGTGTGTGTGTGTGTGTGTGTGTCAGTGATGACAAATGGGCATTGCGCATGCGAGCATTAGGTAAATGAGCACTGTGCTGCAAGGTGGGGAAGCACACATACATGCAGCCTCCATCTCCAAGCAGACACTGTTGGCCAATAAACGCCACCCTCTAGTAGCCCCCCCCCCCTCCTACTCGAAAAAGGAGACATTAAAAATAAAAAATAGCTTAGAACGGATATTGGTTCATAGATGTTACTGTTCATGAGCATTCAAATGAACATTTGAACTCTGTTACTATACAACAGCAGCAATCTTGTGACTTATTTCGATAATATTTATGTTAAATTACCATGAATCAATTAAGTAAACCAAACCAGCATACCTCGACAGAATAAGAAGTCATGAAAATGTATAGATGAATGGAAAACACAGACTAAGTTTTTTATCATAAAAAATCATTAGCAAAAATAGAAATTTAGACTAAAATATAAAGAAATATGGGATTTGATCCGTGACACAACTCTTTATCCATTACTGTTCAAAAATTAGAATAAAAATGATGTGGGATATTTATCCTAAATTCTTCATAAAGCATCAAACGTTCTCCTTACAATATTATGTTCTATGCTCTTCTGCTTGTCTAAACATAGTTTTCTGATCAATATTGTGTTTGTAGAAAATGAATTATTCAGCAGAATCCACCCGCTCTTATCCAACGTTGTGGGGTGGCCATTTTGCCACTTGCTGATGACTCAAACTGACATCACGTGCCTCAGGGTAACAACCAATTTGTTGTTCGGATATGGGCATGACATGTTCTCAAACTTTAGACTCATTTTTGAAACATAGTTTAATATTTTTTTATTGCTTTTAGACATTTTGTAAATTGATCTTAATATTTATTTTCAATATTTAAAATGTTAAAAAAAACTGAATATAGACAAAAATATCTTTGTTCTCAATTGAAATTAATTTTTTTTTTTTTAGATTTACATTACTCACATCAACAGTAATATTTCGTATTATAGTTTTTGAAATGCAAATCAATAGGACAGTGCACTGTGGTTTTCTATCGTCTTTATAGTATGTGGAAACCTCTGCAATATATTCTTGGAAATGTAAAGCACAAACGCGTGACCCCTACTGCAGCCCCCCAACACCGGCGTAGTCCACTGCGGAGACGTTGAGCACACAGTCCAGCAGACCCCCTGACCCCGCGCTGTCCCCCATTATGGAGCAGTCAGAAAGCTTTTAGAGGCTACGCTAACGGCCAAAGATGGATGGTGGAAAATAAGAAGAGAGGAGCATAGGGTGAAGGGGTGGTTGGGGGCTGGGGGGAGCAGGTGGCTAAGAAGAGAACGTCTCACTTAATGTCGCTAATTCAATAATTAGGAAAAGTGGAGTTCACAGAGACACACGGTCACACACAAGGAAACCATGAATGGATGGATGGATGGATGGATGGATGGATGGATGGATGGATGGATGGATGGATGGATGGATGGATGGATGGATGGATGGATGGATGGATGGATGGATGGAAAGCCTCCCCCTCAAATTTAGCTTGGTATGGTCGGCTCGCTGGCTGGCTGGACGGATAGATGGATGGACGGTTGGATTGATGGATGAATGGATGGATTGATGGAAGGACAAATGGATGGTAGATAAAAAGGTGAATCAATCGATGGACGGAGACAGAACAAGGCCCCTCCTTACGTGATAACTGCAAACGTTACCTCGGATGACTTTTCATTTCATGTGCGACCTGATGCAAAAACCGCAATGTTTGTGCGTGCTCACGTTCTTGCATGTGCGACACAAGTCGTGTTGTGATGTGATTACGGTCTATTGCTTCCTGTAATTACATCACATGATTTTTTTCCTCCTCTATTGTTTATTCTTCTGTACTCCAGTAAAACACAACCACATCCAGCTTGAGATGAGACCATTCCACTTTCAGACGCTTTACGTCGCTTTGTTTCTTTGGACAATCGACTCCACAAGCTGAAATCGATCCATGTGATCGCTCAAACAAAATGAACACTGAACTTCAAGATTTATTATTTTTCACTTATGCATTTTGAAAAATAATCAGGCCTGTTCCATGCTTCTCGCATGTGTGTTCATTTTTTATTGTTGTGTTAACTTTTTGTTCCTGTCAAAGAGCGACTGGCAATACAAAACTATAATTATGACTCATTTTATCTCCACTCTGGCGAATCTGAAGCCCAACATGGCCGAACTAGATGCAAGTAGGCGGGGCCTGCCAGCCAGTGAAAGATGGCCGTCTTTACGAGGCCAGACGCGGCCAAAGAAAAATAACCAATCGGGCCAACTCTGATGGCCGCTGAATATATCGGGCACTCTGCCTCGAGTGTGCGTATGCGTTTGTGTGCGTGCGCGTGTGTGTTTATGTGTGTGTGGCTGGAGCGGCGGGGCGGGGGGGCCGAGGGGTTAAGTAGGATAGAAGGCGGCCATACTTCAGATTGGCAGCAAGCTGCTGCAAGGATAATCTAATCACAGGATGCAATTCAATTAGGGCGGAGGGTCTCTGGGGCCAAGCAGCCAGCCAGGCAGCAGTCGTTGCCACGACTGGGGAGGACGAGGATGGGGAGCTGCTATGGGGGGGGGGGGTTGCTTCTTGCCTCTGCCAGGACTGCATGAATGCAGATGAAATTTGAAATATGAAAATCTGCTATAATTTATGGATGGTGTCAGGATGCTGCTGGAGGCAAAGGGTGGTGGGGCGGGTATGGTTGTGGAGGGGGGTGAGGAAGATGAGGAAGATGAAGAGTTTGTTTTCATGGTTGCCTCTTGTGTGTATGATCTATCCCGCAAACACTTTCTCACTGCTGTTGTTTCATATTTGTTCGCACGAGGCAACTTTGCTTGATGTGTGTCCGTCCATCAGTCCAGTCGTCTGTCTGTCTGTCTATCATCTTTTCATCATTCCTTGGACATTAATGTACGTGCGTGTGTGTGTGAGAAGAGTGTGAGAACCTCTTAGACAGATTATTGCTCATTACAGGCGTCCATTATGTCAGGAAGAATCCTTTTTCATTTGCACTCAGTCTTCCTGGAGATTTTTTTTTTTCTTATTTATCCGAGCATCCATTATCGGAGCTTGGAAATCAGATTAGGCTGTGATGATTCTCCGCTTGCCAATAATTTCCCCCAGTGCACATCTCGGCCTTGTGTTGACCCTCCAGCCGCGTACAACAACAGCGACACCGCAGCGCAGTAATTGCATTAAATGAAGTGTTTGATGTAAATTTAAATGTTGATAGCGAACAGTCCATCCGAATTTCCATTCCATGTCAATGAAACGGAAATGTATTGAGTAAATGCTACGACGTACAAATCTGTACGCTGTTTATTTGTTATAAAATCAGTGTTTCTGTACTTTAACGGAGATAATGATAGAACACTAATTTGAAATTGTGAAAATTCAGAGAGCAAAAGATTTCAATATTGTGATTGCGATTTACTACACAATGTCTTTTCCCCGCAAACACTCGGAATGAATTAATGTTTCAATTTCACATTTATATATATTTCAGTCCTGTCCGTTACGATTACTATTAAAAGAAATGCAAGTGAACTAGAAATTCATGTAGAACACATTTTATTGACTTCAATGAGTTGTCAACTTAAATACTTTTAAGCTTTCAAGCATTCACTATGACAACTTTAAAAAAAAAAAAATCTAAAAAATGGTGTTGCAAACATAAGTCAGTATGTCATCTACTGATTATAACAATAACCAAAACTAATGTGCGGTTTCATCACGTTAACTTGTGTTGTCTGTTTCAACTTCGTAATGCACTGAACCAATCCAATTTCAGACACTTGCGATTATGGACGTCTTTGGAGTGAATGATTCGGAACACAGTGCCAAACCCCGCAGAGTAAACTATAGCAGTCATCGGGACTTCCTGTCAATCTGCAGGACGTCATGTAGTCCGGCGCTCGGAGCAGAATGCCACCTAATTGTGCTTTTCAATACTGCTGTGCACCGACGGAGGGGCGAGGGGCGGGGGGGGGGTTACCACAGGAATCTCGGCTATCGTGCTCTCATTGACGAGGTCAGCTTTCTTGTTGTTGGCAGCACGGCGGCCACCAGAGTTGCTGACGGCATCACTTTTTTAAGAGTTGGGATCATCCGGTTCTCACTTTGACTCCTCAATCTGGAGCCCCAGCACCACCAGCAACTCTCAAGTAGAAGCCATTTTCACCCCCCAACACATCCACTGTCACCGTTACTCTCATCCTGCTGCAGACGGGATAAAGTGATTACCCGGCAACATCCTCCTCAGAGGTTGGATGTTGGGCGGGGGTTGAGAGGGGGGGTGGGGGCTGTTCTATTGAGCGGGTGATGAGGAGGGCCCGCCTCTCCACTATCCGGAGCTCTTTATTGAGGCGTCTATGGGGCTTTATGCTGCCAGTGCTCGGCCTTGCCCTCGCCGTCATCAATCATCCCGCCGTCCGGACACCTCGGCCAATCGTGGCCCTCCAGGAAGCTCTAAAGGAGACAAATAGAACATTAGTGTGTTGATGTTGCTGCCTGTCACGCGTTTGAGTGACAGCCAAGCTAGATCGAAGTTTGGGACCCTGGCTGGACGTAGGCAGGCGGGAAACCCCGTGAAAGAATAGCCCTACAGCATTCTCCATTTTGTGTTAGCATTAAATTCAAATCTCCCATTTTTGCTCACAAGGCAAAGCAAGCAATTATTCAAACGACATCTTGTATTTTGGAAAAACAAACCAATCGGGTCACTCCTCTCTCGAGGTGGCTTCTTTCGACATAGTGACGTTCTTGTCTCAATTTAAATACATTTTCTTTTGCTGTGTGAAACATGGGAGTGTTTAGTCGAGCCCACTGGACTCAAGTTTCGTGGCCCGTGCAAATCCGGCACGACGCGCTGTATAATGTTTGCAGAGGCGGGTTAGACAGAACGTGGGTAATCTCACAGACATGCACAAGTAGGCACAGTTAAAAAGGGGGGCGTGAACAAAGTCGACTTTATTTGCCACCAATCAAAGCAGCGATTGGTGTGTGACAGGTACCGCTCTTGGCCAGTGTGGCAATAGCCAAGGTTATCTCATTAAGAGCCGTTATCTTGTGCCTTAGAGTGAAAGAGCATTTAAGGTATTCTACCGGACATTATAAGTTGCTGTCCTAGATGGATAATCATCAATACCTCTTTGTAGTCATTAGATATGGTTTTAGTTCCCACAGCACAGTGGAAGACCTTTCATGGCACTCCCATGGTTTCACAGCACTTGGAAGTTATACAGTAAAAGGCCATTTTCTTCTTCATTCTTTTTTTGTTTAACGACAATTTCTAAGCTCCCACTACTCCTAGTAGCACTGTTCAAATGCTGCGAGAAGAAAAAGAGGAAGAGGTCCAATGTGATTACAGAGCTTTTTTACAGCAGGCGGTGGCGCAATAAAGGAGGAGAGTACAGAAATGGGAACGGGGCAATTACATGTCTATTAGCAGCCAGTGCAGACCGCACCTCAGGAAAGGCCGCACCAAAATTAAACAATTCTTCAAGCCCGACAAGAAAACCTTTGCCATTGCACTGCTGCTGGATTTACTCGATGTGAGTGCTAAAAGACGTCATTGGAATGTCTACAGGAAAATAGATTGGTGAAATAACAAAATCTAAAAGAGTGAATTAAGAAGTGTGTGTGTGTGTGTGTGTGTGTGTGTGTGTGTGTGTGTGTGTGTGTGTGTGTGTGTGTGTGTGTGTGTGTGTGTGTGTGTGTGTGTGTGTGTGTGTGTGTGTGTGTGTGCGTGTGTGGGTGTGTGCGTGTGTGTGTTTTCCAAACTCCTTTAAGTTCAGTGTTTTGCTTTTTCTTAGACTTTTCTGACACTTTAATATTTGATCACTGTGGTTGGGAATCAGGATTTTCAAGTTTCCACTGTGTTGAGGCTCATAGCACACATGACATTAGCATGGTGTTAGCACAATTAAACAATTATTCAACTGACTGTGTGCCTCTTCCTTCAGGTGCCATTCATCACCGACCGTTCACCCCCATGACCCGAGGCGGGACAAAATGTCACCGCGGGATAACGGAGAACATCTTTAGAGCCGTCTGATTCCAAAGGTATTTTCCCACTGTGGCTACAACCGCAACAATCCACGTTTTGTCCAATCAAAACCTAAAAAACTAAGCATTATCGTCATTGTAAATGCTCAATAGTTGGCGGCACGGCGTGTATTGGCTAGTGATTACATGGTGCAGGTGTACCTAATCAAGTGTCTAACTCCAACAATGTTGTATTTTATGTAGAGTTGTGTGTTTATTTCTTTAGCTTTTCCCCCCCTATATCAAAGCATGGCCATTTATCATGGCGCCCGGACAGCTTTCTTATGTCGCTACCTTGCGCCGCTCGCTTCCATCCACCAAATTCCGCATTTTTATGGAAAACCGCAGTCATTTTGATTGATGAAATCCAATGATGTCCAAAGCAATCCGGGGGATCCCCAACTGTGGCGCATCGGCAGGGTGCTGCACTGTTGCCATTGTCCCGCGCGAAGAAAAGAGGAGCGATGTCCCGGGAGGGAAGAAATCACCATTTTAGACTCAAAGGGGTCTTTAAAAAAAAGGCAAAAGTTTTCTTTTACAGGCAGTGGGAAAGTGCAGGAAAACTTTTTCCTCTTCTATCAACGGAAACAATGTACTTGTTCTTGGTGCATTCAGCTTAAGAGACAAGGATTGGGTTCATAGAACAACCACTGAATAATGAATTGATTGTTGATGCAGAGCCTTATAAAGATGCATATATAGGCAGCGTTTCCTATTAATTTCCCAGTTAAACCTGCATAGAGCTAAAAATGATTCTCGAAGATGGTTTGCTCTCTTTGATCACGCAAAAATATAATTTTGAACAAATATGCAGATATTTTTTCTCTGGCAAAATGAAATTGAATAGCAATACCTACCATGAGTTGACTCACAAAAAATTCTCTAGAACAAATCCCAGTGAAAACTCAGGAGGCCCACCATTTTGGTTTGCAGTAGCTGATTTGTGGTCATTTTTGTCCTTTAAGGATAAACTTGTCGTGAATTCAACTTTGTGACGCGAAAATTATTAGCAAGGTTTATCAAGAGTTTATTCATAAATAAACTCAAGAAGCCATGCTTAAAAATACACCGAAAGCGTACCTTTGGGGTTCAAAGTAGCTTTTTCAGGGCCATTTTGAACATTTTCCGACATCCCCTTAATGATGATCTCATGAAATCTAACAATTATGTCTCTCATGAGTTGACCAACTCAAAAGTCTCAAAAACCATGCTTGAAAAAGAAGTCTGTTCTTTTGGTTGAAAGTGGCCATTTTGGGGTCTTTTTGGTCATTTTCTAATGTTTCTTTTTTTTAATCGTGGACTTGTCCTAACAATTTTGTTCATCCGCTGCCAAATTCGAAGCATGTGTATTGGACAGACAACCAGTGCCAAAGACCACGTCACGTCTCGTCCCCAGGCGTTCCACTATGTGTCGGTTGTCTTGGTTTCTGTCTGTGTGCTCGCCCCTCCCCTCCTGTGTGGCCATGATTTTTTTGATTGTACTCACCTGCCTCTTGTTACCTGTCGCGTATATAAGTCCTGTCTGCCCATCTCTCCCGTCGGATCATTGTCGTTTTGTTGCTGTTGCGGTTGTTTGTTGGGTTGTTGTCGTGTCGTCTTCATGTCCTTTTGGTTCTTGTCATGTTGAAGTACGTTTTGGTTAGTCAGTCATGTTCTTGTTTTGTCAAGTCATGTCAGTTTGTAGAGTCTGGATTTTGGGTTTTGTCAATAAACCCTGGTCCAAGCTGCACTTGGTCGCCCTGCTCCATTCTCCAGCCGTTTTTGGTTTTGCCATTGGGTTTCGCTGTAGATTGCCATAGCATCTTGACTTTGAAAATGAACCCATTTATGTGTGGATGCAGTGTTGTTGTTTGCTCCCCTACCTCACCTGTAAAAAATGTCACATTATGCGGCAGCTGAAATTATCGGCTCAGTGCACATTTATGGGACACTTTTTTTTTATTATTATTTTCCTCTTGCATGTGACAAAGTGATGATGCAGGTTGGTTTTATTTGCTTGTCTTGTTTGTGCAGTGATTCATATCACCTGTCCGCTCTAATTGGCCTCTTTTATTAATACCAGCAGCGTGGTTCCCTTTTGCACCCAATAAGGCCCTTATATTGCCTACTTAATACCACATGGCCCAAAGGGAGCTTCAATAAATCTCCCTTTAACCACTGTGTTTTTTTTCCCGCCCACCCCTCGCAAAAAGTGTCCTCGGGGCGACATCGGGACCGTGTCACGGCGCTGATTGTGCGTGGCGCGGTGCTTAGGAGCAGCTGCCGCCGCCACAGACAAGGCCTTGTCAATTAGAGGCTGACAAGCTGCTCCTTCAGCTGCCTGCAGGCGCTCCGTGCCGGGGCCCGCAATTAGGAACCGTGTCAGCCCCGGCCGGGACCTCCGCGGTGTAGTCCGCAGCTAATGGTGGGCACTCTCAAACATGCACACAGGGCTATTGCTGCTTTGCTGTTGCTTGTTGGCCATTTGGGTCTGTCATGACTCATGAGTAGGGCAACAAAATCATATCCGAAGCCATATCCGATGTCTGCCATTTTGGTTCAAGTGGCCTTTTTAGGGTCATTTGGGCTGAGAGCCTTGAGGACAAGCGATTGTCAAGTCGTGCACAGCCTGATCAACCTAGGCAAGGGTGTCTGATATTGAAAGACCCGAAACACCGGAGAACTCCAGGTTAAATCACTGACGATGTGTTTTGAAAGACTCGGCAGCATATGTATAATTTGGTAGTCGACTGTCCATCGTGACATCTCAAGCAGCCATGCCTGAACATAAAGTCTGTCATTTTGGTTTGAAGCAACTATTTTATGGGGATTCACAGGAGTCCTTCAAAGACAAATTCCTTCTTGAGATTTTGTCTGATTGCTACTAAATTTGGACCCTTGAACCACAAAAATCTAGGTGATGCTATCATTTGAATTTTGCCAAAGTTTGATTACTTGCCATTTAAACATGAAACTCAGCCTTACAAGGTCAGTCAGTTTCAACATGTAATTTGTTTAAGAGTGGACCACAAAAAAGTCTCAAGCACACATGCCTGGAAATTGTGATATTTCATGGCTCATTTTAGCATCTACATGCACCCATCAATTTTATCTGAGACTATTTTGGACCCTGTGAGAAAATAACAAGAAATGTCTCCAGCGTTGTCACAACTATGACAGCCCGCAGACAGATCGCTCACCAAGTCCCTTTTGTATGCCGTGTCACCGCTAGCAGCTGGTGGTGGCATTCCCCGGCCCTTGGACGCCGCCCTTTGACCCTTGCGAGGGGTGAGAGGGGGTTGGCCGGTCTCCGGACAGGGCGGTCCGGCCATCGCCGCAGCGCCCGTGATAGCTCGGGTCAGCGAGGGCCAAGTTTCCAGCAAGGAAAAAGGCGAACAAAAAGCCCCAAAAGCTCACCATGCCAGTGGGATCATTAGTTGGAGCGTTTGTTTAACTAATTAGCAAGCTGGGAAGGTCCAGGGAGGCTTGTATGGACGACATGGACATCATGCAGGAAGGTGCAGACATTCTTTCGTAAAAGCAAAGGATGCAATGGTGGCCTGGGATCCATTGAATTATGACCCATTCCCAGTCCGGGGCATAAAATGTCGAAATGCATTCAAGGGAGCTTGGAATTCTCACGATTGCTTCCATAGTTTTTGTAAATGTATCCTTGGCCATCTGTCTATAGTTGTGGCGTGCAATGACAAGCACAACAGTCAAATGCTCTTCCACTAGATTGCCGAACGTAAAATACATTTGTAGCTTTTACACAAAGGACTGAAGGATTTGTGTTCAATTGAAAGAATTCACACTCAGTAAATCCATTTCTGAGTAAATTGAGATTCGCAGAAGAAAGTAGTTACGCGTTCAGGAATTGCTGCTCAGGGTTCAAAGTAGCGGGACACTGAAGTTCAAGAACAGAGCAAACAGCACATGCCGACAAAAGGACGCCCACAGCATTGAAGTTTTTGTTGAGGTGGCCGGGGTGGGCCGGGGCGTTTAAGGTTTTGCGTTAAATATGGGAATGTTGAAACAACGGGGGCAAAGGGGGTCAAGAAAAGTCAACAGGAGAGCAGTCTTGATGACAGAAGGAATTTGATATCAAAAATAGATAAATCTAACCAGCCGGGGCAGGCGCACAATGGTCACAATGGAGGCGAGTGTTGGAGTCAACACACATTTGTTGTGGGCCATTAAAAGCACTGCGTTGACTTGTTAACATTTAACACAAAACGTTGGTGCGGCGAGAAAGAACTGAAAGGGAAGAAAGAGAAGGGGGTTCCAAGATGGAGTGGGCGGGGTGGGCATGACATGCTGGCGTTAAACAGGCGAGCAACGCACGCCTTTGAATTGTATCACTGACCAAATCATTCTTGTAATGCCTTTTGTTTACGCCTACCTGTTTCACACACAGATACTGAAAAACTAGCAAATATTGCTACTTTAATGTAAAGATCCGAATATAAAGCCTCCTTAATGCTACAATCCTGCAAAATAAAGACTAGCACACAGACATCCTGAAAAAATATTCAATATAATAGAATCAATCCGCAAAACTATAAAATGTCGCTACTTTTATACAAATGCTGCAAAAATATAAAGTTAAGTCTTACGCAAAGAGTGTGCAAAATGGCAAAATAAAATCTCATTATTGAATGTAGCCATTTTCACACCGAGATCCTGTTAAGTGCTGAGCTGCAGCTTCTTTTGTACAGAGTAAAATGATAAAAATCCAGCAATTACAGAGATGCTCTGAAAAAAGTACAAAAAAAATAGCCTTTCACACACCGATTCTGCTCAATTGTAAAATCCAGCCTTTGTCACACAGAGATCCTGCAAAATTGGTAAAAATAGCAACTTTAATGCTGATATCTTGAAAGATTACAAACTTAACCTTTTTTACACAAAGATCTACATAATTATTAAATGTAACCACTTGCACAAAGATTCTTCATAGTAGAAGCTTTCACACAGTCACTGTTTAATGCCGATTATAAAATGTGCCATTTTTCACACAAAGATCCCACAGATTGGATGTAACCCACAGACCCTGCAAAATTATCAAATCTAACCCATCACACCAAGATAATCGAGTCAGCGATACTGCAACATCAGTTCCTACAAAATTATTACAAATATGTTTTTCCAGAGATCCCGCAAACCAACAAAATGCAGACACTTCCACACAGAGAGCCAGCAAAATAAAGAATCCTTCAATAATTGATGCCTCCATAAAAGGATTACATGTAGATGCCACCAGATATCAGTAAAGGATTAGTTTTATCTCATTAAAGCTCCTCAATTCACTTCAAATGCAAATATGCGTAACAAATAAACATAATTTCTGAAGGCAGTATTTCTGGAGATGTACCTAATGTAGTGTCCGGAGAGCGTCCTCGCGAAGCACTGAGAACTCTGCATGACCTTCAACCCGACCCCCCACTATCCCCCTACCCCTTGTCGCCAGTCGCACACAAGTCTGAATTCCATAATTCTATTGGGAAAAAAATCTTCCTTTTTGACAATTTAATAGCGCAAACTAATCACGCAGTTGACACGGGCCATTCATCTGGTGGCGGGCACACAAAGAACGGAGCCTGCTCTCGCCCCAGTTTGTCGTGGGTGCGACAGTCGGGGACGGGCCTCCGTTTCCAAATGGAGTGCACAAAAAAACCATTGTGAGTGCTTAATGGCTATGTTTGCCGAGCCACCCAAAACCCAGTGTATCAAACCTATGTATCTTGGCTCGTGACAAAAAAATAGGCTGCAGTAGGTCAATAAAAACGAAATTAAAAATTCAATCTCTGGTTAAAAAAAATATTTTCTCTATCACGACAAACTGCCACTGGCTTCTTTCTGTTGTCATGTTGTCAGTACAGATACAGTTGATGGATATGATACAGTTTTATGTCGCCGATTCCAATATGGATCATCCATGACCATGAGTGAGATTAGCTGATACAGATACAGAAGTAAGAAAAAAATCTATTTTTAAGAGAAAATAATATTCTGATAAATAAACTTGAATGAATCGCCCAACGGTAGTCGGCAATTGGAATGCAAAGGGGGGGGGGCGCAGTTTCAACCCCCCCCCCCCCCCCCCCAAGTTATGAATTTGTTTCTGAATCAATTTAGCCGTGCAGGCATTTTCCCCAAACATCCACCAACAAGCGAAATTGATCTGCTGGGACCTCACCTCTTAGTGCGCCTCAATAACAGAGACATCAAGCACCACAGATAATTTTTAATATATATGCAATAAATGTTCAATTTGTTTCTCAGGGAAGGACGGCAAATAATAACGGCACATTTCGCAGCACATCCATAATACGCAAACAATGTGTGTGTGTGTCTGTGTGTGTATGTGTGTGTGTGATTAATTTGCTTTTTGATTGCGTTTGAGGAAGCAATAAAAGCCGCTTGACTTTGCAGCACTTTTGACCGCTTTACTGCCGCACAAATATGTTTGCATGCGTCATTTTGTTTCATGCCCGTCGAGGTCTTTTGTTTTGCTCCCCAGATGGGACCTGGACATTTCCATACTAATGATGCAAATTATGAATGACATCTTATTCAAGATGTCACCAGCAGCAACCTTGCTGTACGGTGAAGAACTGTTGCAATAATATGCAATTCACTTTTGAAATGTAGGATGCAATTTTGTTATGGTCCAAAGGAAAACATGTAGGTCCACATTTTGCGATTTGTCATTTTATTTAAAGACACATTGGAGAGAAACTTGCTTTTCAAAAACTATTCTACAAAAACGTCTTAAACATTTAATTGAACAGAATGATGCAAATTCTGCATTTTTGGTTGATGGGAGTCAAGTTCTATACAGAAAGAGGGGGTTCCATGATTACAGCGAATCCAAGTGCTCGGAATTTGCTCGCGATCCTAATCCTGATCCCAATCCCTCTCAGGATTTGTACGAGGGGACGTGACCAAAGGACATATACAATGGCGCGCCTCCCCGTTTGTGATGACAATCCTCCTCATGTCCGTCACTGTGTGCGTTCTCCCGAATTCACCTCACACGCACGCACAACTGCGAAAAAGCAACATTTCCGTCCTTTCATTGTCAATAGTAGTATTCGTGCTCACTCCACCATGTAAACTCAATTAAGGTTTGGGATGGGCTCTATACCTGCGACATATCCAGGTTAGGAAGGATGCACATACGTCTCCCGGCCCAATTAGCGCCGTACAATTGATTTATTTTTTTTTCCATTTCGAGAGCCCAAGTGTTTTTGTATAGTCACTTAAATTGTTCCATAACTTTAGGTGCTTTCCGAAGTCAATCAAAATCAGACGCAGTAAATTGCGGAACTACATCGTAAATTGAAGAGCCTTTGTCAGGAACATTTTGTAACCCAACGTGTACTTAGGCCATTTCGATCCACTAGAAATGTACTTGTGCAAAGATAATTTTATGAACTCACTTTTTGATTGACCCCCCCACACACACACACACAGGTTCATTTTATCCTGCAGAATGTTGCTTAAAATGTGACACTTTCCATTATTTAAATTAGTGAGAAAACAGTTGCGAATAAAAATAATGGAGATGTGTTCATAATCGCGTTTTCTCGTTTCAATTTTAGGAAATCTTTTTTTTTTCCAACTATTAACGACCCCCACATACAAAATAAAATAAAGTATTTTGAGTACTTTGTGTTGTTTAAAACAAAAGAAAATACTATGTTGGAATATTTATGACTAAATAAATAAATAGATAAAGTTCGTTTCGATTATAGAACCTGCGCTTATCTGAGTGAAAAAAGTGTGTAAATTCCTCAAGTTCATTTGCTTTTAATTTTATCGACGTGCATTTTTTGCGATAAGTGGAACTGCACAATTTACACAAATAAGCGCGCATTGCCTGTTTTATTGCATCAAATATAAACGTATAACCTTTACGATGGATGCTGCGTGTGCAAACTCTTGTTGTCAAGTAGTTCCCTAAATGACCCTTTTCACTTAAAAAGATCGTTTCGATTTCGATTCCTGATAAAAAAAAAAAAAGCCTTTTTTTTGGACGAGGGAAGAAAAAAAAGGAGCATTTTTTTGTGCATTCTTCATCTTCATTCTTCATGGAGAATGAAGATGAAGAATGATATTCGTAAAAACACGGAAACGCAACAATACATTTATAATACATATGATTTGAAAATCTCATTTGATTTTCCTTTCGAAAAACAATACTAATAATAGCAATGGCAAAAATGACTTTTTCTTTAGAACTATTACAAAAAACAGCATAGCTTGTATGAAGAAAATAATCGTTCCTTTTTATTAGCTATTGGTAATAGGTATTTCTTAGGCAAAATATATTTCAAGACCTTGAAATGTATATGAATATTTTTTATATAATATAAACAATATGATAATGACAACTTAATAGGCCAACATTTATCTGAATTACAGAAAAATATATTGTCTGATTTGAAACTACGCTCACTCTTGTAAAATTACTGATTAAATTTTTCTTGTTTTCATCATTAATAACGCTGGTAACATATTGTTACGTTTATAATATATGTTTCTCTGATTGCCTCATTACTTATTTACATCACACTACACACATACGAGAATAATGAATTAAAATGAATATTTTCGCGAGTGCAAAAAGCATGAAGGTAAATTTTTCGTTAAAAAAAAACTCCCAACAAGAAACCAAACAGTACACCATGATTTGAAATTCAAAAGCCTTACAGTAGGAGCAACATAGCTCTTTTTCCTCTAATGCACCGCATGTTGTCTGTCACAGTTAATCTCTCTGGTGATTAATGAAAATTCATGCTCTGTGTTCCTTTTTTTTTTTTTTTTGACATGTTTAAACACACATGGAAAACGTTTTAAATGGGATAACGCATGCAATGTCGGAGGCTCCAGTTCTTACCTATTTAATGCAACGTGTGTGTGTGCTGGTCCTCCATGGTATCACATGCCTACTATGTGGACAAAAATAAAGCAGCCACATGATTCCCTTTAGCAAGTGCAAACTTTGTGTCCTCCTGCGCACCATTTTATACATGATGAGCCCCTGTAATGGGATTATTAAACAAAAACGTTTCAGGCGCTGGCGTTAACCTTTTTTAATGCCTAATTAGGTTTTGCAAAGAAATAATTAGATTCTCCAGTGCTTACACACGCTGCCTATATTTTCAAATGGCGTCTGCGAGAGAAAGGCAGCATTGTTTTCAGTGAACGGAACACACAGAGTTGAGGAAAAGAGTAAAGTGTTACGTTAAAAAACATGTTGGGACAGAATAAGGAATACTTAAAAGTCTGCTGTTTTTGCGACTCACTCACTTGGGCTCAGTTTTCTGTCCGAGCGCGCCATCTAGTGGTGAGCGGGCGTAAAACAGTTTAAAATGACATTTAATGGCACAAAATAAACAATTCTCGCAACAATCCCACATAAGACGATATATTCAACACTACAACCAAAATTTAGTGAGTGGTTAAAGAAGAGGAGCTTTGTTGGTGTCTGCTGCCTGAACCGGAAATACAGAAAAGAGCGCGCAGTTTTGTCGCTCATGCTGGTCAGGCGGCTGACTTGTATTTTTTTATTACTTCATAATATTTTAATCTGTGTTTGTTTAAAATCCACAAGAAAAAAATAATATACATAGTCAACACAGAAAATACATACATTCATGTGCAGACATTTGACACTTATGGAGAATAAAACACCTTTAGTGATTTTAGCTTCGACCAGTTCAGGGTGTCCCCCGCCTACTGCCCGATCTCTGCTGGGATAGGCTCCGTGGAGACAAGCGATACGGAAGAATGACATGAAATTTTGAAATGGATAATTTTTCTGTAGTGACTGCACTCATCCACGCCCCCTAGAGCCGACTGGAAGCACTTGCTCTTAGAGAAATCGTCTTTTACGAAAGTGCTCCTTTCCTATCCTCGCGAGAGTTTGCGAGATTGCGGTCACCGACCAAGAAGGTCAGCTGATCATTCACTACAAGCGCGTGTGTATTTCGACTCAGATACAGTGACGTGACTGTCACAGCACACGCTACGACACCGGTAAGTTGTGTCTTGTGTTAAAACTTTAAATACTGGCAGGATATCAAAAACTCTCCCTTTTAGGCGGATACGCGTGCTGGGTTATGTGTCATAAACAGGGCGTTAGGGAGATGACGCCGTTAGCCTAGCAATCTCCCTTGCTAGCTCAAAGAGAACGTTCTAGATTCACCTGCCTTTAGACGCCTTTGATGAGGCGTCAAAAAGAGTCCTAATCGAATATCAATTCTCCCTCGGTCGCCTTGAAGAGAATGCCAAGGCGGTATCCTTCGCAGGAGTTCTATTAAATGTAAGCTCGCTGTTTCAAGTCGTTTCATTAGCTTTCTTTTCAAGTAGCTTCTATGACAGGTACACTAAGCTATTGTGATGCAATTCAGACGAGTAACGTGCGTTGAATGGTCTCCCAATTATCTGCTAATCCAATGCATACAGTGTATTAATGTTGTTAAAGATCAACTGGTTCGTTATCAACCCAAATGGCTCCTGTGATATTTATTCTTCCGTTTTTTCACACAGGTTAAAGTAGTGCTTTTTAAATTCACATCTACGCCTGTACTTCCTCCCCTTCCTCCTTTCCTAGCTTCCTGATTTCCTTCTCTCTGGGCTTTCTTCTCCCTGTTCTCTACACTATTTTCCTTTTCCTTTCTTTCCTTCCTTTCTTTTTTAGTTAGTTCACCTACTCAATCTAATACAAAAACTCTATCAATACTTACTTATATACTGATGTCTTATTTATATGTTTGTTTAAAAAAATGGTTATGGAGGCCCTCTGCAAAATACAAACTTCTATAAATTGTTTATGGCAAACTAACAATGTAGTCCACGATCTGTTTGGCATGTGCATTATATTTTGTTATTTCCCTGAACAGTGACATATACAAGCATAGAAAATGGCAGACACCAGCCATCAAAACCCTCCGAGACTGGGGCCTGTGGTAAGCCAGTTGCTTAATGATTGTTTCAGGTTTTTCCTGTTGAATGTGCCCAACACACAAAATTTCCCCAAATTCCGTCGTAACTTTTCAGTCAGCAATCATTCCTTTGGCAGCAAGTTTACTCAATTACTCAAAATTTACGAACAAATACAGGGCATACTTCACAGGAAAAATGCAGGCGGAATGCAAGGTTGCACGATAATTTGGATCATATGCCTGGAGCCGTGAAATATAACAGTACTTCTTTTCCCCCTTTGTGTAGCAATTTTTAATGAGCAACAAGCTTGAAACGGCCATGTGGCTGTCACGCCTCTTCACCGTCTACTGCTCCGTCATGTTCATACTCCCAATCTTGGGGTGAGTAGGCACAAACAAGAGTTTTTTTTGTTGTTGTAACCAAATCTTATTGTGTGGACCATTTTTGTCTTAGACCCCACGCGGCGTCCAACTTCTACCAGCGAGCGCTGCTTTCCAACGCGCTCACCAGTGCCCTGCGCCTGCACCAGAGGCTCCCCAGGTTCCAGCTGAGCCGGGCATTTGTGGCACAGGCGCTGCAGGAGGACAGCTGCCACTACCTGCTGTACTCACTCATCTTGGTCAACTCCTACCCCATCACGAGTATCCTTGACTTCAAGGCGCTTGCCTGCTCTATGAACTGTGGGTGGGTTAAAAATTGTTTTGAGGCAGGGTGTCCTAATGGAGAATCACATAAATGTATAACTGCTAGTCAGTCAAGGCTTATCTTTATTTTTTTATTTTTTTGATAAACCAGAAACTGTGCGGTTTAAAATGAAGCATTAACATCTTGAATGTTGTCTTTTCAGTTAACAGTTTGTTGTCTTTGGTCATTTTAGTAGGATTTTGATGAATGTCTTTATTCGGCTGCCACTTGTCATATTCCTCGTGATAAAATCACAGTTCAACTATCAGGCGAGCCAGATTAAGTCCAATGCAATATCCCGTGTATTATTATCTTGTAGTTCTTTAATTCATTGATTCCAGTGAGTATTTTCCCAGTTTTCCTCTTCTCCTTGCTCCACGCAACCACCTTCACCAAAAAGGTCCTCGATGTGAGTATGACACAGCCACTATCTCTGGCTGTGACTTTGATTGCTTTCTTGTCAGGGAGGTTGTTCAATATGCCAATGGAATTTCTACTCCAGCATTTTGTTGCTCAAAATATAACAGAGCAGTTTGCTTGAAAAACATAAACGGATGAATTTCAACATGTTGTCATCGTCCGCACAGTCAGTGGGGCCCAGCACGCTGATGTTCATCAGGAATCTCCTGGACAAGATGTCTGCCAATCAGCAGAACATCCTCAAGTTCATCGCCTGTAATGAGATCTTTTTGATGCCAGCCACTGTCTTCATGCTCTTCAGGTTGTGCACATATAAACCTAACACATTTTTTTAAAATCACGTGATCATGTGCTAATTTTAGCAGTTGCTCTTACCATGGGTCGAAAATACTTCCACAGATGATCTCAAATGGGCCGCATGTGTTAAATTAACTTTAGAGATGACTTTGGTGTGGGGTTGCTGTCTTCAGGTAGACTCTTGACGTGTGGTTGGTTCTGTCGAGTGCTTTTTTCTGTTAGGGGTTGTTAATATGACCATCAAATACGTCTCCTTGAAAATGTCGTTTTCGTGGTTTGTCAACAGTGGCCAGGGAAGTTTGCTGCTGCCTTTCATTTACTATCGCTTCCTCAGCCTACGCTACACGTCCAGAAGAAATCCATATTGCCGGTAAGAGCTACAAATACACATTATTGTTCTGTTCTATTGATGGTTGCCTTATATATATATATATATATATATATATATATATATTATTTTTTTTTTTTTGTCAGTACTTTATTTGCTGAGCTGCGAATCCTCCTGGAGCATTACATTATGAAGCCTGCGTGCCCTGCCTTCTTCCGGAGGATGTGCCTCAGCAGCATTGCCTTCGTCAGCCGCTTGGCCCCCACCGGCATCTGAAGGCCTTAACATCGCACCCTCTCCCCCACTCTTTTTTTTTTTTTTTTTTTTTTTTTTTTTTTTTTTTTTGGCCGCCGCCAAGGACGTGACTTCCATTTTGGATGAGGACGCACAATGTGGCGCCATCAATGGAGGACATTTTGTTTTTATTGTTGCAATGACAACTTGACAGTGTACTGCAATTCAAGACCAGCCTGAAAAGCATTGAAGTTGTTTTGTGTCCTCTTCTCCTTTCCTAATGTGACCTCAGCAAAATGGTGGGCCTACTGCTCTTTTATGCCAGAGCACATGACATCTTAATGTGATCCTACAACTTTATTTATTCACTTGAGATTAGTCACAAACTGAGCTTGTAGTATAATTACTAATTTAAATATTTGTCAGAACTAGGAGGCAATGTATGCAGTTTATACTTTCTTTTTTGTATATACTCTTTAAAGTCCTCAATTCACTCCTTGCTGAACAAATGTCATTTCTGCTTTTTCCAGAATAATCATTAATAACAGGACGATCCTTTATGCTGTTGGAATTCTTGAAGTGAATTCCATGATGCATGTCATTAAGTGGGAAGCTGCACTGATTTCCAATGCATTATAATTCCTTTTTTTCCAATGCATTTAGCACACTTGTACGAATACTTTTGTCTTACATGTGCCCTAACTTTTTTTTTCTCCCATGTCTCCGTCTGCCTACAGATGAACCACATTTTTATCGCGTGATGAGCTCTTAACGATGATGAAATAAAATGTTAACCGAATCGTCAGATTTATTTTGTGCTGAACCAATGCGCATACTGCATTTCGTGATGAAACCCAATAATTCTCATTCGCCGACTGTGGGTGCAAATTATCCAATCAGAAAACGTTTTGAATATGTTATGCTCAAAGAGCGGCCAATGATTGTACAGGTTATTGCGGGTGCAACGTTGCCATGGAAGCAGGTTTAATCGTAATGCCTCTAGCTCGTCTTGAATATGTCTCCGTTTCGACTTGAATGTCGTTCGTGTTTCCATTCACAACTTAGCATCGTCCTCATTTTACTTTAAATACTACTCGTCTTCTCGTGTGAACACATCGCGGATGCTAAACTAGCTTGCTAGCCAACGTTAGCATGTCGAGTTTATCCTCCTGAGTGGATAATCCTCATCTCTTCTGACCTCACAGGTTAGCTGCCACAAGTGACTGGCGAATGGAACGACGGGTTGTATAAGCATCTAGTTTGACGGCTTGCGTCGTTATTATCCTCCGGAGTCGAGACCTTTTCCAAATAAAGATGGAAATTAATTTAAATCGAGTTGACTATATCCAGGTAAATCGTCTTTCTATCTGCTTTATGAGTATTATGTTGATATTTAAGAACGTTATACTATTCTATGTCACACTGGTTGGTTCCTACAATTTGCAGGTTGGCGTAACATCCCAAAAAACCATGAGGCTGCTGCCAGCACTTGGAAAAAAAGCCACTCAGAAGGTTTCCTCAATTGATACCTATCCATACCGAGCAATTTGTGTGAATCTCAATACTGATGAGTTTTTTTAATGTCATTGTTGCAGGTGGCTGTTGCTGACCATGACGGCGTCCTGACATGTTTTGGGATGAAGAAGTGCGACGCAATCGTGAGTCAACTTCGTTGGTGTATTTTGTCCATATTTTGAAGCTAATTTAAGCGCCCATGTTTCACAGCCTGTCTTCAAAACACTCCCGGGCCAGAAAATATGCCGAATGGACCTTGGCGGAGCGGTGGGAACCCCACAGGAGAAGATCTTTGTTTGCTCAGGCTCTCAAGTGCGAGGATTCACCAAGAAGGGGAAACAGTTCCTCACTTTTGACGCCAATCTTACCGAGAGCATCAATGCCATGTAGGCAGCAACTCCATCAAGTTTTTAGAATACGCCTGACTCATAGGAACATTTGATCGGTCCCACCATGCATTAACTGTCCAGCCATCTTTTTCCCCCTTAATTTCACTTATCAAATAAAAAATAATCTCTGCATCTTCCATACAAATCACTTGTAGCCTTCCACGGGAAATCTTGTGTATTCTGTTTTTCCCATCGCAAACTACAATCTACATTGTACACATATAGAAGAACCTTGAGGCCTTATGCAGTCCCCCCCCCCCCCCCCCCCACCCACCCCTAAATCCATCTGTAAGATAAACTGCATTTGTGATTGTAGTTCCTAGCTGAAATTAATGTAACGGTTACACGCTCACTTACAAACCTTATTCAGAAAGTTTTATAGAAAATTGACACTGAAAATACCTGGTCCACCCACCTTGTCCTTTGTCCAACGCAGGCAGGTGTCTGGCGCTGACCTTTTTGTGTGCGCCAGCTACATCTACAACCATTACTGTGACTGCAAGGACCAGGACTACTTCCTGTCAGGAGACAAGATCAACGACATCATCTGTTTGTCATCAGAGAACCTGCCTCGTACCATCCCTGTGCTGGCGTGTCAAGATCGTGTTCTCAGGGTGCTGCAGGTAGACAAGGTTATTTCGACTCCTAATTGTCCAACAGGAATTAGATCAATAAAACTTTGCCTTGTTTCTTTAAATGCATCAGGGATCCGAGCTGGCCTACGAGGTGGAAGTGCCCGGACAGCCATCCGTGCTAGAATCCTACAACAAAGATGGAGGCAACTTAATCCCCTTTTTTTTTTTTTATTACAAGATCCTTATGCTATGTCATATGAATCTCATGAATTTCATTCGGCTCTCAGGAGGTGCCATTCTCTATGGGACAACGGATGGCAAAATTGGCTCAGTTCACATCGGCGAGGATTCAGCGACAACCAAATGGGAGATTGACAACGACAAAAAGAAAGGAGGTACCGTACTGTGCCGTTGATGTAACAGGTGGCATGTGCGGTTGTACCCAATAAAATGCCCAACCGCGCCATCCAGGAATTCTCTGCCTCGACACCTACGACATCACTGGTGACGGCGTGAGGGACCTCCTGGTGGGACGCGATGACGGAACGGTTGCCGTCTACGCCTTTGACAGCACCAACGAGCCCACGCAACGCTTTGAACATGTGAGCGGTCTTTAAATGTAGACTTGATCAATCCGTCTCATGAAACCGGCTTGTAATTTTCCTCCTTTGCCTGGCACAGGCTTTGTCAGAAAGCGTGACCTCCATTCAGGGAGGCTGTGTGGGAAAGGAGTCCTATGATGAGATCCTAACTGCCACCTATACAGGTGACATTGCTTACGCACTCCATTTAACATTGAGTTTGCACGATCCTTGCCTTCCACAAACTCTTAAAATACTCCAAACGTAACTGAGGAGGGCATTCTTTTCATCAAAGCATTATTTTGAATCATGCTTTTAACGTTTTCCGTTCTAGCCTATCAATCATCAAGTGAATCTCAATGGCTTTTGCGGCTGTCTTGCTTTTTGCCAGGTTGGGTGACAGGTTTAACCACGGAGCCTCAAAAGGCTGAATTGGGTGCAGGAGACGAGGTCAGGATAAGTAAAGAGGTTCAGGCCAAAGTGGAAGCCCTCAGGTAACCGCCGCCGCTGACGACTTTGGTGTCCAGAGCAACACGTGGAAACGCGAGCCATTCTTTCACCGTAGGGCGGAGCTGGAGCAGCTCCAGGTCAAAGTTCAAGTGGGTCGCGAGCAGTATCAACAGACGTCATTGTCCAAGACGGCTGTCTCTGTGGTGCCCACCTTCAGCATCAACGACAAGTTTACGCTGTGCCAGGACGATGCCAGCTACAGCCTCACGCTGGAGGTCCAGACAGCCATTGACAATCTGCTGCTCCAGGTACTTGCTGACTTGGCAAAGCTTTAAGAGGACATGTTGGGCTTTTGTTTTCTGAAAACTATTACAATGGTACTTTAACTTAATTGCATTTTTTATATATATATATATATATATGTGTATATATATATATATATATATATATATATAGTGTATAGTACAATATAATATGGGAAGAATGTCATACGGATTGTATATTTTAAAATGCTATTTTTCCCTTCAAATTGCACAAAACTAATGTTCATTTTCTATTATCTCTTCTCCATTTGTGCATAAATTTACATTTTATTTAGCTGGACAATTGATGGATACAAATAAATCATCCAGCATAAAATAGCATTCAAAATATCTGGTTGTCCGACTTGTCTCCGTCTCTTGTAGAGCGACGTCCCCATCGACTTGCTGGACGTGGACAACAACTCAGCGGTGGTCAGCTTCAGCGAGTGCGACTCTGAGGTGAACCGCGAACCTTACGCATGACAAAATGG
Organism: Syngnathus leptorhynchus; assembly: GCF_054491065.1. Lineage (NCBI taxonomy): Eukaryota > Metazoa > Chordata > Actinopteri > Syngnathiformes > Syngnathidae > Syngnathus > Syngnathus leptorhynchus. The sequence goes on from NC_141196.1 coordinate 8,533,937, forward strand.
TTTTCTTGTTGACTGACTAGTGACTCCCATTTTGAAATCCTCTCTCTCTCTCTCTCTCTCTCTCTCTCTCTCTCTCTCTCTCTCTCTCTCTCTCTCTCTCTCTCTCTCTCTCTTTCCAGCATCCAAATGGCAACTTCCTGCTGGCCACTTACCGATGTCAAGCCAACACCACCAGATTGGAGCTCAAGGTAAGTATCGGGTATTATTGTGGTTCATTGTTCACAGAAACATATAGCCAGAGGCGGTCATGGCTATTTTTGCGCTCTGGGCAAACCATTCATCCCATGTCACATTTATTTGTGTTTGTTTTAGGTGAGGTCTATCGAAGGGCAATACGGCACCTTGCAGGCTTACGTCACCCACAGACTGCAGCCCAAGACGTGTCAGGTTCGCCAATATCGCATCAAACCTCTTTCGCTTCACCAACGCACACACAGCATCGACCAGGACAGGTGACTTTCCACCCTACACCTTTTTATTATGAATTCCATATTCCTTATTTGTTCTGCGTTGGGGGTTCAGGCCAATGAACAGGCTGAGTTTGGTGGGGCAGTTCAGTTTTGCAGAAATCCACTCCTGGGTGGTCTTCTGTCTACCGGAGGTACCAGAGAAGACACCGGCGGGAGAGAGCGTCACCTTCTACTTCCTTAACACCTTCCTTGGCACGCAGTTGCACGCCACCTACAGGTCAGCAACAATTAGCTTCTATTTTTCTCATTTGTCTTTCAATTTGAGGACACTTCAAAATCTCTTATTGCACTAACACTGGACAATACGGCACTTGTTCCCAGCATTAGCGGCCAATGGTTAGCAGCTAGTCATTAAGCGAGTGCCACGTCTGAATATTTCTCGAGAAGAAAATACAGTTAGCTGCAACGCACAGTTGAAAAAAAAAAACTTGTTTATCTTGAGACTCAAACCAAACATGTTCCCTCCTCCCCCCCCCCCCCCCCCAGCAAAGGAGAAGGTCACTTCAAGTCAGATAACATCTCCACCATCTCCATCCTGAGCGATGTCCTCTCCAAAGAAGCCACCAAACGCAAAATCAACTTGAACATTTCCTACGGTGGGCTGCTGCGAGAGAATTCTTCTTCTGCAGTCGGGTCCTGGTATGGTTAAAAGATTGGAACCGCTGGTTTACCTCCGCAGATATCAACGACGATTCTGTGAGCCACACGCTCAAGATGATTCACCCTAAACTGGAGTACCAGCTGGTGTTGGCAAGAAAAGTTCAGCTCATCGATGCACTGAAAGTATGTCCAAGCAAAATCCATGGTTGGAACACAAACCTGTTTTTCGCAAGTGTATTTCTTCTAGGAAAAAATTATGTCCTGAACGTTGACTCTCCTAAGTTTGCCCACTTGAGTCCCAATATTGGAGATAAATGATGCTAAATTGTATTTCCCCCTCCCCTGGTTTGATGGTTCAGGAGCTGCAGCTTCACGAGGGCAACGCCGACTTCCTGATCTCAGAATATCGCAGCATCCTGGACCAGTCGGACAATCTGCTGGAGGAGTACAAGAGGCAGCCGGCGCACCTAGAAAGGCTTTACGGTGATACTTTTGCATTCTTAGTCAACATTATTGTTACTCTTTATTCTTGTGCACTGATGTTTTTTCTTTCTCCCTGTAGGCATGATCACGGACCTCTTCATTGATAAGTTCAAGTTCAAAGGACAGAATGTGAAAGCAAAAGTGTCGTCGCTCTTGGAGATCCTGGATAGTTACCATTTAAATTCATTGTTAGACTTTTTTAACGAGGCTTAGTCGTGCAGTCAACGTGGGAATTTTTAGGGGCATTTTTGTCTATATATAGAAACAGTTCTAATTTATATTTTTATATCCTTGCCAACTTTCCCAATTTAGGAAAGCAAGGGAATCAAACTTTCCCTTGCCCCCACTAGCGGGTGTCGAAAATACATCAATTGAAATAAGACTTGCACCTAACCCTAACCATCAGGGCATGCAAAAAGAAAATTCAAAAACAAAGAAGAGGATGAAGAAACTAACCTGGAGATAGATGAGTGCTTAATATCACATGAAAGTTCTGCTCTCCCATGTTTTCTGCACATTAAAATTAAATGGCAAATAAGTAGAGAGACAAACAGTTGTTTTGTCCCTTCTGTTTATTTCCACAAACAGATGCCATGTTCAGTTATTAGCCATGCTGCAAGATGACATTCCATTTATTCTAAATTTGAAGCACACATTTTGAGGTGCATAAAGACACCTGCCCAGCCCACACAATCAGTAAGACTTCATCTACAACATGGCTAAGACCAAAGATTGTAAACCTCCTCAAGGCTGGAAAGAGCTATGGGGCAGTTGCCAAGCAGCTGTTGGAGCATTTATTAGATAATGGAAGAAGCTAAACATGACGCAAATCTCTCTCGGGCCACATGCAAGAGCTCACCTCGTGGAGTATCAAGGTGTAAGGTGAAGAAGCAGCCCGGGACTATACGGGAGGAGCTAGTCAATGACTGGCAGAGCGTTGGCAGCACTGTTCACTCAATGACATGAATAATTAACTCGGTTTGAGGCTTATTTTTTTACAATTTGGTGCTTTTGATCGGACATCGGGACTGGATTACGGCAAATATAAAAAAGCCTATAAAAGTGGCATACAAAACATACAGTATCTTTCAGAACACAATCTTGAGTAGAAACTATGCTGTACAAACTCATCTAGTAATTTGGGCTAATGATAAAACATTTTTATAAGTATATTTATCCAGATCCATTTACTTTCATCCAAAGACAGTGATGATACCCATGTCTCGTCCACTCCATGATGTCAAAACAGTTTATTATTTTTTCATGATAGCTATGCGTGATTATTGTCACTGTCCAATGAAAGTCATGACTCCAAAATGTCTAAGATAAGTGTCCAAATCAGTCCCCTCTACTGCAGCGGTTGTTTGAGCTCAAACAGTCCTGTTCCTGCTTTGACGACCTTCCCCACCACCAGGCAGGCTGATGGCGATACTAGTTGATCACTTGTGCCTGGGGGTGGGAAAAAAACAAAACACATTTAGCATGTTGCTGTTCTTTCTTGGTAATGTGCATCGTTACGCAAATTGTGAACATGTACGGCTGGCGGAGAATTTTGCCAGGACATCTTGAGCAATAATCGGACATTTTAGTAACTGCAGACGTGTCACACGGTGTTTAATTCCGGCACTGGAACACCTCCCGACCACAGCTGAATTGTGTCAAGAGTATATTTGGAATTATACAATGTAAATTTTTGCAAAAGTCAAGGCACCCTAACTATGTAATGAGCATGCACCGCATGTCCTCTCACCCAGCATGGTAGCCTGTTTGAGGAATTTGTAGCTGGTCTCAAAAGTCATCTGCTGCAGTGGGGAGGGGTTGGACGTGAAGGCATGTCGGCTCAGTGGTTTATAGACCCCCTCAAAACACATGTAGTCTGCCACGAGTGACAAATGTCTGGAGTCCACCTCGATACCTGGAGGAAGATGGAAATAATAGTGGGCTGAGTGGTTGAGAACTTCAAGGGGGGGGGGGGGGGTCTTCCAGTGAGTTCATATGCATACCATAAACTGCAAAGACATCTTTGATTTCTTTCTCGATGACTTTGAAAGCTACTTCGATCCCGTAGGTTTGTGCCATGGCGTGGACCTCGTTGGAATAGAGCCTGTTGACATCCAGGATCTGGAAGACGATACAGTCACAAAGCTTGGCAATTAGATCTTAGCAATTTGAATTCCTCTTCACAAGGACGACTGCAGAAAAGAATTGTCTGGTTTTCTCAAAGCTTGAAAAAAAAAGAAAAAAAAAAAAAGCACACTGTCAACATACATCGCTGTGCTCAAAGATTTTGTGCATGTTGATGCCCTCAGTGTTAAGAACCGTCAGTTTTTCTCCAGTCTTGGTTGTGGTCTCATTCAGCAAGCATCGGGTCAGGCCCTTGGTTTCCACGATGATGGCGGTTTGGGCTAGTTTTGACACAACGGAGGTCATGTCAAGGTACACTTTGCTCATTGGGAAAGCCAATTCCAACTGTCAACAAAAAGGTGATATGGAACATTGTAAGCTCTAATGACATGAATTGATGGGTTCAATTAATATTACTGCAACTTTGATGTACTCATATTTGAAAATAGGCCTCCAATTATGAATGGAAGAGCCTCCGAAATCAGTTTAGAAAGACAATGTAATAGACTATCTTCACTTGATTAAAAACTTACTTCACACCACAGTTCGTGCTCGAGGTCATAGCAGTAGCCCTCTATTGCTCGGTTGGAATTCAGGACAAAGTTCACCCTCATCTGATGGGCAGACTCTTCTACTCCTCTACTTGTTGCTTTTCCTTCCCCACTTTTCGCTCGGGTCTTTTTCGCGTGTGTCGACTCCATTTTGGATTGTTTGGCGCCGCTCTCCGCTTCCTCTTGCGCTTCCTTTGGCGTTTCCTCTTCCTCCTCTTCCTCCTCCACATCATCCTTATCCTCATTTTCCTCCGCGCTGTCATAATCGACCTAAAGAGGAAGAGAGTAGAGCTGATTGCAGGTTCAGTGCAGGTTTTTAAAAAGAATAGACATCATAGAGGGCTTTCAAAAATTTAAATTTCACCTCAGAAATCTTTTCAAATACTCTAATAGACAGTACGTGTGCATTCATCCTCTTACTTCCTCTTCTTGCTTGTCTCTCCTCTTGGCATCGGATGCGTCGGCATCACCTTCATTCGCTTGGTCATCGACTATTTCTCTCTCCGCCACGTCCTCCCCATCATCCCCCTGACAACAGAAATATGGTAAGATGGAGAACAGATAACCGCAAGAAGAAAAAAAAAAAAAAAAAGGAGGAAAAATATGAGCAATATTTCTGTCAATCTGTACCTCTGGTGGCTCAGCCAATTCATCACCACCACCAATGTCTTTGTCTCTGAGGGTGGCCTTCGTGGTCCCCACAGCGATGGAGGCCAGCTTGGCAGCACGTTTGTCGATGGCTTGAAGCAACAGGTGAAAAAAACTGAGGAAATTGTCAGTAACAACAGAGTTAGTTGGTTTGAATCAGCAATGGGAGGACGTTAATGCTTCACCTAGTTTCCATGTAGTGGAGGATCTTGTGGGGTGAGAGCTGTTTGTCTTCAGCGTAATGCTCAGGATGAAGAAAGTGGAAAGCGATTTTATAAGTCTGCATCCTCGACCGAGGGAGGCTCTCCATACGGACTGTCTCGACCACATCGATTTTCTGCAGTACCTGCTCTCACGCGCAGCCGACAAAAGAAATGAGAACAAAGTTAGGACAGGAGAAGCCAGGAACATGATCGATGAGTGAAAAGTAAAAAGAAGCATTTCAGCTCTCCAACCATCAAACAAGATCATCCATTCCTACCTCGGCCAAGCAGACCCTTGTAAGTTCTTTGCGGAGTTTCTGAGCTCTCTTTAAGGCCTTCTTGCTGTTCAACACTGGAACACTCATCATAGGAGTCTTGATGTTGGAGCTGGCCATCATCAGGATCTCTCTCAGTCTGTCACACACAGCACACAAAAACAACCATTACCAAACATTTCCTCAAGTGCAGACATGGACTGCAATTCCAAGTCGTAACATTTGATATTACCGAGGTATTCCCAGTGTGACGTTCATCTCTCCTCTGCCAGCAAAGTGGAAGGTGTTGAGGGTCATTTGGGTGGAGGGTTCGCCAATGGACTGAGCTGCCAGCAGACCCACCGCTTCCCCTGGATCACAAAGTGACCGTTGCCACTTGTAATGCAACAGTGGTCGAAGTCTGGAAACAAATAAAATAAGGGCACTGAGACCAAGACGAGAGACATTTGCAAAAGCCTAAAAATGGAATATGAATTAACTTCACAATTAATTGTATCATATAAATATCAAAAGACTGCTCACTATTGATTACCTGTCGGCATCCAAGCCCTGTGGATTCGTCGTGTCTCGATTTTCCAAGTATTGCTCGGTGATGTCGTGAAAGCTTTCAGAAACAGATCCAAAGCTTATATCAGGCCTAAACATGGCCAGACTGGGGTCAGGGCAGCGGGAGGACTTTCTTTTGTATTTTGATTGCCCATCTTCACCTAGAGCACGCCACTGTTCTATCAGCTGGAGAAAGAAAATGGTGCCAATGAAAAGGTGTTAATACAATTACAGTGATCCCTCGTTTATTGCTGATAATTGGTTCCAAGATCCCCCGGCGCGATGGGTGGAAATCTGCGATGTGTAGTCAATATTTTTATGATATCCGCACAAGACTTTCATAATTTTAGTTTTTCAATTTTATTGTATTTTTTTTTAAAGACATTCTTGTATTTTGAAACATTTTAAAGTTAAACGGACTTTTAGAAACATTCTTTCGGGATTCAATAAACCTCACAAAGTCACAAAAAAACGACAGTAAACGAGTCACGGCTTCGTTCTGCTCTCGCCGTGCTGGCCGACGTTGGTCCGTGGGGTGAACATAGCCGCAAGCCCGAGGCCAATAGATGAAGCGCAAAGTGGCGAGGGATCACTGTACATTTACGGCCTTAACATGGACAGGACACACAAACACACACAAACACACACACACACACACACACACACACACACACGAGGGAGTGCCAGAAATACTTTTAGAACAGCCGCATCCCTCCCGCACACATTTAGTTTGGCATCTTGTTCGGTCTCCTTCAGTTTAGCCATCTTCTTTTGGGAAAACATTAGAAATGCTCCTATAACAAATGACAAGAAAATTAGATGACTGTGGTGATGACTAAGCACAACAAGTAAGATTTGAAATGTGGCATAAATGATGTACCTTTGCGAGGACAAGCCAACCCTCTTTTTGATTTCCAGCGTTGTATGGCTGAAAAATGTTGATTGGCACCTTGAGGGTCCACTCGTGCTAACACCTTGTCCAAGCCCTGAGACTTTCTTATTACCTACAGTGACAACAAAATGGTTATTGTGTTTAAATTATACAAGAGTTTCAAAGTCATGGCTTAATCTGAATGACGTTATTCAGCATAGTAAAAAGATTATCAGAAAAGTCAACCCCCAAATTTTCCCCACAATAATACGTTGTATGTATCTAGCTCGCTTTATACTTAGCAAATGGGAAGCTAATTTACATCATGTACAAACACATCAAGCATTCACATTTGGGACTTATGCAAAAGCTTTCAAACATTAGAAACCCCTCAAAAACTGGCATGAGCATTTATTTTTAGCTACAAAGACTGTGTGTAGTATAATTTATCCCCAACGGCCATATCAGAATACCGTGGGGCCAATCTACTACACTTTCACTGTGGCAGCCATTTTGGCCAGTGACACACACTGAGGAGGATGCACTGAATTTGACAAGGCTGCCATTTTTTTTTTTTTTTAATGCTCACCCAGTTCTCGCAGAAACTTATTCTTAGACTATGGGACACTTGCAACAACATTTCACAAGGTTTACCTCAAAGTTGTCCTCAATGAAGGGAAACTGCCTCGACTGCAGGAACTTTGTTTTAGGGATATCAAGCCCATCTTCACCGTACAAGAACTGGACTACAGATCCATCACTGTCCCTCACTGTCAGATCATACTGTACCACCAAACCCTCCAGATGCTTTATAATACACCTACGGAAGAAAAAAAGGAAGATGAGATCAAATAAGAAGTGGGTGGAATATTTTTCCGCCATTTCTGCCACTCAATGATTGGTTTACCTCTGCAAGTATCCTGATCTAGATGTTTTTACAGCAGTATCCACCAGTCCTTCTCTGCCTGCCATGCAATGGAAGAAAAATTCCTGATGGTAGAAAAGTTAACAATATAATTAAGCTTTGACCAATCTTTTGTAAAAAAAAAAAATAGGAGCTTGAAGACAAACCTGTGGTTTAATGCCTGTGAGGAACCTCCCAGAAACAAAACCTCCAGCACCGGGTGCTGGGTCATATGGTTGGAAACAAGGTAGCGATTTCCCAGAGGGCATCAGTGGAGGCCTACGACCCTCTAATTCAATCTGACCTAGTAGACACGAGATCTGAAACATGCACACAAAGAATGAAGCTTGCAGAGTCAACCAAAGTGAGATGAATATTAAGACAGTGGAAGTCTATCAATGAGAATTTCACCGAAAGGCGCAGAGTGGGGAAATTTACCTGCATGGTGTTGACGGTGGAACCCTTGGCACCTGACTGGACCATCAGTTGGAGGTTGTTGTCTGGGAAAGAGGTGTGAAGGCCAATTGGCATACACACCTACAAAAGAGACAAGATAGACTCAATGGAATTATGGAACCCTGACCCTGAAGATGGCATTTGCAACGTCACAAGTCATTTTAGTGGAAAATATCCTTTCTTATTTGCTGTACCATGGGTTCATGATTGTGTACATGCTAAATGCATGTTGCTCTTCTGTGTAAAACCTTTGCTGTTATCTTGTGGCATGAATACAAAATCAGAAGAAACATTCAGGTCAATTATCTGCAGTTTTTTGTTCTTTACAGCAGTTTGACAACAAAGTTTGGGTTCATCACTGTTCTCCAAAGCCGCTGATCACTATAGTACTATACACACTATCGGCTCTGCTCATTACCAGCAGGTTTCCAACTGCAGCATTTACTCTGCGTGTGTGTAGCACGTATTTATCCCCACAGGCCATGGTTGGAGCACAATAGGGCCAACGAGCTACACTTTCAATGTAGCAGCCATTTTGGCCAGTAGCACTCACAGAGGAGGGTGCTACTGAATTTGACACAGCTGCAATAGTTGTTGCATACCCGTAAGCGTGGCCACGCTAACAAAGTCAGTGTGACAACACGAACTGTATTACACAGTGATTGCAAACGCAAAACTTGAAACACCACCTTGTTAATGTCATTGTTAACTTGGTTGGCCACTTCTTTGAATTTGTGGTCGGCCAAGCTAAACTCTCGCTGGTCCGGATTGAGATGAGCATCCTGCCAACGGCTCTTAGCCTCTGCTTCATCCACGTCGGGGGGAAGGTTGAATGCTGCCTGGAGGGCCTGGGGAATGGAGAAAAGAAAATATGTTACCACTGTCAAAGTTGAATGCTGCCTGGAAAGCCAGAGGAATGGAGGAAAAAAAAAAAAAAAGAAAATGTTACCAAAGTCAAAATTAAAGCCCCTCTATTTGAAAGTTGTTGTTACCACCCTTGAAAACATATCAGCTTCGGCTACGATAAGGTTCCAGTTGGCAAATTTATTTCTTGTGTGTAGTACGTAATTATGCCCAGAGGCCAGGGTGAAGCACAATGGGGCCCACAAACTACACCTTCACTGTTGCAGCCATTTTGGCCAGTAGCATCCACCGAGGAGGATACACTGAATTTGACAAGGCTGCGTTATTTTACAACGCGCAGTCTCGGTTTGCACTTTGAGGACAGTTGAAAGAGAGAGAGTAGCTGCTTGAACTCACTCTTGTGCCAATTTTCAGTGATGCTTTGATAAGCCTTTTCCTCTTTCTATTGGCACCTGGTTTCACCAGAATGTCCTCAACACCTAATAGAAAAACACATTGGGGGTAAATAAGTATGTTCAAATATAGTGGTATGCCTGTGGGAAGAGGAAACGCAATGTCATTTACCGAGAGTGAATCCTCTATATAACTGCAGGTAAGCAGTAAAGAGTCTGGCCAGACAGCTGAGCAGATTGCCGCTGGTCTCCCCTCCGTAAAGTTCGTAGCAACAATGGACCAGACCGTATGCAGAGGAGCCGTAGTGAGCTTTGTCCAGAACCCCCACTAACAACTCACCGTGACGGATCAGCACCTAAGAAATATAGAACAGTAAGTTGTCAAATCTCATTTAACAACTTGATACCATGTTTACATTGCTGAGATCAACAACAAAAAAAATGTGTATGTGTTTGTGTGTACCTGCGAGTCACACATGGTGTCAGGGTCATATCCAGGAGTCGCTCGCGGGGGAATTTGGATCCATGCTTTGCCGGGGATTTTTGATTTTCCAACCAGATTTAAAGGTACGGCCTTTTTTGGAATAACATTGAGGAGGAGTGTGGACACCACCTATGAAGGGGAGAAAGAAGTAATTGGTTAAATCTGCTTTATACAATGTGGCCACTTCATAGCCATTAAACAAACTCTGAACTACAAGTTTAAGAATATGAGGCCATTTCCTAGCAAATTAACTCAGGAAATAAAATGTACTGTTTCCAGCTACAGTCAGCATTTGCCCCAAAAAATACCACAGGTGAATGTGGAAAAAAAAATCCCCAAGGCAGATGGATTATGCCTGCAGCTTTGACACTCGCCGTAAAATCTAAGACAACCCTTTTTTAAAATCATTTAATTTCAGGATGCTTGTAATCTTGATGAAATCCATAATACAAAGTCAATAATCACGGGTATGACACAACATACCTGCTTTCCTGTCCAGAGTTTCTGTGGCTTGAGTATTGCGGGTTGCAGAAGTTTAACTCGGCCTTGTTTGTCCGTCAGTCCTCTGTACACAAGTTCGGTGTACTGATCTCTGGTGAAGAAACTGCCTCGAATTGTCATGCGTGCACCTGAAACCATGTGATCCTGAATCAGACCAGCCAAAGGTGTCCCATCCTGATGAAACAAAGAACAAACTAGTGAGAAGTATCAAAACCTATTTGGCACCCTTCCCTCTTTTTTTTGACACTTTGAAGCGTCAAGCCAATTTTCACTTCACAATCTAAGGAAAAAAGGGGATCTACATTTTTCCACACAAAGCAATTAAATTAGAGCAAAATTCTTTGCTTTGTTCGTTTTTACTGAGATGTGCTGTATGCATGTTGAATCTACCTTTGGCAAAAGATACTGTTGGTCGGTGCTGACTAACGTGTAGGCCTCAGCTCGGCCGAGCTCAGTCTGCGGGAAGTGAGCATTCATCTCATCTCCATCAAAGTCTGCATTGTAAGCTTTGCAGTTGGCGTAGTGGAGCCTCAGAACCTGTCGTACAGAACGGGCCAACCCATCTTATAAGACAATGAATTTGAATCCTAAGGCGACGAGTGATTGAAACTGTACGGACCTTCTCTCCAGGTAAAATGCGTGCACGGTGAGCCTGTATTGACGGTCGGTGCAAGGTTGGCTGTCGGTTCAACAACAGAACATCTCCGTTCTTAATATGCCGGTTCACCTTGACACAAAACAGATGATTCATTTTAGGGTCAAGTCATATTCATGTGGCGGATTGTCCAACAACAACAAGCGCAACCGTTGCAATTCCTTCGGATTGACTCACTATTTTCATTGGCATCTTGTGTGGACCCGGACAGGGCGTCAAAAGCTGCTTGGCAACCGCTTCTCTTTGTGTAAAGCTGCTCTGTGACAAGAGGGTTCTCCTGCCGTCCTCACTAATCACCATCGTCGCACCGGGATGGACGTTTGGGCCGTTCAGGACGGCCTGGCGAAGCTCCTTCACATTCCAAGGCGTGACAGGCTGCGGGTAGGTTAGTTTTGTGGCAAACACCTGCACAAACAGGACAAATGATAATTGTGGAGAAACTAGGACAACTATTCACTTATGACTCATTTCCACCAAAGATGGATTTGCAAATATCGACTCAAGCATACCATGGGAAGTCCTATCTCATTGGTTCCAATGTACATATCTGGACAGATGACAGATCGAGCTGCAAAATCAACTCTTTTGCCCATCATGTGTTTCCGGAACAATCCCTCCTTTTTCTCCAGAATCTACAAAGGAAAACCAGGACTGTCAATCATCTGGAAGGTGAAAAATGAAACGAGGATGCAGTCACCCCAATCTTGTTCGGGTTATAGGAAAAGATTGCAAAATAAACAAAAGGAATACTGTAAAACAGCTAAATCCCAAAAAAAAACGTATTACTTAGACAATTTTAAATGTTACTATTCCTCAAATTGCAGCTTTGGACATTTATTGTAAGTGCCAGATTTGAGACAGTTTGTATTAAGACTTGCTAGTTAGTTGCCTTTGCAGGATGTACCTGTTTGATTCCTGGGTACTTTTCAGAGGTCACTTTGTCCATGTCACTGTCAAAGACAATGTTGATGTGTGTCTGAAGGCGAATCCACATGTTGTAGAGTTTATCTGTTAATGTCTTTCCAGAAATCTCGGCGAGAAAAGACGTGTCTTTCTCTTCAGTATCCTGAGACTGATCAAATAAGTGAAAGAACATTTTTTTTTTCAAAAGAATTGGATTATTTCAACGCAATGACAAAATCTTACTTACCCCAGCCTTCTGAGTACCTTTCTCAACAGCCATGAGAGAAAGCAGTTTTCTTACGATTGCACTGTCCTTCATCACTTCTTGCATGTTGCATGTCTGACCGTTGGTAAACATCTGGTCACCCAGTCGATTAATTGGACGATACCTCGAAGGAGTAGGAAAGACCCGCATCTTTAAGCAAAACCACGCTCAGCTTGTCATCAAAGGGACTGTGTTGTACCTGCATGGCGGGACCACCATCAACTCCAGGAAGAAGAGATTCGGAGAGAAACCTTCTTCGTTTGACGCAGAGTTGTTCCCAACCCCATAAAACAGACACTTCAGGAAGAAACCTGGAAGGAAATGAGAATAGTTTGGTAAAACAATTCAATCTCACATCTACATTGCCTCAGTCTTGTGGAACAGCAAGACATGGGAGGATGTCAACAATGAATTCAAAATTCGCCCTCACCTTCTTTCTTCCACAGCATGTTGACGTGTTCGATAGCTGTGCTGGCAGTCATGTAGGCTTTGTCTCCAGCCGTCTTGTCCACTACAGAAAGGTCCAATCAAAATATTGGTATCTATGTTCATGTCATCAAATATCTGGGACACTAGTCCCAACTGATTTGGGGCGAGAAGCAGCCATTAAAAAGAAACCAAGTATGGCTTAGAAAGTAGGAGATAGTTTGAAAGCGACCTAAGAATTACAAGAAAATGAGGTGGGAAAAAAAAACTCACCTTCACATTTGAGAATGCTTTTCACGCCAGGGGGCAATGTGACAATCAGCTTGCTGTTGTGCTCACTTCGGACGGTGAAGCGCTTGCTCCTGTTTGCACACAGTTGTCTCTTGTTTTAGTCATTAAGTTACATAAACGACAATTATATTGCGAAAGTAATGCAAAATAAATCCCTACATAGTGACCCATGAAAATAATCATTCTTTTTATTTGGTAGGATAAACATCTCCATTCACCGCTTAACAGAAAGGTCAAACATGATTAAGATAAAAATGATCAAATGGAAATGATGGAACAGTGATGCTATTATTATAGTTGTCCAATACTGAAGCTAGTTATGATAAATCTTTGGTACAGTATTACCTGCAGTGGGGACATTTCCGAGATTTCATGTGATTTTTCCAGAAATCATTTATCAAAGTGGTTTTTCTTCCAACAATGTGTTTTATCTAGGGAAGAAAATGTCATACATCAAAAACAGAAACTGCCAAATTGGTTACAGTGTTGTTATTCATGTGAATATACATTAATCACAATATAGTTTAAATGTTCATGCACCCATCCAAAATAATATCGAAATATATTATGTCGATAGAGTGAACGCGTTTACTGACCTGTTTGATGTTTCCTGAGCTTTCAGTTACGACTGAATCTGTGAACTCTTTCAATGCTGCTCCAATATCGTCACCAGTGGCTTTGCTGTTCTTTTCTATAAACTAGCGTAACCAGAATAACAAAAACACGCTGTCGGTTAGATGTTTACCAGAAATGTACAGTATGTGTAGAATGAATGCTATTGATTGTGATTACAAATATTAAGCTTAAAGCTCACCTGGTTGAGAAATTCCTCTATCTGGTAAACTTGCTGCATGGCTCCATGGTCCAGTAACTTGAGTTGGTTCAACAGCAGGTGGATGGCTGACCTTGGACATGTTAACATTTGGCAAGATAAACAGGAACCACGGATCAACTGGTAGAGTTTCTGAAAATGAGCAAAACCACAGATATAGAATAGAAAGAAGCAGGTCTCAAAACATTTCAGAATCCCGAGTAGCCCTTCGGACGGGCACGCTTCAAGTTTTGGTAGGCCGAAATGAAACCAACTGGCCCATTTTTGGTTTTTAATGTTTTAGTTTTAATGTGTTGTGAGAAGGATACATTTTATTGAGACTTGATGGGAAAATTCCCAGCAGTGACAGTGTTAATCCAGTATAAAGTAAAAGTGCATTTGGCAAGTTGTGTGTGCATGATTCTTACATCGAAAAATAAAGGGTTGTAAACAGGAAGTGGTAGCTCGACGTGTCCCAGGTGTCCTGGACAGTTGTTGAATTCCTGGTTGCAAGTTGAGCATACCTGATGGAACAACACAATCTCAGTCACAATATTTCAAAGGCAATTCTCATTGTTGTTGGTCATACCCACAACATTGTCTGACTTAAACAATAACAGGAAGACATTGCTTCTTTGGTGTAAATAGTGAAAGAGAGCCTCAAACACATTTTACCTCCTTGTTGTCTGCTGGTCCCAGGGCCAAGTCATACAGGCCATTTGGGAGCACATTTCCGATTCCATCAAGCAATCTTGGGTTGGTGATCGTTTTTACACTCAACTTCCTAGATGAGACAAAAAATGACCAATTTACTCACAACAACATATGCCAGGCTGCTAGTGTATTTCATGATTTGGCTAGATCAATTGAATTGCGCAGTTTAAACGTGAAGTTCGAAGGATAAGCGAAAGTTCCATCCTACTAAAAAAAATAAAAATCTATAAAGTAGTGGCAATCAAAGTTTAAAATGGATTAGTGACATATTGTAAGGGAGAAACTTCAAAAACGTCTTGTTTACATCAGGTTTTGAACGTCAACTTTAGCACGAAGCCAAAAGCTAACAAACTCACCGTATCTCTTCGGCAGTGTACATGCCAAACGATATGCCCTCCAATCGCCGCCATGGCACGTCTTTTCTAAACAGCATATTGGATGATTATCCAGATTTTGTCAGTTTACTTAGTTGAAATCATTGCTAGGTTTTCTGACCACATGTAACACAGAGCCGTGCACGATTTTCACCCACGTGCTTTGAGGGCCCACAGGACTTAAAAAAAAAGTAGGTAGGGATGGGGGTGTTACATGTATGATTACAATTTAAGACATGTAATTTAAAAAATCATAAAAAAGTATCAAATGAAGAATAACCCATACTATACTTGAAGCCAAATTCCAAACATGGCGTTATATGCGCGGAAAAAAAAAAACTATCATATTTAAAATCCCCTCGATAAAGCCTCCATGGTTTCTTCCTCCCAGACGCCTTTGCGCGTGAGCAACATGGCGGCGTCCGGTAGACAAGTAGGAAAGTACATGTATAAAAACAATCGAATTTTGATGAGCAAGCTCGAGCTGCTGTTATTTCACAGGTAAGGAAAATTCCACGTTTCTATTCATACAACACCCTTACTCATACAAGCTTCTTGAATTCTCTTTTATTTCTTTCATTTGTGACCAGCATCCATTGCAAGAGGTCATTGCCAATGCAACCCACTGCATCTTGCCAGAATGACGATTTATTCAGCCATAAAATATATTTTTAACCTTCATTAGAATTGTGGAAAATTATCGAATAATTACTAGGCGACCTCTTAAAATGTATACACATTTTTGTTTGTATATTGCATGGATTTAGACAACTAAATGCATTTTCCCCTTTTCTTTTCAAGGAATTTTGTTGGGATCTCAACTGCACGCCAACAAGCTGTAGAGGCCAATAAAGGCAAGTTGAAATAAGATATTTGATCATATTTCCATATAGTTTATATGTCGGTCTTTGCTTATATTTTTAAGTTTATTTGTGTTCCAAGTTTTTAATTGCCCAATTAAACCCACAACACATTTGTGTATTTGGTGTAGCGGACTCTTCAGAGCCAATCACCATCCCCAGAAAGAAAGTATGGTATGTGTTTGTAGATTTATTTAATATGGAAGACATATATCTGTGAAAAGAATTTAAGATGAATATTGTACAGTTTTTTATTTGAAAAAATCACAGTTTTGTGGTGCGTATAGAAATTCAATTAATGATTCCAATTCAGCCTGATGGCGCAGATGTACTTCCACAATTATACAGCTCCAAGCATGAAAAATGGTTAAACCATTCTATATTTCTATTTGTTTATATTAGATTAAGATGATAAAGTGTTTATTAATGGTGGTGTTACTGTATGGTACTTCACTTACAGTACTTTTTCTTGCAACTGTAAAGCCCACTTTTCGTACACCATTTAAAAATAATGACTGGATGTATTTATTTTTTTATTTTTTTTTAAACTGTAAAGGCGCAAAGAGTCAGTATTGGAGGCCTTGGCTATGACCGTGAACAGGGTAAGTTCCCCAATTGTTTCTTTCTGTATCTATTCATTCATATTTGCCCATGTACAACTATGGGCAAATATTATACCACAAATAAGACAGAGTGGTATAAAACATGGCCTGCAATCATTAACAAAAAAATAAATAAATAAAAAAGGAAAATAACGTCTTTGGAAATAAGAGTAACCCCTGCATTCACTACTGTCATGTGTTGCATGCAGTGCACAAATTGTATGAATATCTTCTAAGGGTATGATTCATCACAACAAAGATGATAGTACTTCTATATTTCACGTTTGAAATTTTGATACAAATATTTTTTCCCACTAGGATCCTACAGCATTTCCCTACCAATTCCAGGATGATCCTTACCTTTCACCGAAAACCGCTGGCGAGTTTGTACGAAACTTACACTTTCTTACACAGCCCTTAACTGTTTTTGCTTGTTAAAGCAATTCATCATTTGTCATTGAATACATTTTGTCTTTTCTAATTACGATACGTGTGTCAACTTTAAATGTCTATTTATTCATTGATAATTATCTTTGACAGTTCAAAAAATTATCTCAGGGGACCAATTCAGTATATGAATATTCTCTCCATCTCTCCTTCACTTGCAGAAGCTGTACTCTCTCTCTCAGGAGTCTGGAAGATCTGCAGCTAAATACTTTATCAACAACAATCCAAAGTTCTTCACCAAAGATTTTGCTGAGCCACATATACCCGTAAGAGACACACATATATGGACTCTGTCATAACGTGTGTGTGTGTGTATATGTATATATATTGTATTGTCAGTGAAAATGGAATGAATGTTTTTGCTTGATGTTTATGCAATAGTGTCTGATGCCAGATACAATTTCACTGTGCCTTGAAGAAGTGAGCGAAGAGGCACTGAAGGAAAGGGTGAGCTTGAGAAAAGTCAAGGCTGCGGTCGACATGTATGATCAACTGCTGCAAGCTGGTAAGTGCAATTTGCATACCATGAATCGCACAGGACTGCTTTACGGGGAAAACCAAACCCTTTTCTTTCCCTTATTACCCCCTTCACTCTTTTTTATGATACATAATTCCGTCGATTCATCGAGTAATCAGATCACGTTTATTTGCGCTAAGGCTTATTTAAAAAAAAAAAAACAATTACAGTTAAGCAACCAGTTAGTTTAGTTTATTTGTTTTTATTTAGTGATTAAAAAAAAAAAAAAACAATTGAGCAATGTCACACAAGAGGGATTGATGGTCATTGTTTTCCAAAATAAAACCAAGTGTTTGCAAATGTCTTACTTTGAAACAGAAAAGATAACTCATTCTGCTTTCATGATGGACGAGAGAAATCAGAGAATTCTTACATTTGAAAGTCTGATATCAGAATATTTGGACAATCTTTGATAAAACAATGGCTCTAAAGGATTATTTGATTTTTAAAATACAATGCGATTCATTTGATAGTGGATTTGTTGTCAATTAATTTTGACCTCTAGTGTTCAATGTGCGTTAGTGAGACTAAGTATGCTGTAAGAACCCATAAGAAATGATCGAAGAAAGAAAAGCTATTTTTGCAAATGCATTGGGGATTTCTGTGACATTTTCAAAATAAATAGATTATGTGTACAGTAATATTTGTTAGTGTAACTTTCTTTCCTCAACTCTTGTCTTCCAGGCAAATCTGTGTCCATGGAGACAACCCGCGAACTGTTAGACTTGATTTGTCTCTTTTGTGACAGAGACCCTGTCCAAGAGGATGGGCCACAGACTGAGGACATGGTGAGTCCCTGACATTAGACAAGAAATGGAAGACTTATTATACCTTGCCTAAATGTCTCTAAATTCAAAAAAAAAATGTTGAAAAGAGATTTTAATCAGGAAATATAGTAAAGAACAATTAAAAACATCCAGGTTGAAATATTAGCTCAGGTCGTTCGTTATATGTTTGCTGTTTTAGGAGGAATCAAGGGGTGATGTGAAGAGCCAGAGAGGGAGATTTCGTCGAGCATCTGACTTGCTGACGTTAACCTGGAGAGAAAATAACAATGCAGAAAGAATATTTAACCTGCTGCCAAAGAAAGATACTCGATGTTACTCCGCTCTCATCAGAGGCATGGTGAAGGTAGGTTAAGGACACACACACTTCTTGTACGCACAGCTCTCATTGTCAATTCAATACCTCCCTGGTAGAACATGTGATAGATCTGCAACGGGATTCATATTGTGCATGTGCTTATATTGTTAATTGGTGTCGTTTGTGAGGCTAGACTGTATAAAGGATTCTGCCAATGCTTGTGTGTCTTTAGCATGGCGCCTACGCGAAAGCCTTCAGTATGTACACAGACCTACTCAACAACAGACTGACAGGTAAGTCGCTTAAAGTAACAAAATCAAAGAGAATGGACAAAAAAAAACTACTTCAGGAAGCCAAATTGGTAGAAGAATCTTGATTTGGTTGGAGGTTTCAGTCTAGAGAAAGCTTGTCCCAAAGAGATAAATATTATTAAGAACCTCTTAACACATACGATGCTTACTGGAGTTAAACATCTCCAAAAAGCCGCCAACATTAGGCTCTCTTTTCAGCCGACGTCCACATTTTCAACGCCCTGATCTTGGCTGTTCCAGAAGTCAGAGATAAATACATCGAGAGATGGGACCTCATCACCGTAAGGCTTCGGACAGACAATATTACATCTCATTGTGTCCATCTTCGTTGTCGTGCCACTCTTTCTCATGTTGCTTTTGTTTGCTTGTAGGAAATTCTAAAGCAGATGAGTCAACAGAAAGTCCAGCCCAACTTGCAGACCTTTAACAGTGTTCTCAAAGTCTTGAGACGCTGTGGCTCTTTGGCCAGATCGTTGGCACTGCAGACTCTGAGTGAGATGAGGGCTCTGCGGATAGGTAATTAAAAATACACACTGTGTTTTTACTTAGCCTTTCTCTCGCTTGTAATGTGATGTAATGTGGTTTGTATTTGTTTGTTTGTGTAGCGCCCAGTCTGGCCACCTTTGACCATGTCTTGGCTGTATTTTACAAAGCAGGTAAGCACAAAGATTACATTAAAGTTCTCTCTTAGGATAAATTATGTTACGAGGTTGTTAACTGGTGTTTAGCAGATCAAAAGTGAATTTGTGCTTCAAATGTTCCAAACCAGTTGAAGACCTTTCTCCATCTATCTCTCTTGTGCCCACTTGAAAATGACAATGCGTTGTCGTTTAGCATCATCTGGCCAAGGCAACACCGACATGTTACAGGATGTGATGTCAGAGTTGTCAGGGAAAAGCTTCACCTGCCAGGACCCTGGGGATGGTTAGTAATCCAAAAGTTATCCGACACAACTGATCTAATTTGCATCGTGGTGACTTGATTAATTAAAAAGTCATTTTTTTTCTGTCTTTTTCTCACCAGTTCTATTTTTCGCTAGTGCCATGAGAGTTGTAAGTCACTTCTTTTTTTTTTTGTAACACCTTTCCTACAGCATGAGTTTTTGTCACTTAGAGTTTGTGTGAATTGCAAATCTGTCCGTCAATTCTATTTAAATGACCCTTATAGAATTGCTGCTATTTTTTGTATGTGTTATTTTCCCCACATGTATCATTGCAGTGTATGGATTATAAAGATCTGGAGCTGGGTTATAAAGTCCAAAGTCTGGTGGAGGTGGGGGAAAACTGGAGGCTTCTGGGGGAATCTTTCCAACGGAGTATTTACTAGTAAGAGCATTCAGTAGTAAGCTACTTGTGATACTGGCTCAACATTTGCATGCACTGAAATTGTATTCCTAGCACAGTTGTTTATCCAGGAGCAAAAATAATTTGGTGCCCCCCCCCACCCCCACCTCCTCTTTCTTCTTCAGTGGTCGCTTCTTCAACCTTTTGTGCATGATGGAGCACATTGATGTGGTGCTGAAATGGTATAAAGAGCTCATTCCATCGGTGAGTGCATCTCGATATCTGTTGGCCTGGAATGTGTTCATCAAGCACTGATAATTTTTGCCCTTTCTGTTTTTATCATTCTAGTTGTATTACCCAAACACACAGGGACTGAGAGAACTCCTGCAGGCTCTGGACACAGACAGTCGCTTGGACATGCTGCCTACTATATGGAAAGGTTGCTAAAAGATGATATCAATTACATCATGTCGTTCACTTAATTTGTCTGGCCTGGCACATCGATTACAAACAGAAACTTTGATTTGTGGATTATGATTTCAACCAACTGTATGTGACCAGATTGGATGTTCTGTCTAGATATCCGGTCTATGGGTCAAGATAAACTAGAATTGATTGAAGAGCTGCTCACCTTGATGGCCAGAGAGAAACACAGTCCTGAGGTTAGTCAAGATCATATTCATGAAGAATTTTTTTCTTATTAAACATGAAAACTATTCAAATTTGTAAATCATCTCAATTTTGCGCAATGTGCTGAAGGTGCAAGAATCATTTGCTGTATGTGCGCTGGATATAAAAAGCGCATTTGATGGCAGCAGAAGTAGGGTCACTCTGGAGTGGAGCAACACTGCCCTCTCACATGTTACTTCCCTGCTGCTGCGGGCCAACAAGATCCAAGAGGCTTGGTGAGAGACCCGTATTTATATTTATTTGATGTATTATACGAGTAATAATTC
The DNA here is from genome assembly GCF_054491065.1 of Syngnathus leptorhynchus. NCBI lineage: Eukaryota > Metazoa > Chordata > Actinopteri > Syngnathiformes > Syngnathidae > Syngnathus > Syngnathus leptorhynchus. Next base: position 8,554,807 of record NC_141196.1, read on the forward strand.
CTTTTTAAACACGTCCAACTTTTCTGTTCTCTGCAGGAAGATGCTACAGCTTTTCAAAGAAAAGAACAGAATTCCATCGTAAGTGACTTAGTGGCAAATAAAAACCTCTTGCATTCAACTGCATTTCTTCATTGTGGCCAGAGAACAAAATAAAGATTTTGATTTCTTCTATGTAATCCCTCAGCGATAAACTGCTGGAGGACTTCCTGTCCGTGTGCCAGAGTGAGGGCTCTGCCCAAAGAGCCGTGGAGCTCGTTCAGCTGTCGGCCGCCTTCTGTCTACAGGTGACACCGAAACTGGCCAAGCTGGTGCTAGCTGAGTTTGATCTGAGCGAGGACCAAAGGTGAGGAAGGGTGCCAAGCAGCATCTGAACACATTGTAGGAGTTTCTTTTTGAAAATGTTGTTGTTTTTTTTTCTTTTTCACATCCAGAGATGTAGTGTCTGAGCTGGAGAATGTTGCAGAGCCCACAGACTGAAGAAAGGAGTGAGTCAGCGTACATAATGAAAAACTGACTATTTCTGTCAAATATCCTTTGAAGGTTTTAAACAAGAGTGTACCATTTGTGTATCTATGTCAAAAAAAAATATGGGGCATATGTAGACGGTCCGTGCTTGTATAAATTGTGTTGTTTTATGTCCACTAGAGGGCGCTGTTTCTTCACAAATGATTACTTTATGGTGTTGATGCTGTAAAGTAAAAATGAAATAAATTTAATTGCATGAGCTATGATGTCTCTACGCTATACATTTGCTATTTGATGATGATGCACAACAGCATTTAAGCACGCCGAATTTTCTCTTGACGATAAGACCAACTTCCTGAAATTTGAGATTAGCTATTTCCTGCAGAATGTCGGAATACATGTTGGTGTGTTTGTTTGTTTGTTACTGACGCCTTGAAATCAAGTAGTGAAGTGACGAACTAGGGTAATTCCAGAGCCGGATGACCTTTTTTTTTTTTTTTTTAAACCTCCCCACTCAATGAACAACATACGTACACACTGTATGAAAAAAAATATATATATATTGGTGTCTAAATTCTGAAATCCTTATATTCTTATAAACTTCATGCACTAAGTGCACGAGGACATAACGTGTCCATTTGTCCATCAGCGCCCTAAAGTATCAGCAGTTCGGTTTGGGGCGTGTGTTGGTGGTTTCTCCCAGGTGCGTGCATCTCAAAGCGGAGCGCTTCATTTCCTCCACCAATCACAAGCCGAGCTGACAGCACAACCAAATAAGGGCATGCAGTAAACCAAGAGGGAACTGGCACTTTTTAGATGGGTGTGGTGTCAAATGACACATTTTTGGCACATACAGGCAGTGAAGTAAGACAGGAACAGGAACTCATATGACTGTGTTTGCAAGCTTGCAAAAGTGGCTCGTTTGACCAGCATGTATTTGTTCTCTTCTGTCTTGTGCACCATGACTGCAGTGTCCAGCATTTGGAGGAGCATACAAACACAGGATGTGATCGCACATCCTCTTGCGCTTTTAATACCTCTCCCACGTGTTGATAAACTCTCCGTGTCGGCGGCATTGAAGTGTAAATAAAAGGGAACGAGATTTGCTATTAAGCCTACCAGTCACTTCCCGAAATTGGAGAAGGACAAAGGGGAGTTTGAGGAAACACAAAAAGAGAGAGGGCCGTGAGAAAATTTGATACTAGGTGGATTTTTTTGCATGGAATAGAAAAAAACTAATGTGATCAATGGAAAGAAGGAGAGATGTGAATTTCCAATCACTGGCCCAGCACAAAATTCAAATTTAGGACATTCTGGTATGTCAAAGGAGACCTAATGTGTGTTTGTTTTCTTGCATCCAAAATTAGTAAATGTGCTTAAAAAAAGGAAATTGGCATTATTGGCATTATGGCTCTGCTTCCTGTTTAATATGCAATGCACCATTTCTTGAAGTAATTTGGCTTTGCACGGTTTCTTGCCAGTAACCATTCTTCTTCTTTGGTGGAGAATCATAGTGTTGGGCTGGGTTAGGCAACCTAAGTTATATCTGTAAATAAGAGAATTAGCACGCCATGCAACAAAAAAATGTAACAACTGGCACCAAGCAACTCTGCCACCTTAAGAAAAATCCTATCAGTAAAGTTAATGTAATGGGAACAAGTGTTGCTCTGGAGCGTAACGTTTGCACTCTGGAGAAAGGTCATGTGAAAGCAGATTTACAGGCACATCAGTGTAAGAGGACGGGTGGATGAAATGAAACAGCCTTTGTCCTTGAATGCCATCCATTTTTTTTTTTCCGATAGTGCGTTGCTTCATCAAGGTCTTGGGTGAACCTATTAGCCAAATTACCCAAACCATATCTAACATACTGGCATCATGTCAATAAAATACAAGAGGACTTGCTAAAAATGTTTTTCTTTTTGTAGATTTTCAGTCATTCACAAAATCTACAAAATTTGAAGTGAGACAACTGAGCTTTTTGTTGAATTTGTGTTTTTTTATGACTGTGACAATAATTGCTATTAGGTTAAGGACATGCTAATAACTGCAGTAGTGCTGCTTGAATGATCGAACACATATCGTAATACTTTGATTTTATTTTCATCAGACAGAACTATGCCACAATTAAAAACATTTTTTATTAGTAATGCTAAAATAATAGCACCTAAATAGAATTTGAATGCTATCATAGACAGATATAGAGTTTGAACTATGAAAGGCACTTCCATCCATCCATTTTCTGAACCGCTTAGTCCCCACGGGGGTCGCGGGCGTGCCGGAGCCTATCCCAGCCGTCATCGGGCAGTAGGCGGGGGACACCCTGAACTGGTTGCCAACCAATCGCAGGGCACACAGAGACGAACAACCATTCGCACTCGCACTCACACCTAGGGACAATTTGGAGTGCTCAATCGGCCTATCAAGCATGTTTTTGGGATGTGGGAGGAAACCGGAATGCCCGGAGAAAACCCACGCGGACACGGGGAGACCATGCAAACTCCACACAGGGAGGGCCGGAGGTGGAATTGAACCCACACCCTCCTAACTGTGAGGCGGACGTGCTACCCAGCCGCCTGAAAGGTACTTAATGAATGTTTTTCGTTGATTTACTAGAGTGCTAACTTTCTGACCACTGAGATATTTTAAAAACGACATAAGTGCAGTGAACATGTTTGTGCAAGAAACAACTTTTCAACTATAGACTGAAAGTCGCCAACGGACTCAAATAAAGTTGAGAAAATAAGGCCTTCTCAAAAATGTTTTGTGGGATTCGGCTACACTAGAGGAATTTTCTCCAACAAGATTCAGCACATCACTGGGAGGTGGGGTGGGGAGGGATAGACTCGAGAAAAGGGGAAGGCTCACTTGCAAAGGTATGAGTGGAGTAGGTAGGGATGTGGAATTCATGCATGTAGAGACTGGTAGAAGCAGCAGTGAAACCTTTGGAGACCAAAGCAGATTTTCCCCAATGTAACATTGTAAGAATGGGACTGTGTGTCATTTGCGAATTTGCTGTAGTCATACTTGAGCTATGATGCACTCAGCATTCTTGCACAAGAAGCCACATTTTATTTCATACTTGACTGAGGCTCTTCTTTCCTGTAAAAAGCCAGATTGGCTAATTCTGACAAACCGTGTTCAATAAAATAGTTTATTTACAAAAAGACATGCAATATTGGGAGTTTTAAAAAAAAAATTCAAGATTTTATTTCCTGATGGACTCCGTTTCTTCCCACCACTGCAAATGAATTATATTGCTTCATGAAAATGATGCTTTTCTTGGGAGGTCACTCGTCTGACTGCTGCTGATGGGAGAAACAAGGAGGAGGGAGGGCGAGGTTCGATTTTAAAGAAAGGATAGCACGAATGGGCGGAGCTACTTTCTTGCCGCCGGGCGGTGTCGGCTGAAGAAAAGCGGTCGCTTCCCCAAGCCGACAAAGCAAGGACTTCCTTCTCTCCCAGGGGGATTTCATTTTTACTCAGTCACTTGGCGGACTTAAGGTAAGAGGTGAATTTTTCTCTTCCACTCATCCATGCCTTCCATATGAAGTCGCACCTGTCATATTGCACTCCAGTCTAGACAGATGCAAAAGCAGTGCAGTAGTATCATTATACTGTACATTATTTGCTTGATATTTAATTCATCCATTTTATACATGTCGTCTTTTTGGCATTATTCTACGTGTTGTCATTTTAATAGTCGTATGGTGTAAATTAGAAGAAATAAATCACAAGAGTTGAACCTGTAGTAGTCTAGGGTAGAGTGTAATGTAAGGGTATTTTTCAATACCTTAACAAACTGCCTCGTCATTGTCAACGTGTGTGACTGTGAGAATGTGGATGAAATTGAAGTTAGCGTTCACGCCTTGTGTAATGGACAAGTTGAGAATGTGATACCTGAGATGATTGTGGTTCTTGTGCCAAAATGACTTTATGACGTTTCAGTCATTGAGGGAGAGCGGGGTCAACCTGACTAAAAATATTAAAGTGATTTTATTTTATGACATTTTTATACTTTAGACATACAATATACCGTATTTCAGAAGAAAAAATAATAATTAGAATTCATGGGGGGGCGGAAAACGTGTTCCTCCAGAAGCAGTGCCATCTGGTGGCCGTGGGATAGAATATTATGCCAATTTAAACTATTTTACGTTACTCTCTTCAAAAGACACGTCATAATTACATCCCAGCCACAATACCTAAATGTAACCTCTTCTTGCTCTCCTATGGCCTCTGTCAGGTGTCACAATGTCACAGGAAATAAATGCAGAGGAAATGGAGGAGATCAGAGAGGCCTTCCAGAAAGTAGGTGAGTAAAACATTGATGTTGTGTATTTTTTTCACAGTCAGATTAAGTTTTAAGTGAGCAATGGACCAAATACCTACAATGCATGTCTATGGGGAAATGTCAATACCAGGTTTGCACTTTGTTTTTGTTTCACTGTCCTTGCTGAAGAAAATCAGGGATCTCATATATCATCATTTTGTTGTGACACAGTATATGTTATGGAATGTGGATGAAATAGATTGCTGTCCAGGAGAGAATGCAGTATCACAGACAAAGCCCCAATTTAAGATTGAAACCCTGGACCTAAAGAAAACCAAACACATTTTGAAAAATAAAGAGACAGATGTCCCCCCCCCCCCCCCCCCATCCTGGAAGAAATTGTCAAGAACAAAAGTGTGCCAATGTTTTTTCACTCATGCTTTCTCTTCTCACTTTCTACCACATCCAATGCCTATAGATGTGGACAGCAATGGATACATCTGCATCAAGGAACTTGGTAATCTCTTTCGTGAGGTTGGTTTTTCTATACCTGGTTTCCAGCTCCGGGAGATCATCCAAAAACTTGACCGAGACAAAGACGGCCACATCAGCCTTGAAGAATTCACCTCTGTAGGTAACACACACACACTAACCAACTAACTAACTAACTTACTAACGAACTAACTAACTAACTAACTGACTGACTGACTGACTGACTGACTGACTGACTGACTGACTGACTGACTGACTGACTGAATGACAAACTCTCGTCAAAATCTTTTTACATATATGGTAAAGCTGCCTTCCAAACACAGTATTGCAATAATTGTAGTTGAGCAACGCTGCTTTAAAATGGCTCACATAATATAAAGAGAAGAATCAAGTTTAGGTTTTGAAATTGTGTTTTTTTTGTGGACTCCTTCAGCTGTTCAAGGAATTGAAGAACGACCGCATCGCCCAAGGGTTCAAAACTGCTCTCAACAGGAAGGAAGGCATTGTTGCCATTGGGGGCACCAGTGAAATTTCAAGTGAAGGAACACAACATTCAATTTCTGGTAAGAATTGTCTTCTTCTTCATGTTCGTACCAGAATTTCTAAGTAAACATTTAAAATTTACAAACTCGTCATGTCCTCCAGAACAAGAGCGCTATGCCTTTGCAAACTACATCAACTCTACTTTGGAGAAGGATCTCGACTGCCAACACGTGCTGCCCATCGACCCAAACACCGGAGCTCTATTCAAAGCACTGGCTGATGGCATCCTACTTTGGTACATTTCTAATGGACATGTTTATAGGATCAGTAATCACATTAATATTTCATGGCCAAATAGATCTTGATATTCCCTTCACCTAATCTTTTACCTTTTGATGTGTTTGTTGGTGGTTAACTGCCCAACTCAACATGTTGGCACGGATTTTGAATGAAATTTGGTGTGGGGTCTTTGGTTTGACACAAGAAGAAGTCAATTTACTTTGGATTTTTTTTTAATGCTACTAATAAATGAGTGCTTGGATATATTTTCATCTACCCTGCCAGCTATAGTTCCCTATATACATCTATGGATGTTTATTTTATTTATTTTTTTATTTCAATATGTACTAGCTTAGCATTGTTCTATCGACGTAACTCAAACAATATGGTTTATCCTACTGAACCTCTGATTTGTTTGCGTAGCAAACTCATCAACCAATCTGCTCCCGAGACCATTGATGAGCGAACCATCAATACAAAGAAACTCACTGCATTCACGACACAGGTAGGGTGCCTGTTTGTATTCTGTTGTTTAGAATAGCATTAATGCGCCATTTGCATTGTGTCAGTAACCTTCTTGTATCATAAAATTGACAAAGCAGACTGCAAAGCAGGTGTAGCCACGCAATCCATGTACTGATAACGATGACGTAACTAACGTAATCATTTTACATGATTTGTTTCATACATAAATAGCTTAATAGCAGCTAGCTCGTTGACATGTGAATTTTCCACATTTAGGGTTTCAAAATAGGGTTAGGGTTTCCGACTAGGGTTTTAAAGCAAGGTTAGGGTTTCGAACTAGGTTTTAAAACTAGGGTTAGGGTTTCCAACCAGGGTTTCAACCGACTTTTAGGCTTTCTAAGATGAGGGTTTCTCACTAGGCTTTCAAACTAGGGTTAGGGTTTCCGACTAGGGTTTCCAACCAGTCCTGGGATCGCTAATTAGGGTTTCAAACTAGGGCTAACCCTAGGGTTTCCGATTAGGGTTTTAAAACCTGGTTAGGGTTTCGAACTAGGTTTTAAAACTAGGGTTAGGGTTTCCAACGGGGGTTTCACCCTACTTTTAGGGTTTCTAAGATTAGGGTTTCTAACTAGGCTTTAGGGTTAGGGTTTCCGACTAGGGTTTCCAACCAGTCTTGGGATCGCTAATTAGGGTTTCAAACTAGGGTTAGGGTTTCCGATTAGGGTTTTAAAACCTGGTTAGGGTTTCGAACTAGATTTTAAAACTAGGATTAGGGTTTCCAACCAGGGTTTCAACCGACTTTTAGGGTTTCTAAGATTAGGGTTTCTAACTAGGCTTTAGGGTTAAGGTTTCCGACTAGGGTTTCCAACCAGTCTTGGGATCGCTAATTAGGGTTTCAAACTAGGGTTAGGGTTTCGGTTTAGGGTTTTAAAACCTGGTTAGGGTTTCGAACTAGGTTTTAAAACTAGGGTTAGGGTTTCCAACGGGGGTTTCACCCTACTTTTAGGGTTTCTAAGATTAGGGTTTCTAACTAGGCTTTAGGGTTAGGGTTTCCGACTAGGGTTTCCAACCAGTCTTGGGATCGCTAATTAGGGTTTCAAACTAGGGTTAGGGTTTTTGACGAGGGTTTTAAAGCGAGGTTAGGGTTTCAAACTAGGTTTTAAAACTAGGGTTAGGGTTTCCAACCAGGGTTTCAACCGACTTTTAGGGTTTCTAAGATTAGGGTTTCTAACTAGGCTTTAGGGTTAGGGTTTCCGACTAGGGTTTCCAACCAGTCTTGGGATCGCTAATTAGGGTTTCAAACTAGGGTTAGGGTTTCCGATTAGGGTTTTAAAACCTGGTTAGGGTTTCGAACTAGGTTTTAAAACTAGGGTTAGGGTTTCCAACGGGGGTTTCACCCTACTTTTAGGGTTTCTAAGATTAGGGTTTCTAACTAGGCTTTAGGGTTAGGGTTTCCGACTAGGGTTTCCAACCAGTCTTGGGATCGCTAATTAGGGTTTCAAACTAGGGTTAGGGTTTCCGATTAGGGTTTTAAAACCTGGTTAGGGTTTCGAAGTAGGTTTTAAAACTAGGGTTAGGGTATCCAACGGGGGGGGTTTCACCCTACTTTTAGGGTTTCTAAGATTAGGGTTTCTAACTAGGCTTTAGGGTTAGGGTTTCCGACTAGGGTTTCCAACCAGTCTTGGGATCGCTAATTAGGGTTTCAAACTAGGGTTAGGGTTTCCGATTAGGGTTTTAAAACCTGGTTAGGGTTTCGAAGTAGGTTTTAAAACTAGGGTTAGGGTTTCCAACGGGGGTTTCACCCTACTTTTAGGGTTTCTAAGATTAGGGTTTCTAACTAGGCTTTAGGGTTAGGGTTTCCGACTAGGGTTTCCAACCAGTCTTGGGATCGCTAATTAGGGTTTCAAACTAGGGTTAGGGTTTCCGATTAGGGTTTTAAAACCTGGTTAGGGTTTCGAAGTAGGTTTTAAAACTAGGGTTAGGGTTTCCAACGGGGGTTTCACCCTACTTTTAGGGTTTCTAAGATTAGGGTTTCTAACTAGGCTTTAGGGTTAGGGTTTCCGACTAGGGTTTCCAACCAGTCTTGGGATCGCTAATTAGGGTTTCAAACTAGGGTTAGGGTTTCCGATTAGGGTTTTAAAACCTGGTTAGGGTTTCGAACTAGATTTTAAAACTAGGATTAGGGTTTCCAACGGGGGTTTCACCCTACTTTTAGGGTTTCTAAGATTAGGGTTTCTAACTAGGCTTTAGGGTTAGGGTTTCCGACTAGGGTTTCCAACCAGTCTTGGGATCGCTAATTAGGGTTTCAAACTAGGGTTAGGGTTTCCGATTAGGGTTTTAAAACCTGGTTAGGGTTTCGAACTAGGTTTTAAAACTAGGGTTAGGGTTTCCAACGGGGGTTTCACCCTACTTTTAGGGTTTCTAAGATTAGGGTTTCTAACTATGCTTTAGGGTTAGGGTTTCCGACTAGGGTATCCGACCAGGGTTTCCAACCAGTCTTGGGATCGCTAATTAGGGTTTCAAACTAGGGTTAGGGTTTCCGATTAGGGTTTTAAAACCTGGTTAGGGTTTCGAACTAGGTTTTAAAACTAGGGTTAGTGTTTCCAACGGGGGTTTCACCCTACTTTTAGGGTTTCTAAGATTAGGGTTTCTAACTAGGCTTTAGGGTTAGGGTTTCCGACTAGGGTTTCCAACCAGTCTTGGGATCGCTAATTAGGGTTTCAAACTAGGGTTAGGGTTTCCGATTAGGGTTTTAAAACCTGATTAGGGTTTCGAACTAGGTTTTAAAACTAGGGTTAGGGTTTCCGACGGGGGTTTCACCCTACTTTTAGGGTTTCTAAGATTAGGGTTTCTAACTAGGCTTTAGGGTTAGGGTTTCCGACTAGGGTTTCCAACCAGTCTTGGGATCGCTAATTAGGGTTTCAAACTAGGGTTAGGGTTTCCGATTAGGGTTTTAAAACCTGGTAAGGGTTTCGAACTAGGTTTTAAAACTAGGGTTAGGGTTTCCAACGGGGGTTTCACCCTACTTTTAGGGTTTCTAAGATTAGGGTTTCTAACTAGGCTTTAGGGTTAGGGTTTCCGACTAGGGTTTCCAACCAGTCTTGGGATCGCTAATTAGGGTTTCAAACTAGGGTTAGGGTTTCCGATTAGGGTTTTAAAACCTGGTTAGGGTTTCGAACTAGGTTTTAAAACTAGGGTTAGGGTTTCCAACGGGGGTTTCACCCTACTTTTAGGGTTTCTAAGATTAGGGTTTCTAACTAGGCTTTAGGGTTAGGGTTTCCGACTAGGGTTTCCAACCAGTCTTGGGATCGCTAATTAGGGTTTCAAACTAGGGTTAGGGTTTCCGATTAGGGTTTTAAAACCTGGTTAGGGTTTCGAACTAGGTTTTAAAACTAGGGTTAGGGTTTCCGACGGGGGTTTCACCCTACTTTTAGGGTTTGTAAGATTAGGGTTTCTCACTAGGCTTTCAAACTAGGGTTAGGGTTTCCAACCAGTCCTGGGATCGCTAATTAGGGTTTCAAACGAGGGTTAGGGTTTCCGACGAGGGTTTTAAAGCGAGGTTAGGGTTTCAAACTAGGTTTTAAAACTAGGGTTAGGGTTTCCAACCAGGGTTTCAACCGACTTTTAGGGTTTCTAAGATTAGGGTTTCTCACTAGGCTTTCAAACTAGGGTTAGGGTTTCTAACTAGGGATTTCCAACACTAGCGGTCACAAGAAGTACCATGATACATACATGGAATTATGTACTGTGTTCCTAAAAACATCTATGATGATGTGCTGCAAAAGCTTGACACAAATAATAACATTTTCCTTGAGCAATCCAAAATTTATTCTCACTCTCGGGAATTGTTTGCCTTTATTTGTGTTTGTCAAAAACAGGAGAATCTCAATTTGGCTCTGAACTCAGCCTCGGCAATCGGCTGCCAAGTTGTCAACATTGGGGCTCAAGATCTGAAAGAGGGAAAGCCTCATCTGGCCCTCGGGCTCCTCTGGCAAATTATAAAGATCGGACTCTTTGCAGATATCGAGCTGAGCCGTAATGAAGGTACGGACACAATAACGTATTTTTACACAGTAAGATTGGTGATGGATTGGAAACTGTAAAAATCACAAAACTTATAACAGTTTTTTTTTTTATAATAGTGACACTAGTAGATAAAAATGTTAACAGTTGATTTCATTATTGTCCTGCTTCTTATGTGCAGCCATTGCGGCACTGCTGCTAGAGGGAGAGACTTTGGAGGAGTTGATGAAACTCAGCCCAGAGGAGTTGTTGCTACGCTGGGCTAATTTCCACCTGAAGAAAGTTGGCATGACTCTGTCAAACTTTTCAGGGGATATTAAGGTTCGCAAACATAACTGGAATGCAAGATTTTGTACTGCACTTGTTTTGCATGAATTCCGTGATAGCATTCAAGGGAACTCATGGGAGGCACACGAGCCATAGTTTTTAATTTTGACAACCTGAGTCATGCAGTAGAATTTCATGGTCTTTTGGGGGCTTTCAGGGCTTTAATTGAACCTTTTTTTTCTCTTACTGTGTACGTAGGACTCTAAGGCGTATTTCCACCTACTGGAGCAGATCGCGCCAGATGGCAGCAAAGAGGACGTTGAGCGAGTTGAAATTGATATGACTGGACTTTATGTAAGATATCAAAGCAAAACCTATATGTATATATCATTTTTTTCTTGTGGACTACAGTATCAGGTCACTGAAAAACATATCTACAATAATATGACAAATGTTATAAAAGATTCATCTGTATAGGGTTGTAGAGCTCATTGTCTCTAGCTTAACAAGCTCTACGTGTGTCCTCAGGAGAAAGATCTCGCAAAGAGAGCAGAGCTTATGTTGCAGCAAGCCGACCTTCTCGGCTGTCGACAGTTTGTGACAGCTACCGATGTCGTGTCTGGAAACTCCAGGCTTAACATGGCCTTTGTGGCCACGCTGTTCAACAAACACCCGGCTCTGACGAAACCAGAGAACCAAGACTGGAATCTTGAGAGTAAGACTCGTTCAGTTAACATTGCTTCGCAGTCTACTGTCTCAAAGTCAGGCATGTTTAATTTTCCGATGTAAAGAATTTTACATTCCCAAACAGGAAATAAAGGAGCACAAAACTAGGCCCAGACAGATATGGATTCATTTTCTGCCAATTCCAATGTTTGGCAGAATACAATTTTGATCATCTAATAATTGGCCGATTTAATAAAGCTATATCATGAATATAATTAGCTTTTGGTCCCTTAACAATTACAACAGTAGGGATATGAATTGCAGTTTGAACATTTGTCTACTTAGAATGTCTTATATACATCTAACCCTTGGATGTTTGCCTCTCCTCTTCTTCTACCTCCAAGGTGAGACCAGAGAGGAGAGGACATTCAGGAACTGGATGAATTCCCAAGGGGTCACCCCATATGTTAACCACATCTATGGGTCAGTTTCTCCACACATACGTCTCCCTGTTGCTGTATTGATACTCGGACACCTAACATTTGTGTGGATGTGGTTTCATGCAGTGATCTGCAGGATGCCTTAGTTATTCTCCAACTATATGAAAAAAGTAAGGTTCCAGTGGACTGGAACAGAGTCAACAAGCCTCCATTCAAGGCCGGGTCAGGCCATTTGAAAAAGGTCAGTGTGGCGCCTTACACATTGGTTACTGGTTCCCAAAATTTGGGGGAGAAATGCATTTGTGTGTGTATCTCTGTGGCAGATCGAAAACTGTAACTACGCTGTGCAGCTGGGAAAGAAAGGAGCTGGTTTCTCGCTTGTGGGAATCGCAGGACAGGATCTCTATGATGGAAATTCCACTCTCACCCTCGCGCTGGTGTGGCAGCTGATGAGAAGGTGATTCATTGTTCATAACATCCCCCATGAGAGCAGGACTGGATGTACTGGACTCAATAAATCAGATTCCAAACAAGACCACATCTTTTATTGTCTGATAAATATGATTTTCGATCCTAATCTAGGTACACGTTTAATCTGCTCGAAGACCTCGGGGATGGAGATGTGGCTGCAGAGGATTTAATAATCACATGGGTGAACCAAACTTTGTCTGAAGCTGAAAAGACGTCCTCGATCAAAAGCTTCAAGGTAATAACAATATTTGTAAGGGTGAGCCTGGTTTATCAATATGTTCTGAAATTGGTTCTTGGGCTAGTTGAAAAAAAGAAATACATGTTGAATGGGTGATATGAGGATATTTTTAAAGCTCACTTTGTATGTTTTCATTTTTAAATCTCACAGTGTGATGCTCATATTGTAAAATGTTTCTCGGTTTTGCTATCCAGGACAGGTCACTCAATACTAGCATTCCAGTTTTGGATCTAATCGATGCCATCCAACCGGGGAGTGTGAACTTTGAGCTGGTTGTAAAAGAAAATCTCACAGATGAGGACAAACTCAAGAATGCCAAGTAAGACCCACTTGTTCTCTGACTGATCATTTTATAAAATCATACATATTGTACCATTCATTCCTGATACATCTTATGCCAGCGTGGCTGTAATCATGACTTGATTCTGCACCAGGTATGCTATTTCTATGGCAAGAAAGATCGGCGCTAAAGTGTACGCCCTGCCGGAGGACTTGGTAGAGGTCAACCCCAAAATGGTGATGACCATCTTCGCCTGCCTGATGGGAAGAGGGATGAAAAGGGTATAAAGGGATGTTGATATTCACTTTGCTGGTTGGACTGCCGCACTGGTCCTCGGGTAGCCAAATGGGTACATGATGTCAATTTAGCAGCTTGGTGTTTCTTCATATATAAATTTTGAATTTGGGGGGGGGCAACATAGTGGCTGAGTTGTTTTTGGGATCCCGAATCTGCGGTATATCGGCCTACAGCTTTGTCCGATGCATGCTGGGGAATTCTGCGACCTCACTGTGAATAGGGAGAAGCCTGTTAAGAAATCGAAATCCAGAAATCAAAAAGCCTTGTTTTCTTTTTTTACATACATACTGTACTATTTTACATGGGACTCATTTTAAGACTGTCTGTAAGTTGTTATTTTAACCAGCGTATACTGTGTTTTAATAAAACAATGTAAAACAGTCCTTTCATGTTTCACAATATATGATTCATTTACCATAATTTAATGAAAATGCATTTATGGTATTTCGTACGATTATTCTAGTGGTTAATTTGATTTTAACAGCGAAGAACTGTTTCGGAGTGTGAGTGATGTGTATGCTTTTATGATGATGATGGTCATGATTATTATTATCATTAGTGGTGGTATAGATTAGTGGATATTTTATTGAAAAGAAAACTTCAAACTGAAGCATTATTTGTTGCCCATATTGTTAGACAACAATATCCTGCCTACCTGAATATTTAGAGCATGTTAAAAAAAGTCACGCTGAACATTATCTCAGGAAAACGTGGCCCCCGCAGAAATGCATGATACTTCTTCACGAAGTATGTCTTTGCTTAGAGTATAGACATTCCACCTACATTATGTTGCATTTCAAAGAATACAGTATTATTTATTTAGTCATTTAAAAACTGATTTCCATATATTTATCAAACACAAAGAAAAATACTCTGCAGAATCCTATTCGTACAATTTCTATACATTTCGAACCGATCAAATGATGCGAGGATGGTTGTACTACTAAATCCCGGTAGATGGCGACAGCGGCACTTCTATGGTTGCCAGCTGCCAACCAACCAAACAATGAAGTAGCACAACGAACCGCTGATTGGCTCCATCTCATGACGTAACCAACCGCCGAGAAGACAAACGAAGCCATGGAGACGACACCGAGGCCGAGTGAGGACATCGAAAAGAGCGTTCCAATGCGCGAGCGAAGAAGCACCGCTGTCAAGCGGCTAAAATTCCACAGTAGCCCCGTGAGGATTCGTTCATGCGGGGGTGACGAGGTCACGCTATGGAGCTTGAAAGGCTGCGGATCACCCAACACCGGTGTCTTGGCCACATGCTCCACGCCTACCAAAAAGCCTTCGCGATTCTACGAGGACTCACCAGAACGAACCTCCCCGCAAACCACATCTACAAACACTCGGTGCAAAAACGTCAGGAGACGAAGACTTTTGGACACTCCGTTTGATGCAACGGTTTGTATTCGACGATAACCTTCTCTGAGTATTTCAACGATTGTTATTTTTTTCCCCCCTTGCGTGATGCGTCAGTTATTTGACGGTTGAAATTTAAATAGGAGCTTCAAAACTGACCGTTGAAAAATGAAAGATGAAATGTTCACGTTTCCGCCAAATTTGAGAAGTACGAACCGTTGCCAGTGAACCTATTTTCCTCTTTTATGCTCTGCCTACTTTTAGTCTGTGACAGACTGCAGAGAGAGTCAGTGTCGAGCAAAAATTCAAGTCTTCTCGGTCAACAATTTAAAAATAAAAAAGTTGGTTGTTTAAATTATGAAATTGATGAGTGCGCAGGCACTCAAGTGACCTGTATTGATAAATGTCAATTTGTATGTTTGCACAGAGTGTGTTATCCCCAGCAAAGAACTCCAGCATCACCTTTCCCTGCAAGCGATCTCTATTCAAGAATGGGAAACGTTCCACAAGGTCCAGTCCAGAGGTCAGCAGCATCAGACCTCAGGTCAACTCGAATCCTTTCAGTCCCCTCTCACTCCTCATCCAGTCTCCTCCACCGCAGAAGAACCAGTGCAAGAGATCACTCATGTATGTACATTTTTCGGATCATTGGAGATCAGTGCCCTTGTTCACATGCTTTCGCCACTGACTGTAAGATTGTTGTCCAGGTCTTATGGAGAAGACAAGAATACAAGTAAAGGAGACTCTAAGGTAAACATTTTCTCTGAAAGTGATGTATAAGTCACGGGAAACGGTGGTAACCCCCATGTTTGCTACTTTTAGAGGTTAACTGCGCTGAGAAACGATGCGACGTCCCGGTATACCTCAGAGTTCCTCGAGCTGGAGACGATTGGAAGCGGACAATTCGGCGCGGTTTTCAAATGTGTGAAAAGGCTGGATGGCTGCATCTACGCTATCAAGCGATCAAAGAAACCACTTATGGGATCGGTAGATAAGTAAGTGGAGCGTTTTATATGGCAAAAAAATGGATATTGTGAAAAGTCAAGGGTTCCCATACACAGTGAAAACATTCAAATGTCTTTGTTCTTCCCATACAGACATTGCGTCATGCGGGAAGTGTTTGCCCACGCCGTACTGGCCCAGTATCCCAACGTGGTGCGTTACTACTCGTCTTGGGTGGAGGACGACCACTTGCTCATTCAGAACGAGTACTGCGACGGCGGCACGCTAGCTGACGCCATTGAACGCAACTCGAAGCGGCTCGCCTCCATGTCGGAAGCGGACCTCAAAGATCTACTGCTACAAGTCGCGCGGGGCCTGGAGTGCATCCACTCAATGTCGCTGGTGCACATGGACATCAAACCGAGTGAGTTTTAGTGGTTGTGCTACAAATAGATGCAGTGCAAATGAGAAAACTGACCGAGTGTTGTTTTGGATTCCAAGGCAACATCTTCATAGCCAAGAAGCCCGGATGCAGCTGTGATGAGGATGACAAGTCAACCTACAAAATCGGTATGACCTTTTTTTTCTTCTTCTGTTACTCTTACGTCATTGTGCAGGGTGTCATTGGTTTATGTTTCGAGGTTACGAATAAAGGCACAGCATAAAAATACCTCTGTTGTAAATGAAGCCCCCCCGCCCTTCACTTGATTGACATTGGATATCGGAACAAATATGTGCCTGCTTCCAGGTGATCTTGGTCATGTGACCCAGGTTAACAATCCTCAAGTGGAAGAAGGTGACAGCAGATATCTGGCCAATGAAGTTCTACAAGAGGTTTGTCATCTATAGAGGGAAAATGGGGGAGAAAAATTGTACATTTGAGAAATGCACACATTCTAACCTCATCCATTTTTTACTTTTGTAGGACTACAGTAACTTGACAAAGGCCGACATTTTTGCCCTTGCTCTTACTGTTGTTAGCGCCTCAGGGGCCGAGGCTCTGCCCTCCAACGGGTACAAGTGGCACAAAATTCGACAGGGTGATCTTCCCGCCATGCCATGTGTGCTCACGCCAGAGTTTTTCAGTCTTCTCGAGGTGACTGCAAAGTGATTTTATACTGCCATCTCGTGTACATGTTGACAATTACATACATTTGAAAGCACTAACATGGATGAAAAGGATCATTTTTAGACTGTAAATCGTTTCAGAGTCGGTCAAAAAAATCCATCATGAAATTGAAAAACATTTTCATTAATATATCATGTTCCTATTTTGCTTTTCAGATGATGATACACCCTGACCCAACAAGAAGGCCTTCGACCCATGACATAATCAGAAATTCAGTAATCCAGACAACAGATTGTAAAGAAAAATATCAATAAAGCTCTTGTGTAAAGAATGAGTCACATTTTCAGATTCTTACACATTTGCCTCAAGTCACCACCTCATTACCACAAATCCTGTTTTTTTTTTTCTCCAAACCTTTATCTCAATAAACAACAATAATTATGCCCAAACATGTACTAAACTATATCTGTCAAAAAGTAGGATTACAGGAGATGGCATTCAATTTTCAACAAAAAATTATTTTCAAATTAGCCTTGTGAGAATGACAATGTGCTGCTGGAATCATTCTAACATCACTTTTGGTTATTCTAGCAGGAGGCGGGACAGCTTCGGTCACCTGTTTCCCCTTTGAAGACATGGCAAAGAAAATTCAAGAAGTCAGCATGTGAGCTCTACTGTAAGTTTCCCATGAACTATTTTTAACATTTTTCATACATAGAGTACACATACAAACAAATAGGATATACAGTATCTTGAACTTTTATGTGACTATCATCATGTGACATTAAGACATCAAGGCCGCCGATATCTTTGAAGGTTTTGTTTTTGGAAAGGTTTGGCCACGTCCGTGACAAATAAGAGTCAATATTATTTGGCATACATGTGAATGGAACATTCTGTACTTGTTTAGCGTAAGTAAATTCAACAGGTAAATTATGCTTTTGAATGGATTGATGCTGGTTGTCTCACTGGGTTTTAGCCTGGTCTACCAATTGTTGTCAGTCCTGCTGTCCTGGGTTCTGCGTGGACGTGGGCTTAAAAGAAGAGGACGTGGCGCCGGTCCGATGGGTTGTGGTTCATCCAAGTCACGTGACCTAACGCCCAGCTATGACCTCCACAGTCCACGCAGGAACGTCTGCAGGTTTCCCAACACGTTCCACAGCACCTGGATCAGTGCAACTCTACAAGCGGTGCTCCATCTGAAAGTGGTGCAGAAGGATTTTGGACCCAAACGCTGCCGCCTTTTGGCTGAGGTGTCATCCATGACAAAATTGGCTGAGGTATTCTGCAGCGCTCTCCAAGATCCTGGACGGACATTCACTGACAAGGAAATGTTTGGACTTTGCCAGGAGCTTGTTTTGTTATGGCAGAACGATCCGCTGGATCTCGTCCAGCCCTTGTTGTTTTGGTTCCAACAATGTGGTCTTCCGACGGCTATTTCTGTAAAGGCAGTCAGGACGTGCGAACACTGCAAAAAAACAACCTCCAAAATCTTAGACCTGGGCAACCTCTTTGTCTTGCCAGGACCCGCCACAAAAGAAAGCGTATCCTCTCTGTTTCGCCGTGCTATCATTTCTGAGCAAATGTGTGTTACATGCACGCACGTGACAAAGACTGAACACTTCTGGACATTTCCCGACATCCTGACTGTTCAGCTCCCACGAGGAGACGCAGGTGCATACGTCGGTGCTAGCGAAGAGATAGACATACACGTGGAGCCCCACCAGAAGTTGACATACACGCTGACATCCGTCTTGGCTCACAGGGGTCACGGCACGTACGCGGGTCACCTTTGGACCTACCTTCTATTGCCGTACGGCACCGTCAAAGCCGACAACTGCCAAGTGTCACTCATCGAAGGACGACCGCGAGAACTTCACAGTAGCGGTGTCCTCTTTTTCTACGAACGCCTGAGCGGCTAAAACACAAAGCCCACCTCGAAGCTGTAGTAACTTTGTGTACTAGCCTAATTGGCGTTAATTTTGTTGTATACACACTTGATGTCGTTGAAGTGTCCTGTCTTGTTACTTTGTTCGAATTATTATTATTAGGACCTTCAATATGTTGTTGCCTCCATAAAGTATAAAGTGGTGTTTCCTAAAAATTGCTCAGTGATTGAAATGGCTTACGTACAACGCACCTACAAAAAGAATGAGAATGGTTTTGTGTGATATCAGCCATGAAAAATCTGGTCAACAAACACTTTCAAATGACTAAAACTGTAGAAGGTCATCATTTCTTCGCATTTTCTACCCAGGGAACCCCGCCTTCTCCGTTTGCTAAAGTTTTAACTGAAAATATCCAACCATTGCTCATTCGGGCAAAAATTCAGAGACGGCAACAACCGGGTCAAAATTGCTGTGATGTTTCAAACACCGACCCCTGTCCTAAAAACTCTATTAGAGGATTTTAGAAACTTTTGAAATTCTCACGAGGGTTGCAAGGATAGACTGTATCGGTCTGTCGTGGTGAAGGAACTGAGACGAAAGGCAAAGCTCTTAAATTTACAGGATGTTTCTACCTTCATCTATGGTCACGAGCTGTGGGTTGAAATATAATTGATATAAGATCCCTGACCAAGATGAATTCCGTCCACAGGGTGTCTGGGTTCTCCCTATTTACACTTAAGTTACATTAACCTACATCCACTGCTCATACGATCGTAGTGAAGCAACATCTAACCCACACGTCAAAAATAGAATCAACACATTCTTCATTTATCTGTGCATGATTTCATGTCCTTCCTTTTTTTTTTTTATGAAAAAAGAGATAAGCCATCAAAGGAGTTGAAACCAAAGGCTAGGTCTCTGTGTGCTTCGTCCCACATCTCTCTGTAATCAGGAGACAAGACACACTTGTGGTTGTGAGGCCACTTCAAACGATGCTCTTGAATTCAGATGAGTAAAAAGCAACACGTGCACATACACACGATTTGCATTTGAAAGTATTCTTTTGTCAACGCTTGTGTGCCATGTGATCACGTAGGAGATGTTTTCAGTCCTCACAATATTAGTCTTCACAATTGGTACGGCCTGAATCCGCATACATGAAGATTTCTTCATGAGCTGAACATCACGTCAGGAAATTCACCAGGTGTGTTGAACATGTTTGTTTCTTTGACCTTTCTTTAATAATGCGAAACAATTTTATTAGCATGACATTTGGTTTCCATGGTGATGCATGCTACTAAATGACCGTCCTTTGAGTATTATGGTTCTACCAATGGTTTAGTATGTTTACTGACATGAATGTCCTTCAATCTCACAATATTTCATCTTTCTTGTCATAATATGTGTACAGTATGACATCATCGCTTACATACAAGCTGAATGTTAAATAATGAAACAATTGTGTGCAGTATGCCACATCCAGTGCACGATTCTCAAAGGTTGTCTGTGAAAACATGGGAAGAGGAGGAAAGTGACCATGCTGACAGCCCGCTTAGCAGGTACACGCACGCACACACACACACACACACACACACACACACACACACACACACACACACACACACACACACACACACACACACACACACACACACACACACACACACACACACTCCTTTAACCACGTAATATGTTATTCAGGCACATTTGGCATCTTGACAATTATATAAAACTAAGTTTCAAAATGGGAGACAGGAGTATCCAAACAATTTTATATTAGGATACTGAAAGTATTAAATCTTTCATAGTGATTGTTTTCTCCAGATCAGACATTACATATTAATCTTAATCCTTCGACTAATGCTAATGATTGTCGTTTGTTGTTTACTGCTTAGAAGCCCAACTGAAATTGCTTTGTTTGGTTGTTGTGATTATATATTGTCTCTTTGAGGTATTGTTCCAGATTTGACTTGATAGCACCCCATGGATATTTACAGGAAAATTCATCCTCCTTCATTGAAGCCACTGCACCTCGCTAGATTTATCATCGCATTTGTATTTTGTAGAGTGCAGTCCATGTGCGATGACACTTCCTCAGAACTACAAAGAATGGCGGCCATTGACAGGAGAGATGCCAATTCACTGAATTCCCATCAAGGCCGAGGTGCCCTCTCCAGGTATGAGATTGATCGATAAGACAAGAGCAGTTTTGGTGTCGCTGAGTTATTATTTTTTTTTTTTTTAGGATAGTGAACATGGTGATGACTCTCAGAGAATGGGCACAGAAGAGCGTAGCTGAGGAGACACAGCGGCCTGATTCTTTTTTGGAACGTTTCCGAGGCCCCGCCCACTTGGACATACATGCCCCACCCAGCCGATTTAGTCATAGCCACAACGGTTCGGATACAGATGGTGAAATGAGATGCTCAAAAAGAAAGTAAGGAAAAAAAAAAACATTTCAGAGAATGAAATAAACACCAAGTTCCTTCACTCTTTATGACCGTATTCTCAATTTTAGGAGGAAATGTAACAATATAATCCTTTCGCCATCGGATGATGCGTATTACCACTGGCTGATGGTGATTGGTCCTGCTGTTTTTTATAACTGGACCCTGTTAGTTGTCAGGTTGGAAAAAGTTTCAGTTTGTTTTTCCTCAAATTGCTTCAGATCAAATATCTCAGATCTGGTTTTGTAGGGCCTGTTTTGACGAGCTGCAGACGAGAAATATTTTGGTGTGGCTGGTCATGGACTACATCTGCGACGGAGTCTACATCCTGGACATCGCCGTTCGTCTTCACACGGGTACTTAGCATTTGATCGGAAAATTCAAGAAGTAGATTGATGAGCCGTGACAACGTCTGCGTGTGATGACATCACAGACTGTAGAGTAGAACAATGTTAGTAACTTCTAGCTTTTCCATTTATGCATATTTCCCAAGGTTTCCTGGAGCAGGGCCTGATGGTGAAAGATGGCCATCGTTTGAGGGAAACCTATATTCGAACTTTACAATGCAAACTGGACATCTGCTCCATCCTTCCAACCGATCTGTTATATTTGACTTTCGGAGTCAGTCACACGCCCCTTCTCCGATTCAATCGTCTGCTGCGCTTGCCGCGGCTCTTTGAGTTCTTTGAACGTACGGAAACAAGAACAGGCTACCCAAATTCCTTCCGCATCTGTAAACTTGTTGTCTACATCCTGGTGATCATCCACTGGAATGCCTGCGGCTACTACAGTTTCTCCAAAGTCCTGGGACTGGGTTCCGACTCCTGGGTTTACCCCAATGCCTCGGATCCAGAGTATGCCTCCCTGGCCCGAAGTTACATATACTGCCTGTACTGGTCCACTTTGACGCTGACTACCATTGGAGAGACTCCGCCTCCTGTGAGAGATGAGGAGTATCTCTTCCTAATATTTGACTTTCTGGTAGGTCATTCAGTAACTTCTATTCATCTAACGCAGCCGTTGATGTCCCACAGTTGCTAACTGAGCAGTTTTTTGTTGTCGTTCCAGGTCGGCGTTCTGATTTTTGCGTCCATTGTGGGAAATGTTGGAGCCATGATCTCAAATATGAATGCTACGAGAGCAGGCTTTCAGGCTCGTGTGGATTCTCTGAAGCATTACATGCACTTCAGGCATGTCAACAAGGTATTAGAACAGCGTGTCATTCGGTGGTTTGACTACCTCTGGACTAATAAGAAGACCATCGATGAACAGGAAGTTCTGAGGAGCTTACCCAGTAAATTAAGAGCAGAGATTGCAATCAATGTTCACCTGGAAACACTGAAGAAGGTATCGATTTTGTCGTAGAGTGTGAAATGTCGCATTCCAGCTCGTCTTGCAACAAAGAAATATTTGTGATTGTGCATATCTAGGTGCGTATTTTCCAGGACTGCGAGGCAGGTCTTTTGGTGGAGCTGGTGCTCAAACTTCAACCACAGGTTTTCAGTCCAGGAGACTATATCTGCAGAAAGGTCCGTTTGAAATAGAGAACCAGCTTCAACGGAACACACATGAAGATTATGATTAAAATGTTATTGTTGATTCTTTTTCCAAGGGAGATGTGGGCAAGGAGATGTATATCATTAAAGATGGCCGCCTTGCTGTGGTGGGAGAGGATGGAGCTACGCAGTTAGCTGTCCTCACAGCTGGTAGTTGCTTCGGAGAGATCAGCGTCCTGAACATCAGTGGCAGCAAGATGGGAAACCGCCGCACGGCTAATATTCGCAGTCTGGGATACTCGGACCTTTTCTGCCTTTCCAAACAAGACCTGATGGACGCGCTGCAGGAGTTCCCTGACGCCAGGGCTCAACTGGAGCAGAGGGGTCGGGATATCCTGCGGAAGGAGGGGCTCCTGGAAGAAGTTAATGTGTCTGCTGGGGAGGAGCTGGAGGAGAAAGTGGAGAGGTTGGAAACCAGTGTGGATCGACTGCAGGTCAGTTGACACCTTACCAGTTGCAGTCAAATTCTATCAATAGGCGGAAATGGAGTGGTTTGACTTACGAGCGTGGTCACGGAATAAATTCAACTTACAAGTCAAGGCACCACTTTGCCTTTTATAATGCGTGTTGGTTTCTCTCATGGTGTAATTTCCAGACAAGTTTGGCGCGTCTGCAGAGTGAGTTCAACTCCACTCAGCTTCGAATGAAACAGCGTATGACAGCCCTCGAGCACAACATCACCACGGTAACCACAGGCAGCGGTTTTCTGTCAGACACAGATGGCAACGACAGCGCATCTGGTGGCGGCGGGATGCGAAGCCAAATAAATATTCGGCTTTAATTAACGATAATAGAAACTATTATTATTATTATTATTTTATTGTTTTCATACATTGTGATATTTGTAAGCTTCCGTCATTACAACAGAGAGGATTTGAGTATTCGGTGAGTTTAATCGGCCTGCAAATGACCCCATTAACTGCTGTGTTAACAATTTTATAAATCTCAGCAAATATATTGGAATTTTACGAAATATGTCATTGGCCCATCAGGTAACACATGATTTAACGTCTTTGTAGCTTATTTGTCAGGTTAATACTTTTCTATGGTTGTTGGTGTGAATGAGTCAGTTTGCCTTCCAAGCAGTATTCCTCAAGGGTCCATTTTAGTAATGGATCTCAAGACAGTTGAATGAAATGAAGTCCAAATGAATTTTTCTTGTAACCTCGATGGTACCGAGATTACAGTAAAATAAATTTCAAGTTTAATCCTGACAGAATAGTTTCATATGAATTAAATAAATATTTCCGCAATGATTTTCAATATGTACATGAACTGGCAATGTCATTGGTGCAAATGTTAAAGTAAAGATCATAAAACCACATGAAAGTTATTTTTCGGGATATGGAAAGTGCATGCTCTGCAGCTGTGTCAGCCAATGAATATTAACGACCAAAGTTCAACATAACCTTTCTGCAAGACTCCAGGAAGTGACTGTGGGAGTGTCCTGTGAAAAGAGTGAGAACACTGTATTTGTGGGAAAAAAGGTAATTGTCTATTGCTGATTCTTATTTGTGTTTTTTTTTCTTCTTTAAATGGGCAATCGTGACTTTTCATCAATTTATCTCAATCTTCTAAGAGCTACAGTTTAAAAAAAAAAAATACAAAGCTAAACCTCCTTTTTGTAGTGCAATGACCGATCAAGAGTAAAACAGTCTTTTATTGACTCTTTATCGCAGGCTAATTATTTATTTTTCACGTGCGCGTGTGGACTGGACCCTTTCCGTCTCTTTTTATACTCACACTTATGTAGACACGATTAGTATATACACAATGCTTAATGAGTTGTTATCAGACATAATTAATTTATGCCTGAGCAATCCTAATCAACAGCGCAAGAATTTTCCAAGCCCAATTGTTGAAATGTTTCTGTCAGGATTTGGTGATCAAGTGTTGTGGCATATGTTTGCGCTGAGTGTGCTTCTTCACAGATGGCGCTTTGCATTGCCTTGGTAGCAGCCAGTGTGGTACCAGTGTCTGCAGCGGAACCGGTAAAACCTGCTTCAAAATCATCTAAATTTTAATCATGCTCACTAGAGGAGCTCAGAATTCTTTAAGGTGTCTCCAAAACTAAAAGCCCCAAGAGTGGAATCAAATCAGCTTGAATTGTTTGTTGCAGCAGAGCCTCATCGAAGGTCTTTTTTTGGCCACGCATGAGCGGCCCTGGCTCTTTGCTGTCTACGTTTTCATCGTTGGACTTCCCGTTATTCTTTTCATCAGCTGCATGTGGCCTGACATGGTGTTTTGAGCTAGATTTTTTTTCCTCTTTCTCTCAAAATCAGCTCGTTTGAATCGTCTAAACTTTAGACGACTAATTTTATACCTGTTTGAATTTAGAGGTTTGGCCCCCCTGATCAACAATATTACTTTAAAAAGACTGATGACGTACAACCGGATGACCCCAAGAGCTCGGAAAGGAAGCAACCAATCCATGCATAGCACTGGTAATTCTACTTCAAGTAAAGTGGTTCAATCTAAACAATGCATGCAGAATAATATGCTCTTCTTTTGTGTTAGGCAAAACTGACAGAACATTGGCAAGAAGAAAAGACACACGCTGTCAGCAGAGGAACCGAATAAGATTCGACAGCTCCACGACTATGCTGTTCTTGACCCTTGCCAAAATGCAATAAAAGAAGCGAAAATATCAGCAAATAAAAATGTGGAACATATCTTTGGTTCAAATCTACTCAGTTACCCATAACAACAATATTTGTGTGCATCTGTTCCTAATATTTCTTGCATACTTTGAAAGTTTTATCACTGCAGCTAATCAGGCATTTCGTCAATGTCTTGGCCCTGGTGTTGTTATGTTGGGAAGAGCGACAAGAAGAAAAAAAACACTGAATCCAGAGAGGAGGTTTGTTCACTTGTGGTTAATTTCGAACCGACTCAGAAGAGGATGGCTGCGCAATTGCATCTGAATGGCATTCATCTAAGCGTCTTCATAATTTGCTTTCATTCTCTCTGCGTAAGTCTCACCGCATATATTCAATACTTCTTTGTGTCACGTTAAGCTGTAGCTCATTTATTCGTTTATTGACTGCATGGTGAACGTACGTAGTTATGTAGCAGTGACAATGATTTTGGCTGTTCTTGTGCAGGCATCGGACCAATGTGACGAGGAACTGAAGAGGCTGCAAGAACAGGAGAATCATCTGAAAAGACAGCTTCAAAAACAAGACCTCCTCCTACGCAGGCTACGGCTGTTTAACCAAGCTGGCGATGAAGCAAATACCAGAGTCAACCAAACCAAGCACGGAGGTCAAGATGCAAAAAGGTCAGCCACCCTTTTCCTGCAAGTTTTTTTTTTCATTTTATTTTATTTCACAGAGTTGGAAGACTGCTCCCACATCTACAGCGCTGGCTCTAAAGCCAGCGGTTACTACAACATCCGACCGCATGGCTCCAATGCTTCGGTCAGAGTCTTCTGTGACATGAGTGAAGGAGGTGGTTGGACTGTGATGCAAAAAAGGATCAACGGAGCAGAACATTTTAACAGGTGCTTCTGTTGTAGCCTCAGTGATGAAATGAATACAAATCAGACGGAATAGTGAGGGAAGGTCGATATATCTGTCTGTCTGTCTGTCCGTCCGTCTAGATCCTGGCTAGAATACAAGGATGGCTTTGGAAACATGGTTGCAGACCTTGATGAGTTTTGGCTTGGGAATGACAACTTGCATTCTATCACTGCACAAGGTCAGTATGTGTTGATCGTAGCCTTTGAGCATCCATTTTTCGCTCTTGGGGTCCAAGCGCCATACATACATTTGTTATGTTGCATTTTATTTATATCAACGTTCCTTTGCTGAAATGAATTGAAATTCCATCAGCCCATTCTTTGTTGAAGAAAAATAGCACTGTGTTGTAAAGCAAGGCAAGGCAATTTTATTTAGCACAACATCTCATGTGTTTGAATTGTCAAACTAACAATTAACATAGGTGACAATGTAGAAAGGCTGCTCCCGTAAGTGAAATACCAATAATATTTTGTTTGTTCGTCATTCACTTTTCTCTTCACAATCTGAGTTGCTTGAGAACAAGTGCTGCAAATTGTTGTCACGGTAACAAAAGCAGAACTCAGACAGCTGGAGTGAGAGGAGTGGTTCATAAGTAATATTTTTGAGACTTTATTTGTAATTTTAAATTATTTCATTTTCTCAAAAAGAGTTCATTTGAATGAGCTATATTCTTCATCTCTATACGTAGTATGATTTGAAGAAAATGAGCTATTTTTAACTCTTCAAATTGGTCCAATGGAAGTCTTTCTTTTTGTTTTAGGCAACTACACACTGAGAATTCATCTGGAAGACTTTGAGGGTAACCAGCGCCATGCCGACTACAAAAACTTCAATATTGCAGATGAAAAGGTTTTAGTATCATTTAGCACGATTATTCAAATCATACTTTCCCCATCACTTACTGGTTTGCTCTGATTTCAAATAAATTTCCACATCTTCCATTTATCTTTGCAGGATCACTACAAACTCACCTTCGGCGCCTACACGGGCACAGCTGGAGACGCTTTGTCTGGCAACTACCAGGTCGGTGTGTCAGACTGGGCCGCTCACCAGGGCGTCCAGTTCAGCACCTATGATAAGGACAACGACAACTATCAAGGCAGTTGTGCGCGGGAAGATAAAGGAGGCTGGTGGTTCAACAAGTAGGCCAACTTTCAGCTTGCAAGTGAAGCTATCTGAAATGGATCATTTTGGTACCTTGTTGCATCCTGACGCTTTGCCCTTTTCATTTGATTGTGTTTCTCCCCAGGTGCCACTCTGCCCATCTCAATGGCAGGTACTACCCCGATGGGTACTATAGTGGACTGACAGATGATGGTGTGGTTTGGTACACTTGGAGAGGATGGTGGTATTCCCTGAAACACAGCATCATGAAACTACGACCTGATAACTTCAAAATGGACCCTTTGGACGACCCTAATGTTGTTCGTGGTGATCCTTAAGTCCAACTTGGATGGTGCCTTGAAATGTTTTGTGAGTTGAATGCAAAGGCAATTCATCTGTTCCATCGAGGCGGTCGCAACTCCTCGATAAGTTGCAGACGTTATTAGTTGCCTTTTGCAGAGGATAAAGAATATATGCATGAAGCTTCTTTTTCGAGAATTGCTCACTATCTGCTGAATTGCTGCTTTTTATGAAGTGACGAGTCCACATACAGTACTTGGATCTCAAAATTTCAAAAATGCATATTTCTTTGACTTTGTGGCAATTTACATAAAGCAACAAACTAAAAAAAGAATATTTTTATTTTTTTCTTAATGTATCAACTGGGGATGGCTAGAGGTGTGCTACAGGCCCGTCTGTGTAAGCCCAGTTAAGACACTAGCATTTGATTTGATTTTCTAAAATATATTTCTAAATGATTTCCCCACCCTCCTTTGTATTACTCAAGCCCCCGTAGAGGCAAAATCTTGCTTGCTACCAATTCTACTTCATCAGGGCTCCTCTCTTTGACTCAATTCCAAACGGCGTTGAAATGGCAATTCCGGTCAAACCTGACGGGGGCTAGGAAGTGATTTCGCCAACAATATGCATTCATGTCTTAAGTTGACTTTCACAGAAAGATTTGCAACATTCAAATCAGGTGCTAGACTGGTTCTTCAGGGTGGGGGGGCTTTCCAGTGGGGGTGTTTAAGAAGAATGTGACCAATGTTAATGCAAATTTTAGTCAGCTTAAAATTTTGGGTGGGGGGAAGGATTGGAGATGGAAAAATTGTCTTTACAGATAAGATTTGTTTTCCCAGTGTCAGACACAGTCACTGGATTTCAGTTCCCCTTCACCATTGTGTGAATCGTTTTGAGGGCGCCTTCACTTCAGTTGTACCTGATGAGGCAACAAGTGGGCGGATTCCTTATGCACATACCAGCAGCCTTCAAATTGACTCCTCTAAAGAAGCAGTTGCAGTTTATCTCTCCTCTGAAATTGGAAGGATGTCATTGGTCAACAGACCAAATTATTGAAATCATATTTCGGTACGTGAGGAACAATTGGTGACATCACTGTAGCATGGGAAATTAATTCTATTTGCTTATCAGACGAACGGAATAAGTCTTGGGCCAAATCAGGTGAGCAGAAAAAAACTGAATTTTGAACTTACCCATTTAAAAAAAACAAAAACATACATCTCACATGATATTTAGATCACATGAAAGTGAATTGCTGAACACCAAAAAAAGTTCAATATTATGTGTGATAAGTTTTGTTTTTTTAAGGTGGTACCTTTAAAATTTTAAGGTGATAAGTTTCATGTTTTAACGTGATCTTCTTTCTATTTTATTCACTTTTACGTTCAGAAATATTCTGTTGAAAGATTGATGCCCATTACTGTCCAAAGGTTTTCAAATGCTTGGACTTTTTAACAAGACCAAAGGTTTTGAGTGGCAGTTTTCAAATGCTCTTCATTGTTTGAAAATCTCGTTAAGGACACGATATATTTCTGTAAACAGCCAACTCAGCACTACTGCCATTATTGAAACTAAGCTATCATGTGTGCCTTTGCAGTTGAATGGCACGGTGCCACTATCGTCGAGCGTTGATCTGCGTATGCAGCCCGTGCATCTTCCTGCTCGTGCTCTTCCTATTCCTCGGCATCATGGTGTGTTCAAACATGAATAAGGCCACCAGAAGTATTCATTTTGTGGCCTCTGGAAGTTTTAAAAATAAGAACTTGCCAAAACCTTTCTGGAAACTCCACGAAGAGGCTTTTTGGAACCATCTTCAATTGACCCTTGATCGCCAATTCAATCCCATTCTGAATCCCCAAAATGCCAACATGAGGTTTAGGAGTCACGCCTTTTATGTTTCCCTTATGAATCGAAGCTTCTCGGAGGTGACTGACTCGGATCCCGTGAGGAGGAAAATGGAGCAGCTACCTCCGCAGATGCGAGATTTTGTGAGCCACATGAAACGGAGAAGTTACCCGGTTCTCATCCAGCCTGCTGACCTGACCTGTGGAGCAGGAGCAGTCGATGAGAAGGAACCACCGCTGCTCCTCCTCGCCATTAAGTCCACCGAGCTGAACTTTGAGAACCGCCAGGCTATCCGTCAGACCTGGGGCCAAGCTGGCTGGGTGGCCACGCGTGGAATGGACGGCAGTCCAAGACAGAAAGTTGGGGGATATATCCGCCGGGTGTTCCTGGTAGGCAAAGAGTACCCCAGAGATTCTGGATGGGACACATCCGAGTTGCTGCAGGAAGAGGGCGAACAATATGGTGATATTCTACAGTGGGACTTCAACGACACTTTTTTCAACCTCACCCTGAAGGACGTGCTCTTCTGGAACTGGTTCTCCCACCAGTGCAGTAAGACACGCTTCGTATTCAAAGGCGACGATGACATTTTTGTCAACACGGTGAACATGATCACCTTCCTCCGAAACCAGCTAGAGAAGCCAAACGCAGAACGCACCATGAAAGAATTCATGGTCGGCGATGTCATCAGCGCGGCTTTTCCCAATCGAGTTCACCAGTCCAAGTACTTTGTGCCGGACAGCTTCTATAAAGGACTCTATCCCACTTATGCAGGTGGTGGAGGCGTGGTGTACTCAGGCCAGCTGGCCAAACGTCTTCACAACATCTCTGGAAGAGTTCACCTCTTCCCTATCGATGACGTATTTGTTGGCATGTGCATGGCACGGCTTAACGCGTATCCCATCCACCACCCGGGCTTCCTCACGTTTGACTTCCCATACGATGAAGACAGGGAGCCATGCGCATATCACAAAATCTTATTAGTCCATCAACGAAGCCCGAAGCAGCTAATTGAACTGTGGGACAAATTGTCCGAGACAAAGAACCAGTGTCGGCATGTGTCACTGAGGGTTTCTAACAAGAGGGAAAACACAAGAATAAACTAAGAAAGATTGCACAAGTGCTGATGTTTTACAAATAAATTGCTTCCACTACAGCTGTATTTGAATCAGTTAACCTTTGACCTTTTCAACGATGACATGTATGTCTGGGTGGCGATTAGCTCCCATGGCGCCACAAGACCTGCTAAACAAACCCTTGACTAAGATATGATTTGGTATATAGTGTCTTGAATCGAAAATGTTGATGTCTCAAATGCTGTTTTATTCATATGTGAGGTGTTAAGTCAAAAAGAAGGTGAAGTAAATTGCTTGATGAGATGTTGGCTGGAATTTACATTTCAACTATTATATTTATAAAAAATTAATTCAGACATAGTGACTGGATAACTTAATTGACTTTTCTCTAGCTCAGATTGACACACTTTTGATGGGAAAATGGACAACGCCATGTTGAGCTGACGTTAGCTTGCAGGCTAGTCCATAGGTTTTCCTACATTAAAATGACTCAAAGACATTACAAATATTTTACACAAACCGTACCTGTGAGAAATTGCTCTTGGCAAACCTAACAATGGGTTTGAGTCCCATTTGTCCCTTTAGAAGTTTCAACGTTGAGAAAAGTTCATCCTTGCTTCCACGAGGTAAGTAGATAGCCATAGGTTTAACAAAATGCTTCACAATTAATTATTTGGTATATATTCTGCTACACACTAGATACTGTAAGATAGAATTTGAAATTAAATTGATACAACATAATGTCAAAGTATAGTTTATGAGCATCCAAAGAATATACAATCAGATGAATTGTCACTCATTTGAGAAAATGTGATTTTTCTTTTTTTACTTTCTTCAGATACAAAACTCCTGCACGGCGGATTACATGCTAGAATAAGGTCGGCTGTTAAAGTGTCCAGCAGCTGCAATGTGAAGGAATAGGTTGAAGGATGACAACAACAAAAAAATCCATGGAATAGTCCCAACATGAGTCTCGTGCTCCCGCTATCGCTTTGTGTCATCGTCTTCTTGAGCATCACTGTCCTCATCATCTTCACTCTCACTGTACTGGTAAGTACAGCGGTTGGTGTTGACAAACAAATCATCCTCATTGTCATCAGAGTCGCTAGTGCTGGACTCCTCTTGGTCTTTCCGCTCTTTGTTATTTACTTTGTCTTTCTGTTGGATGGCCTTGTTTTCAATCACGAAGCCTAAGGGCCTGGACAAAGACAAATAGCACAAGGACATTAAGCAATGCTGAGGTCAAAAGAAACACCGGTGAGCGTGTGTCTTAGTTGACTTGCTACACACCACAGATGACTTTCTTGCAGGTACATGATGTGATCTTTGTACAGAATGGAGCTGATTTCCGCCTTCACCTTCTCCCCCTCTTCAATCGGATCCACGATCACATAATCACCTTGATGTGAAGAAACAAATATAAATGATTGCGCTTTGTTTACCATTTGGAATGGGTCACAAACACTACAAGTCTGCCAACTCACCTCTTTTGATCCAAATGTTCTTGCGGAATTTTGTGGGCATGCTCACCAAGAACATCTCGCCCTGAGCTGTGACAGCTTCATGGAGGTTGTTACCACGGCTACCAGTCACCTACAAGAGTGAGAGGGAGGGGACAGGGGGGTCATTAAGAGAGAAAATGAGCAAAAGCAACAACAACAACAAAAAAGTATTTATTCTCAGAAAACTAGTCACTACTTCTCTGCTTTGTCAACGTCAGAGCAGAAATTAACTCATGCTTGTTATCCACAATATAAAGCATTCTGAGACAACCTTCACAATCTGCTGGTTCTCCGTTGGCACGACAAAGTCTCCAAGAACTTCCTTGACGACGTGCTTGCGTTTTGTGGCCTGTGACATGATCAATGTTCACTTTCCAAGCCAGCTAAGGATCAATAAAACATTTCATAGATGGTATGAAACAATAATGAAGCAGTGGGTATTTTCTGAGACCTTAAAGCTATTTTAAAAACATTTCTCGCTTTACTTGCCCATTACGAATAAATAAAAACATCAGTGCTCCTTTTAATTCATTTTCACATTTCTCAACACTATGGACCACAAAAAGAAATGACGGAAATTGACACTAGACAACAACAAACTCAGTAATGACATTTTAATGTAATTAAACCCATATTGGAATGGCTACAGAGATCACATAATGCCTCGCAAAACTAAGTAAACCTTTCGAGATGTAGAAATGATAAGATCGCTGAAAGAGTAGTCTCGATAAATTAAATTAAAATGCCAGTAATCATCATGCTGACGTTCGCAGTCTCGCCATCGCGAAGATTGGCCGAGTTAGCGATAAAGTTATAAAAGTACCTTGGAATAAAGAAAGTCTTTACAGTTGCGAATGTGTCCCTAAATCTTGCCAGGATCCTAAAGTAACTTTAAAATAGTCTAAAATCTGACCTAACGACAGTCGAATTGAGCCACGCGTTACTGTAACACTTCACTTCCGGAACGGGGTTTGGGACGTTCTTCTTCGTTGGTGGCATAATTCTTCTTCTTCTTTGGTATGATGATCGAGTGCATTACTGCCACTTATTGCGTGGGGGTTTAGACAGCAATCACTTTTATTTATTTATTTTAAAGAAATAAATAATTTTTGGTCTACATTTTATGTTTGTGCATTGGAAAACAAATACGTGTCATTGATCCTTTTTTGTCAAAATAGCCTCCTAATTTATGTCAACCTCTGCAGGTGACACTATACAACTTGTTTATGCAAGTAAAGAGAAATCTTAAAAAAGGTTGAGCCTTTCATTTTAAATCCAATTTCATTTATTTCGCACAGCTTCCAACAAATAAAGCAAACCACCCAGTTCAAAGTTAAAGTTTACTCAGCCAATGTTAACAAAATGGAGATTAAAATTCACAGCACAGTGGCCTAACTATGACAAGTGCCTCATACAGAAATTTACTGTCAGACAAAATGATTCAAAACCAGTGATTGACATAAAATCTACTGTAAAATAATTTCCAATTTCAATCAATCATTCTAAAATTAGTAGCAGTAGCGCTGGCATGCATTTTAAGGATGACTAGTTTGGTTTAACAGTAACATTATAGGAGGTCGTGTGGGTGTGGGAATGTTGTGCAGTCTCGCTCAAATGTGTGTTCACATGATGGTATTGTCTATATGCGGATGAAAGCAAGAAAGTGCAACTTTTTTTTTTTTTTTTAGCTGACAACAGCAGATGAAGCCATCCTGTTGATGCCACATGCACTGGAGCCCCTGTATAGGTAGTAGTAACCCTGTGTGAGAGAGAAAAGCATCAGCAAACAACAGATGACGTTTTATTGTGCTCAGTTGTCATTTTGGTACCCACAAAGACTGAAAAACTTTTGCCTTGGATTTATTACCTGCTCTCCATAATCTTCTCCCCAGCTGTTTTTGATGGCCCAGAATGGAATTCCTTTACCTGAAAAGAAAACAAAACATAATGATCAGGTGAGGTCTACTTTGTAACGCTATTTTAACACAAAACATTCAAACTTAACATGTCAATGATTTGTGTATTATTATTCTTTATCGAGTCAAGTCAAGTTTATTTATATAGCCCTAAATCACAGGCAAGACTCAAAGGGCTTCACATATACAAAACATTGACAATTATTCTCGAACATCCCCTGATCTTAAACTCCCAGTTTATGTTGCGGATTCCCTAATAAACTCTGAGACTACTTTCTATCACCCTGTTAAAGAAGTAGTCTGTTATTTGAACCATTGAACTACCAATCATAGAATTCAAGGAATTCATCAAAACTTGACTTACGGTCTCCATAGCCCACCAGAAGCACTGCATGGTCAATCATCCAAGGATTACAGAAGATCTTAAATGGGTGAGACACACCCTTCTTGTAAAACTAAACAACAAGTCAAATAAAAGGAATTAGACATCCTAATCACTACTTCTTCTCAGTGAAGTAAACGCTGATGCTTTATTTTACCTGCATTGCAAAAGCATTCAGAGCTACAGAGACGGGGCCATTCTCAGCCAACCAAGCTGCAATTTCTGAGAGGAAAAAAAAAAAAAATCCAACACACATAGTAACATTTGCTACAACTGTAATGCTGCCTTTAGGCAACTTTACATGGTCGGGGGCAAAACCTTTGTTTCTACAGCAAATTGGCTTTGTGTGTTACATCTTCACATTAAAATGTCAGTTCAAATTTTTTTTGGGCATCTTTGTGCTCTCACCATTCTCATCTTTGGACAACTCCACAGAGCTGTTGATGTAGGCGGCCACCTTCCAGCTGGTGAAGTCACACTTCTGCTTATGGCCAGAGTAGGAATAGTCACTCTCCAACTCCAGACCGCCTTGGCGCGCACGCACGGGGACCACAATCAGCACAAAGCTTAAAAGTTTTTTAAGTACCGCTCGGAACAACGGGATTTACCGAGATTCTCAATGGCTTCATAAGCATTCGATGGCAACCCGCCTCTGCACGCCTGATCCAGCCCGTCACAGTCCACCAGCTCTGAAACCCACAAGTAAAAGAAATACACACATCAACTCATGCTTGTATAACGAAACAAATTTCTGCGGCTGAACATTACCTTGTTCCGACAATGACTGCAGAGTTCCGTTTTTCAGAAACCACTGCCCTTCGATGTTACCTGTGACTGAAAATGCCCAGCAAGATCCACACATACCCTACAAGACACAAACAAGAGAGTAAAAAAAAAAAAGCACATCAAGAGAAAGCAGGCAATGTGAGTTATATTGCTGATATTCTATTTGACATGTAACTCTTTCCACTGAGGTGGTACCTGGTTCTTAACAGGACTAACAGCACCGTGATCCCTCCAATCCCAGCTGGCAGGGGCGGGGCTTCGAGCTGAGGGTGCCAATTTCATTGGTCGCTGAAGAGTCCACTGGCTCAGCAGCGGGTTCAGGTAAATTGAGCGAAACTCTTCCTCTGCAAGCAAAGAGAAACTGATGACTATCTTTTGAAAGCAACTGTAGATCGAAAAACAGAACCAAAGATTATTTTTGTGTCTGGAAACAGTGTGGTGGGATACGCACCAGTGAGGTCACTGAACTTGGTGATGCCGTACTCTGCAGATCCTTTATCTATAGACTGGATTTTTGCCGCGGTCTTAACATTTTCATGAAAGATCTGCAAGCGTCGCTCAGACTCTGGAGAGTACAAAATTTAAAAAAAATATATACAAATATGATAACCACAATTTGTGTATTGAAATAAACTGAATTAGTAACATGAAATGCCAATGAGTACAAGAGGAAATGAAGTTTACATTTTTGTTTTGCTTGTGCAGTGTAAAAAAAAAAAAAAAAACATCACAAGATACTGTATAGAAAAAAACGAATTCTATTCAATTGTGTTTGTTGATTGTCTGCATTGTCATGTCCACTAGCAGCTCACACGACATTCGGGAAAGGCAGCATTTTACGCAGAGGCCTGGGTGTTTTTGTTCTCGCCACCACATTCCTGATATTCATCTGAAGTTGTGGAATGTGCAGTATACTGTAGACATACTCACCCTCTTGGGTGTTATAGACTTTATTGTATTTAATCATGAAGTCTTTGAAAAGTCCCAGCAATTCCACAGATTCCTGGTAAAAAAAAAAGAAGGTCAACACACGCTAAACAAGGCAAATCTTATCCAGAGGTTCAACTTGATTGGAAATATATTTACTCAACCACAGTTACATTTAATGTCTGCATGATGTTTCTTATTTTTTTTTTTTTTTACCTCCAGAGGCTGGTCAGGTGAAGCGTCCTTAACTGTGGTTGTTTCATCTGGTATAGCTGGTGAGAAAGAAATCGGAATATTTATTTCAAGTTGGAATAAATTACTATGACTATCATGTATAGAACTTAGTGTTGTAAAACTGAGATAACCATCAAGTTGAGCCAGTTGTGGAAAGACTGATATGAAATGGACACTGGTAAAACCCATTCGCACATAGACCATTGAAAATGAACATGTATAGTCAAGCTTTTATTTTGAAAATTACCATCAAAATCACCATCTTTCTATTTTTGACTTTTTATTTGTTTCAAAATATGGGTTTCAAATGAAGGTTAGTGTTTCAAAGTAGGGCTTTCTATAGGGTTAGGGTTTCAAATTAGGGTTTGGGTTTCACAGTAGGGTTTTAAACTAGGTTTAGGGTTTCAAAAACCAGAGATCTGTTTATAAATAATTAGGAATAGAACAAAATGTAGGTATAAACATCCCACTGACGTGCCTTGCCGGGGTAAAGCTCAACTCTATATGGCCTTGGCATAACGTATGACACTGACATTATGTAACCATGGGTTATAGAAAGTCATACTTCATTTTGGGACATCTGCTTCAAGAAACGCTGCAAGTGATTTGAGACCAATTGAGATGAATATGAATTGCTGCATGTATAGAAATAGCAACAATATGTATTTCAAACAACCTTCACCCTTGCTTTGGCAATATTTGCTCACTTATTTGCTTACTTACCCTTTGGTTGACATTTCTGTCTGAGCAAATTCGAAGTTTCCTGCCAGGGTATGTCCCAGATTTCAAACACACAAACCTCAGTCTAACAGGAAAAACAACAAAAAAAACAAGTTTAATAGTTCATCAAGAATCCTTTTAAATTGATTCCGACTGGTGCAATGTCTACATTTACATTGAGCTGTGAAAACAATGAACGACTGAGTGTGCACGTCTGTGGTGTCGAGGTCACATGACAAGAAACAACACAGCTGAATTGGAACGAAAACAAGACAGCCTGCCTACCTTGAGCTGTTGGAACTCGGGATAGAAGTCACAAGTTCGGAGCATGGTGGATTTCTTGCACTGAGTATTACTCATCTCTACTGTTATAGTGTAGCGGATACCCTTGATCAGCTGGAAAATTAAAAAAATATGTATATTGTGATTTAAAAAAGCATCTCATTCAGTTATTTATACATTGTCCTGATTGGTATGAAAGAAGATTAAAATATTTGCTTTTTCTCAAAAAACTGACTATATTTATCCCAAAAATATGCAAATTTATTTTCGGAAAATTGACATTTTAATCTTGTGTAAATCTTCCTTTGTTTCAGGTTGGTCCAAATTTCTTTCACGCTTTGGCGTGTAATATTCTTGTTGGATTGCTGCAGGTTTTTTTCAGTTGTTGAACTTGATCTGTCACAATGCCAGCGTGACAAAAGGCAATCATTTGGAAACTGTCAACACGCCATTTCCGTTTAGGTAAACAAGAAACGATTGAGATGTCATTAATCTGATGGAGTTAGAATTCATTTGGTAAATAAACATTTTCCTCATACGATTTCATCAAGTTAGCGTGTGCAAAGCAATGCTTTCTATTTGTACTGTCATTTCAAAAAGACACGACTGTGCATCAAATGACTTTAAATTAAGCCGACTACAAGCCTGACGCACTTTCAACATAGCAAGAAACAGATATTGACAACAGGTACTTATATTTGAAAAACATCAAAACATAGATATATATGAAGTATACTATTAAACTTTTAAACGATTACATTTTAAATTGTGGTCATCCTATTCCGACCTGTTTGGTTGCGGAGATGAGTCGGCTGACTTTGCGGAGGTGCATCGCGTTGGAGCCCAAGTTGTAGCGCTCCTGAGCGAACTGCAGCGCCTTCTTCAAACCCGGGTCGCTCTCCGTCACTTGGATCGGGGAACCCGGAGGTCCCAATAGAGGCCGGTCCATGTCATTACCGAGTCCGAGCGTAGC
Organism: Syngnathus leptorhynchus; assembly: GCF_054491065.1. Taxonomy (NCBI): domain Eukaryota; kingdom Metazoa; phylum Chordata; class Actinopteri; order Syngnathiformes; family Syngnathidae; genus Syngnathus; species Syngnathus leptorhynchus. The sequence goes on from NC_141196.1 coordinate 8,592,779, forward strand.
GCCGAATAGAGCGGCCAAGGCCACACAGACAAAGGCCTGACACCTCAACGCCATGTCGTTCGAGTGAAAAGAAGAGGCCGAGTGTGCAGATCGTTCTGTTAAAATGCAGGCAAATTGATTTCCTGCCAAAACAAACGATTTTGTTTTTTTTAGCACAAGCGAGAGAAGCTGTTGTTGCCAAACAAATCCTGGAACGGCTTTGTGGGCGGAGCCAGTGATATCAGATGGTGCGTTCAAGAACTTCTGTTGCCGACATTTTTTAATCACAGTCGTTTTGTAACGTAAGGTAACGAGTAATTACTCACTTAGTAAAATTAACTTTAAAAGAAATTAATTTACAGTACGTGTGATGAAGTATAGTACATGCCCACATGAGGACAACACAAGTGTGGATGATGCTTTTATTTTGAAAGTAAAACTCTAACGTAGGTTTAGTAACGCACTAAACTACCTTCTGAAATAGCTGACGTATTTTCACTATGTAAGACATGTTAACCAGCCGGAACAAACCTTTGCAATATTTTGTAATTTTGCTTTTGATCTACTATTATAGTACGTTATCAACGATCGTAACATCATGTTATTACCGTTTTTTCCTTTCTCTTTCCATGGTTGTTGGTTTTACTTTGATGAATCTGCCCCGGAAGTGATCCAGCTAAGGTTATCGGAACGAATACTCAGCCTTGCTAACAGAACCGAATTTTCAGCTAACTCGTAAACTTGCACTTGTGGTTTTGTAATAAGGTTTCAATCCAAATTTCGTCACATCCTCGAGTAAACAATAACTTCCACAGAGGTTTGCTGGCTGCGTGTCCTTAGAATGACACGGTTGTTACTCTGAACGTGATGAGCCATTTATTTTTAGGTAGAAGCATTTGGTTGTTGCTTTTATAACAGTGTCCTCTTGCGTTAAGATTTGACGGGGCAGACATGGAGACTCCGGTTATTGAAGATATGATCGACTTTTGCCGGTAAGTCATTGAAGGTTATGTAACGCTAGCTGCCACATCTTCGCAATTGGCCATTAAATTACCTTTGCAGCGATATAGACTGGAAATCTATAAACAAGACCTCATTTCGATGTGAGCTAATGCTTCGATCCAAATGGTTATTATACAACTTGTTAAACGTATCACATTTGCGAGACATTATTGCTACGTGTCAAAAGTAAAAGCTGGTTGAGGTGACAGGTCAACTAATTTCGCTCTGTACGAATACCAATAAATGAAATTGATTCCAAGAATTTCCAAAATGTCGTTTTTGAATATTTGATATAATTTTCTATGTTATCTGCCTCATTATTCCCATTTGATTTGCACAGGTTACCCAAAGACACACTTGTCTTTCTGCTGTTGGTGATTTACTTTCCAGTTGGCATTTGTTTAATGTTATTGAGGATTTTTATTGGTGTCCATGTATTCTTGGTCAGCTGTGCACTACCTGAAAGTTTTCTAAGACGGTATGTAAATGTACATTATCCGTATTTTTCTTTCTCGTACGGCAAATTTGATTGTTGTAAATGTTGTCACTGAATGTAAACGTGCTCGCTCACACTGTTTCATGCAAATACTTGTTTTTTCTCTCTGTCGTAACAGATTCATTGTGAGGATTATGTGCTCAGTCTTGGGAATGCACGTGAGGCAGCAAAATCCTCGATCTAGAGACAAAAATACCAAACTTTACATATGCAATCACGTGACAGAGTTTGATCACAATATAATCAACCTCCTGACCCCCTGCTGCACTGTGAGTCATTCTGTCTTGATCTCTTATTTTACTGAAGGTACACTTAACTCTCCAACGTGGAACAAGTTTTGTGCGACTGATTTACAGTTTGGGCTGAAATTGAGTCAATCAAAGCCCATCCTTTGATGCTCACTGCTGTAAATGTACTGTATGAATACTGAATGGCCCAACGTGTGAACTGAGCAATCTGTGTTCTCATCAGCCCCAGTTTGAGGGCTCCACAGGTTTCGTATGTTGGGCCAGAGGCTTCATGGAAGTGCACTCTGCGCTTGGCAGGGGAGCGATAGGCGAGTCGCTTCAGAGGTACTGCTCCACCGAAGGTGCCTCACCATTGCTGCTCCTCCCTGAAGAGGACACCACGAATGGACGCGCCGGCCTGCTAAAGTTCAGGTCGGTGCAGCCACTTAAAGGCCCCTGTGTCTTCAGATCTGATTTTCTTTGTATTTTCCCATGAAAAGAATATTTCCAACACGTGAGCTTGCCTGTGCCCATTCAGACAAATTTGTTCATAATTATTTTTGATAATGTTCAACGGATTTGTGCACGTTCTAACCAATCTATCTGTCTTCTTCTTTCTCAGTTCTTGGCCCTTTTCTCTGACAGACTCCATTCAACCTGTGGCCTTGAGGGTTGCAAGACCTCTGATTGCTTTGGTAATATAATTGACTTAAGCTGTTATTTGAGGTAGCGATTAGATTTCCATTGTTTGTTAGGAAGCTATTTCAAAACTTCTTTTGGAAGTATTGATATATATCCGTCTATATTTGTCTGCAGAGCACACCTGAGAGCAGTTGGTTGACAGAGCTGTTATGGACATTTTTTTCTCCAGTTACAGTGTATCATGTAAGGTACTAAATATCTTTGTATCATTATCTCTTTCATCTTGGTTAAACTGTCAACATATGTACAGTATGTACTACAGTACAAAATCTTGTCATGATATGATAGAAAAGTCGCAACTCATCTGGCACCAAAGCGAATTAGTTTTCCGTGAATTGCTCAAGCGGTTAATTCGAAGCTTCCAAAGAGGAAAAGAAAGTCTCACGTAACACCTCTATTTAATTCCAATCAGATGAGACTTTTTGTTTGTGTGTGTGTGCTTAATAGTTGTCCAAATATCCTAACTTTTCCCCTTCTGCCGACAGTTGGTTGCCATCAGTTTCACGAGAGGATGGTGAGTCTTCACAGGAGTTTGCCAACAAAGTCCAGGAGGTAAAATAAAGCCACTTGAGTAGCAATTTGCTAATCTGCATTGTCATGTTATTGCTGTGCTTTGGCTGGCTACCGTTTGTAAGTGCTCACTTCCGTTCCAATTAAACTGCGATTACTGCGTGATTTTGTCCTTCCAGCTACTCGCCTGCGAACTTGGCTTGGTCACAACCAAGATCACTAAGGCCGACAAAGCCGAGCACATCAAAAGGAAACGACACGCCCTCCCACAAACGTCTACGAGTAAGCGAATAAATCAACGGGACGCCAACAAACTTCACCGCGCCGCGTTCGTACTTTGATGGATGATGTCTTTCTCCCGTTAGGCTTACGACCTGGCTCCATTGGCCTCGGTTTCACGGCGCAGGGAACCGATGAGCCTCGGATAGCTCAAATGGCCCAGCAGGTGAAGGATGTACTGCCCCACGTCCCCCTGAGCGTCATCACAAAGGACTTGGGTATGACGCAGCCAGCACACTCTTACTCCCGACATCCAACTTGTGCTGTCCTCAGCAAAATCTAATCTTGTTTGAAAAGCAATTGCATTGAGCTGCTTCAACATCATACGCCAAACCAGGAGTTGACTTTAATTGGGACGTTGAGAAAGTGCTCAGCAATCAATAAAGTGGCCAGTTAACTGGGACCGTGGCAGTCAAGTTGACCAGTAAAGATAAAATGTCAAGTATGACCTACGTTTCCTCACCCGAATCTGAAAGTTGCCTTTTGGTGATCTTGCAGCCAAAACCAGTTGTGTTAACGTCACCATAACAAACCTGTTGGAATATAAGGAGGGATCTTCAGCGGAAGATTCGGAGGAGTCGCCATTTGGGGCTTCAGTGAACAGCACTTTTTCTTCCACTTGTGCTCAGACATTAATGGTAATTTTGAATTTCAATTTTGAAATTTAAATTCATACACATTTTTTAAATCAATTGATCTTGATGTGATTTGAATTTCTTTTTGTGTTCTCCACAGCCTGCTGCAAAATCTTTTGGGAAATCAGCTGTTGACAGGCATTTGTCCCTTCAAGAGCGGAAAGAAGCGCTGTACAATTTTGCAAGAAGGTTTGAATTACTTGTGCTCATTACTGTTGTGACATATTGCAGCATCCGCTATTAGCACAAAAGAGAAAGAGGCTGCCATTTCCATTACAAAATGATATGGATTGGTTCCTAAATCTTGGTTTAAGCAGGACCTAGCTTTTTATCAGAGGACACATTTGTAACTATAAAATAGCACTGATTGAAAAATACAGGCACTGATAATTACCTCCAGCAGAACCTCGATATTATTATGTCACTTGAAGAAGCTGAATATAATAAGTATGTCAGTAACCGTGTTAACCCATATTAAGGTGTGTAACACTCCCACTTCCCTATTTTCTTTCCAGACGTTATATTGAAAAATATGGATCGGATCAAGAAGACAGTCACTGAACACTTTGGTGAGGTCAACAAGAAAAAAATAACCAGTCTGTCTAGTGCAAAAGATGATTTTTTTATTCAATCAGCTGGTGGCGGTGTTGGGAAAACAGATTTGCTAGACAGTTCAAGGAATGTTCTCACCAAATACAGTTTAAGTTGGTGGAAAGGTGAATAATGCATGTGTTCAATTCTTCATTCTTGCTGATGCATAATTTTGATAACACTTTGTATTATGATCCACTGACTGTGAATCATCTATTTATTTTTATAATGTTCAGAGTCATCAACTACAAATAAAATTCAGTTTGACCTTGGCTTTGGTGGAATTATTTATAACACAAACCAGCAACCGGACTATCTGGATGGTCCAATGCAGATCATCTGAATGTGATATTTTAAGTTTCAATATTTTGTACTCCACAAATTTTTATTATAAGATATATACGTATACAGCATTGTTAATTATAGTTTCTATTTATTTCGTCTTAAATGTGTACCATCTCAACTTGAAATAAGTCTTAATAGCAAAATTAATTTTGTACCAAGACAAAATTACATTGCCAGCGTATTTAATTACTGTGTACAAAGAATTCAATCGATCCAATAATTTAACATATGTTTCATATTGAGATAGAGCAGCATAGTGGGGTGTTCATATTCTGTATGTATAAATTAATGGCTTAATGCTATAACGGAAATTACTTTTCATGTTAGGACAGAACTGCATAGTCGGTGGAGTGTTAAATTCATGCATAGACAACTGCAACGTGAGAAAGTTTCAACAGTTTTTCTATTGTAGCAAAATTTCCCATTGGCCTTAAATGCAACTTCGACTCAACCCGGAAATTGCGTAGTAGCCGTTCCTTCCCCGAGCATTGTGATTGACAAGCTAACAAGTGAGCAATGTCGGGGATTGAGGATTATTCCAACGATTCTGTGACATTTAAGGATGATAACGAGTTTAATGTAGAGGCGGGAGACCACGTTGACGATGACTTTGATATTCATCGATATACTTTTTACAGGTATTATTTCATTACACAAACGTAGTTGGGTCCAACTAGCTATCTCCTCATTTAGTTCAACCAAATGTAGCGTTCACTTCTGAATGTGAATGGAAATATTTGGGGGTCAAGCAGCAATTTGTATTTTGCACTTATTTAGTACACAAGTCACTGAACAGCTTTTTTTTTTTTTTTTACTTTTTGACTGCTGTAATTGTGTTTAAGTCTGATTCTTAAACATGAGTTTTCTTATTAATTTCAAAATTGTCAACTGCCAAAGTTCGTGTTGTGTGTTTCAGAGACAGGAAAGAGTGGGCTGACTTGGAACCTGTTCCTCAAGATGATGGACCAAATCCTGTTGTCAAGATTGCTTATTCTGAAAAGTGTAAATTTGGTCAAATATTTGGCTTTTTTTTTTGCTGGCTGACAAAGTTTTGAAATGCTGTCTGCAACGTGGCTTTGTCAAGTTCCCAAAGATTTACAGTGCAGTTAAAAAGCATGTTTCCTCTTTGCTTGTATATTTTGTCTCACTTAAATGTTTACTCTAATGAAGCCGATTGGCAGTTTTAATATCTGACAGACAACGCCAGAAAAATCTATTTCTAAGTAACTTTTATTTATTGAATGGAAAACGATTCCAAGAAATCACCGCGCACCACTTTGTCTATTAACGTGTCGAATATTTCAAGCTGTTTTTGTTTTTCCCAACAGTCTCTGATGTTTTTGACTATTTCCGTGCCCTGCTGAAGAATGACGAAAAGAGTGAACGAGCTTTTGCCTTGACAGCAGATGCTATTGAGCTGAACGCTGCAAATTACACAGTGTGGTGAGATCACAGTTTGAATTTATTTTATTTGGAGTTACCGTAGCCTCCATTTTTAAATAGCACACTGTGATCGTTCTCTAAAGGGTTGTTCATACGTAACACGATCCTAAAGTCATATATTTTAAAATATTTTTTGGCCTCATAATAATGGTTCTGTACTGTTATGTGGAAACGTGCAGGCACTACAGGCGGGTACTATTAAAAGCGTTGTCAAAGGACCTGAGGGAGGAAATGAGGTACATTACAGCCATCATTGAAGATCAACCTAAAAACTACCAAGTTTGGTGAGTGTATGCAATAAATGCTTCAACGGAACATTTGTTTGTGCTAAATCATTGAATCCGTTTTTTTAATTCAGATTTTGCAGTTTTGTTGTATTTTTATGGACCGAATCAGCAAGCAAGTTGTTCTCACTTCCAGGCATCACAGACGTATCGTGGTCGAGTGGTTGAATGATCCCTCAGAGGAGCTGGAGTTCATTGCAGACATCCTCAGCCAAGATGCAAAGAACTACCATGCCTGGCAGCACAGACAGTGGGTCATCCAGGTTAGTTGTGCTACTTGAAGAACAGCTGAATTTTATTTGGGGTCAATCAGAGAATGTTGTGTATGAGTTATGATGTTGGGATAGGGTTTTATCCAATATTTCTTTGTCTATGTCTCACTTTTTGTTATGAAAAGCTGGCAGATGAAGACTACATTAGGAAGAGTCGAAATGTACCAATGTACTCCGTGCTCGAAAGTTTTAGTTGTATTTATTTTTGCTACCCCTTCATCAAACTTTCAGGAGTATAAACTGTGGGACAACGAGCTGGAGTTTGTGGAAAATCTCTTGGATGAAGATGTGAGGAATAATTCTGCGTGGAACCAGAGGCATTTTGTCATCACACACACGACAGGGTTCTCAGATCAAGTCATTCTTGAGAGAGAGATTGAGTAAGTGTGGCACTTTTGCCGAAAGCTTCTTCAGATCACATCTGTCTCAGAAACTGTCAACAGTCCTTGCATGTGTATGACAGAAAACCGAAAAGCGTAAATCTCAAGTGTTGAGTTATGTTTTGGAAATGATTGCTTCCTAACTGACTTAATGTTCCTTTTATTTGTATTTTCATGTAAGATACTGTCTGACCCAGATCAAAAAGGCCCCCCACAATGAAAGTGCGTGGAACTATTTGAAAGGGTAAGGCATTTGCCAACAAAAGTTCATATATAAAAATAAAATAAAAACTCAGGACTGTTTTGTGAATCAAGATTTGACTCCATATGATTGATTCTCAATTTGTCTGAAGTGGATACGTCAATCTTTATTTCTGACTGATACTGGTTTTTGTTTCTCCTTCAGGATGCTTCAAGACAGAGGTTTATCGTCTCAGCCCGGGCTGCTTGAGAAAGTCCTGGTGCTAAAGGAGACGCGTTGTTCATCTTACCTTCTGGCATTTCTCTTTGATTGTTACGAGGATGCTTTGGAGAACAGCAGTCAAAAAGGACAATCAGAGAAAGACCGAGTGGAAACTTTAAAAAGAGCTCTTGAAGTAAGTCATTTGACTGTCTAGTGTTACTTTGCAGTCTGAGACGTGTGTATTTGTTTTTCCCTTCCAAGATTTGTGAACTTTTAGCCGAGGAGAAGGACACCATCCGCAAGGAGTATTGGCTGTTTTTGGGACGGTCTTTAAAGAACAAATATGGATCGAGTGAGCCAGTTGACGCTGAACTTCCGTCCCTGGCGGCTGAGCAGCAGGAGATGAACTAGATGCCCAAGTCCCATTCCACTCCCATTCATTTTCACTGTACTTTGTTATTGCCGCTTTTCCCCCTCAAACAAGTGTCAAGGAGGGAAAGGAATGAGAACGATGAATGAGATACAAAGCAGATATGTGTAAAGTCCTTCCTTCAAAATTCTTATCGGTTCAAATCGGCAGTCAAGCTTCATTCATGTCGTTCTTATTTTCATTTGGCTGTTGTCGGTGCACACTTCTTTTAAAACACCTTTAAATTGTGTTCACGTGACATGTCACTGAAATCCATTGTCTCACTTCTTTCCGTTCTTTGCTGGTTCAGTAAAAATAAGGTAAGGCAGCTTTATCGGAACACTTATTTGTTCTGCTTGCTCCTCTGAGTCGTGCTCCTGCGGCAAAAGCAGCCCTCACAAACACATTAGCACTCAGCAACATGGCCCGAACGCTGGGAGAGCGTAAATGGATAGACTTGACTTCATCCAGCTGTTTGCTTCATTTCAACTGCGTGCTTGCTTCAACAGCACTCCTGCTTCTTGGCTCATTTGTACCCATCGTCAGCATTTATATAGAATTACCAGATGGTGTGCTGACCTTTGAAAAATCGGTTTTGTACGACAAACCAGAGAGTAACTGTTCACTTAAAAATACTTGGTGTCAAATAAAGCAACCGGATCAACTTCATCTTTATGTGAGGACATGAAGCATCAATGTGAGTACTGACAGCGCTCTCTGCTGGTTGAAGGCTTGCTGTACAATTGAAACGCTGTACAAAAATAAACCGAAGTGAAACTTTACCTTCTGTTTGTGAGATAAATGTATCAAAGTACAAATGAATGAGAAGATATTCTGTACGTATTTTTTTTTCTCAGGGGGCCTGCAAAACTATGAAACATTTTTTTTTACAAACAAAGAACATTTTTCAAAATATGCTGATGAAGATTGGTTGTGTTCCCTAAGGGGAATGGGTCAAAATATGGAAAAACAATTCCCGGGAAGATCGGAAAATACCCTTAAGTCTGGCACTTGACAACTGGGATTCAGGGGTAACCAGTGCCTCCGCCTCTCCACACCCACCCAGCTGCAGTGCCCTCCAAGCTCAGTTTCAGTTCATAGCGACCCCAAGATTGGTTGGAAACCCTAGTCAGAAAGCCTAGTTAGAAACCCTAATCTTGGAAACCCTAAAAGTAGGGTGAAACCCCCGTTGGAAACCCTAACCCTAGTTTTAAAACCTAGTTCGAAACCCTAACCAGGTTTTAAAACCCTAATCGGAAACCCTAACCCTAGTTTGAAACCCTAATTAGCGATCCCAAGACTGGTTGGAAACCCTAGTCGGAAACCCTAACCCTAGAGCCTAGTTAGAAACCCTAATCTTAGAAACCCTAAAAGTAGGGTGAAACCCCCGTTGGAAACCCTAACCCTAGTTTTAAAACCTAGTTCGAAACCCTAACAGGGTTTTAAAACCCTAATCGGAAACCCTAACCCTAGTTTGAAACCCTAATTAGCGATCCCAAGACTGGTTGGAAACCCTAGTCGGAAACCCTAACCCTAAAGCCTAGTTAGAAACCCTAATCTTAGAAACCCTAAAAGTAAGGGGAAACCCCCGTTGGAAACCCTAACCCTAGTTTTAAAACCTAGTTCGAAACCCTAACAGAGTTTTAAAACCCTAATCGGAAACCCTAACCCTAGTTTGAAACCCTAATTTGCGATCCCAAGACTGGTTGGAAACCCTAGTTGGAAACCCTAACCCTAAAGCCTAGTTAGAAACCCTAATCTTAGAAACCCTAAAAGTAGCTTGAAACCCCCGTTGGAAACCCTAACCCTAGTTTTAAAACCTAGTTCGAAACCCTAACAGGGTTTTAAAACCCTAATCGGAAACCCTAACCCTAGTTTGAAACCCTAATTAGCGATCCCAAGACTGGTTGGAAACCCTAGTCGGAAACCCTAATTTGAAAGCCTAGTTGGAAACCCTAATCTTGGAAACCCTAAAAGTAGCTTGAAACCCTCGTTGGAAACCCTAACCCTAGTTTTAAAACCTAGTTCGAAACCCTAACCAGGTTTTAAAACCCTAATCGGAAACCCTAACCCTAGTTTGAAACCCTAATTAGCGATCCCAAGACTGGTTGGAAACCCTAGTCGGAAACCCTAACCCTAGAGCCTAGTTAGAAACCCTAATCTTAGAAACCCTAAAAGTAGCTTGAAACCCCCGTTGGAAACCCTAACCCTAGTTTTAAAACCTAGTTCGAAACCCTAACCAGGTTTTAAAACCCTAATCGGAAACCCTAACCCTAGTTTGAAACCCTAATTAGCGATCCCAAGACTGGTTGGAAACCCTAGTCGGAAACCCTAACCCTAGAGCCTAGTTAGAAACCCTAATCTTAGAAACCCTAAAAGTAGGGTGAAACCCCCGTTGGAAACCCTAACCCTAGTTTTAAAACCTAGTTCGAAACCCTAACAGGGTTTTAAAACCCTAATCGGAAACCCTAACCCTAGTTTGAAACCCTAATTAGCGATCCCAAGACTGGTTGGAAACCCTAGTCGGAAACCCTAACCCTAAAGCCTAGTTAGAAACCCTAATCTTAGAAACCCTAAAAGTAAGGGGAAACCCCCGTTGGAAACCCTAACCCTAGTTTTAAAACCTAGTTCGAAACCCTAACAGAGTTTTAAAACCCTAATCGGAAACCCTAACCCTAGTTTGAAACCCTAATTAACGATCCCAAGACTGGTTGGAAACCCTAGTTGGAAACCCTAACCCTAAAGCCTAGTTAGAAACCCTAATCTTAGAAACCCTAAAAGTAGCTTGAAACCCCCGTTGGAAACCCTAACCCTAGTTTTAAAACCTAGTTCGAAACCCTAACAGGGTTTTAAAACCCTAATCGGAAACCCTAACCCTAGTTTGAAACCCTAATTAGCGATCCCAAGACTGGTTGGAAACCCTAGTCGGAAACCCTAATTTGAAAGCCTAGTTGGAAACCCTAATCTTGGAAACCCTAAAAGTAGCTTGAAACCCTCGTTGGAAACCCTAACCCTAGTTTTAAAACCTAGTTCGAAACCCTAACCAGGTTTTAAAACCCTAATCGGAAACCCTAACCCTAGTTTGAAACCCTAATTAGCGATCCCAAGACTGGTTGGAAACCCTAGTCGGAAACCCTAACCCTAGAGCCTAGTTAGAAACCCTAATCTTAGAAACCCTAAAAGTAGCTTGAAACCCCCGTTGGAAACCCTAACCCTAGTTTTAAAACCTAGTTCGAAACCCTAACCAGGTTTTAAAACCCTAATCGGAAACCCTAACCCTAGTTTGAAACCCTAATTAGCGATCCCAAGACTGGTTGGAAACCCTAGTCGGAAACCCTAACCCTAGAGCCTAGTTAGAAACCCTAATCTTAGAAACCCTAAAAGTAGGGTGAAACCCCCGTTGGAAACCCTAACCCTAGTTTTAAAACCTAGTTCGAAACCCTAACCAGGTTTTAAAACCCTAATCGGAAACCCTAACCCTAGTTTGAAACCCTAATTAGCGATCCCAAGACTGGTTGGAAACCCTAGTCGGAAACCCTAACCCTAAAGCCTAGTTAGAAACCCTAATCTTAGAAACCCTAAAAGTAAGAGGAAACCCCAGTTGGAAACCCTAACCCTAGTTTTAAAACCTAGTTCGAAACCCTAACCAGGTTTTAAAACCCTAATCGGAAACCCTAACCCTAGTTTGAAACCCTAATTAGCGATCCCAAGACTGGTTGGAAACCCTAGTCGGAAACCCTAACCCTAGAGCCTAGTTAGAAACCCTAATCTTAGAAACCCTAAAAGTAGGGTGAAACCCCCGTTGGAAACCCTAACCCTAGTTTTAAAACCTAGTTCGAAACCCTAACAGGGTTTTAAAACCCTAATCGGAAACCCTAACCCTAGTTTGAAACCCTAATTAGCGATCCCAAGACTGGTTGGAAACCCTAGTCGGAAACCCTAACCCTAAAGCCTAGTTAGAAACCCTAATCTTAGAAACCCTAAAAGTAAGGGGAAACCCCCGTTGGAAACCCTAACCCTAGTTTTAAAACCTAGTTCGAAACCCTAACAGGGTTTTAAAACCCTAATCGGAAACCCTAACCCTAGTTTGAAACCCTAATTAGAGATCCCAAGACTGGTTGGAAACCCTAGTCGGAAACCCTAACCCTAGAGCCTAGTTAGAAACCCTAATCTTACAAACCCTAAAAGTAGGGTGAAACCCCCGTTGGAAACCCTAACCCTAGTTTTAAAACCTAGTTCGAAACCCTAACAGGGTTTTAAAACCCTAATCGGAAACCCTAACCCTAGTTTTAAAACCTAGTTTGAAAGCCGAACCATGGTTTGAAACCCTAGTCGGAAACCCTAACCCTAGTTTGAAACCCTAATTAGCGATCCCAAGACTGGTTGGAAACCCTAGTCGGAAACCCTAGTTTGAAAGCCTAGTTAGAAACCCTAATCTTAGAAACCCTAAAAGTAGGTTGAAACCCTCGTTGGAAACCCTAACCCTAGTTTTAAAACCTAGTTTGAAACCCGAACCTTGGTTTAAATAAACGCAGTCAGCGAGCCTTCAAATCTGGTCTTTGTTTCAATGGAGACAGGCCCTGGGTAAACGCTGCTTCAGAGCAAACTTTCCTCCTCTATGCTATTACGACTACTACTACTACTTCTACTACTACTACTATTACTACCACTACTATACTGCTGCTGCTACAGCTACTACGACTGCTTCGACTGCTTTAAGACATATATTGCACTTTTCTGGACACTCAATACCCTTGAAAAACACGAGAAACATTTATTAGGTCGTTTTTTTCCAATTGTGTGTTTTCTCATCTGGTTGAAGTTTTAATGACAATGTCAATAAAAATGACATCTCGGTTTATATTTTGATCACAAACTTTCCTCAAAGTTTGAATGATGTGAAAGGACCACAAGTGGATTTGACCAGTCTGTTCCTGGTCTCCCATCCACCCACAGACGTCCGTTCCGTTGGTCCCACCCGGAGAGCGAGTCCCGGTAGCGGGCCATGTGACCTCTGACGTCTTGGCGTACTGTAAAGACAACAGCCAATGAGACTTCCACGGCGGCTTCCTCGCATCCGCCTAGAGGAAGTCTGACGCTGTCGGGCAGCTTTTTACGGGCGCTATCTTGTCGTCTGCTCCTGGTAAACACACAGAGGAATTCGAGGTAAGGAAGTTAAGACAAACTAGGAATTCTTTTTGGTTTTCTTCTCTGTCGTAGGGCTTTGAACCGACTGTTCTCTGCATGTAGTTTTGCACTTGGTTGTCTTTCTCGACAACTTTTTGTGCAGCCACTTACCTTCCGAAAACCACCTTAGTCAGTGGCAACTTTGTCACAAGCGCGTTTGTTGAAGTATTTTACTTGATCAAAATAGGATTCTCTTCACAATTTGGCAATTATTCACTTGGAAAGCAACTCTAGTGGTACTAAACCTTGAGATGTCGTCATTGCCCTCCCAGTAAAAGTCAAAGTTTGTGTAGTTGCGGTGAGTAAATGCTTATTGACATGGGTTACAAACACTAAAACAGAAAACTTTATTGATAATGTTGTGTATTTTGACGAGAAAAGTATACTGAAGAGGTCAAATGTTAAAATTAGAATTTTATGTGAATTAACCTGTATGTTATTGAGAAACAGACACTGGTTAATAGCATTTTTGAATCAGAGATGGCATTGTGTATCTCTAAATTTATTTTGAGCTTTTTGACGTCGATTAAAAAAAGAAGACTTTTTTGACATATCAGCTTTTAAGGTATGTATTATTATTATTATTATTATTATTATATTTGTTTGCATAAGGATTTTAACATGCCATATAAGTTAAAAAGAGAAATTACCCTGATTCTGAACTTAATGCTTATTTCATAAATACCACTACTAATATATCACTATATTGCATATTATATGATTGTTGTTATATTATTTTGAAAGCCTGTTATGCTAGAGAAAAATCAAGGGCCAAATCAACGCAAAGGTCAATCCTAAAGAATGTATTTGCATTTCTACCAAAAAATTGTTGACGTGTTAGATATTTTGTATTTTGAGATTAAAATTGTAACAATACAAGAAAAAGTCAAATATTTATTTTAGTCAGCTAACGAGGTTCTTTTGTTTAACTTTTTTCTCCGACGCCATTTGCTGTCTTCTACGGGAGCTTAAGGTAGCAATACCTTCGTTTGCAAAATCAACATTTAATCAACATCATTTCATGTGGCGCTACTTCGATTTACATAATCAACATTCATGGTTTTAAAAAAAAAACAGACAAGGTTATCGATACATTAGTATTATAGTAAAACCTGAAATTTAGCTTACTTGACTCCGTTTGAATGGAGGAATTAAACTTCCATTAAATTACAAATGTTAATTCCACAGAAGACATGACTTGGGCCAGCTGGCAACAGCCCGTCACAAAGTAAAGGCTGATGCGAAAATGGAATTACATGTTTGCAAAATTTCTATGACTACAGCCCTAAACTCAAAGTGTATATTGTGACTCGTGATTTGTTGCAGCAAATATTCTCTTTGTGAAAAATAAAATATCAGGGTTGATGCGGATGTTTTTTTTCTTTTGTTTTTTGCTATCAGGAATACCAAACTAACTATAACTCCTGATACATTGTAGCTTTATTTTTGGTCTTTGGTATGATTAGATTTCGAAAAATATAAACTAATAATGGTAAATATGGAAGCTAGTATATAGAAAATGGATAAATCACTAGCATATTTTGCTTCCAAATGTTATGCGCTGAAAACGTTAGCTTTACAAAGTCTGTTTTGCTCGCGGTATGCGCGTGTTGCATGAGACATACTAAAGATAAATGCATGCACCTGGAGGATGTTGGTTTTTTTTTTCTCCAAGGGAAACAAGGAGTATGTTCATTTATCCACATGGGCAGTGCAGCTTATTAGAACCTAGGCCACAATTTGAGGAATCACAGTATTGGAATTAGCCACCAATAAAGCCAAATAACGGCTCTCGCAGTGAACCTAATTTTTGTGGTTGGTAACTGCAGCTCTAAGCAAAAATACTTCTCTTATATATTTACAATTCCCCTTTGGATTTAGTTTATGATTCCTCTCCAAGTGAGTCCATCTGTTGCTTTAAAGGCTCGATGTCATGTCATAATTGCCGGTTTGGTTGCAGTGTGCCTTATGTCGTTGTCCAGAAGGAATGTTATATTCCCTTGCCCTCTCTTCGCTTGTATCTCTTTGGCTTCTCCACAGCACACAGACCTTTTGAGAAAAAAATTTCCACTTTGCTAAACCTAGCAGTCATTTGTTAGAATTTAGTGGCAGTTCATTCTAACCCCCCCCCCCCCTTGCTTTTCCCTCCCTGTGACTCATGTGGGTGTTGGGCTGAAATAGTTTGGTGTAGTTTTACATTCCTTATATAGCCTCTGCCGAGTGAGTTGCAGCTACAAAGTTTAGGGGGTAGGCTTTGCCAGCAAGATTGAGGTTCTGCTCACTTGCCCGAGCTTTTGCGATTCTCTATAGCTTTCTCCCAGTTTTGGGCTACGGGCCGGCCCGTGAGGACAAGGTAGGTCCAGTAGTGCCGTCCGGGTGACTTAATGCGACAAAGAGCCAGGTACAGAGGTGAGGTTAGTCGTGCAGCTGTAAGCCGGCGGCAAGTGACGCAGCCCTGCGTCTCAAGTTGCGCTCTCCAAATTGCGTTAGTTATTTAGTAGCATGTCAGCCAATGTCCGGGACTAGTTTTGACACAGCTGTTCTTGTCTAATAACGGCGAGGCAGATTATGTGAACCATTTCTAAATGTCAAAAAGAGTTTTCACTTTGCAAGCGGCCCAGTGTTTCACGATTATTACGCGGGTTATCTTTCAATGAAATGTGTTTGCCCTCCACTCCACGTTATATTGAAATTGGAGCTTATTGTTGAATGTCACCGCTGTTCTTTTTATGCAGTCGATTTATGATGATGGTGTGTCTGGTGGCAATTTGTAATATCACGCTCAATATGAGAATGTTCACCTCAGGTCTTGGTAAAAGGGACAGCCAGCTAATGGTCTGTCTGCGCAGGGGCTGCTCTAATATCGTATATGGTATGCTATGTAAACAACTGAGGTCATGTTGCCAAATTCTACAATATCATCAGAATTTGTGTCAAGAACATAAATGTTTGACTTTGATTAAACACAAAAGATGTCAGTCTGTTTTCCTGAAGGACGAGATAAATCATTATCATTATCATTGAGAGGCAGAGGTTTTAGACAATTTAGGTTAAATAGTAGCTCTAAATGACAATTTAATCATCAAAATACTTGTCGATTATTTTGGTCATCGATTAGTTGTCGATTGAACGAAAGTCGATGCTATGGGACACTCTTCATCTGATATTAATCTGCTCAATGCACATCTGGTACGGAACAGGAGTTACGAGCTTTACTCTTTTTAAAATGATATAGAAAATTAACAACCCATCTGACTTTCACTTGGTCCCGTAGTCAACCAAGGAAGTGCCCATCTTTGCTGTGAAATAAAATGCACAGCACCAAAGAACACAAAACCTCGGAGGCCTCAATAAGTATTTTTGCTTCTTTGTCTTTCCCAAAGGCTATGAACGTGTACTCTGTAACCCTCAGCGGCCCAGCGCCATGGGGCTTCAGGCTGCAGGGTGGGAAAGACTTCAGCATGCCCCTCACTGTGTCAAGGGTAAGAATTTTTGGAAGTATTCGCATTCTTATTTCAATGAGATTCTTCGTAATGTCTGGCCCGTCGTGTGCTAAAAACCACATTATCGTCTACAGTCATGTGCTAAAGTCTTAGCTCACCACTATCTACCATATACTATACTATACTGTATGTAGTGGCGTAACTGCTGCACGTTTATCAGGGTGTACTCTCAAGAGCGTTATCTGTGCCGACCCGACCCAAATCAATCATTTCAACTGTTTGTTGACACTGTTCTTGTTAACACTAGCACTGTGGCAGTATGCCAGCTCCTTTGTTGACAAAAGAAGCACTTCCCATTTTTCTATTTACTCTCCTCTTATATAAAGCGTGAATATTTGGCATGCAGCGGGTGTTATTTTGATCGGAGGATGACTATTGTTTGTTTTCAGTCGTCACAAGAACATGCTGTCATTCGTTTGCAAGCTCCTCTTGAGTGAGCGTCTTGCTAATACTGTACTATCGAAGAGCACAGCAGCCACTTTCCAGGCCTTATAAGTGCACAACAGCTTGCTTGCGCTCCCAATTTCTGAGTGGTTGCCAGAAAGCCGAGTGCTTGTGAAGGGACACACACAATGCTCCATTGCATGAGTCACACTATTTTGTAAGTGGGATGCCATTGAGGTGGAACGTCATCAGTCTCGTCGGGACACGTTTCCAATCTGCTCCGCTTGCTGGTTGGCATCACTATCAGAAACACCATCTTTCCCCGGACTCATGACAAGATTGATTCGCTTCTTGCTAAACCAATGAGAAAGATGATTTGTCCGCATTCAAACAAAGATGTAGGGACGCTTAAAGTAATTTCAGTGCAGAAAAGCGCGAGCAATCACCTGCAGGCTTGTAGATGTTCTAAAAAGTGTGAGTCATCAGTAGTTATCTTTGTTAGCCAGTAGTTTTCCAGGGCCTCTGGCTCAGGAGTTATAAAGTGGTGACATGGTTTCTCTCATTTCCTCCCTGGTTTGCTCTCCTCGAGTGGACAGTGAATCACTCGACGTGGACGAAGGATGGTAACGCCTTTACCAAGTCTTCTTCTGGCACTGAATTCAAGTTGGATGAATTCAAGCGGGTGGTGTCAACATTTGTGCTTCTGAGATGAGTATTTGAAGCCAGACAGGGAGTTCAGAAAGAGAAAACAATGAAGCAGACGCGGAGTGACTGGACCGAAGGCTCTGCAAAATGCCGAAAATGATTGAAAGTGTCAGCTCCGACAGATCAATGAGTTGAAATGTTGTTGTTGCAGTAAAGGTGAGATGGCAATTTGTGACTGCACAGATAACTTGTATGCTTAGTTTGCTTGTGTTGTAGTGTGATGGGCCCTTGTTTTGATAATGCCACGCTACTCTATACGTTATGGAGTAAACTTGGAGGTTTCCATGGTTTTTGTGTGCCGCCTTGCTGTCCTTCCCCCTCTTGTTAGTGAGCCCGGGATACTATGCTTTCTCAGCATTCCTTACATTTTTCTTGCATCCACCCCGTCGCGCTGCCAGTAGACAATCCCTGCCTCCTTTTTTGTATTCAATACGTCTCCCACACTCATTTTTTACCATATTGGAACACATATTCTGCACAATAGCAGTTCATATTTTCCTCATTTCTACACGTCTGACTGATTAATGATTGACGGTTGACAGCTTTCCATAATGTAAAATTACTATATTGAATGATTTAAACAACAAACATGAATTGTTTAAGTCCAGCCATCATTTCAAGGCATATATTAAAATAATAACAACTCATTAGTTCATCATTCTTCATTGGTCGAAACTTTCTTTGACAATAGAATTGAAAGAAAAAAACAAACAAACTGCATTATTAGACCATAAATATTAGCTCCGTGTCACACAATAAGAGAAGAATATGGTGCACATTAATCTTTGTCAGGAAAAAGAAAAATACTTGGTTGTGTGACCTTTTATTTTGTTCTTATTAATGGAGGTTCCATTGCACTTTAACAGCTTGGGACCAAGTTGACTCCTCACCTTAAACAATACAAAGCAACACAATGCGCTTGTGCTTCCTACTCAAACACTAAAAGAAAAAAACAAAGGAGAGAGGAAAAGCTAAAAAAAAAAAAAAAAACAACAACCTTCCTCTCCCTTCTTAAATTGTTTTTTCTTTACACCCGAGTCGTCTTCTCACTACACCCTTTGAGTTCCTCTCAGCACTTTTTTGTTCTTGGCCTCATTATTTAAATATGAGTGAAAGCAGTTTCCAGTAAAGATTTATTTATGATGTAGGTTCGACGGTATTTCAGTATCATTTCACAACTATTTCCCTGTAAACTCCTCAAATAAGCAATGTCGATTTCCTGTGAGTGTCTAAGCCAAAATGAGATCATTCCATTTATCATTTAATATATCGCCTAATCCTGGTGAGGGTTACAGGGAAACTCAAGTCTAACCCATCTGACTCAAGGCGGGAGGCAGGATACACAGTGAACTCACCATGATGTCATTTAAATGTTATTTTGACCCATTTAACAGTTTTCTCCTAGAGCTGTTCAAATCACCATCACACACCATTCGTTTACAGACCCTGGAAGTGAATTTGCCACTTTAGAATGCGATCCTGTGGCCAAAGCAATTGGTATCAGGAAAGCAGTAGCACTCAGTCGCTAACTGATAAAGTGAAAAAAATATTAGTTGAGGGTCATGTTTGTGTTTGGCCATCAGCTTGTTGTTAGCAGCCTTTGTGCTGGTTCACGAGGATGGCATAAATTGTTAGAAAATGAACACAAGAGGGCTTTCTCTATTCCCGGGTAGCTTAGTGATTCTCAATGGCAAAAAAGCTATCATTGTCTCAAGCTGACATATTTGTATCGTAGTTTGATTTGGTGATGTTTCAAGATTTTGGGAGGTAGCTATTGTTTTCTCTTGGTAATGTGTAGTCACTAAAGGTTTTTGTGAAACAATTTCGCAAAGCAGCTACCTTCACAAAAATTCTGACATAATCGTCAATACCATTGTGGCTGCTGATGAATGTGATCATTTTCTATCCAGTTTTTGTGGAACCCTTACCAGATGAATTTGTGGAGAAAACTCCACAAAAAAAACCCCTCTAAAATAAACCATCTGGTCAATGTCTGAACTGATGACCATAATCTGATTGGTTTCTGAAGCGCTTTTCTTAAATAGCATATGTCGAGTTACCTCTCAATTTGATTTGACCTTAAGAAAATGGACATTTGGTGAAGTTACTTACATACAGCGCATCCTCCACTTTATTGCTATCCAGAAAATTATCCAATAAAGAAGCATAATATGAAAATTGTATAATTTAATATGAAATTCTGTCCAAGTCAAGTCACAGTTGGGGGCAATGCCTCGGGAGTTTCTGCCCTAGATATTTAACCAGTGTAGTTGTATAAACATTTTGATAAAATGATTTGCATCCTGCTGCGCACCATCTGTTTTTTTGTTGTTGTTTTTTTTGGTTTATCAGTGAACACATGTCCCGTCATCGGAAATCACACGTCTGGAGAAAATTACAGATGATGTCATGCCAGTAAGGACATGTCGCATGTCTCACTTGCGCAGCTGGATGTGTCTGGATTCTTTCACTTTGATTTGGTGTCTGACATGTCAAGCATCTGTTTTTGGATCAGTAGCCTTAAAGCCTCTCTTGTACACTTGTGCAAAAGCAGCCCTGTTGGAGGGCTGAATGAATATTTCACTACCTTCACGGGGGGTGCGTCTCCTGTAACAAAGTTGACTGTGAATTTGATTGCGTTGTGAGCGGTGCAGCGGTGTTTTAAGGTGAGTTAGTGCGAGGTGTTTCCACTGCGCAATGCGGTCTTGTACTGAAAGGTTTGGTTACTCCTTTCTCAGAGGACTATTTATGGATTTGTATCAGCTGCGCTGTGTGAGTGATGTCAGGACAGGCAGCCTCTCGGCCCCCCCAAATAGCTGTGGAAATAATAAAAATGAGCAGGGGCCAAGTTACCCGGCCAATATACCTACAGTTGCAAATAAAAGTGCAGTGTGGAAAGAACAAGCCAAAGGATAGTTTTCAGCATCTGTCAACAGAAGCACTTGAATCGCGTGTTGAAGACCTTACGCCTGGAAAGGCTCCCGAGGCCTTGAAACTTGATCTCTTTGCAAAACACCTTGCTCTTCTGAAAGGCAAAAATGATCCTTGAATAAAAGCCTTACAATAATAACGTCATTTATTTGACGCGAGCAGCTACTTGATCGTTATGGCATTGGTTGTGCATATGTCGCTCCGCTAATTTCAACACGGCGGATCGGCCATGCATGCGTCACGCTTGCATCGTTATTCAAGTTCCTCGCATCTCGTGAGCCACTGTCCAAGTGCAAGTTACATTCTGAAACATGGTTTCCGCTGTCCTTCGCCATATTTACAAACTGCTGGGGAGATAGTGTTTCCGCCCGCCCCCACCTCCCCAACCAACCAAAGCCCTGAGGACAGCAACTTTAGGTGCTGCCTTCTCAAGTGGGGGAACAGCTGCATTCTAAACCTGAGCCAGCAGCACAAGTGTCTGTGTCCATCACTGATTCCGCCATATATGAAAACAACCTTTGCTGACTTTACAGCGTCAATATTTTATTAGCTCAGCAACCGACCAAACTCTAGTCCGGCAACTTTTTAGTTAGTGACATTTGAAATTTTAACATGTTTGTTAATATTTTGAATATCAGCTTTTATGACAATATAATCTGAGCACAAATAAAATGATAAAATAACTGGGCCAATAATATTTGATCAATAATCAGTAAAGATATGCTACACTGAATTTAATCTTGAAAATCATGACATTTACTGTCATGGATCCCAAATTTCTTTTTTTTTTATTTTCAAAATTGTTGATACAAATGTGTGGCAGCTGTGGCTCAGGCAGTAAGGCAGAAACCAGAGGGTTGGCAATTCGAACCCATCTCTGTCCGTGCCACGTGTTGTTGTGTCCTTTGGCAAGACACTTTACACACCTTGCCTCAGGGGACTACAGATGAAAATTAGCCCCTTGGCTAATTCTGGTGCATCTACAGAAATGTTCATTGATGTACCCTGCCACTGTCAAATAAACAAATGAAATAAATAATTGACCCTTCTGTGTCACTGACACTGTCCTTACCGTTAACGAAAATAACCAATATGAAAAACAAGATGATAAACGTGAATCTTTTGAAATGTACAGCTATTTATTTTTTTATTTTTACGTGTAATATTCCAAATATCCACTCTAGACTGTTATGCTTTTTGGGCCAGTTGCTACTTATTTTAGGCATATTATACATTCATTGGGCACAATATTAGGTGATGCAATGAGATCATATGTAGCACAAATGTGACTTTTACAAGCACTTCTCAGCACAGCATAGTGCAGTGCAGTTCCAGACTGCTGTAACCACAACAATAAAGACAACATGCCCTGTTAGTACAAATTGAGCTGTATCCTTACAAGGCAAAATAATACAAAACGTACCTGTACTTGCTCTCTTGGCATTATGCAGGTGGTACCAGCACATTGCAATCTAATAGGTGCTCAGGAATGCACGAGCTATTGAGGGAAAATTGCACTAATGTGGTTTTGATGCGGGGAGTTTTTATGGGTTCAGTCAAGAGGTTTGCATCTGTAACAATTCCGACCAGGGCTTACAGAATATGTTGCTAATGATTTAATCGACATCAAATTACTTTTACAAGCTATTGTGGCAGTAAACGGGGAGGCCAGACTGTGTCTGTCAGCAGGGAACCTCAGTGCTTCAAAAAATGGCACCTCCTTTCAGAATATGTTACAACTGTCAGTCATTGTTATTTCTTTGCCATAGACGATTCCTAAAAGTTTTATTCAAAACTCGACAAGCAGTTTCTTCTTTTTTTAGTCTAGCTCATGACTTCCAGACGAGGCCAATCAAAGGCAATTAAAGTGACGTTTTAACTTCACCGTAAAAGAAGAATTGCCTCAGAGGAAAGCATTCCTTCTTATTTTTAGCCTTAACATGCTTTGATTTAAGTCAGGCAGTCTTTGCGGGGCGCACTGTGGAGCTGTCATGGGTTTACTGACGGCATTACCTCTTTGCTCGCACAAGTGTTTATGTTTAATGTGCAGAATCAAAGCAGCGAGGGTGATAGCTTAGCTGAACATGGCAGAAAACTATTGATTGAACTGCTGAGTCCTCTGAGCTCCCGATGAGCCAACATCTGCAGGGATCCGTGACACCGGCGAGTAATCCTAATGGGGTTTTGCCTTAAATCCTGGTGCAGGCTCTCTTATCTGATGCCACTTTGTACTTCACTTATCAGTGCATTTGACACAGGGATCGTGTTTCATTAAGCCACACGGCCGAGCTGACAGGGGCCTTACTAAACCTGATTTGACGTCTCTCCCCTTTGTATCCGCCGTTTTAGTGGAGACGGCAGGCAGGCCAGGATTATAGATTGTGTCTTTTCCTCCTGTTTGTAACGAGACCTCGTTGACAAAACGTCTGCCCCGAGAGGATGATGTCACCATTTTGTCAGTGAAACTGGTCAGAGACTTACCTGTCTGCATGGAAATAACGACATGGCTGTTCCAGTAAATTATGCCATCACACGAGGCATGTGGTGGCTGTCTGAGGCTTTCAAGGTCTGCTTTCATCATCGGTTGTCACATCTGCGCTGAATCATGGGATGACTGATGACATCACCGTGGCCTTTTCCCCTCATTGTGCTGAGTGAAAGAAATATCGCTCCTGCCTTGTCTGACTGTACATACACACTCCCTGAGTTGCTTATTAGGTGTCATTAGCAACCAGGAAATCACTGTCAGCCCAACATGACTTTTGGATTCATACTTTTTGTTTTTGGCATTCCCCCACGTTGAGCCTGTCATAAAGAAATGAGATAATGGTTTGTAATTTAGGGGTTGTGCTTGCTATTTTCAGATGAAAATCAAAACGCTCATTGAGATGCTTGGATCTGGATGTAGATTTTTTTCTTCCGAGCAGCAGGCTTATTTTCTTTTAAAAATGAAAATATGTCTGTGAACACAGGAGTATTCAAGACAGGACCGTGGGGGGGATGTCACAAGCAAAACAGCAGGGCTTTTGTAGCGTTTTTTTTATTTTTCTGTAAAATATACACTTTGTACAATATTAATGGATTTCACTGAGTCATGGACTTCAAATCTAAAGTCACACAATGCCGTTTACTATTGGAGTGAAGTGAACGTACGTACGTATAGTAACCCTTAGTCTAGGTTAAATATGTGATGTTGACATTCCTCAAAACCTTTTATATCCTCTATTCTCTCTTCCAGCTGACCCCAGGTGGGAAGGCAGCTCAGGCTGGTGTCGGGGTCGGAGACTCGGTCATCTCTATTGATGACCTCAATGCTGAGGACTTGACCCATGTGGAGGCCCAAAACAAGATCAGAGCAGCATCAAAATCACTCACTCTCACTCTTAACAGGCAAGTCATTTTGCAAAGAGATGCAACAAGGAATTAAGATCAAGTGCATAGCACAACTCACTCACCACTACACATTCATATCCACTTAATACTCTTCTGAATATCACTATGCCCTTAAAATGTGTAGTAATATGTAAGATAAACTTACCAATTGCAACATTAAACCCATAGATCAGTCAAAGGTAGACCCAACATGTTGCTTTACAAAGATAAGTGTTTGGTTTGAATTGCAATTAATAGAGAGGTATTCATTTAACAATATGTTGAAAGATGGGTTGCAGTTTGCAAGTCATCGCCAAGTGCATGCAGTGGCAGTTGTCCCACTGAGTCCTGATTAGTAAAGGTACACAGTATATCGATTAATGCACTTTGTTGAAGAGCCCGAGCCAGAAAATGTTTTTGTTTTCAGTCGCTTTAATGAAAAGTATTTGACCTTCATACGAGCAGCACTTAAGAATTGCCCATCTAGATTCTGCCAAGAATTACTGACTGATAGAGTATGTCTTCAGAGTGCCAAGCAAAAAAAAAAAAAAAAAAGATTCAAGGGGTGCTTAATTAAAAAGGGAAAAACACAAGACCACCCAAAGGAAAACAGAGTGTTTTGAGGTTTGCATAAAATGAGAAAGTATTGACTTGTCAAGTCATAAACATGAGCTGGCGTACTGTCAGGAGACTCATTTAGATTTTGTGATCCCCTAAAAGTTCAGAAGCTGTGATCACAGCTGTTGCTCTGCCCCCCACCCCTCACCTCCTCCTCCAAATCTCTCTTTGGGTTTGCCTGCCAACACACTGGGGCTGCTATGTACTGACAAATCTTTCACTATGATTCCCTTTGATTTTCTAGATAGCGGAGCCACAACTTCAAATAGTTTCAGTCTTCCACGCTCGTGCATACAATTCAAACATAGAAGCTATTCCCCCATAGAATCAACAGCAAAAATTGAACAAATCCCTTTGAGGGTCAGAATATCTTTTCATGAATGGATTCAAATAAAATCGCACTGCTGTTAGTTTGTATCGTATCTATGTGTAACAGTGAACCCAGTATGATTGTGAAAATTATATACTTGTATCAGTGTTTGTCTCATTTTAAAAACATCTGAGTTTTCCATGAGCTAAACAATTAATTGATTCGTGAAATGATGTCAAATGATCTCATGGAGCTCAAACTCCTTTTGTTGAGTCTCATGGGTCAAACTCGACTCAAGCAGTCATTCCCCCTAAAAAACACAAATCATCTCCACATATTTTCCTCACCTGTGTTGAATAAAAATCTCAAGACAGCAATGACACATTTTTTCCACAAACAACGCGTGGCTCATCAAACTTTGGTTCAGTTCTGGGACAGCCAGCGTGCTCCAGCATGGTGAACCTCACGTTGATTTGTCGACATGTGGCTATGCTCTGCTGGCTGCTCACTGTATCTGCTGTCATCCAGTCTTTAGCACCTTCTAATCAGGGCTTGGACAGGCCTAACATAAGCGGTTATTCATCCCTCCTTCCTACAGGAAGAAGCCATTGTTTGCATTTGCAGCCCCAGACAATGTTGCAACATGCAAGTTGATTCTTATTGTAACCTTTTAAAGCTTTGTGTCAGTGGTGCTTTGGTGTGAGATAAGAGGTTTGGATGAACTTTGGCACTCCACTTGGTGAAGGCAAGGCAGAAATATGCAAGGTTAAAGTTCAAACTTGTGGAGCATTTAAGTTGAGTGGGTGATGATGTGGACAGCAATGTTTAACATTTTATAATAGAAAATAAATAAAAACATCTATGTATCACTCCTGCTGATATCGACCTTGGTATTGGAGCGTGCGCTAGGATGCAATATTGGTATTGTATCAGAAGTTGTTTAATGGATTTAATGGAGGATTACAGGAATCAAATCATATCTACTTTTGAGAGCCTGAAATTCTGGGAATTTCGACAGTTTTAAGTAGTTAAACCAGGTCTTTAAACAATGAATTGATTATCAAAATTTGACTATTGATTAGTTATCGATTAATCACCGCACTCTTGATACCCACCCACGCCTGTTGGTCTATTTAGTCATTATAGTATATGTTATTATCATCATAACATGAATCATTTTGACTTTGTCATTATATATTCAATTTAAAAACTTTGTGTCATAATTTCGTTGTATTTCTTTTCACAATGAACACAATTGATGTGTTTCGTGTTGGCGCACTGCACGGAAGTTGGACCTAATTTATGTTCCCATGGTTTCTCCACAGAAATGTTAAAGTCGACAGCGAGCAGAAGGTAAGCCTTTATTCGTCTGTCGTTTCCACTCACCACATGTGCAAAAGCACTTTGTTACATACTAAACAGCCTTGATTGAGACTTTCTGTAATTGTTGCTCACATTTGACCTGGTGTCACTTTGGCTTTAAACTAATGTGTTTCGCCCGAGTCACCTGTCAGGTTCTGACAGCGTCCAGAGGCTGCACATTAGCAAAGCATCAGCGCGCGACTGAATCACTTCGCCGGACGGAGCGGCGTAAATGATGCTTTGGAATTTCCTGTCTTTTATTTGTTGCGCAATGCCTTACATTACTCCCCGATACCAGACTGAAAGTGACTGTGACACATTTAGTTTTGCTGTCACGTCTCTTAAGAGCCACTTGGCTTGCTGATTGCAGTTTGAAAAGCACAGTGGTGTCGTGAACTACCTTGTGCTGTTCTCTGTTATTAGAGCAGCAGCAGCTGGGACGTGATACCACAAAGTCAATGCTGCGTTTTAGCGGCTCTCCTTTTCAGTTTGTGTAGAACAGTAATTGCAAAATCTATTTTATGTGTGACAATTTCTCATGTTGAACACTTTCATTGTATCATTTGTACTACACAAATAAACTGCATGGCTCTTGAGCACGTAATCGTTGTGCAGGAAAACGGCTGCAGGCTTTGTGTCAGTCAGTCATTTGTGTGGAGAAGCTATGAGGCTTCAATTAAAGTTCAGTCAAAGAAATGACATTTTTGTGTGCCTCAAACGTCTAACTGCATGTTGTGTGCTGTGCTGCATTGTCTTCCTCTCTCACCACTACGTAGGACCCACGCGCCAAGGCTAGCGTACTGCCAACGTACTCCTTTGCCCCGAGCACCACCATTAACAAGATGGCGAGGCCTTTCTCAGCAGGGGGCGCTAGTGCAGGACCTGTCATAAAGCCCGTGGCCTACTCACCTAAACTTAATACGCCTCGCTCTCAGGGCCGCACCGGTGTGCTGCAACCACAGAACGGGTAGGTGCAGTAAACAACTAACCACCTTGCAGTTCTCGGCAAAATGACCACGATATGTACATCAAGTACTTTTTTTTTTTTCCCCTCTAACCTCGCACCCAATTGCTGCAGACTTTGATCCAAGGCAACTTGTATCTCAGTTAGGTTTTCCCTGTCTTGGCTTTACATGGAACTTATTTCCAGGAATTGGTAAAGAAATGTAACATAAAACACTTTTATGTATCCTCTCTTCACATAAATCTCAACTCCAGTGTGACATTATCAAAAGTTTGCTTTTTGTCAGGCTGTTTTAGTACTTTCTCTAAAAAAAATTTAAAGTCATAAACAATACTTATGGATATGTACTAAATAACTTGGGGCCAACTGAAATTATATCACCCAATAAAACCGCAGCCTAGTCGAAATATTAGAAAGGCACTTGATCCAGTCATGTCCTTAATAGGAATACATTTAACTATAGTTTTTTGCTACTGTGGACCAAATTAACTCATCAATCAATCAATCAATCAATCAATGATGAGATGGATGAATCTCATTCATCAATGATGAGATGGGTGAACCTTTTTGTGTGTTCTGAACTCCTTTTACAATGTCAGTGTTGTATCAAGTAGAATAATACTGCCAAGAGAAGTTCATCCAGGGCTGTGTAGACGATGATCTTCTTTACACCACTATCAACTGTTGTTGATGTTAGTTACTGCAGCTAAGTAGTGGTCTCATTTTGCCTGTACTGCTTCAAGATGAAATTAATCATCAATCAGCTCCACACAATCACAATGCTTCTCGGCAGTCGGTGAATCACTTTTCATGGCCACCCTTAAAGGGACAGTGTGTAGAGTTTTTGCCATCTAGTTGTGAAGTAATAGAATGAACAGCCTAAGTTTAATGTGCAATTACTAGACCTAGAATTATACAAAAAACATGTACATTTATGTCATAGAACATACAATTTGATTTGCACATTATTGAAATGTATAGTGGGGTTTTAAAATGAAATTAAAACATTCTACACAATGTCCCTTTAATTTTTAATGATGTAGAACAAGGCTACAAGTCATGACAGCGTGTCCTTGGTGACCCCTGACTAGTTGCAATAATTTGGGTCATAGTAATGCGACTTCAGCCACCAGTGGCAGATGTGCCGTGACGCTCCGTGTTAGCAGCCGTACACCACTTTAGAACCTTGGTGCTGGATTATTTAAGTAGTCTGTCTCACTGGATTGCTCCTCATAGTTGAAGTGTGGCGGAATTGCATTCCTGCGGCATTGGCGCATAACGATAACAACGTGACTAGTTTTGATGAAGACGTCACCGGATCTGCCTAAACTCGAACCGTCCTGTTATTCAAACATGTTCACTTTGTGTATCGAGCACTCAGTTGCTGTTCCAGACAGAATCACAGCACAAGATGACAACATGAGAGTGACTGCGGCACTGCAGAAATCCTGTGTTTGGGCCAGCGCCAAAGCCATTTACATAACTCTGGAAAAGCATTTGCCTACGTGGCCGAGTGGATCGGAATGACGAATGTTTTTGTGCCAAATCATTAAGGCTCAGTGTAACAATAGGTAGGCCTGACAGCCGCACAATGCCGTCTTTCTCTCACAGAGCGCACTGACAATAAAAGCATGCCTCTGCTTAACTCTTTGCATGTTTGCTCGCTTTCTGATGATGGTTGTGGTTGTGCACAAGCTCGCTTTTACCCCACTCCCTCAAAATGCCACTCTGACAACAATTTCTTTTCTCTTTTTGTTTTTTCCTCATTTCTCTTGACTGTGCAGATGGAGATTCTTGAAAAGTTAGTGCATTTTCTTCTTTCTCTCTTCCTTGTTTAAAATCATGACATATACACATTGGCCACAATATTAGTTATGCATGACATCCAATACAAAACTTCTGCCGTTTCAAATATAAAAATTGCTTAGTTTTGATGCTGTCACAGAGGTATTACTTTCAAAAATATGTTTATTCATGTGGCTATTTTTGCTGTTTGATGAAATATTAAGATTGTGCTCAGTATTGTGCAATACCAAGTGTGATATGATGAAAAAGAAACTAAATAGTAAAACAGAAAAAATATCACATTCTTATGAGACTAAATTCGTAATAGTCATAATGTTCTGAGAATAATGTTGTAATGTATGCAATGTATAATAAGAAAAAAGTTTTCATAGCATATTATGAGCGTTTTAAGTGTCGAAAATTCTCACACTAACAAATGCAGCAGTCTGAACCCAACTAGATTCCCTTAATGTCTCTTTATTAAATTACAGCATTATTTTACAAAATTACAACTTTACCCTCCATTATTTTTTACATTATGCTTCTAATTCCCATGCTCGTAAATGCTTTTGTAAGACTGATTTCATTGCAGATTTTTTTTGTTTATTTTTTTAAACGTTTGTAATACAACTTTTTCAGGGCAACTACAATAATGAGCATATTGATAAAATAATGTTTCTTCAACAGTGTAGCAACCAAACTAATCTTCTAATCTCTATAATCCTTTGAAATGGCAGAAGTAATTTTACTGGAACTCATTAGAATTGTGTAGGTGTCCCTAATGCTATTGCTGACTGAGTTATTATAGATTTTCAGTCTTCACCAAGAATATATACATACATCCCTGTGTTTTTTCCCCCTGCTGATTCATCATTGCAGCGTTTCCCAACCTCTAGTGAGCCAAGGCACCCAAAGTATGAAAACTGAAACTAAAAGTGAAGCGCTCTTCCCGATTAACGTACATGTGTACGGCTGGGAAGCTATGACTTGTGCTGTTGTCTTCATTTCAGCGGGTAGTTACTAAGGTTTAAGGTTGTCCCTTTACTCCATTGCCTTAGATAGAGGTACAAAAATATATTTATTTTTTGAGAAATGAAGTGAAATTGGATATTTTCCCAATAATGATCTGTCATGGCACAGTATGGTCCCACGGCGCCTAGTTTGGGAATCACTCATGAACATTTTGGACAGTCTCCTACTTTCTCCCCACTATGATACTTTTTATGCGCTCTCGGAGAGTGTGAGAATTGTTTCTCAACACCATATTACTGCCATCATCATTGCTATCTGTCCACTGTTAATCAATTTCCTTTTTTTGGTTTGTTCTGTAGGGTTGAACCTAACTTCTTTGATATGTGCCAGTCATCCAAGTAAGGGGCCTGTGCATGCCAATTGTTTTCTTAGTGTGAGTGTGTCTTTAAACCAGGCTAGATTTATATTGAAGGAAGTTAGTCGGGTCAGATACGTTTGAATTAAAAGCCTTTTGGGCCACATTCCCAACATTCCTATGAGTTGACGCATGATCGGTGCCGGATGGATGACCTTGGTTCAAGATGACCTGATTTTGTGGTATTTGTGAATAGGCTGTTTGGAGTTTTGACGGGTTTGTTTAATGATGTCCACTGACTGTGTGCCGCCGGTTATGCTTATGTTAGCCACGACGTTAAGATGGAGAACAAGCCCTGTTTTATCCCCAACGACCGCAGCAAAAAGAGGTTGATCCAGGACACCGAGGATTGGCAGCCTCGCACTGGTACTACCCAGTCACGCTCCTTCCGCATCCTGGCCCAGCTCACTGGCACTGACTTCAGTAAGTCCGGGAGCAGGCCTGGCATGTCTACATTGAATAGTGATGGACTACTCGTTTGAGCGTTTAACTGAGTATATTGTGAGTAGATTGTGTTGGCACTCAGTGAGAGCAAACTAAAACGGAACAATAGATTTGGTTCCATGCCTGGAAAACGGGAGCCAATTAACAGCTATGCACACTGCGTTTTTGATATTGTCACTCTCGGATTATCCCCCATATTACTGTCAAATACTCTAGTACTGAAATACTCAAGTACTCCAATATTTGGTATCATGCTTGAAACTTTGAAAATGTTTTGAAATTATTTTTAATGTAAACTTCCACTGTCTATCGCTATTTGTAGACACATTATTGTGATCTTGTCTGTTTTTCCAAATTAAGATTTTATTTCTTTACAGCATAAAAAAAACAGTCTCTTTAAAAGCTAATCTAAAATAGATCTTTTTTCCACATTCTTAAGGATCTGAACAACCTTGAAAGATCATTTAATCCCACAGTACATCAATTTGCCTTTAGAGAGTGTAAGGACCCTGCATTCTCTTGAACCTAAGCTTGTAATAAAACAAGTAAAGTAGACTTCTTGTTTCTCATCGATGTAGAGTGCACTCTGAGTTCTTTTCAGACTTGCACTAAGTTGCCTACATTCTGCACTGTTGGCTAAGCTTTGTCTTTGACCGGCACCATAGAAAGAATTAAGCCTTTCTGGCCGGTTAACTTTGAACGCATTCCATGCAAATTGTCTAGCTAATTGTTGCATTGATATTGAAAGTGTGCACAGCACTACCTTTGTCCTTTTAATGATTTTTGTCACAGTAGTCATTGTAATAGTTAAACAGCAACTGTTTAGACAGATATACTCATGCATGACACAATTGAGACAGGCCATTACAATTTGGTGCAGTTCTGTACCTCACTGAGTGACAGTCTCGTGATTTGGGCTCTTTATAAACATAGCCAACCCCAATCTAAGTGGCCCAAGTCTTAAGCACAATGCAAGCTATCATATCAAACGCTGGAGTCCGACTTGACATGAGGAACCTAGTAATTCCCACGAACAGCAGCATCCTATTTACTATTGACTCATCCTTTTTTTTTTTTTTCCAGTAGTAGGTGTGTGTGTGTCACTTTTACTAAAGTGCGTGTGTGTGTGTGTTTCCCGGATCTCGCAGTGCAGGACCCGGATGATGAAACCATGAAGAGGGCCAGGTAAAGCCTGGGTGTGGTTCATAGTGGTTGAGCATTTCTTTAATTGTAGACTAGTTTAGTAGGCACCTTTCTGCATGTGTGCAGGCTTTCACTTTGACTTT
The DNA here is from genome assembly GCF_054491065.1 of Syngnathus leptorhynchus. Classification (NCBI taxonomy): domain Eukaryota; kingdom Metazoa; phylum Chordata; class Actinopteri; order Syngnathiformes; family Syngnathidae; genus Syngnathus; species Syngnathus leptorhynchus. Next base: position 8,624,974 of record NC_141196.1, read on the forward strand.
TTTTTATAGGACCAACAGCATCAATTTGTAATTGATTGTGCATGAGAATTAAATCTGCAGCCCATCTAGTGTATTTGTACATTTCACCCATCTTGTCTCCTTCTTACTTCTTCTCATATGAGATATCTGCTTCTGTCCATCTGTTCCTCTCTTCCTTGCGAGCAGGGAAAAGTTCCTCTCTGAGATTCAGAGCCCCCGCTATACCCGCCTGAGAGATTGTCACCACGACAGGTCGGCTCGCGCCCTAAATATCAAATCCTGAACGACACGACAAGCCGAGCTTGCTAGACATAGCCGCACCTCCAAGACGACAAAGACGACAAAGATAGCCAACCATCGGTGGCAGATAACTTTAAGACACAGGCAGGGTGGTCAGTGGTGGTGGTGGTGGTGGGGGGGGGCATAACTAGACATAACTTAGCCAGCATAAAGTTTAAAGTGGAGCGTTGCAAACTGAGCCAAGTGTGAAGATCAGTCAATCTGACTGAGCTAGCTGGGAGGAACTTGTGGGGGGGGGGGGTCTTTGAGTGGGAAGTAGCGTACCTGTTTGATTCACTCCCACATTCACTCTTGTTACTTCTCACTGAGTTTTCATTTCTGATCATCTCGTCTTGTATGTGTCTCTAAACATTAAGAACAAAACCACAAAGCTGTATCTGACTCCCCCCCCCCCCCCCCTCTTTGCTGTCATGAGAAATACAAAACATCTAACAAAAACATCATCTTGCAGTTCTCTTATTTCTTGTTTTGCCTTTCTTTCAAGTTTCCATCTTTCTTTATGCAAACTGACATCTTTGCATCTCATTTGTTGGTGTTGAGTGCAGCCTCCCGGTGAGCTCACCTGGTCCAGGCTTGACTTGATAGGGCGTCTGTTCACACTTCACTTTTATTGCCTCATTGAGAAAATACTTGTGCAATTACTCATGAAAACTCAAACAAACATGCAAGAACATGCGTCATCGAACAACATCTTGGTAAGAAACCGCAACTTGTAGTCTAACATTAACTTTCAAGCCATAAATAAAGAAGTGGAATATAAAAGCTGGTAATGTTCCAAATCGATTTAAATCCGTTTAATTTGTTCAGTTGAAAGTGTTTGCTAACCGCCTAAATAAAATACTGTATTCAGGGACTGTAAAGTGCACCAAATTATAAGGCACGATATCTTTGCAAAGCTACATTTTCATACATAAAGCGCACCGAATTTGCACATTTGTGTGTTAAAGAGTTCATTCTGTTTATTTGATAGTGTAGCGGCAACTTTACCTTTGTCAAACATCAGCAGGGCATGAATTACTGACTCGATCCTTCTGCCGACGATCTTTGTATAATTCAACATTGACAACAACAAAGAACAATGCTGTTGTAATTGAACGAACAAAAGGCTTGTTGTTACAATTTTCTCAATTCCACTTCGGAAATGTATTTGTATGAAAAGAAATATGCAGAAGGAATGGAGCAGGCCTTAAACACGCGGTCTATTTCGGAAAGTGTTGTTTGTCAACCGACATCACTTTTTGCCTGGAAGATGACGCACATTGTCTCTCTCTGTGGAAAAAGAAAATAGAAAGCCTTTCTGTTCTCTCCCGTATATTCAAACAGCGCTGGAGTCAACACTTCCCTTTGGGGACGGGCCCCAAAATAAGAAGAACTGAGCTCAATGAGAAAATCACAGGTGTAAAAAATGAACTGCAAATGTCAAGGTGTCCATGGCTTGTTACTTTGCAGCTGCAACCCCCCTCGGCCCTTATGTTGAAAGCGGTGAAAATGTCAAGAAAACATGCTCCAGGCCAATCCAGCTGGGAATAGACACGGTTGAGGATGCACCTGTACGCTTCAGTAGCGTGAGGAGCAGGCAAACAACAACAACACAGCTCAGAGGATCCGCCGCTGCTCGTCTGCTGATGGAAGAAACGGACGTTCATTGGGCTCAGTGAGAGAGAGCGGAGGGTAGCTGATTGTGGGTCAGCCAGTCAAACCCATTTCAGATGCTTTCTTTTATTTGACCCCGAGTTCGACTATATCGTCTTAGCTGTGTTCCATTTACTTTCCATTCCGGCAACAGACCTACTAGTCACGTGCTTGCAATAGCAGAGGGATTCATTTTTATTCCGTGTCGTTTTGGTTACATCCGTCAATTAATTGTCGGGCACACTGAGACACCATGCCGGTGGCGATCGAGGTTGAAGAGCAAAGTTGATGCATGGTAATCATTTGCCATATTCTTTTCTTTGTAATTGAGCTGCAATTTCATCATCTCACAACGGCTGATTGCGGATGGCACTGTTGATGTTGTAAACACGATCGTTGCTTAAGGCGATGTTTTACAATTTTCCCCCAGAATGACGCATCTCCAGAGCACGCTGTCTTCACTTACAACTTGTTTTGTAAGATTTATTTGAACATTTTCTGAATATAGTGGGGCTCGCTGTGGGTAACAAAACTTTTAGAAGCAGAAACAAGTCCTCATTTCCTCAGCTATGCACACGCGGGCTGGAAGCCAAATTCATCTGAATTCTAAATCTGACAAAACAGCACAAAACATATCTGATGAGTTTCTCATTTGTGAACTTTGAGTCACGAAAAGCATTTGAAGTGTTTGAAAGATATTGCTGTTATTCTTCACATACAGTAATCCCTCGTTTATCACAGATAATTGGTTCCAAGACTACCTGCGATATGTGAAAATCCGCAAAGTAGTCACGCTCTCATTTTTAACATACCATTTTTTTTGTGTGTCAATAAGTGTATGTTAAACCATATAAGGGCATTATGTTATCATGAGAACATTAAATAATAGTTTCAAACATGTAAATACTATATTACTACGTAATATGAATGACATACAGAAAATAATGTATAAATAATATAAATATGATACATGTGTGTGGGTGTGTGACATACTATGTAGATGTACCTTAAGTATACATACCATAAATATGTTGAGCCATCGGACTGTTCATACTTAATGTTTAGGTCATACACACTAAAGGTAATATGAGGCAACCGTGCCTGTTGCTATCAACACAAACATGACATGTTTTGTTATTGCGAGCTATGTACTTTTTTTTTTTTTTTTTTTTTCCCCCCCCCCCCCTCTAATTAGTCATTTTCTCTCTACAGCGTTGAGCCAAATCCATCACCTGCCAAGGCCCAGACAGCTAATAAACCAGATGGTGAGTTTGTCCTCCTGCTCCTGCTGATGCATTAAAGCAGCATGTAGGATGTGCTAATACATTTTTATTAAATGTTAATGTATAAATGATCAACAACTGCATTCAAGTGTCAACAGACATCTGGAGAGCGACCCCCCCCGACTTCAAATTTGGAGGAAGTCACAGCGTATTGTAGTTACTTTACCCAAAACAAATTACACCAATTGCTTGTTTCCCCCCAAACGCAGGATCCAAGACGGCATCAGCGGCCGCGGGTGTCTCTGCTCCTTCCTCGCGACCTCCGTGGGTCACCGACCCTAATTTCGCCGACCGTTTTCGTCCGGACAAAACGAGCACGGTGGTGACGCACCACCAGCAGCCAGTTCAGCCCACGCCGATGGAGAATCGCAGCTCCATCCTGCAGGCGGCGCAGCAGGCGCCCCAAAGCAGCGAGAGGACCCCGGTGTGCGGCGCCTGCAACAAAATCATCAGGTGAGAATCTGAACTAAGCATAAATATCTGAACTCGGGGTAAACGTTCCAAAAAGTGAAGCACATAGATTTATCATGTTCCTTTCATAAAATTTACGTGACTGAATGAAAACACACAAAGGTTTTTACTTCATTGAACGCTGTTTGCCATGAAAACTAACATTTTTCACACACATCAGACCTGGCAAATTTTTTTTTTTTTTTTTTTTTTTAACAATAGAATTGTTAAAGGCTCACTAACGCATGTATTTGCTCTCAATGGCTATACGTTTATTTGATAAATATCCACCCAGTTGAAGTGACTGCTGCGCCATGTTGTGTTCTTCAGGGGTCGCTACCTAGTTGCGCTGGGACGCTCGTGGCACCCCGAGGAGTTCACGTGTTCACAGTGCAAGGTTGTCCTGGAGGAGGGGGGCTTCTTTGAGGAGAGAGGTGCCGTCTTCTGTACCAAGTGCCACGATAACCGCTACGCACCCAACTGTGCAAAGTGCAAAAAGAAGATCACTGGGGTAAGAGGATGACTCTGACGAGAGTAAACATCCGAGTTCGTCCGCTGTTTTAAACAGGACTTAATGGATGTAAATGCATGCTGTAGCCGAGGTGAAAATAAAACATTTACAAGCTTTTCTCGTTTCATCAGGAAATCATGCATGCCCTGAAGATGACCTACCACGTTCAGTGTTTTAAGTGTGCAGCCTGCAAGACTCCTATCAGGAATCAAGCCTTTTACATGGAGGAGGGAGAGCCTTATTGCGAGAGAGGTGACAACTCACACTCATTAAAGCAACAAAGTCGACAGACGCTATGGGAAGGGTTGCCGTGAGCGTTTCATTTGTTCGTAGCATGTCTGGAAACGTGACCACACTGGCAAATGCACACTCCATTCTGATTTATCTTCCCAAGTAGAGAGATAATACATGACATTCCCTTTATCAAAGCACAATGTGAAAGGGCCACGCTGAAAAGAAAAATCTTTACTATTTGAGTCAAATGGGTGAGACAAAAGAAAGCTGCAAGTGCAATTTTTACAATAGCATTTTTTTAGGTCGATCATATTGGAAGCTCGGGCTGTTGAAGGTTTTACTTATTTTACTCGCCCCGTCAAATTATACCAATTTGAAACAAAACTAATTCAACTCTATTTTGGAAGGAATTTAACGTAGTGCCTCACGTGTCGAACGGCTGGTATAACTCTGGATGCCGGTCAGCCAGGTGCTTGGCCAGATTTATTCGGTTCCCACCAGGAGCCGAAGTAGACATTAAAAGTCACATTTTTCCATAACACGGTTTTTAAGATCTCTGTTTTTTCAGATTACGAGAAAATGTTTGGTACCAAATGTCACGGCTGTGACTTTAAGATCGACGCCGGGGATCGCTTCCTGGAGGCGCTGGGCTACAGCTGGCACGATACGTGCTTCGTCTGTGCTGTGAGTGTCCTTTTCTCACGTCTTCTCCTCTCGCTGCTAATTTTCCTCTGTGATTCCCTATATTGTAACACATTCAGTTCAGTGAGGTACAAGGGCCGAACATTTTTCCTTTTCGCTTGCTCTAAAGTTTTTGTTTTTCGTCTTGCATGTGCAAAGCTGTGCCAGATCAACCTGGAGGGGAAGACGTTCTACTCCAAGAAGGACAAGCCCTTGTGCAAAGGCCACGCCTTTGCCCCTGTGTGAGTTGCCCACGTCCGAAAATGTCATCTCTGGCTCGCGTCACAGGCAAGCAAGCCCGTGTTCATTCGGATGTTAGAAGCTTTGCTACTGCCCCTCGTACCAAATGGCCAGCGTGTCACTCAAACGGATCGGGTGGACACGTTCAACCACACCATTACATTGTTTACCTTCAGTTCAATGACAGTGGAGAACATTTGGACTCATCTTAATTTACGGAAAGGTTTTATTGGAACTTTGTTTTAGCATTGGTGCAGATGTATGAAAAATAACCTGTAAATGTTATTTAACCCTTTTTTTAATTGTATTACAAACAAAAAAATGATATCGTTTTTTTTCCATAGATGACAAGATGGTTTTAAAACCTGTATTTTATGTCCCCAAAGATAGTACAATTTATAACAAATGTCACTCTCAACCTGCAGTTACTTTTTGTTAAAAAAATTTATATTGCTTCAGAAAAATCTCTTTTTTTTTATTACTGCTGGATTGATTCAATAAACATCTTTCTTGTGATGTTGCAACACTATGTGCCGAGTAACACTTAATGGGACCTAATGGGATTAATCAGCTCTTATCTTGCGATCATTTATTGTCTACTTCCTCAACTTTGTCTATCCAGATCTGCACTAAAATGTAACTAACAACAAATACGCCAATTGCAAGTAAAACACCTAGTCCTTGAAGTAACAATATATAATTTATTTACAGAGATTTTAGGTTCAATTACTATACATACCTTTCTGAAATGTCATAGTTCGAGATATATATATTTATATATATGTACATAAGGCCAAGTAAATACTTGAAAGCACTTAGAAACGAATTTCCAAAATTCTACCAACAAATCCATCATTGTCCAAAAAGTACAGAAAATCTTCCTTTGCCGAACTTTTTCCTTTGCCACAAAAAAATCTCCACGACAATTTACACCGACAGTAAAAACGCAAAAGGTGAAAACCCAACAAAAAAAACAACTCAAAATCGGGATTATACAATTGCATAAGCGCAGTGGCATATGTAGCAAGTACAGCATTTTTGAATGCAGAAAGGCAAGAAACATTGACTCAAGAACAGAAACGATTCACAAGTACAAAAGCCTATTTGGAGAAAACAAGAGCAACATGGCATGTAATGCTCAACTTGACTTCAAATAGGAACGAGTGATACAAAATGTACAGTTGTGATGTAAGCAAACTTTGGATATGCCGACATCCCGTGAATTACATTAGTGGGATGTACGCACACATCACAGGCAACACGCACACCCACACAGACACACACATTATCACACGATCAAAACTACCACGCACGCACACACCCACTCACACACACTTGGACCGACTGAACAGCTGGCATGGCTTATCCAACAAGGCCACGTCTTCCTCCAGCCGTCCCAACTTGGTGATTGACTCGTTGCAGCTCGTATTTAAATGCCGACAGTCGTATGTACGCACGCAAGTGATGAGAAACAAACCACAAACACTGAATGAAGCTTCTCGTAAAGAGCCTCTCTAAAGCCTTATAACACTGCAGAAAGTCTCCACTGCTAGATCGCCAAACAACAGTTAAATAGGCAAACACGTCACGGTTTAGACTTGACAAATGCCGCGCAACTTAATCGTCTTTTTTTTTTTTTTTTTTTTTTCCATTTGTTATTATCATTTGGCTTCATATTAAAATATAATTTACATTTCTTTACAAAGTGATCGCACAAACACACACAGTCAACATTACGACTTAAAAAAACAGATGTGAATGCTCGCCGCACAGAAAAAAAAAAACTTCGTAATGAAAAGGATGATAACTTTGGTTACCAATTTAGCTCTCACGCGCGCGCACGCACACACTTAACTGTATGCAAATTGACAACACTCGCCTGCGATAAAAAAAGTATTATATTACATGACGTGGATGTAATCCTTTTTAATTTGATATATTTGGTGGGCTCAACATTTTGTGTCAGAAGGGATTGAAACTAAAGGACAAATTTGTCGGGGCATTTTTGCACCAAATGCTTGCTGGCCCTTGGAGAGGGGAAAAAAAGCTGAAGTGGGAAAAAAATAAAGGAAGTATTAGGGAAAAAATACGTGTTACTTCACAATCATATAAAAAGTTCTAGTTATGAGAACATTGCACTTATGGGAACGCCATGAAAAAGTAAAAATTATACACTGCCTAATGTCTTACTGGGTGCATGTCCGCTTGAAAAATTTTTCATCCCCACTTTAAACATGACATATATTGTGATAAATTTCACATTTTAATGTGATCAATTTCACATTATGTGGGAGATATGTCTGCTATACAAACATTGTACGTTGCAATTTATGAGGAGATAAGTTTCACCTTATGTTACATTTCATGTTTTAACATTATTAAGTCAATAACACGTGACATGTCTGACTTTTGCATTTGGCAAAACAAACCAAAACAGTTCATGACAGTTTGAGTCGGTGGCGTGTCTTAATTTAAAATCTTAAATCTTTTTAAATGCTTGGCCTTATGTTTTCTATTTTGTCTTTTTTTTTTAGTAATAGACTAAGATATTTAGTAACTTTGATTTGAGACACAAAACGGACTCTACAAGTGACAAGAATTGGAACTATTGGAAAGATCATTTGTTTTGCCGAACACGAATGTCTAACAAGTTTTAACATGAAAGCTATCACATTAAAATGTATAATGAAGTACTTGCAAATGAGAAGCTTTTTTTCCCCCCGTGCTTTGACAGCAATGCCCTTTCAGTTTTTGCAAAGAAAATGTCACATTTGACTTTTATTAATTTTGTAGTGTTGTAAACTTTCTCATTTTCAACATCACTCTACATAACCGTCTGATTATTTTGGGGGAAAATATTCTTGGCCCATTAGGATGTAATACTTTTTCTTGAATTGCAATATTCTGCTTGAGTCACTTTGGAACTATCTAGTTTACTATGCGGTGTGGCCAGTACAGTTGTCGGTAGAAGGAGCTGCTGCAGTAGCTTTTCCAGAATAGTGTTAAGACGCCCTATTAAAAACAAAGCTTCCTCTTTGCAAAGCACGTGGAAACATAAAAGTACATTCCAAAAATCGGGACAATCATAAAAAAGAAGCTCCGGTGTGTCAAGGGGCTTCGGAGCATACGCCAGCTGTTTGACTGAGTGTGTCTTTAATGAGGGAGGGAGGGCGAGGGGGCCTCTCCTGACAACTTTATAGACATCACATGCTACCCTGAGGAGGAGCATATTCGCGCACATGCACACACATACACTATGGCTGAACTGGGGATTAAACCTGCGGATGTTCTCTTTGAGTACACGGCAGTTGCAAGAACGTGCTACTCGAAAAACGGCAACAAACGGGGCTTCAGAAAATGCACTAAAAAAAAAAACAAAAAACGGGCCCTTAAGTGGATGTTAGCTACTGCACGTTATTTGGTTGACAAACATCACGTGTGCCTCGCCATTACAACAATTAGAGGACACGTCACTTAGAGCAGTGACGGCGTGTTACTTCCCAAGTGTTTCCAGGCCCCGCGGCGTCTTCATTAGCAATGGCGTGTGAGTTAAAGTGAAGAAATGAACGAGTCCTCCCTGGACAAAACACACATGGAACATTGAAACAACGTGTGTGTGTGTGGGAGGGTCCTCAGATGAACCTTCCATCCTAATAGCAGAAAGTGCTTGCTTTAAATAGCTGATAACCTTGACATCCGCTTCAGGTTTTTGTCCTTACTAGCTCTAGATTTCTTTCCCAAAATTTCTCATTTTGTCCCCTTCAATCAAAAGAAAACGCAAATGACAACGACGGCATCCAAAATTTGGAGAGAGTGGCACTTGAGAAACCCTTAATACATTTTTAAGAACATTTAAAATGTAAATAATTGCTATGTGAAAATATTAAATAAAAAAAAAAAAAAACATCTCTTTTAGGGATAATCTGTAACAACAAAATTGTCACTGAAAAAAATATGAGGAATTAAGTGGTGTTTTTTGTCCTTAAAATGAAACTGTGCCTCTTGAGTAAACTCACTCCTAGCACGCTTCAGCTAGCAACATAAGCCGCTAAAAGATTGATTAAGAAAACAATTTATCATATAAACTAACCTACTTGTAACGTCTTATTCCACAACTAGTGAACTGGTAGGTGTTAACTAGTACAATTTTATAACAACATGAGTAGCGTGCAGCTGTCAACTAGTGCAATGGTCCCCAACTTGTACCGTCCAAATGGTACATTTGGAACCGGACTGCTTCACCTCACTAGTAACAGAAATGTCATACACGTTACGGAAACGTTCTACTACTCTCGTCACGCACTAGTACATTGTAAAATTCAACTAGTTAACATCTAGCGTTTTAATAGAAGTACTCAAATGTCGCTTCACTACTATGCCAAAACTGTCCTCCTCGTATGCAGAAATAACAGTAGCAAGGAAAAATGTGAGTTGTTCTACTAGAGGACTGAGTTGGAGGACAAAGAATGGACGAGCACATGGACCATAAAATAGATATCAAGGATACTGAATGACAGCTCAAAGGACTTTCCAGATGTTAGTTTTCAATGGGATTAAATGACTGGCCGTTATTGATCGGATTACATTAAGCGCTGCATAAGGCCTGGAATTTTCTATGAAGAAACTTGGGCGCGGGAGGGGGCGGGGCATATTATCTTTGCAGCGGCGTTTTCAACTGTGCCGCTTGAATGTGATTCTCTCGGTGTAGAGCGTTAAAATTGCATCCTCCTACATTGATTGACAAAAACCAGACAGCTCCGATGGTCTATAGTGTACTCTTCCACTCCGCTTGTCTTCTGAGTTCAGCCTGTTAGCACTCGCCATCCGACACCAGGAAGATCATGGCTTCCTGCTTGCCGATGTCCGCCATGACGGCGGCCAGTTGGTTGATGTTGCCGCTGTGGAAATGTTGCGCCTCCCACAGGTCCAGGATGGCCGAGGTTGGGCTCGCTTTGGATGCAAAGAAGCTCATGTGTCTGCACGCACAACAGCAATTACAAAAAAAAAAAACAGTTGCAATGAATTAGTTACAGATTCCAAAAGGTTATTTATGTTTCTTCAGTGGATGTTGTGCATACACGAATGGGATTCGTGTGTATGCTATGTTTATGTATGGTAAACTAAATGTCAAGTTATTAGGCAAAAAAATAAATAATACAAATATAAATCACAAGGTCATATAAAGGTCATTGATTGATAATTGATTACAGAAAATAAATTGGTAACAACATATTGAAAATATATTAAATTCAATCAGGTTTCCTAAATTATTATTATTATTATTACTCTATGGTTTTATGAAGTGGAATATTAGAGTGTGATTTGTTTTATGACATGAACGTGTGGGCATGATATGACAAAACAAAATGCATGTCTATATTTTTGGATTTGTTTTGGCTCATTTTAAAGGCGTTTGGGTTGAGGTCCGAACTAACGCTAGGCTTTGTGCACGGGGGACAAAAAACATCTCCCAAAAGTTTAGCCAAATACAATTGACTAAAAAGTCAAATGAGGGTTGATGAATTCGATTCGTGACTGGTCACGATACTTTTCCACACTTGACTTTTGTCATGTATTGCACCAAGTTTCAGTCTTTGTTTCCAGACAAGTTAGATCAGGCTCTTTGCAACGCCCATAAAACAACACTAAAAAGCAATTTTCATTTGAAGCCCAACAGAGGCTTAAAAGCAAAAGCCTCATTCGTCTCTATTTGATGTTGAAACAGGTCCTAAATCCCACTTAGGAAAGCCTCCACGGACTTCTCGCAGTTCACACAGTCGGAAGTGACCTTTCCCCATTTTAGGTGCACAACCTTTGGCCATCAAGCCCAATCAATGGCAACAAAGTGGCCGTCCCGGTTGGCTGTATATTTGATATTGAGTGTTGCCCGCTTGCCAGAGTACTTGCACACACTGATTAGATTTAATGCTCATTTTGTGTTCGCCTTGCGTCGATACAACCTTAACTGTGGAGGAGAACACACAACGCAGTAGAAACGCTTGAGCACCTCAGAGGCACTGCGCTGGGAGTTGAACACACCACCAAATACTTTTCACCTTGACAAGGGTCACAGCCGGTCTATTACTTTGCAGCGTTTGCTGTCGTGTAGAATCGAGAGGCCAGTGATGAATTTTGAAGGGCAATTAAGCTACTTTTTCAAACCTTTTGTTACCTTTCCTCATTTTAATCTCCAACGGTCAAATAATAAGATCAAACAAACACATGACATATAGCTTACAGCAGCTGCAAAATGATATCTAACACAAGACCAGAATTTCTTCCTTTACATAAATAATAATGCTCAGTTTTAATTGATACTACCAGAGATAATTATGTTTATTACTGGGATTATAATTAGCTTCATGCAACATTTTTGATTGTCACGCTACTAATTGAGGTCAAGTATTTGACAGCGCTCAGTATGATGTGGTTCGACACCACTGCAAATTCCTTCAATAAATTAACAGCCCTGTGACCAGTGAACATTATCTGTCTAAAGACCACCATTAAATATCACGTGGTTAGAAATGTGGTGGTAAATAAATGAAATGTACAGTAAGGGAATGGCAAAGAAGCAAATAATCTGCTGTATTTTACTCCACAGTAACACGTGTCGTTGAGGACGCATCAAACAAAGCGAGAAGTTATTGTCGTCCGATCTTCAGGCCTAATTGAGAATTGATTCTGCTGAGCACAGCGTTGCTAATTAAACCTGTACTGCATCAATTCGCCGGGTGATTCATCGGGGCAAATAAAGTTGATCAGACAAATTAACTTTACTTATTCGGTTTCGTTAGCCGGCTAGAATTGTTTTTTTTTTTTTTTTTTAAATGGATCAATGGCTGCAACTCTTTTGAAATACGCCAGTTGTGTCACTTTAAAAAAAAAACAAAGAGCGTCGCAGCTCGGCACCGAGCCACTAGTTTCAAGATTTGCTGCTGATGGATTCTTTGCGCGTTACCTTTCCATTCCTACTAAAAGCGAATGTCAAACTGACAGAGAAAAAGCTGTATACATTTGAGAGCTTACCTGAAGAAAACAAGTCTCTCATGTTTAAACTGCTCAAATCAAGTTATCTACTACCTTGGGCTGTGTTTGGAATCATTCCCTGTGTGTTGCTATTTGGCAGTGCTGTTCAACTGTAGTGAGAGGAGCTTATTTCCTATGTGGTCTCCTCAATCTTGAAAACCAAACATGAGGCACAGCTACGTAAAGACTTTCTGTTTTGTTACTGTTTCCGACATATTCATTTATTTATCATCAATTATTACAATAGAACCTATTACGATAAGGTTGGCTATAGAGCTCCGTGAATTTTGAAAAATGTAATATGGTAACATCGATGTCTTTAAGGTTGTTAAGAGTGACTTTCTTCCCGATTAGGCTTGGAAAACGGGCGGGGTCGACAATCGTAAATCTGTAAATTGTCCCATTTGCAGAGTGGGCCAAAGCCAAGCACTCAGTGATTGTGACCATTTGTGGAACGCGATATGAAATGTGTTGCCTGTTTATCTAACCTGTCACACAAGAAGAATGACAAGGAGAAGAGTTTGCCGGATAGAAGTTAGGATCAGATAAGCCAGCAGTTATCCAGTTATTTTGCGTTACTTGCCATTAGTTTGTATTTATTGCCAAGTTAGCGACCAGCAGTGATGTTTGAGATTTCAAAATAAATGAAGTGCTTGCTATGTTAATTGTTTTGTCTCATTTGTAATTGTATTTGTTTCTTCCATGAGTTTGAGTTCACTTTCAGTTACAAGTTAGTATAGAGGGCGCAATGACTGCGATGTTAGCTCCGCTCACCGGCTGCACGGCATTATTTGCCAGGCTGCTTGTTTCCAATGCGCAGTCCTGATGATTAATTAGCTAACACTTTGTTCTGGCTCGCTCTTTACCTCTCGAGCTTGAGTCTTTGTGCCAACATTCTCCAGTCGGCTCCGTTGGGACACGGGGCGTCCAGGCTGCTGCAGATCTTTTGCCTTATGAGGTATGGGATCTGAAAGGCGCTGGGCCCTGCGAGGGCGGTGGCGTTAGTGTCCATTAACAGGAACTCGGAGTCCACGGCTCGGGTGTCCTGTTTGTGATGACGACAACGAGGCCTTGTGAAAAACTGTGCAAATGGCATCCAGAACAGGCAAGGATAAGCGCTTCAATGTTACCTTGGCGATGTTAAAGTCAAGGCTGAAGCTCTGCCCTTCGCCCTCCACCTGCCACACGCACAGCTGGCAGGTGAGCTCGCAGGTGCTGAGGCTGAGGCGCTCCAGAGTGAAGGTGCAGTGCAGGTACCGTTGGGAACCGTTCCAGATGTGGTAGAATGGGATCTCCTGGAGCAAGCAACAATGATTCAGACCATGGAAAGCGAGTATTTACAAAGGGTGTGCCGATACAACGTTTTCACTTCTGATAGGATACCGCAACATTTTGGAAGCACTATAGACGGTAAATAAAGATGTACTGTATTGTATTGTATTTATTCCAAAGAATGGATTGCTTGTGTGTATCTATCTATCTGTCTGTCTGTCTGTCTGTCTGACACACACACAGTGAAGCCTCGGTTTTTGACCACAATACGTTCCAGAAGGCTGGTCAAGAAGTGAATTGTTCGAATTCCGAATCTTGTTTTCCCATTATAAATAATGGAAAAAATGTAATCCGTTCCAACCTAAAAAAAAGAGAGAGAGAGAGAGAGAGGGTTAGGGTTAAAGAAAAAAAGAAAGAAAGAACAAAAGAAAAAAAGAAAGAAAAAAAGAAAGAAAGAAAAAAAGAAAGAAAGGAAAGAAAGAAAGAAAGAAAAAAAGGAAAGAAAAAAAGAGAAAAAAAGAAAGAAAAAAAGAAAGAAAGAAAGAAAGAAAGAAAGAAAGAAAGAAAGAAAAAGAAAGAAAGAAAGAAAAAGAAAGAAAGAAAGAAAGAGAAAGAGAAAGAAAGAGAAAGAAAGAAAGAAAGAGAAAGAAAGAAAGAAAGAAAGAAAGAAAAAGAAAGAAAGAAAAAGAGAGCGAGCGAGAAAGAAAGACAAAGAAAGAAAGAAAGAGAGAGCGAGAAAGAAAGAAAGAAAGAAAGAAAAAAAAAAGAAAGAGCGAGAAAGAAAGAGAGAGCGAGAGCAAAATGCGGTAAAGAAAATGAATGGATTGATTATTATTATTATTATTTTTTTAAATAAACATTTATGTTAAAACTTGTCTGGTGTTATATTCCTTGTTTTTATATTCGCCTATTAAAACACGAAAATCAGACACTTGGTTCACTGCTTTATATGACAATATGTGTTTTACGTTGTTATATGAGTGATTATTTTTCCGTAATGAATTGGCCTATTAGGAACACCTGAAAATGGAGTGTCCGGGTGACGTCACAAATCAAACAGCCAATCAGAAAGTGGGGGTGAGGACACTTTTCACGTTCCGTGAAGCTTTGACCATGATTTTTCCCTAATGAAGTGGCCTGTGATAGGTACACCTGAAAATGGCGGTGTACCTAATAGAGTGTCCGACTGACGTCACAGATCAAACAGCCAATCAGAAAGTGGGGGTGAGGGCGGGTGTGGCACGTTTCGCTTTCATTTAAGCTTTGAGAATGATTTTTCCCTAATGAATTGGCCTATTAGGAACACCTGAAAATGGCGGTGTACCTAATGGAGTGTCCGAGTGACGTCACAAATCAAACAGCCAATCAGAAAGTGGGGGTGAGGGCGGGTGTGGCACTTTTCACTTTCCGTGAAGCTTTGAGCATGATTTTTCCCGAATGACGTGGCCTGTGATTAGGTACACCAGAAAATGGCGGTGTCCGAATAACGTCACAGATCAAACAGCCAATCAGAAAGTGGGGGTGAGGGCGGGTGTGGCACTTTTCACTTTACGTGAAGCTTTGACCATGATTTTTCCCTCATGAAGTGGCCTGTGAATAGGTACACCTGAAAATGGCGGTGTACCTAATGGAGTGTCCGAGTGACGTCACAGCTCAAACAGCCAATCAGGGGGTGGGGGCGGTTGTGGCACTTTTCACTTTCCGTGAAGCTTTGACCATGATTTTTCCCTCATGAAGTGGCCTGTGAATAGGTACACCTGAAAATGGCGGTGTACCTAATGGAGTGTCCGAGTGACGTCACAGCTCAAACAGCCAATCAGGGGGTGGGGGCGGTTGTGGCACTTTTCACTTTCCGTGAAGCTTTGACCATGATTTGTCCCTAATGAAGTGGCCTGTGTTTAGGTACACCTGAAAATGGCGGAGTACCCCAACCCCAACCCTTCACCTACCCTACTCGAGCTTTAAACTCTACTTTGATAACCTAACTGTCTTCGCCCCGCCCCCTACACTATTGGATTTCTACCCGCTCACTAGGTAGTTGGCGTGATCCATTGCTTTGCTCCGTGTATTTATTTACACATAAATACATATACTTACATTTATGCATGTGCGTATACATACAAAGCGAGGTTCCAACTCTAAAAGCACATCTAAGGAATATGCTCAGACCAGGGATCGAACCAGCTTCTTACCAGCCAAGAGCCGGTGTCACTAACCGGTCGGCTATTTCGACCTGTAACTGGTGGTCTTCTGGACTCTTATATACTAGTGATGTGCATTCCAGTTTAAAGTGAACAATCTTTAGAATCGGTTCACTCAAAAGATTGGTTTAAATGATTCCTTCACCGAATCGTTCGCTACACTTTCTTATTTATTTATTCATTTTTTTATTTTTTACCTCGTTTAGTGTACCGATTGAAGTGTAAATGAGGGCGGTATTTGATCTGTGATGTCACTCGGACACTTAATTAGGTACACCGCCATTTTCAAGTGTACCTAATCACAGGCCACTTCATTAGAGACAAAGCTTAAGTGAAAGTAAAAAGTGCCACAACCGCCCTCCTCACCCCCACTTTCTGATTGGCTGTTTGATCTGTGACGTTATTCGGACACCGCCATTTTCTGGTGTACCTAATCACAGGCCACGTCATTCGGGAAAAATCATGCTCAAAGCTTCACGGAAAGGGAAAAGTGCCACACCCGCCCTCAACCCCACTTTCTGATTGGCTGTTTGATCTGTGACGTCACTCAGACATTCTATTAGGTACATTGCCATTTTCAGGTGTTCCTAATCACAGGCCACTTCATTAGGGAAAAATCATGCTCAAAGCTGAAATGAAAGTGAAAAGTGCCACACCCGCCCCCACCCTCACTTTCTGATTGGCTGTTTGATCTGTAACGTCACTCGGACACTCCATTAGGTACACCGCCATTTCCAGGTGTACCTATTCACAGGCCACTTCATTAGGAAAAAATCATGGTCAAAGCTTCACGGAAAGTAAAAAGCGACACACCCGCCCTCACCTCACCCCCACTTTCTGATTGGCTGTTTGATTCCGTTGTCCGAATCAAACCTTTTAACCCCGGAGTTGTTTTTCCTTTATCTCCTGCTTCGAGCGAAAATCCATAGTTGAAAATCGTTTGGATATGTAATCCTCCATTGTAAAACAAAATGTAAAAAAGGAAAAAGAAAGAAAAAGAAAAAAAAAGAATGCAAAACAAATGGCGGCTCGGTGATGCACGCACTGGTTAGCACGTCCCTCTCCTCAGTTGTTCACTGTAAATTTGAACCGGAGATCTCTTATTCTACAGGTAGGCGCATGAAGCAAAAGCAAAGCACAAACCAGAGGGAACAAATTTCCATCCAGCACCTTCAAATAGAAATTTAAGCACTGTGAATTATTCTATGACATGCAAACTCGTGCCCCACTGGTTGCATTTGATGAGTCAATTAATCAGTAGTGTTGTTATTAGATGAACAGTCAGACCATTTTCCAGTCCTCTTTGAACTACCCTCACTCGGCCACCAACTGCATTGAGTCATGATGCGTCTTAATTAAGACACACTTTATAAAAACCGTGTAAATGCAGTGTTTACCAGGAAGACCTTAAATGGGCTCATGTATCGTAACCTATAGGAGATGAATCTAAATGCCTTTCTTAAACATTAATTTTCAATTTGGCACAAAACCTCATAATCGGGACAATAATTAATCGCTCGATCAAGAGGTGTCTCCCAAGACTCCCCTCCCCTCTAGTGCACGCATGCAAAGTAAGTCCTTGCTACTGCCGAACAAAAAAGGATGCGCTTCCTGGAATGTATTCAAAGCTGATGATTCCGACATCTTTCTCTCTGTTGCTCCATATTCATGCCTCATCCGCATATCCCCTTGAGATCACGGGGAATGAAGAGGGGGGGGGGGGGGAAGCAGGGCATACTAACTCACCTTCCCTTTAACAACTGTCAAGAACTGTGTTTGAGAGGGGCCGCAGTAAATGCAAGTGACCAATGAGGGGCACTGTTACCCAAGCGGACAGATGTTGCAAGACAGGTGAAAAACACAAAAGGTCCTGTTGGGGGCCCCAGGGGGGACTAAAGACCTTTTTCCCCCCATTGCACTGCTGTGAGGGAAGCACTTCCAAATAAGCAGACTCAGTCCTGAGGAAGATTTTGTGCAGGGTACAATGTTACTGCTGTGCTTGCTTGGCACAACCTGGCCTTTTCTCTACAGGGACCTTGTGCAGCTCCAACTTGCAGCCAGACCATTTTCCAGTCCTCTTTGAACTACCCTCACTGGGCCACAGTGTGGCCAGCGCATGTGGACGGCTCGCAGCTTCCAGGTTGTGAGATGATCAATCGACTTGCGCCTCTAGGTTACTGCACTGACTGAGCCATAATGTAATGTATGTATAATGAGGAGTCTTTTTTTTAAAAATGTTTTGTGCAAAACAATCCAGGAAGTTGGGTTGAAGATATATATATATATATATATATATATATATATATATATATATATATATATATATATATATATATATATATATATATATATATATATATATATATATACATATACCATATATACCATTTTCATATATAGTCTTTATATATATATATATATGGAATATGTCTTGTCACCGTGGGATAGTAGGAAATGAAATTTCGATCTCTTTGTGTGTCTTGACATGCGAAGAAATTGACAATAAAGCAGACTTTGACTTAATCTAAATTGGGTTGTTTTGGATTTTTGATTTTTTTTTTTTAAAGTACTGCGTCTAGTCTCTTTAAGATCACGAGTGCGCTGGAGCCTGTCTCGGCTGAATTTGTTCTCACCATGAATCATGTGCGCCGCTCATAAGAATAACCATTTAGGTGATTTAAGTTCAACATTTTTCAGAGAGTACCTCAGTACAAGGAATTGAATTCAGCAAGAGCTCAAGTTTGAGCCTCCAAACAGACCATTAAAACAATTACATGCATTCCACGGATGTTGCTTTATACTATGATTGTTTTATTCATGTATAAGTCCAGACAAACAAGTCGACCATGAGCCCTCATTAACAATCACAAAAGGGCTCTGATCAGCTTTTGTTGTTTGTCTTTCATTTCTTTGCAGACACAGAAAAAACATATAATATTTATGAGTTGACCTTGGAAGAACCAATGGATAGATTTGTATTACCACATGTCCTTGCTCGTGCTGGGATTCTGAGCAAGCCCAGCCCAGCCCAGCCCAGCCCACCCCCTGCCTCACCGTGATACGCACCTGGTAGCCGGCGAGCAGCTTGCTCCTCCAGTGGGCCTGGGGCATGTCATGGATGGACAGGCGCAGGTTGTGGTAGCTGTCTTTGAAGAGCAGGATGTGAGGCTCGTCAATCAGCCGACCCCCGAGCTGCCGCTCCATCTGCATCACCTCCTGATGGGACAAAGATGAGAGGGAACATTTTCATTAACACAGAGGAAGAACAATCCACGTTCATGACGGGGGATGCGTCCCGGACCCCACCATGATGTGACTGCGGTCCAGACCATATCATTCAAATAAAACCTTTCCCCCTTCCACATACTTTAAAAGCATTTTAATGCATTTTAATGACTAATATTTACTTAGTCAGGAACCTTTTGATGTATTCTTTAATAATCCATGGTAAAGTTTCTCTACTATGGAGGAACAACTATTACTTCGTAGGGGACCTTCTCGGCCTCTTCTTCCTGCTCTTCACTAAGCTGCATTTACATTTAAGTCGAGCTCAGTGCCTTCAGACAGATTCGTATGTATGCTGAACCCAACCCGGGTAAAAGTAACCCAATGTGCTCAGTATCCACCGCTAAACAGCGAGAGGGCTATGAAAACAACCGAGAAAGTGTGTAAATAGATTTTGGATCACAGAGTACCTTTGGACTAAAGCACGCATAGTTGGTAGATACCCTTCACCATAGATGTGTCTCTGGTTTTTATTCCCACAGAGACATGCCCAAGCAAAGCGGGAAGAAGGCCCGCAGCACATCCTAACACGGGAAGATCGCAGCTCCACAGGTAGCCACAGCAGGCAAAACCCACTTGTTTCCACAAAGCTTTAATGTCACCACAAGGTTGAACCCCCCCCCCCCCACCTCAGTGTGTGCATACGGTATGTGTGTGGGGGATGTTTTCCGGCATTAGCATGCTCACACTGCAGTCATGCAGTACTGTGAGCTACCTGGGTTGTGATGAAGGAAGCATACAAGCCGTTTTGTCAATTGCTCATTGTTTTCTCCGGCAAATCTTCATTTAATTTTTGTTTGTGTGCTGGGAGTGGTTTGTAAAGACATGCTTTTAATCTCGGTGGGATTTCTTTTTTTTTGGGTGGGAAGGCCATCCAAGTGATCAAGTGACGGGGTGATGAAATTTGTGACCTTTACAATTCATCCATCAAAGCCAGAACCTTTGAAGCATCCAATACTTTTTTATTTGATCCAATGATGAAAAGTGATCTGAACTTTTAAAATTTTGGTCTTGGTGACTGGCAGCAGACGATCAATGTGAAAGACACACTCCCAAGCCACAACACAATTAGCTACACTTGGACCGTGCAAAAGATAAAACAAGACTCCCCCCATATTTGGCAATTCAATGACAAGAAATAATCACATTGTCTTATGTATCTAAATAAAAATATTTACCTCACATCGGTATGACGCAAGACAGTTCTACACCAGAGCACATTACAACAACCGTAAGTGAGTGAAAATCAAAACTCTTTTTAAAGCTTTCTTAGAATGAAGCTTGTGGCTCTCTTGTATCTGATTAGCATGTGCTGGTGCAACTTGCGTCGTTGAGACTGCTGTATCACGAGAATTGGATTTTAACTTTAGAGGTGGTCACCTCCACCTAATTTTGAGTCACCCCCGGTGATGTCTGAAAGCTCTGACATCATGACATCTGCTATCTAAGCAGCGTTGGGTTATTTTTAACCGCAATTACACGATAAGGTATCAGCCAGGTTTTTTTTTCCCTCGACTGACAATATATTGGACAATGTCATGGCTTTTCAGAGGGGTACATTTTGTCTTTGTGTAGTTGTCGTGAATGAGTCACACTCAGATTGAAGTAGAGAAAAAATGTCTTTGATATCAATTCATTTACCTTTATTAAACTACTGACCTAAAAGGCCAAAACATTGATGTACCATCTGATACTGTGTATTATCATACAAATGACCTTATTGCTTGTGTTTGACAAAGAAAGCAGTGAGAAGAGGACCTCGAAAAAAATAATTGCATCTGAAAAAAAAAACAATGCAATTAGATGATTTTTCAAAATCGCTTAGCCCTTGTACTTACCACCTTTAGTCGCCCACTGCCACGATGACGGGAACGACTTCATTAAAGTGGGGAATGAGAATAATTTCTCTCCGAAGAACACTGATTCAATTTGCTGCCCTCTTTCCCCAGGATGAACTGGCCTCGTTGCCTTCATAATAAGGAAGCTGTTAATTATATTTTCTGAATGTCTACCTGCTTTTGTGATTGCATGCGTGTTCTCCTTGAATAAGCGCTTTTCAGCTCGGCCCGAGTGGGGAATTTTCATGTTTGCTTTGTGCATTTCTAATTTCACTGTTTGCCTTGTACTCAATCACCTTGTTAGCACGGATTGTATTCCCTACAAGGATCTCTACCGGGATATTCTTCTCACACAACACCAAAATATACATATGTAGGTGCGCTTTTATGGACTCGGACAATTGCAGACAAAGGGTGGTGTCAAACGATGACTAAGAGGTCTAATGGCGTAATAGCAGAGGCACAGATATCCCCCTAAGAATTGAAAGCCCTCTGCTATTATGGGTCTTACACAGATAAAAGGCGCATTATGAGGGCTTCACCAGGAGTCTAATTCTTAAGCACTATTATTTGTTGCGCCAAATTAGCATTGCAAATAGCGTCTGGCGGACTTTGATCAGGTCTCTGACCTACAGTAGGAGATCTATCGGGCTGTTAACAAGAAAAGGAGGGCGTGGAATGCCAATGACGGCGTTATCTTGCTCACAGGATGCATACTAACTCACCTGTCTAAGCGTGTGTGTCAGGTGCGCGGCTGATGCGGCAGGATTACGATCAAACAAGGTCCGTAACACGGCACCCTGAACCGTGATATTATTGAAGGACAACCCCGTCCGTCCTTTACATGCGTGACTGTGTCCTTGGTTTAAAACAACCCTGCTGGGCTAGTATGTTGTGTGCATATGCTCTGGACTGAGAGAATAATGGGCCTCTTTACGCCCCATTATCCTGTTAACAAATGACAGTGTGAGCGAGGGAATAAATGAGAAGCTAAATTTCACCGTATTATTAGCTCATTCTACAGGGGAAGAAAACAATGCAAGGTTTTTAATTAGATTATCAAATCACGCATTAATCACAAAGGCAGAGCCAAATAGAGCTCCAATACGCCAAAGATAAGCCGGGCGGGCACGGTTAAGTCGCCTGACCCCGTACAACTGTGACAACATTAAGATGCATGAGATGGACGGCCAGTTCATATACTGCAGGAGAAACCCTCCATTTGTTCTAACGGAATCGGAGATAGGGTCGGACTGTGTGCGAGGACTGCCAATTTTGGAATCTGACGGAGGCCGGACCACCATCTGACATTCAATGAGGTTGGCTAAGGAGGGAGATGGAGTGAAAAGAGAAGGGAGACACAGGCGGCTTAACATTTGTGTCTCCGGGTCACTGGAGTGGCCAGCTTTAGCAGGAGAGATAACGGGATTACTGCAATCATGGCTACAGTTTTCTATGACTTCAACCCCCCCCCCCCCTTTCCTTCATCTAACGCTCAGTCTCCCCCCTCATCCTCTTGGCTCGGACCAGAGCCGGGACTGAGATGGACTGGGGCCTGCCTCCATTGGGGAACAAGAGACACTCATACAGCTAATCTCTTCAGGCTGGTGCTGACAGAAAGAGGTTAGCGGCTGCGGCAAACTCGCTCTCGCCGCGCACATGCGGAAAGGCCAACTCTAAACAAATCAAGGCGATATATATATGAGAACGGTCGAAAGCTCGGGATTAAAATATGGCACTCTCCTCACAGCAAGCACTTTTAAATGTTGTCTGTATTGTTGTGCGTAATAAAGTGATTAACCTAACAAACTCAAATGGATTAGAAGCAGCGTTTGATCAGTCGGTTCGCAAAGCTTACACATCAGAGACGGGGGGGGGACAAAGAGTCAGGCTTTCAACTTTAAATCCTGGCCCCTCCCCTCTCGCCGACTCCTCGCCGTGATCCATTTCCATAGTTTTCATAGCAAATGCATTTGTTGCTACAAAAAAAAAAAGCCTGATGTGGGCTCCATAAATCTGTGCGTTTGTCAGCGGGATGTGACAGGCTTTTCCTTTCATCAGTCTGAACTCCAGTGGCCGGCCGAGCACGCCACAGTCAACTCTGACTAATAACTGCAAATACAAGGGACTTGTCTGCTCGCTTATAAATGTTCCGCTCACAAAGAGTCATGTGTTCGGCCTGATAAATCACAGCATGCGTGAACGCTAAAAGATTACGTGAAAACAATATCTCAGCTGTTCTTATTTTACCTTCTTGCCAATAGATTTCTATTGAAGAAATAGCACCAATCTAACAGGGGGGGGGGGGTCACGTATTAATGCCCAAGATAGCGAGTGAATTATTGCTAAATTGAAATACATTGCTGGAGGTCAAACTATGTACAGAAGAGCCGATTGAGGACATCTGTTCAACACCCATTGCTGAGCCGAGCATACATTTTTACGATCTAAAGACAACGAGACAATGAACTGAGCACATTAAACTCATTACATGAATATTGATTAAAGTGTAAATTCTGGGCACTAATACAAAAGAAAGTTCCCGCAAATACTACGTGAGAACACATTCAGATGAAGGTCTGTGCTTGTTCTAAAAACACTCCATTTATCATCTGAGCAATATTGCCAGCGAGAATAAAAGAAATTAAAAATGTGGTTTTCATTCAATAATGATTATATAATTAAATCAAATCAATGGAATCCACTGCTGAGCTTTTACGTACTGAAAGATGCTAGCCTGGTGGCCATTTATCAGCATGCATCACTTCAGTAGCTACAATGAGGATACCGAAAGACACAGCACAATTTTCGTCCATTCAAATTATCCATTCAAATTATCTGGAAAATACACTGGCGAATGGCTAATGCTCTCTTTGCCATTGTGAGCTTGAATGATTTTGGTAGGCCAGTGTGGATACTGTTCACATTGTATTATGGTAATAATTACTGCAAACAAAATCAAATGGAAGGTAATAACACACCACACCGTTCTGTGTCGTTGGATGCATAAATATGATGTTGGGGAAAAAAACTGAAATGCACAAGATACCGCAAGTAAGCAAAATGATAAAAAATAAAGCTTAACGGTATGGTTTAATGTGAACACACATCTAGGGAACACTAGCGCCGTGTTTTCAAGACTTAATTCATTTTTATGTTTCTCCAACTCTTCTTTGCTGAGGTCAGATTATGCAATGTGTTTGCAAATATTCCTCTTGGGGCTCAATTTAGCTGTACAACACTACATGGCAGCTGTCCAATTAAGAGCCTACGCAAAAACTAAAATAAAATAATGCTTGATAAAAAAAAAAAAAAACTCAAAACTAGGTGAGAATACATTTTAGCAAAACTTAAAAAAAAAAAAACTTTAAAAAAAACCAAACTCAAAAATAGCTACCTTTGACAAATAATTTAAAACTGTCATCTGGGACTTTTGCTGAATGTCGCCAAGAAGTGACATCACCTCGCGGCAGCAACACATGGCAACAGCCGTGCTTGTGGCCTGCATGGCTTCCGTGCTTTTGTCGCTTAACAGGAATTCAAATCACAAATCCACCAAGTTGTCGACTTAACCTAGCAAGTAAGGGATATACTAGAAAGTGAGACCATTCAAACTTTAGTTTAGGTGTTAAGGTATGATGTGTCTAACGTTCAAAGCGTTATTTTACACTGCAATTATTGTACACTCAAAGTCTGTGGACTGTTCTACAGTACGTGTATTTAAATTGCAGTTGTATGTTACGATGTCACAATACTATCATGTATTTGAAATCACACCAGAAATAAAAAATAAATAAAAAAGGAAACTAAAACTGATAAAAAAAAAAGCTTGTTTTCTGAAAAAACAAAAAATAAAAACAAACCCGCTTTTACACTCGGATAAAACAATTTAAAAATAAAATTAAAAAAAAGTCGTGATTGAAAATCGCCCGGTCACCACCCAACTTGACCCCAATCCAAGTGCACTGTAAAAAATCCATCAGGTACAAATCATTAAATTGTTAATTTTCTGGCCAAACTGTTTTCATGTAATTTCCTTCAAAACAATAGCTGTCAAGCTCTAAATATCAGATCTAAATATAAAAAAAGCAGGTGGCAGTCTAATTAGCATCTAGTCGGAGGTCTAGCTCTGTAGCGCATAGGTAGGAGGTGCACTGCAGGTGTTCAACGCGTGGTGGGATGGCACGACATCAGTGATGCTCTCCCACCGGGCGAGCGGGGATCTGCCGAGTGCGCGCTGAGGGCAGGGCCCAAACGCCACTCACGTTGTCGTGCCAGCCTTGGCCGGGCCCATCAAGAGCAGAACACACATTAAATATTAACTCAATTGGCTTGAGCAGAGCTCCGCTAACATACGTCGCGCATCAGTCGCAAATGTCACCGCTTCCCCCTGAGTCCACACACACTTAGGATCAAACATTGCTTTTAATCTGCTGTAATTGGGAGTTACGAGATTGCACGGAGCCTGTTTGTAGGGTACGCATGTATGGATGCTCGTGTTTATGGAGGCATCGATTCGGGCTTGTCAGACCAGTCGGTGATGAGAGGAAATGTCAGCTTCTCTTGTCGTTCTACGGCTCTACCTGTCACAGAGTAGGCAGCAGGAATGGCAGAGCAGACTCACATGCTCTCATCTGCCATCGCAAGTATGTGCTGTTTAGTGGCTGGGAAGTTGCCTACCTGTCTGGAAAACAAGGTGCGCAGCCTCAGCAGATGGCAAAGGCTGCAATTTTACTCCCGTATTGATGGCGCGTTTCACGCCCTCGGCACAACGGCTGCCCTGCCGCTGCTCATCTAGCGCCGATACACGCAACAATTACCAGCAGCCGTGGTGGAAGTGTAACCATAAATGGTGCATTTTAAAGACAGTGATTAGTGATTAGGCTGAACTCTCCAGGGAAGTTTTAATCTCCACTCAAAGTGGTTAATGTACTTGCTAAATGAACTGCTCCCTCCATAATAGCATCAAAAGCGGTGTGAAGTCGAGATTACTCAACAGTGTGGGCCACATTCTAAATCACTCACTAAAAAGTACAGAACCCTGGAGATGTTGTGGCTTACCACAGGGCCAGGTTGTGTGCGAGACGGCTAGCTAATGCACTCAAAGGCGTCGGGGGAGCTGCAGAGTATGGCAGCACAAGTGCCGGAGTCAACAAGCTCCCATGTCCTTTTCCCGGCGAGTGAGAGCAGAGGAGATGGCCAGCGAGAGATGTGCGGATGGTGAGAGCAAAAGATGGGAAAAGTTTCCGCGCACTTTTCCCACACAGGGGGCACGGAAAGTCAAGTTAACAGTCAGACTGTAGGCAGAGTGGTAGAGCTGAATGTGTAACAAGAAGTTTATCATTACTGCTGCTTTGATACAGTAGTCTGCAAAGTCAAAAAAAAAAACTGTGAGGGGCAGCGTCCACAGCAACCTAGACTCACCAAAAGTTTGCTTTGTCCTAAACGAAAATGGAGCATGATAACAATCCATTCACTTTTGAGTACACTACGAAAAATATATATCCGTGACCTTTAATATTTCAGGTGGCGGCACTGCAGCCGGCAAACTAGTCAAGCACAGAAATGCTTTAGGAAATGTCAGTAAACATATTTTGTTACTGCATTCATAAATGTTTGGTATGTGGTTTGAATCCCATCGTGTAAAATGGGGAGACAACATCAACAGCATTTGGAAATGGCATCATTTCTCTGATCTGAACAAAGTACAAATATTGTGCTGTGTATGTTTCAATATATGTGTCATACTCTCGGCCTCATCGGACAACGTTCTCGCCATGTGACGGCCTCGTCGTCAATTCATGAACGTCAAGCACCTTCCAGGGAAGTGAGCATGGATCATGTTTTCTTTTTTTCTGGGCAATATATAATAAATGGACAAACACGGATCATGAGGGGAAAATGAATTATAGATGTTGATGTGCTAGTTGCTGAATAAAACAAGTCAACAATTATTTGAGAACTAACTGCGCAAAATATGTGAGTCTTCATGCCTAGTGTGTGTGTGTGTGTACTTGATGTATTTTTTACAATTTTACACTGTCGGCTGACTCAGAATGGAAACAAGACTACGACGTGACCTGTGCAGCTCAATGTTTTTTTTCGATGATATGTTTTTATAGTGTTTTTACATGTTTTTTGGGATGATATTTTTTGGATGAAATTGTAATGAAATAAAAACTAGCACTCTAAGGGAGAGGTTTTAAGTGTGTCGACTTTTTTGCAGGGTTCAAATGAAAAGGACTAGCAAATGACTTGAATGCGATTTTTTATGAATATATTCCACATCATCCCAACTTTCCAGTAATCGCGCTGTCCATTAACATGCATTTAACAGTGGAACAGAGCAGCAGCCAGTGGCCACGTTTAAAGAGTGCCGTTGGTTTGTCATGACCTATTTTTGGCTCATGCAAGAGGCAGAGCAACAAGTGGAATGCTTTTATTTTGAAGACTTTCATCAGCTTCAGCACAAGGAGCCCTCCCTCCCCTTCTCTCTCTCTTGTTTAAGCCCCACCGCTGCCCATAGATTTTGCTGGACAATGAGGTTGACCATTATAGCCGGTAGAAGTGGACTTGAGTGGGAAATGGTACTTGTGACTGTGGGTGGTGTCAGATGAAGAGGAGTGGGTCGGCGTGAGAGCGAGCGAGGGGCTTGCTGCGAGAACACTGGGACAGGCTCTCCTTTTAATTTACTAATTAACCATGCAAATGAAATCTTAACCGACTACTCAGAGGCAACCCCTGGGGAGAGAGGAAGGCATTAGCACTTGATTATACCATGTCCACGCGGAGGGCAGAAGAGAGAGGGGAAATACGGCAGTGTGCTGCTGCAGCTGAGCAGCACCAAGCGTCCACGCCGCCAATGACTGTATGCTGTCATCAAGCAGGACTTGGCATTGGTTGGCATCCACAACTCACACACTGGCAACACTATATTCTTTAATCGTGTTGCTCCATTCCCCCTGGCTATGTCTAATGCAGTCAGTCCAAGCAAGCTAAAAGAAAAGGCTATCATAACTAGAAGTGCACGGTCATAGACAATCACAATGCATCCCGACGGGCAATAGTTTATGATTCTCTGTGTGCTATGAACTGAAAATCAATCTGGTTCCATTAATAAAGACAGCAACACTTTCTATTGATTTTCTCGCATGACTGATTAGATTTGTTTTCCTTACATACACACAAACCAGCCACATCATTAGGTACACTTGTGTTTTAATAATAATTCCACAATTCCATCGATATACATACGTCACTGGGTGACTATCGCTTTGAAAACCTTCAAACCTGCCTTCATCTTACAGAATATAAAGAAAACAAAGTCTGAGCATATTCCATCATGTGCTCTTGCATTGAAAAAAAAACACCAAACAAGTGACATCACAATGTACCTTGAAGACGTCCTGCGTGTCATCCATGCAGTAGACCCTGATGTTGTACTCCAGCGTGGAGCAGTAGGCATCGGAGAAGAGCACCAGCCTCAAGCGCTTGGCGGCACCCATGTGCAGAGACTCTCCCACCAGGGCGAAGGTGCCCAGCTGCTCGGAAAATAGCTGGCACGTCTCGGCTTCCAGCTGGCAGTAATAAGGATCAGACGCCAGCTCCTCACCCATCAGCAGGACGTCCTGTAGGAGGCCAGGAGTACAAAAGTAAGTTGGGAATGAAAGGATAAGCAGCCACTTTACATAACTGCATTACATGGAGCATTTTGTTAGGGGACAGGGAGAATGGTTATATAGAAAGACCTGAACTCAAACTTAAAGTCATTGGGTTGATATTAATACATAAGTCGACACACAATAGTTTGTTCCTCAAATGCCTCTTGCGGAGCTTTTACACAGAATCAATACATAGTATGTTTTAGAACACCATTGAAAGCACTGATCAACCCAACGTTGGGGTAGTTGGGTTAGGATTTTGATCCGAGAGGGGTAAAAACTAGTGATGTTCGACACCACTTTTTTTTTTTTTTTCCAGATGATACCACACAAGTGTTCACTCTGAGTACTCATCCATACCGAGTACCGATAGCTCTCAGATCATCTACTGATGTGTTAAACAGTATAGTGCCAACTACTGCAGAGGAGGAATGACTGTCAAATTTGTTTGTCTGAAGTATCCGTGTTTGGTATCGGCAGCCTCAACGTAACCTTTATATCTTAAAATGAGGCCCAATATCAATACCTGGTATCAGTAATCAGCCATCCCGATTAAAAGCTTCCCCTACTGATGAATTAAAGCTACCAAGGAATAGGAGGAATAGGGAAAACAATGCAGCGTGTTTTATGTGTATGATAAGAGAGTGTAATGGATTCCTTGTAATAATAGATGGATCTAGCAAGAGGAGGTTTGGTAAATATTGGATTACTGACATATTGGGACCTCTTCCCAGTTTGGAGTTTAAGTGAGATAAAAAAACACTTTTCAATTTCACAGACAACATAACCCCGTCGCCTGCAAAAACATCTGTACAAGAATTAACTGCTACTTATTTTCCAATGAGAAAGAGGACAGATTTTAAAACGTCAGAGCGGCAGCTGTGGCAGAAGAGCATCACCAGTAATAATGATGGGAGACTTAAAAAAAACAAAAAACTACCAGACATCAGTACTAGCTTTATGAGACAACATTGCTCTCTATGCTAATTTGATGGGGACAAATTGGACTCAAGGTGACAATGTTTTCGCTGGGAACTTCATCATGCCAGTTGACTGTCGCTTCCCATTGGCCGCATCAGGCAGAGGCGAGCATTATGGCTGCCAAATGATCTGATCTATGGGACCGCACACCATCTACATCAAAGAAATCTGTATTGACACAATTCATTTGCTAAGCAACCACAACAGAGTCTCACTTTTTCATCATCTTAATATTTCCTGGAGGTGTGGGACGGCTCAATTACGCCACTGAGTGCTCACTCGAGGAGCAATTCATTTCCCTTCCGCCTCCTCCTGGATTCATTTCCTCTATGTCTCCTTCAAAATGCTGACACGACATTATCCTTTCTCCTTCCACGTTCTCAGATGGTGGTCATGCGGTTGGGCTAAATTTGGTCGGATTGATGATGAAAAGAGCAGGTCAAACTCCTGCCTCGGATGGACCAATCCATTCCGTAGACAGCCCACTGCCACCACACGCAGTGAGGGTGAATTATTTATGCGCAATATTGAACGTGAGAGACGACCTGCTAATGTCCTAAAGCCCACGGGCAGACTTTCCCTTTGTTGCCTCGAACCAGAAGACTAAGCATGTTTGTTGATTTTTAAAAGTTCTCTGAACCCTCATCCTCTAATTTCCAATTTCATGGCCAGAAACAAGAGGAGGGAACTCTACCTCCAACTGATTTACAAGCATAAATGGCCAAGAAGCTCCAAAAGTACTTTGGAGTATGTCATTTCTGAGAATCACGTTGCTTGGCAACTACTGGACTGGAAAGAAGCAGTGCTTACAGGCTTTTGTTCTGGTGCAACAAAAAAACTTTCTTGCGGTCAAGTGTTAGTCCTGTTTGGACAGCCAACGCCACCGCAGCAAATTAAAGAGCGCTGTGTAGAGCGCTGTGTAGTTCTTCGAAGGATTAACGGTTGGCGCTGTTGCGCCATCTCACCTCCCAAGCGCTCTCGTAGGTCTGCTTCTTGAGGCGGACGGCCCAGTTATCGAGGCATGCGTCAGAGCACTGGTCCATGCTCAGGATGACGGGCCGGCTCAGGACCACCCCCGGAGGCCCGCAGCTCACAACCGGGCTGAGCAGGGTCTGGCAGCCAGCCAGGGGTAACCTTCAGCCATCCGTCAGCAGAGAGGGCAGCATGAAGCAAAGTGAAGAGCTTTTACTGGAGTTATTAGTGTGAATATTGGGTTCTCTTCAAGGAAGCATCTGACACTGTCACCTCTGCAAATGAGCTGGCTGCATAATGAAGTTACGGCATCACAGGTTGAGAGGAATACCAGACAATGTCGCAACTAAGGTTGAACGATTTGAAAAAATAATTCAATTGTATTTTTTTCCCCTCACGATTGCTATTGAACAGGCTATTGTTTTTTTCAAGGTTTCTCTTGCCAAGTATTTCATAATTCTGTAAACCAGTGGTTCTTAACCCTGTTGGAGGTACCGAACCCCACCAGTTTCATATGTGCATTCACCGAACTCCTCTTTAGTTAAAAAATACAATATATTTTTTTCTTAAATTCAAAACATAGATGTTTTTTATTGGCGCACAAAATGAACTGTGCATGAACATCACCTTGTTCAAAGAACAAAACCAACATAATGGCTGAACCCACAACAAATTACACAACTTCAAATCAGTGTGACTTCTGCTGTTGCCTTTGCGAGCGAGATATGCGTTATCACGAATTTACGCAATAAATCAGGTGTGTTCGGACCTCTGCAGTGGAGGCTCTGTTCGATCGAACCCAGGTTAAGAACCACTGCTGTAAACATTACATTTATTATGCATAAATGTCTGTCTTTTAGGAAACACCTAAAAGCATTTTCAGAGAAAAGAGTTAAAGAGAGTTAAACGCAACCTAAAGAAACAAAAGTCGCTCACAAAAATGTGCAAAATTTTGGAGAACGTACTTTTACAAAATGCTTTGAAAGACCGTATGAAAAAAGAGCATAGTGTTTAAGTTTCACATTCACACGTTGGCTTGACTTGTGCCGGCAGCTTGTTCCGTTTGTGCGCGGCATAACAGCTAAATGCTGCTTCACAATGTTTGCTTTGAATTCTGGCCTCTACGTAGAACTGAGTCTGCAGACCTCAAAGCCCAACTAGGTTTATATTCTGAATGTACTCTAAACGTCCTCGTGACTATATGCCATAGGAGAGATGCGTATCAGTGTTAACCAACAATTAGTTTTTTGACATCCCTCTTATACAGCACTGGCAAGAACTCTAAAGACTTGCTTAATAGAACAGTAGCACATGAAAACAAACAGGCAGTGGTTAAGAGACCCACCTTAAATCCTCCTTTTTCTGAACGGTGAGGTAAATCTCATAGATCTTGCCTCTGGGGATGGCCTCAGGAGGAATCAGCAGACTGATTCCTAATGCAAATAACAAAAGGTAGAGAGAGTGGCGGTGAGAAGAAGCAGGCTCATTAGTTCAGACTGAACAGCGCTTTTGTCATCACACAAAGACAGCTGGGGCTTGACAAAACTGTATGGCTTCGCAAACAGCAAAACAAATCTACCGTGAAGGTCACGAGCAGCCCGAGCCGGCCGAGTACAGTAGATGCAAATCTCGGCACCGGCAGCCGAGGTGACGCGCGTCTCATGTGGTTGACAATTAGCAGAGACAAAAGCGTGCGATGCATTGCAGTTTTAATGCGCTCTGCCTGACTCAAAGTAGATAATTGAGACCAAGGAACACAAGACTCTGGGAAAATCCTCGCTCCCCCATGAGAGCAGAAATGCACCTTAGAGGAAAAGGAAAGAGCCGGTGAGGTCGTTTGAGCATTGTGGCATTGCGAAGCTTCAATTACCCACTTGGAATTCTACTTAAGGCGTTGTACAAAAAGTGTGACAAGTGTGAGGGTTGCAAAAAGTCTTATCTGTTGAATCAGGTGAGTCTGCTTGAAAAACTCACAGCCCCTGTTAGGATCTATAAACTCTATCTCCCATGCGCCTCAACTAAATGAGCTCCAGGCAAAAAATAAATAAATATAATTTATTTATATATATATGCCTGTGCGCCAACTCAATGCATGCAAGTGCAAATTGTATTTCTGTGTCCCAAGGAGATGGATGATGCATTGTGTAGCTCACGTAGCTCTAAGTTAACCCATGCATAAAGCATCGAGTGAAAACAAGAGCACTCGGAGCACAATCGTCCACAGAGGCTTAAAGATTTGTCACCTGTTAAACCAATGAGTAAAGATCCTCATAGCGAAGAGCGGGTTATTTTATACAGGGGCTATAAAGGCAGAAGTTTATTTACAAGCAATAGGAATGTGGAGTGATGGAATCATCCACGCTAAAGTGAAAGTTGATGCTAAATACCAAAAGTGATTCAAATAGCCCTGGCTTTCACAAAGTAGAAAAAAATAGTAATAATAATTATTATAATCATAATAATTCATCCATCCATCCATTTTCTGAACCGCTTAGTCCGCACGGGGGTCGCGGGCGTGCCGGGGCCTATCCCAGCGGTCATCGGGCAGTAGGCGGGGGACACCCTGAACTGGTTGCCAACCAATCGCAGGGCACACAGAGACGAACAAGCACTCACACCTAGGGACAATTTGGAGCGCTGAATTGGCCTATCAAGCATGTTTTAGGGATGTTGGAGGAAACCGGAGTGCCCATAGAAAACCCACGTGGACACGGGGAGAACATGCAAACTCCACACAGGGAGGGCCGGAGGTGGAATCGAACCCGCACCCTCCTAACTGTGAGGCGGACGTGCTACCCACTGCCCCATCGAGCCGCCCCATCATAATAATCATAATAATAATATGAAAGCTAAGTGAATATTTTTTTTTGATATTCTTATATTTTCAGACAAATCTTTGGTGGATCTTGCCTGTGTTTAGTGCACCCTTGGATACCAGCACGTAATTCACCGAGCGATCATGACCGAAAACCCCAATTGGGATAATTTGTTCTTGGCTTTATCGTTGGAATCTCTCTGGGTACAACGTATTCATTCTACTGTCAAAATGGAATTCCACTACTGTGATAATAGACTAATCATGGTCTGCAAAGTGGTCTTAAACCTCTAAGGGTTGCAATTGGGATTGATAAAGAAATGCCACAATATCAAAAGGAATAAGTTCAGCAGCCTTTAAACTTCAACACCAGATATATAAACAATTATCCACCTCAGCCCAACTTTTAATTATATAGAGCTTTATGAAAGCAAAGTACACGATGAACAGAAAATACACAAAATGTCCTCAGAAAAATAGAATAGTAATAGTCATACAGTAAAAAATGGCCAAGCAATGATTTCTATTCAAAACACACTATAACTCCCTTCACATTAGCACTTTGCATACTGGAGGGCAGTTACATTCCTTTTTGTTGCACTGTTTGAAGCTGAGAGAGGACAAAGACGGAAATCTGAAAAGACCAGTATGAGGGCGGCTGGATCATAAACGACGCAACTACAGTGTGCATAACTGCACTTACATTTGCTATATTTTAAAACGAAGCAACTGTAGTTTTCTAGTGAGCAACGCACATATGAAAAGAGTAGCTCCATTTCATTGTCTCTCTCGGCTCCCTTTGGTTTTTCGCACCAAATGAGAAAAGAGGCTGCAAAAATACAACTGTAAGAGAAAAATTATGCCAGCTGACATTAGGCGAAACACGCCCTAGTCATTTGCAAAATAGACAAACACTTCATAGCAATGTCCTTCTTTAGAGTTGAATTAAGCCCAAGAATAAGAGCCTCTTACAAAGGAAAAAATGCAAAAAGAAAAAATGTACTTCAAAAAGGAGATGAAATTGTTGAGATCTAAATTTTCCAGGTAGACAAGAAGAAAAAGGGGTTGCTGTGGCGACACGTCATCTGCTAATGTGCATTGAAGTTACCAT
This sequence comes from Syngnathus leptorhynchus, assembly GCF_054491065.1. NCBI lineage: Eukaryota > Metazoa > Chordata > Actinopteri > Syngnathiformes > Syngnathidae > Syngnathus > Syngnathus leptorhynchus. The sequence continues at coordinate 8,659,449 of NC_141196.1, forward strand.
GGTTACCTGGTGGCAAGAGGACTCAACAGACCACACGAGTGTTGCAATTGTGCAACCATAAGTCCCACCAAATGGATGCCAGTTACACTTTTTCAACTTATTAGTCATCAGAGATTTATAGACATTTTCTTGATTGATTCATTTTCAAAAAACCTTAATGTGACGTGCGAAGCTAATTGAATGTTCTGAATGCCTGATTAAATGCTAGTAGCACAATTAAGGAGTCATCACAAAGGGTTGCACAGCACATTTGTTCAAAAATATTTGGGGTGAAATCAATTCATCAACGCCTGCTAGTTCGTTTTAGGATAGTTTTGGTCATGAGCGACAATACTGACCTTTGACATATACTTGTAAAAGTACATCCTATGATCTGAAGCATGATACAGTCAGAGAGCACTCTATACAAATACAACTCACCGGTGTTGGGGATGGTCAACCTGCCGCCCAAGAAGTTGAAGGTTCCGTAGGAAGTGTTGGCCACGTCACGGGACAGCGTTTTAAAATAGCTCTGAGTGGACAGCCTGCTCACAAAGTCGGAGGGGTCCGAATTGAGCTTTCCATTGTGGAGCGTGTGCGAACCCTTGGGAAGCGGGTCCAGCAGAGGCCCGTTGGTCATGGAAAACTTGCCGGTGGCGTCGTGTCGGGCCCGCAGGGTGCCCTGATAACTGGTGGTAGTGGTGGTTAGATCGGGCTGGATGGTGAGCAAATGAGAATTCTCTGTTTGGATGATAAAACATGAAGGGAGAGACAACAATGAGTGGTGAGAGGGGAGCTGATTGCTCACGCAGACAGACCTCACACACTCCAATGCTGTCACAACACCAAGAAAAGTGACAGAAAAACAGGAAAGACACATGGCACTGACAAAGACACTCACACATTGTCGACAATGCACAAACACACCAAGCCAGTTGACAGGCCTCCCCTTCCCCTCGCTGTCTCTTTAGCAACCACAGAATTAATATCAAACAACTCTTATACAGCTTGTAATATTTTTTTCCCCTCTTACTAGTGAATCACAAACACAGCAACCCACTCCTGCATCTCCATCTAAATCAGACAGTCAGACTACTTGTGAATAAAGCTCACGGGCATCCACAGGCAGTGGGGAAAAAGTAGTTGCAATTCTTGACAATGATGTGATAGCAAAATACAAGCAGTGTCCAGAAATCTGATAAACACGCATGCACGCACGCACACACACACACACACACACACACACACACACACACACACACACACACACACACACACACACACACACACACACACACACACACACACACACACACACACACACACACACACACACACACACACACACACCTGGGGAAGACACAGAGTACTAAAGCCACGTTTCCAACAAGCAATACGGTTAAATTCATCTTGTGGCTTTACCAGTTGGCAAGGTAAATCCTAATCTATTTTAAGGGTGTGAGGATAGGATGGCAATAGCTGCATAAGTGACATAAAAAGTCACATCATCCAATCAATTACGCATGGGCAAAGTGAATTCTTTGACTTGAGGCTGCATCAATATTACATGTTTCAAATGAAACCGCTACCCCCCCCCTCCCCCAATAATCAGCATAATCAATAAATAGCTGCATGGAATCAGATATCCTCAGATTCAAAGCAGGTTTTTAATCATACTGTATACACTAGGTAGATCACAGAAGTGCACGGATGGTGGTAAAGTGGATGTCCTTGGAATATCAATGATGTACGGTGGCAAATCGAACCTACGGTGAACCAAAATAGACAACATGGCCAGATTATGACCATGTCACTGTTTACCTGCATTTTGGGTGTGCGTGCATGCTGGTTGTTTGAAGTGTTCAGTCAATACCAGCAGAGTGATATTAGATGGGGGTCACTTGAAAGTAGATCTAGAAATATGTATCGGATTGAGGCACTTCATCGTGATTGGGCAATAATGGAGCCTCAAAGCAAGATATTTATTTATATTGCACAGGTTAAATGATGGCTCTAACTAATTCTGCGAGCTCCTCGAAGACATTTCTGCGGCGGGTTCACAAATTCACTTAGACAACAATGAGTCATAACTGTTAATTTGGAAAGCTAAAAGGGAACAAGCGGGAAAACACGCATGCCGCAACCCCCATTTTGAATTCACCAAGAGAAAGGCGGCAAAGTCTTTATCCACAGACCTTTATAAAAGGGCATGTTTTGTGTTATTTCCATTCTTCTTGTTTCGAGTGACTAAATTTTCTGTCAACCAGTCAACAGTGTGTCAAGCTCCGTTATGCATCACTGGTTTGTACACCAGGGAATCAAAAACAAGTATCAAAGGTTAAAGTTTTAAAACTTGTGGAAGTGCTAACATTGCAGCTCATATATGTGACCAGATACATGCGATTATCCAAGGCTGGATTGACTTAAACTTTTCAAAAAACGTCAAGCTTTTGGGGACAATACTTTAATTCTACACTGGGCGTTTTTAGGCCACGAAAAAAAGTACTTAGATGCATTATCGGCTTTACAGACGAGCCCTCACCCCCCCATTAGTCCATAAAGTGGCTGTTCTATTATTCACAATCCAGAACCAAATGATATCCCTTGGCGGAAACGTGGGCTAACGATACATATCGATGAATGCGGCACTGCCACAGCGTTGCACACAGACCGATCCACGCACAGAGGAGAGTAAAACAAAGAATGGTGTCCTACTGCTGTGGGTGAGGGGCCTGCGAGGCCGCGGTGCCCACACACCTGGCTTGCTGGGCTTGATGCCCATCGGCTGGAAGCCAGTAGTGAGAATGGACGAGTCGGCCACGTCGGCATCCAGGCCTGCCTTCCTGCGCCGGTACACCAGGACCACAATTATGAGAAGCAGGGTCAGACACAGAGCGACCGCCACCATGCCCACGTAGAGCGCTACATCCTCCGCTCCGCTCACAGCTACAAGAAAAAGAAGAAAAAAAAAATCTAAATAATAAAAGCACAGGAAATATTTACTAGCAAAAATAAAGGCTCCCTCAGGTGTAGCAAGGAAATACCTGTGGGCTCCTGCAAGGGTTTTTATTATTTGCTGTGTAAAGGTCTCAGTTTTTTAATGGAATAAAATCTGTTATGACATTTGGTACTTTAACGCTGCTTGACATCCCGGAAGGTTTCACACAGAGTTAAGAGAATCCATTAGCAAATATTACACCACTATAATGATATAAATGCATTGGCTTCTATTTAAATTTGTTCTATTTAAATTTGTTGACCATTCAAAAGGATACGGTCCCCCCCCCGCCGTTTCTACCCTGGATGAATATTCATACATGTTTTCCTTCTCCCTTTGTCTTTTTCTCCCGCTACACAAAACCACTGAAAGAGAGCAAGTGGATTTGTCTATGCGATTCAAGTCTTTCTTAACAAATATACTTGCCTCTCAAAAGCATGGTAACCGCATACAGTGTGGAAATGATAACTGTGCCCAGACAAACATTCATATATTTGAATGGGATTTGCTATGGCTGTCTTTCGACAGCTGGAGGATTTTCATGGCGGGGGAGGAAGATGTTCCCCGGGTCTTTGTGGAGGCCATTGTCCCAGGGATCCACGGGGGCGTACAACCGTCACGTGAACACAGTCAAAAAGGGGACACATTCAGCCAAGGCTGAATCTTTTCAAGTACAGAGAACATCGGCAAAGGTTAAAGCACGGCTAGTCGGTATGCGTGCCGAGTTAACAGCTAAAGGACGAGGTTCAGAGGAAGAAGGACAATTCAAACCAGAGAAGATAAGAAAATGAGAAGAATAAAAGGGCAACAAAACAAGATGGCATGTAACAACAAATAGCGTGACTTATTTTCCAAAAGAAAGAATTGGGGTAAGAACAAACTAGATCATCATTAAATATTATGACACATTTTAAGGACACAGTGGGTTTTTTCCACTACTGTACTTGCCTACTGTTTCTCAGGAACTAGAAGCTGCATGCTGGAAACACAAATTTGACACATTTTAATTGGTGTGAGTAAATCTGAGACATGAAAGTCTCGGCGTTAGGGGACTTGTACCAATCTCCTGTACAGTACACATTGTGGATATATATCCTCTCTGTGATAATTTTGACATTTGTGACATAATGAGATTCTTCCTGCTCTCTCGCATCTCCAGTTTGTGTCACCAACAGAACTGCCCTTGAAAACATTTACTCATGACTGTGAAGATGCCAATCATTTTTATTCAAATGATCCAAGTGCAGGCAATTTGGATGAGAATAATGTTTTGTGCATGTTCCAAGTTGATTTTTGCTCAACTGAGACTAATGGATTAATTGATTGGATGAATTGTGCTGATTTCAAATAGCATCATGAGCCATTTGCAAATAAATTACACGAGCTTGCGGCTAATCAAGACAAGCCGAGGGAAAGATAAATGTTTCATCAGTATCCATTCATCATAGGAGGAAGATTGATGAAGAAGATGCTAAACGATGATATTGAATCTCTATTACATACATGCTCATATTCAGACAGACAATCCGAACAAATCCTTCACGTTTCAAAACACACAAACAATAGGCATTTTGGAGTGATAAGGCTAATTTGAAGATACAAAGCTTAGAATGACAAACACAAACACGGATGCTAACGTTAGCTTATCCTGTTCCCATACCTTATCTCTAGCCGCAACAGTATGTATGACGCACCGCCTCCATAATCCTTCCGGAAATAAGCAATGTGCTTTAAGCGAAACAAAGGTAGATAAACCTCTCACCTCCTACAGCGAGGTGTCCAAAAAGAGCAAATAGACGAGACCTCTCATCAAACCCTCCGAATTCAATAGTCTGGGTGAGTCAAAGGCCAGGCAAGGGGCAATGCCCGACGGGGTATTTGGGCTTGTGATGCAGCAGACCACTGAGAGACGAGCGGACATAATACAAAGCTTGTCAGCCCACGACTAATTGGACCAACATCCTTGAACTGGCTGCTTGGCTGTTTACTTTTTAAGGGCAAACCAAAGGCGCAGAGTAAATGTGCCACATATAGATCCAGCATGTCCCGCACGTACCGTTCTCAAAGCCAAACAAAGTATGTCAATCAGGTGAGGCTCTTTAGTCCTCTCTCCACATTCCGTCAGTATTCCGGGCCCTTATCGAAGCATCACAGAGCGAAGTTTTATCTGCCGTGCCAGGCGTCACCGCCAAATGATCCCGATGCTCACTTACAATCCTGACCGGCATCCGCTCTCAACTGCTCGGCCTAGGGCATTGATTTTGCTGATGCCGGTCAATAGCAGACGAGGCATTTATCACACTTTAATTGGCATAGTTAATCAGGCTATATAATTGAATAGGCTTGATGCTCACACAAACACATACCCCGCCCCAATCTTCCTTTTACCCATTTTACAGTCCATCATGTCACTCCATCATTCATTGCTACTTCATCTAATTGCTGCTATAGAACTTTTGAGTCAGTGTGCGTGACCTCACTTTTTGATGGATGCCCATTCACGAGGAGTGTCAAAAGACCTCAGGCCAATCATTGTACTTTAAATTCAGTGACTCAGACGGGCTGCTTAGAGATTCCTTTTTGAGATAGGCGCATGATTCATCTTGTCAGTGGCCACAAAGTTGAAGTTTTGGACTCTTGTGGCATTGGCAGTCGCACCTGTAAGGCCTGCTACATAAAAAACTTTGCAGCCCGCTGCACCTCTTCCCAGGGTATTTATCATGAGCCCTGGGAATATATTTCATCCCATGGCCATTCCCAGTCACCCGCCTGAAGATGAATCACACTGGAGTTCTTCAGGTCAGGGATATGTGGCTAGTAAAAGTCTCAAAGTGAATGTGACCATTACTTTTGTCACAATACAGTCATCTTATCCCTCAGCGAGACCCTGGTGAAGTATAGGCCTAAAAAAAAAATGGTCATCCATTTTTCATGCCACCTCTGACCTAGCAGTGACAAACAAAATCATGACAAAAACATCAGTTGCTCCAGCAAATCAACCCTCAAAGCAAAGGGAGATTCGGAATTTGATGTTAGCGACCAAAACAAGATCCTGCGGCAAATCAAGTTTGTTACTGTCATCATAATCATGCAGCAGATTTTTTTTTCAACGGCTTCCTAATCTTCTGCACTTCTCCCACTATCCTTTGTGTGCCCTTCACCACCCGTCTGAGATTTCGCCAAGCGTTGATATTTTCATCATGCAGAGTGTGCTAAAAGGTTCTTCTTGCCCTTGGTTTATGAAAAGTACGCTGCTTAGGTGAGGTCAATCTGCCACACAAAAGTGATTAAAGCACATTGTCTATAACATGCAACATATGCTTTTTCTGTCCGAGATTGGAGAAGTGCGCAAGGTCCTTTGGCATAGGAGATCCTTTGTTGGCTCGGCAGTCATATTGTTGGCGTACACTAAACCAGAAGGATGCCTTTTGTTTCAGGGACAAGTTTTCCAGCTCAGCTAATAGCGCACACACAGTTCGAGTATGGGAGTTGCTGACTAACCAAAACCATCTTGCTATTTTGCTTATTATCACACTTCACACTCCTATTGTCTATGGCAACACATACTGGGAACAGATTGGCCTTCTTCAGAGGCCAGCGGAAAGACTCCGCACGCATGTGTTAGGAACAATGACTGGCCGCCTTTGCGTACACGTCTTGCCTCTCCCGGGACGAGCAGCTGACCTTTGATGATGGACTGACTGATGCTTTCTGGTTCACTGCGCCAGACTTGGCCATGGTTAAGACGTGCACATGCATGCGCAAAGACTCACAAACAGGCGTCTTATGCATATGCGGCACACGTCCGCAAGTGTGTGGCCACCTACACACGCCTTCCATGTATCCAAAGGTGCCAATCAGCAGGAGATAAATTATTCCGAGCACTCATTCGCTGGCCCGTGTCAATTAAATCCCCATTAAAAGACAGTGTTTACGAAGCAACAACAAAGACAATTTATAACCATTTCTCTCTGCGCCTTGAGACGCCTGACTGGATGGAAAACTGCACGATCACCTTCCGGACAGGTTTACGATTGAAATATATGAAATGAAATAACGGCCAAAATGTGCAGTATAAATTTTGGCAAGTCGGTACACTGATATTGAGAGACATGCCATTTCTTTAATTTCTCTCAAAGGATTGTTAAGTACTGTAGTTCGACAGGGATCTGCTGGAGTCATCAAATAGGTCCAAAAGTCAATGAAAGTAGCGCACGATACGAAACTTATGAAAGCTTATGAAACCTCTGTGTGTAAAAAATACTTTTACACAAATAGTGGTGCCTTTAAAGTGAGTTACGTCTATTAAAGGAAATTGGTTGCGAAAAATGTTTATCATGCAGGCAAGTACAGTAATTTACTCAGCACTGAGTTTGCGCCCGAAATGTTTCAAGTTATTTGGTCTTTTTTATATTACTTCTGCAACATGTCTTCCAATATGACAACGTTTGTGTAAATCCCAAATATGTACGAAATAATTACATATGCATGGAAGGAGCCACGAGCAGCAACTCTTTTGCGAGGTAGTGTTTGATTGAAGAGAGATGATTTCATTTTCAGCTCTATTTTTAGGTCAGAAGGCATCACATCAGTGTGAGTGAAAACACATCATTGCAGAGGAGAGCACTGCGCCAGTGTTAATTACTTCTGTTAGCAGTTGGCCTCTTCAACACATGTGTCACATGCATTGAGGTATCTCAAATCTTATTCCTAGTTTACCTGCTATTGAATTGTGATTGCACAGACCGATGGAAGGCTGTAATCACAAAGATGGTGTCTATATACAAATATTAGCAACACCTCGCATTTGGGTGTACTTTAAAACCTTCATAGAAATGTTGAACAAAACATTATCACCTGTAAAGGAAGAATTTGATTTGTTGTATCACATTAGACTGGATGAGTGTATCTAATTAAATAAATTACTACATGTTTACTAGTGACTTGACTTTCAAGTGAGCATATTTCCATGAATGTTTTCGGTAATTATGAGCATATATTAAAAGAGAGTGGGCTTTTAGCCTACGCGTGCTTCAACCCTGACTTTAATTTTTAGCCAAAGCTTTGGCCATGAAAATTCTGACAATGTTGTGGCCAAAGTTCATTGAGCACTTAGTAGCCTTGGCAAACTTCTTTAGGCTACTAATTGTGTTCCATTCTATCATTTCCCAATAACTCACCAAGTGGCACAATGAGAGTGCAGGTTGAAGTATGTGGGTGGCTGTACACTCACTCTGTGGGCACTGCTCGCTGGTGCAGTTAAGAGACTGGAGGTCGAGCCCCTGGCAGTCCTTGCCCCCGGTGCCAGGTGATGGCTGGGTGCACTCCCTGCTCCTCCACATCGCGCAGTCGGCGCCGCACGGCGACCACTTGCTCCATTCACTCCAACCTCCATCGACTGTGAATTCAAGAAAGAGTAAACACAGAGAGGTGAGAACAAACTGACATGCTTTTCATTTCACTTCTGAATCAAAAATATTTGGGAAAAAAAAAGGCTTTTTGAAAAGGCTATTGATTGAGAAACATGCCGAACAAATTCAATGCAATCTCACTCACTCGCACTCTCGCTCTCTCCACATAGTATTTACCATATACATTGTAGCACTCATGCAAAAGTAGCGGGTTCATTTGCATGCACGACCTGAACAACTGACAGAAAATTTTGTTGCCATCTTGTGCAAATCTAGACTCGAAAATGTAAACCTGTTGGGAATGTACAAAGACATGCAAATCCACTTGCAAATGCTCAAATCCAAGCAGATGTAGAGGGAAGCCGAAGATTGTTTTTCCATTACCTTGTTTTCTTTCTGTTTATTTAGCGCATGGAAATCAAATGTAACCAAGCGAAACCTTACTGCTCGGTGACTTGTTTAAATAAATCTGTACAACACTTTGAGAGGAATGTCGTCCTCAAAGCTATTCAATGCACAGCACATGTGTGAGACCACCAATGTTCAACCCTAATTCAACAGCATAGGAATAAAAAAAATAGTTTCTATAAAACTTATGATTTCAAAATTGCTATTTTCTCGCATTCCTGACCAGAAATATATAGTGTTAGCAGTTTCATTAAATAGTGTGCTTCATTAATTTCTGACGGGAGCCCAGAGACTGGGTGAAAAAGAAAAAATAAAGAAGGTGAATTCATTTTGTAATACCTCATTCCTGTTCAAAACTGTGAAAGGCTGAGAGCTAACTGAAATTGACAGTCCTCCTTAAACTACTCCATGATGCTGCATGGTTATTTTTCTTGCTTGTACGACATGTGGCATCATACATTTGTTAAGCTGTGTATGCAGCTGATGACTTGACATGCATGTTTGAACTGCATTAACAGTACAATGATCAGTGGCCCAACTTGTGCCTAACTTCAGTGAATTTTACAACAAGTAGCGGTTTGGCAAAAAAAAAGTGGATGATTATTCAAAAAAGAGGCCAAGGTGTTTGCACACACTGTTTAATTCTTTCGATTCGATACTGTACAGTATATTAAAAAAAGGCAACCAAAAATTCGTCGGGCTGGAAAATACTACTACCAGCTATCATTTCAATGGGACAAAGATGATTTGAAATAGTCACAAATAAAACTAGTACAAAAACAGCTGTGAGACTACACTGCTGTGCCATAGAGTATTTCTATCTGTTTTACCACAAATTAGAGAGAGTAGCCATTTTGGAACAAAGGTGTGGTGCTGGTGGCTCGGAGTGATATTGAGAGTGACTCAGCACCCAGCCTGGGGAAGGTTACCACAGGGCTAATAGGAAAAAGAGATGTAATGAGCTCTCGTGGGGGGAGCAACACCACCGTCTTGTTCTTCCATGTCCCGATTGTATCGGTGGAGAGTACCTGGCGAAATTACTACCACAACACACACACACACACACACACACTCTAACATACCTCTATGACAGCAACAACCCTCTTTCAGACTGACCCCGGGGCAAGGAAACGGTAGCACTCATTAATCTTGGCAATAAAGAGTGCAGGGGGCTTGAACCCCAGAGTATGAGGCTGGCCCAGATTGGGTCAAAGGCCTTGGTTTATGAAGCAAGAGTGCTACTCGGGGTGGGATGGAACTAATATAGCATAACTACTCTGACTGATAATGTTGTTCGGGTTTGGCACCGGTTGAAAGGTGGCTAAAGGAAGAGTCACAGGTGTGTGAATTAAGCCTTTTTAGTGCCAACGCTATAAGCTGGTCTGTGTGTCCACAATGTGTGTGTGTGTGTGTGTGTGTGCGTGACAGGATGCTGACGCAGCTCGGGTCTCTATGCAGTCAGATCTGTTTGGCAGAGAGAGCGGAACCAATCAGATAATTGTCCTTGTTTGGCATTGAGTGGACCCATCCGTGGGCCAGTGGGCTGATTATCCGAGCTGGGATTGAAAATGATTGAATAGCAAATTAGATCCTAATGAATGCGCAGTGTCGCCCCTCAGTTTATCCACGCCACTGAGAAATAAAATGATGGAATCAAAATTTGCCCTGATGAGCCAATGAATTTCTCTTTTTTTCCAGAACAAAACCACAATATTGGACATGCTAATGATATTTTCAAACAAAGAGACTGGAGTAGAAATAGCATAACACTCATGAGAATGAAAATAGCATGACACTCAGAACATCAATAGATGTTTTTTTTGTAGAATTACCTAGCAGAAGTCATAAAATGTTCTATAAAATATGCACTCGGCCTAACCCTGCCAAATAAATGTTCCAATAAACATCATATAACAAGTAAAATAATAAAGAAAATGAAATAAAATTACAACGGCATTAACAAGAAACATGCAGAAACTGCAAGAAACAAACAAGGTTGGAGTTTACGTTTGCAATTATTCATTTGGGGGAAGAGCTTATAAACTACTGTAGGTCCCGCTGTTTTAGTTAGCAATAGAGTGAGCAATAAAGTTCAAATAGGTGTAGTATTTAGCTTGAAAATAGGTGTAGTATTTAGCTTGATAATGTCTAACATCTGTATTTTCCTCAAAGACCAAAATCAAGCCACTATAAGTGTTTAAGACATTACTAATGAAAGAGATATGATAAATGCATCCTAGAAAAATTCATTTCCCCTTTAAAAAGGTAACTTTGAAATCAAAACCTGGCCTGTTCTTATTACTTCCTCAGAGTAACTCATAAATCGGATTATCCACACAGAGGTTTCCCCATAAAACCCCCAGGAAGAGATTGTTAGCACAAGAGTGAAAGGCTGTGCAACTGATTTTCAATCACGCTGCACCACAGGTTTGAGGTCAGGCTGGCGACCGAAGAGGTACAGCAATACAATAGCCCAGTGGCACACCTCAATTTGAACATGTTGTCAAGGGGGTTAAGGAAAAGAAAGACTCCCGTCATTCTTTACAGGTCAAAGCAGGGTCTGTTTGAGGCTTTCGCTCCTCATAATGACACCGGCCGCTGACGGTCATCGTCCGAGTTCATCCAACACCTGTGGTTTGGCGTGTCCTTGAGGGGAACATGAGAGCAGAGGGTCATCCCTCAATTCTGTCACCACACTTGCGCACAGAACCCCCCCACCCCTCCCCCGAATGGAGGTGGGCTGCAGCTCAATGAAGTGACCGATGCGACGTCACCTAATGTGTATTTTCGAAAACCTTGGCACATTTCAAAGCTACTTTTCCTATTGCTGGATGAATGCAAGTTTTAATGGATAACTGAATAAAGCAGACATGTCTGCCTTATGTTAACTAATTCAGCGGAATGAGCCAAAACGGGTGACTGAATGCGAGATGACGAGAGGGAGCCAAGGCAAATGGCACAGAATGATTGAAACAGCGTCGCTCCAAGTCTGTCACCAGATGGCCGCGCTCCTTTCAATGCAAACTAATATGTTTTCTGTGCTATTAGCAACATCTTGTATTTGTTCTTTGGACATAAATGAAGTCCCCAGATCAAGCTTACTTGCTAAGGAGAACTAGACACTCGCCTGCAGTGCCGAAAAAGCAAGCATATGGGTGCCAAGATGCACGTGCGGACGTGCACGCGCTTGCAAACAAACGTGCAAATACACTAGCCCTGAGTCTGTTTATTTTCCATCTAGTGGAATTCTCATGACTCCGCTGGCAAGCCTGAGGGATCTGTACAATATTTGAATAATTCACCCAAGTTAGCAATCTTTTCATGTTGTTTGCGTTCCTCTCTCACAGCTTGATTCATTTGTATGGGTCAGGTGTCCCCCACCATGCTTGTATAACTTGGCTTCAACTATTTACAGTTGCCTCTGGTACGGCATATTTGCCCGGATGTGACATTTTGTCCCGATTGTTGGCCCCAATGAGAAAAATAGCATGAGAATGGAGTCAGTGAGAGTGTCATTTACTGCACCTTTCTACAGTAGGTTTGCTGGAAAGATGAAAAAACAAAGACGGAGGTAAACTCCTGTCTGGTTAGCCTCAAGTGTTAATCCAATTGTGCTCTGTGCTCCTCCTTCGTGAGCACAGTGGGACCCTACCAGCATGGCGCCCATCTGATCTGACAGACTGGCCTCCCCTCCGCCTACTCTCTAACACTTTGGGGACTTGGACCTTTCGAGCTTCACAATAAGAGAAGTGTTATCGTGCTTTCGCAAGGAAGAGTCACAGAACAAGCTGTTGTAGAAGATGTCAGCCCTAAGACGCCACCATTCCTTCTAATGAACACAAATATATATATATATATATATATATATATATATATATATATATATATATATATATATATATATATATATATATATATATATATATATATATATATATATATATATATATATATATATATATATATATATATATATATATATATATATTCATCCTCATCGGGTGTGCTGGAGCTTGTCCCAGTAGTCTTCAGGCCGGTAGGCGTGGTACACTCCGAACTGGTCACCGGCCAATCGAAGGGCACACATAGACAAACATTCACACTCACAATCACACCTACAGACAATTTGGAGAGTTCAATCAATCATGTATGTATTTGGAATGTGATGTGGGAGGAAACTAGAGTATCCAGACAAAACCTATGCAGGCACGGGGAGAACATACAAACTCCACACACCCACAACCAACCACACTGCAAGGCGGACGTGCTGACCACAACTAATATATACGTATATATTAGTTGCAACCATTGGTCAGGACAAGCAGCTCAAAAACAAACTAAATCTTTATGCTACAGCCTTCTGCTTGATAATAAGTCACAACAGCATAAAAGCAATAAAAGCGCAACCCAAATTTGAAGGCCCCGAAAATGCCGCTCAAGTGACACACTAGAAAAAAAGCACTACATTTAGTAAGTAGTGTTTCTTGCAAAACCGCACTCCTATGCGAGGACTGGAAGGAGAAAGCTACAAAAATGGTAAAAAGTTCTTCTCCAAGTATACAAGGATGTTCGCATGCTGACGTGACTCTGAAATGCCTCCCTTGGTATGTCGAGCCAGGCGATTCACATATTTGCCTTGGTCGTGTTTGATGAATCAAAAGTGAGGATTCAGATGTATTTGGTTTCCTCGCCGCCAGGCTGTGCGTGAGCTTACTGACAAATGACGGAGTAGTCACTTCATCCCGGTCGACTGGAGGCTCGTTCGTGAGTACGCAGCCGAGCAGCCGTGCCACTTGTGATTGAAAAGAACAAATTCATCATGTCCACGGCTTTGCCGTGTTGGACTTTGGCCTTGAGGGGAACCTTCTTCGGGTGCTGACAGCTGGACTTGTCTGAGCTTCTGAGACAGGTAACATGGGAGGTGGGGAGGACACCTAGGTCACCTGCTGTTGCAAGACCACAGGATTGACAGGGACGTGACAGTGAACCTTGTTGTTTTCTCACAATACGGTGGAAGCTCCAAAGGTCAAACAAAAAACGGCTCACTCGATTCAGTGAGCTTTTTAAAGGATTAAATCAAATGTTTTGCTTTTTCTTTTGAATGAATTTGTTGATTGTTTTTGTGTGATTCAAGCCAAGAAGGCAAAGCTTGAAACTGCACCCTTCCCCAAAATGTTATCAAATAATAAAGTATGAGAATAACTTGCAAGTCAACTAGAGCCACACAATGGCTTGTTTGACTTCTGAGATTCCACTGACAACTCCAAAAAGTGTTTTTGTCCATAAACTACATTCATGGAGTAGAATGCATTTTCTGCTGCAACTCTGTAAAGCTGAAATTACACACGTTTTCCTTATGGAGCAAGACGAGAGCAGGGTTTGGTCTAACAATAGCAGGACCGACATTAATCTCTTCATGTTCATACCGGTCAAAATTTGTGCTTTTGCTTGAGGGGAATGTCAAGCATCCCGGTACAACCCATTCAATTGAATTGAATTTAATTACATTTTGCTTGAGAGCTAATAGTATCAGATCCATCCAGATAGCAATGTGAACGAGCAGAGTTTGCCTCCATCCACATGCTATCTTAGGTTACTTCCACTCAAGCTTGACATCTGGTGATGTCTTTACATGAGCGATGCGTAACATAATACCTGGATTCGCGGTGGAAAATAACCTCTGTTTTAGCATGGGAGAGGCTGCTGCCAACAAAGGTGTAGGATTTCCCTCAGTGCTTTTTAAGCATGAAGGATTTCTCCTGCAGTCTGCTGTTTGATCCACAGGCAGCACAACAGCCATTGCTGATTTGTACGTAATCAGGCATTTTATTCTCCACGTTCACTCAGCGTTTTGTTCTCGTATGCACTTCCATCTCGCTTCCTTCACCTTTAACCTCCTTTTCATATGCAGCTCTCTTGCTGTCATGCTATCTCTGGCCCTTCGTCACAGGGCTAATGCAGGACTGCAAATGCGGCGAGCTGCACCTCAGGCTACAAAGGATCGATATCCGTAGCTCAGTATCAAGGCAAGGCACTCCCTGCCTCTTGGATTCTCTCACGAGAGACTCGGCAGTGAAATGAAACGCCCCCGACTTACGACGTAAACATAGCACACAGGCTGCCATAATTCACCATTTTACTGCCCATATTTACTACACAGCTTTAGCTGCAAACAATAACAAATGTACTAGCTGGTCTGACACAGCAGCAAGGCTTGCTGGAACTATGTCTCCTAAATCAGAGAGGTCTATGAAATAAGAGCAGGGTCTTCATAAAAGATAATGAGATATGTGAACAAAGTGGGGTGATAAATCACTTTCAAGGCTGTGAGGACTAATAGGTATGGAAAATGACAGCATAGGTTTAATTGCGGAATACAACAGAAACGGAAACATCCAAGGCAAGGGCTGCAGGCCAAAGTAAAGACGAGCAGATGACTTCTGGATGCAAAGAAATGCAAAAAGAAAGCCACGGGAAGCCAAGTGCCACAGGACAAGCAGGGGGGTTGCCTGGGAGTTACCTGGACAGGTGGCCACACAGGCACTTTTCTGGACGTTCTGCCCCTCACAGGACGTGCCTCCGTTCAGTGGCGTGGGGTTGGTGCAGCTCCGAGTCCTCTTCTGCCAGCCTCGCCCACACACTGCACTGCAGGACGACCAGGTGCTCCACGTGGACCAGCCGCCGTTGACTGTCAGACCGGCGCAAGGAAGGGGATGGGTTGGTGGGGTTAGGGGTTGGGAGAAGGTTGGAAGGGAGGATGGTACGAGGGGACAGAGCAGCCAGGATTACCCGACATGCACTAAGAAGAAGACGTGTTGTGTTCCGAGAATAATCCGAAATGCTGCCGCAAGCTTGAGAGTCGGGGGCTGCTTTCTGCATTTGAGCGGCAATTATAGCCGCCTGAAGTGCAGACACAACGGCAACATTTAGGTGACCATATCCAAACCAGTTTAACCGAAAGAATATGAGAAACAATATAATGCCGCAACATGCGCAAGGTTTTTAACAACTAATATAACTCGATACTTAGCCCAGTCAAACAATCGGACTACAGACTTGAAGTATTTAAACAGACTCAATTACTCACTAAAAGGCACTCAACAAACAACTGCACTCATGAAACATGTAAAAAGGGGCAACTCTAGTATTTATATCTTAAACATACTGAGGCATTGTGGGAGCCTGCAACTCCCAATTCCCCTACGCCGCATCCAGGATGCACCATGTCACATTTTCCGCATGTGGACAACTCACATGTCAATACCATACCACAGAAACATTGGAAGAAGTAGAGAGATTCAAGGTTTGAAGCTGAAAATACAGTCATTATTTTGTGCCACTCAGGAGGTTACTGTGCTGTTGGTAAAATTAGTTCCAAAAACACTAAGTCAAATGGAAAAAAAAATAAAAATACAGAAAAAAAGGTTCCCTTTATTTGATATTTTATTGTTAATATTTATCTGAAACATTTTATTTGATTTGTCTTTTCATTTTATTTCTTTTTTTTACTTTTAAGTGTATTTCATTTGTTTTTATAAACACAAGTATCCCATTTATGTGAAGTGAAACCCAGAAGAACTCATTTTCAAAAATAAAAAAAGGGTGCCTTTTAAATTGTAGAAACAACATTTCTTAATAATTGTTAAAAAATACAATACTTCCAATGCTGAATGTAACTATTATTTAGTTGTAATCAAACATACTTTTAAAATCAACGAGTCAGTAAATCAAGTCACTTTTAAAAATCAACTAATGAGGAAAGTAAAGTCAACTAATCAGTTACATTTTCAAAGTAACTGCGGGCACTTTAGCAGGGCCTAAAAAAAAACCTGGAAACTGGCAACTCGCAAACGAACCCAGCATACGCGTAGAATACGTCATGGCACTGAAAATCATTAGGATTGTGCCCATCAAACATCCATCCCTGATTGCACCATTTCACATCACGCACTATGTTGTGTGAATTATAGAGTGCAGCCCCATAATTTTTTACCCCCGATTGCAACTGCAAAGTGCAGCACAATCAAGCTCAAGTTATTACAGCTCGTCCTGATGAACCAGTGAGCGGCCATGTTCTGAAGCCGCCGCACCAGTCGCCTTTTGCTCCGGCGCTGACAGCAAGTATAATTACATCAAAGCATCTTGACGAGATTCAAATCTGCACCTCCTTGCATCTAACCGTGCTTGTCTCATCTTACATGATACTGTGATTCCTGATTTATTGACTTGAACAGGGCAGTTTTTCCCCCCTCTCTGGACACCCACCCCACCCCCAATTTCCCCTCTTACTTTTGCCCAGGCTTGTCATGACTGAATCATTTCCTTGCCCTCTCAATGCGATTGATTGCCCGCCACAGCGAGGTAAATTGCCAGGCAACACAAGCCCTGATTACCTCTTAGCACAGAAAGCCGCCTCGCCAGCCAGGCTGTGATAATGCATTTCTGGCCCCCTGTTGAACCCTTTGAAAAGTAGCCGTTATTATGACCCACTGCAGCTAGCTAGATCAACTAGCATGGCGGACATACAGTTTATTCTTCTGAA
Source organism: Syngnathus leptorhynchus (assembly GCF_054491065.1). Taxonomy (NCBI): domain Eukaryota; kingdom Metazoa; phylum Chordata; class Actinopteri; order Syngnathiformes; family Syngnathidae; genus Syngnathus; species Syngnathus leptorhynchus. Next base: position 8,676,787 of record NC_141196.1, read on the forward strand.
GCACAGTAGGTGAGCAGCGGAAAGAAACAAGAGCGCTTTTGTTGCCATTTAGCCTCTATTCAATACACGACCAGTGATTAATTTGTCATCTTTTCAAGTAGGCTGAATAGCGAGAAGAAATGTGCACGCAACAAAGCAATCTGTTCACAATTTTGCAGCTCCTTAAGTGAGAATTATTGTTTGGAAATGGATCTCCAGGGACACTTTTAGCACACTTTTCATATGTAAACAGTGGATACGCAAAGTTTCATTTGACTGAGTGCTGAGCATTTCTTCAGCGCATTGACAGACAGTACACTCGAGCATACACAGATACACAATACAGCTACAGTACATGTCCAAGATGAAGGCTTTGTTTTGGGGGCTTTTAGTCAAAAAGTCATGTCGTGTATTTTCTACACGTTTCCACGTTGTTTATTGCATTCTAAATAAATTTGGATGCAAACCGTGTTATGCACATAATAAACTATCCATCCATTATTTTAAGCGCTTATCCTCACGAGTGTTTGTACAAAATCTCAACTCAAAACATTTTTATCTCGTCTACGCACAGTGTTCTATATACCACACCTTTTCTGCTTCCCACCTTTTTTCCCTCCATTTTATTTCAACAACCTTCAATCTACTGAGATTGCTGGCATAAAAAGGCAGCAGAGCCACAATGGTGAATGGTAATTGATATTCCAGTCTCAACAACCGAGAGAATCGCATAATATATTCAATTTTGCCGAGTAGATTCCCACCAACACCGTTATTTCACTGGGGATGTGACTACTAACAAGGTAGCGGCTTTTTTTTCTCCAAAACATATTTATAAAAATAAACTCATGGTAGTAGTCAAATATTGTGGAAGCCGGAGATAATCATTTGAAGCATTTTATAGCAGATCAAAGGCTAAAAGGAAATGGATCTATTCCCCACTAAACTACTTTATTTGCAGCACATTGTGTACAATGCAAAGAAGAAACCCGTTTATTCTATATACAAAATTGATTCACTATAATGAGTCACAGAACTAAACTGTAATGCAAGATAATTCCATTAACTTTCAGTCATCACTGTGCAGAAAAAAATGGAACTTTACTGCTTTGTAACAACAAGGTCAGTCAGCTAAACAGACATGACATTCTTAAATTTTAATTTAATTTCTTCAACCATTTTGTGCCTGCAAGCTTTGCAAAAGCTCTCTGCGATCACAGCATGGCTGGCATATATATTAAGAATTTGCCATTTACTTGGTCCCATCACTATATGAACCCCACTAAAAGGTCATATAGACACTACTCCTTATCTATAAACAAAAGATCCAGAAGAGCTAAGATAAGCAGTTAGTTCACATAATGAATACATACCATCAATTAGTAGCTATGCCTCCCAATCTACTGAAAAGTATATTGTGGAAGTGCACATAACCTTCGAATTAATAAAAAGACGTGCAATTCATACACAATGGTAGATTTAATTACCACGGACATTTTTTTTTTGTTTAAAATTTACTGCGATTTGCAACACTTCAGACCACACAGTATACTTGAAAGTAAAACATTAACAGTATCACGTACACATACGACTGCATATTCTTATTATCTTATATCATTCAGACAAAATGCTGCAACATTTTTTTTTCTATAAAGGCTGTAGGATTTCTACCATTGCACTCAATAATTTTCCAGTATTACCTGGCTCAGTGCACAAATGCGTTCTGTTCTTTTAAAAGAAGCGTTCACCTACCATAGATTAAGACCGTGGCAGAGTTGCTTTTGCGGCGAGCGACGATGTTCTTGGCCACACACGTGTAGTTGCCCGTGTCGGCCAGCCGGGCCTTCTTGATGACGAGATTATGGTCGGCTGTGATGAAAAAATTGGGGTCGCTCTGTGGGTTGATGACATCCTCGTTCCTCTGCCACTCCACCTAAAAAAAGAGTTTGATTGGTCCAAAGTGCAACAGATGTCGTAGCAACAGCCATGCACACCAACAGCCACAGAGCCATAAATGGGAGGCACAGCAAGGTACTTTTGTCCTGCTGTGGTCCAAAAAGTAATTTGGATAGAATTAATCTATTCATACACCTGACTGATAAAAGTAGTTTGTGTTCTCATTTTGTAACGGCTGGAGATCAGTGCGGCAGTGTAAAAACACAGAATGCCTTTTTCATTTTCTTTTTGCACTCTCTGATTTCCTTGTTTTTTGTTTTCTTGGTCTCACTTGACCTTCTGCCTTCTTGAGGGCGCTGCGGCATTGTTGTTGGTATTATTGCCCCATGTGATGCACATAATTGGCCTTCCTTTTTCTTCTGCAGGCCCCTTATTTTCTCCCGTGGTAACTTCTGTTCTGATGCTCTTTTTTGTCGAGCAGCGGGCTGGCACTTCCCTTCCTATTTCTCTGCAAGCTGTCCTCACACTGTCCAACTGTGATTGACTCGGCTGTTTGCGGTCCCTGGGCTGTCTGAATGGCTCACACAACCTATGTTGTTTGTGTCATTAGGCCGTCCATTGTCTACAAAGCTCCGTATCCACCGAGCTGTATGGTTCGCTAATCAATTTTGGACAAATCTTTGTTGAACGTGAGGAAAGTCACCAAACTGCAGTTCAGTTCACCATGTAGAGAGTTGCCAAATGTTCATAATTGTTTTGGAAATCGCTGAACACTACTAACCCGTTATGACCTCAACACTTATTATTCTGGTGTTGTGGTGTGTTAAAAAAATCTGTGGCCAAATGGCTGAAAATGAGCAAAAATTGTAAATAATGACGACATATGTATGTTTGATAACACGCCAATTGCTGGAACTGCAGGATAACTGATACAAATGGACCAGCCAATCCATGTATGTGAAACAGTTGAACATTTCAAATGCTCATTTTTTAAGCATAATTCTTTCATTCTTACAATCCCCCTCGAAGGAAGCTCACGTAGAGAATATTGTTAGATTTTTGGGGTTTTGTTTAGAACAGAGTGATAATAGTTTAGAATTTGCCACTACCGTTAGCTTGACCACGTGATAAACTGGACCAGACCATGTACGAAAGCTAGCAAAAAGACCGATATAGGGTGAGGCAAACTGCGCCATTTATTATAGATGGGTCTTTGGAGACGCCAAACGCAGGTTGAGGCCTCCCAGCTTATCCTGGGTGATATGACGAGCCCATGTGATATATGGCGACTTGGAGATGTGGGGGGGATAATAAATCAATAAAAGGGGGTAATTAGGGGTGTAATTTATCCATATGGGCTGTCTGTTCTCCAGTGAAAGCCGGAGAGATGCCAGGGAGATGATCACTGAGCCTCCATTTGCCCTTTGTCCTCTTGGTGACGAAAGATTAAATGGATGCGTGACTCGGACCTATAAATACCGTCCATATATTTTCACCTCGGGTTGTGGCACTCCCTCGGGGGGATGGCAGAGCAGTGACACCTCCTGGTCCAATGCCACCTCTTTAGCCTGAGGCTCCTCTTCAAAGTTCTTTCTCAAGTCTGATGAGAGAACACAAAGAAAGGCAACCAATTAGGCTATTTGTAACTGCATGTGGAGTGTAAATGAAAGCTCTGCCAAGCTAAATCTTGAAAATGTTCACGGGCGCGTCGCACTCCAGTTGGTCCCCGAAGCCACGCAGGGATTGGTGGCACCAACCATGTTGCTTATTACAGCCTGCCTGGCTGCTTCAGAGATGCTTGTCTTGCTGCCAGAGGGGCCCGGCATCAAGCAAAAGCAATTGCATTACCGCTCACTCTTTCCTTCCTCCCTCGCGCACGCGCCACCCACTCTCTCCGGCAGCCGCCTGCCCGCAGCCTCCATCTGTAAGAGGGCTTGGAGCAGCCACACGAAAACAAAGCCCCGAGGCACCTGGACAAGAGCTCCTGCAAGCTTGGCTGACTGCATGAGGCTTCACATTTCATCTCATTGAATACTTTCACTCTTGCACTCAGCCTTGCTATATGCAGTATTTGCCCAGAAGTCACGCTGAGCGTTACACAGGTATGGCTGGCACCGCTCATTCTTTATGGGTGGTTGGGATGGTTGCATCCGATCCGATGAGCCAGACAGGGCACTGATAGCTAGTAGCTTGGCACTAATTTGATGCGTCCGCCCCAGGTTTGCACTCAGAGTGAATCGATGTGTTGCCGTGTCACGAGGGGGCAGAGGGCGCGGCTGCGAGCTGCTGGTGAATTCCTTTTAACTAATGGGAGAGCCTGTCCTCAGAGGAGCGTTAAGATGGAGTGTTTTCGCAAATGAAATGAAGCCCGTACACGAGATGCGAGATATAAGCACCCATAGGAGACATCAACGATAAGAACACAGAGTTTATGAGGACGCGTCATTCATTGCCTTACGTAAAAATTAGGGCCGGAAAATTCATTGAATTCAAATAGATATGATATCACACTGTAAGAGCAGTGTCATTTAGGGGCTATACATAAGAAAAGTCATATTTTATGGTTCATTTGCCTTAAGTTTAGCCTAAAACTAAAACAGCATAGCCTAAGACTAAAACATTTAATAGAATAAATAATAAATTATTTATTGGAATACAATCATTTATTTATTGTTTCTATTTGTTAATAATGTATAGGAGAAGGTGACCTTGTAATAAATAATATACTCAATCCTAATCGCAATATTGAGGTGGAGAGGGAATCACAATGACATTATTTTTCAAAATTATCCAGCCCGAAAGATTGCCTGAAACCTCGAACAAGGTTTGATGAAGAAGCATGCTTTCTCAAGGTCCTCTTTGGGGGGTTGAGTCTCGAACAATGCATATTTATGTGGCAATTAACAGACAGAGTGTTTTAAAATAGTCAAACGGAAAAGGGCTTCCTCTAACAAAGCTTTGAGGCTGCAGCAGAGGATGCGCCTCTGTTCCCCAGACAGATTTATGGTTGGTACATTGCAATAAATTTGGAATCTGTTTTTACTCAGCTACTTTCATCTGGATCATCGCTGATACAGTCTGTCTCGTGAAAAATATGGTCATGAATGCGCAAATTTAGGGTGCCACTTTTTCAAACGCCTCTCTCCCTGCAAGGTGGAAGAATCACTGCAAGGAGAAGCATGAGGAAATAAAGGTCACTAATAACACAATGCGGATTATTATGCTCTTATTCCATCCCATTAAGTTATATGCAGTGTCCTCTTCTGCAGATTTTCATGCATAATCTCATGGTACATTGGAACCTCCAAAGTCAAACGCCCCAAAAGTTATACAAGTTGGAGTCAAGCCAAAGTTTGCTGGTCAAATCGGTCCCAAGAATCAAACAAGCACCACACACTGTCACGCAAAACAACAGCAAATGCTGCCTTGTCGGATTTCAACTGAGTTTCTTTGATTTGTGGATGCTACCACAGAAAGGTTCTGACAAAAATGGTTGAATAGCAATTACAAGTTTGCCAAGTAGAGGCTAACATGAAGAGCCTCCGGCTGAAATCATAATGCTTAATGATCAGCATTTGATGGCCAGAGAAGCTTGTCAACAAACACATTTTTACTCAGCTAAAAATGTGGATTTTATTTCACAACTAACAATATTGTCTGTGTCAATCACTATTACTTGAACAAACGTGCTCTTGCCACTTCTCTTGTACTTCTTCAAAGGGTGAGTATTTTTATTTTATTCTATTTGGATTATGCAGTGGCTAACGTTTTTTGAAGCAAATTAATTCACTTATGGCATGGGTGTCAAATTCAAGGTCCGGGCCTGCAATATCGTTTTATGTGGCCCGCGAAGACGAATTGTGCATCGACTTCATGTGTCAATAATAAAATTAACAATTGTCTTAACATTTAAAAAATATGAAAAAGGTGAATGCTAATAAAAACGGAGCAATTTCTATTAGCATTCACCTTTTTAAAATGTTTGAACAATTTTTAGTAGTTTCTGATTTCATAACTAGTTAATCATCAGTTTGTTTTGTAGCCTATATTGTTTATTATATAAGGCATTGACAGTCATAATGGCCCTCCAAAGGAACCTATGACTACGATGCACCCTGCAGAAATTTTTTTTTAACACCCCTGACTTATGGAATAGAAGATTATTATTTTCCTATGGTGTCGTGTATTGAAATTGAACCAACTTGGAAGTCAACCAACGGCACGGAACAGATTGTGTTGGACTTTTGCTGTAATAACTTTTGAGTGCACTCACAAGCAATCCTGATGTATGCTTTTTGGCTTTTCTGGGTTCCTGTGGTGCTCCAGGCGACACACTGACACCAGTACTCATCGAGGCCGAAGATCTTCTCCACCTGCTGTCTGGTGATTTCTATTGTCACTTCCATGACAGGCAGAGCTGCAAAGCATAAAGCAACAAAACCAAAACATGGAAACATGGTGAACAGACGGGCCAGAAGGAAATCTTAAGCAGGTAAGTTATAGTATGCTGTATGCATTTTGCACAATTTTAATCATGTTATTTGGAAATCAGTGCAGAAAAAATACCAAGCAGCAAAAGATTTTACACAAACAGAGTGCTTGTTAACTGAGGAAAATGAGAAGAGCCTGCAGGCATCACTGGTGTCATTTGAAAGGCGAATAAAACTGCAATAGTTGGGATGGAACACAGAAATGCAGGGGGGAAAAAGCAGATAAACAACTCGGGCCATCCAGCTTCACTAAAATTACAATGCAGGTAATTAAATCTAGCTTTTAACTTCATTGCTAAAAGACAATCACAGTGGACACCAAACAATATTGGAACAAATCTTCTCTGTAATACAATTCCATCTTGTCAAGAGTGCTGAGTTCATATTGGAGAGACAAGCTTTCATTTTCCTTTAACCTTGTATTGATAATCCAATCAGGACCTATTTTCTTCATCTTGAGCGGCGCCCTCGTGTCCTACTTTTTCGCCATTTGATGAAGAGATATCCCCATTTTCCCTTTAGTTTCCTGTTCACTCCATCTGATCTTTCCTCTCTGGGGTCTTTTCCAGAGAGGTTTTCAACCTTTCATATGAACACAAAGCATTCCGGGCAGCCTCAGAGGACACATCTGCCAGACCGGTGAAGCAGTGCATATACACCCGCTGGATATTTAAGTCTCAATGGAGTGTCGCTCTTCAATTGCCATTTGCATAAAAGCACTTAGTGACACTCCTGCATTTCGCACACACTTGAGCTGTCTGCGGTGATCGTTTTCAGCTCCAGACACAAGTTGGTGGGATCTTGTCTAAGTGGCAGCTATCAGACCATCAAATCTATATAGCAATTATGTGAAGCACTTGCGTGGGTTCGAGAAATGTAGTTGTTTTCCGCAAACAAATGAAGCGATCCATTGGCCTTGATGATAGGATCTATCTTCTGACAGGCATCCAGCAATAATGTTAAAGAAACCTTCATATGACCAAATGTGTACATTTCAGGAAGTTTCTTTGCAATTGATAGTGGTAATTTGAGCTCAGTACTTTTGCCTGCCTCTATGTGGCTCACAGACAGCCAATTAAAGTGAAAACATACCTAGATAACAAAATGGACATTACCATAGATAAGAAATGAAGCAGAGGAAACCTCTCTCTCCTCCAATCAGCAATTATACTTTTTAAAATATCAAATTAAATGCAAGCTCAATATGTATTATATATTGGTAGGAGTTATAAAACTGCTCATGTCATACACATACTGTAGGTCTGAACAAACTATAAAACACAGTGGAACATTCAAATATTAACAGTCAAATACGTATTTAAGCCTTTACAAACAAACAAACAAACAAACAAACAAACAAACAAACAAACAAACAAACAAACAAACAAACAAACAAACAAAGTTATTCCACACATTTTACATATCATCAGCAACATAGCATAATTGCTCAAGTCATTTTTCAATATTTTTGAAAAACAAAGGAAAAAAAAAACAAATTCCAAAAAATGAATGCAACACTGCTAAACAACAGTGCATGGCAAAGAAAATCTACTACAATCAATATCGGCTTCAGATTTCCCATCAAAGCTGCATGTAAAGTAAAATACAAATTCAGACGATGTAGTAAAGCTGCAGAGATGAAATATAGTGCAGCATTAAAAAAATGCAATGGCTCAGAGTCAGACTGAGCGCAAGGCAGTTTATACTGTATATGCATATCATTTGCCATATATCAAAAGACATACAGTATATCCGATGCTCACTAACAGCACACATTCAGTGCCTAGCAAGGCTGGAAAAATGTATCCGATTAATGCAAACTTCTCCTTCCTTGTCTTTCAGCCAGAGGGTGAAAAGAATAAAAGATTAGAATGGAGATGCAATGCATGAACAATAGCAACCTAAGGTGAGAAATTCTAAAAGGAGCAATTTGAAGTTCTGCTTGCCAATGTAATTGCGTTCTGTTTCCTTATCTCTTCCCGTCTCCATAATTACCTCATGCTTGCTGTGTCTGACACCTTAAAGAAAGACTGCTGTGAGCCAATTCATCCAATTTCTCCCCAATTAAGTCATAGCACAAAATAATCACAATGTTGGTGAGGAAAACAGCAATGCACGTTCATAGCGATTCATACTGACACTAGCTCAATATCTTGTAATTTGAATAATAACCCCAATATACTTTTTTCGAATGCATTGTGTAATCAGCAACCACCATGTTGTTATTAAAATAGAACACATAAGCAGTAATTTGCATGTCCTTCAATTACAAAGCATTCACTAGGCATTCCTGTAAAGTGAGAATTAAAAATGTGACGTTTTCCATGATCTCCGCCCAAAGCTGAATTTATAAATTAGCTATGAATTGAAACCTCAGAGAATCTTATGCTGAGATTTATTTTAAAAAATTCTGAGTGATTTAGCAGCAGATGCCAAATCTCTGCATATGAGTGGTCCTTGCAAACATGTTTTTGTAAAAAGACATGCCCCCCTCCCGAGAAAAAAATAGATCCATCCAGCATTTCAGCAAGCTGATTCCTAAAAATGAAACCTTGAATGCGCATAGATAGTTCAAGGTAAGAGCATTGAAAGGAATCAGATCATTGATGCATCGACAAACGGAGATGAACGATTCTATCTTGATGCTGTTTTAGACCATAAACGATTATAATGGTGACATTGCTTGTTGATTTTCTGCTTGCGGCATAAATATTCTCGTGCTTGATAGTCCTATCCGGAGCATTAAGGCCTGGTCTTATTAAACTGATGCCATTCGTTACATATGTGGCAGAGCAAAATGGTGCAAAAAGGCCTCAAGTTAAAGACAGGCCAAACTTTCTAAAACCAGATATCTCCTTTTATATGCAAAACATTGACCATTTTTTTTTAAAATAGGCACAATACCATAGACCAGTGGTCCCCACCCTTTTTTGTGCCACGGAGCGGTTACACGTCAGAAATATTTTTGCGGACCGGCCTTTAAACAAATAAATAATACATTTATATAAATAAATAATACATTTATAATAAATATATAAATACGCTTGACTGGGAAAACATGTCATGTGACCGAGACGAGTATTTTGACTAGAATGAATTGAATGTCGATCAAATAAATAAATGAATAAATAAATAAATAAATAAATAAATAAATAAATAAATAATATATATATATATAAGATCAAATATATATATATATATATATATATATATATATATATATATATATATATATATATATATAAAAAACAGATCAAAGCTTTTACAAGTGGAGTTCACCACCACTGTGAATGGTGACGAACCATTTTTCATGTTGACAAAAGGCAAAAAGCTTGGCCTACATTTTCTCAATAGGTTTCATGTAATAGTTTTCCCAATGAAATGAAGTCAAATGCGCCATCTGTTATTGAGGGGCAATTTGCACTTTTCAAACTGTTGTCAAGATTTGACTGTCCAAAACCATGTCCCTCAATAACACGAGTGAGCACGTGACGTGCATTGTACATCAGTGAATGAGAACCAAACCAATCTTAGCCATGGTTGTTACATTACTAGCATACTACATTGCACTATTGCATTGCAATGACGGCTCCCAAGGCCAGATTTGAAGGCTGGATTGGAAGAACATTTAGACACGAGATGCGGAAGTTACATCATGTTTCACAAACTCAGCCTTAGGACACAGCTTATATTTTTGGAGATTTTGTACCAAAACTATATAGGGTTTTTGCTGGCTCAACCCTGTGCAAATATTTGTCCAAATTTGATAACCAATAAAGAGGCCAAATATTATATGGACCTGACATCAAAGCACAAAAAGTCATCACGTTATGCACTTCAGAGTTCAACTCCAAAGTAGAATGCGTGCAGCTTTTGATTTGAAATTTTTCATCCATTTGACAGCATGTATTATCCAAACATATCACATATGCATAAATTCAGCACTGGCAGTGGTAAATCTCCTCAGTGCCGTTTTTTTCCGCTTCCTCCTGCTCCGCTCACAGGGCACTCATTTGGGAGTTCAACTTCTCGTTCAAGTTTGGGAACACCGGCACATTCATCAATGTCACTTCTCTTTCAACAGGCAATCAAAGTCAAAAACAGGAAGGGCCTTAGGATATCAGCGCTGTCAGCGCTGGAGGAGAAACCCGTCATCTGCGAGCCCGCTGTGACTGGAGGTGTACGCGAAGCGGGATGTTGCCATTTCTGTCCCGTGAGCGTGTTGTCACGGTCATTTTTCCGGCCTTCCTTGATTTGTAAGTTTGCGAGGAGGAAATGTGAAAGAGCAAGAAAATAGATTTCGTAACCAGGCAACAATAAATACTCAGGAGAGGCACTCAGAGAATGAGGCTGTGGGCACTTTGAGATAGAAAAAAAATGTCTTGTAATCAATAACCTAAAAGAAGCTATCAAAAACCTCCATCCTGGCGGCAGACTTGAAGGCTCAAGAGTCAGCAGAGTTTCAGCAAATTAAGAAGGAGGAATAAAAAGGAAGTGAAGGAGGTTTTCCAATTCACTGACCTTACATGTTGCACTCTCTTCAGCCAAAAGAGTACAATCCAACTTTGCTTTTGAGCCACTGGCATATTTGGCAGCGGGCTAGGATTTCTACTCCTATGATTACATGCTCACGCATCAGCGGAAAACGTGCACATGGAAACACCATACGAGAAATATTTGTCTGCAGGTAATCTCCCCTTAAGTCAAGAGGGGCTCAACAAAGCCTCACCGGACTTAATCTTCGGCGAGTCGATTGTGAGCGTGGCCGAGTGCAGAATTTTAGCTTTCCTTCCCACACTCTTGTTTTCGCAGGCGCTGACCTCAATTCCATAGGGGTCATTTGCTTATCAAAGGCACGGACTGGAACTTACAGGTCCTGGGTGTGTGTTCATCGTGAACACAAGGAAATTCAATTAGGTGCCATGCCTGCTGTGTGTGGCTGCCTGGGATTCATCAGGAGATATAAGGGGATTAGGGTTGGGTGACTTTACATCAGGCCAATGCACCATTTCAAGAGAAAGCGTACACAATGGCTGAGAAGGGACATGACAGACGAAGCTTTAAAGGGATCCTAGCCACCAGTGAAAAGCATGTTTCCAAGTGTTTCATTTCCTACTGTGCTTCCTCTTTGTATAGGATGGCATCAATATCAACCCAAGCACCGGGCGCTCGCCGCTTCTTTTCAAGAGCGCAACAAAAAGAGCCCTCTTCAGACCAATTACGACCTGTCTAACATGAAATAAACCCAGACCAAAAGCCAGATAGAACCAGTTAGGAGATTCAAAAAAAAAATGGAGGTACTTTGTCTTGAACCTGGGGGTATACAATAAAGTAGCATTAGGGCTACACAGAAAAGAAAAATAAATGCTAAAAGTCCTTGAGAAAACGTTTTTGGGGACCACCATCTTTATGAGTTTTATGTGCTAATAAAAACATTTGTTTGTTCCTTAGAAATATGGACTGAAATCGCCTCGTTTGCGCTGTCATGTATGAAACGGTTTGTAAAAAAGATTGACTTATATTGGGCAAAAATAAATCACAGTTCACTGAGAACGATTTAGTTTGGAATTTCAACATTTTATCAATATTGTGCTTTTTTGAAAACTGAAATGTATTTTTGGTTTGGCCTAGGGTTAAAGTAGTTTCTGATTTCTCTGTATATGTTTTATTTCGTTTGCACTTTAAATTATTATTATTTTAATTTCAGCAAGTTTAGTTTGTCGAGCAGGTTTGCTAGTTGTTTTACTAGGGAGGGTGTTCCAGTACAACATTTCTCCATGATTTAAGTCCATGCCATTTCACACAGCCAAGGCTATTACTGCAATCTTATTAGGTCTGCAAAGTAGAGTTAGTTCCTAAACCGCCATGATGATGAGTTGGCAGGTGGTGCCACACACAAGTGTCCACTCTTTAAAAAGTACAGTATGATGTGGCCTTCTGAGTGACGCATTGCTTTGATTAAACTGTAAGAGGAGCTGAGCAGAGGCAGCAAGGTCGCGAGGCGAAAAGGCGCTCCCATTCAGGGATGTTGGTGAGGTTGTGACTCAAGTCACTGGGACAGTATTCTGGGTCAAGGCGCTGCCTCCGGTTATAACCAGCTTTTCAAGAGCGTATTTTGATTGAGCTGTCCATTTCCCACAATGAATGCACGTTGCGAGGCTCCTGCCGATGTCATTACAGATTATTCATGGCTGACAAACAGGAGAGCAGGTAGTGGTCCAATCAGTCTTTCTGGGTTCAGTCCAATGCCACTCCAAGGAGATTCAGATTCAGCTTGATGAGAGTGGATCATGCGGCTAAAACCCTATTGTCAAAGTCCCGGAAGCAAATAGGGGAGTCTGAATGAACACCATTGCAAGCAGTTAAGATCAACTTCCGCTTCCATCCAGTAATTGTTCAATAGCATTTAACACAGGATTTAACAACAATTCAGAATACAATGACTGAAGAACTAGTGGAATAGCACAAGTGTTCTCAGGTTTGCTCATTAAAAAGTGCTAATGAATTGCTGCCCAAACCTCAAAAGTAGCTTTTTTTTTATGTCACAGAATGCTCACATCTAAGTTACTATATTTAGGGGCCAAGCAACATCAATGCCTGGATGAAAAATGCAACATTGTACATTACTGTCTTTGTAAGTGTTAAGAACCACACAGTACATGGAGAGGCTGCATACTGTTTACATTACAGTTGCTGTCCAGACAAATTGTGATGTCCAACGGAAAAGGTAGATCAGTCTACAAAGTATTATTGCTTGTTGGAATGATTTGATGTGGGAGCTCATAAGCTCCAAGTAGTATATGAATGACTTCTAAGCAGTCCAGAATTGCCACCAAATATCTTAGCCAGTCATTTAAAGACATGTCAGCTCAAGTTAGAATAAGACATTTGTATGAGACTTCAAGTTACTGTGACAACTCAAAAGGCTTGACTTGCTTGTTAAATGCAACTTTGTTGCAAACTGACAACTCAAAGCAATGGATGTTTCGATTATTACTGTCCTTCCCTATTAGGTTTACCTGACATTTTCGGAATAACACACTCACACCATGAGTGCTGCAACTCTTCGTTGTCATTACTCTCATCCAATAACTGACTGATGACTGGCAACACCAGAAAGCCCGGCAACAGTCTTCAGGTTGCCAGTCACTGGGACTCGCACCTTTATCTCCTAAACACACCTTGTCCTACCTCAAATGAAAACACGTTCGAGGTGAGGGCCCTGAGCACTTTACCACCGCTTCTATTTCATTTGGCTGAGTAGGATATCTGAAAGAATGTTGTCCACATGAAAGCTGTGATAATTTGCTCTGTCCAACATGTTTTTCTTCCCCTTGTCTGACATGGCACCAGGCTCTGAAGTAAATAAGGAAGGCTTGAGGTAAGTCAAGCAGGCTCCCATCTGGCTGCAGAGTGCTCTGCGCCATATAAATTGCATTAGGTTTTTTTCCCTTCCTACTCACTGTTGGTTGGATTCTCTTGGGTCTTTGGATTGGCGGTGCGCAAAGGTGGAGGCTTTTTCAGGAACACGCTAAATAAGGTGAGGAACAATATAAACCATGACTCAATAAAAAGGAGAAAGGTGCCTCCTTCCACACGAAAATACTTGCTTTCGGAATTTCACTGCCCACGTTACACCTCAATATAGTTTGTATTTGATAAGGTACAGCACATAGCAAAGAAGGTTTTCAATCACTTTCTTTTGAATTTCTGTTGTTTACTTCAGTGCCAGATTAGCTTGCATATACATTCTGCAATACTCCGGAAATGGGATTTTGTTTTACATGCAGTTTTACTTGAACATGTGTTACATATGTGAAATTGATTTATTGACCATCTTTTTTAGCTACAGCACGAAGTGGTATTTGCGATATTTTTCATGGATTGTAGTTCCTTCATCAAAGAATATTTAAACATAATTTGTGTGTGTTGTTATCTTCTGCTGCACCACTGATACGCAATATTTGCTTGGTTTGAACCACTGCTGGGCTAGACCGTTAGCATTGTAAAGAGATATCACATTAGGAGACTATTATTTAACACAAACAAACAAACAAACAAACAAATGACAATTTTGAGGCACCCTTTAATTCTTAATGCATTATTTATAGGCAGATACTCAAAATTAAGTGAGTCTGACACAGGACAACATCGTATCTGAGTGTTGCACAGTAAAAAAGTAAAAAAGAGACATTTGAGGCATTTAATGGAAGACTAATTTATAGGGAGATACTCAAAATGAAGTGATTCTGACACAGGACAACATAGTATCTGAGTGTCGCACATTCATTAGAACATTTTCTAACACACTCCAAGGAGATGTGAAAGCTTTGCTCACCACACAACTATGCCATGACCTGACTGCATAAACTGAACACTTGGACCATTGCTGTTTTAGAAGTTAGTAATGCAGGTTGGTGAATAGAAAAAAATATACAGAAGATGAAAATGTTTAAGCAGTCTATAAATTACAAACGTTAATGCTAAAAGCAACGGTAATGCCTTTGTGTATGATGCAAGTAGACAATAAATCTGTTGATCGCCCAGTCAATGTCTAAAAGACGCCTGGAAACCTCCTAATACTGAGCATTGTAATTAAGTAGAAGCTAGTGACATTGTCAAATTCACGTCCTTCCAAACACCTGGCATCATTTGGGGGGAAAAAAAATCCTCTGGCGAGAATCCAAAGTGTGATTAACACTATTTTCATGAAAAATTAAAAACAAAAACACTGAATAGGTGCCAATTGCTCCCGTCCTTCTGACTTTGCGCACATTAAAAAAGGCAATTATTGAAGGGTTGCACAGTCAACTACCCAGCAACTGTCCTCTTTGAAAAGTAATCAAAGAATGTCACCTTTGAAGTGACAAAAAGTATCAACAACATTATTCGATTAGTGTATTCCATTCCAAAGTTTAGCCAAGAGGCTATGACCGAGTTGAAAAGCACACTTGGTATTGTCATATAGTCTCTCTATGTCCCATCTTTTTCGTGTTAAAGAGGAGGCTAAGCAGTTCGGATGGATGGATAGATGGATGGATGGTCGAATGGACGGACAGATGGATATGAAAATAGCACGTTAGCTTGTGACACCTTATTTGCTTTGCGAAATGAAAGTAAGTATTTTACCAACTGAGAAAGAATTTCTCCAGCTGAACTGGGTACAAAGAAAATACCTGAGGAAAAAAACAACAACACATGGTCCATTTATAGCACCTAATGCCCCAGTGTTCATATGCACGAGTCAACATGCTTTGCGCCTGAATCAACCATAATGACATAAGGGGATGAAGTGCTGTAGACCGAACACGCATTGGGCCTTTAATTATTAATTTCTTTGTTCAAATGCAACTGTGTAAATTATTTATCAAGTAGATGCAAGACGGAGGGGCTGTGTGCTTTATAAATAAACTGACGCTGAAACTTGAGGTGAGGCAGTGAAAGAGGAGAGTGGACCTTTGAAATTGGTCAGGAGTCTGTTTAAACTTGAGCTGACCTTGGAACCAATATGACACAACCTAAAATGGCGCATTGGACGCTATTCAGTGTACAATCCGTTCCAGGGCATTAGTCGAACTTTGATTTGTTATAAATATATATCTGTTATGAATAATATTGAAACAATCCTTTTATATAAGTCGAACTGTCACAATTATTAGAGCAAGGGAGAGGACTATTTACCATGGAAGCAAGTAGAAGTGCAATGATGGAGACATGAATTTGCCCCTAATAGAGTCACTGTTTGAGTCAAATTCTTGTAATTTGAGCTTTTTAAGAATAAATAACCAATAGCTGTGGTCCTTACACAAAAGCAAAGTGATTGCACTGGTCAACAGCAGTTCACTTGCATCCATGATTAAAAAAGGTTTTAAGAATCTGGCGCTTCACATGAAACTGAATCCAAGTTACTGGGGTTCTTTTTCTGTTATTTACTACTTATACTGTCACCATATTGTGCAAGGCAGTCAGAACAGAGATGATTGCACCACTTTTGTCAATAATCATGACACATTCTCATTATAGACACAAGGAGTGAGTGACTAAAGTAACTGACGGAATTGAAAGAGGATGATGTGCTGCATAAGTTCCAAAATATAAAAACTGTCTAGTCAGATCCCCCAAGACATCTTATTGAGGTTTTACCAAAGGTGCAGAAGGCAAAACAATTTACAGAAACAAATCCATGGTCTGAGATGATGTGAAGTGGTTAATTATTGAAGCAGATTGCATAAAAACCTCGGGAATGCTTCCTGATGGGTCCCAGACCAGTACGCTGCTGTTCGTTTTGCTGTCAGCATGCCTCAATGAACATGCGCTCTGATGGAGAGAGTCCCCCGAAACACGTGCCTATGTTGCCTCGTATTTTGCTTTGACTTCCTTTACAGAAGACTGAGGCAGTAGATAGCTACTCGAACTAGCAGTAGCTATATTATATTTTGATTTGACCTCATACACATGAGATACAAATACAGTACATCTGAAATGTGTATTTATAGCAGCAACTGTACAGTGGATCTTCTCAATTTTTACCAGAATGAAAGCATTGTTTCACGCACACTTCTGGAGTAAAACGTCTGAGCTTCTTTTTGTGTTTCATAGAGCACTCCACAAGGACACTGAAGCTTTTTTTTCTTCCGCTTGCTGCATCAAATAGAATTTTCCCTTCTGCACCATGTCCCATACCCAGGACACCCTGCAGCTTCTAGTTTAAAAGGAGGCGACCGGCAAGTTGATGTTTGTTCCGGGAGTGTGTAAAATACAAATGCTTTAAAAGTCTCCTTGGGGCCAAACACACAAAGCATTAAGTGTCAGCCAACTCAGTTCCTCTGCCTATCAAAAATCTCCACGGACTATTTAGCTGTCAGCTGGCGCACCCCCCCCCCCCCCCCCCCCCCCTTCCGATCCCCCCGCCCCAGCTCCACTATTACTAAACCAATTTGAACAGAACAGGTGCTGATTGACATCACAAAGCCCCACGCGGTGCGCGCCTGTCAGCCTAACAGTCACAGCTTTCATTTCGTTGCCATGTGGATGGAGCTTGAAAGACGACGTTGCATTAAGGTTAGAATATAAAAAGAGAAAATGTAGCTTAATTGCACAAAATAATCATAGCAAGACGGGGAGGAAGTTTATCAGGTTCTTTTTTAGCTTTGTTCAGCCTCTTGACGCAGCGCTAGTGTTGTCAATTCAGAGCACATTGTCAACTTTGGCCCCTATTTTCTCAGCACAAGTACAGTGCAGTGCAGTTGGACTGGATAATACAGTACATGTTTCGCACACAAACCACTACTTCTTCCAGACAATTGAGGTAGGGCACGGAGTGTTTCCTTTAAGGTCGCTGATGCTCCTTTGCATTAAAGCTTCAGAGGCTTCGGGAAAGAAAAGTTCAAAAATCGACATGACTTTTACTCTATGTTTGAGCCTGGTAACTTTTAAAATCATAAGTACGTGAACAGGAGCTGTAATTCCTTTATTGCACACTGATGTTTTTCACAGAAACTAAGATTACATCTGCTGAAGAGTACATACAATTACAGGTAATACCAGCTAACAAATAGAGAAATAGAAGCGAGGGATTGACACTAGATTACTTTTGGTGGGAGGACAAAGACTCCACGCGTGGGAGAATGGAACGCCTGTGTTGTTATTTGGCAAAGTGTAATTATCACTCTTTCACTTTGTTCTACTAATTGTAGCTAATGTTCAGTTCATTATGTCTGCATGCAGAGAATAACTTCAAAAAGAGATGAGCCAGACACAATGAAACCACAACAACAATAGATATCAAGTGGAATTGTTCTACAGGTTCTACATTACTTGGAAAAATATGCCTCAGGATAAAATACTATATATATATCGGGCAGCAGGCGGGGGACACCCTGAACCGGTTGCCAGCCAATCGCAGGGCACACAGAGACGAACAACCATCCGCACTCGCACTCATACCTAGGGACAATTTCGAGTCTTCAATCGGCCTATCAAGCATGTTTTTGGGATGTGGGAGGAAACCGGAGTGCCCGAAGAAAACCCACACGGACGCGGGGAGAATGTTAACCTCATTTGTCTTCTCCTTTAATTTTGAGACCAAATATTTCTTCAAAGTTTGCAAACTAAGTGGAAAAACATTTTTAGCAGAGCATGTCCAGCATTTTTTGGATGAGTGCTCTTATGATGTTTTGCCATGTTGTCACAGAAAATATTCCCAAATGAAAAGCACACATGGCACTGAGGTGTTTGGATTTTTTCCTGCTAAATTTCCAAGGGACCAGTTTGTTATGTGAATCTATCAATCAAACTCAAGAGTTGTAACACACTCACACACTTAGTGACTCTGTTCGCTTGCACATGCGCACATGCAGACACACACGTACACACTGAGCTGACCTGTCTGAGAAGCCTAATGGAGCACATTGGCAGATGCGTGATGGGAACAATTCACTGAACCATCTGTTTTGAGCGATTCATCGCCAAATACCTTCCTGTGCCATCCCGCAGTCAAGGACAGGATGAAATACAAGTCTCATTATGAGGCAGCTACGAATAATGCATTATCAATTAGTCCTCTCTGCTACTGATCGATGCTTAGCAGGTGGTAAAAGGCCATTTTGTTCATTTAGGACTATATTGCCCCCTTCACTCTGATTGCCTTATTTCCTCTAGTTCATTATCAGATTTTGTTTAAATTGCAACACGCCTTCTCCTCAACCTGCTATTAAAGATCATGTTTAATCACTGCTGTGTGCCCCCACAACCATTAGGGTGGTTCCGACCTAGTAGGCTTCAAACGAGAAACAGTGATCTTACAAAAAGAATCTTCTGGAAATTCAATAGCAGCATCCGTGTGGGTGTGAGAAACAGAGGTGGGTAGGAGCTGGCAGATATTAAAAGAAAGGTCAGCGATTGTTTGGGCTAAGCCAAGATTATCTTCCTTTTGGATCATAAATTAAATATGTCATCACGTTACAGTTCAGGATCAAGTCAATCACAACAGACATCTTTTATACAAATTAATCCTCGCCCTCTTGTATACGCAAGGGTTATCCCTGTGTTGCAATGAAAACATTATTAGTTTTAATGAGAAAGTGATGGATGGCTTTAAAAGATCTACTGACCACGTCATCGGTGGTATTTAGCTTTAGAAAGATTGATGGGGGCTGGTGCCAATAAATCCGAAGGTTATAGGGCATGCTTACAGAGGTGCAATGTTATTCAAAAGTGAATACCTTACATAGCATGTTATGAACATTTTGCTCCCCAAAATTCTTCTTTCATGAGGCACACAGCAAACCCGTGCCACTTTATGATTTTCTGCATCTTCTATGGCTTGTTGACAACCAGTTCAATCAACAAAGAACACCTCAACGGCCCGGGCCTTTATAAAGCAGTGGCGGAGGTTTATTGAAATAGGAATATGAAATGCATGAATTTTCCACCTGAGAGGCTTTTCTGCGGGGTTGACAATACTGCACAAGGATCAAAATCATTTCCATCAATGCTGGCAGATGAAATGCAAACACAATCAAATCAGTCTGGCCCATAGAAGCATCCCCTGCTCAAATGCCTATCTCCCTTCTCCTCATCATGTGTCTG
This sequence comes from Syngnathus leptorhynchus, assembly GCF_054491065.1. Taxonomy (NCBI): domain Eukaryota; kingdom Metazoa; phylum Chordata; class Actinopteri; order Syngnathiformes; family Syngnathidae; genus Syngnathus; species Syngnathus leptorhynchus. The sequence goes on from NC_141196.1 coordinate 8,696,742, forward strand.
ATGAGAAATCATAGAGTGGGAGAATTCCCTAATCTAGGCAAACACACTGTCACTATTGATTTGTTCAGACGAGATATATCTTTATTAGGACTCACCAGACATCCCCGGTCCTCCTCTTCCATAAAGGACAACCTGAGAAAGGCACAGAGCCAGCCGAGGCTTTGGAAACCGTCACAGCCACAACAATTGAGATAAGTTACTGAGGGCGGGTAATAGGAACTGATAGACTCGAGGATGGATCAATAACAGACATTGATACCAGAAGAGGAAGGACAAATTGTGACATCTCTTTCTCTTTCATGTTCAAAGGAGCTCCTTAAGTCGACCGTCCCTGTGCATGTGAAGAAATGTGCCGGTGTCTGTCTCAAACACATAGTTACAGAACCCCCAGTTGCTCCTCGTACGGGCGATCACAAATTAGAAGTCAGGACAACATTTGGGAGAGAACATTGTGTATTTACAAGTACCACCACAAAATAGAGTCACTGTAAAATACTTTACCTATGGATTTAGAAGCATTTGCAAGGCGCTTGTAACCACTGAGAATGACTGTCCTGACCCTTGTTCACATTAGCAACATGAATGCAATGTCAAACTCAAGTCATCCCTGACCTGAAACCACCAGCTAGGCATTGACCCTATCGTACAGAATTTGTGCAACACAGACTGGTTGAGTCAAAGTTTGAAAGGTGTATAACTGGAAGTGGATATTCCACAGCTGGTACGCTCCGTCTCTGCTTGCGGGATTGGATCGGTTTCAGTAAACAAAGTCACCTGATGAGGCCAGAGGTTATGTCTGCCACGGATAGTTATCCACATGTCACATTGGCTACCACCTGAGCCTGTGTTTGAAACAAACCCATCTTCACGTCACAGGTGATTCAGGTATTAATTTAAACCGGCAGATACACTGACATTTGATTCCGCGGGGAGCCAACGGAGATGGGGGTTAGTTGAATATTGCCTCCGCAGTGTGGGGCCACACTGTTACATCGCTGAAACACCTGCCTTTTGGGCATCATCATCATCTCGCCGCAATGTTGTGTGAGGCTGACGGAATCATCAGTCTCACTGACACGTCGGGTTAGATTTACACAAAAACAAAACCGAAAGAATTACAATTTGTGGATTCCATTATTCATTCAACAAACATATCAATCTATTTGTCAGTTTTCTTCACAGGAATATTGATGGATTGATATACAGAATAGGGAATGTCATTTGAGTTGAATTGGTTGTTGATTAATCGCATCCTACGGGAATTGTGGCAAAATGGGCTGCACCATATGCCGACGACCAGAAGAGGGATTAAATATTCAGCCTGAAGATCACAGTCTTAAGGGCATCAAGAAGTTATATATGAGAAAGTATCCACACAGAACTCCGCCATGGCATGTACCCTCTCAATCTTTCCATCATTCCTTTCATCCTCCCTACACTCAGTTGAGGAAACGTCATGAAATGTTGAGCACTGACGTCAACAAGTCTAACATACTGTACATGAATAAATCTAACACGATACATTTAATCGAGGATGCATTATTAGACCGAATAATTTAATTCACTTATTTGAGAAGATTATAAGAAGGAGAGGAATCACTCTGCATTAACCTTGTCTGGAATATCTCATTGTATCCTACATTACCCTATTTGAATCAATGACAAATGTAACCCCATTAAAGACTACCACAAGGACCTTTCAAATGAAACCCTATTCTGCTCCTATCTGGGGCTGCAATTTATCTTCATCTCAGACACCGTAGCCATTTTACTGCACCCACTGTCTTCGGTATCTTCTGCACCCAGATCAATGGCAAGTCTCTGAATTTAAAACGGTGAGTTTTAGATGTGATGCAAAAGCTTGAGCTTTGTAGTCTCATCATTTGCAAGGAGTTTTCCTCTTGGATTTTTTACATAACTACAAGTTGTAAAAAACTATTCAGAATTCGTTGGCAGCTTTCACTATATTTATATTGAGTTAACTGCTAAATCTGGGTTGACTGGTTTCAAACTATAAATATATCATTGTACACACTTTAAAACATTTTTACCAAGAAAACCCCCACAATTTTAAGCTAGGCATCTGGCAACCATTCACAACATTGTGTGTCATTGTTATTTTCTAATATGTAGCACATATTTATTGTCACAGAATGCTGCGTTATTACAGCCAGTTTACAGCTGTGACATTCAAAATGTCAATTTCAATTCACTGGAACATGTTCTAATTTATGTTTAACATGCACCTGTATTAAGGTAATGCCCCAGGGCTTGCAAATTCTTTGCCACCCAATCAGACTCACTTGGGCTAGCAGCAGTAATATTTCTTCACTATTTGTTGGTTCAGCATGAGCATTTACCGTGGCAAACCTCGGTCCACTGTGACTGTGGGGCAGCTTACCATACATCAAAATATAATATTAATAGTTTTGGGTATTATACTTCTAGCTCTTTTGCAAAACCAAACTCTATGATTGATCATTGCTGGGCCACTCATCCATCAAATAGTGAAAAGAAAGATTCTCATATCGATCATAGGCTACCACCTCTAGCATTGTTTTGACTCCCATGTGACCACACGGCAACCAACCAACGAAACAAAGGTGGATACGTCAAGCTGCAAAAGCTAAGGAATTTACTGAACATGTTTTCCTTTGTTCCTATTTCGTTCTCCAATTCTGTGCAGAGTGTGGGCAGGGAACACAATTAATTCAGGTGGAACTAATCACAAAGTTCCTCTCGGGCTATTTTCAGAAGGTGAGGGTGCACTCTTTTCTACTGTGTAAATTGTCAATAAACTCGGGTTTACATCCAACTCATCAAGTCTCCCTCATCATGGCCGGACGTGATATCGGCCAGCTTCTGCTGTGACAGAAGTCTTGTTGCCTAGCAACAAATCTAAGTTTGGAGTTTAGCGTGACGACCGAGGTGTGAGGACAGCCTGGCAAGTCTGTACTGCACACGGGCGTGGGGATTTTTCCATAACTAAATAACTATGCTCCCCAATCGTAACCTTTCAATATCCCCTTTAGGGTGGATCGGTAAATAACACACACACACGAACACACAACACACACATGCTGATGTGAGCTCGTCTCATCTTCTGACTTGAAGGGGAACTAGAGAGACCCATCCGTAAACTCCTCGGGGCGGCACTGACATTAAACATCCTAGGTGTTTGCTAGATCGATGTGGGTGCTTTGGAGCAGTCATACCTTTAGACAGTCATGTGTCCTTCACATCTACACAACCCCACGAGACATACATACATCAAAGATCGTGGGAGCACAGAGTGACGGCCGCTGCTGCGAGATGGAACTTCACAGAGTGTGAAGACCAGGCAAGACAGATTTATTTCAAAGAAAAATAAATGCTGACTATAAGGGCTCATAACTTTATGATGAATTGGTCCGTTGTCATTAATGGCTGGCAGAGTAACGCTGCTTTGGTAATATGATGTTCCCTTCAAAGCGTAGTTTATGGCAACACCGCGACAATACGATTCATGATCTTCTTATCAAAGTTGAGCAGATAACTCTGCAAGGTCACAACAGGGGAAAAGCCAATAGAGTACTTAATATTCGCTTAACAGCCTCCCTCCCAGGTATTGAATATTGACAAAGGGAGAATTAGGGCAGTCCCGTCTATACTTAGATTTCAACACTGGCGTTGAATATTTGAACCTGTTGACCGAGTGACACTATGGTACTCAAGCCATTGGTCCATTGAGAAGACAAGCAGCCATATTCAGTGAGCCATTCATTACAGGGTCCAGACCAATTAAAGGCCTTCAGTGTAATGCTTGTATATATACAAGAGACAAAGGAAGAGCACATATTTGGTCAAGATTACTGTTTACCCAGGCCACAGAGGCTCCTTATTCATGGGTTGTCGCGACTTACATACCAAGTCCTTAAATAGTGCAGAGAACTCGAATAGATGTGCATCAATTAGTTGTTGCTGTGACGTTTGAACGTAATCAACTCTACCAAATCTTTCACATGCCCCAAACAAGAAATGGGTGCTGCTAAGGGCCTCATTTATAAAGGTTGAAAACACATAAAAGGAGAGTTAAAGGTTTCATATACATACAACTTTTTTTTTTTGAAACAATGTGGTTTATAAAACCATTTTGCAAGAGATGCAAACGATGTAGCTGCCGTATATTGTGACGACAGCGAGGCTTGGCAACTGAAACGGCGTCCTGATAAAATGAAGCCAAATGAGTCGCGCTCATGTAACTGCTTCATATCAAACAAATTATCGACTCCCTTCATCCCAAAACCAAGTTATTTGTGCTCATAATCAATCAAACCTGATTTAACTTAGCAATTATTGAATCGTTCCATTCTCTCATATCGTAAAACGATCAATTAATAATTAATCAGTCGACTCAATAATTCAATGTCATCCGTCTGAAAACTCCAGACTGATGAGCACATGACTTACTCTGAAATGACAACCAAATGTAAAAAAAACAAAACATTGGATTGTTTTTGTGGGTGCATGGCTTCTTGAGCAATGTTGTTCAGGAAGATCTATCGATACAGAAACACTTGTACAAAAATGGTTGCTCCAGGCACCAAACATGCACCTCACTCAAATTAACATAAACTAAACTCTGCAGTTGAGTTTTTATACTTTCCAGACCACTATATAGTACCAATATTAAAAAAACAACAACAACAAAAAAAACAATACAGTATCGATATTCTAGTTCTGAGTATCGATACTCCTCCCAGACGCGACGGAGCATAGCGGTGCCGGCGAATGAAGAAAGTTTGGGATTCTTTTTTTAAGAAATTGATATGTGCACATTTCGACTTTGTTCAATATATGGATGTGTTCAAAATAAACTAAAGAGCAGTAAAGCCATACTCTATTTTACTGTACCATATCGCATCATGTAAAATTCTATCAGATCATATTGAGATGCATATTGTATCGGATCTAACATTTTGCTTGACATTTTCCTAATGCGTTTTCCTTTTAGCAACACTAATTTGTTAGAAAATCAAAATTTTTGTCCTCAACAACCAAATAAATAAATGCACAAGAGTATATTTTGGTACAGTATGAATGAAAAAGGAAAATCATAATTTTATAACATTTGATGGGGTGGTGACCACTGAATATGTTATTCTCTTCCTCTTCCACTTTTAGACAGTGTCGTGATACAGCAGTGGCCTGTACTAGTAGATGGAAATGTCTTATTTTTCGGACGCAACTTCTGCTGTGCAGTTTGGCGACAAGGCAAATAAGCTCCAATACTGCAGAGAACTAAAGCTGAAATCATAACTCAAAGTCATTCACACGGCAGAGAATGAAAAAAAAATAAAAATGAATTTGATTTCATTGGGGAGCATGAAAATATTCTGGCGCAGGAGGGGAGAAGTCAGCACAAACAAATCAAAGGCTCAGTGTGGTAAAAGAGTTTTACTCATTTGAGTCAGACTGCTGAAGTAAGGCAGAATTAATTCTGTTACACCCTTAACATTTTGTCTCATATTGTAAGATGAAACCTATGTAGTCTTAAATAGTAGCTAAATACATTCTTTGAACTGTAATATAGGACCAAGAGAGGTTCCTAGATGTACACATACATATCTGTGCACAGATTGATGTGAATCATTTGCTTAGTTATTGTGGACATTTGCATGTGCTCACATTTGAAAACCTGTCATTATCACGTTCTTGTCACATGTCAGGCTGCGAATGGGTGGCTGGCATTGGCAGATCCCTGCATAATCACACATCAGTGTCGTGCATGTTTACGGCACTGATGGCAGAGGCGGGGGACTGCAGCATAATGGCTAAAAACCAAACAGGTCTCCAAGGTGATCATGGCAATTTCTGAGAGCGAAACCAATGTGCTTATTACGATCCCGACAAGCTGAATAGGCCAGCGGACAAGCTGAGGGACTGATGGAACACATTAATCAGGAGCAAATTGCAAACTTTCCTTCACCTCCCTCCCTTGCCTTGGATTCTAATTAAAAGAGTTGTACAAGGCACCACGACATCCATTAAAACGTAAAAAAAACAAGTTGACTTGTTTCAGATGGAAGTTACTTTTAGAATGACTATAAAATGTTGTGCATGTACCTGTAGCTGGATCCACCGTCCGCACAATCAAGTGGTCATCTTGGTGAACCCACTCGCCGTTGCACTTGAAGTAGATCTGCGTCGCCGGCGTGGAGCGGCAGGTGAGCATCACTGGTTTGTTCTTCACGATGAACTCGTCCTCTGGTTCCACCAAGAAGTGAGGTAACAGGTCAGAGAAGGCTGCAGGTTGTGTTGCTGTGGCAGCGTGCTCAGAACCTTAGAGGAAAAACAAAAAGGTTTAAAAAGAATGCCAAAAACAATTTTGTTTTCCCCTGAACTCGAGAGAGCCACCAATTGTGATCACTTCACTCGTGAAGGAAACAAAAAGAGCAGACAAAATATTGGCCCCACAAAATATGGAGTTGATGACCCACTTCACAGATGAAGTAACTGCTTCCATTCTACTGGGAAGATTTGCTACAGGAAAACCTCCATAAGTAAAGGGGCCTGACTCTCAAATTCTAGAATGGCTAGCACTGCTATTTTGTTCATTTGTCATGTTTGTGGTTACTTCAGAAGACTACTAAAGACGGGTCAAATTTCTTTCACACACACACAATAAAACCAAAACTTTTTTTTTCAATAGCTTCATTATATGAGGTGGAGGTGGTCTTTTCTTTTTTTTTTTCGTGGCACTGCGGATCTTTGAGCGAGTGTGGTCAGGTTGTGCTACTAATGGGTCAAATGCGGATACGGTATTGAATATCGGGCCGGAACACAAAAATAGAGCTGAGCTGGGGTGGACACAATCATGGCAGGTTTCAAAGGAGACTACCGACATCCGCATCGTATTCATAGTAAAGATAAATTACTTAAACCTCCAGCTGCCATAAAATTGATATCTGACAGTGCATTGCAACAGATATGATATGAGAATTATGTGTATCTCGTCACACCCTGAGGTCAAAATTTAAAAGGCAAATGACAGATGGACAGTGATGGTGAGAGAGTATGTGACGTGGAGCACAGTTGGCAATGACAGAGCTCGGCCTTGTGTGCTCTTGGCGGGATCAGTCCATGTCTTCACCTCAGCTCTTAATCATGAGACATTAAAAATCATTGTTGATGGACTGTTGGCCATAAATCCTGTCAGCAACTAGGCCACTTCACAGACTCTCTCTTCAACGAGGACCCTAACTCTTCTCATGAACTTATTCTAAATAAATAAATGAATAAATAAATGAATAAACAAACAAACAAACAAACAAACAAACAAACAAACAAACACGCAAGCAAGCAAGCTCAGCCAGGGTACATAGAATCTCATATGGGATACACACGGTAGATGTTTTATTCCTGATACGTTATATGGCACCTTGAGGCCTGCTGTGAAGGAGGAGAACGACATCAGCAGTGTTCAGACATGCAGAAGCTGTCCTTTAGGAGCATTGACAGCTGAGGAACGCTGAATGCGAGCAGGAAGCCTGCGGCACAGCACAAACGCCGATTCTCTCCCGAGATTTTGAAGTTGAGGCGGGAGGGAGAGGACACAGGCGTGGAAAGAAGGAAATAACCACTTTATGCCACAGACACTCAAGGGAGGCCAGTAAATCGCCAAATAAAACCTTTTTAAGGATAGATATTAATTTACTGCCTTGAATCCAATATGGCTGACAGAGGAGGCATTGACAACCTTCTCCATCACTCCCCATGCAGCAGGAGACGACAGAAAGCCTCATCTCTCCTAATGAAACGGCAACGCTTGTGATGACCTTTCGCTCCATTCTTCCTCCCCTCCCGGCCTCCTACGTGCGGTTCGCTGATGTTCATGTCACTGATATTAGATAGTATCGTAAACACCAATCCTTGGATGAAGACATTTTCCAGCAGTTCCTCCCCCACAACACATTAATGCCTCTCCTTTCGGAAGCACCCTCATGTGCTGACTCGCTAATCTATCAGGCTGAGATACAGTGACGCACACCATTGCCGCTGAACTCCATTAATGTTGCGTGTACATGTTTAACTCTTAATGAAAACTAAATGTCCTGTGTCCGATGAAGGACATGCATCACTTGCTGACGCATTGCCATTTTCCGAGCCCATTTTAGGATTGGGGGAGGAAAATTAACATGACAGCTCAGTACTGAGTAAAGTATTTGCATCTACTGGATGTGTCAAAGTATTGAAAGATGTTAAGGCGGGCCCCTACGAGACAATTACTTTAAAGAAAATCCATCATTTAAATGAAAATGCTCATAAGCCACAAGTACTGTTCCGTTCGACAGTATAGCTTGGTAAACGCTGATCAGGCGTGTACTTCTGAAAGTCACAGTACAAACACATGTAGTAAAGTCTGCAGCCATCATGTCTTACCAAAGTGCCGATGAAGACGCTACTTTGATGACCTTTGACCAGTATCTGAATTGTTCTATTTTGAACTTAATTTTGAGTGGTACATGTCCTTTTTTCTGAATTGAACTGTTCTATAAGTATCACGACTGCTATGAATTCCCTTTTCACTCCTAGTGATGTCTGTCAAGATGAATGATGCCACTCAGGAGTTGCCATAGCAAAGGTTTTCAAGGATGAAGCTCATTATTCTCAATCAACAGCATCTCTGCTTCTCACTAAGCTCTAAACTCTGACACACTGACATGATGAAGGGCTGATGAACATGTGACAGCGTGAACTCACCGCCGGCTTTTCATTCGAGGGTCACATTGAGCACTTAACTGCACTTGGATGCTCCCCCGCTTGGTGTTTTGGTGTGAGCCCACTCGTGTGTTGGGGGTTAGTCTTGCATTTAACTACACACACTTTGGGTTAATGAGGTCAAACACGTAATATCTTTTGCAAAGGAAATTGTCATTTTATGGGAGGACATTCTGGTCACGCGCTGTTTTATATCAAACCCATAATGAAGGGCTGATGTGTAGTAAATTGGCTTAGATTATTGTCATGACACAGTGTACTTCAAAGTCAATGTGCACACACAAACAGGTGCACGCACAAACACACACACACACACACACACACACACACACACACACACACACGCACACACACGCACACACACGCACACACACGCACACACACACACACACACACACACAGACACACACACACACACACGCACACACACACGCACACACACACGCACACACACACGCACACTCAACACAGTGGGAGTATCAGCCACTTAACAGAGTCCTTGCAGGTCAATGCAGAAATCAAATAGACATACAGCAGCACTGCATCAGTTTCCGCTGAGTGTGATTGGCTGAAACCACAATTTAAATCAATATTGTATTAGCCAAGCATAACAATGGGTGCTCAATGACACCATCCAATTTTGTACACCTTTACATTACCCATTTTGTAATAGAAACATTTAATGCTAACCAATAAAAACTGAATCCAACATACAGATTTGATATTTGTCTGCAGCTGCTCTTCCCTCAAGAGACAATTTGACTGACCTAAAATACACAAAACAGCCCACACACAATCCCAACAAGGGTGCACCAGCTGCCAATGTTCCGAGCCATCTTGTCCGTGGCAGATTTTCCCTCTGCACATGGGCCACAACATCTCCTCGGTCCAGCTGACCATGTCAACTCCCCAGTGAGGCACTGACGACATGCGCAAGAGATGACGAAAAAAAAAAAAAATTGCACTCTAAAGGAAAAATCAAAAAAAAAAAATCTAACGTCATGTTGAACTGGGTTTGTTATATTCTCAATTATTTGCCAACACAGTTCCACAAATCATCACGTTTTATCACCACTTGTAAAGTAAGTTGGCTTTAATTTTTTTCTTTTACTCGCTAACTGCAGCACAAAATTCCTTAATGTAAAGCAGCATGACTGTGTTAAGGGTTAAAAACAATAACACCCTTCTATTTTTTAAGTATATATACCAAAATCTACCATTTGATCAATATTCTAAGAACAAAACATCAACTTTTATTTGATTTAATTATAATTTTGGCCTCAGATATTGGTTATTGGCTTCCATGAATGCCAACAATCTGTATTTGTAGCAGCCTTAAAAAACATAGCAGTCTATTTTAACTCTTTACCCAGCCAATTGTCCGTGATTATTCTGAAACATTTTAGAAACACAAATAAATCAAGACATGCAGAGTAGTGGGTGTGCTGCTTGTGTTTTTAATAACCTGACATTCTCATTCTGCTGGCAACCATAAATAATTTAATTGTTAATGCATAGACGCACCTTGTGAAATATGAAAATGTAATTTAAGGCATAGATTTCGTAACTAATACACAATTGTGCAACCTCTACTCGAGCACATTATAGTCAATGTAGCAGGATTTATGGATTTTTATTTATTCATATTAATATGGTGTCATGTGCCCAAAGGAAGGCATCACTGAGCAAAGAGAACGTGATCATGTGATGACCGGCAGCCATAACATGTTTTATGACAACCTTACAATCTCATCTGGAAATAATGCAATTACAGTTACTATCCAGAATAATCAACCATTTCATGTTAGGCTGTCATGAAATACAAAGCTTCTGTAACCGTTCGTGGTTAGATTAAATGGCTCTGCAGTGGCTTTGTATATTTACTGTGCAATCACCCTGAATATTGAGAATGAGGGGAACAAGAATGTTGCTTATGTTAAGTTAAAAATAGTATAAATAAACGGTTGACAGAGTAAACAATGCAAGTGATCAAACGCAGGAAGAGAAACAAAAATGGGATGTTAAAAAAAAAAAGCCGGATATAATAGAGTTCACAGTTGACGGATGACAAATATTTACCTTCACACGTCACAAATCCAAATAAACATTCCGCGATGGGAAACATGCATCATGAGAGCTGAGGGGAAAAAACGATTTTGTGCAAACAACTTGGAATGAGGAAACATAGATTCAGATGACTGAACCAAACGACTCTCCTATCAGACAGTCGGACATGAAGAATTATGTCTGTGGTACATAAGGACATCGGCTTGAACAGAAAAGCCAAAAGATGTACACGTTTGTGCCGTTATACTCAACGTGGAAATAATCAATCACCGGCAGGCACACAGAGAGATAACGCGCCTTTGCGAAACATTAAATAAACATGTAGCACAGCAACCAAATCACATCACGTTGGTGGAAGGAGATGGAGACCTCAGACGAGATATAAAGGTGGCAATTCGAAGGACAGAAGAACGGGATGGGGCGAGAGAGCAGAATATAAATGGTTGGAACTCATTATTGCAATTTCCCTCCATTCAAATGAAGAGAAAATTGGCTGCTAAGCATTTACATTGATGCGGGCCTGTACATCTGTGCGCATACATTAATTCCGGCTACTAATGATGCGCTGCAGACGCGGAAGCACAATGACAGTATTTCCAAGACAGATGTGCTCCAGAGGCCCGGGTCACATCATCAACTTTGAGAATTGCCTTCAAAAGCTTCTCGCATAAATCACCTCGCGGGCGGCGTTTGCAGTGATTAAATAGCGTTTGGGGCCGTGTCAAACAGTGTGTCCAACGGAAAAGAACTGAGCTGTTAGTTTTGTAAATAAAGTTCACAATAGCGACACGATTAATGAGCCTGGTAGCTTTTGAACAGGAGCACTCACGGCTGCTTATTGGAGCTTGTTGATGTTTATTTAATACATGCTGTCATCGATGTGAAGGAACATCTCAGCATGGTGTCGCAGCCCCCCGACTGCCCCACTTGACGTCGTCTTAAAATACTCTTTTTTCTTGAAACCTGCAAGACCCTTTCAGGTTCGTACTGATGTAAAAGACATGGCATTTTGAGGGGCCTGTTTGGAAGGCAGCTTGTGCATTTAATTGTGTAGATGTGTGTGCGTGTATGTGTGGGAGAGAGAACGAGAGAACAGCTGGGAGTCTAAATTTGTGTACAGTACATAACAGCGAGCGCGCTAACATGAGAGGGATTGATTCTTTCCGATGTGACAACTGTCTTACTCCTCTAAGAAGCGTCATTAGTTTTGTGAGTCCTTAGACTGAATGAAATATCAACTGATATGAGTGACATCCATGCGGTGCCAAAGATGAGACTATCCCCGGTCGTTGCATCCTCTTGGCGGCGTATTTTTTTCTCAACGTGCCGTTTGCTTGTCTGTCCAAATCATGCAAAAGCTACCGGGCACTGTTTCAGAAGTCAGGCCATAAGTAAGTCCCCTTGCTTTGTTCCAGTACCTGTATTTTTTCTATTGAAATACTAAAACACTGACTTTTATGAACAAAAGCAAGCATACTGCAGATGGAATGTAATCTAGAAGCACAGTTCAGAGTGGAATATAATAGAAGAAAAGACATTTGGCGTTGGTGGAGCTCAGTTAAACATGTTTCCGCAGTTGTCATCAGTGTACTTAAACCAAGGTTTATTCATGGGCTGTGGCTCAGAATAAACCCTGCTATAAATATTCCAATTACAATGCATTCACTTGCATTCTCATTCCTTGGTCCATATTGAAGTGAGTTCAATTAGTATGTGTGTGGTTGGTGGGTGGGGGTGGAAATTATGCCTTTCCGAGATGGACTCAGAGTTGGTCAACTCCAACTCGTCATGCAAAGGAAAGGACAAATTCGATATTTGCCAGCTTGGATTCCATTGGATGAATTTGGTCAGCAGTGAGGATTAACTCACTGTTGAAAGAGTTACGATTAGATCAGCAAACTTTGTACCTTTTCTTCTCACTGTGCCTGAGCAAAATGAAAGAACATGTTAACGCAAGATGTTCCGTGTGGAAATTCAGTCATTCGGAAATTCAATCCCTTCCTTTCCCTCCCTCTGAACAGTGTACACTGTCCAAATCATATTAGGAAGGGTCGCTATAGTGTGTCTGAGCCCGTTTTCTGCACAGATCAAGGCACCACATTTGGGACGCATGCTGTCTTAGTGGTGCTTTCATAGCATTACCCTTCCAAGTCCACAGGCGGCGGAAACGCCTTCTCGTAATTTTGGTCTTCTTTTGACAAGAGGACAGTTAGAGGACTTCAGTAGAATAATGACGAGCGGAAAATGAGCCAACAACTTCATACGCTGAGAGCACGTCGCTCATTAGCTTTGACTTTATGACATTGGTGATTTACTTGTGTAATGCAGATTTAAATGAAATAAACAACATGCTTCCAAAGCTTTATGAAGTCCATTAGGTTCTCTGGAACAAACCAAATGTTTAGAATAGAATGTTATTCTCGTGCTCACGTAAGATTTTTCTCTTCACCGAGAAACAAAAATTAAGTTTAAATTCAGCCAATTTCACGAATGGGTTCATCAGTTATTATAACATTTGGGTCCTCCTCACAAGTGTTTCACTTGATCAGCTGTGAAAATGATCTTGTAAAATAATTTAGTCCACAAGCACAACAAGTGGTTCATATAGTGCAACTTCAACACACACTACAGTTTTTCCCATACAGGGTGAAATTTCAACATGGCCACATAATCCAGCTAGTGGCTCTCAAAAGGAAGCACTACATGCCAGAACCTAGCTGAACATGCACAATGGCGGAAAAGGATACCTATAAAAGTGACAAGAGCACAGGGGAGCCTATAAGTCAAGTCTGTTGACTATGTTCAGCAATACTTAATCGCTACTGTGACAGAAATGCCCAGAGTTGCAGGCTTAAAATATTATTTGACTTTGATCAAATAAAATGTAAGGATGGCATTTCTACGTGCAGTCCAACGAAGCCCATTCTGCAAGACAAACTTTTAGGAGGAGAATTCCACGTGTCCTGACTCCAAATATAAAATGCTGCAAAGCTTAAAGGAGTCACCTGTTTGGGCTTGATGCATTTCAGCCACAGAGATTTTAACATTTCCTGACATAAGTGGACACAATCCTCAGAAGAAGTAAGGCTGTTAGGAGGGGCAGACAGAGTTGTAGTCTTTACCATCCCAGGCACGCACCAGCCTTTGGATTTGAAGACTCCTTGCGCTCAGTCGGAAATGAGGTTAAACTCAAAGCAAGTTGATTACAGAAGAAACAGACAGGCGAGGGAATGAGGCATTCTTAAATCGTTGACATTGTAGAAAATAATGGGAGGAAAAAGGAATGCAAAGCCAAGAAACTATTATGTTATCAAGTTAATCCTTTAATTACCGGATATGCCTACAGCTAAAATGAGAGGTTTTGCATATTGTATTTCACAACTGTGGAACAATTTCCTTTGCAGCATGTGAGGTCGACTGCCAGAAACGGCAGGAGCTTTGGACTTGTGCTTTGCAATTTGGCTTGTAAACATTACAAATCGAAATAAAGTCAAAGGGCTGGCTAAAGCATGCTCTAAGTACTTGGGAGGGCATAATGATTTAATTGATGCTCAAGAACTGAGTCGATTGTCATTGTTGATCGTTAATGTTAATCGAGTCTTGCGGGGAAAAAAAAAATCAGCGCAAAATAGAGACAAGTACTGTCTGTTGAGGCTGTTGATGTAGTCTCAATTACTTTGCGGCTGAAAGAAAAAACTGTGAGCTCCATGCACACTATCATTACAGCACAAGCCCTCTACATATTATTCGTAACAGTACAACACGGGTATTACTGTGGGAGTTCGGAAAATTGCCATGAGGGTTGAAAGGTTTTAGATTCCCCACAATATTGGAATTTAATGCCACCTCCTGCATTTGAATTCAGTCACGTTCGCAGTGACGCACATTGCACAGAGACACGCCCCGTGCTATCAGCGTGTATTTAAACGCCATTCTCCTGTCACTTATAAACCCGTAAAGTAGTGCATTCGCAAAAGGTGAAGCGCAAAGTGGCGAGGGATCACTGTATTAAAATTTTAGAATATTTACCATCACAGTAAATTGAATCAAAGGCTCTGCCAAAATGAGGTTTAATCTAACAAAATGACCAACATTCACAAGGTCAGACAGTATACACATTGGTGACAAAATGCTTCTGCCAGACATTTGACACAAACCGATGTAAACACGGGGAACCCAGCGACACTTTCCGAGTAGCATGTCCCTGTGACTACTTGCTCCAGCTCATCTCATCAGTTAGCCTCCGCTCAATAAAGACCCTGGTCGGACCAAATTGGAAGATTAGTCACAATCAGAGTGATGGATCGTGGGGGGCTTCCTCGGCGTCGCACGGTGCATCCGAATGTAACGCAAAGAGATGATCCATAGCAAGTGTCACCTTCTTAAATAATGGCAGAAGCCATGTTACAAAATAACACCTGCTCAGCAAACACACACACAGTACACTGTAAAAAAATAACTAAGACACAAGCTTCATATCTGTGTATGTTGTCAATTTCAAATAATGTCTTGACTTAAACTCAGTGCCGACATAAGATTCACGTGGCTACATTAGACCAATTTAAAGAGTGACTCAATTTTATTGCTGCTCCTTAAAAGTCATGTTAAGTGACAGTAAATCAACCTTTTTTTAACATTTCGATTGTTTTCGGCATCTTTGAGTGTTCTGAGAAGCTCTACACTAATACGAAACAAGCTTCGCAGACCACTGACAACGGATCATTCAAAGGAGTAGAGCAAAAAATAAAAATAAATGCAGGGTCCACATCAAGATTTACTTAGTAACCCCTAATTACAGGACTAAATGGATAGGTTCATAGGTCCAAAGTTATTATCCAGATAGCGTACCGAAATAACATGCTCAGGTCAAATGTTAATGCGGAATCCAGGTGAACAGATTAGTGCACAAACAATCTTCGTTAGCAGCCTGACAAGCGCTGATGAACATAAAGCAGCAAAGGATGATGAGAACGTTATTAGCTGATCTTCAGCCATGTCGTTAAAAACGGATGATGGCGCTCATAATCAATGTGATTCTTCCTCTGGGTACCGTGACTTGAAGGTCTTCCAAGGCCAGAATAGAGAGAAACTCAACCATCTAGTACCTACTGCATATTTTTAATAGAACCGAAAACAATCTACTCAGCAAACGTGACAAATAGTACCTTGCTTAGTTAATGCTCTCCGCTGTTAAATAATTCATGCAAAACGCAGGCGCTAATATGAAGTCATATCCAATGTCTCAATGTTACATGCAGTCCTTTTATATCGCATTCCAACTCTAATCAAAACAGGAGGAAAATAACGAGAGCCACAAGAACAGAAGATGCAGAAATGCCGCAGCGCCAATATCAAAGAAGCGCATTTAGCATTATGATTGTGAGGCTTTGGACCAGAACGAGAACCACAACAAAGTCTACCTGCCTATGAATGAAAGACAAGGCTGGTTATCTGATATAACATTGCCTCTAAAGCAAACTAAAGCATATCTGAAACGTTTCCGCACACAGGGTATCAGTCAAAGACAAAGATAGTGTTCAGAAGAGAAAAACATCATTTCAAAGTGAAAAGGTTAGAATGTATTCCTTTTGGTTTCACTACAACTAAAAGTACTGACAGAGTGAACGAACCAAACATACATACAAATAACTTTTGAATAGGACTTAGCCCCGCTTCCTAATTACTTGGAAAGTTCAATTACATGAGTGTGCAAAATGTTTCATCCAGACACAAAAAGACAAACATGAGGTGAATAAAAATAAGCCTCAAGGGTGTGAAAACACTTCACACCAGTCAAATTCAAAATAACTGGTCGAATGCAGCTAGTGTTCTCTC
The DNA here is from genome assembly GCF_054491065.1 of Syngnathus leptorhynchus. Taxonomy (NCBI): domain Eukaryota; kingdom Metazoa; phylum Chordata; class Actinopteri; order Syngnathiformes; family Syngnathidae; genus Syngnathus; species Syngnathus leptorhynchus. Next base: position 8,713,404 of record NC_141196.1, read on the forward strand.
ACAGTTTTAAAAGTTGTCTCTAAGCAGTATAGTAATGGGTGATATCATTGAGTATTTAATTGATTGTTATTAAGTCAATTGCGTGGACTTTGTTGTCATTGTGTTTATCAATTGAGGCCAAATTTAGGACAGTACACTGCTTAGAGATTATCACCTTTGATAGAGAATTGATTACTTGTTAACTTTCAGCATGGTTGAACAATAAAGTATAATCAAGATACAAAAGCTACAAAAACATTGAACATATTGAAATTCAACAATGAAGGAGAAAATATTAACATTAAATCAGACCATTAACTTTTTACACGTTCCAAATTATGGATTTTATATATTGCAACGAAAAACCGCTTTAGAAATACTCAAGAGGAACTGGGCAACGCCCACATGCTCTTTGTATTGCAGCATGAATGTTGAAAAAATACTGTAGATATATTGCAAAGCATTGTGCACACATTGGGTTAGTTTTGAGAAAATACAGTAGATAGCAAGCAAGCAAACATAGTGTTACTGTTTTAGGGTGAGCATCAGTGCTGATACACACTATTTCTGCATACCACATTTTCCAGACTACAAGTCGCTCCGGAGTACAAGTCGCACCAGCCATAAAATGCATAATAAAGAAGAAAAAGACAGATATAAGTTGTACTTGGGGGATATTTATTTGATAAAATTCAACACCAAGAATAGACAGGTCATCTTGAAAGGCAATTTAGAATAAAAATAGAATAGAGGCAACAACAAGCTGAATAATTGTATGGTAGGCTCACGTTACATGACATAAAAAACGAACTGAGAACGTGCCTGACGTAACACAGATAACTATTGCATAAATGACATACTAAAAAGTTTACCAAACCATTCGTGTCACTCCAACTCACGAAATCCAATGAAAGCTTCATCCTCTGTGTCACTTTTAAACAACTCCGCTAACTCCGGAGGTGGAAGATGTGGCGCTTCCTTTTCTACGTGGCTTACGTCAGACTCATCGTCAGTTGCAGTTCCAATTATTCCACAGGTCTAGAGCGCCCTCCTGCGGTTTAGTGTGAAAATAACATGTGAAATTAATAATTTCACACATAAGTCGCTCCTGAGTATAAATCGCACCCCCGGCAAACTATAAAACTAACTGTGACTTATAGTCCGGAAAATACGGTATGTAAATAAAAAGGAAGCCATAGCAATATCAACAATTTAACTTCAATCACTTTTTGGTTCTTTTATCACAAACAGGGTATTTTAGGTTGCATTACCTGACATGTTTCGGCATGAACTTCCGCCTTCATCAGAGTGTCACTGCTGTAATTGTGACGCGTCTTTATCAGCTGATCGATGAATGAAGGCGTGACTCACCTGTCAGATTTGACAGATGAGTCACGCCCTCTGCTGTCCCTTCACCTCTCCAAAATGCTGCTCCAGGTGGTAGAGAGCATGTAGGCTCCCTCGTCTCTGTTGATGGTCCTCGGGCCTCGTTTACGGATCTCAATGGCCTCCCTGATCCAACGCTGATGTTTATTTTCTTCAGTGCGGATGACTCTGGCCTTTTCCCAGTCCATGATGTGGTTTTCTCTTTTACAGTGGTCGGTGATGGCTGACTTGTGGTGTTCATGTTCTGGTTGCTGTTTTATTGCTCTTGTTTGTCTTATGGCTGTCTCCTTCTCACACTCCTTTTTGTGTTCCATTTTCCTGGTGATGAAATTTCTCCCTGTCTCCCCGATGTATGATTTATTGCATGATTTGCATGGTATCTCGTATATGGAGTTGCATTTATTTTCCGGGTTGATTCTGTCTTTTGGGTGGACCAGTGTCTGACGGAGTGTTGTGTGTGGTTTGATGGGTGTGTTTATGTTATATTTTTTCATGGCCCTTTTGATGCGTTCCGTAATGCCTTTCACATACGGCAACGTCACCATACCGCTGGGTTCTTGGTTCTGTGTATTCTTTTTCCATATACGAGATACCATGCAAATCATGCAAATGCTGTAAATGCTCATAACATTTGGGCAAATAGTAAGAATGAAAATGATTAGACTCACTCCAAAATAACGAGTTACAAAGAGTGGGGCCGAAGGGACGGGCAAACTAAACTAATTTATTACTCATCAGAAACTAAAAACCAACGTCTTCACTTTGTCTTTAATCAGGATTTGCTCTCACACAGAGCACACATCAGTGAAGTGAAAATGAAAGGGAACACGTTAAAAAAAAATCCAGCTTCTGTTTTTCTCACTGACACGCTAATTTGTCTTTTGCAGCAACATGACTAGACTGATGTACAAAAAGAAGCAGAAGATGACAGAGGATGATGCACTTGAGCACAGCACTTGTTCTTTTTTAACCCAGCAGATCAGATGTAATGTTTGAGGCTTCAAGTTGCTTTAGGCACTGTCTGCTGATGCCGACATAACGGAAAACCTCAAACCTGCCACTACAGCATCACTACAACTCTTTGGCGGACTGACTGAAGGCTCTTTAAATAGAGGCATCAAATATGGAAAAAGAACTTCTAATATGACACCAAACTTTGGAGATTGCATGAGTTCACAACGTACGGATGTCATAGACAGTCCCAGGTGTGCTCTGCCAGTCGTCAAAATTCTGCCAGAATGAACTCAAACTCACTTGTGACCCTGAATCAGGTAAGCAGAAGAACAAAATGGATGAATGGACATTATTCCCTACTGCACTGCAATTCAGCAATACACAATGCCTTTGATCTGTTGTACCTGTGATAATATTTATATTAGTGATATCCAACAGTTAAGCATGGAACCTTTAAGTTTAAAATTCTATGACAAGAGGTGAATCTAGATATTTGATTAATTACAGAAAGGAATAAGAAAACAAACATTCTGTGTCCGAGTTACACATACAATTATTACTGATTTATAGGGCCAGGATGATAATATATTTTTGATAATCAGACATTTGTTTTTGTTTTTAAACACATAACACAAGGATAATTACTACATTGCAGCGTTCCATCTTTCGTTCCACCCAAAAAAAATAAAAAAATGTATGAAAACTGACATTTTATTTTCTGTTGTAAAGTTAAACAATGGACGACATGTTGTAAAACCGTTTCATTTGTTTATTGCACGAAGGTTTGAGGGACCCAAAAAGCAATACTTACTTTAAACAATACTAAAAATACTTACAAAATACTTTTACATGGGATACAAACACACACACATGCCCACACACACACACTATGATACTATGCTACCAGATATCGGAATCGTCCTAATAAATGGTGCTACATTGTATTCAATATTGATACAATATTGTTTGAAGCACCCTTGATGGTCCTTAGATATTTCTACAAATCACTGTGAAAGATTATGGATTTAATCAAGTAGTCTTCCTCTAAAAAAATGATATCGAATCTAACACACGAGCCTGCTCCTGGACGCTTTACACCTGCAGTACTTGAACACAATGGAGAAATGGCTCCTCAGTGCTATTACAATGCATTAAGAGTGGTGATGTATAGGTCAGGGCTTGTGGAGGCCCAAAACATGTTAAAAGTTGGAACAACTCTTTGAGAGTTTGAGATAAAAAAAACTGATAGGGACATCATTTTGAATTGATGGTAATGTTTGTTCAGCGTGTGTGCAATCGCATAAGTGAACTTACAAAAACAATTGAATTGAGTTGTGACTGCCAACACAAGCAATAAATACTGTTTTCTCAACATCCTCAAAATGCATTGTGCATTTATTTCATCTGCCGTCTTCTCACCATCTCACATTGAGTTGCAACAAAAGGCCAAGCTGGAGTGTCCTGAACTGATGCTGAGAGAAATTGAATTTAGCAGCACAATGGTAAGCTTGTATAGCTTTTCTCTCACTTTAGCAAAAGGGTTATGGCCTTTTTCACAATACACAAACTCCTCAAGCTGTCCTTGAAATCCTCTCTTTGTGACTCGGCCCATTCAATATGTCACCATGCCAATTGCGACTATAAAAGACAAACAAGAAAGTCAGCATGATTGTTTTGTTACTGTAGTATACATGAGCTTGCTAGACTCTTTTCTCTTGAATTCTCCACAAAGAAAAGCAACAATAGTTAGGATGGGGTTCCTTTTCCTTTGCTGCCTTTCCAAACCACTTAGAGGTGTGATGGCCACGCTCCACATTACCCGGGTAGAAATGGCTTCCGCAGAATACCCACCCGCTCGAATAACCACAAAGCATTAGGTGACAAGAAATAAATAACCTGAGACCGGCAATAGAGGCTAGCTCTGAGTCCAATGGAGAAACTGCATGAGGGCTGTCAAACCTGTAGTTAGAAAAAAAGGGAACGGCAGTCACTTGCCGTCTCAAGTTCATAAAAGCAATTCAGTTGTGCGGTAAAGAAAGGGAGGGCGACAAACGTCAAGCTGGGCTTTTTGGAACATAAAACTACCAGGCAAAATCTTTGCTTTGAAAGCACTTGAATGAATCGTTGAGTTTTCAGATTGCTTGTGTACAGATTGCTGAAATGTGAACTTTGGTTAGGTATTCCCATTTGTGATAATTGTCATCAGAAAATAACATAGTAAATCTATAAATCTACAGTATGGAAAGATAAAGGATGTTTTTCTTTCCCTACAATTGAAAACAATTTCCAGGCATCTCACAGTCTGTCATGCAAAGGGGGCACTGCTCACCCAATTGTACTGTCTTTTTTATTTTTTTTATTTAACAATGACGGAGAGGTGGAGAAACTGTGTGAGGGCAGTATAATGTAAATTTGCTTCACTGTTAGATCATAATCTGGGGGACACCACACTTAGACTGTGGGTTGGAGCCAAGTAATGCACTCTGTTTTTACTGTCGCTTCGAGACATGATTAATCAATATTCCTATCTGAGATATGAATGGAGGTGGCTCAAGGACAGTTTTCGTTTTCCATTTTAACAAAAAGCTTTAGTGACAAAAAGCCTCTGTTGTGCACATTGGTATTATGATATCTTAATTGCCCTTGAGATTGTGAACATTGACTTAACTAAGATCTGTTTAAAATGTGCACTTTGAGCTATTTAATGTGTCGCTGTCTTAGTTCTATAATGAATCCACATTTCGAATAAGCACTCTGATCCTGTCTGACACACAATTTGATTCTGAAGCTAAGTGGCACGTCGTACAGCACAAAAAGCAGTGCATGAGGAGACTGTTATTAGGTTATTAGCAAGGATCGTAATCAAACAGTCAAACTAAAAGATTCACTGCGAGGAGTTCATAACCATTAGCATAAAAGAAATATATATTAGGATATCAGTTGTTATTAAAAAGAAAAGTCAGAAACCAAAGAGATAACCCGATAGACAGAGGTCCCAAAAGTTGCAGTATGGGTATGAAATCTATCTTTTCTGACATCATTCCTGAAATCTTCTCACACACTTCATATATGCTAACCCGGCTAAACCCATTTTATCCAATTTACAATTGAAGGACGAAAGAACAGGACCCTCAGAATCTATTGAACTCATGAAGCAATTCAATGTCATCCTGAGCATTTGCTGCCTGAAGCAATTGTGCCAGAGAAGATTTCTGTTTGGCTTTAAAAGATGTGTTATTTTTCTTCAGGCATGCTACAAACTAGTTGGGATTCAATAAACAGTGTCTCCATCGATTGCAGCCAAATTGAGCACTGACTTTTGTCTGCATAGTTTCAAGAGTCAAAATTCACAATAAACCATTCATCAGCTAATTGGTTATTATGCCCAACTAGTCATGAGCCCGAGGACAACTTGTCCCTGGTTGGGTAGTTGTCAGTCAAACTCCCGTTTGCTGCTCCTTCATGTGAGGTGACAGGCACTGCTATTCAATAGCAGGGTAAACATTTTCATCACCTGTGCTGTGTGACGCCTGCTCAGAAATCACATTTGAATTCTCTGCCTGTATGGATCTGCTGATGCGCCACGACTGGGCTGGGCTGAGCCTCCCCAACAAGCACAAGGGCCAGCTGTTGCGACTCGTCTGTCCCGCGGGCATGCGCTCTGATTGCCGTAAACCTAACCTTCATTCCTGCTGCACACAAGTCCATCATTTTTGGGAAAATGATCAACTTCCTGCCCCAGTCCCAATGGAAGTGAGTCCAAGAATGTGGATTATGTTGGGGGAAATGAAAGAATGATGAACTGAATACACCTGTTGGAGATGCAGATACTTCCAAGTTTCAGGTTTTCAGAAAGGCTGAAGCAGAGGAGCTTAATGTGACATAAACTCTGTTAATTTCATGCTCACCAATGATTAGTGGTGATGGATGAGTGGGGCAATTGACAACTATTATAAAATTCATTGGCAAAATTACCCACATTTGTATTAAAAAAAACACTTGTCATAAGGCAAGTACTGGAGCTTATTAGCACGATTTCTCATATAAATGGGAGCAGCAGCATCAGGGACGCAGAGATTTTTTTCATTCTGTTGAGAAAGATGAGGGAGACGCCCTTTTCAAAGTTTGAGCCCATGAACCCCACAAAGGTCTGTTCCTGCCCCTGCTGGCATGAATAATCACCCCTAGCTTTCCTGTAATGTGCTTTGGATGATATATTGAACCACATTTATTACTGCTCCACTTCCACCTGGCTGGGAGCAGCAAGCCGTCCATTAATAAAGAAAGGGCTGCAACAGGACAGCCAAAGACTACGTGATTAGATCTTCTGTAAAAGACAGAATGGCCTAATTGCCAAAAGTGCAGCTCAAATTTGCCAATAGAGGGTCAGCCTGGATCAGGTGGTAGAGGACGTTGAGCAATTGGAATTTTATTTGCTCGATCCCTAAGACCTGCGGAAGAAGAAAGCGACTCAACCAAAATACTACATAGTACGGCGGTTGTCAGTATGAATCTTCTTAAAAACCTTAGCGATAGTCATTTGACCTTGTTATGAATTCCTGTTTCAAAAATGACGCTTCTTCACACTTAACTTTCCAGAGATTACGTCTTGCGGCTAAATCAAATGAGCCTCTCTAGTCAGCCAAGTAAAGCTCTGTCTCTCACCCTACTTGCCTCAAAACACCATTAATCAGTAAAGTTTCCACAATCAGAATTTACAGCAGTCTAATAATGAATTATTCTATTGTCAAGCTCATAATCAACATTGTGTCAAACGGCATATGAATAAGTCAGTAATGTTAAACCACACGGTCTGGATTTACGCAACATGGCTTGACTCAGACTTTTCTTTATTTTATGAATGTAAACAGATGAGTAACTTGGAAATACATCAAAATTGACCAAATCCAGCCTTAGAGAACATAACAGCAAGTCACCATATAAATGCACCCCATTTATCATCAAAACCAAGTCTGGCTCTTAGCAAGTTCAACAGTTGCTAATCCTTGTCCAAATGCATCCTTGCAAGCTGTATTTCATGGCTGCTGTCAACTCAGCGAAGAGGCAATGTAACAAACTATAAAGACACGTCAAACTTTCACCAGCAGACACATGCAGGATATGCCAAAGATTAGTCCTGACTCCTGAGGGACTCATATTTGAATAAATATGGGCATAGCCGATAACACTGAACAGCTTTATTCAGTACGGCCGGGTACTTTACATACTGCCCTTACAGAGCTATGCAAAAGCATCACTTTGTTGTTTTAATGACCTTTTTTCCACAGAAACCATTTTGACACAGAACAGTAAATATTAGGACCCATACAAATTCTCATTACTAAAACATAAAGGGGTGGCACATGGACCAAATAATATTCATTTCTGGTTCACCATTTGCAAAAATGTAGCAATTCACTTTTTTTTCTTTTCGGTGGAACATAGACCTCTTACCCAGGGCTAGGCAATGTAAATGCCATTGCAACCAAGAAGCGGAATATTATTTTAGTTTGCACCAAAGAAGGATATACCTATAAAGGCTATTTATTTGCATTATCTGTATGTCTATTTTGGGAATCTTGGCTACATTTGACGTTATTTGAATGGGTAAAACATTCACAAAATTAGCTGGAAAATAAATCCACTCTAAATAATACATACATTTTATTAAAATATATATATAGCTTTTCCAATTTTGCAGACCACCTAATACTGCCACGGACCGCTAGAGGGCTGCGGACAACCGGTTGACAATCCCTGCCATATAACATTCCAAATCCACCAAAAAAAAAATCATTAGGTCTAGTCATGTCTGCCATCTAATGGTGAACTGTGATATTACAACATAAAACTACAGTTGACCCCCGCATTCAGCGCCCAAAGATTTGCATATTGGCAGATTCTATTTTAGCATTTTTTTCGGAGAGGAGGGGGTAGGGATATGTATTTTATATATTTTTTTGCCATATGATTTTTTTGTGTACTTGTTATTTTTCTTGTGTGTGTGTGTGTGTAGTGTGTGTTTAATTATTCAAGGAGCCACTCAGTGAAGCCGGGGCCGGCAGCTACCCAACCAGCTGTTCTTCATCCTTTGACCATCCCCGTGATGGTCTTTTTTTCAAATTCAATTTAAGTTACTGATGGCGTAGTGGTTAATTCCAATTTAAAGTACTTTTTGGTTTGGGACTTGGAGATCAATGTGCTAGTAAGCAGTTCTAAATCAGCTTTTTGCTGCAGTGTTGCCTGAAAGTTGTTGTTTCTCCTCCCAGCCCTCATTCATCTCCCAACACTAGAATGTGCAAGCACTGCAAATGCATGGCTGCATTTGGTGAAGGTCAACAAGAGTTGCTGGCTGTATGTGCACGGATCAGCTCACTATTACACTACTTGGGTTCTCAACACTGCAGTAATTTGAACCCACGTTAAAGTAAAGGCCAACCCTGCCCGTGATTACATCTGATCAACCAATGGCGGCAAGATTGCACCTGAGTGGGTACTTCCCAACATGAGTCAATTTTGATCCATTTCACTACCTGAAGAATAATGCAGCCCCCCCCCCCCTTCCTCAATTTAATCTCATGTACCCCCCAATTGGGAAAAAAAACTGCCTTAAAACACCTCTTGATTGAAATCATTGCCAGAGGCAGAACCAATACAACCAAGCCCAAGGAGGTGCTTTTGAGAAAGTGAGAGAATCATTGATTTTCAGCAGGAAATCATCACAGCAAATGAGAGCGCAGAAGGCAAATGGACTTGTTCAGCAGGAGATTCAGTTATCACTGTATTCTTTCATAGACATGGCGCAGTGTCCATCTAACTCCAAGCTTTTGCTTATTAGGGGACTGGTCACTCGCAGAGGGAGTTTGCTCTTGCGCTATTGTAAAGTGCAAATGGAAAGTACCCTCGAGTGAATCAAATTGTATGGCATAGCGTTTGAAAGAAGCTTTCCAAACATAAAAAAACGAGACATGAACGATATAACAGAAGCAACACAGAAATCCTGCTGTGGATTCAACGTGTTGCACTGTGGAAATGAGCCTCTTTGATGTTTGATTAAAAAAATATTCTCTTTGCATCTCTTCTAAGAACGCGACAAAAATTAATAAGTCTGGTGTTAGTGGCCCGAAATGAAACCTAGGATAAACTCAGTTCACAGCATTGTGTTCACTCTCTTCAAAGTGGCAGAAATAGCTTTTCACAAATTGAAAGAAAAACTACTCTCAGTAAACCAACATTAGTCCTATAATAACAGTGCATGCAATGCAATTTGATATCACAGCAGTATTAGTCCCAGGCTAAATGGGCTGTCAAAGTGTGTGTGTGTCGGAGGGGGGGGGGGGTTACAGTGTTCCATTTGCCAAACATTTCTGACAACTATCAGTTTATAAAAAAGTGGTGGGATCTTTTTATTATACCATGTGGATGTTGATGGTGAAATAATGACAAGTGTTTTTATTCTAAGTGTCTTTGCTTCGCATATAAAAATCTTGATTAATGAATATTTTCAGAATGTACTTACATAAAAACGAAGGGAAGATGAAATGAGAACGAGCGATAGACATGACAATTGATTAGTTAATCATCAAGAATTTATGATGACTGAGTGGAATGGATTGTCAATCATGATGCAATTAAAAACAATGGGGTGTACTACTTCAAGGACAAAAGTGTTCTCTAAGGCTGAAAACATAACGTTTGGAAAATTCCAAGCAAGCTGGTGTGTTTTTTTTAAATTTGAAATAGTTTGTTCCATTTGAGAGGAAGAAATTATGGGTCATTGTTTTTTTAATTGCTTGTATAAAAAAACACATAGAAGAAGGGCTCTAGAAGGGCTACTGACCCAAGTGATAAATTCCTGCCTATTTCTAAAAATGTGTCACTGAGCAAAATCTTCAGAATTTTGATGAATCGTGATCGAAAAAATATTTTGGCTAATTCAGAGAATACTGCTCTCTGTGGATGTACTCCATTGATGACTAGTATAGTTCTGCATGAGAGGAGGATGTGGCTCACATGCATGGGACAGGACAGCTGAAAAGGTAGAGTCAGCGGGACTAATAAGGGTGAACGGTGTGCCATTATTTTTGATCTCTGGGCTATTTATTTGGCCACATTTTACTGACGTTATTAGTAGAAAACTTTGAAACTATTTGAAGTGACCCAAAAAAAAATCCTTTCTTTAAACAATGTCATGTTTGTCACATTTTGAAATCAAATGTATTTTTATAGAATGTTTAAATGGACAGCTTTTTATACATGGATCCTTTGTATACGTTATGTACGCACAAATCAATTTTCCATGTTCTAATAGCTGATTATTCTCAGGACATTGAACTCGTGCACAGCAATAAGCATAATTACATTTTCAAAGTTTTAATATGAACAGCAGGAAATCTGTGTTCAATGTATGATTGATGAGTGCAAATCATCAGCAAGTTTACGGATTGAAGTCAAATAAAGATATCAGGCTTTGTGCTTCTCCCGCTAGTGACATATGGAAATTGACTGACTTAGCTGGCCAGAGGCTACAAGTGAAGAGAAGCATCTGTTGTTAGTTACACGCAAAAAAAAATGAGTCAGAGGAGTATGTGGTTGGACTGTTCAAAGGCTTACTGAGAGAGAGAGAGAGAGAGAAGCAAACCGTCGTCTCGAGGTATGCCGGATTTTCACATGGAGGAGCCGGCTGCAACATTCGGCTGTGGTTTATCCCCTGCCTGGCATGAACAATAAAAAGGCTGGCACTGTGTTACGGGGTGTGATGTGTGGGTGTGTGTACACACAGAGTGTGCAAGTGAATCCCCTGAGCAGCTTAAGTAAAAAAGCAGTAGGAGCAGTGTGCTGCTATCTCTGGGAATTCATTGCTATTTCACTGTCAAGCAGGAAGAGAAGGGCCAGGATGTATTCAAAGGATTTCGGCAGCCCTTAATAGTATTTATTACATGTCACCTGCAGCAGTCAGAAGTGGTTACATATAATTGTGGCCATAGGTCTTCTGCTGTGGAGACAACCAATCAAGTTGGACCCCTCTTCCGTCGCTAGGGTGGACAGTAAGGGGAATCCCGCTGCCTGAGAGGTGGGACATTATTTAACATGGACCTCGAATGTTAAGGACCATTAAGTTCAAGGGTTGTTAAAGCACTTGTCACACTCTAAATGCATCCATCTGAACAACGCAGGCGCCGATCAATAGATAAGTAATCGCCTGCAATGAGAACAAGCATGGTGTATTAGTCACCCATGCTGCTCTGCAACAGCTCTACCAAGCCATCAGTGTACATCAGCTCCAACTGAAAGTTATCACTCAGAGCTGGCCAGGTGGAATTTCCGCGACAATCTCAATGCACTAAACAAAACCGGCAACTGGCCCTCGACACGTTCGCCCGCACTTCTCTCGCCCTTGTCATGGAACGTATAGCGCTGGCTTCAACTGAAGTAGATGTGTCACTACTTTGATGAATGGAACATGACTGAGAACATTCAGTGAATCAGAGGTGAGCAACCGCAGTCCTATTGAAACGCTCCGGCCAGATGAGATGTTTAATTGACTCAATAAGTGCTTGACATTTCGACTTCTGCAAGTGTCAGCGTGAAGTGTTGAAAATATCTGTCACCAGCTTTTATACGAACTGCAGCTGGACCTTGAAAGGAAAAATATTTTTCATCCACCTCCAGTTCGTTAAAATTATTTAAGAACCTCTTTCCAGATGAAAACAGAAAAGGTGACTTTCGGTATCAATCATCAAGCATTAACTGTACAATTTTAATATATTTAATCATAGGGGTGTTTATTTCTTCAATAAAAGATGATTCTATACTGTGGTGCATCACAATGCAAGGGTGGTTGTTTTCAAGTGTAACATTTAGATTTGGTTCGATTCAATGGCATTATAATTTGATTCGGTATGGAAGTGTTCAAGTGGGTCTGATGCATTGAGATTGTTATTGTCCTTTTACTTACATATGAATGAACTTGTCAATAATGTCTTTCGTTTCCTTCAAAGCTATATCCCTCCAATAAAAACATTCAATGCATATGTATATCGATGAATTTTGAAGTAAAACAATACTATTCAGTTCAAATGATGCACACACATCTTTTAAATAAAAATGGATTTTCCGATTCAAAATCAGTTTTTGTTAAATCCCTATTTAGCCTCATTAACACCTTGATTGCAAAAGGATTAGAGCATTAATACACTGTTAATATTTTTTAGCAGGTGATAGAAAACCATTTTACGTGCCAGAACCTATGGAGCAGAGATGTAAGGCAGTTTTCAGAATTAGCAGTCATACAACTGAATGACACATAATTGTTCAGTTTGTACAAAAAAGGAGAGCAAAATGTATTTTTTTTAACTGTTTTGATGAATGTGATGCATTTCCAGTGCATCTGATGGTTTGCAAATCACAACTTTTCAAAACTGTACCCAAACACACAAGTCAAATTATGAATTGTATTTTGAGGTTTTTCTTTTTTTAATAAGGGTTCCTCTGCACCAAATACTAAAGAAGACATGATGAGCATGTTACTCACGGTTTAAAAAAAAAAAAAAATAGATGCCAGAAACTCACACTCAAAGTGAGGAAAAATATATTTTTTACTTATTTAAATAGTGTAACTATGTGAGTAAATGAGTACTGATTCATTAGCATCTAATTTACATCATAAAACAATTTACACTCCCAGTGAGCCACAACCAATTTTTTTTTGTTTGTTTTTGCAACAAAGTTTGGGCAAACAACCTTCCTGCACAGTGCTCACTGTAGCTTATTAAGAACAATGACCGTGTAGTGTCAGGGAGGACCAGAGTTAGTTAGTTAGATGTTTAAGAGTTCACAAGATGAGCTCTTCTGCTCCTCTTTGACTATACAACACGACCACGCATCATTAAAAAACAACTTTGATCTTTATTTTTATCTAGACTTTCATTGAAGTACAAAAGTATTGAACCACAAAATGGATGTCATATTATTATTTTACTTTTCAAGCACAGCTTCTGAAGTCCCATTCCAGAGGACAAATTACTGCAAAAATATGCAGAGCACTGACAGAAGCAAGTTACATGGTGGCAAAAAAATGGATACACCCACAAAAGATTAAAGGGGGTTATGGTGGTGCCTTGAGGATTTGTGGCTTTGTGCCTTGAGTGGGACGAAATATTGAATATCATTGAAAGAAAACGACCCCATCTAAGTGGAAAAACAAAAGCCTGACAATTTTAATGATGAAAAGTGGGACATGAAGGGTTTCGGGGGGGATGGCAAAGGTTGGCTAATGTCCTTCACTGCTAGAGAATGCAATCAGTCTGCATACTAAGCTCCCCTAAAGACATTATTAATGCAGGCTAGAGCACTTGTACCTGCCGTCAGCCAATACGTTTGCAAGCTGTGTGACATACTTACATATTGATATCCCCCAATCTGTAATAACTGAGAAAATTTGGAATCATAGTAAGATGTTTGCCAAATTAAAATGTGCCTTGTGTCAGTTCAATACATGCAAACAACCAGCATCGGTCAAATTAGTAAGATAGTGTGGACTCCTGCTTGGGTATCTCTGAACAAACACGCAGAACACAGCTGGGGGTTAACATGCTCCCTTACTTTGTGCATGACAAGCGAATATGTGCAAGAGATTCTGAGGAGGACTGCAACGCCCATCGGCCGAGCACAAATTGTTTTAAAAAGGACGCAATAACTCATATTGAGGATAGCGCTGCTCGAGTAGACCATCTGCAAAGGAACTTTTATTGATTTATGCATGTAGTGTTTTTTCCTAAACTTAAAATTAATTTCGTTTTGATGTGATTGCTTGATCTGGAAAGAAGCCACTGTCATTGATTTACATCTAAATACGTTTAAATGATATTTCATGGGCTACAGCTGTATCTATGCGATCAACAAAATGCAGTTAGATTAAAGCTCGGCTAAGCCTCGATTTGATTGTAATCATGTAGAAAGCTTGTACAGTTAACAACACATTAGATTGTAATATGTCGTTCAGTGGGCATTTACAAAAACCGAATCAAGCGGTTTCTTCAAGCTGCAAATAAAGCACTTTGTTTTTTTGGCGACGTGGATATTGATTTTTCGTCTGTCTGACTCTAAATGTCGGCTGCAATCATACAAGACAAGGCACAAAGGCTTTTCTAAGGACAGGAGAACTGCATTCAATCAGCCCTTAGGTCAATAATGCAGAAATTAAAAGGCTTTCTAGGGCAGCTAAAACCTATTGTTCCTGATGTGGCTAGAACATCTAATGGAGCAACTTCTAGTGAACAAGGACGTGCTAATGTGAGGACCACGATTAACACAAAATAGAAGGCTTAGTCGTCTTTTCGTCCAGGACGGTCGCACTCCAATCCCCCAGTGTCCTAAATTTCATGCTGATCCAGCCTACCTTGGCTCCTTAGGTTGCAGATACTTGATCACTTGTCATTTTATAGCTCATTAATGAAGACTTAGGCTGCATCTGTAATGAATGAGTCCAGCTGGAAATGTGACATTTCCAGCTTGACTGAATGCTTCTAAGAAGGCTGCTTTCACGTCTGTGGCTGGTTTGATCAGGATGGAGGAGAAGATTGTTGAGATGTGTACGAAAAAGGATCCTGAAGCTTTCTTTGATTCAACAAGGGACCTCAACAGCAGCCGCAAAGCTATTCCACACCATTTATTCATTCAACATGACTACAGTTCACACAATGAATGAATGACTGACTAACAATTTGCAAATGGGAAGTTTGGTGGTGCAATGGTCATTTGGAGAAATTCATAGTACATATTACTTCAGTGGCCTTTAGACCATACTTTCTACATGCATTAAACACAATTAAAACCATGCAAACAAACTTAAAAAAATACTTTGTAAACATTTTCTAAATGGATGGACAAAATAAAGGACAAATAGCAAGCCTTTAAGTCAAAATAGTCTGAATCACTTCTGTCTGCTCTTGACCAGCACTGGCCTACAATTGGTCAGAAATGGGGTCCAAAATGACATGCATGTCAAACACTGATAGATCTGGTTATCGGCTAAAGGCCAAACTATAATTATAACAATGGATCTGATACAAATATATTCAAATGTTTTTTTTGCAAATGTGTACGATTGTCAGAGTGTAATTGTTCAGAATTGTATTAGATTATTATTCAAGAAAGTGGAAAATGAATAAATAATCTACATCACTAAAACATACTTTGAGAAACAAGTACATGCTGAAATTATGTTGTTTGCAACATCCTCTCTGTTCTTAGAACATTAATTTGTAGCTTTAATTTCAAAGCAGAACGCTAAAACAGCCTTCAATGTGACAGCTCCAAAGCAGTTTTCTGGTTATGAATACACTCGTGCTGCATAGTCAAGTAGTATCCAGAAACACATGTACAAGTTGTGTCAGAAAAGAAATAAAAGATAAGAAACATAATAAGAACACACGCACGCCCATGCACACACACACGCACACGCGCACACACACACACACACACACACACACACACACACACACACACACACACACACACACACACACACACACACACACACACACACACTACGCTGAATAATGACATTTATTGCTGCTTTCATTAATAATATTGCGCTTGGTCAAAAATAAAAAACAATCACACAATTAAACCCAAGGTGAGGCTTTGAGTGTTTTCACACACAGAATGCCAACAGCGCACACACACTTACTGAAAGCTTTTCTGTGTGTTTGTCCTGATGAGAGTGGTCGCCTGACAAACACACCAAATGCTTCAGACGTGGGACCCAAAATAAAAGCCATTTTGTGGGGTGTCAATTGTGTCCCCCCCTGTCTTTACACAAGACATTTTTGAAATGTGGGACATAAGCAAGGACTGTAACAGCAGGCTGACGCACTAAAGTGACACCGCATGGAAATGTCGAAAACCTGCAGATTGTAAAGAATCAGTACATTCCTGTGGAGCTAAACGAATGCGTGCAGAAAAATGAGAACGGAGGAGACAACTCTATGATTGTGTCAAAAATGATCTTAGAGGGAGGGGAAGTGGACGACAAGCGGGCGAGATGATGGGTGGTGGGTTTCTCTGCTCGGGGTGGGGGTGAGATCCACCGAGAGCGGCCCAGAGATGGGATTCAAACCTTCACTAGAGAGAGCAGCTGCGCTCTGCCCCTGGGAGATGTCGGGTCAGAGTGGAAAGTCATGTATGTTCTATACAAAAGCCGAGATTCTCGCTTGCTGACTTCGCCCTGCGCTCGTAGGCAATAACAAAGCCAATTAAGAAGCCCAGGAGAGACGCTAGCACTGTCTCATCGTCGCCTCTCGCTGACTTGGCAACCAGACTTAAAGCTCTAGAGAGCACACCGTTCAACATCGGGAGAATTCAAGCAATTATCAGTGAACACCTCCAATCTGTGGCTCCATTTCTCCAACTGATGTGGTGACTCACCAAGGCAAACTCCAATTTATCTTAGATGCACACGACCCTAGCGCACGGAAGCAATGGATGCATAACAGAATATTACCTACCTCACATTTTAAGAATAAATGGCAGTAATCTGAGCAGAGTGTACTTAACTGTAATAATCTGTCAATTGTTGATCTGTACGCCTTTGAAAGTGGATGAAGTTCATTCTAATTCAGTTATGAGAAGAACTATCACATGGAGTGGTGGAGTAGTAGTGGGGCAAGGGTGGTTGGAGAGGTGGGATAAAAAGTATTGTATATATATACTGAATGCACAGATGCTATCATAACAAATGGAGAAATGAAATATACTGTCTTAGTTGAAACTGAGGTAAGTTTGAATTTTTGAGTTCGGCACTTTTACGAGAGTCTGATCCAACAATGCTAATAACAAACATAAGGCAAGGAATAATAGTGGCAGGCAAGCAATGGGAATGCAAATGAAGACTGCCATACTTAGGAAATTATATTATGGCTAAAATAATGGCCAAGCTGACATGTTTGAATCGGTATGCCCACCACAAGAGAGACGTTACAGATGCCGGCTTTGGAGACTCGTGCAAAGAAAAGTCAGTTCAGAACAACATGAATCGGTCAATAGCGCCTTTGTTCAATTTCAATTTGCACCAAGTGATGTCATGTCAGCCCAAATCTAAAATCTTTTAAATCTAGATTTAGAAACTATGTCTTTATTCACTATACCTATGATTAAGGTCTTCTAAAGCATTTCTAAAATCATTTTTTCCACAATGTGTTGTGTTTCTTTTGGGTGCATTGCTCCCTTTGTATGCAGTATCAAGTGTTTCAGCAAAGTGATGTCATGATGGTGGCGGTATACTAAATCAACAGTGTCTCTGCTACTTGGGGCCAAGTAGTGCATTTCATTTTGCTTCAAATCTTTTTTGCTCCATTTTTTTTTTTTTTACTGTTAAAGAATCGATTAGCATGGCCATTCCTTGGCAAAAGGCTCAGTACTAGACTGATGTTGGATCCAGGTTTTAGGAGGATGAAATACTTGACTCAGTACCAGCACTGGCAACCCACACTAATCCACCATGTCCCAAAGACATTGCAGCAAGCTATGATCTTTGACATTTTTTAGAGCCGGAATTGCTCACAGTGAAATCTGCCTTAGCTGCTTTATTTATGTATATATGACGCTAGTCTCCGTCAGCTTTGTGCCGTTCTCTTTAAGATCTGGTAGATTTGAAGCCACCCGCTCTAGAATCGATTCGTCTAAAAGCTCTAATCTGATTGTTAAAAGAGCTGATTTGACAAAGCTGTTATCAAACCAATTTAAGCACCAATCAATACAGCATTACTGTATGTGTGGTGCAAGAAGTTGCTTCCAAGGACACAAAATGCGTCTGGATGGGATGACTGACACACGGCAGTATGGCGTATTGCGTGTTTGCTCAAGCGCGACCAAGAGAAAAACCACTATAACAGTTCTTTGTTTTGGTTGCACATTAACTGAGCTCCTAACATTCCCCATTCCGTTCATGTGTTATTGTGATTTCCAGGATGGTGTAATGGTCCATGAACAGTTGTGTGGTTGCTACAGAGAGGATCATTTCTCAGTGAGAACATGATGTGCATAGGACAGCACTTTCAACCCCTCCATCTATAATTTCTGCATCACTCCAAATACATTCAACAAGGGACAAAAACAACTTGATTAGCAGCATCTGAAGGCACTTATTCAACGACGAGCTTGCTTTGCAGTGGAGACCCCCAGACCAGACTGGGAGTATTTTGTTGCGGTAATGCATAACAAAAACAGCATATCTAACAGTGACCTGAATACATGGTCATTTGTGGCACCAACAAAAGGATCAGGGCTGCTAACGACAGAGCAGAATTTAAGCAAAAAGAACAAACCACAGCCTCACGCTTGTCTTAATGGCGATGCTCAATTAAACCTCTAGCCGATGAGCCATGCAAGCCAGAAATCTCCTGTTAATTTCTGCCACCGAGTAATACACATCTGCGGCAATAAGATTCCAGATGCTGGCCCATGTCATTGAACATTAACAAAATGAGATTGCGTGGCTCAAATGGCACACGAGTTGATGAGGGGCCTCACCACGTCGACATCAGGAAACTGTTTGCGAGCAGAAAGCCTCCATGATTTGACATTTAGTAATGTTGTTTCAGATATGATTTGTCAATATAATACTGATAACCCACCAAGGAGTTGACACGCACTAATGTAACGAAAATGATATTGTCTTTTGAGTGACAGCACAAGTGCCTGCGCTATTGATTTAGCTCACATTGCAGGACGCAACGGTTTAGAGACGGATAAGGATTTGGTTGCAATGAAGCATGGAAGCAAGCAGAGATATTTATTGCTGCCAGTCTCCCCTCGACCCTACCTGGTTAGCACCATGACAGGTGGTACCAAGCAGCACCAAGCATACGGCTGCTGTAGCAAGAAAAAAAACGATTGAGGAATCATCTTGATCATGCGTTGCGACAGATCAATGCTAGATCTCTTAAAGCTATTGCATGGCCATGGTGGGTGGGTGGCTGTAAGCTTTATGGTTGTCCTCATGGACAACAGCAGCATACAAATGGAAAGAGATCCAGTCTAACAAAGCAAATGTCTGTTTTCATCATCACTTTATTTTGCAATGTGTATAGCTAAGCCACAAGTGGACAATAAATGACCTGGTTTCTCTTCAGAACTGTTTCGTAACCTGTGACAGTCTTCAAGTGAATTTTTTTGTTCAACACGAATTAGAAGTTTTATTAGGGAAAGAGTAGGAATGTAATTTCAAATCTTTTTAGTTATTTCTGTATGTTTTCAAGTTTTGCAGGTCCTTGATTTCTTCTAAACACTACAGTATATTGAAGCTCACATTTTGAAGTGGGTGTGTTGTTTGTTGCTGCGGCTGCTGCTACCTTGAATTTACAGCTAACATTGTTTAATTGAGTAGGTTTGTTTACACAGATGCTCTGCTTTCCTTCTCATCCTTGGCAGAATAAACAGAAATCGAGCCCCTAGAGATCACACAACAAATCACACGAAAACTGCTGTTCCTGCTTTATTTTGCTTTATATGAGTGAAGAGTATTTGCATTCAATGTTACCAAATTGGTTTAGATGAGACACTTGCCCGAACAAAATTTCAATCCTCTTTTCAATTGATACACACATTTTCAACTCCACAATCACAAAAAAACGTGTCCAACTGTCATCAGGCTGCCATGCGAGACATCAGACATTTTGTCAGAGACTTTGGCTATTAGAATCTACTTCACGAGAGCTCTGTTAAGCCTTCAAAGCATAAACTCCACCTTTGGTGACCTCGCGTGACAAGAGTCACTGGAAGGACCGTTTCAAGACTGGCCACAATTTTATTTTTGTGAAACTTTATGAACTTGTGTAAAGATTAATTCAATCTCTGTTATTTCCTGTGGGAAAAATGCTTTTGTCAATTTTGTCTCCCCCCCCAAAAAAATCAGATCATATCCTCGGATGCACTTAGTTCAACTTTGAAGGTTGTACTCCACATTTGTGTTCAAGACACTGCTGTAATGAATGGTCTTAAATCATATAGTAGTTCCTGAATACGACTGCTAAATCAGCCAGAAAACAAATGTTACATCATCTAAGCATTAGCTTTAAATTACTTTAGAGTTTCACATCTAAATTGGCAAGGTGAGCAGGGTTTTTACCCAAGTCCCGAAGGGCTCTGATATATTCTGACTGCTGCTGAAAGACACATCTGAAGCAATCCGTGACCAGATGGACATTAGCATAACCTGTCAGCAGCAAAACCTTGCATTGGGATCGGTCCACATTACTGTGCCTGGTTGCGATTGAACAGGGAGCAAAATAGGCTGGCATGCTTCCAATTCAGATTGGACAGCTGAATAGCTGGATGGTGGCCGAGGTCACTTGTTGACAGTCCACTTAATGACACACAGTAGGTAATGGCACACTTAAATGCAAGTGAGAACTTTTACCTTTTTTTTAAACTACTAAATAGCCTTTTCTCCTCATCAAAATAGCTCAAACGTTCAAGCCACTGTTTGTATTGTAATGTATTAGAAGCTAATGTGCAGTGTCAGATACTTTGCTCTTTGTGATAAACCTACAAAGAGTCTATACAAAAGTCCTAATGTTTACTGCACTTAAACTGCAGCAATTAGCTTCTAGGCCCTCAGACTTCACTGTTTTGATTGACTTTCACCTCTCTGTGTTGTTTCTGGCCGCAGTAGGCAGCTGTTTTCTGGGAAAAAGCGAAAAGGGATCCTCAGTAAGCCACCTGCTCAGCCCCCCAGCTAACACACACAGTTGGCGATAGCTGATGAGCGCACTTAACACCAGAGGAGCTTGATATTTGATGGAAGCCCTCAGCTGGCTTCCACTTTGGCTATGCACATCCATGAGGAACGACAAGCACCTGTCTCCCGACAACAAAGGCGGTGCAGTAGAATAAAAGGTATCATTTGTTTCACCAAAATCAGACACGCGTTTCATCTTTACAGTGTGGCTTTCATAAATGTTATTCCATTTCCTTTCTTCCAATCTCACATCATTATGGGAAATTGGTCACTGTCAAGTCTAAACAAATGTTCAAGATTCTTCTAAGTTTGAAACAACGAGGGCCGATCACTTAATCGGATTTCACATGAATATGCAGCTGTATTTATTTTGTCTGTATCCAAATGTTGTTCCAACTAAAATTTCTACCATATGGTGCTCCTGTCTAGCTATGACCCCCCCCCAAAAAAGAGAAATCAGTCAAATAGTTGCTCGTATTTTGAGATCGTGCCTTTACTTTAATAGTGCTAACTGAAAAAAATAGTGTCTCACTTAGGCAGTACTTGTCATTCCCTTTATGACATCACAACACATGCATACAAATTTCTGACCCCTCTGCAGTGGAGTAAATAGATCCTCTGGACATCAACGGGAAGTGAGTCTACGAAATACAGGATGACAGCTTCCAAAATATCAGAGCAGAGTATAACTGAGAAAAGTGCTCACTTTGGCATTGAATTGGAAATCAAAATCTCCTACTACATACTATAAGGGTATGCTATTCCAGAAAAAAGGACAAGACGTGTCAGCATGTTGATGCTCAACGATCTTTTGACATAAATATCACTACAAAAACATTCAGTGTGACAAATGTCTGAGGAATGCTTTTTTTTTTTTTGCCCAGCAAGTAATATTTATTTTGTAAATGTCGTGCTGGCTCAGCATTCTCATAGGCTGATCATGTGTGTACTTAGCTCTGTGGCTTGGCCCTCCTTGAATTCCACCTTGGATCCTCTGTGCCACAAATACAGCACCTTAAATAAGAAAAAGGTTTCCTCCACTTCTAAATGTAGACATTTCAGAGATGTTTGGACATCAAAAAAGCACCCGCTCTATCTACAGCTCCAATGTTCAGCTATCAACATCACAGTAATAAGACACAACCCTGGGGTATTAAAGCGGACCAGAATATGCAGCAGCACATTACAATAGGGCAGGCTGCCTTTGGGCTTGTGTTTCTGATCCACATCAGCTTAGCAAGGAGGCTGGAAGTAATCCTGATGTGAAAGTATAGAATAATTACTCTTCTCCTTCGAGCAAAAATGAGCTAGAATGGTAGTAGGGGAGAGTTCAAACCTTTACTGAGGCTAACAAAATCAAATCAAAAAGGAATCAATTTCAAATTGTACATTCTTACTTTGACGTTACTTTTCTATACTGCTTGTCCTCAAACTAACAGTAGCCTAACCAAGATGAACTTTGGTGAAAGGCGGGATACTGGCCATCAATTAAACACACCACCTTTGAACCTTGCAGCTCTGATTTGAAATAAACAGTACCATTTTGTGGAGCAATAATAGTCAATAGATAAATCGATTATCAAAATGATCTTTCTATGTAACCCTCATCACTGACACTCCGATGTAAGAATTTACACAAATACTCTTGCCCTGTTTTCCACCAGAAAGGGATTAAAGTACATCTTTGAATAAAGAGAAAAAATATTCAGGTTTTGAGGCTCCACTGTACACTGTTGACGATGTAAGCAGCATCATTTTATTCAGCTAATGGAAACTAGGTTTTATGCGGGGTTTTTTTTGCCAAGAGGCCTTTATTTGAGATTCAATAAGTAAAGACATTTCTAGACACCACCTTCCCATGCAAGCGTTAAGCCACCATCAAGATAATTACAGCACTTTCTTGATTGCACTTTACTGGCAGGTAAAGTCCATGGCCAAATGCAGGTTTGATTCATGTAGTTTGCAGTTTTTTGTTACTGTTCGGTGACTTGACTGAATCCACCAGCCTTGTACACGGTCCCAAGTATTTACTCTAACAGTATGAAGCTCAAAGAGACATATTCAATGTGGTAAACAAAACAAATTGTATTAGGCACTAATACATGATGTAATAATGCATATGTGCCCGTCTATTCTTACTGCAACTTCTTAGGTACTGATTAACGTGAAGGGCCATACGTTTCAGTTTAACTGAAACAAATTTGCTCAAATTATTTTTAACCGTTTCATTTTTAATAATTATTCATATTCATCTTATGAAAGATAATCACTTCTACATTTCTACAAACTGAAAACATCCCCTTTTCTGGTGAGCTATTTTTAGAACTGTCCCACAGGCTATTCATGTGGTCCTTGGTGGCTACCTGTTGGTTATGTCCGCTCTTGATATTTTAGATTACGGCTGCCTGGCTCATCACAAATCTATAAACCAATTCAAAATGTACATTTGTTAGACAGTTAGGTGGAATGTTTTCGAACTAAATCAGTCCAAATAGTGGGTGTTTCTATTCAGTGAATTATGTGTATTCCAACCTTCATGACAAACAGGACTGACTCCCTTCTTTCATGTTTTTATGTATTGCAAAAACATGTTGCTTTTCCATCATCTGTGTTAATACTAGACAGTCTTGTATCATATTTTCATGTTATTTCATTCACTGAAAAACATCTGTGACCTCTCTGTCAGGAATAAGAAAATCTTATATTCACTTTAACCTGTGGGGATTTCAACTCGTGAGTTATACAGAGTACCTTATTTAACAGACAGATGAAATAAACAGATTCTCAATGGCCTTTGGCCTTCTCAATTTATTAAATGTAGTGCGTGCACTATTAGAAAAGCTGCTTGATAACCTAAAGCAGTGCAACCAAATTTGACCTTTTCAAAACCTCGTTATTTCTTGTGCTCAAGAGAATTCAGGGTCTGTCCCTCGATTCCACAGAACCATGACAGCATTTACCTGCTGACTTTGAAGGAATTTCAAATTCGAAATACTTACAGCTTCGATAGAAATTCAGTGCATGAGCATAAATCTGATTTTTACACATCATAACTATTTACACATTAGCAAAGTTGATGTCTACACACCAGGGTTCTAAGAGTTTGAGCTTTCATTGTACTTTGTTTTTATTTAGTCTTGACTTTTTTTGTTTTTAATTCAGTTTGTTTGAATTAGTGTTTGGAGCAGGTTTGTTTGTTTACATTGCCTGACCCAATAATTACATTTCTATTATGACGCTTATGATACCACAAAGACTTGGTTTATACATTTATTTTGAGTTGTTTTTGAAGACTGTTTTTGCTGGGTGCAAAGAAAAAAGAATTACGTTTCTCAAATGTGTGACCTTCCTTCTTCTAAACAGACCTACAGGAATACCAAAATAAAAACATTTAAAATGGACCCGTAAAGCTCATGCATAATGTTAACTGACGAACACAATAATGAAGAACAATATGGCTCATGGACTAACACGACAACAAAGGATAATATGGCTTCTAGGCTATACAGAGAAACGGAATTCATCATTTCAATGTATTTGATACATGCAACATTTATTTACATTATGCACAAACTAAACCCAGTACAGTGTCTCGGTTCTATTTTACATATTTCAAAAAATGTCTAAGACAAATATGTATCCTTGAAAAAAAGTTGTATTTGCTACTTTGGTGAGCGGTCTCTGACTTCAGCAATCTGTTGAATGAAATGGATACAAATCAACATAGGAACTTGTATCACCGTCATATGGTGGTCAAAATACATGCATATTTACCATCTTAAATGACCATATAGGTTCAAATTATTACATCCTGCTAATATGTAAAAGACACATTTTCTCTCTCTTAGCCTATTAAAAAGAATATAGCTAATGACTGAAATTACTAGACCTAAGTGGTTGCTTGCTTGAGGGCAAATGTAAACCAAATCCAAGAAGCATAACTGCTAATAATAGATTTAAGCCACACAGGATTTTCAGCAGCATAGAGGAAGCCCAAAGACCACCGTGATTTCTGCTAGATCTCTGTGGAACAGGACCATCACTGGCACGATGTTTGTGCACACAGAGGCAAATAAATGATTTAGAACGGTCGGGGGTTAAAGCGATTATACAAACAAAGCCCAAGTAGCAGTCATTGCTAGCTGTGGATCATAACTCGTGGCTATCATGTTATTGAGATAAGAGAAGATGACCTTTATTAGTCCTACGAAGAGGAAATCTGTCATTACAAACATATAATTCAGCTGTTGATTCTTTCATGCACAAACAGATTTGGCTTGCATTTGTGCATGAGATTCAAGTGAAACCTCACCTGTATCAATAAATCAATACTTTTCTATGGTTTTCCACGAATTTCATTGTCCAACCCTGGAATGGAATTGTGGCTAATGACAATGTTGTTTTTTGGATTACACCCTAGGTATACGATAAAGCTATTACCTGTTGCTTTATGCTTTAATTGTGACCCTCGATTCACTAGGGAAACTATTCTTGTTGAAATGGAGAGCAGTACTTGACTGCATTCAGCAGAGGCACTGTTGGTTTCATCCCAACAACATTGTCAGATATTGGACGCAGACATCGAGAAACTCCGCTGGACAGCATTATTTGACTCAATACAATATTGCTGTGGATTAGTTCAAATCATTGGGTCAGAACAATTCGAGACCATTTGATCAAAATAAATACAGATACATCTCCATCCTTAGTGTGCAAGAATTAGACAAAATAATTCTTCCACAGTTGAAAAAGTGGCTCTGTGAAGAAGGCAACTTCTTGATCATTCCCATTACCATGAAAAGCAGTGGCCGGATAAGGGGGCTGTGTTTCTGATCCTTCAGCTGATTGAAATTTGCTGCTCATAAGAGCTTGAGAGCACCATTCATGAATCAAAGTAAGACAGACGGGAATGGTTTCACCTGAAAAAACGCCCTCCTATTAACTGGCATATAGCCTACCTAACGTGCTAAGGAAAGCGGCTCAATTCATCACCAACACCCAATGAATGCTAATGAGGTCAAATCAAAGTGCTACATTTTTGACAGGTCATAAATTATAAATGTTGAAAAAATAATGTACGATAGAATCTGACAATTACAAGAACCAAATCAATACATTCACTGACCTGTTCATTCAGATGGGACCAAACTGATTTTACAGGTCAAGACAATGGGACCACTGCAGCCTACAGTCGCTTGTGCAATGACTGCATTCTGCTGTCAAGGTGGCTGCAGAAAGCATACAAGTGATAGATTTATTCCAAACGTGGGCTGACTGACAAAAAAACATCTCAAGCCGCTCAGAAGCTCATCTTAAATCCCTCTCGTAAATGTTATTAATGCCAGGGGCAACCTCAGTTGCAAACCGCCCCATTTATTTCCATATATATCGTCTAAAAGTAATGCACAAGAGAACATTTGTTCCTGTCAGAATGTGATGATGCTTCAGTGGCTCTGTTTCCCTGTTAGGGCAACTGGGCTTAAGGTAAAATGCTAACATTCGCTAGTCGGCCGACTAACTTTCTCTTTTTGGGAAATGAGCAAAAGTGTCAATTTGTCATAGTGAGGTGTGGGGAAGCAATCTCTCACTTCTCATTTAGGACTGGGATGTACTTTATTCCGCAGGGATGAATATGCATCGTGATAGACTTACGATGACTCTACATTACACAAATGAAGCACGGATACCATTTTTTTTTTTTTTTTTTTTTTTAGACCAAGTATGATTATCTAGTATTCTTGCCATGAATTAGTTTGGCTTTAACCATCAATGGTAATAACAGTTCAGGATGATATATGTTACTTCAAAAAGATTGGTGAGACTGACACAGGAACGGTTATTTTTATTTTCATTACTTGTTACAGGGAAATTTGTTTTGAAACTCAAACAACTAGCTTCACAGAATGTAGTGTGTTGGACCTTGGAGTTTCCACTGTTGTGAGGACCATGAAAAATTGTATACAAAATTTAGTAGAGTGGCCAAAAAACCATGGAAGACTAAATCATTAGAAGAGCGCAATAAATGAACAACGGGCCTGTGTACAAATAATGAGCCCTCCCTTCCTTGGTAAACAGATATGTTATGCTCTGCTGCTGTTTACTGACAAACTCATTTATGAGATTGTTTCGTCACAGCACAGGCTGTAGATGCATTTTACATTTCTACCGAGATGATACGCACTCAGATGCACGCAATGCTTTCATGTTTTTTTTTTTAAACCGTTAAAAATAGTACAACATGGAATTTTGACGTGTTGAAATCAACCACTCACACACGCATGACACACATGAGAAGAGAGAACATGTCTTCTAGCCAGACAGGAGCAACAGCAGCGTTTTGATCTCTGCTTGAGTTCCACTTTCTCAATTGCAAGTCCCAAAGATGTAAGGGAGCATATGTCTGACATTTAACAGCTACGGAGGTAGTCAAGGAGGGTGCTCGGCAAAGGCTTTCGTCTGTCTCCATTGTCAAAAACGTGCTTAATAAGCACAAGCGGCTGCACATCAGCATGTACACACACAGACAATTAAAATGCTCCTGAGAGAGCAGAACCATTGTTTATCTGCATCAAAGCGTGGAGAATTGAAATCAACAGCCACAGATAAGACATCAATCTTTCTCAGTGCGCCATGAAAACAAATATGATTACGGACAGGATGTTTTCCCCTTTAGAATTGTTTTATCTGCTCATAGCGTACCACGGCAGTAGATAACTAAAAGAGCGCTAGATATGCCCCGTGATTTTCAGGCTTAATGCCAATTTTGGCACCATGAATGTACCACTGCCAAACCTAACCTAGGTCAATCTATCAATAACACTGGCCAACAGCAAATTTTAATCATAGATGGCTTCATGTGTCCTGACATGTATTTTTTTTTATGCTGATTTTGAAAATATCTTCTGCGGTGACTGACCCACAAGGCACAGACGTTCAACAGGAACCTGTGCCTTTAAGCATGGAAACTGAGTTCAAAGGGATGATATACTTGTAAGGGTTGAAGGAGAGGAGCTTGCTACTTGCTCTGTAAACAATCAGTATTGACCAGGGAATGTTTCAGGGGAAACAAAATGCATGTTACTGAACCTGACGCTTAATTCATGAATATTAATAGTTACTATATTACATACATATACTTCTTATTCTTTTAATTTTTCTTACTATTATTGATATTTGATTTCTCAGAGGGAAAACAAAAGAGATCAGAATTAGCTCAAAATATTAAGGAATGCAAATACCATTCGGAATGCCGACATCATCAATGTGTAATCACTGGTATTTACCGCGTGAACATGACCGATGCAATGCACTCTACTGGACTTTTAATGGTAGCTTTAAAATATTAATGGTCACTAACTAGTAATGTATAATATTTTTTCATTATATTTTAAATTGGTGGTCCAGGTCAAACACATCTTTAGAGTTGTACTGTAATTACATATTACATTAACTGGCTTGACATTTTGTAGTATTGTGTAAAAATGACAAGAGGTTTAAATAGTTGCCTGCTGCCAATTTCTATTTATTAGAGCAATACATTGCAAGAAGACCCTGGGAGCACAGAGCCAGTTCCTTAGTATTACATCACATATTTTTATTAGAATTGGAGATTCAAACAATTTAGCCCAGACGAGTCATCATAGTGGAGGCTCTGCAACAATGTATCTTACTTCCTTCGCATAGCTGTTGTTGTTCTTTTGGCCACAAACCTGTGGAATCAACAGCATCTGGTTGCAGCTGAGTTGTCAGCTTAATTGTCTCTGTGTTGCATTGAAAGGAGCAATTTCACACAAATCACAATTCCTCGATCAATTGGCAAAAAGTAAATGATTTTGAAAAATGATTGTTTTCAAGACAAGCCAACACGTCAACAGTTATGTAACCGACACCTGGATGTGTCAATGTCTATTAGTGGATTGTTAATTAAATCAACACTAATTATCATTTCAATCCACTTTCTTATGTTTACATAAACAATTTCCTTGAGATTGAGGTGTGCAACTTAAACAATATGCGTTGCTTTTACTCTTACCAACAGAGCTGACGTTGCAACCCATTAACGTATTGAAAAAGGGCTTGCTGGTGTTCCTAAATTTGACCAAATATGAAAACGCACTCAGACTAAAGGATGTTCAAATTTGGGACCTGAACGCGAATAAACAGTCACTAAAACAAATGCGGTCAAATCAACCAGCAGCAGTGCACCTCTATTTTCTTTCAAAGTGTATTCCTCTGTGAGCCCCTGTGACAAATCATTCCCTTAAAACACACCAGATAAGCCTAATTTGGTCAGGTTTTGCTGGAGGGACGCTTATCTCGGAATTCAAATAAGGTCAAAATAGAAAACACAGTCGCAGACATAGAGATAATATCTAAGCGAAAAGAAAAAAAAATGCCCCGCATTCGCTCGAGAAATGAGTCACACACGGGATCTTTGTAGATGTGGTTATGCCCTTAATTGTAATTTACCTCTAGTTGTGGGGACATAAAAGTCACCATCATATAAAGGTAGAGTAAATAACTGATAAGGGCAATAAAACAGGAAAGCATTAGGCATTAATAAGAAAAACAGGCTTCAATTGAAGATAAAGCATAAATCTGTGTATATGTAGCATAATTACGGCAGAAAAAAATCTCACAGTTTCTTTCCAAATTTTCAATACAGATACATCTATTGCTTGTTTGTTTGTTTGTTTGTTTAGAAATACCTGGGAAGAAGACCTTGAGAAAAAATAATCACGATACAATCACAAAATGAGACGGGGGGGAAAAAAATTTGCATTATCAAGATTGTTCATCCCTAGTAGTTCTCAGAGACACCGAAGCTTGATAGAAGTCATGTTCTGAAGCAATGTTTGGAAAACTCCTCGACTGTGTCAAAATTGCTACCATTCAGTGTGACTGTCATGTGGCAGGAAAGGAATGAAAGTGCTTTTAACCAGTCAGTAGGAGGATAGATATGGAGTGACAAAAGTGTTGTTGAGGCCCAAAAAAATAATAACTTGCGAGTTATCTTCCAAATGCTGTTTGCAGACATGCACGGCAGAGAACCAGTTGACATCATTTAACATTACGTGCTGTTTTTGTCAGCTCATATTGTCAATCTGTTAAAGTGCAATTTAACACATCAAAAGTGGGATTAAGATTTGCCAGTGGCATCTGATTAGGTGTTAGAGATGCACGCTCACATTTACAAAGAGGTATCATTTAAAGAAAAATAAAAAAAAAGACCACCCTTACCAATTCATTTCTGTAAGGACCTGTCTTGGGGACTTGACAGTGATTGGTTCAAGTCCAGCTACAGAGGAAAGTCTCATAATTGGTACTGGAGTCCCGGATTTCTTTCAAAAGGGAAGGATAGTGGTGGTTCTTGTTGAAAATGGAGAGCTTTGGAAAAACTGCTGGTGCCATTTTGTTTTTCAAAACCTCTGTGTGACATTTATACTGAGACGGCTACAGCCGAGACTTGATCCAGACACCTGCCTTCACTTCTTGATTGGGTCTTATCAGTCACTTGTCACCTCCATGTCAGGAAAACACCAGTCTGCCCGAAAGACTCAGAAATGGAGCGCAGGAGTGGGAGGAGATCATCTTAATGCTTTTGGCATTTGCACATTTTTGATCCTCAAGCTTGAAGGTTGTGTCAGCCTAAGCCTTATTCGATTGTCTATTTTGTTTTGCAACCCACTGCCTGTCCTTGTGAACTGTTGGAGAGTTGGAAACATTTTATTGCTACAGCATGTATATGTGGCAATAAAACCTGATGTCGGCAACACAACACAAAAGGCAGGCACAGAAATACAATTTCTCAATACGTCAAATGATGTCAATTAAAGCAAAAGGAATGCTTTTGAATATCTTCTGTTCTACATGCCATGAAGGCAAAGACTGTGCTTCACAAGTAGGGATGCATAACACCAAATAAACAAATATAATGGGTTGATAAACTAATCAGGGAAAGTTGTATTTTAAATACACTTCAAAGCAAACTAAACTGTATCTGATTTATCAATAGAATAATCATTTAAAAAACGATTCGATTGTGACGGCCCTACTCACAAGCCTTTTTAATCGCAACGATACACGTACTTTTGTGGTGAAGCTTGTTCCCTTAATAGGTGGCAACAAAGGAAAACCTACAGGAGTAGACAAGTCCAAGTCAAGAGAACAAACTTGGATGTTTAACAATTTTTTAAAAACGGCAGCTAACTGACCGTGACACATCTAGAGTACTCGCCCAAAAAGGGAAGTGTTTTGATATATGCCCAAGCTGCGTAAAGCTGCGTACCATGGGCGACCGGGCCTTCTGCCATGCAGCCCCCACACTGTGGAACTCCCTCCCCGACCACCTAAGAGCACCCCAATCCACTGACTCTTTCAAAACCGGACTTAAAACTCACCTCTTTACTTTGGCATTTCTGTAATTCCTGTTTTTATATCCTGGTTGTCGTCCAGTTGTTTTATACTTGTCCTTGCTTTTTATTCTTGTTTTTACTTGCCATGTAGCACTTTGAGATTCCTCCGAATATAAAGTGCGTTATAAATATAATTTATTATTATTATTATTATATGCATAACACACAAACCAAACAGTGTCCAATTAGGCTGACACATAACACAATTGATCAATTGATAATCATGCAAATGTCTATATGACAACCAGGTGTATTGTTTACACCTGCAGGACATTTGTTTTGCAATTGCCAGGGGCATAATGAGAAGCCAGGCACCCGGTGGGAGTGAGCCTGATTTATTTTGTTTTGTGTCACATTATCTAGCTGTCCTGTCACCTCCGTATAGCCGCAGCTTTATTGGATTTCGACACTGTGGTCACATCTACGTCCACTGCTCTCAAGGGTGCTGACCGGCATTTCCCGTGGTGCCATGTTGCCCTCCCCGTGGCCTCATTTTAAAATGCCAGGTGGAACTGATGAATACTAATGGGATGATGATGTTAGCAAAATAATTTCAATGATGACTGGGAATCCCACGAGAAAAAAAAAGAATGTGTCAAACTGAGGTCTATCGTACTGAAAATTTTATTACTACAAACACATTTGGAGAGAGTTAATGACATACCAAGAAAATAGGTGGTGATATAAATTCCCAAAATAGACATTTTAGCTGATCATAACACTGAAGATTTCAATGAAAAAGGGACAATGAGAGAACAAGCAGTGGAGAAGGCGGATGGATGGTTAATCAGCGAAAAGGAGAATCATGCAGTTGGACAAAAATTGTATTTTTTGAGCCATGCATGTATTTGAATTGTTAACAGGTAGTTGGTTATATGTGTATGTAATTATGAATTTGGTCAAAAAGGGTTTTTAAGCAATATCATAATAATAGGGAGTGGAAATGATAGTCGTACTTGAGTGCATAGTGGCCGCTGAGACCCTATACTTTGCTACTTTATCCACAGGTAGGGCTCCATATATTATTATGCATTTTGTTAGGTAATGTAATAAAATCAAGGCCAGTGAAATTCGTGGCAGAGGCACCGCAACTTGGGTCATAGTGGACCCACAGGACATCAAAAAAGGCTTAACATTGGACCCTGGTCTATTCATATTAAAAAGGCTAAGAAGACCCATGGAGACAGCACGACGAAGGCTGTAGCTGCAAATGCAAGTCTTTAAAGATATCGACTGTTTCTGAGCAAGCGGATTATATTTGGTACCAGCATACCATCTTCATTTTTCTGCAGATTTCTGCACATTTTGGGCCAAAATCAATCACAATTTTAAAAATAGACCCCTTGTGCCCAGTTGGACAGAAGATACATTTTTCCTGTTCTCACAAGCCACAGCAACACAATATGTGGCAAAGCAAAAGCTCCAAATCCATCCATTCGTCCGTCCGTTTATCCATCCATCCATCCCCCGCTTCTTCTCACGAGGGCGGTGGACTTGCTGGAACCCATCCCAGCTGACTTTGGGCAGTAGGCAGGGGACATACTGAACTGGTCACCAGCCAAATGCAGGGCACACAGAGAAACAACCATTCACACTCACACTTAGGGGCAACAACCATTTGCACTCGCACTCACACCTAGGGGCAATTTGAAGTGTATAATCAGGCTACCAGGCATGTTTTGGCAATGTGGGATTATACCGGAGTACCTGAAGAAAAGAAATGCATATTGGCCGCAGCCGGCATCAAACCCTCAACTGTGACGCGACGTGCTAACTAGTGGACTATTGGGCCGTCCATTCTCCAAATCCCCCAAACATTTATGCACATACATTCAGCGTCCTAATGTTAATTTTCTATATTCAGGTGTCTTAAGGTTGCCTTCATTCCTACGTTCAGGCATGCACCCAAGTAGTTTGACAACAGATGAAAGTCCATGACAATTATAGTATAAACAGTAAATAGTGTGACAAAGCCATTTGGCTTTCCCTTTAGAGCAGGAACACCACAAACAAATATTTGCACGCACAGGTAAGCTGCTTAACTTCCTCTTTCAAAGTTGGACGAGAACGAGAGGAATAATTCAATAAAGTCCACTGTCAGTAACATTGTATCCCGCAAAGCAGGACACTGCCTGAAATCTATAATGGCAAATTAGACAGCTGTTGACTGGGATTGTTGCAATAGGGCAGGGCGTTGGGGGTGGATGTGGAACGGGAAGGTCCAAGACGAACAAACTCATCAGTGAGGTGAAAGAGGAGTGACACAGGTGGAAAAGATGAAGGAAACATTAATGTAGAGTGCTGCACCCGCCGTGATTATATTATAATGAAAATGCTATTGATCGTGGTCACTTCCTCTCAGACAGATTATGCCGTTTGCCTTTTCCCCTCTGTAGTTTGGAAGGAAAATGTAAAGCGTTAAAAGGAATCCTCTTGAGCAATGCACCACAATAACAGTGCTACCTGAAGCTAATGAAGGGCTTTTTTCATTTAGAACAAAGAAACGCCAAGGTGAATGTACGCCAATATACACACGCTTGATTGGTAAAGACTGCATCTTTTTTTCCAAATAATAAATAGCTATTTAGTCAGTTCAAGTTAACTTTTCACTCGCATGGAGAATGAAGCGTGACCCTCCCCCCAAATTAACCCTCAATGATTTTGTAGCCATTTGAGTTTTCGTAGCACGATCGACCATCTTTGCTTTGATCTCCTGGCAGATTTACCGCAACTGCAGGGGACTTGCATTCAAGCCTTGCCGGCAAGCAAACAGTCCCTGACAAAATAAATCCCATATATTACAGAAAAAAAAACCCACATTTTCAAGTCTGAATCTTTGAGTTAGCCCTTTAGTGCCTTGTCTCACTGGGATAAATCCATCAAATATAAAAATCTTAAGAGATGATCGGTGGTCAGTAGACCAATAAGAAAGAAAAGTAGCCTCAAGTACTGGAACGCACACACCGTGATATGGACCCATGGGAGACTGCGAACATGCATGAAAAGACACGCGAGACAGTGAGCTAGGATAACCATCTCACACGTGTGCGGTCTTCCTGCATTTCTAAATTAAAGATAGCGAGATAGCAAAGCCCCATCCACAATGTGGGAACTCCCAATGATTTCCTAAAGTGAAGGAAATGGATACAACAAGCCTCCCAAAGGTCAATGGTTTCTTTTTCATTATCTCTTATCACCTTTTTGGAAGCATCAGCTGTGATATACCTCTATACTACTATACTTAGTATAGACCTTTACCTTGTTCCTCACACCTCAGCTTGACCACTACTTTCTACATGGATGGGCATAATGATCAATTATCTGGTTAATTAATCATTAAGAATTTTGTGGTG
Organism: Syngnathus leptorhynchus; assembly: GCF_054491065.1. Taxonomy (NCBI): domain Eukaryota; kingdom Metazoa; phylum Chordata; class Actinopteri; order Syngnathiformes; family Syngnathidae; genus Syngnathus; species Syngnathus leptorhynchus. Next base: position 8,748,233 of record NC_141196.1, read on the forward strand.
AGTGTGAAACCTAGTGGTGATTAATGACTTAAGAAATGGACTTGGCTGGAACCAGCAAAGATGCTTCTGCGTGTCATGTTTGGTATTTGGCACAAGATGAGCTACACAAAAATCTCGACTGTAACCGTACTCCTCAACACTGGTACGCAAATAGGAGTTCAGATCATTCAGTCTGACTATGCTATTCCTTGATTGCAAAACTACACAGTGCTAGAAAGTGTAGAAAATTTAAGATAGCAGACTTGGCACAGCAGCATAATAACATTATTAAAAATAATTAAGAGACTTATTGTATGTCAAAAGTGTTCTTACATTTAATGCACTTGGGTGTATGCATATTGTATGGCTTATGGCTCTCTCAGCCAACAAGGTTCCGAACCCTGAACTAGATCTTTTGAACTAGATCAAATGTTTACCATAATTTCTGGACTATAAACCGCACCTGAATATAAGCTGCACCCGCTAACATGAGTGGAAACTCCTGTTTATTGATATACAAGTTGCACTGGACTATAAGGCGCAGGTGTTTTAATGTTTAATTTCCATATAGAGAATATGCACAATTATTCAAAGTTATAAAAATCATGACGATAAGCCGCACTGGACTATAATACGCAAGGTTCACAGCTTGTGCAAAAAGTAGCAGTTTATAGTCCAGAAAATACGGTACTTGTGTACACATGTGAAGGAGCAATGTTGAGGTATTTTCGTGCCAGAAATACTCCCCCTGATTTGATTACAATTTTATTTTTCTCTAAGATGATGTGAATATCATTTGATTCTCTGTTGTATTTGGACATTAAACATTTTGCACACCATTGCACATCTGAAAGAAATTAAACTATTTTACATGTTTACTATAAATGCAGTCTCCTGCCTGTTGTTACTTTTAAATATTTAAATTAATGAGCCATACTTATACATCATTCTGTATGTAGTAGTTAATTGAAACATATTTGAGTTTGTTACCCCTTTAAGGTTAAAAACAAGGATGACACCTGTGTGATGTGAGATAATTACAAATAATGCTAATGATTGTGGCAATGTTACACACGACAGTGTAGCCTATAGAATAGTAATGAGGCATCTGGTAGTGAGGTGATGGGGGGTGGGCAAGTGACATTCTTCTGTTTTATGTTTTACTCATTCAGTTGTGGTCTACATAAAGTGGAACAGCGATGCTTTTGTTTGAATTCCTCGTTTTGATAGCATCACAGGTCCCTCTTTTATACTTGCTCTGCGGTGCGGCTCAGAGCAAGCCATTTTGGTGCGGTCTCTTTAAATGCAAATGAGCTACTTCGTACCCCACTCCATTCTGGCCGCAAGATGTGCGCCTCCCTTTCCGGTCGACATATTTGTAGTTTTTCAGCCGAGGTAGCGTTTACTTGCGCCACAAACTTTTTGATTGATTAAAAGATGTCAACGGCATAAGGCTTGTCCATACATACGTAACAAATGACAAAATAAACCCCTAACAATATTTATGAACACATCCTGTAAACAAGCACCGCATTCAAGTTAACCAGTAAGCAACTGCTAGCGGCAAGAAGCTAATTAATGCATTTAAGACATTATTGTTTTCCCCAAGAATAATACATACCTTTGATACAATTCTTCTTATATAACTAGTCAAAATACACCCACAAGAGAAAACAGAGCACGCAGCTCTAAAATCAGCAGAAAGACTGACGCTAATGCTATGAAAACAAGTGCATCATAGACACACAATAATTTGAAAATGAAATACAGTATATTATTTGAGTGTCATCTCATGCTTACCGCTTTACTGTGTCCGTCGTTTCCATAGATTGAAGGAACTGAACCATCAACGAAACAAAGTCTTTCGGCGAATCCTTCTCTATACTGACACAAGATTTCTGAAACACTCGTCCTTGAACAAGCAGGACTTTGACCACAGATGTGGGAACACTAATTGAAATAAAATTTGACCAGACGCTTCTTTGAGGTTCTGATGCTGGGGGACGGTGGAATGAGTTGTGTGGATTAATGCTTACAACAACGGAACATTTTGATCTCCACTTCGGCATCCTTGAGTTGTTTGGACTACAAAAGTCTCTCCAAGTAATAAAGATGGCAGATTTGCGAAACTGTTTGGTCACACCCATTACCTTGTTTGGTGGTTCCGCCCCAATGGAGAAAACTGAAAGGAGTAAAACATAGCCCCCAAACAGATCATAAAAGTATCTCTGCAGTACCTGGAGGGATAGATTAGACTTTTCTACAATCTTGGAGGCACCAAGTACACAATAAAATGAATATAAAACCAAAAAAAGTGGATTTTCCATGATAGATCTCCTTTAAACTGCCAGAAACATTTTGATGCTGGGGCTCAGAGCACTACAGCATTTCTTGACCCTGAGAGTGCTCGTGTTTTTCTGCTCATGTTTTGACTCGGAGTGTTATGGAAACAAAGATTTAGTGTGACATTGCTGCTGCCAACTTTTGCAAGACAATGTCGAACACACAATTAGTACACAAAATAGGGCAAAAGGTTCAGTGAGTTGGTCTTCTTCAAAGAAGAACAACACCAGACACACATTTTGTTTTATGATTCAATGCTGGGAGAAGAGAGTGGTACTCTCAAAGAAGTGCAAGTTTGACTAGTTTCGGAGCAGAGTGACATCTGACATGGTGCGCAGCTGTCAATCATTTTGCTCCTGGTAGCTTGGGGCTCTACCTTTGATTGAGATTTTGTCTAATGAAGAGCAATCAAACAATGATGCCAATGATGAATTTGGTTGCTCACAATGCTCATCATGAGAGAACCACATCACACAAATGTTTAATTGAAAACAATTGGTGAAAATTATATAAAAGAAAGAGAATACTCAGTGTCTAACTACAACTACAATTCTACAAACAGTGCGTGAGCATTTGAACAGTTTAACTCCTTATTACTGCAGGGGTTGGCTTTGAGCCCGGGCCCCTAGTATAATTGTTCTTTGGTTTGTATCTGTCATGACGCTTCTATAGATCTGCGGCCACCGTCACAAACAAAAGCCTGCGGCCTTCATGGGGGTCACCATTTTCTTTTCAGTAGCTCTCACAACCAGCCTTTGTTCCTTACGGCGCAATCTGGAGATGCCATTAGTGGAGAGGGAGACAGTGATGTTTAGTGACAGCCAACGACTCTTCTGGTAAAGAAAGTGCCCTGAAGTCATCAGAGTGTCACACACACACAGCCAGGATACACATGGCCCAAGCTGAGTCCACCTTTGTTCTTGCTATCTGTGGACAGGAAACTAACTCTGTGAGGGGGGTGGCGTCAGGTGGGCATCATGCGCCACAAGCCCCGTTGTGCCACCGCACAAAGCTGACAGCCCTGCTTGTCAAACACGCTGCAGGACAACACAATAGGAAAATTAGCACAGAAACGCGTCTCTGATTTTGCCGCGAGAGGCACTTTTTGTCTTTGCATTACGCTTGTGACGACTGTCCCTGACATTTATGGCCCAAGCTCAAAAACATCCAGAAATTCACCAGGCGGCTGGAAGGAATGATAACGAAGGCGCTACATGGCCTGTTTGGGGCTGATAACTCAGACTCAGCATAAATCAAACACCTTCAGGCCATTCAAATAATTTGTAGTTGGGCATCATATGTTGAGAGGGGGTACAAGAAATCAGAGCAAGAATGTATCACCCATCCCAAATGAAATGTGCAGACATGTCAAATCATATCTTCCCAATGAATGACTCATGCTGTGTTGCATTACTTATTAAAGGCGGCATTCAAATAAGTTAGTTTCACCACTGCAAATTGCCCACAACTGTAGCGTTTACAACTACCTCATTTCCAGATGCCAAATGGTGCGTACCTTTTTTTTTTTTATTTCTGCTCCCATTTGGTACCGAAATGTATTTAATGGCATGTTGTCTTCTTTCTCCTGGGGCTATTTCTAACATTGGCCAACACAGAGTAAATCAACTTGTGGTTCATTTGTGGAATGATAAGAAGACAGTGTGCAGACAATACCACAGACCACTCTATAGGCACTTAATAGCTTTGCTTGGCTGCCTCATGCTTATGGGACTTGGGGGGCAGCTGTTTGCTTTAGGACCATCAGGCTGTGGAGGCTCCATGCATTAACAATGGCTTAACACAAAATGGCACCCAGCTAGAGATGTACAGGGGAACTTTGATTTAACGGACGGACTGACTCAAAACTCCCATTTGGACAGCACCAGTTCCAGAATTAGATGCAATTCGCCACAATGCCAGAAAATGGCACTGATGTCTCCCAGCTTACACTGCTGCTGTCATAGATAAAACAGAATGACAGTAGACTAATGGCAGGCTAAAAAGTGGGCCAATGTGGTGGCGACTGTCCCATCAATGATAACAGGAAGCATGGACTTAGCTTCGCATAACCATAAGTACGCAGCTCAAAAGCAGCGTGTAGTACCTACTTATTCATATCTAAGGCTGTTTTTAACACGGTGCTCGTCATGTACATGCTATTTTTGGTACAATACCTGGTTGTTTTATGTCTATTTTTTTATTCAAAAGGGAGGTCTATAAAAGAACCGTTAACATTCAGGCCAGATGCGTGCCATTAACCCACCACTTCCATACTAACTTCAATTTTAAGGGGTTTGTTTATGTTTATAACCATTTTGTTGTGTAATGGCCATTTTTAGGTCACAAAAAAAGTACTTTGATGTCAAGGACAATTGGCTCTATCGGGCAACCCCTTTCTCCAACTACTCTGTTAAATTGAGGTTCCACTGAATACAGTTAGCGCGGGAACGTTATGACACACCATTGCGCTCATTACTAGAAGTGTGTTTGAGAGAACTTTTTCAAGTCAAGATTATCAAATGAACACTGAAGGCTGTAATGGAGAAAACCACACAAAAAAAAAATCGCATTTCAGCATCTCGCTCAGTTAAATGAGTGTCTCCACACTCAGGGCTGAGAGAATCGACTGATTAATGTAAATGGAATGTGAAAGGTAAGACAAGCCTGATAAAAGAGCTGAAGGGTGCTGAGCTAAAAGCACCTTTTGTAGATATTAGAATCGTTATCTAAGTTAAAGAGTCTTTTATATCTACATGGGACTGAATTTAATATTCAGCCTATGAACACGGGTGGGACAAATCCTTTCTTGCAAACTGGACAGGGACTGGGAGACTTCCACAGCTGAGTGTGCTGAGCTAAAAGATGCCAATGATCTGAAAATGATCACTTCTCTGAATTCTGATCAAAAAGTGATGGATTTCCTAGTGTAGGAAATGACAGAAATCTGATGGAAAAGTATAACAAAGGCACTTTCGACAATGACATTTGCAACAACAATCAGCCTTAGCCGGATGAGTTATGTAATCATCCCTTTAGTGGAAATGTCAAAGCAAAGCCATAAGCAGCATATGTGGCAGACCACGAAATTAGGTTTGTAATGACAAATCCGCCCAACTTTTCAACCAAAAAATTATTCTAAACAAATGGTGGTGGGAGGGACAAGTCTATAAATGTTTCTCTAGAAAAGGGGGTATCAAACTTTTTTTTTTTCTACGGGCCGCATTGTAGTCATAGCTTCTTTCGTAGGGCCATTATGACTGTCAACCCAAACACATGTATCAGCACCTCATATTATATACAGTAAAAGCTACAAAACAAACTGACAAATAACTTGTTTTCAAATCAGACGAGTAAAAACAGGTCAAATATCTAAAAATATATATATTATTAAAAGTGAAGACAATTTGCAATTCTAGTAATGACACAAGAATTTGATGCACAATTTGTCTTCGCGGGCCACATAAAATGATGTGGCGGGCCGTATCTGGCCCCCGGGCCTTGAGTTTGACACCTGTGCTGTAGCACTTGGATATGGATCTCATTTTCTCTAGTCTAGACCAGCAGCTCAAAGACAAAAGTAATGAGAAAAGAAACCGGCAATACGTATATTAGAGGTAACAGCCGCAGTTTAGTGTTGTTTGTGGCAGCGTGGGGTTTAGTTTATGAGACATCAAGTTGATCGACTTACTAGTTAGTGTGGGAGTTGATGCGCATTTATGTGAGGATGTGCTGTTAGTCAAAACAACAAAAAGATAGCGGTCAGACTGTGGAGGTAAATTAAGGATAGCATCACTTAAAATGGTCCCAGTCCCTTTGAGGTTGCTTCTTTAGCTTTGTTTACTGAAATTCATCATTTGAAAGGCAAAATGGAAAGAGGAGAAGGAATAATGTTACAGGAAAATATTTTCCTGAGTCTCTCAGAAATATTCAAAGAGACAAAGGTCTTAATACATAAATATTCCATTGTCGATTATAGTTTTTGAGGACAGTCAACCTTTGGAAGCCAGATCTGTCAGTCAGAAATAAGACTGCATCATCATTTTTATAAGCAGAGCAAAATCTCACAAAGCTTAAGTGATACAATGGAAACTACTTTCTCTTGTAGAAAAATTAGCAGCACCCAGTAAGCCTTTTCTTGATAATATAGTTAAGAATATTCGACTACAAACTGTTGACTCCACACTTCACTGTTAACTCCTTAGGCTAAACACAATTGAATATCCTGCTCAGTATTCATGAAAATCAACCTTTGGCGACATTTACAACCGAGATTTTGGGATTAATTTAAGATCCCTACAGCCCACTGAACTTGTTCTGGAAAAGGGCAGATGCCATTAAAAAAAAAAAACGAAACATGAATTGTCTGATAGAGTAGCCAGGAGCAGTCTGCAAGGGCAGGTTACATGAACAAAGCAAGGGCAGTACGAGTAATAGAGAATTCATACACTGTATATACACTTGAAAAAAAATCCTTCTTAATGTGGACTTTTTATTTGTTTGTCTAATAATACAAATAGTTGGTGAGCACTCATTCCACAATCACTCCTTACCTTCTCTGAATTTCGTGAGAGGCATTGGTGTAACAAGTACTGAGCACCATGAAACTAGAAAAGCTCTCTGTAAATGAAACCCATTTAACATTCATGTGGAAAAATGGAAGTGAAAAATCCTCTATTGTATCATCCATGAGTGACGGGATGCTCAGAATTGAGTTTAAATGTGCCAGACCCGTGCAGTATAAAAGGATGAATGAAGTCATTAGAGGAGCCGATAACAATATCGTATGACCTGAGTTCAGTGGGAGGCCCAAGTACATTAAATCACTGCTTGAAAGTGGACACCGACGTACATTCATTAAATGACTCCCACATAGAACAATTAGATTGTTTTCTGTTATATTGTTGTTTACGAGACATTTGCTGTCTTTGGTGTGTTTCAAAAACTAACACTGAACAAAATCAGACCTCTTAATTATTTGAGCATAAAAAAAAAATGACAAAACTGCTGTGTAAAAGCTCCCTCAAGGCAGTAACAGGACTCTAGGAAGGTGTCCAATTAGGATAAAATATCAATAACCACGACAGTGGTGCTGGTGACATCATGCTGTCTTTTTGTTAAAAGCACCAGTGTGTCTTTTTTGCCTCATTAGTATTGCATGTCATGCTGATCTTACTTTAAGAACCGACTGCCCCCAGCAGACCCAAACCAAGAAGTGCGTTCACTCAAGAAAGGCATTAACACATGGATGCCTAAAGGATAGTTGTCATATGCCACGGCCAATATAATTTCTAGAAAATCTATACAGATAGGGGGACCTTCTTCTATGGAACACTAGCTTGATGACCATGTGTCTTCAAAAAAGACCTCTCACAATTTGCAATCTTTCTTGTTGTATTAAAAACATCAGTGTTAGATTGTTTCACTTGATGGAACATTGTTGAGCTATCCTGCTTTGTCAATATATTTGTTAGGAAACATGACCAAAACCACTCACTCCCGTTTAGAATCTCATTTTGGAATCTAAAATACTTCCAAATAATGGAGGATGACTCCATTCATTTGTCTATCTTCCGGGCTTCTAATTGCCACAATATTTGTCACATATGCAGATACTGTTCTGGCCTTACCTTCCGTATTCTCCCTCGTTGCTGCTTCATTCCCTCCCTCGTGTTTGTCATTGATCGGCTAACATGAATCGAGGGTTGTAAACATGTTTACAAGGGCCTGAACCTTTGTGAAATTATCTTGAATGCTCTTATCTGAATATCAAAATAATGATATAGCATTCAGCCTTCATATAAACATACGCTTTAAGTACATCGACCCACAAGTACACACACGCACGCACAACTACATAGAGGTACACAACTTTCATGTAGCTACAGAAAGGATGTAATTAGGCTCTATAATTGATTGGCTCACATTGTAAGAGTCCATTTCTCAATTCTTCATTCTACCTGAAATGAATGCTCAAACATCAGCAGGTAATTATCAAAAGCAAGGCTAATGTACAGATGCAGTGAATTTTAAGCATGCAAGGAAGCACACCCGCGACCTTCATGAGAATGAAGTGGTTTGGATAATGGATGGATGCAAATTGTACACTTTGATTCAACATAAATGCATTGCCAGTGTGGATTTAAAAGTAGGGGGCCTCAATCAAGAGCAATGCACTTTGCAGATAGCGAGACAGGTCCAGTCCCAATAGCAACAGGATGTTGCCATCATTCATTGCAATGCATTCAACATTTTTATTTCGAATCCCAATGTTCCTGATGGCCTTGGCAAAAGAAATATGCTGCCAAACCTCTAATCTGTAATGTTAAAAGCTAGTTTCACAAATGAAAACTGGAATGGGACTTTTTTGGGGAAAACAATCTCACAAGACCTTCGGTGATCAGTGACACTGCTTCCTCACACATCTAGGATAAATGATAAAATGTTTGTTTCATGGAAGACAAATCTGAACAGGACAAATGTTTGAAAATGAGTCGAAAATGTGCAACGGATAACGATTTATTATGGATGCAACGTCCAACTGTCATTAAAAAATATCACCATATGAACCTCACAGAACAATATTGATCATTATAGTGTGGGGAAGTTGGCAATACAAGAACGAAAATCTCACGATACGACATAAAAATGATATTGTAAAAAAACAACAACAACTCAATATTGAAAACAAAATAGTTCACAATGCTGTGTTCAGCTGAACCGGGCAAATTGTAATATTTTGTTTTGTTTTGTTGACAGAGATGTGCTGCTTTTAAAACCGATGATATTGTGGCAGTTTTGATATTGCAATATCACAAATTGTTAATACAAATTGGTACGTACCTACAATTAAGTACTGATTTGCTGAGCTATAACATTTAGCTCTTTTTTCCCATCTCAGTTGTCTGAAAATTTTGGCCGCGGCTGAAACTGGGCCCAGTAACGGACTTAAGCCAAGTCCCACTGCCTTGGTCCATTTCTGCCACGACAGGTTGCAGTTGCCACTAAAGCTTGCCTACAAGCCCTCCCGAAGTGTTTCCGGGTGTTATTTTGGCTATAGTTTCTTTGCCACGTCCACGCGAGACAGCGTGGACGTCCAGTTTCCTACAGAGGATGATGTCGCAAGGCACGGTGAAGGTGAAAAAAATAACGATCTTCAAGGGGAATCTGTGCAACACACTGCTGTGGCCACCTCGGTCGACCACGATTCCACCAACCAAGGAGGGGGAAATTGTCTCAATTGTCTCTAGGGCCAGTGAGAGAGATAGCTCATTGCTCGGCAGGAGCAACATAGAGCGGGAATGCACTTGATTGACAGCTGAAGGTCACACAGTCCTGCACCGATTTGTTATGATTTTGGAGCCTTATGCGATTTGGTATTCATTTGAATTTGGTAGGCTTGTTAAGATTCTTATCTGTGGTGTGTCAAATCTACGAGGCCTATTTTTTGTCACTTTACATGGTCTTTTACCAACGGTTTCTTCCCCTGCATAGCAAAACCTGCCGCATAGGCTATAATGTGCTCTTCGAGTCAGTGCTCTGTTGACTCAGTTGAATTGGCTTCCCTAAGGCATCTGTGCCTGAACACATCGACATAATTAGAAAAGGTCATTGCGCCTCCTCTGTCTTGTCAACAAAATCACTTCAATATGACAAATTCAGGGTCAGGCAGCAACAGATCTCCCTCAGATACCCTTTCCGATCGAGGCCCAGCAAAATGCGACTGTCTCAGCAGACTGATTTGTGATTGATTTTATTTGTATTTTTTTACCTTTTGTCCTGCTAAATAAAGGGCATCATATCAATGAGCTATACAATTGCAAGAAGGTGTTTTTCTGTAAGGTTGAGGTAGCAGCATAATTGCTGTCTCTGCTATTTTCTCGATACATTAACTTGCTTTGTTAACATTATGTCTAATATTTTCTAAAGAGACTCATCTTATGTGAAGGATATACACTAGCAGAGAATTAGTAGCTCAACAAAAAACATCTCGGATGCATCAAAATAAAAAACAACGACAACACTGATAACTGCCAGTTGGAATCAATTGACCTTCAGAACATTCCCTACATTGGATGATGAAGTGGAAGAGGCTTTCACATCGCTCCCTGGTGGCCTCACTAAAGAACTATTAATCCATGCCTCTCCATATTGCATTCAGATTTGTTTTCCCCTGTCCGCCGCGTGGCCCGAAGTAAAGGCCAGAAGAGAACCCAAAGGAGCGGACACGGTGTTATGATGAGCTTCACCGAGACACCTTTGGGTTCCTAAGCACTTCTGCAGACAGTGACTGATGGCCAATTAAGCATTTGTAGAAGACTATTGATCACTTGGAGTCCCAGCATTTGGAACATCTAACCCACCACTCGTGTCCACTGCATGCTGTGCAACCACAAACGCACAACCATTTTGTACTATACAACACAGTTAGGTGTAGATGGTTTGTCAGGAATCCAACAAAGGTTAAACAATACAAATAGTGAATGTTGTGCTAAGTGGCCTGTGTCAGAAAATATTAACTTATGTTCAACCGAAGGAGCACGTTTGCGATATTGGAAAATATCTTTGGAGACACAATTGAACGGGGATCTTTTTATTTAATCTTTGAATATAAAAATAGAACCTTGTAGTTCTTAACATATTGATGAGTTTAATCTGCATTACCAAAATCAGCAGCAAAATGTCCACGAGTCCAAAAATTTAGAGTTAAAGTTGCGAGACCTAGTCATTGTGAAAACTGTAATGTGACAAAAATGATCATTTATCACCACCATGACCATTTATGAACAATTCTGAGAAATAATTAATTGCGATTTTGTTTCCCCCTTGATATTGTAATTGCAATTTGATGTGACATTTTTCTCAAGGTATAAAATATTTTGATTTATATAAAAATGGGTTGTGTGTGGGTGACACCACCAATCTAGAGATTATATCAATTAATAAAATGCACAACAGAGCCGACTAATCAACTGAAATAAAGCAGAGTGCTTGTTGTGGTAGAGAGGTTGCTTTTCATAATTGCAGCCTTTGCGATTTGAAAATTGTATTCTACTAAACTGCAATTCTGATTTTAATTGTATTAATTGTTCAGCCCTAATTGACAACATTTTCCACTTTTGTTTGCCACCCTTCCTGAATGATGTTATCAAGTACACTTTAACAGGAGCACACACAATGAAACCTCCTAAAATGCCACCATGGCGCTCTATTTCATTAACTTGCAGAGGTTCGACTCATCTCACATGAGAGGTTAGGGGTCACTGCTATACCAGCCAGAAACACAAACACGCACACACACATGTAATGTGATGTGCTGAATTTTTAGGAGGAGAAGTCAAGACCTAAGCATTCTCACATGGATTTGGATTACACAAATGTGGTAATTGAAACAAAAGGGCAGAATTTGACAAATGAAGCATGTGGGCAAGGCATCTGCATAGAAGGCAGAAAAACAACACCAGCCCTCTGCAAGATTTGTCCTCCATGTCCTCACTGACCTCCTCAAAACTGCTATTTGGCAACGATAAGCAACGAGACAGAACTCGCTGAAAGATAAGGTACCTGGGTATTTGTCACCCAATGGAGCGTGTTTCTCTATTGTTTCAAGCTGACCTGTGCTGACACGCACTGTTTACCGCTTATTCATTTGTGGTGGACTATCATCTTAGCATTCATTCATCACACCAAATCCACACACCCAATAACTTACATTTTTGCATGTGTCACTGTCAGGAAGGGGGGACATTTACATCAGCGTTAGCCACAAATTATATTAACATGAAGTTGAATATATAAACACAACCAATTTGATCATTTTCAACCTCATATTCCTTTCACTAAAATATTAGTTTCTAATGTCTAATTCTGTAAACAGCATGAAAATGAAATTAAAGGAAATGTGTACTCCTGAGAAAGGGGAACGTTTTAACACAACACTTCCAAAGTGTAATTTTCGAACGCTGAAATATTCTGCACATGTACATACCAATTTATTCAGTCAAATCCAGCAGTTAAAGAGAAATAATCCCCGCCTCGGTGCATCACTCTTTTGGATGCATGTCTCATTTGAATTCATTTCCAATGACTGGAGGGCAAAAAACTAATGAATACTGCTCAGTACATTGGTGAGTAAATTATTTTATCTTTAACTTAGATGGTTTGAAAATGCTATGACAAGATAGTAAATATATTTGAGGAAGGATGACGAGGATGGCACTGCCAAGAGAGAGAGAGATGTAGAAAGCTGTAGAGAGCTGTAGAAAGACCTTTGAAAAACAAACTATGCAGAAGGACAAATGAATACATACACACAAACACACACACGCACACACAAACACACTGACCAGAAGCATTTCCTCACAATAAATTGTGTTAATTTCATCTTTCTTGAGTGGAGACAGAATTATGCAATAGATGTCTGCCTGGTGTCACTGGATCGCCACACACTTGCATCATCACAAAAAGTACACTCTGTGGAAATTGCATCCAATTCCCTTGCTCCTTCCAGACAACAATTACTTGGCAACACTCTCATGGGGTGCAACAGGAGAAAAAAAAAAAAACAACCCACCAACGAAAAATCCCATCTTTTTCCCTCAACTTGGATCTCTGGCCCGTTTTTAATGTGAATTGACAGGCATGAAGCAAGTTAAAAAAAACGACTTGCAAGAACTAAGGGGGGGGGTGACCGATCATGAACTGAGGTTGCACTGTGTCATTAAGTTCAATCAGAATTTTATCTTTGAAAGTCAAACTGGAATTACGCTGAGCAATTATAAAGTCTATTTGACCAAATCTGGGATCCAAGAGCATCATGGATTATGGTTGGCCACTCTCCATGAAAGTACACGACAGAACATGCATGCAGGCAAGCAAATGCATGGAGAAACTTTAAAACACATACACTTTGCATACTGAAGTAAGGCAGCGCAATACTTTGTTCCTGAAGCTCAAAGTGTACCCCCTCCTCACAACAGTGCCAAAGTAGAAAGTGCTGGGCTAGCTAAAATCTAGACTGACAGGCCTACCTTTATTAGTGACTGACTTATTTTTCTCGGCAAAAGAAAAAAGACAAGTCGGCTTTTGATACGGGCGAGCGCCGAGTCAGCAGCCTTGTCTCTCACAGGATCGTTTGACTGATCTTAGTGGAGACCGCCGTCCCTGTCCTGATGTAGGAAGAATTGGCTACCATATTACCTGCGATCCATTTCTGGCTCGCGCCCTGTGCTATAAAAGAAGTCTGTTGGGAGTAAGCACGCTCGCATTGACCTAATATGTGACAGAGATTGACAGATGCTCAGGATAGTGTGCCTAGAAATCTGATCCAGGTGACGGGCACTGTATCTGACGTTAAACTCCCCGTTTTCCTCCACATGAAACACATGGGAACATACGTATCCTTGCATGCGTTGAGGGGAAGGAAAAAGAAACACCCTGAACAGGCTTGCGAGTCAATCACAGCACAAACATAGAGTATCAAAGTCAGAGCATGTCACTCCAGTGGGATTTTAGAGACTCAACCTGACCTTAAGCTTCAAGTCTTTGGACTGTGGCAAAAGCTCACAGTGAGGGAGAGAAAAAAAAAAAAAAGAATCACGTGGAAATGAGCCAAAGAGGAATCACAGTGAGCAAACAGGATCATGCCACTCATATTTGAATCAAATGCATCCAAACTGCTCCTGAGATTGGTAGACGTGGTCCCTGGGGCATGCCTGTTTATTTAGCCCTACTATATTCCTAATTAAACACTAATTGATGCAAGAGGAAAAGCCAGCCTAATTCATCATCTCTGTGCCCCGAAGCAAGGCAATCACACAACTTGAACATCTTTGTTTTCGGCCCAAAGCAAGGTTAATAGTTGGGAACAAGTGAAATCTCCTTGTTTTTGGGACACACACGAGTGGTTTTTGATTGAAATGTAAAAACAGTCGTGAGTAGGATTGTATTGTCACAGGCCACAGAAAACTGAATGAGACTTATTATAATATATTGCCATGGTGAACAGATAGGCATAATAATAAGAGTCCTTTGTTAACTCAAGATGTTTGAATACACGAACAAAAAAGGATGCCAATGTATTGTTCGTTAAAATCACTCAAGTAGTGGATCTCAAGGCAAATGCAGATCACAGACACATTCTTAGGTGTCAATGAGGAAGCAAAAAAATAAAATAAAAAAACTATAGAAAAATCCAATGCCTCTATTTTTTTTTGTCATTTTTGATTTTGTGGCCTTCTGCATTGTGACCACATTTGATATAACATCCCTGCTCGGTTTTCAGGAAAAGTGTGCATTTGTGAAAAAAAGGCATTTTCAAAGAAAAAAAAAAAAAACCAAGTTTGCTTTGAGTTTTCAGTCAAATTTAAGTTCGCCGTGACTTAATCACCACAAAGAGTTAAGTTGAAAAACGCCCAGTCAGGTTAGAGCAACCTAACAATTTTGTACATGAAAGCACATTTGCATGCGACTGGCAGCGCTTGGCTAAGAGGCAAGCCCATAAAACGCAATTCATCAGCGCAAGTCGATGTTCTCCCAACTCCGTAAAGCTGTCAACGTGCTGCAAATGCAGCAGGATGGAGTCGTGCATGCTTTGTGGGACATCCGTGCTGCAGCCACTGGATGGAGGGAAACAGACTAAGAATGTCTCCCCTTATTAGCCAGCTGCTACTGCACATTTACTGGGGTAAAGCTTGTTTATGTGACAATAAAGGAGCGCCGTGTCACTGTGCATTGTCATTCATTATACAAGAGCCATCTGGTCAAAGCTTCATTGAGCAGTTTTGACACAGTTCAGCTACAATTTGTGGAAGGAAATGAAACATGCAACGTGATTGGAATGAAGGAAATGAAACGTGAAACGCGATTGGAATTAATCACATTTGAACATTGCCATTGCGTGTGTAAGTCGTGCATCCAAGTTTGATCCGCGTCACCACGTGAGAGCATCTTATAACCTTGAGGGTGACGGTGAAACAATAAAATGACCCTTGTGTTTCGTGACACGTCGCCGCTTCCACACGCAAAGACATATTGAAGTTGACATCGGCGTGCACTTTACCAAACGTAGAAAAGAAGAAAAACAGAGAGAGAGGAACTTACCGCTGCAGGTGACGCCGGTGAAGCTGAGCCAAAGCACAAGAATCTTAGCGCTGAGTCCACAACGGACAAAGCGGCCCACAAGAAAGGGCATATTCGTGTTTTTTTTGTTTGTTTTTTTTAATTAAGTTTCACAAGACAAGCGAGTAGAGACAAAAGGTGAGATAACGTCCGGAGTGTGTGATGAGAAGCACTTTTACGACGACGCCGAAGTGTGTCCCTCAGCACATGTCCTGTGCGCCCATCCTCGCGCGTCTCCGGTTGCTCGCAACAACGAATCACAGGTGTGGTACATCAAATGATGCCTTCCTCCACCCGCAGAAATCTGCTGTTTTGTCCCAAAACTGACGCTGTCATCTCCTTCACTCCGAGAAAAAAAAAAAAAAAAAAAGCCTCTCCCCCCGCACTTGCAGAGAGGGGAAGGTGCGCACTTTTCTCCCCACTTGACACTGGTCGAGCGAGAAAGTAAGCGATGCGGCCAAAATGCTAGAAATGGTAATAACTGGCCTCAGCGAGACAACATCTGCTTGCGCAGCAATGCTGGAGTGCTGAGAGACAGAGAAGGTAGTAAGACCGTCAAGGCTGAAAGAGGAGCGGCAAAACCAGGAGCGGATAACTGCGAACGTGGCCACGGAGCGACCTAAACACGCCCAGTCAATCGGAGGGAATAAAGTGAGGAGTCAACGTTTAAGCATAATGTCATCAATTCCAACAAATAGTTCAAATTGCTCTTTTACTACTGCGACAGTTTATTAAGCATCCTATAAGGAGCGCATTTGCACTTTCAACCGCACTGAAGTAGGTGATCGTTCGGATTTCAATCAGTTTGAAGCCCTACTACCCCTATATATTGACGCATGCATTGGCCGGGAATCGAACCCGGATCTCCCACGTGGCAGGCGAGAATCGTACCATTGGACCACCAATGCTTGCAGCAACATAATCACGAAATGGTACATATACTCTGCATTCAAAAATATAGATGCCATGTTTAGTTGTATAGGTGTGAGATACAACAGCGTTTTAAAGGCCTTCAAAGATCAGCATCATCACACACAAAAAAAAATCATTGGTGGGAAAAGGGAAAAACCTTGTCAAGGATGGAGGAATCCCCCGTCCAGGATGTTCAGGCTGCAATGAGCAACATTACACACTATGGTGTCACATTATATTGTTTAAAAAAATCACGAGACCACTTCTTTGTTTTGTTTTTTTAACCCCAGAAATGAGTAAATATTCACACCCTCCCTAAACCTTTTGTAGCGACTCTAAAATTTGTTTCAAATTATATCAAAAGTACACCTCTGCATAACCTTTTGATGAACATAAAAAACAAAAAAGAAACAAATACTGCATAAAAAGAAATCTCCATAGTGAGTGCTTTTCAGTTCACACATTTTGAGAATGAATTTCAACTAAAATACATGCATCCATTTTCAATCACCTGGTGAGCAGGAGCCCCACTAAACTTTTGGCAAAGGGGCGTGGTACACCCTTGACTGCAAGGTCACCAATTGCAGTGCACATACGGTAAAAACAAACAAACACACAAACAAACAAACAATTCACATCAGTGATGGATTTAGTCTTCAATCAACCAAATATGCAATTTTTTTAAATGTGGGAGGAAGCTCAGAGACAAACCACGCAGACAGACAAAATATCATTAATATTTTGAGTTACTTACATGGGATGCATTATTTATTTTGTTCTACTACATCCACAACAAACAAACAAAAAGACACGCTCTTAAAACTGCTGGATCGAAAGTAACACAATTTGGGTGAAATACAATATCGATGCAGTATCCCAGCGCTGCATCCAAAAGGGACAGAGACAATCGTCAGCACAATGGGTTGAGAACTTGACCCAGCCAAGATTTCCTTTGCACTACAGGCAAAAAAAAAAAAAACAACAACAACAAACTGATGAGTCAAAGGTACCAGGGAGTGAGGTACCAGGTTATCAAGATATCTGTGGTAATACTAAGAATGCTACATGAAATATACTTCAACTCCAGTCCACAACAAAACTGTCAAAAATGACGACCACCTTCAGCTCTTTAAATCCAATCTTCTACCCAATCTACTGGGTCAAAAATAATGAACCCAACCTTGGGTAAAAATGACCTAATTTGTTCAAAATTCACAGGTGCCAAGCAAATGCAATTTTGAGTGTGCCATTTAGACCTGTCCAACGGTGTCAATCAAAGTGACATTTCTAAGGGGAGAATTTCCAATGCAAGCACTATCATTATAGGTACCTCATGTTGCGGCTGTTCGTGAATGTTGGATGGATACGAAAGGAAGCATATTGGTGCTTTACATACTACACGTCTCACATGTCTCACTTGAGTATGGCTTTTTTTATCATTGTTTTTTTTTTATCTCGAGGGCTGATGTGTCTGCCGCTTCCCACTCCTGTTGGACAAACAGACGAAGAAGCATGAGGATTAGCGCTCCCGCGAGAGTCTACACCTGTCAGCATACTCATACCAGGCTATGACTTACGTTCCAGATAGCTTTTCTTATTTTCCGAGGGTGTCGGTCGAGTGATTATCGGACTGTTCGGCTGCGTTTTCGACAACATCACAGAGCTGATTATTAATATGCTTCAGAAAGGGTTTTGTCTTTTTGTTTATGTTTTTCTCCACTGCCTGCATACACGTCAGGAGAATAATAAGTGGAACTGGACTTACCGGCTAATTATGGCCCTCATGTAGATGAATGATTCCTAAGCTAGAGCGCGGCTATTATACAAACTCATTAAGCCTTCTTTCCATCTAGCATTCCTTTCTAAGGGTCGAAGTCAGTGGCAGACTGACAGTGTAAAAGCACAAGCCTTCAGCTGTGGGGCTCCCCGTTCGATTGTGCAGAAAAATAAGAGAATGGCTCAGCCTTAGATACTTATGAGGCTGCTCTTAATGGTTTCTCTCATTCTGCTAATCCGCTCTGTGGTTTATTAGTTTGTGCAAGCTGCTGCATTGTCTCCTTCAGTCATAGGCTTTTACCCCTCTCTCTCTTTCAAGGAAAGTAGTAGGAATGAACAATGAAAAAAAATAAAATAATCTGTGATATTTTTTCCCTTAAAGGAACCATTCGACCGTTCATTTAACCAGGGGTGTCAAACTCATTTTTGCTGCGGGCCACATTATAGGTATGGTTTCACTTGTGGGGCAATTAATGACTTAAATAGAAATGGATGACCCCTCATATCACAGACACGAGACAGAATCCAGTCAGATAGTTCAACTATTTTCTAATTAATTTTGAAGGTGGGATTGTAACAAAACTTTGTTGCAATATCTCACTGTTGTGAAAAGAAAGGCAATTTACAGTTTTGATATTTTAACGGGAAACATTGAGTTAACACATCATTTGCCTTTGCGGTCACATAAAATGATAAGATGGGTCGAATCTGGCCCCCAGGCACCTATGATTTAAGAGTTCACTACAACAAACTTCACAAAATCCTACCAAAGAAGCGTGGCATAAAAAAGTAACCCAGTACCTCAGTTACTCCTAAATAAGATTGATTTCAACAAGAATGCTAACAAATCCGTGGCGTTGTCATTTCAATTTTTTATCTTTCATGAAACAATGATTTGTAAAACATGTGGATTGCATTTCTTAATCCCTTAAAATGCACACAATATTGAAGAGAACATGTTGGTCTCAGTGGTTTTCCATTTCCATCTGCTACGTTGCAATGTTTGAGTTTGAGTACTCGTTCAACCCACAGTGCCTTCATTTCAGATACGGAATAAAAAGAAGTCTGAAATATTCCACCTCGGAGCTATTTCTACAAATTATTCCCCAAACTGTGAGGTTACCTTGCACCATGGTAACATTTTATCTCCACGTTTTAAGTGTGATTTCTCATTGTGATGTAGTCAGTGTCCATTTGTGTGTATGGCTCCTTGGGTTCAAAAACGCTGGCCTTCTTCCTCATCCATCAGGCTGCTATGAACAATCACAGCTCTTTGGGGAGTTGACACCTTCAGTGGTTCATCGATTTGCAGCGTTGTAATTAATTTTCTCGCCGTCACTGGCCGGAGTTACAATATCTGGAGAGTTGAAAAGCATGCGAGCGATCACAATATGCCGAGACAGAGGCACCTTTTTCCTTGTAAAATGTTGAATTATTTAGAGCCGCTGTGCCCCCAAAGAGACGTCTTGACTAATAGATATTAAGAAAACATGAGTCTCATTTGTATGTTACTAATGTGTTTGTGTTCCCGACTCCCTCCATAAACTACATAATTACTCTCACGACGCATTAACAGAGACAAGCGATGCAGTCGATGAGTATTGATCCAATGAAGGTGTCTGCCATGAAATTCATATTATTTATTGTTTGTACAAAAAAATACACAGCTGTCCCTTGAGGAAGGTGCAGTCGAGCAGACTTGGTGTATCAGCTTCCTTCGTGACCACAGCTTCACAGCCTATTGTTTTGTTTATATCAAATTAAACAGCAATGCTTCTCTAGAGAGATATAATTGACCACAGTCTCAGATTAAATGACTGTAAAGATCTTAATAAGCCATCAGCGGATTGCATATTACATTGCAAAGCACTTATGAGGATGCAGTCCAGTGAGAGTGAAATTGGGGTTCAGATTTGCACGCAACAGCATTTTGTTCATAATTACCATACCCAATGAGGATCAATAGTGCATCGGTGTAATTAGATATTGTTGATATGGCCATTGGAAGATTAATTAGAAGATAAACAATTACAATCCTCTTCGAGGTCGAGTGTTACATTAACGTCGTAGTGACCCCCATGGGTCCTTCAATCTTTCTCTGGCTAACTTATAGTTGCGACTGTTTCCGAGCGCTGTCAGTGTCACTTTGAAAAAAACGGGGCAGAGACGCAATGACAGTGCCCCCGTTTAAAGGGATCACTGAATGCTTTAATGAGAAATGAAGTGGATCATATAGCCTTCACACTAGCTCCACTTCAAGCCAAAAGGAGCACGTACGGGAGATTTTGGATGAAGGCGTCCTCGTGAACAAACACCAAATGGGCGGGGCGTGTGCCAAGAAGAGCTGGTGCTCACTTCAGCGGTGGAATGTAAATATGGATGTGTTTCATAATTACTTCACACAATAGGAGATCATTTAGCCTCTGTGTCACTTCCCCACCCTTTTGAGGGATGCCAAAGCAAAAATGAGATTGTGTGATGGAGAGGTAAAGAAACAGAAGTAGAAAATGATGGTGGGGGAAGGCAGATGAAAGAGCCCAATGAAGGTCTCTCACTTCAGCAGCACAGACTGCTGATGAAGCTGAACCTCCAATCTCCCCGCCATTCTGATTTCTCAATTTTGCAGATAAGGCCGCGGAATGTGGTTTGATGAAAATGTAAAATAGTACAAGCACAATATCATAGGAAATTGGCCACTTGATTGCATTTCTATGAATCAAAAGCAGACACTTCATTTTTTGTCCAAGGATGTGACGTGTCTTGATTTTACCACTCTTACATAATCCTGAATTGAGATGTGTCTTCAATCACATCCTATGCAAATTCAAGACATTAAAAGTCGAAATGGTAGAATGAAACCATAAACATCACCCTACAAAAGTACAAAGAACTCCAGCAGTGAAATCAACTCCTTTCACACTGAAAAAACGAAAAGTCATATCATGCAAGTGACTTGATTTCCCCGGACAGAGCAATGTTACACGTTCTTGAAAAATGTTGGTTTTAAAATGAGCAATATAACAGCTATACTGATAACCAGATAATACATTCCTTGGTGGCTTTATATCATCAGTATGGGTTATTTTTACCTCTTTACCATGACCCAAGATGCTGGGTCTAATGCTCAACCCAATGCGCTTGGTGTAATTAACCCAGCATTGTCTCAATCCTGTTTGGGCCGAGCACTGGATTAGCGATTTCCTACTTTTGATCCAGCCGTTCTACAAGCGTTTCTTTTGCTGTCGACTCATTACAACTGATATCAGATGAATAATCTAATTTGGAGGTATTTTCAGCTGGAACAGACACACAATTTGAAAGATAGATAGATTGTTTGAGTCCCACCAATAGTCATGCCAGCAAAAATATTGGTACACGTGAATGACAAGGTGTCCCAGAAAACCACTGGTGTCAAAGGAAAAGATCAAGATCAACAGCAGCAGTTGACTAAAGTGTGAGCGCTTCTGAGAAGGCCCGAAAACAACGGTTGGTGTCATCTGCCCTCCAGAGGGCAGGAGTGACTGTATCACAATCATCTCTTTGCAAAAGGTTAGACCAGAAGACGAAGAATTTGGGGGGCAAAAAAGTGCAGAAAAGAGAGTTTTATGGACTGATGAGATGGATATTTACAAAGAGATGGAAGTTTTTAGAAAGACATTCTGATTCAAACATACAAGCTCATCTGTGAAACTCAATGGAGGGAATAGCTTAACTTGGCCGTCTAAAAAACTTTGGCTGGCAATTTAAAGAAAAATGCAACAAAACTTCATGATGGAGTAGGTTAACGATCCCAAACAGAATTCCAAAACAACAAAGTTCATCAGGGATGTCATGATAACTCAACAAAATTGACAGGTTAAAATGACGGAAAAGTGATACCATCCATCATGCATTTTTGCCTGTTCGGAATTGAAATTCCAAGAATTCGCCCATGTTTGTTTGACAAAAGAGTAATAGTGTCAGTCTTATTTTATATGACTCCAACAGGAAGATGGTGAAAAAAAAGAGTGTAGCCAAAATATTTTTTTCCCCACTAGCTGTATTCCCTCAAGATGTCGTTATTCTCGCCGAATGGAAAAGAAAAAAGACTTCCTTCAATATGTTTCCTGGACCGACATTGTCTTGTAGTTTTGAATGTCAGATTGTCTCGATGTGCATGGGAGTGGAGACTTTGAATGATGTTGAATGTTTTATGACTCCCTGCTTTTGTGCCACTCTTTGTAATTACTGTGCTGAGACTTACATCGGGAGAAAAACGCTAAACTTCCCCTTCCTGGCTACCGGAAAACCATCTGTGGGAGAATGTTCACTAAAATATGTTATTTTTGGTTAATTTCTTACAAAGCATATCAACGCAGTTATTTTGTTGTTGTTACTAAGGCTGACTTTGTGGCTGTCTGATGAAAATTTATTTACAAACGTATTGTGTTTTTCAGTAGCAATAATACACAATGAGTAAAGTTTATTGGGATAAAATGTACATGTTTTTTTTTTTTTGTAGTAGACAAACTTCATGTTGGAAGGCTGATGACCTGGGACTGAGACCAAGGTTTATGGCACAGGCTTATTCTCTCCAGGATTTCCCAAATGACTCCATTACATCCTATACAAATTTAAGGGACAGATGTAGCAAATGTGTCACAGTTGATACTTGAATTCTTCATTTGTGAATCCGGAAAAGCAAGGCTGATGTGACCTGCCAAAAGTTCCCGTTCTGTCTCAACATCAAAGAACATTGTCCCAGAAGCTTTGTGGCTTGTCAATATGCATTTTGGGGGATTTTTTTTTCTTGAACGCTCCTAAGAGTATGCTGTTATTCCGTTGCTGTGCGAACAAAGAAAAAACGAAAAAAAAAACAGTGGGGCACACTAGGATAACCCGAGGAGGCTTCTTAACTTTCTGTGGCTGACACAGGGTTATCTTCAGTCTGTGCACGAAAACAAAGAAATCGCAAAATAGGCATTCAGAAGTCAAATGTGCTACCCAGTCTGCTTGATCCGAAGCCACAGCCTCGATCATGGAAAAAAAAGCGCCAGATTTTCATTAGCTGATTTTCAGTCCATTTTTATTTCTTAGTAGTGTTTTTCAATCTCTCATGAATTTAGTGTCCATTATGGCTTAACCTTTCTAACCGTAGAGTAACCAAAATACTTGTTCATGACTCTAGAACGAAGCCCACGAGTCACTAATGGTCTTCTCAGCACGTATAACATGCATGCAACAAGGTAAACAGACAAAAGCACTGCTTTTACATTTCATTCAAAGTAAGCCGAATGTTTAGTTCAATTGAGCATTTAGCCATACGCATCACATTTGGCCAAAGAAACATTCATGGTCAATCGTCTGCTCCAAACATTTCATTCATAAGCCAAGGTTGTTGGCACTTAAGTCATAAAACAAAATCAAACCAATTCATGTTTCTCGTTGCTGAAGGTTGTCTCAGTACCTCCTGCTCCAAGTCAACAATCAAAACATTCGTAGACAGAAGAAGGCTCGGTTTGGGAGACATAAGGGGCAGCTGCTATCGTGTTGGTTGTACAGTGTATAATAATTCAAGGTATCTTATTGAGGGCCACTACAGTCAGCTTTTCTGTGTAGAAGAGGCTGCTGTTTTTGTAGTTCAAAGACATCGATGTGCAATATTTTATTCATTTGATTTTCATTTAGAAACACTGTCAAAAGGAGACTGTCTGTACTAGCATCTGGTCATTTTGCTTTAATACGTGGTGGCATCATACATGAACCCTTAGAATTCCTCGGATGTAACGCATTGGCTCGGTAACTCATTGAAACCCTTCAAACATAAAGCCATAATACAAAAGTAACAAACTCAAGTCAATCAAAACAGCTGATTCTAATTCTATAAGCCAACCCAATATCATGTAAAACTAGAATTGGCAATTTCTGGAGAAATTGCGTGTGAAGGCGAAGGCACTTCACACTATTGTGGGACTCAAAATAATGATTAAATGAAATAAAAATGGTAAATTAATAATGATGATTAAATAAAATAAAAATAATAAATTAATGATGATGATGAAAATAATTATTAAAGTGATGTGTTAAAATTGAATGAATGAAAAAAAATATTGGTCAAGCGGGATTCGAACTCGCACGGGAACAGCGCTCGTGTTTAACGCTCCATTCTCTTCTTACTGAGCTAAACAGCGGCTTAGTGTAGCTGTGGTGGAATGATGCTATTAAACGAGGAATAAAAATGGTAAATTCCGTTAAAACGGTAAAATGATGTTTTTAACTTAAAATTAAATGAATAACTAAATGAATGAATGGAAAATAAAAAAATAAAAAAATAAAAGAGTTAAATAAACGAGTTAAGGAAAGAAATCATGAAAAAAGTTGTCAGATGTCAAAATTTGAACTCACTCCTGAACGTCGCTCGTGTCTAATGCGCCATTAAGAATGAATGGGGGATTTTAAGGCACAAATTTGCTAATTATGCAAAAACGGTAAATGTTATGAACAAATAAAATACTAGCAATTATGCCGTGAATTTTTGGAACGTGTGAAAGTTGGAATGGGGTGAATCGGTTAAAGCATGTGGGAGTAGTTAGGTGTCAAAAAAGTGGGAGGAATAAATTGTTTAATAATAATAATAACTAGAATTGGCAATTTCTGGAGAAATTGCGTGTGAAGGCGAAGGCACTTCACACTATTGTGGGACTCGAAATGATGATTAAATGAAATAAAAATGGTAAATTAATGATTAAATAAAATAAAAATGGTAAATTAATGATGATGATGAAAATAATTATTAAAATGTGTTAAAATTGAATGAATGAAAAATTAATGAATAAAAAAATTATGGCCAAGCGGGATTCGAACGCCCTCGTGGAAGTGGCTCATGTTCAAAGCGCCATTGTCTTCTTACTGAGCTAAACAGCGACTTAGAGCTGCTCTGGTGGAATGATGCTATTAAACGAGAAATAAAAATGGTACATGCCGTTAAAACGGTAAAATGATGTTTTTAACTTAAAATTAAATGAATAACTAAATGAATGATGAAAATAATTATTAAAATGTGTTAAAATTGAAAGAATGAAAAATTAATGAATAAAAAAATTATGGCCAAGCGGGATTCGAACTCGCTCGCGGACGTGGCTCGTGTTCAATGGACCATTGTCTTCTTACTGAGCTAAACAGCGACTTAGTGTTGCTGCGGTGGAATGATGATATTAAACAAGAAATAAAAACGGTAAAATGTTTTTAACTTAAAATTAAATGAATAACTAAATGAATGAACGGAAAATAAAAAAATAAAAAATAAAAGAGTTAAATAAACGAGTTAAGGAAAGAAATCATGAAAAAAGTTGTCAGATGTCAAAATTTGAACTCACTCCTGAACGTCGCTCGTGTCTAATGCGCCATTAAGAATGAATGGGGGATTTTAAGGCACAAATTTGCTAATTATGCAAAAACGGTAAATGTTATGAACAAATGAAATACTAGCAGTCATGCCGTGAATTTTTGGAACGTGTGAAAGTTGGAATGGGGTGAATCGGTTAAAGCATGTGGGAGTAGTTAGGTGTCAAAAAAGTGGGAGGAATAAAGTAGGATAATAATAAGAAGAAGAAAAATAAAGTAGAATAACAATAGTGTGAAGGCCTTCGCCTTCACACTAATAAGAAAAACTAGAATTGGCAATTTCTGGAGAAATTGCGTGTGAAGGCGAAGGCACTTCACACTATTGTGGGACTCGAAATGATGATTAAATGACAAAAAAATGGTAAATTGATGATGATTAAATAAAATAAAAACGGTAAATTAATGATGATGATGAAAATAATTATTAAAGTGATGTGTTAAAATTGAATGAATGAAAAAAAAAAAATATTGGTCAAGCGGGATTCGAACTCGTACGGGAACAGCGCTCGTGCTCCAAATTGCAGTCTCTTCTTACTGAGCTAAACAGCAGCTAAGTGTTGCTGTGGTGGAATGATGATATTAAACGAGAAATAAAAATGGTACATGCCGTTAAAACGGTATAATTATGTTTTTTACTTAAAATTAAATGAATAACTAAATGAATGATGAAAATAATTATTAAAATGTGTTAAAATTGAATGAATGAAAAATTAATGAAAAAAAATTTATCACCAACCGGGATCGAACTCACTCGTGGAAGTGACTTGTGTTCCAAACATCATTGTAGTCTTACTGAGCTAAACAGCGACATGGTGTTAATGCGGTGGAATGATGGTATTAAACGAGAAATAAAAACGGTGAATGCCGTTAAAACGGTAAAATGATGTTTTTAACTTAAAATTAAATGAATAACTAAATGAATGAATGGAAAATAAATAAATAAAAAATAAAAGAGTTAAATAAACGAGTTAAGGAAAGAAATCATGAAAAAAGTTGTCAGATGTCAAAATTCGAACTAGGAACGTCGCTCGTGTCTAATGCGCCATTAAGAATGAATGGGGGATTTTAAGGCACAAATTTGCTAATTATGCAAAAACGGTAAATGTTATGAACAAATGAAATACTAGCAGTCATGCCGTGAATTTTTGGAACGTGTGAAAGTTGGAATGGAGTGAATCGGTTAAAGCATGTGGGAGTAGTTAAGTGTCAAAAAAGTGGGAGGAATAAAGTAGGATAATAATAAGAAGAAAAATAAAGTAGAATAACAAAAGTGTGAAGGCCTTCGCCTTCACACTAATAAAGTAGAAAGAATAACAATAGTGTGAAGGCCTTCGCCTTCACACTAATGATCATAATAAACCCAATACTAAAATTTTGTGAAATCCCCAGTGAGCACCCCCACACATTCAACCACTTGGTTCAGGTCGAAAATCTCTTAACATCTGGCCCATAGGTTACCCAGACACGGTTACGCTGAACACTGTGTAAAACACACTCACCAGCACACAATGGTTAAAATATTGCCTGAATTGCACACATTTCAAAGAATACCCAATTTCAAACAAAGCACAAATATTGCCCATTCCTCATTTGTTATGCCACCCTCACCAAACGTTTGGATCACAAGTTGTAGGAAATTATTTCAAAAAATATCATGTGCAAATTCTCCTTTGTACAAATTAGCATTCTTTCAAATGATATATTAAAGTGCTGAGTGACGTCCCGAACCGGGATATGTAGGCTACATTAGAGGACCATTTTTGCCCATCATTCATGCACACACAAAAAAAAAATGCTGGGTTGGTTTCCTAATTCTTGAATATCCAGAAGATTGAGTTACTTTTACCGAAAGTTGGATTAGTGATTTTGACCCTGAAGATTGATTGGGAGATTGGATTTGTATGGGATGAAGGCCTGAAGATGTTTGCTAATTTTTACATGCTTATTGAAGTTGAAGTAAATTTAATGCAACATTCATATAAAGCATTAGTGAAATGCTATGACTAATTATTATATTACAAGTAGAATTTATTTAAAATACAATAGAATCCAAACCAGTGTAATGATCTTCAGTGATTAAATGTGAGCCACTCTTACACTGTTTTATGGGTTAAAGTGTCATGTAACAAGTACAAATGAAACGTGCATTTGTCACACTGCAATCCAATAGTCTCGCTGACATTTGACATGCAAATAGATACAGTTTCGATGTTAATGGAGCCAATGGATTTTTCTGTCACGCAATCCATCCGGTTCAATAACACCTTAATTCACTAATATTTTCTGAGCATGCATGTATGAGCAGGCTCGCCATTAGATAGAATGTCCAATGTGTGAATTTCAGAGTATTACGGCCGGGCAATATTTCTTGGAAACCCGCTTTAGTGTTTTTGCACCTTAATGTGATCCATTAGCACATCTGTTTCAATATTTTGGGGCCATGCGCCATGTGTTGTAAGCACTTCATTTAGTCATTCATTGTCTGTTTGCAAAAGGTCCAATCTATTTGTTAGAGCACATTGGTGGAAAATGTGTCAGAACAGTATTGACAGAGACCGATCAGGAGAGACGCGCACACGGTGGATAGACCCCACACATCCTACTGATTCATTTCTGGGAAATTGCTGGGCCTTAAAAAAAATGTCATTATTTTGTCACTCTGCTTCCCAGGTGACATTTGGAGCAAATAAACCCAGCAGGTTAACTCATGTTTTTATCAAATTTACCAACGGACAGAAACAACATGTTGCCTGTGATACGATAAGGCCTGTAGAAATGCAAAGCCCCATTGTGATAAGAAGAGCATCGGCATTAATTTCCATCCATGCAACACTTTCCTTCTGACTCATCTGCCCGCTCTCGGTCCTGCCAATCACATTTACGTGGCGTGGGAAATAACAGATGTTCTCAACACAGGCCAGTATTTTTATCTTGTGACAATTTTTCACATGTGCTAATGTTTATGTTTTTCACAAAGCAACCACAAATTCCTTTGAGTCTTGCTCCTGTGACATATGTTGATGCCAGAATCACAATTTATGGGAATCTATTCAAAAGTAGACCCTTGATGCCATATTGTGGTCAAAGATGGGGGGGGGGGCAGTTGTTATCGGCATGTATGCAGCTTGTAACCTCAATTGTGGGATGTTCTAAAACAAGACGGTCACAAATTGTCAAACTATCAATGCTGAGAGTCTTTTCTACAGTCTATTTTAAGAATAAACTTTACAGAATGTGACATTAACGTTGTTCTTGCCCACTTGGTGGCTGATTAATTATGCTCATGGTGTTTGTTCCATTTTAAATTTGTTATAACACCGGTCTTTTGCTAAATACTAATATACTTGCGGCTGTTCACTATAATTTCGGTATCAGTGGTTTCTCCATATTAATATGGTTTGCGATTCACATCTGCAAGGATCATATTTATTATTCATGTGCACTTGCCACATACACTGATGCTGATCATTCTGCTCAGTCACATTGCCGCTTTAAATGTGTACATACATTTTTTTTGACATTATTACTCTAATTTGATTCGTCTATCCTATACTGTTTGTGAAGACTTGTGATATTTTTATGACTACAATTAGTGAGTAAATTTTAAAGTAGTACTTTGTATTTACAAATTCCAAAGAAAAACAAAAAAATCTCAGCTCATAAGGTCCTAATGAATAAAAGCATTGAGACAGTTTGATCCAATTTCTCAAGTAAAGTCTCCCACACATCCTTTTATTTTTATTTATTCTGATTTATTTATCTAGAATTTGAAAAAGTCTGGACAGAAATAATGCCTGACCAAAGGACTTGGAAGCAAATGATAATTCTAATTGCAACGGTGAAATCAACGATGGCCCAGACTGAAGAGCTGACTCACTTAATTCATTGGTCATATAAGTTTTGATTCATTAAATGGGAAGTCAAGTCCAAAATGTCCCTGTCAATGACATATTCTATGTGCTCCCACTAGTATAAACACATTGTTTTGATTAATATGGCATTTTGGGAATAGAAATTCAGTAGAAAAATCCATCAGTTTTTATAAATCTCAGGCAGCAACCATTTTGTCTTCCATTTTCTATCCACTAAAAATTACATCACAGTGCCCAAGGCCTCAGGTAACCACAATTACGGCTCACCAATTTTTTTTTTTGCGTCAACAGTTACAATTGTACACACAAATAAATGTTTTCCTGATGCCCTTGCTCTTGTACAGCAGCTCTGGATTTTGAGGAGATCAGGTTGCTTTTACCCAAGGTTGGGTTAATTAATTTGACTAATCAGATTGAACATATGATTAGATTTGGGCGGGCTGAAAAGTTCTTGTGTGTAACATCTGACAGGGGAAAGTTACTTCTAAAAAAATGGTCATAAAATAAATGACCCAGCATTGGCTCGGTCCCCTTTTGGACCCAACGCCGGATTAGCGGTTTCACCCTATATGTTTTCTTTTGACCTAGCAGTTTTAAGAAAGCAGTAAGCTTCATGAGAACATACAAAGATTACATACTCGAGCTGCGATTTAACCTAAGACACTTAGGTTGTGACGCACTCATGCATGCTACACACTACCCCAGTGAGCTGCGAGCAATAATTTAAAATCAAGTGGAAGAAAATAAATAAATGTGTGTTCCGTGCGTACGAGCGAAGCATTGAGTGGCACCATAATGACAATGTGGCTTAGAAAAATGGGTTTGACACCTCGGCCATGGAGCTTTAGATTAGGCTTCAAGAGTGTCTGACATTGGCAACATCGTTTCTATATGTTATAATATCCGCAGTCCATAAATTCTCCTGAAATTGACAAATGACGCTGCTTGAAAAGATTTGCTGAGCGTTCGGTGAGACTAGCTGTCCCAAATAGGCTGAGAAGATCACATGTCAACAGGATACAGGGATATTCTTACACATTAGACACACAAAATTGTGCGTGCCAAAGAAATGTTATCCTTCTGATGGAGTTTGTTTTTTCTCCCCCGCACTTCTTTTCTGAAGCCTCTGTGGGATTGAAAGAATTGATGAAGGAATGACATGTCACAACAAATGTTACGGTATTATTTAGTCTTATAGTAGAGAAAGAGCGTGAACATTTATGAGAGAACCCAACCTCATCAAGTGATTAAGAGAAAGCCAATTAGTTCCCGTTCAGACATAAAAAAATAACTGAGTGAGATCAATTATTGATGTTTGTGATGATGAACAAAAAAAAACAAAGCCTTCTATCATAAAGACAGGCACTGGTTGGATTTTTGAACCATTGTGCGATATGCATTTTTAATTAAGATTTTTAATTAAGATTCATTCTGTTCAAAAATCAAAATGGCAAAGACTAAAAAGCATTCACTCTGAATTCTCTCAACAGAATACAAAATCTTTATGAATGATTAACCCTTTTTTATTTTGTAATCATTTATTTACAACAAAGCGAGTGGTAAATTAATCAGGAATTAACAAATCTCTTGCGAGTTTGGTCGGACTTTTGGTTGCTTGCTCTATTCATGTTCTTACTGCTCCACTAATACCTCTAAATATCAATAACAAAGTATTTAAAAAAAACAAAAACATTTGTGATTGTAAGCAAAGCATGTCAAATGAATTCTGCAGTAGCCTCTATCGTTACTATAATTAATATATATGAAATTATTTTGTTAATGTACATTGTATACTGTTTCAATTCTGTCTTTCAATCACTAGCTAGCAGTTGCCACGGTAACCTCACAGCTACAATATTTCCTTGGGTTTTGAGTGATCTTACCAAAAGCAGGAGGGCTAGATTGATAGAGAAAGCAATAAGGGTGAAGTATGACTGGGGAGAATATGTATGATTGTTTTAAGGTCGAGAAGATTTATTAATTTTACAGTGACTTGCAAAGCAATGCTTGCTTTTAACAGCTACTGTTTAAAAAAGCAGCATGTCAAAAAAATAATAAAGCTCAAAACCTTATCATTGTTATGACTTGTGTTTTTGCAAAATCACACACACTTCAGTTCATACCATGTATTTTTCATGTGTGAAGACAAAGGAAGAGATTGCCCTTTTTGAACAGCCCTGTTTTTCTTTACAATCTCAAGAGGAGCAATATTTTTCAAACATTGATCACATTTCATCCACAAGTTTTGATTTGGAATACAATAAAAACAATCATAGCAACAATCATCATCTTGTTACAAGATGTGAATAAACTTCATTTATTCTTGAGATGACGCAAATGGAAAACGCTGAATGCTTGCTTACAAATAGTGAACAAATGCCAATAACACAACTGTCAGAAGTCACAGTGAAGGTGGGAAGAGTTACAATGCCTGAGAACAGAGCAACACCCAAGACAATGAGGTGTACACATCACTTATTGTTAAACTTATGGAAAGTGTGACTGACTGGTAAAACTGAAATGTTTAAATCACACGCACGGACATACATGCTATTTTTATCAGACATGTTGTCTCCATTTGTGCCAATTTATACATGTGGTTAGTGTGCATTTAAGAATGAACAAAATCATTGAACTCTGCTTGAATCATAATGCAAACCACAAATAAAAGAAAAAGATGAATTAATTGGACACTGTGTGACAAGATAAGCCCTCAGTCTAGACCGAGTAAACATTTCTTGGCAACAAAGTGCATCAAATTGCAGTAATCAAGTGTTGACTCACCTGAGTAATATGTTGTACGTGTAGGCGTTTGCACAGCACAGAAGCAAGGGTACCAGTGCTGGCCTGCAGTGTCAGACTGAGTCAGTCCGAGTCGCGCTAAAAAAATGAATAATAATCTATCTATCTATCTATCTATCTATCTATCTATCTATCTATCTATCTATCTATCTATCTATCTATCTATCTATCTATCTATCTATCTATCTATCTATCTATCTATCTATCTATCTATCTATCTATCTATCTATCTATCTATCTATCTATCTATCTATCTATCTATCTATCTATCTATCTATCTATCTATCTATCTATCTATCTATCTGTCTGTCTGTCTGTCTGTCTATCTGTCTGTCTGTCTGTCTGTCTGTCTGTCTCTCCGTCTGTCTGTCTGTCTGTCTCTCCGTCCGTCCGTCCGTCCGACCGACCGTCCGTCCGACATGCATGCATGCATGCATGCATGCATGCATGCATACATACATACATACATACATACATACATAGTACATATACAGAACACATGTATCATCAATACGTAGAGATGCACTTGTATGAGTCACAAAGTGATGTTTTCCCTGTGACTGAACCAAAAGCATAATACACCTAACATCCAGTATACTATTTTTTCATATTTGCAGATAAGGACAAAGACGGAAACCTGCGACTCGCCCTTGGTCAAAAAAATAATAATAATAATGGCAGTAATAAACTGGATAAGAAAATGGGAACAGCTTGCCTTTTTTGATAGGATAAATTATGTCTCAGGAAAAAAATACCTGAAATCCCCTACCTAACAAAAGTCTGCCTGTCACTGTGAAAATGAGCATGATCTATTTTTCATGGGACAGATGCCAATGGGGATTTAACGTTTATTACTGACCGAGACACAGCTTTTCCTGTTAAATTGAGGGAAAACTAATATAAAGACACCCCAGCAAGCAAACAATGTTTAGGAAAAAGAAGCATACACCAGGCCCAGAGAGGAAATCCAGGCTCAGTTGGAAATTGTTGGCTGCCGGGATGTGGATGCGTGTTCCCTAACGGCAGCCCAGTCTGCCGGAACCGATCCCCGTGGAGGATTTCTCATGAGCCATTGTGATCTCGCACACACACACACACACACACACACACACACACACACACACACACACACACACACACACACACACACACACACACGCACACGCACACACACACACACACACACACACACACACACACACACACACACACACACACACACACACACACACACACACACACACATTTATCGTACTGTGATGCCATTAGGACCAAGTCCACATCCATCAGTTTGTTTTATGCAAACCATACTTCAAATTCCCATAAGGAAAGTACCTTTTTTTTTTTTTTTGTCAAAGTCATCCACCAGTGCCACAGATGAGCTATAAATAAACCACCTTGACTAAAACATCCAACTATCTTCTGGAAACCCATGTTATTTTTTTCCCATCACATGCCCAACAGAAACTCTTCCAAAGTAACCAAACCACACAGGAAGTTGACTAATTCTGTTTCAGTATTCTGACATATATCATTGTGGTGCTTCATTAAATATTAATGCTATGACTCAAAAGCCTATGATTTATAGCACCGATCTGCCATTCAAGACTTAAAAGTTCATGACAGTGGTAAACGGGCTTATTTTAACGCTGGAATTGTTTCGCGTAATCGCAGTATGTCATCCGTGGTAAACAGACATGTCGTTTCATGTTCACGACAGCTTATACGGGGGAACCTCAGTTTAATGGACCCTGGACCAACACATCTAGTCCAAGTAGCAGTTTAGATCAGCTAGTTTCAGAATTTTGGCCACAATGACAGTAAATGACACTGGACTGCCATCAACAGAGACTGTGTTTCCGGCTCGTGCTACTCCCGTCATAGATAAACAGACACAGTAGGTTCGAGCAAACTAAAACGTACGTCACTTTGTTGTAATCAAGGATCATATCTGGACGTATGTGGCGACCATGTTAATAGGGGCAACTCTCTTGTTCAAATCAAAAACCTTCCCAGTTTAGCTAAATCACAGTTTGTGTCTTGTGTGCAATGGAACATTAGCCAATTAGGAAGTGACACAAATAGAGGAGATATTAATTTTGTCGAGTATATGACAAAACTTGTTTGAGCAACACGTGAGAAAATGTATTTTTTAAGGAGCAGCCAGAACAAAAGGAGAGAAAGTCAATCATAATGTGAAGAAGACCATTATTACTATCCCCTATTAAAATTTAAGTTTGTTGTTTTCACATTTTACCACTAGTAGTATTTTTTATTTCTTAGGTCACAGCTCTGTGAAAAGCAAACTAAAGCAAAATATTTGAGGCACATTTCAAGACTGTGCAACAATGGTGAGCATAACAATCAAGAGATCCTCAATCTCAACTCAGGCCCACCTCGGTCGAGAATTAATGTTCTCCACATGCTTGTGCAGGTTCTCTAAAGATCAATTCAAGTCATTTTTTCCTCTTTTCTAAAGACTTTACACACATTTTAGGTGGTGATATTGATTGTTTGGCAACCCTGACCCTAACCCCATTCCAAAAACCAAATGCTTGACTTCCAATCCAGTCTAATTAAAATGTCAGCTAATGGGTTGCATCTAAATCAAATTATAAATTTGTCACTGGATTTCATTTCAGACCTCGGAGCTGCCCAGATCCTGACCTGTGAGGGTTGTTGGGAGAGAGAAAAATATACAATTGAAGATCCATTATAATTATTGTGTTAGGAAAAAAGATGCTACTTGAGAAATGTGTGGGTATCAATTGTAACGTAGCATTTGACCCTTTCAACCCCAGCTTTCATTTCTAAGTCCAAAGTGCTTTTCTCCGAGTCCAGGATCTTAAATCTTACTGGCCCAAGGCTAACCTAATCTATTGAGGCTTTGGGTTAACCAAAAACATCCAAAAAAGTCCACTCTTCTTTCCTTTCCCACAGACTTCAGAATACACCGTAGGCATCGCACTCCACTATCTGACTCTCATATCCACTTCTAAAGTTCACAAACATGGTCTTCCTGTGTTAGAACAATGTATTCTTATGATAATCAAATAACATTTATCCCTCAGATATGT
This sequence comes from Syngnathus leptorhynchus, assembly GCF_054491065.1. NCBI lineage: Eukaryota > Metazoa > Chordata > Actinopteri > Syngnathiformes > Syngnathidae > Syngnathus > Syngnathus leptorhynchus. Next base: position 8,783,493 of record NC_141196.1, read on the forward strand.
TTGCCTGGGAACGAAGCCTCGCTTCTCGACATTTGGCGCAAGCGCCATCTAACCAGTTCAGAAAATAACATTTGAATACCAAACAAACATGCTGACAGCTTGCCTGGATTAGAGAACTGGTAGGAATTATCGAAGGGGACTGATATTTGAATTGAGCTCAATTATGACTGAAAGATCCGGTACAGGGGGAAAAAAAGTCTGAAAATTCAGAGAAGAATATCCTGTCGCTAACAAATTTAAATAATAAAAATAAAATCATAATGTATACATAAAACAAGGATCCCTGAAGGCACCGGAAACACATCCTGCTCGACCTTCACTTGTCAATCAAATAAGTTTGCTTGTACAGATGTGCTAAAATGTCTTCTATAGTCCGCTGCAAGCTGAAAAATGTGCTGATGTGTTTAATAAACAGTTGACCTTTCTGCTCGGTGTCGCTACTGTGACCCACATTCAACAACACTGAGCGAGGCACTGATGCTTTGGACAACCTCGCTGTCGGGCGGATTTCGAGCGAACGGACAGACGTATAAATATGGATGGCTAAATAGCTGGATGGATCGAAAATGATTGTGTTGAAATGTTTGAGGGCAGAATGTGAAATTTTGGCTACAAAATAAATGAAACTCCAAAATATCAGAATCGTGATAGAGGAGGTTGCCATGGGAGCCTCATTAAAACTATTCCTCTTCAGGGAATCAACGCGGCTGCTGTATAGCTTCCCGCAACATGGCAAAGGCTTTTCACACCAAGTTAGACACGAACTCCTGGGGCTTGTTTCTGATCTGATTTTGATCTTACATGCCTCAGCAGCTTGGAAGTCGTATACAATATACAGTAAATATTTGCAGCTGGGCCTTGTACTGAATAAGTGACATCACATCAGGAGGAAACATACAGTTATTCCACTTGTTCTAATCATGTCTGTGATGTTTTATGCCATGAGTGAGCCTTAAGCAAAATACCTTGGGTTACATAATAGATTCATCCACAAAGTCAGGGTGTATTTGATAAAAAAAAAAAATAAATGTCTGTGTTTCTGAAATGCTTAAGAAAAATTAGCGCCAAACAACACGCCCAATTTGTATAATTAAGAGAATAGAAAATATAAGGCAATGTTGTGCACAACATTACACCAAACACCATCATCATGAATTTAGATTGCATAAGAACAGTTTACACACCGAGTTTCTCCATCTTTAATATGACCAGCTAGGCTCGGTTAAGATCCGCAGCCACTTTCAACTGATTGCCGATTATTATGCTGAGGCACATACTGCAGAAACATCCACATTGCTCACAGCTGACACCCCCAAGCGATCACATTAATACCAAAAGGTAAGCAGAGCTGCATTGAGTTTCATTAGGTGCAATAAATAGGTTTACGGTCTGATGAGCGACATTTTATTAGTGAATCGTCTATAAGCTATGGAAGTGGTCGGGTTTGTGTTTGGCGATGTCTCCAAGTGCCACATAAGACAGAGTAGTGAATGAAGCGCTGTCCATAAGTCAAAATGCTTTTATTCTAGTCTTTGGGGGATCCCCCTTCCCCCAGTCCCTTCCCAACACGCTCTACCGTAAGATAAATCCTCTCTAGTCCAAACTAATTTTAACAAGACAACAAGTAGTGTGTGTATATGTACTACCATGTTTTTTTTATCCTTGGGCTATTTTGACAAAATTGTGTCAGTCATATTAAGATGCCTGGGGATTGTTTTCCACTGTGAATTATGATACTTTAAATCTGAACGCTTGAACTGAACCACAAACACAATGTCCATGATGAAAAACAAGTGCTATCCAAACACACCCAATACAAATCTGATTTGTGGAAGCACAGCAGTAGCCTTAAGGTTTGCCTGGTATGGAAGGTCATTACCAAAACCTATAAACTTGCATGGTCTGTCATCCGGCGGCCATTGTGAACACTTTGTGCCAAGACTCATGCAGCTTTTCCCCATCCGAGCTTGTCTTTGTACATGCAGCGGGGGCCATGTCAGTGTGCATGCCAACAGACCCTTAGAGACCCCTCTTCTTCCCCCTCAGTGTTACACACCATGGTTTCAAACAGTCCTTTCTATCGAATCCCCTCCAGTGCCAATGTTTCAGCCATTTTAAACACAGTCAAAAAGGCATTTCACCTGCTTCTGATGAAATGACAACTCCATCAGGGGCACCAGAGCAGAAGTCAGAAAATAAGTACAATCCGGAAATGAACACAACTCCACAGCAGATATCACTTATAGGCAAGGTGTATACTATACATGGGCTTGATTATTTTCCACACACTATTACAGAATATATTTCAAGTGCTCTACTCTTCACCCTGAATAAAAAATCCCATTGCCAAGAGACTGCCAAGCGTTTATGTTTTTCGATGTAAAGGGAAACAAGATAATGATAAAGGGTTTTGAAGTACAGTGGCACAATTCTGTGCTTTTTTTTTTGTGGAAGGTTGTGAAATCTAAACAGTCACATTTGGCCCATGTTGAGACTGGCAGGCAGCACTGAACAGCAAACAGACAGAGATCCATTTGCTGTGAGCTCAGTCTTCAGAGTGAACCACCTCTCAGTCAGTCCACAGCCAGATTACACGGGAATCAGGGGAAACATATACATACTGTATATCATTTCTCCTGCAGGATTTGAATTTGATTCATGAATTCAAACATGAACTGCATTTCATCAAGCTTAATGATTTTATTTGTAGAAGAGTCAACAGCCATTGTTCCAAATATGTTAAGATACAGTATGTATCAGGGTTAGAGTGTTTAATGAATGAATGAATTGATTAATCAATTGATTAAACAAAAGGCACGAAAGATATTGTGTGACAAATTAAACTACAATCCCCAAATGTGTTTCCCTCTGTATGGTTGAACAGTAAAAACAAAATAAATACATTCAAAATAAACATGAAACCTCATGTCTGAAAATAATTTACAAACATGACAAAAAAGGACATTAGCATTATAATTATAGTTAGTTTTATAAATCTTAAATATACTTTAGTTTTCTTTTTTTTTTTAATCACTTGTTTTTTTTTCAGTTTTAGATTGTCATTCCATTTGTTTCCATTAGCTACAATAACTTAGGTATGTACGGTATGCATAAATATACGTAAACATTTTTTGTTTGATTGACATTGTAAACAAATGTTTATATATTGAAATAGCCTCTTTATCTTATGGTTAATGGGTCAATTTTGTGTCACATTAAACGTCAAACAAAGTTTAATTCAGTACTCTGGTTGACTTGAATAACCTTAAGAAACACAGTGGTGCCTTAAGATAAAAATGGATCAAATACTTACATCTGAGTTTGCGAGTTGTAATTTGAATTAATCTAAATTCATTCATACAAAAGACTCATGTGATACAATTCATTCCAAGGTTTTGTATTCATAATCCAGATATACTATAATGCTATAGTTCTACTCAGTTGACTCCTGTCTCTACTCCTGTCTTGTTTTATGATTTTAAATTGACCTTTTCATGAGCAAGAGCACTTTTTTGGTTCCACGATAATAGTACAAACATAATTGTTGTAACAACATGCATAACAGGAGGAAAGTGCTCTTGTTAATTATAATTTCCAATTATTTCTGATGCACAATGAAATGAAATGTTTCCAATGGTCTTCTCTCACAACTACAGTCTATGAGACACTGTGATTTGCTTTTTGCGTTTAAATGACGCCTCACTAATTATTTGTGTAGGTTTGTTTCAAGTCGCCAATAAACAGGATTTTGCTTTCCCGGCAAACTGCTAATATTATTAAACATAATATTATTACACATGCTATAGCAGCAATTAAAAATGTACATTTTCATACTACATTCACTTTAAAATTTAAACAAGTTATGATCCTGTTGAATTTCTGCGCTGTATTTTTTCTTTTGTGCCACATAAAGGAAACCCACTGGATGTCTTCATTGTGCTGAATCCACACTGATATAATGTGAAAAAGTCTTGGGGAAAATCTTCTGTACATCCTTGACTTACATCCGTGCAGAGGCAATCAATAGGAACAGAACTATAGGCAGTGAGGCGAGTGATTTTAATCTTGGACTAAATATCCAGAAGTGGATTACTTTCACACAATCTCGCACCTCCGCGGCTCTACATGAAATATGGATAAGGAAGGAGAGGATGCAAGGGAATAGAAGCGACATGTAGGAAAATGAAGGATTTTTTTTCCTCAAACACCACCTTGAATAGAGGCCACATTTTAGGCAGCTGGAGGATTTGAAGCCACTTTGGAGCACTTGCAGCAGCTCCCACTGTCTTGATTTGGCCAGTGGTTTAATTAGAAAGACCCCGTACTGTGATACCTTCAACATTGACAGCAGAGGAATTCGCCAGGCATTGCCAAATATTCTTTGGCTGCCGCTACTGATGAGTGCATGCGCTGTGTAGAATGTGTGATGCAATGCAAATATGTAAAAAAAAAAAAAAAAGGGGGGGGGGGTTCATTTACATACGCATTCCGGCTGCTCTGTAGTCAGATGTTGACATTGAAACATGTGAATGTTGTGAACTCGAGCAGAGCTTATTAATCAGTTAAGACAAACAAAAAGGTTATTACACGATCTTGATGAAACACGTTCCAAATTAAACCACCCATCATCTCACTGAGAGGTAATTTAGATGATGGTCTAAAAATGTGTGATATTACAAGCCACAAAATAATATGATTAAATAGGAAGCATTGAAAGAGGAAATGAAGAAGAAAGTATCAACGTGGTCCCATGTGAATTTAATAGGAAATTGTGGAAAAAATGAACATAATTTAAGTTTGAACTGGATTACTTTCCAGCCTAATGAGCATCACCATAAAATCCCTGGGCACTCAAGCATATATGACATACACGCAGATCCAAATTATAGCCACAAAATCCCTACATTTTTGAGTCAGAGCGCATTTTCACAACATATATATACAGTATCAACTAGAGCAGTCAAATCTTTTACATCAAATGCTACCTAAAAAAAGAGTGATCGCTCCGTGTACCACCATAATACCCATAATTACAGTACACCCTCGCCTACCCCCAATGCATTTCAAGGGCCGGTAATTATCTGCAGATTTTCGCTATTCGGGGTCAGCTTGGTCCCTATCCTCTGCTAATAGCGGGGTCAACTGTTTGAACATTACCATAGTGGCTAAAAATAGGAAAATTGTACTAATAAGTTAGATATGACAGAACTGTTTATGACAGAATCAGAATCAGCTTTATTGGCCAAGTTTTCAAGTACCATTTTAAAATATTTCTTACTATGTAGTTCATAATAAGGAAAAAAATGGTTAGCTCAATAAATGCAATCATGTTTCCTATTTTTATTTTCAAGCAGTTGTTAGGCATTTCATTCAAACGTAGATTTAAAAAATAAAATATTTATTGTTGTGTCACAATGGGAATGGTTTCTACCAATAATTGCATTGCAGTTAGGGATGGAACTAATCACTAAGTTGTGAACATTCCTTCCTCTAAGTGGAAATGTTACTGTAATTACAAATGCAATGCTACTCATCCTAGGAAGAATAAAGGAGGGACTTTTTTTTGGAGTGTTTGTTAAAGTGATCATCAAGTTGAATCAAAACCACTATTTCATTTCTACAAATATAAATAAATATTGTCAAGTAACAAAACAAACATGTTTCCCAACTGCTCCTCTGTGACTAATGACCCCGAAAAACAAGAATTCCTGAGGACTCCAGAAAAGGTCACACCGGCATAAAGAAAACATTTCACCAAACAACCTCATGCATCCACCATTATCCAATTTTACTATTCGACAGATGTTACTTCAATGCCTATAATTTCCACATAAATGTAAACTGAAGGTCAGCAACAAGGTACATTACAATATGAGCAAAGTCACAATGGTTATTCAGATGTTTCCTATAGTCTGCACAGCCTTGTTCAAACACCTGTTTTTATGTCACATTAAAAGGTGGAAAAAAATACAGGTCAAAAACTTGGTAAAGGAACAGCGGTGTGTAGAAAGTTAATATCATAGTCCATGCAGGCTATCCGAGGCAACTAAATCAAGATTATACTCAGCACGCCTACTATCTTCAATTTACAATATTCATAAGCGTGCGTGTCCATGCAGTCCATTCATATCATCGCAAAGCACTAATAACAAGAATGGGCTTGTGCTGTTCTAACTGGCTTAAAGGGTTTTGTCATCCAGCCCAGGACACAATAGCATGCATGTATCAACTTGGATTAAGTTCAATTAGCATGTAATTACATTGGCATAATGGGCGCTCAGCAAACTTGATTTGGAGTGTTAGGTTATTGCCTCTTGTTTTCTTCTTTCCTGTACAGTGTATCTAAAGAAACCTGGATGCACATCAGTTCATCCCAAGGGATTTCATACACATTTCCTTTCTTGCAAAGCACAAGGCCAATGACCACAACAATAAACAAGAGTGTTGACTCACTCCCTGGCATCTTAAGAGACCACAAGAGCCTAAACATTTAGTACGAAAGTCGAAGTCAAGCGCAATATTATGTTGCAACTGGACTATTTTTCAGCAGAATGGGCATCCCTGTAAATGTAAGCGTATCTTTGGATGTCTACATTAGGCACTCAAAGTGGACATAAGGGATGTGCTGCTCCATCATTGAGGCCAATATGTGTATCCTGACTCACTGCCAACGATACGTATAAAGCCATTCCAATGAGATATATGCCTTTATCTATTGCAAAGTACATTTAGATATAACTGAATATATAACCTGTCACAAATAATCTGTTTCAAATTGATAACAAGTGTAGTGCCAAGTGTGCCAAAAATGCCCAAGTTGTCATGTGTGACAAAACAGAATAAAATTGAACAGTGCATATAACTGCAAGTTTTTTTTTAAGATAAGACATGTCTTGAGCACTTTGTTTTTTTTTTCTTGATTATTAATGCCTTAAAACGGTGTTACCACTAAACACATACTAAAAAGCTGCAGTGAACATTCCCTGCTGCTGTGTCGATCCCCCCCCTAAGCGCCAAAGCACAAAAAGGTGCATAGGACAGGATTAACGCAGACGGGGATCTTAATCGCTAAATTTGAAAACAGTTGGGAAGTAAAAATCTTCACATCATCATCTGGCTTTGCTTCTTAGAGCGGGAGATTAGATGGTAATGTGATTCTTGTTTGTGAACACACAACACAAAGATTTCTGATAGGTACCAGCCACAAACTAAATGCTACACAGCTGCAAACAAAAACAAAAAGCATTCAGTGATAATCAGATAGAACTGACAGGTGTCCAAAAATATTTTGGGGTTAAATCTAGTTGGGTGAACCAGTGCATTATTCACATTTATGTTCATATATTGAACAAATATACGAATATAGTCCTTCTGGGGACTAACGCTCCTTCTTGGGACTCCGTTGTTCTACTGGGTGACTTCAATGCTCACGTGGGCAATGACAGTGAGACCTGGAAGGGCGTGATTGGGAGAAACGGCGCCCCCGATCTGAACCCGAGTGGTCTTCTATTGTTGGAATTCTGTGCTCGACACGGATTGTCAATAATGAACACCATATTCAAGCATAAGGGTGTCCATGTGTGCGCTTGGCACCAGGACACCCTAGGCCGCAGTTTGATGATCGACTTTGTAGTCGTGGACGACCCAGGACGCGCTGGAGTGATTATGTCTCTCAGTTGCCCTGGGAACGCCTTGGGATCCCCCGGGATGAGTTGGATGAAGTGGCTGGGGAGAGGGAAGTCTGGGAGTCCCTCCTAAAGCTGCTGCCCCCACGACCCGACCCTGGATAAGTGGATGAAAATGGATGGATGGATGGATATTGGACAAATCTGCACTTGTTTGATGTACCAATAATGGATTTCTTTTTGTTGTTGTTTTTTTTTTTTTGCAAGTCAACCCCCAGCATTTTTCTACAAATACCAATACACATTTTTAGGACACAATAAATTGATAGTAATATACTGAGACCAAATTGACAGAACATAACTATGAACCCGCAGATGACCACAGTCAGAGATTAATACTTAAAATGAGTGTGTAAAAATGGGCCACCTCATGTGATCACGAACTGCGAGGTCACTGGAAAAATGTTAAACTGGGCTGAAATTAGCCAGAAAAGATTAGTAGAGGGAAATGGTCTGCAAAACAATTCCTTAATAGAAGTGGTCTTGCTTACTGCTTTCCACCTGTTGTCTTTCCCATTTGCACAGCAGTGGGTGAAATTGATTCTCAACCATTATTGCTTCTTAACTGGACGGGTCGGTGTCCCGCAAGCACGACTGACTAGAAATTACACTGCGATAATTATGTCTTACCTTTATTTTTCACAACATCATAAGTCTCTGCACTTGAATGCATTTTTTCATTTGAGCACGTTATGAAGACTGACTTTATACAAAAATGACATTTGAAAAACTTAAATTAAACGTAATTTTGAAAATTAAGAATTTGGCAAACCCAGAACAGTAGAATAAAGAAATAAACATTTTTTTCTCACTGTATCAGTTGAACAGCCATTTTGCAGCTCTTTCTATTGTACCTTCTGGCCACCATGGGGAAGTAAAAAGCAGGAAGACGGATCACTGAGTCATCTCAACGCCTCTCAACTCATCAGTGCAGCACTAATATTGGTCATTTATTTACAAAACCTCAAGAGTATGTGACTTCGAGGGCTTTATCTTGTCTTGTCTACATTTTGTTGCCGCACCAGTTGTGTTCAGCATGTTCCTCAAGCGGTTGTAGCAGCGCAACACGGATACAATTTAGCATCAGCATTAATCTAGTGGAGTGAAATTGAATGTGTATGTCTTTATTTTATTTTACATTTTTAGTTTGACAGTAGCTTTCAACTTGGGTGTGTCAAACTGTTTCCTTTTTGAATTTTTCACTTTTTTGCCAAAATTCTGCTTATTGTGAAGTTGAGTTGAGTTAATAAAAGTCTTTATTATAGTCCAAGCCAAAAGAAAGTCTGTACTTATGTAAAATCGAACCTCCTTTCAAGTACATATTGATCATTTAATTTAGCCTCTATTATGAAAAGTGCTGTCATTTTATGCAAAGTATGTACGATTAACTTCACAGTTTTATGTTTAGCCACTACTGAAATTCAGCAGAACACTGCACTCAGCAGCATTTTTAAGGGCAGTGTTTGGCATATTAAATAACTCTTCTGTAGAATGTATAGCAAAGGCATTAACCTCCATTTGAAAACGATCACGGCAAACGTGATGGCAGGATGTTAAAATGAGAGATGATACGCCTCCACAATATTGCCTCCCAGGTCTTATTGTCTCATCTCATCTATCTCTTTTCAAGGCCACAAAAATTTCTGGAGGTACCTTCGCTCAATAATAAGATTTATTTTCTTAAATAATGAGCTATTGGCAAAACCAAACACACAGTCTCTTTGTGTGAACAAGAATTCATCGCAGATGAGCTTGCAGGTTATTTTAGGCCACCCTGGGCTCCACGGTGCTTTAATCTTTTAGTAGTGTGTGTTGTCATGCTTTTAATTTGCTTAAATACTTGGAGAATATAATGCTGTCAACAAAGCTACTTGTTCATGCATCATTGGTGTTTACCCACCTTGAAATGCTGAAATAACACGTGAAGTGATGTGGTTACTCCCGTGGAAGAAGATAATTATTCTGAACATAGATGCAGCAGTCCCCCACCTCAAGAAAAACCAGCCGAATGAACGGCTAACTGAGATTTCAGGCATACGCATTTCATTTATTTGTTCACACCTGAACACTGGCTAATGAGAGCCACAGAAAATTAGAGGTCAGTTACGGTTTGCAGTCAGCTTGATGGCCACAATTAAAATTTCCACTAATGCAGCTTGCACACAATGCAGTTAGCTATAGTTCAAGTTCAAATAAAGTTTCACTAAAGTACCCCATAGGGATAGCTATTGGACTCTATTGGAGTTTTTCTATATAGGGTATTTCCACTGTCTACCACTAGATGACAGCATATTTAATTAGTTTGAGACAGTGTACATTTCAAAGAATAATAAAATAAGTATTTTAGCACAGCCTAGGTTATTTTTTTCAATTATTGAATGCCAACTACTATTTTTTTACACCAGCAGAAAGTGCTCATCATTTCATAATGTACATCTGCGGGTATGATTATCTACGTATATTGTGAGATAAGAAGAAAAAAAGATTAATTTCTGTCAACATATAGAGAAATCATTACACTGTTAACCTGTACAAATCGTTTTGTTATTCATTGCTCTCCCGCCCTCTCAATATATTACATGCCTAAATGTTTTGTATTATTCTATAAGTGTGTTTGAACACATTTCTAAAAATGAGATGCCATAAATGCCATAAAAAATGCCAATATAGTATTTAAAGATTTCTCTCATTGCAAGGATGGTCTGGAACGTAACATAAGAATAAAATGATATTAACTGATATTTGATAATGAAGGGCGGACAGCATCCAACTCCCTGAAAGACACAAGTGTATAGTACATATAATCTGCAGCTAGCTACTGTAGATTATATGTACACACTTGTGTGTTTTATGTAGCCTTTATTAAAGAAAGACACAATGGATATTGTTTAAAATCTGAGGTTTTCCTATAGGGAGTTATCCTATAATGATAGAGTGGACAGTCAATTTGGGGTCATGTGCAAAATGACGATACAATTAGAACATAAAATGACTCAACACCTTGTTGACAATGACGAGAATGTTCTTTAGCATTATTTATCACACACACTGTACTCCTCTGAACAATGCATGGTACATGTCAAACTCATAAAATATCCAATGAAAAACTAGGTTTAACTGCAACACGTCATTGTATGTCAAAATCTTTTAAATAAACAGTACCGTACCAGCACAGTAGGTTGCAGAGCTTGCACCAATTCTGTGTTGATTTGTCCGCGTCTAGTGTGTGCGCATCAGCAAAAGATAGAAACTCTACAAGCAATATCAAAGCAGGTGGTGCTTCAGCTTGAGATTTCTCTCCCCCAGGGAGCCGAATGTGCAGAACTGACCCCCGAGTGGCCACCCATTGCATTCCTCTGAGTGCTCTCCATCCGTAATAGCAATTCACTGCCGCTTTCATCTCTCAGCATCAAGCAGGGAGGCTACAGCAATGCACTTGTCTCATAATAATATTCACAAATATCAGCAGTTATGCATTGTGTTTATAGTGACGATTTGAGGCAATGTTCGCAGCAAACACAGACACCCTTCAAAGTGGGAGAAAGCATAGTTTACTTCTTGTTTGCTGAAAGTGGTTAAAAAACCCACTCAGAAGCCAGGAAGTTACCCCCGCCACACTGAGCTCTCACAAGGAAATGAGCATCAAAGGTCCAAAGCACCACATCTATGGCCTGCACATTGACTGAAAGAGTAATATGAGTGACAGCGCTCCATTTTCTGATTACATGCCTGACAGCTTGTGCTTATTGAAAACGATGGGAACAGATGTTTGCTCTCACTTGCATGCAATTACGTTTTGACTTCATGAAAATGAGAAATTAATCGAAAATGAAATATGGAATTTTTCCTAGAAACGCTGTTTGTCTATTTGTTGTAATGATTGGCATGCATGACTGATCCCATGACATTGTGTTACAGTACATTTAGTTGATGTTTTTTCCACCCTGACCAAAAGTTGAAAACTTTATGAAATAATCTCATATGTGGTATTAAATACTTAATTCATTTGCAGCTGTAGTTCACCTACAAATCACATTGGATAATACAATCTTCACCTTGAAATGACAAATAATGTATGATATGATATATAATGTATAAAGTATTATAAATTACTGTATTTTAAAAGCTGTATTGTATAAAATACGTCTTCTTACATAATTTTGAACCATGCGGTTTATAATGTGGTTTATTCTGTAGTCCGGTGCGTTTTTTTTTATGTATTTTTCATGAATTTTTATGATATTGCAAGATAATTTCTTTTGGTAATACAAGTAATAGAAATGAGAGCATTTCATATAATATACCTGCATCTTAAATATAGTCCGCTGCGGTTTATATATGAACAAAACAGTATTTTCCCCAAATTTTAACTGTTGCGTCTTAAATTTGGGTACGGTTAATTATGGAAATTATGATTGACGAATCAGCTCCTTAAACTGAAGGGGAACTCGAAAAGCACCATTTTATGTTCTATTCTAGCCATACTAAATATCTACTGTAAAAATACCTACACACCATAAATTGCTGTTTTTCCCCCCCCAAAGCGAGTAGCTAGGCAGCTGTGGATTTTCAATAGACTGATTACTTTTATCCAAGGTCGGTTTAATTATTTTGACCCAGCAGATTGGGTTGAAGATTGGATTGGTTGGAAGAGCTGGCCACTTTGACAGTTAGGTACTGAAGTTGAGGAAACCACAAGTTGAGGTTTTGGTGGCAAACCCTTACAGGGGGAAGTTGCTTCTTCTTCTTCTTCTTTTTGGTTATAAAATTAGTATTGTTTTCAACCTAAGTGATACTGATAAACTGGTAACCAATACTTGGTAGCTTTAACTTATCAGGATGAGTAGTTTTTGCTCTTTGTTGGATCAAAGTCTTAACCAAACATTTTGGGTCAAATCCTCAACACCATGCACAAATACACCAGCATTGGATCCATCCCTTTAGTGCTCTCTTAACTATTTCACCCAATTTGGGTTACTTTTTGACCAAGCAGTTTGTTTATATTATATATGACCCTTGTTTGTATGTCAGCTGTTGTGCACACACACACACACACACACACACACACACACACACACACACACACACACACACACACACACACACACACACACACACACACATTACCTTTATACATAAATGTTGACCATAATGAAAAATTATAATGATATACATTTGGTCATTTTTGCAGGTCTGTGTGAATGTGTTTTGACTTATTGCATTTCTGTGAATGTTTTTTAGATTCCATGACAGAACAGCAGTGTGTGCCAAGACTGGATAAATGAATGCCTTCTCATGCGTGGCGTCACGCCTTCTGTCTCTGATCTGTTGAACTGACTTCGGCGTAGATGTAGTGACTTTATCAGAAAAAAAAAAATCACTCTCCGTTTAAGGCAAATGTGTGTGATTATTTTCAATACACATTTCATTCTCTTTGTTTTATGTTTCATTTGAGCTAACTTTAACTGGGAGTATTAAAAATGGATGGGTGTTGTATAAATGTAGCATTTAAGGGCTTTGGATCATGCAGCAGCACCTTTGGCACAATTTGGTGGGTGCCTCAGGGTGGTGACACAATGGCACAGCGGCATCACGCCAGGAAAGCTACAACAGTTTGATGTCAACAGCGCAATTTTGCTTACACTGTGTACACGCCGTGGTGTTGTGATGATCATGGGGGTGATGATTGCTGTAATCCACTGAGCCATTGTGTTCAAATTGCTATCAGTTTCAATTATTGCTGTCTGACACCCCCACCCCTCGTCACCAACTGTATTTACGCCATTACAAAAATACATCCACGCACAACAGTGTGCCTTAGTTTTCTCAACAAAGTGTGGCCGTGAGTGGTTGGGATACTCATGTTGTGCCAGGTGGGTTGTGAAGGTGCCTGTGAGCATGTGTGTGTGTGTGTGTGTGTGTGTGTGTGTGTGTGTGTGTGTGTGTGTGTGTGTGTGTGTGTGTGTGTGTGTGTGTGTGTGTGTGTGTGTGTGCTGACCTCTCAGAAAATATATGATCTTTCGGCTGTAATTGGTCTGTATTACATTTATTTTCTTATCTGCCAGTCTCCTGAAATTCAAAGTCAAATCACCCATGTGTGCTTTGAGAATACAAAGGACAGGTAATTCAGCTGCACACGTCAGCGTGTTGTACATGCAGGTACATTTGTGTTACATCACCAGAAATAACACACAGGTTTTTTTTTTCGATAATAAATTGAAAATATGGAATGATATATTGTTGTAGTGCAATCAGAGTTACAATCATAGCTGTCCTCGCCGTGCTTGTTTCTAAGTCACGACACTTGTAAGCATGGCAAGAAAACAGGCATCACTGTAATTAAAGCACATTGTTTTTCTCCTCATTATTTGGAAAATAATGAACTTCATGTTCTCAGATAATGATGATGATGCGAGACATTTTATCGTTTCCCTTTCATTCTCTTTGTTTTTCTTCACAATTGTGGGGGGGGGGGGGGAAATGCTTCCTTTCCATTATAATCAATTTAATTGCATTTGTGTGTTTGGCCCTAAGGCAAGCTTAACCCTCATGGAGTCTAAACTGAAACATACATAATGTATAGAATGCATGCACCTTTGGATTAGACCCAATATGGAAAGTAATTAAAAGGGGACCATTTTAATTCAACACACTTATCACAGCAGCCCTTTGAAAATGGCTCAGGCAGTGATGATGGAAGGTAAGGGTAATGTGTGTGGAAAGAGGAAGCGGTGAGGAGGAAGAGGACAGATAAGGCGAGATTGGTACTGTCAAAGTGTCACTTGGATGCAGGTGGAAAGCCGCCATCTCTGAAACAGAGGTGGCTCGCCATCCCGCACCCTCCTAAACGCTTTTCTATATTCTCAACTAGTTATCTGATGATTCACGTACATCCTATGAAACATTATTAGAAGGCCATCTATAGTATGAATAAGAAGAACACCACTTACAACTGCTTCTAAATAGATCACGTTAAAAAGATGTTTAACATTCCGGGTGCTAAATTACCAAGACTTGATCTAACCCGCCTGGCCGCAAATATCACTATGTGATATTATCATAAAAAGGAGCTATAAGATTACAGTGTTGAACAGCCTCTCTGCAATTCATATAAGCCTGTTAACAGTGCCTTGATACTAAACCTATGTTCATATTGGTATCACAATAAAAATGTAAATGGAAAAGCTTAGCTGTCAAGTTTGCAGCAAATGTACAGCTCGCTTTAGTCATTAAGTAATAAGTGTTACAAGGTGCGTGGTGTAGAGTTAGTCATCTTGCTCGTGAAAATGATACTCCGATCAATGGTTTTGGACTTTAATAGAAGTTGTATTTTCAGTGCTGGGTTGACATGTGGGAACTCACAGCACTCTGAATTCACACCAGCCCTTTGCAGCACCGATGGTGACAAAATGAGTCTGCGTCTTACACAACCGGCAGGTGGGCCGAGCTTATATATGCTGCACGGCCTGTCTGCAAGAAGCAATTTGGGCACATTCGCCCAACTAGAACATCGCACAGACTTGGATTTGATCGTAATTAAAGCCAATGAGTGATGCAGCCTACTGTGTAAACACTACATTCAAACTACCAACACTGACTTTCTGTAATTGCAAGAGGCTACAAGTGAAGAGGTCACAAGTTTACAGATCAAAACGTCCTGTAATAAATATTGCATTTTTGTTCAGTTTTTGTGATGCTTATATTTATGCTTACTAATTAGTTCTGTTTCATGGGGGAACCTGCACTCAATCTTAAGAAGTTGCTGATTCATAAATCAGATTTGGCTGGAACTAGCAAAAATAATCCGCCTCAAAATTAAAAAAGAAAATGTGAAAAAAACTCAGGATTATATTGTGTTAGGCCAACCATGATCAAGGTGATACTTTTATATATTTGTGAATAACATCACAGGTATTTTTCAAGTGACCATATTACCTTGATCTCACTGCTGCTAAGTGAAATTGTTGAGGGTTGCAGACAAAAATGTATAACTGTATTTTGAGACTAGTATCACGGATGGCCTGTAGACCGGTCCTAGGCTCGCAGACCAGTGGTTGTATAGCCCAGATATGGGTCATGGACGGCTCATTGTTTAGTAGTACTGTGCTACCGCCACTACTTGTGCAATATTTTCAATATTGAAGTCATACTCATAATCTTGACAATGGAATTCCCTTCAGGAGTTAAGAATTTATTCTCTAACAAAAGTTTTGGGTCTTCCCGTGGATGACAACTGGGGAAGAGATTTTAGCTTCCACAGCGCTGATAGGGAATACTTCACTTTGCTTGTCAATTCCTGAGTAGATATACTGTAGGCTGCTCAGCTTTCACCCAGTTTATTCCTTGCAGCTCAAGTTGAGGTCTCCTGTGTTCCTGCATCACTTTGGTCAATGTCTCGGCACCAAGAATCCTCACACACAGCAAGCATCAGTGCTACATGTCACGTTTTGTTCAGGAGGGCACCCAGAGCTCAAAGCCTCTGCATTCAAGTGAGTGCTTTAGCTCACTTTTTTTGTGTGCACGCACTCAGGCTGGTTTCACAACTACATGAAGTGCAAAAAGCAACTCAGGCACTTCACACTTCAACCAAGTTCTCAAGCGTGTCCTTCACTATCCACTACAACAATGTGATGAAGTGGTAAAATGAACATAACAGAATTTGGGGATTTAAAGTGCTTATTTTTCCAATTATAATAGTGACTTAATGGCTCTTTAAGCTTAGCTGAAGAAGGCAGATGTCAGATATGAGACAATGCAAAGGTTACATTACTTTGCTTTTCAAGGGTGTCACGCAACTTGTATAGTCGTTTTAGGTTACTTATGGCCCCTATTTTGATGTGTCCATAAGCAATACACAATGGTCAGCGCTTAAATGGGCCATAAACGTTAGTGGGAAACTGTATTTACTGTAGCGTGCAATTTCACAGGGGGGGGGGGGGGGGGTAAGAATCCAACTTGCCTCTACTAAGCTTCTAACTGATACAAAAGGCCAGTCTAAAAATACAAACGAGAACAATCAGTGTCAGGAGACACACATGGTAGACACTGCTAACTGTCCATTCATTCTCTATACAAGGCTGCAAGAAGTTGAAGCCCACCGTGGTCTGGTTGTCCAGTCAATCACAGGGCACATGCAGAGTCAGATAACCAATCCCATGTTCACTAAATGGGATTTCAGCTGGGTAAATCACTAGGCTATAAAATAGAGGGTCGGCATGGCTCAGGTGGGAGAAGGGTCGTCCCTCAACCTGAGAGTCACTGGTATAATCTTGATCATATCAAAGTGTCACAGAGCAAGATACTGAACCCCAGTCGCTCCAGATGCTGTGCCATCGGTGGGTGAATAAGGAGATAGACTTAAAGTGCTTCTAGTAGTTACTTCAAGTTAGAAAAGTGCTAAACAAGTGATAACCTGTATTAGTGAGTCCACTACTGCTAACTGTCAAACAATGGTATCTGCTTATGTGATTTTATCTGTGGGCATGGAAGCAGTTCTATGGGAGCAGGTCTTTTTTTCCTATTAAAAGTAGAGCAAAGGCTGACACCAGAGTTCTCTTGAGACAATATCTGCAAGACATGCTATTTGTTCATTTGATACGACAACACTGGATGCATCATTTTCCAAACAGTTTTCATAAACTGCTCCATCCCCATGTTTAGCGGAGATGATCGCATAAACTACTGTGAACATATAACTTGAACAGCGAAAAACAACATAATGGAAACTGAATGAGAATCTCCCGCATTATTTCTGTCACCATGATTCCTTTTCGAAAGAAACCACTTCAACAAAATGAAGTTCAAACACTGTTCAGTGAATAGCTTGTGTTCAACTCTGCATCTCTCCTGTTCTTTTGTACACATTCAACATTGTTTGATATTGTGAATTGTCAAAAGTAGTTTTACAATAATTTGGGCACTTTTTTATAGCTCGTCTGGTTTTGCAAAACATCTCAATCTTGATTTCTTTGAGCAAGGCAGAAAAGAAGGTTTCGAAGTCACTGCTAAAATCAATATGATTGCATGACTATGATATCATTTCAATAGTTGGCGTTGTTACCATAATTATACTGAGAATGATTGTGGTTGATTGGCAATCAGTCGAAGGTTTACCCTGCCTCACGCCCAAAGTCAGCTGGGATAGGCTCAGCTGCAACCCAACCTTAGTATTGTTATTGTAATGCAAAAATGTGCACTGGATATTAATAATCCCTCTTTTCCATCTGATTAAAGCAGAAGGCAACTTGCTAGGCTTGTTTCCACAAAGAGAGGGGATCTTGGCGGTTACCATGAGTGACCAATTGGAGCATCCAACTCCTTTGACCTTCGATAGGCCCCCAAATTGTCTTACTAGGTTGTCTTGCAAAATAAACTTGATAATCCATTCTTTCCATCAAAGAATGACATTCACTATATATGTCTATAACTTTTACTATCTCGAGAAAATGTATCTTTCAAGTATTTGAGAGATCATGCAGGTTAATAATTGTTAACTGTCATATTTTACAGGTATTTTGTATCAGGCATAGTTCACAGCAGGAAAATCAGAGCTGCTGTTTTTTTTCTTTTTTTTTTTTGATAGAGCAACACATCGGTTTCAATCACCTCCAATATCGTCTTTGGGACTGGAGGTTGGCTGACTGACTCCAATTATTTTGCAGCTCACATAGTTCTACTATGTACTGTACAATACTATACTATGAATATGTTCAATGAAGAGCTGAACAAGATGCAATCAGTTGTGCCTTACAAGTGATCCGCTCCAGTGTTTACCGCCTCTTTCGCCCAAAGTCATCTGGGATAAACTCAATTTCAACGTATGACCCTAATGAGGACAGTTGGAATAGAAAATGTATGGATGGCTGGCATTCAACCTCAGCTCCAACTTGTGCAACGGATAGAAAGAGTATGTGTTTTTTTGTCCTTTCAAGGTGCCAGGAGACATGACTCAGCCATCACTGGTGATCTGGAAAATCACCAAAAGAGGATTTGCTGTGATTTCACACCACAGCAACACTTTTAACAGGTTCAGTCACTTTGTGAGTTCAGGGTGAAAATGCAACACAGTGGTCATGGCGTAAATTTCTAATAGACGACAATGATCAGTTTTTCCACCTTATCCCATATGTAATGGCAGCAACAGCAGCAGACACGATACAATCCATCGCTTTTGTTCTTAACACAGATGATGTGTGCAAACGCAAATTCAGAGTGAATCGTCAGCCTTCCCCCGTGGCCCCAGTGGGGAGCACATGTCACATGCAGGCTTTTCACACAGTCTGTTGGACAGAGCAGTCTGGCACACAGCATATCTGTTTAGTTACTTTTTCATGCCATGAGGTGTTCCTCACGGGACGGCAACACTTGTCAAAGTGCATATTGTAAGATGTGTCTGCACGGAAAGCCCAAACTTCTCCAATGATTTTGTGACTTTTGTGGAATATCCTCATTTATGTAGGTGAGAGGATCTTTTAACAGTGGCCGTAAAGTCTGCCTCCTTTTTACATGAGCAGGAAACCAGTCAGAGGGTATCAGTACCGTGGTGTAGATGGACTTTGCCATCGACATTTCTTATAAACTACAAAACTATATAAAGTCATCTCAAATTGCTTGGGCTTGCTCTGCCTTCTGATGACAGAGCTTTGGGCTTTTGAAATCCAATATTCATGTATTTCCAAGAGAATAAAAAAGGACACAGAGGCCCTAATTACATTAGGCCCAGTATACTAAGGGTAATATTATTTGACGTTTGACTATAGTTGCATTTTTCATTCCTTCCCACATGGTATGAATCAATTAGGATCGTGCTGAGATTCCTCTAACAAGACCTTGAGGCAGTGCTCTGAGGAGATCGCTGCAATGTATATGAGGAGGAATGCTGCATTCAAAACAATTGGGACAGTGGAAATTTTATACCTTCGACTGGGCAGAACTGTAATGAAAACTCTATTTCTGTCCCCCCATTTTTTCACAGCAGTTTGATATGTATGCGTAATACGAAATGTAGAGACAAGTAAAAATCAACATAAACTATAGAAGTATACTGCACAGTACTTGAGGACATTGGCTTGATTGATCGTGGGTAAAATTAAAGATCAATCAACTCAATTATTTTGTCATAATGGATATTATTGTGTTGATATCTATCAGGATATAATATCTCCAAGAAAGTTATTCAGTAACATAAAAGCAAAAAAAGACCTACCAAGTAAAATGGAAACAAGGTTAATCCATTCAAATTAAGCCATGTGCGCACAATTATTTTCCCCAGTCTCCCTAACATGTTTGGCTTCCTGCAACATAGGTTAATGAACAAACTATATTTGAAATGAAGCAAACAACAGTTATATCCATCTGCTAACAGCTGACACTTCTGCCTACTCGAAGAAGCGCTCCATGCCACAACCCATCTCCACTGAGGCGGAAATGACTCTCCAAGGACACAATGGCTCCCTCCTACTGTCCCACTCTGGTGTGTACACAATGAAAAGACAGCAAAGACAGTGAACGCAGCAATCAAGTCCTAAAAGGCAGTGCATTCTGCTGTACAGCTAGCCAGGTGCAGCAGGACAAGAGCCTTGTGTGGGTCACTGCGTGAGCTCTACAATTGCAGCCATTACATGCGTCACGGAGAGGAGAGAGGAAACGTAGCTTATCCAGCTGAGTTCAGGAAGAACACATGAACTGATCGTTATCAAACATTTTGATATTTGCCAAAGTTTCAAAAGGCAGAAAGATACTTATTTTACGACTGGAAGTTAGGGATGGAAATAGCTCATGATACAGTGATTTGGTGATATTTGGCAAAAAATGAGAAAAAAAATGTATCTTAGGGAAAAACATCTACAATAACATAGGTAACACATTTTTTGGCAGTGACAATATCTGATGTCGACGTACAAAGTATTTCCATTGTACTGTTGGGCTGAGCATTAATAGAAATGTATTCCTGATCTAGATTTTGGCTTTTCACGGCCATAAAAAATATGGTAACCAAAGAAAAAAGATATTTTTTCTGTGATGTGTCAGAGTTACCTGTAAAACTAATCAGTTGAATAAATGCAGTTTTTAAATGTATACATACTCATATCTATATAAATATATCTACACATATATATATGTATATATATATATGTATATATATATATATAAAAATAATATATATATATAAATAAATAAATACATTAAAAAAAAAATATATATATATATATATATATATATATATATATATATATATATATAGAGAGAGAGAGAGAGAGAGAGAGAGAGAGAGAGAGAGAGAGAGAGAGAGAGAGAGAGAGAGAGAGAGATAGATATAGATATAGTAGATATAGATATATACTCATATATATTAATTGCGATTTTAGCATCACTCCAAATAATTGTAATTATTGTTTTTCTAATTGCCCAGCCATAGTGTGCTGTGAGAGATTCTTCACAATATTAACAATTGGAGTCACACTTTCAAATCAAAAGTTTGCTAAGATGGCAAAACTTTTCCAAAAGAAGCGTGATTCTAAATTATTTGAAATACAGATCACTTCCTCCATTACCTAAAAAAGGTCTCCCCTGGCTGTTTTAACTTTTTTATATTTGTAGGTAGTTTGTGCAACTTCTTACAGTGGCTTTATCTGAATGCCTGCAGGTTGCCTGAATTTAAATGTGCTGTTTGTATCTCTGCGTAGCGCAGCTCTATGGCAGGGTTATGTTAATTGACTCTCAGCATGTAAGATTGCGGTGGGGAAAAAGACAGACTTTGGGTTGTCTGTTCAACCGTGTCTCTTTTTTTCTACCTTGGATGTTAACACTGCTCAAAAACAGGTTCTTAAATGAAGCCACATACCCTAGTCATAGCCTTTATTATACAGCACAATTTGCAATTTTCTCTTCATAAAAAAAACAATGCAATTCTGCACTAGTAATCTGAGCATCTGTCTCCTTAACAGACAAGATAGCCATTGATAAATGCTTTACTACAATAATAAAGGTCACATCTTCCCGTAGCGCATATATACTAGTAAGAGCTCCAGTATAGTAATGAAAGCTAGTGCTTGGCTGCACTGCCACATCTGATGCATCATCTCAGTGCAAAGATGGAGTGGCCGGATGAGCCGCTGAATATCATCACGACAGATTGTGCGTTGGAACCATTTGGACTGGCTGCCGGATCCGGTTTGTACACACAACTGATAGCAGAGACAGAGTGTGAAAGGTCAGAAAATAAAGTATAGCCCTCAATCTTATTGTGGCACCACTGGCTGAACTTTCCTGCCCATCACTCGTAGATCTTGCCTTGCTACGCTAACCCTTCCTGTTACAAACTGACAAAGGCAGCAAAGGCAGAATCAGGAGCCGAGTTGTTAGCATTATATCACAATGGGTGTGCGAGTGGGGTTAATAGAGTATAGTCATGACGGGAACTGACCTCATCCAGCAATAATATGGGTGAGTGGCAGTACACCAGGCGGTGTATGTGTTATCTACCACACATGAACCTTCACAATTAAATAATAATGATTGACTGCAGGAGCATCTATTGCAGACAGGAGTGACGCCAGACACTATGAATGTTATCAAGTGAGAGCACTTGCGCCACCAACACAAATCACGATGAACGACATATTGATGAGAAGATGTGAGAATGTACACAGAATTCTACTTAATGGGGGCAAGAACTCTTTAAAGGCATGATGAAGGCTTCGGTTAAATATGGCAAAAATAATGCCACCTACATCAGAGATGGGGAGGTACAAGCAGAGGAGACTCAGGGGGAATCCAGCAATGTTGAGGAAAATAAATAAATAAAAACTATATGTATAAAAAAAAATAAAAAAAAATTATATATATATATATATATATATATATATATATATATAATATAATATAATATATTATATTTTAATATATAATATATATATTAAATATATAATATATAATATTATATATTTGGGCTGAGCATATAATATATGCTCAGCCCAACAGTACAGTCTTTTCAAAATATATTATATTTTATATTTTAATATATAATATATATATATATATATATATATATATATATATATATATGTGTGTGTATCAGATAAGCAATCTTTGGGCTATGTTCAAGGCAAAATGGATCGATTTTGCTCCCTATGATAAGAGTCTCAGTCTATTGCGATTTGTGGCATCTGCAAGGCTATTTGTGGGCAGAGGGACTTGACCTTGCCTCTGATGCTATGGATTCATGCTTCAAATATGTATGCTGTCATACAGTTGGGCGGGTGCAAAGGCACAAATGACCAAATCCACTTGGAAGTTGTTACTGAGTTGAGGTGTCCACTTCATACTCATATAAAAACCGCGCATGATGGCCATTTGTTTGTCCAATTTGCTTCTTATAATGGGTCATTTGTATCTGTTCTTAATGAATATTTTTGTATGAAGGCAGGGAAACAATTCAAATATAAAAACAATACATTTTAAAACAATTTGGTGCTTGAATACTTTGTGATTGCTGTCTATATGACAGCAGTACCAATATGAAACAATAGAGTGGACCGACCTAATATTCGACAATTTGCTGCGAACAAAGAGCTTTGTCAACTATGATTATTTGTTCATAGCACACTGCAACAGCAGTAATGTTTGATTGAAACATATATTGCTTTTAACTGGTTGTGTACAAGTTCCGTTTTTGGACTCTCATGTCATGTCGCTTGACCATGTTTTCTGGACAAACATATCTCAGTTTGTAGGTGTAACCACAGAAAACAATCACACTTCAATTGAGCACATTGAAACTCAGTGCAGTAAAATCATTTCAAACATCTCTTGATGGGAAAACGTGCGACATCAAACACAAAATATGATGTATTACATCCACTCAGGGACAATTCCAGAGCAGTGACGACATTTGGGTGTGTTATTGTGAGCTTCTTCTCCAGAGGTATTCTCTTGAATTGAATTTACATGCAGGCTTTCCAGTAATTATCTGACAGAGCGGGATAGAGAAAGTGAGAGAGTGATTTAATTGGATATTTGGCCCCTCTGGATGTGGACTGAAGCATGCAGCAGCATCATTAGAATCTCTCATCAGACTCTAATTTGAGCCCTGAATGGCCACTCCCTACTGTGCTTCACACATTTAAATGTGCAGCGAGCCTGGGTGAAGCTCTTTTATTGTATATATCTGCCCTTTTTATTCGTGCAAACCGCAATTCTAATGTCCTCTTTGTCTGGTCACATCACAATCTGATATACTTTGCCATAATTCTGCCTACTGAGTAGAATCATTTTGTCTCATCGGCTTTCCAGCAGACACATCATTCTGAAAGGTGATGTACATGATGCAAAATACCACCCCAATCTGCCCATACCCATGTTGTCCATAGCAGCACACATAAACAATCTAATAACCCCCCAAGGGTTGTCCTACTTATTGCCGAACGAGCGAGCTGTGAGGATGATTTTGGCTGCTGGTTGCAGACGACGCAGATCAGCTCCCCTCAGGCTTTAAGAACACAGCCCAGATGAACCCTGTCAACTCCATTACCTGCTGATGTGAAATGAACTCACGACCTTTGAGTGAACAGACAGGTTGAAAATCCATCCAACAGAAAGCTGTAAACCCCGTTAGAAAGCCGTTAAAAGTTAAGGGGCAACAAAATCATCAGCAACAACGATTTCGGTTGAAAGACACAGTTGAGAGTCTCTGAAATCAAAATATACTTGTCTGACGTTTGATTTTCCATTTTCATATGCCGTGCATTTCTTCTGTAAAATGAATTTTTATCAGCTTGGGTGACGTGCACAACGCAGACAGCTTCCTTGAATCTACTATATGCTATGGGTCAGCACAGACGTGTATCAGTCCAATCGATACATGCACATCAAAGCGCTACGCTATTGTGCACGCCTACCAAGAACAGAAAGGCTAAAGCCTGGAGGATCAACCCCAATAAGTAGGTCAAAAAGAACACACCAATTGGGTCAAATGATAATATTCTATCCTGGGCAAGATTCCTTCAAGAAATGTACTGATTCTGTGTGTATTTGTGTCAAATGGACAGTTAACCTTAAAAAATAACTGAACTTGAAAG
Source organism: Syngnathus leptorhynchus (assembly GCF_054491065.1). Classification (NCBI taxonomy): domain Eukaryota; kingdom Metazoa; phylum Chordata; class Actinopteri; order Syngnathiformes; family Syngnathidae; genus Syngnathus; species Syngnathus leptorhynchus. Next base: position 8,808,256 of record NC_141196.1, read on the forward strand.
ATAGGAAGCCATTCGATGAAGAAAAACGTAAATTTCAACTTCAGATAGTGTTTATTTTATATAGCACTAGACCACCTGATTTGTTTGAGCCAATCAGCCTAAAACTAAAGATATTAACATTTTCTTCTCGTAGTTATAGTATGTTCCAAAGTGACGTTATTACTACACTTTGATGACCACATTTTTTTTTTTCTTTACATTACAATTATTTTGGTGTCCGCTTTGTAAAAGTAGACAAATATGGTTTCAGGAATGGAAGCGTTCACCAGAGTTATAAAGGTTTCAGATTTTTCAATATAGTACGATTTTATCTCATTATGATGTCTGCTCTCTAACTTTTAGAGTAGGTTATTTGTTTTTTACTAGTTTTAATTTTGTGGAAAATGCTTTGTTAGTTAAGATTTTATTAACTTAGTAATAGTTTTAGCTTTTCTAATGTGCAGAATTTGTCAAATACATCATTTAAAAAAAGTATTGTGTAAAAAGTTTACCATGATTCTCGTATGATTGTCTGACCTTCCTTGTTCTGTACGGATGTGCAGCAATACAGAAATAAATACATTTAAAATGAAACCCTGAAGATGATGTATAATATTAATTGACAAAGACAAAAGCAAAGGCCATTTTTGGCAGAATTTTAGTTTTAGTACATTTCATAAAAATACCATGGAGTTTCTATGAGTTTTAAAAAACCCCCACACATTTTCATTTTTTTCATTTTTCTGCAATGTTATTTTTGAGGTATTCTGTTAGTTTTCGCTAATGATAACCTTGGTGTACTAATACTTGAAGTGCTTTCATATTAATGGGCGGAAGCTACATCTCAGTCATGGCTCCATGTTGTGAAAATTACATTTGATTCTCTTGCAAAAGTGAAAGTTTAAATGGATACTGTGCAGTAATAATTAAGGCAACAATATTGAGGTGTTTTCATACCCGATCTGAAGATACAACCAAAGCCAAAGGGGTTCATAGATAATATAAGCTTTGTCTGCTTGGACAACCCAAACATCTGATCATTTGTGACTGACACGAGGTAATCACTCTGAAATCTTATCTGCTGCTGTGTTGTGCAGACCTGCTGCTTTCGCTGTTATCTTTTTGTTCTCCTCTATGGACGTGTGTATATCGACACTAAGAACATGTCACCTATTTTACATGTCTTAAATGTCAAACTTCAGGCATGTGTTGGTGGGCATGCGAACACTCCAACAAAGGCTGCTGCTAAGGGCTTTTGCGGCCAACATGCAAGGTGAGATAAGGACACGCTTGCGAATGTTCAGATCAAGCATTGTAACAGAATTAATATGTTCACTAAGAATTCCAAACAAGATTAGATTAAAGAAGATGAAATCTTGTAAAGATGTAAAACTGGCCAGATTAATTTATTCATCAGAGGTCAAATTTCTCTCATTAACTTGGCCATTCAAGATTTGAAAGTGTTTGTTTGAAGATATACTATGAAAATTCTTTTACAGACAAAGGTCTCTGTGCAAAAGTACACAATTGTTTGGATGATAAACTTCTCTGGATATTTGATGTTATTAAGCAACTTTTCTATCTGGTAAGTAAGCACCAAGTGAACGAATAAAATAATCCATTATGCATAGCGCTTATCGTTTCGGGGCAAAGGGAAGCTCAACCTTATTCCAGTGGTTTTTGGGCAAATGGGTACACCAGGTGAGGGAATGTGGAATAAAGGCAGACTGTGACACTAACATCCTCACCCGTACCCAGCATGTTACCTCAAATAAAATCATCTTTGTAATTATTTATGACTGTACAACTAATGTCAGCTGCAAAAAAAGTGACTGACGATGGACATTTGCAGTCTCCTGTGAGATGTGTTTGGAAGTGGACAGCTGGGTACATTAGCAGAATGCACCCTTGAGTGACATCCAAGACAGAGTACCTTGGCCTATTTCACTCTGTCACTCAGCTAATATGTCCTCTTGATAGAGCAGCATGTTCCACAATCAATCCGTGCACTCACTCTCACATTTACACATTTCTGGAACCTGACAGCAAACATGCATTCATATTTTCATCATGCTGCTTTTAGGTGAAGTTTGAGTTTTATGAGAAAAGCAAACCACAAACTTGATACTCCTACCAAGAACGTTATACTTTCCAAAGAAAAGTGTAGAAACAAAGATTGAGGCTCTCTATCAATGTGTAAAGGAGAAAGTATGATACGGATGGCATTGATTGCCATTTGATGGTTGGTTGATTTGTTAGAATTACATAAAAATATATTTCCACATTCTGAACGTAACAGATGGAAAAAGAAAACTTCTAAATGTTATCGAAATGTTCAAAATCAGACGTCTTCTCTGCTCTTTGCCACAACATCAAAATGAGGGGGAAAAAAGCCAAACTGATATAAACATGCTGGTTAGCTGGTTATCTGACTCAGTAGCAACGTCTGTGGCATTCATTTCATTCCTCCTTCATCCTTCAAAAAACTACCCAGTTTATACCATAGATGGAAAGGGTTAGCAGTTTTGAAAGTGTGACTTTTTAAAAATGCAAGACACATTTTAAAACTTTTTAAAACTGGAATACACATTTCCTGTTTGCGGAATGTCAATGTCATGTAAGATGACTGTTCAAACTTCAAAAATGTATATTGTATATCCTTTGGGGTGTTCACACTTTAAGGCATTGCCGTATTTTTGTGAGCTTGTAAGCAAGATTCTTTGGCCTGGGATTGATTTTTATTTTATTTTAAACACAGGAGATAGTTCTTGGATAGTTTTGATTTCTGTGTTAAAGCAAGCACTGTTGTAACTTCACAATCCCCATTTTGTGACAAGATCAACCTCAGGACTAGCGCAGAAGGTATATCAAAGCATGCATTGTAGTAAGCTGTTAATTTGATAAATTAACAGGAACAGAAATAAAATCCATACTGTTACGTATTGCACTTGTACACTGTGAAGTTTGTTGGTTTGTTTTGTGTCCTTTTCAGGTTTTGTCAGTGTGTGTTATTAGAGCAGTCAAGCAGATTGAATTACAGTCGAGCAGACAAAAATCTATGTCGTCATAATGAAGTGATGCGCTGTTTATGTGCCTTCTCTGGCTTCTGTTGGTGCTTGTTAAGTCTTCTGTCCTTGGTCCTTGTCAAATCCACGTGTGCATGCACAAAGCTTCCTTTAGCACACATTCCCCTCACATTTCACATATTTAGGGCAAGGAGTCAGGGGGGGATGTGGCTGGTTTACAACAGATAAGAAAAGAAATCCAATAAAGAGGAATTTGAGGAATTCCCTGCCTCTGCCTCCCACATTAGGATACCTGCCATTGTGCTTAATATGTCATTCATGCAGTACAATTCATAGACTTGAGCATGTCGAGCCTCCAAGCTGTCGGGTACACAATAGCCATGGTGTTGCTCAAGATACTGCGGCATGGTAAGGGCATATAGCGCCCCAATTAGGATATCTGGACAGCAATGTGGATTCCTTAACACGAGTGTGTGGCTGTTAACTAGAAGAGGCTCTAGATCCCACACTAATTTAACATTTTAGTTTTACCTGTGGGAAAGCTAACATTACAAACATATTGAGACACTGCCATTCAGGTGTAAAGGTCAACTAGCATCTTCGTCTCATTAATGTCAGTCTATCAAAAAAGTAGTAATACAACAAAAGGTTATGGCATTTTGAAAAATGTATAATGACATTCCCAATTTGCCTTAAGTCATAGATCTCAGATGTCTTAAAATTGTTGATTAGAATGTGTCAAAGAAAAAATAGTCAAGTAAAGACTGTCTTCATGTACATATGATGTCAAATGAGGCTTCAGTTTAGTCATCTTGTAATTTATCAACACCATGTATGATTTTTTTTTTTTGTCTTGTGTGAGTGTGTGTATATGTCGAGTTTAGTTCCCACCAAAGAATAACTGATTTTCAAAAACGAGGATAGGACAGTGGGGAAAAAAATAAAATGTACAAAGTCCAAAAAGGAAGAAATGAAGAGAACATAACAAAGTCAAAAAGTCAAAGTCAAAGTCCGCTTTATTGTCAATTTCTCCACATGCCAGGCACACAAAGAGATCGAAATTACGTTCCCCACCGTCCCACGGTGACTAGACAGTACACAACACTCGCACCAAATAGCACAAAGAGTAAAAACGAACAGACAAGAGCAACGAAGAAGTAATAAGTGCCCGGTCCGCTCGATAACATTACAAGCCTTATGTTATACATCAGAAACAATGAACTGAACATTGCGGAAAGAAACCAAGGAGCTACATGTGTACAAGCAAACTGACGAGACAATGAGGCACGCTTGGACAAGAGATGAGTAGCTGGATGCAGCTGGTTGAAACAAGGAACCGGGCTGACGAGTAAGGGTGAAAATCCCAAACCTCATGAGCGTGGAGAAAAAAAGGAGATGTGAAAAATAGAAGATACAAGACAAGATAAAATCAAAACAAAAACAACAAAAATGCAAATGATGACAATGGAGCAGTACATTGACAGCTCAGAGAGAAAATAAGAACGTCACGATAAAAAGCCTTGTTAAAAAAAAAACACATCCAATTCAGCGAGAACTAAAAGGTCAAGTCGGGTTATTTGTTAAATTAAAAAGTGTCACTCCATGATTTTCAATATATAATGCACATGAGCTGTGGCACTTAATTTCTTTGGGTTGTGCACCACCTTAGGTTGCATACCATCTTTGGCTAATCTAGAGTTCCAGTTATGGCCTGGAACATTGCTCTGGGGAATCAGATAGTTTAAACCAAGCAAAAGATAAGCAGAAATTAACATATGCCGTTAATTACCTTCCTCAGCCAGTTCTCATTTATCAACCTCATGTGTAAATTACTTTTTGTCTGGCAAAATTTATACTTATTTATACTTTCCCCCACCCCCCACAATCAGCATATACGTATGTAACCCACGTATCTGCTAAAATGTGCTTCAATGGGATCCTCTTATACTTTGGCTATGTATAAAGAAGATAATTGCTTTCTAACAAGGGTGAATTCAAAGTTTCCAGCATTGCCAGTGGCAGTCCTATTATCTTTTATTGCTCAAAGATTCTATGTGCCCGACCAGCACGCATATCGAGAAATTCTACTAAGTGGCACCAATTGCGGATCCTTGGATTTGCACTAGGAGTACCAGTGCTCGATTCTAATTTAATGCTTGTGTCCTACTCACTTGACTGTCTTATTTACATGTTCTTTAAACACAAAAATCACTCAGATATGGCAGTAATGGATCACATAAAACAATCTGATTGCATAGAGCCAAAAAATAAACTACAACGCATAAATATAACAAATTTAAACATTAAATTTGCAAGAATAATTCATATTCACTGAACACTGGAATCTAAACTTGAAGAGAGTGAATGAGACACAAAGGGGGCATTTCTCCTCTTTCCAAAACTCAAAGGGGGGGGTTAACAAGGAAAGCTGTTTTGAAGACATATTGGTGGCTGTGATCATGGAACTGTGCCGGATCCTTACAGGAATTAATAAGGATGTAGCAGGGAAGGCCACAAAGTGTGTTCAACTTTGGGGAGATTTTGTCAAAGGGTAAAAGTGGTATTTCATAGTTTGGATTTGTTTACATTGCCAGGAGGCTCTATCACTTGAGAATTTAATGTCAGAATACTGTCACTTGAACCATAAAATGCTAATCCAGCCCAAGAGTATTTAGGTGTTTGGAGTTTTCTGTAATATTATTGTTTTTATACTGAGCAGCAGAAATTGTTTTTGAAAAAAATATATTCCCTTATCTAATCTCTCTGATGCAGTGTTTCCATAACATCACGAAAAGTAACAGTTGACAAAGCAAAGACAATGGATGAAGATTAAACAGTTGAATACAATGAGCAGGTAGATGTCAGTCACTCAAACACAATACCCGTGCACAAGCCATGTAATTCATCACTGAGAGCGCAGTGCATGGACTGAAGCTGTTATCTTTGATGTAAGCATTAACACCTCTTCTATGTATGATTCGAGGAAAATTGAGAGATTGCGGATAAGGGGTTAGTTTTCCTTTTAAACGTGAGGTGGATATGAATGGAAACATTTGATTAGGTGCTGGTGCCTTTGGGCTGTTTGATATCTAACCCAGCCTCTTGGTTTGTTCAAAGAAAAATCAAGCCAAGCTTTCTATCCAACAATGAACTCCGCCTGGTGTCATTTTTTTTTTAAATGTTCCAAATTATAGTTTGAATTGACTGTTGTAAAATAATAGAGCGCAAACATGAAAGCAATTTCCTTTTCAAATAGGGCTATGCAGTTGATCTTGTAAAATAAAATGTGGTAAAATACTATGCTTGCATGCAATCATACATGTGCGTATCAAATTTCACTGTGTGAATTGAGTGGTGGCAAAATAAGCCCTAAATGTCATGTAAAGACGTCAGGTTGGATAACGTCCACATTATATTGTCCATCCTATGAACAATACCCCAATTTTATAACATCAGGGTTATACAAACAAGAACTTCATCAGCAAAGCTCCTGAAGCCCAGGCTAATTTAGCGTGAAGCTGTGGGGGTGTGCTAGTGACTGCAGTGTGCAGGACAAATGATTGACACCTCATAGGTCTCTCATAGGTTGTTTGTCCTCTGGCAAAAAACCCTGTAAACTCCCACTTTAAATTTTAAATCATATTACAGGAATTAGGTTATGAATAAAAACTGTTTTGTTATTATTATTATTATCGGCATCACATCATTAAATAAAATACTATACAGATGCTATTTTAGAATGTACAACAATACTACATTATAGATTATGCTAATTATGTCTGCTTTGCTGCCCTTTAAATGTCAATCAGCACGTTACCCAAAACAGACAGACAGATTGAACTTTAAAAGAAACCTTTCCTTTATTGCTATTTATTTGCTATTAATATAGTATGTATCAGTGTTATCCTGGTGAGTTTGTTTGACTTTTATTTTAATCAGCCAAGTATGAACACTTGGGTTGTAAGTGGGTTATGAGTGTTGTTGGGTTTTTTTTAATTATTGTATGTGTGTTTTCATTAATTGGAGAGAATGTTTGAAAACTAAACCGTATTCATTGATTCAGCTATTTTCTGCTCTTGAAAACTTTATGACACTTTTTGATGAGCTTGTAGGAAAGAAATACGTACTGGAAAGATGTTCTTTAAAGTCAAAGACACCAAATTTGAGACTTGGAGATTTTTAGGGCCATTTTGACAGAATGTAAGATCCCCATTCACTGATGTGGGTATAATATATCAAAACATATTTATACGTATGTTCTATTTTCTTAGAAATATAATACAAAGAAAATATAGCTATAGCACAGTGTTTCTTGTCTGTGGTAAGGCCTCTGAATGGTGGATTCTTAAGGATATTTAAGGCCTTCATTTTTATGCTTACTATATGTAAGTTGATTTCTTGTTCTTTTTCCTGCCTTATCTTGATGTTTCTTTTGACAACTCACTTTGCATTACACTTCTGCCCATGTTCAGTTTAAATAATAATGTCTTCTCTGCGATGACAGCTTTGTCAGTCTGAGTGTAACATGACAACATTCATTTTTTGTGAGAGGCAGGCTGTCAACATCAAGTCGGCACTGTAAAGGAAGGACGGGAGTGAGCTATGTTTGAACAAAGAGGACCACCTCTCTGTTGAATGACAATAATAATTGTATAGAGCAACCCATCAGGGTTTTACTTCGAATCCATGCTCACATGAGGATGTCCTTACTGTGGCAATGCATAATCACTGTCTAATTACTTGTTCATTTCATTAAAAGTTGGTCTGTTTGTGAAATCCGCACACCTGAAACAATCGTTGATTCCCATGTATATGCAGAACTGCGGCGTTATAATTCCATCTATTTTCTGTGGGCTCTTTGATTGTGTTAATTACAGGTAATTGAGTGCCTTGCTGAGTCGATCTATAATTACCACTTATTTGTTTGAAACCAGATTCAAAGAACTTTGTGAAGTTACTGGAGCTTGCTGGGAGGGTTGGCTCTCTCAGCAGGTTATGGGAAAGGCTTTACAAAGTTTCAATGGTAGACTCACTCCATGTAATTATAAATGGCTAACTTATTGTTTTACTGGCAGCAATGCTCAGATTGCAGGATTTGTGCATTAAACATGCCAACTTATAAAATATTAAGGTGCTCTGCAGATGGCAGACTGTCTGCTCCGAGAAAATGTTATTTTTCCTGAATAGTGGCATATGCTTTAGAACTACCCCATGGCTCATTTTCTTCTGTTTGCATGCGAAAGAACAATATTTGTTATTGCTTGTGAAAATGTAGCTTATGTCAGCTGTGAAAATGACTGATTTTAGATGCTCCTAACCAAGCTGCAGCCTCCTGTGAGATATGTCTGGGGGTAGACAGCTGGGTACATTAGCAGAATGCACCCCTGAGTGACATCCAAGACAGAGCACCTTGGCCTATTTCACTCTGTCACTCATCTAACATGTCCCCTTGGTAGAGGAGTGTACGCCGCAATCAATCCACTGTCCCGCATTCAGATTTGCACATTGCTGTACTCTAAAGACACGTGCTTATTCAAAGATTGTGGCTGTCACTGCAGTGACAATTTGCTGTAGCAAATAGAGGTGTGATGAAAACCAATTTGAATCAGGAAATCAGTTTCTATTCTAAAAATGTGAGCACATCGAGCTGATTTGGTCAACTTAAAATGTCACAACCCTGGACCATACCCAAGAATATATTCAGACCTGCATTGTTTGGTTCGCTTTAAACGGACTAGGCTGGTCTGGACCTTTTATGTAGGTGTGAATGTACACAAACGAAAGCTAAAGTGAATCAAACAACCGGACTGAGATCCACTTTTTGAGATGGTCTTGGTATACTTCTAAATAGACTCAGACTAAATAAACTACTGCTGATCTGTACCAAATACAGATTACAAGCAGATATTTGGGCCTAATAATCCACCATAGCCTAGCATCATGGGAAATATTACCTTGTAGTGAACATTGATCATACCAGATAGTTCCTCTTTTGTTTAGCCATCACCTTGTGAGTCAACGCACGCAGACCACATGCTCTTGCGAGTTCCTGCATGCATTTGCTGTCCCAAAATGTAGAAACAAAGTTGTGTGCCGCTCTTGTAATTTCTGTCCAATGGGAACACTGATTGTCACACGCGTTGATGTTTTACAGAATTTAGTTCACATGTAAAATGTACAGTGTCCTCAAATGTTTATCCACCTATGTCATGTTGGTTAGCGATCACCAGCTTGTCAGTCTGGATCTGGAAGTTCCACAGGGTCTTGGCCTGGCCATTTTCAACCACTTTTGGAGGCGTCTGCCATCTTGATTCTAGGACCTCCACTCCATATTTGATATTCCAGTACACTATTGCTCACTGATTATGCCCCTCCATGTATGCACCATCTCTGGAGCTTCTTTGCATAGCCTACACATGAGATCCTGTCTGATGTGGTAGAACCCAGCCTCAACTGATCTTTTGTTTAAGGCCTCTTCTTGTGCTGCCATGGTTAGCTCTCTCTCTCTCTCTCTCTCTCTCTCTCCCTTCCTCTCCCTTTCTCCCCCCCCCCCCCCCCCTCTCTCTCTCTCTCTCTCTCTCTCTCTCTCTCTCTCTCTCCCCCCTCCTTTCTCCCTCCTCCTTTAACTCTCACTCGCTCTCTCTTTCTCTCTCTAATCACAATCTCATTGACTCAAACCGAATTGAATTATTCATCTTTAAAATCAAACGGTCCTTGAATAGTATCATATGTTTATTCGTATTTTAATATAACAAGAAACCCCATGCCTCTCAAACTGAGTTGTATATTATCGGATCATAATCCCATTGAATCAAACGGAATCAAATTGCTCCACTTTAAAAAGAACCATCCTTGAATCGTATTATATCCAATACATCCAAATACATACCAAATCAACTTTAATGGGACAGCTGCCCACACCGAATAACATGCAAAATGCCCAATAAAATTCCAAAGCAGCCTTTTATACAATTGTACAATCATTGTTGCCTACATGAAACCTTTTCCCAAATCACCCTTGTCCGAGTTGTGTTTAACCAAGTTTGAAGGCACAAAAAGAACAGTCTTAGGCACAGCCCCTCATTCTGGATGAATGATCTACACTCCCAACTGCCCGGCTCCCCTCCATCAAACACGGCCAACGCTCATAATAAATGATAGTGCGGTACAATGCCCTATTTTCACGGCAGAGTCATCCTTCATGCCAGGCCAGACAGAAGCCCCCAGAGTTTCAACATTTTAAACTATTGCTCACACCCAAGAAGAAAAAAAAGAACCCTTCATCTGTCCAGTAATGACAGTGGGATGCCTTGAAGACCTGCCTAAGTGTATTTACAAAACCCACTCTGCCAGAAGCGCTGAAGACATATGATCTGATATGATATAAATCTCACTTAATGGCTTTGATGCAACCCACTACTGTGTTGTTTATTTTTGCTCATGGGCAACATCCTAATAAATAGGCTCAACACCCAATTCCACATCTCTAGTGCATAATTAACCCTGGATTACATTAGGTGTCACGTTAAAGCAGACTTTGCGTGCTTAACGTCAGCATACAGGTTAATCGGGTCACCTTCTATCATGTGCCACAGCAGCAGCGGCCCAGAGGTCTTGACATAATTGTACACTAGAGAATGTCTGCACAGATTGGTACTCAAATCTCATTTTATATACTGGCCGTAATGCCACTATAGTTATTATACATTTCCTTCTTGGGATCTGAACATGGGATTTGAGCAGAAAAAGAATCAAATATAGAAGTTAATTTCCCTTGTTCTCTTCAATACATCGGCAAAGTCAGGTGTGGGGAAACCAGCAGAAAGCGTGTTGCAGTTCTTTCAAGGTTAACATGGATAGCTAAAGTTATGGCTGTAGCCATCTATTGTGAAAGATCCTTAAGGTCTATCTATTCCCCCTCCCACTCAAACACTGTTGTTTTTATTACACTGCATGTATATGTGACTGAACTGATAGATGTTTACATGATTAGCATACTTCAATGGATGTTTGTATTGTGTGTGTGTGGAAATAGAAATGTGTAGTAAATGAAAGGGGGACAATGTTTTTCCACTATGTGTGTACTTGAATGGACAGACAAATATTGGCATTATGTGCAAATATGGATGTGATGACAGGTGGTTGCATTATATGTGTCCATGAAAAAAATATTAGCAGGGGTTGAATATGTTTACATCCCTGTGTATATGTAAATGGACAGATTCTTGTTGGAATCAAATGTTTATTTCAATGAATAGATTGTGTACATGCATAATTGGACTGACAGTTACAGTATCTGTGCTTTTTTTTGTCATGTGATGTTCATTGTGCATTGTGTGAAACTGTTGTGGGCTGTTTTGGGCATTTTTTGACATTCTTTGGCGGAGAGTATTGGCACTTATTGTCATCACATCACGGGTTGCAACACCGTTTCTGTTGAGCAGAGAATGGCACTGCTCATGGACTTTCACCTCAGGTCTGTGGTGTTGTGACTGCATGCTGCAGCCACGAGGAGCCAAATGCATCTCAGAGGAGATATGGAGAGGGATGAGAGACTGTGTCAAAATATAGGAAAGTGGAGAGAGATGACTAAATGGGACAGGAGAAGGTACCAATATTTTTGTATATGTAGCTCGCCAACAGATGAGCTTTTACAAAACTACAGTTGCTTCTTGTATTATTATTCCACAAAATCTCTTGTACGTGTTATGAACAGCACTTTGTTGCATCTGAAGTTGCTCTTAAACAGGGGGAGACAAGTCCAAACTACAAAATAAGACCTGAACAAGATACATGGGGAGCCAATCATAGAGCAAAAAGATTGACGCGTAACATTATATTTGACAGTCAAGCTACTTTCATTGCCATATTTGCAGTTCTTCATTTCATTAGCTACAAAGTCACAGTCAGAGAATGAGAAGTTTTACTCCTGCGCTTGCGAGAGTTGGTTACAGTTGTACAATATCATAAAACAGCTACGCAGCAACACCGCTCACTACCTCTAGAGAAAGTAAAATATTTAATGGTTGACCAGAGAGGAGAGTGACAGAGGCCTAATGCATTTCATGGTCCTTTTGGCCCGCATGACTACATCCATTCACAACATCACCACGGGCTTTGTTTTTTTTTCCTTTTTATCAGAATGATATTTCGCACAATGTGTGTGACATTTATTCCCAGACAAACCCCTCAATCATCCATTAACCCCCCCCCCCCCCACACACACACACACACATACACACGCTTGCACACAGAGAGTATAATAGAATAGAAATCATGCTGATATAATTTCACACTGAATAATGCAAAGACATGAATAATCACACCAACTCGCATTTGACATGCAAGGTAACAGCAACATTTGCGATCACTGACTGAAGTTTAGCTTTCTCGTGGTCTCGTCCCCGCTTCCATGCTTCAAACTGTTACTCCAGGTGATAGATACTATTTACATGGCAAAGGAAGTGCTGTGAATGCTGTGAGCAAGGCACCTGGGCGCTGGCAGGCAAAGACAGAGTGTCTTGAGATAGAACTGTAACAGCACAATCCATCTGGGTTATTAGAGTCTCCCCTCTGGATCCTTTTCAACATAAGACCGGCCATTATGTAGGCCAAAGAGAAACAATGCAAGGAGAAAATAAAAGGTTTGCTTCACGGCTGATGAATTTACTTTGCATCTTTACCTTTAATCTGAAAGGATAATGAGAGAAGGTGCAAGGTTGAGTGGCAATGCAAGAAAGTGACAAGTGAATACATCAGTATGCTTTGCGTTGATGGACGACCATGGCAAACACGTTGGAAGTCATTATCGCACAGGGCTCAGTTTGATAAAACAAGCAACACCTAAATTGGGTTCGTTTAGACTTTAGGGGAGAGTTGTGAATGCAAAAGGCAAGAACGATGTTGGATAGGCACAACAGGACAAATGAGCAATGTGAGATGTGATTGCATATTCCAACAGACTGGCATGTCAGCTGAAATATTGCGAAACCTCAGAAACTGCACATGCCGTTAGGGCCATACACAAAATGTGGCGAATATATGCCTCTACTTCCATGTTGAACACGATTTATTTCACAAAGATGGTAAACTTCCATGCTGTTTTCATTTGGATTTTAATTCTGATAGGAAAGATTTTAAGTAATTTGATGCCGACGATCGCCAAGGTTTGATTGTCTGATTCATTCATTCATTCAATCATTTCCTGTCCAGCAATTGGACGGCCGCATCTCATTGTATAGTGCCGCATTCAATATGACCGCTACATCAATACCATATTGGACTGGTTTCACTTGTTTTGAAATGAGAACAAATTCCAATAGCCAGATGGAGAGGATTATTTAGAACTTTGAAAGTTCTGTAGAATATGATTGATCATCTTGCGATGTTTAAAGTCTATAGGTGGATGGATTAAAGCCAGATTTGTGATAGAGGAGAAGAGGCTTGTGCAGAATCGAAAATGATACACACTAATCCTGGGCGAGTGTAGAATAATAGCGTAGAGCTAAACTCCACTGATTATATGCATGTTCCCATCCAAGCCAGCTTTGCCTGCAGCCTTTTCCTCTCTCCCGAGCTCCTTGTTTACTTTTGATTGTTGACTCAGTGGTTTAAAATCTCATTAATACCCTGGTCTCCATCCTTCTACCCAGCACCCTCAGGTTTGCACACCTCCTTTCAATACCGTTGTTTCAGTGGTTCATAAAAAAAAAAAGAACAAAAAAAGGAGCATTCTCTAGTCATCTGCAAAGCAATTATAATCGACAAGCAGGTGTACAGCAAGCTCAGTGTAGTACGAGCAGTTCAACACAAATGCAAAGAGACACACAAAAACAAATCTTACACACATACTACATGTATTCTCACGACAGTCAGACCGGTGATGCAAAAACGGTCATGAAGAAGGCCTTTAATTAACACCAGAAAATAAGGTCAACTTTGGAAGGACAAACATATTCTAATAAGTGTGGATGTGTGTTGCTCAGGGTCCTCTCATACATCAGGCTGCCATGTGAAGACCACAGCTTAATTTCAGAAGGCGGTTATTTCTATGCAGATTAAAAGCTCATTCGTCAATTTAGCTGCACTCTGCTCTTGATTACACTTTGGGGTTTTTTACACGAGTAATGCTTGAATATTTTTTTTAGTTTGGAAGCATCTTCTTATGAACAAGTTGGATGTATCAACCGGAATACTTCATGATTGGTAAATATTTTTCAAATGTTGCTGAAGCGTCTGTTGGACAAATGGTCATGTTCATCAGGAAGATGCAAATTTTATATTTTGCAATTAAAGGTAATAATTGTATTTGTCTATCATATGTACAATTTACTGTCAAAATGCATCTTATTTAGTTCCAAACATGAATTATCTGGCCAAAATGTGTATTATTAAGTAGGTAAGGCAGGGCAAAACATATCAAAACAATAGTCATTTCTAATTGAGTGAAAAAGAACAAAGTTCAGTTGAAAGTAGGCTTATTGAAATAATTGTCATTGGCGGCAAACTTTAGGCTGTTTGGGTAGATTAGCGCTCGGTATATTCCAAACAGAAATTTCAATCCACGTTATTATGTGCATGAAGTGGCAAATGTAAATTTGACTCAGTATGGTTGACGTCACAACACAGCACCGGATTAATATCAGTATCAGCCAAACATGAATATTTTCAGCAGTTACGAAGTATGCACCTCATTAACCCTACTGGCAAGCAGTTACTGCCCGATACTTGGGCAGCCCTGCATAACATCCTTAGGGGCAGAATTACACACCACAACTCATTGCTACAAAGTAATGAAACATGCACTGATTAGCTGTACCTCTATTTCAAAGGGTAGTCTGTTATATCCCAGGAGTGAACACAGGTCTGCAGGTTCGCAATCATGTCTTCCACAGTTTAAAGAACAGTCGTTTGTTTATTTAGTTATCAGTACTTGAAGAGGAGGCATTTCACTCACTATGGGACTTAAAGAGCAATTGCTTTGATTATTGGAAGTGTATTTGTGTATTAATGTCTTTTGTCTGTGTCTTTCCTGAATGTGTCCACACAGATATTGCCTACATTTAAATCTACCCGTATCTCCCCCATTGCTGTGATTCACCCAGGTGAATGCACCCCGACTGACCTTGATCATGCTAATCTGCCCCTGTGTACGTGGTGGATGGACAGATAGAGAGAAGAGTGGAGTCATTTGTCAGGTGATGACAAAGACGGTCACACAGGACCTCCGCAATGTCGGTGTGTCAGAAGAGCTGACAGAAACAAATGCAAATATGCTCAGAAACAGCACCGATGCGGCGTTATCTCTTTTGCATGACACATTTCATGCACACGAAGGTCAGAAAAATAATTATTTTACGCAATATTGATTTTTTTGTAGAAGTAGAGACACGTTTCACTGGAATGTTCATTTTCAACAATTATTGTCAGTTCATTTATAACCATCCAGCAAAATCCTCATCTCCAAATATGGCCAAATCTTTCTTACAAATTCATACAAATGGTCCGTCTCCACCTCGTCTCCATTCTCCACACAATTGTAGCCAATTTAAAGTGGTGAACAGAACTCGAAAACAAGGAATATTGGCAAACACTGCCGATCTTGAACGCAACTTGTGTTTGGAACACATTGCAGTGTGGCATAACTACTTCCGTTTCCTCGTTATGTGACGTGATATAGTGTTAGGCACAAGCCCGTGGGAGAGAGCACATGGAAATGTAGATAGGGGGGAAAAAAATTGGAGCTCCAGCCAGCCAATGCCTCAGCTGGGGAGTCTGCTCAAAAATGTGGACGCAAAGTTTCTTCACATGTCAGGAAACAACCTAATACGAAGAATATGAGCCTTGAGTCTTAACAGGCCACAAATTCTATTGGAAGTGCAGTACATTAAACAGGGTTCTGCGCTTTGTATCTATTGATCAGTAATTGGAGTGACACAACTATAAAATTATGTCTTTGTCTGACTTTTGAGTTTTGTCGCATTCCTTCTCAATGGCTCTATCGTGAATTAGTTTTAATGAACAAAGGCGAGCGTGTGTACCATGAGCAGATTTGAAAAATGACAGTTGAAAAGTGGCTTTATAATGAACAGACTTTTTTTTTATTTATTTAAATATGTGCACAGTATATGCAAGCAAAATAAATAATACAGCTATATGTTGATTTGATAGCAGGTCTCTTGCGATAAACCAATGAAAATGCCTTGGGCATTTCTCCATGTTAGAGTCAATTTATAGCTGAATAGATAAATTTTCTTTATAATGTTTTCCAAGATATAGTTGCTGTGCAGAGGTAAAGATTTAATTTGGTCCAAACTATGGGTTTTGAACATAATCTCACAAATCTGTTTGCTAAAACCAATTGACACTATCGTGTCCAGTCTAAAAGAAAAAGCAAAGGAGATAAAATCCAATCGTCAGCTTTCTTACAGCAGAATAGAGGGGGATAATGGTCATTGATTAGATTAGGTTGATCGTGGCCATCATCAGATTGTGATGTGCTCTATATTTAAATTATGTACGCAGTGTGATTTCGAATTTATATCTCAGGTGTACGGTATCCTCCAAAGCAGATTTTCAATTCAAAAACTGCAGTCATAAAAGTCATTATCACGTACGAATGGTGAAACTTGACATCTGCAGTCACTCACTGAAGAGGACAGCAAACACTACAACTTAGAAATGCTATTTAATCTTAAACAAATGTGACAGATGTACTGGAACTGCTAAAACAACCCAAATAAAAAGCTGGAACTGTTAAGGCATTTTTGGGGGTTGCTGATCATAAGATACCAAAACAGAAATTGTGTTGAACCCCTTGAGATATTACTGTGCTTTGGGCCTTAGGTACTTGCTGGGTAATAATCAATGGTGAATTGCAATCAAAGAGTTTCTTGTGGTGTTTGTTTCATTGTACCACTAAATATTAAAAGAAGAAGAAAAATACACTTTCCTTTACTCAGTTGGAATGTCTTTGGCATGAGACAAAAATGGATCGTTAAACAAGTGTTTTGTACTTAACCTTGAATTTCCTACCTTTTTCAAATCCTTCACAAAGACTCTTTTCTAAGTAGATATGGGAAATAAAGTCTTGTGGAGCAAACTTTTTGGTGTGTCAAGTTAATCCCAAATCCCAACAAATGATTAACATTTTCATAGTGGTAAGAATTTTTAAAAGAGCTACTCTTGAATCTCTGCTGAAGAGAACTGGAGATCCACCTTATCCGTGAAGAGAAACCCTAACCCGAGTTTGAAAGCCCAATGTGAGACCCTAACCCTAGTTTGAAAACCTATTTTTAACCCTTAACCGTGGTTTGAAAACCTATTTTGTAACCCTAATCCTAGTTTGAAGCCCTAATTTGAAACGCTAATCCTATTTTGAAAACCGGATTTGAAATCCAAACCCTTATTTAAAAGCCTACTGTGAAACCCTAACCATATTTTGAAACCCTACTGTGAAACCCTAAACCTAGTTCGAAACATTCACCCTACTTTTAAACCCTACTATAAAACGCAAACCTTGATTTAAAACTCTACTTTCAAACCCTAATCATAATTCAGAAAGCTGACTTTAGTCTGAAACACTAACCAATAGCCCTAACCCTTAAACCATAACCCCAACACCTTCTTACCCTCACCCCAAAACCTAACTGTGACCCCCTAATCATAGTTTGAAACCCTAACTTTAAAACCCCAACCCTGGTTTGAAACCTTAATCCTAGTTTTAAACCCTACTTTGTAACCCAAACCTTAGTTTAAAACCTTACTTTGAAACCCTTAACCTAGTTTGCAAAGATGACTTCAGTTTGAAGCCCTACAACGACCCTTCACCAATAACTCTGACCACCAACCGTAACTCCTATCCCTTGTGCTAGGCAATAAGCGAATGCTTTATTAAAATCCTCACCAAAAATATATTTAAGGACATGACTGGGTAAAATATGCAGTTGAATAATCAGCTTTGTTTTGGATCAAAATAAAATATTTGCAAACCAATGAATTTTATTTTGAAAAAGAATGCTCAACATTTTAGCCCATTTTCTGGTCAGGTGTTTTTCCATTGTCCTCACTGAACAATGTCCCATTGTATTCGGGGGGAAAACATCAGAACTCGGAAAACAAAACCAGTCTCTCATATGAATGATCTTCAAACACAACAACCCCAGACCAAAACTTTGAACTTTCGACGGTAAATGTGATGTAGCAGGCAACCAGCCGCTTGGAAACAAGAGTGGATCGTATTCTTGCTCTGGCCATCTTTGCCTTTCAGTCCTTCCTTTTTACACGCATGCTTGCACACAAGTTCATGATGTGAAACAGGTGAATTGTGAATTGTTTTTGGGCTTCGGGCATCTTGGATGCGTGACCCTGAAAAAAACCAAAGGAGCCAGTGTACCTAACACGTCTGGCATCTCAAGGTCAGGGGCGTTGCCCTCTGGCAGCGAGATGCTGTGAGGAATGGCGACGTCCAAAAAGCCTTTCTCACCTCCTTGGATCCGTCAATTTGCTAGTGAGAATTAATCTCTCTCTGGTTAAATATAAAGATTGTAAATCACAGCATGATCCTGCACCATTAGGGGGCCTTCATCTGTCATTTGCAGACCTTGGCTAATGGCCCTTTGTAAGTAGTGCATGGGCTGAGGCAGCACACCAGCCACCTACTGGCCTTGCTCATCTGTTTAGCACGTAGCTGTCCTGCTTCCAATTCACAAAGTTCAAATCAACATGCAGGTTTACAACCATTATGAGGACACCAAATGTATACACACAATACATATAGTACATACCTTTAGTGAGACAAAGATTATGTTTACAGGTGTGTCAGTCAAACAACACAGAATTCAGACTGTTTTTGTCTTTATCTTCCCAACCAAGGTTTGTATCTACAAAATGTGTGTCTTCTGAGATTATTTCACCAGATAATTATTCTTTGTTAAGAATAAATTTGTCCCAATAGGCTCCAAACCACACAGGGGCCAACATTTTTATGTTCAAATCTCTAAATTGTAATGTAGAACAGAATGTAGGCAAACAAAGAAGCTCCCAATAGATGAATATTAAAGGAGCCTCTGAACTGCAAGGAAATGTGCTGTACTCAGCCAGAAAGTCCGTGTTGTTTGTTTGTCTTGTGTAACCCTGTTTAAATGCCCTCAACTTGATTCCTGAATGTGTGGACACTTTTGTCAAACTTTATCCTTTGTCATCAGTCTGAGCTGCTGAAGGGAGGTCAAATGGAGACAAAGCCTCAACAAGCAAGCATCACTTGGAGCACAAAAGTTGAAGCCACCACAAGACCAATCAATGATGACTAATAGTGCTAGATTTATTTTGCTATCTTTTTGGCTAGTGGTAGAGCAGAAACATAAACAGCAAATTACAAATATGCAGAAGGCAGAAGAGCCTTGAAAGTAAGTAATGTACTCCCTAGCTGCCTCATTCCTGCCAGGAGTGGAAATGCAAAAGAAATTTGTCTCAAAACATGAAGACATACATTGGATATATTTGAATGGCTGTTCATAATGAGCTCTGATGGAGCAGAGTATGTTTACAAATGTCCAACTGTGTCCATATTCATATGTATTTATTACAATCTTCTTAGTAAACACATCCTGGTAAACACATACTGTGGAAGCCATTGCACAGCATTACATTAGATTCCCGCCATGTATTGGACTCAATATTAGGTCCGTTCGTTCATCATCTGAACCGCTTCTCCTCACTATGGTTGCAGGTGTGCTGGAGTCCATAACAGCAGTCTTTGGGAAGTCAGCAGGGGACACCCTGAACTGGTCACCAGCCAATCGCAGGGCACACAGAGACAAATAAACAACCGCACACGCACTCACAGCTACGGAAAGTTTGGAGTGCTCAATCAGCCTACCATGCATGTTTTTGGGATGTGGGAGGAACATGGAGTACGTGGAGAAAATGACACAGGTAAACTTTGCACAAGAAGGCTAGAGCCGGAATCAAACTGTAAAGCGGATGGACGTGCTAACCTGTGTCCCACTCAGTATTGCTTCATCTATAATAAAGTTGTTTGCGTGCTTAAAGGGATACTGTAGGTACAGCGATGTTCGAACAAATTCTGGCTTTGGATTCTTGCATGAGCATATTTATTGAGAACAAGCAGGGTGGGGGGTGACATTGGACATTTTTGGTGGTCACCTCAGCAACTGGTTAATCAGTGCGAAGGGTCCCAGCTCATTGTTTTACAAGCTCGTGGAAACAGAAACTAGTGGAGCATTTTAGATGACTAACTAAGCAAGAATGTTTTCACACCATTTGGAAAGTTTCAACAACTGAATGGTTAAACTTTTCAGAGTCAAGGGAAGGTAAAAGGTTTAAACCAAGTTAATAATTCTAGTCTACATTCCAACATAATCATACGATCAAGATAATTTGTCAACTCTAACAGATGGCACTTCAGAAGAGGATTCCACACTGTTGAATTTGTTGAAAGATTTTTTTTCAAGGTCAAAGCTCGACTGTGTATGCTTTACTGTGAAAGAGAGAGACAACATCTTGTGTGAATGAAGAAGGACATTACGAACTGAACCAGTAATGTTTACTTTTAAATGAGCTTGGAAGAAAATTTATTTTTGAGAGCATATTTATGTACAAGACTGCCACAATAGATACAATTCAATGCCAATCAACAAACTTTTCTGTTTGTATTTTGTGTGTTTCAAGACCCGGGGGGGTGGGGGGGGGGGGGGTCAGGTATATGTCCTAAATGCTACATAAACATGCCTTAGTTGTATTTAAATTGGGTAATTATAACGCATGTGTTTCACTTATTACGGGGCGGGGGGTCTGGATGGAAAGGGGCTGTGGAAGGAGGGGGCTGTTTACTATTGCTGTTTACTATTGTACAGCTTGAATATGGCTGCAGCTTCTCAGTGAAATGTCTTTTGTTCTGCGAGTAAGGCAAGACAAGTCTTTTGTTCATATCACCCGTACTGACCACTGTCGCTTACGTGAAGTGCATGCGCTTAACATGACAATGGTTACGTCTGGCATTTCTGACAGTGGATCACTTTGAAATATTGCAGCAAGTAATGGGACACGAAGGGGCAGCCACAATGAGTTACTGAACGAGAAGCTGCAGGCGACAGGCTGCCACTTCAACTTCTCACCCAGGCTACCCACTTCTTTTACTCTTCATTTGAGCACACTTTGTGTTGAATAACCTTTGATTGTGATTCCTAATTTAATTATGTCCGACGATTACCGGTCTAAAAAGACTTGACAATGGCATGAAACCGCACTGAAGTGGACAGATTAAACCAATCAACGGTGATACTTTAGCAACACAGCATTTCCAATCAGCCAAGTGACCTATAACTCTCCACAGCTAGCACTGGGGATTCACATTCAAGGAGGATTTCCTGCTGAATAAGCATCCTTTTCCCCAATTTGTTCCAGAGTTAAAGAAAGCTGTCCACTGCCTGAGTGGCCTGCGGTATTTATTTAGTGTGTTCTACTGTGATGGATGAAATTTAAACGGTAGTGTATGTTTTTATTACCAGTGCAACATATGAATATGTACGTAAAGAAGATTTCCAAATGGACAAACCATCTAATTAAAAATTAGACTAGCGGTACCCCACCACCGGTACCGGACCACAATGGGCTGCAAAAGTGAACAACAGAAAACTAAGTGCACTTCTTGTTTATAAGCCAAGGCTGAAAATACTTTATTTTGAAAAGTTACCGTATTTACTCAGTCAATGACAAATTTGGTTGCATGCCAACTTGTCCGGGTTTTGTGATGCAAATATTCAATCCACAAGGTAGCAAAATGAGCAAAATAAACAAATGTATTTGGAAAGTTTCTTTGCAATGGTGAGGATTCAAGACAAGAGACTATCGCCAAGAAGAGAAGGTACATTTTACGGACATTAACAAGAGAGTGTAGATTCCCATGGATGACGCCCAATACTGGGCATCATACATGTGGCTAACTGTGTTCCAAAGATGAAAACGTCCTTCAATACTGGTGAGGAAAAAAACTGTGGATTTATGTTTTTCGTAACGTTGCACTCCCATAAGCACATTTTCCATGATTGCAACACAACAAATCCATATAAAATGTGAATCCCTTTTCTATGGTCCTAAATTGGTTGGCACACAGTACACAGATAAGTGTCAAGCAACTCAAAATATTCCCAGCCAGTCCTCATCCTATTTAGTATAAAGACAGCCCGAGTAGGCAGTAAGTCTGAATTGGACTCAAAGACCTTGCAGTGTTATTAACATGATAAGTGTTGGGACAAATGTGACTTTAGGCAACCTCCAATAAAGTTGGCAGCCGAAAACCCAGCAGTGAGTGGCAGGGATCAACCTGACAACAGAGGTAAGTAGCAAAGCCACCACCTTCCCAAATCCACTTATTTCTTATGTGCATGAAAGCAGTTGACATGGCATGGGAGAAAAAAAAAAATCTAATCACAAAGCATAATCTTGTTACGCTACGAGGTGACAAATGTAAATCCTTACGAATGTAAAAAATGGCCCTGCAAACACAGAAAATCATCACTCTCTCCTCCAATTTCCTGACACAGCGGCGAACTCAAGGTGCCGCGTGGATGGAGATGATACATCGCCACATCTTTTAGTTGTGAGAGGCACAGAAGTATTATCACATTACCACTTGATTTCCATTTTCTGTGAATAATCTTATTTCTGTTAAATTTCCAGCCACATACGTCATTTCTTGGGAAAACTGCATAAAACAAGAGAGGCTGCCTCTGACTAAATTAGGATTTAATGGTGAGTTGGGACAGAGGGCTCGCCTGAAATATGTCCCCTACAATTACTCCTTGTAGCACTCTGCTGTAACATAAAAACTGACAAACAGCTCTTTTCTGTTCCTTTTCATCAATAGCACAAATATCCTCAGATATTTTGTCATTGGCGGCAGCACTTACGAAACTACATTGTGTTGTTAATCATGAGGTATTATGTTGGGCAACAAAAAGCTCGATTTGAAGTCTGGCAAAACAGGTCACGGGTGGGAGATTCGAGCACCTTTCACACAGACGTGGCTTTCACACAGATCAAAACGTAATGGCTTCATAATTAAACGTGACGCTTCGCCTCCTGCCTGCTAAGCTTCCAGGGGTGGCGGTGGAACAAAATGGAAGGTTGACATTTTCCAGATTACTTTTGATTGATCTGGAGCATCCTACTGCGAGAAACTGATGGGAAAGGCTAACTAGCCTCATCTTTTGAACCTGTGGACATCAAAAGGCTTTACACTTCAGCAGTGACAGAGAAAAAGCTAATTAAATGATGTACTGTACCTAAACTAATATCTACAAAAAGGACAAAATTAAATTTCTTTCAAAATTTATTGTTTTCACTAAAAGCAGTTTGCGTCATAAATGACTATTGAACCAAATTTTTTCGGGTTAAAAACAAAATATGCTTTTTGGATTCCTTTTGTACAAAGCTTGTACAAATTAACCCAAAATGTGTTGTTTTGTAGATTACTCATCTGATCCAACATTTGGGTTAAGCGTACAACCCAAAAGGTTGGGTCAACACTTCATTTTCATTCAAAGCTTCATTATGGACTGCTATTCTCAACTGCACATTTGGCTCTCAACACATCAAAAACTAAAGATGGTCATTAAATAGGTAATGCATCGAAATCTTTTGAGTTAAATGAATCACCCCAAACGTTGGGTCAGTCCTTTTGTGACCCAATTGTTGAAAGAAACTTGTACATAAATGCACTTCCTTTAAATGAAGACGATATAAAGCACTAAAAAGCAGCAGCTAATGACTTCAACAAACCCTTTTTGTCAATAAAATCTACTCTATCCTGTACCACCACTATTTAATACGTATGTCCATAGAAGACCCTACCGACAACCTTTTGTGTACACATGTTGTTATAATTATTTCAATCCACTTTTGTCCTTCCATCACTAAACTCTCCAGACAGGCCCTTTGACCTCGTGGCTCACTTTGTGCTCTAATATGTTTTGTCAGCTGTGAGGCCTCATAAAGACATGTGCACGTCTTTCCAAATCACGTCAAATGAATTCAATTATATAACACAGGTTGATGCTAGTGAAGGTGTACACACAAAACAAAGAGAAGAAGCTGGGTGAAAGGCAAAAGCTGGAGTGTGTATATTCCATCTATTTTCAAGAAATAGGGGTTTCTTAATGTCAATTTTAAAGAAGACGCAATGTATTGTAATAAATAGACTTTGTAACTGCTTGGTAGTTGGGTCTGTTATTCTCGGTGTCACTTGCAAAAACTACACGTATGTATGGCTCGTCACTTTAACTGACAAGTTTCATTCAGCAACTTTTTTATGAAGTGCCGCCTCCATAGGTAAAAATACACTTTGACATCAATTTGTCTCACGGAACATACAGAACATATTCTGCATTGTCACGGAAGTAAAGAATGGTAGGAAGAGGGTGAGGGTCACAATCGCCGCCCACTTTGTATGTATAAAAATGTATGTATACGTATGTGTATGTATATATATATATATATATATATATATATATATATATATATATATATATATATATATATATATATATATATATATATATATGATATATATATGTGATATATATATCACATATATATATATATATATATATATATATATATATATATATATATATATATATATATATATATATATATATATATATAGGCTCGGTGGCGCACTGGGTAGCACGTCCGCCTCACAGTTAGGAGGGTGCGGGTTCGATTCCACCTCCGACCCTCCCTGTGTGGAGTTTGCATGTTCTCCCCGAGCCCGCGTGGGTTTTCTCCGGGCACTCCGGTTTCCTCCCACATCCCAAAAACATGCTTGGTAGGCCGATTGAGCACTCTAAATTGCCCCTAGGTGTGAGTGCGAGTGCGGATGGTTGTTCGTCTCTGTGTGCCCTGCGATTGGCAACCGGTTCAGGGTGTCCCCCGCCTGCTGCCCGATGACGGCTGGGATAGGCTCCAGCACGCCCGCGACCCCCGTGGGGACCAAGCGGTTCAGAAGATGGATGGATATAACTGATATATATATATATATATATATATATATATATATATATATATATATATATATATATGTTTATATATGAATATGTTCTCTCTTCCAATAATAGAAGAGAGTGATATAATTAGATTGGTTTTATTGTTTTACATAAAACTGAAACGCCGGCAAAGAAAATCAACAGCTTTCTAAACTTGACATCAAACGATATAGACTACCCAAAGGAAACATTTGATGAAATAAAATCTCCCTTAACTGCATCGTCATGCATCATCACATAAAATAAAATCATATGTGGCGCATTCTGCAGTGTGTACACAAGTGCTTTTTGAAAGTGGATAGATTCCAGGAAATGCGAGCCAAAAAAACTGTCTTGACAAGAACACAACTTAAAGTTCAAAACGCTTCAATTAAGTGGCACATTCATGCAAGAAACACATATTCAAGCCATCATCCATTCATAGAAGTAGTATTTGTTCAGACACAGTATCTTCTGATATCAAAGTCACGTTTGAAATTTGCCACTGTTGTCAGAAACAGCATAAATGTACTCGGTTTTCGTGAGGTTTCTTTTGAGTGTACCTTACTATTTAAATTTCTTTAATCACTTATACTTTTAAGTTCATCACGGCCTTTGTTCCAGTAGTTATTTGAACATAGTAAAACAGTATAAATAAAGCAAATACCAGATCAATGTGGATCTTATTTTTTCAAGGTGATGCAGAGACTTATATTTGTAAAAACTCTGACAGCGGATTAATCAGATGATGAATTTAAAAAATACATCACGACAAAATTAAATTTGAGGGGGAATTACAGGCAGAACATCTGACTCTTTTCAAATGCGTTGTTGCATGTATTAAAAATGACAACACAGAGGACAAAAAAAATGCAGATAATTTGAGGCAGGGAATGTCATTAATTTTGGCCTATTTTATAAAGTGTTCCTTATGTCCACTGGCTGCCTAAGGCTAACTGTATAAGCATGAGCCTTGCTTTTGGTGTTCAAAAAACTGCGCCTGTCCAACTTTTAAAAGCAGTTTATGCCTATTAACAAACTGTTATTTACCCCCGCAGTGAATTAAAATGCTCTGCAAGGGAAAGAAATCATCCTCTGAATGAGGCAGTGAATGTGAATTGCTTATTTCCAGAGATGCCTCTCTGCTCTGCTAATGTGCAATTTCTGTTTGTGTGCATTTTGTTTTTGCAGAAATTAGCTGCGATGCTTGAATGATTCCTCGTTTTAATTAAATGAAACTCAAACTGTGCAACTCTGCCAAGAGCCTATTTTCATGGGATTGTGGGCTACTGCAGGAACAAAATTGGATCTAGGTATTGATTTGTCTGGAGGTGTAAGGAGACGACTCTCCTGGCTATCCATCTGAGGTGGCTTGTGACCCCTGCAATGACAGGGTGAGAGCCTGAAGTGTAGGCAACAAGAGCTGAGCAGCAAGCAGCAAGTAATGAGCTGCACGCTGGCTGTCTTTGTACTCCCAGGAACAAAACAAAAAAAGAGAGAGCAAGAAAGAGAGAGAGAAAAAGCATTTTGTTTTTTCAGCCCATCCACGCCTGTACACATTCACCAACACACACACATCCTGCTGTTTTTTTTCACCGCTCTACCCTTTAGATGCCACTCTTAAGAAAATTGCTCTTATATGAAAATAGCACGCCATTGTTTTCTTCCTCCAAGAAAAGATGTAACAGCTGCTTCTCAGGGAGGGAATTCTAAATGAGGCTTGGCATTGCCCTCCACTGTCAGATCGCACAATGACCTGGACTTCTCCTGCTTCCTGCCTCTTCCGCCTTAACAGCCACTGCCTCGCTCCCTTCCCCCCTCCCCTGTCATCCTTACCTCTATGCATCCCCTCAAGGCGAGACCCTTGTGTGGGACGTGTTGACAGGGCTTTCTCACTCAGATGAAACCGGAGGGAAGCTGATGTGTGTCTCGGGCCACGCAAGGGGCATAAAGGCGTGTGATGGCACCTTGGAATGCACATGAGTGGCTAACATGTGAGAAGGGAAGGGGTGGTGCAAGAGGAAAGAACAATTCAAAACAAGTGTTGCTGCTGGTTCAACTCGGTAGCAAATTCAGCGTGGCACAAATCTGCATGGAGGAACGTGAGACCTCTGTAATTTTGCATACATAAACGATCAGGAAATGTTACTCACTTGTGCTCTCATCACTTTCTTATGCTGTAAACAAAGTGCAGGTCAGCCTTTGGCTAGTGAGCATCAGAGCAATATGCTTTTGGCTTGATGCCAACTTGATTTGAAATCACATTTAATAATGTAACATACCGCACATGTATTTTAAGTGGCTATTTTTCAGCAACAAAACCCCCCAAAAAACACTTTAGTATTCTTGATTTCCATAAAATGGGTCGTGACCAATAGGATGATGTGGGTCCCGGGATGACAATTAGTTGAGAACCATGGCTCTGACAGATGGCGCTGCCACATTGAGGCATTATTACCCCATTTAAACACCAAATGTATTATGTCATGTCTTTATGTGGAAAAAAAATAAATAAATCTGGAAGCATTTTTTTTCTGAGCAAGATCAATGAAACTCTGTGAGGGCACACATACCACTGATGTCAGGAACTGCCACAAGCATCCACATTCAACATGAACTACACTTGACTAAAAACGTAATGAAAAACATAGTTAGATATGCAGGTCAAGCTCATCGTTGATGACCTCCATTTTTACAGACTACCATTTTCAAGATTCTGTGAATTTGTATTTTCATTTTTACTAGCACATAGATGGATGATGCTTTCAAAGCCATACTGATATTACTATATAAATTCAAGCAGGTAAGGAAAATAAGAAGAGTTTCTCATTTCCAATGATGTTTGTTTAAACAGGTTCCAGCAGTCTTATTGAAACAATCGAGAACTGTCTTTTTCCAACCTGCCTATTAACTATTTCTTGCGTGGATCGTTCCATTTCCGATGGGCACAGGACAGGATCTTGACATTGCACAATTCCCAAATGTGCGGCCAGCACGTGTTGAATAAATGATTCATTGCGTGTAAAAACTTGATATTGTCAGAGGAAGACGATGAATTGTCTTTTTGGCTTAGCAGCATAAGGCGAACAGAAGGATATGATTATTAGATGAGTGAACATACAGAGAGAGCAAGTGAGGGGAGAACAATAAAGTGACACACAGTCAGGGGACGTGATGAAAAAAAGGCAGAAAGCCGACTATGGGAGAATATTTAGGCCACACTATTTATTTATTTACTTCAAATTTTTGCGCCTCGTTTTTGCAAGCAATAAAAAATACGGAGGACATTTTTTCCACGGAACACAATATTATTTTCAAAAGCAACACAGCCGTGATCCTTGAGCATCCCTAATGAGCCAGCTTACAAATCCCCCCCCAAGCTTTTGTTGGTGTTTTGGGGAGATTTTAGAGCACTTTGGGCTGATGGATTGAATCGGCTTAACCTTTCCCCAGCAATCATAAGTGATTATAAGCAATTGGACAACCTGTTATTTATAATTATAGACAGGTTCCAGTGAGAAGCTAATTACACAGCGGAGGGTAAAATTACTGATGCCCCAAATACCCCCACCCACTTCACCACCACTACCAGAACACTCCTACAGCATTTTCCACTTACGCTATTAACAGAATCCACCTAGTTTATTTTCAACAACCAAGCGAAATTCCTCTACATTAATAATAGTAGCAAAAAAAATCTATAAAGTCTCTTCCCCTTTTGGAAGATAAATTTGATTAGAAACACTCCTCCAGCTCCTTTCCAATATCATCTTCTACTTGTTCCAACCCAGCAGATGGATTATTGGAAATTTTCAAGAAAAAAGGCATTTTTTTGCTCCACGTTTGCTTCCTTGACAACAAATCCAAACAAGCAGTGGTCTCCCAGACAACAAGTCTAAAAGTATCTCAATGTCTGTGAACGTGCGAGTGTGTTTGAGAGTGAGAGGAGCATTGCCGTGTAGCTTCTTTCGTGTTGCTGCTCACAGTCAGCAGTGACGAAGATGCATAAAATAATAAGACATAACATTTAGCCTGAAATGATGCCCTGTATAAATCCAATCCTATTCCCTTGGATAACATAACCCTTCCTAACCTCAAAGCCCCTCACAGCTAACAGGGCCAGCAATTCATCCCCTCGTGTCTTATTGACTCGTCTTCACGCC
The DNA here is from genome assembly GCF_054491065.1 of Syngnathus leptorhynchus. Classification (NCBI taxonomy): domain Eukaryota; kingdom Metazoa; phylum Chordata; class Actinopteri; order Syngnathiformes; family Syngnathidae; genus Syngnathus; species Syngnathus leptorhynchus. Next base: position 8,837,470 of record NC_141196.1, read on the forward strand.
TTTATATTACTCTATCTGTTGACAGGGTCTCTGTGTTTTGCGGACATTTTTTTCTTCTCCACCTGATTCCTCCCCTGCATCAGAGGGATTGTTAAGATGGCTGACACGCTAGGAAACGGCAATAAATGGCCCGGTTGTGAGTATTGTTTGTCCACCAGGAGACATGGACATATCTGGCTCCTTGTAAAACGACATTTCGCAAATTGGATGGCGATAATCAAATCAGACTCCAGGACCCGACGTCACTGAGGAAATTGTTTGTTTTGACTGGAGATTACTTTGTATTGATTGTATCAGTTAACAAAATAAAAGGCAGGACTATTTATTGAGGCACCAAAACAATATTCCACTGATGAAAGTTGAGCCCATCCGAAGGGCAGTAGAGAAATTTTCCATTGCCCAATTACCATATTTCCGACATTATTATAAGTAAAAAATAAATTCACTTTGGCTGGTCCTGCAACGTCTACTCAGGTGCAACTTGAATGTCACACATTAGTTGCCATGACTACTTTTTCCAAGCCACAGTGCGGCAGTGTCACTCGTTTAGCATGCAGCTTCCACCACAACAAGGGTTTACTATTTATAGCACTAAAAGGCACAATAACCAATTCTAATCATGGTAAGCCATGTTAAATTAAAAAGAAACATATTTTCGGAGTTAGAAGTGGAAGCTTTGAATCCAACTGCTGACGCCACAATGCACACATACCACCTTGCTCCGAGGCAGGCTGAGTGTTGACAGGTGAAACTGTTAGCAAGGTAGCCTTACACAAAAGAATAACATATCTGAACACAAGAAATCTCAATCTATCAAATAACTAAGATACACAACCAATGGAAAAGCAAAATTTGTTGTTGAAAAGCCATCTTGCGAAAAGTGCATATTCAGGTGCGTGATAGTGTGGAGAAATTCACTAATTATAAACAATTACATGAAAACAATCATACATACCTTGAAACTATGTTTAATCCTTTTAAGAATTTCTCAAAGGAAAACTGCTGTAATAGAAACTGACGTAGGATCCCAACGGGATTTCTTCTAAATAATTTAAAATAGGTTGGACTTATTTTATGGTGCTTTCCAAAGTTTTATTATAAGTTTTCAGCTGGTCTCCCACTGAGTGTTATGAATTATTGGTGTTAGCCAGTCTTCAACATATTACATGGATATCTAATGTTATACAGTGCTCCGCGCATACAAGTAGTAATTTCTGTCAGTTTGCAGAAACATCTGTTGTTTTCAAAATAAACTTTTCCCATCCCACCCTTAAAATAATAATAATAATAATCTCCTACCTTTGATGCACGGATAGACTGATCCTTTTAGCAAAGCTTTGACATTTCCCTGTGTCTACAAGCATGCCGTAGGGAAATTATCTCAGCGGGGGAGGGAGGGCGCTGCATTTGGGGGCCCGGGTGGACTACTGAGTCGCGGCAAGAACCCCTCGCCAAGGAGCCCTTGGGTGGCCTGTGGAGAGAAGAGGTGCAATGAGTACAAATTGCAGGTGTCAATTCCAAAGGGGGAAGCTGGACATCTGTGAAAGAAAAGATGTATGGGCACATAAGGATGGGCGATCCCAGTCGTCTGCTAAAATAGGATACAGCAGGGGTGACATTCCTTCTTCTGGCCTGTGACTGGCCTTTCACACACTCTTCAACCCATTTCTTCCAATTTTCTTTTGCTCTCTACATTTTCTACCATTCTAACCAAATATTCAGTGCACACATCTGGATGCAAGGTCTTTCCGCTTTTTGTGTGCTACTTGTTTTCTCCAAGTGAGAAAGTAAAGGGAGAGAAGATGCAGCCATCAGTCAACGGTGAGAAAAAAACAAAACACCTTTCTTTTCCCGTAACACGCGTGTTGAGGCATGGTCTCCGGCACGTCTCGTTCTCAAGGTCACATTGAGCTGACAGCTGCGGCAAAGCAAATGTTGAACACCTTTTGATGCGGCTTTTACAAATTTGTTTAATGAGGAATTGATTTTTTCCCTCCCTCGCTCTCTTGACTTGATCTGACGAACAAAGCGGACTGTCCCTCAGGCCTGCTAACAGCAGGCGGTTCAGCTCTGCAGGAGTAACAATCAGAGGAGTAGCTTGCTCAGCCTGCAAACGCCTGGAATGACTCACTGACAGGCCTTTTGGAACAGCGGCAAGATGGCTGTAGAGTGCACCTTTCGCAAACGCGCCGGGCTGACGGCCTCGCTGATAAACATCCCCGATGCTAATGTTATCCAGCCTGATGTTGTGGAAACAGATGGAGCCCCGCCAGCAGGCTTCAATGAATCAAGACAGAGCGGTGGAAGACAAAGTATTTGTTTGGAAGTGTGAGCGACATGAACATATCAGAGGGATTACCTACATCGGGCTTGCCGAATTTGATTGTGGCTGTCTGGATGGAGGAAGTATGAATAAAACATGTGTGAGGTCTGAGGCAACATGGCTACCAACCAAATGCAAAGTTTGGAATATCTAAGCAAAACATTTCTTCAGGATGAGTGTGTTGAATTCACAATCTAGTTTGAAAGGATGAGTGTGTTCTGACAGGAAGAGAGGAATACAAGTGATGCATCGCAGTAGTATTGATTAGTAAAGGGATTCATCTGCCATCCACTAAAATGCACACAAGTCATAGTCATTATTCCAGTCCTGTGAGCTGATTTTAAAGGACGACATTTAGTTTTAGAAAATGTGTTTGGCCTTGTTGCCCTTTCACCATAATTCTGCCTCAGATAGACATATCTTTCCCAGTGGGTTCATGGAATCTCAGACTGACCTCAGATGAAGAAGAAGCTATTGATCTCACAGTGGGGAGGAAATTCTATATCAACATGCCTGTTCATATTAATCAATGGAGGCGATACTTAGCTTTGCTAGTCAGGATAGTAACGATCACACTCTCCTTTCTGAGGCGGAAAAATAATAACCAGGGAATGCTTACTCAAATTCAGAAAGCGTGTATGATTAATGCGGTAAATGGACAGTGCACAGAAGTGAAAACCAATCAGGACGTTTCTACCCTTCATTTGATCTCGGCTGAATAATTGATATTTATGCTCCATGATTATATATGCGTGTATATAAACATATACGTGTGTGTGCGTGTACTACAAGTGAGGTTCGATGTTGGCAACCGTTTCACCCTGAAAAGAGGTTAAATCTACTTCAATTGTGATCCTCCTCCTGACTTTCCTAAAGCATCTACATTTGGGAAGAGATGGATTTTATTTCCTGTGTGTCAAGCAAGGAAAGATACATGTCATATCTCCTGTTGGACATATCTTGGCGACATGAGACACGTGGGGTGTGCATGTGTGCGCAGGAATCCAGGCTCATGCTGTGCAGACTAAGACGGGCATTGGTGCAACATGAAGTCCATCTGGGGTAGATGTCTTCACTCTGACATTGGGCGCTATGACAGTCTCCTGTTCTCCCGCCGACAGGAAGAATTTATGGAAATAGAGGCTGCGTGTTGAGACGGATGAAAGCTGATCATTGTCTTCCCTGTGCAGCAATCAGATGAAACCCAGCAGGGTTGAATTTAAAGCAAATGTGGCCTATAAATCTCCAGGTTTCCGTGGGCCGCTTAATGAAAACTAATAGACAGATGGTGAAAGGGGCTATCCATCGCGCTGCTTTCGCTGCCCACTAACGGGTTACTTTTCACTTGGCGGAGGCGAGGTGAAGCTTTTGTATCAGCTTTTCCTGTGCAAGGTCATGCTAAATGTAAACAAGCTTCAAACTATTCATTTCAGATGCGATTTTCAACAATGTCATCTATCCTGTTGTGACGACAGACTCGATGAATAAATACCCCTCTATCGAGTGGTCTTTTTTTTTTTAATGCATCCTCAACAAAGAAAATGGAAAACTAGAAGTTGGAAAATTGATTCTCATGGCAATCCATGTGTAATTGCCTGTGTTTGTTTTCTTTCAATTTTTATGATAACTTTGTATGTGGGCGATTGGTGATCCCATTCTCTAGATTGGCACCATGGAGATGCTCCCAAATAGAATGTGACTTTGATTTCTCACCTCATTTCACTCTCAGCTGTCAGATAGGTTTCTGCTCAGACGACATCTCCTTCACAACGATGCGCAGGAATGTGGAACGACTCCAAAATGAGGCAGCTGCTGCCCTACATGCCAGCCCGTCTCTGTGACATCATCACCTCCACTGCTCTCCCGAGACGAAACAACACTGGAGCAACAACAACTACAACACTTGAGCCTGAGCAATGCAAATGATGCACTGCACCGCCTCTTCCACACCTCAGAATCTTTCTCTGCTTCTTTGTACGCTCCTACGACCCATTTTGCTCTGATGTTTCAGCACCTTGGCATCTTCACCTGTGCCAACATTTCTGCGCAGGCATATTGACTTCACACACAAAAGAGGATTAACACTGCGGTACTTTCTCTGAAAAATAAAGTCACTGGCCTCAAATATTTTTTTGTGCTACCAGTCAATACCTCCTCCACAGGGCAGGATGTTTTCACCGTTGGCCATCGCTTTGATGATGACTTTTGTTTTGTTTCATCTTTTTTATGCCTGGGTGCGAAATGAACTTTCTTTATAAGCACCAATGTAAAATGATGTGTTGAATTTACTTCTTTGGACCACATGCTCAGTGATACACTGCTTTCCATAATCTTTGGCAACTTTCCTTTTTTTTCTAAATATTATTAGACCGCTTGTATTTAAACAAAAACAAAAAACCCTAACCTTTCATTCAACCTTTTATTCAGTGGGAGGTGATCCAGATGTCACGTTCAGATAGAATCCTTGTACATCAAATCAGCATCTAATATTCTCCTAAAAGTGCAATCCACAATTCCTCTCAATCACTCAGTGATTGGTGTCCTATGCTCTGCACTCTCCTCTTCAGCTCACTGAACACATTTTCAATTGCATTGAACTGATATGGCCATAGAGGAGCCTGATTCTATGTCTCGCCAATCTCTTCTATTGGCAGTATGAAAATATGCTTCTGCAATAAAAATTCGATTGAACCAAGGGTGCCGAAAATTATAGAGAGCACTGTAAATTGAGACGCAACACCCACTACAGACGGTCATACAATACTGGATTTTCTTTTCTTGCATGTTTTTTTTTTCTAATTCAAGATTGTCCTTCTTTTAGTGTTTGTGTTCTCAACCCATCACGTCCCCACCCTCAAAGAAAAAAGAAAAACACAGAGTGTTCGAGCTCAAGAGTTTTTTGGTCAACATCAGGTAAAGAGAGGCCAGCTGTGGGCCACAGACTGGCATAGCGATACGAGTTTAGCATCCCTGGAATGCCCCTGACCTTTAAGACAACAAACTTGGCATTTGACTGGAAAGCTGCCAATCTCAGTACTGGTGTGCTGCTGTTTGTTGTTAGAAGCATAAAAGAAAAACGCATTTTGTTGCGTCTTGGAAAAATTGTGACACACTGTTTACAGCTCTAGTATTTTACTCCTAACAGAAATGTAAAGCAAGGACAAATCTAAATGAAACCCCGTGTCAATTTCATTGTCACCGTGGGATAGTTGTAAACGCAATTTCGATCTCTTTGTGTGTCTTGACATGTGAAGAAGTTGACAATAAAGCAAACTTTGACTTTGTACTGCGTGTCAATGCCAATGTGGCCTTGTCAAATGTTTGCAAACATTCCACCTGTGTGTCAAATTCAATGAAAGAACCAAAAAAGTTTGTCAGAGCCGCATTGAAATATCCATGTATACTACATTCATATCAAAATGCATTTTCAGTGTCACAGGGTGTCAGCAGAAAGAGTCCCGGGTGGAAAATGGAAAAACAAAAGGCCACTTTCAACTAAGGTCAACGCTCTCGTGTAGCCTGACCACATCCAATAAATAAGATATGTGTCTTGTTCCGTAATTTCATCCTGTTACTGCTCTTGAACATGAGTCCCATTTGAATCCCAGGGGTTGGCTGGACAGGATTGGGAAGAATTACCCGTGTCACCCGCCGGCTGACCTGTACTCAGAATAAGTGAGCTCAGGCTGCAGTCTGAGGCCTTAGATCCATTTATCCATCAGGGACATCTCTGCAACAGTATCTACTGTAGCGGGCCACCGAGCCAGTCTCTAATTTATTTCTATGATCGGCCTTCTCGGCTCGTGTAAGACACACCGGCCTCCGTCCTTGAAAGACACTCTTAGGGAAACGGAGACAGCCAAACAATCTGGCTGCGGTTGCTCAACCGGGTCATTTGGAAACCTGTTTGCCGTCGCCTCGAGGCGTTGTGAGACTTCCACGCCACCTGCTTTGGTGGTACGGCGTACAGATCGACTCGGCTTGCCGATGAATACGGTCTCGATGAGACAGCTGGGTACTGGTAACTACTCTCCAGTGTTTCATCAACAGGGATTCATGCGTTATTCATTTGCCCGCGCTGCTAGCGGGTGGCAGTGTAATGACGGCTGATCACGGCAGTTGTATACCCGATTGAGGTTTCCACCCAGGCAAATTGTGCTCTTCATTATTCCTCACACATCTCAAAGCACGGCACAGAGCTGTAGTTGACGCCATACGAGGAAGCTCATCAAGTCTGCATCCTTGGAAACGAAAGCGGATTTATAATTAAACTATAATCGCAATCTCATCGAGTTTAAAGCCATCATAAAGCACCGTTTAATAATTCAAATGGTAAATATGATACAAGGAGGCTTTGTTTATGATATATGGTCTGCCTGACATCCATCAGTGCTCACTTTGGCCCCGGAGCAGCTCTGGACGCTCCTTCATCTGGAGAGGACAAAGAAAGCTGGCAGCCACAATATTAAAAAAGGGAAAGCCACTTGCTGGCTGTGCAATATAAGTGTAAATATGGGCCCTTTAGAACAGCTGGCCTATGAATAATGGAAAAAAGGTTGTCCTTGGTATTCATGGGAGGGGAAACTTTCTGCCACTCAAGTAAAGCTGGAAGTCCACAACCTGTCACGGCACTTCCCTTTTTCTCCATGCCTATTACCAGACGCTGACCAAAACAATTTGAATGCCTCTTTTAGGATCTGGCGCAGTATGTGACTTGAAAAAAACAAAGTGGGATCTCACAGGTTGAACGTAATCCTTTCGTTAATGCTTGCCGATCGTTCGTATTTCAGAAAATCAAGAGCGGTAGAGATCCTGATTGATAGAGAGCTCAAAAGAAATTTGTATCCTGCAAAGACTCCTTTGGAGGCTCCGCTTCACATAGCCTCGCTTAAGGCCAGATTTGAAGGCTAAATTCGCAGGCCTTTTGAATTTGAGGCACGTTGGAAGTTATTGTAGGTTAATATGGCCTTCAAAGTCGACCTTTGGAGGACGTAGCCTGCGAGTTTGGAAATGGCCAATAATGTCAAGTTCAGCTGTTGTTTTTGTTTTTTTTCCAGTTACAATCATTAGGCTTGTTTTGTTTTGCCCGTGCTGGAAATGTTGTCAGTTCACTTCTGATTATCCTGAAATTGAGCTTGCTCATTTCCAGTGATCCTTTTTCTTCTCAGTACAAGCACTATGCAAATTAACACAACTCTTGTGCGCACTGAATGGACAAGATGATAAAAGCCTGGCCTCCGCAGAGATGGCCAAGCTCCAGCCTAAACGCATAAACTCGCCAACGAGATGAGAAGAGAAAGCCGGCGTAACCTTAATCATGATGTCATCTGTGACGCTGGCCAAATTTTTGGAACAAATGTTACAAACGTTTTTCATTCACATTCTCCTCTCCACCACCTTATGGTAGTTACTTGGGAAATTCCGACGTAGTGCATCTGCCACCGTTGCAGACTTTGTCTTGCTTTTATATGATGTCATTCTGCAGTAACAACAACACAGAAATTTGTTGTTAAACTGTGAAGAAATCATGAAAAGACCTTTGTACTCCTTTCTTTTTAGTTCTTAAAGTTGTCCACATTGATTTTTCCCTCTATTAACAGCAAAATTGTGGTTTTGGCTCTGTGCGTCAGCAGCGTCAGCCGTCTCATTAGACACCAGTTAGATAGACAAAATGAGTACTGACGATGTGTGATATACACTTCACAAAAGGAAATGCAGCTTTAAAAATATCAGCGGCATGCTGTGTATTTGTTCAAAAGGTGCAGGGAAATCCATGGTTTAATGGTCTCCAATAGCACAAACACACTTGACTATTTCCTAAAAGAAAATACACGGCTAAAATATAAAGAATCGTAGACTGAAAACATTCTGTTCTGCTTTTATACACCCACACAAGCGATTCAAAATGTAATTATCAAGATTATAAAGAAAAGCTGTAACTGAAGTCTCATCAACTTTACCTTAACTTGAGTCATACAATTGATTACATGCTCATTTTACTGACACATGTAGCTAGTTCTTAGAAACGAACAGAAAAATTCAATATAACCTAATGGTGCAGTATAAATAAAATATTTGATATAATTTTAAACAAATAGTATTTTTTTCCTTAGATGGGAAAACAGCAACTATTGTCAAAATATTGTTATGCAGCGTTTTCTGCTTTGAAGTCCTCAATTATTTAATCAGATCTATTTTTTTCCAAATGTGTGTTTTGTGCTGGGATCAAGCAAGGGAGAAGAAAACAGACTCCCCCCCAAACAAAATTGAATCTAAAATCTCTCGAGGCAAAAACCTGAACCTGTCATGAGTTTCAAATAGCTGTTTGAAGTGTGCTTATACCTTTTAATAGCGTTTGCCTCATTACTTATTCATCAACAAAACGGGATGTCAATTACTTCCTGAATGTCACTGTGCTTAGCTCATTCTCCGTTTCATGCACGTCTACATTTATATCCTCAAGTAGAAAAACAGTTAAAAGGTTAAAAGAAATGAAAAAATAAATGCTTTGGATTTGTTTTGTGACTTCTGCGAGTACAATCATGCCGTTGTGGCTGACACATTTGAAATGAGTCGCGCGATTATGAGAAATACTGCTGGAGGGAGCTTGCTTACCACTCTGCTGTGTGTCCGAGACAAAACATCCATATATTTATGCTGGCTGAGCTTAATGAACATCCCGCTCTTATTGATGATACCTTTGTTGTGCGAGGGAAATTTCCATAATTTACTCAGATTACATTTGCCTCCTTTACAACATATTCCTTCCTCTCTCTATTCTTTAGTTGTGATGCTAATGACACCTCATATGCATGTTCTTTTTATGTTCTTGTTTTGCTGCTGTAAATTAGCTGTCAAAAGATGCAGTTTGTCACTGCTTTCTTCACACCACGAGCCGTCGTATAATGATTATATCTCGCAGTATTTTCTGCTGATACTTGCAGATTGGACCTGGAGAGTGGGGAGGAGGATGAGTGCGGTAGATTTTTGGGCTGTGGAAAATAAGGAAGGAGAGTGATAATAGCTTGAAGGCCATGTCAGTGGTAGGCGGGTTTCAGAAAACATCAGGGCAGCTTTGAGAGATTAAAAAAAAACAGGTGCAGAACCCTATCATCTCCGAGTAACTACACTTTGACATATATAAAACAAAATACCACTGATGTCCCTGCTATCATTTGTTTCCTTTTCCCCTATAATTACAGAATGTGATGCTATGAGAATTTTCAATCAAGGTTGATTTGGTTTAGAAGGTCTTCTGGGTCTTCCTGGAGGGCCAACCAAGCACTAATGGTACAAAGACTGACATTACCAGATGGTTTACTGGAGCTTCTGTTGAGGGGTGTTGAAATTAAATAAGACAGCTGGTGAGGGGAATTGAAGAAATCATTAGATGTGCACTCATTGACAATTTTTGAAATTGTGGTATATAGTTTTTAGCTCAGCAAGCACCTGAAGAATTATCTCAATTTGCTTTTTGGTGAATGTTTTTTGTGATGCCACCACTCAATAATCTAAGTGACAGCAAAGAGGTATATTTGATGATAACCATAATGACCATTCACACTCGCATTCACATCTATAGAGAATTTGGACTTGAGTGCTTCACAACCCAACATACATGTTTTTGAAAAGTCAAGTCAAGTTTATTTGTATAGCCCTTAATCACAGACACTCTAAAAAAGAAGAACATTTAAATATTGTAGACGACTCACTGAAGCGGTTGCATATGGACATTTTCCCCAACCGCAAAATGGCAGCTGCCCGTTTACACCACTCACGCCACTTAGGACTCTGCTGGACTTAATCAATTCATAATCAACCTATATTCTCTTTTTTTTCTTCAGGGTGACTTAAATGACGCTTTTTGAGTTGAGTGAAAAATAAAAGTGAAATGGAGACAAACACGCATCACGCATTCAGCTTGCTTGCATTGCAAGCACGGTCTGCTAAATTCAAATTTTGACGTACGAACCGCAATGCACACAGACTGCGGTGCGTGTCCGGAAATCTGCACCCACGAGACCACAAGATCACGGGGGTCACACTGAAGAGTTGAGTTCACGCGCTAACAACCGTGTAAGTTTGTTACAATAAAGCGGACTTTGACTTTTTTGACTTTGAAGTTTATATTCCTGTGGAATGAGTATGGCAGGACTATTTTGGGTCTAAGGATATAAATACTTTGCGACAATGATGATATCTATCAAGTGCGGCTGTGCATATATGCCAAATGGCACAATCACGCACATAAAATGTAATCCCCAGAGTGATCTGATTATATTGACTTATTATCCATATGTGATGTTAAATCCAAGCAGTTTCACAACAGCTGCTCTGCTCCACACTTGCACTGCAACCAATCGACTTGTTTTGCCTCTGTCTTTCCTGTGCTTATAGACCCGCTGAGACTTGTCATCAGTAAGCTACATGTCCACTTACAAATGACTGCCACAAATATCAGACGACCCGGATGAGACACTTTATCATCTTTCATCGCTTTTCAAATGCATTCTAAAACCAGGACGATGTGATTTATTATTTATACTCACAAAGTTACCTTATCCTCCACTACTTATGGACAGGCTCAAAATATCAGTTCATTTAAAACTTTAGCCACTGATCAAGGGAGCTTTGTGCTATAATATAATGTAAAGTACTAAAAAAATGTACTGTATGTCGAACAGTGACAATGTACAATGTGTAATAAAAAACACGATTTGAATCGAAAAATTTGAATCATTTTTGACGTAAACAAAGTGTGTATATCAAATCGAGCCAAATCGTACCACTTTGAAAATATATACAAATCCTATTTTCACAACGTGACAATGACAATGTGTTCTCTCCAGTCTATTTTTCCTCAAAAACAGCAAATAGTGTTTTTTTGTGTGTGTGAAGGGGGGTGGGGTTGACTTTAGAATTTGAAACACGTGCAAAAGCAGGAGAAGAGTGTGAAGGATAAGGCAGCTTCTCGCTGTATGCAGCCTCATACCTTGTGTACTGTATGTCCTGTGCCTTTATTATGAGCAATTACAGCCCTGTGAAGCTAGTGGGAGTCTGGGTTACAGGACAAGGTTATCTTGCCGAGCTGCTTATCATGGAGAAAGGGGCCTGTTAGGACAAAGCAATTCAGAATTTTATTATCATTCAAATTAGAACATATAGAGGGGCTTCTATCCAATTGATGAAATAATGGGAGTCATTTATCTAGGTCTCACCGACCTTTCATTTCCCATTCATGTCTTATTAGTGGCGCATACATCATCATTCTGCCATAATTAAAATGAGAAAATCAAATTGATTCGAGGAACAAAATGGGTTCATGCAGGTTGTTGTTGTCGTACATTGTGTCGTGTTGGTTTTCTTTCAGTTAGCCGTATTGAAGTCCATCAAGGACCCAAAGCATACGTCATTGTGTTTATCAGCTCCTGGCAAGCTGCAGCCATAATCAGACCAAAAGCATATTAGAGCGTCACTGATTAATGCACCATGAGACTGAAAGCAAGGTTTCCCACGCTTATTAGTCTTCCTAATGGATTTAAATTAAAAAAAAAAAGTTCAGTGTCTGATGTTTGTGAGGAGACAAAGATGAAAAATGCATATTTTCCTTTTTTCTATAACAAGCTCTTTTTTTCAAGGCCAAATGCTCGAAGATTCTATTATTTGCTAAAAAATAAAAAACACCTGATAGTATGATTACAATTTACAATACTATTGTGCTGCCTAGATGTCAAAGAGAGAGTGCCACTTGAGCCCGAGCGACACGACGCAATAGTGAGGTTACTCTGTTACAATCTTATTCATGAGCATACAGAACCATTCAGTATCAACACAATTAAAAAAAAAATAGATTATTTAACAATTGTGACATTGCTGTCGGTGGCTCTTCTGTCTTATTTGACGCTTGTGCACCAGGGCCACACAATGGAGAAGACAAATGCAGTTCAGTGTTACTGTCGAAGTGGCTCTAATGAGAAAATGTGCAGAAAGCGCTCATATTTTATCTGCAGAACAACGCAAAAACAATTCTTCCCTAAACCCACTTAAATGCTAATTGAATAGTAATACAATGCTTCAGGCATCTTGTTGTCAGCTCGTTTGGCCAGTGATTTGTCTCAATCCGTCACAGCTCCGATTCTCATTTTTGGCACGCTCTTAATGTACTGCTCAATGTGCCATTGAAATTCAATTTCATAAATCCTTGTGCTGAACAACTGCATCCTCGCCATGCCGGCGTGGAACCAATTTCACTGCATTTTCCTAGCTTGCAAGGACATTTTTGTTTTTTTAACGTGAATATGACCTTGAAATCTTCCCGTTTCATGTTTATGCATTATTTGCCCTAGAAACTAGGCCCAACCAAGATTTCTAATTGAGGCAACCTTGAAGGTGATCCTACTTTTTAATGCCTCATTTTTTTTGCATGGAGGTACTTCACCAATAAACATCACCAAGTCATATCTCTGGAATGATTGGAGACAATTGGATTGCACGGCCATTATGTAAACAAGCACATCTCAGGTTGATTTCTCCTCTCCAGGTTATCGAGAGGCCGCGGCAAAGTCAGCGACGGTCACAGGAGCTAATTCTGCTACAACATCACTGCTGTCAACATCGCCCTCTTGTTTACAATTTGAAGACAACTGTTAACCTGAAGAACTAATATGGAAGAAAATGGTGTGGCAAGTAGACGTCATTTGTAACATTCATTAAATGCATGTCACCATTGCAAGCATTTGGAATATCTGACTTCTATCTACTTATCATTTTTTTGTTGTTAATTAAGGCTGCAAGAAAACTGGAAAGTGTTCTATATGAAGTATAATACTGAAGTTTCCAGGGGTAATTTGTTGATTTTTGTCCTTTCTACGATTTATTCGCAGGTTGTGGTTATCTAGTGGTGAATAATCTCCTTCATTTGTATCAGATCAGCGTGTTTGGAACCTGACCGTGATTGTACGCCGTTACCTTGACACACAAACGAAGAATATTCCAATTAGTCAACAAAAATACCTTGTCTGTCCCCTGACATTGCTATTACAAAGGGTAAAATTATCTAATGAGACATGTGAAATATGGTATGAAGAGCTTTCTGTGTCAGTGTCAGCCTTCATTTGCGATCCCCACGCCCCCGCGTCGCTTTTAACTCCATTTACCACCTCTGAAGTTGAGCTCCAGTCCAGCCGTCGAGCTCACCATGGGGTGACTGAGCAGGTTAATTGCTGAATTTTGATTGTCATGCGGTAACAGATGAAGGTGGCAGAGGAAGTATGGCGTTAACAGATTGCCATTTATTGCTCGTAGCGCTCTGCTGAGGCGTTATGGTGTCAGAGAGGAGAGATTTTAATCACGGAGGTATGTAATGACATAAATCTACGTAACATGGATGAGTGAAGAAAAAGAATAGATGAACTTCTACCCTTGGTGTACTGCGTGTGTCAATGAATTGCACCATCGTCATTTCAGGCCGTTAAATTCAAATTCGTAACTCTATGTGATGTGCAGAGCCTACACCAAAATAGAAAAAAAATGACTCACAGATTTAAAAAATGTATTCGAATGTTGCAATACAGTACATCAAACGATGTGACCTTGAGGACTTGTGATGGCAAAAATTTTTCAATATATGCCTGTTGAATAGAAATCATCTCCTGAGTTTTTCTATTTCCACTGTTGAAAGGGTGGGCAGCACAGTGGCTCACAGCAGGAAGACCCTTGATTGGGTCCTATGTACGTTTAGAAACCTACAAAATGTTGCCTGTCTGGATTTGAACATCATCTTTTTAAAATTACAATTAAAATGTCATTGTTTTGACTGAACCATCATTGTCCTGCTTTTCTGTCTGTTTATCATTGTACTGTATCTGCATCACTGATGCAACCTGATCTGCAGCTCTACCATTTTATGATTACACAAAATATTAGGGGTGTAACAGAATCTGAATCTGAATTGAAAAAAAATTCAGATCTGATATAAAAGATCCAGGTGTGTCAGATCAAAGCGGACAAAATCATTCTAAAATATACCATACTTAAACAATATATTGAGATTCAATGAATCTATTTTTTGGGGGGAGAGATGCACACCCTTACAGGTCATCCCAGTATTTTAGGTCAATCGTAGAAGTAAGGTGGCTGGCCTTTGTGTTTAGAGTTCACATGTTGTCCCACATACCAAAACTAGACATGCTACTTTTAATGAAGATGTTGAATCTTATATAGGTGTAAATGTGAGTGGTTGTTTGTTTACAAGTGCTTTGCGATGGGTAGATAAGCGGATAGAAAATAGATGGATGGATGTCACGGTAATTGATGACCTGTTGTCTGTCTCTGTCAGTCCTGTGATTGACAGGGAACCATTCCAGAGCGTACCGTGCCTCTCATACAAAGTCACCAAAGATAGGCACCGGAACCTGAAATTAACCAACAGTACGGAAAATGCCGTATTTCTTTGGACTTTCTTTTTCCTAGTTTGACTGTTCCTGCGACTTCTACTATGCTTATACGTACTTGACTTGTCGCCATTCAAATTCGAGCTCGGACTGGCACCCAAAATCCCCGTATTGACTTTCATGTGTAAATTGGCAAATACTTTTGGTGCCGTGGCGGTAATGCACCAAAGTATTTGCTAACCGCCAAAAGAAAGTAGTCGAAGAAGAAGCAAAATATGATGATGATGATACTTTTGCATTACCGCTGGTGGCCATGTTCTTAGAGAGTGTTTAGAGAAGGAGCGTGCGCTTCGCTCCCATTAATTCCAAAATGTAGCCTGTTGTTCTTGAACATGTGCCTCCAGTCCCTTTTGGAGGCATTCTGAACACCCAAACATCACATTTGAACAATGCTCTGAATTTCTGAACGAGTCAGTGGGTGTTTTTCAGAACACACCCAAGATTAGCCATCTGAGATTTTGGGTACGAGTATGAGATGTGCTGTCCTTGGTCTCGGTTTTTGTAAACTCTCCGGAGCGACTTAAACGAGGTTATTGTTTCTTCTACATGATGCATTTTTTGATTGGTGCAACTTATACTTTGGAATGATTTTTAGTCAAAAATAATAATAATATGGTTGGCATATTTTCTGCTACAAAGCGCAGATAACTGCTTCTTTTTTATTCAGAAGACTGTTGAGGTCATTAGGATGGTGGTGTTGTCAATTTAAAAATATAATCAGCATATTTCAAGGGACAGATGCAAATAACTTCTTCTTTTTTTTTTTTTATTATGACCTCTACAGCGAGCACCTGTCAGTCACTTTGAAAGTCTTAACACTTGAATGCATTAATGAAATGAATATTAAATCTCACCATTTTAGGATCAGACATGATTTTTCATTGTTGCTGATGTCTAGGCTCTCGTTATGTTTAATGGTGTGAGTTATTGCCTGCCCAGAGCCTTGTAACTCACAGGACGCAGAGCATGGAACATTTATAGACCCTTCAGTCGCCAGGCATGCCGAGGCTGACTTGTGCAGGAAGCAGGGCAGAAAAAAATATGACAATAACTCCCTTTGTGCTACATGCGGCGCTCTAGTTTCTGAATTAAAAAATGCTCACATTGGGAAGGTACAATTCCAGTAATAGTTTCTTTAAAGACCCCCTTTACATATATATATTTGCAACGGTGCTAGGTCCACTATGGAAAAGGATTTACACATTGTGATCATTGCTTCAATGCATGAAGGGAGAAAAACATTCCAGTCCACAAAAACAATCCAGTTAACATTATTTGTTATTTGATTTGAATGAAACTTCACTTTTGCCCACTCGATATCAGCACATTACGTGGCTAGCACTGTGTCATTCATTCATTCATTCATTCATTCATTCATTCATTCATTCATTCATTCATTCATTCATTCATTCCATTCATCTTCCAACCGTTGTCTGCTTTTTACGCCCATACAGCCATGGCTGTAGGTTCGATTTCTAATGTCCGTCTTCGTGAATATAATCGTTTGTTTGATCAAAACTGAGGAATCGGTACACTCACTGGTATATTGCTTGAACAATAATTTTGTATTATCCATTGCTGTTACTCTCTTTCAATGTATTCCATATTAGATGTGTTTAAAGACCTTAAATTACAGCTATCAATGCTATAAAAACGTGCCTTTTCAGTATTTATCTATCTCGTATTTCACTCATTAAGGGGTTAGTTTGGAACGTAACCCTTTGAAAGGAACATTGTAGCAGTTTCCATAATCATATTCCCTTATTTGCATCCTTGTCAACAACCAGAGAGCAATTGAACTGTTCCCTAAATAAGTTCTGGACATCATGTTGCCATGCGGGGAATCGGCATTCGCATGTTTGTTGTCAATAAATAGTTTTAAATTAAATAATGATTGTAACTATTTTGTCATAAAACGCCTGTCTAGAATTTTGTTGTTTAATATTTGCGATGTCTGCAACAACAGCAAATACAGCATCCACGTCACGGTTCTGCATGACGTTTGTTTTGACAAAAAGCTCATTGTCTGCCCTTTCTGGTCAGAAAATTCATGTTGATGACTAAAGATGGGAAAAATACAGAGATACATATTTCAGATGAAGAAATATTGATATATAAGAAATATTTTAATACAATTATATAATATAATATATAAGAAATATTTTCAGATGAACAGAGGGCCTCTCGTTAGTAGGTTCAGTACTTGCAAAATGGGGAACTTTGCTTTGACATGGCTGGCAATGAAAGAGTAAATGATGACTCATGGCACTTCAGCCTATTTCAGGGCGCATGTTGAATACTTTTCATGAGTGCTACTGGGGCGCACATACGTAGAACCACACGTCATAACCGATGTAAGAAAAAATGCGATTTTCACTGAAAAAAATACATGTCCCTAAAATGTTTCATTTTTTAATGATACATTTCTCAAAGCATGTATAAATGATCCATCATCTAACAACAAGGGGTTTGAGCAATCAAACATTTATCACATAATGTTTTTTCTATTCCAATCCAAAGGGTCCTCGCATAAAAATTACAATTCCAGGTCAGCACAAAACAGCTGGACAGCAAACCAACTTCAAATGCAAAAACCCATCACAAGAAAACAAAAGCACACTTAACAGGGTTGCTCCTCTCTCTGCTCACTGAGCTGAAGTCTCGAGAGAGGCTGCAGGATATATGAGAGGTAATAACCGTTACACTATTAATCATGAATTTAACAATGCAGACTATTCATTTATTTATCTCCAAGCCACACAGAGTGGGACTCATAACCCGCACCCGGGCGATGTGTGTTTGTGAGTACGGTATGTGTTGCAGTTTGAGCATCAAGAGTGAAAGCAACGTGATCCATACAGGCAAAGAGCCCCGCAGTCTCGCCGCTTGCCAGGAGCGTCATGAGACAAGGATGCTGTGCGTGACATTCGGATTGCTCCGTTTCCATGGATACCACACCTGATTAGACAGGAAGTCATGCACGTGCTATTGTGAGTGCAAGACAAGCAGCCTGCCATGTCTGTGCCAGGCTGTGAAAGTCAGAGAAGGGGCCCAACGTAATGGTGCAGTTCATCAGCATGCAAACTTGCAATTATATATCCTTGGAATCCTTCTGTGTACATGACAGAGATGCTAAGGATATTTCGTTTCCGGATCGTCATGTCGCACAATGTAGATACTCATCTTTAGTTCTTAATGCTTCATTTAAAGCCTCAATTCTCTTTTCATACTGACTGGCAGCTTTGCCTCTGCTCAGCATGCAAGCAGTGGACACAGCCCAGAGATCCATAATCCTCGTACAGGAGAGAAGTGGATGGCTTTAATGATTTCCATCTCGCCAATGAGCACCTCTCTGATTTAAAATGAGAAATTTGAAGCCCTGTTGGAATCAGCCCACACCAGCATTCAGTGCTCCTCTCAATCAATACTCATTGACTTTGGCAAGTAGGTGCTTAATCATTTTTAATCAGAGATAATCAGACATCTTGTCCATTCTGGTTACAAGAGGGTAAAATCGAGTCTCTCAAGTTCAAAGTTCTCAATTTGAAATTCGGGTTCCCTTTTATAATGTCATTGTAGAGTTAATTCAATGTTTATTTTGTTGCATTGAACAGATCGAATTGATAAACTACTGATTGTTTAGAAGCCAGTTTATAAGATTAAGGTAGACTTTATTGTTGCGCGCATACATTGGAAACGCATTAAAATGTTTCGATGCTTTCAACCCATTACAACAATTAGCACAACAGAGCAAGCACGTTTATTGACTCTCATGAGGAGGGGTCAACTGTTTGACACCCAAAGACCAATTGTGGCAGTTAGAGGCCTTGTTTTATTGTACTCTACCGTGCCACAGTACATAAATATAAAAATTATGCCTATCATTGACTTTTTTTATGTTACGTGCCTACACAGAAAAGAACCTGAATTAAATATTAACTAATTGTAACACAAATTCATTTCACCAAGAATATCCGACACTCTCACATCTACTTAGTCAATATGAACCCAAATTGGCTCATCAGCAGACGGGTTTGAAAGGGTCCAAGCCAATAATGGATTATTAAGAATCATTGCAACCCTTTTGAGGAAAAGAAAATGGTCCAGAAAATGAATGGCTGGAAGGATATTTGCTTGAAGGTTTGACCCAGCATACAGCATCAAGATTTTGTTCCAACAAGGGATCAAATTAGCCATACAGATGAGTTAAAGTGACCAAGAAATGGGTTACAAGGTTGTCAGTATAGCTGTAGTTAAAAAAATAGCCTTTTAGTGTTTTTGCCAACATTTTCTAAGGCGAAAATGCAGCTGCCATTTGACCACGATTTGAACCCCAAAACCCGTGTCCAAAGTCAGCAATGTTACGCACTGAGCCAACCAGAGCCTGACTTTGAGCCAAAGACAGATTACAGCCTGGACTCGTCGTCAGCCAATCGGGGCAGAACACTCACATTCACACTTAATGGCCACATATAAAACATGTATATGATTTTCTACATGTTTTATGATGGTGAAACTTGGTCTGGAACAAATGACATTATTTTCTGTCGGAAACACATTACTCAACCTATTTGTATTCCGTGTCAAATGTGCTTGTTATGGACTCCCTTGTGTGAATCAATAAAACTGCAACAACTACAAAAGTTGATAGCATAACTGTTTTGATTGCTGAAAAATTAAGAATATGCAGGATCCACGCTGGGTGTGGCATCACGTTCTTTCTCTCTGTCTGGATGGCGGTTGTAATGAGGGCCTGGGAAACAGCCATTCTCACCCCTCACTGAGCCCTCATACATCATTAATGTTCTCACATCATAGTTCTGATAATTACCGAAGACGGAAATGTCACCTCGGTCGCACCTTTTCTACTGAGGATGACAACTAAAAGGTCTGCGGTCGGTCGAACGTGCCACGGGCACACCGCATGTCGCACATATTCTGGGCACGTACACACACTATGGATCTGGAATGGCAGACTTTTAGCCAAAGTGAAAATGTCTCAGCTTACTAACGACAAAGAAAATAGGACACTATTTATTTGGCTTTTGCATCAACTCTCTTCCATGGACTCTCGCAGTACTTCAGGAAAACTTTTAAAGAGTACACTTTATTTGTGAGTCAAATCATTGTATTGAACTAAAAACCTATCGACATATTTTTTTATGGTTACATATATGAATGCCCTGGATGCCATGGTTGGATGGGTGGGTGGTTGGGTAGGTAGATGGATGGATGGATGGATGGATGGATGGATGGATGGATGGATGGATGGATGGATGGATGGATGGATGGATGGACATGTGATGAAATAAAAATTGCATGTCAGTCACAATAATTAAAGGATAATCCAATCAGCAAATTGCCATATTTACCCTTAGTCAGCAGGCAGGCAAAAAAAATAGAAAAAAAGCTACCATAAAGGACACGGACTACATCACCATTTTGTTTGAAGGTACTCTAGATCCAGATTTACGCGATACATATTTTCAATCTTGTAAACGTTTTTTTGTGAATATCAAATCCTCTCCTTGCCATTCAGTTATAGAATAAGATATATGACCCCCATACTCCTTTCCATCTCTGTTAAAAGAGCTTATCAGAGAACTCTGAGCGTATTGCATATTGAGCTGTATCTTTCATTAAAGCAGGGCAAAACAAGCGTACCTCCCGGATATGAACTACATGCTTTTACAGTCATTCATCCCCAAAAGTTAATAATTTTTTGACAGAGGTGATCTTAATGTCGCAAAATCCGTTTCATGTAAATTACTTCTCACGTTCATACAGATATGAATCTTTTTATTATCGATTATCTCCCATTTTGTGTAATATAAATCTAGGGTAAAATATTGGCCACAAAATGATCACTTCATTATACTGACAATCCCAAGCACGTCTGAAGCAATGGAAAAAAGGTCAGAAAATGTAGCTCTTACTGGATATTTTTGTACAGTGAACACTTTATAGTGGACCACAGAGGCCCGTTTTGAGACCATTATTCTGTGTGTTGAGATTGTTCACATTATACACAAAACTGAACTTTGTCAACATTACAAAAGCTTAGTCAGTAGTCGTTCTGTTAATACTCGACCCATATCATTTTGCAACGCCTTCCAATCCAAACAACATATTTGGAATTTCAAAAATCCAACTAGAGCCCGGTTCAAAGCTTCGGCACTTTCTGCGCATCCCATTCATTTATTTTAACTTTGATGTCATATTTTCAAATATAGCTGTTTTGGTCTTCAATTCCCCTCTTGAAAACCCATTTGGTTATAAATATCCGACTAAAATGGGATGCTGTAAAGTGTGCCGACATTTATCATCTACAGCGTTGGGTAAACAAGTCGTCAGAAGATAAAAACAAGGCACCTGCAGACAGTAGTTTAAGTACATTTTGAAGCAATTTGGACAATTATTCTGACGTTCCAAATTGTGGAGCCGGTCCAACAACATCTTACAGTGAATACAGCATCCTCTCTTGCCTTCCTGTCTAGAGAGACATTGAGCCAGCTGCTCCAGCCTCACTGATAAGACAGTTTAACTCAAAATGAGCCTGTTTTGCCTCAACACATTTCTTTCCACAAATCTTCCAGGCTTGTGGGTTTTATTGATTGCTGTCCTCCCAAGAGTGTTGGTGCCTACACCAGGCCTCTCAGCAGCAGACGCTGATGGTTGTTAGCCACAACGGCTCTTCTGTCTCCGAGTTTTGTGTGGTGCCAGCCTCGGCATATAGGCTGCTTCCCTGTATAGCCCTGTCATCTTGTTAGGCGGCTGCCGAAAATAGAAGAACTTATTATTATTATTATTTTTTTTTTTACTGAACTTGCAGCAGATAATTTAGCTGAATGGATGGCATGACTTTAACTGGTATGTACCAAGAGTGGAAGATTTGCAGAGTTGCAAGTGTGTTTGTATGTGTCTATTATATATAACTGAGGAAATTAGATCCATCCTGTAAATGTTATAAAAAAAATAAAATAATAATGACTGGAATTTGAGGCAGCCCACTTGGATTTCCCTCCTGGACAGGCAACCGCGAGAGGCTTAAGGAGACGTCAAAATGCATATCTCGGAGGAGTCCAAATTTGACAGGCTAGAAGCGCTATTCTTGTCAATTTGTGGTGTCAGGGGCGTTTTTGTATTAAAAAAGAAAATGGTGCGCTGAAAAAAATGGTGCACCAATCACTTAAAATAGAGCGGTTTGACGATTCATTTAGCTATATGACCATTAAAATTTGGATACAGTAAAACAAAAATAATAAAAACTCAACTGGTCTCAATAAATCAAATGGTCTGGTTTTAAAGACACAGTTTTTGTTTGTCTCAACACTGAAAATAACCAGCTCTGGAAACAAAAGAACATAAAGTGAAACCTCTACTTACAAACGCCTATACTAACCGAAATTCCGAGATACGAACCTCAAGGTTTTTTTTTTTAAAACACTTACGAACCAAATTTGACATCTGAACCCGTGAGCGACTCTGTCAGAGCATGTCAGTTGACGTGACGTGTGTACGTGTCTCTACCCTTCGCTCGGCCACTTCCTGTGTTCCTCTCTGCACTCGTCAGCATATTGACGAGTTCATCTGTAATTCGTCCAGAGTTTTTGGAGTCAATCATGTCTACTAAGAAAGCTAGTTTAGCAAGTCTTCCAAGATGAAGGAAGCATTTAAACATTCATTTTACATTTTGGATTATGCTTCTACTTTCTAACTTTTCTACCTACAAAGGTGATCACGGAATGAATTACCGTGTTTTCCGGACTATAAATTGCAGTTTTTTTCAGAGTTTGCTATAGTCATTTGAATTACTCTTAATATGTTATTTTAACATACCAGGCACATTCTCAGTTCATTGTTTATGTGTCATGTAACGTTAGCATACCATACAATTATTCACCCTGTTATTGCCTCTATTCTATTTTCATTTTAGATTGCCTTTCAAGATGACATGTCTGTTCTTTTTCTCAAATAAATTTCCCCCAAGAGTTCCAAAAGGGACAAAACGTATTCAAACTTTCCCTATGTTACATTGTCAATTACTGTCCTACCATGCACCTTGCAGCCATTTCATTTATTTGAGAGTTATAGGTGAAAGAAATTTCAATTGAAAACTATCATGTTTTTTTTACAAAGTTGTTGTCATGTAGAAAGAGTAAAAGTAACACATTTGCGGTAACTATCGCTTTATACTGGAACACAATTATGTAAGGTGCACTCCTATTGTGTCATACAAACTATGTCATGAATTTTAATTTATTACTGATGACCAATCTGGACTGCTAGTAGCACATAACATCTGCCTAAATGTTGTACATTTAGCTTTTCTCACGGCCCAAAGTTGAATAGAAAGAGATTTGACTCAAGTATTACATTTGAAGTAACCCACCCAATACTGTACAGAAGCCATTCTCGAGTGTTTATAAAACTTCAACAGTGAAATACAATTTTCAGCAGCAACTCTGATCTTGTGTGGCACGCTTTTTATAGAGTTCATTGAGCTCAAATGTAACTCTCCTCTTAAGCTGAAGGAATGTGGGAGGATTCAATCAGAAATACACACGAGCAAGAGAACATAAAGAACATTTCACATTTCATTGATAGACATTGATATATTTTCATACACCTCCCTCCCACGCACGCTTAATGCAGAGTCATGTCTGAGTATGGTCACTGGCCTGACTACTGATGAGCATCTTGTGAGTGTTCCTTTGTTGTTTATTTTCACTACCTTGTTAGAGAAACAAACCATTTAACGGCAGATCCGCCTTTTCAAAGTACAGCTTGTGCACAACTTGGCTGCACTCTGAAATCAGACTAAAGGTGTATATATAACACACAAAGTGATAATTGCTGTGAGTTTATCCAAACTGAAAACAGTTGTAAGTTGTAAAATTGATACCAAATTGGAGTTTATTGTTCTACTCATGTTTTAAATCAACATTGTTTGACTGGAATTGAAATGAGTGGCTTTAACTTATTCCGACATCAATTTCATTTTTGCATTTTAGAATCACAAATTGATTTTAGGATTCTGATTTTAATAACAGGATATCTGCAAGCTTAGGAAAGGCAAATTCTTATCTAGACTTGTAGACCTTGTTAGAATAGGCCTCTATGGCACATGTGATTAGCTAGGTAGCTTGAGCTATGCCATTATATCGCTGTGACCTTTCTCTTGGTTTCACTTCTCTATGACACTCTTTGCACATACGTAGGAGTTGATCTCAGTTAGGACTGCAAGATCACAAATTATGTCACAGGCTAGGCAGAGGTAGGCCAAATATAAGAATAGGGACCATGGAGGTGGGGGTTAGACCTTCTTCCGCAATCTTGAAGAGAAGGCACCACAGTTGTGTATCCATCTTTCTTGCATACATTAAATAGCTAAACTGAGAAGGCAGCCTTCTGGTAATTACTTTTAGCATAGTGAGCATTTAAGATAAAGAACTGGGACAATATCTAACAACCTTTTGCTCCATATGACCATGAAGAGGAATTGAAATTCATGTGTAAAACTGTTGGAAAAAACCCTGTATGAACTACAAATACACACATTGTTTACTTTAATAAACCAACACTTTTGAGAAGAAGAGGAAGTATTAACTCAAAAGGTAAACGTAATTGTAATTTAAGCAATAAAATTAAGATGATGAGCAGATATGTCTTCATTTGAAACTCATTTCAAATTTGCTTGCATCTGATGACTCAAACACAATCTGTGTTTCTTTGTGTAGAGCGGATGCTCCAATCATGAATGGCAACATATATTTTGATTTAACCTTGTTAATTCTGAGTCCCTCTGAAAAATATGTGCTTGAGATGTCTGACTATGCATTTCAAATGTGTAGAGTATTACAAGTGCACTCTGCTCTGACTTGTTCCAATCTGTGATTACCGCTCCAAGATGTTGCCAAATGTGTTTATTGTGAGATTTTGTTCAATAAAATCAAGCAACAGCTTGAAAGTCAGTTCTGCTGAGAAAACATTCACCTTGAAATGTGTCACGGTGGAGCTGAGAATCCATATGATTAAAAAAGGGTGGGGGAAGATGAAATGGGATTTTAAAGACAAAGTTGAAGGCATCCGCATTCGAGAGATGTGGTGTGAGGTAAACTAGTAAAAGATTTGTTTCAATTGATCCAAGCTATTAAAGTAGAAGGAAGGTGGGGAATTAGCCCCTCCTCCCTCCATACAAACACAAACAGGTCTGTGATTAACTGCAAACACTGTTAATTCCCACCAAACAGAACCTGCTGTTGTGGTGGGTCCAGAGAACGAAAAAAGGTTTTTCTGTTTGGTTAAGTTATAACAAGTCGAAGCAGGCTGGTAATCCAAGAGACGAATGATTCAGCCTACTTCCATGTTCTTTTGTTCTAAAGTGAATGTTTCGCATAAATTTCTGTGTATGAGCTCTCTTTTGCCGATGAATTTAGGTTATTACAAAATCTCTCCTCCTGTGATTTTTCTAACTGCACTATAGTACTGTACTGAAAAAAATAGCGATGATGTCGACTCAAATTCCATTAGTCTCCACTTAGATCTGAAGTCTCGGAAAGCCTAATCACTATAGGCTACTGTCACAATTATCTGGTTACAAAAATATGACACATTTCCCCCCTCAAAAGCAATGATTTTAGTCCTGTATACATTTGTAGAATGATCTTTGACCACCTAGACATGACCTTCTAAGGCTATTGAATCGATTGCCACTGGACTGTTCTGGTTGTCTTAGAAGACATTTCGCCTCTAAGGAATCTTAAGACTTCACCAAAGCATTACCCATTCCACCTAGTTATGAAACTCAGATCAAATAGTCCATAAAATCAAAGTACTTCCCACAAGCTAATGTATTTCAATTGAATATTCTCGAAGCGCTTTGCACCTAATTCAATATACAGCGTGATACTGTAGCTAAACCACCATCTTAGTTAGTTCATTTCACGAAGGGAAACCTAAGGGGATACTTTGAACTCTGATATAGCAATCTCGCGCAGAATTTTTTTCTTAGTCCAGATCCCAGGTCACAAATTGAAATTGGATTAAAATTACTTAACAACATTACTGGAGGTGTCAACGTAGCTCATACGTCTTCCCAATTACAGTCAAGTTATGAATCCCCATAACTCTGCACCATGACCAGTTGCTTTTTAGAAAATGTTTGTTTTTTTGTAAGAATATTTTGGGTATGTTGATGAATTTTGTCCATATTTAATTTTTTATCATATATATGTCTGGCACATGGCCTATGTGACAACCCCCCCCACACACAATATCACTGATGCAAAATTGTGGTGCCCTCAATCTTAAGTTACCCATTTCTGATCTAGTTTATAGGGCTGAATATTAAAGAGAGCATCATAAATCCTCTATCAATATTTATAACCATATTTACAGCTTTAGAGAAAGCATCAACATGCATGAAAAATTCTATCCTACCATTAGAGAAAGAATAATCACCAAATTTGCCTTTTTGACCTGAAAGTGAAACAGAATCAATGCATGAAAAATGTAAAAGTAGTTTACGAACCTGGAATACTAGTCAGGGGGAAAAAACGGTTTTGTCTGTGGTAAATTCCCAATTAGAAGCCACTTTCTTTGAGTGTGGTTAAAGTTAAATGAAGATCATATTGACTGACATTTAAATATGAATGAGGTCAGGTGATACCTCTTGAAAAGAAGAGACTGTGCGCTGTGTGAAGCATCTCAAGGTAGAGTTCATCATTTTTCTCTCAGCTCATATTCAAGAGCATGAAAAAAAAAATCTCTCACCTTTGTAATCTTTCTTCACTGCAGAAAAGATGAAAAAATATTCCACTATTTAGAAGGAATGTCATCATATATGTTACATTCATGGCTGAGGATAGTGAGGAACCTTGTCACCTTCTCTGCCCAAAAAGAATTTCAAATTAATTAAATTCAAGATGATACAAAGCGGACATAGAGAACTGCTGTTGGCATTTTTCTAGCCCATTGATTCCTCGTTGCAGCCGCACATTACGGCTCCAAGAAGACTCATAAATCAATTTATAGCCTTTTGTCCTTTACAGAAGCTTGTCTTCACTTTTGGCTCCAACAATGGTGGAAGTGACAAGAATCTATTGTTGCAGTTTGAAGCACACTGTGCCACCTCAGGGCCTTGACCGACAACTCCCGCACAGCGTATGCGCTGCTGGCCGCGCAGTGGTAGTAGGGCGGCTCAGTGAGCATTGGCTGACACGCAAGGGTCGGGCTCTGCAGCGTAGGGGATCCATCTATGTCTCGGCAAGGGATCGGGAGACGAAAACACGTGAACTTGGAACATGCAGAGTGACAAAAGCTCAAAACAAACTTTAGTGAAGGCGGTAAGGTTGAAGGTGGTTGTGTTTATTGCTAATCTAATTTGTGATTTGAAAAGTAATTTTCTATTTTACAATACTTATATTTGGTTCTTATAGTTTGCGTTCAAATCATTTGTTTGCTCTGAAATTAATTTGATTTTTTTCTCGCATTATTTGTGTTTAAGTCAAAGTCAAGTCAAAATTGTTGTTAGCAATATGGCCTATGTACCCCCATCGAGTCTAAACACAGTATTCTAATCAATATTGCATTGGTGAACAAAAAATATAAGAAGATTCATTCACCAGTTGACAACAATCTCAAATCGTAGCCATTTTGACATTATTCTGCCCTTTGCTGTCGACTCGAATTGAAGTCAAAGCTCATACAACAATTCTTGCAAAGAACAATTTTGACCTTGCTTCTGTTTTAATGCACGAGCTCCCCAAAGGTTGAATCGAGGCAAGTGGACCTTTCTTGTTAGTTGAAGATGTTTCACATTTTATCCAACGGTATTTTTCACTTCACATTTGAGGCTATTAAAAATACCGTTCACATTAAACAAGAAAGGTTTTCAACAAACATGAAGAGTCTAGTTGCCTCGATTCACCCTTTGTGCATTGCCATGACCTAGTTGACTGCGAAGTTACACAGACACGTTATGAGATGTGGGTCAATTACAGGGTTGAAATAGGATTTGAAATCATGTTTTTTATTTTGGTATTAGATTTAGGAGCAGTTTTGTTTTTATTTTTTTTCACAAGTGCTTATTGAATTTTGTTTTCATTAGGTTTAGTGTTTTTTGTGGGTATGGAGAATTTGCTGAGTTCAATAAGTATTGTGTAATAAAGTAAATTCCAATTCTCAAACAAGCTTTTGACCTTCCTTCCTCTGTACGCCCGTTCAACGATGCCAAAATAAAAATATTTCAAATAAACTCCGAAACATGTATGAAATGGAAAAAAAAAAAGGGTTTTAGTTAGATTTATAAACGTAAAATGGTAGTTTCAATGTAGTTTTTTTTAAGCACTCTGTTTTTATTTCATTTCATTAACAAAAATGTTTTATCAATTTTGGTTTTAGCCATCTCATTAGTTTTTGTCAAACAAAATAACCTTTGTTCAATCATTCATTCATATCACAGTGAGATTCCATTGCACTGTCCTGGTGCTTGGGTTCCAATAATAAAATGAATAGTCATTTGAATTCCAGTTAAAATCATGTAGGTGGATGAATAATAGTGCTGCAGATAAAGAGTAGTGCGGCAGTCATAGAAGAAAACCAAGAGAAAAACAAGCCTTTTTTTTTTTTTTTTTTTTAGCACAGTTGTTTACGGCTGGTTTGTACTTAGACTCCACATCGATTGTGTTTGGTCATTGGGCTGACATTAAGTAGACCAGTGATGCAGCTAGATCCCCAC
This sequence comes from Syngnathus leptorhynchus, assembly GCF_054491065.1. Taxonomy (NCBI): domain Eukaryota; kingdom Metazoa; phylum Chordata; class Actinopteri; order Syngnathiformes; family Syngnathidae; genus Syngnathus; species Syngnathus leptorhynchus. The sequence continues at coordinate 8,865,986 of NC_141196.1, forward strand.
AAGAGCTTTGCCTGAGATGATTTTTATATCAACACTTTGCACTTGGGCTTCTTTATTTTGAAGTCTTTAGGACCAAAAATTCAAAGTCAATGAAGTTGCTCTCTGTTAAAATGTACCATCTACAGTACCAGAGCTAATAAGGACACTGGTTGTTTCCTAATGCCACCTTTAGAGTTTCTAAGACAGTTCCATCAAGTTGGGACTTGCAAAGGTGTGACAGCCCGGAGACACCAACGTGGGAAGGTGGCGCCAAGCACTGAGAGGTCAGGGAGGGCCAACTGTAGCCTGACAGCAGCCTGGGGGCACAGCTGTAGGCACACCTCAAAAGGTCACCCCAGCCTGATTGCACACCCCATCAAACTCTGAACACGATGCCCATAAAATCCTATGTGACATTGCCCTTTTTGAGGGGGTTGAAAACATTTTTACAGGAGGAAGGATAGTAATTTTCCTTTGTCTTAAATACGTACAGCTTTTCGACGCCCACTTTGGATGTAATCGGCACAATGAATACCTCACCGTTGAAAGGACCAATTTGATGGTCAGAGTAGTGCTTTATGGCTCATTACAGCTTCAATCTTCTCTCAGTGCTTGTTTTAGTAACTAAGGAGGTTACACTTAAGTACTAAAGTGTTAGGACAGTGACGTTTCTGTCATTTATGTGATTTTGCCTTTGAACACCACCACAATCGAGGTGGGACTAAGGTGTAGACCTTCAGGTTTCATCTTGAAAATTTTACAAAAAAATATTTAACCTTACATGGTATCAAGGCACTCTTTGACCTCTATTTGACTTCTTTCCCTTCGTATCAACAGTATGATTATTTTATTCAAATGTTTTGTTGTTGCTTCTTCTGTGTTTTGAGATTCTTACAATACACGCTTAATTGACAGTTTGGCATTTTCTTAAAAAGAAAGAAAGCATTGACAAGCCCAAGCTTTTAGTCTGAGAGGATCACAAAAGACTAAAAGTGGAAGACGTCAAAATACTTCTGGAGAAGTTAATGTTTTCACTGTTCAAAATAGCCAATCAGGAGACATCTTCATGAATGCAAATACAGTATTCATAACAACATAACACAAAGCCCTCAGGGATCTGAAATCAGATATGATGGGCAGTTGAAAACAAGGTCATTACATCAGAATCATGCAAAGAGAAAAGTCTGCAGTGAAATAATTAATAATCAAAAGCATACCACGTCTTCCTGCGATGGAAGGACGAACAGATTGACAAATGGATGCCCTATCTTGTCTGAAATATGGTGGAGTCCGTTTAATAGCATGGCGAGTGCAGTTGTTCATTGAATAACCCTGATCTCAACCATATAAAGGAAGTTTCTAAGCTAATAAAGAGAAACGTTAAAACCCACAAGCAAGTGAAGGTGGCTACAAGCAAGCAGTACTCCAGATTTCAAGCAGTCACTTGTTGCATTTCATGTCATAATGTTTAAAGTAACAAATTGATCTATTTTCTGTTTCTTTTTAACGGGGATGTCAAGCCCCAAATGCTTTCTACAATATGTAGAAGCTGCCCCCCCCCACTAGTCTAAACACAGCTTTCCGATTAAAATGGCGTTTGTGGAATATCAGTTAAGCAGCAAATGTAATTCTTTTTTATCCTTCTCAGGGGTGGCCAACCAAGTGTCACCTCGGCTCACCAGTTTTCAGAAGCTGAGCCGTTATTGGTTGTGACCTGAGAACAGATAAATGTGAATTAATTTTCAGTCCACAGCAAGTGACAAAATGCCCGCCACCTGAGATGGATAAAAACAGGTGGATTTTGCCTGTGCAATTTATATTCCACAAACAAAACACCAAGCAGAACACCTTGTTTTGACTAGTTGGGCTGCACAGAACCTATTATTACAAAGACAACATTTTGGGTTGACTTCCACTTTAAGAACAGCAAACCAACAGAGCCATAAACATGATAACTACAATAACTGAACTCAAGAGAAATGCAGCTTTCATCCAAACCATTGAAATATCCTGCAATTTTCAGCTGACTTTTCACAATCAGCCAGAAAAAAATTCCCCCACTGAAAAAAAAAAAAAAAAAAAAAGCAAGATGATGTTGCCACTGCGTTTTAAGTCTCTCCCCTTTACAAGAAGCCAAAGCCATTACTTCCATTCATTGCTTTGTTTGTTGCTGTTGTTGTAAAGTTGTCTCGATGGCTGCGCTACATCGCTTTACTCCTTTTCTCCACACATACAACTGTGCAGCCTTGCATTGTGGGAGGAAGTAAATTCAACCGACTGCAGAGTATGTTACCACTTTAAATAACGACCAAGCATTGTAGGCAGAAATTGTAAAGGCTTTAAAGGAGGAGCAAAGTTCCCCACTGCTAGTACATACGAGTCGGACGGCTTTAAAACGCAACTACAATATATAGCATTGTTTGGAAACTTTGAGAATGAGTAGTCGGCTACTGCTCTGGCCTTCCTGTATGGAGTTGGAATGTGGGAGTTCATTTGGTTACCCAAGCGCTCCTCTTGTCATTTGTTGGGTTAATTAAACCACTTTTATTTTGGTTAATATGACTTCCTAACACTGGTGGAGCTAGGATTTTTTTCCTGAGGCGGGGGCATGGGGTGGCCAAAGATATCTCAGAGGTTTTCAAAACAAACAAAAAACTAAATAAAAAACTTTTTCACAAGACCCCCCTGTTAGGGATGTTCTGACTCTAACTTATTTTGCAAGAACCACATGGGAGACAGTATGCCCTTTGAACACTTGCAAGTGGAGAGTTTGTTCGTTACTGTAGATACAGCAATGCTCAAACAAAGTCTGCCGTTGGAGTCATGCAAGAGAGTATTTATTGAGAGAAGAAGGGTGGGGGTGAGAGTGGCCAAGGTGGGGGTGACAATTTACATGTGTGGTGGTCACCTCAGCAAATGGTTAACCACTTCAGAGGGTCCCAGTTTATTGTTTTACGAGGTCGTAGAAATAAAACCTAGTGGAGCCTTCCAGATGACTAACTAAACAACACACCATTTGAAAAGTGTCAACAACTGAATGGTTAAACTTTTCAGAGTCAAGGAAAGCTAAAAGGTTAAAACAAAGTTCATCATTCTAGTCTACATCCCAACATAATCATACGATCAAGATAGTTCATAAACCCTAACACCCCCCCAAATTCCTCATAAAATGCTGATAAACATTAATGATATTTTTCTTGCTGGAGACGGGGGAATGTGAGAAAAAAATCCAGAAAGAATAAATCGCAAAATACCCCAAAGTCAATTCTCAATTGTTAGTTGAGTTTGAGACTTCCAAAGAATAACATTCATTTGAGCAGCTGCAAAAAGAGAGAGACAGTGAGCAGAGGACAAAAGGTTAACTAGATAATATGCTAGCTGTTCCAAGCTGTCATCTACTGCTTCACCATGTTTGTTTGTTTGTTTTAGCTTCTCTAATAGGCCTTTTCACTTGCAGTCAATTCCCAGCCATGGCAGCGCCGCTGGCGCCGGTCACCGTTCAGGGTGAGGCTGAGATCACTGTGGCCAAGGGCGCGTCCGCCCGCCTGTGACTCCACTGTCAGCATTAATGCATTCAGGATAGAGCTACAAGCTTTTTCAGGTGTGTCAAGGGCTGCACTGTCAGCAGATAGTAATCAAATCCAATCTGGTATTAAGAGACCGACTTGACACTTGACTCCATCTAAAGAAAACAGGCAAAGTTACAGAGTTATAAAGTGATTATAGACCCCTTCGTCAATGATCTTCTCTCCTCTGTAGTCCAGTTATTAAACTTAAAGCAGCAGTGAGAAACAATTGAATTTCTTCCTTCAGGGATACCAAGTATTTGGACTACAGGGGTAAAAATAAATTGACATCAATAGATGTGCACGATCACAAGGAAAATGTTCAGAATTGTAAGACAGAGATGTCTTGGCATGTTTGCCGACACGATCCTTGATTGACTTAAATATAGGATGCAAGAATAATTCAAAATATATTGCACGTTTCCTAACCGGTAAAGTTACAAACACAGAATCCAGTGCTTGGCCATGTTGAGCACATAGATAAGGTTTGGAAATACTGAACACGCAATTACCACTGTCATCACAGTCTTTGTGGAAAAAAGAAGGCACTCCTCTTCACAACTATTCGGTATCAATTTTCTGAGAAATCCAGCAGTGGGGTCATTTTGTGGACTTGGATCACAAAGGAAGGAAAATGTTCAAATTTAGCCCAATTGTTGGTGCTCCGCTTTACAACTCTGAATGATTTCACATAACACCTAGTGTACAGTCTTCTCACATTGTTCTTCTCTTAACAGCCCATGTTGGGGTTTTTTTTGGATTAAGTGCTGTGAAACAGCACACTCAATTCCGAAGAATAGAAAAGAACAAAAAGATTTCAATTGGATTTTGAACTGCAGATAGAGGGATAACTACTGTATAGGGTTGATGTATGATACCTTTCATTCATTTTCATTTTTCAAAGTGATAGATGAAAATGAAAAAAACAAAACAAGAAAGCCTCATTCACTGATGCAAGGAAGTAAATGGAAAAACTCAAACTGAACTAACAGTGGAGGAGAAACTCAAACTGAACTAGCAGTGTATTTTTCTTTTTTCAAAAATCAATAACAAAAAAATTGTGTGTTGTTTGTGTGTGCTTAGGGGCTGTAATGAATTAATAGCATTTCAATTCATTTTGATAGGGAAAATTGATTTGACATAAGTAAATTGAGTTTCTGCTGTTTTGCTTTGCAAAGTTGGATACACTTGGTTTTCAATCAGTTGCAGACTAACCAGACTTTTGTGAAATGGAGATTTGATCGCCCAAGCAATTAATTCTGGTGTTACATGTGATTACATGTCAAGTTTAAGTTATCTTAGCAATTAGCATGGCTTCTTCATCTTCTTTTCCCTTCATGAGAATGATACTTGTCATAATCTAGCCTAGTCACCAAAATGGAATCTTTAATAACACTAGGAAAAAGAAAATCGCAAGGTTTGCCGCAACTCATCATCAAAAAAAAAGAAAAAGTCTGAACATTCTTGAAATTGGTAATACTGCGTCACTTTCAAAGCAACACAGCATAACAAATTATGCAAAATTCACTATTATCAATTATTTAAATCAAAAACGGTATTACACACTTTTTGAAATGTTACCAGAGTAAATAATTGTATCCTTATGATTAATGTTAAAGAAATGTTCACATGCATTTGAAAAGGGTAAGAACTCAAATGCTAGGTAGAAAATACTCTCCTGGGCACAAAATAAATGCTATTCCATATTTTGAGTGCAAAACAAATGACAGCTATCAGAATGGTTGCACTCAATGAGATGCTGCAGTATGAGCTACTGATTGAAGGTAGTTGCAACAAGGACACCTACATGCATTACTGAGTGAATAGCGTAAAAGCTCACAGTCAACAATTCCGGTACATCATTTAAAAGTGACACTTCACTCTTCTTTCGTTGAGCTGTCGTCCTTACGTTCCCCCATCGACTTCTCACTGAGAAGGACTTTGCATGGAGTCACTCACGCTGTTGTTACAGCTCGGTCGCGACGAGCTCGGCTCGAGTTAAGCACTCATCTACGTCCATTCGTTCACATGAACGATGTCACGTTACGTGAGAATGTGAATTCAGGGAAAACAAAATCAATATGATTAACTGCAACATGTTTTGTGCCGAAATTGTTTCAGTTTGGAAATCAATACGAGAGCCGGAGCTATTCATCACTGCACGCGAAACGTGGGCACCCCCTGGGAAAATATTAGGGCCTCCTCCGTACGTGCGGCTGGGAGGAAAAAAAAAAGCAACGGGAGTTGATAGCGAGGAATAAAAGACAAGGTAAATAAATATAGATGACTGAGGGAAGAGGGACTTTACAGTCTTTGCAGACTACCACGACATTACAGTCTCTGAAGGATGATGTCCAGGCCTTTATCAGACTCTGACAGACACAATAACAATAACCTTCACAGCGTGAGGCCTGTTCCAATTAATATGGAGCAGCAGGAGTCCGTGCGAGGTCATTAGGAGGCTGCTGACGGCGGCCCACCATCACAAGGATGCCACGCGATATGGCCGTCACGTGTGACAACCTCTGCCGTGATCCTTGGGTGACCTTTGCTGAGCAGCACCTTCTTTCCATACAACACAATGAAATACCAACCCCGTGCCATTATTGAAATTACAAAGGAACGTGCACTCTGTAACAAGTGGCATTTAAGCATGAAAACCTTTATTTGAAGACATTCTAATTGTTGGCTTGATCATTTTGCTGTTGTTTCATGTTATTTTGATTTATGTGTCAGTTTGATAGTGATAAAAAAAAAGCTTGAAGCTTACTTGAAGAGCTGAGTGAGGGGGAGTCTTTTAGGTTCCTGAAAGTAATGTCATATTATATTCTCCCATTTCTTGACAGTGACAGTGCGACTAAGGAACACTTGAGAAAGTGTGTTATAATAGGTTCTAATGTGTTTAAAGCATGTGGTAGTGGTCTTTCAAAATCCAGGATTTTTCATTATTTCTGGTGGGTCTCGAATATTTCGTACTACACTAAAAAAAGGGGTTCGCTAGTGAAGGACGAACGGGTAAAAAAGGCATCCCTTTCTTTGTGTGGATTATGCAGATTCATACAAGGCAAAATCTATAACTAAAGTGCTGAGGTGTTTTGAGTAAATCTATGCAGCCATATGCATACTTCACGCATGTCAGCATATGACTAAAATATATAATATAGATATATTTTGTTTGCATTGATATATATTTTGTTTGCATTGATTAGAAAACATGTCCTTGGAACGGGATACATTCTATCTTTTTGGTTTAAAAAAGACAAAGAAAGAGAAAGATTCAGGCTGTCTTATACGCACACACACACACTCACTCACAAATGCTTCAAAAATGAGCTTGGTGCTTAAGACACAAAGACACAAAGCCTATGCCTCCATCTCCAGTCATTAAATTGCACAATACATTTGCACATTACTGCTTTTAAAATTGAACTCAGTGGTGGATGATTGCTTTTAGAGAAGTGACGCTAAATTGCTATTGGTCAAAGGCTGGGGGGTTTCATTTAAGATTCATTCGATTTGAATTCTAAACATTAAAAAAAGACGCGTATGTTATTAAAAACAAGGTACGACCTTTTGTTGGGGTGTTAATTGGAGGAAAACTAGACAACTAATTACCAATTTCTGTTTTGCACAGAGTGAAATTGTTTTGCTTATCTTTACTTTCCAATTGACAAGGATATTGCTCTGTGTCCTTTTTAAATGACTATTGACAAAACATTTTTCACTTGCTGATTCAAATCAGGGCACCACGGTAAATGAGTGGGTTACCATGTCTCCTCACAAGAGTGTGGGTCCAAATATTGGCTGTGGCCTTTCCATGTTGACTTTGGGTCATCTTGTAGGTTAATGGATGACTCAAATGACCAAAAAGGTGTCGTTTGATGGTTCCGAGATGTGAGATTTGACCAACGTACAATTGCACATTACCACCTAGTATGTTTTACAATGCTACTACTATAATTGTATATTACTGTAGGCATGGAAAGTTACAGTTATGAGACACACTGGAAAAGATGGTGTTGAATTTACTCCATTATATTTTGTCAAGTGTTTGCTCAAAACAGAATCCTCTGTACACTGATATATATATTTTAAGTAGATGTAAGATCTATTTAAAGAATTAATCTGGATCAATATATTGTGCTACCATTAGATAGATAGATGGATAGATGGTTGGATAGATGGATGGATGGATGGATGGATCGATAGATACTTTAAGAAACATTAAGTCAATTCAACACCCTTTTTTTTCTTTTAATGTATTATCGTTATGTGCAATCAATATATCCGTTTCCGATAGAGCTTGTACTCATTAGGATCAGCTAATCACAGGTCACATATTGACAAAGAATCAGTCTTTTAAAATGCATATTTACGTGAACGGAAGCTGGAGTAACAGTCACTAACCCTGGCCTCCTGTCCAAAATGATTTTCAGACGTGATGTTTTAAGATGACACAAAACCTCCGGTCGGACATAAGCGTTTTTTTTTTTCTTCCTTACAAAGCATGAGTCAATGCAGCTGTGTGGTAACAGTCACTGATGCCGGTGCACCAAGCGGTGTCCCATCCGGTAGCAAGTGTTTTACCCTCGGAGTGACACACAGAATAAGGCAGAGTGATAAATAAATTAACAGCCTGAGTTTTAAGGGGGCATCGCTGTTGTACATGAGCGGCAGAAGAATACTGTATGTGAGTCATAGGGGAGCTGTGGCCTGAAACACATGCTGCTGTGATCCAGTCTGACAGGTGAGGACGACTCGGGAAGACTGGCACGGCCCGCAGTGGTCAAAGACTACAGCAAAAGCTCTGCTTTCAATATTTCATAGCGCAGCACTGGATTACTAGAACATGCCATCGTCTTTCTGACTGGTTTGATTGATATTGACTGAAGAGATGACATCTGAGTCCCGTGTGTGCTTCAGATGCTCTGGTGCCACAGACAGAGAGTCCAAATGTGTTTCTTTCCCCTTCAGTACATGTGGCGAGAAAGTGAAAAATGCTCTTCGTCCAAAAGGATACAATGAAGGCCGTGATGGTTCTTCGCCTCAGTGTTTTATTTATTGGCACTGTCTTACTTGATTGAAGAATTAAATGAAATGCTGAGTGTGTGAATCAGTGAGAATTTGCCTAAGGCAGACAGTGGCTCAGAAAAGTTCTCTCTTTTTTTTTTGTTGAATTGTACCATGGTTAATATGAAACTATATTTTTAATCATCTTGTGCATATTAGATTGGGTAGATGTGCTAACCACTAGTTTTACGCAGCATGCTGATCTAATCACTACATTCAGAAAATGTTCTTTATTATCTAGTTCCTTGAAATGGAGAATGCCGGTAACGTTCCTTTTGCTGCGAGGAGTTAAATTTATTTTTGTCACTTCTAGATTTAAATCATTTCATTTCACTCTTTATTCTAAATGCTGCTCCAACTATGTGTGTACATCTTAAGTGGCCCTAAAAATCATCTCTCCAAGTTCAAGTTGAGCTCTTGCGGAAGCCGCAACGGTCGGAATCTGGTCTGCGCTGGTCCAGAGTCTGGGAAGTGATTGAGAGGAATAAGGCACCCAGGAGACGGCGCTCTAAGTAAGAGCGATTCTCTGGGCTCTCCTCAAAGTACCAACGTTCATGCCAGTGACCTTCTACGAGCTTGCAGGTGGAATTGGATGATTTCTTGCCGTGGCTGAAGAGGAGTGACAGGTGGCCTGAAGGAGAGCCAATCTACTTAATCCACTTCCCGCTCGTCGCCATCTTCTCATGTGGTCCGCAGTGATCAGGCAACATCACAAAACAGCATCACTTATTTATAACCTCATGACAAGCTATCTTTCCAATCTCACCGGACATTTTTGATGAATCCATCTGCGCCTGCGACCGTAAATTGGATTTAATACAAATGCAATCATGGGTGAATTCCAAACATTTTTTAAGTCGGAAGCAAGTGACACCATTTTTGCACTTCCAGGCATCGTGTTTATTTTCAAGCTTATGCATTGGTTCGAATATAAACTTTCTGTCCTGTGCTTACAATTAAGTTACGAGTCATTTTTCTTTAAAGACAACATCCTCTGCTATGAAGACATGAAAGATTCCCCCTTTAAGGTCCGTACAAGCTAAGAAGTGAGAGTCTAATCTGTGTCGACATGTTGATACACCACTCGGAGCTGCTTCATTGACCGTGAATGGGAGAATGACTTTGACTACTCATACAATGTTTATATTGATATGGCTGGAGGTTGAAATGCTACAAAGAAGCCCCTTTTTTTCTGGGTCACAGTACGGCTACCGTGCATGCGTATAAGAAGGTTCTTGACTATTATCAACCTTGATAGGTCACCTGACAGTAACGTGTATGGTCTGCTCTGCGCTAATATTGTACAAATTAGATGTTGAGTCTTTTATTCCTTCAAAGAAACACAAGCAGGACAAACAATGGAGTCACCTCTGTCTTGTGTAATCTTTGCTCCGAATTTGCTCAGCATTGTAAGTGCAAACCTGCTTTCACTGCTCTTCTATCCACAGACAAAATACGAGAATAAATAATGAATTAAAACCCCAGGGAGAGCTTTTAAATCTACATAATCTCAAACCGTAGCGCCTTTCTTTATTAGTAACAAGGCATATTGGGTTCTGTGATGTATTTCTTGCATGACTAATTACAAAGATGTGAATTATCTTGCGTCCTTTGCAATTTAACAAATAAACCCCAAGAGAGCTCATTTGATGCAAGAAATAGGCCATATTTCTTAGTGGAGATACCAACGTGTGAGTGAGGCTCCACAGGGGATTAGTGCAACCAAATCACTCCTGTAAAGAAGCCAAAATCAAAGCACCACACAACCTACCACCTTGTTTACTCTGCGATATCTCTTGTACTTTAACTCAGACAGAAATCTGGCTTGGTAACACCTTCCCCCATATATCAACACATTTGTATTCATTTGAACTGGCACATAAATAATCAAGATAACCTCTGTTTGGTTTAAATATAGACTCGTGCTTTCATTGTATACATACATTGTGTATGATTTACAAACGCAATATCTTTCATTGATTGGCTTTAGACGTACCTAATTTGAGGTATATTAGCTACACTTTTGTAATTTAATGACATCTACGAGCCCTTAAAGAAAAACAGTTTTCACAGTTAATGATTCTCTGTTCATTGACGTCAGAGATGTATGAATGCTCTCCTAGATACACGTACATCTGATTTGTCTGGACCGTACGGACTTACTTAAGTCCACAAGTATATTTTCTCTTCATATTTCTAGAGATGGCAAAGAGGAAAAGTGTCACTGTGGTGACCGCAGAACCAGAACTGTGATGTACTTTGGCATAAGGAAAGGTCTAGCAACACTACCCTTAATTAGATATCAATTATGTGCTCAAATTCATTTCACAAACCAGATGCTATTGTAAGTAGCATGTACAGTCTCTGGATGCATAATCACTCACATGTTCATCTTCAAATGGTGATTAGCAATTCAGCCATTTTCAAAACCGCGGATCCAATTGATGGTCACAGCTGGCGCCAGCTATCTCAGCTGACTTCTATACTACGCACAGAAATGGCCGCCTATTAGTTATAGGGCACATATAGAAACAGATAATTATTCACACTAAGAATCACACTATCACCGATTGGCAACTGAACCCATGCTGCCTACATTGAAATCAGGCCAGTGAACCGCTTCTGTGAGTGACCAAAACGATAGTAGCGAGTAAGTCCAAATACGACTAACACTTTATTGATACCAACGTTGGTATTCATGCTGATTGATATCAGTGTCATGAGATTGCCACTCGACACTCTGCTTCGCTCCCGTTTACGCGGCTGCCATTTTATCAAAGAGGTGTAGTTGACTATTCTTGTTTCTCTACACTGTCTACATCTTAAGTGCCTCTCCAGGTGGTCACAGTGCGGTGTCGACATGCTTTGTTCCCCCTTGATTGTTTTGATGTTGTGCAGCCAGTCACGTAATGGGAGTGACGCACGATTAACAAGCACGTAGAATCAGCACGAGTGACCTGGCCAGCAGCATGCACGCACGCACACAAACAGCACAGAAAGTCTTTGACGGACCTATAGAATAGCAGATGGAAAGACGGACCAAAAATGACACAACGACAACCTCTGTAAAAAGGAACCAAAATATGGTGGAAATACAAGAAATTCATTCAAATGTGAGAAATTATATGTTAGAAATCAACAAACTCCAGCAATAGTGAGAGGAGAGAAATCCCACATTCCCTTGGCTGAATGAACAGAATGGCTTGGTGAAATTTGCCGGTTTGGAAGTCGAAATTTGGTTCGTACGCATCGTATTTTCCGGACTATAAAGCGCACCGGACTATAAGGCGCACCTTCAATGAATGGCCCCTTTTAAAACGTTGTCCTTATATAAGGCGCACCGGAGTATAAGGCGCACCTTTAATGCATCATGTCAGATTTTTAATCCAAATCAAATCATTCTCCATTTTATCTTTTTTATTTCAACTTCAGATGCAACAAATGACTTTATAATCACAAAATAATGATCCATAGTCTTTTTGATTCATGATTCATAGTCTTCAGCGGGCCACTTATGATTGATTTCATGACACAATGCTTCGGGCCAGTTTAAATTAAGAAATTTGGTCCATATGTCGGCCTTTGAGAAAATTTTAGGTTTTTAGATGTGCCTTATAGTCCGGAAAATAGGGTAGATGCAAAAAAATTGCGAGGCTCCGGTTCGCATTTCGAAAACTTTGTAAGCATAGGCATTTGTAAGTCAAGGTACCACTGGATTATTCAGTGATGGACATCCCTTTATCAAGGTATAGTAGTTAAAAATGTTCAAAGGTTACTGAAAACATTCCCTGTATTGTGAATAAAATGCCATCTTGAGTATGGAATTAATCATTTCCTATGGGAACATGGATTTGTAATTTAAACTACTACTTGGAAGAGATCCAGACTTGACTATATATAAGACTCTATATACTGTAGCTCAAATGAGAATGACGACTGGTGTGCTGCTCCCTTTACTTTAAAATCTCTCTTCCTTTGACTGCATTGCTTGAATCAAATATGTGTGCACGGATTAAATCTGAGTGCAATGTGATGTAACAAATAAGAACATGCAACGTGATCTGCCAGGGGAATTTACCAATTGATAAACAGCTAAATATGTATATTCCATTCAAAAATCTGTAGACCCGCTAAGCACTCACTGCTGTGCAACACTGCACCAACATTTACTTTTAAAATGAAACTATTTGGGAGGCATCTCCGGCACTATCCACTCCAGTTTTGTCCCAGAATTTCAGCTTGCATGACGCCCCTGGACCAGCAGGTCAGTTATTCTGGGCTTTTCTGAGCACGCAATGGGCAGCCCTGCAGCAGCTGCTCTCTCTGGCTGAGACCACTTCGGACAGACTGTGTTAATTTGCATTGACAAAGCTGTCAGACAAGAGGTTGCCTCCTGCGTGGTGATGGATGCCGACCTGGGAGGGTGGGGAGGAATGAGGAAAAGGAAACAAGGGCTCAGGAAAAGAGCATACGCACGGATTTAACATACACATAAATCATTCTCATCAGCCAATAATGATAATAATAATGACAACCATTGGTTTGCTAACAACAAATGTAATCGACTTGTCATTGAACACACGCAGAATCTTCCAACCAAAGTCCATGCAGAAAAGATTGTGTTTAAAATGTGCTCGGAGCACTAAACACAAAACTGTCTACCACGAGAAAATGTTTGAAACATGTCAAACTTTTCAATTTGTTGCAGCAGCTGTTTCATAATTCTCTGTGTATTTTGTCATGTTTCTGGGAAACATTTCCAACTTTCCCACTCCCCAGCGGTCTTCTCTTTCTTTACTTGGGCTAACTTCTTATTTAGGCAGCTGCTCCACTACACGTGAGACCAGGTGTTGGCTCCTGCCACATCTGTGCCTCAGTGCAAAACCCGAGTGGGATTCCCCTAGAGTCCAAGCACTGCAGTTATCATCATTGGCATCAACATTATCTCTAGCAAACATAACGGAAAAACTTGAAACACTGATACTCTGCAGGAAGACTACAAGTGCAGCAACTTATGGCTGACAGAGAAGGGGTGACACTTCTGAGGACTTCACTCATGTGGTGAAGTATAAATAAAGGAACATCTACATCTATGAAGAATGTCTCTGTACACCAGAAATTGAACTGAAATCTGGGGATAACTGGAGCTTGCAGACTCGTATCCAAATTGTGGGTTCGCTATTTTGTTTACCATTTAGTGAGTTCCGAATAAAGTAGAATGGGTTGCTAATGGAGGTCTGCCCAAAACCTTGGCTTTCTTGCTCGTTTGAAAGCAGCGCGCTTTCACACATGACCTGACATTCCAATATACATACAAATTCTGTGGTTTTCTGTGATCTGGGGGTCCTGAAGGTAACAAGATGTTGAAGGGTGGTTGAAAGGGAAGTGAGAACTTAACACTACACGCATAAAGTCTTGCACCAATTAGCATTGTTGTTTTGGTGTGACACATTCTGACTCAAATCCACAAATTCTGATTTGTCGTTAGTTTTTCACTCCTGTACGTATTCGAGTCACTGATGATTCATGTGCAGCCCTAAAAATGATGTCCATACTATTTGACAACAGAATTGGCATCCATCATTGTCATAACCGTGTACCTTCCACCTTTTTCTACAGGGGCAGCGGCTTGTGCTGTGCGTACCTGTTGCCAGGTTACAGAGCCTGAATTCAGAGGCTCGTCATCATAACGGGGAAATTTCATCACTGCAGTTAAGACTTAGTACTACCCAGATTTTACAAGGCTGCCCTCCGCAAAAGATTTAAGGCACAGAAGAACATTGGACAAACATCTGGGATGCATACAGAGCTCCACCATTGCCCCCACTTGAATTATCAGACCACAATCTCATCCTGTTAACACCTCAGTATTATCCTGTAGTCCAAAGGCTATATGTAACCAAAAGCAGTATTAGGAGGTGGTCAGGAAGCCAGCAACATGCTGAAGGGCTGCTTAAAGTCTACAGACTGGGTGTCCTCCGTGATCTACATGTGAACAACAGAGACAACCTCAAAGATTGTATCACTAGAGATGTCAATTTCAGTGAGGATGTCATCATTCTAGGAGACTCAAAGCATGTTTTTTGGCAGGCCTCAATTACTTGTGGATTTTGGCTATTCATGGCAGGGTTTGTTCGGGGAATGCATGGGGGACACTAGTCGGAAATCAATGTGCGTTCTGAATTTTGTACAATTGCAGTTGTAGGAATGGAACTCCACTTGACAGCAAGAACCATTTGTCAATGATATTTCGTATGAAGTTCACAAAGACCAATGTTGTTTGTAATGAGATAAATCAGGGTACAAAGATGTGTTTTGATGTGAGTGGCCTTCTAACGCATGGGGGCCCAGGAACATAATTCCTATTTCCCACTGTCTTCAAACGCAGCATAGAGCAACAAATAAGAGCACATATTCTTGCCTTGCGCTCTTGTATCCCTACAGCAATATGAAAGAAAACCCCCAGGTGACATCAATAATTGATGCCTTGAATGTGACAGTTGAGATAGAGGAAAGAACTAAATCAAGTTACAGGACAGTTGGACAAGAACTTCCTAGCCTCGTAGCATTTCCATCCGATGCAGAATGTGCTTACGTGGCCGCGTCTCCCGGGCCAACTGCTGTGTGGTCTCGAGGGCCCCCGGTGAGCAGTTCCCTGTGCCTGTCACCTCGACTAAGACCGGCCCACATCAGCGGGAGTCAGAGCCAGAGCTGGAAGCAGTAGCTTCCCCACTCTTCCTGTCACCTGTCCCCACGCAGGCCAAGGTGACTTTAATTCCCTCCTGTTGAAAAACTGTCTACTCAGTAAGGCAAACATCAGAAAGTCAAAGACACAACCAGCTAACCTTTCTATGTCCTTTTCCTTCATTCGTTATTTCTGGCCTCTTCTGTTTGGATTCCTGCAGTTTAACCACAGCTCCCCCTCTGTGCAGCGTATGCATGATGAATCTAGTTATGCACTGTGTATTGCACTGCCGTGTAAATGATGCGAAATAAGTAACACAAATATTTCAGGGGCTTTCACTATGGAATAGTTTTACCATCGATTGTTCTATCGATTATTTCATCGAATAATCGGGTAAAATGTTAGTGCTTTGCATTAAAGTGTATTGCAAAACTGTTTGTACTGATTACTGTTTATTAGCCATCTATTGTTAATTTGAACGGTTTAATGATGAAAAACTAGACAATTTTAAGATACACAACGATTAACCGGATTATTAAAATAGTTGTGGATTAATATGATAATTTGATACTTTGAAAATTACCTGTCAATTAATCGACTTATTTTGACACCGCCAATTGATTTTTTTTTGCCGTTCGGTTTTCTATTTGACTCTCCCACACCATTTTAGGTAATGAAGAATAGGCCTTTTTCCACACTCGTGTCTTCCTATCCAAATGCAATTGAAATCCCCCTCGTCCCAGTGAGGGATTATTTCACCTGTCACTGTTCATTGGCTTGAGGCAGACCAATATGGATGCCATTCAATATCTGTATCTCAGCTGAGGGATGTTGGGATTCAAAATCTGCTGTTAGTTTTTCACACACTTTCAACCAATGTGAGGCATTTACAGTTTATTGTTGCACCTTCTCTGTAATATTTTAGATCTGAAGTCTTGTGGATTGCTTTGTGTGCCTTTGTGCAAGGCCAAATACTACCAGCTAAAAGGTTTCTCCAATATACACCTCTTTTAGTGCATTAATTAGCACTGGTAATAACATCCCCAGCTATAATGTTTAACTACAATAGGAACTTGTTACACATTATTTCCAGACGCCTTTTGTATTGAGCTAGCATTCCCACTGGTACTAATTTACGTGTAAAAATGTAATTGTAAACTGTGAGATAGCAGGTACCTTTTTTTCAAGCACTTCACTCGATCATTTTCAGGGACAATTTAGTTTAGATCATTTATCAGTCCAACGATGCGAAAATTGCCAATGGTAGATTTGATATATACATTGAAGAAACGTGATTCCAGGAATGAAAAATAATCATTATTTCTTCTTCTTCCTGGTAGTTTTATAGTGGTGATGTTTCTTTAAAGTAATAGCAACCTCTTCAGAGTAACTGGTGAAATATGGATGACTCAGAGTTGCAAAGGTTTGGAGAATGGTCCTTTTGGGGTCTCTTTAAAGCACTCAATGTTTTCATACCAGGTTGATTTGTCTATTCTATAACTGCTGCACGACAGATAGCATCCCAAACTTTTGAGTAAACTGCAGGAATAAAAACGGTCTGCTGTCAGCGCTGTGTGTCTCTTGGACAATGGTAGCTAAAATCCTGTTTTGATTTCATTTAATGGGATAAAAACCTGATGAAATGGAACAGTTCTATTCAGCGTGCACCCACACCGAGCACAAGAAAAAAAGGACAGCGAAAGCAAGGGAGACGTGCCGGAAGACAAGAAAGATTTTTTGTTTTTCCATTCTCTTGAGCACAGCAAGCACGATGTGCATGGGCCTCACGCTGTGATAAAAGGAGGGAAAGCAGACATCAAACCATGCTGTCCACCTGCTGTCTTACCTCCTATTCATCATGACATGAACCTGTCAAACAGGCTTTGCGTCGCTCACTTTCTAACATGAGACAAAAAAAGTGGCAATCTGCTGCGATGGATGTCGCTCTCCTACTGGTCACAAAGTCTCAAGTCAAGGCTTGGGGCAAACTTTGAACATTGAACACGAGTAAATTATAGCACATCCAGCTCTAGTTGAGTGTGACTAGGGTCACAAATGGGCAGAACATTTAAATACGCTTTTCATGGGAGGAACCTTGAAAATATTCATTTGGATGCTTTCCACTAGAAACGATCAATGTAAAAGCTCACCTGAGGTCCCAAAACTCAGAACAAGGGAAGATATCACACAAAACTTTCAGTATGGCAAGAATTAAATGCACAAATAAGCATGGTGCTTTTTTTTTTGCAAAAGATAAATGGCCAAGCAAGACGGTGTTCCTAATGAGACCTCCGTTCAAAAGGCTTATTTTGGATGATTTTGATTTGATACTTTATATGACTGAATGGTTCCAAGCATGCGACACCTAAGACCTGAAAAGAAAAACTAAAAATCTGTATTTATTTGTATTAAAACCACATCCACACATAATGATAAACCTTGAAAAGCTGTGCCGAGAAGAGATGCAACCACATTCTCGTGCAAGTTGTGTCACGATATTGCTCAATGATCTCCGACTTTTTTTCAATAAGAATCGTTTTCTTTTTTTTCCAATTTCATGCTTTTTTGAGTCATCTTGCAAAAATAATATTGTATAAAAATAACAAAGGCTGTGTGCCTTCTGAGAAGATGCGTTCGGTTGCAGTCATTCCAATCAAGTCATGTTCTAGGCTCTTGACTTGTTCTGAGCCAGCTCCAGATATCCGAAAGTGCAAAATCTTTGCCAGTTGTCACATAATTTCTGTCAACAAAGTCTGGAGTTGTTACAGTTTACTTTGTACAGGTGCTCTTGCGTATGGGTTTTCTGGAGGTACACCGTCCTCCTCCCAAAAACCATAGCTTAAAATTTAAGCCTTAAATGATGTCTGAAATTGTTCTTGGGTGTGTCTAAGTTGTTTGTCTGGCGTGTCCTGCGAATGACGAGTGGCCGAAATCAGTTGCCAGTGATTCCGGTTACCAAGGATAAGAAGATGGATCGCTAATTTTGCTGATAAATATTTTAACGTTGTATGGATTTCTATTAATTCCCTTCGCACAACTGGTGGCATTTATGTAAAACATGGCCGATCACATGAGTACATAATTGTTTTGGACATGAGCTCTTTGAGCCAGTCATAATGCAGTGCTGCATTCGCATTATGCGATCTAACTACCTCATGTGGACTCATTTAGCATCTGGCAGCACTCATCGCGAGACACCGCACGTCTCTCAGCATGTGGAGGCAAGTGCTTCAAGTTGTCCACATTTTCACCTAATTTTCAAGCTCATTCACACCATTGCTGTTGATGACCTGTGATGACATCATCAGTGAGCAATGCGCGGGAGGGAAGCATCTGCTGAGCACTCGGTCCAAATGTTTATGGACAGCAATTTGCTTTCTGAAATTTATTTTTGGGGATTTCATCATGGTTTTTTTTTTTTTCTTTAGGGGCAATAACATAAGAGCGCTGAATGAATGATGTCGAGTATGCTTGATTTTGGTTTTGCCTGTTTGAAGTACATCTGTGAGAGAATCATTGCATCGTTATGCATCATTCTTGCAAAGATAGTTTCATCAAAACAACACATAATTAGCTGTATTTGTTGTGATTGTGCTGCTTGTTTCTCCACTCTGACCTCTTTCAACATATTTTTAGGGACCGATTTGTTTGCTAATGATGCAACCGATTCAAACGCCGGGACTTGAAAGCAAAATTACTGTTCTGGGCCTTTGAGGATTTAAACCAATTCATCTGCAATGAATTGATCGTTTTCCTTGGAATACAATGTTGTTGTTTTTTGTGTTCCTCTTTACTAATCCTTTCTAATGTGTCATGTTCATTCTTCCGGAGGCCTGATAAATGCATTTCATTCCCCTTCTTTTACTCTTCTCCTAAGCTGTAAGTCAAGCAGGCCTTTATTCACTGTTCCTTTGCACTGAAGACAGGCTCCGCTTCTCCCTCCAAGCAGTGATATTGTTGACACCGCTCATGGCAGCCATTCACCTAAAAGATAGTCTCCTCTCAAAAGCCTCATGAATACTGAATGGTAGAAGAACGATCAAACAGCACCAACAAAGTGTTCTTGCGTGCGCCTCTGAGACATTACGACTTGACAACTTCAATTGGACGTTATTACCAAGCGTACATGGTCATAGTGAGTGTTTTGTGAAAAGAAAATGAGCTACCAACTACAGTTGGACGGATTATTAATAAAGTATTCTTGTTGTAAAGCAAAGTGTATTTTACCTGTCATATTTTTAAATGTGTTAATACCACAACAGTCTTGCCAAGCTTGACTTGCATTGTCTGCTATCCTCACAACTCGGCTACGTGCAGATCGACAGCCAACAAAGTAATGAAGAAAACTCCGTAAAGAAGCCGTACTAGTTTTCTTGTCCTTACAGACAACAAAATATAAGGAGGTAATGTATATAATGTGTATATTGCAAGAAAGAGAAGAAAAAGTACACAACATATTACAATTTGGGGTGTGCTCAAAATAATGATCTCTGGATATATACAGATATTAAAACGATACCGTATCGATATTCTAGTTCTGAGTGAATGGGGGAAATGTTATGTGGGATAGGAATTGTACGTATTTATTTTACAGCTGTTATGATCAATAATAGGTGAATAGGTGCCCTTCTGCTCCGTGATCGTCAACGTTCTCTCCTCTCACCCCCTCTACCCACACACGAATGGAGAGGCATTGCAGTGCGCACCTCTTCGAGCACGCACCGGAGAGGGCAAGTTTTTCCATTTAAAACGTCTGATGGACCTACCGCTTTTCATTTGACACTATTTGCCCTTTTTGATTGGAATGAGAAAATCGAGCGTATGCAATATGTAGTTGCAAATGTTAAAGCCAATAGTGGGGCTATTGTGTAGCTGACTAACGTGAGTGCATTTGAGTGTGCGTGTCCCTTGTTTTTGTTGCCAGGTTAAGATAAGAGTAGATTTGCGTTTTAGATTAGAAGTATTCAGCTAATTATTTGGTGATTTATGCCTATCCTCACATTAAAAAAAAATAATAAAAAAAGACATTTCACATATATCAGTGGACTTTATTGTAGAATGGCCATTTTAATTACTAACAACTTGGGACATAATTTACTGTCGCTTAATTTCACTACAGTGTACAAGGAGAGAAGAACACGGTGGTTCAGCCTTTCAAGAAAAATGATTTGCAATTTTGTAATCACTGTAGGGAGCTGCTTTCCTCCAAAAACCTGCACACTTTCAATGTCTATGTTGAGGAGCTGCTGTATCAAAAGACAATGTCCTTCTCTAGATATTAGGATTACCAGATGTTTATATTTTACTATTACAATACTTTCTCTCCTATACTGTGGTATATTCATTTAAGGAAACTTATTTCAGATTTGGTTTACTTTGATTTACTCATTTCCCTGCAGAATTTTTTTTTTTTGGAGTGGTGACGATGCACTTGTGTTAATATAGGTTTAGTGCCTATGTTGAAGATATGTGCATATTTCTACTTTCTTGAGTATATGCATGTGTTCAACTACTGAACTAAGGAACAGTAAGGCCATACAGTATATTATTTATGTATCATGGTGCATATTGCATCTGATGTGTATATCGAGGTACGTATTGCATCGCGAGGTTCACAAAGATGTGCAGCACTAATATTCGCAATGATATGCAAAATGAGTCTGCTTAAGAAACAAGTATACATTTGCACACGCCTGCGATCAATATAAGTAACTTCAAATAACAACATGAATTCAACGATACTTGAACGTCTTCCAAGGCCCAAGTATTTTGGAGTACATTCAGCATGTTTATGAGCTTTTTCAACCGTTACCATCGATGTTGATTAAAGAAAGTTACGTGAAAGATCCACTATTACAAAACAAGTTTTCTCGCGTTGCTGATAAACCAAACGATTCAAAAATGTATGTCTCAATCGTTTTGTTTTTTTATCTCAACAGTTTGAGCAGTTTGCATACTGTGAAATAAAAAAAACGATAAACTAACACATGAACAAATATGAACTTTTGATGACTAATTAGCATATTAAATGTATTAAACGTCTCTTCACTAGAAAACATGACACATTGACTTCTAAGTGCATCTTGGTTTACTGGATATCCACAAATGGGGCATTTAGTATTTACTCAATGGCAGATGAAGGGAGGGTGTCTTTTAGAGGTTTTTATTTGTACGAATGCCTTTATGTCATATTTAACAATATGACAAGCATATAAAAATGTACATGCAGAGCTAGATTTAAAACAGATAGTTGTGGATATTGCGTGATAATCACGTTAGAGTCAAGTAGAATGCCACCACATTTATACATTTGAGTGGTTACATGCTGCTGTTTTGATCAGCAACAGATTTACACAGTCAGCTATTTATGTGAGTGTGGATGAGAACGACTACAGATTGAGATAATATCGTGACAACCCTTTCTTTAGCAAGGCTTCTAAGACATAGGGAGTAAGCCAGTTGGCTCTACATCTATTGGAGCCTATTTAGTTCGACCAAGGCAGAGCATATTCAATCTACCTACCGCACACAAATGTAGGCATCTCACAAACAGGGAAAACTTTTTTTGCCTGTGCAGTAGTTACAGATTTACAGCTCACCCTGATTTATACACAGGTAGATTTAAGTGTGTAGGCCAGTGGTGGCCATCTGGAAGAGTATAAAAAGCCGTAAAAACACCCGTTCTATCACAAAGAGCTACACGACAAATGAAGATGTAATTCTTTCTGTCCAAAAATCACCAAACATGTTGCAATATAAAAAAAAAAAAAATAAATCCAAAGGTTTCTACCCAGCTCTGCCATTTTTGGAATGCATCTTCAACCAGCTGTCAGAATAAAATGTATGTCTAAATCATCTCAAGAGCTACGAGTACATAACATACTGAATTGAATTGGCGTTTGGTAAATCAGATTTTTTTTTTTTCGAATTATATATTTGACCAAAAAATGCTTCATTACTGTAATTATGAATGGAAGATGTGATCCCTAGGTGACAACTGTTGAAAACCACCGGCCCTGGATATAAACGTGTCATGACTGTATATAATTTTACAAATGCCATAATGACATGTGATAACAGTAATTTAAAAAACAAAGGGACTTGTAGAAGACTGTTCACGGTACCCAGCCTTCCCCCTGTGCAAAATCAATTTTTAGAAGAACCGTGTTTGTTTGGAGGAAACGAGGCTTGTGACCTTGGCTTTCTGCATGGTCAAGCGTTTGCTTCATTTCCTCATAGTTGAGAGGCCGACAGGCTGGCACTCAGATGGAAAGCCCACTCAACGGAAGGTTTAGTAATTACACACTGGAAACCAATCAGACTGAGCTGCGCTTCTTAATTAGCTGAACAAAACAATAGTACATGGATTGAAGGACCCTGGAGGTCACACTCACCTCTCAGGTGTCCCACCAAGGTACACTTGAAAGAGTCAGTCCTCTTTGGCTCACTCTTCACAACCACGCCGCCCGCCATCGAGTGAACGCAGATGGATCTCAGCAGGCGTCGCGAACTGCTGCATGAACAAAAAACACACTGGATCAGGTAGAGGCAAAGTTGACGCTGTCTGTAAGGTAGAACAGATGAGCATTTAAAGTCTCGCTTTATGGATGCCCGCGGGGGTGAGTAGAGGTCACCTAATCCATTCTAATCAAGGCTGCGGCAGCAACACACATGGTCTTCATTAGTAAACAAGAGAAAGAGCTGTTCGACAACAAACAACTTGACCATAATTAGTATGGAGAGGGTCTTCCCTTGGACAAAGCCTCTGCTAGGGGTCAGGATAAACAAACTTCTATGTGGCAAGCAGCCACCTTTTACTTACTCTTATGATCACACGCTGCTCGTTCGGCTTTGATGAATGCCAAACTCGAAAAGGCCGTACGCAGCCGTGAAAACTGAAAAATGGGCTGTCAATCAGCTCGTGTTAGCGACTCAATAGTTGTCTTTCGCCCTAGTTTGCTTATTCTATGTAGTGGATTGGGTTGCTATGCAGGCAATGAGTGTCGGCTTGTTCTATTTCCAGGCAATAAAACCCGGAGCAGTCGTCTTTCATTTCAGTCTGTGACAGTGGATTTAACTGAATTGATTTGGGCTTGTGAGACAAACAAAATAGAACTTGAAGACTGTGTGTGTACACACACTCAAGTATGCACATACACACACACACACACACAGTGAAAAGGCCAATTGCTGATAGCTTCTCTCGCTTTGCATTGTGCTACAAGGTTATTCATTTTTTTCTAGTAGGCATCTATAACAAGATTAGCAGATAAGCTGTTGTATTTAAACAAAGTGCTAAATGTGTGCGCGTTCTCTCATCGTCAGAATACATTCAACCGACTTTGAATATTACAGCTCACAACATTGTTGCACTATGAATTCAGACTCACAGGACTTAACTCCAGCGTTTCACATTTTCATATACGTTTTAGCTGAGCTTAGCTTCTCCGTTCTGTTTCCATTTTCTGTATCGATATGTGAAAACAATACTTGCTAGAAATACAATTTATTTGCTGCCGCGGAGGTGACGATTACAAACACAGGGAGCAACTCAGTGACATATTCAGCCGCATGAAGCAGCCAAAGCTCATTGCTGGTTAGTTGGTGTGATTTGACCAAGCTCACCTGTCAGACTCTACAACATGCGCGGCACCAGATAAAATTGTCTTTCGTCTCTACCGTTACTAGTGGCACTTGTCTTTGTCTGTTATTTATCTTTTTTTTTGACATTTGGCACTTGTATTCTTGCACTCTTGTACGCTGCTGTGACAAGTAAATTTCCCCGCTGTGGGATGAATAAAGTTCTATCATCATATCATCATCATCTCAATAGCAACTGCTTATTTCGAGCTTTAATATACTGAGTACTTCCAGTATACCGTATGTGTGTATATAACCCACTTTCATGATCACATTACCACAGACACACAATAGAAGCATAAAACATTAGCGGAATGACTTATTAAATCATCACAACTGATAAACTTTACTGAATGTTGAGTCACAGTAAAAAGGAATGGTTTTGAGTTATAAAACAAACACACTGTATCCCTGCTAATTTCCAGGGGGAGACTATTCACGGCAGATTGAACGCTGCGCCTCAGTGTTTTATTTATTGGCATCGTCTCCCTGAACTGAACAAAATGCCGAGTGTGTGAATAAGGATGAATCTGGCCCAAGCAGAGAGTAGCTGAAGGCATAAAGTTTAAGATTTGTACTGATATGTGATACAAAACCACATTTTTAATCAACTTGTTGACGGGATCCAATGTTTGTAAATCACCTAAAGCATTGGGAATGCACTTCTTGGATGATGTAACAGTCCAATTTTACCTAAACTATAAAGGTACTTCCAACACAGGCGGGACATTGGTTTCTAGGATTGGACTTGCCTATCCCTGGGTCATCGAATCTGATAAAGGTTATTTAAAAAGGAGCCACAGCAAAAGAAGAATGGATTGGATTTACAAAACAAACATTGTATGTCACATTGTATGTTACAAACAACTCGCTTTGCACAGGTACTTAACCACAATCAAGGGATTGCAGCAAATTGCCATGTGAAGCTAACACAGCCCAAATGTTCAACATTTCGAACTAAACTTGAGTTTCAAATGTGTTATGAAAATATTGTAATGTCATTTAGCATTCGATGCATGCACCGTGTGTCTAAATGCTCAAACAGGTGCAATTACTTCTGAGCCCTTACAGAAATAGCAAAGCTTCGGGGGGGAGAAAAAAAAAAATCACCAGACGAAACAATGCAATAATCAATTAAAGGGCCTTTTACTCAGCAGGTTGGCATGGTGATAATTAGACGCACATAGCTTCCCCGAGGACAAGACGGCAGCGCCTCCTCCCCCATCTTTCCTCTGCCATATTGAGTGCCAGTTTCTGCTATGTGACATTTGGCTGACTGAACAGAGATGTCGGGGACAGCCATTAGCGAGAGAGCCGACAGTGAGGAATAGAGCAGAAGTAAAAGACAACGAGTGGAGGTAAAGAAGTGAGGGTTAAAAATCTTTGTATCCGTCATTATCATAGTTCCCTGTGGTTTTCCAAATGCCTCTTTTCATATACGTATGAGTCGGGGTGTATTGAATGTGATGGCGGGCCTTTGTTCAGACTCCCACTGGGTCCGTTCAACTTCTAAATGACCACATAACCGACCAAAGAAGTCACTGCAACTGATGATTGCCCAGTACTTGAGATTTGCCGCTGCATCATTTGAAGAATAACTGCAACAGAATTAACAAAAATTAACAGTTTACTCTTTTGCTGTGTCTTGATTGCCTCAGGCATACTTGGGGTTGTTTGGAAACAGAATTATTTAGGGCAGCGGTCCCCAACCTTTTTTGCGCCACGGACCGGTTACGTGTCAGAAATATTCTTGCAGACCGGCCTTTATATAAATATATAATACATTTATATGAATAAATCATACATTTATAATAAATATATAAATACAATGAAATAAAATGATACGACTAACATAAAAACAAGTATAAACGACATTACGTTGAATTAGTGGGAGCACTGAGCTTGTTTCTCAGTAATCGGAGACAATGACACCCAAAGTGGTTAAGGTTTGTCTTTTAATGCAGGATGATTGGTCTCCATGTGCCGAAGCACTTTTGAAGGCTTCATTGTCTCGTTAGCTAGCCTGTCGCCACATATTATGCAGAGTGGGCTTGGCGCGTCAGAATCACCGGTGGCGATAAATCCATATTTTAAATAGGACTCCAAAAATGTTCTTTTAAATGCAGCTTTCCTTTTCTTAGAAACATCACTGTTACTTGCTCACTTTTGCTTGCTTTGCGGGTTCGACTGACGTGACCGAGAAAAGCGTCTTCACCTGAACCGACAGAAGTAATTGGGAACGAATTTTTTTGTATTTTTCAAAATAAATTCTCTCATTTTTGCTAGCTTTGCGGGCTTGACTGGGGAAACACGTCACGTGACCGGGACAAGCGTCTTGACCTGAATTAATTGGTCGTCGATTAAAAAAATAATAAAATTCTGTGCGGCTTGGCGGCCCGGTACCAAGTGACCCATGGACCGGTGCCGGTCCGCGGCCCGGTGGTTGGGGACTACTTATTTATGGTACATGTCCCGTATTGAGTGGTAAAGGGACGTGCTTTGGTCCGTGAGAGTCGAAATCATTAGTCTGTAAAATGTCGATTGGATTGACGAACAATGGTGGCCTTTGTATGACACCTTACGGCAGTCCTTCTCAAATAGTTGGGCGGGCCTACAATGTTATGGAGAGGTGTGATATTACAATTGATCATATTTATAGTCACAGAGGAGAGTTGGCTGGGCGTGAAATATTTTCTTCCCTGGGGGACAAAACTGAAAATATTCCCAAGACCTCCAATGCTCTGTGACTAATAAGTTGACCATCTAGAATTTGCTCATCTTATTGGTCAAAGTGCCGTTGCTTGAGCAAGTAGAGAGCGGAAGACAAAGCAGCATGGATGATTAACATACCTTCGAGCAGCCACAGTACTCCTTAGAAAATAAAGCAGAAACGGTTGCAAAAATACAATGAGGACTGGGAAGCAGAAAACATGGGTTGAAAAAGTGCAAGAAAATAATGATCAAGCGCACAGAATCGAGGTTGATCAAGAATGTGCAATAAATGTCAGCATTGTGTGGACAACCTTTTTTTTTTTTAATATATTTCTTGGGTCTAATAAACAAGTTCAAGTACATCGTACAGACAGCTGAACTTCCCAACATCAAAGCAGCAATATCCTTTGTCCTCAGCATCCCTCTTCCACGGAGTATGTGGAGAGGATTTTCTCTTTTATAGAGAGTGAGTGGACATTTGTGCGTAACAAATGCTCTGCTGAACTGATTAAAAGTCAGCTCAACGATAACATTTCTGGCATATATATAAAATGTTGGCTGACTGTCTCCACATAATGTGCCGTTGAGTTGTTCATAAGTTACAAAATAAATGTTCTGCTTATTTATTGTTTTATATTCATTTATACAATTTGAAGTTATCAGCAAAAAGTTTCTGTTTGAAAGCTATTTCTTTTGAATGTTGTTAGTTTGTATTAAAGTAAATTTCTGGAGAATAACTTTTTCATATATTCATATCATTGCACAGCCCCACACACTGCGTATCAATCCAGTCAGGTTGCTTAACCTAAAATGCTGCTATAATCTACTCCGCATTCTCCACTTAACCGTTGTATCTTTTTCTAGTTGCCCCCCAGTCACCTCGCCAAAGAAATCCATCTCTTGCCTGCCATATAATGAGAAGTAACTACAGGAGATCCTCGTTGTCTCCTGTTGTAGGTAATGAGCGTGTCTCTTTAGCACTGCTCTGTTCAAAGTGGCATGTTTTTCCGCAGTTTCCCAAAGTACTATTTCAAGTGACAAACCCAAACCCCTACCACTTCCGTTCCGCCCAAAGCAAGTAAGGCTGAGACGAGACAAGCTGCATAATAAGAAATCGACAATACTCCATATGAGGACAAAAAAAATAATTTGCCATATTTCATTTAGTTTGTATGGAAAAAAAGGTCGAGTAAATACGGTGAAAGTTTGTTATTCACCACCACAGCAGAGTTTGAGGTGTTCATCTATTATTGCGTTGAGAAAATACTTAATACATAATTTCTACATTACTATTTTACTTCATTTACATAAATATATGTAATTGAAGAAAAAAATAGGTTGATTTCACTTGTGGGACCCCCTTTACAGTGTTGTGCGTGATCTCTTGAGGTAGCTGAACTGTGTCCATGTTGGCTAGCTACCTTAAAATTGCCTCAAGTGGAAATGGATAACCTTCCTCTGCAGCTTGTTAGGTGCTCAGTCTGTGCATATGAAATCGTGAGGTTCATAAAGCATGAGATAAACAACTTTAATGAAATCCCTCCATCAGATACAGGATGTAAAGCGGTCCAACTCATGGACATATGCTTGTGTAATATACACTCAGAAGTTATGTGACGGTATTTTAATTCATATTTAAAATTTCTATCTCATGCAGAAATCCTACTGACTTAAATATTTGGATGAGAAATATTTCGAAATATGCAGGTGAAAAAAAAAAAACAGTTTGAAAAAAAACAAAATCCTAACATTTCCTCCACAGGGTAGGGTGTAGGCTTAATTGTGAAGTCTTGTAGGTCAAGACCATCGACCTTTCATAAAGTAAGATATCGTATACAAAAGAAAGTCATCTCTAATAAAAAAAAAAAAGATGCCGTTATTTTGTGACATAGACAGGCAATTATCTTTTGGGGTGTTTGAGTGGGTGCGTACTGTAGTGCTATTCTTGTCAGGTTTATCAACATCCACTGAGAGTTGAGCTCTGTAAACTATGATTATCAACAAAGCAAATGCGTGGTGTGGAAAAGCAATATCGTGGATATACGTGCATGCTAGTTGATCCTCTTTCTTTCTAAATGTTGTTAATAGCACACTCATCAAACCTCTTATCCACTTCCTCCAGTCTCCTCTTCTTTCTCAACCTTGACCTATGCCTCACCCATCTCATCCATCTCTGCTCAACCCTTCTACGGCCAAGAGGCTCGCTCCCACATCACTACTTTGCCTCCCCCGGCTCTACCACTTGCACTTTGCAAAATGAGGATCACAATGAAGGACAAGGTGCTAATGATTGTCATACAGTTTAACCACAGGCTTGGGAATATATGCCTCGGATAAATCAACAAGTTAACCTCCACTTAAGTGGGGGCCGGGTGACTAAGGTGAGGGCTGCTGGGGTGGATAGGAAGTATGATAATGGCTGCCTTTACTAATCCTTTAGTCATTCTTTCATCTCACTACAAGGATTATTAAACAAGAATCCAACTAAATTTGGTTGACTTCCAAGTTTTTAAAAAAATCACAAAGTAAATAACGTCACTCTAATTCATTCTGGGTGCAAACAATAACTCGACAGGTGAGTGTATGTGACATACCTTATTGCCAGAAAGTATAAAAAGGGGTAAATCACTTTAGAATAGTACAAAGAAAAAAATAATCTCATCCTGACGGGCACATCATTAGAGATAGGGGAAAAAAAAGAATATTTAGCTTTGAATGTCTTTTTTTTTTTATTATTTAAAGAAAAGCTTCTGTTTTGAAACTGATGTCATGGTTTGTTGTTTTAGCTTCACACACACACACACACACACACACACACACACACACACACACACACACACACGTACACACACACACACACACACACACACACGTACACACACACACACACACACACACACACACACACACACACACACACGTACACACACACACGCATGCACATGCATACGCACGATTCGATATCCAAGCAGAAGCCTCACCCAAAACGTCAACTTTATTCCATCCCATTGTCGCACCTTCTTTCTCTCATCAAAGCTACTTTAAAAGGAGCGATCGCACCAATGTGAAGTGTTAGCGTAGCAGTCAGGCGCTAAAAAAAACCCTGTTCATAATTCCGATTATTTATACGTGTCGACTGGTTTGTTTTCTCTATGCTCTCTGAAAAACAAATGTACAACTTGGACTTGGAGATGCAGAAATAAGAATATCCCATCAGTAACAGCTCAGACTGAGACATTGCTGATTTCCAATCCAATTACATTAATCAACCATAGAAAATCCATACGGAAACTTAATGAACAATCCTTCACAGGAAATTTCAGGGATTGGATGATTATAATTAAAGTTGGTTGTGGTTGTCACTATGTGTCAAATGACATAATCTTGTCGGAATAACCTTCTGACCGCCATTGTGACAGACTGAATTATCAGACGATTTGATTCTCCCCCCCCCCCCACCGAATAAGCTCAGTGTGGCGTGCCAGTCAAATGTGACAAAGATGTTGCAATAAATGAAAAAAGCCAAAGCGTTTCCCTTTCTAAGTCATTTTACTGACTAGGTGCGCATTTAAGACATGAAGGTCATGCACTTTTTAAAGGAACAAAAAGTCTCATGTGCTTTGGCATGATTTCTTAAGAGTCCTCACTTTGTATTGCACCTTTAATTCACAAGGTCAAAGATGTCAATGGGCAAAGTGTTGCTGGGTACAGCAAGGCGTAAAGAGCAGAGTGCTGCTGCTCCCTACTGACCACTGAATGTGTCTTGAAAATGAGTGAGAACATTTCCACGTATGAGAGCGGGAGGCATGGATTGGGATAGGATCATCACAGGTTGCCTCGGCATGGATCTCGGGGGATGTAATCCCCTTGGGATGTCAACTGAGCCGTGTTATGATAAGATCTTTAGCGTTTCGGTTAATGGGTGTCTGATTACTGACCACCGCTGAGCCCCCTGGAGGTGTCAGTCCTCCCTAATGAATGCTGGATTCATGTCTGGAAACTGGGAAGCAAATTAACAGTATTTATATCATTTCACAGTATCTGGCATGCAGCTGTGTTTTTTTAAAACGTCAATATGAGTTATTTTTATTTGGTTTTTTTGTAAGTGAATGCAGCGCATGTTTGTTGTCAGAGACTGCAGGGAATTCTGGCACAGAGGTGTTGTGCTGTGGCCATCTAGTGGTAGCTGCAGTCACAGCCAATAGTGCGAGGTTTGATAGCGACGCTGAGTTTGTGCTTTTCTCACTGTTGTTTCAGTATTTTATTTTTTTTTACATGTTCCTGATACATACAGCAAAATATTGAAAAACTATTTTGAGAAAATAAAGAAAAAACTTGACACATTTATGACGAGAGGTTTTAGCTTCAAATGATTTCAAAAGACTCTTCTAGATTTTGCAAACTCCACACAGGAGGACCTGAGAGAATATTCAAATCTAAAACCAGAGATGGTCATGCTAACTATTTTCACATTGCGCCACCTCTAATGTAATTCTGAAAATTTCCATGAAAGAATATCAATGGTTAAAAAGTTCAACAGCGGTTTCATTCGACCATAACAAAATTTCCCCAACACACGAGGGGAAATTGTAACCTAGGTTGAACCTTTTGGTCAAAATCCAAAAGATGTTTTTTACTGCAACCACAACTCTGCACATCACTGAAAGAACTCCATTCCTATAGTGAAGCATGGTAGTGGCAGCAGCATGCTTCAGGGCTGTTATTCTTTAGCTAGAACTGGGGCCTTAGCAAAAGTGGAAGAATTCCTGAAGAGTTTGGGATAACAGTCGCTGTCAGTATATAACCTTCAGGCTTTGGGTGGAAAGTGGGGTAAAAATATCAAGAAAAGCCCACTAGAACATCTGAAATGTG
Organism: Syngnathus leptorhynchus; assembly: GCF_054491065.1. Lineage (NCBI taxonomy): Eukaryota > Metazoa > Chordata > Actinopteri > Syngnathiformes > Syngnathidae > Syngnathus > Syngnathus leptorhynchus. Next base: position 8,897,510 of record NC_141196.1, read on the forward strand.
TGCTACTGCTCACACCATCATCATTTGTTTGAATGGAATTGTTTATTTCTGAACAGGGCTGTGTAGACTTTTTAGATTCAGTTTATTCTCTGTGGATTTGAAAAACAAAAACTAAAAGCAAATTTTCATCCAGCCCTTGTATTGGATTGTGCATTGTTGACAGTATTATTTAAATTTGTATTGAATAAGACCTAAATCTACCTGCATATGCTTAGGATCCCTTAAGCCCCTCTTACAGTATTTCCTCTATTTTGCATTAAATCTACTCCCTGCTCATTAGTGGCTTCATCATTCAAAACGTTTAATTAGCGCCGCATATGACAGCCTCTCGACATGTTGGATTAACTCCTTTCTTACGGTAGCGCACCATATGGCAGATAGGGGAGGCCGAGTAGACTCGAAGGATGCAGTCCATCAAAAGAAGAAGAAAGGCTTGAGACACTTCAGCACCATGCAGCCACGCTGAGAGCTGTCAGTGGTGGCTTAGTATTTGACAATGCGTAATGGATGCTCAGCCTATTGTTTGTTGTGACATCTACATGGTTCTGATACGAATATGTGGGAACCAAAAATATCAACAACCTGAGTTCAGCTTTACGCATGAGCAGCTGCCATACATACATATATATATATATATATATATATATTATATATGCTGAACATATATATATATATATATATATATATATATATATATATATGACCAATTACAGTACCTGTATATAATTAGATAAATGAATTATAAAAATTCTAATTAATCAATTTTAATATAGTCCAGCTATATTCATCAAGAAATACTACAGCATCAGTGAACACATAAAAGCTCTGTGAGCCAGAATAAAAGATTGAGCAGGCCAAAAGTGTGTTCTTATTATTAGACCAAAATTTTTCGTAGGAAATACAGAGACAGCTCCTTTGTTGTTACTGTTTCCCAGAAAATGAATGACACAAAGTATTATTTCACTGAGTACCAGATAATCATTTCTTTTTTACTTCCTCAAACTGTCATTGTTGTTTGTAATTGAGGACTTCTCTGTGAAGAAAATGGGGTCTAATGCAAGACATGTGTCATGGTTGTTACACCCATGATGGAAAGGGTTCGATTTTGTAATCCAAACCTCTTAGGGCTCCATCTACTTTCTGCATCATGAGTCACATTCCGTACACGCGCCCTTGCTGGCATAGACCCGACTATATGTCACTGCCTATGAAAGTTATTTACATTAAAAAAGTTACTTACATTAAAAGGTTTTCCCTGGTCCACATGGTTCTTTTACACCATCAGTCAATTAGCTCAAGTGACTTAATGAGGCATCACTGCGTCTAAAATATGACTTCCCTTGGACCCAATTAATGAGGCCGCTAATTGTGCTAATTTGCGTGCGGAATGAATCTACTGCATTAAAATGGGTAATGTATGTGCCAGGAAAGAAAAAAGGAAGCACCTCTGGTGCTTCGGGGGGGCGGGGGGGGGGTGTATGAATGCGTTTGTGTGTGAGGCTAATTACTGACTACATGGCTGACCTCACCGTTCTTCATCCATTGAAAGAAAATGAGCGAGTCTCTAATAAAGTCACGCCTGCTTAACAGTTTGCCTTTGTCAACATTTGCTCCTCTCCAATCGCAAGAAAGTTTGAAAGTTTTCAAGATAATAACAATTTAGTTGCAATGTTAAGCTTGAGGAGCGCTCATGCAGGTACCAGGTACCTCTTCCCTTAGCAGCCAGTGGCTTGGCAGTGATGTCGGGCAGAATTGAGGACTGTCTCACTTACATTGAGTAGGACCTCGCCTCACCCTTTATCCATTATTATTATCACCAGTAATTGTGTGATCTCTCTTCATTGAAAGCCCACAAGCAGAGAGATGAGCTGTCATATAAAACAGCTCACCTGGCTGCGATCTATTTGCAAACACGCGTGAACTGCACACCCTCAATATGTGTGTGTTGGCGTCATGTAAATACACCAAGGTTGGAATTAACTGTCGGGCCAGTTGCCAGCAACCTTTGTCTCGCCAAAAACCTTTAGCTCTTAACTGTACTCATTTGAAATGTTTTTGTGGCCATTTGGCATCAACATCTGCTTGGATCATCACTAGAGCATCACAAGTATCTCTTGGCTTTTTGTTTGTATGTACTGCAAATGTAAAAACTATTGTGGACCAAATCTGCCGGTTAACAGCTTGGGGTAAATTTAAACAAGGCAGAACCTGTGCTGCTTCTGTGCTGGCAACCCCCGGGGGTTCTTGAGATTAAAAGTGTAATGGTGGTGAAAAATAAATTCACATTTGCACGGTTTCTCTGTTTTTCTGTCTGTGGTTTTATAAAACAGCTATGCATGAACAATTCCTCTGTTAAATAACTTAAATATCCTGCTTTGAGAATGAAAGTCCTGCTGTTTTAAATTTTTACAAACTTTCTAACAACTCATTTACATGTGACCTGGTATTGCCTTTATTTTTTATATATATATGTATATTTGCCTTTGTATGATGATAACAGTTTGTGATTTTTGAACAACAACAAACTCATATACATGCGACCTGTTATTGCATTTTTTTATATTTACATAATGATCACAATTTGTGATTTTTGAATAATTCTTTCTGTAATAGTTATTGGCTGTCAATGATGAAACTCGGTCACAAAAAAACGCACGTTGTCTTTCAATAACATAAAAATGCATTGGTCAGGCGAAGGTTGCTGTCAGGTCTAAATACCATCAGACATTATTTTACTCACTATAACAAAGAGGAGAAGACAACCAGTATTTGTTTCACTCGCGAGGAGAATTACATAGAAGGTCCAGTTACAGTCCTCCACCAATTCTGACTTCCTCTTCCGCTATCTCCTCTTTCGTTGTTGCTACACTAAAGAGAGGGGAGATTGTGACTAGCAACGCTGACTAGCTAAGGAATGTTATGTTGGCTGGTTCGTGACTCCAGCAGTTAGGTTACAGTCTATCCTGCTCCTTAGCCGGTTGGCTGCTGGTTGGCTGACTCGTCCTTGATGAGATATCTCGAAGCGTGTTGAGTGCCGTTTTACTGTGGAACAATGCAACTATCTTGCTAATATTGAGTAAATATAGGATAATTAAGATGCAACTACTTCAACAGATATGTCTTTTCTGTAACACTTAAAGACAAACAGTTTCGATTAACAACAATCCATAGATAAAAGCTACAGCTTTGTTGAAGCAAGGGACTCCCCAACTCGTAAATTATGAGGCCCTTGGTCAGGCCGATCATCTAACTATTCTCACAGTTGCGCTTGTATTTACACAACTTGATCCGCACATTTCCACTTAAAAAAAAATATCCATTGTTTTTGGTATTAACAAGTGAGCATTAAAATTTCTCCGTGAACCTACACACATGGACAAAATTGTTGGTACTCCTTTATAAAGTAAAGAAACCCCATGGTGGGCACAGAAATAACTTGAATCTGACAAAGAAATGATACGTAAAAAAACTAAGCTTGGATATGGCGTTACAGTCTGTATATCTTTCTCTCGTCAATAATGTTCTTTTGAGTATTGTCTTACCTGTGTGAATGTATTTCGACAGTATTTGTGTGTGAATATGTTATTTCAAGGCATATCATTCAATGATAAGTCAATGCTAATTTGCCGTTAGTATGTCAGTGAGATTTTACAATGACTTAAGCATTAGTGATGTTTTAAAAACAAAGCATGTCTTGTATTTAAGTATGCAACACGTGTTGTTTTTGTTAGTGTGTGTGTTGTGTTTTTTTTCCAGTAAACTCCACCTAGGGTGTTGTTGAACATCTTCAAGCATGCTGAGGAATGGCAAATTACAATACGCTACATCTTCATGGTGCATTACGGTTACTTTTACTACGTCACGAATTTCCAAACGCAACATGCTCTTCCACACAGGAATCCTTTTTTTCTTTAATTACAACTTTTTAAAGATCAACAGAAGCCCAAATCTCAATTAAGTGTTCAATGATTTTTTTTTAAAAACATTTACTGATGATAATTTCAGTGACAAAACATTCAATCTGCATAACATGACAATATCCTTGACAGTCCTCAAATTGCCGCAATCCAGTTCACCCCGAAGATGTTCAGCCTGTCTTTTCAGATTATTCAATAAAACATCTTCAGTTGGTGATTAAAAGTCTTAACAAGAAGTTTTTTTTAGGATAAACTTAATGGCTGGATGCAGTCTCCCCGCCATCCTGCTACACTGAGAGTTGCAACAGTGTCACTTTGTGTCCCCTCCCTGGCTGGTACCTGCTGGGAGGCATCAGTGTCTCCCCTGCAGGAGGTCACGAGGCGTTGACCTTCAAAATGTTCCTCACACCTCCCTGCCCGGCCCCACACCAGATGGGAAGTGTGACTGCGTTTTTTCAAAGGCAGCGCGTAGGGCTGCAGGCTGTTGCTCTGCCAGTGGGGCTGAAGGAATAAAATATTCATGCAGCACCCGAATTGAATGGACACCCCGGGACGGAGTGTGCCAATTTATTCAAGTAAAAGCAGGCCTCATTACACTGCTGGCAGCCAGGCAGGTCACGGTGATTTTCTCTACTGGTGCTCACTCATGCTTGCCACACTAACAGTGGACGAGAAAAAGAGCCGCTTAATTTGTTCGAGTGCGGGTGCTCGCAAACACGTCTGATGTTGTGCGCCGGTGCTGAGGAGGTTCCTCACTTGTAATTGATGACCTAATGAGGCATTAGGTCTTGTGTCAGAGCGCGACGCGTCGGCGTGAAAGCCGAGTCGCCGCGGTGAGCGGCATATGGGAGACGTGGGTGACTCGTCTTGTGTTGAGGTGCCAGGGGACAGCAGATGATAGGCACGCTGGCCTCAGAACGGAATTTGTCTTTGAGTTCATCTTTGATTTGTATACATTCATAAATAAGCTGAAGACTCAGTATAGTGCTGAGCTCAGACCCCTGCCAAGCCCAATAGGTTTGCAAAAGCTAAAAGCAAATGGGGAATAATGTGTTTATTTGTCATTTTCTATTTGTAGCTGTTTACTAGAACAGATTTATAGGTTAAGATTAATCTGAAATAAAAGCAAACGAACCGTGAATGGTGTGAAAGTCAGTTTATTTATCCATTATTGTTGGTTACATGTTTAAATTATGTTTCACGGTAAACAACTATACATATTTGAAAACATTGTATTTACTAACCAGTTTGTTGATGTTTTTTCTTATTGTAACATACAAAGCATTTTTTAAGACTATGGCTTAGAGCCCCATGTGGCATACATGTCGCAGCAATATTTTCTAAAATTGACATAGTTGTACAATAACAGCATTGTTGGTCAGAACAGGTTAAATACAAAAACTGTAATACTACAAAATTTTTTTTAGAAAAGGTCAGTGGCTAACCTTCTTGACCAACAGCAAACTTTTAGAAACGAGCTGCTTGTGTGACACGTACTTTCCAAGATGGCCACCATGTTTGGATTAACATTACAGGTACACATAGAGTCACATGACTGCACAAGGACGTTGTGTGGCTTTTGCTTATGGACTCCATGTTTAAGGAGGTTTCCAGAAGATTTGAATAATGACATAACTGTGGCTCTAGGTCCTTATGGACTTTTTCTTTTTTGCATTTTCCATCAATCTGGATGTCCAATGTCTCCGTCCTGCCTCTCATAGGTCAGTCAAAGTACTGCAATCTTCACTGGAGATAGCGACGCGAGTTTATTTTTAAAAATTGGCTATGATGTTAAAAATCAGTATTCTGCTTAGGATGTTAAAACCGGCATGTATAGAGCATTAGCAAAAACAAACTGCAATTAAAGTCAAGATTGGTAAAGAAACTACTCGTACGGAAACTAGAAATATGTACATATATTCCAATGCAATGGGCCTGTTATTTTTTTTTTTTCTTGTTGCTTTTTGTCCGTACAGTGTGCCTTGGGTATGTATAATGTATTTAATGATCCATAAATGGCTTTACTTATCAGTCACCTTGGCTTTGCCACAGGCAGGTGTGTCTGGGCCCTTTGCCTTCCACCTGTTCCTTTTATTAGTCTTCCGTAAATAGTGTTTACAATTTGTTTGAGAACAAACCCGCCTCGAGGGCCAATTAACAGGCATGTGAAATACATCCGAATCCATTTTCCACAAACTGCCGTGACAGACACTTCAACTAACAATCTTCTTTTTCCTTATGGGTCAGCATTTAAGATGAACATTCTCCAAATGATCAGCCAAGGGCAATCCTTTTGTCTCCTACTTTCTCCCTACATTTGTTTAATGATCCAGAAAAAAGGGATATTGAGCTTTCAGGTGAAATCTCAGGATAAACCCAAAATGATAATCTTAGAGTAAACTTGCCTTCTCTAAACTTTGTAATACACATGTCCAACTGTTCAAAGTTTCTGTTCAAACTCCCAACATATGTTGGAGGCATAAAAATGCACAACAACGTCACTCCTGGGTCTTTCTGCGATTCTTCCAGTCTACCTGCATCTTTCTTTCAACCGGCTGATGAAACTATGGCAAAACTCACAGATCTTTTCACCTAAAATGAGTTGGTCTAACCAATATGAAGAGTATGGACAGATTGACTCTAATTGAAAATAAGTTAAATTCAGTCCACAGGTGAGAACCAGATGGGCTCGGTTATCGATACAACTAATCACTGCAGATCGGGGATATTGGATCATTTTTTTTTCCCCAGTGTTTTTGTGAATATTATTGTAAAATTTCTGTTTTTCTGAGAATGTTTTTCTTTTTTATTGAATGTGTGTGTGTGTGTGTGTGTGTGTGTATGTGTGTGTGTGTATGTGTGTATATATATATATATATATATATATATATATATATATATATATATATATATATATATATATATATATATATATATACTGAGATGAGAAGATTCTCCATCACTGCAGTGACAGGAGCTGCTTTTAGTGATAATAGATAATGTATCAATTTCCAAATTTTAGTTTTTGTTAAAAAAAAAAAAAACATTTGAAAGAAATTAACCCAAGAAAAGGATGCAATATGTAGACACTATCTGTGGACACTAACTAACAATCTAATTTGAAATGTTATTGTAGCATTTGCCGACTGATTTAAAGCCAGGCAGTTTATTGACAATTGCACTTGGGAGTCTTTCTCTTTTAAATGATTTCTACACTAGCCTACCTTCTGCATAGATTTAATAATAAAGTAGTGATTGAGTTACAATGCACAATAGGTCCCAAAAAGGCGACGCTTTGTTTAATTGCTTGACAGGCTCAGAGGGGGTTGGCTACTGCTGACCTGTCAAGAGTCAGTGACACTGGTGGGATGGGGGTGGGGGCAACTTGGGAGGGGGACAGTCTTATAAATTGTTGCATGTGGAGACAACTTGTGAGCATTTCACCATGAGCACTAAAGCAGAGCTTCCAATCTGGACTCAGCAAGCGGAGGAGCACAAAAACTGGATTTGTCCCAACTCCCTGCGCGTCTTTTCCACGAGGACAGATGTGCCGGAGCACCTTACGCCGGAGGTGCTGAGCCTCGTCTCCACCGTGGGGATTCCCGAGTCCGGCCGCGTGGAGTCGGGTGACACACCACCACATTGCGGCCCGCACAGACACCGGCGGGTGGCGGCCAATGCCCGGGAGAGGAGGAGGATGCACGGCCTTAACAAAGCCTTTGACGAGTTGAGGAGCGTCATTCCCTCGCTGGAAAATGAGAAGAAGCTGTCCAAGTACGACACCCTCCAAATGGCGCAGATTTACATCACTGAGCTGTCGGAGGTTCTGGCCGGGGTTGTCCAGCATCATCCGGGCTCTGCGGAAAGAGCCTCCTGCAGGAGGAACATGCCAGAGCAAAGCCCGCGGGCAGAGCGGAGGGGCTCTTCCTCTTCGCACCTCATCATACTCGGACCTAAAAGTGAGCTCACTAAAAGCAGCTCCTGTCACTGCAGTGATGGAGAATCTTCTCATCTCAGTGACGTAGAGGAGAGTCAAAGTGGGGGACATTAAATTGGCACCCTGGAAGTTTGAAGTGTCTTGGTAAAATGACATTTTTGTGTAATACCGGAAGAAAGGTTACCCCCTACCTCCCTTTAAAACAAAACAAAAAAAGCACTGCTTGTTTGCGACAGTGCATTCACAGATTTTTGTATTATATTTAATTATATGATCACTTTCATAGAGACTACCTATATCTTCATCTCATCTAGGGTGCGTCAGCATACCCGTATTTGAGGTCTACAATAACAAAGTGTATTGTAAATGTTAAATCATTCCTTTAAAATCATGCCATCTATCCAATGTTCAGCTGCTTTTGGTCTAGCGGGTAGTGAAAGGGTTAAGTGAGAGCTTGATAGAAGAATTGGAAATTAATAAAATGTGCTGGAATGTTTAGAAAATCCTATGGTCACAATGAACTCTCAGAGGTTATTTTTTGCACTTTACATGAGCTTAACCATCAATAATGTGATTTTTTTTTTCCCTCCCCTACGTTTTGGTAAAGCGTTGCTTTTGGTATTTATGTATCTACAAGATTTATAAAGTTTTTTTGCTACAATAACCATAATAAGGGGCGATAATGTGCACGCACCTTTAAGTCCGGAATAAAAATGTCCTATTGTGTTGATTTACTGGTGACGAATTGTATTTAGGTCATAAAAGTGGATTGAGGGGAGTTGCACAGATTTTGTGTAAATCACCCACTTCGAGTTTGTAGGTCTAAGGAACTGTTTTGCATTGCTTCATAAAGGTAATATTATTCAGACAGTTCATATAAAAATTATAAAATTCATAATAATCATTTAGATTTAGACATACGCATACTATGGCCTTTCCTCCCTATAAAATTCATAATAATCATTTTTGATTTACACATAAAAATGCCTTTCCTTCACTTTGGTCGAGGTTAAAAGACTTCATTCGGAAGCAAATGTGGAAGGTCTTTGACTGGCCAAGTCAGTCACTGGACTTAAACCCAATAGAGCATGCATTTTCTAACTTGAAGAGGAGACTGAAGGGAGAAACCCCCAATAAACAAGAACTGCATAAAAAGGCCTGGAAAATCATTTAAAATGACGAATAAAACAATCTGGTGAAGTCCGTGGGCCTTGGACTTGATGCAGTCGTTACAATTAAGGTTATGCCTCAAAATAATATATGTTTTTCACTTTAATTTAATTATGTTTGTTCCAATCCGCTCACTTGAACAGTCACTGTCTTGAGTTTTTGAACACATCTAGATGTAAATACCATGAAATAAAAGCTGGAACTCTGAACTTTTGTTTAATATTCATATTTTTTCTGAAACCTAAGTCTTTCAGTATACAACATAACGTCCCAATACTTTTGGAGGGGACTGTATTAATACAGTTGGAGTACCAAGATAACAATTTTGGATGTTTTTTCACTCACACACCCACACACACACAGACACACGCACACAAGCCAGAAGAAGCTCTCTCTCCAAGTAAAAGAAAGCAAATAAAGAGTGAGACTCTAATAAAGCTAATGATGCTGGCTGGTTATCTGTCACAGTTAAAGTGGCTCTTCCTACTTCACTAATAGCCTATTGGGAGAACAAATGGAAAGCGCTTCTCTGAAGGAGAGAGGTACTTGGAACTTTTCCAGTCCCTTAGAAGTGCTTTCTGCCAGCCTGTGTGTCAAATTGGCCGAGACCTCTGCAGGGGGGGAGGGGGCGCGACATCAGCGGAGGAGCTGATGACCTCCTCGTCTTCCCGCTCCATCTCCTTGATGTCATTTGCAGGCTGGATGTCGTTCTGTATGGCAGCAAACTTGCTGACATGCCAAGATCCAACGACGCCCACAGGTTATCTTCTATTTCCGGCTGCTGACATTTTTTTTATTTTAGATGGTCGTAATAAAGCTTGTCATCTGTGACATTCTACGGCTTCTGAGGAATATGTCATCTTATCCTCACCTCCAGAGCTGTTTGGCTTAACAAGAGAAAGCCGTTTTGAAAAATACTACAGAGGCGTCATTAAATCGGACCTGCCGGAGCCTCCGTGTGCATCATCAACAGGTTGGCTGGGTGTGATCAGTAGAAGAAATGGAATATGGTCAGGTAATGACCTTCTGTGGGAGCTAGCTGCAGGATATGGGGATTGTTTTCCACATAGACCTGGCGGAATATATACTGAGCTAGGAAGATGAACTGTTGGATAACAGCGGTGGCTTGCTTCAATCCACATGATGGTTATTACCTGACCAAATGCAAAAAAAGGAGATCCTCAGAACTCTACGCTAATTTGTTCCAGAAGGAGCGTGTCAAAGCGATGGAGTTGTGAACTCAACTCTCCAGGGTGAACCCCCTTGATCTTGTGGAGCTTTCCGGACGTGCACTGCAGACGACCGCAGTCGGGTGTCACAATGGTTCAAAACTCGCTCAACAACAAGGCCAACAAGCGACATGTGACCGAAGCACAAACTGTACAGTACATAGATTTTGTTTACCAGTGAGTCGGGTCGGATTCTGAAGCTTTGTTTGAGTTCAGAAGCAAAGATTTCCCGACATTTTGCGTCACACTCAGAATATGTAGCGTACCGAGGAGGTCGAGTTACGGGTTCTACTGTATATTGAATTCCCTTGGTAATGTCTCTGGAATAATTGTGGAAAGTATGTTTCACTTTTTAGTCTACTAATTCGCCAGTAAATTCTCCTAAGTGGGACATTCTCTGAGGTCAAAGCACAAACACATCAGCAAAATGGAATAAACACATTTTGAGGCAAGGCCCAGTGAAAGTTGCTTGCTTTCTACAAATTACCTCACGTGTCTGTATTTTCTAGCTGATGTGTAATCCATTAGGAAAGAAAATAAATAGATGTGTCCCAACCAGCTCAGAATAAATTACTGGATGTAGCTGCTACTGGAATTTTGTTTCTGCTGATTACACAAATGTATTATGCACTGAAAGCAAAAGGTTTTGCTTCTGGATGTTGCTTTCAGAAACGATTCATTTTCCGGTCACAGCACGCAGTTGTAAACAGGTGCAAATTGATCCAACGTTACGCAACAGATATTTGATCATAAATAGTGTCAACTATCCATAAACAATACTCAAAGACATAGATTTGTGTGATAAACTATTACTGCAGTTACTGACTCTCTTTCAAGTATAATATGTGATGTCACAATCCATATAAGGGCTTTCATCTGGCCCAAAAACAAATTCTGGAGATGTACTTGACATCCCATATGTAATGTATGTAGGTAAACAGCTTTTTAAGTGACATCATTTCTTTCCAAATATTTTCGACACCCAAAGACACACTGATACACTTATTTTGCGTGGGAAGATTGAGAAGATTGGGAAGATTGTGGCATGCTTTTAGCAAATGGAGTGGAATTTAGGTTGGACACTCCTGATGGAACACTGTTATGATGAGTAAGGATTTAGAATGTTATCCTCAACTAATAATTTGATCATCATTCACCTCCTCATTGAGTTGATAGCCACAATATCATTCATGTTTATACTGATGAGCTCTTACCGGTTTTCCAATCCGTTTCCTTCCTCGAAACCCCCTTCGTGTGATGCACCAGGATCCTTTCTGCAAACACAGTGGCATGGTAAATATAACTATGGGCACTCCACCTTCTTATCACCGCTTTATGACTTTGAAAGAAGTAAGATGCAAGAATGTGTAGAGCTTGTGCAAGCAGAAGAATTGGAGAAGTGACATATCGGGGGTTAGAGCTTCCGCAATGTGCTATCTGCTCTATCGTCCCCACCGTACCGAGGAATTCTTGTACTGGTCTAACTCTTATCTATATTAACTACAAACACAATATGTGTATTCTAAAATGAGTTCCTTGTGGTGTAATCACAAGAGAGGAATATTGTAATAAAGTCCAAATATGTCAAAACAGTTGCTTACCGTACTGGCTGGCATTTTCATAAGGTTTTGAAACCTTTCAGTTCAATAAGGGATTTAGAAATATTACCACATATTTAGTTAATAAAACAAAGTACTGCTGTGCTGCATAGGAAAGTCAATATGTAGTACTTAATCCAGTTGCCAGTTACTGCTATTGCTCACCCCGATTGCTCTAAATATGTACCTTATTTTCCGGACAATAAATCACTACTTTTTGCACAAGCTTTGAACCCTGTGGCTTATATTGCGGTTTATCTATGGATTTTTCATGATTTGTGTGTATATTCTCTTATGTATGGAAATGAAACCTTAAAACACCTGTGGCTTGTAGTCCTGTGCAGCTTGTATATGAACAAAACAGGAGTTTTTGCAAATTTTAGCTGGTGCGCCTTGTATTCGGGTGCGTAATATAATGTGGAAATTACAATGGAAATTTTTAGGATATCTTGATGTAAATTATGCTGCAACAGTCAACTTTGAGGCAATGAAATTGGAATTTGGAACTAATATAGGCATCTATTTGAGTTTGTATATCAACCACCATTTTGCATAATTCACCTCTGCTGAATAAAAAGTTGCCCATTTAACAAATTTTAAAAGGCCCGTCATTTAATATGGTCCAACAAATAAGTCAGTGAGTCACGCAAGTCATATAATACTTGAATACATTTCCCAGATTGGTTTATTAAAATCATTTTCAATTACTTTCTCCTGAAATAAATTTGTATAACTAACCGATTGTAAATAGAAATTAGTACATTTTAAATTTGTCAATGAAGTTACTTATAAAACAAATAAACAATTTATCATTTTTAGACAGTTTTTTCTCAAATAGGTTTGATTATATATTTTATTCGGTTCATTAAAAGTTGATCATTGCAAAGTCACAAAAATACACATTCATTTAACATTTTTTGTATTGTTGTTTTATTAAACGATTGGTTGATTTATTTTGATTAAACATAAAACATGAGAACTATATATTTTAAGGGTAAAAGCCCTTTTATTCTATTTAAAACTAAGGACATGCCGTTTAAACAAGAATCCCTGGAATTCGAAATGTAATTTTTCACTACACATCGTGTAATTGTAACGCCTTAAGGTGACATCATTCCATCCTTGCAGATGAGGTGAGTGCTTGTCATCTTTGGCTTCACTGCTCAATGAGAGCCCAAGAGTTCAAATGAGATTTTAGACGCAATTGTCATATGCAAGAATTCTTGGTTGATCAGCAAGCCAACAGTTCTAGAAGAGACTTATAGAATAGTAGAAGGCCATTCTTTTTTCAAAAACAGTGACATTTATTTACAATTTTTATCAAGATATTACAATACAAACCTCATCAGTGTTCATAATTGGTCTACACAGCTCGACCTCCTGGTTTGAATGAGTGAAGGGGTAATCGTTCGGAGCATGTTCCAATTTCCAAAGACACTTAGAAGTCCATTGAGCTGTGAGCCAGATAGTCCTTCCTCCCGATGTTGGTAACCTGCTTGGTCTGCATTGCCTCCAACTTGGGACAGTCTGTAATACGATGACCAAGACCACCACAAAATGTACAGCCCCTCTCCCCTAAGAAAGACCACAAGAAATAATTGTTAGGACAAACAAAGACAAAAAAGATTTTCACTGGATATTTGGTGAATGACCCACCTCCGATATCCAGCATGGTTTCGTCTCCTGACTGGAGCACCTGGAGAACCGGAGGAACTTTTTGCTTGGCTTCAATGAGCAGGGCCTTCAGATCCATCAACACGGACTCATCTGAATTAAGTGAAATGTAAGAAGTTGTATTAAAGACATTAATATGTTTGCTTTTGTACATTTTAAAACGTATCCATATTCCTGACTTTGAGAAGGAAAGATTGATGCTAACTTCTAGCATATTCTAATCAACTCATTTAGAGCAATACACACAAAGGCCTCCATTGAGAAAAGGTACGAATCATTTTGAACGTGAAACTCTGTCAGAATGTGCAAAAACAGTCAGTGTTTTGATAATTATGTTTCATTACGAGTCCAAAAAACATTTGACAAGGGTGTGACCAACTGAGGGCTGGACATGTGGATGATACAGTACTTAAAATGTGTGCTGTTTTTCTCCTCCATTCCTTACCACAGCCTTTATTGATGAATGTTGTGGCAATCCCAGTCTGACCAGATCGCCCTGTTCTTCCAATTCTATGCACTGAAATAAAAAAATAAATAAAAAAGACATATTGAGGACACACTCACGATCAATGCAACATTTTTGATGAACACAGATGAAGTCCAAACAGAAATGGGGTAAAAAGCAAAGAGTGAAATGTAGTATCATTATAAATATAGAGATATACATAGAATACATATAGATATACATTCAAGCAATTTCTAGATGGCCATTTTGGAGTCCTTTCATGTTATGTATAAGCTAGGCAGCAGGTGATATATTGCTGACATGTGCAGAAGTCAGAATGGCTCTGCTATAATGGATAATGAGGGACTTTTTATATACTTTTCATGTTTACTGAATATTTTAATGCTTCTTGGTTCTGTGATTTCACCAGTAGGTTAATTCATGAAATGTCTATATTTAGCCCATTAGTCACCGTTTGTTCTCATACAATGCCAAAACTTACCAAACACCAGTCCTCAGGTCCACCATTTTTTATTTGATTGTATTTACAGTCTAGAGTAAAGTGGAAAATGGATGCTGTGTCAATCTATCTTTTGCAAACAGCTTCTACTCTTACAGTCCTTCTACAGAAGAGGATTTTTCCCACCCAATCATCCAGACAAAATGTTTGAGGTCATCTATTCATCTCAACGTTGCTTTTGAAGCACCTTTCAAATCCAAGTCACAAGTTGTTGTCCATTTAAACAGTCAATGAACAAACAAAACCCAGCAAAAATCTCCCTCAGCAAAAAGAGATGAACTCATAAAATAAATAAAGAATAAAACAGGATAAATACATACAAGAGATAATATTAAGAAAAGGCCATATGAAAAAACTGAGTCAAAGAAGAGATTTAAAAGCAGACGCTGAGTTTACCAGCCTGAGATTTCATGCTCCTGCTGATTTGAAAGGTCAGGACAGCAAAAGCTAGACAAGAGACTCATGACACCCAGTATTGTCTCACCATAGTTTTCAATCTCCTCGGGCATGTCGTAGTTGACGACGTGCTGGATCGCCGGGAAATCGAGACCCTTGGAGGCCACATCTGTGGCGACGAGGACGTCCTTCTTTCCTTCTTTAAATGCTTCTATGGCTTTTGTTCTTTCCTCCTGATCTGGAACAAGATGACAGGTTATTCTTGTGTAGAAAGTTTACTTTTTAAAAGAGAAATAAAACTTCCCCACCATCAAGTGCAAATTACAACAACAACAACAACAACAACAATTTGCATTCTGGCTATTTCTGTAAATACACCTAAATCTCAATTTTACTCGCTTGGATCCTACGTGACTTTTTGTCTAACGTGGTCTGGTCATGGACCCTTTTATATTTATTTTTTTGGTCATAAATACATGATCCAGTATAAGGACCGTATGAAGCTAACTGTGTCTATGATTTTGAAGTGTAAATGACTGCGTGTGTACGTATGTGTGTGCATGCAATTTGCGACTGGCTGGTAGTGTGACACGAATGAGGACATGCGCCCTAGAAAGCGGATTGATATACCTTTTCCTCCATGAATGGCCACAGCTTCCACACCTTTCAGCAGCAAATACTCATGGATGGCATCAACGTCAGCCTTTTTCTCAGCAAATATCAACACCTTTGGGGAATAAAAAAATATACAATAAATTACCATATGCATTTCGTGTATGCGTGTCAGATTCTGATGAAGAACTGTGTACTGACGGGAGGTGTTGTTTTCTGGAGACACTCGAGCAGATACACTGTCTTAGCCTCCTCTTTGACGTATTCCACTTCCTGTTCACACGCACACAAAACAGTCAGTCACCCACATCAGGATGTCTGCGGCGATTGAAAGCAAGCTGTTGAAAGTACCTGGATGACATCCAAGCTGGCAGCACCCGCTCTGCCTACGTTAATTGTGATGGGTTTGACCAAAGCGCTTTTGGCAAAATTCTGGATTTTCTTGGGCATGGTGGCGCTGAAAAGAAGGGTTTGCCTTTGTCCCTACAAAAAAAAAAAAAGAATAATAGCTTAATTACAATGCTTCTCCTCTTCCTCAAGCTGGAGTTCAAACTTGTGAACCCTTTCTAGCACCATTAAGTTGGAATAAATAAAATTGCTGCCACCATTAGATTGGTTGTTTTAGTATTGCTGACGTACTATAAATAATATACCTAACTAAATGTCTCTCAATAGAGCACTTTGCCAATGTGAGCAAAACAGATATTACATTCTAAATCTATTTTATGTATTCATTTAGTGCAGTCCACATTGTTTACTGAAAACATGAAGTGTTGATATTATAAAAATCTAAGTGTTTAGTAAGGTAACACTAATTGACACTGCTTTTCATATTTATTCCTGGTTTATTAGCCTTGATTTAATCCCAAGTCTACTCAATAAAACAAACAATTATGTAGGCCTATGATAAATATTCATGAATATACAGAGATCAATTTATTGCTAAGATTAAAAATGCATGAGAAGAGGACCTAATCACAATCGGTTACATCATATTTCAAAATGATTAAGCCCTAATCTTTACCTTAAAATATGAAAAAATGGTCCTGATGTCCTCCTCAAAGCCCATGTCAATCATCCTGTCTGCCTCATCCAAGGCCAGGTAGCGACATATGTCCAGACTCACCATCTTCTTCTGTAACAAGTCCATGAGACGCCCGGGAGTGGCGACCATCATGTGTACACCACTGCAAGCACAAAACATTTCATCTTTATCTTTTCTTGGTTTTGTAATGTCACATTTGATAGACAGGAAGTCACTCAATTGAAGTGCATCCCAATACATTGGAATAGTGATCCTCTAAGTGTGGTACGCATGCTCCCTCTAGTGGTACACAAAAAAGAAATGTCACAAAATTCAACACATCCGTGCATTCATCCACTTTAAACAGATAATTTCATATGATGGAAAAAAAATAAAATAAAAAACAGACAAATTGCATTACAAATAAAGGCCAGACGTTGCATAATAAAACTTCCAAAGTCAGAATTAACTGAAAAATGTAGTTCTTAAAAAAAAAAAAAAGCTGCTGCCTCTGTATTCTAACTTTGATCTTAACTTACTGTTTCACAACTTCCATCTGCTCCTTGACGGACATCCCTCCAATGCAGAGAGCCGTCCGCATCTGAGGGGCTCCCTCCTCCTCCAGCAATTTGGAGTAATATTCAATGATGCCGTGTGTCTGTCGGGCCAGCTCTCTCTGTCGCCAAGTCAAATCACAGATCGTTGAACAACATGCTGATTCGAGCCTCGCGTATCATGTGCATAGTCAGGGCCTTGCACAGAGTGTTATCAAAAAATACGTTATGACTTACTGAAGGACAGATAATGAGTCCATATGGTCCCTCTCTTTTAAAAAAGGGCAGACGCTTCTCCTGCTCCAGGGCGAACATGATGATGGGCAAAGTGAAGACCAAGGTTTTTCCCGATCCAGTAAAGGCGATGCCGATCATATCGCGACCTGATAGACTACAAGTAGAGGTTAAATTGTGTGAACATTTTATCGCTCATGTATTGAAGGAATACAATTATCGGGATTCCAATCTTGAAATATTAAATCATTTACACTTCTACATTATTTTCACTAGTAAATAAGCAATACTATACCTTACAACAAATATGTATGAAACTACATTAGCTACACCTGTACGCCAATTTTATATTTAATAGCTGAGCAGTCTAATTTTTCATAAATTAAAACATCTGCTCACCCAACATCGTATGTGTGTGCAACTGTGCATAGCTCACTTACACTGTCGGGATTCCTTGAATTTGAATTGGCGTTGGATGTACAATTCCTTTCTTCTTCAAACCTTTTAGAATTGCTGTAAACATGACGTGATTGTTAGACTAAAAGGTATGACATTTACATTATGAATGTGTGTGTGCGCGTGTGTGATGGTTGTGAAGGTTAAACATTTAGCCCGAACCTGACGGAAGCTTCATCTCCCTGAAGCTTTTGATTGGGGGAGGGATGCCGTCTCCATCAACCAGGATGTGAAACTTCTTCCTCACACGTTCATTTCTAGTCTCCGGCATATGGAGGACATACCGTGGAGCCTTCCAGCTACAAAGAACTACTAGGTTAGCTGATGAGGGCCAGAAATGTTTACTAATGGTATACTAAATTGATTGTACCTTGTTTTGATTGGATCATCATAAATGATACCCTTGGCCATTTCCTTCACGGACATCAATGCTGTCAAACAATGGGACAGTTGTCAACTTTGTGAAAGGTTTGACTTTACCACACTAGAGTACAAAATTATCTTCCCCCCCCCCCCCTTACCTCGGCCTTCTGCAACACTTTCTAAAATCTTCTCTTCCTCTTTCAGTTGCTTCTCCTTGGCTGACTCTTTGCGTGCTAATTTTTCCAAACAAAACCGAGTTAATGAGTAGAAAATAAAACTGTGAAACATGAAATTACTGAATTTGCTGAAAAGGAAACCTTCTGCTTTTTCCTTGAGATGTTGGTGCTGGTCAAGGAGACTGACGTTGGAACGTGGACCGAGCCCTTCGTCTTCATCCCTCTGTTCCTCCCCACTGTCTCTATGGTCTTCATCCACTGCTTTACCACGCAATCGCAGCATCTTCTGAACCTGTGAGTTGAGCACAAACTCTGTGTGATTTACAGGATAACTTCATTTCATCTGCTATGACAAGCTTGAAATTAATTTAGCTCCCACTGAATGAGATAACATACCATCTGTTGCTTTCGGATTTTAACAGGAACGTAAGGAACATAATCTTCATCCTCTGACTCCTCAGCCCCAGAGCCTTGATCTTCTCCATGAGACCTCTACCAAGATGATCAATGACATAGAAATGTGACAGTAGAAGTGTTTAGTTCGTGCAAATGACTACGTACTTCATATTGCAACAACGTCGTGGTTACGTCTTGTGCGTTTTCGCAGACACGGGCAGTGTTACCTTGAAATTCGTTAACTTCAAATACACGGCAAATGATTAATTAGGAAGAACCCAATTTACGTGAAATATTTTTTTTAATAGATTTCATCGCTAAAGCAGCGATAGTAGCTAGTGAGTTAGCTCGCCGCTAATGCTAATGTTGGCTGTTTCCCGCTGTAACAGCGATCTTTGTTCGGCACGCACCTTTTTAAGTCGATTATCGTCTTCCATCTTGTTCAAAACGGTGTGCTACGTCGGCAGATGTGACTATAACAGCACACTTTGTTCAAATAATGAGATTAAATTTGTATGAATCATACAATTGCTTTCAGCCAAAGCTCAGTACGGAAAGCTAAAAGGCTCAAAACCTGTTTCATCTCAGTGACGTCACTGATACTTACTGATGACACCATAAAGCCATAGAAAAACAAACGCCACACTTCATTTATGTTTGTCAAAACTGCATCAATTTAATCTTCCGGAACGAAAGATTGTTCACAGTATCAAAAGTGAGTTTCTTTTTCAAACAAACGAAACCAGCCAACATACACTTGGCTATTATTGGTATAGTATAAATCTACATTCAACACATTAAGATCCTCATTTCTCTAATTGAATAAAACCCAGAGCATCGGATATCTCTGTATGGGGGTGGTGACAGAATAAAGACTAACTTTATCTATCACAATGATAACCATCAGCTAAAACTTGGCTATTGATGCTGCTGTTCGAGAGACGTGAAGATTCTTTTTGTTACGCCTGATAGGGAAACAGAAATGGTTGAAAATGTTTCACTCACTCACTACCCTTTGTAACCCATGTCAAGGCTTAAAAAGGCCCCAAATAACCAGTTAATATGTACAAAAATCAAAATGAATTGACTGTGGCTTCAGACCTTAAACTGAACATTCCTTCTGGAATGAATGCTGATCATTTGGCTTCAAGAACTATACCGGCTAATACTATAAATAAAAGTGAACACCAAGGAAGGAGTGAAGTTGAGGCAATAACTTTTGAGTGAGTGACCACATTTTTTCAAACAAGTCATGCATCATGGGTCACCCTCATGTGTTGGGATGGACTTTGTGAGACAAAAGTTAACGAAAAGTGCTCGTGTATATCAACATATTTTGCTTACCCTCAATTCATACTCAGATAACAGTATAGGTTACACAAGGCGCAATTTTTTCGATGCCCCTTTTACAGGGAGACAGTCACCAAATAGATTGCGTTTTGCTTGGAAGTAAACGTTGAAGAAATGTGTCAAAAATGCTGAACGTGACATCAGGGGGGGGGGGAGCACCAGAATTAAAGCTCAGAATTTTAACACAGTTAAAATGTCGGGATTCTGATAAAAAAAAACATTTATTTTCTGTAAGGTAAATGTTAACATACTACATACGTCAGCACATGAATGCAGTGGACAAACACACTCATATTTCCATGTTGGACCTGTCACTTTGTGAAATTTGCCATGACAGCAAAAAAGGGTAGAGCTGGCCTTGTATTGATCCCTGGCTGACGAGCCACAGGTTGAACGTCAGTGTTTTGAATGAGTTGTGAATGAGGTCCCTCTAGTCAGCAAGAAGAAAACGGGGCCAAACACAGCTCTATTGAAAGAGTTTGTGGTGTGGCATTTTAGCTTCTGGCTCTTGTCAGTTATTGAGCTGCATTGGAGGGAACCTTTTTGAGGCTGAAGTTGGACCAGTTCACCGCTACCTTCCGCCGCGTTTGTTTTGCCGAATCAAGACAGAACCTAGAAAGACGACAGATATGGGGAGAATGGCAGAGGGAAACAAAGTGGACATTTTCAAATAAGTCTTAATCCAGGGAAACCTCCCTTCCTAAATTGTGCAATCAATCTGGAGTTTAGCCAACATTTCTGGAAAAACTTGAATGTGGAACCAACATCATCGTCAGCGTGCATGGCATGCCTTTGATGTGAGCAAATCTTATGAGACTTCTGTTTAAGCACGGTACACACAAATAAACCAAATTTGAGCAACGCCCTTCCCATCAAACTCAGCCTTGGCCCAATCCTCGAATGTCCTGAAAAAGATGATCTTTATGTAGTGTATGAGTGAGAAATTGCAAATCTTTTTGTATGTAGTTAGCACAAGTACTGTAGGCTACTAGTTAGAAGTAAGACCCTGAAACAGATTACCCCTAAATCTCGATTTCACGCAGACATTGGAGTCCAGAATTAGGGAATTGCATCAACCCTGAAAGCGTGTTATATAGAAAGTGTTTTTTGTTTTGTTTTTTAAGAAAGGTATGTTTTTAGACAGCCAAAGGGGTCCTTTGTTACATTAATTTAGGTCAGGCATATTGTTGGACAGCCGAAGGGATTCGTTTGCTCCACACACATCGAAGTCTGTTGACATTTTATTAAAAAGAAGCAATACGCAGATGATGATATTAGGTGGCTTGAGTAAGTCATTTTGATGCGATGCAAATTGGATAGATGAGAATAAAGCATTCATTTATTTTACAACTGTGTCTGGCCACACTTTTTTTTTTAACCTGTGGACGACTGTGTGAATGCTAAGATTTACGCACGAGTCATTTAGCTTCGTACCATCCATTTAAAATATTGCTTGATCAATTTGCAATTGATGGAAAGGGATGAAGTCAAGCACCGGTTGATTTTCAGTTAGCTTTGTAGGTTCTCATGTACTGGTGTTTGCTGATGTGCTCTATTTACCTTTTAAAGTATTCTACTTCCCGATCAATTTCATCCATTGACGTAGGATCCACATCTTTCGGAAGAAAGACGTCATCTAAAGATTAAATAAAGAGAATTAGGATTCATGGCTTGAAGGCATGCACACAAATAGATAATTTGACATTGACATAAATATCAAGATTCGCCCGCACCAATAGCACTAGCGGATTTTTCACCCTTGGTCTTGTTCTTCTTATTTTTCCCCTTGGATTGCGTCTGATGATGCCCGTTTGCCGGAATGCCGGGATGAGCCTTGCGTTCGGTATCCTGCTCACATCGGCCCGCTCGCACCTCGCCGTCACCTTTGACCTTGTGCGCGTTCAGGGGGGCGACGCTCGCTCCATTGGCTGCTGCGTTTCTGGATGACCTGCTCTCCTCGACTTTCTTCAGGCCGTTTCGCTGGCTGTCGGCTGCTTGCTGAAGCTGTTTGAGAGCAGCTTTTGAGCCATTACAAATGATTTCCGCCACCCTTGACTCAGTGACTTTGGAATTGTGCTCTGAAAACGTTGGCTCCTGTTTTTGCTGTTGCTGCTGTTTTTTACTCTTCTTTGACTTTGTACCGCCATTCCCAGCTGTGCTGTTCTTAGGATCTGAGCTGTCCTCCTTCGATTTCGATGTCACTTGAGTCGGCGGTTCTTCTGGCAAGACCTGGAGGAAGAGCATTTTTCCAGGGGAGTTGACTCGGATGAGCTTGGAGAGACCGGGTGTAGTGTTCGAGCCCTGGATATCCTTAGACCCACTCGTGGTCCCTGTGGCTGGGGTGGGTGCGGAGGTCGTATTTGGCGCCGTGTTTGTGTCCTCCCAACCATTCACCAGCTCCAGAGGGTTCTTATAGTTTCCCAGGGAAAGAGGGACCAGGTCAATTTCTATCTGCTGCATGTCAGAGGAGCCGTTCAGATGGGACAGTAAATGGTTGCTCTCCAGCGTAGCCGCCTTTTTCGGGAAGTCGTTGACATCCAGATTGAGGTCGTACATGCTAAACGAGGCTCGAATCGAGTCTTTGATGGTGTTTTTGATCTCTTCCAGCCGACTGGTGAGAAAACTGTTGACCCGCTCGAGTTCCAGCTGGGGCCAATCCAATAAGCGGGACGTCTCGGCGGTGTCGGGCAGGGGCTCGTCCATGCACTCGGATGGATTGGAAGCGGCTTCGCTGCCTGCAACGCCCGCGTTGCCCTGCAGAGCTTTCTCCTGAAACGCACATGACGTGAGGGTAAATCATCTATAACGCTGAAGTCAAGTCCTGAGAGTATTATGATCAAATACATAAACTTGTTTATTTTGTGTCCAATTGTTTATCATTATTATCGGCACGCATTTTAAATGACATTTTAAAACCTAGCATTTGGTACGTTGGCCTTTGTTTGTAAAACCGTTAAATACAAAGATGACTCCACCAATCGGGTAGCATTTGGAATTCAATCAAAATGTACAGAAATAAAATCTATGCCTCAAAACTAACAATCAAATGCTGATGTATATACCAAGTCACCAAAAGCATTATGGCAAATAATTGACGAGTAAATGACCAAAGTGGCCTGACAACGAATGGGACGTTTTTACTGAAATGAAAACACAACACTGAGCGTTTGAGGTTGTTGTTGTTTTTTTTACCTTTTGTGAATGATTGCGAACCTGACCAAATTTCAATGAATAAATTACATTCAGTATTAGGAAAGCAAAAATAAGCTAAGTTTGATGGCCGGCATACCTTCTTTTTTTGTTTGTGCCGAGCTCTTTTGGCCGCTTTGGCACTGTTTACAGGTTTGGGCTCAGAGCTGTTGATGAAGTCCAGCAATTCATCCACATCTCTGTTGTCGATGGCACCGGACATTGCCAGTTCTGAGTCTTGTCGCTGAGGCAGCTCCTCCTTGCGTCGAGTGAGTCGTGACCGGAGCTTCTCTCGGATCTCGGCGTAGTTTCGACTGGTTGGAGCGGCTGGAGGCTGTGACCAAAGAGAGATTCCAGAATGAGCTTTTCACTTTGTGAGAATTTAAACAAAGAATCTAAAACCCCTGCGCAAAACAATAGGGCCTGGTCGATATGAATGTGGACGGCGCTTTTTAATCACCGAACTTATTGAGACTATACAAATAAATAAAACATTAAGCCAAATACTAAAATAACATCCGACTGTTTCTCAATAGTTCTTTCTCCCTTTGGGATTGGTTGAACTTAGAAAAGGTTGAAGAAATCGGCCAATTTGGGGAGGGGGTTAATGTCATCTTTGTCCTATATTGTAATATGTTAGGGTGTTAAAAAGAATTGGCATCACTTTTGAATTTTGCCCATTTTAAAATAGATAATCTGTCTGATTTAATCATCTTGGCCCTACTAAACAGAAGGTGGCAAAAATCATAATTGTACCGCATTGTGTCCAAAGAACTCGCAGTAACAGCAGTCGCAGTACTTTCCGTCCTTCTGGTTAGTGGAAGAGGAGGCACAGGAACTCCTCTCAGAGCTGCTGTCTTCATCCTCCACTTCCTCTAACTCTAGCGACGGCTCACACATTGTCCCATTAGTCATTTTGTGGCCCTTACATCCCTGGTCCCTGAAGGGAAATAAAGAAAGACAACAAACTCAGTCATCAATCAATTACGTGAATCAACTTTGATGGTTACTTCTCAGGGACTGACCTGCAGGCCCCAGTTGACAAGCTTCCCACATTTGAAGAAGCGGTCGTTCCCGTACTGTGTCCGTTGCAAGGGTGGTTACAGCCTGCCGTTGACGAGCCCGTTTTGCCATGTTGTGTGTTCACAGCAGGAATGTGGGAGTTTTTGCACGGACTGGGCTTGTGAACTAATGTTGGGCTGTCTGGACTGGGAGAAGCCTTTTTAGTTGTGGATCCATGGAGGTTCGGTACCAAAGGGGAGAAAGGGGTGTGACCTGCGACACCAGCCGTAGATGAAGACGTTACGTGGTTGTGCTGTCCCGAATTTGGCTTTGGGGGCAGGAGGGAGGAATGCTGGGAAGACAGGCCCGTGGGACTATTGGGGGGGACCGACAAGTCTGTGTGTTGAGGATGATCGCTTGTGGGGAAGGCTTCACCTGAAAGAATCAGGTATGTCACAATCACAGCACAAACACTAGAAATCACATTTAGGTATATTATTTATATATATATTTATATATATATATTATTGTAACTATCCATCCATATTATTCTTATTATGTAAACAAGTGCCGATTCAGAATCACTCACAAAATAAGATATACATCGAGAAAAGCTTACTTGCGTCTGATTAAAAAACGTTAACCAGATTAATTGGCATGGTTGTGTGTGTGACATCTTCATAAACAACATTGTCCAAGACAAAATAGGGTGGAAATACAATACACTGCAGGGCGGGTTGAATGTCTGACTCTGTCGTAATTCCCTTTTAACATGCCCAAATGTCACCCAACTTTGAAAACAACTCTTAATATTTAAGCTATATGAACAAAAAACAACTTTTATGACAAATGATGAACATGTGTGACAGTCTGGTCACACAGATATGTAAAAACAAAAAGCCAGTGTAAAAAAAACGTACACTTAATCTTGATTGGAAAGTGTACTGTCACGCTATAGTTTTAATGATTTGAATGAAAAAGCCAATTCAAAAGTAAATTTATCATTTCTGCACTAAATATTTATCACATTTTTCCAACAAAACTGTGTTTAAATCCCAAATCATGAAACAAATTTGACTTCTGTGATCATCCTTTCAACTTGGGAGTAGAATTCAGTGAAGAGCAACTCCCAAGTGCACTCCACAAACCTTGTGGTGTTGGTCGACGGCACACGTTCTTGAAATG
The DNA here is from genome assembly GCF_054491065.1 of Syngnathus leptorhynchus. Classification (NCBI taxonomy): domain Eukaryota; kingdom Metazoa; phylum Chordata; class Actinopteri; order Syngnathiformes; family Syngnathidae; genus Syngnathus; species Syngnathus leptorhynchus. The sequence continues at coordinate 8,922,937 of NC_141196.1, forward strand.
CTTGGGGGTGGTCTTGCAAAGGTCGGTTGAGGTAGAGAGGGGGGTCCCGGCCGTGGAACCACTGGTGTTCTGGGCCATCGGGTGACTGTAGGGGCACACTTTGGCTACCGACGTTTTAGCTGATTTCCCAGGTGCTTTGTGGAGTCCTCGTTTCTCATGACAGGCCGATCCCATAGTTAAACCTGCATGTTGGAAGGACAAAAAACAAAACAAAAAAAAGCAAACTCACAGTAAGGATAAATGGAGAGGACTTAAAGAGATGGTGTACTTTTTTTCCCCACTTGATATTTATTTTTACAGCGCTGCTCTTTTGTCATATGCAACTATTATGTAAATGCTCTTCCCTCTGCTAAGGATACGTAGCCTGGAGCAAAAAAAAAAACAAAAAAAAACCTGACTTTGTACGTGGGGCTAAAGACTTTCTTTTCTTTACATCTTAATGACGATTACAAGATTTGACAGCACGTTGACATTTGCCTTATTTTCTCAGGGAACACTCAATGACAATTGCAAATGTCGGCACGTGTAAAGAGGAGAGTATTTATGAAAATTGCCAAACTAAATTGAAACTGTAAATGTTATTTGTTAATTGGATGGGAGAATCACTCTGTTTATATTCTGAACTTCTGTTTCCATGGCAGAGTTTTTCGATGTTGCCCTTGCTTTCACCTCCACATTGATTGGAGACAGTTACTAGCTCCGTAGAGGGCTAATTAACACAGATAATTGATGTCTTTACGTCTTCGAGCAGTTTAACAGAGAGCAAGAGAGCCACAACAGAGGCAGAATATTTGTAGCTTGATACGATTACGCAAGAAGTAAGAGTTTGTACGCAAGTAAGAGTTTGTACGCAGTCGCTGAATGAACTTCACAGAACGGACCTGAGCCCTAAGATATGAACGCTTGAGGACGACAGACCTTGTTGTAGGTGTAAGGAAGCGTTGTGGCTGCAGTGCTCCCCTTCGTTGGGGTCGACTGAATTCCACAGACTCCAGATTTTGTAGGCTGACATGTAGGTACTCGGGTCACAATCCACAGTACTTTGCTCCGGGTAACCATTCCCGCAGCCCTGGAAATTGCATGAGGGAGAGTGTGACAATGGTACCTGCAATAAGAAAACATACACATAATTATTGAATCACAGGCCTTGTATTTCACAAGTAGGTGTTGAAACTAAATCAAATTGTTATTAACTCAATCAGTGCATTTGGAAGGAACTACACGAGTTCAACATGTCATTATTTGCACAAACAATAATGTTCCTAAATCATAAAAGGAGATCTCTGCAGCAGTCATCCCATTCAACTATTTTTAGCAGTTGTAACTGCCAAGGAAAAGCAACCAAAAAAAAACTTCAGACGCTTCCAAAAATGTTCAAAAGTTGCAGTATACCGAGACAATTTAGTAGTCAGACACGACGAGATTCTGCAGAACCTGAAGGTTAGTATCATTTGGAATTCAACCACTGAACAACATTTTTCTTTTTTGGGAGGGGGGATTCTAGTCACACAAAAACTTGGAGGTTGAACAGTCATCAACGATGACTTTAGCAAATCTTGTAGGACTTAAAAAAAAGAGAGATTTGCACTCAGGGATAAAGGAGTTGTGCCATCTCCTTTGGTTCAAGGTATATCTGTATGTCTGTCTGTCTTATACGTAGTACTCCCAAGTGGCCAAATACACACACCACAATGAGCAGCATAAAGTACATTCAATAAAGTGGGTAATAAATACACAAGAGCAATAGAGACTAGACAACACATTATCCCTCTATTAAAATGTCAAAAAAAAAAGGATCCAATCATACAAGCTAGTTCCCTGCACTTCTATTTACCCCAGTTGGCTGCTCCTGCGCGCTCCGTCTCTCCTCCTCTTCAACACTCTTGCAGCAGCTCTGACATATCCACAGAGGCACCTCTCCCAGCAGGGACTGGGACAGCGAGGGCACCGAATCGGCCAGCTTATGCCCCGGCGCCTCCCGCAATAAGGCCTGGGAGAGTGCGGGCACGGCGTCGGACAGTTTGGTGCCATGTCCTCCTGGGAGTCCGTTCACAGAGTTCGCTCCCCAGTCCTTAAATTCACGGTGGCACAGGAGGCAGCAGGTATGCATTGGCTGCAGATGTAAAAGGATACCAAAGTGAATTAATAGCACATAATTAGACAGCAACGCAGTTTGTTGGGTGATTAGCAAGACATAACTTAAAATAACAGGGTGTGCTGCCTGATGTTGGAAACCAGTAAGACTGCACATTTAACTACAACTAGAAATCAAAGTGGTCTTTTTTTTTTTTAATCCAGTAAAAAAAAGTGTGTGTATTATATCGTGTGTATATATATTTTCCTTTTTTCTGCACTGTTGTGAGTGGCAGCCTTGACTCTGAGCCTATTATGGCTAATATCAGATTACAATATTTCCCCGCTTTAATATTGCGATTGTGATTTAATATGCGATTATTTTTTTCCAAGGTCCTCTGTATTTTTCAACAAACATGAGCAATAGATTAATCTAAATGACAATAAACAATATCAGATTCATTGTCAAGGATGTTTGATTTACCACTTTTCTTCAGACCAATACCAGTCCTCACTCTAAGTACTCACTGATAGAGTACTGATAGAAGGTATCGGCCTGATACCGATATTGGTATCAGTACATACTACTCACTCATCAATATTTATTAGAAGTGAGGGTTTTTACAAAAATTGGGAAAAAATGAACCGTGATATAGTTTTCCCACTTCAATTGAATTGTTACTATACTAAACTTTGATTATCCTTTCACCACGACAACTTCCCGATATTCTAAAACAGGTTTGATGTAAACGTGTCAGTAAGTAATAATACAACAGTGATGCAAACTAAATCTGCGGCTTTATCGCTTTCACTTTTCAAATTCTGTGAACAATATGAAAATGTGGACTACACTTCAGCACTGAACTCATCTAGAGACTATAGCGATACATAGTAAAGGTTATTCTAGTGGCACCTGGGCAAAATCTTATTTCAGCTTCCTATGTGTGGCTTTAAATGTAATTACTCATGACTAGCAAGCAGTCAAGTTCAGAGGAGCCAGATAAGGTGAGTGGGTTGACAGATGTCTCGCCTAAAGCATGCCATCATGAATTTCTATCAAAGGGTTACTAGTTTCCCATCAACTTTGCATTAGTGCTCAATTTTGGCACCATGCATTCCAGCGCCTGAGGTTGGGTTAAAAACACGAGTTGAGGGTGCTCCAGACTCGACTAAAATGTCGAGCGTTTGCAAACACTGTTACAAAGCCGTTATGCATCGGCGCTAGCTAGCCCGATTAGCTCGTAGCCTAGTTAGCCGCTGTTTCCTGTAGTGTGCCCAAAGTGAAGGTGGTAAGCACGTTTGAGTGCTAGCCCACCGATAGCACAGGCGAGCCTTGTGGCTAAAATGAGAGGGGGCGGTTGGGCTTTTGTGTGTTAAATGCTACAAACGGGACGACCTGTCTGAAGCACAATGTCACCTGTCTGGCACACGCGATGGGGCTTTGCATGGCCACCATGCCAAGCAGCCAGGCAGTGGAGCGCAGCTATTTGAAATGTCGGACCCCTAACGTTTCATCCACTATTATTATATACTATGCTATAGCGTTTAGCCCAACGATGGTCAATATGGCAATCCGGGATGAACTGTTTTCATTCATCATAGAGTATGGTGGGCTAAGCGAGGAGGCGTTCAACGTGGTCGAATTAGCCCATTGTGAGATGGGTAAGTGGCTTGCCTGGTTCGCTTTGGTGGTGGTGCTGGTGCTGGTGCTGGTACTGGTCAGCCTCTCCACTCCAGCACCTCCTCCGCCGCCGCCAGTTGCATCGCCGGGAGAGACGGGATTCTTCGGTACGGTCTGCTGCGCGGGTACGAGCTCCTTCTGAGCGACGCCTTGCTGCTTGCTTTTCTTCCTTGCCATTGCGATGGGGTTCGCAAAATGCTTTGGCCAAGTTTGCACCAGTTTCGGTAATTCCAAGAGCACACTTTCGTTTATTCTCGGTCCACAAAATGTTCTCTCTCTCCTCCAGTCAAGACAACAGTCAATATGGCGGAGGACTGGTCGAGCACACTTGGGAGTTCATAGGTTACAGATACTACTGGCGAGGCGGCTTCGCCATCATAAGGAAAATACAACTGAGGTCTACGAGTGCATTGAAGCTAGGCGCTGCCATATTTAGTAAGGGCAAAATCAATTTTGGACGTTGGGCAAATATATTGAAATGGATTTTAGTTTCAGGACGAGTGTCTTCTTTATTCAACAACATAACGTTCAAAATGTTTATTTAAAAAATACTTATCGTAAAATAATGTTAATATATGTTTACGTAAGAGGTCCAGTCTGTAAATGGAACTGTAATGTCCGCCACAGAACCATTGTTTTACTTATGAGTTTGATAGTGTACACACATTTATACTATAGTATGCACGATAATATATTGTCAGTGATCGCACATTGTTTGTTTGTTTCTCAGTCTGTCACATAGTGTGTTATTGATACAAAACAAAAACAAAACGTAATACCTTCTTGTTTAAAAGGGGAGGGCGGTGGAGAGGGCACGACGTTGTAAATTTTACGTCGTCCCTGAATGCATTCATGGCATTGAGAAATCATGCAATCGCAGACTTTATGAATAAAAATGCACACCATAAAATGTGATTTTCTGTAGATTCTTATCTTGAGGGGTACTTTTGAAGATATGGTTCCCCAAAGTAGAACTGATTGTGGTTAACGATCGGTTGATAAAATACACAATTTCATTTTTACCAAAGAGGACAAATGCGTGTTTATAAGGAACACATTTAAGAAATTTGTATTTGTGTGCCCAAATTAAATCAAGAAATCCGATATGTAACATTCATGTAGTTCTTTGTGACAATACTGAACTAATACGGACATTGTTTTTGTTCGAGTGCTCAGAAGTCCGAGTTTAGTCTGCACCGTGAAGGCAGCGCCAGTGTTGGTGCTCAGTGACTGAATTGAGGACGTATCTTACTTGCAGTCAGTCAGACTGGAACTGCTTCACCCACTTTCAGCGACCGACTCCTTCAGCTTGTTCTTTTGAACAAAATAAAGAAATAACAGAATGGACGGGTCCATTTGCAACATCCAGGTGCTTCTTCGTGCTGCCGAGTTCCTGGAGAGGAGAGAGCGAGGTCAGTTTCTATTTATTCACCACAAACGTCAGGCGAAGTTGCTTATCGTCAAAACAATAAAACGCATTGAGAAGTTTGTGCAACTATGGTCTGCAAATAGAATATGATGGCGAAAGGAAGAGACATGGCAACTGTACATGCGTATTGATTGATTATGCATGTTCAGCTATTTTGGACGAGCTCTCCATTTGACTCAGTGACCTACATATTGCTCACATCATTGTACTCAAAGGCGCCAATTTGCTCCAGTTTCAAAATGAAGCGGAGCGCTTTACCGCGATTCTGACGGCGGATGTGCAAGCCCAAATAAATGTTTTGCGTTGTTTAATTAATCGGCATTACAATTTTCAGATTATAAAACAATACGTGAGAGATTTCCGATGTTAGCCTTTGCAACAGTGGACATTTTGAGGCGGGTGATGGCGCCAAAATCAAATACAGCTGATGCCCGATGACAGACTCGACGGGTATGTCGTTTTTTTTCTCCATTTTAGACGATCGTATACGTTCGTTTTAATACAAGTACCGGTCCGCGTTATTTATGGTTGCCACCTGTGTCTGAAAAAGAATCCTGTACATTTTGACCATCGAATCAACCTTTTTGTTTGTCCTTCGCACATTTACCTCAAGATCACACTTCTACGCTGCAATTGTATAGCTCGAATTGGTAAAAATGACACTTAATAGTTATTTGTTTAGGTAATTGCTTTATTTAATAGCATGCCTTGAATATTTTGGTTTATTTTCAACAGTTTTTTTGTTGTGGACACCTGGGAACAGTATTGTGTGTGTGTGTGTGTGTGTGTGGGGGGGGGGGGGGGGGGGGTCAATAATTGGGTTGTTTGCTTATGTGGAATAAAAACAAGTCATGTAATTTTTCACGGTGTGTAAGAATAACCAAATGCAGCAATGTAAAGTGTAATGTCAAACAACTTACCAGCCTTAGAGTGTGATGGGTTGTTTTGCTTGTGCTTGCTTGCCTGTGCCTCTGTGCTGCTCTTAGCTGGGTTTGGATATTTCTTTGGTTGACTCCCAATCCTTTCTAAATTGAACGTCTAAAATTGAGTAGCTATTATCGTCTCAATGTGAGCGATGACTTGTTTTCAATCAAGTTTGAAAGTAAAATCAATCAAACACGCCAACGGTACAACTCGTGCAAAATTCGATTGTGCATTGGCATGATGCAATTTCAGCAGATTGTTCAGCGGTGGTATCATACTGAGAGGTTATGTGTAAACTAAGCCTGTCAGCAGTTTAGGCATCGGGCTGCATAAGGATGAAGTGAATTTGACATATTTATAATGTGTTTTTCAGAAGCGGAACATGGCTACGCTTCGCTTCTGCCTCCCAGTCCGACTCTGCCTGATAAGAGAGGCAAACAAAAGAGCAAGAAGATGTCTGCTGGTGGCAATAGGTGAATGCATTCCACAACACACAGCTGACAGTAGGGTGTGGTGCTTTTTCGAGTTATTAAAATAATTGGTTTTCATTAACACACTTTTCTCGTGCTGTAAATGCAGATCTGTGCACAACGAGCTGGAGAAAATCAGGTGACTAATATGGTTGTGTTTTGGGGGAATAATGATCAACATCTGAATGAGTTGCAGTCATACGAATTGTCGCTGTGCTTTGCAGACGAGCACAGCTGAGGCAGTGCCTGGAGCAGCTCAAGAAGCAAGTTCCTCTATCGTCCGATTCGATGAGGAACACTACACTAAACCTGCTCAGGCGGGCCCAACTGCACATCAAGGTAGCAAAATAGAAACGAGAAATTCTCATCGAACGCTAAAGTAATAACAGTTGATTTTTTTTTCCACCTCTGTTAAATGAATGCGTCTCAGCACTCGACATGGTTTTGTGCGGGCATATTTGGATTTCATTGTATTGTGGAAGCGCTCATGATGTGTATGGTGGGTGTTCCTACGTGTGCTTTTAAATATTCAAGTATGCTGAAATTTTAATACTACATTTTCAAGCTTTCTGTAATGCCTACTGGCAGATCTTACTAACACATTTCTTTTTAACAGTGTGAGAGTTAATAAGAAATATTGGAAGTCACTCTGTGTGACACATTGAATTCATCCACCTCTGCAAAGTCCAACATACAATAAATGAATACCTCTGATAATGTTTATAATTTAAAAAAAAAAAGAAAAATCATTTTTGTAAAGGCAGAATAGGCTCGTGCACATAATAACAGCTCCTTTCAGAGACTTTCCTTTGTAGTTGTCCCCGAACTTCAGCTGACATCTCCACTGCCCTTGTGCGTATTTGATCACAGAAGCTGCAGGAGCAGGATGAGCACGCCGAGCAGCTGAAGGGCCGTTTGCGCTGGGAGCAGAGGGAACTGCAGGTGCGTCTGGAGCAGCTGCAGCGAAGGGCCGAACGGATGAGGAACGACAGCCAAGGCTCCACCATGTCGTCAGAGAGGTCGGACTCTGACAGAGGTTAGTTTTATCTGGCGGCAGTAACCATTAAGTTTGGGTGTGCCTGTATTTTCCCTTGCCGTGGGCTCGAAAATGGTCGTCCAAGTGTAAATTTCTGCCTATGCTGTTTTATCGTATGAAGTAAAAAACCCCTTGCAGCATATGTCTATCTGACCAGCAGTTATGGTTCCACTTCAAATGTCCATTGTTTGTTGCTTTCAGAGGACGTCGAGGTGGACGTGGAAAGCATCGTTTTTGACTGCATGGACTCTGAAGAGCCGCACATTGCATGCAGCACCGCTGATCACTGTTACTCCACTATGGACAAAGCCTGGCTATGACAGCAGCTATTATCATTGTCATCCTCATCATCATCGTGGCGGAGGGGAGGAAGAAAGAACATTCCAAAAATGAGCAGGGTGAGGACAACGATACTGCACAAGTGAACAACCCCCCCCCCCTTTTTTTTTTCTTTTCCCCCCCCAAAAGGCAGTTTTACAACATTGTTTGAATGTTACACCACAAGCATAATCAGGATTTTGGTTATGACTGAGCTGTGTCTATTTGCACTGAAGAGCAGTTCACATCACTGGGCTCGGATGGCTGTGCCAAGCAAATTCAAAGCCATGAAGACACAATTCTTTTAAGGGATTTGTAAGAAGAAGAAAAATCCCCCCCAAAAGTAATAGACTTTTCTTGACTTCAATATGCCTACACTGACTTAAGCGCTCAACTAAATTTACTCGAGTTATTTGTTAAGCTTCTCTTAAGCATTACAATATATTTCAGTAAGGCCACATGTGGCCTGCACTTAAACATTAATCTCTGCTATGGTTTAATATACACGGTGTCATTTCTTGTTTTCTTTGATTGCACATGAACAACCTTGCATTGCACTTGTTTCGTCTCCTTTGAGTTGTGAGTATATCAGAAGTGAAAACGCAGGTAACAGGACTAATTTGGTGGCCATTATTGCACAATTATGTGACTGTGCCTGAGATTCATTTGGTGTATTTGCACAATCTAGTCTGTTAGGAAGTGTGAGAGTTTTGATGCCTGGTGGATGGATGGAAAGCATCAATTCTTGCACAGCCACGGTTCTTCTTGATTACTATTAACAAATTCTATCGGTAATGATTTTTGCTGTACGAGTATATTGCTCTATATTTAATAACCGAAGGCACATTTTGCCCTCACCTTTACGTATATGCAAAATGCCTTATTACCTTTTTAATGCCGTTTTATGTATTCAGACTCTCTCCGCCCAGTAATATTATGTAGCAATTTTTGTAAGCTTTTTATGAATAAATATTTTCTATATTTAAAGAGTTTGGCTTTATTTTCTCAACACAAAAGAACATAGGAAAAATATGGTGTCCATTTATTGTTACAAGACCATCATTTTTTTCTGAGCACATTGTCTTCATTTTCTTTTCACAATTTCACTTTCAGTGCTTAATGCTTTGATTGCTGTATTACTAAGACTTTGTTACAATCAGTTTTTGCAGGAGGAATCTGTTAGCTAATGTACTAATCATTTTTAAAAAATGAAATGAGGTAAAAATTGTACTCGATAAAGCTGCATCAAATATTTAATTGTGAAATGTTGACCGAAACAAGCTGTATATTACAAAGCAATAGTAAACGCAAACATGATGAATGTGGAGGTTGCATGAAGGCGAAAGGAACAGTTTTCTGTCACATTTAAGCACTTTGTGTGTGTGTGCGCGACCTGATGTGGAGAGGAACATAATCAGGATGACTGACGCAGGTACGAATGGGCTGGAGGAGGTTACGCTCAGGCTTTTACGTGGTTCACCTGCAGCATCGGTGGGTTGCTTCCTCACAGAGGCATTTTATATTTTATAAACTCAGTCTCCACAAAATGCATCACTGCACTGAGGAGAGTTTCAAGTGTCCCCAAAATCCGAGGTGAAGGAATCATCAGACGTATTGTTTCTTCTGTGCCTGTGAGGCCAAGTCTTTGGCTTTCTCTTTAGCTGCTAGTGCTGTCTCTCTTGCACGCTCTGTCGCTGCTTCTGCCAAACTCTTTGATGGTGTTTCACCTGCACAACAAACAATTCAGATGAGAATGAACTGTGTCATCAGATTCAGGCAGATTTGGTACACGGTGGGAACCAGGTGTGGGGATGATGGGGCGGGGGTGCTTCTCAATTAGTCAATTATAGTTTATGTTTCATGAATCGGTTCAAAGAGTTTCACTTTTGGAATTGAACCATTGAAATAAATCAACTTCAGTTGACTGAAATACACCTGTAAAAAGGTTGTCAACTTGTATTCAGCAGAGACTATTTTGATCCCCTCTTATCAAACTGTCCCATTTTAGAACACCGTTACACAACTCGTGCTTTGTGCAAATGTTTTGCATACACTGCTAGATAAAAAGAAGACTGACAAGTCGGCAATCGAAAGTACTTCCTGAGAATACATTTGGACTTTTCTTCATTTTTCCTCAATGATTAACAATAAAGTACCAAAAGTAGGAGCAACCCAATAAATGCGCTTCATACCTTGCATTCTGGCCAGCACGTATTCAAAACCCTTCATGGTCTTAGTAACACTCTTCTTAAACCTGGCAAGGCCGAATTCCTGCATAGAGACAAGCAAATAATTAAGAAAGAGCGGACAGCTTTATTTTAGCCGTTCGAATGCCAAATATTCTCCAAGCGAATATGAGCAATACGACTTGTTCTCTGTGTTGGTTGGTACGGTTTGGTTTACTTACTTGAACAGCTCTCGAGAGTCCATACACATTGGAAGAGATCCAAGCCTCTCTCTTTATCTCCGTCCAGCTGCCATTCTCAGGGTTTATTCGATATTCACATCGCTCTTTCACAGACTGGGGGCAAAGAGAAAAGAGCATAGGCAAAGTGAGGTCATTTTCAGTTAGATGTAAACAAGGCTGATGAAGAAAACTGGTCAGGGAGGTTGCACCAAGAGTAACTTCACAAACAAATAGTGCCTGACTGATAAGGATTTTTTTAGGATGATTTTGTTATTTGGCAGAGTAAGATTCTGATAACCAATTAATAGGCCAATTAATAAAAATATAATGAATTAAAAAAGGCTTTTTTAGGTCCCTTTGTGCTTATACGAACAAAGAGGAGTTATAAGATTTAACTTTACAAAAGAGAAAAATATCAGCAAAAAATTTCCTTTTTTTTAGGGAGGTGAATTTCCAAATGTCGAAGTTTTACTCTATTTTGTCGTGTCCACGTGAAATAAAAGCAACAAAAACAGTAATCAGCTGCTTTTTAAAATTTTTTAAATAAGCTAATTTTTTGCATTTTTGAAAAGAGCTGATATGAAAGGATGAATCCGCTGGCCGATTAAATCCATAAATACAGTACTGTATATCCAACCGTGGTCTTAATTGATAGTGTGCCAATTCTTTGGTTGTCATACCATAAGACGAGCGTGGCTGATGTTCCAGGTCAGCGTGGTCATCGTTCTTTTCTGAGGATCCACAATTGAGTCTTCCACGATATACGCGCAACTGGCCATGTGTTTTGGAAGATAGCGCTCCATCCAGCGTGGAGAGCGGCTTGTTTTGGTCAGAAGACGTCTGGAAATGAGGCAGTTGCTTGGAGTCACCTCTCGGAAAATGATGTCTTCAGTCAGAACGTGGGTACTGAAAGGCAAACAAAAAGAGCACAACATAAGCTTCACAAATACAACACATTTTAGAGTAATAACTGAAAATGTTTCAAGAGAAAAAAAGATGTAAAATGTGAATTTAAGAAATTGGTCAAGACTTTGACCTCACCTGTAGGGGTTTGGATACCGTTGCCAGAAAGCAACGCAAACTTGGTCCCAGGAGCTTTTCAGCAAGCCTGCGCAGCAGAAATACTTGACCATTGTTCCCCCTATTTAGTATGGAAACAACCTGCGGAGAGAGAACGTCAAGTGGATTGAAAGAAATAAAAAATTGTTCCAGCATTTAAAATAAATGATGGCTCATTTGAGAACAATTAAATGGCTATACTACACTTCGCCCCCAAACCGTTATGACTAGCTACAGCATTTGAGATCAGAGTTAAAATACCTACACAGGAATTTCATCATAGAAAATAATAAGAATAAGATAATTTCTCTCTCTCTCTCGAATATTGTAGCTGTCATGTGTCACGTCCGCACGTTAGCGTTGTTAGCACGCGCTAGCTTAGCATACAGAAAATAATGAATGAACTGTTCGAGAATGACGTTCGGTCTCATACCAAGCGTATGATCACAGAACTATAAGTAATACCTGTATGGAAAAGATCTTCATAGGACAAGTATATTCATTTTTGTTTCTTCTAACTCCCATTAGAGTGTAGTTATCCGTGTGCACAACGCTAAAAGCCGCACGGACGAAATGGAAGGTCACACCGTGACGTCATTTCTGGTCAACGTGAATCTGCGATATCTTCGTTGAACCACTTGAGGGTAGCAAAGGACTGCACTAACTCCAACAACTTTACGTTCATCTACTTAGTCATTTACTAACAGGACGTTTAGGCATTGCAACTTAACAATCGGCAAATTTAGAGTATGTTTTTTTTGTTCATTTATTTGGATTTAATTGATTTGTGTTTTTTCTTGTAAAATGTTGCAACTGTATTTCATATGCGTGAAATTGCAAGTCGTCCGCGAATTTTTATTTAAAAAATAAATAAATAAAACCTTTACCCCATGCCCAGAGTCACATTATCAAGAGTTGTTTATTCCTTGGAATTGGTTAATTGAAATGTTTCACCAATAAATAATTATACATTTAACAATTGATTAAAATAACTAGTTATATGACTGCACTAACTCAATCAATTAAACAATAATTATATATTTTAGGAAATAGAAAAATCGAATAAACCGTGAACACATTTAACATATTTCATTTTTTCTTTTACAAATGCTGTAGACATGACTTTTCCTAGCTGTCTTTTTTTAAAAGGCAAAAGTTTAGCCAATTTAAGGGTTGCCAACTTTACTGGGATATCATCCATCCATTTTCCAAACGGATTCTCCTCATAGGGGGCATATGCCTAAAGTCTCTCAGCTGCTCACTTTACCTTCATAAGATCCTCCCATTCACTAAAGCCTGCACTATGCTCTATCATATGAAACGCACGCACTATGGTTGAGCGATCCTGAAATGAGAGCGCTCCCTATCAAATCTGGAGGAGCGCGCATTCTCTCAAAGTTTAAGCTTGTATTACCCTTCTGCACTTTAATAGCTGTATAGTAAGTTGGGAAGGTGAAACATCATATTGTTTTGAATCCGACAGCGCAACTCAAAAACGACTCCACGATATAATAATAAAAATAATGTATAAATATTTTTTTAGAATATCAAAGAAAATGTTGCAGAGGCTGACACACCTACCGTATATTATTGTGAATTGTTGTCACCCTTGAGACTGCACCATTTTCTCTCTGAATCTCATTAACTGTTGTGTTTGTAAATGGTTTTAAGTGATGTGGCTTTGCTTGTGTGTGTGTGGGGGGACTTGTACGAAATATATAAAGCTGACTTGCCTTGCCTAAATAAAATGTGCGTTACAGAAAATGGATGGACAGATAGTATAGTAATCAAGATTTTTGTGTGTTTGTGCCTACTAAGCTAATAAAAAAGCTCTCTGGTTCTTAAGGATTGTTTAGAATGAACTGTGAGACACAAATGTGATGTAACAGTAAAAACGCAGCATTATTCTTCATTGAACATTGTGAATTTAATGTACATAAATCATCCTCATTTTTTATTTGAATCAAATTTGTGCGTTTTCCACAAGGGAACAGATGTCTAACCAATTCTGCACATCAACTATATTGCTCAAAGCGTCTGAAAAAACATTTAATAGAAGACGCGAGGAAGGTTGTTTTTTTTTTTTTTGGTTGTTTTTTTTCCCCATAAGCTCTTATAGGTCAAAGACAGCAGTTTCTATTTGTGAGTCTCTGGAACATAAAGAAATATGTAGGCACAACCATGAAATCCATCCTGTGGGTGTATAGCCATCCCTACTCAGGCGAGAGGCATTTTTATTTGCAAGAAAATATAAACACACTTATTTTAAGCCACAATTGTTCTGTTTGTTTTTCAAATGTTTTATTTGCATTGTTCAAAAAGCAGTCTAGAAGTTTATGGGTGGAGTTGTTAAGCTCAGCAAACAGTCATCTTTTCTGACTGCCTGTTTGAATGGGGGTCATAGGCCCAAGTCCACAAGGTGTTGTCACCATTCTATTTACCGACACACTTCCTGGACACAGCTGTGAGCAGAGGTTTCTGTTGGACAAGGTGTCACATTTTCAAAGTGCCGGTTTGGCTTTTGGGTGGAAGGTGTGTTGTTGATCAAACACAACCAGCAAAGCACATGCAGTTTAGCAGCTAATAGTTAAAATAGAAAAGAGGTTCTTAATCGAAATCCCTTTTAAGAGCCCTCTCGTACATTCTCTTCGACACCTCGTTGCACTTTGTCCACGTGATCCCGTTTATTTGCTTCCGTTAAAAGGAACCACGGTGATGCATCTAAGCTGGAGTGTCTTCAGGTCAACCTAATTCATTTCCAAAAGCAGAGATGCAGCAACAATTGTTAGTGGACGTTTTCAAATGGTGCTAAACGCCACCGCAATATATTCTGCAAATAAAGAATTGTTTAGAAAATTTAAATTAGCCTTGTAATCACAAGAACACGGTTTCTTCCGAGACAGGAAGTAGGTACACATTATTCAACAAACGCAGCTGACTTCATAATTGAGTGTACATTATTTACCAACAAGTCATTTGCATTAATGACAAACACGTACAGATTACACAAATAGTGAACACACGAATGAGCATCATTTAGATACATTGGGTTCACTATGAACATTCACAAATGGAATAATTGCTTTACACAAAGCAAGACACAAATTCACGGCTGGATCGTTGAGGTCAAAAGACTGACTTTGTACCAGGGCATAATGACAGAGTCATCAATTAAATTATTGTAAGGAATTCTGACTATTGTTTTGCAATTGTTTATATTGGTCTCCAAATGGTCACAAAATGTTCTTTTTTTTAAATCCGCAGTAGACGTAAAAATGTCTAGATTATTTTTTGGGCTGATGTCCGTGTTTTTTTGTTTTTTTTGTTGCACATCAGGTTTTCACCTTATAATAATAATAATAGAAATAATACAATAAAATGTTTACACAGTGACATTCAAAAAGATTTCTGAATTAAGGGTTAGGTTCAGCAACACATGGTAAAATCGGTATTGTGCAGGCTTTTACAAGTTAAGCTTAAAAAAACAAAAATGACACTATCTCAAAAACTGATGCGCTAGAAAAAAAAAAAGTAAAGGCATTGTTAATTCAATAGCAATTAGTTTGTAGTCTTGTGAAAATGTGAACCACGCCTGGATTTACCATTATGGATCCAAAGATTTCCTGCCCCGCCCCCCCAACATCTCTGAATGTTTTCTGCGATTTAAAACAGTTGCTATTTAGTCTTCACATGCTTACAAATAAATGGAATTGCTTAATTTATCATTGTGTCGAATGCCCCCCCCATGCAATGGACCATTATTATACACATTTGCTGACTTGATACAGGACAACAAACTAGTTGGCCTGCAGTGAGGCAAAATGAAATGGCCTTATTATCCAAGTGAAGCGTAGAAGAAGTCAAAGGAAAACAGTTTTTATCAGGACTACAGAAATGTGCACAACCGACAAGAGTGAGAACTAGACGCTCTCGTCGGTAACGATAGCGCTGCTGTCAGGATGGAGCAGAGATGAAGTGGAGAGGAACACAAGCTACGGTCTTTACCACAATGATGTGAGTATTAAAGCGGTCAAAATGGTAAACCATATTAAATGTTGATTTAAGAACCATTTGAAGCATTTTGTCCACCCCAGAAAATTGGAGAATTTTGTCAGATTTACACTTACTTATGATCGACTTTGATATTCACATTTATTTGCAGCGCACTGATGTGGCGGGCTCTCAGAACCTCAAACTACGGCATGATACAATGATGACATGGAAACACGAGTTCAGAACATTCACAGAGAGAGATTGATCCTCCGGTCCCATTGAAAAAATATCAAGTAAAGTCGGTGAAATGCCCATGCCTACTTTGTACCGCAAAATCGCAACATATGGAAATGTCTCCCGGCATCTCACACAGCAGTCGGCGGGTGTCCGCCGTTACGGCCGTTGAGCGTCAGCCGCCTCATCGAGCGAGTCCTGAAGGAGCCCTCGGGGTGGAAAGAATCCGGTTTATCCTCACAGCGGAAGACCATTAAGAATCCATTCCGGTAGTTTTTATTCATCCAGCCGTAGAGGAGCGGGTTAGCAAAGGTGGAACACATAGCCACAATATGGAACACGGTGTATATCAGTTTATACTCCTTGAACATGAGAACCAGGTCCAGATCGCTGGCCAGCTGAAAGACATGGAAGGGCAGCCAGCAAATGGCAAACACAACCACTACCAGAGCTAACATCTTGGTGGTCTTTTTGCGGCGCGCGATGGCATCATTGCGAGTACACGGGCTGATGTGATTCTTCAGCTTGACCCAGATGCAAATATAAGCATAGCTGATGATTGCTAGAGGGATAATGTACTGTAGGAGCAGCATGGAGAGGCTGTAGATGACGCCGTCCCTGCTGGTCCCGTGAGGCCACTTCTCGGAGCACACGGCAAAGTGCAGATTAATGGAGGGGATCTCTTCGTAGCGGTACTCTCTGAAGATAGCCAAGGGTGCCGCCAGGATCGCAGAGATAGTCCAAGTGAAAGCCATGATGAGGAAGCTGGAGTGCCACGTGAGGCGTTGGCCCAGGTAGAAGACGATGCAGCGGTAACGCTCCAAGGCGATGACGGTCAGGGTCAGGATGGACACGTGCACGCTCAGGGCCTGGGCGAAGGGCACCATGTGGCACAGCACGGCGCCGAACTTCCACTCGTCCAACAGGGTGTACACCAGCGTGAAAGGAAGGCACAGAGTGTCCACCAGCAAGTCTGCAAGGGCCAAATTGGCTATGAAGAAGTTGGTGACTGTTCGCATATTCCTATAGCGGATGATCATGTAGATGACCAGCGCGTTCCCGAGAAGCCCCAGCAGGATGATGAGGGAATAAGCCGTGATGAGGGTGATCTGCACCCAGATGTGCTTGGTTATGTCTGTGTGGAAACCATGATGGTTCAAATCCATGCTTCCGTTGGGAAGAATCCACATGTCCGTTTCATCAGGCTCCCATTCTCCTGTGCTGTTGGATGTGCCTGGGGGGCTCATTTCTTCTCCAGGTTATGCAAACACCTGAGAGGGAATCAGGCCCGCTTTGCTTCTGGTTAGGACAGGAGACAACAAGGGAAGTCATATTTGTTCCTCCATACCAATTACTGTCATTTATACTGCACTGAAACCATGCAGCATGGCACAAGACTTCATGTTCAGGACACGATCCAAATCATCAGGGTGTTTATCCTGAACAAACAATGACAATTTTTAGTCCTAATCCCTCAGTGGCCTTCCAGATTCAAACTCCGCAAACTGAAAGTGAACCTAAGCCTCGCTTATTTCAATGTGGGTCACCCAAACATCTCTCATGCTGTTTGTTTCCAAGTGAATCCCATTGCTGTTTCTCTCACAGCGCAAAATGCTCTCAAATGAAACAATCTCAAACATTCCAATCCAGATATGATGAAGTAAATAAGGTGGATATTTTCTGACTCCCCCACCCCCTTTATTGCATAACCACTTAATCCAACATATACTGTATGTATATAGTTTTCAGCATGATTTACACAGTTATCAGCACTTCTCAAACCTCTTGCTGCAATTGCATTTAATTTCACCTGCCTTCACTCCAAATGAAAAATACTCTTTAGCGTGACATAATCAGGTGGAAATGAGATGTTTTGTATGCACGGACCTGCCACTGTATAGTGTTACCTTTATTATTATTTTTTTTTACGATACTGTCTGCCTTGTTAATGTTTATGTTTTGACATCAACCTCGCCAGTTTATAGGCTACAGGAAACAATGATGATGTCAGTCATTTTATTGCACCATTAGATCAGCAGATGCACTATTTCCCCCCTCAATAATAAAATAACACATTTTTGGTATTTATCATTATAAAAATGAACAGCACAAAAATATGCAAAAAACAATGTTACTGATTGGTTTACTTTTATGGAGCACTTTAGAATTTCTGGTTTGTTTCAGAGAAACATGCAGCTTGTTTGACATTTTGATAAGGCTGTATTACGCAAGGTAAACTGTAACGCTATTTCCATTTTGGGTTATCGCATGTGCGGTATATTTGCTTGTTTAAATGAAAACTCATGATGTAATCGGAAGAGGAAATGTAGCATCCAATAACTTGAGGATGCAGTCTTGTGTGTCCTCTATTATGTTTGTATCAAAGAGGGCAAGCTGCAGGCGACACGAACACTTTTCAAAACAGCGACAACGTGTTAACACATCTTTCTGATGATCTGCTCTCATCAGCCTTGATGTCCAAACAATGTGCTGATCTGTCCAATGCACCTGCTGGAGCGAAGCCCCTGCATAAAATTATCAGTTATTTCATAATGTTATAAAAAATGCCCCCATACCAGATTCCATGCGTAATTTCTCTCCATCCAATTACGTTTTCCAATACGTCCTTTTACGCATGTTCGACTGGTGCAAATTAAGTCACAAATAAAACGCGATAGAAACCTCATCTGGACTTTTTTTTTTCTTTCTTAATAAAATATTATTATTATCTACACCTTCCGAAAACAATTGATTTAAGGTTACGCTGACCAAGCAATGCCGAAGAGTTTCAATTGCCGCTTTTAACGGATTGATTCATGCCACCGGCCGTCATTCCAAAGTTTAAAAGCACACGAAGAGCGTGGACTCACCTTTCGCTTGATATCACCTCTCCAAAGCACGTCTGCATCCGACAGTGGTAAGAAACAAGCCGGAATCTGGCAAGCTCCTCCCAAGCTGTGAACGCCTGGTGCGCATCTTGGTGCCTCAGCGCTGCGTCCACAAGGCGGGACCGCGACATCAAGTATTGGGCTGGTCGGAACTAAATGTGAATCGTCAAACATGCGCCATCGAATGGGAAGCAAGTCTGAACCTGACATCTTCATTAAGTATCATGCAGGTCCTCATCATCAAATAGTTAAACCCAGGGGCGACTATGACGAGAACGTTTGGGGCGTGGACTCTTAATCATATTACATATGGCAAGTTCTGTACAAATATAATAAGAGCAGATTGTATTATCATTTATTTGTTATAAGTGCCTGTGGCCTAATATAGGGTAACTATAGGGGGCGCTATTTCTCATCAGTGCGACTGAGGGGCCACACAGCACCAGCACAGTACTGAACGTACTGTATGACCAAAACGCTACTGAATGAGGTAAATGCGTGCAAAATATGTGCTCGTAATATTTTAATTTCAATCCATGTATAACAGATTAAATATCCAAACGTAATAACAAAGGGTTTGAAGCAAAAAAATAAAATAAAATAACCACACACTGTAATTTTTTCCAAAAGCTCACTTGCACTCACTTAAAAATGTCATAGAGAATGGATGGATGGATGGATGGATGGATGGATGGATGGATGGATGGATGGATGGATGGATGGATGGATGGATGGATGGATGGATGGATGGATGGATAGATGGATAGATGGATAGATGGATGGAGATACTGCATTTGTCCTGCATATTATTCCAAATTCTTTTAAGAATATTAGCCCTACTCACATTGTAGTACAGGTTGATGCAAGAACCAGTCTAAGCACAACTAAAATATGTTTGCCTTTCAGAAGTGACTGATGATATTACTTAAAACTGCAGTCGACCCTTGCATATGAGCTCTTTGCTACCCACTGATTTGTGAATATGTTTCCCTTTTTCCCCCCCCAATATATTTTCATATTTTGCTTTTTCCCCGTTTTTTTTGTTTTTTTTACGAGATCCCTCACCAACCCCTTATTGTTATTACAACAACAACCACGAATTTGTTTTAAGTGCTGAAAAGACTGAATAGTTACTGTGGGTAGTGAACCGCTGAGCTATCAACATTAAACAGCTTCTAAGTTATCCACATGTTTAACTGTGGTTGTACACAAGTTCACTCGGGCTCTCAGTCAAAGTTGGTCCGCCCCATCCTGAGCGGCGTCATTCCATCGGTGGCTATGCACCGTAATTGCAAGTAATTCCAGGTCCCAACAACTCAACCTATTGATCTGCTACCACTACAGAATTCACTTTGCTAGCAAACTGCCCTAGAAGTGTCATCCCAGAATTTGTACGTGTTTTGTGTTATTTGGGCTACAAGCCTACAATGTCTCTGTTGTGTGACCAAACAAACTGCCTACAGAGCGAAACAATATTGAATTTGACGGCCCACGCCAGTACACACGCCAGTTCGCGAGATAGTGAGACTGACCACGTTCCAAGCACGTGGGTCCACACAACAGAGACACTTAAGCGAAAGTTAAACACTGTATTACATTAGCTAAGCCGCAATGAACTCATAGTTCATGGTGTCCCCCACTTGCTGCCCGATGGGTGCTCGGATAGGCTCCAGCACGCAGGCGATAATGCATGGATGGATAGTCTAAAGATGGCATTCTGATTAATATTGCGTTTATGGAATATGACTTAAGCAGCAAAATTCACCCGTTTCTATCCATCTTAAGGGGCGGCCATCTTACTACTTGCTGCTGACTGAAAATGACATCACAATTGCGATAGGTCTCAGGTCACAACAAATCACGGCTCAGCTTCCAAAAACTGGTGAGACCCGACACCTGTTAACCATGATGTCATTTTCAGTTGACAGGAAGTGGGAAAATGACCGGCCCGCTGAGATGGATTTCATATTCCACAAAAACAAAACATTAATCAGAACATTTACTAGTTGGGCTGCACAGAGCATATCATTACAAAGAAAATGAGGGTGTTGACATCCTCAGCCTTGATGCGCCAAATTTACAAGACATTTTTAATTCCACAATACCTACACAAGTTACATAATATCCAACATCAGGTTTGGTCCACAATATAGTACATTAGAAAAAATACTCAAGTATGGGACCACTATGCACCATTAATTATGATTCTGATCCACACTATCTCGGGCTGGCATGAGGTCAACAACAGCAAGAACGGAGGTAGCTCCATCACTCACGTGTTTGGCTGTACTGCAGCAGTGCAGTTCTAGGTTGGTCCTCCTAATCAAGTAGGCGGCAAGCCCTCATATTCAGTTTTCCACACCGTTAAACACTGTCATGAAGATGTACTGGAAAAGACGTCCTTACCCTAGCTCAAGTGGAACAGCACTCTTTGCTTGCCCCTTTTAATCTAAATCTTTCTTTGCATGACTGAATGTATGTGGTCTGGTTCTGTGTGGTGTGCGACACACAGTATACGTCAAGAGTGTGACTTCAATTTCCCCTCAAGGGACGAGGATGACTATAATGAATTAAACTCTAAATTAAATGTTAAATTGATTGATGATGCAGTATCAAGTATCAGACAAGTCCGACGCATGTATGAGAAGACAATCGTGACTGTTTTCAACCTCGGGTATGAGGCAGGCCAATTAGTTATATGTATGGCAGCTCCTCATGATCAAGTTTATGAGACGGTTCCATCACATTTGAGCCAAGTCCTCAGTGTCGAGTCGGAGCCGAGTAGATTGTGTAAGAGACAATTCCACCTAGAATGAGGAAGGTCCCTCAAGCTTGAGGCAGGTTGGTACCAGCAAGTATCGGGACGAGGTCAAAAACAGCAATAATGAGGCTGATCAATCAGGCTTCAGATGGGACCATGTTTATAAAATATAGTACCAGGCACGTCCTTATTATCAAGGATTCAAAGCTTCAAGATTTTACAAGTTACGACTGATTCTTATTTTTTCCCCCTTCAACATTTCTGTCATTTTTTATCTGTTTGTACTTGATGGTTGTTGCGCTCCCTTCGTCCATTTATTTGCTTTGGGTATTTATACTGGATACACGAGACAAATAACCAAGTATGAAATGTCCTCATCGGAACTTATATGAAGCGGTGTATTAAGCGCAGCCATAAGGTCCACAATCAAGTATGAGACACGGCCAATTACATGTATGAGATCCATCCAAGTGCTGTACGAGGCGGGACTACACTCTCCATCATCCCACAAACCAGCAATTGGAGATTTGTGCAGGGTTGCACATTTGTGATGAGTTTTTCATCTTATCTGCTCATCATTGTACAGGAAAGAAATGAAAAGACCAGATCATTTTAAAAGCCATTTATCTTTAAGTTTAATTCCAGGCAGGACAGCTAGTTCTGTGTGACTCACAAGCAAAACACCGAGAAGAACTTTGGAACAGCTGAAAAAATCTCAAACACTTTACAACAGGTGGCCAGTCCTCATTTCAGTCACATTGACTTCAAATTTTAGACAAAATGATATGTTAATTTATTTTGCTTGAGGTCTGATCCTCATCTGTTATAAATGACGTGTCAATTATTGAGGCATTTGTAAGTCATTCATAAAGGCTTTTGCATAGCTGAAAGTTTAGTATGCCGATCATGCTTTCAACTTGACATAGTTCTCTTAATGGTTACTGAGAGTGGACGCGTGGGCCCAAAGCTTTTACAAACCTTTCCCCATCGACCTTATCTGAAGAGTAAACAATTTGTCACCAGCGAGAGTGTGACACATCATTTGTTCTCTTCACCTCCAGCTACGAACGAACATTAAATCCAAGTAAGTTATTTCCAAAGTTTTAAGCAGCCCACATTTCATGCACCATATAATATTATTTTGATGCCAAGTGGGCATTTGTAATTGTATTCAACACCAGGAAATATTACCTGGTTTATGAAGTGAAAATGTTTTGATGAGTAGCCTGCCAGCAAAACAGACTTACATACGACATGGAACACTATGCAAAGTTTTAGTTATAGTTCCTGGTGCCAAGTTTCTTTCTGACTATACAGCAGACAAAGCTAAAAAACTGGGCATTACATTAAAGGTAAATTTCATATTTCATCCAAATTTCAAACAACTAAATGAAGTGTTTTTTACCTTAAGAACATTGCCAGAGTCTGCCCATGTCTCTCTCTCTCTCTCTCTCTCTCTCTCTCTCTCTCTCTCTCTCTCTCTCTCTCTCTCCTCTCTCTCTCTCTCTCTCTCCGCTCTCTCTCTCTCTCTCTCTCTCTCTCTCTCTCTCTCTCTCCTCTCCTCTCTCTCTCTCTCTCTCTCTCTCTCTCTCTCTCTCTCTCTCTCTCTCTCTCTCTCTCTCTCTCTCCTCTCTCTCTCTCTCTCTCTCTCTCTCTCTCTCTCTCTCTCTCTCTCTCTCTCTCTCTCTCTCTCTCTCTCCTCTCTCTCTCTCTCTCTCTCTCTCTCTCTCTCTCTCTCTCTCCTCTCTCTCTCTCTCTCTCTCTCTCTCCTCTCTCCGTCTCTCTCGTCTCTCTCGTCTCTCCGTCTCTCCGTCTCTCTCTCCGTCTCTCCCTCTCTCTCTCTCTCTGTCTCTCTCTCTCGCTGAGAAGAAAAATGGGATCTCTGATGCATGCCTTTATCCCGAGCCCCATTGATTATTACTGCAAAACTCAACTCTCCAGCTTTCCTAGAAAATATCATTATAATTTAAAATGTGTGCAAGATTAATCAGTCAGTATCCAAAGCCAGAACGCTTACGACGATGCAGCCTTAATCTTTGAAACAGATTCATCCTACCTTGTGTCAATCTTATACTTATTTCAGATTATGATGTTTGTTACATTAGCACTTTGTACTGCTTTTTTACTTTGGAGAGTCAAAAATAAACAAAATTGGATAGGGGATAACGAAGAAAACACAAATTGTCTGAATTGTTTTGGTGATACAACATTCTCCCTTTAGAGGCAATATTCAGTCCAAATTATTAATATATTTATCATACATTTTAATTTGACTTGGTCTCAACTAAGTATTGAGGCCATCACTTGGGATATCTTAAAGGTAAAATACCTGCCTCCGGGACAACATTTGTTTTGCTGGCATAATAAAAGTGCACTGTGCCATGGGCTAACCAATGATTACTTTTCGGAAAACAATCGTAATCCCTTTGAGTTTGGCCTTCAAACAAACACAATAAACAACCCAAATTACCCTGCATAAATGTGATGTCACATCAGACCAGTCTAAAGTGATGCGACGAGTTTCCACAGTTGGACCATGAAGGAAGGCGGGACTGACTCGAAGTGGAAATGCAAGCTATGGTTCAATGGAAAGATGAATGCAGACTGATGTAATATTCTCATTTTAAAAATCATTTGCTTTTTGGCTCCCCATAACATGACTAGCCTGCTACAAAGAGGTCACCACCCAAATGTGAATCCATTTTTAGCCGTGTGAGTAAGAGCCGCTGACTTTTTAAGCTGTGTCACTGTTTGTACTGTACATCAAGAGACGGACATACTTAAAAGCTATTGCAGTTAAGTCCCATAGCTACTGAAAATAGTTCTGCATAAATACGTGTATTGCTATTTTTAGTCCCGGCACTAGGCAGACACATGGAAGACTGTTTCGAAATTTTCATAGTGCTCTTTTGTTTACGGTCACAAACATGAGGCAACTTTAACATTTTAAAATTAAAATATGGGGGGGGGGGGGAATAACAAAAGAATTGTGGGAAACAATGATGCATTTTGTGCCTGAAGGCATTTAATAGCCATTGAGAGCAGCGTGATTGTGGAATGACATTTTGATATTCACATCGCTGACCCGGTTTTATTAGTACCTTAAACGGATGAAACAAAATGAAATGAAACCCATGAGCAAACATTCTCAGCTTGCATACAAGGAAAGGAAGTCATTTAATCCCAGTGCTTTTAATGAGTCCTAAAACCTGTAGATCGTTAACTCATGAGAATTCAGACAAGGCGATGCCACCGATGGAAGTTGGACATAAAAAACGAAAGACTTTGACCGGCTTGAGAGCCATTTCACCAAGTGAAATCACGCCTCGAGAGTTTGATAGCGGAATGCCAGATCACCGAGAGCATTGAGCTGTTGCCTTTTTCTTTGCAGACTGATCACTCCAGGTGATCTTTGTGTCGTGCAAGTGGTATTTGATGATACATTAATGATTGCCTCAGCAACAAGAGCAGGTCTAATATTGATTGGGGCACCCTGGCTTTCCACCTCAATTTATTCTTTCAATTATAAGAGCCATGCTCACCTCTCTCTATGTGCAGTCAAAGCTGACAGATATCCTGGCTTGACTTGTCTGCAAACCAACTTTGTGATCTATCTCATTCTTCTGAGTTATGCTTTTAAAGAGTGCTGACGCAGAACAATCCACTCAACATAGATGATTTTAAATCTTTTTGCTGCCTCTTACTTTACACCACGGCCGCTATAAAATTGGTGTAAAGCCAAAGCGAGAGCACGGATGCTGCATACGTATATACTTAACATCTAATCTAATCTCGCTTTCTCACTTTCCGGGGCTTGGTGAAACTGATTGGAGTGTGCTACGGTAATCTTTTGTGACGTCTTTTCGTCACACAGCCGCAAAACCCGGCACAAGCGCAGCTTGGCCAGTTCTGTTTCTGTGTGAAGTGTAGGCCTTGTGGATAATGACTGAGGAAATGGAAATGTAGAAATGTCAATCAGGCTTCTCATGCAACTGTCAATGGGGGGGGGGGGGGGGGGGGGTGACCTCAGTGCAGCCTCGACTTCCAAGACAGATGAGGGCCGTTAGTTCTTTACTCATTAGAAAGAATTGATTAAAGGGACCGACTGTGTGTGAAGTTTTCTAATTAGATGCTGGGTAAACAATTGCGTGGGATGCTTTGATTCCATTTCCTCACTGTTTGTCCTTTCATTCTAAAGCTGGGCCAATAAAAAGCAAGTCATCTTTCAGACGATATCAATGCTGTCTTTCAATTTGTCATTGGCCAAGACCTTCAGTAATTGGTCGAGAAGAAAACGATCAATGGGAAGGCTGGATTGAATTCCGAATCATACTCGGATCAAATTTCATCCAACCTCTGTGAATTGCCTCAGGATTACGGAATGCAGTTGTATGATTTCTATGCGCGTGTGAATGTTTTGCTGAGAAGCAAAATGGTCTCCTGAGGGATCTCCATCTGAACTTGAAAGAATCAGGCCATCCAGTCAGCTCAGGTGATGCCGCCAGTAGAATATTCTCCGTAGCATAGGTGTACCACAGCGCGGTGTGAAGCTGTCGGTGGTGCATCAGACAACTCAGGTGTTGACTGGAAATCTCCAAACAACCTCTTGAAGTGCTCCTCCTGTTTCTCATTCTTTCTCCATTATCCTGGAGGAGTGACTGACTTTACATACACTGTGATGATGATAAGCTTCTCTTATTTATTAAGGCAGTGACTCCAAGTCAGTATAAAGCTGCAAATGTCTGCTATTATGAAATGTATTACTTGAAATAAAAAAATCTCCTAGAACATTCATTACTGTTTTTATCCTCAGTGATTTGCAAGGGTAAATTTCACAAGTAAAAGTCAATAAAGACTCAGGCTGTTTGCATTGTTATAGTTGCCCTCAAAAGACTCCCGTGAGAATTTCTGGTCTTACAATGAATCACAATGACTTTTCTAATGACTTTTATGTTTGCGCAGTGGCAAAATACAATCTGTTGAAGAAATAATCTCATTATCCTTACATGCAGGAGCATAGTCATCATTTCAGAAATGGGGCGTAGGGACATTTGTTCTCGAGTAAGTCAACTTTTATGAGCAAAAGATCATCCTCTCATGTTCAACTGCTCCGCACCATAGTGGCCAAAGACCTAAATAACCAAACTGTCAAACTCTGGCTGAGGAAAACCACAATTATAATAAAACACAAGTAGTCAGATAATTAAATGTCCAATGGCGAGACTCAACATATAAATTCAGCAAAACTGGGCTCTTGTCCTTGTGTTGTAGTTCAAGCAAAACACATTCATGGACGTCAGCTTGGACACAGCATAGAACAGGATAGATGTGTACTTTGTTATTTGGATTTTACAAAACAACTGGCAGACTGCAGGTCCTAATCCAAATACTTTCTTCACTTATAAAAGTTTCAACAATAAGTGTTTTTAAGTCAAAGCATAACTTAATTTTTTTTTAACACCACTTCCAGACAATTGTTATATACTGTACTCCCAAGTCTTTTAAACAAAATATTGTTTCTATAATTAAATAATAGTGCTTTGAAGGTTTTATACTACTAGTAAGGAGTTAGAGTGATGTTATTGATGACCACTGTTACATTGAAATGAACATAATTACATGCAGAAAGCACGTATTCAATTGTTGATGTGGAATGAAGTGACTATGTTTATCAAGTAGATCAATACAGGAAATTAGATGCACGCATACACACGCACACGCACCCACAAACCTGCTAAACAGCAAGCTAGCATTAAGTGTAAGAATTCAGTTTGTGCATTTTTTCAACTCAACTTTTTTTTCTACTTGTTTAGCACTGTGTTTGTCCAACATTTCCTTCCATAGCATGAAAAATTAATGGGTATAGTAATCACATTGTAGTGTCGTGCAGTATAAGACCTGGTGTAAATGCTGCCATCTAACGGTGAACAATCGTATAACAACCTAAAACTACAGTCGCCTGTGGCAAACTCGCGGTGCGGTCCCTGCATGCAGATTCACATATCCACAGATTTTTGTCTCTGTTGTGTGATGTAGTTCTGTGCGTGTGTATGTGTGCAACACAAATGGGTATGGTAAACGTTTGAAAAAAACTTTGTATTAAAGTCATTACAATTTTATTTGATTTAATTATCAATAATTACGCAAAACCGATTTGTTAAATGGTGATTACCAGGCGTATTTTTTTTTAAATGCATTCTTTAATGTGAATAAGTGGAATATAATTTTTTTTTTGTTGCGTGTTCCCCTACTTGAATATTTTGACACTTTCCCTTTAAAATCTGCGCTTTTGCGTTTCCCGTATTTCTGCTGATGTCCACGGGAAAGATAAGCACCGCGACGGCCGGATTAACGGTTTTGATTGTTTTTATTTGTCTTATTATTTCTTTTCATTTAATTAGTGTAGAGACACTGAGATCACGCAGTCTAAATACGTCACCGCACCAACACACAGGACAGTTTGACATGAATTCCCCCATGAAGGATTTTTAAAAGTATATAAAAAATAAAAATGTATGTCGGTATTCCTGTGTCAGACAGATGTTTTCAAACATGTACAGTTTATTACGACAAAAATGTATTTATGGATATATGCATTGCCTTTAAGGAGTTGAACAGCAAACCAACGAGCATGGTAAAGTAACAAAGTACCAAGTCAGGCCTGCAAAGGAGGACTTGGATTAGGAACGTTAAGGTAAATCCACGGCATCACAGTGATCATTTTAACCAGGCAACTGTTGCTTTTTTTTTTTGAGTCACATCAGAAAAACAAAAATGTCCCCAAAATTTTCATTATACTCGAGCAAAATTGGCTCACAAAGTGTAAGACACGGGCCTGTTGACCACAAAGCTGACATCTCCAAAAGCTATTATTTACTCTGCTGTATGCAGTGGCGGTTCTACACTGAATTACTCCCTGGGCGAGACTATTTCCAAGACCCCCCCCACCCCCTGACGTTTTTTTAGAACGGTACATGGTCCAACATTTTGTAACTGCAATTTCAATAGAGCTTGACAGACCACAATTTAACTCTTTTACAAAACATCTCTTCATGAGTTATAAATTTAAATAAAACATTGGCTCTAATTGGTTACGATAATGCTGCATTAGCCAATTGCTCACTGACTTTTCACGTTAACCCGGAAACTCCACACTAGCCTCAGGCTAGTTCGCTTGACCTGCAGCTGAAGAGGGTGTTAAATTGCCAATTCTTCACACTGTGATATGACAAATATTGAAATGCCACCCCGGGAAGCTTCCCATGTTGCCTGTGCCAAAAACCGCTACAGGTTGTAATAATTTGGACACTAGCTCTGGCCTGATATTTAATGCTGATGGCATGATAACAATGAGCAAAAATATTGTGGTATCACGACATTAAAAATACAGCTCAAACTTAACCTTTTTTATTTTTCTACCCTTTTTTTTTTTTTAATATTTGTGTAAATAGAAACAGCATGTTGTCCCCCAGTAAACCGAATCTATTTTATTTTTAAACAAAGAATATCCGGCACGAAACAAGTGTCTATTATGTTAAGTTTAAATAAATAAATGTTAAGTTTAAATAAATAAACATTAACATTCTTCTATTACGTAGCACGCCTGATGATCTTACACGACACACTAGTGTGCCAAAATACCCTGGTTGTGAATCACTGAGCCAAGCCTCTTTTGGAAAGGGTTAGATAACCCACTACCATCATGACGTACACTTGCACAATAATTCAAATACTGTATCAGAACTGTATTTTCATAAGTAAATATGATGGTGTAGCAGGAAAGTTAAAATATGGCCGCCAGCTTCCTGTTGTGGAGTTACGCGGTATACTGGGACTAGAAATATATTGTGATACCTTTCCGTCAAAAATAAAATGATGCCATTTTTTAGTTCTGTCACTTTAAGAACAGTTCTCCATTTCTTCTGCGGCTACAGTGGGTTGCGCCTGTCTCACTCCCTAAGCGTGCTGCTCCTGGAGAAACAAGAAGCATGCAGTGAAATCTGGAATCATTTTGGCTCCGCTGTCAACAGCCAGGGCAAGCCGAAAGACACGACAAAGCCTGTCTGCAAAGCTTACTATTAAGCTCCTCAAGCAAGAAGAGAGAGCACATTGGATATGGTTACACGAAAGACTTAACAGACATCTGTACTCTACTCAGCACATTTTCTACTTTTACCAGATGTCAGGTTCAAATCCATGGCCTCAGAACAGTGAAGCAGCAGTTGGCTACTATTCCATGTGTTCTGGCTACTGTTCCAATGTTATGTTGCAAAAATGTGCAAGTTAAGTAACCGAACCTTTAAATTGAATGGGTGTTAAAATGTGGTAGATCTTTTCATCTGGTTGCCATATCATATACTAAAATTAAGGAAGATTCTCATTCTAGTGAAAAAGCAGCTGTGCATTGGCCGGGAATCGAACCCGGGCCTCCCGCGTGGCAGGCGAGAATTCTACCACTGAACCACCAATGCTTGCATCAATATGCACAAGCAAGCCATAGAAACCAAAATATTTCCATTCCAGTGGAAAAAAGTGTGCATTGGCCGGGAATCGAACCCGGGCCTCCCGCGTGGCAGGCGAGAATTCTACCACTGAACCACCAATGCTTGCGCAACATTGCACAGGCAAGCCATACAAGGCCGTCTGAACATTTAACCCTATGAACCTCTACATTCTTTGCATAAAATGGCTATCTTAACTTTTAGTCACTTGTTGATTAGGTTCTTGCAGCAACACTTGGGTATGACTTTTAAAACTTGTTAAAAGTCAGGTTTTCACTGTGTCCTCTTCAGTAAACTGGGTAAAAGGAGGATCAGTAGGTTGTAGTACGGCCAGTAGAGTTGGGAAAATTCACCGATATGGATCAGAAAATCAATACGACCTGTAAGATGCAGTTGCATCGTATCGTATCGCACTGGATCGCATTGTTTTCAAATTAAATCGTACTGTATCGCAGGAGATGGGAGAATCGCATCTTATCATTGGCAGTGTACCGAGATGTGTATCGTATCGCTTTGATGGTGAAGATTCCCATCTCTAATGGTCAGGCATCAAAATCCCAGCCTCCCACAAGATTTCTTGAAAGTCATTAAGCTGCATTGAACAGATTGTGTTTAATTTTGACATTTCCCTCATGCTGTTGCGTTGGCAAATATTTCCCATTTGCTCAAAACAAGCTCACCAAAACATCCTTTTGTATTACTGACATAACAGTACAAGTAGAGGGTTGAAAACAACCATTTGAAAAAACCTTTTGTGCTTGTGATTTGTGTAAACATTGGCTCAATCGAGATTAGGCTTTTTTCGAAACACATCAAACAAAGCGACAACCATAAAAAGACGGACATTTTCAGCATCAGATTTGCGCTTTCACTTGACTTGAGTGAACGAGGCATGCGTTCTTTGTTGTGACACTTCATCATTTGTTCTGCAGAAACAGCTAAAAGAGGCAGTGCGGCGCCTGAGGAACGATGACTTCATCTGTGGGATTCACAGACACAAAGACAAGATGGATACCACATAAAGGTGCGCTCTGCAGAACACTTAGCAGATAAGAATGCATGTGCCCCTCCGTAATGGCTGTTGACAGTATGCCGTTGTACATACGTAATGATGTTTGCAGATGGAAGTCATGCGTGCTTTGATGTGTACAACGATGGCAGTGTTTTATAGCTTAGATATCAATCAAATATTATGGATTTGTGGTCAAATATCAAATAAAGTCAATCAACGTCTTGTCAGGGACGCAAAAAGTGCGGCTGGAAATGAAAACATCATGTGCGATCCAGATAGACAATAAGTATGCACGGTCAAGACGAGGACCAGGAAATGTCCAAGCCCGTGTAAACATTCTCTAGTTGTTTGACAAGCAGACCTGCGAGTCGAACAATGAATTTACTCCACCTTCTTCACATGTGTAGTACTCTTGCCTAAGTATTTGAAGCGCTTGTTGAATAACATCATAGTATTCATAGACTTTGATTTCTCGCTGCGCAATAAAAAAAAAAGAAAAGAAAAAAGAAAAGCATCAAAAGCTGCTTCACCAAGAGCTGCTTCAATGATTCCCCTCTGGCCGGTATCAGCGGGGAATTATGACCTCTCCATCAGATCCTGCATGATGACTAGGCCTCTGGAGCACTCACAGACAGAGTGGGAAGAGGAGATGGAGAAAGTCATGTGGAGTGTATGGAACACGCAGTAGAAGCTGGAGGAAAATAGAAGGGCGCTTCAGAGGGCGAGCTCCACCATAAAGGCTTTAGCTATAGTTGAGGCGGGACGCTTATGACAAAATGATGCTCAAATCAAGTCAATCAATCTCTGACAATATTCCACAGGGTGTCTTGTAATCAGCCTTCTATTTGTGTATAGTCATATGGATTATGTTCTTACGTCCAAGCAAGAGCTTTATCGATTTCAAATAGACAATCAAAGCTATCTGTGAAAAAAGAACGGTAACGCTCAAGTCAAGATGGTGAAGGTAGTTGTGGTAAAACATGACATATCGGGCTACTAATTTCTGGAAACTGGGGTGTGCTACTTTCATCTACCAGCTGAGGTGCCATTGAGTCAATTTCAACTGATTTGTATAAATTATGGAATTGAATGAGATTATTGGGCTCAAGATGACGCTAGTATGGAAACATATGTTCAGAACATTCAAGAATATTTACCCATCTCATTACATAAAAAAAAAAAGTACATGTGATTCAATTTCTCTACTGGAGTAAAGTGAAATGTTCTCTAATGCAAAAGTAAGAATACTTGTAAACATTTTGTCACAGAAATCTCCAATTTATTCTCGTTAATATTTCTGAGTTCTTCAGGAAGGTGTGTAATTTGTCCAGCGGCCTTTTTCCAACATACTTGTGGATGGTTCAAAGTAACTGGCATGTTCTCCCCTATTCAAATCATGTTTTTTCCAACCAGTGCATTTCCAGAGGCAATTTTCCTCCCTGCAAGCGATTGGTTTTCGGGCCCAACACACTGTCGCATGTCATTAGAGTTTGAAAATATTCCATCCATCTATTTCTGTCCGGCTTACCCGAACTCTGTGAATTCTGCCGTACCATCATGGCAAATGCACATTTCAAAGCGTTCCTGCATACAAATTCTGAGAGAGCAAAGAAGGCTGGAATGCAAGCTTTGCGAATCAAGAACACAATTAGCAAGATTTGATGATTGCAGTGCAGCCAATGAGCCAGTGCTCTGAAACCCCGA
This sequence comes from Syngnathus leptorhynchus, assembly GCF_054491065.1. Classification (NCBI taxonomy): domain Eukaryota; kingdom Metazoa; phylum Chordata; class Actinopteri; order Syngnathiformes; family Syngnathidae; genus Syngnathus; species Syngnathus leptorhynchus. Next base: position 8,955,427 of record NC_141196.1, read on the forward strand.
GTAGCAAAAGACTGAATGCTTCGGTCTCAAAGAAGGCCAGAAAGAAATATGTGCCTACCCTGTAGACAGTGGAGTGCTTTGTGGTTGGGGGGGGGGGATCCTTGTCGTGCCAACAAATGAGCAGACGGCTCTCGAATATTTCAATTTTTAGTTATGATGAAAACAACTACAGTGTGCGAAGGAAAACTTTCACATTTAATGAGTCATCTTCATCATTTCACATTTATATTAATCACACTCCTGTCTGTCTACTTTATGTCATTATGTGTGCTGTCATTCACTGATGGGATTTTTTTTCCCTCCATTTCCATTTTTTTTCTCCTGCATCTCAGATATGTTTTCTTTTTGTTGTGATGACTAATGGGTTGCTTTTGGCACACTTGCTCTCTGTCACGCTTGTTTAATTTCAATCTCATTGCATACCACAACAGTGCCACGTTTGCTGAAGCGATAAAGTTGTGTATGTATTTTATGGAAATGTGAAAATTACTGCTGTTTGACGTGATGCCTTCAGCCGCATATATGTGGCTCAGTTACATCACATGGATAAAGACGATCAAGTCGCAGTAATCAGGTGATCATTTTTTGGTCTGCTTCATTAGTTGCAAATTGGACCAAAAATTTTCTGTTTCCACAAACTGAGTTAATTGCCGCAAAGAAATGGATACAGTGTCAACTCAGAAAGGCTAGATGGACGACACTAATGAAATTATTGTTCCACCGGCTCCTGATGTTTTCAATTTAGGGAGCCATTATATCAAATATTATCTGTGCTGCAAGTTAATGAATTCTTTCACCTGAAAGGTCTCTCATCATTAACTTGCAACGTGAAGACAATGTGCAGGGCAAATGAGCTCCGTATTCTTCAAAGACAAAACACTAGCGCTGGAATGTAATGGAGTCATAAGCGCTTCCTTCTGTGTGTAAAGCGCCATTCATTGAAAAGGAGAAGGCATTTTGGGTCTTAAGGTTGGGTAACAATGAGTTCGTAGAGACGTGTTAAACGAGATTTTGGATAGCATTTTAAAGGTATTTGGCAAGAAATGGAATACTGTCTTGATGTATGCCACGTAACCCAAGGGCTGGAACATTTATGAAAAAGTTAATAAAACTATATCTATGATTTTTATGTTCATGTTTTTGCTATATAAAATCAATAGCATTCAGGAAGTTAGGATTTCCTGAAAAGTGATATATAAGGTAACCTAAAGTGACAGAGATTTATGAAACACTGTGTTATAATAAGCCTGTTTGACGGCAGCTCAGCTCCTCACCTAAGAAGCGCTGAGTTTTCTCAAACGTTTTTCTTCAATGTCGATGACATCACTTTTTTTTTCAAAGAGCCAAGAGGCAAATCATTGCCCTTCTTCAGCTCTGAGATCAATGGCAGCGGCCAGAGGGCTTGGCCCATCAATCTCCTCCACTATCCACCTGTTGCCCTCCCGCAATAATGAAGTTGCGCTCAATATAAAGCTAGTCCTTCTTTTATCAATCAAAGGCTCTTATCGCCGCTACTCTCAAGGTTTACGGTTAGGAATACAATGTATTTGAGAAGAGACTGAGAGCAGCAAGAAAAAGTCCATGACGATGCAACGCTGGCAATTGAAATTTTTGAACGTCGGATAATTAGCGGGCGACTCATTAAAACAAGTTGCCGAACTTGCACGCTCGGGAACAGTTAAGTCCGTTTCAGCTGTGTCAGTCGGTGTACGGCCGTCTCTACTGACAAAGTTTGGAATCACTCCCAGTCTAACTACATAGTGCCCTATACAGTAAAGTGAGTTTGTCATTTTGCAATAAAGTTCTGCATATCTAAGCTACTGTAAGCGATATTTCAATCCAATTCATCAAATTTATGTTACAGGCTAAATCCCTGCTGATATATTTATTTTGGATTCATGATAGGTTTCATGTTTTGTTTGATCCAACTGTGCTAAGGCCTAACAATCCTGACCTGTTCCATTCCAGGTGCAGCTCCGTACAGTTGCAAATGATCCCTCCAAGGGGACTGTGACAGCAAAAGGTGAAAAATAGATTTCTGTCATTTGTTGTCAGCTCTACACAATGTGTCATTTTTGTGAAATTCTTGCATCATCATGCAAACTAGTCAACAAAATGTAATTAAAAGACATCTCTGCCTTGTGCTCGAGCGGCAGAGGAAATAATTGCATTCTTGAGTCATTCCTCTGCAAGTGCACTCAAGTGACACTGTGTATGCGTAAACAGTTATGCATACATTGAATTAAAGTTTTCCTAATTTGTGCAGTTGGTACGAGCTGACGTATCTAAAGATTCGTTTGACATAATGTGAATTATAAATATTGAGCATCTTTGTGCCGTGCACATTATACACTGTATTAATCAAACACTTTATTTATTTATTTGGAGAAATTATTTATCACGGGTTTCATTTGACTACCTATGTATATGTGAAATATGTTTTTTTTTTTCTAGCTAACTGAAAGTGTTATTCTCTGTTATACGACGGTAATGGGGAAAACCCCCGGAGTGGTGATTTAGTTGCTGCAGCTGCGACAGTGCACACTAACTTAAACTAATCATTTAAGTACCATCAAAGCTCAAATCAAGTCAAGTCAAGTTTATTTGTATAGCCCTAAATCACAAGCAGACTCAAAGGGCTTCACATAGACAAACAACTGACAATTATTCTCAAATCCATGAATGGGCAGTAAAGCGAGTTGTCCGGCCATCAAGCACCTGAATAGGAACTTTGGGATACACAGGCTAATCGCTTGACGCTTCAAACTACAGGCAGAAGTGCGCTCTTTGTCGTTATCTGCACAAACACACCGGGGCACCCGTGTCCTGTTTCCTCCCGCCGTGTGAAAGGTCAAATAAACAGAGTGACAGTGGGGATGACTCCGGGCCACTCCGCAGGTCGCCGCCAAACTGCAGCAGGATGTTTCTGACATATCTGCTGTGTTGACCTGCAACGGGGTGAGACCTGAGCTTGTATTAGGTACACCATGGTTTACTAGCACGTTATAGTCAGTAATTCCAAGAGTGGTTGCACTCCCCTTGATTGTTCTGGAACTGCTTTGAAAAAGTCACTTTTATGTTTCGGCATAACTGTGCTGCAATTCGTAAAAGTTTGGTGTGGAAAAACTTCTACTTTGGAAATAGCCTACCTGTAGCAGATATGGTGAGCACTCACACAAAATTAGACATCAAACAGCTTCTCTAATATTTAGTACTGTACTGACCTATGAGTTTAATTACAATCTATTTTGAGAATCTCATTTTGAATTTGAATTGAGCATGCTATATTGTCTTTTAAGTATGGTTGTTTGTTTATATGTGCCTTGCAATTGGCTGGCAGCCAGTTTACCCCTCCTAGTGCCATAAGACCGTTTAAATAGGCTCCAGCACGCCCCCGATCCTAATGAGGAGAACTGCTTTAGAAAGTGTATAGATGGGTGGCAAGAGAAAAAACACTCAGACAGATCTAACAAGGGAACTGTGCTTCCACATGCATCACTTTTGCATCACTTAATTGTAATATTACATAATGTAAATACATCTCTGCCAGTCACAGTTGATTTAGTTTCTGTTGACCAAAATTGAAAACGTTAATGGCCATGATGGCTTCACTACTTTATTTTGTAGGGGTTCGATGCCTTACTCAAGGTGACATCAGGATTGCTGGGGAATCACAATGGCCCAGAATGGATCATTATTCATCCATTTTGATTACCTCCACCTTGAAACAAACTTCTCATACTGAAGACAAACCTTTTCTCATACTGGAGACAAACCTTTTTTGAGTTCAACTTCTTGGTCATTGGCAGTGTATGAATACCCACAATTCTCCATCCTTCCTTCTCCATAAAATCTATAATAATAATCCAGCTTGCTCCCACATTCCAAAACCTTGCATGGTGTTTTCTGCTTTTTGAAAACTTAAGTTGATTAGTGATCAGTCCAAGGTAATATACATCTGTCACCCAAAGTCTGCCAAGATAAATTAGAACTCACCCACAACCTTAAGTCATTGTCTTGCTCAAAGGCACCTCGACAGCAGTCAGTAAGCAGACCAACATGTATTTGTGGTTTGATTTGCAGTAGAATTCAGTCTCTGTTTCCCAAATCTCTACAAAATGAGCTATTTAACTCATGCCTGAAAAATCAGCAATCACTCGCTGACTTTATCTGGTATCCCTTTTAGTGTTGAGAATGTAATATTTGGTTTATTAGAGCTCAATATGCCTTTAGCCTCTTTTTTTTTTTACTTCAGGGCAGAGCTTTAAGGGCAAGAAGGGCACCATTACACTTGTGGATAAATGGCACGGCAGGAAACCAGCAGTCATCCATTATGGTCACTGCAAAAGTACGCCCCAGTCGAAATGCCAACCACTAGTTGTCTGTCGCCTTGAGCTCAACTTTCCTTTCATCCAGAGGCAACTCACAACAATAGCCTCCATCTGAAAGGCTCCCGTTATTATTATGATGCAAGACCTGGCAACGGTTGATGTTTTTCTGCCACTATGTTAAAGAAAGTTTTGTGGGACATTGATTAATACTGTCAAAGGTGGATGGACAATTCTCTCGCCGAGCCCACCATAAGGCCTCGTGCAACAATTTGAAAAACACTGGTCTAGTGCAATCAGACACCAATCAATGTCTAAGTCTTCTGTAGAAGGGTCTTTGAAAGTTGTCAATCGCTTTGTAATCTGCATTACTGCCACCACAAGACTGGAGTGGGACATTAGGGCTTAGTATACGGTAATTTGCTCAAAAGCTCTCATCACAAGCTTCCATTATCGCTCTCCGGATCTCATCAGACTGTGCTGCTGTGTTGTAACTGTTGTATGTGATCGTTCCTCTGCAGGCCAAAAATGGTATCTCTTAAAAGATTGGAAAAGCAATTCAAAGATTTCTAAATACATTTTTAATGTACAGAAAATGAATGGTTGGATGGATTTTGAAGATTATATCTTAAAACATGCAAAACCGAGATGTGTTACTGATTTGCAGGCATACACTATAGCGTTAAATGGATTTTCATTTTAACACTATACTTGGCGTGGTCAAAACGGAACATAGTAATCCACTCGGGTGTACGCAGAGGGGTCAAATGCACGTCAAGAAAGTAGAAACTCCAGTGCTTCCAATCAACCGGCAGGTAAACAAGCAAGCTCCCGGGAGCTTATTTACCTGCCAGCTTGCTTGATGTGTTAACCTTCATTTCACAGGAACTTTAATTATCCAACTTCTTAGTTACTTTCTTGAGTCATTTCTCCATTCATTATCGGAGCCATTTCTTTTAACTGTCACTAGGTAAAATAGAGAAACCTTTTCAAAATGTACTTTTCGAGCAGATGGCCAAGTGAAAATCCAAATTGACCCCATCTACATTGCTATAATTCCACTAAAATATGGCAAACGTCTGTCCAGTTTAGCAAGACAAAATATGGCAAACGTCTGTCCTGACTTAGCATTCTTCAAAGGCACAAAAGCATTGCTCTGTTTTCACCATTAATCACTCTTGTCTGGTTAAATTATGACCAAGCTTGCTTCTTTGGCTGGATTTACGTCGATGTGAATACACGTGTCCATTCTGTCGTATCGCTTTCCCCGATCATGGTGCTTAAAGTCCAGTATTAAGTTTAGCGAGGCACAAGGCCTGTCCATTTAGATTACACCACTCAGATAACCCAGTAACCACAGATACACACACACACACACACACACACACACACACACACACACACACACACACACACACACACACACACACACACCACATAATGTTTTGAAATCCAGCAAAGAGCCAAATGTTTCCCTCAGGAACTGTTCCGTAGAAGTATGTGAATATTTGACTGACCTCTATGACTACATATTAATGCTGATGTTTGCAAGAAAACTGGGATCACATAATTGCCCACGTATCAGTGTTGTGTTTCCTCCAAATGTTACCTTAATGTAGAATACAATTTGTGCAAATCTGGTAATAACTTCATGGGACCAAAACGAATGTAATAAATGACCGTTACTGTGACCAGTCACGCTGAATTTGAAAGGCTTAATTGTGCATTACTTGCCCGCAGCTAAGTGGTGCCATTGCATGAGGTAATTCAAAGATTTTTTTGCCACCCCACCAAAAAATATGACCAGTGTCCATATACTGCACCTCTTTAAATAGCACAGCAGGAGGCTGAGAGGGAAAAATTGAGCCAAGGCCAGATTACCGTCTAGCTATAAAAGATTACCTTGGGCGATTTACCCTGTGCCGTTAGAATGATTTTTCTTTCCCAATCTGCTGGGAAAACGGCGGGGCTGCAATTGTAAATTGTAAGCCCGTTCGATGTCTACAATCGCACATCATTATGTGTGTTGAACAGCGAGTTCACTGATTAGGAATTGACCTGTAGATTGCCTTGTTGCTTGTATGGAGTGTTTTTATAATGTATCTCCTAATGTATCACAATCAAAATGAAGAATCACAATGCAACGGCCAAAAAAGCTAAAAATTGCCAAGCTTCTATTACTTTCTAGAAATTCTATGTATTTTCTGGCAGTCTTGATGCCCAGAGGCACCATGCTGCATTTCACAGATCCGTTTTTTTTTTTTTGGTTTTTCATGCCTGGACTTGTGCACCTTTCACCTACGTACGTGGATTCACCCTCATGGTCACAGTACATCAGCTGAAAATGAAATACCAAAGGACGTGTGATTCACTAACAGCTGAGGCTGGCCTCAAATCATGGCAAGTGTATATCTTTGATGAGAAGATAAAGAAGATAAAGCCTACCGGATTTTAAACTGCAAGCCACTTTTTGTACTGAGAACCAACTGCTTGGAAAAAGTTCATTTTAGCACAATTGCTCTTTGTAGTTGTCGGTAAGGGTCGTTAACAAACATGACCGAAGACTTGCTTGTGGGGTTAATTTGGAAAATGTCCAATAGAAATCATTCCAGAGAGCGCTATCGTTTTGTGTGCCTCACTGCAAGCAGCGGTCATTCCTTCTTCGTTTTTCTGTTGGCCGAACCTGGTTAGTTTGTGGGAAGGCAGTTTGTTGCCAGCGTAAAGTCAAAAGCTATTGCAAAATTATTCTTTGATAGAGGTTTAAAAAAAACAAAAAAAGGAATCTTTTGGCACATCAAAAACATATCAGTACCAGGTTGTGCTGAGCTCTGTAGATGTAATAAAACAAAACCCAAAAGTCTCTTGCCAAAGGTGCTGCAGTTATCAGATGAAAGATGTTTGCTGCCACAATAAGCAGAGAAAAATGTTCGATGTATATAAGCGTGCTGGGAGGCGGCTGGCATGCTGCACGGTGCCGGACAGACCCACTGGCACGCACCTCCGAGTTAACCACGTGTGAGCATGAGCGACATCCTTCCTTTGGATCCCGAATGTGTTTCCTGGCCCGCAGATGAGCCGGATGGACTGTTGGCACCTCAAGGACGGATCCTTGACTCTTTAAGTTGTCTCTTAGGAGCCTGCTGCATTATAAACTTTTTGGAAATGACACAGCAGGGACCACCGCGGAGCAGCCCTGCACGATCGCCGCTGGCTGTTGTTTGTTATCGCTTTTTCGCACGGGTGGCTCGTCTAAATGCTGATGAGCACACTGCAATATTCTATTGGACACTTGAGTGTTTTCTCAACTTTATGACATTATTGGTTTTATATTTGGGATGAGATTTGCTAACTCCCAGCATAACGTTTTGCTAAACTATCAACGTGATTTAGTGTGTTTATCTTGCTCTGAAGCTACAGAGCCTGGGGGGGTGGAGAGTTGGGGAACATTTTAATTACAACCATTCAATCTCAACATTATGCTATAAGGTCACAGAGGTGGCCTGCCGTGAGGGATCCGGAGAAAAACCACGCACAATGATCTCACGACCGTTTGTTATTCCACACTCTCCTTAGTTTCTTTGTGCCTGTGGTTTACTCGCTGTCACCAAAGATAATAAAATGGAGAAAGACAATCAGGCATGTCCCAGGATTCTGTTAAGCACGCCCGAGCGTGGAGTCATACAGCTATACTAATAAGACAAAAGGATTTCAATTTTGCGGGTGAGGGAGGGGGCCTCGATTTTCCCTCACTTACCGTGCTGGGAATTAAACATTTATCATACTCGTGTTTCACTCAGCGGCACAAATTGCTTCATAAATGACAACACCTACGTGAAAGGCTGGGCATGGTGTGTGTTCAGCGTGCATCAACTTTATCTTCAGCGTCTCTTGTTATGACAGCCTCTCTTTTTTTACACAGTCACATTTAACATACTCAAAGTCATGACACAGCAGAGAGTGACTGGGCTGGTTCTTTTTTTTTTGATATAGTTCGAAACTAAACTCATTTACATTCAGGAGACCGTGTGTAGTGGGTGGAGGAGAGTCTTAAATTACCTTCTGTCGTCTGGAATTCATATTGTATTGAACAATGTGTACAGTACAAAAGTTAGTGTGCTTTCAAAAAATGAATAGCAGACAATTCGACCTAAACAGATAAAACCTCGGGGATAATGAAGAGATTTATTACCTTGTGTAGAAATAACAGCTGACCTTACTATAATATGGGTGTAGAATGCGATTCATCTTGCATTTATTTGCATCTTCTAAATGCCTGTGGTAACTCTGTACAAATGTATGTTGACATTAGGAATGCTGAGCAATTAGAAATTCCCTTCAAAACATTTCTGGCACAAGCGCAAGGACGCACAGTATAGTTACCCCAGCCAAGGACGGGCTGTTAATTCTTTGCTAAAAAGTACGGTTCTAAAAAAAAAAACCTTATCAACCTTTTTGTGAGGAGGTGTGTGACAATAAATAATGTCATTTCAATGTTGGTTGCAGAGGTGATGGTTCCTTGGTATTTCCACTCATTGGATGGCATCAAGATGCATGACTGTGTCTTATCAATTTTCATCTTTCTACTTTTTACTATTTACACAACTGCCAATGCCTTTCTACACTTGTGACAAGTAAAGTTAAAAAGGAACTCAAATCAAGACGTCTACACTTTCTGTTACGGCGTCCTCATTTAGACATTGAAAGGATATTTTCAGTGCTGAAAATGGTTAGGGTACAAATCAGAACCACACTTGGTCCAGAACTGATCGGGATGTCATTTTTAGGAAAAACATGTGCCTTATTTGTGCTGAATATCAGCTAGTCTGTACGGTACGGTTAGCACGTCCACCTCACAGTTCAAAGGTGAGGGTTCGATTCCGGCTCCGGCCTTTCTGTGTGGACTTTGCATGTTCTCCCTGTGTCTGCGTGGGTTTCCTCTTGTGTGCTGCGGTTTCCTCCCACATTCTGAAGATATCCACGGTAAACCAATTGACCACTCCAAAATTTCCCATTGGTGTGATCGTGAACGGTTTGTCTGTGTGCCCTGTGGTTGGCCGGCAACCAGTTCAGATTATTTATCACCTATCTTTAGACTGCTGAGATAGGCTCCATCACGCCCACAACCCTTGTGTGGAAACGTCGTTCAGAAGATGAATGAATGAATCAACTTGTCTTTTGTTCCTCTAAATAAGTTCTAGCCTCAGTTTCTTTGCAGAGTAAGGAAATGTGTCCCTATAAGGCTCATTATTCAAAAAGACACCGGAATGGATCAGTTTACAAATTTGTGCCAAATTTTGTTGCACATCTGGCTGTTGTCTGGTCCAGTTATATTTTGCTCTCTGAGTTATGAAGTTATGAAGCGATCTGGATTTCATTTTTGCAAGGCAAGGCAGCTTTATTTATATAGTACTATACCACAGTTCATATACAGGGCAGCTCAATTTGCATCACTCAACAAAACAAACACCTAGAATAATTTTTCATGACATTCAAAAGCAAAGTATACGAGCAGATTAGATGACAAAATCTACATTAATTAGCAGGATATTCCCTATCAATGACCTTATTTTATTTATTTTTGCATATTGTCTTGAGACAGACTAAAACACACTAATTTCTGTCAAGGCAATCCTGGTTCAATTTTCCATCTAATTAGGAGAAGACATCCAGATAAGGTGAGAGGTGGTTTTTTTTTTCATTTATCACTAGCTAATTTGTATTTTTGTTAGACAGTTCACAATGTTTGATTAAAGTGTATTTCTCCTTATTAGGATGGGCACTACGCAAGTTGATCACGGGTATCATTTTTAATGGATAGTATTTTACAGAGTCTGTACTTTAAGTAAATTGAAAACATTTACTACTTTTACTTTCTTAGCAGTTAAATTACCTGAACATATACGCAGTTAAATTACCTGAACATATACTTTAGTATGAGTACTTTTTCTACCTATGTACACCATTGTCAAGATCTTTAGGATAATATTAGGCTTTATATTCTGGCATGTCACCATGATTATACACACGCTTGAATGATTGCTCCAGTCATGAGCAAAGGAAAGGGAACTCATTCACTTCCTATGCATCCTTTCCACAAACCAGCGCCCACCACCCCCACTTAGAAACACACACACACACGCGCGCAACATTTGGGATCTGCCCCATGTCCAGAACACAAGCACGCATTGTACGTGTCGTGTGGCCGAGTTTGACCTGAGTCTACTGCTCGGTGGACGCACAATACCATCAGCCCACATAGTAGCCCCCACCTTTTCTTTTTTTTAACTCCAATTATTTACACGTACGCAATTTAGTGGAATCACCGTCCAACCTGTTGCACTTGTGGAGCGGAGTCATTGGAGATGAAGACGCATGTGAAGTTTTTCTATCGCACGTGGATTGGAGTTGCTTACGCAGCAGGTGAGAAGATCGCAAGAATTTAATTTAGTGTGAAATGAAGGGTGCAAAATTTGAGCTTTCCATATTATTTTAAATAACGTGAGATGGATGGATGGATGGATGGATGGATGGATGGATGGATGGATGGATGGATGGACTATGAATATAAAATGACGAATAAATATCATGTTTTTACATGGGCAGCAAAGTGATGCTCTGGTTAGTATGTTCACCTCACAGTTCAGGGTTTGATTCCAGCCTTTCTATGTGGAGTTTGCATGTTCTCCCTGTGCCTGCGTGACTTTCCTACGGATACTGCTGTTTACTCCACATTCCAAAAACATGACCACTCCAAATTGTCCGTAGGTATAAATGTGAGCGTGAATGGTTGTTTGGCTTTATGTGCACCCTGTGATTGGCTGGCGACCAGTTCACGGTGTTTATGGCCTACTGCCCGATTTCAGCTGGGTTTGGCTCCATCGCAGCCACGATCCATATATCCTTGTATAAAACCTCAAACATCTATCTAACCATCTATCTAAAACCTCAAACCCATAACCGTACTAAGCCGTCATTTTTGGCAATCCGTTATATCTCTAGTTATTATTTATTCATGTGTTTTCACTGTTAAATACGACCCCATGAGGAAAAACCATGATTGCTTATCCTGTGACGAAAACAATTTTACGTTGCCTCGACATATGATTATAACTGCGTTTTCCAACTGAATAAGCAATTCTGCTGTGTCTAAACATTCTGTGAGGCATGATGTTGTTGTTTTTAATGTCTTCCCAATTGCGTTGAGTGTGCTTACACCACAGGCCGACACATCGTGTGCATGTAGGTCATACTGTGAATACACTGTTCGAGTGGTGCAGATTGGATTGATGTGGAGGAGGCACAGGTCTGCCTTGTATTGGTCAAAGGAGAGAGGATGTCAACTGAGAGTTTTGTTGATTTGGCTGTGTAGCTGAAAAATCCGTTTCAGAAAGCCTTGTCACTTTAACTATGATGTTTGCGGTTATTTGCAGTCTCACTCATGACAGCCTTCATGTGCACGTTGGAGTGGTTCATCATAATCATTATGGCTCAACAGCTGTTCAGGAAGACAATTTTTTCAAGGACTATTTTCTAAAATCCCAACTCCCATACGTGTCTCATGTCACTAATCGGTGGTGTATGTTGACTTAAAATGATGACATCTCATAATCCATTCGTGACTATACTTGTCAGGTGTAGCGTATGTGTAGCCCAGCAAGGTATTTTGGAAAAGTCTCTGTGATTCTGAAAAACTTCAATATCAGTGATTCTCAATTTTGCTATCCAATGTGTTTTAAGGAGCCGTAAAATACAAACATTGAGTTGAAAACTGCTCTGCGTTGCGAAAGAAAATTTGTATGGATGAAAATGATTTGTGTGGTAGGGGACCACCAGTGGGTATCTTTCCCAGTTAAGATGCCACTTAATGTTTTACAATCTGTCATGTAAAAACCAAGTTGTAGTCTTCTGTGATTGCCCGCCAGATACTAAATGCTGATACTAAATCTCAAAGAAATGTCTTTCGACAGTCCAGACACTCCAGGTACCAATTTAGATTTATTTCTATTATTTTAAAAATATTTTCCAATGTTAGGCTAAAGGAGGGTTTGAAGATGGCTGAAAGGAACGAGTTAATGGCGGCATCAGTGTGTCTTTCTGTGTGTGTGTGTGGGGGGGGGGGGGGGGGCACCGTGTCTAAGATGCTGTTGTGTTAATGAAACGTATCCATCCATTTTTGATATCGTCTGTCAACCGTCCTGTTTATGCACGCCGACTTTAGGCAATAAGCAGGATGCACAGTAGGGTGGTTACCAGCCAATCCCAGTCATGCTTAATACCAACAGCAAAGGGCTTATAACACATGCTTTTTGAACCCACTTAACACTCCCATGTTATTTTCTTCATGCACACGCATGACATGAAAAGAACAGTTCATGTGTGGGAGTGACACAAGTGTAGTTGCTGACCTTGTATCATTATGATGAGTGAGCGACAGTGGCGGTTGGTCGTTTGTGGTCTACATGAACTTATCATCTTTGTGAGACCGATTGACACACATCTGTTGCTTCGAGCATTAAACTTCAAGCCAATTTTCTAATATCGCTCTTTCATGCCTCCCTGCCTTGAGTTTGAAAGACGGTGCTACTATCATAAAAGTGGTGGAATTTCTTGCCTCGTAAAAAGTGCAACTTGGCTGGTGTAAAAGATTAAATTGCATTGAGTCTGCAGTAAATGACAGCTCTGCTCAGCTTCTTTATGTTTGGAGCGTAATTAGCCATTGAAAAACGAATGAAAGATGAAATGAGCACATGAGAGGGAGCACAGATTTTCTTTTGATGATGTCAATGTTGCCTTAAGATGTTTTAAGTATGCGTACTGTACTTTCATTTGACCCCATACCCGAAATGTGAAACTCAGTTCTGGGATTATTGCAGTGGCCCACTTTTACGGTTGACTCATTTGAGCCAACATCATGCATGTCCTCAAATATTTTCTTCTATCAGCCCGAGAGTAAAAAATTGGATGGAGAAATTCTGTTGCCCCATTTGGGAAGTTTGCCGCAGTCCAAATAAACGAAGTCCAGGACTTCATTCATCACGAGTGCTGAGCAGCGAGACCTCTCCGGGCATATCCATGTCTAGTCAGTCGCTTTCACATTGGGTTAGAGCACCAACAACCCAAACATGACCAAAGCTGAGAGATAAGCTCTTTCAACTGCAGGAATTCACAGACAGGGCCAAAAATGTGTCCTCGTTGGTTGAAGAACGCTGATCAAAACCATCTGTGGCGTTTTGGCAGTTTTTCTGACCTCTGTATTTGTGTGCATCAATATATAGAAAAGGCAGTATCATCTTTGCAACAAACCATTTTATTTGTGATACTTTGGTTCCACAACAGTGATATGGCTTGCTGCGCTGACATTCTTGTCACACTGTCAGTTTAAAAAACAAAACAAAAAAACATACGCAGTGGCAGCACCCCATGCAGGGGCTCGTTAGAGCTTATCTTCTGGACAAACTGTAAACACCACATGAATGGACTAAAGATCAAATCCCTCGACCCACATTCCTTCCTTTACTGCATCTAACCATCAATACTGGCATTTTTCCTCTGTCCATTTTCTGTATGTTCTCACTTCTTACTTACTTTCCTTTATTTTATTCAACCTTTCCTTCAATCCATCCATCCATCATGTATCCTTTTTCCTTATAGCCACTCAAGCTTTGTTTCCTTCATCTTTATCGCTTTTGGGAAAGAAAAATACTCTGGGGAAATGATTTATTGCCATGTTAATTTTCTGTTTCAAATGCATCTCATCTTTCCATCCAATTTGAACCTGACTTTGATTTTACATCATAACTTATTCAGCAAGAATGAACCTTTCATTAGAATTGCACACAAGTGCTTCCACTATGGCAAATTACCATAAAGTTGACATTGTCTGCATTGCTTACCGCATTCAACAATCCACAACTTCTCCCACATTGTGTTGATGCCAATAATAAACTTTGAAAACATACTGTACAGCAACCGAAGAAAATATTGAAGTCAAACCGTCAGACGGTGAGCAGTATTTTTTTGCTGTCTTGATCTTTTGTTGCTTGAACATTCCACACACGTTGGAATGGAAACTGGATCCTAAACACGGGGACTGTTCCGTGAACATTACAATGCTCCAAAGTGCAACGTTGCTTAGCAACAAGCATCGTTAAAAAACTTACAAGCTTAATGAGAGCCACCTTTGCTATTATGTTCCAAATGTTTCCCAGTTTCAGGCAGCAGAATGATTGTGATTTGATTGCATTCACACTTAACCTATCTTGTCTCGTCATGTACCGCGCTCGTTATTAATAGGTCAGAGTTCCCTGGGAAAACAGCCGTTTTTCCTCCCCTTAGGCATTATGCATGCTGTATTGTTGACCCAGCGTACTTCACTTTGGCTCTCTGCCGCACTTCGGTGCCACCTGCTGCAGTGATTCACCTCTTAGCAGCGTGAACTTTGAATTGTGAGCTCAGTCCCTGGGAATCGGATAACAAGTTCACTTGGAACTTTAACCTTAGGGGAGTTGGTGCAGTTTGACAATTTGAGGACCTTTAGAACCATTTCGGAGGCCATCTTTAGGGCTTTCTGTGCTCAAAGGGACATTTTTAATTGCCATGTCAGCAAAATGTCTTCACTCACGATGGATGTGTTTTCAGTAGGGGGACAGTGCTAAAAATGATGGCATGTTAAAATGGACCACGACAGAGCAGCAGTCTTCCTGTGTGGCAGGTACAGGAAGGAAAAAGACTGGGACAGAGGAAGCTGAACCAGATGGCTTGATGCCACATCCTTAATTTGGCACCATTCCCCTTGCAGGATGTTGGAAAGACCAAACTGCCCCAAAAGTGAAGAGGACAGGGACATAGTGGATGTCATCCCCCTTCACGGGAACAATGAAATCAAAGCTGAGCTGCCAGTCACACCGTCTCCCTGCTCCGCCCGGCCTTGTGTCCAGATGACGGCGGAAACGGACCCTTTCTTTTAGGGGAGTCAGAGGGAGTTTGTTATGGGCCCAGCCTGGGTGATTCCACATCCAGAGAGCGGGTCTGCTCTGTGGCCTACATGGCCTCACGCCCTTCACCGGACATGCACGGTGCCCCAGTTTTGGCCCTCGACCAAATTTCTCATCACTGCCATGAATGTGTTGCAGCTTTTGTGGGAAAGCTGTTATCAAATCCATTCAGTGGTTTCTCATTCAGCCGTACACCTTCGATCGGGAACATGAGCGGAAGCAAAACCTGTCAGTCTAGGAATAAATAGTACAGCTGCCTGCGACAACATCAATATATAAAAATAAAATCCCTTAATGGCTCGATCCCATGATGCATTTTTTTATTCTTGTTTGTTTACGCAATGTTACTGTTTTCCTCTTCCTGCCATATGACCGTTCAGGGAGCAAACTACGGCGGAGCAAGGAAACGCGATCGGCAAGATCTCCTTCACCGTCCATGAAAAAGGGAAGTGGGAGACGAGAGGCTATAATAAAGAAAACAGGAAATTTGCTCGCCATGAAAAACACAGCGCTGCTTTCATGTGCCTTCCTCCGTTCCCATGAAGAGAAGGATTCACTTCATGCGCAACTTTGATGACGCTCGCTTCGCATTCGTCTGCCTGTCAAAAGAAGCTTTACATTTTTAACTGGCTTAGAGTGCCGCATGTAGTGGCTTTTCTTTGCGCATGCACATGTGATTTATCTATAGTCAGCAGGTGTGTTGCCCCGCATTGGTTTGAAGCCAGAGGTCAGTGTTCCTTGACGGAGATCACACCACAAATAGGAGCCAGGAAGGCAGCTCGGCAATACAGAAGATAAATCCACAATCTTGCATAGTGCCGAATGCAGTGTACATATGTATATATTCGTATTTATATATTTATTAATTTTCACAGAATATTTGTGCTTGTATTTTATTCATACAAAGTATGTTATTCTTTACAGGGGTAAAAAAAAATTCAAATAATAATGAGAAAACAAGTCAGAATAGAGTTGTGAGGGAATACACTCAAATATGAAAAATACTAATGTACACTTTTTGTTCGAGCATTTTATTGAAATAAACAGTGAAGCTTCCCAAATGTACTAAGAACAACTTGAATTTTATCCGAGAGGAAGATATGGGATGTTAGTTGAAGCGGACTATCTTCAAGAACAGTGACATTAACATAAAATTATTATTAAGGATGTAAAATTAGATAAAGATGGGCTCTTGGCATAATTTCAGTTTTTAGGGAAATTAACAATCATTTCATTATTACCATTCATTATATAATGACAGACAGAACCTTTTTTCGTAGCCTCCGTAAGATCTCTTTTCAAAGCCGTTTTGTTCGTCTAAAGAAACACGACGTTACAGACAGATGACAAAAAACACAGGATATTATATACACCAGCTTAACTACGGGAATTAATTAAATATAGCCACAATGTTTGAACACTTAAACAGGAACATAAAGACAGAGAGCAGTTCAGTCTGACTGCATAGCCTGTCAACATAGGCAGCCGTGTGATTACGCAATCATCAGAAGCAGCTCGACAGGACGTTGGCTCCTCCGAGCGAATTGTCTTCAGTTTTAAAATAACTATACAAATTCTGTGATTTTGGTTCAAAATGACACAAAATTATTGAAATTAGGAAAATTACTTCATAATAAATGAATTTGTTTTCATGACGGCAGAGGAGGCAGAGCCTTCCTTGCCTCCTCTGACCGCACATCCCTGCCGCATACTTACCCCCTGAGTCGCCTTGACCCTTCGTTAACACCGCTAGGTATCCAGGTCAAGCCACTCGGGGCAGAAGAGCTGGGGATCAATCCGCGCCGATCAGAGTGAGAACCAGCTGCGGTGAACCGCTGCCTTTCTCCTCCGATCAGGGTCCAAGAGCACTGGAGCCAGCCATGACTAAGCAGTGCCTCCCCAGTGCTCTCCTCTCAGTTGTACCTACAAAAAAAGCTTCTTTCTTCTTGAGCAATCTTCTTTGTCCCGTGACAACGCACAACCTAAGGAGATGCTGGATTCATTCCTTCCATTTCGCTGTGCGTCGTACATCGCAAGGCTCCAGGAAAGACAAACCTGCCAAGTACCTAGAGGGAACTCACCTGTATTGCAGTAATTGTTGAGGGAATGGCTGAAAAAGAAAAGCTATTCTACTTCGCCTAGGTCCCGGTGCATCCTCGGCCTAGTCACCTAAGCTGGACTAGGGGATGTGAATATTAGGGGTAAGAATTTCGAGAGCCTTCCAATTCCCCATTTATAGTCCAATCTTAACGTGTGTGGTGCCAGGTGTGCTGTAGCATGAGCGAGGCTAACCCTCATAGAAGACTGAGCCTCGATTAAGGTCCTTCCGCTCTGGACCACCACACCCTGCGTGCTTTGTTCCTAGAGTCGGAACTCAGGGGGGCCGCATACTTACCCCCCGAGTCGCCTTGACCCTTCGTTAACACCGCTAGGTATCCAGGTCAAGCCACTCGGGGCAGAAGAGCTGGGGATCAATCCGCGCCGATCAGAGTGAGAACCAGCTGCGGTGAACCGCTGCCTTTCTCCTCCGATCAGGGTCCAAGAGCACTGGAGCCAGCCATGACTAAGCAGTGCCTCCCCAGTGCTCTCCTCTCAGTTGTACCTACAAAAAAAGCTTCTTTCTTCTTGAGCAATCTTCTTTGTCCCGTGACAACGCACAACCTAAGGAGATGCTGGATTCATTCCTTCCATTTCGCTGTGCGTCGTACATCGCAAGGCTCCAGGAAAGACAAACCTGCCAAGTACCTAGAGGGAACTCACCTGTATTGCAGTAATTGTTGAGGGAATGGCTGAAAAAGAAAAGCTATTCTACTTCGCCTAGGTCCCGGTGCATCCTCGGCCTAGTCACCTAAGCTGGACTAGGGGATGTGAATATTAGGGGTAAGAATTTCGAGAGCCTTCCAATTCCCCATTTATAGTCCAATCTTAACGTGTGTGGTGCCAGGTGTGCTGTAGCATGAGCGAGGCTAACCCTCATAGAAGACTGAGCCTCGATTAAGGTCCTTCCGCTCTGGACCACCACACCCTGCGTGCTTTGTTCCTAGAGTCGGAACTCAGGGGGGCCGCATACTTACCCCCCGAGTCGCCTTGACCCTTCGTTAACACCGCTAGGTATCCAGGTCAAGCCACTCGGGGCAGAAGAGCTGGGGATCAATCCGCGCCGATCAGAGTGAGAACCAGCTGCGGTGAACCGCTGCCTTTCTCCTCCGATCAGGGTCCAAGAGCACTGGAGCCAGCCATGACTAAGCAGTGCCTCCCCAGTGCTCTCCTCTCAGTTGTACCTACAAAAAAAGCTTCTTTCTTCTTGAGCAATCTTCTTTGTCCCGTGACAACGCACAACCTAAGGAGATGCTGGATTCATTCCTTCCATTTCGCGGTGCGTCGTACATTGCAAGGCTCCAGGAAAGACAAACCTGCCAAGTACCTAGAGGGAACTCACCTGTATTGCAGTAATTGTTGAGGGAATGGCTGAAAAAGAAAAGCTATTCTACTTCGCCTAGGTCCCGGTGCATCCTCGGCCTAGTCACCTAAGCTGGACTAGGGGATGTGAATATTAGGGGTAAGAATTTCGAGAGCGTTCCAATTCCCCATTTATAGTCCAATCTTAACGTGTGTGGTGCCAGGTGTGCTGTAGCATGAGCGAGGCTAACCCTCATAGAAGACTGAGCCTCGATTAAGGTCCTTCCGCTCTGGACCACCACACCCTGCGTGCTTTGTTCCTAGAGTCGGAACTCAGGGGGGCCGCATACTTACCCCCTGAGTCGCCTTGACCCTTCGTTAACACCGCTAGGTATCCAGGTCAAGCCACTCGGGGCAGAAGAGCTGGGGATCAATCCACGCCGATCAGAGTGAGAACCAGCCACTGTGTACCGCTGCCTTTCTCCTCCGATCAGGGTCCAAGAGCACTGAAGCCCCTGAGCACTCACACCCTGAGTCACCTTGACCCTTCGTTAACACCGCTAGGTATCCAGGTCAAGCCACTCAATGCAGAAGAGCTCAGGATCAATCCACCCTGATCAGAGTGAGAACCAGCCTACAAAAGTATGCTCCTATCTTTTTGAGCAATCTCCTTTGTCCCTTTACAACGCACGACCTAAGGAGATGTGGATTTATTTATTTCCACTTCCCTGTGCTTCATACACCGCAAGGCCCCAGGGAAGTCCAACCTGTTGTTGTTGTTGCCAGAGGGTCACTATTTCTGAAAGTTTCTACACTCACGGTTCCCATTCATTCAGGTTCCTCTTGTGGGTCGTTTGTGTACTACCTCTCATTCTCTGGCAGTTATTCCAGGTAATTTGGATATACTTTCGAGCGGCCCTGAGCGTGGCTTCATTGGATTTCCGATTATTAGTCAAAACCTATTTTAATATTCTCAAGTTGCTTATCCATTTCATACCATCCACTATATTACTTCTTTTTTTTCATCCCATAGACTTTTGATCTCATTGATTTTAATGATCAGCTGTCAATTTTATCAATGACTGTTTATTGGTATTGTACTTCAAGTTTAATTCAAACATCTAACTATCACAATTCATTACTGCACTTTAATTTTGACATCTGGGTATCCCATTGGCAGGTTGAACCATTTGATGTGACCTCACTGCAATCTCTACAGCAGCTTTATTAATATCCCATTTTACCCGAAGGTCCTTATTTTGGGTGTCCCTTACACTCACGGTACCATGATTTTTCCAAAATGGCCGCCACGCCGTCCGGTCACCCTCGGGCACCCCTGGTGGCTATCCCTAGCATTGCGTCCGATTGAATTTAGGTTGGTAGGTTCATTTGGATGGATGGATGGATGGATGGATGGATGGATGGATGGATGGATGGATGGATGGATGGATGGATGGATGGATGGATGGGTGGATGGGTTGGGTTGGTGGGGTGGGGTGGGTTAGGTAGGTAGGTAGGTAGGTAGGTAGGTAGGTTGATAGGTAGGTAGGTAGATAGATAGATAGATAGATAGATAGATAGATAGATAGATAGATAGATAGATAGACAGACAGACAGACAGACAGACAGACAGACAGACAGACAGATAGACAGACAGACAGACAGACAGACAGACAGACAGACAGACAGACAGACACACTTACATTACAGTGGCTACTTATTGTAGTGATGCTTATGCTCTCCTTCCATTCTGTTTTGTCTCAAGAAAATCTGACAAATTACTTCGACTGGTGGGAAACGGAAATAAAAAAATGTTGTGTTAATATCTGCCATGATTATACATGGAAATGTTCATTTTCATAAGCCTCTTTTCGTTTGGTGCCGCTGCTCTCGTGGTGTTGTTTTTAAAAATTCATTGACTTTCTGTTTCATCAGAGGGGTTCTACGGAATAGGGGCAATATTTGAAATTCATCCGTGCTTTGTGTGTGTGTGTGTGTGTGTGTGTGTGTGTGTGTGTGTGTGTGTGTGTGTGTGTGTGTGTGTGCATCTTTTTTGGGTCTTACAATTACACAGAAGTGTAAAGCCTAAAAGAGATGATACCACACCACAGCGTGGTAGAAATTACAGGCAGAAGTTATGCAAAGACAATTAGGCGCCTATGAATATTTGCAGTTTTAACGCAGGATCTGAGCTTGAGGCAAATATGCACAAAAGCACATAAGCATATTTTGCAGGCTGTTGTACATACGTATGCACCCTTAATTAATGAGTTTAATTTTTCTTTCAACTAAATTGTAAATGTTTATCCTGCTGCTATTTTCATTTTGACACCATCCAAATTGGATATCATTCTTTGCTGAAACTCAAGCTGTAAGAATACGTATGCTTTGTCACATTTTCACTGGTATAGTGAAAGTTAATGCTGATACTTAGCTAATGTGTAAAGTTAGCTAGCACACTAGCATGGGGAAAGAAAGCAGTTAAGTTCCTTAATAGTAGGCGAGGGGCGACTGATGCTATTTGCCCACTGGGATTTGTTTTTTTATGATTATGATTATGATTATGATTATTATTACTATTATTATTATTATTATTATTATTATTATTATTAGTAGTAGTAGTAGTAGTAGTAGTAGTAGTAGTAGTAGTAGTAGTAAAAACCTGATGTTTAAAATGCACCATATATTAAGTTTTGAGGACTGATCGATTCGTATGGTAGAAACCTATTCTTGTATCCAGCCATAGAGACGCATTATAATAATGTTATATTAACTTTTAGTTCAGCCTCAAAAGTTTTGTAGGCCACTCATTTTCTTATACAAATAAATATAATTGCTTGGATTTGCTGGTGAAGGCCAAATCTCTATGAAGTAATCTTCCAAAGTGAGAATGACTTTTCCCAAGAGCACAAACACTGCATAACTCCAGGGAAATGTCTGTCTTTCTCATAGAAATGTTCAGGGAGCTTTTACTTTTATTTTTTTCTGTCCTGCAGAGATTTAATCATTCTTCAGAAAGTGAAGTGATCCTAATTTTTGAAAGACTACATTCTTATCTCTGTACCAGCTGCAAGAATGCATGCGAAACGAAAGAATGAAGCTTCGCTATTTTCCGTCCCCCTGCCATGTGTTTAATTTGTAACGTGGTTGTCAAGAAGCCAACCACCTTACAGTTTTAGGTAATCCTCCTGGAAAATGCTCGGCTGTAAAATCCCTTTGCAAATGCCGATTCAATCAAGGGTCAGCCGGAATTGTTTTTGGCACCAAAATAACCCGACACACCCTCTTGCTCAACCCATTTGTACGGATTTGCGCAATGCATTTCATGATTTAAAAAAGAAAATGCACATGCAAACACCAATCTCATCTTCTCCTCTGCATGCTTCACCAAACTGGCAAGCTCAGCTCCAGTCCTTGGGATGATCTCCTTTCTAAAGAGTAATAAATATATAAATAAATAATATAATATAGTAATAATAAAAAAAATAAAGAAATAATCAGTTCCAGTGTTGTGTAATTTACTTAAAAGCCACTGTGGACATGACGGTACATTTCATATATTCCACTGACATTTGCCACTAAACCAGTGGCTACACTCAAAAGACACTGAAATATTGATCAAAAACTAGTCAGCACTTGTATCACTACAATTGTAATATTACAAGAAAAAAAGACACAATTTTCCAAGAATCATAACCAAATTCTATGTGATGAACTTCAAACCATACTCAAATACAGGGTTCATCTTACAGGGTAATAACTAATTATATTTTAAATTATATATAAGTTGTGATATTATAGGAAAAACTCACCCAGAGGTTCACAGGAACAATGTTGAAATATGCAGAAAAAAAAAATAGTCTCAAGAATCTAAAAATGTAGCACTACAAAATTGTCAACAAACATTTAAGAGTTAAATTAAAACAATAAGAAAAGACAATTAGGCTGTTATATCACACTAAAAACATGTGTCATTTATTACAATTAAGTTAAAATATATTTTACTGGAATATGGTGAAAATGTTATGAGTCAAATCGTAATTTCTTTCGGAAAAACTGCATCTAAGCAAACTAAGGATTAAATGAAATGATTTCCACTTATAAATGAAATAAAGATGAATGTCTACCCAAATAGACGTTTAAAATCAAGCCGGTCTTAAAGATAATCACAAATGTATTGATTGAACTTTAAACAATTTAAATTTAAAGATTCAAGATTCAAGAGTTTTTATTTGCCATGATTGAGCGTGCCAAAGAAGGAATTTGACTTTGGTACATCACAGCCTCTGTTCAACATTTAGGTGACTAACAACACTCCGGACATGTGAAAAATGACAAATATTCTCAAACATTCCCTGATCTTAAACTCCCAGGAGGGCAAAGAACAACTCAAAACTCCAACTAGGGTAAATGAGAAACCTTCAGAAGAGACCACAGACGGGAGGGTCCCTCTTCCAGGATGACCAGGCTGCAATGGATGCAGAGAGGACACAAATTGTCTACAAACAGTGTAGACAATTCACAAAAGGTGTGGAGAGCAGGATCTTATTTCACAGCAATGACTCTGAGACTCTAAGAGTGGTGTGAGTTCATCAGAGCAACAGTCTGGGGGAAGAAATTGTATCTGTGTCTGCTGGTTTTGGCGTACAGAGCTCTATAACGCCGTCCGGAGGGGAGTAGTTCAAACAGACTGCAACCGTTTCCTGGTCTTGGACAGGTACAAGTCTTGGATAGATGGGAGGTTGATTCCAATTATCTTTTCTGCAGTCCTGAATGTCCGTTTATTGAAGACTTCATCATCAACAGGTGTATGTATGAGTGAGACTGGTCAGAGCAAACCCGGAAAAAACAAACCTGTGGGAAAAGTGACCACTGCAACAAAGTGGAGAAGGAATATTTATTTTGGTTGGCGTGTCATTGAACAACCTGAGCTCGGTGACCTCATCTGTTTCCCTAATACATTTTTAATCTCAATAGTGGGTGCAAAAAAAAAAAAAAGAGAGAAACACATTCTTAACTTCCAGCATTCGACTAAACAATGGCCCATAAAAGTCCCCTGGACCATGACCTTACAAGAAAATAACTGCTCCTTAACATCCTAAAAACTAATTAAACCAAAGACTGCCCTTTCAAGATTAGAAAAATAATTAAAAATGGCATTTCATGCATTATCAATTTTTTCCTATTCAAAAACTGAATATCATCAACTGCCATCCATCATCGTGACCGTTCCAGTATTTATTTTTTTAAATACCAAAGAGCAGATGTATTGGTAAGGACTTGCCCTTTCTTCATGCTTCATCTTCAAAATATTTGCATCCACAAGTCAACTACTGAATCCGGAGCAAACTTTTTCAGAGTGGAGACACTTCTGTACATTGAGAGACGCCAGTTGAAGTGGCTCGGGGTATCTAATCTGGATGCCCCCTAGACACCTCCCCTGGTGAGATGTTCCGAGCACATCCCACCGAGAATTTACAACCTTGGTATTTTCCTTCTGCTGTAACTGCTATAAATTTCGAACAGCAGAAGCAGAGGGCTGAACAAAAGCGTATTTGCTTTTGTATTCATGAACCCATGTTGTGTTTTTTTTAGAGCATACGAGTCGGTCGTGGCATTTTAAATAGACTCACAATTTGCATCCTGTCTGTCAGCGGACGATCTCACAACTGATTGGATTGGGGAGGCAAGCATTCATCACGAAAACTGTCACCGGGAGCCTTATCACTCGGTACACGTCTTCCACAAGGAATAATGTCAATACTTTTGTTTGTACTTTGGAATTTACTCGGAAATATCAAGCAAAGCTGTTTGCTGAGTATTTAGTTGCTGGCTTAATATGCACACATGGACATGGAAAATTCTGATGATTGCCGAAATAACTGGAAACTGACTAAAGTCATAAGAATTAAGATTCTATAAAAAAAAATAATGAATGAAATTGTTTTTTATTTTCTTTCTGGTCCAGCATAATTATTTTTGACTTCTGAAACCAGACTGAACAAAAAGAATGACGGTACGCTCATGTTAATTGTTTATTTCTTCATTTTCTGCCGAATAACCTTTGGCTGCTATTACTGGAATCAAATTATTTCTGTAACTCAATGAGACAAGTCATATTTTGTCCCTATCCTCCGGAGCAAATTGTTCCAGCTTGTCTCAGGTTTGAAGGGTGCCTTCTCGCAACTCCTTCCACTTATGCCCAGTAGGATTTATGTTCAGAGTAGTCTAATATTTTGTTCCTAGTCATTATTTGATGAGTTTTGGGCAGTTTTACTTGTTATTTGGGTCTTTTTGTTTGTTTGTTTGTTTGTTTGTTTGTTTGTTTGTTTGTTTGTTTGTTTGTTTATATGTTTGTTTGTTTGTTTGTTTGTTTGTTTGTTTGTTTGTTTGTTTGTTTTTTCCGACAGCGCCGTTAAAATTTTAACGCATTTTACTCCACAGTTTCTTGATATTGTTCATTTAGCACGGGCTAACGGTGTTCCTTCGTCACTGCCTGATTTTGGGTCATTGTGTCGCCTGTAGTACTGTTTGTTACTTTATAAATTCATTAGTCACTGATAATTCTTTGTTTTCTTTAGGATCAAATTGTTTTTTTTTTTCATGCCAGCGCTACTGGCTATTCTTGTTGTAATATATTTGTTTAATTATTTTCTAGATTATAAAATTTTAAAAATAGATCCTTGACTATTGGGCATTAGGAAAAATAGCACTCATTACATCCCACTTATTCTTTTTGCACCGTGTAAATTGGGAGTACTTTGAAGAAGTCTGTAAGGCTCAAGGGTACTAGAGTGTGGTGTGGAAATTGTTAGGAAAATGTTGAGCTAAGCCGTTTGTTGCGTTAAAGCAGAAAATCCTCAAACAAAATAGGTTGTGTCTAAAAATAGTGTCCGCTTGGCAACATACATCAAAACGATGTTTTCACTAGGAAACAATTGTAATTAAAGGTTACACTATGTTTCCAGCAGTCATGGCAGCCCAATTGCGGACCAAAAACTTGGTTGATCTTGAGAAATGGAATGGGCAAACACGACAGGCTTGTTAGTGCCTTGCAAAATGTTTAAACGGTTCAAAAATTTGCCAGGGCAATTACAAGATGAGAAACTGAGTCGGGTAAAACAATGTGAACACAACAAAACCTAACAGTAGGTTACAAGCATATAAAAACTTGGTGGCAGGATTATACATAGTGTGACATGAATTCCCAAATGTTTTCCAATCATCTCCCTCAGCCATTCGTGTCTTGTCCAAGTGATGCTCATTGTCCACAGTTGCTTCATTGTTTTCTGGTTGCTGACAGCTGTCAAGTTTCCAAGTCAAGTCGAGTTAAGTCTTGATCACACTGTTGGTTTGTTAAATTGAATGTTGTTTCCCAATTTAGTTGATTAGTTTTTTTCCACGCCCTCTGTCTTGTTTAGGTTCCTTTATGTTCTTAGGCGATTCAAGTCCCATTTTTGAGTGCTATCCGGCCTTGCCTTCCTGATTTTGGGTCCTCACGCAAACTATTATTTCGGATTATTTTATACAAGTTATATAAGAGTTTATTTTTGTAGTTGTAGTTTTTGTGTGTGTGGGAAGGGGGTGTCACGGGGTTATCTTTTTTCCTAAGGTGCAAATCTGCTGTTCTCAGCATCTCTAGTGTAAGGAACAGCACACAAAGATTCTGGTGTGTTGGAGGGGTGCTGATGTGACGCCAGTTGGTAGCAAGTTCACATCGGTCTCGAGACAATGAGCTTCGGCGGCTTTACTTAGTGTCTGAGGTAGAGCTTGTGATCGGTGAAGGAGCAGCAGGAATTGCTGAGTCAAGCTGCAAAGAATTTATGGCCGAACACCATTTGCCACTTAAAGTCGTAATGCGTTTGTTTGCCAAGGTGCTCGCTGGTCCCAACTGTGAAAAAAAAGACAACAAACTCAAGCTTGAATAACGACAATGGCAATTGCCGAGGTTAGCAAATATATGAAAATGTCACAGCAGATCATATCGGTGGAGTCATGGTTTACACATCGCCTTAGAATTCTGAGCTTCAGTCCTTTGTAGAGTTTGCTGATTTTCCCTGCAAGTGTGTGGTTTTCTCCAGGTTCTCTGTCTTTCTCCTCATTCTTATTCCAGATCTGTTCTGATTGAAATTGCTGAAAGAGAATCTAAATTCATGTGTTTTTGTTCCAGGCTGGCAACAGATTTCAATGAGTTCCTCTCTTCCGCAAAGTTTCATGGAGAAATGGTTTTACAATTTTGCCCAAAAAGTGAATGGCAATAATTACAATGAACATAGATAGTATCAATAGGAATTAAACAGAATTTGATGTTGCAGCAGATACTGACCATGACTTGCATGTTCCTGTTTGATCGTTACTCTGTGGAGTAGTGGAGCCCTTTATTTTCAGAAGGACATTCAAGATTTTTTAGCCACGAATAATTTTTGCCCTTCAATAGGAGTCTCTAATCTTTTTACACAATGAGTGCTGGAACACGCTGAGATCTCTACTCAGACTGTTAGTCCCTTTTTATTTGTGGAGCGATTCAATTGAATGAATGCATTTGCATTTGTATTTATTTTCTTTTTTTTTTTTGAGAATTAATGATTTGCATGCAGTTTGACTTTTGTACTTTGATTTTCATTTCAAGATTATTTAAATTTATGCTGCTAGTGATAAATGGTACCAGAATACTTTATCACACACTTCCGATGCCCTGAGAGACAACACGCAAGGTTAGAGGGGTCAAGGTTCTCTTGTTATGGGGTTCTTTGTGTGCTTTTAAATGCTAAAGCCAATATATTGTAAAAGAAGTTTGAAATGAGAAAAATACTGATTTTCCTTCTTGGCATGCTATTCTCAAAAATGAGTTTTTGATTAAGCCATTCTGAATTTAAATGTAGATACTAATCATCTCAACACCGAGTTTTTCAGCCTTTGACTTGTAAGCTAGGCTCAATGAAAATCCGCCACTTTCACACAATAGATGACTACATTATCAAAAGCAAAGCCAAAAGGTGGTAAGAGTTGCTTTGATTTTTTTTTTAGATGCACAATGAAGTCTTTGTTGTGGGGGTCTTTCTCATGTGTGGTAATGTGTCCGTCGCATGCTGCACTACTTTCAAGTTTACTAATTCAATGGCTTGGTGAGGAAATGCTGAATCCACAAAGAAAAATTCAATTCCATGCTTACTTTAGGGGGTCCTGTGCATTTTGCAGTTGGCATTTGCTTTTGTTCTGCTGTGTCATCGTCTTGGTAATGAAATCTTTATCTCATTTGCAATAGACAGAACTCCCCCAAAAAAGAAAAAGTAAAGTGTTTTTTATTTCTTGATTATTTGATGCAACAGGAAACTTGGGTTTCCTCCCAAGTCCCAAAAACATGCTTGGTAGGCCGATTGAAGACTAAATTGTCCTGAGGTGTGAGTGCGAGTGTGGATGGTTGTTTGTCTCTGTGTGCCCTGCGATTGGCTGGCAACCGGTTCAGGATGTCCCCAGCCTACTGCCCGATGACGGCTGGGATAGGCTCCAGCACGCCCGCGACCCCCGTGGGGGACAAAACGGTTTGGAAAATGGATGGATGGATTATTTGATGCATCACACAACGTGAGTGGATCACTGCACATTTGTTTGTTGGAGAGGGACAGTATTAATGTTTACGTATTTTTGATTCGCCAATCGTCTTCTTTGCATTTTTATTTATTTAGTATTATTTTTATTCATGTTTGTATTTTTTTTGTTTTTTTGCTTAATGTTACAAGAGAAACCTGACCTGTGGACATCTCAGGGAATTAAATGGCATCTATTAATCAGTTTGTCTCGAATCTGATCTGGAGCCAATGACCCTTCAGTCCCAAAGTCCAACTTTTTACCGACTTATTTTAACCACAAAGAAACCAAATCTTTTCAAAGAGAATAAGTCGCAAGTGCTGTGTGATTTCTTGAATGACCCACATTTTGTCTGTCCAGTTGTTTCTCAGCACAAAAGACGAAAAGCCATTACCCCTAGATGTCCTTGTAAATGTAATCAACAACTTGGCGTCCAAGCTGCTGTAAGTCAGCTCACAGGTTACTAAAGTGTGTCTGACATTTGACAGCATTGCAGCAGCGCCATTAAAACGTTTGATCCCCTGTGACACATGAATCCAACACAGATTGCTTGTTGCCTATACAGGTCTAGTGATGGGCTTCTCTATGACGCCGCCTGTTCTGGAGAACTCCAAAAATGAACTTGTGATTCCAGTCCACGAAACACTCACTATCACATGCAGGTATGTTTGTGCTGTGCTTAGACACCAACAATACTCGTGTATAACTTGTTTTTGTTCTAGGACGGTTAAATCAGACTTTGACTCCACAACAATGCCTAGCAGGGATATAATCAAATATTCGAGACAAATGGCGTTCACAATTTTTTTTTTCCCGTGCCACATATCTAGAATCTAGCGTTGAAAGGATTGTAATTAAAAGTGCTAACGTAATAAATCTCGCTGTGACAATGATCATATGCATGAAATGTGCAGACAAGGACATAGCACATCCATTGTCCAGAGGAATAGCCACGTATACGTTTTGAGAGGAAGAAAATTGCATGAATTGAAAGTAAAACCCACAAAACAATCAAATATATTGTCAACACTGAAATGTGTTTTCCGTGTAATCATTATCCAATATGTAAATTGATTTTGAAAGCAGAATAGTATGATCATCATTTGATATTATCTATGCATTCTCCTGACAAGTCGTCAATCATTCACAAGTTTCCTTTCACTGTCTTGAAAATTGCCCTCCTATGAATCATTTTTCACACTTGAACTTTTCCCAACAAGGCTCTTTTATGGTATTTCTTGTGCAAAGTGTCAGTATCTTCTGGGAAAGTCTTTTATTGTCAATCACATTTTTACAAAGAAAAATGGTCCCAAAAGTGTCCGCTCACAATGACTGGAAAATAGCCCAAAGAGAACTTTTTTCTCCATTTCCAGATTTATTTCCAGTCATCATCATTTGGAACTGTCCGCAGATGCGGACATGCGTAGGTGGCGAGAGTACTCACAGTGTGCCTGCAGGTTTAAATGTTCTCTTGTAACTCAATTTAAGCCATAAAACAAGAATGTGTGGATCGATGCACAGAGGAAATTACAGGCTTCACCCGACAGGCACACACACACACACACACACGGAATTTCCACTTTTGTAGTTCTAAAGTCTGGACATTTCACAAGTGACACTTCGGTGTTGTTGAAATCAACATTCTAACTGACGTGAAAATGACCTCTGGGCCCTCCTCAGGGGACAACGCACTCTAACTTGGGCCTGGCCTGACCGGTCTCTGGTCGAACAGAAGCTCAGCAGGCGTCAAGGCCAGGCGCCTCTTGCCAGGCCCCTGGGGGACAGGGCAGTCCTGGTCAGCGAGTGTCCAGGCCAACCTGGGATTCCATATTGCAAGAAGTTGATCCTTACCGGCACGCTGGCACGAGACACCGGCTACTACCGCTGCCACTATAAGGATGTGAAGGCCTTCATTGACGACATCACGGCTGTTAGCACTTATGTCTTTGTCAGGGGTGAGTCATCGTCCTACACATGCAAAAAAATAGTTGACCACCAACCAATTATTCCCGTTTTCCACTTCATTAGCTTGTCACGCCTCCACTCAGAATTGATGCTATTTTTAGTAGTTCAGGAGCGTTTCCAAGTGGAACCAATCTTTTGGTGTTGAATCAAAATTGGACATTTGCAAAAGTCTGCTTTGATAATTGATGCTATTTTTTGTAGTTCAGCAGCGTTTCCAAGTGGACCAATCTTTTGGTGTTTAATCAAAATTAGACATTTGCAAAGGTCTGCTTTGACTTTGGAAAATAGTGAGCAAACCACTCTTGGATCTATTTCAAAAAGGTTGGTGAGTGCAACATCAACCACTCTCCTGTGATATTGCTTAAATGCTGTTTAGTGTTTTTATTAATCACTAAACAATACGAAATGAGTTGGTTGAAAAAACGGATTCTAGACAAAAATAGTATTGTAATGCACTTTAATGGTATTGTAATGCACAATTGTATCCAATTATTTGATGAATCATTGGAATAATCAACAGAATACTCAATTCTAAATTAGCCCTACTAGTGAATTGGCTTACAAGAGATGTGTGAGATACGAGTCGTCGATTGGCCAATTCTAGCTTTGATTTGCTGGTAAAAATTAGAGATACACATTGATCGTTTATGCCACGTTTTATATCCGACTATGTATCCTTCCTCTGCGATATTAGTGCTGTTCTGATGAGTTGAGAGAGGAGTTAAGGTATTATGAAAACCACTTGAGTTCTGCATTGCCTTCAGTTCCCATTTGCAACCACCCTGTGACTGAGTCGCAACCAGTCAAGCAAGGGGTAAGTGTTATGAAACGGACAAATGATCATAAAAACACAACTGTATTAAAAACACAATTTTGGACTCAATATAATGGAAAAAGCATCTGTTGATGCCCCCAGTCACCTAATGAAATTAGCACTGTACACGCAATGTTAATTGAGGCTTAGCAAAAATTATTAATCGCATTTTTACGAGGCAATTATGGAAAGGGGTGGGGGGCAGCCCGATCTAGCAATGATAGAATGGAAAGGCATCCATAAGACACACGCTAAAACATAACATTGGAGAATGCTCATCCAAAACAGCAAAAGAGAATAAAGGGGGGAAAGGATTACTACATGCAGCATACGTTTTTGAAAACAGGATGACTTGGGGGAAAAGATCCTCTTCCCTGCATTTGAGCAATCATTTTGTTTGTACTACTGCTGCAGTGAGTCAGCGCTTGATCTTTTTCACCTAAATTTGTTCTCTCATTTCTCCTCTTGCCAGAGATGGTCACCA
Organism: Syngnathus leptorhynchus; assembly: GCF_054491065.1. Lineage (NCBI taxonomy): Eukaryota > Metazoa > Chordata > Actinopteri > Syngnathiformes > Syngnathidae > Syngnathus > Syngnathus leptorhynchus. The sequence goes on from NC_141196.1 coordinate 8,986,999, forward strand.
AGTCTTTGGCCTGACTATTTGTTTAATTTCTCTATTTGTTGGGAGTTTCGGGTCCCAAAACACATCTCTCTAACCCACCCGTTGGAAAATCATTTCAATGGCAAAGCTGCTTCAAAGCGCCGTTGTCGACTTTTCATCAGTCGAATCAAGCCCAGAGAGGTGCTCGATGAGCCGTTTAGAAATTAGAGATTCAAAGTGGTTGATAAAGGTAAGCGTGGGCAGCTCCATGCAATTTTTGCAATAACTGGAAAGGTTATTTAGTATTTTATGAACAACACCATATCATGCTTCCGCTTTCCAGAAATGTAACTTCCCCTGGGAGGATTCTGACAGAATCATTGAGGAGACATGTAACCTTACCTAACCACACAATATCAAAGAAGATCTATCTTTTTCAAGATGTTTATAATTTGGACGGCAATTAATTCTGATGTGACTCTTCACTGAAAGGATTCCATCATTTTAGCGTCACGTTAATTTGAGCAATCATCAGTGTGTGGCACAGCAAATGGACGTTGACATTTGGCATTTTTCTGATCATTTGATGTAACGTCTTAACGTACATTAGTTTTAATTACGCTGATGTTAGGGGACAGTTGGGTCGTATGCTTGCCTTGCTGCGAAAAGACCAAGAAGGAAGTAGCTCAGAGAAACCGACGGCAAGGTCCATTCATGTGAAATGCTTTATTGCCCCTCTGACAAGGTGCCAAAACAGCTTCCACACATCTAACCAGGTGGGCTGATAAGAAGCAGATGAAGCTGCAGTCATCAATTAGAAGAGAGGCGTCATGAGGTGGGATACAGTTGTACAGCATGTGGATACAGTTAACCAGGCCCTTTAATCTGTCTGCCCTAGACAACAGGCACCCACCCACACGTGCTCAAATTCAATATAATACCAGCCGTGATTCCTTCTGAAAAGTTGTACCTTATTGGTCCGTCTATGCCTTCAGATTTGAGTACGGCTATAACAGAAATGGCTTTGGAAGAAAAGGTGAAAGGAAAAAATGTGAGTAGTTGTCAGCGGTAATACATCATCGATGGCCGGCGTACAACGCCTCGCGGCGCTGGCGGGAGAGCGTTAAGAGATAAGCAAGCTGGCGTGCGGCAATATGGCCAGTTTCAGCGATAACAGCTGCGACGAAAATGGGTGACACAACATTAGCGCCACATTAGCTGCGAGTCACAAAAGGAAATGAATCAAGGTGTTGGAGATTGAATCAAAATATGTGGGAGTGGAGCACAGTATGCTTACGCATATGATGGTAATATCAATAAAGCTCCCGTCTGGTGTGCCCTTTGGGGTCATTACGAGCCTGCGATGTATTTGGCTCACTGCAATGGCTGCCATTATCCCAGCAGCTATGAGGGCGACTCATTAATGACCTGCTGTTTTCCATCTGCATCCAGACCCCGAACAGCCTTTCCTCAGGAGGGACGAAGCCAACAACAACAACCTGGAGAACCTTTATGTCACACTTTATTCCACAGACATTGTCGTGCCATGTCTGGTCACAATACCCGACCTCAATGTCACACTATATGCGGTTAGTTGAAGGACGCAGTTTTTTTGTGTTTTTTTTGTAGTCTAATCAAAGTCAATTGAGCATTTAATAGCTTGTTATGGTTCTGTGATTTCAGTCTCCCATCCCACTGGACTTGAACAAGCTGACTTGGGACAACAAACGAGGGTGGATCATTCCCAGGCACGTCATCAACACCGTGCCGACACTCATCATCTTGTCGTGCGTGGCCGTCCTCGAAGGCAAAGAGTACACGGCAAATTACTTGATCCACACTACAGGTAAATAAGCAGGAAGCTGCTGTGTGCATACTGGGAGAGGCGATGGAATATCAATGAGGGGAGTCGACACGGAAGGAGGTCATGTGAAATAATGACTGGCTGTGCCAATTTAAGATAACATGGATTGAGGTGACTACCTGGCTAATAGCATTGATTGCAGGATGGGCATTAGACAATGTCATTCTCATCAGAGGGAAGTACCTGCATTACCAGAATCTAAAAAGTCCACCAGGGATTAACTGTTGGTGACAAAGCAAAGCAAAGGTCATTCAGCTCAATTGCTTTTAATTAATGTTAGCAATTGTCTGGATATAAACTCACTTATTTCCACAAATTGTTTTCTTCGCATGGATGCGGCGCCACGATTAGTCACCAGGTCAATTGTCCACTTAACATAAACGACTCTTTCAAATAGATGACTCTGTTTTCCCATCAGGGAAAAAAAATATGATCACCCCAGTTCATGGAGGGACTTTATATAGTCAACTGCAGAGCCCATTGGAAGCCCTGTCACTAACCAAAACAGCAGCAGAGAAACACATACACACAAGAGATGTCAAACAGGTTCACCTAAAAACCCAGACTAAAAATGATGTTTCCCGTGAATATTCTTTTAATCAGCACAAGAATGAAACTGCACAAAGTTCCACTGACATGAAATCAGGTTGTAACCTTGACAAAATTTGACTGGGCTACATGTATCCCACACAAAAGATTTTGAGGGAAATTAAATATCACATTAAACTTGTCTCTGCTTTGTGAGTCACAAGTGATGTGGCACAATAGCCTATGGGACAAAAAAAATAAAAAATGTCATTAAGTACTTATTGTTGCAGATTTTATTGTCCTTCAAATGTTTTCAAGAGCTTTATCAATGTTATGCTAATCTGGAAATGATGATGTGCTCTCATAGCAAGGGTGCTTGTTATGTTGTTGAAGCACACTGTTTTTAATTTAGCTGTTCACAGTAGGACTCCAGCATAATTTCCTTCTTTTCAAATTAAAAGCTTGCTCCCCCCCCGGAAAGAATTTAAAAGCATCTGCAAATATATCAAATATACAGGTAGTTCAACGCAGGTAATACGTTTATATTTAGCTATGAGAAGATACTCTTCAGAAAGCAAATTCCTATTTAATTCAAAGTGAATTGAACGACTGAAATAAATAAGTTCCAGACCAATCCAATTTTGTTGTAGCAAAACCTCTAATTCGACTGCTGTCCACCAAATATGAGCGCCGTTGTTGAATAATTAAAACGCCATCCTTGTGCATACCAATTAGTACTTATCGCTTCTTTTATTTTATGTCATCATGTCATTTCCTCAAAAGTGATTTCCCATTTTATGTTACTACGTGGACCATTATGTGCACAGAGCAAATGAAATAAAGGCATAATTGTGCTTTGCACACAAGGGGCTTTTGTCAGAACGACACGTTCAAGCCACTTCCAGTTAATGTTATCTTGCCACAAACTTTAGCTCATTTGCAGTCTTAGTCCCTGAATGCAATGTTAATCCAGCAACATCGATTCTCTAGTCACAGATTCATTTCCTTCTGCTTGTCATTGCAACCGCCAACAGCGCAACAAGTTCCCAAGCCTTGCAAGATATTTTTCATCACGAAGGGAGCTTTTGATTGCTTAGAAAAGCAGGTGAACAACATTCATCAGCGCTGAAAGAATATTTGTACATAATCTTTTCTTCATGCGAGCCCTCAGAAATACGATGGATAGAATAAATCTAGAAATGCGTTAACTTAGTTCATACAGTTGATAAATAGCATTCATTAATTGATACAGTGAAGCATTTTTGGCAATATATTTTAACGCTAGAGAAACAGCAATGGAGAGGAACACATGACATTTCAGTAACCCATGCAATGTATAAATCACATTTATTCTAAATGGCTACCGGATATCTTGGTTTTGTGTTGTGGTCATTAAAGTTGATGAATTGAAATCAACTCAAGCTTACATTAACCTGGTCTGTTAAGGTTTAGTTTGTGATGAGAATTTGTAGTAATATAATACTGTTTGTGGATGTTGCCTCTTGTGGATGTTTGACCGCTTTACAGGCATGGTTTTATTTTGAAATGAATGCAAATGATTTCACAACGTGTTTCGCCACTGTGTCCCTGAGTGTGGCTGAGCATCCACATGAGTTAATTCCCCCTTTTTACATCAGCGCTATCTCGCAGTTTTAGTAATTACGACTGCATAATCTTAATTCAGTTTCGTGTTACAGCGGCCCTAAAAATCTCCCCTGGTTTTGACTAAATTAAGGAAAATGTTATGTTTTTTTTACTCTCATTATGTGGTAAGTGAAAGAAACGCTAGCTCTATGCAAGCCCAGTGCGAAAATATTCACCTCCGAGGGTGAACCGAAAGTCGTAGCCGGGCAACTGCCAGCAAAAAGCAACGGTCAGGAGTGGGAGCGTAGAGCGGGTCTTGAACTGAAATGTTTATCGGTCATTGAAGCAAGCACACACAGAGCAGCGTTACACGTATACTGTACACCAAAAGGCATTTCCGAGAACCACAGTGGAGAGCGTCCAACGATACCTTATTTTATGTCTTTTATCTTCAATTGAGACTTGACAACATCCTGGTAATGTCAATATTCTGACACATCAATGGAAACACCGTGAGCTTGTGTATAGTAAGATGGTTCCTCTGGTCCAAAGAGAGCCATTTCCTTTGGTCGTGTGAGGAAGGAAAAACTGCTGACAGTGTCACTGTGACCTCCCTCTGTCTTTCCCGGACAGGAAGTCGAGTTTACGATGTCAAGCTGTTTCCCGAGGAACCCGTGGAGATGATAGCGGGGGAGGCCCTTACCCTCAACTGCACAGTACAGGTGGAGTTCAACACTGCGGCGACCATCAAGTGGTCCTACCCAGGCATGCAGGTTAGCAGAAGGTGCCACGAACGCGATAGATTGTTCAAATCTCCAGGACTTTAAACAAAGCTCGCCCTCTTGTTTGCTCTGACCAGACCAACAACTCGGTAGACACTAAATACCATCGGGACACACTGTCTCACACCACAGAAGCAGTCAACATTCTGACCATCCAAAGCACTTCTGTTACGGATTCTGGCCCATACACCTGCAACGTCACTAACGTGGACTTCGCACAGAGCAAAACAATGCAGGTCATAATTCACGGTATGCACAGACTCAGTTTCTTGATTTGGGATTTTTAGTTATTTTCTGAATCACCCAGACAATATAAATGCTTCAATCACCACACACTAAAGTGTTTAAACACTTTGCATAGGAAGTAATTGTTGATTAATTAGAGTGGGAATCATGACAAAGTGGGTGATACGTCCGTCCAAGTTGTTCACAAAAACTAACAAAATAACTATCGCTAAAATAAAAAAGAGAAACACATTTTCACAAACAAACTTTGAAAATGAAAAACAATTGAAAATAGAAAATGCGCAATTTCTGCAGAAATTGCGTGTGAATGCTGAAAAGCGAAAATTTGACGGCAAGTCTAATCGTGTGAGAATCTAATTCAATATATCTTAAATATAAATGCAAGAATGCACTCATTTATTAAATTTAAATGAATAGATAAGACAAAAAAGAAGTTGGACTGGAGACATACCCGAAGCAGGAATCAAAGCAGGACCTCCCACGTGCAGTCCAGGCCATCTGCGCTAACCAATGCTGAAATTGGATTTTAAAGAGAAACAGTGTTACCATCACGTTGAATGCCTGCTACAGAATGGATCATGAAAAAACTTTATTTGGTCTGAAATGGGGCCATGACATTTATCACGGCTGAGATGTTTCACTTCTCAGTCCTCAAGGCTTCTTGAGTTTGTGCACTTGGTTAGGACTGGAGTATACCCACAAGCGAGTTGCTAGGCTTTGACTCACCTGCAACCCAAATGAGCACATAAAAAATGAAAGGATGGCTACTTACATTTTCAATGTTAACATAAAAATAGCTGTGGAAAAAAACGAGTCCTACTCAAAGCTTTCATCTGCCGGTGTCATTATTTAAATATGTGCTGCCCTCTGGTTGGATTTTACGAGTTAATGGCCAACAAAGGGCTAACTTCACTGTACAGGTCTCTAGATATATGCCAAGTAGAATATATTGTCTTTAATCCCAGAAAAGCCATTTATAAACCTGGACTACAGAAGTGGACCAGTGGTGGAGGTAACATCTGGCCAGAAGTCATTCAAATTGCATGTGAACGTGTCTGCGTTCCCCACTCCTGAAACACAATGGTAAGTTGAGGCCCCCCGTTGTGTCCATTAAGTCTAACAGACAGATACTAAAAGCATAATTAGGCCTCTCCATCTTGAGATTTACCCACTTAATTAGGAGTGCACCTCAATGGGAGGCACTGGAGCAGCTGTGCTCTGTTGTGTTGTGTATCAAAGGTACAGAGACGGAAAGCTGATTAACGAACGACCCGAGTTCAAGATGAAGCGTCTGAGAATTCACCCAAACCACGCCTTGGAGATCAAAGATGTCGCTCCAGGGGATGCTGGCCTCTACACGGTGGTGCTGAAGAACAGTGCAGCAGCCCTGGAGAGGAGACGCAACATTACTCTAGTTGTCAATGGTACGTAAGTGCTCCCTAGATAGAGATACGCCCATGTGTCAATGTGTCAAAACAAAGGTGATATAAGTTATCTACTTTTGTGGAGAAAATGAATTTGAATCTAAAATTGTATTTGAATAAATGACAAGTGATGAGAAATAGAACGGGCATAGTCCCAATTGTTGGGTAGAGTTCTTTCCAGTTTAGTTTAGGATGGCTGTCGAGGCCATGAAAACATTCCTGATCCTGCTGAGAGAGGCAAGATATCAGAAAGGGGACAAAAAAGTAAGAGCAATATTTTCCTAAAGTTGTGATTTTCTTCTTTCAAATATACCACAGTGCAGCTCTCTGTTGAACTGGTGAAAATATATAGATATTTTTCAGGGTGCCCCCCCCTGAGGATGGAGAACCTGCAAAAACGAGTTTGGAATGTTGATTCCAAAATGTCTACTCACAAACACAGCAGACTAGCTTATTGTTTTTTGTTGAAACAATTGTATTGTTTCCCCCCCCCTCTGTCTCTCTCTGTGTGTCTCTCTCTCTGTCTCTGTGTGTCTCTCTCTCTGTCTCTCTCTGTCTCTCTCTGTCTCTCTCCGTCTCTCTCTCTCTCTCTCTCTCTCTCTCTCTCTCTCTCTCTCTCTCTCTCTCTCGGTACGCATATGCTCCCTCCAGTGGCACGCAAAAGAATTACTGGCGAAATGCAGTTCAGTTGTGTTTAACTTTTAATAGCATTTTCAAAATCACAGACAAATCTACAAAAATTTCAAGCAATTGTGCGACTGGTCGAATTCTGAACCATTTGACTTCAAGCGCATTGAACGTCAGAGGTTTCATGTGACTTGCTTTCCAGCTGGGATGGACTCCATCATTCCAGTAATCCTGGATAAGCAGTGTAGAAAATGACTGAATGGATGGTTGTTGGTACATTTCAGCATCCAAGAAAATCCGCTGCGCATAATCAAAACCCCACAGAAGGATGATATGTGAATGTTTTTTTGCCAGGATCACAGAGAAATGGATCCAAACTATTTCCAAGACAATAATTGTAATGGCTGGTGTAATGCAAGCCAAGACAAAATGAATGATCATTTTCTTCTGTTTTGTAAAAAAAAAGAGAGAGAAACAAAAATAAGGGGCTAAGTTGACCTGGCAATGTTCTGTCTTTCAAGCTGAGTTTCAGAGCCATAAGAAAACAAATCCATGACGTGCAATGGGCTGTGAAGTTTACCGCTCAGCTCTTTCCTCATTTTATGATGAAAGCAATTGTCGTTCTTTGGGTGTTTTATAAAAGCATGCCAGACGTTGCTGGTGACTTGCACTCGTATGGCCAATAAATTGCTTTGCTGGGTTTTGTATACAAAGCACCTTGACATTTATGACTTTTAATTGTGCGGTATCTCTGTGTAAAAGCTTGCTCTATTTCAGATTTATAGTTAATAGCCACCCTATGTAAATGGAACCTTAAGATAAAATTCAGGTCTCCAGTATTATTGAGACTGACACAAATGTCTGACGATGCAGTGCAATCAAAAAAGCAGATCTGGCTCACAGTTTGCCACCGCAGGACAAAATCATTACGGAAACACGATTAGCTAATTCAATCAAACTTACCACCGCTAGTTAGGACATATAGTAACGTCCTCACAGGTGCTCAAGGATGGATATAGTTGCTGGCGCACTTTCAATCACTTAAATCACAAACTGAAAGCAAATAAACGCATAATCACATTTGTAAATTGATACAGAGCAACTCAACGAGCAGACTGGCTAACTGAAGGCGCCTCAGAAATGACAAGGCAAATAAATGGAATGTTACGCAATGAATGAAGGTAAATTGTAAGAAAACTAGGTTCTCAAGTAAAGTAGGTCTGTTGCTGTGACACGCAAAGATCCCACGAGTGTAAATGTGTCTGTGTCTGACCCATTCCTCTGTACTGCAGTTGCCCCTCAGATAAATGAGAAAGAAGTGGCAGAACCATCCACTCCTTACCCCAGCGGTAGCAGTCAGACACTAACGTGCACCGCCTATGGTCTCCCAACTCCCACCATCCGCTGGCAGCGGAGGAAGTGGGGCCCCTGTGTCCTCAACAATACTCGCGGCAGAATGTAAGAGAAAATATTACCCTCACTTGGGCAGCTTTCACACACACAAAAGAAAAAAATGTGAAGCAGTGAATATGTGTGAGGGTGAGCAAAGAGGAGAGGATGAAGGTGGTTGCACAACTTGAGGAGGAGGAGGAGGAGATAAAGACAAAAGCTGGAGTCAGTCTCTTGGATCCTTCTCTGCTCTATTACATTATCCACCATCCAGCAGCCTTGACGCTTTTTCTTTCAGAACCACCATGGTATATATACTAATGCGCTAGAATGGCAACCTCTCGAGAATGCGTGCGCTTACATTTGGCCGCTATAAATCACGCGCAACCCAACTTTTCACACATCCTCACATTTATTAGCAGGCATATATTTCCCCGCCTTGGGCTTTTTCTCCCATTCGCCATCTGCACTCAATCTCTTGACATGATGGAATAGTTTTTTTTTGCACCACCACGCATAGCATATTGTTAGACTTTTTCATATTCCTTTAACCCCAGGTGTTGCACTTGCCATATTTTTTCGAATATTAATGTCGGTATTCCACAAAGGCTGCAAATTTGTTTCATACAAGCTTCAGGCAATTTCAGCTATCCTCACCTCTTGTGTGGGTGAGTAAGTCTGTATAGGTCACTTATTTAGTTTAAATATTTGTATAGAATTTCATTGGCCCTTAGGTGTGTTTTTTTGTTGACGCTCTCTTGAGCTAAACAATTTCACTTCTTTTCGAATGGAAGTGATACAGCGCAATTCGATTCAAGCACAGGTTAGTTGGTTTAGAAACAATTAGTAACTCAGTGATTCATAAACGTGCCATGGAATCAGGTATAATCTTCTATCTTTTGCAAACTGATTATTGAAAATAATGTTAAATAATAATAACAATGTTAAAAAGAATAGGTTTGTCTGGTCCAACTACCCAACTTTATGAATGAATGTAAAATAACAACAGACAGATTTAGCAATGTTTAAAATAACCATTTGTGAGTAGCTCTAAAATAGAACAATGTGCAGCTAATCCATGTGATCGGTATATGAATCTGTATTGGCCAATCTCACTCGTGAACGATTAATATCGGAATCAGCAGCATAAAGCTCCTAATGATTATGGATTACAGTTCATGAAAAAAGATACCAAGAAGGAATTAGAATATTACAGGAGAAACTATTAAAATCAGATTTTAGATCAAAATCATGTTGAACTGGATTCATGAACCTACAATGTAAAAATGAGTTTCACTTTTTGAATCAAACTACTGAAATAGTATTATAATAATCATCATCATTAAAATAATAATAAATATGACAAATAATCAAATTTATGAAATTCCACCTATATTTATGTAGTACTATTGGTCTGTGCATGCATGTGTATCTCATAAAAGTGAGTCCACTCTTCAAATTTTTATAAAATCTTAACACTGGTTTATCTCCTTAGGTTGGAAATATCGCTCATACACTCAGTGTATCGCTTGTAAAACAGTTTAAATTTCATGTTCCCACACATTAATGGTGGCTGGCCATTTATGAAATAACGAAACTCGTACGTGCACGTCTCAGCCAACATGCGTCATTGGGCTAGTTTTTAATCCTGCTCCGAAAAGTCAGGCCAACTGAGAAGGTGAAAGAAAGTTTAACTACAGTATATATCTCAACAATTGAGAGCTAAATTGCTCTTCCATCGCACATTTTTCGGGATTATCTTCAAACATATTTAATGTATTGAGAAACAAATCACCAAAGAAGACTGACTTCACAGGATTTTGATATGCTACATTAAATTTGTAGAACTGACAGCGACAAATTTCCATGATGACACAGTTTAAAGTAATGGCGATAGTCAGATATGAAACAAACCAGCATGAAGGGGGAGAAAAGAAAACAAAATCACATATCACATCAGGATGTCTGGTTTGATGTAGTTCTCAGTCACCCCCACAGTCCACTCTATGCTGTGAATGTCAATGAGGAGAGATGTCATCAATGTGTTTCTCTCCAGGGTGCGACCAGACAGGAAAGGCCGCGGTGATACGATCCCAGACTGTCAGGACTGGCAGGACATTTGCCTAGAAGGGGCTGTGAACGAATCGGAAGTGATTGAACCATCTGTTGAACTTGTGGATGGACGACAGAAGGTGAAAACAAGGCTCTCTAATTCTGACTCGTCACACTTTTTACAGTGCAAGATAGATGACGATGATTTACATAAGTAGCGTGAGCCGTGACGCGGGATGTTTTTGTGGAAGCGTCCTGAATTTCCTGAGCCCCATAACAAAATTTGTCAATCAAAACCCATTTGCACAGTAGAAATATTTAGAACGGGCTTCCTCTGCAGGCTTCCTGCAAGAGTTCCATGCAAACACACTCATGCACGTATTCATCTCTCTCTGCCCTGAAGAGGAAATCACAGCTGGAAAACAAAAAACGAAACTGACGTGGTAGCGTACTGCGCACGTGCAGTCTCGTGCTACGTTCAGTCATCGCTGAGTGACGTTTGCTCTGTGTTAAGCTGTCAAAACACAATCAACTTTGTGTCTGCTCAGAGAAGCACTTGACAGCCAACTTGTTCTTCTTCTCACCCACAGACAGTCAGCCGACTGCAAATTCGCAACGCCAGCGTGTCTCTCCTATACAAGTGCTCTGCAGAGAATAAAGTCGGCAAAGATGAACGACTCATTTACTTCTACGTAACCGGTGAGTAGGCAACGTTATGCTCGTCTTTCCCCCTCCGGTGCAACTGATAGATGCTGTCTGCTTTGATGTTCATAAATGTTTGAATTGTTAGTTTTTCTTAACATTGGTTTGTACTGTACTTACAGCTTTGGAAGGCACTGTTTAAAAAAATTCAACAGAAAAATCCTTTCTAGCCAAAGAACACACATGTATTATTGAGTAGGCCTCTGCTGCTGCAAAAAAAAAAAAAAAAGCATCTTTCTTGTACTTGTTACTATATACGACATATATTTCCATCAAGTGAAGCTCTTGCAGTTTCTTTCAACAGTGAAAATCACTGCACATGTTGATATTCTGCATGGACGACAACCACGTAGTCCCTCGGCGCTGAATTTAAAGGGCAATGAGCTGGGAGACGCTTCGATTGGCTGAGAGTCATCTGCGTTGCCTCCCACAAGGGAACAAATTTTGTCTTCTGTCTACGCTAGTCAAGCAAAATATCAAAAGAAAGAAAACTCACAGTGTAGTGTCATTATTATCGAGATCAATACGATACCATTTTTTGGACAATTGTATCAGCCGACATACTGGTCCGCTGTTCCACTTTGGTCCCATTGATTTACATAGCAAGACCATAGAATGCCCACTTTAAAAAGTTATTTCTTGTTCAGCCATCCCGGAGGGGTTCAGCGTGGAAGTGCATCCATCAGAGAATCCCCTGGAGCAAGAGAAGGTGTCTCTGTGCTGCAGGGCCGACAATTACACCTATGATCAGCTGCAGTGGTACCGCCTGGACCCCAATGCCCTGCAGGGCAAGCCTCAGGAGCTGGACTGCAGAAGCGTGCATCTCTACGCTGTCGCCCTTGATGGACAGCTCGTCTTTCAGGAGGCCTCCAACAGCTGGGTCCTGGATTTCACCCTACCCGCCATACAGCTGCAGGATGAGGGTCACTATGTGTGTGAGGCTCAGAGCAGACGGAGCGGCGAGAGGCATTGTCTGTTCAGATATATGTCTGTCAAAGGTGAGGGACAAAAGAGATCGACCATTCATGTGCCATATATCCGTCCATCTACATAAAAAACAGGCGGCTAATTCGAAACGCGCCATGAAAACACATAACACTCAGTGATGCATCGAGCAACCCACGCAAGTCCCCGCTTGCATAATGAAGAAAATTTGAAGCGTAGACGACGCTGAAAATCGAGCCGAGGTGCCGCGGGGCTGAACAAAACAATGCGTGCCTGTTTGGCCTACTACAACCTCACTCGAGCGCCTGATACATGTCATGTAATGGGAGTTTCTTCACCTTTGCTCTCTGCTGTCATGTGTGGAAATTGAGTAGAGCCTGTGCAAATAAATATTTTGTAATAATAATGGGTATTGATGCCACAAAATAGCAGAAGGGAAGCTCATAAACCATCAATGCCATGCATGTAAGCAACTCCTAATCCATGTTACATGAATGACTTCATTAAGTCGTTAATTATTCAACACAGATTACTTTCACATGAAGCGTCACAATAGCATTATAGCTAGCATATCACTCACCCATAAACTGATTTATGTATGGTGGTTCACTGTATGTATTATTATCAGACTTTGACTTTCACACAGATGCAATCGTGCAATTTTCTTTCAACTGTCTGATTTCTTCGTCAGGCCTGGAGGGGCCTCATTACAAGCGGAGACTCACCAACCAGACGGTGAACGTGACGGAATCACTGCACATGGAGTGCGACGTGGAGGGAAGACCTCAGCCGCGTCTCTCATGGTTCAAAGACAACCAGCCGCTCCACCAAATGTCAGGTGCGTGAACACGTCGGCATCGTCTACCAGGCCCCTCGACCCTTTTGTCAGCGTTCATATTCAGTTTGCAAAACTGCCAGAAATAGTACAAAAGGAAGTGGCATCTCTCAAGTCAAACTTTCACGGTAAAAAGCCTCATTTTACATGTAAAACACATTGGAAGTTCATCTGCATTTTGTTAAAACAAAATTGGGATTATGAAAAAAATGTATGTCATGCATTTTAATGGCATCTAGTAGATAGATTTGGGCTATTCGCTCGGAAATCCAGTCCCTATTCCCAGTGAAAAGTGGGGATAGGCACTGAGGATTAGGGATAGATTAACTGTTCTTTGATTTAGTTGTATGTAAGATTATTATAGGTAATGATGAAAATTAAAATAACTGAAACAATTTGGAAATATCATCTTTGTTAACAAACCAAGAACAATTTCTAACTAAAGCTACATTTTATGTTTCTAAAACTTCCTATAGTTATGGTAAAAAAGGACTTTGTTTTACTTTTTTTTGTTAATTATTTTGTAGTTTATTTTGAACATTTGTATTTAAAAAGAGAGCTGATAAAAACTAATGGACCCGCTTTAAAAAAGATATAAAAATGCAATCAAAATAAATGTGAAAAAATCCCAAACTACTACAACCCAGGTTTTATTGGCTTAATTATCAACTGGTTACTTTGTATGCAATTACAACAATTTGTGAGTCAACCTGTGTCGTGAAATGAATCGTGTTTGACTCTGGAGCTTCTGCCACCAATTCAAAACCAATTTCCATGAAGCAATAATGACGGAAGGTATTCAATTTTATACTGGAACAAATTTTTCCCGTTTTTGTCATTACGGCATTGGAACTGTCCACAGTAATGGCACTGTTCATCTTTTCAACATCCATTGTGAACCAGGAGGTGACCTTCTTCTGATGGACGAACATAATGACAAACAACAATTTCGCCTTGGTTTGACAGACAGCCCAGTTATATATAGTTATCGTTATATCAGTAAATCTTATGAAACACTCCTGTAGGTAATGCATAGTTCAACACAGCACCTCAACAGCCACCTCGCAAGCTGAACACACTCTGATACGCCCACATTGTCCATTTTGGGACATTGCTCAGATAAATATTTCGACTAAAAGTGGTAAAAAATTTCCCATTTTTGACAGTGACAGATATTTTTTGTTTGTTGTTTTTGTTAGTTTTTTTTTTATTACAGTTGACCCACCACTATCAGCTCATGCATACAGATGAACGATTATTTCCAACAACGTTTGCACAGATGTGTATTGGCCACACACACACACACACACACACACACGCATGCACAAATCATTTGTTGATGATGGTCATGACTCATTACATTCTCACCGTAGGAGATAAGGGGATGAATGACAGGTTCCTGTGGGGAGATGCAATTCAACACATAGTAGGATGTAAGAATAATGAATTTAGATTAGAGAAGTAGACCATGGGAAAAAAAATATCTATCATTGAGCAAATTATGTGAGTGTTTGGGGATTTGTTAAAGCGCACAAGTGCATTGTTGTATGTTGTGCTCCCCATCACATGCATCATCACATGGAGCTACACATACTTGGAGGCTACGGTGGCCGCAGCCAGCATGAGTAAATGTTGATATTACATCACACAGAAAATGAAACTCTTTCATGGCATTTGATGCGTCTAGTAAGCATTAATCAAGATGATTACTTTCATACCTTAGCGCATAACTAAGATGACTGAGTATCATAGCAGCCACATTTTCAGAATGAAAGCAGGCAGAGGTTGAAATCGCTTAAGTACTGATCTAAAGTCCACTCTTGACTCATTGCAGGGATCCAGTTGCAGGACTCAAACCGAACGCTCAGCATCCAGCGAGTTCGGGAGGAGGATGCTGGTCTTTATACCTGCACTGCCTGTAATCTGTGGGGTTGCGTGCACTCAACAGCTGCCATCCGTGTTATTGGTGAGACCCGCAATATTTGAAATCCTGTGACTTTATTGCTATTTTCACTTCTATGCCATTTACTTCGATCTATTGATATTTTCTAACGATGATTAATATTTCACCAATATATTTAATGAACAAATGTACAGTTGATCTGAGTTCAACTTCCAATAGAATTGATGTTTAGATAACCAGAGCATTTTATTTTGAGAGGGAAATTCAATGAGTATCTTTCCTATCATAGCAAACCAGCATGGCTAAAATGTTTGACTTGGACTTTATCTTGAGTATTTGGAGCAAGGTTCTGGATATGTGTGCATTTTATGATTGTGAACCAGTGTGGCCATTGATATGTTGTGTCAAAATAGTTGGCTCCGCCCCTGCACACAATCACATGGCACTAGAGAAAAAGTGTCTCACTGCTGACGCACCACATATGCAAGGCTCTGAGTTTTAATCAGTCACCTCTCAAACTTAACCGCTGCAGGCATGTTTAGACCACTGCAATAAAATCAAAGTCACTGACCACTGCGGCCTGAAATGAATAATTTAATCGGTTTGCATTAGAGGGCTTCATGAGTCATATAATCATATTGATGATTTGCTCATTGCTACACCTTAAAGATTTAATGTCAGGATATTAGAAGCAGAATGCTGATGAGCATCACTTGACTGTTCTGAAGTAGCACAAATACCTTTTGGAGACAGGTGAGCTTCACAAGACCTTCCTTAAACATTCAAATTGCCATGTCTAACTGTCATGTGCTTTCTGCACAGCACTTGCTCTTGAACAAAGAGTTGAATGGCAAAATTCACAAAATTTTGGAACCAGAATCGACCAATGCATTACAGACAACAAACACTGTCTGTACTTTAACTTGGATAACAATGGATGATGTATATTATGACCCTGGGGGGTTTACTGCTTTGGATGCAAGTCCACTCACTTTGTGTTTGGTAATATGTTTTCTTTGGCTTGCAGTATTTGAAGGCCACTAGTATTGTACAAACGCTCCTTCAAATACAGCCCACGGATTCTAAATGTTTTTCTTCAAATTGGAGGATACATTCTTCATGGCCAGCCATATTCCAACATTCCGTGCACAACTCTCCTCAGCGCAGTAAATAATTCCAGTACAGCAGCACATAATGCCAGATATGTTAAACCTTCAGGGACAGTAAAACCTTCTAATCCCACTTAAATGATTTGAAACTGACATTCATTCGAAAAACAGCTGAGGCAACCAAGAAAGAAGTCTGAGTTGCTCGATTTAATGACGAGTGACTCGGGAGACTTTGACAGCATTGCCTCTGATGATTTCGAGGCCGTGCGCTGCCTTAAACACACAACTTCAAACCACAACATTATTTTATGAATCACTGGTTGACGTCCATATTGTTTATGTACATGTTCTTCAAAAATAACATCGTCAACAATGTGGGTAGGCTACGCGAGTGCTGCATTCATGTTATCAAACACTGTAAGAACTTTGGAAACCTGAGATACCATCTGCATCTCTTGAATGCAATTCAATTCAGGAAGGCCGGACTACATGCTGGGCCACTCTATGGTTGGTTCTGGGCCGCATGTGGACCGCGGACCGCGAATTGAATAGTTTTTTTGCGATAAATTTCAAATATGCCCGTTTTGAGATGCCTTTCCTTCCTCTTTTTTCTTCTCAGGTTCCAGTGATAAGGCCAATGTGGAGATCCTAATTCTCATCGGAACAGGAGTGTTTGCTGTGTTCATCTGGGCCTTGCTAATCCTAATTTTCTGCAATGTGAAACGGGTCAGGCATCCCTTCTTTCCGCAGTTGTATGTCAGAAAGAGATGGACTCTCTTTAAACTTTGACTCGCCTCTAAATCACCCTTATGATCACTGCCGTTTGCTCCAAGAACTCCCGATCCCTCCTTAGAGTGTCACGACCTGTCTCCTTTGGTTTCCTTGTGTCTATGTTGTCATGGTTTCTGTTTGGGTCGCCCCTCACCTCATGTGTCTGCGGACAATCAATGGACTAACCTGCCTCTCGGTACCTGTCGTATTTAAGTCCTCTCTGTGTGTCACTCCCCTGTCGGATTGTTCTCGTCTCTTTGTCTGTTCTGTTTCTTTATCTCTCTGTCTCTGTTTAATTTCTGTGTCTGCAAGTCATGCAAATTTGCCCGTTCCACTTGGTTTGTTCCCCTCATTCTCCCTTCCAACTCCCTTTTCCCTCAATAAACCCTGGTCCAAGCTGCATTCGGTCGCCTCGCTCCGTTCCCGAACGTAACATATAGTGCAATCGCACCATTTGTAGCCATTAACCCTCATGACAAGGACGAGCGTTATGACTCCCAAAAAGCCTTTAATTGACTTTTTTTCCTCACTTTGTCACAAATGACATCACCACACAGCTGCTCCATAGCAAGCCGGTGTCATGAGTGGGAATACTCGGTCACACCGGCATGGCTGTCTTCATTTTTCATTTCCAGCTCAGTGCAAATGCATCATCTCTCTCTTCCTCAGATTAACCCGGCAGATATTAAGACAGGCTATCTCTCAATCATCATGGACCCCTTGGAGGTCCCCTTGGATGAACAATCAGAATACCTGCCCTATGATTCCTCCCAGTGGGAAATCCCCCGAGACCGACTACAGCTGGGTGAGTGACCCGCATCAGATGCATGCTGACATGATGCCGTGAAACAGGTGGCAACGATGCGCGAGGGAAAACCAAGGCGAGAATATATGGATGAAATCAAATTTGTTCTGTTTCCCTGAATTCTTAATGGCTTAGTTTAGAGTGCAGAGTGCCAAGAAAACAAAAAGTGCTAATATTGCACTCGCTCCTCTCACGGCTCTTTAAAAACACCCTGAGGAAAAAAAGCATCTGCTCAGTGGTTGCAACTCATTGGAGCATTCTGTTTGCCAAACACTGCAATTGAGGTTGTAATTTTTTCTGCCTTTTCTCCATAACGGCTAGATGCGTTTATAGTTTGTGACTTGGCGATTGCCAAGCTCTTTTCATGATACTGACATTGCCCCAGTTAATATCAATTCATCTAAACGTTCTCTGTTCATTCGACGGTTTGTCGACATAGGAAAAGTTTTAGGCCACGGTGCCTTTGGCAAGGTAATTGAGGCATCAATCTACGGAATCAGCAAGAGCGCACGTCTCCACACTGTGGCTGTCAAGATGCTGAAAGGTCAGATTCATCTTTTCATATATAAAGTATTGCATTCTCAATTAGCATTGAGGAATTACACTTGACCGCAGTTTGGCTAGGCCAGCCATAAATGTTATTTCCTAACCTTACATAGACATATTTGACAATTGCATATTTCCTGCTTTGTCTACTTGCGCAATTTTGGAAAAGTCAGCAAGGTGTGTAGAAGCTTTGATGTCGCTCTGCCAAAAGCAGCACTCCATAAAGTAACACAAAGTTAGATTTGACTGTCTGCTTGTAAATACGTTTGAGGCTGGGCACAGTGGTGGTATAGAGAAATTGTATAAAAAATAAATAATAATAACAGCATAAAAGACAAATTCAAACAGCTTCTACGAGGTTGAAAATAAAATACAGGGAAACTTGCAAAGCCTCACTCAATCATGAGCCTTGCGAAAAAAAACCACCAGTCCATTCTATTAGGAATCATAAAGTTGAAGATAACCTCCTTTTATGTTTCACTTCACTTTAACTTTTATTTTCAAATGGATAATGAAGCCTAAGATTCTACAAGTAAATTCCGTCATTGCTGCTAAAGGGTCATTTCAACAGAACACAAGCACAATGTGTATGTATGTGCTGTGGTCTGCTTGTCAAACACGCATACACAAAGTATGAAGTTGAGTCAAACATGTTACACGAGCAGGCCTGAGCATTTATCTTCCATTGTGTGCTTTCAGACGGAGCCACGGCCAGCGAGCACAAGGCTTTAATGTCTGAGCTGAAGATTCTCATTCACATTGGCAACCATCTAAATGTAGTGAACCTGTTAGGAGCCTGCACCAAAGCAAATGGTCAGTTTGAAGAGCACAGATGCACTAGTAAATGAGCCCTGTGTTGTTTCTCTTTGTTGGAACAGATGCTTTGTCCTCTCGGGAACCCTTTTCTGTTAGTAGTCCCTTGCTTAGCTCATAGCAAAACTTCCTTTTTTGGTTGGCTCTTTTACTGTTGTTTCTCTTCAGTCCCATTTATGCTTAAAGCACAAACAAGTCTATCGAGAATATTATATAATCAGGGCAAGGGAGTACAGAAAAGTGCAGTTTTTAATAATTAGGAAAGCAGAAATAAAAAAAAATGTATTTGTCTGAACAGGTCCACTGATGGTGATTGTGGAATACTGCAAGTACGGCAATCTATCCAACTTCCTGCGAGCAAAGAGAGAGTTTTTCCTCCCGTATAGGGTACATCAACCCCCCCAAACCCCCGTCAATTATGGAGAAGCAGTGGCGCGTGATTGGTGATATAATACTTTCATTCATCTTTGTAGGATCGCTCTCCGAAAACACAGAGCCAAGTTAGACGAATGATTGAAGCCGGTCAAACGGACCAAAGAGTTCGCCACCACCACCCCCCCTCGCCATCTTCCTCCCCGCTTGTCGGCTTTCAGACGCCAACATCCAACGCGTCGAGTCAAAAACTTGCCGGGGATAATCGTGAGCCCTACTCGCAAAAAAATAAAAATAAAAAAGATGCGGCTTTCATTTTTTTGTTCTTTCTGGTCTCTCTCCCCACAGTGGAGGATTTGTGGAAAACGCCTTTGACGGTAGAAGATCTAATTTGCTACAGTTTCCAAGTGGCCCGTGGGATGGAGTTCCTGGCATCTAGAAAGGTTCATTATCAGCACTGTAGCAATTAGGCTGTGAACAGCGGTGATTTGTCTCCCGAGGTTGCGTTTGCACAAAGTAGATTGTGGCACAGATTATTACCAAGTAGAAAAACGAGACTGCTAATTGTTGTTCTTTGAACCAATGGATAAAAAAAAAAGACAAGTGCAATTTCCATATTAAGAATGAGGACACCAAATCACATACACTGTAAACTCATGCATCAGCTGTCCATTGTCAATTCTATTTTCACTAAAACGTACCTTACGTATTAATTCAAAAAGATAATAAAATAATATACATTCTTGTATACAGGACAGTCATTTTAAGCTATAGTTCAGTGATTGGTGCTGATGAGCGAACCTCAACTTGCAGTAGCACTGGGTGGCGTCCAAGCCCCTGCAATTGTTGGAGTGAGAAACACCAAGACGGAATCGAGGGAAGCAAATGGCACTCCACTAATCAGAGGCCTGCGCTCTGGCAAGAATAGCACTAAATGGATGAGCTTACATATTTCTGTCCGTCCATCCGGAACCCCACAAAGCACAGAAGAATGACTTAGAATGCTGATCTGGTCCAAGTTCCTTGAGTTTGACATGGTATGTATTAGAAAAGTGCTCAAGAAGAAAAAAAAACTTTAATGAATCAAGTTTCGACAGCCCAAGCAGGAATACGTGCAGCTTTGTCAATTTGGATTGGTTTTGTCCCCATTGATTTTTGTCTTTATGCAAGAGAGGAGATCATTAAAACAGACATACCACTGCTCCTTTGAACCCCTTCAGACTTTTGTGTTGAAAGTCTGCCTTCTAGTATCACATGTATCTTATCCTAATTGCTCACATCAAACTGAGGAGTTTTATATATCAAACAAGAGCTTGACACTGAACTTTCCAAGCAGCGGATTGCAGTTCTCAGTGGGGTTTTTTAATATGCAAGGCAAAGTAGCTGCGGGGGCTGGTAGACAAAGTCCAGTTCCACATATCTGCGAGTACATAAACAAAGTAAAACTAACAGATGATTAAATTTCATGTCGGAAACAATGCCGGAGACACACGAGTGTATCTGCGACGTTTTGATACGTGTGGTCGGTCTCGTGTGTGTGTGTGTGCGTATGTGTGTGTGTGTATCCACAGTGTATCCACAGAGACCTGGCGGCCCGCAACATTCTACTGTCAGAAAACAACGTGGTGAAGATCTGCGACTTTGGCCTGGCCCGGGATATATACAAAGACCCCGACTACGTTAGGAAAGGCAACGTACGGCAATCACGCACGCATGCAATTTCATTTTCAACATTACGATTCAATCTCGTTCAGGTGTAATTTCTGCTTTTATGCCTCCGTTGTAATATTGGTCTGGTGCTTTGCCATCCTCGTAGGCCCGACTGCCCCTGAAGTGGATGGCTCCGGAGAGTATCTTTGACAAAGTGTACACCAGCCAGAGTGATGTGTGGTCCTTTGGAGTGCTCCTCTGGGAAATCTTTTCACTTGGTACGAAAAATGCTTTTGTCGAGACATATTTTGAAAAGAAAGGGAAGTTAGAAGACAATCTTAGCTGGCTGTGTGGGGTCCCCATTGAAGTGTGAATCTTTATGTCTCTGGGAATGTTGTTGGATTTCTAGAAGTAGATTAAATTGTCATGGCTAATTTATCATGCACCAGTTTCTTTGTTCTATCGCTTTTTTTTTTTTTTCTAGGTGCGTCCCCATATCCAGGAGTGCAAATTGATGAGGAGTTTTGCAAGCGATTAAAAGATGGCGTCAGAATGAGATCGCCAGAAACAGCCTCCCCAGAAATGTAAGATCTGCATCAATGGTTTTAATTGAATGTATTTTTGTCTTTTTGATGAGTCATCTGCAAGGATGACGCACTGCGGTGACCCCTAAAGAGACGAGCAAAAGGCCAAGAAAAAAAAAGGACAGAGTTTACACACAAAAAAATACATTCAATTTGTGTGATCAATTTTATTAAATTAATCAATTAATTAAAAAAAATATAATCGATGTAATAAATGAAAATAAATTATTCAAATTAAATTTAAAAAGCTTTTTTTTTTACCTCATCTTTGAATGACCTGGCATGTCATTTTTTTTAAGTCAAATAGTTGAATAGTAAATGACCTACCTACACTTAAAAAGAAGTTGTTTTGATTAAGTTAATTCAAAATGTGGTAAACTGACATAATTATTAGTTCAACACTGTCCAATCTTGTGCAAATGATGTACAAAATTAAGTTCTTTTTCAGTGTCATCAGTATCATATTGTACATCATAATGCAGCACAGTTGGCTACCACATACCTCAGCAAGAATTCAAAATATAAACATTTTAGATTCCATTGAAATTACATACCGTAGTCTGCCTACAGTCTTAAAGAGAGAATTTGAACATCATGCGCAGAGGATAAGACTGGATGACTGCATAGTTGGCTATTGAGCATTTTATGTAAGACTTTGCTGCCCTCTGCTGGTAGATATGGCATCATGTTGGCATGCTGGCATGGAGAGCCCAAAGAGAGGCCGCCCTTCCCCATCCTGGTGCAAACCCTGGGAGACCTGCTGCAGGACAACAGTCTACCTGTGAGATGAACCTGTTTTTTTTTAGGCTCCAGAGAGAGTGGTTGATCATCTCAATATTGCTCTCAGGATGGGAAGGACTACATCCCTCTGAACCACTCGCAGAGCTCTGAAGATGACGGCTTTTCTCAAGCTTCTTCACGGCCTCCATCTGAAGAGGAATTGAGACTAGCTGGCAACGTCCTGCCAACCGGGTACTGATGCAAGTCGGCCTCCTGCTTGGTCCGACATGATGAATAATAGAATAACTTAAATAGCGATCTATCAGGTCCAACAAACTTTACTATTGGTAAATTATCAACTGTGACATGTCACTTCAAAGCAATTCATTTTCATGTACTCTTCCATAATCATCTAGTCGGCAATACACACTTCACTGTTATCACAGACAGCCTGATGGAAAACTCACATTTGGTTGTCTGTCAAGCAGAATCAGCTAAGAGCTACAAGGAAAGGCAAATAAAGTTTACAACACGATGCGGTGTTGTTGCATTTTGCACGCATGACTGTCAAACAATGTGACAAGTGTGTCATTGATAAAGTCTTGAGTAGGGGGTGCGGCTAACTGGGCGTGGCTGACGGATTGTCGGCCTTCTCAACATTCTTTGAAGCATATTTTAGAATTTGCTTGCCACTATTTGTCCTGACTTTTCTTTTTGTAATTGAGATGTTAAAAGAGTTTCACGCCCTTTTGTTAACAGGTCAAGGTCTTCTGAGTTTCTTGTCATTAAATAAGCTTTTTTTTTTTTTCTTTACTCTTTCCTGTGTTTTGTAATGGAAAGACCTAACTGTTGGGTGTATGGGAATTAAATTTATAAGCCCTTGGGGACAGAATTGAGATCATTTAGCTGTTGGTGACGTGTTCTATGAGCAGAGAAGGTTAGCTGAGGTTTTATTTGACTCTGAATACAATGAAGTCTCATTGTGACGCTCCGTCACGTATTTGATGGGCTGACCTTTCGCTTGTCTTTTAAGCAGGTATTATAATTTTGTGTCCTTTGGCGGCTGTGTGCTTGCCCGAGCCTCAAAGACGTGCCATCCGAGAGTGAAGACGTTTGAAGAGCTACCTTTAGAGGTTCACCCTCAGAAGAGCACTCAGGTAAGAACTTTATTACTATTATTATCTATTTGGAAAAAATAGATACAATGGCCTTGGTTCACATTCAAAGTTGTTCACTTTTTAAGTGATTAAGCAGGAAAGCATTTAGATTTTGAGTTCTAAAAATGGTGAGATAACTGGTGACCCCAAACTCCATACAGGGATTCTAACCTATCTGCAAGACAGATTAGCTGACCACTAATCCATCGTGCTGCCTTTTTGTGATATTGTACTGTATGGCAAATAACTTTGTACAGCACAGTCTTGTTTACAAAATAATTTGAGATCAGCAGATCACAAGATTTCATGTGACGTTGTTTCTACAGGATAACCAGACAGACAGCGGGATGGTTTTAGCATCGGATGAGTTTGAGAGACTTGAACACGGGCACAAAGGAGCTGTGGCAAAAAGGTGATCTATACTGCACAAAAACTATTGGTGGATTATTTTTAGTTATTCTTACTTATAATTAGGGCTGAACAGTTTTGAAAAATAAACCGTGATTTAATAAGAAATCTGCAAATCAATATCAAAATTGCGATTTTAAGATTCAATTCGTTT
The DNA here is from genome assembly GCF_054491065.1 of Syngnathus leptorhynchus. Classification (NCBI taxonomy): domain Eukaryota; kingdom Metazoa; phylum Chordata; class Actinopteri; order Syngnathiformes; family Syngnathidae; genus Syngnathus; species Syngnathus leptorhynchus. The sequence continues at coordinate 9,010,927 of NC_141196.1, forward strand.
TTCAAAGTACCCCTACCATGTTTTTTTTCAAACACAAGCAATAAATGATTCTGTCATGTTTGTTTTATTTATTATATTTTGTTTTAAAGGTTAGGTTTACGCTATGCGTCCATGTCGTAAGCACTGAATTTATCTCGATGTAATATAAATAAAGGGTAGATGTACATGTATATAAAAAAATAAAACCTACCAACAACCTGACTTTTTGTTGTTCTAAAAGTGCATTCTTCTACATTCATTTAAATGGACATTGTGGTGATATCCGTTTTTTGTTGACATCCAGAAATGGCATTGTCCTCAATCCCTTAATAATAAGACAACGATGACAACGATGTTTTTATTTACTTCTTGCCCATATTGGTGTGTCGCTTTCAGACGAATGAGCAGCAGCAGCAGCACGGAGCCTCTCACAGCCTCGCACGGTTCTTATGGCCGAAACTTTGGCTCCACCAGCTCCACGCATGCTCATTTCTTCAACCAGCTGTCGGGTCAGACCTTCTACAACAACGAGTATGGACACTTGTCTGAGGAGGGCTTCTGTGCCAGTGACTTCTTCTCCTCACCAAATGCACCTTGTTTGGCCTCCTCCAATGTGTGACCTTGACACATTTTTGCCAAGAGAAACCAAAAGGTTAAAAAAACAAAACAGACAGCTCAGTGAGTTACTTTGCAGTATGTTAGTCGAAATATCACATGATTTAACTTTAACCTTGGTTGACTATGGGACTTTAATTTTTCTGCCAGAAGGCACCGCAGCCACTGGGTGGCAGCGTTATGACTACAAAACAAAACCAAAGTATTTTCTATACACATTTACGATATATTTTTTAGCTTTTTATATTCAAATTGCTTCATTTGTACAATTGTTACCGTATATGGTGATATAAAGAAATTCTATCTGCTCACTTCCCTCTGTTTTCTGTCTGTTTTCAAATCAATCAACACCATCCATTTTATTGAAGGTCACTGATGAGGTGGAGCCTTTCTCTGATGATTTTGGATGGACCACTCCAGACGGGTCAGCAGCCTGTTTGGGTTACATCCCAGCCCCAAATCAAGTTGAGATGTTCTCATAGCTTCAGGATCTGCCTTGTTCATGAGTACACTACTGTTCAAAAGGTTGGGGTCACACCAGATCATTTTGTGTTTTCAATGGAAACTAACATAATTGCACAAAGTTTTTCTAATCATCCATTAGGCTTCTAACACAATTAGGAAACACAATGGACCGTTACAAAACTGGAGGGATGGTTGCTGGAAATGGGCCTTGTGGATATTGCATGAAAACAGCAGCTACAATAGTCATTTACTACATTGTATTCCTGATGAGTTTACATTAGCAATTTTATTTGAACAATAAAGACTTTTCTAAGAGAATCCAAACTTTTAAACGGTAGTGTAGCTCAGTCAGGTGTAGGGTAAATAAGAATTTCCACTTAAAAGTTGTACTATGTTCTTCTTGTTTTCAATGGTCAATTATTTTTCTGGTTCTTTTATCACAAACAAATGATTTAGGTTTCATTACATGACATGTTTCAGCTATCACTTCCGCCTTGTCAGGTAATGAAACCTAAATAATTTCCACTGTTAAATATATTATGGAACACGATGATGTCATCCCTGAGTGGAGGACAATTTGGGACTACAGTGGGAACTGGACATTCCTTTGAAAACTGAAGCCAACAGAAGCAATAAAGAACTGCAGGAATTTGGGACAAGCTGTTTAGAAGGTAATGGCAATCTGCCTAACGAGAATTAAATGACCAAAACGCAAGTATTTTCTGGATGTACTTTGTACCGTGTCTTGACCTCATTTTTCCAAATTCGCTTGAGTTGTTGCTTGACAAGGCCGGTGATGATTCATCTTACACAGCGGACGCATTTGTGCCAAAGCTGTCATTTGGTGGAGGCGGTGATGCTTTGAGTATGTAGTGACGAAGGAGGCCACCTGAGTGAGGCTGAAAGATGTAGGGTGAATAAAAAGCAGTTGAGTCACACTAAGAGGCTCTTATCAACGCCACACATGCGCATGGTGACGGCTTATCGACCTCTTCCAAGCTGATATCACACATGACGACCTGAAGTGTATACGAGGTTCCTGGGAGCAAGGTCCAACTCACGCACGTGCGTGCACACCACATGAGATGCAAAGGTCGAAGTTTCCCGTTTTCATTTGGATGTACTCTCGACACCTGGTGTTTCAATGTTTCACTTTTTAACCTGAATTGTACTTCCCTGACATAACTTGGACAAACAACACTTCAGCTAACAAGCTTTTATTATGAAATGAAACATCTTGTCTGTGTTCCAGGCAACAAAAGTACCACATTGTGAATTGGACCTTGAATTCAGTTCTCTCAAAGAAGACAGTTTACATAAATGTTCAAAATAAATATCAGATCAGTCAATGGCTGTAAGACAGTAACTTCATTGGCATCTTTACCAAACATGAGAATTAAATACAAATTGGGAAATGAGTGACCTTTTACCAGCAGAACAATACGTACTTGGTTTGCTTTACAAAAAAAAAAAACTTGAAACCTACAAATAAACATTGTAGCCATGCAGAATTGACTGTGGAGTGTCAAAATTCTCACATGACTTAAAAAAAAGTGCAACTACTTTGTGTTGATGTGAAGGTTTTCCATATCCTCGTGGAACAATAAAACACTTCTGCTTTGATCATCATCGCCATCATCATCAACACTAATCAACCAAAAATTTTTTTTTTTTTTAATTACAGCATAAGATTGTAGATGTGTCATCATGACATGTCACCAAAACTGTGTTAAAAAAATGGATTGGCATAATGTGGGTAAAATGGTCAAAAAAGGACATTCGTCTGTAAAGCAAAACTATGGCAGGAGTGTGTGCATGTGTGGGGGGTTATTAAATACACATTTACTGAGATATACAGCATCCCCCCACATTCCATTTGTGAAATTCACATATCCACAGAATTTAGCGACGGGGTTTACCTATTCTCCATTATTTGTTGAAAAATTTGAAAAACTGTTTTTTGTGCTCAGCCAAACCCATGTCTAATGTAAAAGTAGTGCTTTGTTACCATAGTAAAGAAAGGGGAGAAGGTTCATCAGTCAGGCCATTGCCCTAGCCAATAGAATTTTTTTGTTTGCCCATACCTACTAACATCTCGAGGCAAATATCAAAGGTTTCTTTTTTTGTGGATTGCAGAACACCGCACTGCTTCTTGTGACAATCACTAAACATGAAGATGCTTGTGGCGACTCTAAGAGCACACGCCACATTTTTTTTTTTACCAATGAGATCGGCTTGATTAAAAAGAAAAGTTCCGAGTTAATAATAAAAAAATTAAAAAAACTGAATGGCTGGCTCTCGACTCACTCTAGAGTTGGCCGGAGGAAATGGACTCGTGATACTCAGCATCCACACGTCACCAGAGCCCACTGAGCCTGTGGGCTACGTCGCTAATTGTGATGAGAGCCGGTAGCCTGAAAGTTAGATCCTGTGCTTTGTGCACCTTCACTAGGCACCGGGAGAATGTCTCTACAAGAAAGCAGGGTTGGATTTAGCTAACAGGCTACTTCGCACTTATAAATAATGACATAGGGGAAGGTGGATAAGGGTCAAGGTCATGGTGGAGATGGTGTTAGGTTTAGTCCTAGGAAATTTTTCCAATCTGAATCTTCTTCCAGGCCTCTGATGCGGTGAATATGCAGGAATCAATAATGCCCGCCACTGTAAAAGTCCCTCCAACAATGGCACAGATCTGTACACAAAGTAGGTACAACCATTCATTGAAATTGGAGTAGAATGCAATTTTCAAATCGCAAAGGCTCCAATTTAATCCATCCATTTTCTGATTTAAAAAGAAAAAAGTGCTTTATTTTATAATTATGTACATCTTCAACATAAATTGTGACCAGTTAATTCAGTACTTAAGATATGCATTATACATTTTCACATCTCATTTTATGAAACATGAAAATTTGATTTGTTTTACTTGAATAGGTTTTGACGTATGACACACTTTGTTTGGTAAATTAATGACTAAAATCGAAGTAAATAAACTGTCTATTATTAATTTATGGTTCAACCCTAACTAAATGGTTATGGATATTTGCAAAGTGTAAGCAACAGTAAGCTGGAATGTAACCAGCCTCACACTTGACTCACAAACAAAAGGAATGATTCACGAGTACACTCAAGCGCACAGTCATCGCCTGCTTTTAAGATCCCTGAAGTCACCACTCGCCCAAAGCAATACAAAGGGCCAATTATGGTGGAACTCATCATCGAAACGGCCAATTTAGCCTTGACCACACTGTCAGTCAGTAGGAAAGAATTCTGGTGATGCAATGAAAATAAAAGCATGAAGAAAATACTTTTCGGATCAAAGTAAGCACGACGCGTATACCGTTACAAACCGGTTAGTGTTTTCAGAAGCACATAAGCTGATTATGATGATCAAGTCGAAATACAAAATGTTTCGATTTGGTTTCATATCTGCACATTTTACGTACTTAATAAATAAAGCGTACGTAAATATTTGAACCACAGACAGAATGTTCCACTCTTCACCACCAAAATCAAAATAGCAAATGTTTGGATTTGGTTTCATATCTGCACATTTTACGCACATAATAAATAAAGCATACATAAATATTTGAATAACAGAAGGAAAGAATGTTCCACTCTTCACCACCAAAATGTTCTACTGTTTCCCTGGGATAATATTACCATTTACGGACATAACATGTGAATAAAGTGACGTTTGGTCAAGTTTCCAGGTCTTAAAAGTCACAGTAGGGTTCACTCACACTGGTGATGAAGCGGTAGAGGGGTTGCCTCCTCTCTGTGTACTTGACCGTGATTGGACTGAGGTCGTATCGGAACCAGATGGCCGGTATGATCCTGCCCGTGTGGCTGTATGCAACGTACTCCTGCAAAAAGAGCGTGTGCTACATATTAGCGTGCTGTGGCAGAAGCGCTCTAATCATCAGTATTATACATTTTGGAATCCACTGCCCATGCCGGCCGAGTAATTGCATCCTTATCTGGAGGGCCTTTCTGAATCATAACTGTAACAAGTCACTCACAAATGATTCATCTAAATTAAAATCAGATGTAGGGAGTGTGTGTGTGTTTTGCTATTGTCAAACAAGAATGAGTATTATTTTGATACATTCTGCACATTCTCCTCGAAGAGTTCAAACCGCGCTTCTCAGAGATACGTAACAGCGATGCTATTGTCAAGAGACAGGGAACGAAGCCTTCCGCAAATAGCAAACATCTCCAAATGCTTTATGCCCTCTAAAAAGGAGTTTGAAATAGAATACCAATGCCACAAGATGGCTGCGAAAGACTTTAGCTCAATAGCATGATAAAGCAACAATAAGAACCAATGTTACGTGAACCATGAAATGAGGCTCATTTATAGTATTAGCTAGCACGAAAAGCACATCACATATGGGCAAACTATATGCAGTACAGTGAACCTCCTCCATATTTTTGGACAAGCCAATAACCTCCAACGTGTGTTTTCAACGAACCCCCCCCCCCCCCCAAAGATGCAATTTTCAAGAAATAACAAGGGGAAAAACTAAACAATAAAATCCACCATGATTACGAAGGCGTTTACTGTATATGTTTTCTTAAGATTGTTAAGAATGAATGAAAGAAGCGGAAGTTAAACGGAAAAACACAGGGGTAGGACTAAAGTACCTTGTTGGCCACCGTGTACTGGTAGGAGAACCTCTGTTTGCCTGATAGATCTTCATAAACTGTTGGCACGATCTTCAGAATGTAGTCATGTGAGGCCAGAGCTGAAAGAAGAAAAAAAAAAAAAGATTGGAGATTACAGTGAACGTCTGTCATATCGTGGATCTTCATTTGCATCCCCAATATTGCGTTTTGTTTTATTCTTTATCGTTTTTTACGGCATACAGTACAGGCAAGTCGAAATCTAGAGTTGAATGCCTTCAGTGAAGCAAAATTTTGTGCTAAAGAATTTGTGTTTTAACAAGCCGTGGTCGAGACAGAAATCAAGTGCGGATGGACTATGGCGTCAAAATGTGATAATCATCATAAACAACAATTGTTGGCCTTCTCCATCACCATGATGTCATCTCTGATCAAATTTGCATCAGATTTGCATACAATCTGCCAGCGTTTGTTCGCAATGAATGCAAGTGTGCAATTACATACGATTCGATGCCAGCTTGTCTGCTCCTCCTAAAGCATTGAAGGCGCCTTGGACTTTTTGCACCTTTGGAACAAACAAAAGAGAACATTTCTTTTATGTTTATTGTCGCTCGTGTGTCATATGTGTGTTATAGCCAACCTGAAGCTTCTCTCCAAATGCCAGTTTGTGGATTGAGTGAGTCATGTCAGGACTTTGGGGCTGGGCTGTGGCACTGTGTGTGGACATGTGGAAGTTTCCTGGCACCTGATCACACATGCACAAATGCAGTATGCAAATAGTGTCAATAGTATAAATGCGTCATCTAAACTAAACCACAACGTGTTTACACTTGACGCCAATAAAACTCTGCTCACCTGTCTGCAATGAACAATTTTGACTGACACAGTCAGGGAGACAATGCTGTGTGTTTATTAATATGATTTTAGTCTGCAGTAGTTTAATACAGCACTTTATAATATAAGAAGCCTTTTCTGAATATTTGGTCCAATTCGTGTATCTAAGGGAGCTAACCAAAAGATAATATTGCAAACACCACCCAGTATGTTACAGTGCAGTTGTACACTATCACAAACTAGAGCCCAATTGATATGGATGTTTTGACAGGAAGAAAATTTGACTGTTTCCCAACATTATGTCGTTTAGTATTTGTTTAACTTTATTGACTACATGAATAAAAATTTTGGGGGGGGGAGAGGAATACTTAAATGTCATTATCTTATGGTCTAGTGTTAATTATTTTTTAAAATTGATAAAAATCATCAATGTTTGTGCCAATCTATATAAAAAAAAAAAAAAAGCTAATATCCATTGGGCTCTACCACACTCTACGTACATCAAAAACGTTTTATTTAAACTAATTTCAGCTAATATATTATTTGCCCTAAAATTTATGAAACGATGAGAATATCAAAATTGCCCAGGACATGAATCATTTTGGTCTGTAGTAGTAGATGGTCATTACATGATGTAGGTGAACCAAGTATTGTGAAAATGTTGAAAAAAATGATGTTAAGAAATAACTTTATGGATCGGAAACAAGATGTTCCTAACGTGCCGTGAAACAATTGCGCCCACTAACACGTCGTCAATTATTTTACAGGGGAACGTGTCAAATGTCCAACTACTGGGTTAATGATTGTGAACCCTGAGGAGAGACTGACGCATTACACAGTCGGAAAACAAGCTGCGCTTCGCAGGACACGGTAATTGTGTGCACGCGTGTGCGGCGAGACGTCACTTTGTTGATGGTGAATTCCCCTTCGAAGCGGCAACCGACTCCGTGGTTGAGGGCAACCTTCATCGAGTTGTCAATGTGGCCGACCTCGTGGCGCCCCATCTCATCTTGGATGTCCAAACCCACCACTAGAAATGGACAGACAGACCAACAATGGTGGCGCAGCATCAGCATGCAGCAACATCTTTCAAGGTCCTACAGTGTTATTGGGATTTAAAAACTAATTCAGTTTAGAACGTCACCCAGTATATCAATCAATATTCATCTGGCCAGGGTTTGAGGAAATGTGATACAAATTGTTGAAAAAGTGGGGAAGGTTCGACACACCTGACAACTAATATAGAACCTTTCTAGATATGCAAAGAGACTTTCTACTACTAAAATATTACCAACATTTTTCTTTGTAATTTAATGAATGAATCAAGATTTGTAAGTTTTAAAAGAAAAAACGTTTTCCTCCACTTACTGTGCAAAGGTTCAATTTGTGAACAGCAGGGGAGGATCTATTCTAGTGGGATACAGGCCTAGGGCCCAAGCCAAACGTATGAAAAATCCAAAAGTGTTTGCCTTATCACCTTTAACCGCTCTTATATAACCAAGAACAAAAATAACTAATACATAATTGGTTGCTTGATTGATTGCTTTTAGTGTGTGGAATAAAGTGGGTCAACGTCAAAGTGGTCCTTGCATCCTATTTCTCTGTATGTTGGCCCGCAGGCAGTGTCCTATTTACAGATCCTGGCGATGTTTCGACCGCGAGCGCGAGGTGGGATGTCCGCAAAAGATCTCCGCATGCCGTCTGTCTGACCTTTGATGTCCAAGGCATGTTGGACGCCCGTTTGCTACGCCTTTTTTTTAACGGTGATCTCAAAATACAGCACAGAGATATGAATCAGTGTTTCTCCTTTTTAAGGGATTAAATGTCGCAAGAATTGAATCTGGGGTCAGGAGGAGGATGACGATGATGTTATTACATGAGAGTTTCTGCTTTTCCACAGAGTCATACACCAAGACAGGGCAACATGCTGTAAAGGTCAGCAGATAAAAGTGAAGGAACTTTCCATGATGACGTGACTTTTCTTAATTACATCTGTAACGGATGGTGACCTTTTAAGAAGCCTGGAAAGTATACATTATAACCGCTCAGGATCCCCCACAAAAAAAAAAAAAAAATTACCTACCATGAACATAATCATTCAGGATTTCAGCCTGGCTTTTGTTCAGCGTGCTCACAAGGCCAACAGCTGCATGCCACAAAGCTCATTCATAGTAATCTGGACCCAATTTTTCACACTCGCTTCCATCGAGTCACTGTTTCATGAGTCGGTGAGGACTTGAGTCTACCCGTTGCTTGTTTGATTTGTGGCAGGCGGCATAGTTTCTAAAGGCAGTCATGAGGAGAGAAAATAAACAGAGACTGCTCTTCGTCCTGACACTTGTGTCAAAGGCCGCGTGGCAGCGACACATCAAACGGGGGGGCAGACGGTGATTTGTGTGCCGCTAAGTGAGAGCAAGCCAAAACACAGGCCTCAATGAAAAGGGCAAGGCAAAGTCGAGAACGCCTAAAGAGGCTAGAGACGTTGGGAAACAGACAGCATGCAAGTGGAAGGTATACAAAGTGTGTTTGCGTGTGTGTGAATATCTATATTGTGTATATACTCACAATCACAGTGTAAGTTTGGCAAACTGATGTTTAAACTCACTTCAATCTTCCCACCACTGTCTTTATCGGGATCATCCACATACAGTTCATTTACACTGGGAACGAAAGAAGACAGACGCACAATTGTAGTCAAATTCTGGAGATAGCTTTTGTTTCTTTTCCTCCTGTAGCTCAACTTCTATAATTAAAATCATAAAAATAAAAAAACTCACGAAAATGACCTTTGACACCAAAATGTGTTCTCCATTAAATGCCTGTATTTCAAATCAATTACCAATTCCTTGGGGTAACCAGGACGATACTTTGCTTTAAATGAGAATATACACCTTAAGTTCTATGACACATTTATGAGTGGCATTCCAAAGCTGTTAGACTCGTGCGTCACCGTACACCTTCTTACTTGCCATCTTAGTTTCATTGAAATCTGTTTTGTTTGATTTGACTATTAATAGCACCCAAATTATTTTGATACTTTTATTACGCAACCTTATGCCTTTGTTTCGTTATATATGATCAGTGGTTCAATTATTTTAAAACTGGTCGCTGTTAAAATTGGACTTCCAAACAGGTTTTATTATATTGAACGTCATTATTTATCTTTTAAATATAGATTTTTAGATGGCAGATTATTTGAAATGTTGTTATATGCTTTGATTGGCCATCACAGAATGGAATCCATTACAGAATGGAATCCATCCATCCATCCATTCATTCATTCATTCATTTGCGGTTGGTGTCACGTCACGCCGTGAGAATTTTCTTATCCCTGCCAGCGTAATTTCCGTGATGATTGTCAGACTCTGCCCCGCGGCTTGCCTAATTACACATCGGCCCTGAGCTGATGCAGGCACAATGAAGCCAATTTCCTGTGACAAAACGCACTCCGCTCATCGCTGACGACACAAAGCCTCAAAACGCGGTCGGTGACACCGGTGATAAGGTTCCGCTCTTGTGCATTGCGGACTGAAGGTTTTATAAGTGTAGCAACAAAGTGGCCAGTGTGTCAATGCTGCTCATGTGGCAACATATGACCTTCTGCCATATTACCTACATTTCAGTGGCTATGAATCCCGTCAGCTCCGAGAAGAAGAGGAAGAGTATGACGACGCAGCACAGGATGGAAACTGTGGGCAGATGGGAGCAGAGTGCAAATGAATATCTTTGCCACACACACACACGGCACTGTACATGACATATGGCACTTCTCCAATATCAATCTCATATGACATCACTATTTTTAAAAGGATGATGCAAACCAAATGAGCCAGTCTGCTTCATGAAGGAGGTAAGAATGAGCTGCAATGCTGACATAAATGAAATCACTGAGGCTGTAAATAGTCTCCCTGAATAGCAGCTCTAATGGTGGTGCTAAGGCTTGCTATTACACTGTTTTTAGACACCCTCCTACACAAATTACACATTAAATGCCATCACACCACAGGGCACCAAGTAGGAGGTGAGCTCATATAGTCCGACATCTTTACATTTACTGAGAAGTAAACACTCCCGACTCACAAAATCCACCTGAAATATTTTAGCTTTCCTTGGAGTGTCTATCGTAAAGTCACATCAAACAGTTAAAACTACAGCCACAGCATATTTACATATTTACTAGTTTGAAACCGTGACCCTAGTTTGATACCCTCGTTTGAAACCCTACCCCTAGTTTGAAAGCCTAACCCTAGTTTGAGGGCCTAACCCTAGTGTGAACCCCTAGTTTAAAACCCTAGATTGAAACCCGAAGCAAAGTTTGAAACCCATAGTTTGAAATATTCACCCTAAACCCTAGAAACCCTGGAATCATAACCCTAGTTTGAAACCCTAACCCTAGTTTGAAACCCCGACCTTAGTTGTAAACCCTAGTTTGAAACCCTAACCCTTGTTTGAAAAAACTAGAGTTTCAAACTAAAGTTTGGAAAAAAAATAGGGTTTCAAACTGGGGTTAGGGGTTCAAACTAGGGTTTAAAATTAGGGTTAGGGTTTCAAACAAGGGTTTCAAACTAGGGTTTCAAGCTTTGGTTAGGCCCTAACCAAAACCAAAACTTGGGTTGTAAACTAGGGTTTCACATTAGGGTTAGGGTTACATTCTAGGGTAAGGGTTTTAAACTAGGGTTTCAAACTAGAGTGAGGGTTTCAAACTAGGGTTTCAAACTTTGGTTAGGCTTTTAAACTTTGGTTTTAAACTAGGGTTTCAAACTAGGGTTAGGCTTTAAAACTAGGGTCGGGTTTCAAACTAGGATTTCAAACTAGGGTTGAATGTTAAGTTATGTGATGATCAAAATGCTTTTTGTATTTTTATTATTTCCCATTGAAAAAACACAACAAAAAGTGGTGCTTAAAAGGTAAAGCAGCCAGGCCCTTTCGTTTAATAACAAAAACTAATTAGATTAGTGCTGATAATTTATTTATTTTTTTAATTAGGTAAGGGGGTGACGCATTTGCCCAACCGGTTTTTACCATAGCAGTCAGACCGCTGTGGTGAGAAGTCTTGGCCCGAACGCTCCCACAGAGCAGGTGAAGTGTGTTTACGTGGCAACCGTCTCCAAGGATGACAGTCACATGACCTTGCGGTTGGCAGGGCGTCACAGTCAAACTTGCGGCTGTTGAAGGATCTACTTTGGGTAATGTTTAACTGCCAAACATCAGTGTCGCAACAAGATACGAGTCAGCAATTCAGCTTGGAGCCAAGACTCTAAGAGTCCTGAAGTTTCGGGACGGGAGGAGAAAAACGTACAGCTGGTAACAATGACAAGTAGGGCAATATGGCATGAGCTCATCTTTCCCAGCGTTCACGCACGGGATCAACTGAGGGTGAAAACGTACATTACCCACAGAGTTTGACGTTATGTTATGCGGTTCTGTAAACAAAGGCATCTTTCTACAGTAACGCTGCCCGGGGCCCGTTTTAAACACCAAACGAGAACAATGAGAGTTTTCTATCAGTTGAGGGGAGGGGGGGCGCGCTCCGGAAAAAACACCGTTGTTAAAAACGGATGTATTGTTAAACGCAAATACCATAGCCTAAAGGAATGCGGCACTAAAACAGACCAACTACCGTGCTAGGGGTCAAATATTTGGCCTTTTGTGATATGAAGGGGGGGGGGCGTTTCTAGGTCCCTCCGCGGCCGGCCGGCCGGCCCAATATTCACACCGACCCGATGGCCTTTCCAACCAGACAGTAGATGGCGACAGGAAGGGTGGTGACTAACGGGGCGAAGGAACTACTTGCATCCTTTTCCTCTTAGGTGGGAAACGGACATCTTTAGCAGCCTCATTCTCCTCCCTTGTCATCCAGGAAGGTGTTTGTAATCAGCAGCACTTAAACATTATGTCATTGGCTGGGCAGAGATTGGCCTTTTGTTCTAAACGCCGCTTTCATCAGATGACCGATACGAAAAGATGACTGAGGGCCCCAAAGTGTGTCATGGGATCTTCTGAAGTGGTGAAAATATAAAATGATTAGATGACGAGTTACTGGTGACAAATATATGATGTGGGAGTAAAAGCATTCCGTATCCAAAGTGCCTACGGCCATCATTAAAACTGTTGTCAGAGAACTTAACCAAACAGGTACAACGGCACGTCTAGCTCTTTAAAAGGATTAATTACGAAACTGGTTCTGTAAAAGCAAGCTAAACAGATGACAAATTATACCCACACGAGTTTAGTTTATCGTTGTAGTTCATATACAGCAAAAAAATGCCATGACAGCATTGCAATCACACTGTTGTTGATTTGGCTATTAAATAGTTTGTTTTTTTTTCATTGTTTTCCAAAACTGTCAATTTCACACTACTTCCACATTTGCAAAAATGTTCCTATTCCGGCTTCAACCGGCATTGTATGTCTACAAAGACAGCGTTTGCCTTTTCAATGATGAGTGTGATGAGTGACAGTAAAAGACAAAAGACCGTTATTATTATTTTATCCTTTCTGACATTGGTTAACTCAGGCTACATCACACTGTAGCACAATTTTGACTTCTTTTGCCCATATGTGACCCCTATCAGATTTTTTCAAGACAGTCTGAAGGGCTCAGGTCTGATTTTTTCAAATCCAGCCTAGGCCACTTTTATACGTGGTCCGAGATGGGAGAGTGTATCTGATCATTTGAAATTCCAGTCACATTCGAAGACTCATATGTTCGTTCACACACCAAATGGACTGAGGTGACATTTAATATGTATTAAACGTGAACGTTTCCACGCATAAGAAAAAAAAGAATCGGATTCCACTCAAAAATTAAATTTGAGTTTAAGATCAGGGGATGGCTGAGAATATTGTCATTTGTCATTTTCACATGTCCTGAGTGTTGGTAGTCACCTAAATGTTGAACAGAGACTGTGATGTAACAAAGTCAAATTCCTTGTTTGGCACGCTCGAACATGGCAAATAAATTCTTCTTGAACCTTGAATCTTGAGCATTAAAAACTGCAGTGAGAACGTAACTTAAGTTGCATTTTAGTGAAGTTGTAACGTCAACATAAAAGGGCTTCAATCTGTGATGAGAGAGATGCACCGAGGCTGCTGTGCAGCTCGTCTACCACGTCCTGCACATATTTGGAACAATCACAATATGATACTGGTCTTCTGCATTCTGTATTTCAATGTTTGACTGAGGCACAGAATATTAATTATAACACACACACTCCAATGTGAATACGCTTATTTCAAGCCTTGGATGTAGGAGTGCGTCAACATTTATTTTAATACAATAATCAAGCATACAAATTACCTTAACAACAAACCTACTGGCTGACACCTCTTCAGTAGAAGATTTAAGCAAAAGCATCATTCAAAAAAATGCACTCACTGAAAGCGCCTGTGTATGTTGGCTGGGTGAGATCTTTGGGCACTTTCCTGTAGATATCGAACCTGAGAAGAAAAACGGAGAAAGTGGGTGTAAAGAGGGGTAAGGGAAAAATACATTGAAATGGTAAACATAACGTGCTGAGAAGAGAGGAACATTATGTACCCGACGGGTTGTGCGATATTACGAAGTAGTGCTGGAATGTTAGCACTGGAATGTCGCCATTACTTATACAGGCCCAGACAGCCTGCTGCAACACACATCTAGCTGTTTGCACGCCACTACTGACCTGACCTCAGCGTAGCTCCCTGACACATAACATTTACTCAATAAAGCACAAGACCAACAAAAACAAAGTCATGATAAGGTTGTGATACTTTGACCAAACTAATGACAGCATCAGGATCCAGCCCCAGTGATAAAACGGAGTGAAAACACAATTAATCTGCAAAAAATACATATCCGAAAAGGTGGAAAAGGGAAATGACTTGCCCAAAAACGACAGCTAGTTTTTTTTCTTTTTTTTTTCTCTAGTGAGCAGGATTATTCGGTTGACTGCATTACACTGTCCATAATTATACAGTTCTAATTTAAAGTCTAGTATAAATTACTGTGGTGAAACAAATAGATGTCCCATGTCCAATATTAGTATGACTACTATACAACATCAGTATCCCAAATAGCTTAATTCTGATAAATTCTCAATGAAAATTAATTTTGAGAAGATGTAATTTTGAATTCCATGTTTTGAAAGCAGCAATAACAGTCCTCAGGCTTATGATCGGTATATTTCTACTCACTGATCAGTGGCCCAAAAAATCCTAATCGAGTAAAGACTATTCCTGGTCCAACGACTTAACGTCAAATGACTCATCATAGAGGACTAACATCTGTAATTATCCACCCTTGAAGTAATGTGGACTGAAAGCATATGAAAAGGCCCCAAAAAACGGATTTATTGCACAACTCATTATCATGCAGTGACTCTTCTGGTAATGTTATTTCAGTCTTTTTGAGTAGCGACGAGGAGGGAAAATGTGCAAGTCAACATCAGAACTGTTTAAGTTCATGAGCTCACACACATGTCCTTTTTGGGCTGTGGTACTTTTTTTTTTTTTTAAGGCAAACTGCAGCGCTGACAGCACATAACCTCACGTACTCCTTCCTCATCTGCCAAAGCAGTCACATCTGTTGACATTTCTTCCAGCGAGAGCTGCCAGTGAAATCATGACGGCTGAGGCAATGCAGGGTGGGGGAGGAAGTGGGAGGGAGGTGCTTCCTGTCCAACCCGACTGCTACTTCACTTTGTTTTTTCTTCTCCCCTTTTTCAGCGTCCAAGTCAGGTTCAGCCTCTCGCTGAGGCCACTTCCACTGAGAACTTCCAGTACCCGGGTCAGCAGAGCACATAAAGGACAATCAAAATTTCTTTGTGGTGCATTATTTTGAGCGATACAAAAGTTCAGAACATTCAGAAAAGAACTTCCCTCGCTGTTTGAAAATAATAGATTGAAGTTTTTCCCCAGTTGCTCAAGTAGATTTTGTCTTATGTCCATTCTTAGTATTTGTGTAGAAAATATTGTGTAACCCTAACTCCTGACCTAGCCTCAACCCTAACGCCAACTCCAAACCTAACCCTAGCCCTAACCTTTAGGGAGGTGGATGGCTTTATGGGGCAGCACACGACCAACTGTGTTGACTCGACTGGGGAAACATGTCACGTGACTGGGACGAGCGTCTTGACCTGAATGAATTAATCATCGATAATTTTGCTTTTGTTTGTTTTTACTGTGCGGGCCTGTACCGGTTTGCGGACTGCTGGTTGGGGACCCCTGCACTACAGGACAAAATCATCTACCTTTTGTTTACTTTTTCATTCATCTTTTTATTTCATATAATGTCTGGTGTTGAATTGTTTATATACATTCTCAAGGAATTCAAAAATAATGCTTTTCACAGCCCAAAGTATGAAACTAAGACAAATTGTGTCACGTTCATTGATTCCGAGTCATTGATGGAAACAAAAAATTCTTACAATGGAAGCCGTGTTGATTTCACTCGTTACATGTTACTTTAATTGGATAATTAGACACCATCTCGCTGGTATGAACTGACGTCACACTAATAAAACAACCCTAATCAGAATTTACCTTATATGGACCGTAACATCGTCAATGAAAGTGTACTGCTTGGCATGAACGTGTCTTTGCATTTTTAAACAACAAAATGACGACTGTTCAACAACAGTGAAATGTTGTTGAAATGACTATTTTCAACATTTAAACACCAGTGATTCTTTTTCTGTTGCCATGTACTTATTTTCCACCTACCGCAGATTCCCCCTTCCTCTCGTATTTACGCATTTGTGGGTCTAAATGATGACGATAAAGATACGCTGTACATTGTGTGCGTTTGGTACGCTCTTCAGGGAGATCGCACCTTTGATGCGCTCATTCATTTCCTATCTTGAGCACACCATGTAATCATGAATATTAATGTTGACTCAGAGAGGTCCTTCTTGACGCTTGTAATTTCCTGAATTGCAGTCGGATGGTCTGCCTCTTTCCGTCACTTCTCTCTGCGCGCTTCTTCTCAGTTGTGTGGTGATTAGTGAGGACACTGCGTACCGTCCTCTCTGCTGATCCCGACAAATGAAAACACAGCCTTGCCTTTTAAAGAAGGAACCTTACCGAATGCTTCATATGAGGAGAGTGAGTCATTATAAATGAGTCAGTTGCTCGCGACTCCCTAAAAAAAGCTTTTTGAGCTTAAGAAAGAAACACGTTTGCCTTGGACTTTACGCAGACATGATGCGCCATTGAAAGATACAAATTACAACAACGAATTGGGATTGTGGCATGACTCATGTGATTGACGTTAGCATTTTACACAGAAGAGATAATTATGACAAGACGAGTTCCAAAGAAGAATCAAGAAAAGTTGAATCAATGCCATGAATAATTGAATTAAGGAAAAAGATAAAACCGTCGTTGTGTGTACATCTTAAAACATCTGCCCTCAGGGTGATATTTGAGATCATCCAGCACAATCATCCAACTGAGAACCATATTATGAATGATATTTCATTGTATCATGTTGTTTTTGTCAATATCATGAATGGATTCATTGATCATGACTTTTACACACAGCCAATAACGTAGCTACAGTAGCATAGATGACAGAAGGCTTCTTCAATGTAGAAATTAGCAGATTACATTCCATAAGATTTGAGTTAAAATACACACCAAGATGATAAGAGAGCATGACGAAGGGCGGCTGTTTCCTGCGTGATGTGCAAGCCAGGCCACTAGTTGGCAATATGGATCATTTGGGATCACATTTGAAACCAACATTTCAAACTATAGCATATATGCATACGGGTGCTTTGACACAATAAGAGAACTGCCCGTGATCACACATTATCATATGATGTCATCAAACATCTGTACATGGTGATGAGAAAGCGCGCGTGTATTGCGGCTCGTGTGACCGGACATCCTGTACGGCACGCCGTTCTGGGAAAGCGTATGCTTCAACCTATGGCGCAATTAAGGGTGAGGTGTGACACACGCTACTGAAACCAACGCTAATTAATTGGTCAACCGAGGTCTGCTCCTGTGTTGCAATGAGAGTTTTGTGTGAGTCTGCGCAAGATCTAAACAGGATTAGACCCCCTGATAACCCCAGTTGCACAACTACTGTCACAACCAAAACTACCGTATTTTCCAGACTATAAAGGCGCATCGGACTATAAGGCGCACCTTTAATGAATGGCTTATTTTAAAACTTTGTCCTCATATAGGGCGCACTGGACTATAAGGCGCACCATTAATGCATCATGTCAGATTTTTAATCCAAATCAAATCATTCTCCAGTTTATCTCTTATTTCAACTTGAGACGCAACAAATTACTTTATAATCACAAAATAATGATCATAGTCTTTTTGATTCATAGTCTTCAGCGGGCCACTTATGATTGATTTTATGACACAATGCTTCGGGCCAGTTTAAATTTAGGAATTTGGTCCATATATAAGACAATAAGGCGCACTGTCGGCTTTTGAGAAAATGTTAGGTTTTTAGGTGCGCTTTATAGTCCGGAAAATACAGTACTCAACTCAAGTGTTCAAATGTGCTTTACAGTTCACTGATTGTGAAAAGCACACTTTGGCAGAATTGCAAAGATTATAATAATGACATAACAGTTTTTTCTTCTTTCTATTGCTATAGCAGAGCTTTGGTAAATTAATATGGAGGTTGAAGTGGAGATGTGAATTTATTAGACTTTGATTGCAGTTTTTTTTAAGTATTCACCATGACAACATTCTCTATATTTCCTTCTTTCTCTTTCTTTTTAACTGGAATGTGGTGTTGGCCCACAGCGATGTGTGGCCACGGTCGGGGCCGTCCCAAGTTCAGACGTCCACTATAAAACAGTTCATCCGGCCGGTGCTGACCAGGTCCATCTCCCGCGCCTTAGCCTCGCAGTGGCGACCCCTGTGAGAGGTCCGCTCCTTCGTGCTAGTCGGAACCTGGATGTGGCCGACCTTGGCCGTGCCTGCCCCGTGGTGACGACACATGCCATCTGCACCTCCTGAGTGCCCAGAACGCTGCACGCACGTTTTGTAAGGGTTTTGACAAATAACAATCACGGTCCATTGGCTCGCACCGTTGTCCGCGACTGTTGTCTGAACTGCCTTTACGCCAGTTTGTGAACCCTGAGGAGTCTGTTTGTGTGTGTTTTGGGGTGCTCTTCTGGCTATTGAGGAGGGGGGGGGGGGATGTGTGGCAGACCTCTGAGTCTAAGGCTGTATTTTTTAGGCCTCTCACCATCAGGCCTGCAGTTATTTTTTTCTTTCGTTACAGCGTACTTTGTCTTTATTGCTTTTTCTTTGGTGACTTATCTTGTTGCACTTATTGGTTTATTTTTTTCTGCGCCATTGTGAGTAGCAGCCTTTTCTAGAAGCCTATTGAGTTGTGTTCATGTCATCAGTATGTCTTTCATATAACCACTCTAGGGTATGAATGCTGCCGGAAAACTGAATTTCCTCCCTGGGATTAATAATCTATCAAACTAGCTATCACGTGTGGTGTGAATATTAAGTCAGTGAGTCATAAATCTGATTAAAACAACAATGCAAACCATGCAAGTTTTATAACTTTTCATCAAATGCAGCCTTTGCAATTTCAACATTCTAATAAACCAGTGTTGATTTGATTTTGAATAGCTGTTCAGCCCTACTTCGACAGAACGCACAGTCCTTTCGGATTGTATCAATACCATAATACCTGACATGAAAATCTAAATATGGAATTTTGTCCATATCGTCCAACTGTAAAAGACAATGAAAGCAGCAGTTCAAATTGACACTTTGGCAAACGCAAATATTGACTGACACGTCCCTGAGCAAATACCTCTAATCATAAATTAACACTGCAAGCTAACGCAAATTTTTGCATCCAACAAACCTTGATGCAGCTCTGCTCACCTTGTAGGAAGCCACCATTGGCTAATTTACCCATATCCAAGCGTAACTCAAGCATTCATATATTTGACTGAATGATCACTCACGAATGCATTTAATTACCAAGCTACTAAATTACAAGTTCGAAATCAAGTACAAAAGCATTCATGTGTTAGAGGAGTCTTTTCCATTTTGGACGGTGAATTTCATTCGCAAGGCATCACTAATGCACGCTAAATATGCAGCAGTAGAAAGAGCAGCGTTAGCCGGTGAGCCCTGAGGTCAGTAAAAACCTTCTTTCCACGCCTATAAGGATGATTGGGGAAAGCATATTTAAGGATGGAGGGAAAGCATGGGGATTTATGAAGCAAGCAAATAATGTCACAATGAAGCCTATTCATGCCAGATGTGACCACGGCAGCAACTTTGGGCTGGCTCGTTGATGGCGCTCCAGGGATGCTCGCTACGGCTTAACATCCGAAACAAAATAAAAGTGAAAATCGAGTACTCACCTCCGGACATCGAAAGGCATGATGTTCGCACAGTCTACAGGGAGGTTTATTATCAGACAAAGTCACAAAGAGCAGAGCTTCTCAAAGCTACCGGTTGTTCATCGGTACCGGGGCTGACGTCAACCTTAGGACGCTTTGCACTATGTGATTGGTGGACAGCTGCTTCCGGTTGGTCGTGATTCTACTTCCTGTAACAACGAACACCGAAATTAAGAATGAAACTTTGTTTTTAAATGATACAACAATTTTAAGTGTCAACAAAAACACATCTAACGATCTAAAATCACGTAGGACTGATTGATAATAGCATATTGAATTAAATGTTTTATTTTAATTTTTTGGCATTGGTTTTTTTTATTTGTGATGATATAAATTCATGTATTTACTATCTGTAAAAAATATTTTTTTGACCGAAACACTGCGATTCTCCTCAAGAACGAGAAGAATCATGTGTCTTTTTTTTATGAAAGCTTGAGCTCTATCCATAATATGAAGTGGATCATGAGGTCATCAGGGGTGCCACGGAAAATATTCAATTTTCACTTAATTTTACAATAGTTTTTTATCAGTCATAAGAATACATTTGTTAATCAACCGAATAATGTTATTTCAATAGATGGCAGAGGGTGTAATAAATCTGCATATCCACCATTTGCCATTTACACTCAACCATTAACCATGGATACTTGTTAATACTTTAGGCTATATCTAAATAAATAAAAGAAGAAAGGAAGAAAGGAAGCAAGAAAGAAAGAAAGAAAGAAAGAAAGAAAGAAAGAAAGAAAGAAAGAAAGAAAGAAAGAAAGAAAGAAAGAAAGAAAGAAAGAAAGAAAGAAAGAAAGAAAGAAAGAAAGAAAGAAAGAAAGAAAGAAAGAAATTGTTCCTTGAATAAATAAATAAATATTTCCTTAAACAGGCACAGATTCTTACAAGAAATAAATTTAAATTTGTGAGGAATGTTGTCGATGTATCATTATTTAATCTCTCTCACTCTTTTTTCCCCCTTTATTAGCTGTTTCGGGAATAAACGCATTCTTTTCAGAATAAGTGTCAGTTTTTGGACATAAGCGCTGTGTTTTCCCATGATTGCTCAGAGGCTGGTCTATAGTGACAATGACAGTAAACGAGTAAGGATGACAGCAAGTGACAACAAAAATGGGGCTGTCATCTGTTTCACTTCCCTTTCTGTAAGAAGACAAGGTAGATTGTAATTATTGGCATTGGAAGAGTGGTTATATTTTCAGGTAGTCTAAAGTCATGGGTTTATTGTTATCGTAGGGGAATATTTTGCAAAGATGAATCCAATTTCAACTTTTCTGATTTGTGTTGTGTCAATGTCCTGGACTGTTTCTTATGTACTTTACACTTCACACCTCTTTTGCTGGTCAATAACAGGGTTCAGTTTTGCTCACTCAGCTCATCATGACTTGGCGAAAGACACGTTCATTCTTTTAGGACAAAATGTTTTGATACAGACTGTTGCCAGCCCCTCCTCCCCCGGATACATTCCCACTCATGCATTTGGTTCACTGTTGACTCATCTCACAGGAGCGTGAGGTAAAACCGGCTGGAGAGTTTTTGCACTCTGTTGTGAATAGTTACGTTTCTGCCCTTTTGGTTTCCCATTCACCCCTCACCCTCTTTCTCACACACATCCCATTATCCATTCTTTTACCGACTTAAAACTGGCATGGATGTGGATTTGGAAAGTTGATAGCCCTGCTCTGGTTTCTCTGTAGTGACAATGATGCCATAGCCCTCATTGAAGCAAATCTTTTCAAAAGATTGAATTGGTTCAAAAGCACCCGATTTATAGATTTACAACTGGTGAGGCAGGTTGATCTGAAACTCAAAAGTCACACTGAAGGGGAGTCAATGTACAACAACAACAACAAAAAACACTCTGGTGTTTACTCTGCGCAGCTTCAAGTCAAATACACCTTCCGCCTGTTGTCAACAATGACACTTCTGTTTCCTTATGATGAGTTAGACAGCAGGTCACATTATGAGTCAGCAAAGCAGTAAATCAAATGGGCATCTCCAAGTGACTGTCATTAATGTGGGGGGGAAAAAATGGGACAAAAATGTTACATTCTCTTGTTTCAATTATGTCACAAGTGACCGGTCGAAAAGTCTCCATCTGTCTTCCTGGAAGACCTGTGTTTTGGTACTCAGCATGTGGAAATTTACTGGACTTAAGATTTCTATACAGTGATTAACTTTTATGGTTCGCCTTTACTCTCGGGGCATTGAACATTATGTACCCCTGACTAATTAAAAACAGAGAATAAATGTTTATGGCCCCCGTGCCAGATATTTACATATTATTTTCTTATTTGTCAACCCTCAGGTCAAGAGGCAAAACAGAAATGTAGTTATACGATAACATCATGGAAAATTCATCAAATTCCTCATTTACTGGAGTACGGATGGTAACACTGTATCCACTGTACAACCATTGACGGGATGGCATGAGTGATTAACAAAACAAAAGAAAAAAAATTGTTCAAGAGGCCCACTAGCACAATTTTCAGTTTGAAAATGTCTCAGTATTTACAGTTTTTGCAAGACATATAACTATTTCATCCAGTCACACAAAAAATGTTCATAAAAAGCTAGAGATTGTTGAAAAAAATTGTTGACTGTTATCAAATAAAAATCAAAACATGTATAGCATGCTTTAACTGAAAGTCGAGGAATACATGTGGCAGTAATAGCATTTTGTTGATAGTTTTATGCTTCATACAAAACTAATGATTTCAATGAGCAAAATAATATTTACCTAAAATCAACATGGTGTAGACTGTAGGGACTGTCGTAAATGCAAAACATTTTAACACAAATATTTATACACAGATGAATGTGTAAAAGCAATACCTGGGTTAAACTAACATTACACAACACATCTATTCATTCGCCAGTGTTTGTTTTTGAAGAGTCACTAAAAATGACTGTATGAGGTGATGTCACCAATATGTGATGAAAATGACTAAACATAAACTGCTTAGGGGAGTCAATGCCTGTGGTGGGAATTAACCTGGGAATTAACTTAATATCTATCTATCATTGCCTTTGCTAGCGTAAAAGGGAAAACATTGCATTGATGGTATAAAGCCTGAGGCAACACTTGCTCGTCATTAGTGCATAAATTCAAAATTGCTTTTTAATTTTTTTTATATAATTCACTGTAAAAACAAAGAAAGAAAGAAAGAAACAAACAAACAAACAAATAAACAAACAAACAAACAAACAAACAAACAAAACACCTTATTGTACTTCGGTATATTCAGTCCACTTTTTCACTTTAGTAAAGGAGTAAAATCTTTTTTTTAAATTATTTTACCAGAATACAGCATTTGGAAAAAACTAAACAAATAAAACAAAAGCTCCGAGTCATTTTATCTCCATCTCTGGGAAATAGTTCAAAGTGGTGGAGAAAAAAATGCCCCCTTTTTGCTTTGTACGTGCCCGCGCTGAGAGGGGACAGCTGGGTAATGAAGGCAGACGCGGACTACGTGCCTCGGACCAAAATGTTCTCAAAACGTGCGCGCGCCCGTGTAGTTTACCACACAGCGGACGCGTGCCTTTGACGTCATGCAGTCTGGCTGTACGCCAGTAAGGGCGGGCTCCTGACGTCAGTGGCCTCGCATTCACGAGCTGTGGACGTATATAAAGAAAGTGCTTCAACTGTGTTTCCACAGTCACTTCGACACGACTGCGGTTACAGTCAGTACAGGAAAGAAGAACTCGCAATTGCGGATACATTCAAGAAGACTTAAAGAGCACTTAAAGTTACTTTTTTTTGTCGTCTCAAGATTGTTGTATTTTCTTTTTTTTCAAATCGGAACAAAGAGGAGACTACAACCATCAGCGCTTCTCAAGCTTCAAGCTATATGTATTTGGATTTAACTTTTCTTTCCCGTCGCCCTACTATGGTCATAATGGAGGTGCCCACCATCGACTGTGCGTCCCTCCGTGGTCTGTTGGTGGCAGACGCTCCGGGCTGCCTGGTGCTGGACTGCCGCTCTTTTCTATCCTTCAACGGCTCCCACATCGCGGCCTCCACCAACGTTCGCTTCAGCACCATCGTGCGAAGACGAGCCAGGGGAGGCCTAGGACTCGAGCACATTGTCCCCAACGAGGACACCAGAAGCCGGCTCCTGTCTGGCGAGTACCAGTCGGTGGTGCTTCTGGACGATCACAGTTGTGACTTAAGCCAAGCCAAGAAAGACGGGACTTTGATGCTGGCTGTGGCGGCCCTCTGCCGGGACCCCTGTGGCGCAAGTGTCTTCATACTTAAAGGTAATAAAAGTGTTGTCTCACTTACATTTGTTGTGTTTGTGTGCGTGTGCGTGCGTGGCAACAAATGTGGTTTTCAGCTGTCACCATCCCAGCTGGTGCTGCTGTAAACAATTCAGAAATAGACACTCGCTTCTCTGTTACAAAGCAGTTGTTCCCCTTTTTGGTGATGCGATTACAACGCGTTCTTATTTTATTTTATTTTTTATTGTGGTCCTCAGGTGGATTTGATGCATTTTTCAAAGAGTATCCAGATATGTGCACCAAGCCTTCTCCCTCCCAAGGGCTCAGTCTACCTCTGAGCTCCAGTCACCCAGGAAGCGCAGACCCGAGCTGCAGTCCATGCAACACACCACTTTATGACCAGGTTGGTGTCTTTTCCTTCAACACGATTTCAGCAATGAGTTTACCTTCCACCACATTGACTGATTGTTTACATGTCTTCTTCTTAGGGAGGTCCTGTGGAGATCTTGCCCTTCCTGTATCTCGGTAGCGGTTACCATGCGTCCCGAAAAGACATGCTGGATATGCTGGGGATCACCGCCCTGATAAATGTGTCCGCCAACTGCCCCAACCACTTTGAAGACTCCTTTTTGTACAAGAGCATCCCTGTGGAGGACAACCACAAAGCGGATATCAGTTCCTGGTTCAACGAGGCCATTGACTTTATCGGTGAGTATTTTTTTTTTTGTGACACTGCTTTCATGCTCTGTTGCTGGAAAAAAGAGTGGACAAAAAGCAGCTCCTCCGGCTACTTCAGTCATGGTTTTAAATTTGAAAAAGTTCCCTCCAAAAACTGACCAGCTGGCTCAGCAAGCCTTGGTTACATCACCCCTCAATTGTACAAAAGCCCCCCACCCAAACACACTGCTTTTGAAATGAATTGCCAGGCCGTGGCAACAGTGTGTTCGGTTTGGCTCCGCGCCGTCCTTTTGTTGTGTCTAAACAAAAGGCGACTTCTCCTCGCTCTCTGGCGGCCTTCCTCTCAGATCAATATGCCCAGTGGGGGGTTTGTTCCCCTTCTTTGTGTACATGGCCCACCCCCTTTTAGGGATGACCCCCACTTGCAAACACCCCCCCCCCCGTAGCCCCATTAACCGTGCTCTCGTATCTTAATGGGTTTTTGAATTTAAATAGCAACTGTGAGCGCCCGAGTGTGTTTTTCATGCGTAAACGGCCATATCGCAATGTGCTAATTTTGCCGCCTTTTCTCTCTGTGCAGATTCAGTTCGCAACAACGGCGGTCGCGTGTTCGTCCACTGTCAAGCGGGCATCTCCCGTTCAGCCACCATCTGCCTCGCCTACCTCATGCGCACCAACCGCGTCAAACTTGACGAGGCCTTTGAGTTTGTGAAGCAGCGCCGTAGCATCATCTCGCCCAACTTCAGCTTCATGGGGCAGCTCCTCCAGTTTGAGTCGCAGGTGCTCGCCTCCTCCACCTGCTCGTCGGAGGCCGGAAGTCCGGCCATTGGCAACGGCAGCACTGTTTTCAATTTCCCGGTGTCCATCCCGGTGCACTCGTCTGCCAGTCAGCTCTCCTTCCTCCACAGTCCCATCACTACCTCTCCTAGCTGTTGACTGATAATGGGATGAAAGCAACAACAACAACAAGAACATGTGTTGACTCTTAAACAGTGGTGCTGGTATCACTGCACTAATTGTGCATTTGACCTTGTATCCCGGCCTCAATTGAAGGAGAGACGTGGCAGCTACCAACAAGTAGTATTGTTGGATGTATGTGAAAGGATCCTGCTACATGACGGCAAATGCTTTTGATAATCACCGTAATGTATTGACGAATCAGAGGGCTAACATAGTCTCGGGAATATTGACTTCCCAGATGTCTCTATTTTGCTTCCTAGTTAAGGGATCCAATTATTAACCTATGCTGACAAGTTACTGCTTCTTTGAAGAACAAGTGAATGTATCCCCTTTGTCAGAAGAGGCCAATTTGAATGCAAATGCGGCCTTGCTAGATGTGACGATCCTGAAGTGATGGGTGGGGAAAGTGACCATTAAATACCTCATGTTTCTGTACTGTGTACTGCAACCCTGTGGTGGACGAGAAGTCTGCAATGATTTCTATGTGACATATTTATTGAACTAAAGTAATATATTTCTCGTGTATCTATTTTTGCATATGTATAAATGTTTTTTTCTACCACTGAATAAATGAAATATGACTTTGTACATTTAAAAATGACCCTTTCATTGTGCTGTTGCCACTTAATCCTCCACAATCAGCCTTATGGATGCATAATCCAAAGCATGCCAGACACAACATAATAAGAGACTAAAACAACACATACAGAAACCGAGCAATTCAAAGGTGCGCTCGCTCGAATGTCATACCAAGATGCCTGAGAAGCTGAGTCAGTTTTAATCGTTTTGTTCAATTGTTAAAGTTTTACAGGAGAAAAATGGTATTCAGGAATCAAACAAAGCTCTTTGAATTGAAACATACTCTCTTGGTTTTATAGGAACTGCAAAATTTGCTTCAAGTAAATAGCTGTTACAAGCTTTGTAGAAAATAGAAATACATACATATATATATATATATATATATATATACATATATACAAACATACAACTGCCTCTCTTTGTTCATGTAATGGAATCCTATAATTTCGTTTTTTCTACCCACAGAAGACGCATGATGTCATGGTGTGCTCCATTGTTGGGGTCACACTCTCTTCTGTTTGAATCTGCGTGAGGCCGACCCAACGACAGGAGGCCCTAAGAATTGGCGAAGGAGCCCTCCCTATGGAGCCTCAATAGGAGCAGCTGCAAGGCGTTTGGGAAAAGTGTGACTACTAAAGACCATTCAGCGCTCAGTCGTGCGCCGCTCTCACATGCCAATGGCAGTAGAGGGGGAGGTTAGTTCCCGGGTGGGGGATGCGGGGTATTTATGAAGGTGCCTCTGAAAGGGAAAGCAATATGTTTGGTTTGCAAATTAGCCAAAACATTGGCTGTGACTTTTAATGGACTGTGAGAAAAAAAAAAAATGTGATTGGGCCGCGAGGCCTTGAAGAACAAAACGGCCATCTGCACTCATTAGTGCTGGAGACCGATGGAATCGCAGCATGAATCAAAACATACAGACGCCAAACCGTATCGATAGGCAGATTTATGAAGCGTTAGCGCAGAGATTCCCAAAGTACCCGTCGTATGCAGGCTTCCACTGGTGGTATGCAGAAGACATTAAACTCTGCATAACATTACAGTGGATATTTTTTACCCCGATTCGGTACACTCCATTTCTTAAGTGCAGTTCAGTTGTAAGGCATCATAGGGATTATTCAAAACAGGCTGCCTCAAATCATGCCGGCAGAAAAAAAAATTCAAATGCTATATAGCCTTGATCTTTTGCCTTCTTTGTGAGCTGGATGAGGCAAAGCATGCGGTGAGTGACTGTTAGGACTTACAAAATGTTTATTTTTTATTTTTTTTACCACAATAATAATAATATTGCATCAGATTTATATGGCCATTTTCTCGACACTCAAAGACGCTTTATATATTAATGCGCTCACATATTCTCACACTGGTGCTGCGAAAGTACGTAAGTAGCCATAGCTACCCCGAGGCAGGCTGACAAATAGGGCCCTTATATGTCCACATTTAAGAATGAACAATGAAGAAATGAATCATTTACAGACTTGAGAAATAACCAGTTTTCAATAGTCTCTTTCAACACCAGCACTTTAAAATGAAACTCGACTTGCCATTCCTGATTTCTTCATCTATGTGGATTGGGGCTCCATGAATTTCCATGAGGCATTTTTTATTTATGTGGTTCAATTCACTTTTCCTAGTCTTGAGGTTGAAGTGCATTCAAGTAAACAATCTTGGATAAAGTGGCCCTAAAACCGTGCCATGGAAAGAGCTTTTTGAGACAGAGCATCAGTAGTGTTGACGCCTCTGTGGGAAATGCTCATCCATGACCTCACCAGTTGCCGAAGACATGGGCGACATATGCGCAGCCCCCGCCCGCCTGCCCAAAGACCACCAACACACCCGCCTTTTGTATCCCTTGAACTTCCTGTGCATTTGTTTGCATGTATGCGTGAGAAAGTCGTTAGAAGAGTCTGTCAATAGTCAGGTTGCGAGATTAAAGCATTGTGGGCTGAGAAAGTGTCAACAAGTTGTCGACATGAGGTAAGACACTCGGGTGCAAATCCTGACAGACTCACATCAAGAAGCAAAGGACTGCTTTGTTTCTTACGCGTTTCCTCCTTTGTGCTGCGTTTTCACTTTGACGCCACATTGACATTTGCCACTTTCATTGTTGTAAAGTGTTTGTACTTAGCGACAGAGCTCGCTCGGACTGAACTTGAAAGCAGTTTTAATTAACACCATGTAAAAGTAGTTTAAAATGTGTCATGACAGGAAGTGAGCTAATGCAACCACTTGCTTTTCATATCATCAAATACATTTTTGGCAGGGAGGAGGTTCGTTTCTAAATCCGCACGGATCAACCGGATTGTCATGGTCAAACAAATGACACAATTTGCAATGCAATAATATTTACTACAGGATATTAGTCACTCTGTTGTTGCTCGGTGATGTCATGTGAATGTGACACATGGCCTGGAGGTTTTTCGCATGAGATGGAATGGTTTGGATCATCATGTTCTCATGAGAATATTAAGAGGTCATATCCAGAACAAACGAAATTAAAAAACACATTCAAAAATTGTCTATTAGCATTTATATCAATGAAAACACAATTTCAGAGGGTTTTATGACTTCTTCCTTGAATAACTGGTCTTTAGAGGTTCCCAGTTACAATTTAAAGAGAAACAGAATAAAGGGGACATGGAAACATCAACAGACTGAGTTAATTTGTTGCTCTTCTATGATTCATTGACTTTAAACTTTGTTCATGTGTTTAGATCCCAGGAAATATGTCACTGCTATATTCACCAAGTCATAAAGCACAATGAAATACGAGTGTGGTAAAAATCTTAATGTATGATACATGGACAACTGAACACAATACTCTTCAACAATTTATTGGCACTCTGGGTTGACAATTTAGTGATTCCGTTTTTTTTAATTGGTGTCACTACATGGCAATTTAGGTTGGTGATATTAAAGAGAAAAAAAAAACAAGGGGGCTGTCAGATGAGGTTGTTATTGCAAAAAATGGGATTTTGTCTATTGTTTTAAGAAATCAATTTGATTTCCTTTTCTCATTATTTTGTACTTAACTGACCGCTATTGACTTTACAAAAGAAAAGAAATAGAAGGAATTAGTGAAGAGTCACATTCAACAGTCTTGTGCAAAGATTATGCACGCTGAACTAGCAAAATTATTAATGTCAAGTTATCTTGATTGGAAGCAGTAAAAAAATTGGTCAAAAAAGATTAGTCAGTGATAGCCCTATTTACGTATATTAAATTAAAAGTATGACAGATGCAAACAAGATATTCATAAAATAACGAGAATCATTTGCAAAGGTTTGATGTAATTATGCTTACATATAACATCGTTTCTGAGGAAGGTTTCAGGAAGTTTCAATCCGGATGATGTTGTCAAAACAGTACCCGTTTACATATAAACAACGTTAGAAAACACACTAATACTTAGCTGGCAATGTCATTTTGTCTGTACCTCTGGAAGAGAAGCAAAGAGACATGTCATGTTGTAAACAGCAGGCGACAAAATACTTCTGGTTGGCAGAAATTAATTCATTAACTACTGCTGATCTGAACTGATATGTTAGATAAAATAATAATAATAAATGTAGAATGTCATATGTAGAATTAATAATAATAGTAATCATGATAATAATAATTCCCCAAAAGTCTGGTTTTCGATTTCCTTAATCCAGAACCTGTGGGCGGAATATAATATGTAAGAAATATTTGGTTGGATTGTCTTTTACCAATTTAGCAAAACATGAAGTCTAACCTGCTTGGTAACATTAGCTCTATTCCTTGCTACCCATTTAACGTCAAAAGAACAATACTTGCCACTAATCTGATTCAATCAATAAATAAACCTCAGTGATCCTGTTAAATTTGTCAGAATATCAATTTTTGAATCAATATACCTGCTGATAAATAAATGATGGCCAATGTTTTGTCTCCCTTACCTCGCGTCACATTGGCCATAGAGAGGAAAATTCGACTCATCATTGAAACTATTTAGCTTGCTGCACTGACGAGAAAGATAAGGCTTCTTTGCCCACTTAAGAATTGCCATGAGTCATGATTAGTTCCAATTTGCTGACCTCACTGCATGGATCTTAAATCTCTCATACACGGAAGTGAGATATCCCACATGGGATATCTTGACCAAGAAGATTTAGTCCACACATTGATGTCATGGCAAAATACTCACCTGCAGTAAATCTGTAAGAAGATTACAACTGGGACAGGAAGTTCTCTCGATTGTTGTAACCCGCCCGTACACACACACACACACACACACACACACACACACACACACACACACACACACACACACACACACACACACACACACACACACACACACACACACACACACACACACACACACAAAATGACAGTGTCTCTGTTGTATATTGTGTTTTAACGTCAGCTGAAATGCCGTCATTCTTACAGCTCATGTCATTGCTATTCCTTTTGCATGTCCATCTATCCATCCATTTTACAAAACTATAAAACTACAACAAAGACATTTCCACAGACAGGTAATATCGCAACATTCACTTGCATGTAGTCTTCATAATTTGTGAACAACAGAGTTAGGAATATCTTCATAAAGTTTGCCACTTTCTTCTTCAACAATTTTCTTATATTTTTTCGGCATATCGTCATGCATCCATCACAGTGCTCCTAATTGGCTAAGACATACACTGGAGGATTTTATGAATGAATGTATTCTTGAATTGCTAATATTTGAATATATTTTTGTTGTGATTGTGAACCAATTTATTTTCTGCTTGTTTGTGCAAGTCATAATGAAAGCTGAGATTTGTTATTAGAATGAATACTAAGTTTATGAAAGCAACAAATAATTGCTCCTATTGATTGTGATGTCAACATCAACCAAATGAATCACAATTATTCTTTTTTTCTGTAATCACCCAAGCATGAGCCATCAAAATCTGGCCCAAGATACAAGATGCTACTTTATAATAAGAAAAACATTTTTATCATTACTGCTACATCTGTATGTAGTGTTAACATGTGATTTGGCCGTAAGATTGCTCATAAGCAGCTGCGTAGTACATGAATACAAGCAATAACTGCTCGTTGTCCCATGATCCAAGACAAATTTCTCCTCAGGGAGACGAGAAGCCTTGACTCTTCAACCTCAAAAGACCTGCAGCAGTGTGACGCTTTGTGACGTCTTTGGCCACCCATGATAAAAGCTTTCTTTTCACAATATTCTCAAGCAAACGAAAGCAAACAAGCTGCTGTTGCGTGACAAGGACAGAGATAAAACCAGAATGTCACAACATTACGTGTTGTTATTGACTTTTTTTTTTTTTTTACAACAAAGCGTGTAATGTAAGAAGGGATATTACAAATATAGTGTTGTCCTATTCATCAAGTCTACCATTGTGAAGTTTGGCCGATCTGCTGTGTCTGACAATAGGCACCAAAACGGTGACATCAGTCAGAACCCAACACAGGCGGCCAACTGCTCGTAGACCCCACTAAGAGCCTTGTTTGCCCCTGCGACCCTGAGGACAAGCTTGTATTTTTCCACTGGCCGCAGGCCGAGGGGTTGTGTTCACAAGCAGCAGTCAGATCCTGTGTGGAGCATTCGAGGAATGTCTGGCATTTTCTGGCGTCCTCCGCTGCCTGCCCGCCGGGCGCTGTGATGTCACACCCCAAAACATACGTAGGAGCGCAGATGTAAATCACAGGCCGCAGGCTAAAAGATTTTCAACTCTTGTTTTGACTGCACATTTGAAATGTTTACAATTCAATGATGCATTTATCGTGAACGACAGTGAAGTCGAATCGGATAGAAAAGGGAACTTTTCACCCACTTCCTGGAATCATTGGGGACAGTTTTGACAAAATAGAAACACTTTCTGGTTTTATGACCTTTTCAGTCATTCCAGAGTAGCACCATACTTTAAAAAGCATAAATTCCTCTTTGCACATTTGAGTGAAAGCACCAAGGCGTCTTGAATCCAAACTGTGAATTATGTCAGTCTAATAAAAGGACTCTTTGACCAAAGCAACCCACAGAGCTGAAAAGAAAGTCTTCTGTACTCAAAAAGACATAATATATAATGACCGCTCTATACCTCATATGCTTGGGATCATACAAATGATTTTTCTTCTGCTTCTGTACATATTCTTCAATTTTGTATTTCTGTACACTCTTTAAAACCCAATTTTTGTTGTTTCTGGCCTGACTTTGGCTCTATTCTCACTAAATGTTGATATAATTTAGACAATGATGACACAACAGCATTGCAAAAATATGAAGCCTTACTAAGTATTTCAGCCTGATTTGAAATCTTGTGTGATCTCTGCTATGATATGACGTGTTATATTAAACAGCTTCTAATTGCAAGTTTATTATATGTTCTTCCCTCATTTTGTGTTTGTCAGTTTTTCAAATTCTAAATAGTTTAGTCATCACGTGAGAGAAATGTGACTGCCTGCAACTTCCCACTTTTGACTTTTGACTAGAAAAGGTACCTGTTAAGTACAGTCTACATTTCCTCTAAAACGAGTAAGTAGGTGACTAATGTTGTGAATAGTGACTCAAGTTGGTGGTTATCTGTGATGGTAACATGACGAGTGGAAAACACATGCACGGACGTTCACCATTCTTTGGGTTGTGAGCGCCGTCTCCTGGATAAAAGGGTGCATTGCAGCAATTAGGCATTGACAGGTAATACTGAAATGATGTCATATATATGAATAGATGTTTTATTATTATCATCAATACTGTTCTTTCATTTGTTGAATAAGTTGGGAGACGTACTGACCATTAGGCCAAATTTCCATCAAAACAGCAAGAAGCATTTTCATTATATTATATCATCATCAGTATGTGTGAACACTGCTTTAGTTGGAGGTTCCTTTTTCTATCAAGTGCAAATTGATCATTGTTACTTAGCCCTGCAAAGGCAAATCAAATGAATCGCAGACTTTTATCACATTTGAATTCAAGTTGAGCAAATATTAGTGAATGAAAATGTCCTTGATGAACCAAAAGCTCCAAATGGTTAAAGCGGTGGGAATGTGTTTAAACTGTTGCTGACCTTGCTCCAGAATGTTAATAAGTAACGGAGTAACAGAAATGCCACCTGGGCCAACCTTATAAAGTAGTGGCTACCAGTAATTTCCTTATAATCAATTTATCTTACAAGGATGTGTGATCGCATTTATTTGTAATTAATTTGACATTTTACACAGGATGTCTGCATCTTTATTTGCCAGAAGCCCAACACACTGATAGACAGTATATGAAAAGTGTTACATACTTTAGTTGACTATTTTATCCGTCAGATTCGGAAAAAATGTAGTTTGTTATTTCATTTTGATGAAACGTGCAAGTTGAACACTGCAACAGTGAAGCACACAGGAATACATCCAACAACAATGTCAACAGAAGCTAGTCAAGGCATGATTTTTTTTTAACTGTCCACACACGCCCAGGGATAAACCCACACAGATACACGTGCCGGGTTAACCTCGGAGCTCGGATATCATTGGTCGGAACACTGAGATAACAGAGACCACATGCTCATGTTTACATACTTTCAAATTTCAGGCGGGATTTGATATTGGAAGAGAAAATCCACACTTCATCTAAGCAGACAACCAGAGGAAACTTCACGTTTGCTGGAAGAAATCTGAATGAGACACAAGATGGGAAAGAAACAACCTTCACTTTTTCAGCTTTTCAGTCTGTTGTCATTTTCTAACAGACAAAAAGAAGAGAGGCGCAGAGAAGATGGTAAGTCACTTCTTTCTGCTTTTATGTGAGCTTTAGTAAATGTGGAATGAAGTGCAACAACAACAAAAACAACAACAATAATAAAAATAAATAAATAAATAAATAAATAATAAATGAATAAATAAATAAATAAATAAATAAATAAATAAATAAATAAATAATAATAATAACAACAACATAAAAACTGTAAAATGTTTCCTACTGTAATTATAAATAGGATATAAATGATTGCTCACAACATTATTGTTTTATATGGAACTTTAGCTTTTCTGATATAAAGCGGTAGCAAAAATTCCCCCAGGGCTGAGGGTGTGGCCACATTTAGAATGAACCAATCACGTTCAGCTCACAATAATAATGGCAAACTTTTTAAATAGTTTGTATTGGTCTCATGTTTTTGTATCAAATTTGTCAAATGTTTTGGAATAATAACCACAGTTTGTTTGATTGTTTGATCCACTTTGCAAACTTCATAGGATGTCTTCTGTTTGTGTCTTTTCTTCTCTACTCCTCTTTCGATATCACAATTTATTCATTTTCAAATAAAAGTTTCCCAAAAGCATTAAATAAACATGTATATATTTTGGCTTCCCAGAAAATTAGGATGCCAATCAAATAAAAAACCCCATTCTGGAACAGTTTTCATTGGTGTGCTGGGAATTTATGCCTCCTCTGTATAAGTTGAACTATTCCATTTTTTTTCAATTTGTATCTAATCTTGGCCATGTTGTGATGAGCTCCAGTGGTATCGCAATTAAACATTGTTATTATTAGTTGAGGACAGACAGGAAATGCCTGTCCCTTAGCTGTGGTCGCTTGCAGTGTTATGTTTACAAAGATGAAGTCATGCTTTTCCCAGACCCCAGTAGGGCAGGGCGATGGGAACAAGAGAGAAATGAGAGGCAGAAAGGCGGCCAAACAAAATATGGAGGAACAAAAAACAACATCAATATCCTGACAGTAAAGTCTGAGAAGGCTCCTCTTACACTCTTTCTAAAATATGTCTCTATATTTACTATTCCGGATGGTCTAGAATTCTACCAAGAAAAGTAACCATTTGCAACTTAAAAATAAAATTGTATCAAATCCGAAGAATACTTTTCAACATAAAGAAATTATAAAGTATGCCTAGATTCAGAAGCAAAAATTGTTTGATCCATTTTGCGCTCTTTATTCAAGACCCGAGTTGTGAATCGTTCACATTATGATCCTGAGGTAAACAAACTTTTTCAAGACTGCCAATTTACTGCAGATTGCGTTTTGTTTTCTGAATGTGCAGCTGTGATTCGGTTGCTGTTCGGCACAAGGGGCAGATCTATTCTGAAGTTATACAGGGGTGAGCGCCACCCTAAAATCCTGAAGAATTCATTCTCTTTGCTTTATGACTGTGATGTGACAGTTCATGTACATAAATAACTATAGCACACATATACGGTAATAAAAAATAGAACTGCTTCATGTATTCATTTATTTGTGTTTAAAAAAACTAAAGTTTAAGAATGTGGAAGTAAGTCTTACATCCTTTCTGGATGCAACCCTCGGAGGTAAGTCTGGACACCCCTGAATTAATCCATTCAAGTTGCCGACCATCATCATGTCTATCCCTCTACCTTATATATAAATACATATATTTAAAAAGTAGACAAGGGTATTGTTTTTCTGAAATAAATAATTTGATATTGAATTGATGGCCTGGTGGGATTTCCATTAGGGTGCTTGGAACTGTCTTTTTATAGTCATAAGAATGAGGTCATCTCAACTTGAAATGAGCCTCACGTGACAGGATGACCTTTGAGTGTGTACTTCCATGCTACACAAGGCTGTGCTGTTCCACAGTGCGGCGTTCCGCAGATGATTGCAGTTAGAATAAATATCCTGCATTGTTCTCTGACAGTGAACGCAGATCATTCGGTGAGACCATTTTAAAAACGCACGATTTGTGTTTTTCTTCATTGGTTGCATATGCGGCCTCCAGCAACAGGTGATGTCAGACTTTATGAAAGATTTGTGAAGAACAAGCAGGCTTTTACCAAGAATTCGCCCTTAAATATAGACGTGTTTATTCTGTATATCAGAATTCACTGTTTCATAATCCCAATATGAAAGACTGACTTGAGTCTTGAGAGAACATAGTGTCAAATTGCTGTTTAGCCTTCTAGCTAGCGCAATTCTTCATCATCATGACTGTTCCGTGTGTCGTTGGCATATGGTGCTTAGATCGGCTCGTGTTTGACTGATGCAACACAGATATTAGTGGAACTTATGTGTGTATATATTTAAATGTGATGAAACCAAGCAGTGGAAGTCAGAGAGTCAGGATGATCAGTTATATAAATCCGACAATTATATTTTTGTTAGACTGAATTGTACCCCATGTATTGAGATACATATTGAAATTGAGCCGTATGTATGCATATATAAATCTATACATGTATATCATTTTCATTTTCTTTAAAATGTTTGGATTACTTTGAGTTTTTTTAAAATGGAGTATTAGTCAAGTGCAAGCTAAAAATAAAATACTCACGATTGTGTCGTAAAGTCAACTAAAATTCTCAAACAAGTGAATAAATACATTTAAATTGGATCCCAAAAGCTCAAGTAAAATATTAACTAAAACAAAATAGGTTTTGCTATAATTATACTTAGTTTTATAAAGGTAGGATGTAGTTTCAGTTATTTATTTTTTTTAAAGACATTTTATTGTTTTATTTTATTTTGTTAAAGATTTTTCCCCCATGGGAGCTCAAGATCAGGGGATGCTTTGAGAATAATTGTCAATTGTTTTTCTATGTGAAGCCCTTTGAGACTGCTTGTGATTTAGGGCTATACAAATAAACTTGACTTGACTTGACATTTTTAGTTTTGGTTATATTGTTAGTTTTCGTTAAAGTCCACATTTACAAACAGGTGCTCAAAGTCTGAGCTGGCTCAATGTGTGGAAGTGTCTGGAAAAAAGCAGACAGAGGAACAATTGCTGGCAAAGGCAGCTTGAGAGAGAATGATTTTCACTGTCTGGCGATGTGCAAATTCCTATTTTAAGTTAATGCCTGAAACGTTGAATCATAAAAACAAGCAGCTTTGGGCAAATCAACAAGAGCTTTACTCTCTTTCTGCATCTAATATCCCCCCGAGACGATAGATAGACATTAGGACGGGAAGTTCTCATATTTACAAGCTCTTAAAATAGCCTCGTCACCCGGCACTCTCAGTATATCGGTGTCTTGTCCAAAGTGGGGGCCCCCCCTGCAGAAGTTTCTCACACGTGTCACACGCCACAATGTCATGACCAGAGAACCCGGGAAGAGGTCTCAGGAATGAAAAGGAGGTGGCAACAACTTGAAGGAGACAAACCGTATGAGCACGATAAAAGCCTGGGCTATCGGCTTGATTCTGGATGTTAGGTGGGATCAGGAAAAGGGGCTACAGATGGATGGAAGCACTCAGCAGAATAGATGAGCTAACATTGATTAGAGTATCTCTGACACTGATTTGACCCCCCCCCCCCCCCCCCCCCGACTTAAGGGTTACGCAACAGAATTCTTATGTTGCCTACACGTTTAAGTGACATCACAATGCCTACAATTTCTATGAGACAACAGTTTCCCATTTTCTGGATGTGCTTGTTTACCTGCTGGAGCAGTAAGGTCTCAACTAAATGTCCCAATCTCCAACTCAGTTTACAAGGGTCCCATCGGCTCACTGCCTTCCTTTGATGTCTGGTATTTAGTGCTGATATGCTGCGAGTGAGCCTTCAGATAGCCAAGTTGATAGCAAGCAACACAACTGCACGGATAGTGAAACCTCCTCCCGTCTATGTTTCATGATAAAATGTTCAGATTCTTGACAGCGTTGGGCAAGCGTTTTGGGGAATGATTATATGTACGCTTGCTTGGGTCTTATTACTTACATTCAAAACACAAACAAAAATCTAATAAAGTGGTAGCAAGTATCTTCACACCGAAAAATGCTTGCATGTTTTATTAATCTACTTGATGTACTTGCGGATTGTTAGCAAATTGGTTTACTTTTATCCAAGGTTGGCTCAATTATTTGGACCCAATAGATTGGGTTGAAGATTCAATTTATGCTGGCTCCCAATGTGCTGGGTCTAAATAACCCAGTATTTTGTACCTAGCACTAGGTTAGCTATTTTACCCAAGTTGGGCTACTTTTGACCCAGCAGTATTCGAGATAAAAGAAAAACAACAAAGATTTGCAATGTAATCTGAAAGGAAACCTTACACTCCAGAAAAATACAGAAAAAGTCTGTATTTGTCATATTAGTTAGAGTACAATTCTACATGTTACTTACACTGCGTGTGTATTTCCCTAATAATTTGAATCGTCACAGACACAAATAGGCTCATTGGTGCGTATCATCCCCTGCAGAGTGGAGGAGAAAAAAAAGTAGATTGGAAGTCAAGTGATTGAGCATCTTGGCAAAATTGACTATTTTGATAGAACATTTTTTTTTTTTTTTATTTTAAACATCACGTTCTGCCCTCTCCCAACCCTCTGAAGACATGGGCACTCGTGTTCATGTTGTTCAAAATCAAAGTGGGTCAGCCGAAAGCAGGCTGGCTCACATGGAAAAACAAAGCAGGCCTTTGCTGCTTAGTCTTCATTGCTTTTAAGCTCATGTGCTGCTGCTGCAGGGCTGCATGTTGTCACAAGTCATGAGAGCTACTTCTCCATGGGAGACAATCATGCATATTTTTCTTAAAAAAAAAAAAAAAGAACGCACCTAAGTGGGTTGGTCTACTCATGTGCTGAAGCATCCTTCTGTGAACACAATACCGTCATCAATGATAATATTATGAATCAGAAGACTGAGATTGCTCCTCCGTGAAGGGCGTTCATCTATCCATCCATCCCTCCGGCACATCAGCTTCAAGCAGCTCCATGGGAACGGTTTCCCCGGAGACGTCAACTAACAGGACCTACTATCGAGCGCCAGGCATGCATTCTAATCAGCAGTGAGGTGGCAGACTCGGAGCTATTAGCATCAGTGACATTTTTTTATGTGGACAAAACAGAAACGACTACAGGTGAAACCACCATAGGAGAAATGTCAATAAATTTCATCAAATATGTGTCATTTAACTCTTCCAATGTGGCTTTGAAGGCAAATTAATTTACATGACTGAATCTTCTGCTAACCATTAGATTGACAGTTGACATGATGAGCGTTGAAAGGCGGATTTCCATCCCCCAAAAGGTTGATAGCATGTCCTTCATACAGAAACAAATACTGCAGTTGTGTTTTGTGACTTTATTGCTATGCCATTCAGATTAGGGCTGAATAATTGTGATTTAATATGAGATTATGTTTCTACTATTTAACATAAGCGGTGATTTGCAAAAATGACAAATTATTTGACTAAACCTTTTTTTCAATACTTTAAAAAGACCATTTTAAATGGTGACACGTGATTGCTGGTACATCATTTAATGAGTTTATTGCTCATATATTTACTAGCAATACGCACAGATAAACAACAATCGTCTTCAAAGGAATATTTGTATAGATCACCTGCTGCTTCTGCATTCTAAGGTCGTCGTCCATTTGTCCAAGTGGTCATAAACAGAATGTTCACCATTCAGCAGGAACATTTTCATTAAGATTACGGCACATGCCGACCACAGGAAGGACATCTGCTCTTACGTAACGTGGGATCTAAGGAGGCCTACCGTACTGTATAGTTACTTGGCCATTCAATGAGCGGATGCTACACGTTCAATATAGAACATGACAGCTGCTGGCTGCTCATGAACGTCTCTCATTTAGGGGGACACATTGCAATCTTCCTTTGAACCAGGGATTATCACAAGCGGGCCTACGTGTCTTTCTTAGCTTCTCCCGAGTGACCAGACAAGGTTAAGAATAGCTGTCGTATTTCAGGTCACGACTCTGAGCGCTCATTGGGTCGCTAAGTTCCCTTTGGTCAAGGTCAGCATCATGTTAGGCGCCACTCTAGTCACTTTGTTATAATGTGTCAACAAATACTGCTTGTTGTATTGTTCTGTGTGTGAGATCACTCAAATAGAAGGGCCGCAAATATCTTTTTAATGAGTCAGAGGTCTGTTTATTGATGTTGGTAGGATAAATGTAGGATGTAGGATAAATAATAATAATTGAATAAATACACTTGTAATCTGGATCTATCAAGAATGCTGTCAAATTAGCAACATTTGTGCATTTAACATAGCACTTTCTCTTTCATTGTACTCTTATTAGAGGCAGTGTCAAAGGTTACTTTTCTTATATGCTGCGGGCCACTAGAAAATGGATGGACTTTGGACACATTTGAGTATCTTGGAGGATGTCAGATCAGTATGTGTTTAACGGGAAAAAAAAATGGTCTCTTCAATGAAAATATATGTAACTGGTGGCTTCTACTCGTCCTCCTCCCCGTCGTACATTACAGGCATCAAGGCATTTAAAGTGATCAAAATTGAACACATGGAGGTGTAGAAAGAAATTGATATCGTCCATTTTCACCCCAGGAACTACGCCCCCTGATTTACATCAACGTTGTAGAGGCTGTTGTGGGAATGCAGAAGAACAATGGGCCACAGAAACATTTTGAAGGACAAAAGAAAGCTGGAGTTTTTGGATAGCCAAGGATTCAACTGGAAGCTGAAAGGTTTTGAATGGCTCTCTTTAGCGATTTTCCCAAACTGCTCATGTTTCTTTAATGAGATTTTGGATTGGTTTCTCCTCCTGAAACTCCAAGAGCATTTAGGAGCCGGAGGACAAAATTCCGGCGAGTGGTTTTCTTTTGTGTCGTAAATTCTAATCATGTTAACAGGCCTAATTGGAAGCTTCTTAACGTCAAGTATTCATCCTGTTCCAAGCATATATGGCTGTACTGTGTATATTTTATAACTGTGCTAAAATCAGAATGCAGCAGTTGAACAACACACATCCATCTGTTTAATGTTAGGGTCACAAAAACATCCATTATGTTTTGGGTATACATCGACGTCAAGCCAGCATCCAGCCCACTTCTCATTAAGACAGAATATTTGTATCTGTTTTGAAATGGTGATTAATAATGCATAGCATAACCTTGTAAATGTTAATGTTTCACCAGAAGAGTTACTATTCCTGGCTTGTGTGTTAGGCATGCCAGTTATGTGCAGTCATGTTAAAAAGAAACAAAAAAATACAATAAGAACTTGACATGCACTAGATTTTTTCTCTTTTACCAAGAGACTGGACACCACTCAGCTGCAATTATTGAAAACAGCAAATTCATGTAATTTCCGCTGCATTAAGCATGTGACTGTGGAAGCACTTTGGAGATGAAGAAAAAAAAAAAGGCTGACCAGTTGGGAATTCTTATTGTCAAATGGTCCCTTGATTTATTAAATACAAAATGAAAATTGAGGGGATATTTTTAGCAACACTGTTAAAACTGTAAATCGTTTGAAAACATTTGTCAACTTGTATATTTTTTTAAGTTCATATTTACTTATTATAGTAAATTATGTATATATCTAATTTATTTTAACCATAAATGAGATTTGTAAATGTTGTATATTTTAATTTTCAAATTGTTTTTTTTAATTCCTGTGGAACATAGTAAGGAATATCTTATTTTATCTTTTGGGGAATAATTATTATTAATTGTCCCGTGGGGACAAGCCGTACAGAAAATGGATGGATGGATAATAATACTACTAATAATAATACTAATAATAATGATGATAATAATAATAATAATAATAATAATAATAATAACAGTTGTCAGTTAGGTTAATTTTTTGTTTCGTTTTTAGATGATCAATACAAAGTCAGGGATTTCTGATATTCTATTGTTTATAATTATCTACAACTTTCAGTATACGTGGCTAAAAACGTGGTATGTCATGAACTTATATGAATGAACTTGAATATTGCACATGCATCTGCAGCCGTTTTGCACAAGGCTAGAAGAAGTCGAACTGTGTTGTTCTAGGCTGAGAGTATTTCCTGCTTCTCCATCAGTCGTGCATCCGCATGACACAATAGAACAGATGGAGGAAGAACACTGTCCATGCTTGCATCTGGTTTAAATTGCATTG
This sequence comes from Syngnathus leptorhynchus, assembly GCF_054491065.1. NCBI lineage: Eukaryota > Metazoa > Chordata > Actinopteri > Syngnathiformes > Syngnathidae > Syngnathus > Syngnathus leptorhynchus. The sequence goes on from NC_141196.1 coordinate 9,053,092, forward strand.
CATTGATGAGCCATTTTTAGCACATCTCCCACTGACACAGAGGCCTAAAACAACACTGAAGAAAAGCCTTGCTGCTTCTCCGTACTCCAGAACACCACTCAAAAAGCAAAATGCAATTCTAACAATGAAGTTCAGATGCAACCTTGTTGAATTTCCTGCACGACTAATGAAGGATTGTTCCTGTTGTCTTTTTCAACGCTTGACTGCTCACATTGTATTTCAGTAGCGGGGGCCAGTGACTGTCTGGAGCTGTCATGTTACGTAAGAACATACTGTGAGACACATCTAGTGGAAACTCCAGAAGTTCCCAACGCCCCAGTAAATTAATGTGTTCATTAAGGCTTCCATAAGAATGCGGCTAAAATTTCCAGGTTCACTTCCAACAGGGAGTGGAGATCACACGTCACCCATTTCTCTTATTCCACCACATTCTGTCTTTGTCAAGAGGCATAATGACAAAAATGACACAATGGGGAAAATATAAGGATTCAGGAACATGCACACAAACTCCAACAGAATCCTATCTGAAAGTGTGGTCAAACTCTTACTATATACATATTCCATTCCATGATGAAACCTTGACAGCATTGTCAAAATGTACAGGTATCTCAGTATTTGTAAACAGCCATAACAAGAAAAGATGAATAGATGAATGAATGAATGAATGAATGAATGAATAAAGCTCGGTATGCTAAGTCATCGTGTTCTAACCATAATCAAGACAGTTAATAGGTTGTGTTCATCCACCAAATTATTTGTAGTGACATGCTTACACTTTCTGTTAAACATTTAAATTTTAAACATTAAATATTTTAAGCCATTTTCTTTTTTTTCTTTTTAATGGTCTTAACTTTTTTTAAATGACATACATTTAAATGAAATGAAGTGTAAATGGAATCTCAGTCTAAAATTGCACCCGTGAAACCAAACCTTTCATCTGCCACAATGTGTTGACTCTCGTGATTCGAGGTTTTTTTGGAAACTGGAAAAATCTGCCCGGGCACTGAGCACATGGCAATACCTCTAACCGCAATATTGCCCCAGTTAAAGGCAAACTGTCCAGATGTGAATGCACTGCAGAAGAACAAGCCGCTGCGATGAAAACGTGACCAAAAAAAAAAGATATAAAATCTCAGATTGAACATAGCTGTTGTTTTGGTGCATGTGTGCTTGGCTGGGTTCACATGACTCACTTTGTCCATTATTGCAACGCTTGGGTTCGGAGAGAAGCTTTTTGCTGATATTGAGAAATCACTACATTCAAAAGCTTTCAAATGCAATTTTCTGACCAGTTCAAACTGACTCAGAAAAGAAAGAGGGTCAAATAATTATCTTGAAATTGTAGCTTAGGTTACTTTTTTATTATAATACTTTATTTCATATAATATGTCATATTTTTTGTTTTATACTCCACAAATACATAAAAGAAGTAATTACTCAAACTAATAAATACTAGACTAAAATAAAGCATTTAAAAAAAATTGTAACAATGAATAAAAACAGCATATTGTGGCAAGGTTCAGTGTGTGAATTCCTGACCCAGTGTCTCATAGTGAATTATATGAACATCTTTCTATGCCTTTAAATCAGCAAGGATGTGCCTTTTGCTGTTCTGCGACCTCCCAGAGGCAACTTGTCTTTTGTCATGCTGTCAAAGCAATCAGCGTGGCATATCTGTGCCAACAGCGACCGGGGCATCTGGATAGAGTAAAACAAGGTTCACATACTGACCACATTGCAGTCAACGGAGAGTGTAAATGTAGTAACCACACCACACCGCGACTGTTAACAGAAAGTGGCTATAATATACTGTGCTTTAATTAGGATTTATATCCTTTATCTTGATGTGTCTTTTGTTGTTTTCCTATCACAAAGACTTGGGAAACTTCAATCCATACATCGTTAGGTTACATCTAGGTACCGTCTAGAAAATCTTGAAAATAATCACACAGTTTGCAAAAAAAACCAAAACACTCTCTGGTATCCTTCTGTAATAAAAAGCTAAATTAAAAGCTAAAACATAGTGTGTGATGTGAAGATGCAGGGGCGATATTTGATGAAAAAAAATATCTAACTGTGACCGATGGCATCAAGGCCATTCGGCAGCTTGATTGAAAACATCTTTGAAAATCTTCCACAACCAGAAATTAGAACGCTATCATTCCCGTGGTCACTTTCAGCCAATGTCTTCAGTGTGAGAAATGAACTTGTTATCTTTGGCTTTACAATGCAGACTAATTTATTTGTGCTTTGTGAGTGGGAATTTGAGTGCAGGCCTGTTTTGCTGATTGTCTGGCACGGGATTGCTTATGAAAACACAAGTTATCACACTCACACTTTCTTGCCAATAACATTGACACATTTTCAGCGAATGTCAACCTTTTTTTTGGCATTCAGCAGTTTCCATAACGAGCATTTAATCCATGCGTGTGGAGTAAAATCAACACGGCAATCATTTCATTCTCATCAAGACAAGTGTGTATGTGCTCAGGCAGTGAAGCATCATGAGGATCAGCACTTGTTTCTGCAGCTCTGCTGTGTTTACAGGCAAAGCTTGATTGCAGAGCTCATTGCAGGCTCCATATTCACTTCCTGTGTTGATCCCCTTTGCCGTAGCGGCCTTTCAATCCGATGCCACCACGAGGGCGTGGGGGGGTCTGGGAGAGTCCAGTTCTGCTTCGCTTCGACCCAAACACCATTCAGCAAAGGTTCATATAAGGAGCCACCATATCCTGCTAAAACAAACAGCGCCGACGAGGTCGAAACAAATGCTTTTGTTTCGCAGATATATTTAGATCCAAACTGCCTTCACCCAAATGGCATCTCTCACAGGCTGTTTGCCCTCAAGAAGAATAAGACCTCTGCGAGCATGTTGGCATCAGCTGAAACCCCCGAGGGGTTTTTATCCTCAATGTACAAATCTAAATATATTGCATATGAGCAATGGAAAACATCTCTTTGCCCATCACAAGCTTTGCAAATTTTCACTGAAGGGACTATAAAACATGTTGTATGGGAAATGAACTGTCCAGATCCTTCCTTCGCTCATAGTCTGAGTCAGTCTTCCAAGCCCTGCAGGCCATGACTCCTCTGAGAGCCGTGTCGTTCAGAAGACAGGAAACAGCTTGAGAGAAGTCCAGCAGTCAAGGCCACGGGAGGGGTAGAGGGAAAACGGGGATTTCCTCACATGATGGCCTAGACTTTTATCAAAAGTGTGCCGTCTTTGATTTGGTGCGCCATATGAATGTGATCACTGCATTACATTTAAGCCGCCCATTTGAAGGGAATCCCTGGCTTTTTGGGTGCTTGGATAGTCAACTACAATTTTGACCTAAAGTACACTCACTGGTTATCAGAATGTTTGCAAACATTATTATTTGTCTCTAGTGGTTTGCATAGCATACAATATATCTGCCCTGGGCTCCATTACAGTACAATGCTCCATTCTGTATTGGCCTAGCTGGGATTGACCCGTGATACAACCTGCTGCCACTGTGACCCTGAACAAGATAAACAGTGCATAAATAATAATTTCTCCTTTACATACCGTGCTTCCTTTTATAGTGACCACGGGGTTTTTGCTACTCAACTGCAGTCACGGCATTTATTAAAAACATCCACATTTGTACAAATGCTCATTTAAGTTTAGAGAACGCTGTTGATCAGTTGATGCATTTGTTAGTTTCGCATTAAAACGAGGAACTGGCTCACTTTTGCAGTTTCTCTTTCGAGTGTAAGTTCATTGATGCGGTACAGTTACGGACTAAAGCGATAGTCATTGTTTCCGCATATTGTATTTGACATACTCATCGTGAGCAGTCGAGACAAAGTGAGTTGGCAAAGTCATACTTATTCCCGCTTGCAGTGCTGACCATGCCGATGAGTATTTTGCCATTGAAAGTATAACAAAAGCAAAGACAATGCGGGTGGACAAACAAACAACAACCCAGCACTCAACGTACATTTGGGGCTGAGGGGAGAAAAGAGGTGGACAGAGACAATGGGTACTAACTAATCAAAACCCTCCACAGAGCAAAGAACAAAAATCCCAGCAGTCCTTTCGTGCAAAAAATATGCCAACAAAGTAATGACTGATGGGACAAGCAAAATCAACACAATGGCGGGGGAATGGTGACAAGCAATGAACAATAACATCCGTGCTTACCATGCGAATGATGACTACCAGCAGGTGCGATGCAGAAAACTCCACCCACCCACACTCTCCATGGAGACGTCAACAGAAAAGCTAAACAAAGCAGGGTGGCGACAAGATTGTGACACTTAACCGGCCATGTGCTATCATCCACGCTGAACTTATTATACGGCACACGAGTGGAACAACTGTGATTAGTAGTAAAACTTTTTTTTTCAACCACCAGTTGTGCTCTTTGCCAATTTGGACATTTAATGTAGCATTCTAGTGGTGATGGAATTTTTCAGTGGGTAACCCGACTGACTTTGGCCATGGCGATCGGGATTCAAATCCATATCTGGATGGACGGTATTATCCTGTTGAATCTTTAAGTAAAACTTTTTAACTCAATTGTATGGGTCGTTTTACCCCTTGTTAGATCAAACTTTTACCCGTAATGCGTTATATTTGAGTCATTATACAGTCTCCCCCAATATTTATGTGCATCATTTATGTTCAAACTGTACAATTACAGTATTTTATAATAATATTAACTACATATTAGGAATAAAATCTGCCTTGTTTTTGATGAACACTTGGGCCTAATATGCTACTGTATTTTAACACTGGCTATTATGATGGTAATTTAGAGAAGTAAATATTCTTGAGGTGGTAAAAAGTTTCTTTATTTTGTGACTATTGCTGCTTGCTGTATCTTTAAAGTGGTGCGGACAGTGGAAGTAAGCCGCTCCTAAAGAAAGGAGGGGGTGGGGGGGGCATTCGCGCGCCTGTCGGGCTGTCCGCCTGCTTTTCTTCCAAGCAAAGGCACACATTCAAGACACACACACCGTGGAGGTTTTGATCGGAATTCACCCAGATTCATATTAGCATTGGGAAGAGAGACAAGAGGGAGAGTGAGCGAGAGAGAGCAAAAGAGAGAGAGAGAGGAGAAAAAGAGCGAGTGCAGAGACTGTACACATGGATGTGCAGACGAGCACCGCAATAATAATCTGGATTAATTTCTCAGCCGGTGCGCGGAATTTCTGGACATAATGGGGAATACCACACCCAAACCGTTAATAGGTGAGAATTATGATGATCATTGTGTGAAAATGTGCTTGAATGCGTGAGCGTGTGGTCTTGGTGCCATTTCCTCTCCACTTGAGCTCGCTCAGCTTTTGGAAACGAGCTGCGCATCACGGGGGAGCTGAGCATGATTCCACTGGAGCTCTTCCCCCTGCAGCTATCTTTCTCCGACTGTAATCTTTTTTTAATCATCTGTTGCATGTAAATGCTCAATAAATAATTCAACTTTAGTGTTTCCAAAGTGATTGTGTGCAACTGAGGGTCACCTGCTCACCGTGGTGGTCCATCTAACACCATCTTGACCACCTTAAAGATGGAGCAAGCTTACTTGTAACTATCGTTTTGTACCTTTGTTTACTTCATAGTAGGAGCACTCAAATTGGAATGATAAAATAGAATGTCGTGGTTGTAGATGAACACATCACCTGAAGTTTTGATTTGGTATTAGACACAATGACAGGTAGTATGAATGTTGGTTCTGAGGTTCTGATTTAACAATTACATGCATAAATGAAGACCCTAAATGGTCCTTAAGTGTGAATGTGAATGTGTTTGTTTTTTTTCCATAGTATGTGCCCTGTGATTGGTTGGTGACTCTTACAAGGTGTTACAAAGTTAGGCTTCATCTTGCCCATGAACGGAATGATGACAAGCGTCATGGAAAATAAATAGATAAACCACTCCCTCATGTAATTACAATACCTGGACATAATCCTTGAGTCATCGATAATTGATATTAAAAAGTCCTGCCACTTGTGTGAATTGATTGTTGATTAATCATGCCATGTCTTGTCAGCAGACTGAGGTCAATTAGTGGAGAGTCTGATGTTCAAAGCAAACATGGTGCAACAGCATTTAATTGTTTTGCTGCACCCAAATGGAACAATTACCATTATCTCCAAGTATAAATGCTTACAAAGCTAGGTTGAAAACTATGATTAAGGTCTATTTTCCCAAATCATATTCTTTTGGTTATTTTAGTAAACAACTTTTTATTTCTGTTTTTAAATCCTGATTTTTTTCAAACTGTTTTGATTGTAAATGTCCTTAATTCTTCTGTTTTATGTGTAAATTCTTTTGCCTTTAATCTATTTATTTATTGTCACTGTGAAGCACACTTGGGTACCTTGTGTATAAAATATGCTATATAATGCTGCCATGCCGTGAAGCAATGGAGGCAAAAAACGGGTACAAAAGCAACTAGCATAAAGTAACACTGTTTACATTAAGAGTACGATTCATAATATGGCTACTGTTTTGTCACATGGGGTAGTGAAGTCAAAGATCTTCTTTACAAAAAAATGTTCTTCTGCCTCTCAAAACGGCCTATTCATTGAGCGCACTCAAGCGTTTTGGCGACAGAGACTCTCCACACTCTGCTTTTTAGCCACATATGAAATTAATATTGTTGACGTTTACTGTAAAACACATGAAGTCAATCAAGTGATTGCCAGTCAAAGACTCTTGCTTGTCCATGCTAGTTTTATTTTTACTGTAATCGAATCATTTCCTTTGTCTACTTTGTCCTGACACCTCAAAGCACTTTACTGGATAATCAGTTCCTGATGCTTTGATTTACTGCCTGTCCTACTCCCACACCCACACTCATGCTAGATACAGTGTGGTTACTGCTACCGGCACCCCTCCGACGCGTGGGTTTGGACTCAATTAGTCATTGTTTGGTGAGAAAGAGCATTCACTGCTTGCATGATACACACTATATGCATGTGAAAGTCTTCTTGCCCCATTCTGGAATCTTAACAGTCACTGTGATGAAACGTTTTCAGAATGATGCCTGTGGGGATCCTTCAACAAAGGCTCAATAAATAAGGCCGTGACATTCGTATTAAAGTCGTCAAAACCCATGGCTCTTGAAAATCAGAGACTTTAGGAAAGAGAATAAAGGGCCTTCTTATATGGACGATGGGCCTGCTTTTTTAGCACAACATCCATATTACGTCAAAGTGTCTTGTGCTTGTGAGGTGTGATTACATATGTCATTTCTAGCAACCATTTTTGACAAGTTTTCACTAGATGCAGACAAGTAAGCCACTCTGTGCTGCAACATGTCGGAAAGAAGGTAGAATGTATAAAATGTTAATAACAACCAACAAAAGAACTTGAATAACAAAATAACATGAACAGAAAACAATTGCTGTAAAATAATCAAGACAAGCAAGTTAAGATAAGAATTTGCCCTAAAATTGAAGTCAGACAAAACATTTTGGACACACTGAATAAAAAGCCCTGAATAAACACCACATTAAAAAAAAAAAAGCATTCAAGTTCTTTGTGATGAAAAGCTGATGGAGGATTGAACCACCTCAGTTTTCTGAGGAGTGTTTTTTTTTTTTTTTTTCCTATTTACAGCTGGAATACCCAATAGGTGTACAAGACATGTTTATGGTCCTCCAGACAATTCAGGACCAGAAGGCTTCCAGTACTGATGGTCTGACAGTAAAACTCTCTATAGTATTTTAGCCCACAACACATAATTGAATGTCTTTAACTCTCTTGCCCTAAAAAGGAAAGGAACTAAAAAAAATATGGCTCCTTGTGTAGCTCCTCTGCACGGACCGCAATATCCTCTCCAAACCCTTGGCCATCTTTCTGAGAAGATTTCAACAAGTTATCCACTGGGATCAGCTGCATTGTGTGCAGGTGGATGGATGATGGACAATCTCAACCTAATTGGAGAGGTTTTGGAGGTTTCCCCATTCACTGAGCTTTGGTGTTCGACCACATTGAACACAGCCTGCTCTGGGAGACGGCAAAAATATTGGCGTATCACATTATTAAGATTACAACTCATAACCTCAAATAACCCTTTTGGGAAGATCTGGGAAAATGAAAACATTTTTTCCCATCAAACACAATTCTTCCTGCTCACCCCTCCCCTATCTGCTTGCCAACAAGGAAAAGAAAAAGTTAAATGAAGAGGCGGTACATTTAGTCAAATCTGCAAGCAGTCAATCATATTGTGTCATGCTTATAGAAATCCCCTAAAAAAGGAAAAAGTGAGTATATTAGCAGTTATTAAAACCTCAACTTTTAAAACCACGGTGAACAGGTAATCGGCCCATGGCGATGGGAGACGATGACCAGGTTTGGGTTCAGCACTGATCTAATTGCTAAGATCCAGATGTTGTACATACAAGAACATGGAAGGTGTTCAGGTCAACAATGGCTTTAATGCTTTATTTTAGATTCATTAATGTGTGTGACAGGGTTGCGCACTGTACTTAGGTGCGGTTTATGATGCGAGACGGTACGTGGAATTGGCTGGATGAGGCTCAGTCGTTTGCGTGCCAGGTTGAAACACGAAACAGTTCAATTGTTACTCAAAACGGCACCATCATTTTCAGATTTGTCCCAAAATTCCAACGCCTCGTGCTTGTCATGCATCACATCTTCATGGCAATTCTTTTTGTGTAATTCTGTTCACTTAATAAGTAATGGATTAATAAATGACACTCTAAACAACAGCTATAACTTTTGAAACATTCCTTACAGCTGAACATGTGTCATGTTTGAAAATACTGCTACAGATTTAAAAAAAACATCATTTATGGCAAGGCCTAAAGTAGCAAATGCATTATGGAACATTTTACAGTAATTTATGTTTTTTTTTTTTCCGCATAAAGACTGCTTTGTTAAAAACCAGCTGACATGATCACCCATATGATATTATACAGCTCAATTTGATTCGATACAAAATAAATGGTCCCAAATCATTCTTGTTTGATTTCTGATCCTTGACTAAATTCAAAACAATAGAATGTCTTGGGGCGCTGCATTGTATGACACCGCAATAAAGGATAAAGCCTTTGAACAGTGGGAATCTTTCCTGGACTATGAGGAGACAATAAGAGAGCTATTGAGTTTGTTTATGCTGCTGGCCAAGGATTTTGTCACTCTTTTGCACATTAAAAAGATCAACACCAGCACGTGAAGACGTGACTTTCTCTTGATGTGATTATCTATTGTCTTGTGCGATGTGACCTTTCCAGCGTTGGCTTTGTAAATACTCTCTTTGGAGTTGGCGGTATTTTCTCATCTGAAAGACCTTCAGTTTCTATCACCACTTGAGAATGTTTGGCAGATTTAGTTCATTCAAGCACCAATGACTACAGTAGTAAACAAAAGACTTTGGCCATGATTAATTGGAACGGCACACACATACAAACAAAAACTTTCTGCCATTATTCCCGTGTGTTCGCATGAATCATTTGACCACTAATATTTTCAGTATGGCTTTACAAATTACGTCATGTCAAAACACATACTTTAAAAGGTACTGTATATTCAGTAATGGTGAAAATTAATAAAAATATATTGTTAGTGTATTTATTATATTGTTACATTTCATATTATAATTACTGTCAATGTTTCTTATATTATGCTGTATTATATATGATTTATATAATCGAAAAAATAAATAAACATGAAACAAAATTTGATCTACTATGTCGCATGTTAAAAATCAATAGATTAAATAACTTATTTCTGTTTTCAAACAAAATCTGGGTTCAGTCCTTGTGTAACTAAAGTCACTATGCTTACGTATGTAAATACGTACTATCCATTCCGTGGTTTTGTACTGTGCGATTGCAATGTTTGGTACAACAAGTTCTTCTTCAAGCTGCGTTATGTGTTCAAAGAGGTTGTTGCGAGATGCATAGTGTCAGTGTGGGAAAGGAAGTGTCTAAGACTCAGTGGGCTCTTTTAAATAAGTGGCCTTTGCCCTCTATAGCAGCGATTCCAAACCAGTGTTGCTTGAGAGATCAGCAGGGGTGCTGCGGGAAATTGACCGATTGCACTTCATTTTGCCAGAAATATTATTATAAATTAGAAATATATCTTTATTCAGCCATCTCTGCTAATGACATTTGTAATTGGGTTATATAACAACTTTTCTGGTTTTACTCTAAATTTGCAGATGCGACCCTGCAAACCCGTCCAGTGGCAAACAGGCAGTACTACACCTTGCCCAACAATGTGACCGCACTTGAGAGAAGGTCGGCACATCCAGTTAGCATCAGTATGGAGTCGCCCCGCTTTCACCCCCACGCCAAAGGCAAGAACATCCGGCTGGATGGGCAGCTTCGCCGCGCCACTCGCAAGAACAGCTTCTGCAATGGAATCACCTTCAGTCACAGGCCCGTCCATCTCTACGAGAAGGTCAGTTTGCTATGACTTGTTGCAGAAGTTCATATTTGAACAGTTCAAATAAATTGGCCATTTCACCGTGACATCACTTGCACCTACAAATAACTGATGGCGCCACGAGTAAACAGACATTTTCCCTTACTCCCTGTTAGAATGTTTGTCCCTTTCCAATCAGAAAGTGATGAATTTTCTGCCAGTATCACATACCAGCTGGCTAATGGGGCTAATGTAACCTAGCTACAATTGTGTACGATGGTCAAGTAAATGTCAACGTTGCTGGCTGGGTTGTACAATTGAACAGACTTGAAACTAATGAACAGAAAACATTGTCCAAAACATCTCTTCTAAAATAATTGTTCTAAGTCAGTTAGTTCCAGAATTTGCCACAATTCGTCACAGTAGCCGTGATCGAAACTGTGCCACCACCAACAGAGAGCAGTCATGTCTTTCTGGGGTGTGCTGCTCTCACCAGGGCGGCTAACACATGCCGATGTGATGGAAAAGTTAGCAGAGGCGCTCTCACATCCTTACGTACATCCCTAATCATGACTATATCAATGCTTCTGATTCAGGTGAGGCTTCGTCTCACCGGTGTCCACACCGGCTGGAGCGGAGCGCTACGCTTTGGCTTCACCAGTCTAGATCCCAGCGACCTGATTATATCCGACATCCCCAAGTACGCTTGTCCAGATTTGGTGACGCGGCCCGGTTACTGGGCCAAGGCGCTGCCCGAGAGACTTGCCCTGAAGGACAGCGTGCTGGCCTTCTGGGCCGATCGTCACGGGAGGGTTTTCTACAGTATCAACGATGGCGAGCCAATCCTCTTCCACTGCGGCCTCAGCATTGGCTGCCCGCTCTGGGCCATCATCGATATCTACGGCATCACTCAGGAGGTCACGCTGCTGGGTAAGTGTCACGTTTATCTGTCTCAACAAGCTTCCTCAATCTGAGCCAATACACTTAGCAGCATTCATAGCTCTATTAAAATGATGCACAATACAAGTGCAGTATCATAAATCCTGCTTTATGAAGACAATAATAATCAGATTGGGTTGCTCCATTGACTTTAAGATAAGTCAGCCTACACGGCTAAATAAAAGGCACCACAACAGGAATAATATTCCTAAGTATTTGGAATTATTTTGAACGGTAATTATTATCGTTATAAAGTATATCATGAATCCAAATAGAACAATAAATAAATGTTGCATTTTTTATACTCAAGGGAATAAGTATTTTTTTAATAAAGACAATTAAGTTATAACAATTAAAGCTATGTTTTAATTGTACTTACTTAAAAGATCAATTTAAAAGGTCAACTTGAAAGCCCATGACGGTTGCTTTGACCACTGGCACCGCTAAACCTCAGGAACATATTTACATAGTGTCAATAAATACAGAGCTAATTTAAGCAGCTTCCAAAGAGGGCAGAGAGCAGCTGTGCCGCCCAGTTCCAATGTCAACCTTGGACTAGACGTATAGGTAGTAGCATCACGGAGTGAGCAACAACATACGTACATGGCCGATACCCAGTCTCCATTTGGCTGAATCTCTCACTCCTGATGACTCCTTCAACAGACTTTCGCCATTTCTTTGTTACGCTTCGTTGGGCCCCTTTGTGTTTCCTTTTATTTCCATCACCGCCTGCCCTGTAGTTCCCTCCCCGACTGTGTTTATATTCAGTCTGACAGGAGCTATAGCCATGTTTGGTCAAGGCGGCAGATCCCAGGAGCTTTGGTGAGGGGCCAGTGCACTCATCTGCTCTACGCCATCACTAGAAATAGTCATAAAGGAATGGACCGTAATTCAAATGAGACAGGACTAGTGCCAGATTAGTTTACAGCACTTGTGTTACAAAACCGTTACAATGCAGCAGTGTAGTGAGTTGATAGTAGGGAAGGAAAATCACGGGGACGGTAATAAAATGCCGATTGGATTTGTGGAGCTATTTGTATTCAACTGGAAAAAGCCCCTGCTAATTATGCAACCTGCATTATGTAAAACTCTGTGTAAAGCCAACATTGTAGAGGAAGGTTTGCGTCTAAACTCACACCAATCTTAAGAGTACTGCCCCTCATTGGGATTCATTTCCAGCCCTCGAGTTTCATGGCTCAGACTTTTCCACGAGACGATTCTTATATCATCAAGTCATGCACTTTTTCTCCCCATGCAGAAAGCACGTTTGCCGAGAGCGTTAGATCGAGCTGCCTGAGCGCAGCCCGCCTGAGTGCCTATCTGCCCCAGAGCAGCCACGACTCGGCCAATTACAACAACAATCAACTGGAGAACAACCAGGCCGCCGCCGCCAAGATGGCCAACATCCAGCTCCATACTTACACTCAGTTCATCCCTTGGTGTTCTTCCAACTCATCCTCTACCAAGCCAGCCTCATCTGCCTCCAGCGGATCGTCCCGAGTGGTCCGCAGCCTCCCCTCCCCGCTGGACGGCGACCTGCACTTTCATCCCATCCGCGGTTCCGACATCATACTGTCCGCGGACCGCTCGGCCGCCTGTATTCACTTTCTGGACAGCAGTCGGACTCTTGTGTTCAGCGATCGGCCGCTGCACCAAGGAGAAACTTTATACGTAGAGGTTGGCCATCTGGGTCTGCCTTACTTCGGGGCGCTCTTGTTTGGTTTGACGTCCTGTGACCCGGCCAGTCTGCATGCCGGCGACCTGCCGGCCGACCCAGAGGTTCTGCTGGATCGCAAAGAGTACTGGGTGGTGCATCGCGGCTTTCCCATGCCGTGCTCCGGGGACGTACTCAGCTTTAGCCTGCTGCCCAGCGGAGAGGTTCATCACGGGGTGAACGGAGTGGGACGTGGCAGGCTGCTTTGCGTGGACTCTTCTCAGGTGCTGTGGGCCTTCTTCGCCCTGCATGGGGCTGTCAACAGACTCAGGATACTCGGTAAGTTTCGAGCAGGGTTGTCCCTCCTCCGACACGTGTGGATTCAAACGATCAGGATCGCTAGAGGTTTTTTGCTGAGCTTGCTGATGACCTGATCATTCTACTCAGGTGTGTTGGAGGAAATCATGCAGGATAGCGGCCCTCAAGGTCCAGAATATAAAGCGAGCAAAATAAGAAGCAACAAATGGGATCCATTTAGGCCCCAAAAGCGTTAAACAAGCGTTAAACTAAAAGAGAACAAAGTGGAACATCGCCCTCTGCCAAGGTTTTTCGTGACAATATGTGAAAAATTCATGGAGCACTTTATTGTTTTTATGCCCTTCTGTTTCTAAAATGGCCCTTTCCTGCTCCACACAGCATGACGCAAGACACAACCATTTATGATTCTCTGGCAAGGCAATAGTTCCATTGTGACACAAATGGGCAAATTGAAAAGAATTATTTAGAGGAGGCCACTTCCTGGTACATAGAGAATGACCTAAGATGACGCGACTGATCCATTTTTAACTGGCGGGCGCGGGAAAACTGTTCCATCGTGACTTGAACAACAAAAAGAGAAAATAAATACCCCAAGGAAAATAAAGTCATGCAGCGCTATACAGTATTTGTTTGTTCCTCCATCCATTTGATGGTTGGAAGATTATTTGTGGTTCACCAAATGGTCTATGGGATTATCGTCTATGATTTTAGGGTTGGGGAAAACAATTCTGGAGAGTAATACGGGAATATTCACAGAGCGTGATTTAACACACGAGATAAAACTGTTTTATAAGATCCATCTGGAATGGATCCAGTGATATGGCTCACAATGCGGTGAGCAGACGTTTGTACAATAAGCAGGTATTACAATGACAAGAATGAGTTCAACTGTGACCACGGGGTCATTAGAATTGACAACAAGTAGCAAAGCAATTCACTTGCAAAACAACACCTCGTCCTTACGTGATGTTAACTACATCTTCAGCCAGTTTTTAAAAAGCTCATCTATCTGTTGCAGTCCCACAACTCCCCCACAAAGTCCCATCATCTGGGAACTATTTTTTGGAGACCCAACATCATTAGTATCAAAGAAAGAGAAAATCTCAAGATCCTAGCAGTTCAAGGCTGAGCGAGCATTAAGTGAAAATTGCGCACTTCGTATTCCGCATCCCCGCATACCTCTTTATTATCTTTGTGACCCAGGAACGCAGCAGCCAAGCCCTCCCTCCACATCTCCCGGCACCTCCCACAGCAGCAGTCCAGACGACAGCGATTCAGATCTGGCCTTCAGTGTCAACAGATCCTCCTCTGCATCTGAATCCTCTCTGGGTGAGAACAACACACCAACAGTACATAGACTGGGTGCGTTATGAAGGTTTATCAGCTCGAATGGGCTACACATATTGTGATTTTAAATATCATATCCTATGTTAAAATATGACAAGTAATTAGCAAGTAGCGACGGGCGAGAACCGATACCATTTATTGCAATTGACCTGATAGCCAGCCTTATTTCAAGGTATTGGTACGTTTTATGATCAGGAACTAGAAATTAAAAGCCAGCCTTATTTCAAGGTATCAGTACTTGCCATCACTGCCCGCTTCTGGCCATTTTATGATCAGGAACTAGAAATTGAAAATTAGAATGGAAAAACATCATGGTTTTCACACACTGAAAAATTATATATTCGCATATCTACGGGTCGCTCTTTAAAATCACCTGTCGTTGTTTTTTGGCGGAAATTCAAAAATTCTGAATCAAAATCACTAGTGGTCTGTGGTATCAGTGAATAGTTGAGTACTCCAACTGGTATCGGTCTGACAAAATGTAGTATCGAACACCCCGACTCATAACTATCACAAAGGACTTTTTAAAGTACTTTTCCCCAACTGTGTTCTTGAAACATTATCTCTTCTACGTAGTGACTGCTCCCAGCTCACCTCTCAGCCCTCCCGTCTCTCCTGGCCTGGCCGGCTCAGAGTGGCCCCCTTGTGAAAAGAACGGGGAATGCACCATTTGCTTCGACCAAGAAGTGGACACGGTCATCTACACGTGTGGCCACATGTGCCTGTGCAACGACTGCGGAGTGAAGCTCAAGAGGCAGATCAACGCCTGCTGCCCAATTTGCAGGAGGCCTATCAAAGACGTGATCAAAACATATCGGCCGTGATGACTGATGCTCTCATTCTCTCAGGCCTGGTTGGACGCCAACTGCAGATTAGCCATAAGAGGACATCATTGTGCCAATGGGATTTTGTATGTTAATCATCTCTCGGGATAAACAAACAAAGCTTCACTGTCTAATCATCTTAACAACCAGACTGCATATATGAGCGCCTGTATTTTTGGTAAAGAATGATGCGATGTATTGTATGATGTACTGTATTATATCCTGATGTTTAATCATCATCAGTTTGCTTTTTAATGTTGCTACATGTATTCACAAAATGGTAAATATCTATTGTTGCAGATATTTTAGGCTTCAGTTGGAAAACGTGGATAAGACTTTTAGTGCCTTAGATTATTATTGTGTCTATGTTTTGTGTTAATTGACAATCCAGGCCATATTTTTTAATGTTTCTGATGGAAAGTCCTGATTTAAAGGCACCCCAGAATGTGTAAGCGGTATGTGGACGGTAAATGAAGTCATGTGTTTGGAGAGGTTGTTGGAAATGAAGAGTCTGCTTTTGCACATTGAGAGAAAAATAAAAGTGAGGTAATAGATATCTATATGTTTTTCATCCCAACAAAAGACACACATGTACCACTACAGAAATGGGATTCATTGTTTTTTATTGTAGGGTTTTTAATCTAACGGGGTCCTAGATGGGCCTTTGTAATAAGTATGGCGTAGTAACCGATGGATGTAGTAGATTTTTACAATTTATTTACAAAGCCCAAATAATCCATACGATACATACAAAAGGGTGCTGTACTAGAAAGTTCTGGCTCACACTGACGGAGCAGGGCCACTTTTGAATGGCCCTCTCCGAAGACAATTATCCATCCTTCCATTTTCTGAACCGCTTTGTCCCCACTATCCCAGCCGTCATCGGGCAGTAGGCGGGGGACACCCTGAACCGGTTGCCAGCCAATCGCAGGGCACACAGAGACGAAAAACCATCCGCACTCGCACTCACACCTAGGGACAATTTACAGTCTTCAATCGGCCTACCAAGAATGTTTTTGGGATGTGGGAGGAAACCGGAGTGCCCGGAGAAAACCCACGCGGACACGGGGAGAACATGCAAACTCCACACAGGGAGGGCCGGAGGTGGAATTGAACCCGCACCCTCCTAACTGTGAGGCGAACGTGCTACTCAGTGCGCCCCGAAGACAATTAATTCTAAAAAAACAACTTTTATTCGTCAAAACCATATTAAGATCATCAAATAAATAGTACGTAGGTGTGAATGATTGCTTTTCTACATGTTCCCTCCGATTGGCAATCAGTTCTGTGACTCTCCGCTGTCCAGCAAAATGAGGTACATTATCTTGTGATGAGACGTTAGCGCTCTCTTATGGTTGTAAATGGAACAAGCAGTTTCAAGTCACATTTAACAGACGGGTTTTGTGATAATGAGCTGTTGAAACAAGCCTGGCTCAACGGCAAGTCACAACACTAATAAATTATGGGGTAAATAGCTCAAAGGGTTCAGGCCAATCAAAATGGTTTATTTTGGGTTGGGGTTAGAACTAGGGTTCGGTTTAGAGTTAGTGCTGGAGTTAGGGTTAGGGTTAGAGCTAGGGTTAGGGCTGGGGTTAGGGCTAGGGTTAGGGTTAGATTTAGGGTTTGGGTTAGGGTTAGAGCTAGGGTTAGAATTATAGATAGGGTTAGGGTGAGGGGTTAGGATTAGAGATAGGGTTAGTGCTAGGGTTAGGGTTGGGTTAGAGCAAGGGTTAGGGTTAGGTTTAGAGCTAGGGTTAGGGCTAGAGATAGGGTTGGGGTTCGGGTTGGGGTAGGGTTGGGGATAGGGTTAGGGTTAGGGTTAGGGTTAGGGTTAACCTCAACCCCAACCCTAACCCTAATCCCAACCCTAACCCTAGCCCTAACCTTAACCCTAACCCTAACCCTTGCACTAACCCCAACCCTAGCCCTAACCCTAACCCTAACCCTAGTCCTATCCCTATCCCTAACCCCTAACCCCTAACCCCTAACCCTATCCCTATCCCTAACCCCTACCCCTAGCCTTAACCCCAACCCTAACCCCAACCCTAACCCTAGCCCTTATCCCTAACCCCTAACCCTAGCTCTAACCCTAACCCCAATCCTAACCGTGACCCTAACTCCAGCACTAACCTTGACCCTAACCCCAACCCTGGCTCTAACCCTAACCCCAACCCTAACCCCTAACCCCTAACCCCTA
The DNA here is from genome assembly GCF_054491065.1 of Syngnathus leptorhynchus. Taxonomy (NCBI): domain Eukaryota; kingdom Metazoa; phylum Chordata; class Actinopteri; order Syngnathiformes; family Syngnathidae; genus Syngnathus; species Syngnathus leptorhynchus. The sequence continues at coordinate 9,070,734 of NC_141196.1, forward strand.
ACCCTATCCCTAACCCCTAACCCCTAACCCTAGCCTTAACCCCAACCCTAACCCTAGCCCTTATCCCTAACCCCTAACCCTAGCTCTAACCCTAACCCTAACCCCAACCCTAACCCTATCCCTAACCCTAGCACTAACCTTGACCCTAACCCCAACCCTGGCTTCAACCCTAACCCCAACCCAAACCCTAACCTTGACCCTAACCCCAACCCTGGCTCTAACCCCAACCCTAACCCCTATCCCTAACCCTAGCCTTAACCCCAACCCTAACCCTAGCCCTTATCCCTAACCCTAACCCCAACCCTATCCCTAACCCTAACTCCAGCACTAACCTTGACCCTAACCCCAAACCTGGCTCTAACCCTAACCCTGGCTCTAACCCCAACCTTAGACTCTAACCCCAACCCTAACCCTAACTCCAGCACTAACCCTAACCCCAGCCCTAGCTCTAAACCTACCCGTAACAGCAACTATAGCGCTAACCCCTACCAAATTTTTCCATGACAAAACATTTTGTTGGTTCAACCGGGATTTGAACTCAAGTCGCTGGGGTGAAAGTTCAGAGCACTAACCACTACACTATTAAACCTTGTCTTGTGCTGCATGGAAGATACGTACCCTAAATGGTTTAATGGAGCAGCTCAAGCAACTAGACCAGAGACTTGTTGAACTCAAAGTCATCAGCCTTAAGTCTGCTACACTTGTGACATGGTTTTCCATTTTGGATGCTTTTGCAGTTCAATTCTTCACCATACTGATGGAATAAAATCGAGGGGTTATTTGAATTCTACGCTCCTCATGTCTGCGTGTGCGCTATAGTATGGTCATCATTATGTTTCATTATCATCTTTAATGTCTACAGGCGCAAAGCATTAAATATCGGTAATGACGCTGTAGGGCGACTTTGTAAATGTATATCTTTTATGCAGTGCATGAATGTGGGTGAGTGTGAAGGTGTTGCCATGTGTAAAGCAAAGACAACTGGAACACAAGACGAACTGAGGACAAACCCAAAAGTATTACCTCTTGTGGGGAGAGAGCAGAGAGTAAGAATGAGCACAGTGCAAACAATTTAACACTCAGGTGGCCCCACCTCGGCCTCCCGTGGGAAACCTCCCACAACAGACAGGGGAGGGCTGTGACACTATTTGAACTGAGGGCACATCGAGGGTCAAAAGTTCAGCAGACGAGATCAATTTCATAGTTTTGTATTTCATTCCCAAATTTATGTAAAGAGAAAACACTTATTCGAGAATATCTGAAGTAACAACTGCCGATAGAAGATAACCAAATAAATTATTAAATTTAACCCAATGTCCATTTTTTAAATTAATATTTCATAATAAAGTTATTTTGACTCAGGTTGTTCTAAGTCAGATATTAATGAAAATGAACCCAGTTTTCTCTCTGACTGATAGTTGGATGCACTGACAACAAACTCTTCATTCATGTGTTTATCATCAAAATGCACCACCAGTCAAATTTTCTTTGCATGTTACTCTTTTTCTTTTCAGGTTTGTGAGGTTTTCCACACACGCAACATCAATAAGTTAGTGGTGTGTGACAGTGTGAGTGTTGCAGAATCAAAGGTGTTCTTCTTTTTTGTGTGCTGAGTGCATGCTGTGTTGGGAAAACAGCAGCTTGCAGAGAGTGATTAATAATTGTCAGGCATCTTTCTGACTGTGAATTAAAGATGAAGCAAGAGTTGAATTTAGAGCAAAAAAAATGGAAGAATATATTTGCGTGACTCCGTTTGCCAGCATTTCCGTTGCATGCAAGTAGAAAGGGTGTTTTGATACTGTGTCACGCTCATGCTCAAAACTGCTAGAATCATGTTTTGTTTTTTTCTGCTCAATCTATGTGGTCATGTTTTCAATTTTACTCTGATAGAACGTATATAAAATGACATACGCCTTCAAGTCAGAAACGTAAAATACGTAACTAGGTGACTATTTTTATATTGTTAAACCCTTTGTTCTTGAAGGCTAGATCTTTTATACATGCATTGCATGCTCAGTGAATCATTTTCACCCAATAGATTGGCTTGGAAATTGGATTTGGGTCGGCTGAAGATCTGAAGATGGTTGCCATTTTAACAATTATGTAAGTATTGAACTTGGGATAAATTCAAAGTACGATTGTTTGGACACAGGGATTGGGGCTGAAATCCTGGTCAGGAGGGGAAGCCCATGCATTGAAAATGTGTGGATTGTGTCAAGAACAGCATCTGGTGTAAAAACAAGGTCAAACATCATGCTTGTGACTTGTGGCAACCCCTGACAGGGGAAAGACGCTTCTTATTCTTAGAAAATGGTGGCTCCTTTCGGCTTTTTCCCCACAGTGAAACACCCGCTTTTGTCCAGAAGATTCGGGTGACAAGTGTTTGGCACAGTTTTTCTACCAGATGCCCTTCCTGACGCGACCCTCTGCATTAACCCGGGCTTGGGACCGGCACAGGGGAGACAGTGACATGTGCCCCCTATGACCGGGAATCAGCATCCTAACCATTGGACCATCAGGGACCTTCTTATTTTGAGAAAAGGTTGGTATTAAAGTCAGTATTATTTTAACCACAGCTACACTGACAACCTGCTGAGCCATTTCTTGGTAGCTTTAATTCATCAGTATGAGAAGCTTTTAACCTCTTGGTGGATCAAATCCTTAAAGCCTCAACACAATGCGCTGGGTAAAAAATAATCTTGCATTGGCTTGGCCCTTTTTGGACCCACCATTACGTTAGCTTCATTCGTTGGAAGTGTACAGTATAAGATTCTGACAATTTGAAATTATTTTTTATTGTTAGTATTGAAAAAAAAGTGTGCAGCCTTATATAATGAAAATATTTTAATCACAGACCTAAAGGCAGACAACAGGATACATCTTCCCCTCCAGGCATGTGTAATGTGATTCATGTGAATTCATGCTCATTGCTGTCTTTAAGGATTATGCAGAAACATTGTGTTTTTGCTTGCCCATGAATGTTTGGGAATGCATATCTTTTCAAGAAAGAAAAAACTCTTTGAAAGTTACAAAACAAAATACTCCGACCTTAATAACCGCATTGTGAGGCTTGATTTGAGTTTGATGCTGTAACATTCATGAAATTCCAATCTGTTTGTCAACAGTGGTGCTTTATAAGTGGATCGATGAAAAAGTCCATGCAACTTTGTCTTCAGGCTTTTCAAAAATAAAGATGTCTTTATCAGATCGAGCACGCTGTCTAGTCTCCCGTTTCTTGGGACACAACAAACTGTAGAAGGCTATTAAAGACGTCAAAGACAGCGGCTACTTTCCCATGCCCACTTCCACTTGCGTAGGAAGTTGTTGTTTTTTTACCACCTCTGGTTACTTTAGATTTTTTTTTCTTAAATCAACTCAAAGAATCGTTTTACATTGTGCAAATTGTCATAATTTAGTGTATTTACTACTATTAAAAACCACCGGTTTAAAGCAATCTCCCCCCCCCCCCCCCCCTACAATTTCCCAGTTGTAAGAATCTCATGTGGACACATGAAGGCGCCATTGCGCATTTCATATGAAGATCAAGAATCTTATGAAATCTTTTTAAACCACATACTCACGTCGCCTCTTGATCTGTGGGATCTCATCAGATGAGAGAGAGAGAGAGAGAGAGAGAGAGAGAGAGAGAGAGAGAGAGAGAGAGAGAGAGAGAGATGGGGGGAGTGAGCGGAGGGGGCTCCGTGGGCCTCTCTGGACGCACAGCGCGCCACACAAGCGCACACTTATAATGAAAGGCGCTCACGAGTCATCTGCACTGGGGAGCGTGAACACAAGTGCAGTCTTTATCTCTATGCGCAGAAAAAGCCAACACTGGATGAGTGATGAAGCTCGGTCTCATCCTTCCATTACGCACCGGAGGTAGTACATGGCCCCTCTAAGCAGTACCCCGTTGGTGCCACGGACTGGAGGACCTTGGCTGACTTGTACACGAGGACCACGCGGACCCCTCTGATAGAATCGACGACTTTGTCTGCCAACTTATTTCACTGAATGGCGTTAAATTCGCACCATCGCTGCTGGTGCAACACCGCACACGTCGGAGCGTGCTTTTGCATTCGGACCAGGAAGTTCCAGAAGCCCTCTGGTTAAGTCTTTACTCTCTTTTTTTTTTCTTTTGTTTTTGCAACACTTCACCATGGTCACGGTGCCCTGAGGGGAGATGGATTTAGAGGGAGGGGAGCTGAACGGCTCCACTTGTTTGTCCCGGAATGAGAGCGGCACGGGATTGAGCGCTTCGGCCGGACTGTCCACTGCGCTGGCCAGCGTGCTGATCTTTACCATCGTGGTCGACATCCTGGGCAACGTGCTCGTCATCTTGTCCGTGTACAGGAATAAAAAACTTAGGAATGCAGGTGAGAGATTTGAAACAAACCTTAAGTCATGCAAAAAATAAAATAATCTATTTACACTATTTGTCTAATGCCCAATATTGCATTCTCGTTTTGCAGTATTGTTTGATTTGTATCTGTTAATTTGCATGAGTGTAAAAAAAATGCCAGCCAGTTCCGCCACCAATACACATGCATTGCATAATCCATACACACTACACGCACTCGGGCTTCAGATCACCTGCTGTCAGGATAAGCGCTAGAGAAATTGAAGGGATTGAAATTTATTTCCAAACTCTACAAGTCCGGTGGGATGCATTATAGCTTAACGTGGGCTTCCTTGACATTATTATTCTACAAAATGTATCACTGAAATTTGGAGCATATCAAGTCTGATGCATTATAATTATTTCAACAAAACTGAATTCCAGAATTCCAAAAATGCTGGGTTCAAAACAACCCAACTTAGGTTGAAAATTGGACAGACCCAGGAAATTGGGTCGGTTTGACCAACAAATTGGGTTATTTATTTTTTTAAAACAACCCAAAATTGGGTTGTGTCAATTTGACCAACAACTTGGGTTATTTATTTATTTATTTCTTTAGCAAAACGGCCCAAAATTGGGTCAAATTGACCTAACTGGGTCAGTCCAATTTTTAACCTGGCATTTTTAAGGGTGTGTAAACTTAATCGCTTGTGGGAAACGTATGCACATCATTGACACTGCGATTGCGAGATTGTAATTATTTCTCTAACCACTGAACTGGATGGATGGATGGATGGATGGATGGATGGATGGATGGATGGATGGATGGATGGATGGATGGATGGATGGATGGATGGATGGATGGATGGATGGAAAAGTATATTGCTTTCCTAATTCATTTTCAACATGTTTTTTTTTTTTACGTGTGTATGTTTTGTATTCTTATGTACAGCGCTTTGATACACTGTTTTGTTCAAGTTCTAAATAAATTAAATTGAGTTGAGTTCACTATTATGCATCATCCCAGGTTATTATCATAGGCTAATACATAATAAAAAAGTTCATATAAAGGTAAGTTGTTGCAATACATTTGCGACGATGTCCCAGCTCAAGGAATTGGCTTGGGGGCATTGGAGGTTGGATTACCAATGTGGACTAAAATCTTTTTTTCAACTACTCTCAATGCTCGTGCTTCACAACTCGCTTGCACCTAAATCCTCTCTTAAAAAGCTCATAATCTGACTTAGAAGTCACAGCCAATCTTGCGCTTGACAGGCTGTTATCTAAAGTGAGTCCCTCTCGATGTGACGGAGTTTCCGCAGCCTTGCCTGTCTTCTGTCACATTTCCCCATAAATAATAACAGCCTCTTCCCTCCATTTGGCTTTATCCTTGGTCCACCATCCCTGATAAATCACATCCTTCCCTGTATGAAGACCTGTAGTTGCTCACAAGCTGCCAAGGTGAGACTGTTGCATGGCTTCACACGACATCATATTAGGCTGTCATACACTAGAGGGGTCCCAGGAGCAGTGTGAAGGTGAGCAAGATGTTTAATACACTCAATTTAATGCCATTTTTTCTTACTTCTGAGAAAACGTAGTCCAACAAATGACCCCTTTCAGTCTCTTTCAAGATATAAGTTGTCAGGTTCTACATAAAAAAAATAAAAAATAAATAATTAAATAAATAGATAAATAAATAGAAAGAATTTCAAATAAATAAATAAACTACTACTACAGCAACTACTACTACTAATATTAATAATAATCATAATGATAAACAACAATAAACTCTTGCATGGAAAGACTGTGACAATATGTTTTCATAGAATAACAATGTGGACCAAAGAAAAAAAAAATCCATCGAAGGGTGTTATAAAAACAAACCATTTATCAGAGGCTGTGATTACTATGCAGAATAGAACGCCTTGTTTACATAGCGCAGAACAGTTCAGTTCAGGTCATTTTCATTATGTTTCTTTCATGGTGTCAATTTACCCAAATTTTGTGTGCCTTTGTCATGGGGTTATTAGGTGCTAGCAATTACTGCATTGGCTACATGGTAAATTCAATCCCCCCCCAAAAAAAGAGACAATGTAAAGAAAAGAGGCTTTGTGCAGGAAAAGATTGGTGGTGTTACGGTTTATCCTCGGTGGCAAACGCAGGGGCTAATTCTCTTTCAACCAATCAAAAGAGCCCAGTGATTGGCTGGTGGCCAGTCTAGGGTGTAGTGTACCTTTGCAATATGCTCCAGCTCAGAGCCACTCATGGGTTGATTTTTTGCATGTGTCTCAAGACCACTCTCACTTTCCATCGCTGCCCTTTTGTGGTTCCACTGCCTCTGGTAAAAAAGTCCCCAGTTGAGAACCCTTGCATGCATGCGGGTGGGCTTGGCGTCCGTCGCACACATCCACCGGACACAAAAACAAGTAGAACTGACTGATGAGAGCAGTTGGACGGTAGTTTAGAGTTCCCGCATTTTGTTGGCGAGAGTCCCCACGTATAAACAGGTAGATAGAGATGGAGCAATAGATAGTCTCCTCTCCTCTCCTCTCCTCTCTTCTCCTCTCCTCTCCTCTCCTCTCCTCTCCTCTCCTCTCCTCTCCTCTCCTCTCCTCTCCTCTCCTCTCCTCTCCTCTCCTCTCCTCTCCTCTCCTCTCCTCTCCTCTCCTCTCCTCTCCTCTCCTCAACGTCGTACTGTCGGTGTCTCAACAATTTCTGCTCTGTTCTTAAGAACCTATTTATAGCATTGGCTTTTTCATATGAATGTTTAATTGTACATATTTCAACAAAGGGAAGCAAGGTTGTGCAACAAAGCTGTACAAGTGCTCTTTGGTGTTTAGTTTATCTCCTCTTAAGTGATGACCTTTTTTTTTTATTATTATTATACAGCAGTTGCGATATCATGAAGATTGTTTAGCGCTGTCACCTTCATAGCAACAGTGGGCTTGGAATCAGGCTTAGATTTTTTGGGAGACAAAGGCATTGGAAACCAACATCAACTGATGCACATTTCCTCAGTGCAGTAAAAAGGTGCTATTTCCTTTTTTTTTTTTTCAATATTTGTTTTATTTGGTGAGCTTTATGAGGAATCACAAATCACAGTGTTGGCTTTTCCCTCAAGGGAACATTGTTACTTGTTTTTCCACACTATTTGTGGCTGTATGGGGGAAGAAAATCTACTCCAAAGAACTTGTTGCCCACCTTTGATTTTCCAATCCCTCATTCTTTTCATGTCAATATAAAGCTGATAAGCATATTTTTTGCTCTGGGATGCTCCACTGCTAAGAGCAGCGCCTTTTTTCTTTTAATCTCCATCTTTACAGATGAATGCTAATCTCGTTCGCCTCAGTCGCTTTGCTCGACGTTGTAAACATCCATCCAGTTTCTATACTGGATATCCTTGTTAATGTTGAGGGGGAGTTGGAGCCTATTGATTGCCAGTCACTCACAGGGTACAATTAAAAGTCTACATGTATGTTTTTGGACTGAGGGAGGAAGATGGAATGCCAGGAAAAAAAACACAATCACAAGGAAAACAAGGGCCAAAACGCAAAGAAATCTTTGGCGATGAGACGAAGGGGATAAATGTTTTGGATTTGAATGTGTGTCACATGCGCTTCATGTGACACCATTAAGAAAGAGATATTGGGGCACGTCATGGAATCAAATGACCGACCTGCCATGCTTCTTTCAAATGTTGTTTTGTACAGGCACGGCGGATTATTTGCTTCTTTCAGAGGCGGTAAATCTCTAACAGAGTTCAAATGTCAGCGCGATTGACGACACTGTTCTTTTGTAACATTTGGGAAGCATTGCATACCCGAGTCCAAGTCTAATACAATGTCTATCCATCCATCCATCTTCTTGTCATTTCCACTTAATGTAAACATGTTGATCAAAACTTCTTCAAGCGCACAATGATTTCCTACAAAGCATTGTGAGACGTTTCTAAAAAGGACTCCAACAATCCTGAAGGAGTTTGGTTCACTGACACATCTGAGTAAAATGATGTCCAAATAGGTCTTCTATTAGAATTAAATGATTTAATATACTTTTTTTTCTTTTCAAGCTCCCATTCTCGTATGTCTTGAAACAAACACCTGCAGTACATCAATCTGTTGTAAAAAGATATCCATAAATGTTTTAGTCTTGCAGGTTGACCTTGGGCTAAAAATAAATGTAAATGAAATGTGAATTTCTATGACTTGCGCTCTTTTAACATTTCATACATTTGAAGCACTGAGCTTCAATCAGGGAGTGCCATGAGTGAGTGAAATAAAACTTCCCAAATCGCAGCCTCTTTATTTTGAGCATTGTATTTGACATCAATAAGACGTCAATATAAATTTGATTAATTATTCAGTCTTAATTTGTATCGTAAAAATCCTCAGGCATTTTTAAGTGCCTAAATGTAAAAGTGACTGTTGAGAGGGGGCACCGTGGCAATGCGACACTGCCAACAGGGTGTTAACATTACAACGTCTCAGTGGAGTTAAACTAACTAAATATACACTCACAAAAGTGCTCAGAGAGGAGCAGAGGGAACAGATGGTGGAAAGAATGACTTGCACTTGAACCTCCACATCAGGCGCTGGGCTTCATGTAAATTTGGTGGGGGGCCTTTTTTAAGGCATATCATGCCTATGCTGTTGTCATGAATTCAATCTCCAAACCGTGGGTGTCCCTGAGGGCTTGTGGAGTGGGAGGTTAATCGAGTCATAGAGTCAAACCAAGCCAGACATTGACAAATTGACAGGACAGCTCCTGGGGGAATTTCACTTAAGACGCCATATTAAACGAGTCATAATCTCCAGGCAGTTCAATAAAAGATGACATTTTATTTATTTATAATGTGGTACGCGTGGAGGAAGATCGAATAATCGGATTAAATCACACCAGAAAAAATAATGACAATCGCATTACGCGGTATTCGCTGTCCATCCACATACTAAGTGCTTGGGTGGATAGGAATAAGCTAGATAACGCACTATGGGAATAACTTGACTCCAAAGAAGCTCAAATTGCCATTGTTGTATTTGCGTGAGTTGGAAGCACACTCGCATTCCATCACTGCCATCCGTTAATCTGCGAAACATAACGTCTATCTTCTATAAAATACGTAGTTCGATTGGAAACCTTTTTTTTTAAACTGAAATTGTGAAGTTCAACCACATTTTACTACATAATGTGGAGAGAAGGTTTCTGTAGCCATTAGACAACTAATATTAACCATGATTTAAGCAGTATATAACTAGTGTCATAAAAAACTGCTTCTTTTGACATCCCATGTAAGGGCTGATACTTATTTCTGTCACGGCTGGAGAATGGAGCAGGTCCACCAAGTGCAGCTTGGACCAGGGTTCATCGACAAAACTCAAAATCCAGACTCTACAAACTGACATGACTTGACAAAACGATAACATGACTGACTAACCAAAACGTACTTCAAGATGACAGGAAGCAAAAGGACAAACGAAACGACGACACGACAACAAACAACAGCAACCGCAACAAAACGACAATGATCCGAACGGTAGTGAGGCGCAGACAGGACTTATATACACGACAGGTAACAAGAGGCAGGTGAGTACAATCAAAAAAATCATGGGCACACAGGAGGGGAGTGGCGAGCACACAGACAGAAGCCAAGCCAACCGACACATAGTGGAACGGCTGGGGACGAGACATGACAATTTCTTAGGCGGTATTGCCAAAAAAGAGAAATAGTCTCTCAGTTTTGCTCAGTGAAATGAGTGAGATCTTCACCAATCTGTAGTTTTGCACTCTTAGGTTTGAGGTGAGACTGCGGGCCGAATATAAATTCTAAGAATCATGTGCAGCCGTGCAAGTTGTCTCGTATGTTTATCCTTCCACGTCGGTGTCAATTGTGGCTTTGTTCTTTTGTTGAATCTGTCTTTTGGCTATGTGTAACAGATGACACCATGTGTCATAAAAATATGGGTATGAGTCACGTTATACGTCTGAAAGTGCTGCGGCTCTTTTGTTCGCTGCAGACAAATATATCACCCAGGTGTTCTTTTTTTTCCAACATATAGTGTATTAGGAAATATTGTTTGTGACAGATAATCGAGCTCATGTCGCGGATGAGAACCAGGATAGAGAATGGCAAAATACAATCATAGGAGCACATTCAACATGCAATTATGTACACAACTTTGGATGGAGAAGGGCTGTCCAACCTACTCAAGACAATCTAAGAAGCTAATAGTACAATGTAAGAAGCAATCTAGGAAGCTAATAGTACACCGACAGTAAATGAGCCTATTCTTCTCTAACGTTTTGGGCTTATTCTTGATTGGTGAGTTTCATCCATTGGCAAAGAAAGAAAGAAAGAAAGAAAGAAAGAAAGAAAGAAAGAAAGAAAGAAAGAAAGAAAGAAAGAAAGAAAGAAAGAAAGAAAGATTAAGGTGTCATCTTTGGTGACTAGATAGCTGAATTCAAAGATTGGGGCGACTCATTTTTGGGAAAGTTCACCTCAACCTTTTAACATTTGAGAATGAATGGCTGGAAAGGACAAAGATCAGCTTCCCCTGTTGCCATACTTTAGCGCTGAACATTGCAGTATTATACTTTCCCAGTTCCTAGTATTTACTTAGCTTCAACGGTCTGTTTTCTTTCTGCTGCCCCAGGCTAAGCAATGACATTATTCCAACGTCTTACTGCACTATAAAAAAATAAATAAATAAAAAAGACACGGCAACACTGATCAAGCGGTTAGTACTCTCTTTTACAATTCTAAGGTTCTGGGTTCATTTGTAGGGCTCTCTCATGGTACTCTATTTGTTTTATATACAGTATGGAAAACTGACATAAACAATATCGGATTATTGTATGGTTGTAATGGCGCTTACTTCTCCCATGGAGATCAACAGTAAAAGGGAAGAAGGAACGGAAACAGTTGTTTACAAATTGAATTACGACATATAAAGTCTTTTCAAGAACAGTCATGAAATTGTGTAGAAATAAATTGCTGCTATCCTCCCAGCTGTGTTTTAGTACTTACCGCATTCTCTTGACAATAAAAGGGACAGACGGCCTGAGTTCAGGCTGTAGCCAGGGCCGCCCGGACAGTGCAGACGCTAACGCTGTGCTGCAGCATGTCAGCCAGAATTTTAAGCTGTGCACAATGACAAACGCGCGCAGCAAGTTGAGTGTCACAAACATAAACTGACAGGTTTGCCCAGTGAGCTGACTCAAGAAGGGAGAACAAATTTGCTTATTTCTATTTTAACAATGCTGAGCCAAGGTCCGTGCTGTTTTTCTCATGAAACCCTTTTCAAGGTTACTCTGATTAATTGTGCTGTAGTGTTGGTGAATTCTTTGTTACATTCAGAATACGTTTCGTTAATTCCAGACCAGCAGAATATGTTAACTTTTGACGAGCTTGACCCGAATTAAACCGCAGACGACCAAGCGCTGCATGCACAGAGCTACAAATGCTCCTTTCTCTTGTTCTGAAGAAGAGCTACCATACATGCAAACTTTTAATGAGTCAGTTCGTAAAACTTCTAGTGCTTAGAACAGAAATATCACTGTCCCTAGTCAGACAACACAGATAAATGAAACATTACGTATCTTTAACGACTGTGGATGATATTTATATTGGTTATCAAAATACCTAAAGGTATATGCTGTACGTTTGTACTTTTGGTGACCCGTCGTTGTTTTGCACAACGCCACTGAGTGAGCTAATGAATTACATACTTAAAAAAAGCAAAAGACTGATTAACGCAGGGTGAGGGAATTACCATAGATTTTGGCAAGTCATCGTGTTTAAATTTAATCAAATGGTATCTACAATTAAACTTGTTTTTAAATTCCTTTTGTCTAACTTCATAATGTTTCATCAACTTTTAGACTTGGGACAATTTAATTTATTTGATAATTGAAATTATTTTGGAAACTAGGTGGACGGTGAATATATCAATCAAACAAACAGACATTTTTCCTCTTTTTAGGGGGTGGGGAGAGGGGCTATTTATGCTTTTTCAAAAGTGCTGTAGATTAAATTGGGACACCACTCTATTAACTCCCTTATTCGAAATGTAATCTGACATGTCATTACAATTTGATTTACATTTTATCTTCCTGGCCCAGTAACAGCTGCAATGTAACAACATCAGACGTCATTTTTGATGATTCATGCCCTCTGAGATGATCCAGTGTCACGCAACTTCCAGCTTTGACCTGAGGAGGACACAAGAATAACACGCACGACTACAACAATCCATGTTTGTGCGTGCCTGTCTTCCTCCCAAATACAATTTCCTTGCAAATTCATGTGACAAAAAAACGTCTAGATTCTAGACTCGAGAATATGAAGAACTGCCATTAATATGCAATTCTGGGACTAACTGGATGTGTTGGGAAATGCACCAGTTCCATTCCTGTTATTGGTTATATATCACTGGTGTCAAACTCAAGGCCCGTGGGCCAGATACGACCCGTCACATCATTTTCTGTGGCCCGCAAAGGCAAATTGTGCATTGACTTCATGTGTCAATAATAATATTGCAAATTGTCTTCACTTTTTAAAAAATCATCTTTTTAAAATATTTGAAAAGGTTCCACTAGTCACATTTGGAAACGAATTATTTGTCAGTTTGTTTTGTATCGTATACGGCATATAATATGAGGCGTTCACAAATTCATTGGGTTGACAATCATAATGACCCTCCGAAGGAAACTGTGACGACGATGCGGCCCGTGACAAAAATGAGTTTGACACGCCTAGTTTATATAATTGCGTACATACGTATAGTATACACTATACAGATGAAGCCTGTCATTAATTAGGTACAGCTACATGAGCAAGTAATATCCAATCTGCCCTTACATACTTAATAAAGCTTGTCTCATCTAATGAGCTGATGACGCACAGAGAACATGTTTACTCCACACAAGAAGGTCGGAGTTGAGATTCGAATCTGGACCGCAGAACTGTGAAGCAGATGTGCCCATAGGCTGTTCACATTATGGAAAGGACTCCTAGCAACGGTCCCTCTTTAAATGCTAGACACACACTTTTCTTCTCATATTAATTCAGTTCATTTGAAAGTAGAGAAAGAAACACTTTCATCAAGATAAGCTATTTGCAATCCTAATCAAAATCCTGACTTGGTCTTTAAACTGCTATTTTGCCCCTCATTTAACTTTACACGATATGAAGACAACGTCCTTTTGGAATGTGGGTTTTATGACTTAAAAATATCCAATTAGTTTCTTGTTACAAAACTGTGATCTTCACAAGGTGGGCCCTGAATGTAAGGTTCATCCACAGCTGCCTATGAATATGTTGAGTGAATTGGGCAAACATTTTTGTGGCATTAAAAATACCATTTGTTTGTGTTTTTAAGAGCGTTTTTTTGTTAAAACTACCTGTCAAGTCTTGTGTATGTGAAATGTTATTGAAATTCTTAAAGACTCACAATATATTTTGTTAGTTAATTCCAAGACACATTTTCACTTAAGAAACCTTGTAATGGATCAAGTCCAGCGATTTTTTTTTTTTTTAAACCAATGCTTTGCTCAAATCAAGCCTGAGAGAGTCTATACGGACCACCTTTTCATAGGATTCATCCCCAGGCAATCATGACTGTCCCTGGGCGACCATGACTGCCTTCAATGTTTTCAGGAAAAAATGGTAAGAGAATTCGATACAAGCTTTTGGTAGGAAGCAAAGACACATACAGTATTGAAGAACCACCAAGTAGCAATGATTTGTCTAAGACTCCTCAGATGTTGCTCTTATGAGAAAGTCAAGGTGGCACTTGTTCACAGGGTTATTCCCCAGGGGATCAAGTCTCTTATTACGCATTTCCTGTCATTTATGGATGTTTTATGAAAGACTTTTGTTGTTGTCCGAATTAAGGAAGCATGCTATGAGTCCACGGTGCAATCTTTATAGGTTATAGGTTGACCAAAAAAAGTCTCAGATGGCATAATAGACTCACTTGTATGAGAGCAAGTCCCAGTCAAGATTCCAGACTCACAATTTGAGGGAATCGGGCGGTGCTGTTTGTGATCTTTTGTTTTGAGTTCTGTTCTTTAAGCCTCCTCTGTTCCTCCAGGCAACATCTTTGTGGTGAGTCTTTCGGTCGCTGACCTGGTGGTGGCGCTGTACCCCTACCCTCTGGTCCTGACGGCCATCTTCCACGACGACTGGACCATGGGGGACCTGCACTGCCAGGCGAGCGGCTTCATCATGGGCATCAGCGTCATCGGCTCCATCTTCAACATCACGGCTATTGCCATCAACCGTTACTGCTACATCTGCCACAGCCTGCAGTACGACCGCGTGTTCAGCTTAAGGAAAACTTGCTGCTACCTGGGCCTGACCTGGGCTTTCACCGCCGTCGCCACGGTGCCCAACTTTTTTGTGGGCTCGCTGCAGTACGATCCTCGCATCTACTCCTGCACTTTCGCTCAGACTGTTAGCTCGCAGTACACCGTCTCGGTGGTGGTCATCCACTTCCTGATCCCGCTACTGGTGGTGTCCTACTGTTACTTAAGGATCTGGGTCCGGGTGATTCAAGTGAAGCATCGGGTGAAACCAGAGCAGAGGGCCAAACCAAAACCAAGTGACGTGAGGAACTTCCTGACTATGTTCATGGTCTTTGTGCTGTTTGCAGTTTGCTGGGCGCCGTTGAACCTCATAGGACTGGCAGTGGCAATAAACCCGGCCAAAGTCGCGCCCATCGTCCCCCAGTGGCTCTTTGTCACCAGTTACTTCATGGCATACTTCAACAGTTGCCTCAACGCCATCATCTACGGACTACTTAACCAAAACTTTCGAAAAGAATACAAGACAATTCTCCTTGCGCTGTGCGTCCCACGCTTGCTCCTGGTGGAAACCTCCAGATGTGCCACAGAGGGCCTCAAGAGTAAACCCTCGGCTGCTGTAACAAACAATAATGTAGCAGAGATAAATGTTTAGCAGGAATGTTCTCCTGAGGAAAATCGGGAATCTCGTATTCAACCAGTGCCTTTAGACACGGCATGTATCATTTCCAAGTCGTGACGCCATCTGTTTTCTACGGCACGTAGTCCTGTTCACGACCACGACGGACAAGCAAAAGGCGGACTTTTCCCTGGACTGTTAGTCAGTTATTTGTGATCAAAGCACTGAATGACAGTCAATCCACTGCATTACCAATGGTGCATTTATATTCCAATTTGCAGCTCCTTCACCCCACCAAAAAAAAGCATCAGATGTGCTGGCAGATCATCCAAAGACTAGAAAACAATAAAACTGTTTTTTTTTTTTTATTCTTTTATACATTCCATTCCCACAATTCTATTCCACAAATGTGCTACTGACTCACTGCATCTCTTGGTCATATCCATTATGAGCATATCACAAAATGGAAGAAAAATAAATAAAAGTGTGTGCTTTGATCTTTAGATGCAGCATTACTGAGAAATAAAGGTCGCTTCTCTTAAGTGCAATCCTTTATCCATTCAATGTGGGATTTAGTAAACACTTGGCTCAGATCCCAAATATTACACACACAGACACACACAAACACACACTTAGAATGGCGTGGCCTAGAATATTAAAAGGGAAGTCAACCCCACCATTTTTTCTGCAATAATATGTTGTATGTCTGACATTCAGATTTATATGACTTAAGCAGCAATATTTGCCCGTTTTTGTCCTTCTTGTCACTAGCTGCCGACTGAAAATGACATCGCAATTGCCACGTCTCAAGCCACAACCAATCACAGCTCCGCTTCAGAAAACTGGTGAGCCGCGATTAATTGTGACCTGGCAACTGTGATGTCATTTTCAATCAACAGTAAGTGACAAAATTAGATGGATAAAATTGGCGGATTTGGGCTATTTCATTTATATTACACAGACAATACATTAATCAAAACACTGTTTTGGCTGGATAAAACATATTTTCACAAAGGACATTTTTGGGTTGAGTTCCCTTTTAAAAGTTAGTCGTGGATTTACTGAATGTAATACTGCTGTAATATTTTATCCTCGATGCATATAGATGTCAAATACATGCATTTATTACACTGAGAATGTGGACTTCATAAATAATAACTTTCATACTGTTGGACTGCTTTGGCTTTAATCCATTATCAAGTGTCATCCCCTTAATGTTCTAATTCAAATGTTGCGTGGTATTTACTATTTGACCTTAAACAAAGCACACATTCATGCTTATTTATAGTCAGGTACAGGAGCATGATATGCATCAGGCAGCCAGTGGTGTGAATGCGTGATAATGCTAAATTTATTTACTATCTTATCTGCGGTTCACCCCACTAAAAGGTCCAAAGATGTCTTGAAATATTGCATCAATGACTCATTTTCATTTTGCAATTTCATATTCTCAGTAAGTTTTGCCATCAGCTCCATTTTTAGTTTTTTTGTTTTGTTTATTTTTTTACCACTAAGCTTGAATGGATGGGGATGTTTGTAAATGCCAGCGTGACTCAAACTGCGTTTTGGGTGCAGATGCTGTCACATTGCAGAACAGCAAAATGACCCAAACCCTTGCTTTCAAACTTGAGAGTCAGCGTCTCTGATGTGAAAAAGAAACGTCTAACATGCTAGTGCAAGGTCAGCCACAGATGAGTGGCTAAAGGAGCTCCGGGGAGGATGACGGCCTCGGCCGTACCACACCAATGAGTCACAGATTAATGGCAAGGGTCTTCAACCCATCACCCTTTATTCCTCTCATCTGTCTACCTAGACAAATTCCTCCCACTCTCCAATTGCCACGCAGGGTGTCCTAAAGGTGGAATTTAATTTACAGTGGTTCATTTACCTGGCTTCTATGCCTCTCGTGTGAATGATGGGTCGCTGGATTGGTGTATCTGAGATTAACAAGCAACCAGTTAAGAGTGTGGTCTACCTTTTTTGCAATGTCAGTGGCAATGTGACACCTGGACAGCATAAGCACTATTGAGAAAAACTTCACCATTCAATGTAAAATGATTTGAAAATGAAATGGAGTGCTGCAATTGTGGTTATTGAGTATTCATTAAATATTTATCACAAATCAGTTTGTATGGCTACGTTGATTCCTTATTGTGGCTAAACCAAAAAATATAGATCTCTGAATCTTTCAAATGTTGTGAGAGACTACATTTCATGAAAGAAAAAGTTCCTGTGATCCAAAAGGTCCATTTTAAGTTCAAAATTGACTGAAATGTTACTAAAAGAAGCTCCAGTCTTCTGAATGATCGTTGCTGAATTGGCTTTCCACCAATATCTGTTTTGTAAAGATTGACCCAGCAGTTCCTGAGATACGTATCCAGATTCAAAGGAAGGTGGACACGCCCTTTTTTACAAACATTCAAATTTGGCTTCCAAACCCCCGCTTCCGCGGACCTTAAATTGGAGACTTTGCATTGTGCCAGCACCATCAACAACTACAGCAAGTTTCATTCAAATTCAAGTTCATTTAAACCCATTGGGTTTGGCATGGCATGGTTGTCTGCTTCTCGCTCACCTAAACATGATGAATGTTATACAGAATTGATTTTAGTTTTGGGAACAACCTTGGTGTGGACTTTGTGCATTTCAACTAACTTTCTAGTGAGGGTTAAAAGCATTACCCATCCGTATACTACAAGCTTGGATTCAAAATCTGTTTGGCTGCTCCATTTGCCCTCTCCTGCGAGGACATGTCATTCAATAAATGCTCGGTTGTAATATCCTTGAATGTTTATCACAAAGGCACTCATGCAAAAATTATTTCCACAGACGATGGCAAGCGATAACAGAAATACAAAAAAAGGTCATTAGTGGGAGATAAGGAGCATTTCCACCACAAGGAAAAAGTAACACCTCGAATACAATTACCACAAAATGAAAGCACAGTGAAGCATTTCGCAAACTTGATGGCCTTGCAACGATGCAGCTCATCTTAGCACGCGGCTATTTCTTCAGGTCTCGCACACCATTGCATTTTACAGCAGCGCAGGTCTTTTCCACTGCAGTCTCCTAATGGATTTAGTGCTCTCTGTGCTCTCATGCATAAAATGCATTCCTACATGTCCCGACGGGCTTTGGGGCGCAATCATACCAGGAGGTTTTAGGTGTCATGGGTTCAAGGAGGCCAATCGGCAAAGCAAATATGGATGATGAACATTATATGCATCAAGTGTTTTGGACTTGGGAACTCTCCATAGGAAGGACGGAAGGAAGTAAAGGTCAAAATAATAAAAAAAATCAAAGTAACGCAGAAACACAAGGATCCACACTTAAGTAGGTCTGATTACAAAAAAACACAGCATGGAATTTTTTTTCCTGGCTTTCTCATTCCAAACAGGTTAATTGAAGACTCTAAATTGTGTATATTTGAATGGTCATCTTCCAATTATGCGTTTTACTGGTGACCAAAAGCACAAGTCTGATCGAAAATAAATATACCCTGCATAAAACAGAGCACTTAACTTTTTGCAACCATGCTGTTAAATGTACAGTAATGCACTCAAAGTGAAGCTATTCTAGTCTGTGACCGTTCCACTCCTCTGAGATTATTTCTATTATAGCCTGTTGTTTTTGACCGACATCTGAAATAAGAAGACAGACGTCAGAGTGATAACAACTTTCTATCTCACAGTCCTTCACAAACAAACCTTTCATTGGGATGTGTATGCGCAGCTGCCAATCTATTTATAGGACGATTTTATCCCAACTCACTAAGGACACGTTTGAGACAAACAACAGGTGGAGCGTGTATCTCCTCATTTGACTGTAAACCAGGATGAAATGAATGCAAACGGACATGGCAAAGGTTTACAGATGGAAGCATGGGAAATCCTATTCACAAGGTCAGAGGTGCCAAGCCAAGAGGGAAACCAAGCCATTATTGCACTTCCAATTCTATACACTCTAATTCCGTGGAGAACATGAACTTTTATTAAGCTCCTATTTTGGATGTGGTTGCTTTATTAAAATTCCTAATCCCACCATAGCGGTGGGTGATCATGTGGCCGGAGACGGTTGAAACTACTTTTCCCAAAACTCAATGCAACAAACTATCTCGACCGACTGCGTGATGAACAACACATCTACAATAAATTATTATCATAATAAATGAAAGAACAAAAGAACCAAGTCAAAAAATGGAAAAAAAAAATCATTAATGAACTAAAATAAAAACAAAACTTCAATGAACTGTTAACAACGCAAACGGAGCCGACACCAGTTAGCTTCATGACGACGACAATCGCCATCAGTCCATCGATGACGTTTTGCATGATAGATGCTACTATTTTTTGCAATAAAGGTGTAGAAGGTGATGGAACTGAGTATTCTCATTAATTTCTGATGTTTGCACAGATTATAAAAAACAGTCAGAAGTCAGTCATTAATGACCCCCAAAATTATTTACCGTCGCCCAGTATTAATAACCGCCATTCTTTAATGAACTCTGATAAGATCCTTATTGTCAATGCTTAAGAAACAAAGGGGACTAATCACATCCTGACAGATTTACACTTATCATACTGAGATGATACCACAGTTGTGGTTTATTATAGAAACAACAACAAAAATAGATCTGTCATCCCCTCATCCAAAAGTGAAACTGATAATCTAAAACAAAAAAAATAGATCTGTCATCCCCTCATACAAAAGTGGAACTGATAATCTAAAACCCAAAAAATACACTGTATCCATTTCTCCCTCACCTTGCTCATACATTGTAATCGTAGCAATTATGCAGAAATGAGTACTAATAACCATCAAAACATTGCTTTGAGGAAACAAATGTGCTCGACAATTGTTAGTTCCGTTAACTAAAGTACACATGGCAATACGATGTTCAAAGCCACCTCATCTGTTAGATCATCTACAATCAAAAAAACAGAATAATTATTTCAATATACAGTACACATTATATTGCACTTCTGTTGTTACTTATAAATATTGATTTCAAGTAGTTGAGCGACAATCAATGTGATTGCAATTCACATGCAAACACATTATACAGCAGTCAGCTAAAGGCACCCGAATGCCGTCTGATTATGGTGCCTCCTAGGAATGTAACACATTGACTTTCATGACATCTCATGACTCTCCAACATGGGGAAACAAGTCAAACTAGTATAGACTGTAGTCACAAAACATTCTCAAAGGGCAACGATCATCATATATAAGACTGACTGGCTTGTTTATTCAACTTTTACCATTAACTAATGACAACAATAGCTAGAAGTTGTCATGTTTTTTTATTTTTTTTATTTCGTTTATCATGACATTCATGACACAATTTGATTTCGTAAAAGTTTCTAGAATAAGGGGCAACTTTACTCATAATAGAAAATCTCCAGTTCATGTGCTAATGATAGTGACCAAGAATGCAGTTTGTCAAGAGTGGGGGTAGTGTTATCGTTCCAAAAATTCATTGTTTTAAAAAAATAATAATACATGTTTTTAACAGAAAGATGAGTTTCATACAATATTATACAATAGCATTGACCATTGATATATGGATACATATACATATATAGATATATACATATACAGATATCTATTTTATTTTTTCTTATTATTAGCAGAGCATGTGCCGTGAATTTATGTGGTCATCCGTGAGGGATGATTTGTCAGAAGCCCTCATACGAGCCCTTAGAGCGGGCTGGCAAACTAAATGGCATCATTCATGGCTGAGCATGCTGTACATTTCTCAAGTTTTAGATTAATCTGTGACAAAGTGAACTTTAGCTGCAGTGGCTTTGCAGACTTCTCAATTAATGCTCTTGAATTTTTTTTCCTTAGCAATTTCACGGGAAAAGTCTTCTAAATAAAGTCTCTTTTATAAGATTCCGCATTTGAAAATACTTTAAATATCAAATTAGAAAAAACAATATTCTTTCAATGCAGTCTCATCAAATCCTTGCATTGGGTTTTCTGAGGTAATAACAAATACACAACTCTTGATATTGCACCAATCCCACACTGAATTTGTATCCTTGAGTAAGGTGGCTCCAGATAAAATGCATAATTTTTTGTATTACTCCTTCAAAGAAAACGAGTAATTAAGTGTCTGCATTGCAATCTTGGGACTATTTTAGAATATAAATAAAGAATATTTAAAAAGTGCTTGTGAACGTCTGCTCCCAATTCTCGCGATACTAACTGTCATCTGGTCATGTGATGGTCCCGTGACTTGATGCGGAAGTAAGGCAAAACAAGAAAGGATCTTTTGCCCTGAATATTGCGTATTTTTCCTCCGTTTTTCCCCCTAATAAGCATCACCTCGTTGGCCATCCATACAACAATGGACGGATCCATCAGCCCGTCATCAGACACCACAGGCGGTCCCCCACCTCATTTTAGAACGTAAGAAAAGTCACCCGCGTGTCCATTGCGCAGCTAGACAGCAAAATCTGACTTGTGCGTGCATGTTTCTTTGCAGAAATGAAGGTTCCTTGGTTTCCGCTCTCAAGACATTGTTGTTCTTCACTATCTTAATGGTCACGCTACCAATTGGTTTATACTTCGCTTCAAAGGCTTACATCTTTGAAGGTGAGATTAGTTTCGCTTCTGCGCAGTGCTGTCTGTCTGGAGTTGGTGTTGTGTTTTAGGTTGATATGAAAACAAATCAACACCTTCTATTACAATTGGATTTGAATTGATGTTCTTTTGATTTGTCAGGGAAAAATATTTAATACATTGCAAAATATTTATTTGTAAAACCCCCGTGGACATAAAGCGGTATGGATGGATGGATGGATGGATGGATGGATGGACGGACGGACGGACGGACGGACGGATGGATGTATGGATGTGCTTATATATACAAAGTACTATAAAAGTTTGTAGTTGTATACAATGCCACCATTATACGTTTAAGTACGATTAACAGGTCAAGCGTTACGTCAAAAAAATGTGCCATTAATAAGATATCAAAACTATTTTCTTCCACTGTCAGAAAAGTATTCACTTAAATCTTTTTTTGTTATTGTTGTAGTTTGGAGTGCTATACAGCGTTTACACTTGGGGCATTTGAAACAAATCACAACACATTTTGCTAATAGAATGTGAAAATCATCAATTATACATTCTAATACTGCACTGAAACATAAGAACAAAAGTACCCAAGTCATGTTCTACTAATTCAAATGTATTGCGATTGCACGCTGCATAAGAAAACATACTTAAAACTGTTTTAAAACAAATGTAGCTAAACCATGAAATGCATGATACTTCAATGCAGGAAGGAAGAGATTAGGCTACAGCCCAAATCCTGTTGGGTCAAGTTTGAACAATAGATTGCAAAATTCAGACTTTTAATTCTCATGAGACAAAATGTTTCCCAGTCTGAGAAAAGTACTCTCAATTTGTACGGCCCCCACACAAGTGTCGTCACGCACATTGCAACGTCCTGTACAGTCGGCATCCATTGATCTTTTAGGGTCTTTTCTTCTCAGGCTCAATGAAGATGTCAAACTCTGATAGCTACTTCTACGCTGCCATTGTCGCCGTGCTGGCCGTGCACGTGGTTCTGGCCTTGTTTGTTTACGTGGCGTGGAACGAAGGCACGCCCAAAGGGAAAGGCAAGTACGATTAAGTAAGGTCGACGCAGATGCGCAAACCTTGGGAAGGGGCTCCTCAGAAGAAGGGCCAGCAGCGGCTAGCACTATCCCAGCAACGTTCAACAAAACGGTTCTGGTGTGACTTACTTTATGGGGACGATTGGATGTGATGTTCTCATGAAAAATCGTGTTAAAAGGGGCAGCTTTTAAGAGACTTTTGTTTTTCTTTCCACTTCTACTTGCTTGATACTTTGTTGAGTTCAAATAAGTAACAAGTAAGGAATTGCAATTGTCTTTTGTTGTCACATTTTTTCACCATGTGTTTTGTTCTTTCAAAGAGACATGTTCTGACGCTTCAATCGTCAAATTGTACAGCGTTTTTGTACGGCTGTTATTTTGTGATGTAGATTTAGTGTGAAGCAGATTGATGTCCTAGGTGAATAAACATGGCAAGTCGATTTTAGTTTGATGGGCTTTTTTCTTGTTGCTACCTTTTTATTTTATTTGTCTTCATAAAGGTGTCATTATTATTGTTAATTATACAAACAAATACTGTTAGTCACCGAAAGTCATAACTTTATTATGAGGGTTCATATTTGTTTCCTAAAAGGGACAAAAAAATCATTTCGTGAGGGCCTGACAGCAATTTTTTTGTTCTCCTAAATAAGTGTCATCCCTCAAATAGAATATTGCAGGGAAATAGTGGTATTTACCGTTAATAAATCGTTTGATAACTATTTTTTTGTTCTCTCAAATAAATGCCACACCGACCCGAATAAAATATTGCAGCCCGATAGCTCTAATATATTTGACACCGGTATTTTGTTTTCATTCTCTTGAATAAATATCACATCTCAAATAGAATAGTACAGCTGGGTAGCAGTGATTATCTTTAATTACATTTAGTGCCACCACCAAATTCAGATTCAAAACAAATTGAAGATTGGGATTAAAATGCACAATACATATCAAATAAATAATTCATTCTTAATTCTAAATAATTCAATGATTGTTGAATGTTAGAAGTACTCTCCTGTTTATTAAAGTGATGCATCTGAACTGAGAAACAAATTCTCTACGTTATAAGTTTAGCCTGCGTTGTTGGTGAGATGCACATTTCTTGTGATTTTATGAATTCTGATTATTTCCTTGTGTCAAGTGACAGATTTTTGGATCTAATCAAATAAAATCAATTTTACAGCTTTAATTAGAAGAGCTTTCAAGTTTGTTGCAGTCTTAAGAGCCCAATAAATTTTTGCAGGGAGCTGCAGCTCTCACTTGGTGGCAGCAAACAACGCTTTCCCACTCTGGGAAGACAGTGAAAGAAACTCGGACAAAAAGCCAGACAGTAATGAACATTTTCTGCTTGGTAGAGCGTGTCCACAGCTGCTTCTTTCTCAACTCTGCAAATTTACTTTTTTGGGCCACGCTGTCGGGAAGTTGAAGGCGTTGAAGTGTCGGTGACGAGGCGACAGGCCCACGGGCAATCGGACCCGTTTACGAGGTCCATTTTTCTTTTTGGCTGCTGATTCAAAAGCATCAAACAAACCTACTGCAATTGTAAGCTCCGCTCCTGGCTGTTTATCATTTATCACACAGTAGCAGGTTGGATGTTTACTTGGTCTGTAATGGATCACAGGCCTGAAACTGAACAACATTCTTTCTCAAGCCAATGATTTAAACAAACACTTCAGTGGTTCTTAATGGTTTTAATCCAGTTTTTTTTTTTTTTTTATACTTATTGGTTGTGACTAAACAGACGAGGAAGCCACTTGGGTATTTATCATCAATATCTACTCTGAGCACGCTTGGGAAATAGAAATTTCTGTAGTGGCCAGCAGATGGCAGAGCAGCAGCATCTCAGACGTCACTAGAGGACTAAGCGGCCGTGGCCAAAGTATTTACGATGAATTTAAGTAGTACAGATTCTCATGGAGAAAAAGTACGAATTCAATTAAGTAAAAATTGTTTAACTACGGGTAACTCTACTTTGACCTTTTTTTTTTTTAAAGAGGAGTAGAAAGTACAGATATCCTTTTTTTTTAAAGCAAAAATCTGTCAGAAAAGCAAATACTTGAAGTAAAAATATTTGTACATCATTAGCCCACTTCTCACCACTGCAGTAAAATGATACAATTTACCTTTAATGAATTGTAAACACCTGACTTAATGTCCTCGATTAAATACCGACAATAAGATGTTATATCCCATGAAATTCTCTCCAGATGTTCCCTCGAAATATGGCGTTAAGTACACAATCAATAGGGTGTCCACTCCAGGGCACATTCTTAAGAACTGCTATAGTGATGATTAAGTCACATAAAAAACTTGCAATTTATGGTTAAGGGCATCATTAACGCAGGCGGGATCTGATAAATAAAAGAGTTTTGTTTGGGGGAAGAAAACAACATAAAATTCAACTTTGTCAAGCAGTTGCGTCAGAAGCAGACTAAAATGAAAGGATGTCTTTTAAAAAGGAAAGTACACACAATTGCTGTCCACATTATTAGGTACATCACATCATATTCAATAGCTGCACCATAAATCTTTTTATCCTGATTTGACTTTGCTTATTTTTGACAAATGCCATATGAGACCAAAATGTGTGTCAAGCACTTGGCGCAAAACAAAACAAAACAAAACAAAACAAAAAAAAACATACATGCATCAAGACATGTAAAATGTAATGGTCTGATGTTTGTTTGCAGTCAATTTAGACTGTATTACAACTAAAGCGCATTTCCTCAAGTGTTAACAGAAATATTATTATCACACCAGGCAGGAGGCTTTGTCGTCATGAAGATGCTATGCTTTAAACTAATTTCCAGGTTTTTTGTGTGTGTGTGTGTTTTTAATACCAGACCCACCAACATGATTTCCTGGATGAGCTCAAAGCGTGCATGTGTTAGTCTAATATGTTTTGCAGTTTGTGGGTGTGAGAACACTGATGAAACCACATTGCTATTATTAGTGGAAGACATTCGTTCTTGACAATTTGTGAATGAGGCCTATTATTTCAACCACAAATACATGGGTAATAAAATGCGGACATACGCAACAATTATGAAAAACTTAACAGATTTTAAAATGTGATAGATCCCAGACATAATGAGAGGGGGGGGGGGGGGGGGTCACCATGTGCCTAGACGGCTAACACACATGGTTAACCATGTCTGCTGTAGTACCAGAAATGACCTGTGAAAGGCAGTATTGTGCCACAAAACATCCAGACTACAAGAAAATACAATGAAAAAGAAAAATTAATCGGAAAAATTAAAGCAAAGGCTAACGGTTAATTTCTCTGGTACCTACAACTTTGATTCACAATCAGAATTTATTGCAGTTGTTCTTTTCTGCAGTTTAGTGTACCACATGGTGCAACAAAATGGAACAGACAAAACCTGTCCAAGAGACAGAAAACAATGACCAACAGTCTTTAAAACTTTATATTTGCTAAAAAAAAAAAGAAAAAAATATTTACATTTTTTTATGTGCAATACATTTGTTTGTCATATAAGTGTTTTTGGGTGACATTTTGTGACTAATTTGAGAATTGGACCTTTGCTGTGGGGTGGGGAAATGCTCCAAATCTCCCAAATGGTCATTATGTGGGTACACCTCTTGAAGTAGTTCATGACTTATTATCTCCAATGACACGAAACACCAAGTGACAAGATTAAGACACCTTTATTTACATAATTCTGTGTAAAGATGAAAGTCACCAAATACTTTACAGCAAATAACAAACTGAAATACAAATAATTTGGCTTCGGGTGATGTTTTTGCTAGGTGATGAAATTATGATACATTACAAAAATGGAAACTCCTGAGATAAAGCAATCTCTACTCAGGCACGCCCTGGAATTGGATACGGTGTTTTGACCAGTGCCAATTATTTCACAACATTACACTCGTCAACAATGCTGGATGCTGACGCTTGAAAAAGTTCACCCTGTCTTAGTTCATCAAATGATTGCAGGTCAGATATAAACAAATCTTTCCTGTGGAATTAGTGAAGGGAGTCTTTTTTTTTTTTTTTTTTTTTTTACATGGAGTGTAACAAACAAAAATGGATCAAAAACCTGAGCCGACCTGAATATTTGTGCCGTATGTCAAAGTGATCTCGGTCAGTGGTAGAACGTGTTCACGAATTAGTTAAAGACCCTGTAAAGCGAATTCAACGTTTTTAAATACATCAGACGTGTTTAGGGTAACTGCCGAAAACCAAGGACTGAGATCCAAGTAGTATTGAATTGTGCAGGTATAAAGTCAAAGTGTTTTTCACCATGATTCAGCAAAAGCGCAACATGCAGTTAGCTAGCTGCGTACATAGCGATAGCCTCCTGGCACGGCCACGTTAGCGCGCCTTGTTGTCGGCCTTGAGTGTGAGAGGAACAGCGAATAGGAATACCTCGAAAAAAAAAATCTGACTCAATTGTCAGTGTGTGAACTGGGTATTTGACTGCCATAACCTCTTTAGAGTGCCTTGTTGTCCACCTTAATTGTGCGCACGCACATCATGGTGAGAAGACTGATGATAAATAGAGTAGGGAATCGTTTTTATACACGTCTTCACACAATCTTTTAAATCACTTCACTTTGGCAGGGTTTTTAACTTAGTATCAAATTTAAAAGAGTTTTTTTTATTTCGCTTTACAGGGACTTTAATTTCACACAACAATAAAAGTTAGGAAAAACTGATTATAAGTACAGTGAAACCTCCAAAGTTGGAAAGTCAAATAAAACTCAGGAGTGCAAACCTTCATCAGCATACAGAACAGAACTCGAAGCTTAATTCAGTGTTTTTTTGTTGCTTGCGTTTATAGGGGGGGTTTTTGTGAAGTATCAATGTCTACCCAGCTACAGCAACGCAGGAAAAAGATGTGTCTGCTCAGTACACTATGAGCAACTCAGTTCATGACTTACACAAACTATTTTTATCAAGCAGGAAAAGAGAGTAATCACTTTCTTTATTGTGAGTGTAATTCCACTCTTGGCCAGTAGATGGTGAACAGTTTATTCTTATTTGAATATTTCCCTGCTGGTGATTTGGTTTAAAAATCTATTGAGTGTTTTCTATTCTGTTTTCCACAAGCATCCAGACCTAATTCACGCCCTCTTTATGATTATTTTTTCATTTTAACACTGTACACCTGAACGAAGAAGAGTGAAAACAGAGCTAGCTGAACATCTCAATCTGCTCCCATCTTGTGCTACGCCTTCAGCAAGCAACGGCTGGAGGTTCATTCTATAATGGACATCTTTATGTATCTTGGGCGATGGTAAGTTTGTCAGTATGACAAAAAAAAAAGTATTCAATTACTTCACACGCGTACAAATTGGTACACTGTACAAAAATGTTGTCATTACTCTTGTGCTCTGTCAGTATATTAAATGTTTGTAATTATGTTTGCATTCTTATGTGTCTTTGATTCCCTCATTAAAAAGTTTTATAAGTGCTATAAAACATGCCTCGAGATTATTTTAAATGGAATATATTTTAAATCAGATTTTACTTATTGCTAGGGTGCTCTGGAATGTAATCCCTGCGATGGACTGGGGTGTACTATATAGAACAATTATTTTTCATTGTATCATTCCAGAAACAATACTACCATTACCAGTAAGTGCACTATTTGTTTATTTTGGCTTTACCTTTGTGTTTGAAAGTTTTATTTTACAGTGGTTTACTTTTCATAATCAGTTCCAAAAAATGTTGTTTCTATGGAGACGTGATTTGATGATTAGTCTTGTGTCTGACTTTAGAGGTTCCACTGGACTGTGTTTTCTCAAAAAGTGGACTATGTGGCATTTCCTGCATCTATTGTGAATGAAATGTTTGACAAAGTCAGTGTTGTGGACCATGAAAGTCTTACTTGGAATGAGTCAAGCCTGCGCCATGAAGACATTTTTCCACAGAGCGTTCACCCCCTTGATGTCCATGTCTCATATCTTGAGATCATCTATTCTAGTCTTGTTGTTGCCATACTTGGCACCGCGGCCTTGCCTGCTCTGCGTGGGTGACCCGGCGGCAGATCCTTGCTTCTTGCCTTTCGGGTCACATTCCTCCAGCTTGCTACCGCTCCTTTCCACCGCCAAGTTGTCCTTATTCTGTTTGTAGGCCGCTTTGCTATTACAGGGGTGAAAGGACGAGTCGGTGCCCCCGGACAGCGGCGAGAGGTTGTAGCTGGGAGGGAGATGCTCGTGGAAGTAGTGGTCATACGTCGGGGCGAACGGCGCTTCGGTGTCACTGTGCCCCTTGGACATGGTCTCGGGTGACTGGTTCCCTCTCCTGAAGGTCATGCCTTGGCGGCACTTGGTGAAGCCCAGGTGGTAGATCTCAATGAGGTTGAGGAAGAGGGAAAGACTGGCCACGCCCAGCATGAAGATGATGAAGATGGTTTTCTCGGTGGGTCGGGAGATGTAGCAGTTGACGGGGTTGGGACATGGCGGCCTGTCGCACTTGTACATGGGCTTCAACTCAAAGCCGTACAATACGTACTGGGCCACAATGAAGCCCACCTCAAAGAGGGTCTTAAAAATGATATTAAAGACATATGTGCGCAGTAGTTCCCCCTGCAGGCGCACGTGTCCTTTCTCGTCCCTCATTAGGGCCTTTTTGTGCTTGCGGGCATCCGTGACGAGGGCCGGCTTGTCTGGCGGATGACTCTTCTCTTTCTCCTTTTGCTTCTCCTCCATGCGCACCAGATGAAGGATGTGGCCCAGGTAGATCAGCGTCGGCGTGGACACAAAGATGATCTGCAGCACCCAGAAGCGAACGTGGGAGATGGGGAAAGTGATATCGTAGCAGACGTTCTCGCAACCGGGCTGCTTGGTGTCGCAGGTGAAGCCCGACTGCTCGTCGCCCCACACCTTCTCTGTGGCGGCGCTCAGGATCAGGATGCGGAAGATGAACAAGACAGTGAGCCACACCTTGCCCACCACGGTGGAGTGCTCCTGGGCATTTTCCAGGAGCTTTCCCAACAGGTTCCAGTCGCCCATGGTCTATGTGATTGCACAACTGGGACTGGTGGGATGGGGAAAAGGCTCTTTAGTACAATTATTCTTAAGCATTAGTATATTATAAAACCTGAAATAAGAGTTTCATAAAACA
Source organism: Syngnathus leptorhynchus (assembly GCF_054491065.1). Lineage (NCBI taxonomy): Eukaryota > Metazoa > Chordata > Actinopteri > Syngnathiformes > Syngnathidae > Syngnathus > Syngnathus leptorhynchus. The sequence goes on from NC_141196.1 coordinate 9,100,718, forward strand.
AAGTGAATTACTTAAATCAAAACCTGTAGAACTCAAAGATGAAACGTAGCAATAAGTCAGTTCTGAGAACAATCAAATTTCAGAGAATTCTGCGAGTATAATTCACCTTACTTGACTTATTTAGTCCTGTTGACATGGCATCAAAGCAACAAGGAGTTTAGTTTTTTGTTTAAGGACACGGGCACAAGGGGTGAGGGATGGAAACCACAACCTTTGAGTTGTTACTGTGCATATTGCACTCTCTATGCAATTGAGTAATCAATTTGGAATATTGCTTCAATTCTCAGACCCTTGCTCAAATTGTTCTTGAGCGAGATAATTAACACCAGTCGTTTCTTATTTCGTGACTATTATTCCGTATTGTGAGGAGAATGAGAAAGCGCTTTGATTACCTTGAAGGTAGAATAGAGCAATACGAACCAAAGCCCACGTAACCATTTTTTCTAGTAATAGTTTTAGGAATAACCATGACATAAAACTCAATTTAAGCAGAAATTTTTGTGGCCAAATCAAATATTCTTCAATACTTAAGTCATTGTAATGAAATGATTTGAGTTGACCTATGTAATCAGGTATTGGGCAATTACTGTCCATTAAGGCATGACTGAATTTGGTGTCTAGCAACAACATGCACAAGGCCCTGACCTCAACACCCTTCTCTGACTGAATGGAAAAAAATAAATCCCACAGACACCCTCCAACATCTTGTAGAAATAGTTCCCAGAAGAGTGAAAACTGAACTGCAAAAGGGGGATCAACTCCATATTTTCTTCCATTTCAAACTTTTGTTTGTGTAATGGCAAAGTGTCCAAATCTTTTTGTCCATATAATATAGTGTGTAGAGTGTTACATGACTAAAATAACACAATCTAACAGTTACGGCAAGTATCCTCCTCCTCCTCTTCTAAAATGCCTTACCAAGTTCAGCAGAGCTTACTGCAAATGAGTGTCAAGAGACAGGTTGTTAAAACAAGTGTACAACTTGGCGACTAGCCGACTGATCTATTCCACGTAGACCACAACAGGATTATATTTACTTTAAGAGGGTGTATATTTGGCCTGTGTAGACAGGGAAAGGCAGCTTCCAGGCATGATCCAGCAAGTCGTCGCCCAGCATTGGCACTCGGAGTGAAAGGGAACACCGGCGAGATGAGTTTGAAGGTTCATATTGGTACCGCTGAAATGATTGTTAGTAAGGTCAGCACCGAGAGTGCATTGTGGTGACTTACAAGTTGAAAACCCATTTATAGTACGTCCTCGGCGATTCACCCACCTTGTCACCTTCCACATCCCTTGTATTGAACTCCGATGTGTCTTTGAGGGTTCATGAGGCTGCGCCTCCGGGTCTCAGAACAGGCGTGATCTTCGGGGCCTCCCGGAGATGCCCTTGAATGGACAGGAAAAGCGGATCCCTACCAGCCACAGTGTCGGTTCCACACCGATCGGCTCGGGCGGGCAGGTTCCAGGACGACCCCGACCAAGTTTCTTCCACTGACCACAACACACTAATGGACAAACTCTCAACCATGTCCGGACTGCCCCTCCCCCTGCGGTTAAATTTGGCACAGTGTACTCGAATGTAAACTATTTGAATGACTGACAGGTCAGCTGGCCAATGATTAGTTTGACTGCGTTGTGTTCCGGCCACAAGTGGTCCTGGTGGCTAAATATAGTGCAAGGGTCTCTCCTATCATTGGGGGGGCATGATTTGCAGATGAGTAGGCCTTTGCATCCTCACAGTGGAATGGAAGGAGCAAGAGCAGCAATGATCAGCGATAAAACAAAACTCTTGGTGATTCTAAGATTCAGAGACGGTGGTGCCTTGAGATAAGAGTTAAATTTGTTCCATGCCCTTACTTGCAATGCAAAACACTTTTGTTAGTGATGAGTGGAAATAACATTCATTTGCCCCACCCCCCAGCAATCCAACAAACCCAAAACAATCTGCATTTTAATGAGGTAAAAATAGCACTCCATAAAAATGGACATGACATTGAATGCTGTTCCTATTGTCTTGACCACTTGGGGGCGGTATGACAGACAGTCCTGCCTTGATGTCATTTAGATTGCAGCTGACCTTGTCTTGCCGAGAGATCAAGTTGGATTCAAAATTATGCCTGAAATCCTCTGTCAGCTTATCAATGCGACACTCATATCAGTAGAGTGGGTCGTTTAGTAACTGGGGGGGTTGGCGGTTTGATCCTAGCTCTGTCACAGTCATATGTCGTTGTGTCCTTGGGCAAGACACTTCACACACCTTGCCTCCAGGTTGTCATTGTAAATGAGAAAATGTTCTCAATTGGCTTACCTGGTAAAACATTGAATTAAAAAAATTAATATAACATTGAGTGTCTGTGCAAGTGACATTTTTTTTTAGTGGATGCAAACTAACAAATAATTGTTAATGTCCCAATGATCGTCACACACACATCTGGGTGTGGTGAAATTTGTCCTCTGCATTTAACCCATCCCTGTGTGATTTTGATCCATCGCCTGGGGGAGAGGGGAGAAGTGAGCTAGTGCCGTGCTTGGGAATCATTTGGTGATCTAACCCCCCCAATTCCAACCCTTAATGCTGAGTGCTAATGGGTCCCATTTTTATAGTCTTTGGTATGACTCAGCCGGGGTTTGAACCCACAACCTTCCAGTCTCAGGATGGACACTCTACCACTAGGCCCACTGAGGTGATGTCACTTGCATAGTGCTACTGAACTGAGCAGCTGAGCATAATTAGTGGTTTCACAAGTAGTTTGTGATGCAGAAGCGCATGATAAAAAAAAAATTAGAAAAGTGCTGCATGATGTTTTCTGGCACCACTTAGACTATTTCAATCACAAGCATGCAACATTTGCGGCGGCATAATAATATTATTACAGAAAGGCTAACTCGCTAGTCTGTATTACTGTCGTTCTGAAACATTTTACGTCAAGTACCGTCTCAAAAAAAAACAAAAAAAAACTGACTTGGCCCTCCAAATACCCTTTTAATGACCAACATTATACAGTAGCAGAGTAGGCTCGAGTACTAATTACAAACAAAACAGAAATTCCTGAAATATATGTTTTGAATTATTGTAAGCATTAACATTGTTCCAAATTTTGGAACATAACGGTGTAAAAGATTCAATCGAAATGTATTCCACAAAAATTCAAGTCAAAACTGAACCGAAATAAATGTTTGAGGACAATTAGTTTTAAAAGTCATTTTGAAAAAATGCACTGTTCTGAATGGAAAACCAAAACAAAATCCCAAATTCTTTGGTGTGCCACTAAAGGAAGAACAAAAACCTGACCTAAGAAGATCCAATACTCTTTAGTATATTTTCAAGTATTCAGAGTCAGTACTGTGCAATGAAATTCTACTCAATTGCAATTTCCAAAATGAATAAACATTAACATTGTGAATAAAAGTTGAATACTGTTCTCTTCTTAAAGACACACATACATTTCTTAAGGACATTCGTGACAAATATGCGTTTCCACTTGAAGCACTCTATTTTTTTATTTATACTGAAACAAGAAACCTGTGGGTGGCTATATAGAACACGGACTATATAAAGTCTACACACCCTGTCAAAATGCCAGGTTTTTGTAACACCTTAGTTGTTTTCAACCTTTTTGAGAGGCAAGGTAAAAATAAACTGAAATGTTTTCCCCACGGGGATTCCAATTTCCCATTTGGCATGTTGGGAGAGTTTTGTTAAAGCAAAAAATAAAAGGAACAACATCGACAGTTTAATCAAACCCTAGCAGCTTTTCCCACATTTGGAAGATTGTGTTACTTATGTATTGTTTATTTGTACTCCCCTCTTGAAAATTCAAAAAACGTAGTTACTTTGGTTAAAGGCTACATTAATGCTGGAAAAATCTTTAGAAATGATTTATTCTTTACATTTTCTTTATTTCACAAAAAAATGGTCATTTGAACAAGGGGTGTGTAGACTTTTTATATCCACAGTCTACTGAAGTAAATTTCTAACAGCAAATCAAATTGTGAATCAGTTGGTTTTATTTGAAACGTGGACGAGGACTGAGGGTGCATCCATCTTCAAGATACGACGCTGACAGCTGATAATTCTTGAAATAAATATGATGCGTTCACTATTTTACACAGCAAATAATATTGTGGCATGAATACCGACCGACATGCTTGGTGGATATTTAGTTATTTAAAAGGAGACTGCGTGCGAGAAAGTGTCTGCCTTTCTCTTGTCTCACTGTAAAAAATGGTCCCCTATCAGCTGATTGATCTTATTTTACAGGAAGACAATTTTTGACTCATCCAGTCCACTTTGGACTCTTCTTCAGAGCGTGGGAAGAACCGTTTACACGCCCTACCGATGAGGTAGACCACCTCAGCCAGGTTGAGCAATACACACACTCCGGACACAGCCAGCATGAAGACAGTAAAGATGGTCTTCTCTGTGGGCCTGGAAACAAAACAGTCCACAGTGTTGGGGCACGGGTACGAATCGCACTTGACCAAGCGCACCATCCTGAAGCCCGGGTAGATCATGTAGAAAATGTAAAGAAAAGCCACTTCAAAGAGGATTCGGAAGACAATGCTGATCATGTAGGTCCACCAAAGAGCTCCGGTGATGAGATACTTTTGGTTCTTGATGTGCTCCAGCTCCTTGGGACTATTACGACCCGCCCGCCTCAGAATCTTCTTTTCGATGTGGCGGCGATGGGCCACATGCATGCCTACAAGAAGTGCCGGCGTGGAGACCAAGATGAGCTGAAGCGCCCATAGACGTATATGTGAGATGGGAAAGAACTGGTCGTAGCAGACGCTGTTGCAGCCGGGTTGTTGGGTGTTGCAGGTGAAGCCGGACTTCTCGTCTCCCCAGACGCTCTCCGCCGCAACCACCAGGACCAGGATACGGAAAATGAAGATGACCGAGAGCCATATGCGTCCGATGCCAGTCGAGTGCCTGTTTACGCCGCTGATCACGGCGTAAAAGGACCCCCAGTTCATTTTCGCCTCCAGAGCTGAAAAACAACATTCGCATTTATAGCTTGACACAATTTGTGAAATCATGGAAAAAAAAATTATCAAACGTTATGACATTAGCTTTTGATCCCTACCAGGCTTAGCCGGCTTCGCAAACGGCGTAAGCGATGCCCGATCCGAAAGCGACCATCCTAACCGATGAGATGAGTGTCAGGGACGACGACAGGAAATGCCAAGTTGCGCGTTGTCTATAAAAGCAGGGGCGATGGCCTATCGCCGGCCGTCACAAGACGCAAAATTTCGAAGCCAATTGCGAAACATCCGCTGAGCCACGTGATGCGCTCACCCCTCTATTAATACTCAACTCAAACGAACCTACAGCCCAGTTCCAGATAGACTGCCAAGAAATTTCTCCAAGGAAGGAGACGGATGATCGAAAGAGTTCTATTGTTTTATCAAAAGGCTTTAAACCATCGACTCGGCTTTTGAAATGATGATCTACGCCCCGATATGATTGTGATCGAGTTCAGTTAGATGGTCACCTAGGGGACGTGGGCTATAAGCCACACTAGTTCCGACCTCACTGAGAGTAACACAAGCAAATGATAAGAGCATGGGTTTTACCTTCAGCTGTGATGGTACACAAAAAGTGTACAAAGCAGGAAGAAATAAATCAAAATGTTTTTCTTTGTGAGCAAAACCAAAAGGCTGCGTTGAGAAGACCACGCGTTGGGAAAATGCTAATCATTCCCCCGCCACGAGTCAGTGCCCTGCACCGTCGTGGTCATATGGTTTTGTCGAAAGCATTAGCATACAATGGCTTTCTTTATTGCGCCGCAACAAGACTCTTTCACATCAAACGCCTCGATTTCCGCCTACCCCCGGACTGAAGAAGGAATCTGTGTGGACGGTGGACACAAACATGCCTCATTATTTATTGTGCTAGGGAGGGTAGCCCGGCTGAAGGAGGCCTTTGACCTGAGCTGCCGTCACTGACAGGTTGCACGTGTCAACATGATGAATGACCTCTTCAACTCTGGGCAACGCTTCATGGAAGAACTCTTGAGAGTGTTATAAAGTTTCAAAGGAGTCATTCAAAGGTGACATTTCTCAGTTAGCGGTAAACTGTACCTGGGCTTCAGCAATGGTCATGGCGATTTTCCTGGTCATTTCTTAACGAGATTGGATGTATTTTTTGTTAGCGTTGATTTCTCCTACTGCCCATAAAGGCACCATAGCGATCAGTTATTGCGGTCGGAAAGAGGAAAGGAAATACGTGAATGTGGAGCAGACGGCTCTCTATGTGAGTGAAGTCGGAGAAGAATAAAAAATACCACCGAAAGCCAAAACTTCTCCTCTCGTCGTGACTCGGAGTCGCTAAACAAGAATATAGTATTTGTAATTATGCAAGGATGAAAGGTAAATTTATCAATAATAATTGTGTTGTACTTTTTTATTTAATTAATATTAAATCTAATTTGGGTTAAATATTTGAATATTGAAATACTGTGATTCTGTAATCTTGAACAAGGACATTTACTTAACACAACACAAAGCCACAGTTCTTATACCACAATAAAATGTGTAACTATAAAAGAAGATAAGACATGCTTATTGGAACACAGCTAAAGCAATTGTAAAAATGCCGGTTGCCCACTCAATCATCATTTGACTCAAAAATCAATTAGAAATTCACCAGCAACCAAGAATTGTTCTGCATGCAGTCAGTTAGTGTGTCACTTATGACAATCATGTGGTGGACATTTTGAATTCAAGTCAGTTATGCTCACCAAGTTTTTTTTTTTTTTTTTTCCCCAAACAAGCAGTGGCATATACTGAATTTCAGGAAAACAACAACAATATACTTTTGTGCAAGTACTCAATGTTAAAGAAGGTAGAGGATTTCTGCAGACAAGGATTTAAGCAGAAACCACAAAGACATCGGATCTTAGGTGCAAATGCTGACAAATGGTACAGTTGCGTTGTAAAGCCAATACAACACCAGAAAATCTCTATTTTAGCATCACCTTCTGCAAAACATCATCATCAACTATTTTAAGACATTACAGGGTACAAAAATGTAGACATTCCCTCTTTTGGGTCAACTACTTTTTCCGCTGAGTATAGCACGAGATGAGGTACTTCTCCCACTCGGAATCCTGTTTTCTCAGTTGGACTTGAACACGATCTGGAAAGTAAATGACATAGTCAGGACCGGCCACCTGACAGCAAAGTGCTAGTGCACAGTAGCCGTTGTACTTGACGTCTGCTAGAAGCTAATCGCGTGTTTTTGGTACCCACACCACGTTGATGTTTATCTTCTCATGTGGATGTGCAGCGGACAGTAAATTTGTTAATTGATGGAGAAAATAGATGATTTCAAAGCATTACCTCCGACTGTGACTTTGTTTCGTAAATTATAATATCCCTCGGATAAAAGTACCAAACTTTTCATTATTAGCGGACGTCGGCTTGACTTTGACCACAGTTGCGTGATTACGGCCAGTAGAAGTTGAATGGCATTCTGAGATGACTTCCTTACTGTTTTTGGCTGAACTAATGTTCTTTAGTTTGCTGTGTCTTGCATGTCCATTCTGGGCCAGTCGCAAAGACAATGGTGGTCCCCTCCTGGAATGCACAAATAGCAGAGCCGTTACACGTTTCACTTGCAGAAGTATACATAGTTTGCAGTACTGCGCAAGAGGTCACAGGAGCCATTCTGACACAATGTATAGAGTCCTTAAATGGTAGCTTCCCCAGTATTATCTGTTTTATCATTAGCATGTCCCCATCCATACAAGCAGTTGAACATATAAATGCTCGCTGTGAAATAAATCTCACATCTCACTGTAGTTCAGGGAATAATTTTTTTTTTTAATATGATTATATGACTATATATTATTCTTATGAATGCAGGAGTGCAAATACAAAGGCTTTGCACAGCACTGTCGGCACATTGTGAGGAAAAAGTGAGACCGTGTCAACGTAACTTTATGAGGTTTTCCATTCATTTAGGACTCAGATAATCATATGCTTTGAATTGATGAACTGGACTCTTTTCACAGGCAAGTACCTCATCGCTCCAAGCATCCCCTTTTCCAAGAAAAGCTCGACTGACGCGTCTGTGTAAATTCTAGCGTAGAATGAGCGGTCGTGCACCATGGCTTTAAACCAATCAACCGCTTGCTCGGACCAGTCTGTCCCATTTATAGGAATCACCTGAGGAGAGGGAATTGACAAAACACATGGAGAGATAGATTGAAAAAAAATGTTTTTCCTCTCTCAGTAGCTATCTTTGGCAAGAGAGTGACTACTCATGTGGAGAATATGCAAATAATCACGGACAATGTGTTTTGAAGTATGGTCGGCACACAAGTGGCGGTCTTTTGTGAAACCCCGAGCGGGCTGTTAGTAACTTATTGTCACGTTCTTCCTCTGCCAAAAATGATGACTATCGTGCATGAATATGACAGACGCTGCCTCCACTGAAGTCTCCCGGATAAGCCAGTGACTCCTGGTTTCTTTTTCCCTTGGCCTTGTAAAAAAAAAACAAAGTAAAAAAGCACAGACCCAAGATCTGATGCATGGGGAGGACTGGGTCATAATCACTAGACGCTGTTGAAGCTGTCATTTCGTGAGCTGTTCTGCCTGCCGAGTCTCCGCCCTCAGCATGTGGGACAGAAAGCAGAGCAGATTGAGCATCAGCGAATCGACTTTCATCTGAGACTCTGTTGGTCGCAAAAAGTGATTGCGGCTTTATTTTACGCTTTGGTGCTGTTGATAGAACCACATGTCGAAATAACGTCGATCGTATCAGCTCACACGTGGCCTCCGAGCAGTCTTGGCGCTTTTGATGATCGTTCCATGCATGTGGAACATTATGAAGGCGATATTGCTGTGGAAATGATTAAAAAGGAGCTACTCACATTTGCCATTGAGACTTGCATTGACTGGAGCGGCAAGTTGCACATTTCTGGGCTCAGCTTCTGGAGGTTACACAGTGACACACAGGCTGTGTCGCCGTGATCCAACCTCCTCACCTCCACCTCGATGGAAGGCTCAGCTTCGGCACCGTCACTGGTTTCATCTTGTGAAAAGAGCCAGAACACATGACAGAGTCTCCACTGGGAGGCAACGGACAAGCGAAGTGAGACCACCGAGAACAGGGATGGCCAGTTTTGACAATCGCAAAGGGCAGACTTCAACCACCTAATGCAGCCTTCCACCATTATGCTTGACTTTTTTTCAGATTAAAAAAAAAATAATTAAACATAAATTACATTCTAATTTAGTGCATTGTATTATGCATTAGTGTCTGAAATGCACTTTGTATATGTAAAAAAAAAAAAAAGCTGCCTTGCATTGGAGGTCGCAATGAGCTGTTGCCCATTCCCGTCCTACTTTTACAAAGCTTCAACACTAATACATTGGCCCACCTTTGCTCACACCACATATCTTGGTCACCTGAGCCCTGCACAATTGTTCTTGCTTAGGGAAGCGGGCGATTACATAGGCTCCGATGTCTGGAATGTAGTTCTGCTCAGCATATGAACTACTGGGTTCCCAGCTGCTTCAACATGAGGACAGGAAAAAAAAACAAAAAAACAACATAATTGCAATCAGAAACACGTGGAATATTAAAAAAAAACAAAAAAACGGGGGGAGGGTGAGTTCTACAAAGAACGGTAATGAACAATAAGGATAAGTGCCCCGTTAAGTTCTGAAAATGTGATCACGGAATCAGCGAGAGCTGTAAAACACTGAGAAAAAGCAGATGGGGATGAAATAACTTACCCAGTAAAAAGCGCCTGCAGTTTGGTGATGGAGTCAATGTGCTGGATGTAGAAGGTGCTTGGACTCACAATATGAGACACAACAACTTCAGGTTCCTCAAACTTTCGCACATGGAACTTGGGAATGTTTACTGACTCCTTTTGGGGCTTTTTTGGAGAATCATTTCTAGAATTTTCACATGGGAGCGTTAGTGTTGTAGTGCTGCGAGCCTCGTCTCCCTCACACCTATCACTTTGCTGGTCTTTGTTGACAGAGCAGGAGATCGTAACTTTTTCCCGGGCCTCCTCTGCTGTGACAATTGTGTCAACATCTCCAAAATCCCATAATTCAGTCTTGGTCGCGATCACGCAAGCATATGTAAGCGAGCCATTAGACTCGGCACGTTTGAGTCTGAAAATAGGGGCATCGTTAACTGTATCTGCGAGCGGTGTCTTTGGGACTCTGGCATCATTCTGCTCAGGTGACGCGTGTCGGATTGAAGAGTCTCCACCTTGTGCTTCCACAGATGGCAGAGCGATGAAAAAGTCATCCAGTGACTCCACTGTTTTGGCTTTTGCTTTTAGGAAGTGCAACAGTTGTGTGGTAGTTTGTTTTTTACTCTGTATACGTTCATCTTCAGGGCCCCAAATAAACTCTGGAGTTGGCTCGGCGTTGATCTTCGGGCTCCTCATGAGGGCAGCTGGAACAATTGCAGTGTCATCTTGCCATTCCACCTCTAATTGTATTTGTTGTTCTTCAGCGTTACAGCTTAGTGATGAGATGTCGGTGTCAACGGACCACTTTTCAACAGGTGTTTTATTAACTTGAAGCTGGGTAGGGAGGAATCCTGTCAACCATCGCAAGCCTCGTCGAGCTCTCAGCATCCGGACTGCTGTGACTATGGAAGTGGACATAATGGAGTTCTGCAACATGGGCCCAAACGTGAGTGAGTTTGTGTGCAGGATCCCTCTGACAGACATTGATTGGCATAGGTTTGTTGTATCCCCATTTTTGTGGAAAGGGTGCAGACAAATCTTGGGCTCTATCAGAAGGCAGGGAAGGAAATTTAATCAGATGAACCAAGCAGAGCAGAAAATATTGCCCCCTAAATACAAATATGGAATACTTCTTAAGGATTTTATCATTGACTTACCAAATGTCAAGTTGTTCAGTAGAACAAAGATTCTGTCTATGAATTGAAATTTCTCATCTAACGTCTTGGAGACATCATTGTAGACACTTGTTGAAAAAGACGATGTCAGGAAAACTTTGACATCTTCATAGACCTTCGGAGAAAAGAAAAAAAAATACTGTTAGGCTCTTGTGTGAAGGAACTATTTGACCACACTCGATGATCCTTGAATATTTTATTCGATTGTAATGAAATATTTTTTCAAGATTCTAAAAAAGGTCGAATTTTATATTGATCAATAATCTTTTTTCTAATTATTTCTTAGCTTTTAACAAATGGCAATTCATCTGCCACAATTATTATAAAATATTGGTATTGATATCAGAGATACTGCCAATGGATTTACTCAATATCGGATTGATACCAAGTATCAGACTCGCATAACACTAATAGTGAACCCAATGAATACATGCATTGAAAATTGTATTATCAAAAGGGGCATGCATTTTTCACATATTTTGTCCGTATTAAAAATAGCTTTTTCGTCATGTATTTCCAGTAGTGATAGGAAGTTTGTGCTCCTATGCACAGCCCTATTCGCACAAATGAAAAATCGTGCAAAGGCATTTAAGTTTCCCCATCCCTTATTATGTTTTGTCTTTTTATAATTTGTGTATTTATTTTGTAATGTAACAAACGAAACCTTAAAATGACGACACTACGTATACAGACAATAGAATACGCCTACATTGACTCTAGGAATTGAGACTAAGAGGCTTAAAGCTACCAAAAATAAAAATAAATAAAAAAAAACGACACAACATGAAGGTAAAATCAGGTTTATAATAACACTACGTAATCATTTTAATAAATATTTTTACGGAAATGACCCGTCGGCTACGTAATCGTTAGCTAGATATGAACTACTGGCTTGTCATGACTTTACCTGGTTGGTGATGAAGCGAAGCTCTTCTTCCAGCTTCATTCGGGCAGCTTCAAGCAAGATAACTTTGAAGAGAATTTGCAGTTTATTGCCATCGTGGGAATGAAACTGCAGTAGCAGAGGTGTCATTGTTGGTGAGGAGTTCATACTCTTAGGAGAGGTTTGCTTGCTCTCAGATAGATCATCTGTGCGTTGACGCCTGTCGTCTGCAGCACAGCACCGCTTATATGTTTATCATGCATTCTAAGGAGGAGGACAATCTTGCCTTTCTTTTCTCTCCCTTGGGTTAATATTTGGTGGATGTAAAAATGTTAAATCGACACTTGCAAACAATCAAAAGAAGCATGCACATGATGACCGACATTGCAATAAGGTATTAGACGGATGACGTTCAGCATTCATTTACTTGAAATAGATGGAAAACATTTTATCTTTACGTTCTCCCGCAATGTGATATTTGCTGGCGTATATTTTCTCCTGCAAGAAATAGGTGAAATGCCAGGCCTGAAAAAGGACACCAATCATTTCAAAAGCATTCTCACTGTGCATTTGCACCTGCATAACTCGATTAAATGAAACAAATCTTTCAGAGAGGGGGAAAAGAAACAATAAGATCATATGGTAAACTGTGGATGTGGCTGTGTTTAAATTGAATTAACCAAACACAAACTCAAGTTTCTTTGCCGACACCTGCCACCATTTAAAATATCTTGATTAACCCCCAAATAATGCTCAGATGTTCTCGGATGCTTTTCTTGACATATTCTGCCTCAAAACCTGAAAGATTTGTGTTGTTTTTATAGTTTTGTCCACTTTGAGGCCTCAATTCCTGCTGGAGTAAAACAGCACACACCTCAGTGATGATGTATGCATGAGCCTTTGGTAAAGCACATTAAGTATAACATTTCTAAGTTACGGACTTAAAGTTCAACCTCGCTTTCATTGGCCTATAATACATTTTCTCCACATTTTTAAAGCACATTAAGTATAACATTTCTGAGTTACGGATTTAAAGTTCAACCTCTCTTTCATTGGACTATAACACATTTTTCCTCCATGTGTTTGCTTTAGCCAGGTCACCATCCTTCCTGCACCAGACTCCATTGTGCATGCCACAAACAAGCTATAGACACCTGGTTTCACCACAAGCCTAAAAAAAGCAGCCGTTTGTCTTCAGGATACTACTCAGTGTTTAGCTGTGTTCATTGGGCATGGATGGCAAGTCTTTGCAAGTTCATGCAAACAGGTTAGTAGATTCGAATTCCAGACTCCATTAATCATCTAAATTATCATTATTTTATACTAACATTCAATCTGATCCTGTTCTCTTTGCTTGGACTTGTCAGGCTGTTATCCGATTAAGTACCCAAAATGTGAGCTATGCAATTCTATTGCTCAAGAGCATACGAATACTTTTTTGTCATTTATATTGGAATCACAACTAACTAATGGCTTAAGTATCACTGAAAATGAGAAGCATGTGTCTGTCAGCACAAGAGCAGGACTGCTTACTACTGTTATACTGTGTTTCCTGTCTGAAATGTTAAGACAACAATTTTACAACTGTTTACTTTTGATTTGCAAGCAGACCAACCCTCACCAACTGGATCATGCATGCATTTGTGGTTTCATTGAGATGAAATGCCATTTAATTATTATTTTAACCTTATTTGATGATTTTTGCCGATGGCCTCAATTTGTTCCAGCATACATGCTATTCTGGGTAATTTGTAAGGCATTTTAGGTCACAAAGAACCATTTCAAATTGATTTGTAACTAATGAAATGGTGCTATTTTCAACATCATGAAGCATAGAGGGTGTATTTTCAGGTTTTTGTTTTGTTTTAGGAATAGACCCAAACACTATGGACTGAACTCAATGCACAAACGCCTCACAATATTACTAATGGCCTGCAGGGGGCAATTTGTGCACAAGAATTCTGAGATTTAAAAAAAAAAACCCTGAAGAATTTTAAGATAAACTCTGGTGTTGGCATAAATGGTATCTATCAGAAAAAAACCCTGAATATTTTCCTGTTCAGTCTGGTGGTTTGATGTTGCAAGTTGTAGTTCAATTTTCCACACAACCTGTGTGTGTGTGTGTGTGTGTGTGTGTGTGTGTGTGTGTGTGTGTGTGTGTGTAATAAAATGTAACTTTTTGGTTACATACAATGGCAACAACTAATCAGACTCTCTCTTTTTTTAAAGGCCTTTGGTGGAAAGTTCTTTTAGAGTCCCTTGCTAATGGATCCGGCTCGGGATTATGATGGAGCCGTACTGACAAAGCAGTAAGTGAATGTCGTGCTGTGTCTTAAACTGAAACTATTATGCTGCTTAGAAATATACAGACATAGAAGTCTTTTATCATTGTCTGCATGGTCTCATGCACAAAAAGGATAAAGGGGGACGTCAGAGGTTGACCTTTAATTTGTTTGTATTTAGAGACTAATACTTTCCCACGGGAAATAAGACCAATACAAATAATGTGATTGGCTGGCGACCCATCTCACCCAAAGAAAGCTGAGATGGGTTCCAGCTCACAAAAAAAAAAAAGCAATCCTCAATGGTGTTGACGTATTGCCCGGGTGAGTCATAGCAGATTCTGATAGTCACACCATTGTAAAAAGAAGTGAAGTGCTGTAAAACATCAAAACAATGATGTCCCATACTGTAACTTTTATGATGACACATACTGCAGAAGCTAGCCAGAAAACGTGTACTTTGTGGTAGCAGTTAAATCCATTCCTAAGGCTTCTGCGACTTGACCTCTAAAATTCCTCTCTCTCGTGCCGCTACTGGGGCTCTCTTTGATGTCTGTGTGATTTGGATGTGAGTTTGTTTCATTTTTTTTTTTATATACAGAAGATTTGGGCAAACTACAAGCTGGTGGCCACATGATTTTTTATTTTACCTGCACACGTATGGATGTTTGTACAACAAAGCTTATCATGAATGGGACGAGTGAGCAAGAACTACAACTTGTCTACATTTTCAGCGACGATTTCAGCAGATACAGTGAACTTCTCGAGTATTTTTCCCCCAAAAGAGAGTAGCAAAAATGACAGTCGCCCTAATGTTAACGAGGTATAGTTTAATAGAACTTAATTGTTAGGTGTATCATTGTGTATCATTACATGTCGCTGTCAATATTATATGTCACACTTATGGATGTATTTGGGATTTCTGACAAGGAATGGCTATGATGAGATGGCCGGTGGTGCACAAAATTGTAAGAATTTTGAACGTGTAGAATAGCATTTCATTAATATAAGGCAATATCCTTTTTCCGAATACATTGAAAATGATACAAAAAAACCTGAGGTTTGCATGTTAGCTTCACCCTTGGCGTTCATGTGGCCCATTTGCAAAAAAATAAAATAAAATACAGGAATATCCTACTTCAAAGGAGCTAGGACTGGATAGATTGATGAAACATGGTAATTGCCTTACATTACACTTAATTTCCAGAGTGCTGATTAAAGGTTCGTCACTGACAGATTCCTGTTTACACTGACGTACTGACTACTGATGGTAAATCTGAAACAGTGGCAGAATAAGCGCTGACTGAAGCAATTTGCACTTGTCTCACGGACAGGGCAGTCTGGGGATAAGAAGCAGAAGAATAAACAATCGTATACGAAGAATTTTATATATTTTATGTATGAAATGGTCCGAACTGTTTCTGAAACTAACCAAATTGTTACAACAGTTATTTACTGGTCCTAAAATAGCAGTGACAAAATGTTATTTAGTGATGAAGGAAGTACGTTACAAATGTTGGTGACGCACTGACTGACTGGGACGGCATAAAATAATGATGAACTGATCATGGACTTCTGGGCTATTGAATGATGGAAGCAGAATTATTTTATTTCAACTCGGCAAGGATCAAGGATTGCAAATCAGAAAAAATCCATTTATAAGTAAGCGGCAGACCCTCAAGATTCTCATCAGCCCGTGGAGCACCGCAAAGCTACAGAACAGTCTTTTCAGAACATTTGCAGTCTTTGTAGTTCTTCTGCAGGCCCCACATTTATTTCATGAATAGTACAAGTTTGGTAAGATTCATACAATTCCCTTTCTAATCGATGTTGGCGCAGGTTCACAGCCCGAGTAAGCGTGGCTGGGTAGCGTAGCCTCACCACCCTTACATTGACTGCCACTGTACTTGTGTTTCTGACAACATGCAAAAATATTAAGTGTCACTTCAAATTGAGAAGTTTGCCTTGAATTGTATTCAGACTGTACGAAATTTGTCACACAATGAATGATTTCTTATGGCAACACATTTTTCGAGTGAACATAATGAACACTATTATCAATACAGCAAGAAACAAAATAACTGTGAATATTTGTCCAAAGTGAGTCCCTTTTACGTGAAGTGAACAATACAGTGAAGAACTTTTCAAATATTCTTCGATGGCGATACTGCCGTCACCGGTAAAGCATTTGGTGTGAGTAATGTCAGGCATTTTAATTCCCGAATTGTTCAAGGCGCTCAGCCAATTGCTGTCACAACAAGTAAAGTAATTTCCACTGAAATTGATAACACCAAGGTGTTCTGATAACGCTTCAATCAAGGAGTAGTTCAAAGACTCAAAGGCGTTATTCCTTATGTTGAGTTCTCTTAGAGGTGAGCAATTTAAACTTTGTGGTAAAACATTGAGATGATTGTCGGATACGTTGAGATGCATCAGCCTTGGCATGCAGGGCAAGAACAGCTCGGAATCGGTCATGTTCAATTCACTGATAGTCAACGACTGAAGCGTATCTTTGATGTCCTCCAGTGAATCAACTTGCATGACCATGTGAGAATTTCTAGCTAGGTTGAGGGACACCAAAGAACTTCCCTGGAATGCATTTGCCTGAAGACCTTTTATGTGATTGTGTTCAAGGCTCAGATGTTTGAGAGTTTTCAATTTTCCAAAGGCAACACAAGATGAGTTGAAGTTTGGTTGCCGTGCTGATGAGGAGCCGTACACTCGACCCTCAGGAGCGCAAGGCTGCATCGCATTGTCTTGGAGATTTATTGTCTCGACTTGTGTGAGTGCCTTGAGAAAGAGTGGCGAAACAGACACTAGTCCATTGCTTTGCATGTTTAGGTACTTTAAGGAAGGAAAATAAAGCTGCCTGTCGTATTTCGATGCGCCGTCACGGCGGACATTCCATGTGAGATTTTGGACGCAGTTAAAACTGAAGTCAAGCTCTTTCAATGACGTGAGAAGGCTCAAAATTTCCAGCGGAAAAGATGCAAAGTGGTTGTAGCTGAGGTCAATATAGATCAGTGGCATCAGTCTCCAGGTTGAGTGAAGATGATTTTTTCGAATTCGAACGTCACCCTTTCTGACAACTTCATTGTACAAGGAATTAACCTCTGATACCATTGATGCTTCCGAAGTTAATGCACCCACAACATTATGATGCAAATAAAGGTATTTCAATTGGTTAAACTTTGGGACGATTGGGAAATAAAGTAGTTTGTTGTGACTAAGATCGAGAATTTCAAGACTATACATGCGGTTATCCTCAGCGGTAACAAAGAACTCGATGGAATTTCGACTTAAGTTTAAATCTTTAACACGCTGGAGTTTGAAATCGCATATTTGAGCGAGGTTATTTTTAGCCAGGTTAAGCTTCTCAAGTTTTCCCAGCGGCTCAAATGTTCCTCTGTCGATTGCCGATATCAGATTGTCATCAATAATAATGCTTCTTAGGCCTTCACTCTCTTTGAACAAGTAGTGTGTAAGTCGTGTTAAAGAATTCCCACTCAGCTTAAGTTGCTCAAGAGAAGATTTGTTTCGTAGGTACAGTTTCACTGCTTCGTCCCCCAAATTGTTCAGTGATAAGTCCAAACTCTTAAGTCCACCGGTGGATTGCAGGCCTTTGCTATTTCCGTCAAAATTGTTGTTCAGTGCATTTTTAGACAAATTTAACTTCTCGAGCAGAGCCAGGTCTTTGATAGCTCCTTCAGAGATGAGCTCCAGCTGGTTGCTGCTCAAGTCCAGCTGCTCCAAGTATGGCAAATCAAGGTTGTGCAACCGTCTGATGAAATTATTGGATAAGTCGAGCCTTCTCAGTCGTACATCCAAATCCAGAGGGACGGAATCAAGGTTCTGGTTTCTCCAAGATTGCTCCTTGGAATGAAACATTAATCATCATCAGTGCAAAGTTTCAAGATCACAGAGGAAATGACAAATCATGAATAGATATCGCAATAAGTTCTTTCCTCTGAGCTTACCTTGGTACCATTATCTATTTTCCCAGTGGTGTAAAGCTCATGGCCTAGTGACCATAATAGTAGGAAATAAGCAAACATGTGTCTGACCATGTTTGCTCTGCTCTTCCAGTGCTACCATCATCCTCTTGCACACCCTTTTTACTGTCAAGCATGATAAAAAAAAAAAAACAGGGAGGAAGAAAGCAGCTGTGGACAGCAGATAGGCATTGGGATGCTATTTTTAGAAATGTTATCCATGGAGCGCAAACAATAGTTTTGTCTTATAACACCCTTTTACCCAAAACATTGATCATGTTTCATGAGAGATTATGTGGACCCATGCATGAACATTTTTACACCTATTGATGCAATCTATCACATGGATTTTATACTATTCCACTTCATTTGTTAGTTTTATTTAGAAAGCACTATGAATGTACATATATGCTCCTTTATTGTTGAGATGGGCAAACTGGACTTTTTTTTTTTTTTTTAAATAAATAATAAATAATGACACTGTGGAGGTGGGCGGAAGCTACTGACGAGGTAGAAAGAGTCATGCTTACACAGACAGAGGTGTTAGCAGATGTAAACAAAGATGATGGACATATGTAACAAGAAAGCTTGAAACTTCTAATCGTTTTGAAGGGAAGCATTTTGTTTCAATTTATATGATATTGTATCACTGAGAAACCCGAGTGGGCATTCACTATGTTTTAATTTGGAGGCAGCAGGTTTTCTGCTCTTGTCATTTGTTTATCAATCCCAAACAGCTCCACTTATCACATCCTGCAAACAGGCTTCAATGTTCTCATCTCATCCATTTGCTGTGTAAAATTCAAACCACCCAGAGGAAGGCTTTTTGTGGGCTTTACTTGAATTCTTAAGTTCATATGCAAGATGACTTTCCCGACACAACCATCTGAATTTTTAATAATTATTAACCTGCACGAGCTGTAAAGAAGTGTGGAATGTGACTGTCGACAACTGGCAAATATTTACCTTAACAGAATGATGGAGCCCAGCTGGCATCCACTAATTTGTATCTGGCCAATGTCAAGTTTTGTTTGTTTGGTTCCATATATATGGACAGGTGAAATAGATTTCAAACAAAAATATTAAGATGTGATTGAAGGCTAAATAAAGAAAATATGTGTAAAAATTCTCAAGAGTGTTAAAGATGAATAAAACAATTACCAATTTAAAGGATTATTCTTTAAAATGAAGGCTTACTGTATTTTTTGGACAGTAAGGCGGATGAGGTTATAAGGCACACTAATGCACATCGAGAAAACAAACCAGATAAATCAAACTTATTTCATCTTCAGTTTGACATACATACAAAGTTATTTTCAGGATCATACAAAATAAAATCTCTTTTAATGTGAGGCGGCATACTGGGCAAGAAGTTAGCACGTTTGCCTCACTGATCTGAGGATGGAGGTTCAAGTACAGGCTCCGGCCTTCCCGTGTGGCGTTTGTTTCGTCTGGGTTTCAGGGTACTCTTTCTGCCTACATTCCAAAAACATGCAAATCAGAAGTCTCAAATGTGCGGCCTCTGGCTGGATGATATTTTGAGGCCCCCTATTTGACATCAAAGTTGAATATGAGTACGGTTATTTTTGCTTTGTCAGTGGCCTGTGTGTGTGTGCGTGCATGTGCGTGTTTTTTAATCAATTAAATACGCTACTATAGCTCAGGCTTGAGATAGCTTTCAGGCATTCGAACTGTAAGCGATATAAGAAATGGAAGGATTACAGCCCCTCAAGGGGAAATTTAACTCTGCTTATACAGTTGTGTTGCACACCACACAGAGAAGAAGATCACACACATACATGCGCAGGAAAAACCTTTTTGTTTTTGACAGTTACTTGTGATTTTGACCTCATGTTCACCCTCAAGTCTATTTTTGTAGAGTTTGACAATGATAGGCCAAGCTTCTCGGTGGAAGGCTTGCCTTTTTTTGATATTGTGAAGTGGTTTTCTCGAAGGGAGAGTGTTCTGTTATCATCCACTTTTCACTTAAGTTGTGTTCAGTGGTCTTCCAGATCTTTTGGTGTTATTGTACTAGCCAGCGCATTCCTTCCCGAATATAGATTGGGTCTGCTTGGATTTCTCCTGATGCTTTGGGTCTGTTTCACAGCTAAGTAAACCCTTTCACTCACATTGACACCTATCTAGATTATGCATTGAGCGCTCTCAGGAACGGCTATCAAATGCAAGTTCTTTGATTCTTCATCAAGCTCTTATCAAGGGAGCCTTCTCTTGACTTGCACGTCTGTAGTACAAGCAACTGTCGAACTCGTCACAAGTGTTGTGGGGCCCCTACCTTTAAATTATGAAGAATCCTGAGTGATGTTTATGGAATACCTATCTTTTTCCGCATTGCCATTTGTATTTCACTAATGCAGGTAATGGCTCCACTATCAGAAACAGCTCACAACTCTGCCTGTTCTTTTTTATTTAGCCTCTGAGGATATTACAGAGTAGAGCAGAGAGCAGTTTGGATGCATGAATTCCCAAGGAAAATCAAGAATTTAGAGAACATTTTATTTCCTCACTGTCTGGATCGTCATTAACGTTTTAACTCAGCATCCATCTTGATTCAATTTGCGACAAAGCTGTGTGAATAGTTTTCCCTTATTGCTTTCAATCTTTAATATGCTCTCTTGCTTTTTTTCTACATACATTTGGATGCTTTTATAGTTTTATTTAGCGTCAGTGACCAAAATATTTTTCAAACACCAGATGTACTGTATGCGTACCAGGAAGCATAAATAATATTTCCTTGCTTGGAAATATTTCTAATTGGCACTAATTTATGAAGAACCTCTCCAGTGCACAATGAAAGTGCAAAGGGAACATCATAATTTAAGGATGAAGAATCCCTCTCAGCACATCAACTTTCGTGCTAGTGCCAGATGATTCCACACATGAGAGAAAGGTAGGAAAACATATGAATCCGTAACCGCAGGGTGCTCAAACATCAATGACATAATTTAGGCAGAACAAAACCGTTTAATCCAATCAACTCAATTTACAAAAGTATATCCCATTTTTATATACAATATTTACATAGAAAATTATTTTTCCATAATGTATGCATTCATACGATAACAACAATAGCACTGTCACAAAACATATCACTGATATTCTGCAGGGATATTGTAGTGCAAAATGTGCGCAAAATATATAGTGCTTAAAATACTTCTTGACTCCAGTTGTGTGGATTTTATAAAACAATGTAACTTGAATCTGGGTGTTTATGTTTGTTTTCTTAAAAAGACAATGTGCTTTTTGGACATACAAGATTATCAATCAACAGCATTTAATTGTAGGTTTTAAATTCTTGTTTGAGCAGAATCCTTCGTTGTTCTTAAGAAAGAATGAGAAGAGCGACTATAAATAGTGACACTTGTTTGATGAGCAAACCGACATTCAGCTCATCAAGGCCAATCAATCAGTGGAAGCACAAGCAGAGCAGTCCGTAACGTCGTCTTTTCTACCGGGTTGAGATAGTGAGCTCGAGATATCCTCGGCTTCATCACCCCACTCGGTGTCAGTGTTTTCCTGGCAGGATCTCATTGGGCAAGACTGGAAGCCTCCAGACACAGTTCTACCCTTTTCTTTAAATCCAGACACCCTTGCGATGGATGACCCTTAGCATTTATCAATTCTGTCCAGCAGATGGCACCTCTCCGAGTCTGACGCTTCCCAGAAAAGTGGTGTGGTTGGTCATACTGATGAGCGTGTCCTCGTATACTATGCGAATGGATATTCTCTGGCCTGCACGTAGCAGGCTCACCCCAGCTGTGTAGCAGGTGTTGAACTTGCGCTGGCCTGTCTCAATGCTGCAAGTGCAGCGGAGAAACGGATTGGAGTCCACCATCACTTCGTAGCTGGCGATGTCTGTGAAGTTGAGGTAGTACACCTGGTGAAAAGGGGAGAGATAAATTTCATGAAAGACTGCGACGGTGCCCCGAGCAAGATATATTTGGTCCAGCTGAAACAGTCTGGCTAGTTGAATAGTTGACATGAGCTTCCATTAAAAACATTGTAGATTGTATTTGTACATGTATGGAAGAATAAAATTTAGACATTTATGTTTAAGAAAAGGAAATAGGGTTTGGATATTGAAAGTGACCACTCAATTATAAGAGTTACGTCAAGGACCGTACTCACTTCTACCTGACTATAAATGAAGTAGACACCATCCAATAGCACCTCTAGCTCTCCAGAGCGAGAGTGCATTTTAAAAATACGGTGATGGATGGACACTGTCTTCCAGTTCCTGAGGATGCCTTCAGAAAGATCTAAACGTGACATGGCAAAACAAGAACAAACAACAATTCATTGACAAGCGTTTCATAGAATAAAAATATTTTTTCACAAAGACTATGATCTCTTTAGACTGACACTGTCAGTATACGAAAAAATAATTCCATGAGAGGGTATGGTTGTCAAACTCAAGGCCCGGGGACCAGATCTGGCTCACATCATTTATATGGCCGCGAAGGCAATTCATGTCTGTCGACTTTACGTTTCTTGCAAATTGTCTTCACTTTTTAACAAAACTGAGATGAGATCTTGCAATTTGTTCACCAAACGCTCAAAATAAATTGAAAAAAGAACCCCAAACAATTTACCAGCTTCTGATTTTAAAACTAGTTAGCCCTGTATAAGTGAGAATATAAACCAATCATCTTTACAGTTTGACACATCTGTTCCATGTCAGAAAAACCTCCACATAATTGGGTGTGTTTTTCTCCACTATAACACAATAATCATCATCTACTACAACAAGAGCTAACCCACCTTCTCTCACTTGAATGGTTGTTTCCTGCCCTTGCAAATGGACCACCGCAGGCTGAAAAGTAAAAATGTCACGTCATTGACGAGGACACACAGATGTTCACCTCACAGTGTTGCGTGGGATCTGACTGTATTTTTTGTAAGTGACACACTCTACCTGGAATTCTCTTGTTTTCATCCTATCAGGAACTCCTGCAACGAAAAAAAGAATAACATGATGGGATTTGGGCCCATACCGCTGCAGTGTAAGAAAAAATGACACCATTGTGACTCAATCAAAACAAGCAATGCCATAGACTACAGAGCGATCCCCGGAGTCCCACACAGTGTTTGACATCCTGCATTACAAATTCTCACTGTTAAGGCGATGAGTTTATTCATTTGGACAACTTGAGCCCCCTTCAAGCGTGGGAACGTGGCTCCATGCAGGCTCATGCAGTGTAATTCAAGAACAGACCCAATACTTGAGTATGGACTCTTGTAGTATAGTAACCAATCATTTTCTCTTTTGAACTTGGTACCTGCTGGGCCTTGAGCGCCTGGAGGCCCCTGTGGCCCAGGGGGCCCGGGTGGTCCTGAGGGACCCACAGCATTGCTCCCTGGAATCCCTGGGATTCCAGGGATTCCTGGTGGGCCTTGAGGGCCTGGGGGGCCGGGAGGACCAGGGGGGCCTGGTATTGGTCTTTTTTTGCCTAAGGACATTGATGAGAAAATGGCAGAAGTTTGTTATTTGATCTTGAAGGCCTTTGACAATCTGCATAACGCAAAGTAAGGTACACATTCAGGGATTTGTTTATGGCGTGTGGAATCTGGATTACTCAGAGTATAGGAACATGGTTAGTATTAGATCAGTATAATGATAAAAAAAAAAAAAAAATGGACCAGCACTCACAAAAGTCTAATCAAAAGCACCTATAGAGGAAGTCTTGGTGACTTAAGATTTAGCTTTAGAACTTTACTGTGAACTTGATGAGTTACAATCAACAAAAAACTGGATTTATAATCTAATCTCCCTAATTTCAACCCTCCGTGGATAACAGAAGACCCAGCATTCTCTATCTGAATATTTGATTACCTTTTTTCCTCTCTTTCCTTTTCTCTTTCCCTGTTGAGTCTGGAAAAGAAAAGAAAAACAAAATGAACAAGGTTGAAATGCTCTAACTACTATTATCTTCAATTTCATTTCAAGACTTCAGTTTATTCCATGTAGGTATCGTCTCAATGTCGACACATTGGACACTGAGCACTCAAGTTAGTCCTGTGGGTTTGTCTAGTGTAGCAATTTGTAAGTGTGGTTTCACCTCATCTGTATGAACAAGTGCCTTAAGCATTCACAGGCAATGGAACTGGAGAAGATCATTAGAGAGATACTTTATCCTGCCAAAATCCTTTTCTTTGAATTAAGCCCAGATGGAGAATGCAGATGAAAGTGTGTGAACGTGCATGTGCGTTTGTGTCTTTATTTTACAGGCCATGCGCATATGTGTGCTTGTAGATGACGGTGGGGCATCTATGTCGGGGCGCAAAAGTAGCGTGAGCATGCTTTTTTTTTTTTTTTTTTTTGGGGTTGTGTAGATGAAGAATTCTTTTCAAAAAGGCCGTCTCGCTGCTTTTGTGTTTACCATGTCATTACAACTACAAAGGCCATTTAACCTTAAAACCTCACAGTTTGAGTCCCTTGTGAACATATGGCCGGCGTTTCTCCTCTGGCTACATGACTGGATGCATCCGCATAGATTTTTCTTAACGAGCAGCCCTATCTGAAATCTGGTGCCCGTTAGGAGGGCAGAGAACACACATTGACGCGCGCACACACACATATACACACTTCTAAGGCTGGGATTAGAAATGCCTTTGTCTGTCTCGTACGAGCAGCGGAGAGAGCTGGGAATGATTAGTCTTTAGAGGCTCAAGACTTTACTGATTTATGTATAAAGTCTCAAAGGTGAGTTTTTTTTTTTTTTCTAAATTAAACACAATCACCAACTCCCCTCCTTCCAAGTATTCAATGTCACGCCACAGACGTCGGAATGCCTTGTGATCATGTAGCACTTGTTGCTTTCTCTCATGAAACTTCAAAGGGTTTGCAATTTTTTTTTTATTTGCATAGCTAACATTCTAAACAAAAAAAAAACCAACCTACTACAGCTAATTCAAATATATCAGCCCATGTGGTTTGCTGTCGTGCCATCGATTATGATGAATCGGTTACACCGGATTTAGGAAAGCCACGAGAGTCTCAGATGATGACCGCCTTTTTAAATGATTGTATGCTTGATTAGAAAAATGCATATTCTTCAAAACTCAGCTTTTTACAATATCCTATTCACTGAAAGTAGAGATTGATCGATAACATGGAGCCTAATTGCTCAATGGAAATCTCCAAAAGACATCTTGGGGATGTGATATTTTATGACAGGGTTGTCTGTGGTGAAATCTATCCGTGAAACTCTTTGCTAGCATCCAAGTAATAATCAGTTCCATTCTATTTGCTTGCATGCTGCATTATCCCAGTAACAAACGTGGTACAGCAGTCTTATTCCGTAAAAAAAAACATTGAGAACCCACTAACAATCTGTTTCTAATATTTAAAAGCCATAAAAGTGTACATCAGCTTCTTATTTACACTACTGAATCATCTCCAAAGAAACATTAAGTCAGCGGAAACATTCATCTGACAATAACCATCTATAGCTAGCTTGCAAAAGCTGCAGGTGCATTTGATGTTTTATCCATAGTAAAAAAAAAAAAAAAGTTTTGGGAAATTACGACAATGAAATATAACAGGCAAATGCTGGAATAGCACATACCCGTTTCTAGTTGCTTGCCAGGACTTCTTTTCTCCCTTTGAGTTATGCCTCTGTTATCTTCTGTGGCAACAATGTCTCTGTTTCTGTGTGGTATCTGCCCCTAGGAAAGAAAGAAAGAAAAAAAAAATATCAACACCAATTATTTCCTGTTATTTAAGTTCTACAATCAACATTTTATTCAAAAATAAAACGTTGCCGTATCTACGGATTTAAGAGGATTATAATTATGATGGTTACGGTTGAGCAGTGTTTGTTCATCACCATTCAAATTTGTGAGTAGGCTGGAATGTTAGCAACACCTTGCAGTATTGTGTAATGCTGCAAAAAGTTGGGGTACCAGTCTTTGGAGATGCAAGAAAACAAGCACTGGGTTACCTCCTGACAGACTTACTGCATTCGTGTGAATTTCAGCGTTTCCATTCTCCAGATTTAGTTTGTACAGAAAGGATGGTGGGAGTGAGGACATTGGTGTATTGCCAAGTTCTTCCCACTGGGTCTGTAAACTATCCTGTAACTCAAGCCACCTTTGTCTATCGTTTAGACACATTACACATCCGCTTCGTCAGGAAGGCTGTGAAACTCACTCTCCTTTTCAAAAGGAGGACATGAATTGTGTTTAGTCTGAGATCATTGCCCATTCACATGGCACCTGGTTCCATGCCTGCAGTTATAGCCTGAATGGACGAATGTGAGTCAATGAAAGGAGTGACGTAGTTGGTGTGAGAGCATCTTTTACAAGAAGAAAACCAGTGGGGAGTGTGTTCTCACAAGTGAACATGCCTTGTTCCTCTCTGGGTCTCCTCGACCCACAGTCTCGTGAATGCTCGATGACGTGCTGACTTGTGCGTTGACACCTTTAGACAAAATCAACTTGCGGAATATTTTGAGTTTAGCTTTGGAGTTCAGTTCCAGTTACAGAACAACCTGTCAATTTTTTTTTTTATCAGTAGCAAGTCACAGTGTTTTTTTTCCCAAGTCCATAGTGAGTCTTAAACATTCCCCCTTCTGTTCTCAAAGCCGTGCTCTAAGAATTGAATCTTTACAGACTGAGCTGCTGCAGCCTAAATGATTCAGTAGAAAAGTAGAACTAAAAAGGAAAAAAATTGTTCCACACTGCTAACACAACACGACCACCCAATGATCAAGCAAGACTCCAGTCACACTTTATCAGCATAAAGACTGAGAGGGTGAACATCTGCTTGGAGAATATGCAATGGACATCCTCAAAGCCAGGACACGTGCAGCATCTTAACTTAGTTCAAAAGGTTGTACATAACTCTGTATCATTTTGTCATTTGGCTCTGAGTAAAGTGAACATAATTCTAGTTAACATGATCTCAAAGAAGAGAAACGTGTCCTCCAAGCTGAAAGACCTTTCAGAATCTCCTTTTTTTTTTTTTTATGGTTTTCTGCAGAGCAACACCATATTAAGAGAACAGATGCACCTCACAGTAGTTCAGTGATGCATGTTGATGTCAAGGAGGGATCCTCAAACAGATTGATTTCAATGAGCAAGCTATTTTATTGAATACTGCCAAGAGGAATTTCCGGATCCTTCCAAATCTACCAGCAAGGTGGTCCTCTTTTCAGAGAATGTTTTGCATTAAGCTGTGGAGGTCTGTCTCAGTCACAAAGAAAGCTTTCTGTACAAACAACCAGAACCCTTGGAATCACAACCGATCTAAGTGTGATAATGTTTCACAACTGCTAGCCAATACCAGTAGAAAGAGCTAGTCTGATTATGTCTACAGTAATACAGTGGACATTTCACAAGTTTTCTTTCCAGAACAAAAGAAAATTCCAAGGCTCATGACTACAACCTGAAATCATTATTAGTTCACACAATAGAAAAAAACTGAGCAGAAATAGAATCAAATCGTTCATCTTATCGATCAAATTCACAGGACATCTCCAAAGAAATTAAAAATAATTCGGGGATTTACAAAAAGTAACAGAAAAATATGGAATGAGTAGTGACACTCATTCCAAAGGTACCAAAAGAAATGTTGACAGACTGATGGGCAATTTTGATAATGTAACTCACCTTTTCTTTGTGTTTCAATTCAGTGGCCCACTTGATAAATAATATGGCTGGGCCTTTATTAATTGTGCCCTCTGCTGTTTTACATCATAGTGCAAAGCATCCAAGCAACTATGCAACATAACTTCATTGATATGAACATAAGGCTGAGTTAATTGATTGAATAAAAAAAGTCAAACAACAGATTAAAAAAAAAATAGTATCAAACTGAAAGTAGGTCCTTCCAAACCTGTGAACTCTTGAAAGGAATCTTACTTGCTCTGTCTAACATACATGTCTAACCTTCTGAGCATTTCAGGCCGGTGGAACAGTATTAAGATTGGGCGATTAAGGAAAAACTAATCATCATAATGATTTGTGATTGATTTTGAAATCACGATTCATAAAAATGTTGTTTGTTCAAATACTCAAAACTACCATCATAGACTAATGCCAATCCATCCCTGAACATTTAATGCTTTATTCTTCAACACTTTATTCTCTTTGTCAAGTCCAAAATGACCTTGTAAATATCACGTGGAATAGTCTTGCATTTTCATTCTGCTGCAGCCGCACCTTTGTTGCATTCCAGCCTTGCACACATTCAAGTCTTAAATGAATAACAAAGTTAAATATTATATTAAAATAATAGCAATAAAAAAAAAAAATACTGGCTACCTCCGCTACACACTTATATGAGACCAAAAAAATAAAATAAGTCTATTAATGTAATTCGTTTTTCACAGCTTCGTGTGCAAATATTCTTTATTTGAAGAAATATCATTCCAAGAAATGGATGCTAATTTCCTGTTAGCTTGTCAATGAGATTTTGCATTGACTTTAGCCTTAGCACTAGTAATGTATTTTAAACAAAGTACGTTTTGCATTTAAATATACACCCTGTGTAAATATCTGTGTTTAGTTTTACAGTAAACTCCAACTGGGGTGTCATTAAACTGTTCTACGCTTGTTCAGGGAGGGCAGAATCATACACACCAGATACACTTGCTGCACAAGTAAGATGGTGCATTCAGGGTACTTTCACAACGTTGGGAACAAGCCGTGTCAATCGGCACAATGGTTTTCCCTAAATTATAATGGTTTTAAGATTGAGGGAATCCAAAAATCAAAATCGCGATTACATTTCGATTAACTGCCTAGCCCTTGTGGCTACTATGGTTTATCGTCACAAAATCCCCCAGATGTTTGCTTTTCATTTGGTACACAGGTGTTGGAGACCCACATCTCCACTACAGCTGTTGGCACGAGGCCCTGTTACCTCTCAAAGAAGTGTGGGTGTGCGTTCAGGCATATGGCATTAAACTTTCGTCTGTTCTGACAGCCAAACATCATCATTCCACATGAAGGTTTTGGCCCGAGATGAAGCTGCAGCCAAATGCCAAAAAAACAAACAAGCTACAGTATCTGCCAGGCTGCTACTAAGGTAGAACTGATGTTTTTGATGAAGTAACATGAAATGATTTCATGAGAACAACTTCATTAGAACATTTATAGCCTTTGTACTCTTCAAAAGGAATGCAGCATTACAGTAAATCAGGAAGACAATGTGTTGGTATGCAAGCCAAGTGCCAACTATTGAGTAAGCTATTCGTTTTCAAAACGGGGAGAAAATGCGAATAATTAGAAGACTTTCAAATCTTCAAAGCGAGGGGAGCTGCTGGTGTGGGTCAAAGACACGATTCCCTGTTGTTCTGTGAGGATATGACTACATTTCAATCACCCTGGGGATGTGTATTTTATGATCACAAGATTTGTATAAACCAAGTAAGCAACTGTTTGTGTATCCCCTTCATTTTTTTCCCCCCAACTACTGGAATTCATAAACATTTTAAACTGACTGTCAGAGGGAAACACAACTATTAAACCATGATGCCCTCAATGTGGTCTCACTCTTAATACCCTCATGTTGAATCCCAGAGGTTATTATCCAAAACTGTCGTATAGTGGAGAAATCAGACCACAAAATTGCAGTTGAAAGGTCAAGGTAAAATTGAGTTACGGGAACCAGATGCAGAATAAAACCAATAGGTGGCCATCAGCGTTGCATTGACAGCATGCACTCGATGCATATTGTTGAAGAAATTTGTGCGGCAGAGCCGTAAAAGGCTAAATCCTACAAAAGGAGTTGTCAAACCGCCATAATTCGAATAGTGGGGCCTATAGACCAAAGGTGCACCATCTTTTGCACATTATGTCAACAACTGTGGCAAGGGAAACCTAAAGCATATTCTGAAGTCTTGACAGGCATTGTGAGTCTTTCAGTTAGCAACAGAACAAGCGGCCTTTTGTAGCTTCCGACCTATTTTACAGTATGATCAGATTAATATGTAATGTGTCTGATATTCTTTGGCTGGAATGGTCTTGAAGAGTTGGAGCTGAGTTAAGACAACATTTTTCATTCTTAAGATCCTTTCCCTCACCGTGTCTACATAAAATGATGGACGATATATAGACGGGAAGCTATGAAGTCCTCCCTAAAATTGCACGTATTGACAATACTGCTACCATCTTTCCCACAAGGTTGCAGCTTCATGTAAGAAGTCTGGTGCTTTTATGAGTCTACTGATTAATCCCTGATATCGGAGGCTCCCTTTTACAATAAATTAGATGCTGGTGACAGCCCACCCGGGTACCGCCACAGCATGTACGCTGGACTTGGTGCCCCATCAAGCTGACATTTTCATAGCTGCTGACAGGACTCCAGATGTTTTAACATCTGTTTTGTGCAGGACTTTGAAAGCAAACATCTGAGCAGAAAAAATTTTGTTGTGAGATACAAAGTCCGAAAATTCAGACTACGTAATGTCCTAAAAGAGTGAAAGGGTCCTGATGTAGAATATCTTTAGAATTCTTCTTCAGATTCAAATATCTCCAAACTTCCGAGGAAGACGTAGTCAGGATAAACACTTTACTGTTGTGAATCGGGCAAGTCTGCTCAACAGCTGGGATTGTTATCGGAGGACATACTACCTGGATCTGTTGAAGGGAGGGTGGTGTTTGTGTTCATCGTGAGATCACATGACCAAAATCATTATGTAACGACAAGTTGGGTCATGTCCAAGTCAGCTGTGCTAGGCTGCAGTTCACACCAGACCCTCATGAGGACAAGATGTACAGAAAATGGATGGATGGACAAATGACGAGTAGGGGTGACCGAGTTGCTGTCTAAAGGGAAATGAGTAACAATACAGTTGAGAATATATTCAGATGTGACATATTTGAATGGGCATTATTTCGCAAAAATACTGAGATGCTACGGGTTGCTGAATATCTTCGACTTTAAACTCAGTACGTGCTACTGGCCAAATAGTGCCATAACACTACTTATAAATAGTTTTGTACATGTTTCGTACAACCTGCTCTCATTGGGGTCATGGGTAACTGACAACCTAACTAACTGCTGAGCTGCTACACACAATCCAGCCAATAATGTCTTATGTCTGGCAAGTTAGATGTCTGGCATGTTCGCAAATATACTCCAGTTTCCCGAATGGTTTCTCGTAATTGTGTTTCATAGGAAGCGCGTCATCTCTTGTTGCGTATCTATCTACATTTTAAACTGTTGCGATACTGCTGAAATGCCTTTGATGAAGACCTGAGTGAAAAATCCACAATGAATAATGTTTCGGCCTCCAGAGAAGATTCTTCAAAGGAAGAGTCTAAAAAGCTAACAAGTGCGGCAGCTGCATCCAAACGCCACATGCTCCTGTTTCTCCAACTATGTAAACTGTGGGATGTGTAATCAGAGTTGTTTAATGCAGACATCTGGAGAGGACAGCATCACAGCGCGGTTAAATATTTACAGCTGGGCTACAGTTTTTTACCTCATGAAACGTCCCCATCTGGACTGAATACCAAGCCCATCTTTTCGGATTCAGGCAAGGAAACCTCTCCTTTCGAAAATGGACTTTGCGAAAGACACCGAGACTCACGAAATAGTCTCAGCTTTGTCATTCATTTTTTTCTTGAAGGGAAGTTTTACAAAACAAACACACACATTAGCATGAACAATATTTACTCATGTCGGTACTAGAGATTAGTCTGTACTCTGACCGCAACTGCAGATTTCATTTGAGTTTATTTCACCCATGGAAAAGTGCTATGGCATGTATTTGCCTCAACGACGTTGGCATTAAAATCACAGGTTCTGAACATTGGGATATGAAAAGGACATTGACAACTCATTTGTTAATAAAGTTAAGGTCGTCACATTTCTATTCTTTGTCTGCACTGTCAGGAATAAGGGGATTTCAGTTGTTTGTTTTCATCAGGCAAACTATTATACTCCATTCTACCATAGATCCCTGTTGAGAACTGCCATGTCTCGACAGCTTGAATGGCAATTTTGGTCGGTGTAAAAAGGTTACACAACCACTAACAATGGAGGTATGTAGTACCAAAGAGAGTAAAATGCCACAAGTGGTGTCGTTTCTCAAGCTATTGACCACGTAATGAACATTAAATTGACTGCTGTCTATAGAGGAGAAACGTAAGGTGGAGCTGGCCTCAGTCCCAAGAGACTCATCTAAGTGTCAATGAATGGACATGAAGCCTTAGGCCCTGCACCTGCTCGTAGGTGATATGTTTATTTGGCTGACCAGCTGCTCCCGCACTTTGACTTGATTTTCAATGCGAAGCCAATCCGAAGCTTCTCCGTCAATTCATTTAGTTAGGAGGAACTTTGAAAGCAACACACCCATGGCTTGAATATGAATCAAGAATCAAGTCAAAGTGCAGTCCAATTTACACAATCAGGATTTTGGAGCCAATCACTGTTAAAAGACTGCAAGTTAAAAAATGACACCGATCTGATCATTAAATGGACTTATCTATCCAACCTATTCAAACAACTTGTTCGTCTGATGTACTCTGCAGCCCGACTCCTCACGACTATGTAGCTCTGCCACTGATGTTGATTTGTTCGGTTCACTGTATATAATTGATCATGGATTAATAGGCTGTGCCCTCAAAATTCTGGGCAGGCCTCTTAGGGTGAAATGAAGAAAAATAATAATAATACATATTGTAAATAACATCACATTGGCCCCAGATAAAACTGACCCACCCGGCATTTGCCTTGTTTGCCAAATAGCCCGTCCAGCCCTGTTGATTTTACATTGAGACACTTTGAAACCGGACCTGATCATTTGTATTAACATTACAGTGATCCCTCGCTACTTCGCGGTTTGTTTATCGTGGCTTCACTGCATTGCGGATTTTTTCCAGCCAAAAAAAGTTGTTATAATAAGAGCTCTACAAACATATTTGCAGTGTTGTTCTTTGTTATAAAGGAAGTTGTTATAATAAAAGACTTCTGAAAACATATTTACAGTATTGCACCTTGTTATAAAAAGTTATTATAATAATAAAAGAGTCCTAAAGTCCTATTTATAGTATGCCTACTTTAGCTACATATACATCTACAAAATGCGCATAGTGCTGCTATGGTAACTTGTGACCACTAGAGGTCCCTGTTTAACCAAGTTTAACAACAGAACGTCACATCTACATGTCATACGCACACACGTATATTTATATTTTTAATAGTTATACAATATTTCCTGTATGTTATTTATACTGTTAATGTATTTTTTACATGTTTGAAACTATTATTTCATGTTCTAATAATAACATATGCATTTAAATGGTTTCATATACATTTATTGACACAAAAATGTACAGATAAGTGGGGTGACTCTACTTTGCGGATTTCATTTATTGCGGGGTGGTTTTGGAACCAATTATCCGCGAGAAACGAGGGATTACTGTATTTCCAACATTGTCAACTTGATTTACCGCCAGTATCAGAGAGGCTGGTGTTCAATTTGTTGTCTGTCTTGCATACAGCAGAAATCAGACTCCAAGGTAACCTGTTCCAGATCCAAATGAGTACTCGTAAAGTATGTTTCCAAGCTGCGGCAGTGTCAAAGTAGCTCACTGAAATTACAACAGTGTAATTTTCTCATAACATTTACAAGAAAAAAAAGAAGAAAAATGGCAAAGACAACTCACAAAAAAACAACAACACACATGCACACATCTAAAAACAACTAAACTGTGTGTGCTTCTAAAGAAATTTCTAGTTAGAAATCTGCTAGTTATTATTTACCTCGAGATCATCTGCAGGTTCAAACCGCGGGGGGTCTGGTGGGAATACCTCAGACGCCGTGTTGCCCGGGTCGCTCCCCGCCAGTGTCAGCAAGGAGTCTCGCTTCTGGTGGATTATTTCCCTTTTGACCTCAGAGCGCAGGTCCAAGTAGCACACGAGCGTGACCGCGTGTAGGGAGAGTGACAGGAGAAATAATCCGAGGAAGACGACACGGCTGCTCCGATTCCGGCAGTTTGCGCTACATGTGCAGGTCTCACTTGTGGGCATCGCTTTTCCCGTGAAACCATCCACGGGTGCCATTATTGGACAGGGCGCCAGTCAGATGCGCTTTAACTCGGCATAGTCAGCCGCGGCTATTTATTTACGTGGAGACTCATCGGTGCAGCAACAGCAGCGGCAGCAGCAGCGGCGGCAGCGGCAGGTCGCTGAGAACGTCTTTCAGTCTCTGTAGTGACATTGTAGGCCCCGCCCCCTTATCGTTTTGGTACGAGGTTGCTAAATTCGCATCATCGGAGGCAGTGATGAGGCGACATCAAATGGATTTATTGTGTTACTGCAACACGTTTAAATGCTGCGAGAACATCCCCACTCCGTGTTTGTTATTCATAGTGACATGGAAAAAAAAATATTTGTGAACACATTTTTGATTTATTGTCTATTACATGAGTGTGAACACGCTAGAGTGATAAGTGATGCCATGCATGTTTTTGTGCAGGCCTTCAATGTGCTATTTATCATTTTTGGCAGCTTGTTTTATGTTACTGCATGTGTGGCAGTAACAAAGATGATATGTCTGGGGAACTAATGCAAACCTCTGGTGTGGTAGGTAGATAGATAGATAGATAGATAGATAGATAGATAGATAGATAGATAGATAGATAGATAGATAGATAGATAGATAGATAGATGGATAGATGGATAGATAGATAGATAACCAAAATAGTTTTGTTCTTGTCAACTTTAGCAAATGTACAGCAGCGCGTCTCTAACTTTACAAACCAACGCACAAAGGAGAACAACATTTTTGCCCTTGATGGATCACCACCAGTGTTGGTTACTTCTCTGGAAATTGTTGCAAAGTATTTGTTATTCAGACTCAACCATGAAACAATATGTTGTATGGACTTACACGGCAGGCACTGAGTAATTGTGCGTTTTGAAGAAAAATAGGAAAATGCTGTGAGATGAAAAGCTACTCTCAGCATGGAGTTGATTACTTTAAGAATGCTACAGTCTCTGGGGCAATGTATTGCGGTTCATTTTGTTCAGACTGTCGTTGTTTCACTGTCTGTTTCTCATCTTTGTGACAAAGAGTGATTCTACTCTGTTGCCACTGTAGGGCAGCATTGCCAAGCCATAAATCAATTAAACTGCATATCAGTATCATGTTGAAATTAATCTACAATAAAGCTTAATGAATGCAAGATTGATGATAGGAAAAGAACCTGTTTTATGTTCAGATGTATAGTTGCGTGCAGCTTCTCTTTGGAATACTGTTTGAACATTTTCTTTCTTTTTTTACAATTCAAGAAGTGGAATCAAAGGCAGAGAAAAAGTAACCCTCATCGGGGCTGTGAGTGAATGAGGGCTCAGCCTAAGTGCGTTTGCCACGCTCTCTGTCTGAGCGGCACGCACGGCAGGGAAAAGTAGGCCAATTACAATGGACAGTGCATGCATTCCTCTTTTTGAACATATTCATGCAAATCCACATGAAACATTGTGCCAGATTATAAATCAAGTGACTATATTTTCCAGTTTTATTGGTCAAGAGTCAAGGTACACCCCAAAAGAGCAAGAGTGTGACAATTAAAGCTCTTTTTATTCTGAGGCAATAGCAAGCGGGAGTAATTCCTTTTCCATCCGCAGGGCTTCTATGCAGCATGTATAAATGGTGTGCCCACGATCCTTTCTAAGCTTATAACAAGATTTAGAGGTATTCCCTGCCAGATGAGGTTTGCAGAATAGATATGTTACATTCTGCCATGAAGGGTTGTGGGATGGGCCAAAGCTTACTAATGGAAGATGATGCTTGCCTTGGTCCCAGCAATCAGGTCCTATCCATCATTTTCTTTTGTGAAAATTGTCATAAGAATGTTGAGGATGGACTTTTAATTGCCATTTTGTGAGGACATGTAGAACGTGAAGTGATTCATGGCAGCAAAATGACTCGTGCATTTACTGCAGTAGTCTTTTATTTCTGCACAGTGGATTTTAGAGTTGGCTTTTGATAAAAGATCGTCTGTAAATTTAACCTTTTCTCTCAGGCACCCCCCCCCTGAAAAACAGTTCATCTTTCAGGAATTAAGGGTTGAAGGGTTTTCTTATTCAGCTCTTCAGAAAGAAAAAAAAAGGAGAAGAGTTTTCAGGGTTATTTGTTTGGTAAAAGCAGTGAATGAAATAATTAGGTAGTGAATACTTTATACACTCTCAACATCGTAACAAGGTTTTTGGAGAGTGAAAGTGCAAACTTTTGAAAATGGCTCTCAAGCATTATGATCCAAAATAAACATGTATTTGACATGTTGACGTTATCAGACCAATTTGGTGAAGAGATGAAGCAAAGCAATCCATTTCTGAGGAGTTGTAGATAAAAGCAGCGTAATTCCCCATTGCTTCCACCCACCTGTTATTCAGCTCACCGCCTGCTTTCACATCTTCTGATCTATAGCTCATTATACCGATCTGCCAGCACACAACTTTCCTGTTTCCTTATCATGGTTTGATGATGTATACCAATTCCATTGTTTGATTTGATTTCCCTTTTACATTTTCACTAGTCGACGATTTACTGCGGGTCATCTTTTCTGTTTTTAAATGTTTTTATTCAGGGTGTTCCGATCAGGGTTTTATCCTCTCAATTCTGATACCGACAATCCATGACTGAGATTGGCAATCCCATGGATTAGCTGCACTTTTTTTTTTTTTTTTTTAGAGCTCCTCACTAATTTTGATTTCAATAATTAAGAAAAAAAGTTGAATTGGTTAATCTAGTGTCATTTTTCAACTATATATACATCAACATATATATATATATATATATATATATATATATATATATATATATATATATAATATATATATATTTATATATATATTATATATATATAATCTGAATAATTTATCTGTGATGTGCAGTGTTATGGCATGGGGGAAATTACACTACACACAGGGCAGTCTCTACCCTTGAGATGGCTACAGGATGAAAAGCATGAGCTGCAGGTGATATTTCCTTGTGATTGATACTGAAAAGCATTGATCGATTATGCTGATAATGCATTTTTCCACGGTAATCGTACGACCACGAACTGAGGCTGATGGATCGGAGCACCACTCGATTTTATTATAATATTTCATTTTTGTTGAAAAACAAGGTCAAGTCACCTTGATTGAGACAAAAGACGTAAACCCTATAGAGCATGCATTCTTCTGCTCTAGCGTCGAACCTTCCTAACAGCACAGGGCACTAACTCTTTCTTGATTTAAATGATATCTTTCCAACTGCAATTTTTTTTTTTTTTTATCAACAACTGCAACGTGTGTCCTGCTCTTCCGAGACATCCCGCAGGATTCTGTGCTTGGTCCTCCTCTGTCAGCCTTTCCATTCTACCCCTCGGAAAGATCATCCGTCACGGTCGCCTCTTTTTCCCTGGCTACGCCCATAACATACATCCGTATTTACACCACCACCAGATCCATCACCTCCTCAGCCTACTCCGTTTTAACCATCTGCCACATTGATATCGGTTCCTGGATGCAAATCAAATTTCTTCAACTCACATGCAACCAATCTGCTTTTGGTCATGGGTCCTCAATCCTTCAAATCCACAACCTAGGAGTAATCTTCACCACCTTCTCCTTTGACAACCACATCAAAAGCATCACAAAAGCACATCACAACATCCTCTTTGGCTCATCCAAATATTTTCCTTCACCTAAATAAACCTATCAGCATCTTGCAATAATAAAGGTTTTCCACTTCCTACACTGAAAAGGAGTTGAAATACGAGTGTGACATCTTTAAACGAGTCTTTATATATATGCCAGGATGATCTTAATGGTCTCTTTGTTCCCAGAATGTTCGCCATGATGCTTTTCGGGCTCCTATTAGGCTGTCACATTCTCTCTCCCAGAACCAATAAACAATCACCATCCATATAAAAGCCTCTACGTCTCGTCCAAATCAAGAAAAGCACCTCAGGTGAACCGAGAGGTAATCTAGCCACCAGCCTATCTGTTCCCAGCATCTTTTCTATTTGGTCATACATCACCTGGAATAATTTGCAATTGCAGTTTTGCCCTCTTCATTTAACTTCTGGATTCTTGGCGATATCATTTCATGACAAGTCTCACCCTCAAAGGTCAGCGTTTCATATTGCTCTTCAAGACCAAGGAACTTAAGTCTATTTCCGAAGCTGTCAACTCTGCACTTTGTTGCACTCCGTGTTCTTTCCACCTCACTCTCTCTCATATTCTCATCTTAGATGCCTCTACATTCGGCAAGTCATTGTTGAAGGAAAAAAGTCTGCTTTATGCATTATATTTTTGGTGTGTTCACCTGCACTCTACAAGATGAATGACTTGAGCTCTCAGACTACGAAATGGTCGCAGTGCGTTAAATCTAACAATCACGCTTCTTCTACACAGTTGAGTGGACAAGCACAAAAAAAGTGAATGGTAGTGTGACGGGCCAGCCAAAGAAAATAATTGCTGCTGTGTTCACCAGAGAGAAGAAATAATGTCAAATGCGTTGTGTGCAGCAAAAGAGCAACATATTAAATTGGCCGTGCGGCCAGAAGGGCACGACGGGTTCAATCACTGGAAATGAACTAATTCGTTTTAAAGTGTGCACTTAGACTGCCTCTCTCATTGTGTGTCGGCAACTACACACGAGACTCTCGGGGCACCTGTGACGCTTTCCTCTAAAAGCTATGGAAGGCAAGTGGACAAACAATGGCTAATCAATCTTTTCTTGATTAAATTGCTTTGAGAGTGAGGGACAATGTTTCACCTCTGTTTCTCAATTTTGGTAGTCTTATTGTTGAGGCTTTACAGTGCACTGTGGTCCAATACTCATTCATATTCAGCAGCTGTTAAAAACGAAATCACGTGAATGTTTAATCATGCACAAAGGTGACCTTGCTCAGTAGCACTATTGCTCAGTTTTACTTTGGATACCTTCATATTTTCATAAAACAGCAGGCTGATCCGCATCTGTCTGGGAAATGCATTTCCCATGATTTTTTTTATATTCTCTGCTTTTCTTTATTTGGTGTTTTGTACACTTATTTCATCTTGGGCTACAGAGCACTCTTCTCTTTCTATCCTAAGAGCTCCAACATCCACACCCATGAAACTATTATGCACATGTGCTTGGCAGAGGTCATAAAATACCAAATAAAAACACGGAGGAGAAAGTCGCCTTTATTATTCCGTTATTGAGAGACAGAAAAAATGCCCTTTTGTTACTGATGGTTTGTTGTCATGGTTGGTTTCTGTCTGCGAAACAAACAAACAAACAAACAAACAAACAAACAAACAAACAAACAAACAAACAAACAAACAAACAAACAAACAAACAAACCTGGCCCACAATGGAAAAGCATCATATCAAGTGCGATTTGGCACAGTATTTAAACTCTCTAAAAGGGCACAGCGAGCCACAAGTGACAATGGAAACAAAAACTCATCTGATATGCTCCTACTTGTCACCCACCACCACCATATTTCACGCTAAAGTGATTGCGCAGTTCAAAGGCTCAACACCAGGCAAGCATATGTTATTCCATCTTCAAATAACAATGCAGATGCCACAATGTCATTGCACCACTTTGGTCCCAAGTGAAATGTGGCATTGTCGTGTCTTTGTAGACATGGCTACAAAAATAAACAAATACTACTGTATTTGAGTTAAGTTAGTCGTATAAATTAATCGACATTTTTTTTGGTGGATAATGCACAGCATCTATTCTGAAGCCAAAATATCGATAACAACTTCATGCTCACAGGAAAATATCTAAACAACCTTCTGTAGGCTGGTCTTAGGACATCTGATCATTATTAGACATTCTTCCTCCATTTTGATAATTTTTATGACTTGCTTGTGATTCAATTAATTGTCAACAATTTAATAGTGATCGAGCTTCCCTCCATCTTTAAAACGTTATTGTCAGAGAAAAACGATTCATGGGCAGAATGACACTGTGTGTTTACAACTTCCCCACATTATGAAAGTACCCTGAATACACCACGTTGTATCGTATATTTGTGTTTGTGTTGCTAATGCTGAAGTCAATGGAGGATCCCATTGACATGCTAATGGTAAAAAAAAAAAATTAGCATTGACCTCTAGAGTGATCATTAGTTTGAACATTAACACTACCTAAATAATCATTCAATTAAAATCCATTACACATAACAGTTAAATGAAAATGTGATATTTTTT
Organism: Syngnathus leptorhynchus; assembly: GCF_054491065.1. Lineage (NCBI taxonomy): Eukaryota > Metazoa > Chordata > Actinopteri > Syngnathiformes > Syngnathidae > Syngnathus > Syngnathus leptorhynchus. Next base: position 9,140,950 of record NC_141196.1, read on the forward strand.
CAACAAATAAATACAAATGTGTTGAATTCAAAAGTTAAATAGAACTGTGCTATACTTAGTCAGTGATTCTTTCACTTACCACACAAGAGGGAGCCCATGTAGTACTGGTGTACCCCACTTTCAGAATCATTGATGTACCCAAAACCTTCACGTCATCGTTTTGACCTTGAAAAGAGCCTCCAACTTCCATCTGTCACGCTGTGATGAGACTTTCCTGCTGACAATCTAAGCTCTTTTCTCACCTTCTATCGCCTTCCCTCCATCTCATTATCTCTCCAAATATCATAACTTATTCAGAAGCCCTTAAAAAGCAAACTATACCCTGACACAGCAATATTCGAGAAGTGTGCCGGTTCATTAAAAAATAGTCATCAAAGATTCACAACACAAACATGCATACGCTTCCCTTCATACTTACGAGCTAATTCCGTTTTCTGGGAAAAGTCGCCCCTGTGGTGCTGATAAGTTTCCTTTCGTCCTATGCCGTGTCTTATCAGGGTGCCAGATATGTTGTCTCTCTCTGAAAGCCTTTTGTCAGAACACCCTCCACGGAATATAACTTGGCTTTAGGCCACACGTGAATGTTAGAAATAAAAAAGAAAAAGCCTGATTTTGTGTTAAGAAGCTGCTGACTTACACATCTTTTATGTTGTCAAATGTCACATGCCAAAACATCCCTTCTGGCATACAGCATTTAAATGTTCACCACCGAGTCACCGCCATATTGCTCCCGTTTTTGTTGAAAATAACTTCCCTGAAGTACAATTGCCTACAGCGTAGCTATCTGACAACATGTTTCCAGTGTTGCGTTAAATCTCATATGCAGTTGTTGACCTGAGGGAATCTCAGAATATGTGCGTGCCTGCACCGTTGGGTAACGTGCCGTCTTCAGCTTTATCACACGGCCTTGAATCCCGAGCCTTCATTACGGCCCGCCCGTTGTATTTTGAAGGTTAAGCAAACCTATTAAAGTTCCACACACTCCGCTGAGGTTCTCAGCAGCAACAGCATCCGTGTGGATAGCATTTATAATAGCCCGATGAGTTCCGGGATTTAAGGAATAAAGGAAGTGAATCCTTGAAAAGGAGTGGTTTGTTGTTACTACAATAGAGGAGGAAGAATCCTACAAAAGAAGAGCACGGAATGAGGATACCAATTGCGAGTGAGAAAGAAGCCCTATTAAAAGAAATGACACCGTCATGGTTCAGTGAGTCCTTGCACTGGGCAGCAGTGTGCTTAATGCTCTGGCTGTCAGCCCCACAGTCAGCCGCACCGCTTTGCTTCTCCCAAGGGGAATGGGTGTTGCTCTGTGCTCTCGATTAACTTGCTGCTTATTAGAGCTGATACCACAAAGGGACTCAACCAACCAAAGCGCAGATCTCCGCAAGAGGACGAGCTGCGCTTAACTAATAACGCGAAGAGCAAATTTTTAGAGCTTCTCAGGTAGTCAGATAGGATGTGAAAATACTGCGGTACGTTTTTTGGCTGTGCCCACGTTTGACACGTGCATTGTTAGCAGGCCCCTTGGTGCTGTATGTTGAGACTGAGAACGTACCAGTCGTCTCTCTGATAGTCTGCTGAGAACCCTGGGGAGTTAGGTGGGGTGGAAAGAGAGTTTTCAGAACCTGCTGAAATGTTACTTTTCACAAAAGGTGGGTAAAGGTGCCTCCAATTGGTTCTTTTCAAAAAGAGCACAAATAAATTTCACTGCCTGAAAAACCGCCACAAGGAATGTCTCTTAAAACAATGTGGCTTGTCGGGAGAATGCAAGATGAATATAGAAGCAACAACCAAACTCTCAACTTCGAGTCCTCAAGGTTCGCCGGAGAGAATGAAGGACTCGCATGATCTCATCATGGAGATACGTACGAGGATGTGAGGCAAAGGATTGGAATGGCTGATGTCGGCATTTCCACAGAGTCAGCCATGAGACAAAAGGACATTTCCTTCCAGCTCTCAGCTAGACCATCAACCAAAAAGATAAACAAGAGCGGATTGATGAAACCTGACTTCACTGAGATGAAGTAGCCTGACATCACACTACCTTTAGCACCATAAGAACTTAGACACCAAAATGGTTCCATACTTTTATTCTTGGGGCATTTCAGAGACTATATAATATATAGGATAGGAAAGTAGCACTCAAGTCCATTCAGGATGGTGACGGTAGGTTGACTCAAGCTACACCAAGACAACTGGTGAGAGTCAAGGCAGAATTTATTCAGGAGAGCACAAAACCTCTCGGTATTAAGTCAATTCATGCCAAGACATGCCAATGTGTGGCACCCTATGTGGATTGTATCCCCTTTCTACAAATATGACATTATCCCTGTTGAGATTTATAATTATCATTCTGTCCTTTAGAGCAGCTTACAGTAGGTTATACAGTCTTTCCTATTCATCAAACTTTAGGAGAGGTGGTGCGGGTTGGAATGGAACGTGGCCTTGTCAAACTGACAAACTCTAAAATGCCACCATTGCCCATGAACGAGGAGTTAAATGCCAGTTAATGCTAATCATCCTTTGTAAAGCGAGTTCATTGCAACTTGCTCCAGGTGTCTATGTGGCATCTAAATAGATTTTTTTCTTTGCGGTTTCTTAATTTTCCTCGTTCTTTTAATTTGACAACCTCTCCTCCAGTCTGTTCACCATGTCGGAGAAATCTCGCTATGGTTTTCAATGATAAATGTAGTTTTCAAGTTCTTTGACAAAGTCACTGTATCATCAGTACTTTTTACCGCCAGCTAATATTTACTGCTGTCAGCAGTTTATTATGGCTTTTATTACTCTGCTAGCTGCATGTTCCATATGTCTCTTTTGCAATGCCACCAGTGTTGTTTTTCACGACCTGTTTCAACTCATCTTGTCATTTGAGTTTCTGTTAGTTTAAGGCATGTTCATACTCTTCTTAGTCTAGTCAAGTTAGTTAGTAAATTGTGGGCATTTTTCTATAATTTTCATTTTAGTCATAGTTTTTAGTCAATGAAAACTGATAATATTTTAGCCGCCAATGGCATGTTCTTTTTCTTTCGATCCAAGTACGTGATCGAGGTTGAGGAAAAGCAAACGCCGTAGGGGGTAAGCGTATCATTTCCTGACATCCGTCATCTCATTTTGGTCAACGCAAATTAAGAGACATTTTAGCATAGATTTTATTTTGTAAACCACATTTAGTGTCATTTCATTCATCAACAGTTAGGCATTACAGATTTTGTTATGTTATCAGGTGACCAACATTTTCGTAGTGTCTTGTTTAATTTCCCCTCACGTGATAAAGTCTCGACCATTTTTTGTCTTATTTTTTGATGACGACAGCAACACTAAATGTCAATCTCTTGGGATAGTTTGTAAAAGCTGCAATGAAACAATTTTAATTATGTTTGCATGATTTCATGTCCTTTGTACATTAGTCATATGCTGTGTCATGATAAGTAAATTATTTTGGGGTATTCCTGATTTGATTCTCAGGGTAGATTTGAGGTTTGGTAACCTGTACTTTCAGAGAGTCTTGGGGCAGAATTAATCCTTTTTACTTTTCCACTGCTCCTCTACCATATCCCACTTGTGTTAGTGGTCTAATGCCTTCCACTTGTTATTGGAAGGAGAAAAAGTCTCCAAAGTTCACTTACTGAATTGAAGTCCTCTCCTCTTTCCATCACTCGAGACTACAATGGAAATGTTCAAAAGTTCACTTACCATGGAAATGATGTGACTGGAATATGAGAGTGCTAGTTTGACCTAGTTTCCATTATCGCAGAATGTTGAATGTGCAAAAAAAACTGGATGAGCCTGAAAATGAGGCACCCCAGCATGTCTTTGAGGTATATGGCTGGAATGAGATCTGCCCGATCCTTGCATCTGTTTGCCACGGAGAAAGGAATTTACATTTATGATCTCCTCTGCTTCGCAACAGCTAACCTCGTCTCATCCCACTTTCACTTCATGTGAACATTTGCTTTCCCTCTCTGGCAGTCCAGGTAATAGGACCACGGGGCAACCTGGATACACCGTAGGAAAAGTGATAGAGGTTATAAGTAGTTGATAGGAAGTGTCCTCAGGTTCCTGGACATTTCATAAGCTACAGTGTCATCAAACTTGGCCAAAGGTTCTCAGGTGCTAGACACCTACCGAAGTTTTACAGTTTGTATTTTCAAAGTAGCTGCCAGCATTGTGTAACACCAGAGCTTCAGTAATTGGCGATAAAACATTCTCCTATTTTTTCTGGTCACAACTGTTTCTTTCAAAACATTCAAAGTTTATGGTGTGACTTAATTTGTTTTTCTAATCGTTACATTAGCAGTCAATGTTTGCATTTTGAGCATATGGTGCTAATTTAAGTAGTCTGCTGTTGCACATCTGGTCAGATCTGGGCTGAAATCAAAAGGTTAATGAACTGACCTAAAAGCTTGTGACAGGCTGTGGGATTGCATCAGTCGTCGGCATTATCTTGCTACCATGCTAACAGGCCATGCTCTTTGGCCTTGTGGTCAGTCTGCAGATTTTGAACCTTGGAGATTAAATTCAGTTCTTATCTGGTCTTGAATCACTAAATACTCTTTGTCGTTGCTACACGCGGTGGCACTTGTGCAGTTGATAGCCGTTAGGGCATTAGTTGTGTGTCCAGATGGAAGGGCCCCCAGGAAAAATTTCCCTTCTGTGGTTTGACTGAGGATGAGGGGCCCCTGTTGTGGTGGGGGGCATGGTCAGATGTCTCATAGATGGAAGCTATTAATGAGTCTGGCTGTTTAAACTCTTTTGCTCAGTTATTATCCCGTCTTTAGTTATAAACTGTCTTCAATCTGCCAATCTGTTTGTCAATTGACCAGTAGTGTTAGGTTTTTGCAATTCAGATATACAGTGCAAGCTTAAACAAAGGTTGACCAAGTGATCATTTGACCATCCCAAAATTTCACAAAACTTTGGTGTTAGAACTGCAGTTATGCGTTGTCCCTCGAGACATATCGTAGATTGTACATGTGTAGTGTATCCGTACTTAGAGAAGCAGCAAGTTAGCAGTTATCGAGTATCCCTAGTTGTAATTTTTTCTTTCTTGTATCAATTCATTTCTTTCAAACTTGCATAACAAGAATCTTACAATGGTAATGAAAAATGTGTCTTTAGTTTATCCAAGGTTTGTTGTCAACAGGTCACTAAAGAAGAATAAAAACCGTTTTCAAATACAAATCTTCGGCCAACGAGTGTCCAGCAATGGATTGTGCTCAACCTCTAGTAACAGTCCCAATGACATATAAGCTTGTAAGTCATAACACGATGACAAATTCACAGCTCCTAAGAAATAAATGGAGAACTTGTTTAAAATGGCTCAGAGATCCGTCTGCCAAGCAGCCATTCAAAGTGACAACCTGAAACAGATGATACGTCTCAAGAGAGAAGGATGTTTGCTTGGTTGAATTTCCAACCCATCCGTTGAAAATCCAGCATTTGGGCTCATGCTGAAGTAATGCATTGATCTTATGTTGTCACAGGCAGACATGGAGTCAATACAGGCTAATAAAGTTGCGCACAAAATGGAAGAATTACTAATCTCTGCCCACTGATTTCAGCGTAGGCACATGCTTAGTAGATAATTTGCATTCCAGTGTTTATTCCCTCCTTCCTCTCACTTATCTAACACTTTCCAATGGAGAGAGGCTGAGTCATATTTAATAGTGGGAAGCCAATTATTGAAAACATGCTTTACCCATTACCTTTGAATTCCTCCACATTGCATCAGAAAATTTCTTCTATCAGGGTCCAATAGAAACTTTGGACTTCTTTGCTACAGTTGGAGGTCTCCGACATCATAAATTTGTTTTAAGTTGTTTCGTCAGTGCAGAAACCCCCCCCACCCCAAAATATGTAATCATCTGTTTTTTGTCACAAGCTCCTTTTTTATCTCACATAGAGAAGCAAAGTGATACACCTCCCCTGATGATGCATTGATGATGATTGCATGATTTATGCATGAGAATTATGCCGCCCCGTGACTTTCCCAGCCAAAAGAAGTCTTTAAAATTCAGAAATTAGAGCCTTTGTCAGACTTGTCAAAATGTTTGTTTTATCTGTGGGTCTCGATGGCTCACTGGGCCTTTCTCGAGCATGTTTTAACTGTGTGTTTAATGGGAAACTGCGGCTTGCTGTTTGAACACTTACCAAGCAGTTATATATAAAACTCGTGTGAAACGTGTTGTAAGCTGTCATGTTTCTGTCTGAATCAGTTCAGTATTTATTTCATGCCGTGTCTCAATGTAACTTTAAGCATTCACTGACATTACTTGTAATTAGGCTTGCGTAATTGCCTGACTTTGCTAGCAATATATATATGAATTAGTAATGGTGATTGATGCTTATATGAATAACAAGAGTAATGTACGTGGTTGACCTTCCTATGAGCTTGCCTGGGGGTGTTGACCCTTCCATAAACACTGTCAAGCCGTCAGTCAGTTTTTGCTCCACTATTACTTTTTTACGTACATTTAAGATGAGTCCTTAAAAGTTGCAACATTTTTTACTGCTGATAATTTGATATACATCAGAGATTGAAACAATCATAAGCGTCAGTGGTTTAATCACCCCACATATGAAGGCTCAGGCAGTGTGTTAAGATGGGTATTCTGTTGGAAGTCCAAGGAAACCTGACATTCTTGGAAAAAAAATAATAACGAAGGAAACCTGGCATTCTTGATAAAGCATTCACAGATGTTAAAATGAGTGCTTCACAAAAATGTTCATCCGGGAAAAATCCACGAAACTCAGTTCATGAACTTTCATTTGTTGAATTCATCCAGGTACAACACTACCAGCTGCAAAGCGGCTATCGCGATTCTGTCTGAGCAAGAAATAAGTCTGATCAGGATTTACCAGCCCAAATCTAATGGCAAAATCACCTTTGTTTGTATTTTTTATTTTTTTTTGCCAGTTATACATAGGGGTACTTATCGAGACAAGCAGGATTATCCATTATTCATTCAAAGCAACCCCCAGATAAACATTAGGAATGCGGCAGTGAGTCTTTTCTTGCATCGAAAGATCTGCCTAGAATTTTAGTAGTTATCCGTGCGCATTGGGAATCAGCAGGTGCAACGCTTACAAAAGGGATCAACTCCATTAAACTCCATTCTTTTATATTTGTTTGCATAGCAACACTCTCACCTCTCACCACAGACATGTAGTTTACCAGATGCCCAATTATCCCCTCCCGCACTCCCATTGCTCACCAACTTTCTTCTTTCCCTTCGTTTTCTCGTCTCCCTCTGCAGCACCAGACTGCTTCCATATCCTTTTGACTCCCCAGGCTGAGGCTTATTTAACAAGCACCTGGGCGGCTGGGCTGAGGATGTGGCAGCTGTGGAACTGCACAATGTGCTCCGCCCCTCTCAACCATGGGAGACTACTCCCAGAGAGGGTAAGTCTCCAGATGGGCTCGGTTTGAAGCACTTCAACCTGGGATCTGCTCGATGAGCCCCATACGGGATGACCTAGCATATTTAAATACCAATGGCAGATACAGTCAGATTAATTACCTGACTGCATTTATTTGCATACTGTGGCAGTCTATTTTCTTCTTCAGTAGTTTCAATAACGTGAAGTGAGTTTGTACGTAATAAAGCTCTGTCATTAGGCATGCGCTTTGTGTGACGGCTGGGCTGATGTATTCTTGATTTAATGCTTTTCACTGCACTAACTCGCACGGTAGACGTTACTGTATTATCTTTCCGCGCCTCTGTGCTGACACTGCTTTTCTCCGCATCCCATTGATTCAGAAGACTTGAGTGATAGATGGGTTTAATAAAGAACACCCGCCCCACAACTCGCCCCTACCCCAAAAATTTCTTTCTGACAGCTACTGTTTTAGGAGGGCATAGAAGGCCTAAAATCAGGGTCGTCTTTCTCAGAAGGTCATGTCCAAATCTCACTCAAAATCTCTAAGTCTTCCCTTTCGCGCCGTTAACACAGTTCATGACTCTTTGCTTTGGGCTTGGCAGTTTTTGACATCTTCCCTTACATATTCTTTCTTGGTGGAGCTCCATAGCACTTTGAGCCCAGGCGGTCATTGTCATTTTGCTATCATGGCCTCTTTGGCCATAGAAGCCTTCCGTTTACTTTGACCTCTCTTTTTCGTCACACGAATCATAGCACTTATTTCTTCTTAGTGACGGCGGTCTGTCCAAGCGTAGCTAAATTACTCTGCTCCCTGGCGCTGACAGTGTGCATGATTTCATTTTGGCTTTGGAAGAATGTTGTGCAAGAGTGATAACACAGGTCTGTTTGCCAGTAATTGGACTAATTAATAGGCTCACAGAGGATTCTCTGCTGTGGAGTGACAATGGCAGTTAACGAAGAAAAAAGAGGAGGAAGACTTAAACTGCCTTGAAGTGAGAACGTAAAGCCCACATAAAACAGTAGACCCTTTGTGTTTTATTGTCTGCATTTAGCAAAATGAGCCAATAATTACTCTTGTTTTGGCATTTGGCCTTCTTTGCACTAAGATTGATGACCATTCAGGGATATGCATGAGAAGATTTTGCCTGCTTCATTTTATCCACGGTAATGCGGGAGAGTTCATCTCAGTATATTCTGATAATAAAAACCACATATTCTTTGAAACCTCAAAGGTCAAACAAATTCTGGTCAACTGTTGATTTGTTCAGATTTCATAACAAAATTTCTCATAGGAAAGAAGGACATTTATTGAATAATCTTTTCCAGGACCAAGCCTTGCCTTTTGAGCAGAACAGGACTTTTTATTTGAAACAAAAGTTTAACTTTTTTTTGTGAGCTCTTCCCAGTTAACGATGCTATGACAGTAATTCTTGCTTTCATATTCGCATGTCATGAATGTGTGCATGACACAGGATCTGAGGTTTGTGATGAGAAGCTCCGACTATATTTGCTCTTGTCATCAAAGGAAAGTCACACACTCCCTGAATAGTTGTCTTTCACAGCATTGAATATAATGCACCAGGAAAATTACAAGTGTGTAAAGCAGCAGTGACAGATCTCACAAAGTGGAGTAATTTTAGTTGGATGTGTTGGGAATCAGCACAAGACTGGACCAATGTAAATAACGAGTCACCCTAAATGACAATAAAGGGCGATGGATGGGAATGATAGGAGCAAGTAACTTCAGCTGATGTGCGCTGGCTTTGTGTCAGCCGAACTGGAGTTAAGATGGCGTTTCCGAACTCAGGCTATATTTTTAGATGCTCCAGACTTGCACATGTTTCATATTTGTCTTGTATATTCCCTGCTGCTGCATAAAAATGTTATACCCCAAGTAGAGCTCTTCATTTTCCTCTGTCTCGCTGCAGATGACCCAATAAAGCTTTGCAAAATAAGCGCTAGTTTGACTGCTGTGACTAAATTGAACAAATGTGTGTTTGCAGCATATACAGTATGTCAGTTCCAGGACTGGTGTCAGAGAAGGTGTTTCAAATCTAAACTGCAAACTAGGAGTTCTCTTAGGTTAATGGTTGTTAGATGGTAATGTGTTTCTTTTGGGCTAGTGCAGTAATACCGTATAAAGAGAAGGGAGAATAGTCACCTAATTAGAATTCAAATTGAAAGTCTGACCATTATGGCATGACAACAGAACCATTCTTTCACTGCTTTCTGTTGAGTCATCATCAATTAAAAAGTACAAAAATTGCCAAAGTGGTTCAGCGGTGACGTATCACGATGAAAAATGGGCATTTGCAGACTTGCTTTGAGAAATTGTCGATAAATATGTGTTTTTTGTAAATACATTTGTCAAAGTGCATTGTGGGTTTTAGTATGCAGTGTGCAAGAACAAATGTATTGACTTTGTCCCTTGATTATTTTCAGAAGTTACACGCTGTAGAAAGTTTGTGTCAAGTTTTGTTGTGGTTGAGAGTTGCACCCAGTGGACATATTGCTCTAGTTTGAGGAGGCCCTGTTCCATATACTATAAACTGCATGTACTTTAATTAGTGAGACTGATTACTGAGCTGACTCACAGTTCACAGCAATCAGTTTTACAAAACATCTTTAAAGTTTCCACCAACAAATCCCATCAAACTATTCATGTTATGGAAGAGTATTACCCGAATTAAATTCAGATGGCGCGAGAGTGCAACACGTGATAGCAATTTATTCAAATTATGTTTGTATTATTTCACATCCAAATCACCATTAAAGATATTAGGTCAAACATTTTACATGTGTAACCCCCAAATGAATCCCAGTACATATACCAAAGAGCAACATTTATATTTGTGAAAATATAACCATTTACTGGTTAGCACGTCCGCCTCACAGTTAGGAGGGTGCCGGTTCGATTCCACCGCGGACCCCTCCCTGTATGGAGTTTGCATTTTCTCCCCGAGCCCGCGTGGGTTTTCTCCGGGCACTCCGGTTTCCTCCCACATCCCAAAAACCTGCTTGGTAGGCCGATTGAGCACTCCAAATTGCCCCTAGGTGTGAGTGCGAGTGCGGATGGTTGTTCGTCTCTGTGTGCCCTGCGATTGGCTGGCAACCGGTTCAGGATGTTCCCCACCTACTGCCCGATGACCGCTGGGATAGGCTCCAGCACGCCCGCAATGCCCGTGGGGACAAAGCGGTTCAGAAAATGGATGGATGGATGGATATTTTGTACTGTACTGGATATTTCTAAGCCACAAAAAAAGTCATTCAATTTAATAGAGTCAGCTGTAACGGGCAATGCCTTTTTCCAATTAGTCGGTTAAAATGACGTGTAATATTTTTGTCATGTTTAATACATAGAGATTGTGAACTGGTCCAGATGCACACAGTTGTGTGCTGTTGCTTTGCATTTTTCTTTCAAGGATTGTTTCTATAATTGGGACCTGATAGTGGTGGTATTAAGTGGTAGATTAAGTCTAGTAAATCCTCTCTGAAGGTCCGGAAACCAAATGCAGTGCCTGCCACGGTTTTACAGTAATATCAAGTAGGCATAATTGGAAGCAAGCAAGGCTTTTTAAAGATAGATGATGTCCTTTAACTCTCAGTCTGAGGTCTCTGAGCACACATTAAGCCTCTGGGTTGTTCTATTAATGAGGACGAAGAGATTTGGCCTTCTGTATTGTGTTGTTGACATTTTCCAGTAAGGTTTTGATCAAATTAGAGTGCCATTAGACCAGGTATGCTAAAGTTGATGCAAAGTTGAGAGTGATTTGCTGTGGGCTAATCTTTGTGTGGCACCTCGCCCCCAGCAAGTTGGAATGTTTCAATCAAGCTTATTTAAAATGGTTTTCACCATTGGTTCCTCTCTTTTGCCTTCCTCTGAGGGCACCTTCTCTTATTTTTTGCTTTTTCCTGTCTGCCCATGTTTTGCCCCAGTCAATCCCCAAGATGACCTGGCAGGCTAAGGTTAGAAGGCCAAACTGGGGCTAAATGAATGCCATTAATCCAATTGGGGCGCTGGTAGGGATGGTCAAAGCTTTTGTCCTGTCGCGATGCTATCGGTTATTAATCGTTTCGAGCCTTTATGGTCGTGAGGGATGTTCGCCAGCTGTTGAAATATTATACATCTTGGTCTGATGGGCGTAATGAGGAACAACATGAAATGGTTACTACATTTCCAAAGCCAGTCTTTGCATCTCCATCACGTGGTTCCTTCCTTATTCTGTTTTTTAGTAATCAGCAGTAAAACATGGGTTGGTTTCACCCAAATCAAATATAAGTACTGAACAGTGCAGTCTAAATGGGTATTTGCTGTTGGTCTAAACAACTGCTTTAGATTACTTTCACCATACTGAAATGCTGGGATTGTTTTTTTTCTCCAGCTGGCTTCCACTAACTCAAAGTGTCAAATAATTTTTTGCTTATTCAGATTTTGATTATTTTTAATGATGTGTGCCTTTCTTTGTTCAGCTGCCAAACATGCAGAGTTCTGGTACTGTGCACTTAAGCAGATGTCAAGTTCTGTTCATAGCATAAAATCACAAAGGGCTTCAATCAACATCAGCACTATTTATGCACCCTTGATCCAGAAGCAGAGCAGCCTTTTGAAGAAGTACAAATCCAATGCAATTACACAACAACATCTGTTCTTTCTTCTGTCCCCTAAAAAAAATATTAGAGGAGCTTCGGCACAGACTCCTTAATATATTTCTACTAGCACGTTACCAACTTTGAACGTTTTTCCCATTGCGTCTCTTTTTTTGGACAAACTCAGACATTATATTAGGTAGTTGCCCTCTGGTTTTAAAATAATTCATACCTGGCATCGATTCCATTTAGTTTTTATGAGCCTTATACGTACCTTAAAACCATTTTAGGTAGTATCACCGCCTCTATTATGTGCCCTCAATCTAGCATTTCATAAATTAGTATTTGGTTGCACCCGATGAACCATGTAACTGCTATCCTTGTCTTGATCTGTCCTGGTTGGACCTCCCAAACTTCCTTAACCACTCCTTAATTTTCACAGTTATGGACACGGGAAGCACCACTTGGGACTGTCTGAATGTGTTGATGAGTTTTAAGATAAACCTAAGGGCACATTCCTGAATGGCTTCCAAGCCAATCCCACAAACAAAAACAACAAAAATGGTTCTGCAGGATGGCGAAGAAAAGATGCAGCAGGCCTGGAGTCAAACACCACTCTCATATCTCTGATAACATTATTAAAAATTTCAGCCTAAAGGCCATGAAGGTTTAGCAGAGGATTATTATTTCAAGGCCTCTGCGAAATGAATCAATCCTTTATCAAAGTCTGCAGTTCTCATGAAGTGTGTAATCAATTTAAACTGTGTTCTAGGCTATCCTGTGACTGTTCTATTAAAACGGGCTATTTCAGAGGGAGACAACTCAACTATAGCGTTTGACACAAAGCGCCTTTCTTTGCAATCGCTTGAAAAAGCCCATAAATCAGACAGTATGAAACATTTTTCCTGAATTAGTTTGAAGAATTTCTAAAGAATGCAGGTAAAAATTCTGTGCAGGAACAAAGAAGACGTCTGACGTTGATATTGGTGATCCTAGGAGAAATCAAGCGTTTCGCTCTGTGGTACCTTTGAAATTAGCTGAAAAGTTTGTAAGAAGTGGTTTGCACTAACACCTCCGCAGTGTAGTGCAAATTACTTCTTGTGTGTTGTTTGTTTTGGGACACTTTCATTTGATGTTGCCTTAAAGTGTCTTATATGCAGGTGCATGCCAGATACAATCATAAGCTATACCCCTCAAAACAAGGCACCACTTTATCCACTTTGATATGACCGTATGGTATTGATGGGCGGTCTGACCATGGTCCAAGTACGTTTCACACATGATGACACAGCTGAATCAACAAATGACGTGGTAATGTTTTCTTAATGTGCACATCAGTTGTTTTAAATGAAAATGACATATATACTGATCTTCGCTCCATCTTTGTGGTTGCAGTGAGTGTTTTTAACATTATGCATGAAGTAGCATCTTTAAATTAATCATTAGCTGAAGCCTTGTAACCGAGACAATCCAAACATACAGTGCAAGCCAATGCAGCTTTTCAAGTGAGAAATTAAATTCTTGACCTATCATCACTCTAAGTGTATGCCACAACATTGTCATTCTGCGCCAATTGTATATTTTGGAAGTCAGCTCTAAGCCCCATCAAATGCAGTGTAAATACTTGTTGCTATGAATAGTAACTAAGAAATGCAATTTCCAGATGTGAATTCAGATTGAGCTACTTGTCATTTCTGTAGCAGAATTTTTAATAACGTTCTGCATGACTACATTTTGTTCTTTTTCTTCCCCATCCAACAAATCCGGTTCAGCATCAACAATCATCCTTCACACATGCTTTTGAAAGCCATAAAAGCAAGAACGGCTGAAAGTGATACTATAACAAATAATATACATTGACATTCTCTTAGGAAGTGGAAGGACCTCTTTTGACCACAAGTATAACTCCTAATGTCCATTTACTAGAATGTCCCAATGCTCCAGGCCAGTGCAGTCCATGTCCATGATAAGTCCGCCCCCGAAAATTCGCAAAGGAAACAAAGTAAACAAATGCAAACCGACTGGATTTTTATCATATTTAGTGCATGTTTTCTTGATTTGAGAAAAAACCCCCACAGTATTTCATCAAAATTATTTGGTGTGTTAATTTTAATCCCCTGCCATGTCCTTAAATCTACAATGTGGTGGTTCCTGACAACAGGATGCCATTATGAACAAGGTCAGCAAAACAACAGCAATGTTAGTCATTGTTATGGAGCACAATGATGACCAGAAATGTCTCATTATGTTCTTTGCCTTTGTGGTGTACTGAAAATGATCTTCCTACAATCTGCACGGGATCTGAGTCATACCTAAAGTACTCACTGTCTGAAGAATGTCTGTCTGGAGTGCAAAAAGGCGCCTCTGTGCCAATATTTGTTTTTATATCTCATTCTGCCCTCCTCTTCCTTGTCAGAGGGTTTACAGATGATCTCCATGTGTCCTCTCTCTACGTCTTTATTGTCTATGGTCATTAAAAGGTGCTTCAAAGAGTCCAAACCTGAATTCCCAAAGGTACTGGCATGCTTAATACTTAAGACATTTAAAGATGAAGAAAGAAGAATTTATCTTCTTTGCTCCTGGAATCCTCTTCACAATAATTTTGATGGGAGTTTTGGCTCTTTATTGTATGTTCGGCTCGGTAAAAAATGAGACGGCTTTTAAGACGCTGAAGTGTCTCCTCAAGTTGATTGATGTAACTTAAGATGGTTTTAGCAGAATGAATGCTGTAGTCTACGAAACCACTTTGTCTGGCAATTTACAGAAAAATGCATCCAAACTAATTGGGAGAAGCTTCAGTTTATGCATCAAAACATACTGCCATTACAGAAAAGGGATCTCATCTGGGGGAAGAAAGTGGAAGGTCTTTAACTGGCTAAATCAGTCACCAGATTTTAACCCAACAGAGCATGCATTTTACCTCCTGAAGAGGAGACTCAAGGGAAACAAACAATGACTGAAATAGACTGCAGTAAAAGCCTGGAATATTATTTCAAATGAAGAATGCAACAGTCCGGTGAAGTTTATTCGTTTTTGTCTTAGGCCATAGCCATTGCATTTCTCTGGGTGCCTTTGAAATAAGCTGAAAAGTTGGTGAAAACAAAAATTGAGCAATGGAAGAAGTAACTTGGAATCTTATTCATTGTGTTTCTTGGAAAGAAAGCGATAAGGGCGGTTGACTGCATCTTGTTGAAAATTGAAGCAACTAGCAGACTAGAAAGCTGTTTTCTTGTGATGCTAATCAAAGTATGACACATCCTTTCAGCCTTTTAACTTTCCTCTGTTTCACACTTTCTTGACTTCCTTCCTGAACACGGTGGCAGAGCCCCTGTTAGATCAGATTGCTTTTCACAGCTACAGGCCTTTTTATTCAGCCACGTAGAAGAACCAGCTGAGTCTCACAATTCAAGACATGCAAAGAGTATAAAAACACACGCTTGATGGGGAATGATTACCGTAGTTGTACTCGTGGCGGTAAGGAATAAACTTTTCTGTTGATGTGATTACGCTCCTTTCTTGCGTCTCACATTCTTCATCAAATTGCCGGTTCGCTTCTGGTTTGTCCTTTTCTGTCAAAGTGCCAACGCACAGCCTGCTTTAATTGGGGAGTCAACAATTTCCATTGCAGTTACATGGGCATCATGCTCTGCATTAGTCCTCAATGATGCAGAGCCATCCAGGTATTATAATGAAAATAAAGTGAAAACACAAGAATCTGAAGTGATTGAGAGCAAAATTTCAAGACTTGCACAATGCTGTGGCAAAATGGACCCACAGATGAAATAATTCTTTTCAACACAATGACCAGGGACGAATGAAATTACAGTTTGTCTAAATGGCTCTAAACTTGAATTTAGCAAACACACGACACATTTTTAATGTCATATGAGGTCTCTGAAATTAAAACGCAAATCTTTTTCCAAAAAAATTATGAGATTTGTTGTGGTCTAAAAAACAATCCATTGATTCTGCAGCAGCTTTTAAAACACCAGGGTAGGAGATCACAAAGTCAGATGAACCTTTGAACGCAGTTTTCAGTGTGCGGTTGCAAGACAGGTGGGTGAGACTAAAGCAGACACTGCTCACTATTGATCCAAAACACAGGCACACAATTTCCCTGTCTAACAGCTCAATACTGGACCATTACAGCTAAAAACCCCTCAAGTGTGTTTTTGTCTGCTGGAAACTGGCTAGTTAACTGACACCATATCCACAGCATGTTGGAGTTGTTTAGGATCATGAAGTGATCTCTAGTGTTTTTCTTCCTTTCCCAAAAGATACAGCCACAATTTAAGTACAGTAGCAGTTTGAGCTTCAAATTAAAAATGCACCTCATGAACGCCAGCAGAAAAATATAAGCTAAGTTATTGATTCATTTAGGACATTTGGTTGCCATGACAGTCGAGTATGTGGTTTTGTTTTTCGTTTTAAGACAAAGAGCTCATCATGAATTCACTTTAAAGCCACACTTTAAAGACATTGTAAACAAGCAGACGTTAGATATGGGAAGCATGACTCATTTGTAATGGCGTGATACTATAAAACTAAATATCGCTTTTTTTGTGCTGTGCAACCAATTAAAAATCAACAATACTTACCTGTCCAACAAAAAAGCTGCTAATTCTGTGGCTGCCTGGGGCCACTTTGCTCTTGCCCTTTTTCACATGCCCAGTTTCTCACAAATGAAGTTGGGGATTTTATTTTAGTTTTATAGAGATGGTTATTACATTATAGTTTCAGCAAATCTCCTGAAGCTCAAGGTTTGTATTATTGGTTGCTATTAGAATATGAAATCTACTGATTGTAATACTGAAATGTTAATGCAATGTTTTCACAACATTGTAGTGTTTGCATTTGTTGAGAGGAACACAAACATGATTTATTAGTGGGCCACCATTACATTGACCAAACTAAAGTCTGTTCCATTACATACTCTGCCTTGCCTCCTATTCGAGGAAGTTAGTGTATTTTAGCTGTGTTATTTTATGGCATTACTGGCATATGAAAACAGTGACAGAGACAAGTACAGGAAAGACTTGCGTTATTCTAACATCCATGTACTATTCATCTCCTTCACAAGCTCGTATTGCAATGAAGAACTTGGTTCAAGAATCCATTTATGAAATTGTCATCAACCTGCCATTGGCATCAGCCAATCTCTCCCTTTATTTTCATTTGGAAATGTATTTTCCAAGTGCATGACGTAAGCCAAAGATAGCTTGGTGAACTTCAATTTGTGGACAGGTGTAGAAAATTAGAATGGATGATTTAATTTTGATGTGGACATATTGGTTAATGACACAGACACGCAACAACACCTTTCTGTACATTTTATTTACAAAATGTATTAAAATTCTCTGTACAGCGCCTCACTAATGAGGTTCAGTAAATTATGCATGCATCTCTTGCTCTTTTGTACCCACTACAATGCTTGGTGGTCTCCCAGAAAGACGAGCGTTACAAAAAAGGAAAAAGGTAAAACTGATTAACCAAAGAAAAATAATAGAAACAGGGTTGAATTTCTAATCTAAGTTCAGTTTGTGAGTTGTAGGGCTCATCAAGCATCACATGCATTTTTTGTTAAAAAAAAAAATCATCAAGTAATATAAATAGTTTGTGTTGAGCTAAACACATTTCACCTGTTTTCTTCACATTATTATTATTTTTTTTACATAAACTATTTGCCCACAGCTTCTGGTGATTTAAATATCTTCCTAAAAATCCTATGGAATCACAGCCTTTTTGGCAAAGTAATTATTACAGCAATATGGACATGTGCTAAGCTTGCAGAACCACCTTGGTGCAACCTTTATTAATGTCAATGATTTTTATTTATTTTTTTTTTACAATGTGAAATCACCAAACACCTATGTTCCTGAAAGAAAACCAAAGTGAAAAGCACAATTCATTTTCAAATGTTCTTATGTGCAAAGAAAATGGTCATGTATTCCACATTTTGAAAGCTTCAGATTCAGCAGTTCACCTAGAATTGGTTTAGCTTTTATTGTAGGGGTTCTACTTCCATCACAGAGAATGTTGAGGCCTTTTGGGAAGGGGCGGGGGGGGGGCAACCTTACGAGGATATTTGCCGCACACACACACTCACACACACAATTTAAGCATGGCAACCTTTCTTTGAATGACACACACTCGCACACACACACACACACACACACACACACACACACACACACACACACACACACACACACACACACACACACACACACACACACACACACATACTTGGCAGTATTAGAAGTGCGAGTCATGACCTGGTTCTGTGGCGTGTGTCAGCAGCACCAAAAGAGTACAAACAACACACTCTGAATTGTTTTAAATGGCATTTTAGGGTGATGAATCAATTAAGAGGAAGGGCCAAGGTTCATCTAAAAGTTAACTGTGTAATAATCAGTGTCTGGCGATGGTGCACTGACAAGATCGAAAGAATACATTTGAATATGTATAACGTGTGAAAACCTGGCAGCAGGAGAATAGTAATCTGCTTTTACAACAAACCAATTAATCCTGTCATCTAAGATTCATCTTTTGGCACTTCAAAGTGTGCTTAGGGTTGCAAAAAGTGATGGCTTTAATTCTCTCACATTACATGTATTCTCTATATGTACTGTATATATTAATACGATCGCACTGACCCTCAATTCTTCACTTTTGTGTGAGTTTCAAGCAGAAAGCAATATCGTTGAGAATGCGTTGCATTGATTGGACGTTTCCATAAGGCACTGAGAGGAGGGAAATCAGCTCTTCCCATGACCAGTCCGGTCGTGTCGTCATTGCAGATTATCATCCGACCCAAAAGGATTTGGCTCCATTCTCGTAATCCTTGTCCATTCAGAGATATTTAATCACATTTGCACGGGACGATGGAAACATTTGCGAAACCTGTGTCAGGATACAAAGCAAAATCAAATATAATAAGGGAGAATTACTTTTTATGATTGTCAGATGATTTTGCAGATCACAGTGAGTAAACACAAAGGCAGATTATTTGTGTCCAAGATAATCACTTGTGCAAACAAGATGTCAAATATTTTGTGGGCGCCAATATATTATCTTAGAGAGATACAGATCTTACATGAACAAAATATAATTAATATGCAGAATTTTAGCGGCCTTCGGCACTGTTTGCAATTATGATTAAAAAAAAAAAAACATCAGTAAAGGGCCGCCTGTTATCCAATTATCAGCACACATTTACGTCTTATCTCAATGGGCTTCATTATGCTTTAGCTTCCAGATCTTAATTTTTGATAATATCAAACAACAATATTAAGACTGAAAAGCAGCAATCAAAGTAAGCGCTCAAGTAGCCTCTTGACGGTTCACTGTGAGCGATCATTGTGAGTAGGTGGGTTAAAAAATATTTGCAGGGCTCTGGTGCACATCCGTGTCTGACTGGACAAAACGTGTAAATAACCCAATTAAAAACAAAACTAACATTTGAAGCTGCGTATTTAACAGTGTTTACCCGCATTTGTGCAGTGGGATGATTGCTTTCAAGGGGAAAGCACGGGTCTCTACGGGAGCTGTTTGTCGTGAATACGGCTGCAGTCAATATATCTATTTAATATAATTAACATGTTACTCTACTGCCAAGCTCACACATGAGAATCACTAGCCTCATATTGCAGCTCTAAAGATCATATGTTAGAATGCTCCTCGCTCCATCTGTAACCCACATGCACCACTGTCAATCTGCTTTTTAATATGCAGTGAGAGAAGGCAATTTCTGCACACACTGAACACATTGAAGAAAGGTAGAATTCTTTGAAATGTAGAATGTGAGACTAAGTTGGAATGATTTCAACTAAAAATGTGAATTATTTCTTGATTTGGTCATTTTACTCTATATATTTGGGTAATATGTTTGTAATGAGCCAAATATTTGGAATAGTTTGAACCAGTCAAGAAATGTGGAAAAGCATTCAGAAAATTAGTCAATTTGACAATACTTTTCAAAATGCCCTGAATGAGCGGGATAGTTGGAACGGCTTTGAAAATCAAAGTATGGAGAGTCTCTATTGCTGAGATGCATGAGTCCAGCCAATAAATGGGATGATCAACAATAAGCAGACTTTTTTTTTTGAAAACTAACAAATAATAGCTGTCTGGCAAAATACACTAGAATGGATATTGTGTGATCTTCAACTGTGGAAGGTTAGAACTGATACTGTATTTCATCCAGCCACAAGACTATATCTTTCAAAGCACAAACAATGGCTGTGGTTTTTATATATAAGTGAGCATTTGTGTTTGAATTCTTCCAACATGACATCTGAAACAACTCCTCGAACAGCAGCAACACAGAACCGCACGCGTTTGAATAATTTAGCCGAACAGATACGACAAGAAGCTAAATGATCTCAGCGTGATGTGGATGGTAAAGAGAGGTGACGTACCTCTAAATCTTAACACTCTCTGTTCCATATACATTGTAGCCTTCTCTGTATGTGGCAAAGTTCTGGGTGTTGGTTGGGGGAGTTGGCTTAAAATTGTGAGCACTCTTGGCCAATTTCAGCCGTTTGGTTTCTTGCCGTGACTTATAACAGAACTCTATCAGGGCCACCATCATGGCCAGCCCAAGCCCTCCAACCAGAATATAGAAGACTCCAGCCACATTGCTTAGGCTGAGAGCGCTTGTCTTGTCCTGCGGAAAAGTCAAGAACATAGCTAAGCATTTTGTAGTGATGAGAGTGTTAGCAGAACAAAATTCAGCCTCATCAATAAATCTGATCTGGTAAAACCGGTGCAACTGTTAATGAATTATTGATGCTAACAGTTACAAGCAACAACCCTAGAAAATTTGTTTACAGTTCAATCTGATTGATTTTCCTCAAAGATAAGAGCGTGTGACTTTCCTTAAAAAAAGAAAGAAGCTGTCTATTGAAGTTTTGTCTTTAAGTCTAGAACTGCTCTTGACCATGTTAGGAAGCTGGTCAGCGTCGCTTAGGTCGACGGCTCTAACCATCCCTGTCTCCTTAGCGACATGTACGTATAACTCTTATGGCAACATTGTCATACAGTACAGTCAGAGAAGATGATCAAATCAAACCATTTTGCTGCTGCTTACCTACCGAACTTATTCATTAAAAATTTGTTCATAAGAGTTTTACTATTTGCAGTTTAACCCCCCGAGCATGGACGGATCAGGCAGCTGTGGGACAATTTATTAAGTGAATCTCAGAGGGTTAAATATTGAGTGTATTCCATTCCCTGACTTCTTGCGGCATGCCACCTGAGCCTCAGTTCAATAGCAAGCGTAAGCATTTGTCAAAGTTGTCACATTTCGAGAGGCTTTGCCCATTCCTCATGCCACAGGAGGCCAAGAAATGTAATAGACACAGCTCTTTTGCAAAGTAGTAATAACACGAATAAATCAAATTTTCATTCACAGTTTGGTAAATAGAAACAGCAGCACAATGGTCAGTGTCATGAAGTGAGAATGAGCATAAGTAGCATAAGTAGCATTTGTCAACAACTGCTGTGATTCAACTAAAATTGCAAGGCACTCTATGGTCATTTCCCCATTGGATTATCATTACATAACAAGTTCACATTTCATGTGGTGTAAAAAAAAAAATATATGCCAAATATTTGGGGGAAGGGGTGCCTTGTAAAGCCACAAACCATATTACAGTTAGTGGCAGATCCAAAGAAGTACATTATGTGCAGCAGATTAACACGGTGTGAACTACCAATGTTGAGAGAGGTTTGTCTTGCATATGAACAGTAGGTCAAAATGCAATTTGGAATCAGTACAAAAGACCTGCAGCGACTGACCTTACTTCCAGAGTCCTTGGTTCCACATTCACCCTTATCGTACCACCATTTGTTTTTCAGCTTGTCTAAGATGCCTTGTTCACTGAGTTTCAATACTGCAAGGTTTACAGGAGTTCTTCACGTGGGAAATAACATAAATAACATTATATTATGTTATTTTATGTTATTCAACTTGTTCACTACTTACATCTTTTACAAAGCGATAAAGCAGGGTTCCTGGCCACGGCAACATGACAGAGAGCAGGCATTCTACCTATCACCTTTATAAACCCTTACCTACAGAGCCAGGACCTACCCATATCGCTTTGAGTAATCGGCAGACGCTGTTACCATGGCGACGAGCAGGTACTTACAGTACGATCTGCCAGTCTGTACTTGGGATAATGTGAGAGGGTATGGAATAGTCTCTGAACAGCATTCAACAAGATCAGTTCAAAAGGAGCCTTGTCTTAACAAACACAATAAAACTTGCGTGGTTTGCTTTTTGCTGTGCACAGTATTGGTTTCATTTTATGATTTTGATGATTTTGTCATGAGAATTGGTGGTGTCAAATGATCTATTATCCATTTGAGAAAGTATGTCTAAACACTATGCTTAATTCTTCTAAATACATGAAAGGAATCCCCTTATTATGTCTGTTAACTGCATTTCCCCACTGGGACTATTCTATTTTTTTAATTAATGAAAGAAATACACCCATAAATGCCTTTACACTCACAGAACTAACACGTGAAAGCCATGTCTACTTCAACACTCAAAAACCTGCTATGCACACATTTGAGCTACCATGAGATCTTTGTTTTGGATCGGTATTGGCACCAATACCGAGACCTGGTACGCACCCATCCGTACTACTAATCAAAAAGTGGCTGCTAACCAGTTCAGGGTGTCCCCCGCCAACTGCAGTCCCGCGACCCTCAGGAGGAGAAGCAGTTCGAAATATCGCAGAAATAAATAAATAAATAAATACATAAATAAATAAATAAATAAATAATATATCTATATATATATATATATATATATATATATATATATAGATATATAGATATATATATATCTTGAATTAGCGTGAATGTCTGCCTCACTAAGTGCGTGTCCCCACAGTGCATCGTCAGCATTTCTCTTAAATGCTCAACAATATGGAAAAAATGATCACCCAAAAAGGTGTCTGCGAGACGACTACCTCTCTGTCTTCACTGCATAACGTTAGTACATTATTACTTGTCAATATTAAGTTGTTGTGTATGTTGCAATACAGTTGTTGACCCAAATTAATATCTGCTGTGTATAGTGTCGTCAACATGACATTTGTATTAATACATACGTACAAGTATGAGTCAGTCGTGGTTCCGCTCTATCTCCCTGGTGAAACATGAAATACAAATTGAAAGGAAGGAAAAAAAATGGTATATCGATAAATGAGTGACATAACTACTCCAGGGAGTAGTTATGTCTGTGCGTTATGCATCTAGGCAATGCATAACGCACAGAGAGAAGATAACGCCACTGTATGTGTCAAAGAGCATTCCGAGAAACAGTTTCTGATGACCCTAGCATCGTTTTGGCTTGTGGAGACATTGATTAACAATGCAATTACTCTATAACATGCTGTATGTCTAAAACTCACTCTTGTGTGCTGGAGGGCAAGAAACAAGTTGGTGTATAAAAATGTGTGCATGAGTGTTTGTGAGAGAGAATGGTGACGTCTGTAGAAACACAAGCTGTAAGCATGATGCAAGCAATGCACTGTGAGGATGTAAGTGCTCCGGGCCACACTTAAACGGGCCTCTCTGATAAATCCTAAAAAAGCTAAACAACCTGGCAAATTGAGCACATACCTGAGTATTTATACACACACACATATATTTATATAAATATATCTCTATATATATATACATTTATATATTTATATAATATGATATATTTATACATACATATATATATATATATGTTTATATATATATATATATATATATATATATAAGCAGCGACTGCTTTTATATATATATATATATATATATATATATATATATATATATATATATATATATATATATATATATATATATATATATATATATATATATATATATATGTCCCCACCGCTTCTTCCCACGGGGGTCACGGCCGTGCTGGAGCCTATCCCAGCAGTCATCGGGCATACCTGGGGATACCTTGAACTGGTTGCCAGCCAATCGCAGGGCACATGGAGACAAAGAACCATCTGTGATGATTTTCCACAGCAGTAAAATATAAATATATATATATATATATGTATGTATGTATATGTATGTACATGTATATCGTGCTAACCAGTGCGCTATATGTGTGTGTGTGTGTTTTCTAAGAGTTTAAACCATCAACACTAGTATAAAGTGAGACATGTGCACTCCATGATAGTAAATCTCAATTGACTTTCTATTAACATAATTTCTGTTGTGCAGGCGGGCACTCGGTAAAAAGCTAACCCACTGTCTTCCAGACAGACTGACTCCTGCTTAATTGCTAATTGTGGTCAAGGCCAATCCATGACAAATAATGTTAAGGGTGTAATAGCACAGCTGTGGTTCACAGAGCTTTTCAGGTTGCATATAATCGAACCAATTACTTGACCTATATCATCCTTTTTGAGGTGACAGCATCATTTGTCTTTACATTGACCTGCAAGCTAAAGACTATAATGCCACTGTCTCATATGTAATGCAGTGAATGAAGCACCAGACAATTGTACATCATCTGAGCAATGTTATATTTAGTTGTCATGGTTGAGCAGGGCTTAATAGTTTCACCATTAGCTTTCATAATGGGAAAATCATTCATCATTTAGCCACGAAAGAAGATGGGAGGGCGCGATCAAAAGGGTCAATGTCGGGTTATTAATGAGCTCAATGGTGGAATCGGACCAAAGGTATTTCATTGCATGATCCATTAAAAAGAAATCACAAGCCTTGAAATGTTAATTAGAATTCTCACGTTGCAATGTGCAATGCTTAGTCCCCTCAAGACGCCGCTGTTCCCCTTGCTTTGCTGATGGCCTCCATGAAGCCATTTTGCTACTGGGAATGATTGATCCCATTGGTTCAATTAAACAAGAGCCATCGTTCCCAAGACTCAAAAACATATGCTAGAAATGTTAACAACCTCCATGAAAAATATTTAAGAATTGATTCATCAATGCATAAATTCATAAATCAGATTACTAATTACATTTCCAGAATGCTAGATGGACCTAATGTCCCGGATGAGATGAGCTGCCACGCAGATCTGTAAGCATGAATAAAGACCGCCAAACTTTCATAACTGCAGGGCAGCTTATTCACGTCATACATTGATTGATGTGCAGTTGTTGTCACTAATCTCCAGTTTGCTAAGCAGGGCTCCTTTGTTTGAGCTGAGGTGTTAAACCGTCCGGTCAGACCATCAGTCAATTTGGTGATGTGCCGTAGGGCAGCAGCAGGTTGTTTGGGGTGGACATTTGGTTCGGTTCTGGTTGGGTTGCTATAACAGCCTTGCCGATTACTCTGCACTGTAGTACCCGATTGTGGTGACATCGAGGCTGACCTTGGAGTCACCTCCCCCGCTGCCGCACTCTCCCTTGTCGTACCACCATTTGTTTTTCAATTTGTCCAAGAGGCCTTGCTCATTCAGTTTTAAAACTGCCAGGTTAACAGCATTTCTTGAAACGATAAAACATAACTTGTAAGAAAATGCACAGGTCCGTGAGAAATCTAATGCAAAGTAATGGGTGTACCAAGCATTACGATAGGTCAGGGTAGAAAGGCTACCACTGTAGCGGGGGCTTACGCAAAGAATCTGTTAATGTTCTGGGAAAGGACAAATTGCGGTTAAGGAATTTCAGGAATATGGAGAGATAAAAGGCTCACTTAAGGTAAAGACAGTGTTAAATCTTGGAAAAGGTGGCAAGAGGGGTTTACGTAGTTTAGAACTGAAGTGTGCGGGATGGGGACACTTGTCATTGAGAAGAGAAGAAACAACAACAAACATCATGCAATTAACATTTGTCACAAGTGACAGCACAGCTTTTAAAAGGCTAAATTGAAAAGCCATCGAACCGTTAAATTAAAAGTGACAACACAACAGTCAGGTAGGACGGAAGGAGAGATGGAGAAGGGGGTGGGGGGGAGCAACAGGAAGACATAGAGAAACATGAAATGATTCTTAGCTTTAACTCTATGGTACCGATTTGATGAAAATAACCCTATCACGTGTAGAAAAACCAAAAATCCTTTCAAAGACAATGAGCGCATTACACCTTTGTATCCAAGTGCATTAAAAATCATACTACCGTTACCTCTGTGTCCATAAAAAAACAAGGAGAGGATGAGAAGAGAATGACAACAGGGGACATCAGGGTAGGTGGAATACTATAACAACATGGAGGATATTGTTATATTATTCCACCCACCTTAATGCTGAGCCTTTTGGCGTCGCCACTCCGTAGCCTTTGGAGTCGAGGTTCCCGCCCACTTTCATGGTGTCGCAGGGCTTCCGCTGCTCTATGTACTCGTTCATGGTGGACTCCAGGAGAAAGGCGAACTTGCCCTTTGACTTTCGTACCCGGGCCACGCCATCGGGTGTGGTCTTAACAAACACCGAGGGCTCGGCTGATTTCATGTACGACCACATCTTCTCGTATACGGCTATTTTGGATCGCTGTGCGGAAAAGAACAAAAGAGAAGAACCAGGTTCAGAAACAACAAACTCATTAATGTGCTGTAATGGATTTTGTGGCATTTTGAGCTTTGTGATCACTCGATTGAAAATGGCAAACAGAAGTATTAAAAGACATCCTGTAAAGCCACTGTGATATCTTGAAATACTTCTGAAAAAAACTGCTGTTGGATTTACTAAAATCACCAAGCACAAGAATTTACAAAATCCATTGCCTTGATTGAAGCCCTCCATGGCTTGTTGTCATTTTCATTTACCTGACTGTCGGTTCCATTTATATGTGCAATATTACGGGACGCACAAACAGTTTGCCAACATTTAAAGATTACTGAATGTTTGAATTTGTATTTGTAGATCTCTGTAACATCCTGACTGTGGAAGGTGTCATGCGAGCGTAGGAGAAGGCTGGTTACTCATTCACCAGAAAGCCCATCACAGACTTACTCAGATGAGCATATTCCAAGTGCCTTGGGTCAGGATTAGCCAGACAGCAAAATCTGGGTGAGTCGAGCACTATCTATGATAAACATCAATTAAATTATTCAGCGGTGTTGGATTTGTTTTGACATAAGGTGTTTCACATATTGAACAAATGCTGGTCATGAGCAAGTTTCCTGAATGTGAATATGTATATGTGCTGTCATATGTGTGCACTGCTCATTTGATCCAATTTAAAAATATATGCATGGTACTTTCAAAACAGTGTTGGATCATTTTCAAGAACTGGCAGAATCAAAGCAGCCAAAAGCTTTAAGGGTGGAGGGTGAACAAGCTGTTGAGGAAAGAACATCTGTCTGGAATACACATCAAGGTTATTATAGTTAATGAAAACGAACAAAAACAAACTAAAATTGAAAATGCACTTTGTGTAGTGCAAATGAATATGGATCATTTTCACAATTAATGCTTGGCCATGCTGTTTTACACATTCTCATTGAAATGACCTCTTGATTCAGCAATGCTTCACATACTGTAGCTGAACTGCATGCAGCAAGCTAGCATAGGATCAATTAACACCTACGTCATTAAAGGTAATAAAAACCAACAAAACAATGACAGTTCAAATTAGAAAAAAAACTTCAATAAAACAAATCCCAGCTGACAAAGGGCAAAAAGCAGAATACACTCGGAACTGGTCACTAGCCAGTCGCAGGGCACATGTAGAGATGAAGAAGCTAACACATCCACGTGCACACCGCCACTGAGCGGGAAACGATCCCACGCTGCCCGCACATAATTCAAGCGTGTGCACCCTACACCAACAGATACCCATAATATACATATTTAAAAATACATATATATATAACTAATGCTATAACTAACAAACTAAAATGTAGGAAATGACAATGACATTTTCCCCAAAATAAAAACTTATAAAATCACTCTAACTTATTAAAACTAACTAGTTAAAAAAAAAAAAAAACAAGACGATAGAAAATTAAAACCAACTATAATGAAAAATCCCAAAACTATTGACAACCTTTATTCACACTCATTATTCTCCCTGGTGAAAGGCACGCACGCACGCACGCACGCACGCACGCACGCACGCACGCACGCACGCACGCACGCACGCACGCACACACACACACACACACACACACACACACACACACACAAAACCCAATCTTGATCATAATCATTATTCTGACCTGAGTAAAAAAGTCATTAGCCCTCCATAGAAAGAATTGGTTCTGTAAATTTCAGGTAATGATGTTAAATAGAATATAAACTAGAATGATTTAACATGCGTATTGAGGTTTGTCACCATGCACCATCCAGACCAAACTCATCAGTGTCCCAAAAGCCCCCTTAACAACAACATATTCATCTCTAATGCATCTCTATTAATAAACAAATGCATTAACCTTGACCTGAGGAGAGTGCTTTACCGTCTCAATGTAATCTACAATTTGTTTGTAGGCATTTGTCATAGAGCATCAGGCTGAGGGTGAAGATGAGACAGCAGCATAACACAAATTAAAAAAAAAAAAAAAAGCCCGCATGATGAATGTCACCCTGCAAAGATGAAAATGCTTCAAGTCGGGGCATTGGCTAGTGTGGTTTAATGCAAATATGATGGATGGGAGGAGGTCTGGGAGTGTGATGTGATGTTTTTTGCTGACAATCTGGTTATATGAGCTTACAATTTACATGTGTCAAACAGCATTGAAAGGACGCTAGTTTAAAGGACGATTTCCCCAAAGACCGTAGGCTCATCTGCTCGGCTGCAGAAAAGCTCCAACACCTCCTTAAATGAAGAAAAAAGAATGGATCTAGGCATTGATTACTGACGACAGAGTGTGCTGTCTTAGTGCTTTATGAAGTCAATTCATCAATATCAGACCGAGGAAGCGGCGCGACCAAAATCTAAATAGGCCGATTGCACGGCAACTAAAGTCCTAACAGGGCTGTTCAAAGGGAAATCAAACAGAGTGAAAAATACAAGGAGAATAGCCTGGATTGTTTTTTTGATTGTGGATTTCTAATTCAACAATAAGGCAAATTTCACACAGGACTTTGTTTGACAAGGGAGTCACAAGGAAATATTCTTTCAAATTGTTTTTCCTTTTTTTTTTTTTTTTTTTTAAGTGTGGCAAATTATCCAAATTTAGTTTCTGAGTGCCACAGCCAGAAAATAAGTTTCGACCTAAAGCAGATACGAGCCGAGTATGTCTTCAGAATTGTTTTCTCATTCATCATATTCATGAATGCTTTATTTTGCCAGCTTGGGGATACGGTTAACAAGATGCAAACAGGACTCCGTTTTAGGATGATGTGGTAAACTAATTGGTGCCCTAAATGCCTCTCTCAGAGCAGAGGGAGTTATTTTGGAATAAAACATGATCTATGAAAGTCTTGTGGTACAATAGAAGAAGGAAAAACGTACTTTATTAATACCATAGTGTCTAGTTTTAAATCTACCTACCAGACAGTACTTTAAAACAATAAAGCACTGAGTTATAACTTCAACAAAAAAGCAGAATCGATTTTGTATGCAGGTGTTTGACATCAAATATGTATACCTCCTGAATGTGAACATGTGTGGGAGATCTTAGTGTAAAACACAATGTGTAAAACCCTGTTGCTGAGGTTTTTTACATTAAAACGAGTACCACCTTGTTGATAGTTTGATAGCTCCTTCCCCTGTGTGTATATTTTGAAATATACCCATAAAGAGACGTTTCCCAGTGGTAGTTGGACATTTTTGTTGGCCCAAGATGTCCAACTTGCCTGAATATAAAAGTTATTTAACTGCACAGTCAAAAAAGTAACAGTCCATTCCATTCTAAATAAGTTTCACTGATATTGATTCCAAGTTAGGAAGCTCTTGCAAGTGTCTGCCCCATAACTGTTTTTATTGCAGGTTGTTTATTTATTCAAATTCTAATTTTGGCACAGCTTTCTGACTTCAGTCTTTCCTTACCAAAAATGCCCACCGCATGTCCAGCTTTGTAAATTCTGCTTCACAATCTTCCCCTCAAAGTTTCTACTCTTTCATTGCATTGCGGGATGACCGCAATACAATGAAAGAGTAGCAATGCAATACTTAATATTCTCCATGGACTACCTTTGTGCAAAGACATACAAGTTGAGGCTCTGAGTGGTGAACTTGTGTCATGCAATGTCCCGAACTCCAACTGACATATCTTTGAAGTTTGTCCCTGAGGACAAAGCTTTGCCAGAGGCTACGCCTATCTTACAGTCATCTATCATTACTTTCGATAGTTCCCTTTTATATGCAAACAAGCTGTAATCTTTATAGAAGCTCCATCAGTCAATACTCTGCCGAAACACTACGTGACAAGGGCTCAGGGAGTTGTGTTACAAAGCGCCGACTGATTGCAGAGCAGCCTCCGGATTCCTGGAATAAATTCTCGTCTTCATGCAACTCTGGCCAGAAGCAAGTCTTTGCCGCTTAGAAAATCTACTCATTAAACCTTGTGTTGGACCATGCAGAAGCTCTAATGTCTGCGTCACAATAGCTGAGACGTGAAATTGATTTTTATGCTGAGCAGAAATGCGTTAGTGACTGCGCACAAGCTGTTGTTCCATCTTTATCATACCTGCGCATCAGTATGATGCATGTCTTTTGCCCTTGAGACTTGAATGTAAAATTCTTTTAGGGGCAAGAGATGCTTCGGGCTTATTCACGTCAGTTATTATCCTCTTTTCGTGGTCACACTGTTAAATGAGATGCATTAAGGGTCTCTGATGGGCTCTTCCTATTTTTTCACATAATTAAGCACCGGCTTCAGTCTATCATTGAAGCCACTATTACGCCCCGTATTCCATGCAGATCTGCATTTCAAAATGTAAGTCAACTAAGTTTGGTGATAGGCCCATCAAAGCTGAAGTTACACGACATGGTTCAGGTGACACATTTGGTTTCTTGTTCCAATGTGGTGTGAGCTTGACGAGCCACTGACATCTACGTACGTACAATCAAATGTATGTGTGTGTTTTGTCATTAGAAGCAAGTCCTTGGTAAGGACTTTAGACTCTTTAGGCTATTCTGTCACCAGGTAGGTCCAATAGCTAGCTTTATTCATGCAGTTGAAGGATATGAGAGGCTCGACTTTATCCCTTTGTGAATACGAATACAATCTTCTTTTAACATTTTGTTTCTGCATCTTATATACAGTATATTTGAGCTACCTCTTCTTCGTGAGACAGGTGAAATCATCAAAAATTGATATCTCATAGACTTGGCATCACATGATTACTTGGAGACACTGACATTTCCAGCTGGCTGATGCCGTATGGATCTCATTAATGCAGAGTGTAGTTTTTCCATGTCAAGCCTCTACAGCTTTAATTAAAAGTCACTCCGAATAGCAGTTCAGACATGTCATTTTCTGTTTGAACGCCGGGTTGTAAGTAGGACACCCATTCCAAAGAAGCTGGGAAAACCGTCACTTGGAGACCACTTCTCAGATATTCCGAGAGCCTGCTGTGTTGCCATTGTCAGGTTGGAAACCTAATCTATAATTGGCATCCGTCATCGTTTAGATATAAAAATACAGCATATATATATATAGCTGTACAGCATGCAGGATGAAAGGAACAGTCATTGGCAAGTGTTTTTTTGAGAGTTGCCACATTCACATCCCATGCATGTTTTGACAAGTTTGTCTTTGTAAGAAACATCTTTTTTCAAATGTCCTTTTAGTGTTTTACACAAAAGTAAGTTGTCCTTTATGTGAGGAAAATGAATATTTTCTTTTGAGCAGCTAGAAGGCTGTTTGATTATTACCCTCTACCGTTCGTTGCTCCTAATTCAAAAGATTTCACAACCGATGTTGCTGTCAACAGCAGAAATATAAATGCATGTCACTTCAAAAAAGAACTGCTGCAAGAATCATTGCCTAGTGATCATGCGGTTTGCTTTTAGAGGCTAATGCAGGTTCAGATTTGGTTAATTTACAACTTAATTGCCCTTCTGGTGCATTTGGCCGATGGACATATTGCCCATCCCATCTGCAGGCTTCTTCAGACAGCTCAGATTGACCTACAGAATCGTTCTTCATCATGTCCAATTTGCCAGCCATGGCCAGCTAACTAATTATATTTCATGATCTGACCTGTCTGAGTCTGATGTGGGAGCTTGATTAGCCTTCTGCTTTTATCACCTCAGAGTCTTGGATGTTGTTATCACACTTTCTGCTGACAGCCCCACTACCTCAAGGTTGCACACTGCAGTACTGCCGCATAAATTTCACATGTATGTCAAAAGAATTTGAGAAGCGCTTCTGTCTACACGTCTGCTATGCAGGTCAACATTTCTGCACTTGGAACAGCTGAAAAGGGACTTCGTTAATGGCCTTGTGTGTTTTTATGACTCATCAAGCCTGACAGTAACATAATGGCGTGCTTTGTGTGAGAGGTAGCAAAAGAACTACTCACCCTAAAAAACTCTTTAGTGGAACCTGAGTCCAGAGTGCCATATGCTATCTCCGTCTGCTTTGCCAGATCTTCGGCGCTCTCTATAGGAGAGACCATCCTCTCCACTGTCAAGAAGGCAGCCAGATTGGCTGTGTAGGATGAGATGATGATGAGGGTGAAGAACCACCAAACACCACCGACTATACGTCCTGAGAGAGACCTAATTGCAGATTGCCCATGAAATAGAAAACAGAAAAAAAACATTTAACAACACATGAAAGACTATCTAGCATTATGCTTGTGTGACTTTATTGTATACGGTACTTCCTAAACTTTTAACGCAAATCACGTACCTGATGCAACTGTTATACTTTGAAGCATTCGAGGTACAAATTTGTTTTATGACCTGATGAAGGCTATACCATCTCAAACTTGATTTGAATAAATTTGCCATATCTTCGGTGCTCTCTATATTGATCAGGGGTTAGGTTATATGGCTTAATATACCTTGAAACGTAATTCTAATTTTAGATATGTTGAAAAACTGGCCTGTTTCTGTGCCAGTTTGAGTATGATATGTTTAGACATGAAAAGAGAGTATGGACGTTAATCCTATCAAAGACCACATCCGATGAACCACAACAGCCATTGTGAGCAGCAACTTTTGTTTTAAGGATGAATTAATTCTTACTCAGGTCTTGATTCGGAATTGAAGATCTGAGAAAAGTTTAGGCTAATTCTGTCTTGATTTATTTTTTTGTATTAATGTGTCAGTTTGGTGGTCAAAACGTATGTCATCTTGTACCTTGGTTGAAGGTCGGTTAATCAATTAGAAATGTTTTAAGTCTTCAGGTCCTTTAAATGAATCCTAAATTACTACTTAACTGACCACTGACCCACCTTGGGGAGATGTCACAGCCCTGCTGCATGAAGGCGCCCAAAGAGAACCAGAGAGAATTGAAGATCCCAAAGTCATTGGGAGGGTCAGGGGGCATCTGAGGGTCTTTGGTCTCATCCTGTTCCTCGAGATTCCATTCGTAAGGACTGAACCGACTGACCAGGAACAGAACCACGCTCACCCCAATATAGGCAAACACTATACACATCCAGATCTCATAGGCCAGTGGGTCCAGGAAGGAGAAAACGCCAGGCTTGGACTTTTGAGGCTTCTTTATCATAATGGAGATGCCCAAACTCATAAATGGCTTGGAAAAGTCTATCACTTCCTCTCGAACCAGAGTAATGGTGAGAGGTGCGACAGCTATATCTGCTCTCTGGAAACAGGAACATGCACAGTGATCATTAGTTATGACCTGCATGAAATGTCATGGGTGCACATGTGAATTGCTGCAGCTGAAAACTTGCAAGTAAAGGAGAAAGTCATTGCATATTTTAAATCAGTTAGCTAATCGAAAACAGAAGGACAGACTTCTTAAAGCAGGCTGCAAAACACACAACAAAATAATACTTTCCCCATGGCCTATAGATTTGAAAGTAAAAAAGAACATTGAATCAAAGTGAAGTTCATTTGGTTGAAAAAAAGAAACCAGCATTTGGACTGTAAGAACAACAAAAAAGCTGGCTCGCATTGTAGACAAATGTAGTCTAGTGACACATCATGCTAACTTGGCATCCTAAGCGTTCACTACTCATACTGCAGCTAGATTTGCTAATAACCCTTGGCAAAGACACATAACTAACTTATGGTGACAAAAACATGGTCATTTAGAGAAGAGAAGCTTGAGCATAGGAATGAACAAAACAGAAATATATCACTGTGTGAGCAATTAATTGAAATTTTAGTTCTCTAATTAATACTAGTCATACTTTTAACATCAACAATATGACATGCTCTCAGTTACAAACAAGTGATAAGCCTTATGAATTCTAAATGCTGCAAAAATATAAATATTTTTTAAAAAGTAATGTTTCAAAATACAGTAGCTTCCCTTTTAATAGACACAAATTTTATGAAAATAACACACATTTATAGCCTGTACTGTTCATAATTGACATTTGGTTGTGAAATTGACAAAACATCATCTTGTGCCAGACTGAAAATGTGTACATGGTCAACTGCGAAGGAGCACAAATAGACCCAATAAATACCATTGTTTTCTTTCCCCTGTCAACACACCTTTGTGAGGGGCCATAACCATTTAATCCTTGCGCAGCCGTAAGCAGCGCTCAGTCAATGGCCGAGGAAATAAAGCAATAGCAGCCTCAGGCCTAACCTTTAAAAGACAACTAAAACCTAATTAATTTAACGGTCAAAAGGTCAAAATGTACACAACTATTAGTCTCGGCCCACCTGCTGTAAAATTATGGGCTGGTAAAGACCTAAGGGTGTCACGAAAGATCTATTTTCTCTCTCTATCCGTAGCACATCAAACCATGCAATCTAGCAGGCTGATGATTGGGAAATTGAACAGATGAGGAGGCAAAACCCTTTTGCATTTTCTACTGGGCTCCGATTCAACTTTTACGAGTCACACACGGACATTGGAGGCATTGTTGGTGTTGCAAGAGCCTGAGCTCTGTCAGACTTGAAACATGGCATGACCCATTGCTAATGTGTGAGCCTCAACCTTTATAGAGTACAACACATATGGATCTTGTTGTCTCTAACCGCGAGCCACCATTTAACTGTTGATTTTGTCATCTGTGAATTTACAATGTGGCATATTCATCATACACATCAAACACTGAACACAATTACACAGTCACTTCAAAGGGAAACAATCCATCTCTCATTGAAGTGATTACACAGTCTTTGCCATATGGACTCGTTGTTTTCATGTACTTACCTTGCTTTCGCCTGCAAGAAAGGAAGATTTGTAGGCTAAGCAAGACGGAATAATTGCAGTGAACAGCACTGAGAAATGATTTCATTTTCTCCGTCTCAAGATGATCACCAACCCCTCCCGTGCTTGAGGCTGCGCTGGACAAATTCCAACAAGACCGAGCAGCATTAAGACTTTGTAGCGGGCAATAGCCGCTGAGTTGTTGGTGATAAGCTTGAGACAGAAAAATGAGATCTCCTCTCATGTTGAAGTTCCTTGCAAACTGTCATGTAATCAGTGAAAAACGAGGCTCCCAGTACTCACCCCATAGACCAGTTCACCCACCATCCCGTTCCACGCCTTGGTCTCGGGGTCTCGGGCTCCATACTTCCCATCCATTACTATAGACAGTTTGTACTTAATTCCAACATGTTTGGCAATCTCAGATGCTAAATCGACGCAGTAGCCTTCATATCTGTCATTCCCCTCCAGATGCATATAATTTTTCTTGTACATCACATAAGGAGCTTCCTGTTGGTTCAAACACATACTGGTTTACTCACCGCTTGGCACATATTCAGTTTAATACACAGCATGCGCTCATTTGAACCTGTGCTCTCACACTCACGCACACATTTAACATACTACATACTAGACTCGTTGCTATATCCTCTTCCATGCAGTCATGCAGAAAGAGATGATGCATTGCAAATGCACATATATGCTCTGATAACAGCAGCGTGGTGCCGTGGACACGCAGCTGTTATCAAGACATGGAAGCCAGCACACACCAAGCCCAATGCACGCAACCCAATTTGAGTGCAACTCTGTGGAATCTTAAGGAGGAGTGAAGGAAGGGAGAACATACTTAAACTCTTTCCACCAGCTGATACTGTATTGTGCCTCTGTCCTGACAATGTGCGACCTGAACCGGTCCAGTTTTCAGTAATGCTTTGTTGGAGCGACATGCTATCTGGGTTTTGTTTGACAGATACGCGTCTACATTCTTTTGTGTACCATGGAATGAACAGAAAGCATTTTTGTTCTTTGTTAGCGCTGCACTATATTGTGTTACTCTAGGATGTTATGCTATGGTGTTGGTGTTGACATTGGTGCTTTTTACATAGCTGATGCAGCAGCCGGATAGGGCTTTACAACTATCTACCAAAATGAATGGTATCACTTGGTGGAAAACTGTCTTTAGGGTGTGTTTACACAACATCATAGTTTTCAAATGTTCTTCTTGCACCTGGTGTCAAAAAGATTCCTTGTTCACACAACCTTGCAAAAACAACTGAAAGCGTCCCAAAAAAAGGAGGCTCGCCACGGCGAAGCTGGCAATGTCGATTTTTAAAGAAATCGTTTCTGGTCTTGGCCGCCATTGTATTTTGAATCTCTTTTGTCAGCATTTGCGGGGGCTCAGCCAAAGCTGAACAACTTTTTACTGTTTTGTGTTAAAACCAATGTTGTGTAAATGGCCCTTACTGTGAACAGAAGGGGAGTACAGAGAAGCATAAAGGGCTGGGGAGTCATTAGACAGGCAAGGTCAGCACAGTGGTGGCTGAGGATGGGAATGGGGATGGGTTTCACAAGTAAATGCTAGTGACAGGAGAGAGATCAGAGTGCCCAATCTTATGTCAACATATTCAAGCTCATTGCACCACTGTGCACTTAATGGTTGTTCCCCCCACC
Organism: Syngnathus leptorhynchus; assembly: GCF_054491065.1. NCBI lineage: Eukaryota > Metazoa > Chordata > Actinopteri > Syngnathiformes > Syngnathidae > Syngnathus > Syngnathus leptorhynchus. Next base: position 9,177,775 of record NC_141196.1, read on the forward strand.
CCCCCTTAAAAAAAAAAAAACACTCAAAGTGATCACAAATATAATAAGCTGTAGCTTTACAGAAACAAATACGCAAACCCACTCCCTGTATGAAGGAGTTAGAGCAGGAGCGTGCTAGGTTTTCATCTCCCTTTCAAAATGCTGGTGCAGCTTATCTTTTCTCTTCCCGAGCACATCATCATTAACAAACAATAGGGCTGCTCAGGAGAGCGGGCATCGTCATTACAGCCGCACGCAATTAGAGTGCAAGTGGGAAAGCAATGGTTTGTTTGTTCAGTGCTGAACACATCCCCTCACCTCAGAATCCGTCAAGTCTTTCCCCCAGTTAACGCATCTTATCTACTGACTGAATTTCTCATCTTGAGATTTCCTCCTAATGAGTGTGGTGAGCTTGACTCCAAATATGCGCTTTTCATTTACAGCCATTGTTGCTCCGAAGGTTTTGTGTTATAGTAATTTCTTACCATGTAATTATCATACAATTACCAAATTGGAGTTCAACACAGAACAAACGGGAGGAGCAATAGAAGGAAAATAACAATAACAAGGAAGAAATACCACAACTTCCTATTATTTGGCTTTTCCCAGCTCGGAAAAAGACACGGCATTATCATCCTGAGGTCATTCCTTCGGCCAGTCGATCCCAAGTGTCATTGAACATTTACTTGATGAAGACAGACAGGTCTACTTACGTATGTAACTGATGGAGTCAACCATTATTATTGATACCATTATTGTGATGTCACTGCTACGACAGGCCACTGAAGTATGGAAACTCAAAATGCTTTGACACCCACACGGATACAGTTGAAACACTCCCCCGTCACGGGTCGACTGTTTCAACATGTAGTGAGTGGATGGAAAGCAACACAAAAAAGATGTGGTTCTACCCGCCCAGGACAGAATGTATCACTCATTGGCAATCAACACCATGACCTTGAGTGGGAGAATACGTGAAACATTTCAAACAATTTGGAAAGTGTACCATAATAGTAGTGACCACAATCGTTCGGTTTTCCACTGAGGAGTCGTTGGTGACCTGCGGATCCATTATATTTACAAAGCGTGTGAACTCGTTCCAGTACCCGATCTGTAAAGAGAGAATTTTGATTAGTGCTGCTGCAATTACGAATGACTACATGGGCAACAAACCTGACAATTACCCCAACCTGAAAATGAAAGAAGAAAACAAAATAATAGTACACTATCAGTAAAACTTTTAAATGATGGGATTAACATGTTCATTATATTTATTAGAGCATGGTCATTTGAATCAGGTGTATTGGAGGAGGTAAACATGTAAAGAATGCAGGATAGTGGCCTTTGAGTACCAGATTTGGGCATCCCTATATTAGAGGTTTTAATGTAACAACTTGGAGGTGACTACTGAACAGGGCAGAAGGCCTTAAGACCACAATTTCACCTAACCAGGTTGAGGGTTGTCGACGTAAAACAGTGTCAGTATGGAGAAACTGCCTTAAGTTTGTGAGGACATTTTGGTGGGAATGAAAATCTCAGTGTTTCACCTTAAATGGAATGTAATATATAACTCATTCAGTATACCTTTGCATAATGAAACCACAACAAATGTGTTTCCATATTGTATGAATCTATAATCATGAATTTAGTATGGCCCTTGGAGGGCCTCAGAATAAATGCAAATGTTGCCTTAAAAGAACAGTGCCCATGCTTGGTTAGGCCTTAAGGACCATTGTGCTGAGTTCTTTAAAACAATGCCTTTCCCAGATGGTTGCAGCATGTACCATTGTAGAAACAAATGAGAAGAATGTTAAAACGAATTTGGTGCAGCGACGTGACTAATTATAACATTCAAAATATGGGATTAACTCTTAAATTTGGCCTTGCTTTTTTTTTTTTTATTCTATGCTGCGACTACTAAATTGCTTCCCTGCAGTAGATAAGAACAAGGCAGACAACTTAAATCCCTCCCATTTTCAGTCTCCCAGGTTTGATGGTAAATAATTGATATTCCGCCCTGTGAACTGCATACATGCTTAATAATTTAGCATATCATTCCAGTGGCTGTACAGTTTCTTCTGTGAGACCCTGTCATGGTAGTTACTCTGCATTCTGCTGTACAGATGCTTAACTCACACCAATGTCAAGTGTTTGTTTGCCCATCTGAAATAATGGCTGCTCTGGCTCACGATGAAACGCCTTGCATATGTTGCTGCCAGTGTTCTAACTGTTGTTGGCTCAGATTTTCACATTCGCATCTGGCCTCCATTTTTTTTTCCCCTCCCGTCAGATCTTTAAATATTTGGGCCAGGCAGGTGTTAAAAAGAAGGAGAAAAACATTTACACGCCGAGTAGAGGTGCTAGAATTTGCTGGGGCTGCTCAGAATGTATTGTAATTGTTTGCGTGGTGTTAGACACCTGAAATGGTTTATTCCTTCCTGTCTGCATGCTCATGGGATGAGAGTCGTGGAATGAGACTCGTGTCATGGAGCACTGGTCCAGAGGCAAAGTCCTGATTTCACCCTGAGTGGCTGGGACACATATCAGCCCCATACATCACTCGTGACAGTCACAGCTTGCAGGCCTCCTTCTCTCGCTGCTGCTGGGCTGACTTGGCCTCACACTCCTGACAAACTGCTGCCCAACTCGTCTTCAATGCCCTCGCTGCCTCGCATTCACCCTGTGACCCCCTTCCTACCCTCCCCCTCGTAACCCCCACCGGATCTCTGCTCATGGCTTCTTTTTTAGCTGTAGGGGTAGCGTGATGCTAATTGAAGTGTGAGTTTTATAGGCCTCAAAGGCCGGCGGTGTAATCATGTGTCATATTGGACCCGATCACACTCATGAAAAAAATCACAGCTGTCTCTTGGAACTGGGTGAATTATGAAATAAAGCCAGAGGTTATTATATGTTATAATTTGAATGCATGACTGGGAATTACCATTTTAAAGGCGAGTCAGAGAGATTCTCTGATCTTTTTACAGTAATTGGTTATTTGAATGGTAATTACTGCCAGAAGAGGGCCAGAAATCATACCTGCACGATCACATGACATTGGAATACTCTTTCATCTTTCATGGCGGGGCACTTTAAGCAGTCTGATTGCAGGCTGTGCGTGATTTGTGTGCATTCTAACACTTGTCGTACCTCACAGAGCTGCTATCCAACAGAGGTAGACAACTGAAGACTGCTGCTATTCTCATGACACGGAGAGCCCTTAGCATTTCAATAAATGTAGGAAATGGCTTATTTGATATTGTCACACAATCTTCTAGCACAATACACATGCATGTTGAAACATGTGGTCACCATTCATGAAGTCCAATTTGAAATTTACAGTTCTGATGGCCATCAACCATTGATGTATGCAAGCATTTAGGTGTGTGTTGATTGGGGGTGTACATAATAACCAATTAATTTATTCATTGTGTAGAAATATTTTTGATGACTCATGTCTTGATGCAACTGAGTCAGAGTTGAGTGGATTATTTGTAAGCAGCAGAGGCGCAGTCGATTCACTCTCAACTAGTTTGTGATCTGAAGAACATAATTTAGCCTACTCAATTGAAATTCCACTCACTTATGTTATTAATGGTGTTCCTCAAGGTGCCGTTGTGGGCCCCTTTTGTTTATAGTCTACTACTTTCCTCTTGGCCACATTCGTGCTGTAAATTGAATGATACCCAGCTCTATCTAGCCAAAAAAAAACACTATCACCCAATGACTTTTCCAATTCTTTTCAGGAAATCAAATCCCAGTGCACACACAACTTTCTAAAAGTAAACATACATTTAAACCAAATTGGAAAGCAGGTTAGCAAAGTTAGCACAATAGTAACTGCATTTTTTTCCTTTGTCTTGCTTTTTTGTAATAAATTAAAGGCTGAATCCCACTGGGTGCAAAGGTTTGCCAATGTTTGTGAAAGTAGTGACTTGATTTTTTTCAAGTCATAAACTAGATCACAAACTTTGCTACTTTTGTAAACACTTGCAAACCTTTGCTGCTAAGTGGGTTATGGGCTTACGACTGTGTTCATATTGACCCATAAGATCTAGTAAGCTGATGCTAGCATCCATCCATCCATTTTCTGTACCGCTTTGTCCCCACGGGGGTCACGGGCGTGCTGGAGCCTATCCCAGCGGTCGTCGGGCAGTAGGCGGGGGACACCCTGAACCGGTTGCCAATCGCAGGGCACACAGAGACAAACAAACATCCGCACTCACGCTCACACCTAGGGGCAACTTGGAAATCTCATTCGGCCTACCAACCATGTTTTTGGGATGTGGGAGGAAACCGGAGTGCCCGGAGGAAACCCACGCGGGCTCGGGGAGAACATGCAAACTCCACACAGGGAGGGTCGGAGGTGGAATTGAACCGGCACCCTCCTAACTGTGAGGCGGACGTGCTAACCAGTGCACCACCGAGCCGCCTATGCTAGCATTCACTATTTCCAAATTTATTTGTTCCTTTTATTATTATTATTATTTTTAATTTTCATAACCAATGTCTTTCCTTAACTATTAATGAGCAAAAAAAATATTTTCCCCTCACGTTATCTAAAACGGTGACGGCCTTTGTTCTTACCTTTCTCGGCCCACCTAATTTCATCTCATACACATCTATGGTGTAGTTGGTTCGACGGCCATAGTTGTCAAACTGAATGTTGCCTGTCATCCCCTTCACTTGGACCTGTCATGTGACACACACAGACAGAGATCACTTTGCATATATAGCTGATATTCCAGTGCTCGTGTCCTTGGAGCTATTGGAGTGTGCACAGTCTGTTAATCAAATGATGAACTGGATTCATTTTAATAAAAGATGTAGTTTTATGGTAATGAGGGTCTGAATTTGAGTGAGCTCTGCACAAAGATATCTGGTGGCAGCGGCAGCAGAACAGCTCCACGCTCGCTTTCCTTCTCTGTCACTTTCCATCTTTATCTCACGCTGGTTCACTATCTCTCTGCTTCGCTTCTTTCAGTTTTTTCCCCACTCATTCATTTGCCTCGTCCTTCCTCCCCTACCGTTTTCAGAGCTCTCTCGATATCGATGCCTTGGCTCCAAGGTACAGCGGGATTGGCAAGGCAGTCTCCGGCGCTGCCACGGCGAGAGACGTCCACACGTTGACGCCGCAGGTAGCGGAAGGCCTCTGCTATTACCAGGATGGCATCATGTGTCAGCGCTGAAGTGTACTGTAATCGAAGAAAAAAACAATAACACAGGCGGAAACAGAGCGGGCTTGGATTGCTGAACTATGTACGGCAGGGAAGCAGATCAGTTTTCTTTCCAACACAGTAAATTGGACTGTCTTTGTCATTCGTCTCACAAGTTCAAAATACCTAGGCAGGTGATAGAACTAAAAGGTTGTTGGTTTGACTCCCACCTCCCTGTCGTCCTATCCTTAGGCAAAAGACTGATGACCTGGTGGCTCATGAACCTGAATGAGCATCTGGGGACTGAATGAGAGAGCTTTGAGTACTCTGAAGCCACACAAATACTAGATAAATGCATTTGTCTCAGCAATCTAATCAGCCAGATTGGATTAGAACTTCTACTCATGTGGTCAGAATCTCTCTCAAAACTTTTCGTGCATAATTTGCAGGAGGCCAGCGCATCGATATGGGATCTTATTCCCCACGCACGTCCCCTTTAACTTACCCTGACCTTTTCACCAGTGACGGCTTGAGCAACTTGTTTTTTGGGGGGGGGGACTGCGGCAGCATGACAAAATCTAATTAAATGCCATTCAAAATCCATTTCTTTCTGGCTCATTGTTTAATTAGATGTAAATTGAAGCTACGATATAACCTCAGTTCACATTGCTTATCGATATATTGATTGTTAGGGGGATGCAAAGTAGAGGAAATAAAGAGCAGAAGGAAGACATAATGACAAAGGCAAACAGAGGATGAGAGGAAAGAAAAACCACGACAGAGGTAACTTCAGAGGGAGCGATCGTTTTACTTTGCATGCGGAGTGAAAGGCCTTCCAATCAAAGTACCTTCAGAGGAGCATTCCTGGCTTCTGGGAATTCTCTTTCATCTAGCCGCTCCCAGCGCTGCATAAACTGCTGCACAATAGGGTTCTCAGGGTTGACTATCTGAAACCCTGAAATGTTGGCTCCTCCAGCAAAGACTTTGTCCAGACTCACGTTGGAAAATCCCTGAGATGAGAGGGGAAAAGGGGGTTGGCAAAAACTTGTCTAACTTGTGTTTCTTTGAGTTTTTTTTATTTTTATTACTGATGCTTGAGATACACTACAAATATATTAGCGTTATTAGCGTAACAATTTAACAGAACCAAAAGTTGTAACGTAGTATTGTGGCGCTTCAGAATGCGCTCACTTGGAACCAGTCACAAGGAGTCGTGTTATATACCCAATGACAAAACTCCTTTCCACTCTGTTTTTCTTTGCGTTTGGGTCATTTTTTATTTGAAAATACTGTCAGTTGGGGCTGGCCCCTGAGCAAGATCTTTGGTGTGCTGTCTAATTCTGCCAATCCTGCTTCACGCAATGTTAAACAGACTTGGCAGATACACCCAATGCCCAAGCAGAAAATCAAACAAAACTTGGCTTGAACAGTATGCGGTCGCTGGTTGCCTAAAAATTAATCAGACTGAAATATATATTTTGTGCAACTTAGTAATGTGTTTGTTTGCTTCTTCTACTAAAACCTTTCTTTCCATTACTTCTTTTTATACCTCCCAAGTTTTCTTCTAATTTGCAAAACCATCAGCAATACCTAAAGTAAAAAACCCTCTTTTAAATATGCAATTTAGCAGCTGTTTTTAGATCTTAAGTGAAACATTGCAATCTCAGTAGATCATGCACACCACACACAATAACCGCACACACAAGTTGTTCAAGTGAACCTGAAATTTAACAGCCATACTATATAATTTTTGGGATCTTAGAAAATCTGGCCTATATTAGTTGGATTAATAGTACATCCGACATGTCTCTTTATGCTGTAGAGACATTGTCAGATTTGGAAAGTATCTGTCACTTTACAATCCAATTATTCTTTCATGTATCTAAACAAAAGTTTTCAATCTGAGCAGTTGCCTTTGCAGCCATGAGAACTGTATAACCACAATTTCAATCAGGCAAAATATGAGTGGGATCACTCAAACATGTCCAAGTGAACATTTCTCCTACCCAAGTGAGTGGACTGCAGCCGAAAAGCTGTCCTCCACAGGCAATTGAAAAACATTTACTGCAATTTCCTCTTGCCTGTTGGCCTATTTATACTGCACAGTCAAATTTATTAGAACTTGCATAACATTGTTTTACGGCTATATCGGTATTGATAAGATAATGGGTCAAATGTGAACCATTTAATGCATGCATGTCGAATGTGTTTTGGGCGTGTGCCATTTTGGAACCTCTGTGTCTGCATACAGCAAAAAGCAGGTTCCATGCCCTGCAGCGTCTCAATTACTACTTACAAGATTGGACAGAATGTAGTGGTAGCCACGACTGTTCTTCCCCAGGGCCACAACCTATTGGAGAAAAACATGAGTACAGTCAACCATCCATGGCTCGAAAAATAAGAATCACATATTTTATAAGCCACTAAACAAATAAAACATAATTGCTTTAGGTTTTCTCAGCACATTGTCTTCAACTGAGGTGAAATATTACCTATGGAAGAACAAAAGACAAGTGGTAGAAATTAATTGTGGTGGCGCCGATAATGAGCGACAACCACATCTTTGACCGTTGCGCTCCATTTGAAGTCATAACTGAGGTGCCACTGTTGGACAGAAAGGAGAACTAGAAAGGTAGAAAATGACATATTTAAAGCAATTTACAGTGAGACAGAGAGATGTACTGTGGATCCCACTCTGCTTTGAAAATAACACACCTTTGCGGCATAAAAGCGCGTTTCAACCCACGCAGCCTGTCTGAAAATAGTAAGTGCTGTTCTATGCCTTTCCATCACACTGCTACCAATCATGCTGCTCTTATGCTACATATTCCTCCCACTGTCGATTATTTTGTTGATTAGTCTGACAGTTGCGCTTCATGTAGTCCAGACGCTATTGCAAAACATACATATGCATAACAAGGTGGACAACAGCCATACAGGAAAATATAATACTGTGCATGACTTCTGTGTTTTGGTTTTCTTTTGCCCTATAGACAGTGCAACGCAGGTGTGTAGCAACATTGGCGTGTTTGCGTTCTTCTTTCTTTGTCATGACAACTAATGGGCTATTAAACAAGATATGGACTAAAGCAATAGGACCCTTAACCGACCAAGTTGACATTTGCAGCTTCAGTATAACAGTTAATTTTTTTTAGGGTCACATTTCTACAAGGTGATGTTGCAGAGGTTTGAGCTCTCTTCTACACCAAACCTTTCCAACCATAAATTTATGACAGGGTTTTCCCAAACTATTTTAAGACTGACAGAATAAAATGTGACTCAGTTTTAAGCATAAACAAGCTTGAGGAAGATGTAATGCTTTGTTGGTTGATAAGGAAAACTGCACAATCAATTTCCATAGAGTTTTGGGCGAGGTAGGCAAATTTAGCTCTGAAAAAAGTTTGAATTTGTGGTGTAGAAAATGACTAAGAAAAATATTGTGAAGCAAGGCAAATGTATGTTTATCTTTTGCGACTGAAGTGTCCGCACACTCCAAAAGAATCAACAGTAGACTCCCATCTGTCCATTCATAAAGTCTGGATTTAGTCTCTAGTCTCTAACTAAAAAACACAATAATGAAGTGCCAAATTGTTTTCTAGTGAATTTTCACATTGTTCCAGATTACTAGCAACAAAAACATCCTTCTCAACACAGAAGAAAAAGTGGGAACATTAGCCCTCATTTATTGTGGAGGTTAGATTCCGGAAGCCCCCACAATAGATGGAAATCCACCAAGTAGCTTTGTACAAAAAAACAACAACACAAAATATACATGTGAGATACCATCGTCACATCCTATTCTGTAATATCCGTGAATTTTAATGATTGTCCATTTAAATGTTGGGGTCTGGCCTTTTGAGTGTCCTTAGAAATGCAAGTGTAGACCTGGTCTTGTTGACTTAGAATAGCGCTAGTTTACCATTAGCAACTCTGAATGAGCTGATTACATCTTTGTCTTCTGAGCGTTTCTTCAATACAGCGAGTGGGAGCGCAACGGTGCCTGTGTTGATCTTCGACCACCTTTGGAGAGTTTACAGTTCATTCGAACTAGCGGTTGTAAGGGAAAGTAAATTACCCAGCATGTTAAACCTTTTAAGCATAGACGTGCAGTTGCTCAGCCAGTTGTCCGTGCCCTACTGAATGCCATTCTAATATTGTGTTTCTTCTAGTAACTGAGCTGGAATAATTTACATCATGAGACTATCCTACCATCTTTTATTCAGCAATAAATAATTTCACCTTCACTATGCTGCTTTTGATTTGACCCGTAAGCTCTGGAATAGTGCAAACAATTTAAAAGTTGCTACGTCTTTAATGGGGTACTCTTATAAACTTAACAAACCGCTCCCCTCTTCACAACCCGTCCACCTAGGACTTAACATTAGATTTTCCTTGAGAGCGGTGCAATTGGGGTAAGCACATTGTTCACTGTCAAGTCGTTTGGGAGGGTCAGTGTTCTGTGACAACTTCCCCATCGTTATGGCTTTAAACTCGAAGCACTGCAGGATGTCAGACCGAGGTGGCTATCAGAATCCATCAGTGTGCATCTAATGGCTCTTTTTATAATGTTGCATCCACTTTCCACTGTAAATGTTCGTCTTCTTTTTACTGGAATCCTGCATTTTATCATTCTAACCTTGACTTTGGCCATAAGCCTCGTCACACCTGCCCTGGAGCGGGCCAGCCAAAAGTCCCGTCCCACTACCAGCCCGCAGCTTGCTGTCTGACTTGCAGTAGTGGCACGCGACAACCTTGGCATGGAGCATAGCCAGCTTCTTGTACTGTCAACTCATTTAATGAAAGACATTGCTCACAATGTATTACTGTATTAAAAAAGAAAAAGAAAACAGCCACTGCGGGGAACAATAAACTATCTGCAAATGGAGTAAATGAGAAACTATTATCTTTTGTGTGCTTTCATTTGAGCATTGACTTTGTATTATTATCAAGGGCGGAAGATCAACCTTCAATTTGTGAGAACACATGCAATTGACATCTCTGCCTTAGCAAACCAAATGCTAATTTGGTCCTCTTTCCCTTCAAATTGATGTCTTCTTCCAAAAGAGAAAGCTAATTTAAATCCAGTTGACGTTGTCACCATTCTCCCTGAATTGATTCCCGTTGCTTTTAATACACACATACAAACACAAACCTGCTTTCATTTGAGCATTGACTTTGTATTATTATCAAGGGCGGAAGATCAACCTTCAATTTGTGAGAACACATGCAATTGACATCTCTGCCTTAGCAAACCAAATGCAAATTTGGTCCTCTTTCCCTTCAAATTGATGTCTTCTTCCAAAAGAGAAAGCTAATTTAAATCCAGTTTACGTTGTCACCATTCTCCCTGAATTGATTCCCGTTGCTTTTAATACACACATACAAACACAAACCTGCTGTCATTATTCCCTTTCACGGTGACACAGGAGTAACGGAAAGTGTTTTGTGTGTCTACCTACTCTATAATATAATTCCTCTTTTTCATGGCCACTTGCAAATTGATCCAACAGTCCTGTCTCAGTTCTAGCCTGGAATTTTCCCAAAAAGCCCAATGACGACAGACAAGCAAAGCAACTATGATGACCTTGACTTCACCCTCATGTAGTCTGCCAGGCACACAGAGAGCTCTAAGTGTAGAGCTACAGCTTCACACTCTCCTCTAGTGTTGACCTTTTCAATGCTGGCTGTGCTGCAAGACAAGAAGCAGCTCTGATAATGATAGCCTCCACAGTGTTTGTACACATCTCACACACACTTCTTAGGCATATGGACAATGACCTACAGACACATTCAAGCACAGGAGTCTCCAAACATTTTCCTCCAATGGCTGTATATAGTCTAATAGAAAGATTCAACTGCCACTCTTAAATGTTTTGACTTTCTATCAATCAAACATGGTACGACCGACCGACCGACCGACCAACCAACCAACCTAAATTTACATATTGCACATTTTTTTGTGTAACGTAGTTGATATGCTCACAAATCGGACTTTGACACTAAGCAGAACGTGCAGTAAACACTTTTTGTTTCTGAAACTGAATTATCCTGACTCTCTACAGTTTTTATACTGTCATTATTTTAGCTGTAAAAGAATTATTTATCTTTGCATATGGATAAAAGTTCATTAATAGTAGCAACAGTAGTCCATTACTCACATCCCCCCACTTTTCTGACCATCACATTTCTAACGGTGCCCACACCCACTTCTTTTTTCCAATATTACTGCGGGCCATGTCACAAATTATTTTTAGTGCATGGCCAAAAAATGAACAATGGGCCACAAATGACCCCAGGGCTGTAGTTTGGACACCAAAGTATTATGAGGCTCGACAATTTGTATATGATTACAGAAGGTAGAAATGTTCATTTTAAAAGTATTTTGTTTGTGTTCTCTTCTGTTTCACTTTTCTCATTAAATGACGAAAATAAATGAACTTTTTCGATTCTATGTATGTGTATATTTTGGAAGTCACCTCATTTGTATTACAGATGAGAGATCAGTGTTCACAATATGATGTGATAATTGTAGTGCTATAAAACATGATACAGGAGAAGCTCATATACTGATACAATCATCTCTGAGATAATGAAACATAATTTGGTCAATTATAAAGCATGGTTGCTTTCAGTTGCTGATTCTGGTATCATTTTAGCACTAATTTGTAAACCTTCTGTGAAAGCTGAACCATGATTACTTTCGATGTCTGCATTAAGAAATATGGTTTTAATGTTTAATACATAATGGAAAATGTATTACAATTACCAAGAAAAGAACCCTATCAAAATGATCCATTCTGATTAACATCGTCAGAGATATTTGTTTAACAATCATTATTGTGGCTGTAATCTAAAGGAGTTTAGAAAAAACACTTTATTTTACTGAGAGTTGTTCCTAATATGTTGCAGCATCATGTAGCTAAGTGAAGATAAAATGAAAAAAAAAAAAAAAACACAAATCCCAAACATACGACATGCAAATGAAGAAAATTCTAAGGACTGCAGTTTGCATAAAGTTTTTTTTTTTTAAGAGCGACAGTTTGATGGATTTAAATTTCCATTGTTACCAATGTATCCTTTATGAGGGATTTGGAGGAAAAAAAACACATTGGAGGTTCAACTCCAGTTTGGCAGTAGTCTCTGCTCTGGAGGTCTTGCTACGTTCTATTTCACACAATGAATTGGAGATTTGAGACCTTCGGTTCACTTGTTCAGTGTCCCCAAGTGGAAGTATTAGTACGCTTTGGCTAACGGCCATTGGCAGTAAGGTGCTTCTCTGTGAATTATGCAGGGTTAGGCTGGATTCTGGATTCCGATACGGCTAGAGTGCGTAATAAAATCAAGTGCCATCATATTAATGTCACTTAATTTCTTTTAATTACTTGTGGATTACTCCAATACCAAATATGATAAGAGAGAAAATACATTAAATACCAATAAAATGTATTTTTAACTATATTTGTCTGCACGGGAGGCATGTACTTCCATTTCTGTGGTTATGATACAATAATAATATTACGCCTAGTCAACTGCAAAGCAACCTTTTTTTATTCCAGTGACAAGTTTAGCAGTTTAAATTTATACAAAACAGTTTGTGAAAAAGCAGCCAGGAGAGCAGCGAGTAAGTAGGTTAGCAAACTAGCTTGGAAGGTTTAATTTTGCTTTAATTTTGTCATAGTTATAGTCAGCATTTGATTTTTTTTTTAACTAAATATTCATATTTCTTTTCGTCACTCGGATAATCCAGTCACCTTTCTTTATAAGCTAATTATGTAAAGCCGTTCAGTTACTCCCTAAGCATGGCATTAGGACATACAATATGCCCATGATTTAATAGACGATGAATCCATACAATATTGCTGTCATGTGCTGACTGTGAGCCAACTGCTGAACATTTCCTTATACCTGATTCATATTCAGTAGATTGTCATTGCTGAGATATGAGATCAATTTGAGACTTGATACCTCAAGGCAATGAAAATAATGAGACACTCTCATGAGCGCAACATTTTATGTGAGGCTTTTTTGAAGCAGCAAGGTGTCCTTCTCCTCTCTCGGTGAAAACGGTCGCTGTGATTTTGCTTTATGTCATGAGCAAAAACATGCTCTGCTTCGCAGACTTTAGTGTCATAACACTGCGTCCTTGACACCCGCATAAATTGTCAGCGAAACATTCTCAGCCTAAGGAGTCAGCAGGTCTTTTACTTTTTGATGATAACGCTATAATGCAGTTTAATTTTAAACACAATAGTAGTTACAAAAGGTCTGCCACAGTCTAGAGTGGTGCCAGGAATTTGCGCGCAGTAATCACATTCTTGGGCTAAAAGTTGAGCTATTCATTTCATTCAGGCATTCTGCTGAGCAACCTGTATCGAGAATAATACAGCTGTCAAACTCATCAAGATGTTCCCCTTTGGATGTTTATTTAACTCAATGTCTTGATTTAGTGTTTGCTATTTTTTAATATACATAACTTTTAAAGGTTGGGCAAAGCGCTTTGTAAATATTTTGAACTCCTGTTTTAATTTGTCATATTTCCATGAAATGTAACTATAGTCTTTCTCTGCTGGTTTCAACCAAGTAGAATGCTCCATTTTATATACATGTATTATTTATTTATATAAAGGCCGGGCCGCAAAAATGTTTCTGACAAGTAACCGGTCAGTGGCGCAAAAAAGGTTGGGGACCACTGTACTAAAGGTTTGTGCGTGCAAAACCGTGCTCAAAACCTGCGCGTTGAAACTGGTAGTGATTGCCACACACATTTTTTTTCAACCACAGCTCTCTCTCCGCTGGATCTATTTGGTCACTGCCTCATTCGGCCCAATGCAAGTAGACTGTAACCGAAAAGGGAAAATACGTTGCTGCCATTCGCACTTTTATCCAGATCCTCACCAAAATATAATGGCTGGTTTTAGCCACCATGTGCAACATTCAGATGGAATATTTTGGGAAGATTTTGCTTAGTCACATTGACTGACCAATTAACAAATAGTTTGCATCACATTTCCCCTTGTGCTTGAATATATAGGTTGACATGATTTATTTTTGTGGCTGCATGAGTAGACTACAATGAGTAATACACTTGTCTGATGAGTTTATTTGTATTCCAAATCCCTCCCAAGATAATATTTTTATTATCATCAGAATTTCTCATCACTTTCAGAGAATAAAATAAAACTTCAATATTTCAGATTGTGTGAATTGCCCAAGTGTGTTTTCTGTGTAGAGAGGGACAGCAAACTGTCTCTGTGGGAAAGCATAATGACCACACTTTATGCCTCTGCAGGCAGTAGAAGGGATGTTGGAACAAATCCCCCGATGCACCGCTCAAATTTTGTTCTATTTCCATGAATCCTTCTCACTTTCTGTATGAAAATGCAGCTTTGGCAGAGTGAGCTCATTCCCTTTCAGTCTTTGAACAGCTTGTGCGCCCTGGGCCTGTCCCAGACGCTTCATTTAAATTTATTTATTTATTTATTTGTCTCTGCCCCCTCCCCTCGCCTGCTTGTCTTTACACTGGCGATGAGCAGGCTGTTGCCTCTGAGCAAACTCCGGTAAAGAAATCCCAGGAGAGAAGTGGGCCAGGAAGGCGCATAACAGATAGGAGGCTATATGTGAGCAATCTCATAGATGCATCAGATTAGTCATGCCTTTATATATGGTCGAACACTGTACTCACAAAAAGACCTATTCATTTTGACAAATTATCATTTCGATCAGTGTAGCGAGACAGCAGATGCTCAAGCATGTGTGCAGTAAAAAATGTGTTGTGACTCAGGAAAGGACGGACGTTGCATTCATTTCTCTGCAGTGCAGTGTATTGATGGGGAAAAAGTCCTACTGGTGATAAATACAAAGTGGTTGTTGTTAAACACTAAAATGGTAATGACACTGATAGCTTCCCCCTCAGCATCCCAAAACTCAAGTGTTGAAACTTTAGTTTCCAAAACAAAATGTTGCCTTATTCAGCATTATGCAAATATGTTTCAGTGTGTCGCTATGCCACTTCAAGCTATAAATAAAGCTACTAAAATTGTGTCTGCTGACCACTGATTATACAGCAGCATATCCATTTGGGCTGAATAGCATTGAATTTTGTCATTGCTGTTATCCATGCAAATACCAATATTTAAATATCACAAATCTAAAAGACTGACTATCCACAATTTATTCGGGTACACAGATGTAACATAATGAGCAAATATTTGCACATTCGCCGGCCACCAGGGGCGGAGCAAAAAATTATTCAGTGGGGGACCTAGTGTGACAATAGCTCATGACTTCTGCCTTGGCTAAGTCATGAGCCAATTTGATCTGATACAAGAATGGTCAAAATATGTATACATTTCATATTCCCAATGATTTCTCAGTGTAGATAGCTGAGAAATCAAACATTTAAACAGTTAGCTAATCTATCCTTCTATATGTGTGCATTTTATGTTATTTCATGCAAAATGAAAATTTGTATACTATAGTTAAATGCAGAACTATGAATTAGCCTGTTGTATTTGCCCCGCCAGCATATACATAGCTGGCAAGCCTATTGTCACGTGTACATGATTTAATATTTTGAAGTGTTGAACGCTCTTAAAGTTAATGTTTACAAGAATTTTAACATCACAGTTATTTGTACGTTTATATATTCAGAATGTCAAAATGTTACCAAAGACTTTGTCACTGTCGTCTGTGACTTTGCCGATTGAAACTCTTCATTTGTCCTTCTGTAAGGACAATCATTATTTGGTATAACTACAACAGCAGGTAGAAGCGGAAAGTTTATGTAAAGGTATGAGCAAGTGTCACATCGGGAGCTATTTCCCAGATAGCAGACGGCCAGTCCCCGTTTTAATGTGCACACTTATGTGCCTCAATAGGGGGCCCGCAGTGTGGAAAAGTCCTGCAGCTTCCCTCAATTCATGTGACTCATCTGCACTGGTAGATTATTTCAATTAAGGTAGGACAAAAAAAAAAAGTTTCATGCTGAGGTCATCTGATAAAAATGGGCCAAATTGGGCTTACTGCTGTTATGGAGGTTATTAGAGCTTTTTTTTTCCCCCTGTGCTAGAAAACAAAGCTGACCCAGTATGACGTACATAGCCAGTGAGGGGAAAAAAATGTCGAAAGTGGGTATTTAAATAAAAAAAAAAAAAACATCCTTAATGGGAGGGGAAAAAAAAAATCATAATTTTAGGCAAGGCAATCCTTAAATAATAGCAACAATTACACAGGCACACTATAATGCACCTTCACTATAGTTAAAACAAATCACCAAATTAATGTTTGGAAATGTGAATCTGCGAGACTCATGCAAGTCAGTGAGTGGATTTGGTGAATCCCAGAGACACTAAAATGAATGTTAACAAGCGCAATCTAATTTGTTACATAACTGCCTTGAAAGTGGAAGCAACGGCAGCAAGCGCTCGGGTCCATGGGAGAGTGATGCAAGATCGTGCTTCTCGGTCTAGTGGACAAAATGGAAGAAATGATTTGGGCTTTTAAGTTTTTTTTTTTTTTTCCCCTTTCAAAGAAGAGGATTAACTCGGCAACGTCATTGGTGGTTTCTTCAAAATAGCTTCACGCTTTCCACTTTAAGCTCTGGTGCAGCTTCAAACACCTACAATGCAGCCTTACTACTGTGACCCATTCAGGTGCTAGCCATCGGGCAAATTTACAGTCTGCCTTAGTCGGAAAAAAAAAAAAAAATCAATATAATCACCCAATTCTTAACTAGCCCAAAATTTCAAATCAGCAAAGCTTTGTATTATTTATTTGTCCAACCAAATTGTTAGTTAGCAGGTTTCTTTCTTATTCACGAGGATGATACGAAATGAATCGAGAGAAAGAAAATAATTTCATCTTTACTCAAATGTATCAAGATTTGCAGAGTGTGTTCTTGTTCTGTACATGTACCACCCATTTGTTGCGCTTTACAGCCACAAGCAAGTTGACATCAAATATAATGTACTAGCTTAGTTCCCTAATAACAATTGCCCAGTTATTACCAGCAGCCAATTTAGTATAAAACTAGTTGTTGAAACATTTGGGTGATGATAGTGTGGTGCTTCACTTCTCTGATATTGTCAAAAATGTCTTTTACGATTAAGATTACATTGCAAGGGCTTGAGCCAAACTCCTGGTAAATCAGTTAATTTACTAAAAGGTGCTTCCCAAAACTTTTATCCACATAGTGCACTTTTTGAATGTGCCATTTTCATTTTTTTTTTTTTTTGGCAGCATCGCTTGCCTGCTGCTGCTGCTCCTGAAAATGATTACAAAGCAACATTCCATGTTAAGCAATGAGTTCAGAAGGACTTTTATGAAAAGAAAGTGTTCCTCCTTGCACTAAAATACAGTTAAAAGTAAATCAAACAAACAAAAGTGGGCAGCTTTAAGGATGTAGTAAATGAATGGGAGCAAATACTAATGGGTTTGTTGGCCTCCTCTTTTTACCACATCTAGTGATTGAACCTTTTTATAAAACACAGCCACAGAAAAGTTTGCGTCCTTTGTCGTCAAGGTAATTAAACGACCAAAGTGTGGCTGATCCGGTAATACGCAGCCTTCGGTGACTGTGGTGAAAGCTCACCTGCTCTAATATGCTGTTGATCCTGTCCACTTCACAGTCGATCACAAAGCGCTTTTCCTGCCTCCTGTCCATCTCCTCGATGATGCGTTTGAACTCTGACGCATCTGTGGCGCTGCTGACGGAGCGAGCGGTCACCTGCCAGTTGTTGGCCACCGCCGCCTCCATGATGGCCTGCAATATGGAAAAGCCTGGAAAGAGAGGGAGATACAGCCGTGACCCTGAGGGTTAGACAGTGAAGAGGCTGTCACACCGTAAGAGTTTGCCAGGATCGAGTGGCTGCTAATTTATTCTGCAGAGGTTTCCGCTTGAATCCAAAGGTCAAAGGCTATCTCATTACAATCTAAAATAGCATTCAGAAGTCCCACTAGAATATTGTATGGAGCCCGGCCGGCTTTGTGCGGCGCTGGCGATGTGTGTGTGCTGATCTGCATTTGCATATTGAAAAGGCAATATAATGAAGTGAAAAGAGGGAAATTATATCTCCATATTATTAAAAGATCAGCGGGTGATGTTATTGCACTTGGCAATCAATTGAATTACAGCATTTAGCTCAGCGACATGCTAACGTTGACACATCCCTTAGAGCATTGTTCCGGCTCATATTGATACAACGAAATATTGTTATCTTATGCAAAAGAAATGTGAAATAGTTTTGTTTAACAGAAGCACTGTGGTCAAATCACACACTTGGGTAGCTGTTGTTTCTTTGACCATTGGCAGATGAAATATGAAGGCCCAACAGTGATATAGGAGAATAAATAAGATGAAATTCTCTCTCTCTCAGTCGAGTATATATATATATATTTTTTTTTTTTCCGCAGAAATGACATTTGAAAGCAGTGGTCAAAGTTAATATGCATCGTTATTTTTTCTTCACTGCAAGTTATTTTTCCACAAGGCCTTATCTCGGTAAACAGGCAGCCTACAAACAACCTCAGAGACCACAGCAAAACAACTTTCTCCATTTCTCAGATTTTCCCCTCTTCTTTGCATTCCTCTTGAATGGCCAAGTAACCTTTTCTTAAGAAGTAGTGTACGTAAGCACTCCGAGACAGTGTGTGTCTGCCCTTCTGATGCGCCTCCTGCACAGCAGCAAATAGTCACATCCTCAGCACATGACCTTTTAGTGAGTATAGCCGAGACCAACTCGAGAGTGTGTCATCTGTCCCAAAGAGCAAGGGTGCTCCCTCTGGAGACGTCCACCCGTCAGGGCTCAAGGTTATCTGGCAACTGGTTGTCACCTCATGTGTGCACTGAAAACATTTGTTTTTTTTGTTTTTTTGAAGGTGGGTTAGCACAGGTGAGCTGAGCTTGTAGTCCCTTGGCAATTTCTCAGTCACAACAATTGTAGAAAATTATAGTGGAAGGAGCTTGTTTTGCCGAGAATTTACTTTCTGTTTGGGGACCACCTTGTAGTAATGCGATGTAATTCAAATATTTTTGTGATAGCACCAAATTACAACCCAACATTTGTCTCAAAGTACTTAACATATGAAGCAGATCTAGAAACTCTCTATTTATACATCAAGAGCCCAAATAAACTACTAACTGATGAAAATTCAGTCGAATATTGCGTAAAAAAACCTGTATGTACTGAAGACTTGATCTTTCTGTCTGTGTGATACTCTCTAATGGACGTACTATTGGCTCTTAGGAAACTACTGTTTCTTATTTTCATCCAAGATCAGCTTGTGGCAATCACGGGAAACGTCATGCGCGCTGTGATCGAGACATAATTATATGAGCCTGATACTCTTTTACTGGTAAATTGAAATCCTCTTTTATCTACTCACAGTTTCAGACATGTGCAACAAGCGGGAGTGAAACACATGCCAACTGCCTTGTGCCAGAGTGTGATGTCTTTTAATTGGAGAAGATTTTTTTAGTTTTTATAGTATTGTTATTTTATGTTTTATGACCTTGTATTTCACCACGGGGTGTGTAGCAACTGTCGATGGGTCACAATGCAAGTTTGACTGACAATACAAAAGCTTACATTTTGACTGAAAAATGCTTGATAGTGAAGCGAAATTGACGCTTTTCTGAAGTGTCACCCATTTTCTATGAGCCCGGCGGCAGCAGCGACAGCGGCAGCGGTCTCTCATACGCTGCACTTCCACCCATCTGTGTTACCTACCGCCAAAGTTGCAAAGTGACGATTTGAATAACACGGATGCATTATTCATTTTCCCGAGGCAAACGCTCAGAACCTCACCAACCTCAAGCCAGCTGGAGCGCATGGCAGGCTTCCCGGCAATAAAAGCTCCTCACATTAAGAGATGTCATGCAGTTTAACTGGGTTAAAATGCTCTCTGGTGGCTTGGGAACCATCGAGTGGAGGGCTGGTGTCGGCGAAAAGATCAATGAACCATTATCTTCCTTATAATCACGGTGTATGACTTGATGATTACAAATAAAGTACCCATGAAAAGCATCATAACAGAATATGAGGATGTATGGGTTTTGTTAGCTTTACTGCACCATACTTAATACAAATTTCTATATACTCCTTTAGTGAGGAATAAGAAATTCTGTAGTGGGTAAAATCTTGAATGTGAAGGAAAACTATAAATTATGCAAATTACCCTGCACATGGGAGTTTTATCAATGAGATTAGGATCACACAAACCTTTTATTTTGAAATGGCTGATATTTTCCTCTCTACCTGCCCGTGGCCAGCCACAAACCCTGCGCATGTGAACAATTGGATTCATTGAAGATTCAAGGAAGATTCCATGCTTGCCTGCTTTTACATTTGTATGGAAATTAGCAGATGGGATCTGGTTAGAAGTAAATAGTCTGTCAAGGAAATGATTACTTTTAGTCCCATTTCTTTAAAAGTCAGCTCTAAAGTTAGTGCGCCTTAGGCCGACTTTTAAAACCTATAGAATGAACTAAATCCCGAGAGCTCTTTTGACCACAGTCAACTGTCTCAGTCTCAAGAGTACAGGAGATACAACACGTGCATCGCTTGGGTGAACATGTAGTCAGTCACGCGTTAAACTGAACATGCTAACTAACCAGGCAAAATCATCTGCACACATCATTCATTATTTAAAACAAATGAGTACAAACAATATCAAATCCAAAGGGTTGAAAAGTAAATTTATTCATCCAGTGTGTCAAAAACAAGGACTGTGATAACTGTAATTGCATAACCACAGGAACTCCCCCCCCCCCCCCCCCCCCCACACACACACACACACACACACAGAGTGCAAGCTTGTTTCCTTTGTCCGAGCATGCAAACTTGTCATCAAAGTTGAACCAAGAAGAAGCGTGGGCAGGCGATGTGCGTGTGTGTCTAATCCAAATGTGTGAAGGGGCGCATTTGCAATGAAACCTGGGAGTTGAGTTGCTTTTTAAATCCTCAACACCCACTTGGTGTGCTCGAGTGCAGGCAGACGCCGCAGTGAAGGGTGGAAACTCAATCGTTTCCTTTTTAAAACGATATCCCAACATTGCAGCATGCAATCAAATCCCGCCTGAGCCTGACGACGTTCAGCGTGCGTATAAATCAGACTTGTTGTGGTGGCGAGTGGCGTCCTCTTCTTTGCCCGTGAGTCGGATTTGAACAGGATGAGTTCTGAAACGTCACCCGTGGCGGCTCAGCTGTAATTGAATTGCATCTAATCTCATTGCCCGGCTCCTCTGGTTCCCTGCTTCTCATTAGGGCCGGGTGCAGGGTGTCACAGGCCTCCATCTCCTGCGCGCTTTCCTTTGCGATCCTCTCGCATATCGCTCAGCTGACCCGGGCTAACGAAGCAAATTAGAGAAGCATATTGCACATTTCTCCAGGCATACACTTTAATTGCAACATACTGTCAGTGTTGCTAGCTCCACTTGCTCAACTATATCAATGCAGAGAGTACTCGAATCTGAAACTTAATTGCGTGAATGCTGGATATATATTTTATTTTCCTCACTTTTGGTGGGGATGTGCTTCTTTGTCAACATTTCTCAACGGATTATCACCGTTTAAATGTTCAACTTCTTCCGAAAATGTACAATTTTCCCACAGATTTTCTCTGAAGAAATTTCCCATTCATTCCCAATGACACATTCAACGTAACATCATTTCCATTCAAATATCAATATACTAATATCATTCCACATAATTGCATATCTTTCTGTCACTCCATATCATTCAATATCGTTCAATATCATTTCATCAACTTATGTGCATTTTGCACCAGTGCAATTCTCAATAAGTCCATATGACTCGATATTATTCAATATCATTATTGAACCTTTCATATGGTCCCAGGTGAACCAGTTTCATCCAACTTCATTGCATATCATTCCACATGATTCCATTTTGTTTCATTCAGCATTCTGGCATTTCTCGTTCATCAATTGACCAAATAAGAATGAGCTATAAACAAACATAAGGGCTCGCCAGCTTGAATTAGTTAACGTCCAGGATTCCTTAAAGAATGAAAATGAAATGCCCAGCTGGTCATGACTTCAATTGTAAATGCAGTAGCTCTCTCCTCTTAACTTGACAATGCACAGCAAAATGAAGGTCTGTGAAAGGGCGACACAGCCCACTGAGCACTGTCTAAGGTCTCAGAGAGCATCAGGAACAACTAAATGGAAACTACCAAGATAATGGCTTGGCCTCATAACTGTGGACTTGGCTTGATAACACGTTTAGGACTCCATAGCTCTAAAACAGGAGGCAATTTACACGCTGAACTCGGGGACATTTACAGGACCACACCACATGTGCTCTCAATTTCCTCAACAGATTATGTGTATTTTTGGGAGGAGAAATGCTTGCTAAATTCATATTGTGAATAAAAATAAAATAAAATAGGGTGAAAATATTTACAAACAATGAAATTGAATCAAATCCAATTGGGGGTGGGAAATAGCCTTGAAATTAGCATTTTCAATTTGCAGTGTCGAAGCCAAATGGTTTAGTTATATTTTTGCACAAGGCCTCAAATCCCCGGTGGCAGCCATGCTGCTACTATTATCATTATCATTATTAATATTATTATTATTATTGATTACAGAATCCCTCCTAGCATCTCCCAACATTAAATTTGCTTTCATATTCTCAATGATGCATTGTCTCGTCTTTTGAGCAGGCCAAAATAAATAGTTACTCTGAAACACTATTTGGAGCTTGCTGACAATTTGCCTCCTGGCTAAGTATGCTCAGAGGATTCTGTGAGGATCCCCCCCCTCCCTCTCCCCCCTCTGTTTGCACAGTGGAAAATACAATCTTTGGCTTCGTAAAGCCTTTATATTGTCTCTCATTAGTCATTTGGCTTTGGCCCATAGGTGTAAGTCTAAAATGATGGTTTGTAGTTTTAAACACCTCGTAGAAGGCTACTGCGATTAAAGTCTGATGGTTGTCTATAATTGAGAATGTGGAAGCGGCTGTAAAAGTGTGGCATTTAGGTGTTCAAGAGGAAGACATACTCTCGACTAGTATGCTATAACAAAGGCATTGTGGTTTTTTTTTTTTTCACAGTTTCAAACAGTTATTTTAAAAGTCATTCAGCCTTAGAACCTATCCCAACTGACATAGCACGAAAGACAGACTACACCCAAGACTGGTTGCCAGTTAGTCACAACTAAAGACAGACAACCCATTTTCCACATTATGTCTCATGTAAAAATGATTGCAGCAAGGTCTACAACTTCTCCTGGCATCCCTGCCAAGTGGAGAAAAGAGCTTAAGTCGTCTGGAGGAGTTGGACTGTGAAGTGAAAGCAAAAAGTAGCCGAAAAAGTGTGAAGCCAAGACTTTCATGTGGTGTTTACAGTGAGTCGCGAACCAAAATTGTTTGGCTGCCAAGTGTGCTAATCAAAAAGACAGCACATGTCAAATCAAACAGAAGCAGCGTGTTGCCGGTATCTTTCGAAGTGCATACATGCAGAGGGGAGAGAACTATCTACCCACAGATTCAGTACGACGCCGCCATCTCTCTATGCCTGCCCCTGTTTTCCCTCATTTCCTTCTCGCAGCACATATCCAAGGATGGAGCATGCGAGTGTGTGTCGTACGGACGCTGTAGTGTGCTGATGCGAGCAATCCGTAAGTTATACAGAAATGGAAAGATCTGTGTTTGTCATGGGCATCTACGTCTATTCAAAAGTCAAAGTCCGCTTTATTGTCAATGTCTTCACATGCCAGGCACACAAAGAGATCAAAATTACGTTTCCCACCGTCCCACGGTGACTATTCAATGTATTGTTTCCGCCACCCCCGTCGTCCACTCAACAGTGCGATATTCAAATGAGCTTTTGAACTTGGTGGCTGGAACGGAGAAGAGGCTCCCAGCAGTGATTTTTATGGCGGCTGAAGCCAGCGTTGAGTAGGTGGCCGAATGGCTTTATTCCAGCTTCGCCTGTAAAAATTGGAAAAGCATGGTGCTTTATTCTGTCATGCCTACGACAGACGACTCTCCCAATCTCATGTTTTGAAAAGCACTAGATGTGTTCTTAACAGTAATGGTAATGTAATGGTGTGGTGCTCCTTGCAAGTCAAACTCAATGAGTACAAGAAGGCTAATTCGGCTATGATATCAGTTCATGTGTGCAAAATAAAGAGAAACACTAGTGATCCGTGGCCTCATTCATATTTCTTTTTTTCATGTGCATTATATAGGCTCACTTGCCATGCCCTTTCTTGCCGGCGTGTCCGAGCTGATTTCATTCCTCTGATGCATGCATAATTTAGTTGTTATGAAGCAGGCGTGAAGGAGAAGGCCATCAAAGCACACGAATCATGTGTTTGTGCAAAGTCTCAACTGGGATTGGCTGATGAGCCATTACGGTAGCTGGGATGAGACAGCAAGCACAAGGAAATGTCATGTATCTTGCACTACAGCACATGCCTATTCCTGTATTTCACTTTAGAAAATACCTTTGGTTCAATGATTGTATTCAACTTTGAGAATTATTGCCTGAAGTCTTAAAGGCTGAATGGATTTGCGAAATACACATGAGGGGCACATAGAAGTAAAAAGTACTATATTGATACAAGCATGGTCAAATTCTGGCGTTACAAAGTTTACTGTATTGGAGACATGCACATTACAATCTAGTTTGGTATATGCCACAATAAGTGCTTAAAGGGTGACATACAAAGGAGGAAGGAAATGAGAACAAAGCTCAACATTTTGCTTTTAAATAATATATGGAATTAATTAATTTGCTACTGTAGTGATTTGCTGACACTGATTTGCAGCGAGTGTACACAGTAATAGTCCTTTTTGTAATAGTGATAAAAAAAAGAACATTGAGTGAGTATTCAAGCATTCAACAAATACGTATTGCTTGCTTTCATTGTTTGGCTAGCCTGCTAATGTTGCCATGGTTAAGGTTTAGTCATTCATGTTTAGTTATCATACACGGTTTGATTGATATTTTATTCATGACCTTGTCAATATTTGGAATGTATTTTCTATTCAATTTGTAACAAACAAAAGTGGGAGATTCCAAAGAAAATATAAATACCAGACAAACACACAGACCGATCGAGATACTTGATAGATTAAAAAAGCAACAACCAATCAATGGAAAGTGGCCAGCTTAGTTCATACGGTTGCCTTGTTTACAACACTTCAAGCAGTTTCCAAAACAGTGTGATCAAATTATAGCAGAGGCTTGACGTGTTGGGCTATCAAAGGCATCCAGGAGAGTAGAGGGAGCCATTTATTGTTTGACTGTTTAAGCAACATAGGCAACAGTCTCTGGGTGGCCAATTAGAGGCTTTGTCTAAAAATAAGGTGTAAGGTTGCCGTTTGTTATAGTCTCTTTGTATGATTGCTCTCTTTCTTGCACTCCATCAAGCTTGGTAGTAGAAATGAGGCTAACTACACACGGTCATCCCATCCTCCTTTTACTCAAGCCTCTTGGCCCTGCTGGCACATCTCACTGCCAACTGAGTCTGGACAGATTGGTCTTGTCTGCCCGTTTAACAGTTTTGCAATACCGTGAATGGATTCTAGATAGCCAAGTTATTGGTGTGGTAAACACAAACACATTTGATCTGCTTAACTGTTTGTGTGACTTTGAATGTCAATCATACACAACTCGGACATATAAGATACTAAGGGCTGACCACATTTTTTTTTTTTTTTCAGGCCAATGCTGATTTTGATATTGGGCAGAAAGAAAATTATTATAAATGTTTTGTAAATCATCCAGATTAAGCTTTGGTCAGACATGCAAGGGCACACCCACAAATATATGTACAATATACTTTATGTTTTTTTTTAGCAATACACGAATAATTCACGCTAAGGATAGATTTTGAATCTTCTCTATTAAGAATAGGAAGAAGTAGAAGAAGAACGTTCTGGAGCCATGCATGTCCTTTACTTCCTGTCCATACCTACTGAACATTGTTGACTGTTCCATGATAAAGTAAGATTACTATATTTACCTTTATAGTGATGTAACTACTTTAGAAATTCAAATTCAAGTTGAACTTTAAAACAATTGTATTATATATAATACATCATAATATTAGTCCTTGAGTGTTTTACACTGAGCTCCTCTGTCTTGCTGCTTTCATTTTTATGTTAGGTCCTCAGATAAAACTTCATTTGAATCCAATTGTTTTACAATCATTGTAAAACTTGCAATACATTTTGTTGCAATGACAGAGTAACAGGCCAACTGGTTGGGGTGCCAATCCATCAGAATTATCACCTCGTAATAAACTTTTCTTATTGTGTTCCTAAACCTCATATGATCAATACGGCCCTTTATTGTTCCGAATGGGCTTGCTCGAATGCACCGAGCTGCAGTGTGGGGGTCATTGGAAATATTGACAGAGTGAATGAAAGAAGTACCTCGGGGTTATTTCTGCACTGAATTCAGTTTCCATCTGGCAGATTTCTCTTCAAAGAACACTCAACTTCCCAGCACTGTAATGAGCTCATGACATTGAACACTGTTTCAAGTGCAGGTTCACCTGTCGAGCCGTTAAATAATGGAAGTAAATTAAATGGGTCTGTGTTTGCTGTGAACACAGGATCATTTTCCTTTATAGCTGCACAGTACAGACAGAGTTACAGACAGAATATCGACTGATCGGGGGAGTGGTGCAAGGAAGCCACAACATACGGGTACTGCGAAACAGGATCCGCAATGGGCCATGAAGGGACAGGTTCTGTCGAATTGCCAATGCTTACTCAAAGGTGCACTATGTTTTGGCTCCCAGGAATTCCAGTATGTTCTCTCCCCCGTCTGCCATGTTCTAATGGGAGTCTCTTATTATGTCCTATCGTCTTGCAGGTTTGGGGCACATTTGTTGCGGGGGTGGCGGTATACTGCTACCATGAGGTTTGTATGCATTCTGGATGGATGGCCAAAAATGTGCTTTATAAGGCCACAGAGACCTTGCAATCTGGTCAACAACTTCAAATAATTCTCAAGTCCCAGTCGATGTTTACACCAAATATCAAAAAAGTTTTGTGACCATCTTGAGATATTCTGCCCACAGAAATAACAAATGAAGACAGCAATTGACTTGGCTGTTCCTCGTGTGTAAGCTCAAAGAAGATTGATATTAATTTGCTCAGTCTTTCTCCAAAGGGGTTGTCACAATATCAGTAACAGTTCAGCCAGAACTGAGTAATGATAACCCGACATGGCAGACTTATCAGGTTATGCAATTGTTTTACTGCAATTGGGTGGTAATCGGTTCTGGTTTGCTCGACAGCATCCAATTCCCTTTTGATTTGGAAACAAGTTTTACCACTTTCACCTCCATAAAACCTGTAACAACTGTGAGGTTTAGGAATGACCCTACGGGCAACATTTAAGTCATATTTTTATATTCTTAACCATCATGCAAGTGTAAAATGAACTCATGTTTTAACATTCTTTCCATACCCACCACCCTCAATGTCTGATTTGAGGTTGTTAGTTGGTTGGTTTTTTGTTGTTGGCAAAAATTCCAGAAAGCCAAGCTTGAAGATCATTAACATCACTCAGGGTATAGCACAGGAATCATGACACGCAGAACAAACACCAAAGGCATAATCATATAAGGACAGTGTCAGGATGGTCGAAAACAGAGTGTGACTCAAGAAAGGGAGTGTGACTCATAAATCAAGTTGCGGTGAGATTGCTGAATATGGGGTTGATTGTGCCAAGAAGAGACAATAATGCCTATAATCACCTGTCTCTGCTGCACAGACCTGGCAATTGTGTGACCACATTTGACCACCCCCACAAAATCCAGCAGCACCCTTGTCAGCATCTGTGTTTTCAGGGGAAATTGGAAAGGATGGCAAAAAATGCAGAGAACATTTGCTTTGTTGGTGATAACGTTATAGAGAATGTTAAAGGGTATGTTTATTGGGATATTGACTTTTACTCTATACACACAAGCAAATATGTCAACTACTCAAACTAAAAGAAGCATAGTCCCAATTAAGATGAATTAAGATAGCAAGTCTTACAGAGCTTCAATTTGCTTCCAGTTCGGTTGCTTCATTACAGCATCTGCTTTCAAGCAGCAGTCTGGTATTGGCATTTGTAGCACAAATTTACCTGTAGTGCATCTAAGCCTGACGCATACGAGCCATCACTCTGCGGATCTGAGCGTGCTACACTAAGGCCTAAAAGCCTTCTGTGCTGGCCAAATAGCAGCACCAAATGAATAGCACGGCTGTAATTAATCTTCTCTATTGACTGAATAAAACCTTTCAGTGAGACTCGGCGAGTGAACGTTATTTATTATTGCTCCTGTTTTCTCCCTATTACCGGAGAGTTGAAAGAATAATTGAAAAGTCACTTCTGTTATTCTGGATGATCAAGGCTTTTATTAAAATCACACAAATACATTGTATCATAGGATTTTTGTTGTTGTTGCACATGATGTAAATTGGGGCTATTTGATGTGAAATTAGAACAAGCCAATGTATTTTTGTTATGTATTGTTTACTGACAGTGATAACTCTTAAAACCTTCTCTTTATTAGCAGTACAGCTCTCAGAATGTTACTTTTACGGTTTATTTACAATAGTAGCTATAGTTTGAGAGGTGTAAAACTGCAATACATCATATGAAAAGGAACTTTTAATATTTAGTTGATCTTGTGTTAACTTTATATTACCATTATACAACATAATTTTTAGCTACTCTATCATGTAACTACAAAAAACGTGTTTAATAATGCTATCATCAAACAAGACGCCAGGTGAGAAATCATCAACTTTGCATAAATAACACTGTTAAAAATTTAAAATAAGTAAATCTATAGCAGAAATAAACTTTTTGTAGGTTTTATGATGAAAATTGAACCATGTCTTTTGTATTGGAACAAATGAGGTTGACCACCATCCTGTAATTGATTGTGCCTCATCTAAAGAGATTGTCCACTGTAAAAAATACGTTTTAATAAACCTAACCTAATATGATGGAAACTTGATTAAAGAGACCCAATCCAGGATTCAACAGACAAAAAAAATGCATTCCAGTCATAAGTCATAGTTATTTAAGTCTCTTTATTCCAGAATGTGACCGCAATTAGACACAGTGCCTTTGATTGGCCGTCAACAGCGATGTTTACGACTGCTGTCAACATAGATAACTTACAGTAGACTAGAGCAGGCTAAAACGCGTCAGTGTGGCGACCGTGCTGGTAGTGCGGATGTTCCCATCAAAGGTAACGGCACAACATTCCCTGACCCCACCCCCAACAAATTGTTTTGTACTGTGTTGGGTGTTTTTAGCCCACAAAAAAATATGTTGAGGGATGACCCTTTCTCCCAATCGGTTCCTTAAATCAAGGTTCCAAACAAATGCATCATTTGATTACCGATTATTGGAGGACACGCAAGAGGAATAGTTTGTGTGTCACTTTCCCCTCGTTTAGGCAGAAGTGCGTGTCCGTTGTAGCAAGGGAGCTGCACTTGGTGATAAGAAGAGGTAGAGGCTCTCTGACACATCTGTCTGCTTGATGAGCCAAATGTCAAAGCCCCCCAAAGAGCTGGATGGAGTGCATCAATAAACGACTTTATCCCCTCCTGGGGCCAATGCCCTCCCACTAATAAGGGATCGTCTTACACCACTGGCAGTCAGGATCAGGTAAAAGTAGCTTGGCATTGCCTCTGGCACAGGTTGCTACGGTGTACATCGGGAATTGTCTGGACACAGGTAACAGGCTGTAAATCACACGCGCCTACTGTTGTCTTAATTGCTGGACTGAATCGTGTTTTGTTTCTTCTCGCGCTCCCCTCCCTCTGATACCCTCCGGTCCCTCCACCTTCTTTATACTCAGTGTCGACCATCACTCTCGCTCGGCCACTTTTCCACTCTCCTCGTCCCCCTCCTCCCATCCTAGCCTGCTCTCAGACATACGGAGGAGGTAAAATGGAGGGACGGCGGCTGCGGCTCAGCAGTGTCGGCCGTGCTGAAGGACGTGTGGGTTGCTCGCATCCGCAGGGAAGAGCCGATGAGTGTTCTAGTCAGAGTGACCCTAATTAACCACGCGTTATCTGCAGGCTGTGTGCTGGATTAAGGCCTTCAGCTGAGAATCAGACTTGAAGACCCAAAGACAGACTTCATATCCTGCCTCAAAGCAGGAGGAAGAGGGGCGGGGTTGATGAGGTGAAAGAAAAGGGCCAAAGAGAAATCCCGATTGCCTGAAGCTTATCTGCCGGATAGGACCTTCTATTAACGAGCAAGTAAACATCTCAAATGCATGCAAATGTGTGAAGACTATGCCGATCCCCATGTTTCCCCACAAAGGCATAAAATATCTTAGCTTGTCATAGGATGAACATGTACCTCTCCCAAGTTTCAGTATGACGGGATCATTATTTCGTTGTGAGATAATGAGCTCCTTTTCTCATTTGACATTAGAAATCCCCCCGAAATGAACACTTCAGCTTGTTGACAGGCCGTCCTAAACGTGAGGCACCGCCGCATTAAACCGGAGTCTATTGTCAACAAGGCAGTTCAATCTGAGAACAACACAAAGCCCTCATTGACGCAGCACAAAGCACGGCAGCCCCGAGCAGGCAGCGCCTGCGATTTGGGAAGGAAAACATTTTAGCGGCAGATGTGACATACCTCATTTCCCATGACAGACGAGCCACTATCAACATGATTAAACAGAAGATTAACTGACACAAACCAGCCAACTGTTCCAAGTACCCAAAGATTATTGCTCATGAGACACCATTTCTCCAAGAGCTATGTGTTAATACGAGCTTCTGATTTATTTGTACTGATTTACATAACATAGCACTACTGTATACATTAGCGCTGTTATCACTTCAAGCATTACAAGGCTCTTAGAGAGTATTACGGGCTATCCTTTGCTTACCCTTGTGTTCAGACGCTATTCTAAGGCACTGCAACATTTATTGTGTTTTGTCACTGTATACTGTCAGAAATAGGAGGACGGCAGTCATCCATATCTGCCACCCAGTGTATCATCTAACCTTATGCAGGATTCATTTGCTGATACATTCACACTGGGCCGTCTGTCTTGCACCGTGTTAAGTATGGCCATGCCGTTCAGCAAAAGTGCTGTTACCAAATGTAATATATTATTAAATGAGTGTTTCAGTGGCTGTTGATAAACCAAATGTCAATTGGATGACATATTTGTAGTTCTGCTTATCTTAAACTCTGAAATGATCTGAAACGCTGACACCTCAGACAAAATCTAACGAGCTTTTCAATTCAGTTTAAAATTCCTCATTGCTGTTCAACATAGTAAAGCGCCTAAAGAAATAGTCTATATTAACACACTTCAAGATGCCAGATGGACTCTTCTTGTTTTTTATGACAAGCTGTCTAATAGATTTGTTAAGGAGTGTGTCGCCAACCTGTAAAAGTCAAATGTCAAGGGTATAACAGTAGTATCGTTGAACGAACCACCACAGTGACAAGACATTGTGCCTCTAGGGAACCTTTTAATTTTTTGAGTCTACAGTATATTTCACGGCTGTCTCTTACCTCGGTCTGTGTCGTAGAGGTAGACAAACTTCTGCCACTTGTAGTGCGAGATCAGACTTAGGACTGCTCCTCGTAGCGCAGGACGCATCTGGATGACAAACTGCACCTCGTTGTCGGTGGGGTAACTGGGTGTGACGAAGGAGGTATGCAGCGCTCCGCAGAAGGACGTCAAGGTGTTCATGGACTTTTTGTCGTAGAATCCGAAGATGGCGTATACACCGCGGGAGAACTGGGAGCAAACTGCAAGAAAGCCAAGATATGCCGGAGCACCATAGGGTTAAGGCTCGTGTTGGCAAAATTCGCGTATGTGCATTGAAATACTTGCGCCTCATCAATTCAGGCTCTAAACGATCGATTGGATCATTTGAGCTTCCACTAATAGCCAATTAAAGCTTGATGTGAATCCGAATGCCCCTCAATACAATTGATAAGACTTGACAGCATACCCTGGCTAATATGCATTCACAAATTGGGTTACTCGTATTGTCTTTCTGCTCTCATTAATCTTCTGCTTTTTCTTAAGAAATACCTTCCAAAGCAGAAACATTTCTGCATGTTTATCCATCAAGATTTCTGAATAATTCACAGATAAAAATGTCAAGCTTTATAATACATCTTATATTTAATAAAAGCAAAAAACAATTTTCGGACCCCTTTATCCACACCTTTTGTCATGAAAGTAGTATTTGTAACCCAGGTAACAAACCCAGAACTCCTTTAGGGGCTTTAACAAGTGACGCATGCACATTCGTCTGTGCATTCATCTTGCACTCCAGTGGGTGATGAATCCGCACCACTTTCAGTCAGAGAAGTTCCCTTTGTATGTGAAACCTCACCCTAATGGTCCCAGCTACAGGTGTGCTTTCGTAGCCTTTCACCAACCGCTGCTCGCTTAGTCTGATTTACTCTCAAGTGCTCCCTCTGGGTAATGAAGCATCCCTAGCAGCTGTAAACACTTTGAATATTTCACTACAATGGTCGGATGTTGGGAAGGATCGTTACATCGTGCCACATTAAACGACTGCGTTAAACAGGTGCCTGATTGTGCTTCAGTTATCCGTTCGAGTTACGCATCAAACGGCACTCAAGTCTAAAAACAGGAATCTGTCATTTCAAATATTGCACACTTTGTGTTTTCTGACTACATTGCAATTAAGGCTGAACAATTTATCGAATCCCAAATCGACATCAAAACCAAGGTTTCTACAGTTTAAGGCATGTCAGACTATTTTGGTTCAATTTCAAATTTAATCCACAACATTGGCCCCAACTAAAATCATATCACAGTTGTGTTGTCGTGTTGTGCTCTCTGTCATCATTGCATGATCTTACCATAAGAGTCATTTGGTAAATACTTTTTTGAAGAATATTAATTTATTTGGGGATTTGAGACTATGTATTTATTCTCATAAAATCCTGCTAGACGTGTTGACAATTTTTTAAAAAGACAAAATGAACATCATAGCGCTGTATGATTTTCAAGACTTGAAAGTTTGCTTGAATGCATTTTAATGGCCTTGTTTTTAGATTCATGAATTTATTGTCTTTTAATAATAAATAATGACAAAGAATATTTTTTGTTTGACAGTAGCCTCTATTTTAGATATATATACAATGACAACATATCTCAAATGATTTTAATTGCAATTTGATTATTTTTCAAAATCATCCAGCCCTAATTGCAACAAAACCCAAAGCCCTCTGACTGATTTCATGCAAGCAAGCCTTGTTGTGTCTTTCAGTCTGCACGTAACATGCTGATACTCGGGAGAACACGACAGAGCTCACATATTGAGCTCTTTAGCGCAATTACTTGTGAATGAAAGAACCAGTTAGTGGCGGGATTTGCCTCATCCTCTCTAATTCCCTTCCCCGCCTATCTAGCCCACTGCAGACACTTCGCCCAAGGTGCGGCACTTGCAGCAACACCCGCATCCTGTAAGTGAATCAACAGATGGACAGCAGTATTGTCACTAAGAGAGGCTGTTATCTTCTACGGTGAATGGAAGCCAGCAGTTTCCTCTGCTCCCTCTTAATTTAGGCCAGTTCTGACACAGAACACATCCTAAGGGACCAGGTCTGGCGGCATCTTTTTGCCTCGATCCAGCTGTCCTCTGCTTATTAGGTTCAGCTTTGAGTGAGGTTGATCTTCAATAACAGGTACTCTATGTGATATGGCACTGAACTCCCTTTTCGGTGTCACAGTCTTATTGTAGTGGAAGGGTTTGTGATCCCATGAGCAATAGTGTGGGGAACAATGTTCAGAGGCGTTGTCACACTCTGGCAAGGTTTTAAGGGACTGAGAAATGAGCTCGTCCGTTTCGAGGGCAGACATACACAACAGCCAGTTGCACTGCTCAGAGGTATTAGGATGTCAGGTGTATGTGTGTGTATGTGTGTGTGTGTGTGTGTGTGTGTGTATATGTATATGTATATATATATATATATATATATATATATATATATATATATATATATATATATATATATATATATATATATATATATATATATATATATGTTTAATTGCTGGCGGGGGCCTCAATACCCAGCCATTGCCAAAATAATAATGGGAGAATTCAATAGTGTGTTAGGTATGAATTCAAGTAATGCTCATGGTCACCCTACTTTAAGCCAGTGAATTAATCTTTTTAACAAATACAAATGGGGTGTTGCTTTAAATGGGCTTATATACTGCTCATCAATCTTAAATCCAATTAGCCAGTTTAATTTATTTATTCATCGAAGAATTGATTCTCAAAATAATCAATTGCAACGCCTCTCTTACACACCTGCTAGCTTCTGAACCATGCTGTACCTCACCCACCTAAACATCATTTGGGATACATAGTAAAATAAGCATGCCCTACTGCTATAAATAGACTTCAAGCACCATTAGTGTACCACTACATACAATTAATGGAAGCTGTGCTATTGATTTTCAATGAAGCTGGCGTGTGAAGAAACCTTTTGTTTTCTTACTCTTGCCCACTAACAAGCTCCACCACACGCTGGGGCTTCACGGGTGTCGGCATCCTGCAGACGGCATTAAAAGTAACTTTGGAGAGCCCTCGAGGGAGACTGGCTATGCTGTTGATCACTAAGCCTTAAGCAACTTGCCATCTTGTCTGTAAGAAAAAAATGACTACTACTTTAGCCAGGCAGCTCTACCCAAACACTTACATCAAGAGCAGTGAGATTATTATGTATATTGTAAACAAGCTCCAGGTCCTCTTAGCTCTTTTGGAGACATACAAAGCTTCTGATATTACTAAAATGAAGACTCAAGTGTGAGGAACAAGCTGACGATTGTCCGTAAGCACTTTTTGTTGGGAAAGCTGTGGGTCAAGCTTTGTTGTTCTACAAGTTGTAAAAATATTGCAAAATATTAACGTTAGAATGCCCCTGTCCATTTGACTTCATTGGAATTCTTTCAATAATGTTGATATTCTCAAGGGATGTTCTTATTTACACCTACGTATATGAACAATTTAAGAACAAGTCTTCAGTTAATGGGAACGTTCTCCTCATATTTTGATTTTGAACGGATTAGGTTATTTTTACCCAAGGGTGATATAACTATTTTGACCCATGCGATTGGATTGGAGTTGAACCATTCTTGGTAGCTATGATTATTTAATTTACCCCTTGTTGGATAAAAATACTGAGCTACAAATCCTCAACCATAAGTGGTGGATTGGCTATATAACAAGTCACTTTTAACTTTATTCCTCAACTCTTGCAAACTGCCTTCTTGTAAAAATCACTATTGGCTGAATTAAAAAATCCACAGACTACTTCCAAGTATGTTGAGACATCTATTGGTTCCTGCGTCCAAAATTGATTTTCATGCTGACTAATGATGTGTCAAAATGCAAAGTTTCTCAGAATTATCAGTTCACAATTCCTAGCCACTCTTCAAACCTGTAGTGTTTTTAATTGATCAATATCTATGTATTTTTATGTGATTTTCAAATTTAAAACAAGTGTTTTTTCAAACAATTTTCTTCATCCTGTTACTTCCATGTATAATGTTTTTTAATTCTTAGTAGGAAAGAAGAGCTTACTACTCATTTTCCTACATTAATAATGAGAAAATATGCAACAAGGCAATAAGCCATTACATATTTGCCCACCGGGAGGGATTTGAAGTTAGCTGTAAAATGAAAAGTTCACTGAAGCACCACTTGCTGCTAAATAACTGGAGTAAGCCGCAAGTTTAATGGGCTGACTTGAACATTAGTTCTTACATATGGAGATTTCTGGCTGGCTAGGCACAAGGGGGGGGGGGGGGGGCATCAAACTGTATTTATGTATTTGTTTCCACAAAATCCTGAACTTTCCATCGCCTCCTTCTCCTCACCTTTATCCCCAGTCTTTATCCTGACCTCTCCTTTTGTTGTCTGCCTTTTGCTTCAGCCATCTGCTCCTGCCCTGCAGCAAACCATCTCTTCAAGTGTGATTCTCTCTCTTTCTCCCTCTCTCTCGACCTGAGTGCCTCTCGCTCATCCCTCCTTACACGGTCTCCTTCTATAATATCAGTCAACTGCATCAGCTAAGCAAACTGGTACTGGACTCGTGGAGAAAAAAAAAAAAAAGAAAAAACTGTGTGCGTTCTCAGAGGAGAGAGTGGCTGCTCTTGCATGAAGCTCATCCCTCATGGTGATTAAATAAAATTGAATGAGTTGCCCGTTGAGGGAAAACACAAAGGCTGGAACTGTCCCCACAGCTCTGAAGAAATCACACAGTGTTGAGTCTAATCCGATGATTCCTTGAGTGTCACCTTGAATTTCAATAATAGCATATTACTGAGACAAGCGTGCCTGTGAATGACGTCATAGTGGAGAGATCTAACGACTCAAAGATCTCTTTGCCCTCTTACCCGTTCCTTCGCCTCTAATCTCATTTTCTTTTCCTTGTGTAGCTAACTACTCCTTTGCCGCTGCAGGGAACCAAGCGTCCCATCTCCAGTTCACTGGTCAAACACACACAGTTGCACCGCCCTCATTCCCTTCCATAATCAGGACACACAGGAGTGCTAGAGGGATGTTACATTTCTGATGCATCACTTGAGTTGACTGGCTTGCTGGAATGCTAGCTCAGATGGATATGCGCTACCCTGCAGGCACTTTGAGCTAATTCTAGAAAGAAATATCTTTCTTGAACTGTATTTAGACTACGCTAACCTTTTGGGTTGTTCTTTTTTTTTTTTTTTGCATCACCGAGGGGGGAAGGGCAAAGGTCTCTAAATGTCAAAGATGATTGTATCTTTTTAGCTATTTTCTTTTGTCATAAACGGCACTTTACAGTTTCCATTGTGTGTCTTGTGAGCCGTATATAGTGCTTTTACTCCACCCCCCCCCTTCTCTTATTCCAACTTTGGGACCTGCCCTGAAGAGGGGATGCTGTCAGGAGCAGATAGCTCCTAAGTGCCCTTGGGGGGTTGCATCAGCTCTCGCCGTAGAGAAGTGCAGCGCGCATCAAAGTGTTAACTCAAATGGTAAAGCCGCATTGAAGCCGCTGTGAAACATTAAAGAGAAGATGTCACTCGTCTTGCTGCATCAGCTTCTCCATATTTTTTTTAATATGTCTGTTTTATGCATATTCATATTTTCGAAATTAACTCTCAGTGAACTCACTTGATAAGAGAACTCCCCTGTTTCTCTCATGCTTCCGGGGCAATTGCAATTAAGGACTTGAAAAGAGCTGTTGAAAATATGTGTTTATCACCCTGGATGTGACAATAATATTTCTTTGAAAGACAACTATGCTCATAAAATGCTACCAAAGGCTTTTATGAACATAATACTGTGCTCACTCCCAAATAATTACACAAGGGCGGCCTCTCACATTCCTGTTTCCCCGTAAAGGGATGCAGAAAATTGTTGGAAAAATTAATTAATTGCGGGTTAATTGCAGTACTATAGTGGTGAAGCTTCCATAATTCCCAACAAAAATGTAATCACAATATCAAAGTAAGAACCCAACACAAGGTCAAGCGTATCAGGTTGTACAGTATATTGTCGTTCTTCACAATCACTCGACTTCATTCAACTATCGCCTGCCTTCTCCTTGCACCTCTGTGGCTTTTCACTTGGCCTCTTGGCGATTGTGCGCCGTACTTGGGAGATTGCCCAGTAAGCAATCACAAAGGGAATGAGCACCTCTCAAGCCCATCCTCTTGTGACAGGTATTGTCACCTTCAAGGTCTTCCTGTCGTGCATTGTTTGACAAGAGAACAGCAAACAGGGCCGAGAGCCGAAAGCCCGGGCCAAACAAACCTTTCATTGGTGATTTCTTTAATCCACATTTTGATACACCTTGTTTGACTGACATACTCATTATGAGGGAGCAAGGGGGCAGAAAGTTTAAGCAAGAACATTGTCGAAACATGATGGGTATTTTAAAACTTTAGATAACGCTGTTTTATTGATGGTCGCTGCGAAGAAAATCATTTCCAAGGGGCTTTGATGCATGCAAAAATTTCACGCAGCGTGCCCTCGTCTTGCAGTATGTTGTCTCCTTAACACGTGCAATTAAAGACTATCTGCAAAAGCAGATAAGAGAGGAAAACCCTTGGCCATCTCTTTTTTTTTTTTTTTTTTAGAGGCTGGCCAATGTAAAGCGAGCAAATAACAATCCCTTCTTGGTCGAGCTCATGCTGTTCACCATTTGCTGCAATGCAGGGTAGAGAAGAGGAAGAGTGCTCCAGGCCTTGTATCATCCCAAAAAAAAAAAACACATTTCCCCTCACAAATTCGGGGAGATTGTCACAAGAGTACTGGAGAGGGGACAGCTGCTAAACACTGACCCGGTGAGTACGCCTGCGTGCATTTTTAAGGAGGATTCACCCGTGTATGAAACACGTAAGGCTTATGATATTCCATAATTGGATTTCCCAGAAAGCTGGTGACAAAGTATCTCACACGCCACTAATCCTCCCAATCAACTTTGCGAGCCCAAGGCGTGATCCTCGTCACATGATGAATATGGAGGAGCACAAAGCGAGGAAGAACACGCTGACCGGGGATGGAGCAAAACTGATACGACAGGAAGGGACAGTCATTAAAGAGTGGCGATGCGTACCGCCACGTGCGGCTTTATCTGCATAGCTAACATCGACGCCAACGAGACGAGTCACGAGGAGGTCGCGACAGCGTGGAGGGCAGCAAATTCAAAAGGTCAGCTGAACACAAACGTTTGAATGCTCGCTGTCACATGCGGTCAGGGCTTCGGTCAAATAACGATCCGCTTTTGTTATATCAACTCCAACGGATCATCTTTGTGAAAAGTGGTTTTTTTTATCAAAGACAAATAAAAGGACTTGCAGCCCAATCAAATATATGACAGTAATTGCTTAGAAACCAATTCAACTTGACTGCAGGGGGCTGGTCTCGCTCGGGTACACATTTATGGTGATATTTCATCTATAGAGCCGACTTGACTTGACTTGTTTTGAATTCAATTGTAAACATCAGGACAAAATACCTGGAAGCTTGTTCTTGTGCCTACTTGGATGATCCAGGGCCATAGTTTTTTATTTTCCCATGTCAAAATGCTGGATTGTTTTTCTGTCTCTCCTGTATACATCAACCTCAATGTTTTTTTCGAGGCCTGCTCCACATTTTTTTTTTTTTAAATCCAAGCATGTCCCCAAGTGGTAGTACTTCTTGGGTCTTGACCTTCAGTCCAGAAATAAACTTCTTCATTACCCCTGGTTAATGTAACTAAAATTGAGCTTTTCTTGGAATAATGTATAATTACAGTATGTCGCACAATAATTAGCTTAATTTCACCAAGGAAATCTAAAGCGATACGGATGGATGAATGGACGGACGGATGGATATATGGATATTGGATGGGAGGATGGGTTGGGTGGATGGGTCAGGTGGGTAGGGTGGGATGGATGATCGGATGGACGATCAGCATACACAACATTCCTTTTTCTTAAATCTATTGACTATAGTGTAATATTTTGTTCCTGTGAAAAGCAGTTGTGCCTAATTGTTCACTGATAATATTTATTTCTTCAGTATAAAAATATGTCTGTAAATGCCGTACATTTCATCACCAAAGCTTTGTCAAGTGTCCAGTGGCCTTTTGTTTTCCCGTGGTTAAAAGCGCCCATTGCAAATGAGTGATACTTTGCTTATTTTAGCTGCTATGCTCAGTAACGATTTAGTAAGAAGTTGACTGTTACCGTAAATACTTCGACACTAGCATTCATTAATTACTTAAAAATTTGAATCCGAACAATTACTATAACCAATCAACAGCAGTGAAAGAAAGACCCTTCATCCTCTAAAGTTCCCAAAAGCGCTGATGTGCAGTTTCCATGTGGACAAAAGACATAAAACATAAAAAAGCTATGTAATCTATGAGGACTGGGCCTCCGTCCTGCTTGCTAAACCACTTTTGGGTTGTCATTTTCTCTTTTGCTCATCAGCATGGCAGTGCAGCAGGGACTGCTGAATTTCCATATTTCTGAGGCGGTGCAAAACATGTGAGCACAATGATTCCTGACTTGTTATTTCTGTCCTGAGGGATTTTAGATTGGTGTGTCCTACGTGAGAAACCGAGGGGCTGTCACACAGGGTCTGCGTGAGTGGATGATCATCAGCTACTTGCTTTTGCTTCTAAGTTAGCCTTTGCCAGCGGCCTTGCTTATCAAACGATATGTCGAGATATCCTACGAGGGGGAAACAGAAACAGTCACTGATTAATTTGCATGGGGAAGCCTGATTACAGCCAGGGTGGAGTGTAAAGAAAGCAGACTCTCCTATCTCCTTAACATTCTATGAAGAACAATTGACAAAATCAAAGAGGACGGGAGATGCAACCAGTTGTTTAACCTTGAAGACATCACTTGAAAAAAAAAAATCTTCACAGCCACAATCCAATTCAATGCCACTTTTCATCTTATTAGCACCCTTGCTGAGACGGTACTCTGTCCCTGAATGATAAAAGTAAATGCACAAAGACAGAGCGAGAGGGAGAGAGAGAAAACAGAGGATGGCGACTGAGCTGTAAGCTATTCCAAAGGACCAGTCAGTCAAAGCTTTCAATAAATGCTCAGTCTTCAGCAAATTTCCTTCAAAAAAAAGTAAAAAAAAAAAAGTGTGAGCTGCACACCGAGCAGCGAGTCAGAGCGCCACTGAATTAGTCCTCACAGAAAAAAAAATACATTTGGCAACTCTTCGTGGCTCAGCAAAATATTCTTTCATTGCAAAATATAGCTTTTGTCTCCAGTTTTTCTGCCATGTTTAAGAATGCCATTTGAGTTCTTCCATATAAACATTGCAGATTTAATCCCCTACCTCCCCAGTATGCCACAAGTGACTCACACTTGACCTTCAGTATGATTATGTATTGACTCATTTTTACAGAATAAATAACTCTTTGAAGGGCTGCAGAATCAGCTGTGATGCGCTTTTACGCCGATGCCTATATATAGCATAAAATGATGTTTTATTTATGACACAGCAGGGGGGAGATTTGCAGCATTACAGCGGCCATGGCACGGCCGGGCGTGTGGGCAAGATGCATCAATAAAACAGAAATATGGTATGAATAGGCCCAAGTAAATCAGCAAGATTTATCAATGACTACTCAAGTGAAAAACGCATTGAAGAAAATTCAATTCAATAGCGATATGTTTGGTCAACTGGGTGGTAATGATCATCAAGGCCCCCGTAGAAGTGGAAAAAAATGGTTCCTTCAGACTCCAGTGTAACTACAAAACACGTTTGCAGTGACGATCATTTTATCATTTACTGCCGTGATGAAATAAACCCACGTAATAACCGTTTACATTTCCAAGTCAAGCACTGAAATAAAATACAGATTATCCCCTTCAGGATATGCAATCAATAATTCAATGCTGCAATCAGCTGCAAGATTAAAAGCATTGGCAAGTTTAGTGTGAAATAGAAAATAAGTATGATAAATTTCTCTCTTAAGATGATTTTTATGTTTGGCTTTTACTCTTTGCTGGTAGAGTCCAATCATATGATATTTTTCAGAAATATCAATATGACAGAATGACATGCCATGACAGAAAATTCTCTTTTTTTTTAAATTATTTATTTTATCTATACATTCGCACTCAGTTGCTATAATGAAGTCATCTTTAAGAATCCAAACTTCAATTGCTTCTTAACTGCAGGATGACCGAATTGCTGATTAAATGACCGCGTTGCCCCCAAAGAGTAAAAGGGGCTTGATTGGCGTCTCCATGTGCTTTTAAGGTACGAACCTGTCGAAGCAGCAAACAAATTCTTAAAATGGAGTGTGAAATTTTCCCTGGCTTCCACAACCTTTGGCTCCCTTGAGAGCTGTTTTCAAACTCATGCTTGGTCGTGCATCAATTGCCTAACGGGAATGGCAGCTCTGCAATAGGCAGGTCCAAATACTATGTTGTTTGAAGACAGTAAGTCGGGCTCCGTGCCCTTCATGGTGCTTGCGCAGTGTGCTGGTGGGGGGGCGGGGTCCCTGTATTCATTGTTGAGGCACAAGGTGAAAGGATTGTTCTTTGAGGAGCCACAACTCAAATGATTCCCCGAATATACGGTTTTGTATCACCATGCATTATGCGATGGCTATCGATAATACAAAATAAGAAAAATGCCACGTGAACAGAATATGTCTAACTGACTGTCAAGCAGTACAATTATCCAATTGAGCTAAATTCAATGTTCAATAAGTGAAATGTTGGATATGTTGAAGGTTTACAGATAGATTTGTTTGCATCGTTGTTGAAATCTGCACGTTTGTTATTTGTTCCTGAACAAAAAAACAAGCAGAGCAAGACAAAAAAATCACAAACACAGGAGCAAGCAAACAAGAAAAAAGAAAATGTAACTTTTTTCTATTCTATTATTTTCTTTGCCGTGAAGTGATGGCTTCAAACTAGAAACTACAGACGCCTTTCTCACCTGTCAAAAGATGTCATCTTTGCATTTGAAAATCTGTACGATGTACAGACAAAGTTCATATGGGAGCCAATTTTAACACTAAAGCTTGTCTATAAACCTTATCAATATATATATTCTTGCAAAATATTAGAGGAAGGAAATGGAAGAAATTCACAGAGAATAATGTTCTGTCAGCACAAAGGCAAACTGAGTTAGCAAATAAATGTATACATTTTTGTAGTAATGTAGTCATAATGCACTCTTAGCATGAAATTTAATCTTATCAACGTATGGAAAATTGTCAATTACTTTTTTGCGGCGTGATGTACTGACAAAATAAGTTGTATAGAGAAATTATGGAGAGATGAATCCTTTGAATTTTTATCATCGTCATTTACCGTCCTGAAGTCAGTGCACGCTGTGTGTTTGATATTGAAATTATCAATGCAGTTGAGCAGATGGAAATTTAATTAGACTTTTTCAAATATTTACTGAAGCCTCTCAAGGACATGCCTTATACAAGTTGTTTGTTGCAGACAATTAACAGGAAAAACCTGTCCAGCATGATTCCAGCCCACCCGGGTGCAATCATTTTAACTTATTGCAATTCTGATTTGAACATAACAGCAAGATTCACGGTCAGACAAAAATGAAAAATTGTTGAATTTCAAGCCAGGCAATTGTATTGAGAGAATATAAACTTTGCCAAATGAGCAAGGGACTCCTCCATTTGTGCACGAGGAGCTGACCAATTAGGCGAATTCAAATTGATATCGCTGCAGTACAATGCAATGATTGATAGAATTTTGTGAAGCTGTCGTGGTGAACATTTAAAAGACTGCAAGTCAAAGTTTTAAAAAGTTACCCTCTAACTCAAGTAGACTCGTGCAAATTTGACTTTATTTTCGCTTAATCCATACTGATAAGAATAATGGATTGATGTAAAGTAAACTAAATGTATTACTGGTGTTTGTTAAACAAACACATGGGAAGAGGACCTTGCATAAAATGATATG
This sequence comes from Syngnathus leptorhynchus, assembly GCF_054491065.1. Lineage (NCBI taxonomy): Eukaryota > Metazoa > Chordata > Actinopteri > Syngnathiformes > Syngnathidae > Syngnathus > Syngnathus leptorhynchus. The sequence goes on from NC_141196.1 coordinate 9,221,371, forward strand.
AAATTGCCATACTGAAGGGGAAAATGCATTTAAATTGTTTTATGTACAGTCGTATGAAAAGGTAAAGCACCCCTGATCGTTTTCACGATTTTCCTTTATAAATCATTGGTTGTTCGGATCAGCAATTTCAGTTAAATATATCATATACGGTGATATTTGAGAAGTGAAATGAAGTTTATAGGATTTACAGAAAGTGTGCAATCATTACTGAAACAAAAGTAGGTTGTCATTAATCATGCGCATTGTTTTGGACGTTGAGAAGGATATGCTCTGAGGGCGTCTGTAAACTCTATTAAGAAAGTCGTACAATATATGTTCACCAACAGAACAGCTGGTCACTTCCCGTCCCCATCCACACTCTTATTTTGCCTCCTCTTGACACACAACTTGGCCACCAAAGTGTCACATGTCCTTTTTCATCATATTCTAACACTGTCAGGCCGTATCTGAGCGACTCTTTCCGCCGGGGACTCTGGAATGGATTGGCTCCAAACAGCCCTTTCATTCTGCAGCTGCAAAGGATTAGAAGAACTCTGTCATGAGCCCAGATAAACTTGCCTTCCTGATTTGTATTTGCATGACACCAGAAACAAAAGCCATGACACCGGCATAATGCGGGGATAAAGAAGAATATTAGGAACTGTAGCCAACGGTTGATGATAGAACGCTGGATTATTTCATCAGACAGTGGCTGGACTCGCGTACGAGGTCCGCGGGCCGAGAGCGACCGCCCACAGGTTTTACGTACCCATGTGTGAAATGGCAACAGCACTCTGCGACTTAATCATTGAAGGGAAAAAACAGAGGAGGGTCATGGTTGAGTGAGCACATCATGTTCACTTAATTCTCACTCATGGGAATAGTCAGCACTGAGGACAGAGAATTGCGGTAAGAACCATGTCAAGCAAAAACACTGCCGCAACAGCCACATCACATCAAAAGCCTTTCCCTCATTCACACACGCACGCACACACACGCAAACACCCCAACAGCAACATCCACTATACATACCGACTCATTAGCTCTGTTTGGCCAAACTGATCATGGATGTGCAAATTTGCACAGATTCATTGCGAGAATCTTTCAATTGTCAAGCTTTCACAATATTGTCATTATAGTTTTAAATACATCCATTTTTTTTACCACTTCAGGGTCAAAGGTGACCAGTGTCCATTCCAGTCCATCATAACAACTAACTTTTGTTGGGGCATAGTCATCAGACGGAGATTTGTATATATAGTTCATGTTCTTGTCACAGACAAGATCTAGCTAACATCGCCGTTGTCACAGACTAAATTTAGATAAAAGAGGTGCCTACGTAGTGGCCATGTTGCTAGGGGCGACGTTCCCAACAAAGGCAATGGAATGCATGGACATTAACGTAAGGTTGCCGTAGGCACGCTAATAGGGACAAACGTATCTTTTCTCGTCATGTACGCATCTCTCAGACATGCCATTTAGATTTTGGTGCGGTATATAGTATTTGTTTTTTTTGCAAGTTCTCCAAATTTATGGCATCCAATTGTAATGAAGATGAAAACAGGAAGCACACTAACCTTGCGCCTATCCATCAGGCAAAAGCAACTTAAGTTTGGATAAACTTCAAAGGTTTTGAAGGAATATAATAATGCTGTACTGTATTGGGTGTTTTAGACCATGACAAAAAGTGATTCAATTCAACGGACTATTGGTTTTAACAGGTGACTGCTCAGGCCATTAGTCTGTCAAATCGTGGTTCCACTGTATAACCATTATTTTTAATGCTTGATACATATATACGCATATGAAAATGTTCATGAAAATACTTTGACAAGGCCATCAAATAGTATTTTAGCCAATGCTAGCAATCTTGGCCACCTCCATTCATCAATCAGTAGAGTAGATTTACATTTACACTTACGTTAGGGGCAAATCTAACCGTATGTTCACGATAACTGCATAATGTTTCTTGGTACACTAAATGAACTCAGATCACATAAAGGATGAAAAATCGAAATTCCTCTTTGACCTTCATCTAACAATCGCGGCAATAATTGAATTTGTTTCACCCCGTGTTGCATCTTTCATTTTCTCCCCGCTCTCAGCAGCAAAAGATTCTCACAAGTCTCTTCTTGCACTATGAATAAAGTTCAGGGAGTCGTACGTTGACTACGTTCCCTCCATATGAAAATATAGTTATTAGGCTTGCTGTGTCATCAGTTTAAGTACCAAATCACATTGTGCAATAACTTAAAAAAAATTATCATTTTTTTTTTTAGGGAGGCTGGGTATTTTGGTTGATTTTGCAGGAGAACTACAATTTCTCACTTGTTTGATGAATTTCTTTGCAGCAGTCATGCAGATGTGATGGAATCATTGCAGTCATCGTGGCTCAGTGAACGATCAGAATTGTGCGTGTTATGCTTGGAGAGACATGTTTCTCTTGCCCGCAGAAGGTTAATGTTGCAGTGTCAACAGCACTTTGTGCCGACACGCCCTCCACTAATCAGCTGTAGTAATTATCTGCAAACGAAGCCCTGTCTCCAGAGGTGTTGCTCTACATGATAAGTCTGATTAGATAAGTTGTCTTCAATATTAAGCACATCTCTTTTTTTTTTCGTCACTGCGAGGAATATGCTAATGCATGTTTCAACCTCCGCTCCTTTAGTTGTATGCTAGAATGCCCATCCACTAGTTTCACAAGGTTATGATGCTTCAGTGGCCTGGCGACTATGAACTGTCACAAGCAATCAGTTCTGACGGAGCCCTCGTTTCTGCACAGACATGCAGCTTTGGCAGCGTTCTGCTCGCTACTGTCTCTTTTGGTGCACGCCAGAAACGTGGAGTTGGAAGCAACTGTGATCCAATATTTATTAAGAGAGGGTGCATTGTTGATGTTTTGTATTCAGCATAACACTGACTGGTGTCATTTTTTTTCTTGGTGATCTTTGGATCAGGAATTATCCACTACCACACAAATGTGGAGGGGAAGTAATAAACAAATGATAACACAGTCCGAGGGGACAGAGATTAATGGTCTTTTTTATAATAATAAAGAAAACAGAGAAGCTTTCATAAGCTACTTGACCTTGTTTGGTATGTTGACAGAAGACGTGAAAACAGTTTTGCTTTTGAACCCCGTGACGCCAAACCAATGAAACCACTTTACATGAGGCACTGGAGGCAAAGGATTACAATGTGTAATGTGAATAGTCAATAGCTGGACTGATCAAGACACAAGAGCAGAAAAAAAGGCAGACTGCAGCATCAATCGTCTTTGAAAGTTGTTTTTTTTAACAGTGCCATGTTTACTTTTTCTTAAACAGGTTTAAGGCTAAATGGCATCCTGAAATGGAAAATAATCTGTCACAAACAATATGTCCTATTCTCCTTGAGAGCTTTTGCCTGATGAAAGCATAAAAATCGGAAAGGCGATAGGCTGTGCAGACAAATCCCTTATTCCCCGATGCACCCGAGATGAATAGCTCGAAACGGCAACAATGCCCCCCCCCCCCTCATTGTTGATTTTATTTCAAATGTGCATCCACCACGTGAATGTTCTTATCATGCATTTTCTTTTTTATGATTCCAAAGAAAAAAACTCTTAAAGCACATAAGCACATATCCGCTTATGGTCCCTCATAGTGTTTATCACTGGTCAGCCAGGTCCTCCTCTTCATTACAAAGCGGCGCAGATATCATCTTCAATAATGGAGCCCAGACTTGTGCTGTTGTTGTTGACTTATAGTTCATAAAGCAGCACATTATTTGAGGGGCGCTGAGCACATGTGCAGAGCATAGATGGGCTGTCATGTTGTATCGTGCCTACTGATGTAAATTAAAAAAAATAAATAAAAAGGTCTTGATCTACACCTTGTATTTGTGTGTTGCCCATAAAGCTAACATATGGGTCAGTGTAATGCACATTACTCTTAACTCTTATGTAAATGCAGGAGTTCTTGGTTAATGGTACTGTAGGATTCCGTTCCTATGACGTCGATGTAACCTGAATTCCTACAATTTCATCATTCATCCATCACAAACGTAAAACCTGAATTGCAGTAGATATTATGATCTCTGATTGGCCATAAATATGACTTGCATATTGGAATGCCAAATTTTAAACTTTTAAATCTACTCTATTACTATAGTTCACAAGGAGGATGACTGCAGGCTCTGTGAAGCGATTTAATGTCGTGGCATGATGAAATCATCAGTGTGTCCTGACACTCCATCCGTAATCATTTTGCCTTAATCCCTCTTCTCACTGGCACTTTCTTACATCTGGCCGACAAAATAGATCTGATAGATAAAGAAAATCAATAGGAAATTCAAAGAACTCAAGACTTAACTCTGATCACAAGCCACTAAAGATGTATGAGTCGAGATTGGGGAGATTATTTGAGATATTGTTTGCAATATATGATATTAGCAGTGATGTAATGGTTAGTTGCACTTAAATGCATACATGGTTCCAACATGGCCTCTCGCCCAGTGTTTGAGGAGGACGCGTGGAGATCTAAAGCTAACAAAATTGAGTGAGGAAAGCTGTTGTGTTACCAAACAGCATCTGCCAGTGACTGAGTCCAAGACAAACACCACTCAGACAGAAACTCTTCTCCTCAGGTTGACTTGAAAAGGCTCTTTTGAAGATTTCATTCAAAATGAAAATTGTTGAACTTGCCTTTCAGTCTTTTTTACATCTTGATTTCTTGAATCTCTTTGCAGCATCTGCCTTAAAAATTCATGTGTGCATGTATGGCAAATGTATGGCATGAACATTAGGTCAAAAGAATGTTCCATTTTGAGATTTACGTTCTGGCACGATCCCAAGATTCATGTTACATTCGAGAGCTTTAACCCCATGTGGCCAAAGCTAACAGTGCAAGTGATGTAACCATCCAAGCAAGACCGTGCTATTGCAAGGCTTTTAGCATTAGCAGCTGTCTGGCGGCTCCACTCTCATTCATACGAAAGTGTGACACGCGAGTGGATTCAAGACTTGGTCCTTTCTGCGGGCCTGGCCTCTTCTTCGATTGGAACTGTTTTGTCAATATTCTCAGAGGGACATTACCCTTCGCACCCCATTCGCTACAGCTCCAGTCATCCGACGGCCAGCAACTTCACAAGGCCCTGGAGAGCACATGGTCATCAAACCGTCATATTACAGATGAGAAGTTCACCTTTGATTTTACTGCACTGTCACGGTGCTCCATTCTATAACGCATTGCCACGCATCATTACAGATGTTGTAGTATTGCAAAGCTGTGATTTAATAGGACTTTGGAGTTTTAGTTCATGGCTCAGTTCAGCTTTTGATGTCATTTCGGATATGTTGAAACATCAGATCAAGATGTGGAATGTTTGCTTTGGTTTTCTATAAGTAAAAATATCAATATACTCCAAGGGCAAGGGCTGCCTGAGCGTCGCCCCATGGTATATGAATAATTATAATAATCGTAATTATTATACACTTCTATATATACGGTAAATACGTCGATGTATCCATGCGTAATCAAACGGTATATAATTATGCATACATAAGATCGATTTAATTGTAAAATTTTGCTTTCCCTTGATTGTGTGGCTCCCTTTTCTGGGAGCTAAACTTCTTGAATCTGATTGCTACAAGTGTATATCATGTAAGCACCTTTATTGGCTTTGTTCTAACTGTTTTTGTAAAAAAAAAAAAAGGTGTAAACGACTGGCATGATGAAGGGCCCGTGTAGCTTAACAAGTTTTGCACAAGCTACTATCTACTATAGACTTGTCACAACAACTTGCAGTCAGAGCAAAATGCTGCAATGATGGTGACCCTTTGAGAGGAGTTTGGGTTCACTTGCTATATCACAGCCAACTAAGTCAAGATAAATGAAACACTTATTATCCTTCAGGGGTATTTATGAATCCCCACATTACATATACAATCACCCACATAAAAAGGCATCTCATATCAAAGCAACAAATGGTGTAGTACATACTGGGCTGGATTAATCAGTTCAGTTTCAGTCCAGGAAAAACAGCAGTGCTTTTATCTTTTACAGAGAGTTCGCTTAGCAGTTCAGCTTTTGCCGTCAAATACATTATGAGTAAAAAAAAACACACACATTTCTAGCTTGTGGTCCATAGTTTCATAATAATTCCCTATATGTAGTGAAAGTTTAATTTGGGTTGGTCTCAACTTCCCTCCTTGACTTGCAAGAGGTAGTGTTCTAACTATGAAGCATAAATCCATATTAAAATTTGAGGACATGAGAAATCAATAATTGTATACAAAAGAAACACATTTTGATGAAACACATCTACTTGATTGGATGGAACATATTCTGAAACTCTCTTCACCCTGGACACGCTGTTGTTTTTTTCAAGCATTTTTTGGTAGACACATCCTTCTTGCTACAAATGAGAGGACTTAAAATTATCCTTGGTAAAAAAAAAAATAATGATAGTCTGAAGAAATCTGAAGTATGCTGAGCCAGAATATGTGGTGCACTGCATCAAGCGCATCTTTGCTAGACACACGCTGTTACAGTTTGTCTGCACCAACATGCTTTACGAGTCGTGTCTGCATTGACTGGCCCTGCACATGTTTTTTGTTGTTTGTCCTCACGCACACTTGCATATGCACAAGCCTGCATGTGTGTCCATAAACAAACCTCCATCTGTGCCTCCACAGCTGAACCGCAATGGATCGGCCATCTTTCTCCTCAGTATTGCACATTCTCTTTCTTCCTCCTTCCGGAGTCATCATTTCCATTCACACACACTGCAACGGCATCGAGACCCTCTTTCAACCCCACCACCACCACCATCCCACCCTTTCTTTTTCCCAGCTTCCCCTGCCATGCTTCTTTGGTCACACCTTTCAAATTGAGTTACAGCCCGCAGAGAAAAGTGAGGCACTACAACAATCACAGGAGAGGCTTGTGTTGACCACAAAGTGTCTCTGTCAGGCCACACACTGGGGAAAAAAAACACGTCTTCCTGTCACTTTGTTAACCATCTATTTACGCTGCAACAAAAACAACTCCAAACATGCAGTGTATATGCGTATATGTATGTGGAGGACAATTATTTGAGTACCCTTGATTAATTATCCAGTTAAATTATTATTGCAGGAGTGCAGTATTAATCAGAACTGTGTTTTGACTAGTGCTGGCTCGTCCAATTTGTTTTTGGTTGAAATATTTGGGGGTTTGGCTCCTCTTTAAGGTTGTGTTCATTGTCAGAAAGATGGTGGCTGCAAGCCACTGAATATTCATTATTCTCCTAATGCATTGTGTTATTAGCCAACACATTGCAAAGCTGAAAACTGCTGCAGGAAAACTGTTCTTCTTGACTCTTAATATTTTTTTTGGGCTCCCCAAACCTTTGGACCCTGACACTACCCCCAAGAGAAGATTTTACATCTTGAGAATATTTCTCACTTATCATCACCATAGATCATCCTGAACACATATTGTGCAAGCTACACAACATCCAAGCTGAATGCAGCAAAAGTAATAAATGATTCTGAGGCGCATTGCTTGTACCAATACCGCAGTATGAACGTCTCCGGGCTGTGTTAACCACATTCCTCTCTTTGTTTACAATGAGGCATTGCGCTGCTTTCCTCGCATCTTGGTCCTCTTTCAATACTTGTGTCATCCAGTCTGCGTCGGCGTTCTTCTGCGGCCCGATCATCGGAAGTTACTAAAAGGCTGAAGATTGTTCAATATTGGTGAAAAAAAAAAAAAGGCATTTAATAAATTTTCTCAGAGGAGAAAAATGGCTATAAACCATTAGGGGAATGACAAAATGAGGAAAATGAAGATGAGCTTCAAGAGCAAAACTGCAGAATGCGCCTTTGAGAGAAAAAAAAAAGGCGAGTAATCGAGTAAAAAGCGTGCCGAGGAAAGGTGCGGGAAGGGCTCGTTGTTCTTTCCGCCCCAGGTGGAAGAGAGGAAGAGGATGAGTAAACAGAAGAGAAAAGGATGGCAGGGTCATTAAGTTGGCTAGCCGTGACCATCAGCAACATTAACGCTGTCCGCTGTGCTTTCTTCAAACTGCTCCCCTTTTGCTTTGAACTCCTCTTTTCTTCTCTCAAAGCCACCCTGACTCCCAGCTAGCGCCACTATTATGGAACCTGCGCTGGTAATTACACGTTTCCCAATTTCTGATGTCGCTTCAAAGCAATGAGCCTTTCCACCAAAGCAAAACCGCAAAGCTTGGCTACAAAGCCCAGCCTTTAGGATAACCGCTGCCACACATTTGTTTGCTGCCGGTCACTAATTCAATTAATATCAAAAGGCTTTCAGCCTACTTGAAAGAAAATTGTCCTGGCACTCCGCCTTTATCATACATGTGAATTCTAATATTTTCTCTCTGCAAAGCTAAGTTTAATTTGACTCACTGTAAGCACTTCTCTATTATATTGGTTTTAAAGGATGTGCTCGTTTTTTGTTTTTTTTTGGAATCGATTGAGCAGTAACACTTGCCTCCAAATGGATTAACTCCCCAAATCCACATAAACGCTTCTTTCCTAACGTCTTTGATTGGATTGCCACCTCATGAAAATGAAATGTACTATGCTGTGTTGCTCATAAAAGGTCTGAATCATGCGCAGGGAGCTATTGACGACAGAGGAAGTTTGAGCATCCGATTAAATACCGGTGACAGCTTGCGCAACAAATGCTGACAAATGTAAAACTCAACAACACAGGAGTTCTTCAGTCAGCCTCCGAGGCCTGCACGTCTGCAGATGAATCTCATTTAATGACCTGATTTATTTCATTGTTCTTTCATTGTCTTTGGAAGAGACAATCTGAAGTGCTTTGGAATGTTGTTGACTTTGCTTATCGCGGCTCGCGCACGTTTGACAATTTAGATCGGAATCTAAACTGCGTGCCTTGCATATTTGGAAGTGCGTATTTCACTCAGGTTTAAACCGGGGTGCACACATTCTGATACTGGGCTGAATTTTACAATCCTGTGGTGTGGTGTGAGATTTTTGTTGTTTTCCTCCCTGATCTGTTCAGTAAACGGACAGGGTCCATGACAGGAATTCTTTGAAATATACTATGTATGCTTGTAAATCTTTGCGTGTGGTCAACGCCGATTTTGGGATGCCATGACACAAAACAGCACGATAGCCAATTAGGAAGTGAGCTGAAGCTTGCGCTGTTGCCAGACGCAACTAGAGCAGCAACTGGCTGTGCTGAGTCTTTGAGAAACGTGTCTCGCAAGTTATTCACCGCAATAAAAATGTCAAGGAGAAGCGTTGTGGTATACTTAATAAATAAGCTAAAGTTAGCCAAGCTTTTGTTATTCCTCCTTCACTTCTATTATTTCTTGCGTTTTGTATTCCCCCCCAGTTTTGAGGAGGAGACTAATGATGGTCCGTCAAGATTGCATTCTGTGCGTGATGTGTTGTGTTCAGTGATGCTGGTAGCGTATTAGAAAGCTTCTTTTTTTTTTTTTTTTTAAATTGTTAACATAATGACGAATCTAACGTGGTACTTTCCTCAGTACTCAGATTTCAGTTAGGTTGCAAAATCACGATAGGTCCAGAAAAAACAACAACACAGTTTGTAGCACATTCAAGCTTAAAGAGAAAGACCCACTCGGCTGTCATTGTATGAAGTCCCCAAATGTATCATTATATTTACTAACAAAAATGTATATTATAAATGTTGCCATTGCCAAAACATCAACAGTTAAATATCTCAGGCAAAACAGAGTGCAATGAAAAAAAGTGTTCTATAAAAATGTTTTAAATATAAAAATGAGTCATTTTTAACGTTAACTGAAGATTTTTTTCCCCGATAAAAATAATTACTACTTACATGAGTAAAAAATGTGTTGATATTATGGAAGAGTTTTATTCTTGGATGTCATGATTCAAAATGTACGTCTAAGTAAGTATTGGCATAACTGGTTGTTATTTGATGTACAGCAGACTCTGAATGTAACAAAGTGACTCGTAATCTAACTAACTTGATTTTAAAATCTGGTAATCAGGAAAGAAGTTATTTTTAAAGGAAAGTAACTACGACATTTTTCAATGTCACAACACAAGTTGTGTTGGTCGCCTTGAGTACAACACACTGCATAATTACCGTATGCTCGTGCCTTATTGTCATGCGTGAGCTTTGTCAAATTTTATCTTTATTTATTTATTTATTTTTTTTAATCTGTCTCCCGGTTTACCATATCTTGGATTCCACATATATTGTGGGGGAAAAACACTTTCTGTATGTTTTAAGGGTTAGGGTTAGTCTTTACACTTACACCACAAAGTGCTATCCAATTAGGTCATGATATCATTTCTTCGACTGGGCAAATTTTGATCCTTTTATAGATATTAAAAAATGCGATTACTACTATTACTGAGTGTTCCAGATCCAAATGTGTGATTTAAGTATGAACACAACCTTCTGGTATATTTGAATAACCAAAACAATTTTTTATTTAAGTTGAATTTCAGTTTAAATTTACATTTCTGTTTTCATGGACCAGCATAAAGAAATGAAATGTAATCTGGGTGCCAAGCCAGGAGTTGCTTGGTGGTTTGCCATCTACAAAGAAAGAAACAAAAGCTGTACAAGAGCCAACTTTTAGACGTGCAGCATACTGTATGACGTCAGACTTGTTTTGCGAATACTATAATGGCCATAAATAACTCATTCTATGTAAAATGTCTCTGTATGTATAGTTTTTTTTGTTCGTTTTTTTCTACATTTGGTTGGGAGATATCAGACTACGTCCTAGTTCATGGAGAATAACCAATACTTTGAGACATTTAAGCATTTTGTATTTGTTTAAAAAAAAAAAAAGAATGGCCAAGAAGATACAGTATTTCAAAAATGTGAGATGTCTGTATGATGCTGTAAAGGTGGTATTGGACCTTGGCATGCAGCTTGTAAGTAATGCATCTCTGCTTGGTACACTTTACTGGAGGTTTTATCAATGTCACGATCTTGAGAAACACAACCACAGCGCAGCGCGGTCCACCGTGCTGACGCTGAACGTTTTTGTTTTTTTCCTCTTTCCAAATTATCAAGTGACATTTGATTGTCATTTTTCTATTTTTTTGCATTTCTGACAGATGAGGGGCCTTTAAAAGTAGTCGTGTCAAACTTCACAGTGTCGGTGCGTGTGAAGTTTAAGGCCGTCCTGAGACAGTTCTCTTGATGGAAAAGCTTCAACATGGCAGCAAGAAAGAAAAAATGGGGCCACGGCTCCCACAGGAGCCCCATCCTCTCACCAAAGCTCAGTCTGCCCGTGAATTTAATTAGATTCCGATATCAAGCCTTTTCCCTCCTATGCTTCCATTCCTCTTCAACGTGCGTGAAATTGCATGGTACTATCTATTATTTATTCACACTCATTTGCTTATTGTTTCTGTCGGAAGCCTTCGTTTGGGTCCTGGCGGTTCGGCTGCTTCCGATACGATGCTCTACTTCATCTCCCTCACCGCTCTGGCCCACCTCCTCTGCAGATCGGGTGGGAGCTATAGATTTTTTTTTCTCCCCCCCCCCCTTTTTGCCCAATGACAGCACGGTGAGGTGCTATGAGGGCTGGGTGCTAATGAGCTGACTCTGCAATGCTGGGGAGATGCTCTATAACACCGGGGGAGTGAGACGATGGAGCGGGCGGAGACTCAGAGGGGCCATTATGACCGCGCAGCACAGGGGTTAGAGGGATGAAGGAGCAGGCGAGGCGTTTTGGCTCTCTGAAAGACAGTCCCATTCACTCGGCTCATCTTTTCAAATGACATCCCCAAATGTCACTCTGCACTCCATTCCTTTCTCGTTTATCCACTCGATGTCTACTAATTGCGATTCAAAGGGGGGAGCTTATTTGTCCGCTCTGCACCATTCTGTATATGACCAATAAAAGAGCTCATAAAAATGCTCCGAGCAAGGCAGTGCGTGTCATCCTTTACTGTTTTATATGCTCCTTATCTTAACCCTTTCTAAATCAATGATATGATCAAGTCCAACCAACATACATACTGCATTGTTGCCAGGGAAACTTTCTGTCCAGCTTGCCAGTCCCAAAATATCGTCACTGTAACCTCACAACATAGATGCCTTTAATTGGGTACATCATTTATCAGTGCTGAGTGTGCACGTTTGGAGTGGTAGCGAGTTTACTCACACGCGTGGGTGACCGAGAAGCTGTTGGAGGACTCCAGGTTGTCCACGTTGTAGTTGAGGTGGAAAGGCTTCTCGGTAGTGTTTTGGTTGGTGTTGTAGAGTTGCACCGCAAATCTGAAGGCGCTGTGCTCCTGCACCGTGGAGCGCATGAAGAGACCCCCTGCAAGTGGGAACAACGCGATCACACCACGCGCATCACTTTTAGCTTTTTATTAGTACATCATCGCGCATTTCTAGACGTTGTTATTATTATGCCATTATTTCAACCAAATGCATTTTTTGGGATCATTTCTGCCGCGCGTAACTCTCTTCATCCACATGTTTTGTTTCAATCTAAACAATTCAGTAGAGGGCTGCAGTCTTTTTTTTTCTTTTTCTCAACACTAACTTATTCGTACATCCTCTGCGCACATTTTCTACGGCTAAATAAAACCCACAAATATCCTGCACAATTTCCATCCGCAAATCACTTACCGATATTAATCTGATTAGGAAATCCCGCGGATGATGTGTCGAGCAGCCACAGTAACAACAGCACCAATATTTGTGCCATTTTTACCACCAAGAACCTCTCTGTTCAACTCCTTGGGAAGAAGCTAGGCAAATGCATATGTTCTTTTGGGAAGCTGGCAATGGGAATCCAGTGGACAGATAGATGATGGTCGCTCACAGTGCACCAATAAGGTTCATTGAGGTGCACTGGAGAGAAAGCGCAACGGAGAGAGAGAGGGAGAGAAAGCGCGGAGGAGGGGGAAGGAGTGCGGACGAGATCTGATTGGACCAATGTTGGTCAAACTTGATGTGACATTAAATTAAAAGGCTGCAACCTGCCACTTTACGACAGCCTGGAATAACCCCCGCACTTGCCTGTATTAGACGGCCAATCCATAGGAAGCATTGCAATCTGCAATCTCTGGTGGCCAATAGCTGGCTCTGTGCCTGCGTGACCATTCCAGCTGCATGCTGCAGACACGCGTTACTTTTACATTTTTTTTCTCCTTTCAAAGTGATGCTATAGTTTGGCTCATTTAGTGTCTAGTATACTGTGGCATTTTTATGATAGAAAATCAATGGTGGGGCACCATCTGCTTTGGCAAGCTAAATCCATCCATCCATTTTTGATAGCGCCTCACCTCATTAGGGTCGTGGGTGAGCTGAAGCATATTCAGATGACTTTGGGAGAGAGGCAGGGTACGTTCTGGATTGGTCGCAACTCCATTTTTGGACATTTTAAACCAAAGAAAACTAGATTGCACTCACTGTGCTTTTGTTCAGAATCTTAATTCCCAGCATTAATTTTATTATTTTTTCTAATGCACAAAATATGCCCCATTCTTTTTCCCACCCCACTTGTTGGGTATATGGGGATTTTGAGCAGTTTGTGTTATTTTTACCAGAATTTTGGCTAGTTTTATTTGACCCAGCAGATTGGGCAAGGCTGAAGAGCTGAAGCGGGAGTAGGTCACCTTATTTTCCGTGTGTGTTTGACTTGAAGTCACTTTGATGTAACATTCTTAGAAAATGTTGGTGGTGAGCAGGTGGTTCAGTTGACTATGGGCATACAGGCGCAGCTAGGCAGATAAAAAAAAATGTTAATTCAAGGTGTTAACATTTCGTTCAGCTTCCACTGATAGGACTCAACAATAAAAGGGCGAGTGAGTAGTAACTGTTAGCGTGTACAAGTTACACATGCCATTCAAATTGATTAATTCTCAGTCATACTAAGACAACGTAGCAACAGACATTATAGGAATCTGATGTTAATTCTAGTTTGGTACATTTTGTACCTTGGCAGACAAAGATCAACTACTTTTGAAAATCCTTAAATGATCCATACAATACATTAAACAGCCAGTGCGATTACACAGTGGTGAAAAGAAATCGGTCAAATATTTATGTCGAATGACCCAGTGATCATAAGGAGACATTTCTTTTCCAAAAGGGGTCAAAGTTGACATCCTCTCCCACAATTGACTTGTTCCCAGGGGAAGAATCTATGATCACATCACATTGATTCTTTGCTCTCTGCAGATTCTCTAGGAGATTGACAGGACATCACATTAGGGACCTCAATGGTCTGAGTCATTGTGATCCTTGTCAAAGTGTGGCCTTTTGATGGTTCTACTCTGATGTCTCCTCACAAAGTGCAGGATAATGATGCATTGGGGTTTGCGGTTTTGTTTGATAAAAACAGTGCATAACTCATCAAGTCTCCTTTCAGCTAAGTGAAGCAGAAATGAGCTAGTCATTGCAGTGTGTTGCTGGTTCGCCGTGTGATTCGGCTAATAATGAAGCATTTAAAAAGAAAAAACATTTAAGGAATTAGACCTATTAGGGGGTCTGCGTAATTGAGATAAGACAGAGATGCAACGGAGATTTGAAAACGGGTGATTGTGCAACATTCTCTGCAATTAAGAAATCCCAGTCATGCTGCATTATCGCCTCAACTCGACCTCTGCACAAATCCTATTTGGAAGTGAGCGTTACAACCATAGATGCAATCTACTTGAAAGCCAATAATTATGGCTTCTGTATTGTATGAGGGGACAAAAAAAAGGTAGCTGAAAAGGTGCTGTCTTTTTCTCATGATGAGGTTGATTCCTCAAATATTGCAGGAACATGAAAGACAATCAATAAGATGGATTTTTATGAGAAATTGTTTCAAATATAAGATTTGCCATCATCTTTTCTTGGGCGCACAATGAAGAAAAGCACCAAATCAAATGTTCTTCTTATCTTTCCATTAATTTTAAAGGCTTGCCCATTTGTTTTAAATTGCTCTATAAATACAGTTGAGTTCAGTTGAGTTGAGTTAATGTCACCCAAGCTTAAGTTTCTGTTCCGATTAGATTGTTCTGTTATCATTGGATAGTAAAGATGTTGGGCAAGCTGGTGCATTGCAGTAACGCAGGCTCAATCCCTGGCTCCAGTATTGTTCAGTTTAATGAAACTCTTTTGGCAGCATGCTCCCAGCAGCATTGGTGTTTCCTACTGGTCGGGCAGAGTCTATGTATGATTTGGAGGTGCGTACTGGTGAGTCAGTGCTCACTCGAAGGTCCTGAACAAATCATCGGGAATGGAGGGTGAGCAGAAGCGTGTGACTGCTTCAAGCTAAATCATAAAGAGAAATCATTATCATCATACTAGTTATTAAATATAATCAGAATTATGGTGTAGACAGAGCACGTCAGCTGACTTAAGAGGTGCATAACGTGGATAGACGATTTGACAAGAATAAAGCAGGTTGAGTACGATTCTGGCATTCAGTGATTTGTCAACAACAGCAGGTGTTCTGGAAAATGCAACAGTCTGTTGATGATTACGTTGGACTAACAGGCTACAACACATTGTGGACATATGTCTTAAATCAGCAATGATGACTCAAATCTAGCACAACACGTTTTTTTTTTTTTGTCATGTTGTTTTGCTCATGCATATTGTCAACTATTGTTTTTGATTTTGCATTTCAGTACAACTGAGGTGAATCATGACTTGCTTTAACCTGTGTTTTTGAGTATTAAACATGGGGACGCTGTGGGTTGACCACCTCTGCTGACAAGTAGTCGCTACACAGATGGAGCCAGCCGAATTGAAACTCATGTGTCGGCCTGGCAGTCGCCGGCAAAGATCCTCCGGCGTTAAATCAATGGCGGACAGTGGCGCTCTTGCGCATATTCTCCCAACCAACCTCTACTTTGATAACAAGCAACAACCCTGGAGTCTTAACTGCCTTCAATATGAGTCCATTACTTCACTTACAATTACCTTCATGGTACCTTTTTTTCTTGGTACATGCTTTTTCTTTTAAGACCCCTTGTTGAAGCAGGCTCTTCTTTTGGTATAAATGTTGCAAAAAAAGACAAAGCCCGTGTGCTCACGGAATTACAGACTTGCGAGGTACATTGAGGTCTCCTGCAACATGATGCACTGGCGATGGTTGAAACTTCTTGGATTTATCTAACTTTGGAAGCATGTTTTGCTGTCCTCTCAAATCTGTCATTTTGGCATCCTCATGCTAGAGTCTGGCTGGAGCCACCCTAATTTCTGGTAGTTTCCTGTCAAATTTGCTCCTGCGTGCTTTCTGTACACATTCATGGGACATTTTTTTCTCTTTCGCATTCCAAATACTGTAGAACGTCCAGTGACCCGTGAAAGCGAAATATAATTTTACATGTATCGATTTAGTTAACTATCCAGAAATAGCTGATGATGGAAACACCTGCCTCATGATGGTCACCAACACTTACTGATGCTCGTGAACAGCCCAGGCACAGAGCTCCCATCATTACAACAACTAGTCATCGTAATGGCTCAATAGAGAGTTAGATATGGAATCATTTATTTGTATTTGTTGGTCCAATACATTAAAGTGACCTGAATGGTGGGTAACTTGCTTATTATTGATCAACCTCCAAACATCCAGTCATAAATGTACAGTAATATTCTGGTTAAATTGCTTTTATAGGATTTATACAGAATAAAATACACATACTGACACTCAATGTGTATTGCGTTAGATGGAGCAATGTGCACATCCCACTTGTGACACACAACATGCACTACATAAGATATTTTCATATTTAAAATGTGCTCAATTTTATAATAGATTTCTTTGACATTCACAAGTCTCTGGGAAATTCCATGTTCCATGATTTACAGCCATCCTCACACTTGAATGAGTCAAAGCTTCTTTGATAGTCGCGCACAAATTCCCGTATCATGCACAGTAGATGTGTCGGCAGAATGTAGCCCTTAGCGCACAAGCTGACGTGGAATTGTGCTCTCCTTTCTGGGAAATAAGAACTAGTCTCCTCGAATAAATGAGTGGATTAATACTGTACAAAAGATGCCATTAAGAAAGCATGATGCAGCTCAAAGCCAGTAATATTTAGAGAGCTATTGCACGTCGATCGGTCTTGGCCGGATGTTGGAGCTTTGTAAGAGATTCTGAAGAAGCGTCTTTCTCATTCTGTCAGCACATCCTTCCATAAGAAGGACACTGGTCTGTGGAACCAGAACGTTTTTTTACCATTTTTGAATAGTGCACATCTACACAACAAATCTAGGTGAATAAAACAGTTGATGGTACACAAAAAAAAAAATCCCCATCGGTGTAAACCATTTTAAAAATTGGCTTTAGAAACTAGAGGCACAACATTAGACCGCAGTTCAAGGAAAGAGACCACTGAGGACAGCAATTTTACAATCTCAATACTGTAGCGTGCTACAAAAGCATCGCTCCGCAGCAAACACTGTGAGAGTGTGACGGAGGCCATGTTATCAGCTGCACAGGCTGACACACTTCACTCTCTTTGCCTCTGGCTTTGCACCGTCACAAACATGGGACCACAGAAGTCAGTGCAGCGTGGCATGAAGACATCTTTACCGCATGGGCTTTGTGCTACATAAAGGCGGAGGCCTTTTGCACCCATCAACGACATTACAGTACACATACACAAACATATGGGGTTTATCACACGGCTTTTCTTTTCTGGTGAAGCATTTTATCAAAGAGTTATAACAATTCAGGAAATGAATTTAGCCATATCTTGTACTAAAACAGCTAAAAACAATATTGATCAGTTAATATCTGCCATTTAGCAACCCGCACTGCTCCATAGATTTCCAGTACATCTGTGAGCATGTTTGACTCTGTGATTGTCTTTGTATTGCTAACTTCAATTCAGTCACTACATAACAAACTTCAATTTTAATTGGGGCCACAAGCCATACAAGTTTTAAAGAAAGGAGTTATACATCAGAAAGTGAGTACATGCTCATGAAATTGTGTTTTGTGAGCATTCAGTTTGGTCTGTCGTATAAAATCAGTATTGCTTGCAGCAAACAGATTGCCCCAAAGGTACATCACATTTTTGTCTGTCTAACTAGAATGGAGCTAATTGGGTACGGAAAATGGGGGCGAGCCTGTTGCCTCTCTGAATATATGCTAAAATATACATATAAAACGTAACCAAAACTCTTTCTAATTTTTGTTGGACTGAGTTCTTCTGTTTAAATTCACCTCTAAGGTTTGAGGTGGATTACATCTATGATGGGCATTTTCTTTGCATAGTGGCAGTCACCTTTTGGTGCATTAGTCTCGCAATGACATGGTACTGTATACACTCTACCTGTGGCTCATCTCATCTTTTCATTCATATCCAAGTGTATCCTCTTCCGTATAATCAGACATATCAAGACTGGGCCACATGGGAGGGAGAAAAAATGGAATTAGGTCACATGCAACATGTCATGTAAATGCATCCTTAGTCGGTTTAAATGTGTAAATTAGAGTTGCAGAATCTTAATGGTTGTGATTAGAAAGAAAATGAAAGCAGCAGTAACCACCCGTCGTCTAATATATCCCCCATCCCATTCGCCCTATTGTATTATTTCCATAACAGCAGAAGGGAAATTCTCATTGCCTGCATGGCTAATTGGGAGGAAAACCAACCGGTTGCTACAGATAATGGGAACGGTGATCCTTTTAAATAATTACCAGTGTTGACTGTGTCGCATTACCGGCGCTCCCATGATAGATGCTCCAGCTATTATGAGCTGTTACCACAACTATGCTAATGTAAAAGAGAGATCAATCTTTGAATATGATGATATATATATATATATATATGCACGTAAACACTAGCTTTTAAGGTTATTCCCTCATTGCTACATTTGTTTTTCTAGCAGCAAACACAAGATGCATTAAAGGTACATAAATTGCAGTGACTAATGGAGACAACAGCCCTCTTGGTAGATTGAGGAAATTATAAATATTCATCACACATTCCGCATTTAGTGCATGGCATTATCCTAATTGTATTTCCTTTGATTTCCAAAATGCTGGCTGCACGAGCGCGCCATCCAAGGTCAGGTATTACACCATGATAAATGTTAAACATCCTCCAGATATGTTGCTGCTATGCTTCTTAGTAATGCACTCCACATCCCAGCAGTTATAATGAAACATTCAGTAGCTGCGGGTATGAATATTGCATGTCATTAATAGATCAAAGAATCAGGAGGTCAGGAGATTTCAGAAGTAGTATGGCATATCGGTCTATATGTGTTGTTGCTGTTTGTTAGCCCTGCCCGTGCTGTAAAGCTTCTTTTCTTCCATACCTGAATTGCTAAAATCAGAGTAGCTTAACTAATTAGGCCTAGCATTGCTTATTTACTGTGTATAATGCAAACAACACTAATATGCCCGAAGACTACATGAACCCATGAGCTTAGGCAATCTTGCACTGTCAATCAATACAAGATTGGATTCACAACATAATGTCAAGTCAGCCATTTCTGTGCATTCATTTCGCAGATAAAACCGTAATCAGGCTAATGTGTTTGTCTCAGCAAAATAGTTGGCACTGCACTAGTTAAAAAAAAAAAAAAAAAGCAAGCTGTGAGTCAGTCCGGCGCTTTGTCGTCCATGATACTGACAAGACTTTTTGCGATGAAAACCGAGCACTGCAGAAGCATCGTCTTGGAACATGAGATTTAATGTATATTCTCTACACATTGATACTCATTTGCATATTCCCACATAGCGTGCTGTCAGCGGCAGCAGTGGGTAACAAAAGACAGCTGAAAAGAGTCCGTGTTTGTTCAACTCAACATACTAACGGAACAGAAATGATTTTAGCATGTCTGCAAGGCCACCACCAAGCTGTAAAACATTGCCTTCAGCCCTTACAGCAATCTGCGTGTCTGCTAATGTGTGAATCATATAACAAACAATGTGGAAAGAAAGGAGCATTGTAAAGTAGCAATGTGATTTTGACACGTTAGATTTTTGGCCTTGTACGGGCTTATTGAACTGAACCTTGTCAAAACAAATCACAGAAGGAACGTTTCCTGGAATGCCTAATGTAAAAATTAACAGTCTATAAATCTATTACTATGTTTCCATGCCAGTGTGGTAAAGAGCTGAATGAAAACTGCTCGAAGGATTTGCACGTACAGTAATTCAACTCTCTATAGTGTGACATATATGATTCCAATTTGCCTTAAAAGACACCAAGTCACAATTAATCCACAATACATTCCGCATGATCCACCATTGGATATCTGCCAATTGACTGATGCATTGATTCAATAGCTCTAACCAAAATAGCACACAAAAGTACTTCCATGCCAGTTGTAGTGTTTCCCTTTCTCAAGTGGCAAAAGGCTTGTCTCCCTGCACACTAGGTGTGAATTATATATTAAGCCAGACTGCAGATGCGCGGCAGTGCATTATTTACTGATAGCAGCAGAAGAGACACAGATGCTCTTGAATGTTCAGGGTGCTCCCGACAGCTGTACAGGTTGTTTAAGAAGACTTGTATTCACTTCATCAGAAGTTCATGGAGATTAAACATGATGTGTGATGTTTTACCAGATGTCCTCATCCTGTGAAAATGGTCAATTACAGAAAATGAATGGTTGAATGTTTTTGTCAAAATGCTTCAATAAGCAAGTATTATAGCACACTTTACATCTGATATTAGGTAGCAAGCTACTCTAACAGCCCATCGTAAAGGATAACCCGCTGATGCTCTCGGTTTTTGGCAATTATCCTCAACTATGTACAGTATATAGTATAGAAAAGAAAATCTAAAAAATGACTTTACAGGATCTCGAAACGCCAGCTTCCTCAAGCTCTCAAGTCGGATCTTATTAAGTTGTTAAGCTGTACCTAATGTTTTGTCCTGCGATTGTTGATGACATGAGTGGTGCGGCTTCGCTTGTATTTTTAACATCACATTCGGGTGACATTTCCATGACAAGCTGCTGGTTTTAGACAATTCTCACATCACATTTCCCGAACACCACATTCCGCTTAAGAATCATTAAATTTTCACACATTTTCTCCTTTCTTTTAGAGGTTAAGTGTACTAGATGTGTCATCACTGTGATGGAACTCGTCCTGACAGAAAGCGTTATTGTGTAGCCGCCCTCCCCTCTGCATGGCATGTACACATATGTCCTTGCAAAAGAACCCTGATGCATTTCCATTTATTTGCTGAAGTGGTGGCATTTGGGACAATAAAAGGGTTCATTTATTGGACATGAAAGGTGATTATTAGTAAAGACAGCTCGAGTGGGGACAACAAAGGCAGCGGAAATCCAGAGAAGATAGAGTTGGATTGATTTGCCTGAGAGAAAACGAATGGCCCTGTCACAAGGTTGTAGGCTTATAATTTATCCCATATTAGCTAGCCAGTAAATGCCAACTGTTGTTCAATGTTCAGCAGAGATAACGTACCTCATTCAGTCCAAACCTTGCGACGATTTGTCGACATTCCCGAAATATTATGAGCAATTAAATCATCAGTATGCTACACAAGCCGGCACACCTGGTTCATGAGGTTCCTCAATATTAGCGTTTCTGTCTCCCCTCACTCCTAGAGGTCATCAAGGTCGCCTATAGTCATATTTCCAGAAGTCCATGGTACTCTTATTTTAGCACCCCATCACCTGACATTTCAAAATGTTAATGTCTACAAGGGCTAAGCTAATTAAATGTCTTCAAGATGATCATGCTCGCAAATATAATGTCACCACTAATGTCTTGTGACATGACTCCTCCCACTCACATAAACACGGGACATTAGGTGTCATAGAAGTCAAATGTCACTGTTTTAGACAACCGCACCTTCTCTGCGCTCACTTGGCAGTATTATATGTGCAATATTATATGCAGATT
Source organism: Syngnathus leptorhynchus (assembly GCF_054491065.1). Lineage (NCBI taxonomy): Eukaryota > Metazoa > Chordata > Actinopteri > Syngnathiformes > Syngnathidae > Syngnathus > Syngnathus leptorhynchus. The sequence goes on from NC_141196.1 coordinate 9,243,178, forward strand.
CGTTCCAATCAGTCTGCCATTTCTCCAGCTCTTGCTTTTATTGTCTTTCACTACCGAATAGTTTTAGAATCTATTTTTCTTTCAATTATACGATGCACTAATTGGTGAGTGTAATTTTGCAATTTGGAGATGAGGTGCTGCCTCCACAGGTGATACTCTTACTTTGTCTTCATAGGGGCTCACTTTTCTTGTTAGATTTTGGACTATTTGAAAATAAGTAACTGCTTGTACCACATCTCATATTGTTTGTTGCGGGTGGTTTGTTTACCCCCCCCCCCCCCGTTCGGCAAATTCAAATTTCACGTCATTAGAATTGTTTTTTTTCTTTGCAAATAAAATTTGCTTCCTTTTGCAATTGAGAATGAGGTCGAAATAAAAATACTACGTCTGAAATATGCCTCCAACTCAAATTTAAATGCTTAATGTTAATAGTTTTTTTTCCTCAGGGTATATGGAGTCAAGGGTCATATTTGATGCTACATAATTTTCCCAGCGCTGTAATTACCTGTTTTTTTTTTGTGTGTGAACTCCTCTTTTGTGAAGGTTCACACTATCTTCTTTAAGTTTACTATTTTAAACTTTTGTTTTAGTCAAAGAGGTAAAATCTTCCCTTTCTGACTAAAAGAACTGTTAAGAATAGTCAACTGCTCTTTACCAATCATAGTGACAAGAATGGAATCTTCTTGTTGGACATGATTTTTTTCATGAAATGACTGGTGCCTGTGTATGACTTAAGAGTTTGATGTGAGAGATGGAAGGAAGCTCGGGGGAAAGTAGTGTCTAGTGTTCCATAACATAACACACCTACACACTGAACGATGGTACATAACTGTAGAGTGCAAGTAGGTGTGGAGCAGAATGGCACGATTCATTTCATTCTCCATGTATATTCACATGCATGCAGTAGATGCTCATTGAACTGCTGTGATGGTGCTGAAGGAAATCGCTGATTTTCTTGTAAGGGAGTAAAAACTATTCGTATGGGAAAGAAGATCTTGATTAAATGTCAGCATGTTTAGCTGCCGCCTCTGAGTTAATCATTTTCAAAAGCCAAGTTATTCCTTAGTGCACAACCTGCTTTGGAAAAAATGGCTTGAAAATGAAAGCAATCGGTTTTGCTCTCGACTCTACAGGATGCTCGAAGTAACGTGTAAACGCAAGATGCACTCTGTAGAGTTTACATTTACTAGTCAGCATTCTGCAGTGTTAAAAAAGCAATACTGACAATTTGACCAGCTCAATGGCCTAGTAGTAGAGCGTCCACCCTGAGACTGAAAGGTTGTGGGTTCAGACCCCGGCCGGGTCATACCAAAGACTATAAAAATGGGACCCATTGCCTCCCTGCTTGGCACTCAGCATTAAGGGTTGGAATTGGGGGGGTTAGATCATCAAATGATTCCCGAGCAAATTATACAATATCATGAAAATCATGAAAAATCCATAGATGAGCCGCACTGGACTATGAATGTTTAATTTCCATATGTAAGAAAATATGAACAAATTGTACAATATCATCAAAATCATGAAAAATCTAGAGATAAGTCGCACTGGGCTATCGCAGGGTACGAAGGTTGTCCAAAAAGTAGCAAATTATAGTCCGGAAAATACGGTAATCACTACGACAACGTTACACAATTCTAACATAAGCATGACCATAAGATAATAAGTGAGATTACAACATAATGCAAACATCTGGGACATTATCACTTCAATTTTAAATATTTCCCCACAATAACATGGATGCTTGATGCAAATAACAAATATTGTATACGCATATTGCTTTCATAAGGTGCTTTTCTATCTTCCATTCACTCACTGGAGTGTCATGCAGTGCTCTGTGTCTTGTTGATGTACACTCTGACACATAGCATAGCCAGAACAAGCCAGGAACCATTCAACAAACCCAAAGACGACGTGCTCTAGCGAGTTCCTCTTCCACTGAATGTTAAACAAGGAACCGTCAGTGGTCGAGCTGGTACGTCCAGCCGCTCCCATTGCTAATCTCCCATTTCTACACCTAACCCCTTCAATCACAAGTTTCCAACCAATGCAAGAAAGAATCAGAATCCTCTTTTCAAATATTCAGGTGATGAGCTCACTTGGTTGTCCTTTTTTTTTTAAAATCCTGTAAAAAGAACCCTCATACGGATCCTTGCCTTGTGTGATAACTTGTCAGGCTGCTGCTATAATTGGCAAAGGGGGTTATATCTTACACTCAAAAGGCAGTCAAGCAAGCGATCTGTATCGAAAATATATATATCTAGACAGGTCATTTGTAAAACCAAACCTGAAGTTCAAATAAACGAATGAATGAATCTCAAACAAGTGCAGCCAACGGTTGTGTCAAAATGGTATTCATTAGATTGGCTTGATATCAGTTTTGTAAAGCTAGAGTAAAATAAGGACAAGTATCCTGTGCAATTTCTCCTTGCAGTGTGCAGGTTGACTGTGCTTCCATCAAAAAAAGACTGAGTGGAGCAGTGAGTAGAGTTGCTACTTATGGAACACTTGTGAAATCTGTTATATGGTGCTCTTGGCGGGAGCACTCGGTTTAAAAAGAGCAGGCATGATCAGCCTTTCGTTCAAAAGGCCTTTTGAAACCATTACACGTCCTAGACGCAAAGTGTGAGTAGAAGTGCTTACTTACAAGTGAAATGAAGGCTTACAAAGGACTTTTGCCTGTCATTATATAGTGGAACCTATGTGATGGAACACAATTTGTTGTAATTTATTTTGAAAAACTATGTTCAACATAAAATAATGAAAATTTGTCAATTACAGTAATCAGTTCATGTGTCAACATTCGAGATTATTATATGTCATGCAAGTGTAAATGTAAGTTAACCACTATTGATGATAAACATAAAAGAAACAAAACATGCCGTCTTTACTTAGATAACAAGGGACAATGAATGGTAATACTGGAGTCTTACATATTTAAAAATGTCGCATACCTTATCCTTGATGACTTGTCTGTTGTCAGCCAATGAGTTTGAATTTAGACAGAAAATATTCAGTTCAGTGCTTTAGAGAAGAAAAGCTCCCGTCAGGTATTACAAAGCAACAACTCAGAATGTTACAATCACAATTTCAAATCCCATTGTGACTTTTCTCGAGTGCTGAATATGTCTGACTGTTGGTCTTTCGAGTGTAGACTGGTCCGGGGAAGTAAAAAAACAACAACATTGGGTAAAAAATAACATAATATGGGTTAAGTTGACCGAGCCATCAACATGGTTGAATAACCCTTTATTATTTATTTATTTGTTTATTTATTTAACCCCAGGAGTTGTATCAAATTAATAGCCCACCAAACCTTTATGTAATAACCCAAAATGGTGGATCTGTCCCTTTTTGATCCCCACTGGGTTATTTTTTTTACCCAATTGTTATAAGGATATTAGCTAAAAATGAAAAACATACAATTCAAGTGCATGCATACCATCCTATTGGTTTCTTACAGTGGCCAAGTCTCATGTGCCCCATCTTTTTTCATCGGTCATCATTTTCTCTTTGGAAGGGAAAATGTACATCAGTCCAGCTTGCACCTGGAGGTAAATGCATAGCAGGGTGCGTACAATTAAAATGCAACTCGTGCGCCGGCCACTGCCGCAGGGATGTGGGTTGATGTATTCCCGGCCTCCTCTCTCTGCAAGAGGAGGAGGAAGGATCTGTCAGACTGGGTGGACAATCCTCGAAGTGGGTTGCTACAAAAATGCCATTTTCCTCGTCTCACTTGGCTTGTTATGACAGGCAGCCATTATTTCAAAGGAGTTCATAGCATAGCAAAACAAGGATGGATTCGGTCGTGTTACTACCAAATATGACGACTATGTTCACATAATACATTTGTGCAGTTTATGGCCCGTTTTGAAACTTCATCAATACTCATTATATTTTTGTGGAATATTCTGCCAGGCAGCCTAATTGGTATACAAGTCGCATATTTTAGAAGGTTTTCGGAGCAATCAACTGAAAGGAAAGTACGTGTGAACTGCTTGCGCCAAGTCTGTCATGCATTTCCAATCTTGCTTGTGATCTGCAACCAAGTTTCAGGTAAATTTACTGCTTTAATCATAAGGATAAACAATGACCACTTTAATCTACAAAAGAATACAATGTGGAAATAATTTTATGTTCCATAAAAAGGTGGGTGGGTCAAGGTACCATTACCGTGTGCCGATTTGCAGCAGAGGTTTTGTCAAGGACCACATTTATTGTACTGCCAAGGATAGAGGGGTTTTAGTCACCACACTCTATTTTTTTTTTTTTTTCAATGGAACAAAGACGCTGGCAGGGATGTCGCCACGGCATACGATTAAAAGTTCAGTGGTGCAGGAAACTAACCAGGTACAAACTTGACGAGATCAGAACTGCGTCACAGAGCTGGTGTAAGTCGTCAATTCCCCAACTGCTTTGAAATTAGGACCAAAAACAGCCATTTATTTACAATTTAGAAACTGGAAACCTCATTTGAAACTCCTGAGAGACTTGAGCATGTGTTTTGTTTGATGTCATCGACTAGGTTAGAAGAAAATATACACTCGTCTTATTACCCCTCTATTACTAGTTCAATTTCCTGCTCCACGAGCATCCCATCCCTCTTTTCTACCTGTTTGAGTCGCTGTCAGTCATGGCTGTAACGATCCAAGGACTCTGATGTCCCAACTGTAACTATTCTTTTCCTCACAAACTAACATTTACATTGTGTCTTTGAGTGCCAGCAACAAAAATGCTATGGCTTGTTCCAGTCACCAACAATGATTTAGTTTGTCTTGTTTCTGCATTATTAAACATGTCTGAATACTGAACTAGTGAAGGACCCATACTACAGGGATGCCCCGGGCTGCTGATGTTCCATGCTGCGCTCCTGTTTGTCTCAGGGATTTGCACACAAACACACATAAACTCAAAATAGCAATAAGAGATCTGAACATCAGGTTTTCACAACCCTAATGAAAACAAGCAGTAGAGAAATTGGGTGGATGCATTTAGTCGCGTTATAGAGTAGTTAAGGTCTCATTCTATTTGTAACACAGTTGTGAGTGCTAACATGTTAAACCATTATGCAGCAACTAACAGTAATGATGGGGGAAGTTTGAGACTGGCGCTAATTCATTCTCTTTACACTGTTTCCTACGGAAAGAATGTAGAAGTCAACCTGCATCACAGAACAGAGGTTCTACTCCAGTCTAATTGCCGCTGCATAAACAGAAGTAATGAGAACGGTCATTGACACAATTACTTAAGGAACTGCCAAGGTGCCAAAGTGCAGCCTCACAGAGATAGAGTGCTTCTGAGAACACAAGTCCCATAATGATCTCTGGAGGCCTGAGAGGATGAACATCCGAGATCGTGTTAGGCATGAAAGCTCCATCAGACATCTAGACTTCACAGGCACACTTGCGCAAGCTGATCTCCTCCTCCAGCGGGGATAATTGCTTCATCAACCTAGCACCATCCTGACCCTCCCGGAGACTCTTTGAACAAACTCTGTATTTGAGTTAGACCGCTGACTTATTTTTCAATCATTGTGTCTACTACTCCACTCGTTGAGGTTCCCTCCATCCATTTTCTGTACCACTTGGCCTCATTGGAGTTGCTGGTGAGCTGGAGACTATCGTAGTTGATTTTGCGCGAGATTCAGAGTACAACCTCAACTCGTTGCCAATCGTAATTTTCGAATTAGTGCTAGGCTTGAACAGTCAGGCGTGGCAGATGGATTGTGGCTGAGGAGTGGTTTCCAATTGTCCACTTGAAAGTTCAGATGAGCTTCCATGATGTGGAGACCCTAATGCTAAACCAGTACAGCACATTCATTGGGAATTATTGAGGTCAGCTGTGACCAGTCCAACAGCAGCGCTGACATCCCTCTCCCAGATCCGCCGGTTTGAAATTATCTGAGAACAATGGGTTACACCTACCACCGTGCAGCAATACACCACATGTCCAAAAAAATAGAGCCCAATATGTTAAAGTTTTAGCCAAATAAAAGAATATTTGATCAGCGGAAAGTCATATTTACTCAAGTAATAATTTCCATTATAAGTGCTATTGCAAACACTTACAAATATGAAGGGGCTGAATGGTTCACACATCTTTTTTCTTAAGAAGTTTAAACTTTCCCCAAAACATGCTATGAAATATTGCTTTTCCAGTTTGTTAAATGTGGTCTAAATTCCAATCGTAGTGTCTGTAATCTTAAAGTCCAAGTGACTAAATCCTTGTTTTTATCGTGTCCGTTTAGATGGCATGCTATGGAGAAATGCCCCCTTAAATCGACTCAATAACAAACTGATTGATATGGGACAGAAAGCCATAGAGTTTATGGACTTCAAGGGGAAGCCGGCAAGGGAATCATGATTTAAGTAGAAATAAAGGAACATATGCTACGAACGACTGAACAGAAGGAGGAAGATGGTGTCATGAATATTAGTTTACGGTGGCCGAATGCAGTTTTATATTGGTCTTTTTCAGCAATGCACCTTTCTGCATAAATGAACTGTCTTAAAACATAATGACTATTAAGTTAAGTCATGGTTTTCAAGCAAGCATTTGGTTGGTTTTGATTTAAAAGATGCATCGAATCAAAACGGTGTTTCACTTAAACATATGTATTTCACAATACGTATGTACTGAATCATTCTTTACTGGAGACATACAACTTTGAAGGAAATGCCACGTGCTGACCAGTTCATTTCTGTTTATGTAAAATGACAACAGCTAATTCATTGCGTTATATATAACGAATCAAACCGAATCAAATTGCACCACTTGAAAATCGAAGCGTTCCTGAACCCCATGTATAAAGATACATATCAATTCAGTCTTTTTTTTTTTTCCTTTCGTTACTCCCCTTGTGTTTCAAAAGATTGTTTTGACTTACCTCTGGGTTTTGTAGTCTTATCTTTCATTTCATCATCATATCTCGTAGCTGTAGTTTCAGTTACAGTATTTGTGAATGCAAGTCAAAAGAGCTTGTGTTGGGGACAGATAGCCATATATGGAGAATGTTTTGAGAAATATGTGCTAGAAGAAGCCAAAGCACAAAGAAATGGCGCTCTTTTTGACAAAGCTGTCTTGATATGCTTGTTTACGACGCAAGTAACAGCAGATTAGGATGTTTCTACATTCCATTTCAACGAAGAGACAACCTATTTCTTTTATCCCTGCCTAGAGCTTTTAAAGCACTCACTGCACTAAAAGAACATTTGCTGTTTTCAACAGGAATTCTCTTCATTATTGCCATTTTCACATTCAAAATGGGCAAGGAAGTTGCTTTTGCCTACAGATAGGGTTCCATAAAAACGATGACCGTTCTGTTGACACTTATATTGTTGTTAAATGCAGTAACGACAGTTTTTACAATAGAAAACCTAAGTTCAACTGTCCAATTTAAAAATATCAGTTTGTTGAAATTTTTATTTCACCCACAATTTTTTGTTTGTTTGCAATTGAATGTGCATTTTATATGAATTCGATGAAATGTTTTATTCTTCAATTGGAGATTTGATATGAGCAGTGATTAAGATAAAGCGAGGACACGTGTCTTTATGCCACCACTGTTGATAGACTGGCGGGACTCAACAGCAGGCCTGAATGTCTTTTGTCAGTAAATGAGACTTTAATATGTTGCACCATGGAGATGGGGCGTTGAGTGTGTGGCCCCTGCTGTTGTCTTCATCAATGTTGTGGCACACATGGCGCTGCTTGAACCAACTTCTCATCTCAAGCAGCTGTCTGGAAGAGTACAAATCTTCGACCAAAATGCTTCTCTTACCGGTGGTCACCGAGACTGAAAGGTCAACATGTTCATGTTTTGTTGACACAAACCCACATATTATATTCAAGTTTCAGTATTGTAATGTAATAGTAATAAATCTGTAGTGGATTCAAACGTAAACCAAAATACAGATTATTTTGCTGACATCAGACATATGTCTTTCTATCCTTTTTGTCACTGTGGCAGTCTCCTCCAGCTATATTTTGTTTCAGTCCAAGAATGGCTTCCGTCGCAGTCTTTATCAAACCTAGTGGCGACGTGATGCATGGATCCGAAACGATCCTCAGTATCAATCTTACAAGCGTGCGCTTGGTGTTGCAGACAGGCGGGTGTGAATGACTGAATGAATGTGATACATTTATGAAATGTCACGGAGCAAGCCGCTCACCTAAGAAGTTCATGTGTGTAGTGTGTCTTGATACCATTTCATGGTCCTTTGCTTGCACATTGAAAGATTCAGAAAACTCACTATGATAATTACTTCAAAATTGGAATCATTCTCGGGAATCCAACATTTTTTGGGGAGGCGGGTGGGGAAGCGGCCCCCCCCCCTCCCCGCCCACATGTCATATTGATATTTCGCACCTTAGCACGATTTGTGGTTCTATGGGTGCCAGTTTTACTTTTAAGCAGTTTTTGCTCTTGAGTTTTAGGTTCCTTAAGTTTTGTGTATTTTAATCACACACATTGTGTAAGAAAACTAGATTACCCTTCTTTTCGTTTTGTGTGGGTTTCAAAGGATTTGAAACTTTTATGGATTTGCCTGTGATGATAAACAGTTGAATTTAATCCCTTCTTCCTTTTAAGAATCAACATAGCTGGCATTGCTTTATGCTATGCGCTTTGAAAGTATTGTTTGTCTTTGTTTTGTCTGCTGCGCTGGTGGTACTTCCAGTATTGCATTGGAGAACATTCTGTAGTTTACTTGATCATATTATTGGTCGTGGGGGGACCTCGTCTTGCTCCTCTGTCTCATCCACCAACAGGGAGGTGGATACAGTTGGGCTGTCCATGTTGAGGGTGCACCTCAGGATGGATTTGGTGAGTGAGTTTGGTCCAGTTATAATGATTCACCGTTGAGTTTGAGGAAATTGGGTTGAAGACAGGATTGTATTGCAATGATAGTGTTTGGCAGGCTTGAGTGAACAGTGGTGGAGATTGCCTTTTTTTGGAGGGGGATGGAATGGTGGATGGCAGGGTGCAAATAGCGTTTTCATTCTGTTGAGGAGCCTCGAGAGATCTGTAGGCTAAAGTGAGGAGGACCGAGGACCAAGATAAGGTCAAAGGTTGGGGGGGGGGGTAGAAGCAGTAGTGGCTAAAAAAATCTTGAAATTATTGTGAGGAAACGGTTCAGAAAATGGATGCATGGGCGGACGGACAGACAGACGGATGGGTGGATTATTCATCTTCTATCAAAATTCTAATTTAAGATTGATTTTTTTTTTTATCTGTCTTCAAGTTGAGTAAAATCTCACACAGCAGGAATAAACTTCTCATCCATATTGACTGCAAACGATCTTGGTCAGTGATAAAGCAGTGTGCTGTAATTTCATTGATCCATCAATGATTTGGTTATTATCAGATGAAATTGCTGAAAAGTTGAATTGCTAGCAGCACCGCCCTGTGCATGTATAGAAACATATGATACAATATTTCAATAGGAATAGTGTGTGTCATGATGAGTAGTTGTATGATGCTCGCCATGGCAACACCTCCAGGCAGTGATATTCTGTTCACTACAAAGCTGGTCCTAAAATAGATAAACATTCACCACTCATAAGAATAATAATTCGCCTTTCAGAGGCAGATCATAAATTATTGTACAGTTGCATGAATAAAAAAGATCTATGGTACTGTAAATCTTTCACACACACACAAACTCTCCCCGCCCCCACCTCCCTATCAAATATCTGTAATTAGGTTCTCACTGGGCCGCAGTGTCACTATCACTCAAGTGAGATTGCAAATTTAAAGTCAACCGATAAAGTGTAAAACATATGGATCGGGCTTCACATGCTTCCTTTGATGAATGGTATTAAGAGACCCTCTTTCACTTTGAAGGATTGTAGAGTGATGTTTATCTCTAAAAAAATGGTTTGTTCTGTTTCACTCCACAATAATGCTCTGCATGCATGTCTTTATTGAAACATTAAAACATATGTGTGCAAGATAAAAGCTTTATATTGATTTCAAAAAATTGCTTTTTATTGGATTATATTCTAATTATGTATCTTGAGAGTATAATTGATCCAAAGCGGACATTTTCAAAAAATTCCCACACGACATCACACTGTTTTTTTTTTTTTTTTTTCATCAATTTACAAAAGTCCACAATCATAAAAATCTGCTTGGGCATTCTTGCCAATTGAGTGACCTAATCACTTTTGTGACTTTTCAACCCCAAGCAAATAGCTAAAAATACATGCATCCACTTTATTGGATGTTAAAGAAGTCTTATGGAGACTAAAACCCATCAGGGATGTTGAATCTTCCGCATTCAGAATGCAAATGAACCGTTTTTGCACAAGGCCATGAAATCATCAAACTATATTTGGGGTACATTGCTTAGTCTCCAAACCTTGCCACCAAACCAATCGTCAAGTTATTTCCCTTGAAGGACTATTTATTTAGTCAAGGCCAAAATAGTTTAAGAGGATGGATTTCATTTCACAGTTCATACACTCAATGAGATTAATAAGTAAAATGGTGTTGAAGGGTTAAAAAAAGGGGGGGGGGGGCAATGTAAAGCCGTTTGCAGGAACAAATATCTTGGCACGTTCATAAATCATGTCCATCCTTACACAGGGAATCAAGCATAGATTTGGGGGATTTGGTTTGATGATTTTCTCTATCAGTGGCAAAAATAGCAAGGGGGAAGTTTTGAGGATCAGAACATCAAGTGGTGCTCATTAGGAACGATTGGACTCAAGGATTATGGTTCAACTCAAGCTTCAAAGCAAGCTCTAACTAGTATAGCATTCCACTGTTTGATGCCAGGTGATTCTACTGTGTGTGTGTGTGTGTGTGTGTGTGTGTCTGTGTGTGTGTGTGTGTGTGTGTGTGTGTGTGTATGTGTGTGTGTGTGTGTGTGTGTGTGTGCGTGTGTGCGTGCGTGCGTGTGTGTGTGTGTGTGTGTATGTGTATATATATATATATATATATATATATATATATATATATATATATATATATATATATATACGCATGTGTGTGTGTGTGTGTGTGTGTGTGTGTGTGTGTGTGTGTGTGTGTGTGTGTGTGTGTGTGTGTGTGTGTGTGACAAAGCTGTAGTTTGCATTCAGTATTTCAGTTTATAGTGTCACTTATCTACCACATAGTTTGTGTTTCATCCTAAATCGTCTCAGTGAAATTGTATGCAGTATTTGGCCTCCCACTTGGCCATGTTATAGTTTGGCAAATTCAATATTTGCTTTGCCACTTAAAAATAATAAATCAATAAAAATCAATGACTTGCGAAATGGAACAAAAACGAGGTCTTCTGTCTTTTGCCAAGTGACCCACAGTAGACGCTTCCAATATACTAACTGAAGTCAGACGAGCATGCTTATAGTCACCCATAAAACAAAAAAATTGTCTCAACCACCAACTTGGGGAAATTGATTTTACCGCTGATGCAGCACTTCTGTCTCACAGAAACAATTTAGAAGCAAAATCAATTTTAGAAAAGGAGAGGAACAGCAAAACTGGGATTGAATGAAAGAAAAGAAAAATTGACGTTCTAGGGATTATCGACTCATATAATAACAAGTATTAATAATAACTGGATTTGGATATACTCGGAAAGTTCAAAACAGCAGGGACAGAACATAACACTTTTGCATTTTGGACCCTGAAACCACTATGGAAGTCACACGCAGCCCCATTAAAAACAAAATCTGCATTTTTAACACAAACATAAAATCAGTCTTTATTTATGCCTGTGGACATGAAAACATCTCACAAAAAAATTCAACCTTGCAGTAACAGATATGGTTTGAAAAACAAAAACTTGGAAAAAAAACATGTACAAGAGTCCATGGAAACACAAATCAGGAGACAAAAATTGGGGTTAAATAGGCCACACACTGACAACCAATAACTACAGCACACCTGCCTTTAACCTCACCACAGCTTGAATCAAATTCCAATATCTTTTGGTTCCATTGAAGTCTCAGATAGTCGCCATTTGTCTATAATTGATGTCCAATTAATTGAAGATGAGTCACACTTTATATTGTGCCCACTTCTGTATGAAACCAAGGATGCATACCTTATGTGTGCCATAAAGTAGACTTCAGCCCAAAATGAATATTGGATTCAGGGCCTTTGTGTAAATGTCAGCAAGCCTCCCAGCACCTGCTAAGCAGTCTAACTGCAATCGCCACAGAGATGCTGCTGACCATATGGCTGCTGTAATTAATCACAGCGATTAGTTTTTGGCTCGTCCTCGATGTCTGCACAGTCACTTATGTACGGTAATAGCGCAACCCTATGAGTAAGCACTTCCCCTGGTTTTTCATTAGCGTCGTTAAGGTCAACACCACAGTAGAGAGCGTTTTCTTTGAGAGACAAAAATGGTGAATAAATATGTTCTTATCACCTTGTAAATAACTGACAGAAGCCTGCTATGATAATGGAGACTGCGAACAAACAAATATTGCTTTGCTTTAACTATGAAACTTGATTACAACCCAACATTTGATTCAAACGAAGTTTAGTTATTAAAATTTTACAAGTCCTATTTTACGTCTCTTTCTCACGCTCTCTCTTTTTCCTGACCGCCCACATTGTTTATACGTATTCTAAAACACACAAAACAAAACATTGATTTGAGATTCATCTGACCTTCAAGTGTGCAGAGGGAGCGTTTTAAACATAACTTGTTGATAATAGTTTTATTTGACTTACAAGTGTTGAAAAAAAGTTAAATATTTGATCTAAATATTAATATATATGCTTGGGCCTTGGGAGGCGAGTCCCCTTTCGTGAAGACAGAAAAGTCGACAGTTTTCAGTGAACAGTAAATGATGCCAACCTCATTGTTCCCGCAGCCTGACTCACACTCCCACTTTACAAAACATGTGATTTTTTATTACCAACGTGCTAGCGGTTTGACCAAGCATTCACACTGTGCATGTTTTATGTAGCAAAGATTTTATGGGACATGTCCTCTGCATTCATTATGAAACACAAAATAGGGTCTTTCAACACCCCTTTAGTTTCCTTGATTGCCGATGTTTTGGTAAAGAGTGATGAATCGTCTGGGATTGCTTCCCTACACATTTCATAACCTTTTTACCGCAGTGTTTACAGGGGGATTTTTTTTTTTTTATGTTTTAAATTTTTTCCCCCTTCATTTAACTTAAGCCCAGACTTTGGAAGTGACCTTTAACAGCAGAGTGCCCTAAGCCCTCATTAGTATGCACTGAGCTGTCAAAGTATGCGTCACCTGCTGTGTCGAAGGGCACCATACTAATCGTCCTTGGGATGACTAAAGCCTGGATTATGACAACACATTTCCACTTATAGAAATGCAAAGATTGGCCCTTCCGAACTAAAGTAAGACACAGAGTCAGAGTGTTGGAAGGAGGGCCCCGGGGGGCCTGAAGGACTCGCGCTCGTCCGCTTTCGAGTCTCATCCCGCTGATGCTCTTTCACCCTAACTCCCGGAGCGATAAGATTTCTGTTCCTGCAGCTGTGCTGCTCTTGGGCGTTGCACAGTGATAACAAACCAGTGAGAGTTGAGCTGTTATCTCCTTGATGCTGACATTCACCTCATATTCTTGCTAACATGTGCTCAAAAGGTACGGCGCTCTCGCCGGGAATACAGCAGGAAAGCACGCGGGCAGCAACACAAAACAAACACCACCAAGAAGAGCAATCACAAATAAAGCATGTGAGTGTGTCCATTTGCTAAGCCACAATTTGTGGCCGTTTGACAGGTCAATTAAAAAATGTACACTCAGTGGTCCTCTTCAGACAGTAATTATTGTGCGCTGCTTTGTCAGAAAACGCATCAGCTATATTGAAGAGCTTTGAAGCTCTGACCTTTCAAGCTTTTATCACTTTCACCTCGTGATTTGCTTTTGATTGTTTTGTTTTTTTTATCCGATTAGTAATTGTAGTAATAGTAGTCGTAGTAGTAACGTGCCTTCTAAAGTAGACAATCTCCATCCACATGAGAACCCTTTTTTCCTCCTGTCAAACACATTTTGAATCATCAAACCCTGGAAAAGCAGCAACAGTTGTCTTGGCCACATGTTTGCTGCTTCAATACAGTGTACCATTATTTACACAGCTATGTGTGCATTCAATGTCAAATAACCACTAATGTAAATGCGTGGCTCTCCTTTCCAAAACGAGCAAAAAATCTTGCCATTATCCTGTGCTAAATAGTTGTTTTAACAGTGAGCTATTATGCTGACATTCAGCTCTTTTCTCAACACAGCTACAAAACACAGATAACATTAATAATATTAACGTTATTTACTTGTATATATTGTATATTTTTCACTGTTTGGAAAATAATATAATAAAGGAGGTAGAACTGTTTGTATGGCAAAGTGTAATAATTAGCTTTTTAAAATGCTTAGTTGACTGTCTTGTAAAGCAATGTAAATTTCCAATAAGTTTCTAACATGGTGCTGTTATCATGTATTTCATTATAAGCAGGCTGGAGGCCAACTCCAGCCCTTTCTTCATGGTTATCTTGGTCGGTGTCAAGCATGACTGACTGATTATTATCGACAAATTAAAATGTAGCTTTACGATACCGAATAGCGCTGGATAGATAGAGCCCAATATTATGAGATGGATTAACAAGCACGAGTGGGATTATTCCATATAATAGTGTTTTATTTTTTAATTGTATTTCAGTCGTCAATGTTATAAATTGTAATAATCTCCACTTTACCTATAAAGTCGCACCAGCCTGTTACGGCAGCAGTTGAGGCAAGAGAAGAGTATATGCCTATGCATAATATTTAACACAGAGTATACTAGTTCTAGTAAAATACATTTCCTTGGGCAACATATACATACATTTCCATCATGCTTTGCTATTTATCAGGTGCCTGTCTAAACCCCAAATATCTTGGCCGATTTTTCATCCCAGTCCCTGCCTGTGTGCACGAGTTTAAATCCTGGACATTTTTTTTAAACATCATTAGAATGAGGAAAGACACAACTGTTCTTAAGTCCCTCCGCTCACCCCTTTTGTTTCTAAAATGTTGTTTGAACCAAACGTAATGTGAGACAAAGTTCTGAGACACTTTGTTCCTCTGAATTAAATTATGTTGTACAATAAAAGCCGTTGGTACTCCATAAGTGCTGGCAGTAGAAAGGGTAGGCTGTACCTTATCTCTGACGATACTCGCCTGCACATTTATGGTGGAAGCAATTTGCATTTTAATTTGGAGCTTGAACTTGTGCTTAATAGAATTAAACTGTGAGCGTTTTGTGACCCCCTCAAAGTCCTGCAAGTAGCAAAGGTGCAGAACTATTCGAGTTTGTGTGTCACGAGCTCAATCACATTTGAGATAGGCATTAATAAAATGTGTGGGTGTATTTTTTTTTTTAGAAAATATATATATTTTTTTAATCAGTGCCCGTGCAGTGGACTTTGTGTTTAAAAATGTGGGAATGTTTTTTCTGTAACCAGGGTTGGGCTTCAGCACCTTGGACAACTGACTTTTTACACGCTTTACAATACATTTTCACTTGGGTGTGTACTTACTGAACCAGACTTCCATACAGTTATGTAATGAATACACTTATTACTTGGTGAATAATGTTAATACACATTTTTCATAATATTTGTAGTACCTTGTGATGTTGAGAGACAATTTGGGGTCACAACCAACCAGTTTCGAATCACTGCTCCAGCAGGCAAAATACTATTCAGAAAAATTGGAAAAACCTCGAAAGGAATCTATAGCTATCAAAGATAACAACATTCTGCGCTCAAAATAAGGCTATCTCAAGTGTGGAAATCACACGTCTGAAGTAACAGATGGTCGTTACACGCAGTTACACTTTATAGTCGTGGTTTCTCAGCTCCTCTGCCAGGTCGTGTTGAATAACATTCCTTCTAAATAATGACAAACTGACACGATTTCAAAAATGCTCTCCGGCGGATGCTGCTGTCCTCACAAAAAGCCAGTCCCCCCAAAAAATACTGCTTTGTTTGTTTTGCTGAAGGAGAAGCAGCATTCAGTTCAATCCGAAGGAAAACAGAACGGAACTGGTAAACCCTGGATCTATAATTGGAATCTATGTTCAGATGTGGAGGAAATAGCATGATAGATATTTGCTTCCTCTTGGTGCTGAATGGAAGACGAGAGTGCTGCTGCTATTCTGCTTTGCATAGGTTCCACTATAGGAAGCCCTCATTTAATAAATCCAGATTCACATCATGAAGGTATTGAAATCATTCTGTTAGTTCAAGTGACCGTTACATTTAAATAGCAAGAAAACATACGATAATTATTGCTCACGGACTTCCTTGGTTTGGTCCGTTTGACTCCCAGGTTCTGCAACTCTCATTGACCGATCCATTATTAAATACACCAACCAATATGTAGCAACCTGTGGTGCTAATGGGACACTCTCTTATTCATACAGACACCGAGCAATTATGAAGCAAATCTCAGCATTTCCAGTCAATGAAAGTATTGATTTGTATTCAACTGTGGGGCGAAGGGGGGAAAGGGAGCTCACCTTATGGAGAACAAATCCCAAGTCTGGTGAATTTTCTTGACAAGCCAGTTACATTTCTGATGAATCTGGTCCCAACTTAGACAAATGTTTCAGTAGATGAACAAATCTGATGTAACACTGTGTGATATCCATCACTGTCATGCTATAAAAAAAGGGTGACATCACCTTGGAGAAACTAAAAAATATGTGGTCTCTCTGAGGTCTCCTTTACTCTTTACTGTTTGGACATCTAGAATCACCAGCCTTTGACAGACTCCATTCAATAAGTTCGCTGACACGTGTAGGAGGAAGGCAGAGGAGGGAGATGACTGCAGAGAGAAACAAATCTATGACATGGTGATGTGATAAGATGAATCACTATGAAGAGTTTGGCCAGTGAAAATGTAAAATAATACAAAAATGGGGCAGGGCATAGCATATGACTTGACAGAAGAACTGAGATACTCTCAGGTCAGTTTTGCAAATGCTACCCAGCTTTTCATAATTTAAGATATTCTAACCAATGCAGAGGAAGTACCTGCACTGACAGTCATTCTTTTCATCCTTTTTTAATATTACATTAATATGATGTTCTGAGCTACTATCACCATACCGCGGTCTTATTATAAGTTAAAGACAATAAGACCACAGCAGAGGTCCAAATCTGATGTAATGTTTTTCCTTTGGTTGCAAAGAGGATGAGACTACAGTATTTCAATAACATTACATCCAAGTCCTGCACTCCAGTCATACTACCGTGATCATTTTAAATCATGAATTAATTGATAATTTGATTGTTCTCATTATTAATACTACCTTTTTATTAATTAATTTATCTTAGTTTCAGCTTCTGATTAAAACAAATCATATAAATATGTCATGATTGAAATCAAGGCATTTAAAAAAAAATCTAATTAGGATGCGTTGTTTCAGAATTTAACATTTTGAATATAAAACAAAAATGGAACGAACAGTTAGTCATTGTTTCCCAATTATGTAATAGAATCTTCACAAGTAATGTACTATTGCACTTGATTATGAAAATAGATAGACTCAGTTGAACTTTGCATCTAAACCTGAATTGTGGTTCTTTCAGCACGTTTTATGTCCCAGATAAGTGACTCGATTTATAAAAGTTGATCCTATAGTTGATTTATAACATGACACGTCTCATCTTTTCCATTCTTGTGAGAAATAAATTGCAATTTAAATGCCTGTTTAGGTTTTGTCTGCATTTTATAGCAAAGTAGCTTGTAATGTCAAAGAAAAGGCACAAATATTCTTCCATTAAACTATTTATAGATGCACTTGTGCAAATGTCAATAATTCATGCTGACACATGTAAACCCTGCTGTTTCATTAATAATTGTTTTTGCAAAGATTGTCATGGCTACAACAGTATGCAGAGCAACATGTAGGCAGCAAAACACACCTGAAACCCACAAAACCCTTGAAGAACAACAAGAATCATTCAGAAATGGAATTGGATTGAAGTGATATCCTGTACATGTCGTTTTTGACTACCAAGCTTGACACAGCTCACGTATCAAGTTGCTTCTGACAAACTGACTACACATTAATACATACTGTAAATAGCATAATGTGCACTTATTTGTATCGATCTCAAAGACATTAAATTGCGTTTGCATGTGTGGGTAGCGTTCCACTTTGTTTGGCCCAGTTTTGTCTGGAAACTCAGTCAGCTTGGGAGATGCCAGTCTCTTTTATCCATATTTATGCTAAGAGTCACAAGTTCAAATTTCTGACGAAGTACAAATATATCCCTTTATCTTTGATTGTTGCCCAAAGTCAGCTGGGATAGACTCTTGCACGTGCGCAATGCTCGTGAGGATAAGCGATTCATATGGATGGATGGGTGGAGGATGGATGGATTGTTCAACTTCTTTTCAATTAATACTTTCATCTTGACTTCAACGAGTCCTAAAGTATTTATTGTTTGAGTGCTATTGTGCCCAAAAGTATCTTTTTCTGAGATGCTCGTAGCCAGAAAAACAATCTGTTGCAGTGCTGCAGCAAAGTTCAGAAATCAATACGGAGCAGACACTGTAAATGGATAGAGCCAGTTTGCCCGTCTAATTCTCTTTATCATGATAAAGAGGGTCGACTTAAGTTGAAAGAACAATGCCTTGAGATATTTGCGGGATCAGGAAAGGGTAAACAACTCCATTATTTAAAAATAGAGGGACAGATTGTCAACATAATTGAGTATAGAATGAAAATCGTCTGGTGGACATAAGACGTGTCAAAAAAAAAAAAAGATAACCAATAGTTTTAGCATAACTAACAAAGTAGCAGTGAGACATGTAAGGGAAAGGGAAAACAAATCACTCAGACGATGTGAGGAGGGAGGATGCTTCATAGCAAGGAACTGTAGGATGCTCAGGGCACAACATATCCTACCACAACACTTGCCTCTTGTCCTGCACAGAATGAAGCAAATGAAGGTTAAAACCTGTCATTCGTAGTTTCTTTGAAGAATATCTTTTGTGAAAACTCTCGTGAAACTTTCCTCAAGAAACCTTTCTGAAGCCCGAGAGGTATCAATGTGTAACAGGTCTGATGCACAGATTTGCAGTGTGAAAGTGTCGTATGTTTAAAATAATGTTGCTATTTTAGGAAACGTAAACAATGATCACATTAATCTCTCATTACAGTTGTGGGAGTCTGCAAATGTATAATTTTAATTCATCTCACATACACAGTGGTGTCAACTCATATCTAGTTTTATCGTTTGTTTAACTTAATGAGTTGTCAAGAGGACAAAACACAGCATAAAAGTAAAGTTTTGCAAGAAATAACATTAAGATCAATACTAAGTCATGTTGATTTCTACCACGAGGAATGACATCACCTACTTCTGTTCCAAAGTGCTATCCCAAGAATGTTTTTGTGGGATACAATGTCAATTGAATAGTAACAAATACCCAAAGAGATTTGCTTTTAGTATTCCACATCAGTCAGCCCTTATATATTTGTCAATTATTTAATTTTGGTTTAGCACAAATACTAAACACAATGTACTTTTAGTGGCAAATGCGAGTGATACACTCACACCGTTGAGCCTTGTATTAAATCTTTTAATCCTTTGAGGCAGTCGTACATAAAATATTAACTCTCTCAAGCGTAAATTTTGTCTGAGGCTATACTTTATATGAGATAATCATCCACACCTTCGAGCACAATCACTTGCCACTGGAAAGTTCTTCTCTTCATCTGACACGCAGCACTACACTGGACCAGCGGCTAATTATCTTGGCCCAGTATGTTGATGAACACCATCGTGCGAGATGTTTTCCAGCTGTCATGATATTTTTCATTTGTGTGTGTGTGTGTGTGCGTGAGTGAATCTATGTGTTTGAAACTCAATTACATGCAAGTAATGTTTGGATAACCGCACCAGCGCTACCCTTGGGCCATCTCTGAGAACATGGCTCGCAATATGAACTTCATCTCAAACAGCTTATCTTCATAGCCGTTGCATTTGTAGTGCGCATACGCAATAAAATGCACACTCAGTAATGCTGAATTTGTCAGGAAGGAGCAACATTAGAATGTGCCACATGGCAAAAGGGCTCGTCTGTCAGTTTTATCACATTTACAGCAGGAACCCTGAAAAGAACAATATGAGCTTCGACTAATAATACTACTTAAACTGATTACCAAAACACGTGCAGTCTTCAAAGGGTCAGAGCAGATCCTGACTTTTATTTATTTTACTTGACTGTCTTAATTGCTGAGGTAAAATTCCATTTTCGCTCGACTGTGTATGTTCATGTTGTATGCATCGCACAACTGCCAATCCTAACGTGTGAGCCTCAGCCGCTCACAACAAAACCAAGCGCACAAGTTTTCGCTGTCTAACCCAGTTATTGAGTTATTGTCTTATAAAAGTTTGTGCAATTATTCACCAATTTAGTTGTTGCCAACGTTATTTACCATACATTTTGTACAAAATGTAATTGCAGGTTTATAGAGGTTGAAATTAGGTGCATTTATAAAGCAACCATCTACTTTCACAGCACTCCACACACTTAATAGTGTTGCTGCTGTTAGTCACCACCTTGAAAGGCTGCTATACAACTTCAAGAAAATAAGTAATCAACAATTTATTCTGAATGGAAGAAAACCGTTGCTCCAAAAATGCCCGTAAACCAAAAAAGGGGTGCATTAGTTTCAAAGGAGATCAGTCATGGAGTAAATGATGTCCTGTGGCACGTGTCTTAAGAGCCATACTCCACGGAAATGCCTTGAAATATCTCAAACTTAGACCGATGTTAGACATGTCAATGTTGTCAACAATCTATTTGCTATTACCAAATTATCTGTTCAACTTTCCATGATTTCACTGTTGTCACTCAGTAGGATGAAATCTCACTGTAAATGTTTGAGCAGGTTACAGTGACTATGACGGAACAATTCCGGGCTTATACGGTTTTTAGTCTCTTACCTTGACAGGTTGATATCAGATGGTACCTATTTTGCCCTTTGATCCACTGCTAAAATTATAAGCAAAGGGAGTCTACATGCACACGAACATCACGTCAACCGTACAAAAACATCCGGTGCTCTGTGCACAGCCTATTGTGAGACAATGAACAGATTATACATTGCTGTGTGAGGCCCCGGGACTTAATTCAGCGGCATATTCTCAGCGTTTTATCATCTTAAAGATATTTCATGTCACAGCAGTTGAAAGGAACATATTCAGCCTGCGACAACGAAGCCTAACCAATCACATTCTAAACCATGATCACCTTGGAAAAACTCATGATAGGTTGGTGGGACACCTTTGGAGTTTGATGTGCTGTGGTATCGACTTCCGGGTGGCTTTGAGGAAATTCACCATTTAGCATCACAGGAGGAATGAGAGGGTTGGGCATTGGATCATCAACACCAAATATACACGCAAGGGACATTTTGAGTTGGTGGGTGGACTACCCCAAAAATATCCTCACTGAGATTGGATATCATTTTTAAATCAAAACCTGAAGCGTAAATCTAGCCAACGTTTGACAACATTCCAATACAATGTTTTCCCAATTCCCTCCCAAAAGATTTGTAAAAACGACACTTGCATTCTCAAGTGTTACTATGGAAACTCTAAGAGAGGCTAAGCCCTGTAAACAGATATCACCGATATCCCTTAATTTGGGGAAAAAAATCCCCAGGCAGCAATTAGTTGTAAACGTAATCTGAGAGCAATGAGACCATGTACATGTCATCTCTCTGCCAGAACTTGACAATCGCAATGAATACGTTTAAAATATTTCGAACCTAAGTGACAGCTTTTCAAAACATTTGTATACCTCATCACCTCAGGCGTAATGTACAAGCTGCAGGATAGGGTCAGTTTCTGAACTCGAGTGAAGTGGCTGTCTTTTTCAAAGAGAAAAAGGCCTCCTACATATTAAACACAGCCCTAAAGTGCACTGTTAATGTTAGGTGTTCCCTCTGGTGCAGCACTGTCAGGAGCATCTGGTTCATTTCAGGCAAGAGGGGCAACATTTCTCTTTGCATGCAGATCGGCTCGGTGGCATAAATTAAAGGTGCAGCAGCTGCATGTTATCTCAAGTGCAAGAGGGAATGAGAATACCATTAGTTCTCACCAGAATGCATTAAGGATCCTGATAAATATCAAAAGTAAAAAGTGGTTTAAGGGAATGAGAACAGAGATGATTAGAAAGTTCTCATCAAAACCTCCAATTATTATCTTACTAATAGCAAAGTTGGTTCAATCTTGACTAATTTGTGACTTTAAGAACAGTTGTGGCAGGTTAAGATTCACCCATTAACTTTGTGTTAAATTTCTGCTTCCTGGTAGCAAAAAAAAAAAAAAAAAAAAAAGGTTTCAGAATTTAACAAAGATTTGTCCATCCCACTGGGGCTCCGTCCTCCTTTCAATATTACTCATGTTCAGGGTCAAAGGTGAGAATACTCACAATGGCATCTATGTATAGGTATTTTAAATGTTGTCTCTGATAATACTTGTGTTAGTAAGAATACTTGCCTCAAAGGGCGCCATTCAAACGTATTGATTAGAAGCGGAAGTGCTATGTGAATATATCCAAAGCAAAGTACTAAGTGCTATCTGTCGGGTAAAAAAAAAATATTTGACCATAATTCTCAGGACAAATATGCTTAAAAGTTGCAAATGATAAAGCTATCAAAGTTAAGACTGTTTGGCAATGTTTAACTTTGTCTTACAGTTGTGTGACAGAACAGATGCAAGTAGGCCGTTTTGTGACTGTTGCATTATGCGCGGTCATTAAATTTAAAAGCGAATGTTTGTTTTGACTGTTTTGAAAAATGCGCTGAGTAAGCATGCCAGATGAGTAGGTCTGCCATGTGTGCTGAGACATGCATAAATACACAGTGGGTCCTCTCAATTCAAAAAGGCAAAAAAGCTACATGCAGTCTTGCAAGGTTCTTAAATCTCGAGAGACTTTTATGTATTTACTGAGAAAGTATTAGTCAGCATTTAGTGTTTTTCTGTGATTCCATAACAGAAGAGTAGCAGTGATAAAGAAGCAAACTGTGATGACCACCAAAGCAGTGCACACTCTCTCTTTCCGGTTACTTAGTACAAAATTGTTAGTGTGACTGTATTTTAAAAAATTCAAACCATCCCATGACCCAAACACACAAATTGGTATTTTACTTCCTTTAGTTAAAACATCTTCAAGACAAACGACCCATACTTGTATTGTGATGAATAATAGAAAGTACATATCAACTATCAAAATTATAGCAGATTTTCGATCCTGCTAATGAATGTCACATTGTCTCTTGCCCAGAAAAACAAAAAAAGTATTCACATCACATCATTAGCACCGTAGATTATATTGGGACATTTTGAAGAGATGTGAAACGATTTGGAGAGTTATAATGGCCTCACTAAATCTATGCAAATCTTTTAAATCTTTAACGCTTTTTCAGACACCATTAACAAGTCGGAGGGTGGTGCAATAATGGCGTCGGCTTGAAAAATGAGCGCCGCAGTTGTGGAAACACAAAGACAATTCTTCAGTACCTAAAATGGTTTTCTTCAACTGACAATTCCTGCTGATTAATCAACTGATAAGGACATAGCAACACGACACAAAATCCTTTTTTAGCCCAATTACAACAACAGTCAGCAATCCGCAGCTTGGTGACGAAACCAAGCCATTCTTAATTTCCAACTGCTACAAATGCCAGAACCCAAGGCGCATGGAGGAGGCAGATAAAGTTGTTATTGGCAAATGTCCTTGGTGCGAGCGAGTGCACGCTCAGTAATCCTACTGTGTCATTAGTCTCCCAGGACCCTACGACTCTGTCCTACTATCACAGGCTGCTCCCATGTAGATAAGGCAAGCGCCATTCACCCTCACATCTACTTATTGCTAAATGAACTGCTTATTATTGCCCCTTTTATTTAGACACACTTCCACGAAAGCCCTAAAGTTTTTAATGCTGGACTTTATCCTAACATGTCTTAATTTTCCCTTAAATCCGCCGGAAGAACAACATCGATGTCATCAGCTCTGCACTAAGCCTTAATTGAGCGCAAAGTAATCAGGTATTGTGCGCTTTGCAATTTCAATTCCACACTGGCCAACAAAAATGCTACCCTGACAAGCTTTACATAGAATTCAAATGACTTTCAATGTATGCTGTAATGTAACCTTTATAGTATTTCATTCATTTCATTCACATTTTTCTGGGCAGCAGAAGTTGCACTATACTATGATGGTGCATCTAGTATCTTTACATTCAATTCAAATGAGAATTGAGCATTCAATTAAAAGTAACAAAAGAGGAAATTTACAATTTTATGTCAAATACTATATTTATTATCGTAGAGTATAGTAGATATCATCCATTAGAAGTAAAAACTCAATTTTACACATTCACACTGGCAACAATTTGCCTGGCTGATTTTCTGTCAGTGTTTTACATTGATGACAGCTTTGAAAATAAACAAGTGAAGGGCCATGGCCTCATGTCAGCTTCCCTGCCCACAGGACATGTTTAGAATACAATCATCTTTAAAAGAAGACACACACCAGCTTGCTACGTGACTAGGTAGAGGTGAGAGTGATTCTCCCTCGGCCCCTGTGTCACCCGACTGCTTTTGTTGATCTTCAACATGAACAAGGCCAAATTACATACACTTCTCCCTTCAATTTGTGCCATTAGAGCCATTTCCAAGGGCTTTCTCGTGCATCCGTTTTTAGTTTTATTGCGTGTGTGTAGAGTGCCATCAAATATATTTTCTTTTTGTGTGTGTTTATCAGTGGCATATGTATATCCATCAATTTATCACCTTGGCCTATCACAGCAACACATAATACATTATAAGGCTGTGACAGCAGGTTGCATTTCACTGACAGAGCCGACTGAAGGTGCCACTGAATCATTTCACTCTCAATTCAGTCCACTGTCTGAATGTTTTATTTGTATTCACGTATCCCGGCGATGTTAAAGTGCAGTATTAATATGTTATTGTATACACACACTTTTGCCGTGGGCTATTATTTAAGTTGACCTTTTGAAAAGTACTTTCAATGGAAACAAACACTGTAATGACATGTTCCACATTTCAAAACACAGATTTTAAAAAGTAATGTATGGAAGTAAAATATTGCCATGGTGGTATTTGGCCAGATAGACAAAATGCAGTAGTTTAACAGAAGGATTTTCATTGACCTCAGAGAGAAAACATCCATACTGACTTGTCATTATGGAACTGAATTTGGCTTCATATTTTAGCTATACATATATGTATATAATGTTATATACAATGCTAACAATAACACCAATGCTATTCTTTACTTATGAAGGGGAACATTCTGGCCCTCTCCACCACTTTCCCATATTATACCAATACCACAATGAAGGGTCAGGGGGAGAAAGAAGAGGGTCTGCAGCCGCTATCAGTTGGGCCCCAGGCCGACTTGATAGCAGGACAGATGAGTGTGGTGGCAGTGAGGTCTCTTGCCGACCAGGAGCTTGGGCATCAGCAATGAGATCTCAATTACTCTGTTAAACTGTGTCTGAGAACATAACCTCACTGTTATGTCATTGTCAGGGGCTTAATGCTCCTTCGTAGGGCCACGCAAATCCTAGATTAAGCTCCTGGCTGGAAGGTCTTATTCTGGAAACTGCAGGGACAAAGTTACTCTATGGAAAGTTTAAAGAATGTAAAAAAAGCTGAAATGTATAAAACCACAGGATACGGCTATATGATTCACTTTTATTGGTATTCAATCTGCAACAAAGTCATTGTCACAGTCATCAGTAAGAATAAAATCAAAACAGCGGGCAAAATTCATGGTGACCATCCAACAACAGTCCTGTTAATTTAGCAATATCGCGGTCAGAGAGGCATTCAAAAATCTATCCACTGACTTCATCCCCTCATTCGCTTCCAATTATCTTGTGTAGAGTCATGGGGATTTTTAAGGATTATTCTAAAAACACTGCAGCCAAAGGTCATAATAATATGCAGACATTTAATATGCAGGGATATATTAGTAAAAGTCATTCATCTAAATGTCTTCGACAATCTCTACTCCAAAGAGAGAGAAAGAGAGACAAAGCGTTGTCCTTGCTCAAAGATAATACGGGGAATTGTAACCATTGTTGAATTGTGCCTTCTGTGCTGCAGTGCACCCCCACCCTGGCTTGGCTGCAGTGTTCCTGCAAGAAGGGGCTTTAAGGCTTTTCTGTCCTTTTCTCTCTCTCTCTCTCTCTCTCTCTCTCTCTCTCTCTCTCTCTCTCTCTCTCTCTCTCTCTCTCACACTCTCTCTCTTTTTTTTCTTTTTTCTTTCTTTTTTATTTTTTTACTCCCAGCTGGGTAATAAAGCGTTTGGCTGAAATTCATTGTGTTGCCCACTGGTCTTAGACTATTTTAAGAACTAAATGAAGTAAAAAGTTGTCAATTTACAGATTTCATTTGGAGGATATGTTATTTTTACATTATATTCACATAGAAATAAGAATGCCAGTCTGGAGTCTAATGGGTTAATATTTGGTAAAGGTCAAAGCATTTTTTTATTATTCTGAATGTTATCCTTTACATACGATATATGGAAGTATATCATCTTCTCTCAGTTGCAAGCAAAAAGAAATGATACAAAGTTGACTTGAGCTTTCAGAGCATGAAAAAAATTTATACAAGGAGGTGAAAAAGTCAGGTCATAAAGTGAGAATCTCTTCTCAGTTGGTTAGAAGGTTAAACTAAGATGAAAAAAAAAACAACAACAGTAGAGTTTGTAATAATTGCATGAAATGATCAGTGGCGAATTTTTAGCACATTTGCTTCACAGCTCTGTCTTGGAATCCAGGCAGTGGCCTTCCCGCCTGGAGTTGACATATTCTTTGTTTGCATGCGTGGCTTGCTTTAACATTGCAGAAGCGTATATGTTAGGTTGAACATTTTAAATTGTAATTAGATATGAATGTGTGAGTGATTGTCTATGATTTATATTTCTAGAGTCAGACTGGAGTGATTTAAAGAGCTCCAGCAATTCCATTCGAATTAATTGCTTTGGCATCCTTATTTTAGTAAACTCTTCAGCTCAGACAGTTTTTATTTCTTTTTACATTGATCTTGCATTTTTGTAAACTTGGATTTAGCCCAGCAGTCTTTGAGCACAGAAATGTGTCATTGTATCTAAGATCATTCCAACCAAAGTGAATGCTGGACATGCTTGTTGGTAATAGCAAGGAATGTGAAGTTTTTCAAATTAATGTCAGATCGGTGATGCCATTTTTTTTTTTCTCTGATAAGAGTTCAAGAGCGTGATCTCAAATTCCCGCTGTTTATTCAAAGGCCGATGTTTATCTTCAAAGCTCAGATTACCAAATCAAAGACAGAGAAGGATGGCGCCTCCTGATAGGGTTTGACGTGGGTTGAACTAATCCGCACTGACAGAAAGTGTGGTTAATATATTATGTCATGCGCATCGGTATGCGCTTACCAAATATTTTCTATTTCCAAGTCAAATTCACAAGTGATCAGGTATTGCGATTTGATTTACTGATTTGGGCAGCAGCACAAAAACCTTTCTGAGTGCCAATTCTGCAAAATGTCCTATGAGACAAAAACACATGCACTCATCCTATTATGAAATAAACTTTAGCAGTTACGCCTTTACCAGCTCAGGACAATTCACACTGCATTATGATTTATTGTATACAGGTCGGGAAGGTCTTGGCATGAGCTAGCCAGTGTAAAACATCCACAAAACAAAGGTCCGGGAGTCAAAAGGCATCAAGGTTGAGCGATTGTGGTCAGCATATCACAAACACAAATGATTCTGACCAACAGCAGTTTAAAGGGAAGTCAACATTTTTCATTACAATAATATTTGGTCTGCAGCACCACTCGTCAAAACATGATATTCTGCTTAGTGTAGGGTTAGGGTTAGGGTTAGAGTAATGGCAGGGTAACTTGCGAACATCACATGACGAAACTCAGAAAACAAGTGAGCAGCAACCCTCATTTCTTTGTTGACAAAGACAGTCAGCTCAGTTTTAAAGATGAATATGTGCTTATTATAACTGAATACAGCCCATGAAATTAGAAACCACAAAGCAACTCAGATAAGTTACCACAAATGGAAACATTTGCGGGGTGATCTGATATTTTCCATAAAGAGATACAAAATAGTAGACTTACAACGGCCATAAGGGAAAACTGCCAAATAAGTTGTTGCTATTTCCGTGTGAGGACATTGATCAGCCTGCCAAAATGTGCTTCAAACAGATTAAATGAAATAAAACAGCGCACTAGTTTTAAATGACGCTTATATGCTGGAGCAGGTCACTTCATTTCCAATGTTCCCTCATTTCAGTTAATGCTCTTTTTGAACCGAATGGCAGTTTGATGTCAGAACGAGCCATCTGTTCCAGTAATGCGTGATTGACAATAAAATAATATTTCCAAAGTTTTGAGCTGGAGCCAAGACGACCTGTCTGATCCATTAAAATGTAACTGCTGGCAGAGAACAATAGAGTTACTCAACAAAATGTTAAAAAGCAGAAGGATCAGCGAAAGGTTTTTATTGGCTGTTTGGAGGTGAGTCTGACATTGCGTCAATGGCGGCGTATGATGTCGTTGTTTTTATTTTTCCCAGCAATAGTGTGACGAGTCACGAGGCTTTTTAATCCACTTGACGCAGTGGGTAGTTTTATATACAGTATATTTTAAGTGAATAGTTCTCTGCAGTTTGTTGTACTTCTAACCCGTAGCCATTGAGAAAAACGTTTCTCCATCTGGATTGTTCTTCAGAGAATAACACTCAGGGCAGTGAGCAGCAGGCAATGAAACACTGCGATTACTTATTAATGTGGTTACATTTGTTTTTACTTTGGTTTGTAAGTTTAATTGAATACAGCTAGATCACTTACATAAAGTACAGACAACCTACGCTACAATTATTTTTGCTCACTCAATCATGATTAAAATCAATACTTTATGTAATATTGTATTTCCATGCAGAGTCATTTTTCAGAAAATTTGTATTGAAATATTAAACATGTTGAACAATAGCCAGGATAACAGTGACGGCTTAAATTGATCTATCCGTCCGTCTGTCTGTCCGTTTGTCCGTCAGTTCATCCGTCCAACTCTTTTTCTTCCAATTATCTGGGGTTAGGTCACAGGGGCAAAAGACAAGACTTGCATGGCTCTCCCCAGCCACTTTGAGCGGCTCTTCCAGGGGTAGGGCACTCCCCAGCTCTCGCTCCCCGTGGAATGTGCCCGTAACACCACACCAGGGAGCCGTAGGTTGACTTTCATCTTAGCACCTTCTTCACCACAGGAGACCTGCATCGGGAGAAATGATTTGAAAAAGAATGCCAAGTTTACCGTATTTTCCGGACTATAAGTCGCTACGAAGCACAAGTCGCACCAGCCATAAAATGCATAATGAACAAGAAAAAGACATATATAAGTCGCATTGGAGTCACATTTTTTAGGGAAATTTATTTGATAAAATCCAACACCAAGAACAGACGTCATCTTAAAAGGCAATTTGAAATAAAAATAGAATAGAGGCAACAACAGGCTGAATAATTGTACGGTATGCTAACGTTACATGACTCATAAACAACAAACTGAGAACGTGCCTGACGTAACACATTAAGAGTTATTCAGATAACTATAGCATAAATAACATGCTAACACGTTTACCAAATCATCCGTGTCACTCCAAATTACTAAATCCATTGAAATCTTCATCCTCTGTGTCACTTTTAAACAACTCTGCTATCTCCGGAGATAGAAGATGCAGCTTTCTACGTCCCTTAAATCAGACTCATTGTCAGTTGCAGTTCCAATTATTCCACAGACCTAAAGTGCGCTTATGCAGTTTAGTGTGAAAATAACATGTGAAATGATATACTAATGTGTTAATGATTTCACACACAAGTCGCTCCTGAGTATAAGTCGCACCCCGGCCAAACTATGGAGAAAACTGCGACTTGTAGTCCAAAAAATACAGTACATACATTTAAATTCATGATTTGGGAGTCAGCTAAATATTCTGTAACATTTAATATGCGTATTGTTGATCTTACATTGTGTCATTGTTGGTTGATCCGGATACCTCGGCACTCATCTATTTTAAATAAAGGAAGTGCACTGGAATTTGGTGAGTAGGCCAGAAGCGTGAATGCAGCCTAATACCAATTTGACCAAGCATAGTATAACTGAGAAAATCTATTCTAAATATAGCTATTTTACTAAATGATACGATCGCAAGTTTTTGTTGTGCGTTAATACATTTCCTTTAGTGTGTACGGTCAAGTGGTTATAGAGAGAGAGCCTAATGACTTGTGACAGCTCAAACAAACACAGCCAAGTGTTTTAATGGTGTTCAAAAATGATGACAAGCACTTTCTTGTCATCTTGAATGAACTATAATTTCATGCTATATTAAGTATATATTGACCAGGAGTAAGAAAACATTGTGTGCACAACTGCAGCCTTTTAGGCATGGAGATCTTCATCCATTTATTGTTTCAACATATTTCTGAAAATAGAGAATGAATGAGAGAAGGGAAAGAATATGATATCAATGAGATTTTGACTTGCAACCCGTGGACTGTCGCTTACTTAATGTGGACATAATACTCCTGACACGTCTACATTGCCTCACACGTCCATGATTAGATTTTCACTATTTTGCATTTTAATCGCTTTTTTACCATGATAATTCAGAATGTAGCAAAAGTGTATTGGACCACAATAGGAAGAAGTTAAGGCATTATGACCTTCCTATCTAATCTACAATGTGATTCAGTGTAGTGATATTAAAAAAAAAAAACATATCACCCAGTGACGACACTGTTGGATGCCATCATTGTAATCACTGTGTGATATGTTGACTTTTGACCCAAAGGCATGAAGGTGATTAGATATGTGCTGTGTTCACATATTTCTATATTGATTAGAATCAACTCCAATGTACTATTTTGAAGGCCAAAGTGAACATTTGGTGACTTTTAGGTTATCATAAAAAAAAGTCTGTTACAATGAGCATGCGTCCTTTCCAAATGAATGAGAGATGTTATGCAATACTCAATACTACGCTATAAAGAACGTCACAAAGCGAAAAATCATTTTAAAATATTTCTCTCCAAGCACTTACAGAGAGTATCATGTCAGACTACAATTGATATAAGTAAATAAGAAATGAATCCTGGTTTTGCATTACTCACAATAGCAATAGAGTTATGTGTATGCAAGATTAGTTTTGAAAACTTGCTCTGCTCTTTAAATAACATTGCAGTGGACACTGTAATGCTGTTGTAAGCCCAGTGATAATCAAAACAAACAACAACAAAAAATTGCCTTTGCTTTCCAATATAACCTCTGGTTGCCATTCCACTTTGGTTCACTTTAGCTCAGAATGGCGCTGTGGGAAGATATCTTGGACTGATAATAAAATTACATTATAAATCGTTTGATATTCATACACATATGTATGCCCAAACAACACAAATAAACACGTTCAGCTGTAAATCTAAATGACAGCAAAAGCGTAAACCAGTAAAAATGGTCTAGATACAGTACCCCAGAGGCGTCTCAGAAATAAGGTTAATTCATTGAATACAGCAGGCAGTGGAATAATGTGGCGCTTACCCAAATTTAAATCAATGGGGTGAGAGTCAGCAAAGGCCAATGAAACTATGCAGTGTTTGATATTTGTAATATTTATTCATCACTTTTTACTTCAATATCGCGCCTGGATGCTTTTAACACCTCTGGCCTCTGTGCATGTGGAGTCATATTTGTAAATTGAAACAGTCATGTTGGGTGTCACTTAAAAAGTAAGTCTACATAAAAAAATTAAACATGGTATATAAGTAATGGGATTCAACAAGCAGCTCTCTGCCTTTTTTTTTGGCACTTGGATTTGTGGTGTATATCTAGCCTTAGTGAAGCATATTGAAACAATCATGTACAATGTGTTCCAGCTAATTTTCAACTGTGATAACACGTTTTTAAAAGGCCCAAAGGCTGGATATTATGCTGGCTATCATACAGTTAGTGCTGGTACCACAAGAGAAATATAGCCAATTAGCATGCAATATTGAAACATTCCAAGACATAACAGCTGCACCTGTACACCTGCCTGGTTAAAGTCACAGGCGAGCTGTAAGCCACAGTGGCAGTCCATGGCTCGGTGCCCTCTGGTTGCTCCTAGTTATCCCCAGGTTTCTGCCGAACTGACAGGTAGGACACACAGGCCAGATGGTCAGGGCTTAGCTTTTACAGGGCCACTTTGACTGCTGCCATACAATGGTGATGACATGTATGATTTATTGCTAGTCAGCGCTGAATACTTGAGCAAGATTGCAAAATGGGCTCTTCTCAAAATGCCCAAAGCGTTATTAATCCCCACCTTCACTAAGGTGTTTTATTCTTGTAGCTTTAAATTTACAGGTAAGATTTAGAGAAAATATTATGTAAGCAAAAGGTAGGAATTAGTGGTGGTATACCGAGGTGTTTTTTTTTTTTTTTCTCCTCAATATGTAGGTTTTATAGAGTAGCTACTAAGCTGCCTTTATACTATGTAATGGAACATAACTCAAGTACAGTAATTGCCTCTCTATTGCGGGTTCCAGGTTTATGATCCTACTATTTCTCAGATTATTATTATTTATTTTTTTTACACTTAAGAAATCTTTTGTGTAATTCTACTTTCAACCACAGGATAGTGGCAAGCTTGTTTATTTGATTGAGATGGTTTGAATTTCGGAAAAAAGAATAGCACAGGAAATACAAAAAGCTCTATCTGGAGTTTAATTTTATAATTTTATTTAGTATGTTTTTAGTTTGATCACTCATTATGTTTTGTTTGATTACTAATGATTAATTAATATTATTAACTAATATTGTTATTATTAATGACTAATTATCCATTGCTCTTACTTTGTCTATAGTGCAGATGCACAGCAAGGGATATCATTGTTAATTTTGTGAGCCTTGATCCTCCAATAGAGCAAGAATTCCATTTCATACACTTGAATCAAGCATTTTCAAAATGCCCCTTAAAAATATGCTTAACAAGTCAATGACTACATTATTAACTTAAATGAGTGTCTTATTCCCTCAAAAAATAAAAGGTGAGGATATTGAGGGCCATTACTTATTCAATGAACCTCAAGTGGGTATTCACCTTCCTATATGAGCCTGAAAACAGAGTTTTCCTTTTAGATGTATTAATAATAGAAAAAGCATCTAGCAATGCTCTGTCTGGACTCCTGAGATGAGGTAGTGCCTTCCTTGAGAAATGAAGGAAATCATTGGCATAAACCAGCCCTAGGTCAAACTCATCAACACGTCTTACATTGATGAAGAGAGATCTGACTGCTAATGAAGGTGTCCTTGACTTGCAACCACCCAGTTAGGTTATCTGTCCTGAGGATCATTTGAGAGCAGCTTACAGTTCACTTGTCAGTTTGATACAGATTTGCATGTAAAGCATCACTAATGTTGTTGTTTTTCCCTCGGTTTTAATTTGTGCTGAATCCTCCCCAAATTGTCCTTTCAATTTGTGAATAATATGTTCAACGGGAGTGGAGGTACGGGAAATGAACTTAATGTCCTTGATTGATTTATGGGGAAACTTTTAAGTAGTTCTTTTTCTCATACTTGTTGTAACTGCTGTAATCAAGAAGAGTAATAATATCTGAATATGAATGTCAGATTGTGAATGCACAGGTTCTATCTTTTGCTACCGAGTGGTACGACATTTTATTCTTCTACCTTGTAGCATAGATAAATGAACAAAGATCTTTTTGTAGCAGGTATTACACAGCTAACATGCTAGTCCACCCCAACAGATCATATTTTTTAAGTGAAATTGAATCGCTGGTTGTCAGCATGCTATATGGTTAAATCAAAAATCAATTCCACACAATCGACCAAAATCGTATTTTATTCCCTTGCCATTTTGTATGTTGCTTAACCCCCCTCAGCACCCCAACATTGACCGATAGTATCGTAATGAAAAAAAAAATACAATTATTACTCTGCCTTGTCTCTGGCGATGTTTTAGCTGGTCGGCACACACCTACAGTAAAAATAATGATAAAATGAACTGCAGTCAACCGTGCTCATTTCAAGACCATGTGATGATGTTGATCATATGGGTTGTTTCCCGAGTGTCCACAAGGGATGCCCATCTCTCGAGGGCCACTCAGAGGATTCCTTGTGTAGAAGGCCAGCAGAGCGTGTGATATTTCCCATGGGTGCTTTGACAGATAGCTATTAATAGGTTGAAGGTACATCCTCCATCCCTCAACATCTACCAACCTACACCCCAATCACAAACATTTTCTGTTCAATCAGTGAAAAGGTGTATCACCAGAAAAGTCCTCTGAGAGGAATCATTTCTTTTCTCTTGGTTAGCCTGCTGTTCATCTAAAGCAGGGGTGTCAAACTCATTTTTGTCGCGGGCCGCACTGTAGTCATAGTTTTCTTCGGAGGGCCATTATGACTGTCAACCCTGATAAATGATTTTTAAAAGTGAAGACAATTTGCAATTTTAGTAATGACGTGAATTTGATGCACAATGTGTCTTTGCGGGCCACCTAAAATGACGTGGCGGGCCATATCTGGCCCCCGGGCCTTGAGTTTGACACCTGTGATCTAAAGGTTACAGGTGTGCTAACCATCAGGGACGATGCCAGATATTTTTTCGTGGGGTGTCAAGGGTGACAACATCTCATTGGCCACATGCTGTCGACTGAAAATGACATCACACTTTAATCACACCGACCAAACTATCACAACCACCACGTAGCTATGCCATGCTCAGGAGGGTACAGCACAGGGAGTCCTCTGTTCATGACAGGTTTTTGTTTCTTGGGCAAAACCGAACCGCAATATGTACGACAGTAACGGCACCTTTATGCCACGAAACGATACCGCAAACACCGCAGGCACCCAAACTAGTTTACTTACTGCGCATCCTTTGCGACCTCAAAATGCTGTCTTTTGTTGTTGTTATTTTTTGGCACTTAAGCGGTTATTTTGTGACAGCATAC
Organism: Syngnathus leptorhynchus; assembly: GCF_054491065.1. NCBI lineage: Eukaryota > Metazoa > Chordata > Actinopteri > Syngnathiformes > Syngnathidae > Syngnathus > Syngnathus leptorhynchus. The sequence goes on from NC_141196.1 coordinate 9,278,225, forward strand.
CATTCCCGCAAGATAGTGGGCAATTTGTAAGAAAATAAATATACCTTGTAATGTCTTGCTCCGTGTCTCTGTAAACAATAAGCATGGCTTTGAGTCCTTCTACACTACCATTTGAATAGCACTCAATTGGTGGAAGTCCACCCCCTGTCAACATATCTAATTGTACGACAGTCTTGCAATCTGTGCCATAATAAATGGGTACTAAAAAGTGGGATGGTTCAGGTCTGATATTTTTGGACCAACTTAGTCAAAACAATCAAGGCAGCCTGTTTATGCAGCAAATCTGTGTCAAGTTGTATTTTGTGTCCAATTGGTTGCTGACGTGTGACTTAGAAAATATTCATGAACACTTTCTCTGACGAAATGGTACCATGCCTTTCCATGTTATTATAAAAGTTAATTTTGAGAGTGATTTTTTTTTTTATATTTGCTTAGCACACTCCATAAGAATATTAAAATCAGAACAAACAAAAAAAAAACTAGAAAGCCTCCTGAAATATGGTCAGTGGTGGGAGACATGATCCCAAATGCTTGTGAAAGAATACGAGCACAAAGGCGATAACTGCAAACACGGAGCGACAGAACGGAAGGAAGGATTAATCACTGCTACCCTGCAGCTTTTTTTCTCCACAGACTAACTCTGCCGCCTCTGCCCTCTTGGAATCAAGCCAAGATCACTGCACTCTTTTTGCATTTCACCTACCGTAGCCCACGCAACATGACCAACGTCACCCTGAAGTACTTTGAGATCACTTTCTGAAAAGGCTTTAGCATCACTTATATGTTTTCAAATGACCTTCGGTTGGAATGACATAATGTGCCAATAAATAACAAGAGCTATACCATTGTAATTGGCCCCAGCTGGATGCTCCCTCACATCTAATGTCACCCGATGCCGTCTGCTCACGTCTTCTCTCTAAACGTCTTTTGTGCTTTGTGAGTAAATTCCTTCATTAAGCGACAATTGATTGGACATCACCTGGCCTTTCAGTCTTGGCTTGCTAATGGATAGCGTTGGATTTGTCTGCCAACTGACTCGTTGTATGCTTGGCTTTTACATGAATCTCACAAATTTCAGCAAATTATGAAATTCTACCATGCCGGTCAAAAGTATCCGTGTGAAGACTCTGGAACTTTTATCACAGTTTTTTTGTATCTGTCTGCCAAAAACTCATTGGTGTTAGTGGGAGGTACAGTTTCTCATCATTCTACCTAAGTACGGCTCTAATGTCTGAATTCACTCAATAATTATTCATCATCTACCAGTTTAAATTTAACAGATTTTTCAAACAGTGTATTTCTGAACATTACCCTAAGTTGACAATACGACTGTAATTCCGTGTTTAGATGAACACAGTCATTTGCAACCGGTTTTAGTCACTGTCTCGACTTTTTCCATTCATAAACATGGAGGATGGAGATTTTTGTACTTGCCTTGGGTTCTAGGTAAACCTGTGCCAATCCAAGTCCTTGAACTACCTTTGCCTGAATCCTTGGTTTTAATTGACCAAATTTTGGCCTGGATTCACACCGATGCAATGCAAGGCCTCCAACGTGGTGCTTACGTACATGTTTTTGTGGGAGCCAAAGGCTTTTCAGGACAAACAATTTCATCACAGGAGGATCATAACATGAGATTCTGAAGCGGCAAGAGCGGAATATTCTTTGTTATTTATGGTTTGTTAATGGATTTGAAAGAGTGAAAATAATATATACCATGGTATTGGTCTTCCTTTAGCTTGTTGATAGAAACGCAAAGATGATCTGTGAAATTTTGACACTAACACAGACACGTCTGCTAGATATACTTGCACAGCTAATAAATTATAGCACGATGCAGAGAGCACAAAGGATAATGTCTCCTTGTCGAGGTCGGTCAACGCGATGATTGAATCCGGTGACTCGATAATTAAGTCTATCATTAACACAATAAATCTTATAATCAGCAGTCTATTGGAATTGATACACCAGCTGATTGTGGCATCGGTGAAACTTTGCTGTGTTTGTCAGTAATATGCCAGTAATGACAATGTTAACCTTCGTGTGCTCTTGTGGAGCTTCAATTAAGTCTGCATGATTGCTCATATTGTTACTGCATGTAAATGAGTCTGCACTCTTTATTCTTTCATTTTTTCACTCTTCATTGTTGAAACAAGTCAAACCAGAGTAGTGGCAACATTGTTATCATGTTACCTAAATGTTGAGACGTTTGGCATTACCATCGTTAAAATACCACCATAGTTCACTGACTCCTTTTATCAGAACGTATCATGTCCCGTTTTTTAATTTTTAGCCATACGGAAGCTCGGGAAAGCAATTTGACAAAATGTTCTGACCTATTCCATCATGTCAAACTCATAAGATGTTCACATTTGTGTCTATTGTATTCAGTGACTTTACTTAAGAGTCTCTGGTATCATGTTTGCTGAATGTTTTTTATAATTGTTTTTTTACAAAACAAGCCCACAGTTATTACATGCATTATATGTCCATTATACTTAAAATGCAATGATTTAAATGTCTCTGGTATCATGGAAACATACTGAATGAGTCAAGTGGCACATTTTGGTTAAAGTCAAGTTAAGACGGTGAATCCTAATCATTGATCCAGAATTCTATTGACGGTTTGTAAACGATTTTTTGATTAAAATAAAAAAGGGAAATGAAAATAAATAGAAGAGGGTTGGAGTCAGGGAGGGCTTAATTAAAAAAAAAAAAAACAACGGCAGAGCATTATTCAAAAACAGCAATCCAGAATAGGAACATGTTTTCGATCTCAATAACATAAAGAACTGAGGCAATGGAAAGTTGAACTACTTCAGCGACTCAGTATTTTTCTGCAGAGGCCCACCGGCAATGATTCTAAATGCTAAGAAACATAAATGTAGAATAAGCAACACTTTATTTCCATGAATCTCAGGATTTCTTTTCTACATTTCCAAATGTCCAATAACTGGTGAGCTCTTTTTAGAGAAAGGCCACAGGCAACTCATGTGATCCTTGGAGGCTACCCTGTTGCCCGCTACCAGCACCATGTTGTTTCTTATTGGTCTTTAATGACCTCTTCCCTGTACTGCATTAATATGAAATAATGATGAAATAACTGCACAACGTAAGATTGTCTCAACTCGGGTGAATTTGTTTTATGCTCTGACAGGTATGTTGTCATTATTCAAATAGGTTTTGTGGTTGAAATTTTTTCCCAGTGGAAGCCAAGAAATAGCTCCACCAATTTTTGAATGTATATGTAAATAAACACCGCAGAAGGTAGAGGTTTTCCTCCCCAAGCTCTTTTGTTTATAATAGATCCTCAAGCTTGCATACGGGTGCAACCTGCGAACAATACAAACATGACAGGGAATTCAGACTAGCCTTAATTGCAAAATCACATACAGCGTGATGTCTCTGCAGTAATCTCCACAATATGGGGAAGCTTTAGATGCTATTTATTAAGAATAACAATAGAGGTCCCACAGCTCACAGGCTGTGAATGTAAGAGGCCAGGATCACACCAGAATGTGCTCAGATTACTCAGTTTTTCATTTTTATTAATTGTTTACCTGCTAATTTTCAAATGTATTGGTATAATGTAGGCCAAATGTTAAAATACAAATTGCTTTTTTTTTTTTCTCGCGTCCTGTGGCATTATGGGTAAAATATGGTTTATTGCTATTAACTTACAAGTGCATTCAAATGATGATGCAAGTAGGTTTGAATGAATTTAAGTACATTCAGTTTAAGTATATTCACAATGGTGAAAGTGTACGTCTGACTTGTGTGCAGGCAGCGTGGGATTGGTTCCCACTCAGTGGAGGTGTGCATGTGGTTGTGGCTGGTTGTTTGTCTCGATATGGGCCCTGCGACTGGCTGGTAACCAGTTTGAGGTGTAGTCTGCCTTTTGCCCATTACCAGCTGGGATAGACTCCAGCATCCTCCACGACCCTGAACCGGATAAGCCGTGTTGAAAATGGCTGGATGGGGATGTATTATGTTGAAACGTACTCACAAATACGGTCAAACATTCAAACACATTTGCATATAATCGTACTAAACGAACTGGCCAGTGCATTGGCTGGTATGTTTAGCACGTATGTGCCAGTCAAAGTATTTTTCCCTCGCATTGGCAGCTCCACAATTGAATATTTATGCTCTTGAAAAGCTTTCTATAGCTGGTGAGCTTTTCTCATGCTTTAAATTGCCACTTTGGAGGCACCCCCCCCCCCCACCCTGAATTGTACATCCTCAGGGGCTTTCCCTTCATATATTCCACAATATTTTTGCTATGATGAACATTTAGACAGTATTGATAGCTTTTACTGCTTAGCTTTGTTCTTGACTGTGACAGCTATACGAACAAACACAAGGAGTCAGCACCAACCATAAATGCCGAGCTGTGACAATCGCTGCGACTTCTCGGCTTAATCCAACGTAGTATAGCAAGCGCTCCTTCAAGGACAAAATGGAAGACGGATATCAGTAAAAACCGCAAAAATCATAGACAATGTTACACTAATAAAAGGGCCGAGAGTATGGCAGCCTTTAATCCAGAGGACGTTATTTTCATTAATTTTCTAAAGAGGCCTGTTTGGTGGGTGTGGAGTAGGACAGCACGAAGGGGTGACTCCATATACATTTCCATTCTTATCCCGTCACGCTTGCTTCATGGCAGATTGAGGCCTAAACCCTTCAGCGCATTATCATTCAAGTAGGGCGGCTGTCTGAATCAAGGACTTGCATATTATCAGGAAAATGAATTGCCGGTTGACACCAAAGATTCAAAGGAATTTCTCATGAATGGTTTTCATTTGCTTATTTAGCCAGTGATAGTCGTGTATTGCAAACACGCATGCCAATGTACTGCACAAGGCACATTGAGATAACATAAATGACTAAGGTACAACAAACACCACAGGAGTAACTCCTCTTTTCTTGCGACATTGTCATTTTAGTCATTGGTCTGTATGGAACTGTGCAAAATAATAGGAACATCTCTCAGTCCCGTTCCAAGACTCTAAAACGACTGTAAAAATACATCGCCATCTCCCGGGAACAGATTCTATCAAAATGACTCATTATAATCCTCACAACGGGAGGATTTATTTCAGTGATACTGCAGTTATCAAGGTGCACCTTATAAATCTGCGTCGCGTGTGAGTTTTTATCACATCTCCTAGCTGAAATGAGCAGTGGGCACCTTGCTGCGCAACTCAGTGGGTGGCAAAATGTTTTCCACTTTCCCTGGGAGAGAAGACATGGCTCTAAAAGTAAATTGTAAGTGGGTGGCTGTGCTTTTCTGTCCCTTTTCAAGGCTGTGCTAGTCCAAGGTTGAAATAACAGTGCCACCCAGTGGTCCAATTCAGCACATAGACCCAACATGAATTCTTCACTAAGTGGTGCAATTAATTTACAAGTCAGTTGGCACATCATTAACACACTATAGAAGTCAATGTACCATCGTTTTAATTATTTGTCCATAGTTCACTCCAAGATATAGTACAACCACAATTAACCAAGACCTTTATAGTTGATGGACACTTTAAGGCGTCCCAAATCGTTTCGTTGTACCTTTCTCATATGGTCTCAATATAGTCTTGAATTTTTATAGGTACACATGAAGTTTTAAGGGTTCAGTGGTGTAAAACACCAATGCAAAATACTCTGTGATCTAACATGGCAGCCTTCATCATGGATCATCATGGGTATTACGTATATTCGGACTTGTCAGTCTGAGTGTTCCTCCTTTATGTTTAGGTACACAAGCGCACATTACAGAGAATGTTGTTAAGTCATACATATATATACTCCTTATCCCCACAGGAGGTCGCTGGCGTGCTGGAGCCTATCCCAGCAGTCATTGGGCAGTAGGTGGAGGACACCCTGAACTGATTGTCAGCCAATCGCAGGACACATAGAGATGAAAAAACATTCGCACTCACACCTAGGGGAAATTTGCAGTGCTTCATCGGCCAACTAAGCATGTTTTTAGGACGTGGGAAGAAACCCGAGTGCCCGGAGAAAACCCACACGGGCACAGGGACAACATACAAACTTCACACAGGGAGCGCCGGAGGTGGAATCGAACCCTCACCCTCCTAAGTGTGAGGCAGACGGGCTAACCTATGCGCTACCGGCATGTAAATGTATATTTTGTGTCGTGCTTATCAAGTATTATCAATCACACCCTTAGAAATGTTGCATTAAAAACAACTAAATTTGGACTCAACAACCCATCACATTGAGATGTTTATTTGCAACCAAAGCTCGGTTGAAATTGACCCAACTTCCTGAGTCAGTCCAATGTTGAACCTATCATTTTTAAGGGTACAAGACAAGACTGAATCTAATATTTAAGTAAGGAGACATGGATTCTGTGGTTCCCAATAGTTTGGAATGAATACACTCTCAGACTCGCGCTCGTCCTATGTTTCTTATCGCACGCTCCACTGTGCACTGTATTGTTGAATGGATGATGAACGACCACTGCGGCGAGAGCCGGAATGAGCTCTCGCTGAGACCACACCAACGGCGGCCTTTCAACACCTCTCCAGAAAGATTCATTACATTAATTAAATTCCTGTTTTCGCTGGTGTCCAGTCGCTTGAAGTCCCCCTCTTGCAGTCATTCCCGGCGTTCAATAGCGGGGTAAACCTTGCTGTTTAGTTCTCCTGGTGGGCGGGGAGCCTCAAGATGGACGTGTTGGAAAATCAACTCCACGGAACACAGTGGGAAAACAAATTGGTTCATTTAAGCATGAAAATGATTGCATGAAAGAATGGAAACACTCAGCACCAAACATTTATCAAAACTGTTTACACAAGACACAAATCCCTCCCGTTACATTATTTGAAAACCGAACTTGTTATTGTCACAATTTATCACAGACGTGATTATAACAAATGGATCAAAAAACAAATCTGTCCCGATAGATCAAAGATTTCAATGTTCATTTCTGTGATGAATCAGTTGGTGGATATAGATTACAAGGGGGAAAAAATGAAACTCTGATAGAGTAAATGTAATATCATAATATAAGTGAGTTTTTGTTAAGTTTGACCTGCTGTGCTAAGTTACCAATGTTTAGAATATATCCTCTCACAATCCGACTGCATATTCCTTCCTAAAAACTCGGCTGGCCGATCGTATTGAATTGCACGACCCAAGAGGTTTACGTTTCTTAACTGTAGGGCAGCCTTGAAAATTCCAAATGTGCCGTACGTAATATCATAATACACTGTACATAGAACAAATGATGTCTTCTGACTGATGCTTTTATCTCAATCTCTTTGAATCCATTACTTGTTTGCTCTCCATATTGTAAATATCTTGATGAGCCCTTGTTGATCATTGACAAGAACGTATGTTTTGAGTCCTAGCCGGACATAATTTGTCATTACAACAAAACTATGCATTATGCATCATATTACTTTTTGATACTCTTAACGGCAGTTAACGACGTTGTCCGAAGTGAGCTGTAGTTGAAAGACAAACTTAACTGGTTTCTCCACCGATGTGACAAGCCCATGTGATGTGTTTTGCCATCAGTGCTGCATTGCATTCCAGTAATTTGTAGGATTCATGTCAACATCTCAACACGTAGATAATGGTTTAATCATCCTATTTTTCTCTGCTCTCAGTTGTCTTTGACCCAGTCTTCATGACATCAATTCCCTGCCTACACTTGCCCAGGGAGATGATTCTTAAAATGTGTTGGAGGTTTTCGTATACCTGCATTTGTCCTTGGCTTTTTCCACAGCCAGCCCACGCACGCAGGCACTCTAGGGCCCGAATCCATACAAATTTGCATGGCAGGCCTATAAGCCTGGCTGGCTGGAGAGACGATGATGAAAAGAGACTGAAGGTCGAATGAGAAATGGGCGGCAGTGACTCTGCCTTAAGTGCACAGTTTCCAGAGAGCTCTAAACATTTCAGCCAAGAGTGAAATCAACAGCAACAAAACCAATGACATACTGAGTCATTGTGGTAATTGCACTCAGAGTGGGACAGAAGATAAACACGGGAGACTCTGGTCACAGTGTGTGTGGAGGGGAAAGCTTTATTGGAACAAATTGCACAAAACCCACATCAGTTGATTTTAATTCTGATCCAAAAACTGCAGTGGATTTTCTAAAGTTACCCCCAGCCTCTCCCCTGTGATCTCACAATTTGAATTTCAGGAAAAAATACTTAAATGGAGTTCATGTATGAGTGTACCTTCTAAGACCCCAGTTCACAAAGCATTGAAGGGCTGATTATTTCTTTGGGTTTTCGAGGGGGTGGGGGGGCACGATGAAGGACGTGGATCCTCGTCAGCCACACCCACATTCGGAAGCAGGTTAATGTGTCCACAGTAATTTCCTGTTGATATACTTTCTTAACCGCACCCACAAAGGGTGTAGAGTTGGTCCACCCTTCCGCAACCAGGTTGTCCAGGTTTTGCTAAACCTAACCATTAATATGATGATTATTATTAGTAGTATTATTAGTATTAGTATTAGTATTATTATTATTGAAACATGATGTACTGGGTAAGAAACAAAGGGATATTTAGAATCAGAGCAATGAAAATCTAGTTTACTTGGCCCTCAGATTAAAATGATAATTTTACAATCATTCCAAGTAATTTTGCTAGTAAATATCCTTTCATTCTTTTGAAGCCTAGGAATTTGGCAAGGAGATCAAAGAGTTTCTCTGAGGACGGCATACAATCCCGTGAAGGCAGTATTTTCATATTTTGCACATTTTTATCCTAGCAATGTGGAACAAGCTCATTTTCATAGTCATTGGGATTTCTCTTTTGATTGACTGACTGACTGACTGACTTCATCTGTCCATTCAATTTCTGTCGCTTCCCAGTTGAAGTTGAGCAGGGTACGCACACTACAGTGGTCACCAGCCAATGGCAGTCTTGCATGTTTTTAGCATGTGCTACTTCCGCTCACTCTGCTCAATTAATGAGCTCCTCTGCTGGGTTCATCACTGTCTTTAGTGTCAAGGAACCGATTGTGGGTTAAAGACAAAACCTCGTTAGACAGGTATACTCGTATATGTTTTGAATGTCTCCTTGATGCTTTTTACCATTGTTGCACGTTTTCTGTAGGAGGTAGAAAACAGCATAGTCAATTTAAAACCTTGACACTGTAACATTTGCCGCCGAAAATAATTGGACATTTTGCAAGGCTGCGTATCTCTGCTATAAATTGCTTCAAGTGAAACCAGCCAAGCAGCATTATCCTCAATGGAAAACCATCTCACGGAAGAAGTTGTCACCTTGGGGCCGATCTCTTCTCACGACTGACTGACTGACAGCCTTCTCGCTGTATTGTCTGCCTAGCCTCCAGTCTTCACTGCCTGTCTCCATCTTCTTCTTTCCCTGTCCCTACAGTCTGTTCACATTAAACTGCTCCGTTAAGCACCTCTGATTCTCAACACGCTTCAGTTACAGAAGCCATCGCTCCATCTGCCTGTCCCTCGCATTTTAGAAGCGAGCAGAAGAAAGTGAAGGCAATGGTTGTTCTCCGACAGCGACGGTGATAGATCCGGACTCATACTCACGCTTCTCATAACCTTTTCTAAATGTGGCGAGGGTCCTTTCAGACTGATTGGGTGCTGGTTCTGTTCAAGTACAAGGTCAAGTACTGAGCAAGTAAATCAACGTGGCTTAAAGTTCAATATTTATCTCCTCGCTTTACGATTCCAGGAGTGTAATATTTCATATATCCTTTGAGTTACTTCATTTTGTTTTTCAGATTCAATAACTTTTAATTCATGTTAAGAGCAGCTTCTTTTGATTTTACTTTTGGGGAAAATTGGTTCTGTTAGTCTTAGTGTTAGTTTAATTTTTTTAAACAGTATATGGAGCATTTGCATAAGATTTTTAAAAAAGGCATGTGGTCCTCCCAAGATATCAAAAATTCAAACACAACGCATACAAAAGTGACATTGTCTGATTTGGGAAAATGCTTTATGTGTCAATAAAACTCAAACCAAATAGACTGAATCATTAGAAATGTGGCGAACACCGTGGCCCCTGATGCATTAGATAAGCTCGGTCAGAGTAATTACAGTGGGAGTGCTCAGACCGTCTCGAGAACTCTCTGAAATAAACAAATAAATGAACTGTGAAAGAAGCCAAATGAAGACAGCCAAATAAAAAGCTTTTCTTAATAGCCTTCGTATGCAGAGAGCCAGTCCGCTCATTTATTCGTAGATGAGATGCACTTTGTACAAAACAGTAGTAACAGGGCCTCATCATCTAAACTGTATTGATGATTTGGTTTTGAGCAAGGCCAGTGTCATCATTGATTTGAGGTAATATCAGACTATTCGAGCGCTTAATCAAGCAAACAAATATGTTTTCCATTCTCATTCAGACTATTTCCACCCTAGTAGCGTGAGACACAGTTGTGTAATGGTGTGTATATCCCAAAGTAAATGATTGGACTTAACCCAGAAATAATTAAGCCTAATATTTAATGAATATTATATGACCTGCTCATGTCTCACTCAGGTGGAGCCAATGCATCTTTTTTGTGCCACAAGGTCAATGAAGACATATCAGTTTAATAAAAGACCCCATGCACCTCAAGCAATTTGAATGTCATATACTATAGAAAGTAAAAGACCTCCTTGTTAAATTATGGTTAGATAATAATAATGATGATAATCATGAATCATACTTTTGAAGCTCGGTACAGTATAGGTAATCTGAAGTATAAACCATACGGTCATGTACTGACACCTAGTGGGTAAAGTGTTCCAGAAAAAAAAAATCTGTGACGCCCCCTCCAAAATAAAACATTTTAATTCACCAACAATATGTTGATCTACATGTAGACTGTGATTTTTTTTTATTTATTAGTTGAATGTAAAAAAAAAAATGGGACTGCATCTTGTACAGTAGACTCCAAACGTATGTCAAAAGAGTTCCCATTTTCAGCATACATCTGATGGTCAGAAGGTGGCAATGTCTGCTCACGTTTGTAATGGCCCAGTTCCGCAAATCATGAATGACTGAGTGAATAAGACTCATTAATCTTCGTGATAGATTCAGTGAGTGGGGATGCAGCACGAGATAATGACAATGCATATTTATGAGTTTCCTCAGTCATTAATTCGATAATCCAGGCTCATCACATCGCGCGCACACACACACACACACACACACACACACGCACGCACACACACACACTGACACACACACTCACACCCCTCCACTTGCAGTTGGCTTGCCTTCATTACCTCAAAGCTTCTTTGGGTCACCCACTGCATGACCTCTGACTCCTTTAATTTCCTGTGAGCGTTAATAGCACAGGCTGCATATAGAAAATGATAATCAGTGGTCTCTCAGGCTATCCATATAATATTGTATTAATAACCAGATGAACATTCATCAGAATGAGAATCAGCTTTTGTTACCTGAAGTTTTGGCCACTGGTTGGTGTCACAACAGTATACTCACAAAAACACTGCAGAGAAATTGAAATTCTCCACACATCTAGCCCATATACATAAATGGTCAAAAAACATTATTGTATAAATCAGTCATAGTAACCATAAATAGAGATGTGCAAATGAATATGCTAAAAAGCTTCTTTGGATTATTTACATGAGTTTTATTCATCCAGGTGAGGCAACTGAGGACAAATTCTCATTTGCAGAAATTGCAGGGTGGACCTGGCAGCAGCAGACAACAGAAAAGGTTTAATGCCAAATAAGTTGACTGTCTTCTTCAAGATGAATTCCCCTCTGCCCGGTCATTTGCTTGTCTTCATCTCTTTTCTCATTGACTAAATTAACTCCAATTATAACCGCGCGTTAACACTAAACTTAAGACTTGTTTAATGTGCAGTCGAATGATTGCCGTCTTATAATATTACATTAGCTGTAATTACTATGACCATTTGGAGGCAGTTGTAAAGAAAACACCCGCTGTAAGGTATTAGAAGCGCTTTTCTGGAATCAAAGAATCATTACAGTCTGCAGCAGCAAGTGTCTTCTGTTGCCTAGCAACTCTAGCACTGATGCCGGCTGTGTGTGGAGGTAACTCAGGGGGCAAATCTCCCTTCTCAATTGGTCACGTAAAGGTGGGCAGGGTCAAACCTGGCTAGCCGACAGCACTTGTTTTCTCGATTGTTGTTGCACTGTGTTGTTTAAGCGGGAGCTCCCTAGGGGGTGAGTGTGGCGCATTTAAAATAAGATGAGGCGATATAGTCCAAGGACAACATGTCAGAGTAGGCAGTGATGGCAAAGTAACATTTAGCTGCTGACCATGGAAGGCTTACAACCTCTCCCAAATGGTGAAATTAACTCTGCTTGCCACCTGAGCTGCCGTGTCCCCGGGCCAGGCTGCTCTTTTTAAAGTATGAAAATGCGCTTTGTTGATAGAGGCCGTGTCTGCTATGTATAATTGTGCTCGTTGCTCCTCACGCATGTGAAATGCAAATGCCCGTAGCGATTGTTATTCCTTTCCCAGGTTTCTTGATTCTTGTCCGTCACGCCTCACTAAAACAATTCCACATCGCCGCCAGCAGATCAGCGTCTTGTCTTTTCTTCTACTCTTCATTAAAGTTTCATGGCCATTTATTTTTTTTTAACTTTGATAACATATGCATATTGCATGTCATGCTAGGAGATGCAGGTAGCGTCACAGAGGCAGGAGAACGTCTAAAAGCAGTCAAATGTGTTTTCCACCACGTCTTTGTAACTATAAACTGTCATGCGCAAGTGCAGGTTCACCTCTCAGATCTTCGCAGATGTATCGCTGAAGGTTATGAAATGCCTTGATACAATTTATTGTGATTTTGGAACTTTTTCAACCATACCACTGTGACAGATATATTATTAGGTGTGCTACTGTGCTGGTTTAAATTTCAATAGCTTGTCACACTCTTTCCCGCCCCCACCAGCAATGACAGGTTATCTATGCAATCTATGGTATGCCAGGTTTGATAACAAACAGAATGAAGAATGAAATATTGTGTACACAGACAGATTGGAAAACCAATTTTGACTCTCTGCCACTATATGTTCATTGATTTTAATCACATTTTCATCTATTTAACATATACCCATCCATATTCTATTCTGCTTATCCTCACTAGTGTCATGGATGAGCCAAAGTTTAGCTCAATTGACTGAGAGGCAAAGTACACCCTAATCTGGTCACCAGCCAATCACAAAACACATATCGAGATAGACAAACATTCACACTCAAATCCACACCATCACTGAGTGGGAACTCATGGAATGAAATCAAATTTATTGTCATTGAACATTCAGGAGAATAGAGAAACAAAATTCACTTCACACTTACATGTCCAAGAGACATAAAAAAAAACAATGACCAACAGAGGGAGACAAAAATAAAGTTATCACACTGTGTCCTGATTTTCTAAAAAACAAAGAAGGAAAAAAACATCTCAAAGTATTGGGAGGGGCAGGCACAGTGTGGGTTTTGGGGGAAGGAAAAAAAAAACCCAACCACATGAATAGAAACATCATCCTATGCTACCATGCATGGAAGTCGAGCTGGTAAAAACCATCAGTGACTGCCACCAGTCAAACAAACCTAAAATGGTGAATGTACTCGATATTTGCATTATTCACGATTCATACACACTTCAAAAAAATGTATCCCGGTGTGTGAATAACAATGAAAGTTAGTCCTAAAACCTGATCACAGCAAAAACACACGTCTCATGCCACATTTCACCACAGAATCAAAACAAATCTGATTTAATTGATGTGTCACTGTACGATCTAATGACAAGTTTAAATGTTTTTTTTCTTTGCAACTGAAATAATGAGTTTTTGCGGTTTTTGAATGGTATTAGACTGGAGAAGTAGGCTATTATGGTGATCTAATTGATTTTTTTATTCAATGTATGTTTTACTCTAAAGCAAGCAATTGAAAATGGAATCTGTGCAATGTTACTCAATATGTCGATGATCACTTTTTTTTTTTTTATTTATGTCTATCAGTTATAATACGTTGACGGCATCTGACTCCCACCACTAATCTATCTGACTGGCAATAATCTCATCATTCAATGCAAAATATATTGTGGTTACAAGCTGAGTCGAGGACTGACAGAGTAGTTTCTCTTCCAATCCTTTCCAGCTCAGTGGTTAATGTCTTGGCCTTGGTCTCTTTTCTCTCCTTTTCCACTCTCATTCCCTTTTCTCGACGCTTTCTGATGCATTCGCGCAACTCTCCTCTAGCCCCGAAAAAAATTCACTTTGTCACATAGGGATGCATCATTTCACACGCTAAATTTTTAAAAAGTGGAACCGGGAATCCTTTCTCAGCATGCAATATCCATTAGGGAGAAAATTATTCATATGATTCCCTTGCATTATTGATCTATTAATGAAGAGAAATATGCGCACCTCTCAGTATCTGCATTGTTACCTGCCAATACTGAACCTCTCAGGAGTTCAAGTTCCCCCCTTCATAAGCGACAACTGTAGCCTCACTGCATAATGTGGAAAGAGGAATGACTTTTGATCACGTAGTAATGGGATTTAAAGTGCCCTCATCCCTCCATCACCTCTGCACGATTCACTTCCTGGAGGTCCCATATATCTTCCTTCTAGAGGTTGTTGGGGTCCAGCCTCTGCTTTTTACTAGACATTTTCTTTATTGTGGGATTGTCAGCAAGGTGTTTTGGTCTGGAGGGCACACACACACACACGCACGTAAATAACGAGAAGTGTACAAAAGCGTTGGCTCGTCCTCTTTTGCAATGTCGCACCACCTGAATGCGTCACAAACCCGCACCTTGAAAGGTTGCAAAAGCCAAACAGAGTCAGGGTGTAATTTGGAAAGAATAATCCTGTGTTTAGAGGACAGTTTCAGCCAAGTGAACGGCTTTAGCAGTGAGCGTGTTTGGCTGTGGAGCTCTGCTGGGTGGGGTGAGCAGATGGAGGCTTTGCAGGTGGGAGAATGTGTTGCCGGCACAAGCAGGGAGAGGAGGAGTTGTATGTCAGCTTGCTTGGATGCAATCCTCCGCAGGGTTTCGCATAGAAACGTATTGGGGCTCTGAAACACACCTGCACAGACAACACTAGACAAGTTCATGGTTCAGTGAGTCGGTCACTCATTTTCCCACATCCATGCAACAGATGAACGCTCAGTTGGATCATATGAACGTGCAGTGAAGGAAACCATGGCAGCCTACCCAGGACAATGGAAAATCCAAAGCTGAATGCTCCAAAGGTGGTAGAAAATGTTGAGAGGGATTTTTTTTGTGATGCTATTCCTAACACAGAAAAAGGGAATGAAGGAAGAAAAACGTTGAACCGACAAAGCGAGCATTGAATAAAGAGCACTGCTTAGTAAAGTCAGAGCAGCAATAACAACAATAAATGTAAATAAATAAAACACTTTAATAATTAGTAATGTCACTTGTTGACAATACTGTTTTGCTAACACTTCTCTTTGTTGTGCATTTTTCAGGAGAGCATTAATTGTGTCAATCACTCGCTGACGCATCCTTTGAATCAAACTTTGGTGTTTGTCCAGAACAGAACCTGTTTCAAGGAACTTGTCACGAATAATATGAATTGGACAATGAAACGATGTGCTTACGAAAACCGCAAAGCCGGAGCTGTCAAATGCTGATGGCCTCACGTCTGTCTGAATGAAAAGAAAAGATTAGCTAGAACAGTTGAGGTTTTTGGCATTGATTTGAGTTAAAACGTGATTCATTCAGTATTTCCTGTCGGGAAATGTACTTATCATTTTAGAGCTGAGGAAAATGCAATTTCTGGAGTAATTGTGTGGGAATGCTGAATGAGAAAATATGGAATCATGTGGAATGTTGTTGAACAGATTTAAAGCGCTGGATATTGGTTACAAACATGCAATATAACATGCGATTTTTTTTTTTGCTACCTGGGATTTGTGAGACTGTTGAAATTTGTTTCCTGAATGTGAGCTGAAAATGTTGAATTTGGAATAGGAAAGATGTGAATCTTTTGTTGAATGTGTCATTGAGAATGAATAAGGAATATTTTGGGAAGATTTGGAATTTTGGGAGTGCTGTGATTGTTGTGATGAAAGGGTTAAGGTTAAAATAATAGCCTACACGCTGTGAATTATTGTAATATGTTGAATGGTGAGAATTGGATAACAAATGTGGAAGAACAAGCCTGACCAAAAAGGGATGAGAATAACTAATTATGTGAAATCTTGGAGAACAATGTATTTGTGAATGCTCCAGCAACCAATTTCTTGGAAAATATTGTTTTCAACTTTGGAAGTTGTACTCTACAAAAAAAAGAAAGCATGGTAAATTATAATACATGAAGGCGGGAGCAATCACATTTGACAACAATTGCCCGGATGCTTTCATGTTTGCAAATTGAGTAAAATCCCGTAGACATTGCAGAAGCTGACCTTTCATCACAAATAAACAATCACACCGATACTGCTGGTTCTTTGCAGCCCACAGCTTTTAGAGGTCAGAGGGAGTAATCTGACTTAAATCTGGATACATAAGCGGAAACACTAATGCTTTTGGCAGGACTGTGTTGTTAAACAAAGAAAAGTAAAACATCAACAACACCATTTGATTTTGTTTTAATCGTATTTTTTTTATTTTATTTTACTTTCGTCTCCCTTCCTGTCGCTCTTTGCATTAGCATCAAGCTGACCCTTACCTTTTTCCTCACTTGATAAATAATTTAAATGCACTTCTCCTTTGATATGGACTTTAATGTTTTTTTCTTCAAACCTTGGAAGGCTACATCCATAAGTGCTATTCCCCTGCTAGATTTAGAAAGTTTAGAGTGCACCATTACAGATCAGACACTCATATTATTGTGACCTTTTTCAGAATAGGTGGGATATATTTTTTTTCCCACCCAAAATGATAAAAACTGTTTATCACCACAGTTATCATTACATTTTTGGTCATGAAAACCAGTCATGATGTCAATCTATAGACTTGAAATATTAGATGACCTCCACAAAACAGAGATGGCAACAATCGTCTTTAACTTGCTGGCCACATTTTGGTTCCATCATTATGATCCTGTCATAATCTGCATTCAAAAGTGCTTAAATATTCTCTGCTTCCTCAGGTTGCAACAATACAAACAACCCACAGTACAGTCCGTACCTCTGTTTTTGCGCCACAATTTTTGGTATGGCTTCAGTGCACCTTTGTGTGTACGATCTGTGGAAAAGCACCGAAATCCAGCGGTCCGTTGGTCGTACACATAGTTGACCCAAAAGTTCAATATTATCATACCTTTACCGTTTACTTGGCCCCGTCAAGTTTGAAAAAAAGATACTTGTCTCAATGATTCTTTTTTGGGATTAAATGGGGGTTTTGGTTGATTAATCTCATTTTCAGAGATGGGCTGAACAGTAATGGCACATTGTGAGAGACTTCTCATATATTAGTGTTCAAAAAGGAAAGATCCTATTGCATGGAAGACAGCATAACCATTGACAATGATCTCATGACTCAGTTAACATTAAAAATGCAGAGTCTGGCTGCCAAAGGAAACAGTTCACAATTTGCAGTCGATTATGTAATTTAGGTGGCTACAATTCTAAATCAGAGCATTTTATTGATCAAACCAACTCCTAGTTGAAACACAGAATAAGTATAGTCTTACTGCCGGGAAATTTTTACAGCCCACCTATACAAGGCAGGACCTACCTAACCATCTCAGGGATCCCTAAGGGGTCATCAACTGGGCTTAATCTCCTCGTGACAAGGTGATAGCAGGAATTTCAGTCTGTCTTTGAACAGAAAAAAATGCCCACACAGAATGAGAATTGCTCGGTCCTCTTAAACATTGCCAACTTCCTCTCAATGTGTCAAGCTACTGATTGACAAGTGGATCACTTTCTGGGTTTACCATCTCCTTCCTGTCAGAATGCGCGAGCCTGCTGCCCTTACTTACTTATTCACTTATCCCCATTACGCCGGATGGCGCATAGAGCAGTAAAAAAAGGTTCTCCACTTGCATCTGTCTTTGGCCATCTTTTCTATGGTCCCCCAGCTCTGATGCTGCTTGTGGAGCTCTTTCCCTATTGTCCTCCGCCATGTTTTTTTTTTGCCTTCCTTGCTTGGTTACCTCTCAGGAGTGGACCTTGCTGAACTTCACATGACTTGTTCAGACACATTACCCATTGATACGTGCTGATAGTACTGCAAACTGTACTTGCCTGCAGCCTGGCTCTGATCCTTGCCATGCCACCTGAGAGCTGATTCCTACAGTATCTTCCACCTGCTTATTGTAGAGCTTCTCTGAATTGGTTTGACTCAGGTTATGGGCAGGATTTCTCGAAAGCAACAGTAACTCTTCTCCTGCAATCTACATTGAGTGGCAACTTCAGACTCCCTTTCTGAGAGACAGTTCTGTGACTTTGGCTTAATCTTCCTTGCCCAACCCGCATGCTCATCATACTTAGGTATACAGCAGTCTTGTTCTTAATGCGGCTGTCTAAAGGATGCGGTGATTCCTCCCTATGGCCTCTGACCGCCTTTTGATGGCTGCACCTACACCTACGACCGTCTTTCGTGGCCCGGTGAGAATATTTTCAAAGGCTGTTATGAACAGAATGGGAAAGATGGAGACTCCCATGGCAATACCTACCAGCATGTTGTAAATTCCTGATGGTCTGCAAAGTACTTGACTTGACTTGACTTGTCTAAAGTCTTTGATGTCTGGGATGTAGAAGACCTCCCAGGCAAAGTTAATGAGCTGGTGAGAGAGTGATCCATATTTATTGGCAAGGTCCAGTCAAACAAGGTCACTCTCTTGCTTTGTCTTCTATATGGTTTCCCGTATTAAGGCCGAGTACTTCACACCCCCAAGAAAGCCTGGTACGACCTATGGTATCCATGAAGCCATTGCTCATGGGGTCATTGGTCATCCTCTTGGTCACGATGGAGATGTTTTTATTCATTGACAGCCAGTCGCACAATGCTTCTGAAATGACTGATCATTCTAGAATTCTGCTGTTTTTGAATGAGGTCTGTGACAGCTCTTTACCAACATAAAGTTTTTGCTCAAGAGATGTGTCTGCAGGATTACCTTGGTCCCTGGAGAGGTCTTGCTTTGCCTGCATGTGATATCATTGGGTCCTGGAAATGAGGCTGCTTTTGCTATCTGGACGACAAAGCAGTGTTGAACTTCCCAGTGTATGACTTGGCTGGATTGTTTACAGTGTTGCTGTCTGAAACAATTTTCAACCTTTCAGTTTCCCACTCTCCTTGTTCTCTAGCTGGTCTGCAAATGTCGTCATTTAAAATATTAATTTAAGAGGGTATATAATGTTAGCATTTGTATAATTGGTAATTAATTATACAAGCTGTCCAGAAATGACTTGTCACTCTACACAATTCATTTAAAACTATAACTATACTGTGTTGTATGTTGAAGTGTGAAAAAAGTGATGCCCTGTATATTGTTAAAGCAATAAAATAGCAACACACAAAATGTATTACTTTGCATTAGACTTTGGATGCATTTTTCTTATTTTATTTATTTATTTATTTATTTATTTATTCTACATGCCGTTAGGCTGTTCCTATCCTTAAGAGTCAGACTGTGAAAACAGCAAATTTGGAAATTGAGAGAAGGGTCAAAATTCAAGGGGAAAAAAAAACACCTGCCAAACATCCCAATATCATATGTACAATAACTGGGGGGAAAAGCGCATTGAAAGCGTGTTGCCTGTTAAGCATACAAAATTATTTCAGATCAATAACGTACTCCTTTGTAATTATTTTTCATCTACAAGTCTGATTCATTCCTTTATCAATATGTTCAATGTTTAATGGTTAAAAAAAGAGACAGCTTCCCATCTCTTCACACCAAGAACTGGTAATTTGATGGATTTAGCACCATCAAAAATAATTGAGTCGATATCATCACTGTTGCCTGAAAACTTTGTTCAACTGCCTCGTAACTTCATTAAAACGCAATATACACACAGATAAGTTTCAGGACGGCGGACTGCCAAAAGGACATTCCAAGACCACATTTTACATGACAACACCCACACACAACAAGCTGAAAGCAGACCAAAGGTTTTTGTAGTGTTACAGACCAATAAAAAAAAGATTATTGTACAAAGCAATCTTATCATCTGATAGCAATGAGAAAAATAATAAATCTGCATGTTACTGTAGTATTCAGTCCTTGCTCTCAAATTAGTGATAAAAACGGTTAGCCCAGGAGACTGCCTAAGGGGTGCAATGTATATACTGTACATGTGAAGAAGGCTGTGAATACATTTAATCTCTCTAAAACGTTCGATTAAACCTTAATACCTTGTACCACGCTGTGAGAGCTGGATTGAAGAGCTTTGACCTCCTGTTCCTTTCTCATGTGCCATGTGCGCCAGACATCCATTAAGATATGAAGAAAATTGTAGAAGGTACAATATGTGAACAAAACAGAAAAAACAAACTCACCAAAAGCGGTCATTGTTCTGCTCATTCCAACTCATTGAAGACCATTTGACACTATTTGCACCCAAGCAAGAAAACGTGAAATAGGAGCAGCGGTGGGACACATACTCCAAAACTAGCAGTAAAAAAAAAGTGCTATTCTGTTGAAATGCTAATTATTTGGGCGGTTTTGTTTCAGAATCATGCAGGGTGAAATTGGCCGGTAAACACATTGGCATACTAATGTCCACCTTCTGCTCGCTCCGGAATAACCACAGCTTTATAATTGACTCGTAGTTCACAATGGCAACGCATACATTTGCATCAAATACAATTCAGAATTTCAGCGACAACTAGTTGAGTTGCAGTGTTTGTGTGTGTGTGTGCGCGTGTGTGTGTGCGTGCGTGTGTGCGTGTATACATGTACGCATGGCTGCAGGTGTAAAGACAAAAGAGATTTGTCGCATTGCTAATGCAGAGTTGAGTAGTGAAATGAATTTGCTTTGAGGATGTGGTGCTGCTAACCTTGACAAGGTTCAGCAAATTGGTTAGGTTGCTTTGTCCTGCAGCTATTTTTCTTCTACACTGTAAACAGTGTATTGCATGAGATCAAAAGCTACAAATAGTGTATGAGAGCTCAAACTGGGAAAGTAAGAATGAAGGCTACACTCTAAAACAGAAACCAATCTGTTATTACTTGAAATAACTACGAATCACCATTTTAAATGCATTCAAAGTGCTGTGAGGGAGAAGTTTAAATAAAATGGAGAGTACGCTTGAATTTTAATATATTATAATTGAGGGCAAAACAAAACTGTTGGAAAATACATTTTTCCTCCAAACGTATTGAAACAGTGATTTTTTTTCAAAACCACTGGTGTTTGACGTAAAAAGATGAAAGAGACAAGCTCTTGACAATCCAGTCAGCTACGTGACTTTTAAGATAACATTATCCGTAGCAAAACACCACATTTTTAGGAGCATAAAATCATTGGAACAAATTTGAATATACTGCACCAGCTGAGACTGTTGTAAATCTGTTGCTTGAAATAACAAATTAGTTCTCCGTTGCTATAATCAAAACTTTATATTGTCTTGTGATGGTTTTCCTTATTTTAAACAAAACATGTTTTAATTGTTTGTCTTGGGGTGTGGAGCATGTGGATGACTGAACCCACCCTCCACGTTTGTTCAGTAAAATACATGCTCGATAGGGTTTAAGTATGGAGATTGATTTGGCCAGTCAAAAACCTTTCACTTCTCACCCTTGATGAACTGCTTCATCATTTTGGTGGTGTGTTTTGGGTCATTATCTTTCTGCGTGATGACAGTTTTCGCAGTCCATTTGGATTCATATTTCTCTTAATTAGCAGACAAAATGTTTCAGTTGACATCTAAGTTCATTTTACTGCTGCGCTGATCTGTTGGCATCACATCGATGAAGAGTAATGAGACCCGGCCCAGAAGAAGCCATGCAAGACTGAGCCATGACATTACCTTTTCTGAATTTCACAGAGGTGCTTCTGTGTTTAGCATCATTATCATATGTTTTTCTTTTTCAATGCTTTTGCATTTCCATCAATTTGGTACAGGTTATTCTTTGTCTCTTCTGTCCATAAAACTTTCTCACTGAATATTTTGAACCTCTTCGTTTTAATTGGTCAGTTCTACCCTGGACTCCCTTATCGTCTTGCTCAGGAGTGTTTGTTTTCTATTAAGTCTTAAATACTATAAAAGCTAATTGTACAAAAAAAAAGAATACAATGATTTGGCAAATCCTCTTCAAGCTATATTCAAATGATTACACTACAAATACAAGATATTAAACATGACATACTAATTTCTCCTAAAAGAGACATAATGACTCCGAGGAATATGTTGAGCCTTCACAGCCTGTCATCTGGGTCTTTATCTTGACCACAAACACCGGTTCTGTTACATGAAAAGGTGGGATGAAATCAATCAAGAGGTGGAAATGGCAGCCTCTCTGATGCAAGAGCAGGGCCGCACATGCATATGTGTCTTAGTGAGTCAACTTCACAATTGGCATTCAGTTGAACTCCCATAAGGATTTCAAGCAATAAATATGTAAATCTGAGCATGAGAGCCACTTACACATAAACAGACAGCAAGCTGTATAACATTAGCGCTTCCTCAACCGGTGACACTTTACTTGAGACTTTTACACCTCAAATTTAAATTTCTGATCTGTGGTATCCTACCTAGCTCTGCAACGAAAGCAATCATACTTAAGCAGAAACTGGCTTGATAATGGGTAGAGGCGAGAGTGAATCATCTGGGCACATTAGATTTTGCATGTTAGATTTAGCATTTTTAAAATGCTTGTGTTAGGGAAAGAGCAGCCCAGCCCTCGGCACTTGGCACAAAAATATCCCTAAATCCTCACTCCCACCCTGGGCAGTGACACGTGCTGTGACTAACCCTGTTTCACGATTATGACGTTCAGATTATTGTAAAGAAAAGCATGTCTAAATATGCTCAGTGTGGTGCTAAACATTCATTATTACAATTATGAGCAGGCATCAACAGCTTGAATCCACCTTGTTGTTAATAGCCTCAATTGAGTGTGTACCTGAAAATGAGCTTGATGCCTTGAAGCTTGATTGAAGGGTGGGAAAAGTGCTGAGCATGAGGATCACTGTCTGGCTGAGATTATTTTTACAGCAGTCTGCGTAAAATACCATAAAAGAAATAAACAGATCAAGCAAAATAAAACATGGCAACCTCGTAATGTGTCTCCGTTGGTTACGTGAAGTACTCTGCAAATAAATTAATGACATGGCAGAAACACTTCATTATAGTTGATTAAGCAACAGAAAAGGAATTCTAAATACTTAACACAGTTAACTGATTTTTAATGTACACTATATTTAAATGGACAATGAGAAGCTTGATTCTGAAACAGAATACTTGTAATGTCTTTTTCTATAACGAGTGAGGATGCAGTGGTAATTGTGCCTATGGTGTAAAATCTTGCCGTCTTTAACACTCAGCCTGGTGATTGACCTGTGTAGCATGTTGCCCCCACCCACCTCCACGCCAACACCCGCCAGCTTGTCTTAAAGATATTGAATGAACATGTGAGTGACACGTGTCGATAGCCAATGAACATTACTGTCATCAAGCACAATTGCTTGTTGCGTATACTGCACGTCTGGTATATGAGTTTGTACGTCAACAACTGTTCATAAGGTGCATCAGCAAAGTAAAGTGCAAATATTATGAAAGGTAACGGAATTCTCCCAAACTCACATTTTGCCCAATTTTTTAAAAGTGTCAGTACAACCTGACAGTGGTAGATGAGTAGTATGAACTGTGGGGGAAAAAAAAAACTAATTTAAATTGTCAGAAACCATCACACCTGAGAAAATCCAACCAATTACTGACAGGAAAAGCATTTTACCCAAAATGCAATGTAACGATAGCAGTAAATGTTATCATGGCGCACGAAAATGTGTTTTGACATTGTGATGTTCATCCTGAGGCATTGATGTTACTCTCCAGTAATCATCAAATCTCCACAAGCCCCACATTCATCTGCTTGCCTCAAAGCTGACACTCACCTTGAGAACAAAATTGGGACTTGCCTGTGCTAACCTGCCCCATCACTGCCCCACCGTGGAACAATGTAACTGGAAATTTGCACATTCACACCTTTTTCATGGTTCATTTTACATTCTTTCAGTGAATATTGATGCATAACATTAACTGAGGAATTTTGTCAGTATGTTTATTATTGTGCTTGTTGTTTCATGAGTTATACCAGAAGAGAATAATTCAACAATTGCAAACATTAAACAAAAATCTAAACTGTGATAAACAGCGCGAATAATCACTTTTTTAAAAGTGGGCTGCATTAATAAATAACATGATATGAATTCTCTTATCTGAGTTTTACAACCTATGGGGAATCGTTGCACAGAGAACGGAAACGAGTTCAGCAATGCCCCTTTTGACAGTAAAACAATAAGCATTTCATTAGTCATAACAGGAAAAAAAAAAACATTGAATAGCTCTTACATCACCACACCTTCTCAACATGCAATTGTGCTTTTTTTTTTTCTTACACAACCCCTCATTGAGGGGAAAAAAATGTTCCTTAGTGTTTATTGCTTGTCTGTCCATTCTGGCAAAGGATTCCCGTCAGTTTTTAATGAGTGCCTTGGGACTGAGCATGCTGGCTCTTCTACTGATTACAAAGGCCTCCGAAGCAAAGTCAAGGACTTGATTGAGAAGGTGTTGGTGACCCAGTTCCAAGACACAAGGTTTATATTTTCACATACTGTCACTGGTCAAATCAAATCAAGGCTCTCCAGCTGCTTTTCATGCCCTTCATTTTTTAATACTTGGGGAACAATCACCGTTCTGCTGTTAGCCCTCTGTTTAATTTGCAATTTGCAAATCCCTTTGTGTTCACTTTTCTATCAAAGTACGTATATTGTGTGACTGATAGCATCCTGTTTATCATACTTTAGAACACTAATCGAAATACGTGGAGATATACAATGGACAAATATAGAATACATAAATATCTTTTTTTGCCCCCAGGCTTCAAAATATTTGAATTGTTGTAAATCATTATAATTATTCAATTTTCCTCAATTTGAGAGCAGTTGGACTGCTTTATTCATCCATTTTGAACATCTGCATGGGATTGTCAATATGCTTTGCTTAGTTAAATGTAACATTTTTTCCCGAACGGAAATGTAGTGATTTCCCTTAAGTGCCATTTCATATTGCTTTCCATTCTGCGTAAGGGTAGCTGCAGCAAATAGTGTTTTTTCTCACTTTGTAATATAGATTAATTTGAGTTACTGTCACAGTTAATCTATACATTGCTGGCAAAATGTTATCAAGTCCTTATCTGAAGTGGCAGACATGCAACAACGGCCCTGTGTTCCCATATTGGTGTTAAAAATATGATCTATTCGCACATGTAATGCAAATAGAGCATTTTCACTGTTGGAAACAATATTATCTTTTTAAACACTTCCATATTGAGACTGTTTTAGCATCTCCCAATTTGCAGTAGATTTACAAATGAATAACCAGTGCAGTTATTTATGCATTGTAAAGTTTTAAATGAATAACGTACTAACTAATAAGCAAATAAACAAGCAAATGAAAGAAACTAAATAAATAAATATACATGTTAATGTCTTAAGGCAAAAAACAATCACCTCCACCATATGGACTAACTATGTTATCATCTACGTATTGTTTATGAAGGGCCAGTTCAAGTCCATTTTAAAATATGACATGAAGAACAAAAGCACAAGTTTTATCAAATATAATGAAATTAGGTATATTGGAGCAATTCTTTATTTGCTCTGGAATAGATAGTTTGTCTTCTGAGGGGTTTCTCTCAGAACATTAAAGAGTGGGTTTGCAGTTTTTGAAAATGTGTTTAAAAGCTGAGCGTAGTGATGTGGGTAGCAAGTTTACAAAAAAGAAAATGACCTCATCAATTAGTTTCATGTTGACTCAACTATCATTACTTTATCGTGGACTATAAAAATTCCGCGGAATTCACCCACTTAGAAGCATATGAAAACAATCTCTCATGACTGTAACAAGTACAACCCCATCCCATCTCATGCAATGGATCCATATTGTGCTGGGGAACACTTGATTCAGGAAAGGTGTAGCAAAACAAAGTTAGAAACTTGAATGATTTTGAATAATATGGAATGATATTGGTCAAAATGCGTAATATGTTGGTGAAAAGTGTGGAATGATATTGATAGATGTGAAATGGTGTGGAATGCTCTTGAAGAATATAGATGGATGTGGAATGATATTGGTATAGAAAATGTTCACCAAGTTGAAAGATATGGAATAGTATCAAAAGAAATGGGCTGATTTTGAATGACAGAATGATGTGGAAATATGTTGAAAAAAATATATATGAATACAAAAAATGTGGAGGTTTTGGCATATGGGAATTCCTGCAACGTTGAAATTGAATGAGCTTAACATTTAGAATTTTGATGAGAGTCTGTTGCGTTGAATGTGCCATTGATAATTAATGGGGACTCTGGGTGTGGATTTGTGGGTAAACCCAATTTTTGAAATAAGAACAATGATACCTTTATGGTGCTCATTTTTTTAACATGTTGAACTTGAACAATGTAAATGGGATACATTTTGTGGACGGTGATACACGTAA
Organism: Syngnathus leptorhynchus; assembly: GCF_054491065.1. NCBI lineage: Eukaryota > Metazoa > Chordata > Actinopteri > Syngnathiformes > Syngnathidae > Syngnathus > Syngnathus leptorhynchus. The sequence goes on from NC_141196.1 coordinate 9,304,832, forward strand.
AAAAAGTGGGCTGAATGATAATAATATGAAAAAAGAATTAATAATTATAATAATAACAATCATAATGATATTAAAATAATAGGGCGGCTCGGTGGCGCACTAGTTATCAACCTCCGGCCCTTCCTGTGTGGCGTTTGCATGTTCTCCCCGTGCTTGCGTGGGATTTCTCCGGGCACTCCGGTTTCCTCCCGCATCCCAAAAACATGCATGGTAGGCTGATTGAGCAATCCAATATGCCCGTAAGTGTGAGTGCAAGTGCGGATGGTTGTTGGTCCCTGTGATTGGCTGGCAACCGGTTCAAGGTGTCCCCCACCTACTGCTCGATGACTGCTGGGATGGGCTCCAGCCCGCCCGCGATCCTCGTGGGGACAAGCGGTACAGAAAATGGATGGAGGAATAATCATAATGATAATAATAATTCATATGTGTGAATGAATTCACCCGATAATCAATAATTGAAATCAGAAGGTCTGCGCACATCGATCTGCTGTACTTCTTTCCCCCACGTATGATGCGTGTGCCCTTGGTTACCTAGTAACTCTCCTCTCCGGCTCCAATTGGCGCTCGGGAGAAGGCGGCGGGGTCGCGCTGCGCGTTCTCGCCGGCTGGCTTTGAGCCTCGAGTTGAGGCGAAAGAGCATCCACTCCAGAGGCAGGCGAACTGAGAAGGGAGAGCTTTTCTCGCCGGAAACAACTCACGCTCTGGAGCCACCTTTTTGGAAATGACGGCGGGGCGAACGGAATGAGACTTGCTGCACTGGAGGCTTATTTCTCAAAGAAATAAAATTTTTAAAAAAGCCATTTGTGGGATTTGGAGTATACCCACGTAATTATTTTCCATTTCTTTACTGTAAAGGCAGACGCGCGGTTATGGGGGGATTTACATCTGGATTGTGCAGGTGAGATATTTCCTGACACTCATTGATGGGAAGCATGTGGACTATGTGTCTGGATTATTTGTGGGAGAAAACTAAAAGCCGAAGTCATGTTTTTGCAACGCTCATTGCATTTTACTTCTCCAACCCATCCCTGGGTTTGAACGCGCTGCCCCAACATAAGAGATGCATGCACTCCGACTCCGTTTTTTTTTTTTTTTTAAACACCAACACTGACACACATGCGACGTGTTCAAGCACCCGCCAAATCGTGCTGCGTGCTTTGTGCTAATTGTTCCAATTGCGAACACTTGTTACTTTCAAAAAGACAATGCGTGTGCGTGATGGAGGAGTGACGCACGACCTTCCGCACTAAAAAAATAAAATAAAAAAAGACTGCAGCCACTTGAAAGAAGCACATAAGTTCAAATATGCAGTGGTAGCGCATCACTAGATTTTTTTTTAGGGTAATTTCCATAAAGCATTTATTTTGTTTATTGAACATTTTGATCTCCATGTGGAGGCTTCCTGTTAGTTTGTTGTTAGATAAATAGCCTGCTCAATTCAAATGCCTATTTACAGGCATGTGGGATATGATTATTTAGAGATAATCTGCCTCTATGAGCTGGGATTAGTATATTTTATCAATTTGAGAGAATCGATGTATTATTTCCATCCTCATCATTTGAACCCACTGATCGAAGGATCCAGTGAATAATTCACTTTTTACAATTCTTAAATTAAAAAAAAAAAGACAGGTGCATGTTGCTGAGAATAGACTAGAAGAAGAAGCTGATGCAAGTTTAAAGGCAGTGTGATGCTGCAGGCTGCATGTCTGTCTATTTTCTTACTCCTGGAGAAGCCTGGGCACAACAAGCTCAGTATGCAGAAGCCATGGCACACACTCAAATAATGTAGCTGAGAGTAATGGGTTCCAAACTGGAAACGAGCGAGTGAAAATGTCAAATGCTCTTTGTCATTGTGATTTAGGTGAATGAGCCAAACATGAGCAAGTGATCCAGCCTATCCTATTAGACCATTACTATGGATTGACATTTCACCATTATCCTTGGTCAGCTATTAACTTTCAAGTAGTCAATGGTTATAATATAGTAGTATAAAATGACCTTGTAAAAATGTTCAGTTCAAACCTCTTGCATTTTCATTCTTCAACATCCTCACGTTAGATGCCTTGCATCTCTGCACACATTGAAGTATGTATTACCGTATCTCTTTATTACATTTATTTTATCTTATGTTATTTTCACAAGTCCTCTGACTTTTTGGACTGACCAGGGATGTCTATGACTTAATTTCATGTGACACCATGTGGAAATATATTTATTTTGGTTTGACAAAATAAGGTCAATGAAATTGTATTGTTCAATTTTGAGGAAATGAAATCTTGGTTAAAACAACTTTAAATATAACTATAAATCTAAATGACTATATTATAATAACGAAAAATGAAATAAATGAGTAGAATGTAAAATTAAAATATACCAAAATAATATCAACTGGAAAAAAAACACACACCTCTTTCTGAGTGTTTTGGCCTCTTAGGGGCAGTGTGGTGGCATGCTCTATTTACACAACATGTGTAATTCTTTTTGTTGTGTTTAGTTTAATAGTAAACTCCAATTAGGGTGTCATGAAACAGTTTAAAGGAAGCTCAGGAAAGGTAGAAGAATATCTTTTGCTTCACACCCACTTATGCAAGCAGTATTGTGCATTCGGGGTTCTTTCACAAAGTCAGGAACTTGAAAATGGACTGCTTCAATTGTTTTGTTATAAAGATCAAGAGGAGCCAAAATCGAAATCATAATTGAAATTTGGATTTATCGTCCAGCCCTAGTTTGCGTGATACTGTGACAGTGTGAAACATCAGCAAATTATTGATCATCTCCATCAGAAAGAGGTCTTTGTTCACAATATTTTGTCATTGAGTCAAATCAAATTTTAGATAGCAGAAACACCAGATAGAGGTATAAGTACTCTGTATTGAGTGCTCAGAGCAAATACTCATACTTAGTAGCAAAAAAAGGGGTATCAAATCCCTGTTAATATTGTTTGGATGTTTTTTAATATAAGGAATGTACAGATGCTTCCAATTTCCCCATGGTCATTTAGTCTCAGTGGCGGTCTGAAATAGAGCTTTTTTTTTTTTTTATAGACCCCACTTGGCACCTCATTTTTACATTCTTTGACTTTGACTCTTGCATTGTTAAAAATCACATAAGCTTCATTTACTGCAGACAAGGCAATCTCTGTTGAAGCTGTCGTCGAATAAATGCCAGGAACAGAGTCCGCCGATTGTGTTCATTTTCCAGACAGATTGTCCTTCAGTGGACTGGAAGGGCTGGGCCATCAAGAAGCAGTCAATGTGTGATCCCTGACAGGCACACGGGCTAGCGACTCTTGATGCGTTTCATAGTGCAGTTCAAAGTATGCACTTGTCAAGTCAAACTTATTTATATGGCCTTTAATCACAAAAACGTCTCAATGGGCTTCACATGGCCACAGTTAACAATTATACTTGTTTACATGAGTCCCCACAAGGAAAAACCTAATGAGCCTCAGTGTGCTACAAAGGTCAGCAAGGCCTCATTCTTAGCTGAGCAATGTGTCTCGGCCTGATGTGACATAGCGGAGCCACTATTGGTCTCTGGCTTGGTGCATTTGTGTTTCCGTTTCAACGTATTATTGCTCCCCAATCCAGTTGTCTGGAAAGGATGATTGTGGGCACGTTGTGTGTATGCTCGAGTGGAGATCTGAAAGTGAGACAGCGGGAGGGGGCAAGGTTCTTTTTGTTTTCCAATATTCTTCATTGTGTTTGACATGTTGTCTTGAAGATGCAGAGGAGGAAATGAATAATTTCCTAATTGCATACTACTGACCAGAAATATGTCCGAGTCATGTTTGTCCTATACCTATGCAGAAGTCATTCTTTTGGAACGGCTTTCATCTACTTACATCAAGTGTAACGCAGTGCAATGTAGGTAAAATTAAAAACTCATACTACCTTGCAAAACTATTGAAAAAGAAAGGCATATTTTTTTTTATTTTGCTTTGGACTAAAAATCTTTGGGTTTGACTCCTGATGTCATTTGCTCATATAGTCTTCTGCAAATGGTTGATTGTAAGGGCTTCATTCCTGCCCTCTGAAGGTTGTTACTGATGTCACTGACAATTGTTTTCGGTCTTCTTTACAACTCGCTCAATGTTCCCCTAATCAAGTGTTGTTTTTTTACGTTACCTACCCTTGCAACATCTTTTACTACAAGTTCTTGAGTGAATTTCAAATGATTATATTGGCTCCGATCAATGTTTGGACAATGGTTCTGTTTGAGTTCCCCTCTCTCAGCTTCACATTTACTTGTTTTGCCATTATGCATAGCTTTGTGGTTTCTTGTTGGTGGCTCTTGTATTTAGCATGAAAGTAAATGCAAAACCTAAATCTAAATCTGTAACTCAGCAGAGACACTCAGCCTAATTTGACACCACTGATGTATGAAGCAGCCACGTACCTTCGAGCCACTGGCACAGACAACTTGAGATAGTAACTGTCATTCTAATTTGTAATTTAGCTGCTTTGGGTTTTGCATTTGATTGCTTAATAATTGATTGTTGAAATATATTCATGAATTTAAAATAGTTAACATTGTGATACTTCTAAAATGTATTATTTCTTCCTCTCCAAATAGATTTTACTGGTGTACCAAAAGGTAATGTGTCATTTCTTAATGAGATGGGGAGCAGCAGAAGACACTTTATTGTACTAGCAAAATGGTTCTGGAACAAAAAGAGGCCTCAAATTAGCTCCAAATAACATATTTAACACAGATTTGACATTGTTCATGGCCCAAAAGCATCTCCCTTGACTAACAGGTTTTGCCTGCCAACGACCAGTGTCTGCTAAGCAAAATTTCTTTTGGCCATCGCCTGCTCTACATCTAACTACAAAGCAGATGTCATGCAGTATGTCAGCATTTGCTGCTGGCCAAAATTTATCATATATTTATTACCGTATTGGCCCGAATATAAGACGACCCCGATTATAAGACGACCCCCTCTTTTTCAAGACTCAAGTTTGAAAAAAGACTTTTTGAACACCAAATATTTTTTTTTTTAATACAGAAAATAATTTCAGTACATCTGAAACAAATTTGTGTCAAAGACACACACAATCACAGCAACATACTCAGTCGATACCAGCAACCTTTAACTTACCGCTGCGCACAAGTGAAAATGGGTATAATGTCAAAACCCCGAATATAAGACGACCCCCACTTTTTCTGTCTTATTTCAATGCAAAAAACATCGTCTTATATTCGGGCCAAAACGGTCATAAAATTAGACATTTTACACATGACAACAACAACAAAAGTGTGACTGGTATGTCCTGCTCAGTTAAAATCAGGAGTGTAATAAGATATGCACTGGCACTGAGGAGCTATTTTTGATTGTTTTTTTAGTTTTGAGATTTAAAAAATGCATCACATAGTCTTTGTGTGATGCAGCGAGATGTGGTGCTGCAAGACAAACATGACAGCAGCAGAAGAAAAGCCTTTACACGATCCTAAACTGAACCGCTGCAGTTTTCCTTTCCACAAGATATGAAATTGTATACATTGATACATTTGATGTTCACTTCTAAAAAAAAAAATCCTGACGTACCTCTTAATGAATTACCGTATTTTCTGGACTATAAATTGCATTTTTTTTCATAGTTTGGCCGGGTGTGCGACTGATACTCAGGAGTGACTTATGTGTGAAATTATTAACACATTATATCGTTTCACATGTTATGCCTGTGCAATAATTGGAACTGCAACTGACGATGAGTCTGACGTAAACTGCGTCGTCTACTTCCGGGATTAGCGGAGTTGTTTATAAGTGACACAGAAGATGAAGATTTCGTTAGATTTAATGATTTGGATTTAATGAACCCGGATGGTTTGCCAAACATATTCGCATGTTATCTATGCTATAGTTATTTGAATAACTCTTTATATGTTACAACAGGTACGCTCTCAGTTCCTCGTTTGTGTTTATGTATTATTAGCATATCGTACTGTTCAGCCTTTTGTTGCCTATTCATGTCTGTTCTTGGTGTTGGATTTTGTCAAATAAATTTCCCCCAAAAGTGCGTTTTATACTCCGGTGCGACTTATATATGTCTTTTTCTTCTTTATTATGCATTTTATGGCTGGTGCGACTTATACTCCAGAGCGACTAATTAACCAATCAGTCACTTAGTTAGACCCCACAAATAGGGCCTCATGTCTCAGGCAAAAGTGACATCCTGACCGTTTGTTTTTAAGGATCTCTTTATAATCCTTGTTATTGTGGTTCTGATTTGTTCCTCTAAATCCAGTCTGAAAATGCCAACAAGTGACAGCAAATCCATTATTAAAAAGATGCACATGAACAGTGCGTTCCTTTCCTCTGTCAATTCAGCAACGTCTTATCCTACCTAGCAATCGTTAAGCCTCCTTTCAATCTCATTCATTTACTTAACACGGAGTAAGTATTGTGTGGATCTGACAGGACACAGAGGCCGGAGCCCGTCTAATGCATGGGATAAATTGGTTGAGATAAGGCCTGAGTCAGTACCTCCATCCTTCCATAGATCCCCTGGGGCTGGCTCTTAAGAAGCTTAGTAAAAGCCCGTCCTATGAAGACATGACATGGAGCTGGCTAAATGGACCATGTTGGAGTGTCTTCCATCAACCTAATATTCATATATGGGTCATCCTTGCTGACTGTTATCCTGTCCCCTTTATTTATTCTTTGCCGTGATTTCAGAGTTTGGGGAACTCTTGGACATGTGCAAAGGATGGACTGTATATGAGTGAGCCTTTATTACAGCATCAGCTGACAAAACAACCCGCTCATAAGAGCATGCTGTGTAAGACCATGAGTCTGTGCTACCCAATCAATAATGAATGCCGGTTTACTCGTTTTAAGTGAACAAGGAAGAGCTCCCCTCGAGTCACTGGGTCACCCACACTTGGGAAACAATTAGCAGCTTCCTCTCTGGCCGCATTGCCGCACTTCTTTGCTGCCTTTTGCTTTCCAGTTGCACGCTTTCCCCCTTAATTTTTCTCTGGGGTCCGGCAGCGTGTCGGCTCCACTGTTGAGAAATTACAGAAACGAGCAGGAGTGGCATATCCAGCCAGAGCTACAAAAGGTGACGTCAAGTTCCGGTGATGTATGCGTGAAGCGTGGTGACAGATAGGACACCAGTCTTGCGGGTGTGTGTTAACCTCATAATGCTGACAGATTACAGATTTAAATATTTTAAATCTCATAGAGCACATGGTGCTGGTGATGAGGAGTGGGGAAATGACTACAGTAATGCCAGAGATTAATAGAGATCTTTCCACACTCCCACACTCCCTCATCATCACCATTGGTGGACCAGCATTCAAATAAATAATGTTATACAATATTGCATTGAATGACATGCACTTTCTGTAGTCCCTTCTTGTTAATGGGTATTTTTACTGCCGGGTTTCCTCTGCAGTTGTGACTTGTATGTAGTTTTGTAGACAGTTTTGCAGCAGCAGCAAACATATTTTTCTTTGCAAGTCATTTCTATTTCTTTCATTTGTGCAAGTAAAACATAAAAGTTTAAAATTCCATTCTTACGGTTCGTCACTTTTATCAAACACTTAAGGTAATCTTAGTCATGACAAAATCAATATTTAAACCTAGTGCAGTGTTAGCTCAATTGTTATTTTACATAAGAACATTTAGCTGTGAATTGTGTTTAGTTGGGCTCACTGGACGTTTGCGTCCACTGCCACTCAAAATCATTTTAGCATGTAAATGCTATGTTTTGCTTTGCTTTACTTTACTTTACTTTACTTTACTTTACTTTACTTTACTTTACTAAAATTGGACAGCATATCAATATTCAATAGTGTGTGAGAAAAATTGCTTTGCAAGTTACTCTGAAAGATTCAAGCACCAATTTTACTTTTTGTATTAAATAATACAAAAAATAGCAATGTGGTCCAATAACATGCATCCAAGACAAAAATCTATTCCTTTAGTTGTTTTTCAAGGTGTGTGTTTCATCACACAACAGCGTGTACCTTCTGTCAATATACAATCACATCATTAGTTAAACTATGCCCTTTGTACCTTATTATCCGTATTTACACTTGATAATTGAAATACGTCTGGGCAAAAATATGAACTTGTAAGTAGCACTTAACAGAAGTGCTACACTTTAGGACTTTTGTTGTGAAGTCAAGTCAATTTTATCTATACTATAGCACTTAATCAGAGAAACCAATCAAAGGGCTTCACATGCCCACAGTTGACAAATATTAATGTTCTTGTTGTTGTTCTTTGTTGTTCTTTGACCACTGGGGGAACCTGCTGAACAAATAAAAATATATGTGTGCCATAAAAGCACGCGAGTGTGAAAGCTCAATCATTGTTGCCTCACATAAACGGACCTGCAGTTTACACAGTACAAAGTCATTCACAGGTTTGTTTAACTTTAAATGTCCACTGCTTTCTGGCAGACTAATCTCAATGAAGTGGAATGTCAGCGTAGAACCATGTATAAATTTTACAGGCCATATTCACTCACGTAATACCGATAACCCATATAAGAGGTTTGACATATCTTCTCTATTTTTCACATTTGCGCTCCCTTGCAACATATATTGGAACCCTTTTCACATGAAAAAAAACATCCCAATTTAGATTTTTGTGATTGTATTTGTGAGATCTACAATGCATTTATTTTTTGGTCAAAGTAACCCAAAGAGCAACGTTTGTGAAAGCAGTCATTAATGGCACCAATGTGGAGGCTTCATAAATGTCCCCCAATGACACTGTTAAGCACAGGTGTCAAACATAAGGGCGGGGGCCGGATCTGGCCCGCACATCATTTTCTGTGGCACACAAAAGCAGATGTCAACATTCATGATCCTTGCTAAAATCTGTACCAACATTTAAGATTTGCCTGTTGAACAAATAATGTTGCGATTTCTTTCAATTTTTTTGAGCAATACTACAAATTATTTAGTCTAATTAGTAATCCAAACAGCAGTACTACAAATTATTGTCTGATTAGCAATCCATATTCCGTTGGTAATAAGACCTTTAAACATGTATTGGGTGTCACCATTTAAGCTGTTAACTACTACCATTACTACTAATTTAACTACAAAGTGGCCCATGATAATATTGAATTTAAACACGTATTGGGTTTGGGTTAAAGTTTGAACTTTAAACATGAATTGGTTGTCATCATTTAAGCTGTAACTACAAAGTGGCCCATGATCAAATTAAGTGTGACACCCATGCTGTAAACTCTGAACCTTAACAGTATACCTGCTTCGGTTCATTCCAGTGCTTACAACGTAGACCTCCTCCTCCTCACATCATTCTATTTATATCCCTGCAGTCTTGATGATAGCTTTCTGATAGCTTCTGAGAACCGTTACATTCCTCTATCAAGCCTAAAGCCAATCTGTCTACTTCCACCTCCTGCTTCACAATTATCAGTTTACTATACTCTGCTGCACGCCATGTAATACTGGTTCTAGAAAAAAGACTTATTCTTTGAATTATAAAAGAGTTACATCCTCAATGGATTGCTAGTAGATTCCCAATTGCATTTTCTTTGGCTTGTGGTTTTAACTATTCTGCCACAGAGCAAATTAAGTGCAAAAATCCTCATGGAATAGAGTTTATTTGACCTAATATGTTCTCTTGGCTGCGGCTCATTACATTGATACAGATCCCAATTCACCTGGAAATCTGGGTCATTACAGAAATAGCCTAGTGGCTTACTCCCCCAAGATGGCAGCTCTGATGAATTGGTGGCTGTAGGTCACGATGACAATGGTTTGAGTAAAAGTACAGCCTGGCAGTTGGCGGCTTGGGAAAGTTCACTTTTTGAAGAGTTTGGGCAAGGTGGGCCAACTTGTAAGACTGAAGGGCTCCTCAAAGCACTTAACTGATCCCTTGGCCAGATTTAAGTGGTTTTGCAAACACTGGCCACAAGTTTGTGCTGTAAAATCTGTAATCGTATCATATATGCAGAAGGCCATCAGTGTGTACCAACGTAGTCTAAAACGTGACATTTACTCACCTTGAGCCTTGTCAAACCTGTTGTGTCTCTTGAGGGATTACAACCTGAAGGTGAATTTGGCAAGATCAACTCGAGGGGTTTAGCTCTTTCAGGGGCTTTTGGGCCCTCTATGAGTTTGAGCTGCTCCCATAAGTACAGGTGTCGAATGACATAATGGCGGCAGACAGCTCAGTCCTGAATCTGAAGAGCAAAATGATACGGTTGGGATAGAAATGGTTCTGCGAGAGTGGCAGGAATGGAGAGCGGATCAGAGAGGATCGAGAGTGGGTACAAAAAGAGATCAGTTTGAAACAAAACATGAGGAAAGTGATTAGGTTGGAAAAAGCTTTGGCTTCCTGACAAGTCAGCTCTTCACTGGGGAGAAAAAGACAAACCAAACAAAATATTGCCCGTTTGTTTTATTCATTCTAAGGACAGCTTTAGCTCCGCTGCATAGTGAGTACAACGAGCAAGCAGCAAATACAACAGGAACACTATGCCTGAGTTTTCTACTTGTGGGGATTTTGATTGAGCCCGATCTCGTCGCCATATTGGAACACACTAAATGATTCAACATTTTCTGACAGTCCTGAATTTGCAGGCATTCTAATGTTTTATTCTCTTTAATCACTCCAGTCTAAACCTGCCGCACACACATTTCAAACTCTATCCAACTCTCAACTCTAAAGCAAACAGTGACAATTACTGTTGGAGCATCTCGGTTGCCATGGGATGTTTGCTGTTGCTTCTAGAAGACTATTGAGATGATATTAAGCTTGCGTCCGTAATACGACTATCACGGACATATTCAACGAAAGAACAGCCATTTCACCGTATTCTTGTTTGAGACAAAAGCAACCGAACGCGACTACTTTCTTCAAAACACCGGAAGCCAAGTCATTAACCAGCAATTGCATTCACACTCTTCATTCACCTCCGGGTTGATTCTAATGATACCCATGTGATTTACCAGGCAGATCCCTGATCAGTGTGTAAAAGCAATCCAGAAGTGACCTAATAAGGCATATCGTCGTCTTTGTTCCACAGTATGTTTTGAAAGGCGCTGCTCGGAGACTCGTCGAAGGGAACCTTATCACAAAAAGCGCTGGAAATGTGTCATATTTCCACAGGGATAATTGTGTTTTGTGCCTCTGCGGCCCACTCTTCCTTCACATTGATGCTTTGCTGCATACCCATGATAAAAAGCTGCATCATATTTAAAAGTCTCTAGTCAAATGGAAACATCCTAAACAGAGAACTTCAACTCAATGTTGTGCACCGTGTGAACTCGTCAAATGGGGTTGATTCTGGATTTTCAGTTTCCCTTTTAATCCAAGACACACACCCATACCCACGCCGAACTAAATCCCGCTAGAGATAAAAAGCAAACAAAAGAGTAGAGCATGCACAGTGGTGAATGTCTGAATGGAGGATATTCGTGTAATCTTGGGGCGACAGGGCTGACTCCAACCCAATCCAGAGCCGCTGTTGCAGAGAGACGACCAAGGACAGTAGTGTTCTAAATCCCTAGTAGAAGAGAAAAGTAAAGACAAACAGTGTTGCAATGAAACAACGGCCAACCCATTTATCTGAGCATCCCACACAACCCTTGGCCCAGATTTATAGCTGTGCGCATCCACAGCTACCAAATCTTCTGGCAGCCTCTGACAGAGTTATTGATAAGAAAAGCAAGAATCCCACCAAGGAATTCCAAGCTCATCCTAAAACATGAGCAGCCCCGCAATAGCTCATACTTGTCCACCACAGGCTTATGATATATCACATAATGCACCATGATCACGCTTTAAATTGGGAGACATTGTTCCTCATTGATTTTGCTCTTTCTCTGAAGTAATCCAGCACGTATTTCATGGTAAGTGGCGGTACTGGTTTATAGATCGGTGGACAAAGCCCGGTCTTTTGATGAGCATGCGTTGCCTCCGGAGACGCAAGCCATTCGTTATTCTATCAAGAGTAAAATGCCTTTTTGAAAACAAATAAAAACAGGCCCCCGCTAATCATTAGACCTGAAGAACTTAATCCGGCACAGAGGGGGTGGCTCTGCTTCACTAGAAATCTTTAGAATCTTTGCATCTGTCAAATAGGTTGTTTTGTAAAGCACATTTGCATACCAAGGGCCAGACATTGTAATTTGCAGTAGCAGCCGTACTCTGAGGTATGGTGATTAAAGTCATAACAATTGCTTTAATAAAAGAGCATTGACTATAATTGTAAATATGTTTCTTCTCCTTCAAGTGACAATCTATAACATTATGAAACTACTCTGAATAAAAATAAATAATAATTGTATACCTGTGGAGGGATCATATTCTTTAAGTACGTGCTCACCGACGTCAACCGATGAAACAAGAACGTGTTCATGAGGCAACCTCATAAAAGACTTGCGCACGCCACGGTTTGTTATTAAACAGCCTGTCTCTCTGTTTGCCTCAGAAATAAGTATTTATAATAAGGAACATGATTCTGGCTCTAAGGGCTTTGTGTTTAGTGTCAATGAAAATTAAGGGGAAGCCTTGTAGCCACATTATATTTTACAGCCAACATGTAGGCACTTTTATTGTTGTGGTTGCTGCTTTGCACAAGCTCTGGGGCTCTTCAGTAACAAAACGACAATGGCCTCGTTGTTTCGTCTCTTCTGCATTCATGCCTGGTAAAAAGCCCCCTCTTCCCTCTGCAAGGGCCAAACTCGCTCTTGTATCTATCTATCTGTATATGCACAGCTTGGGTTCCGAAACATAGTTTTCAAAGTGGCGGCATTTAGGGCACAGTTTGGATGTCAACATATGAATGAATAAATAATATGCCCTAAAGTTGGAATGCTGAAACTGGATGTGATCCGATGTGACTTTTCGTTCAAGCTGGTTAACTCACAGATGTTGGAGTAAAACATTATTTTTCCTTCATTTTTTATGAAAAACGCTCTACCTAAAACATACCCAGCAGTCCTCTAAAAAGCACTTTGAACGAGTCATTTGATTTTCCTCAACACACATTTTCCGCCTTGATTCATTTAATTTCTCATATTTGAAAATTGTAGATGTGAGGGCTTTAATCTGGCTCTCAGTCTTGTTATTACGGTAAATGTCAGTTCATAATTTTCATTTATACACCAAATAAATTGTGTGTCTTGTATCCCCCCACCAAAAAACCCCCAAAAAAATACAGAATTAAGTGGTTATAAAAGTATTGTACTTCATTCCCCTCTTTTCAGTGTGGCCTATGTGCAAAAAACACGCACACGGTCAAAGCATCTGTGCCCCAACAGAACATATTGCCCTGTATATGGTACAGTATGTTCTGGGTTGATGATTAGAGGGAGAAATACAATCCTAGATCTGCGTGTACAGTTTTTGAGGAAGTGCACACAACCTGAGGCTAGATTTGCCTGGAGTGTTTTAGGCATGGCCTAGTTCTCAGCATTCAGTCATTAGCGTTGTCTTATACTGGCTTTAAAGTAGAGAGATAGGATTTTAATTCATCCTTAAAGCTCCGTATGCAGGATGTTTGTGCTGCATTCAATTCCTCAGTGAAAGGAGGTCAGCCACCATTCAGAGCTGCCGATGAAAATTGCCTCTTTACATTAGACGGCAACAGCTCATGGATTTTAGAAAGTGGTGAGTGTTGGTACGAATGACCATATGACCTTGAGATTTCTCAGGTCAGTAAAAGGATGCGTGTTTACTGGCGCAGTGGCCTACTCTTGTCTCGTGGATTTTGACGAGGGTGCGCTTGAATAATGTTCTGCTGGAGACACTCTAAGTGCAGCGTCTAGGACTCTGGCGTCAGCAGTAATGTTAGGGCAACCTCTCCTCTTTGTGCAATGGCATAGGGAATATTACGGCCCGATAACAGATGAATTACGATGCCATTGTCAGGGAACATGGAAGTATTTAGTACCACTGTGTGTGAATGGTGTCAGTCAAGAGAATAAAACAAGAGGAATAGACCATGTGAAATGTGGTTTAAGCATCTCTCTCCACAGCTGGACTGGTGATACGTTTAAGCCAATTCAATTGAATAACGCTCTATTGAATTAGGATCCCACATTTATCACATACTGAAGCCCGCACCACTTTTTGGGATGAAGGTAGGTACGGTTGGTGTTGTAAATGAATGAGAGTGTTTCGTCAAATAGAGGGAGAGAAAACACAGAGCTCCGCGCTAACAAAGGATGCATTACCTAATAGATTTGGCAACAAGACAGAGTTCAGGGCTCTCTGATAAAGCTAGGTTATAGTACTTTAATCAATCACAAAGAACACAAGCCAATTTAGGAAGAAGCCTGACATTCAAGATAGGCTTTCAGATAGGATTAGAAATAGTAAATTGAGAGTAGACATATTTGGCAATGAAAGCCTGAAGGACTGTTGTGATGTGACAGTGGTCCGTCCTCCATAGGGGATATTATGGCATGTCTGTGACTACCCACTTTATTTTATATATTAGCAAGAAAGCTCTAGTGGCGTCTGTTTGCTCTCTGCCTTCTGCAAAAGGGCAGTGTCATTTAAGATATCCCCAAGAGCTCATCTGGATTCTCTGGCATGACTAATAATAATATCCACAATCTGATTGTGAAGCAGTATAAAGCTACAGCCTTTTGTATATGGCTGCTTTCCAAAATGAACCCACCCCACTTCACCCCTTTATACACAAACAAAATGGATTTGCATGCTCGTATAGGCCAAAGCAACAGGTGGCATACACAGTATATAGTAAAGCACGTAAAGCTTTATAGTAAAGCATTTATTTAACGTAAATAAATGTGACGCAATGAAATGTATCATCATCTGACACTTTCTGGAAACAGGAAAGCATGCTTTTGCATGTGTACTAGAAAGTGTAACAATTCAGGGTGGCCATTTTGGGAACTATCACAACTGAAATGATTGAACTGATCTGAACAATAGCACCGGGTGAAAGGAAACATTTTGGGCAACAGGCACAAAAAGCCATAGAGTGGACATATTTTTAGCCAATCAAAAGAAATAATAGCACTTTGATGGGAAGCAGTGAGGTAGTTATTCCTGAATAACCTAGAATAGCATAGAATTGCTGGTAAATTTCACATCACTATTTTCCCAGTAACATTTCCTAGAAACAAAAACTGTAGATAATAGATTACCATTAGACACAGATGTACATTTTCACTCCGTTGCTCATGAACATAGTTTTTGAAACGTTAAAATGGACAAAAGTGTTCAAAGGCCATATGTATGAAAAATTATAGGAGCATGATTTCATTAGATTCCCCATCTCCTGGCTTCAGATGCAGCGTGGTCTTATGAATGGAATACAGAGAAGTACTGTGATTGTGCTGGGTAGGAGAGGCAAGTCAACTATGGCGACTGATACCACCTCACTAATCCCTCTGCGTCTCATCCAAAGCCACCTGGATGCTGCTTTGAGTTTGCTCTTAAGAGGGTGTGTTGAGATTCAAATCACAAATCAAATCTCAGCTCCAGCTTCCGGCGTTAAGGGAAACAGTGTATGGTATATATTTTCTTCTATTCAGCTCCTAAGCACCTCTTCAATTGCTGATAGAGGTCATACGGTGCAGCAAGTGTTTGTGTGGCCATTGTTTCTCACCAGTGTTGACGGTCTCCTTCACAGAGCGACAGGCTCTGTTTTTTTGTGCCGCGGTCCACGTAGTCATCAAGTGTAGCTTGAATTGCTGCTGACCTTTAGTTAAAAGCACATCATTGTTGGTTCAGAACTTAATTATCCTCCCATAAAAGTCCAGACATCATGTGCAGTGGGCAGACCTCATTTAATCTGTTGTCATTAGGCCACATCAACCTTCCTGTGTAAATAGGCCTGCTGCACTGTTCATAATTAAGCCATTTTTGTGTAACGGAAATATGGTTGCTGCGGGTTTGTTTTCCTGCATGAATTGCACTCGTGTGTCTTTGAAGCCACGAATTAAGAAATCCAGCTTGTCACACACCAATACACCTTGGCAGCCCGCACTTCTGTGCAACTTGCAACCCTTTTGCATGACAAAAGCGCTTTCCTGTTCCTGTGCTGTTTGGCAACTGTGGCTGCTTCGCTTGGAAGCCAATTGGTTGCGGTATTTAAAAGGAAACGTGAAAATCTGTTGTGCTTTCATGTTTTTATCGACCCATCACTTAATATGTTAAGTGTTACTCTGCATGGGTTAGTTATAAAGGGTGAAACGGTGCCGAGTGCATTGAAAAGAAAGGCAAAAATGTACAGAATCCATCTGATTAATTACTGTAATTGATTCCTTCGCAGGAAGTCAAGACCTATGTTTTAGAAACTTATTCTGAAAACTGAGGAAATCCTTCTTTCCAAATATACTGTGTCTGTGGTAATTATTATGAAATTGGCCTGAAAGTCAAAGAAAAACAGGTGCATGATGGTGAGTTTGGTATTTTGTAAAACCAGTCCTGGAACTTTTTTTGACTCAGTTTGTATTAAGCATAGTCAACTAACCAGTGTAAACCAGTTTTGAAATTTGACATCTAACAATTAATATTTACTGTACAAATTTTTTAAGTACAAAATAATCAAATCGCAAATCAACAGTAGTCACGAGTTTTCAATCAAATGACAGTCGTATGACCTGGAAAAAATGGATGCTACATCAGCTTTAATTTTTCTTACAAGTACATTCCCAACGTCTGATGGTTGGACTACATATGTACCACCGGGTTGTTGCAGGGTTTTTCCAGGCCGAGACAACGAGGCGCTCTAAAGTGGCCAAAGTTTTCCACTGTATGCGCACTGGCTGTCATGTCTGACTTCTATCAAAACATTCCTCCTTCTTCACTATTTTGCCTTTTTCCCTGCCAGACATGTCTGCACTCAAGCGACTCGCTGACAATCAGGCACTCTAAAGCAGCCCGCGGACTATCCCAAAGGGAGTTTTATTGCTAGCTATCTAAACGCATGTCGCAATCGTGCCAGGTGACCACTGATGTGGATGAAGGTGTTCAGGTTATTGTATAGTTGGGGATGTCATGAATCACTGAGTTGGTTTTACGACCGACTCATTCGAGGACTTTAAGTCAAGAAAGGTCTGGAAAATTGAAAAACAGTACAGTTCATCCCTCCAGAAGTGAGTACTACATCGATGTCAGTCTCCGCACGTTTTCTGCAATTATCTTTTATGCAACTATCTATTATGTATGACTATTTCCAAACAGATCTCTGAATTCATTTAGCAGGGTGTTCAAGAACCACAGGCTTCTGACCCAGAACAAACTATTGTATTTGGCTTATTTTGGCACCATACATTACCTTGCGTCAGAGTCATTTAGGAGGGTATTACATTTCATAGCATAGTCTGACAGATTTTCTTTCACATTCTGGTAGAAAACTCATCTGAATTTTAACCCCAACATAAAAAAAAAAAAAAAAAACATCATTCAAAATGCATTGGGGGAAAAAAAGCAATGAATTGCACGCACTCAGTGTGGAGCTTGAGTGGATTTTTGAAATGACGCACAGTAAGTGTTCAGGATGATCAGCTCTTCAAAGGACTGGCTTTCTATGGTTTATTACCATAATGTGTTTGTGTTTTGGGGTCTGAGAATAATGTTTTTGTATGTGAGGGCATTGTACTATAGATAATATATGCTCTTCCTTGCAGGGAACCTGTCTTTATTTATCGACATTACTGCAGAGAACATGATTCATATGATTCTATTTAAATATACTCTCTGCTATTTTTTTCTACCGCTGTTTTCACATTAAATGACCATCACTGACAAATGATATTAACTCTGTAGATGTTCATTGAGGCGAAGGACAACTGAGCAGTCTTTAACACGTACTTCAATAGCAGCCACACTTGGGCAGATGTCATATAATGCATTGCCAATGAACATGAGACTGTCATTGGGCGTGATCAACTTCTGACCTCAATTAACTTGCAGCAAACCTCTCGGTGCAGCTCCGTGTGTTTGTGAAGTGTTAATACAGAAGCCGCTTCAAGAATAATGGCATCCCACCTATAACGCAGTCAATGCCCGACGATATCCAATCAATGAATGCTCTGTGCTCCACATAGTGCCAAGCATTACTTAGAGTGAAAGGTTTCAACTTTATTCCAGATGATAACCTCATTAATCTTGCTCGATAATCGATCAATGTGATTTTAAGTGAGATCTCTTTTGCAGGCAACAACTATCAGGACAAATGGGTTTATGAGCAAAGAGTGCAGCATAGGTAATACACAGCAAGTGGCTGTCATAAACATTGATTTGTTCTTCATATGTAGAGATGTGCCGTTACTATTCCATACACTTGCAGGAATTTTTATTAGCTATGAATCCCAGAAGAAGAAAACAAATCCATGCTCTTTCTGCTGTTAGCAAGAAATTGATGTCAAGTTGCCATGTTACTGTCCTCACAGCAGTGAAGAGCAGTGCGACATATCTACACAATTCTCTTTTGCTTTATTTAATCTTGCTCCATGACTGCTATGACCCTTTTTCATAATATAGGATGATTGGATGAATGACTGTAAAAAGCAGAAAATCGACACAGCATTTATTGACAATTTGAATGAGCCGACACTTGCGTGATTATAAAAGCATTGGAGATGTAGCTCATTTGAAAACACAATAAATAAACTCACTCAATTTCAAACCGCTTTCAGCTATTAAGTGCATATTTTATAGGCCTGGAACAGGACTTTTTTTTTTGTATGCTCTGTACAGTACATTATGCCGCTATGCACTGCGTTTTTTCAGTTTGGCACTTGAGATAAAAGCAGAATCATGACTCGCCTTCGAAAAGAATAAAACATGAAAATATTGTAATGTAGTTTGCGTAGCTTCATGTTAATGCATCACCATATGTTGACATAAAATGTGGTTGTAAAAATATCATATTTTTATATCCCAATTAAACGGTCAGATCTTTAAGAGCTATATTTTTTACATTTTGGGTGCCTTGTATATGAACAAATGATTTCACTGCATTTAGTGACATTGAATAGCTATTTGTTTTGAGCATTTGTTAAAGATAACTTTCTTTGTCAAACGAAACGCATGATGGAACTAATAATGTCGCCTCACTTGCAGCCAGACTCCAACCTACTTTCAATCTCAGACTGCCACACTGATGTGCCAAATGTCAGCCCGCCTCAGTCTTTCACTTTCATCCTCACTATACAAGACATAATTGATTTCCATAACAGTCTACTGAACAGAAAACTGTGACCACCAAACAGAGATATGAACCTAAGTTCCAGCCCCATTACATAGTACAACCGAATTTAGGTCAAATGATCAACTTGGAGCTGACCCAGACACTTCAGCAGCCTATGAGTTTCGGAAGAAGTACTCACGCACTCTAACAAATGCATAAAAACCACTATGGTTAAAAAAGCAAAGACAATTTGACTTGAGGTTCAACTGGTGGCCAGAAAGTGTTCGTTTCTCGAGTTGCCACGGCAACCAATGTGTGACTGATTGTAAGAATCTCTGAGCCTTGGAATGTCAGGATTTGCTTAAATACAAACACATTACCACAATATTATACTGTACTACATAATTTCCGTGCAGCATATTCTTCTGAAATTTGCTTTCTGTATTTGTTTTTAGTAGATATAACATTCAGCCTGCACAACAAATTAGTTAATTAGCACTCGCGCAGGCTGATGGGAAAACTATTTGTTTTGCATTTACCAGTCATAAAGCAAATTATTAGGGAAATTAAAATTTTGATCTCATGATGGTTCTAGATTAAATAGACAGGAGATCCCTTAAGTCATTAGGACCAATGCTCTGGAGACCAGGGCATAATTGCACTGTAACAACCTATCTTGTGCAGATATTACACTAAATCAAAATGTTGGAATGACCACAGTTTTCGAAAGTTGTATGTTGTGCATTCACAACTCTTGTGCATGCACATCCATTCTGAACCAATGCTGAAACAGTATTCTGTCTAGTATTCTATTTGGGCCGCATTGATTTTTGATTGACATTTGACAACTTTTGAGTCTTTCAATTGTACAATATTTAGCCAAGTGGCCTGTGGGTGTCACATGACAAGCCCCCTGGCCACAATGTGGCCTTTACACCTTCATGCCAACTACCACATCTGTGCAGCCAACATAGTGTTAGTACATTGTTATTGTCATTGACTGGGTCATTTTTGACTAAACTAATCATCACATGGTCATTCTTTAACTGCAGCTGTGCTAGCAGCAGGCTAGAAATAGCACTGTAAACAATTCATCAGGAGAATAGATCCCATCCTGCAAAGGGCATCTGTGGGAGCTTCGATAATGACTATGCAACGTGTTAAGCCTTAATGTGTTTACATAGGGCTCGATTATAGACGCACCTAATACTTAATCCTGTGGTTCCTCTAAGAATCCCTGTGGGCTGCTTGAATGATAATCTACTTTCAGTTTTTTCCCCCCCCCATCAATGTTGTACTCTGCAATGGATCAATAGGAGTTGCAATGATGAACTGTTGGAAATGTATTTGTCTTTTGTAAACATCCTGGTTGTTTTTCTTCTAATTGAGTCTTGTAGTTTTGGTAAATACCCATTCTCTGTCAGTATTCCTTATAGCATAATACTTCATAAATTGTGTCTGGCACACACACACACACACACACACACACACACACACACACACACACACACACACACGTGCGGACACACACACACAGATGGAGATGGTCACTCAAGAGAAATATAGATGTTATACAGCATAGAGATTTCTTGATCACATCTGTCCAAATCATTGAGTCCAGGGGAGCTAACAGTTGTTTCAAGCACCGTCAGCACCTAGCAGTATGGCCATTATTTATTCGCTGAGCAGCCATGGTGTTCATCTCAGTGCCTCGTATCTGTCTTTATGTGTCCCACTAGGATCAGTAAAATCCATCCGTGTAGCTGTTCATCCATCCAACCAACAGTCCACTTTCAATACAGGTGAACCTGATCAGGGTTTGGCTCTTGTACGCTTATGGCGCTCTGGACAGCTCAACCTGATCAGGGTATATGGGCCCAGGTCATCAAGCACTAATGAAGCCCTTGGCTGCCACAACCTGATCACGCCCTTTCTGGTTCTTCTTCACAACCAAGCCAGCTTCACTGTGATGATTAGCAGTCAGAATGTGCCACATCTTCGTCCTTGATTTTATGCCAAATCTTTTCAGATATAATGACTGCTGAGTTTCCATGTCTCAAGAAGAAAAATAGTGAAGGCGAGGACTCGTGTGCCCCCACCCCTGCTGGTGTAGCGTCCCTGCTGCCCAGCAGGAGCTCACTGAAGCCGCGGTTTGGTTTTGACACTCTGATGTTATTCCGCTACATGCCAGTCTGTGTCCTTGATTTGAAATGGTGTTGTTGTTGTTAATCAGTCCAGTGTGCCAGTAAGACAAATACTTCAGTGCATGCGTACTAGTGCAACATTATTGATTTTGCTGTTTTAACATCCATGTCGACTTATTTGAATGAAACACGTGTTAACAAATAATTCATAGATATGTATTCTCTTTAATATCGACACAGGGAGGCCAGAGAGCAATCCCTTCATGATTGAAGCAGCTCTCAAAGCGGTGCCCCGGCTCTCAGGCTTTCTCTCAGCGGCGCACATTGCAAGGCGAGATGCTAAATTAAGTTTTGGCTGTTGCCTCTCACATTTTAATGAGTTCAGCAGAGGTAACATTCTGATTCCTCTGGTTCCTGTCCTTCTGTCTCTTGTCGTTTGTGTAATGGCACATCCAGCCTCAGTTCTCACTAGAAGCGTTTGTAATCAGTGATTACACACTCTCAGGTCACATTGGTTCACTTCATTTCAAGTTAGATGTTCCCCAGGACTAATTTGGATGTCTTTATTTGAGACTAGCTTTTAGAGTTGGGAGACTTTCAAACTGTATTCACCTGCAACTCATTTTGTCCTGTGTCTTTTGTATGTAGCTCTTCGAGGATTGTGGAGAAGTAGTAGGTGTGCTTTCACTTTGCAGCAATTTACAGAAGTCTATGTTGAACATCAATTTTAGATAAACATAATATTTGTGGGGATTTATACAGGTATGAAAATTTGACGCTTCCTGTGTGGAGGTGGTTTGACTGCTTTGTGGAACCGCTAAGGTTCTAACATCTGTTATATCATCTTGGTCAATCATTACTTGGAAGATTTTCATTAAATAGAACATTCTTCCATGAGTGGTAAATGGACGAGTTGGAATATTATTATTTTAATTAGAATACACATCATGCAATTTCCAGTACATTTTTCTGTCTTTCTTATATTGCCATTCTCTGACCACCCAGTTCAAAGAAAGGTAAATACCGTATTTTCCAGACTAAAGGTCGCTCTGGAGTACGAGTCGCACCAGCCATAAAATGCATAATAAAGAAGAAAAAGACATTTATGTATAAGTCACACTGGAAGATAAGTCGCATTTTGGGGGGAAATTGATTTGATAAAATCCAACACCAAGAACAGACAAGTCATTTTGAAAGGCAATTCAAAATAAAAATAGGCTGACGGTACGGTATGCTAACGTTAGATGACTGAGAACGTGCCTGACGTAACATATTAAGAGTTATTCAGCTCATTATAGCATAAATAACATGCTAACAAGTTTACCAAACCATTCGTGTCACTCCAAATCGCTAAATCCTCTGCATAAACAACAATGTAAAACACAAATCAAAATAAAACAAAAGATCTGTAAATGAAAATTGCAGTTGAAATGGAAAATGAAATTCGGATGATTTTTTTGCGTTTTGGCTGCATACACATGTGGGTTGTCTCAGAAGTTCAGTAAATGTGGAAACAATGACCTTGGATATAATTCACTTGGTAATGGAGCAGATTATCAGATATAGGTGCTATATCTGAACTGGGCACTTCCAGCTGCACTGTAAATCAGCAGTAAAGATTTACTGTCAATTTTATTTTATAACATCTTACTTTTCCCCCTTTACATTCTTTCATCAAGAATTTGCCCCTTGACTGAAAGGCCTTAGGTTTAGTTGCCTTTGCTGACATTGGTATAAGAGTTCATGACCCAATTCACAGCTGAGATGCCCTTGACCACATCCCATAACTCCTCCAATTACTCCCATGTCACCAGTCCAATGTCTCTTCTAATGTGCCAAATGGCGACCAGAAAGGTCTTCTGAATAAGCAGGAATTGGACTGGCAGAATGCGAAGTTGAGAATTTGGGAGAGGGGTGCCTAATGGGGTGTACTCGCTTGAGTGCCGTGTTGCATTAGAGGCTAATAACCTCCCTTAGATTCAGCACAACACCCCGCCTCCCTTCCCAGCCTGCATCAACCGTCCTACTCGTGTTTATTACGGTCGGCAAGGCCATGGTGATGAGACGATCAATATTTCTGGGATGATGAGGGAGAACTGTGCGGTCTTTGCTTTTCCCTCTGTTTCTCCCTTGGCAGTGCTTCAGCAGGTAGAGATCAAAGCACAGAGGACTTCTGAGATGGTGTTGGGGATGGGAGGGGACGGGCGAGACTGATGAAGTCCGTGCTACTGTGTGTTCTCTAAACACACACACACACACACACACACACACACACACACACACACACACACACACACACACAAACACTCAATCAGACTGTCCTATGTCCTTGCTATGTCCTGATTAAAAAGTTTGACCCGATGCTTTTTATCTCAACCAGAGGGGTTTTTCTCCATCCTGTTGCAGTTGAAATTGAAACTGAAAATCAGGTTTTCTATAAGACACGGTGACACGCAGCAAGGATCCATAATGACAAGTATCAGTTATGCTTTGCTATTGTAACGGAAAAAATGCAAAAACAATTCTTTGACATATCAGCACAGAAAATATCATCTTCATAGTCTTTGAGGTGTCCCAAGAGGGCTGCGCAGGTGGATTCAGATTTTTTTTCTTTTTCAAAAGGCACCACCCAAAGTAGAGACTATTGAAATACAAACATTTTGCTGCTCTTACTTTTTTAGCTCTGTTCTCTATTAACAGTGGCCTCCAGTGCCAAGCATTTTTTTAGTGACCTTAAGGGAATTTATTTTTCATACAGTTAAAAAGTAGGTTTCTTTTTTGCCTCCCACAATCTCACATTTTGAGTAGTCACAGTCACTTAGACAACAAAATGGAAAACACCCAAAATGTATTTGAAAGGTATACCGTATAGAGCTCGAAACCAAAACTCAATGCGGTATGATAAATTTACAGTACTTGTATCGAACCCACACGCTCCGAACTGTGAGGCGGACGTGCTGACCTGTACACCACCGTGCCACCCAAATAAATACAGTCCATACTGTAAATATGACCAATAATGTAAGTGAATAAAATTTAAATTTATGTTGTGAATGTTACTGTTCACTTATGTAAACCTTAAAATTGACCAATGTTTGATAAAGTGTTTGATGGGCTCTTACATCTTTGATACTTCTTCTGCAATTGAATTGTACTAGATTAGAATGGTGTACTACACGGAAAATACAGCATCAATATAGCCACATGCACATTGGTATGTTTCCTAACTATATAGACAGAAATAAAGGAGTCATAGTATAGAGTTGTAGCCTGACATCTGCATGTATGTCTTATGAAGCAGCAGCAGCACACTTGCCTCTGATCAGTGTGCCGCTCGTGTTTCTGCACCACAAAATGGAATTGCACTGCTCTCCTCTGCTTTCTCTGGTATGGCCTTGGGCTTCCATAGTTAGCCACAGACATTGGGGAAGCTCTAGCATCCATTTTCCTTCACTTCAACCGTTAAACCCCTCCTCCGGGATCCTCCTCCCATGACCGAAGCCTTACTAGCAAAACCACTTCAATCATGTTGACCCGACCTAGCCACAGAGTTGCATCACAGACACCACCATCAGTGGTGCTGATCCCTCATCCCAGCTGAGCAAAAAAAAAAAAAGCCATAACGCTCCCAAGAAGCCTTCTATCTTCAGCCAGGCTGCTTGTGCCTCCACTGTGGGTGTTGCAGCTGCTTCCACGCAGACAGCGGAGCAGGTGCAGCTGGTCACTCGCTCACACTTCCAATACATCTTCACTTTTGCTGATGACATCATGCTCATCCGATGTCACATCTGGCTCAGAGTCTTTTCCTAATGATGTTCCCATGGACTGCAGTTGACTTCATGAGCCGCTGAAAACAGTCAACAAACACTGCTGCCATGCCTTGATGCTCATGAGTATATCAAGTGGCTATAGCTACTTCACCCCTCCCCCGCTAGTTCACACTTTGGTGGAAATAATCATATAATCTCTGGGAGAGATAGCGACTTTGACGCCTGAGCAAGCACAGCTTCTGGAAAAGAAAACTCTATCCTTCTGCAGTGAGCAAAGTGCATGGAACGCCTCAAAACAGTCTTATGATGCTGGCTCTGAATTCCCCATAATATGTAATGAAGCTTATCCCATGAAGCTTACTTTAATTTGCATCATTATTATTATTATTATTATTATTATTATTTCACAGTTCTCAGTACATTGCCATAGATTCTACCCATTATCAGGAATGTGTTGTAATGTAAAAGAAGTCGAATACATTTAAGACAGAAAAAAATTATATGTGCTTATAGATCAATAATTAAAAACCTTCTGAGAGACTTCAATGTAAAATTTCAAACCAGTTAAGACACGGGTGTTAAACTGAACTTGAACAATAATTGAACAAACGTGTCCTCAACTTCTGATTTCAAAACTAGTCATACAACATTCTGTTGTGTTTACAATATGTAAGAATACAATGATACAATTAGACATTTATCTGATTTCACCCTCTTAAGGCTAGTATTGTCATATTGTTATTGTGTGCCTTGTAATTTTTGTGGTCCTGCTGCAACCTTGATTTATCTTAAGGAAAAAATAAAATGATTCAGATACCTAACCCGGTAACTGGGGACAGCAGTAGAGTAGGTGGGAAAACTAGGTTACCACTTGCTAAATCCTAAGTATCAAGTGTTGGTGGATGCGCTCGTTGATTCAATAATCTCAACAAAATATGTCTTCCAGGATTTTTGCCTTCCCACCGTATTGAGTCGATCGACAGTGTCACTTTTCTGGCAAATAATCCTTTCCCAACACTTAGCCCTGAGCAATGGATGCCTCTTAATCCACAGATTGAATGTGAGAGGGGACTTTTTATGTATTTTCAGTCAGCAGGTGCTCTGTGTGCATCAATTGCAAATCATAATAGTCCATCATGTGCACGTCCTTTATGTAAGAGTTGATGACGATGGGCTCATCTGGAGCACCGTCAGTACGTATGGATATATGCTTGAGCCACAGTTCCTGCAGATGGGAATAATAACCCAGCGGTAAGAGCACCCCTGGGAACACCCATGTTGCTGATGCATTATAAATCATTCAAGCCATCTTTTTGAAAGCAATATCCTCTCCTAAATGTTGACTTTTCTTTGTAGAGCAAATGTTGTAGGATGATAGAGGTGGTGGGGTGTGGGAGGGCTAAGCTGCAGAAATTGAAAATTGATCAGGCAGTGAGTGGGAGGGGTGATATCTCAGGCACTACAAATTTACCCTGAGACTTTTGGTTGGCATTTACAGCAATGTCATGAGAGGAAGCCTCACTGCCGATAGCTACATCCTCCTCTGCCCCTATCATTTGGACCAGGAGGGAGTTTGAATCTAAATTGTTCATATCTGGACCAAAGGGAGAAGAGGAAAATGCTGCATTGCAATAAACACAACATGAATTTTTTATCATGTGACTGTGTTCCTGTGTATGCAGATTTTTCTTTTTCTGTTTGTATTGGGAGTGGAACGAGGTGGGAAAATGGTAGTTGGTGGCTGCCACAAAATGTCATTACCATTATCAAATACCTCATGACACGACGTCATGAAGTCAATTACAACATCTAAGTCACTTGATCGTTCGGTCCAATGGTACTTGCAAGAACTCCTGTCACGTTTTTGTGAGCAGTTTTATGTCAGCACACAAAAGCAGCCTAGCAGTCAATAAATATGAGGGCCTTAAAGAAGAAGGAAGCACACCGGTGAGCTGTCAGGAAACTGTCATTAATTCTCCTGTCTTCTTCTTTTGCAGCACTGGATAGAAGATCTGACAAGTGAGGAGAGAGGACTTCTTTCTAAGGAGAGGAGCTGAAAAACTCTTTCTCATCCTCTACAAGCTGCCAGCGTCCAGTATATCAGCCCATGATTGGCCTTCTCGTGGCTAGAATGCACATCTAAGCTCCGGCGCAGGAACATTGTATGTTCGACGCTCGCACTCACTCTCAAGGACCATGTGGTTTTCACCGAGGAGAAGTCGTACCCCTTTGCAGAACTGGAAAAAATCCCACAGTTGCCCCGGGATCATCTTGTCCTTGTGGCTATTAACTTTTTGCTGGTGCTTTGCGGCAGTGAGGGGTCAGAGCTACCACCCCACCGTCAACACGCAGTATGGCAAACTCCGAGGGGTGAGGGTACCCCTGCCCAGTGAGATCCTTGGCCCGGTGGACCAATATCTTGGGGTCCCTTACGCTGCCTCACCAGTTGGGGAAAAACGCTTCACGCCCCCCGAGCCTCCTTCCTCTTGGTCAGGGATCAAGAATGCCACCCATTTTGCTCCGGTGTGCCCTCAAAATATTCACAACGCCGTTCCAGAGATCATGATGCCCATATGGTTCACCTACAACCTGGATATAGTTACCACTTACATACAAGACCAACATGAGGATTGTCTTTATCTTAACATCTATGTTCCGACAGAGGATGGTGAGTGTGTCTCGCAGTCAGGATGAAAGCAGTTCTCTCCTCCCTCTCTGTCACTTCTTGACCTTTTTTTTTTTTTTTTTTGCGCGTGAGCATGACCTGTCGTCTGGCGCATGCTGTGTCTGTGTCAGTCATCTCAACCTATCATCTTTAGTCTTTTCATCAACTCTCCCCTTCCATGTCACTCTTAAATGATCCTCTTTTGATGACTAAATGACTTACAATGACAAAATTATATTCAAAGAAGGGAGACATTGGTTGTGCACTTTCCTACCCTCACTGTCTTGACTGTGTCGGGATATTAGTGCTAAGTAGCTTGCCTCATAAGTGAATGATCTTGAAGGTTGGTGAAATGCTCTGTCTGGTACATGAGAGGCCTGTGGCGTCAGCCGAACCTATGTAAGACCCTGAATTTTCCTCTTCAAATGGAGAGCTCATCTAAAAAAGAGCCACACGTTTAAATCTGGATGTTCTGATTGGCCGCTATTATGGCACCAATAAAAAACTGCCCAGGAAAATGGGTTGAACCTATAAAGCCCTCACCACTGATTGAAATGATTCAAACTGACATCACTTCAATTTGTGATACCGCAAAATGACAAAATCTGACCAGCAACTGTGTGGCCTATAATGGGTCTTAAATAGAAGCGCATGTGAATATGGGCTTCCTGTGTCCCAGGATGCAGCAAATTCATTCCACCACTTTGGAATATTTCTGCAGGAACACCTACTTACTTTTTCAACAGGTCCTCTGTGGTTCTTGTTGATGGTCTCGGGTGATGGGGTGGGGGTGGGTGATTTTGGGTTTGACAGATTTGTTGCATGTGATTTGCAATATTTTCCAGAGCCACCTGTTATTTTGTAGTTTTTTTCCCATTCATTTTACAGTCAAAAGAATATCCAAGGAATGTGCCCGGAAACCCAACAAGAAAATGTGTAGAAAAGGAGGTAGGTAAACAATCCCACATGTAATGAAATGAAATGAAAGAAAAGAGGAGGGCGGAGCATCCTTCCAAAGTTGCCAATATCAGCGTCAACCAAGACTCCCGGCAATGTTCTAATGGTGATGAACGCAGGAGCTACATCTTCCTTGACAGCGATTGTGCTGCCTTGCATGAGGCTGCGCATGCACTAGTGTACCAAGAAATAGATAAATAAAAAAAAGAACAGTTCATAAAACAAATCTTGAAGCTTTGTCGAGCATGTGTAAGAATTACTTGCATCTTTTTTTGGACAGAACTGTATTTGGATGATTTTTATCTTATTTATTTTGATCTTGACTGGAACTGTTGATTAAATCAGCGAGTGTTTGTTTTTGTGAAATGAGACTGTCAAATTTTAACTTTGTATGTAAAGTAACGCTTCAAGTTTATCTTAAAGTACAAATTCTGACAGCACTTTGGATGCTAGCCTATTTCTTCAAATAGAATGATATGTGAGGAATATCGATCTACTCCAAGTCCTAACTGTTATAAAATTGCTATAGGTTTTTTGAAAGAATATATCACAAGTCCAAACGTGCACTACTTGCAAATAGCAATAGAGCAGTTAATTCATCTAATTTCAATTACAAGTCTGGAAGAGAACACTGTGAAAAGTTGAGATACATTCATCCAGACTGCACACTGCAGTGGTTGAAATGGGTTGACTATTTAACTTGCAATTGTTAAATGAGGGTGTACGCTTCTTATAGAGCGAGGGAGAGCCAACTCATGCCATTGCTGTGTTTGCGTCATTAGGTCTTATTTTATCCTGCACAACAAATTCAGTCAACTGGGAAAGGTGAAAAAGAATTTGCCGTAGGTACATCGCAGCAATTCAGTATCTTACTAAATTGTTGTCACGCTTTTAGCACTAATAATCAAACATATATAATGTATTCAGAAACAAATATTGACAATGTCTTGAAGAAAACTATTTGTGACAAAATATTGATAGTTTCCATTGGCGAACATTGTCGTGCGAGTCTAATAAATTGCAAATTTGGTAATTTCAGGAAAAAGCCTAGATCCCACTTAGGGTTGAACATTTTCAACTGTTGGCAAAGGTAGCCAAATGTGCATTCACGTCTTGTTTGACAGGGTTCGTTCAAGATCGCAAATGTTTTATAACCGTTCGCCAGATGTTCGTCAACAGGTTTAGTGATTTTTCTTGTCCCCAAAAATGTTGTACATGTTCAAACGTCTGTTGCGACAAGATAAATCGAAGTAAACATCTGAGACTGTTTGGCCTACATTAGCGACCTTGAATAAACCCTAGTGAGAAACCATCATTGGTTGCCTTCGAAAGCACTCACAATGCTCGCCCCTAAGTGGAAAAGAGGCTTTACTATTCTGCTGAAGACTGAGAGGCACTGCATATCCAGAGGCAGTATTTCTAAGAGGATACTCAAGAAACATTTGTCAAGGTCATGTTTTTGCAAAGATGTCCAGCTCATAGTAATATAACAGAAAGTTCAAGTATACATACCGTACATTTCACCCTGAATGCTCACGAGATCATGTTACTTTTTGAATGATTGGACATATTTACTTTTTGAATTGGGTCATGATATTTTACTGGCTGTAAAGCTTCACTGTAGCCAGAGATACAAAAACAATGACATGTGGAAAGAGTGCAATTTCACTTTAAACGCTTGTTAAAGGCACAGTGTTTTATAAAAACACACGGCTAATTCACAGAGTGTGCCCTAAAGGACTTAACAATTAGCCTTTAGACTGAAACAAAGCATATCTTGCTCCACATGAATGAGTTGGCTCCCAATTTCCATAGAGGCAATTGGCAGCGTGTGGCCTCACTCTGTGCACCCATACATTCTACTTTGGCAAACCAATTTTATTTGAGACAGGCCCTCTAGGCACTTCTGTTTCAAAATTAGTCCCAGATGTGGAATACACACAGAAATATCTCTTTAATATTACCATTCCTCTTGATTTTTTTTTTTCAATTATATCCCTTAGGTTCAGTAATGGGGAAA
The DNA here is from genome assembly GCF_054491065.1 of Syngnathus leptorhynchus. Taxonomy (NCBI): domain Eukaryota; kingdom Metazoa; phylum Chordata; class Actinopteri; order Syngnathiformes; family Syngnathidae; genus Syngnathus; species Syngnathus leptorhynchus. Next base: position 9,335,500 of record NC_141196.1, read on the forward strand.
TGGTTTTATTATAAGTTTCATATATTAGTTTTGTGACACAATATTACGAGAAAAGCCGGTTGTAACATTGGCCCCCTGTTGCTATAAATATTCAGGGCATCATTTACTCTCAAACTCTCGCTTCATGACACTTTAAAAAAAAAAGTCTAATCTAATCGTCTAATCTTGTCTTATGTTGAATTAGCGGTGCTAATAAAGCAGAATTTACTATTTTAGGTAATGCAGGAATTCACCTATAAAGCCTACGTGCTTTCAAAAGGGGAATTACAAAATAAATACTAGTTGTCTGAAAAATTTACAATGAATACGCTGCATTGAAAATGCAACTTTGATTTTACAATGATGACATTTAGAGCAAACACTAAATTATTACGAATGGGGGAATTCTGTTTTGATGGTTGCAAAGCAAATGAAGTATAGTAGAGTCATACACGGTGCTAATAACATTTTAATTCCCAAATTTGCGAAATCTATAAATACGGTTCCCTCGGAGGAAATCATGATTAATCCTCAGAAATACGATAATATGCTTGTTTTTCCCAGCATCAGGCCTCTTACCCAGCATGAAATACATTTCTTGCATAGTGATGCTCATCAAATGACACCTAAATAGCTTCATGAGCTTCACGTTTGGTAGAGTTGCTGCTTTAGGATACTTGTTCAGGAATATATAAAGTAATGGGCTTCCAATAAGAATTATTGCATTCTTCCTTGTGGTCCCGAACAGGTTGTTTCACATTTTTCTGATTTATTCGAAGAAATTAAAAAAAACAAAAATGTGCAAAAATAATATATGCCTTCTCTTATTATACATTATTTAGCGTTGCTTGTAAATCAGACATCGATGCTGTTTGGCAAAGTTGTTGGAACTAAATCTTTGATGTTTAGTACAGCTATGCGATGACTCAAATATCATTTACGACAGAAGACAAGAGTCTTCGTCGTTTGCTTTAATAGCCCGTTGCATGCTGAGCAGGTTGCCACCGAGGTTATGTGGAGGTGCTCAAATGTGCAAGCGCAGCACTGTAGCCTTCCTGCCCCCCCCCCCCCGACGCCCCCACCTCGCTGATAGATAATTATTACACAGGGCACCAGAGATGGTGGTCATGTTTCCAGTACTGTACTTCAATGCACATTTTGGAATTACAGTAAAAAGCATTAATAGACTAAGAAATATTTGAATATGTTGGAAGCCAGGCAGCATTTACGTACCGGCATTTCTAACTTACATTAAGAAAATGCAGCAAAATCAACACAGGCTGTAGCTTTCGTAATAAGTGTCAAGGATAAGATAACTTGTAAACAGAATGAAGGTTCCAATGACATCGCATCATCTGATCCAAGCCTGCAAATTATAATTAGATTTTAATGAAGCTCTTATACACTCACACACACACACACACACACACACACACACACACACACACACACACACACACACACACACACACACACACACACATATATATATATATATATATATATATATATATATATATATATATATATTCTATATAATATTACAAAAATAGGTCACCTTGCCATGAACCAGCGGCACATCATTTTATTTGATTGAGTTAGAGTGTTTGGAGACATGAAGCTGCAATTATGTGTCATAAAAACGTGCATGGTAATAGGAATAAAGGAAAAGATTTAACGCAGAAAAGCTTTTGAAGACGTCTATCACTCAGTATTCATAAAACATGAAGGCAAAAACAAAGGATGAGCATATGAGTCATTGATTAGCAAACTAAGGCCAGTTGGGATTTTTGGTTCTGACTCTTAAAACCTTTCTTGATGAATTCATTAATGCACTGATCCAAACACTAATGCAGACTGAATGATGAGGAAATTAAAGAACAGTGTGTCAGGCTGTGTGAGGGGGAGGAGAGACACTAAACTCGGAGCTTATCTCATAGAACCAACTTCAATTATTCGCATATTGCTGGTGAGTTGAAGCACGCAGAAATCCGGTCACCGGTTTTCGCAAAATTAAAATAGTTGATTAAAATTGGGATCTTGCCATTTTGAGACAACAAAAGTTAAAATGCTTGTCGCTTTAAGTTGATGCAGTTTTACTGTGTAAATTGTGCTGCTGCAGTTTTCAAGAGCAGGTTTTACCTTTAAGAAAAAAAAACTTTTTCGTGAGTCTCACCCTATTGGTCTGCTCCTCTTGAGGCAAAGCTGCACTGCTAAATTGTGTGTACAGTATTTTCTGTTATTTCTTCTCTTTGTAAAATATATTTTCACCTCGGCTCTCTCTCACTGCGAGTGTAAAAACTGTTCTTAGTGTTCTTCACAACAGCTTTTAAGAGACACTCATCATCATTCCCGAAATTAAGCACTCCGTATGAGTCTTCAAGAAAAGTGCAGCCATATCGATGCTACATTAGCGTCTATTTTGGGCCCTCCGATTATTTTTCCTATGAAGGCTGTGGACTACTGCAACTGAGACTGGTGCCAGGGCCGAACGATTCCATCCAACGGTTTGCAAATGAACAGCCAATTAACTGGAAACTTTGGACACTTTTCAGTTATGCTTGTTGTCGGGATGCAAAGTATGAACGCTGTGAAATACATCCAATCCTGCTTAGACCACAGTATGTCTTCTCATCGCCGCCAGTAACACTCAGTACACAATAATGTGCTGGTTGGCCCACTTCAACATGCCAAAGAAAAAGAGGGAACGGCCGAGGAAGTCTGTGCAGCAAGAAGAATGGGTCTACATTTCCCAACATGATAGTAAACATTGGCCTTTGTGCTTTGACAACAGTCAATGCCTCCCTTTGAATACGACAGCAACGAGCTCTATTATTGAGCCGGGACACTCACTGACCCAAGTTAGTCCAGTCACATTGATTTGTGATGCAAGACTTGACCAAAGCAGGAAGTTCGCACTTAGAGCCCCACCACCGTTTTACTGTTCGCTTTTCACAGTAATTGCTCTATTCTTTGAGTTTAGACCAATTGAAGTGAATAGAGAACACGTATACACACACACAAACACAATTGCTTGCCTCTGGTATGTCTGTTAGCTTAGTCAAGCAGCCTGCGGAGAATTTGCCTTTATATTTTCTATTCTCCTTTTATTTTTTTCATTAATTCCCCAATCTATGAGTATTAGTACACGGAAAACATCTATCATTGCTGTTAATTGATATAAAAAGGAGTGCTATTGTGTGGTGTGGATATGTACGTATGTATGTCTGTGTATTATATATCCATGTATTTATACACACATACACCACGCAATAGCACTCCTTTTGCTGTCAGTTATTAACGATGATTGATGTTTTGTTTGTGTACAGATAACTAATTCAAATAACCACTAAGAAGTGTTATGATATCAACAAACTTGTAAGATTTGATTGATAATATTGATGTTTACATGATCCCTGCATAATACCTTTACCTCATTTTATATTCAGAATCTTGTGGTGCTAACATGCCTTCTTCCACATTAGACAGGCAGATTTTTTTAACCAGATTTGTATTGGTTTTTACTTCATTATTTTGAGAGCAGCTGAAGCACAGTGTGAATTTTTGGCCGTCCTTTACGGCAGGATTACAGCCTCCTTAACCTTTCCGCTGTGTTCTCCATCATTCGCTCTTACGTGTCCCTACCAAGCTGTTCCTTAACCTCTCCTTTGAGAGCCAGATTGAGAGGGACGTAGAAAAGGGAGAGAGCGCGAGATCACAGACAGGAGGAGACACAGATCCGGCCTCTCTAAAAGAGGAAAATGGCTACCTGAGGATTAGAGACTTACTATAACAGCTTCAAATTGTCAAGGCTGCAACATTTCACATTTTCACAAAATCCCATTGCACATTCTGACCTTTCTGATATTTAACTCCGAGGCTCATCTGTTGTCACGGAACCTTTTTCTTTTGCAAAGGCATGGCAGTTAACATTCAGCCCTTCTATGTATTGAGGGAATGGTTGATTCGTTTAATAAATCTCATGAGTCTTCCCGTATGAGTAAATTAGTGCATGTTCTGGTTTCTCCATGAGCACCACCAAGGCAAACTCATATTTTTGTCTGTGGTTGCGCCCTGCTAAAATGGAGCATTTTGCCACACTTGATGTAACCAACAAGTCAGGTTTGGCTTATTTGAATCTTTATCAGATGATTGTGACAGGATTCCATTTTTCCTGTCAATGAGCATTAACGATACTAGCTATCGTTACCCATGGAGCCTTCGAGACTGCCCATGCGAACAAAATCCTTCATTCGTTTTTGGAGTATCACAAACGATCTCACCTCCTGTGAGTTTCAACCTAGAAGCTCAATGTCGCTCCTTATTTGGGCTTCATGTTAAACTGTAGGGCCACATTTGACACATACAGGCTCACCCACACCATGATTTATTGTGACAGAGCTACCCTGTCGACACCTGCCATCCAATCCATGCCTGTCTGGAACACTAATACTCAATAAGCTTGCTGTTATTCACCCCCCGTATCATCAACACCAGAGGAAGCCAAAATGACAGCAATGGGCCATCAAAAGGACTTAAATCTTTTTTTTTTTTTTTGTTAGTTGTTATTTTTCTGAAAAATGTGCCCATCTAAAATAAAAAATAAAAAGATGAATGAAAAGGAGACAAACAATTACAGTGTAGCACCTGTCAAACACAAAAGCTTTATTGTCTCAAAAAGTAATGTTAAAATTGCTTATGTAGTTTTTGGAGCTTGAAATTCAGATCTCTGAATTTTGTTTTTATTTTACTGATGTTTTTATGAAGTGCTCTTTGTTTTCATCTTCAACTTTTGCACATCCACACAGACTCTTGAGTGCTTTTAAACATCTCAATATACAACCAACTGTCCATGGCCTCTTACTTACAGCCATATTGGCATTTTTACAATTGTAATAGCCTGACATTTACCCAAAAACCCGCACACAACCTGTCCGGCATTTCATTTTCAATCTCATATATAAGCTCATGCAGCATGTCCAGTTCACCGAGATACACAAGTTGGCACAAGGAGCAATACAAAGGTGTCCACACACTTGCACTTTGCACTTACTGAAATATTCGTGACTCTGCAATTTACATTATGAAATAACTAGCTATGGTCATAGGTAGAAAATGTTGTATGATTAACCGCTGTTTGTTACCAATGAGGTTTGTCTTTAATTTTTATTGTTAATCAGTTAGTTAACACCTTGGTGGTGCACCTTGGACACATCCCCAGTGATGAGCAAAATATATTATATACATAGATTATATACCTGTGGGCAGAACAAAAGAAAGAACCACAGAAAATGGTTTGTTTATTTATTAGATTTAATCTGCAGACAAAAAACATACAATTGAGTTATGAACTCTAAAGTGTGTAAACATTTTTATGGGACACCATAAAACAGCAAGTCATATACGTTGGCTTCATTGGTTGACTCACTGAAGGCCACTCTGTTTGCAAACAAAAGGATATGCATCTTGAAATATGTGTACACCAAGAACATTTCTGTGCAGGAAAGCAAAAAAAATAGACCTGAGCACTGCAAGTTTATGTGGTGTTCAGGTGCCCTGGAGGGCTTTCACTTGCATGCGGCACAAGGACAACATCACATTACCTACCGTGTGGGGCGCAGAGACAACTTGCTCACATTAGCACGTATACGTGATACCCACAATCTCGTGTTTTATTCAAATGTAGCCACCTCTTGGGAAGTGGAAAGCCTTGCTCTTGCGTTGGCCTTGTAGTTTAAAGCCTGATCTCTTGAGCATGTTCATGTCAATTAACATGTCGTTAGCCAGTTAGCCCGTTGTCTGCCGCCTTTGTTGAGGTGCGTTTCTGGAGAGAACACAAATTCTCCAAAGTATCATTTAGAGGCACTCAATCTTAAAAAAAAAAAAACGGAATTTTAAAGTCTAAATAAAAGAACATGAATTTGAATAAGAGCTCACTTATAATTCAATGCAATGTTATTTTCAGAATTTTTCCAATTTGTGGAGCTTATTGTTGCTTTTAAAGTTCCTTCTTTATATTGCTGAAAATGCATGAAAAATTCGATTGCGCTCCATTTGTTACAAAAGGTACTTTCTTTCTAACTTGTATTTTGTATTAGCTGAATTGATTTTGTGAATTTTGGAATAGTGTCAAAAAACACCATGTTAAGAAGGAGTAACAGTACCATTGAAAAGAAAATGGGGAATGTTTTGCTTTTTATGTGACAGAACTGTATAATTTAGAGGCTCTAATGTGCCACAATTCTGAATGACGTCATAACACGTAGATTTATGCTGATAATATTCATTCCTTTCTTTGTTTTTCAGACAAATAAATATAACTATGTTCTGATTAGGTAATATTGCAATTTCTTCCATTGTATTCTCATTTTACAAATGTTTTCTTGTACTTTTGACATCATTCTCATATTGTTCTTTTCTGTATGGCACTAATACTCCTTTGTACTCGATGTTAATGAGAACAAATATACTTCAGTTTGTTTCTTGTGATCTCAACTGCTGCTGTAGAAACTTCAATGAAATGATTCACAATGTTCTTAGCATTGTTGCTTGCTTTGAAACATGCCTGTTCCTCTCTATGTCTCTTCCTCCTTCACCAAACAGGTGCCCATGCAAAAAAACAGAGTGAGGATTTATCAGACAACGACGGTGATGAAGATGAAGGTATTTTCATGGTGAACCAAGAAAATGCATGGTTATTCAGATTAATTTATTTGTCTTCATTTAGTGTTCTTTTTTTCTCATAATGAACCAGTGTCAAGTTACAATATTACGTTATCTATTCATTTATTTTCATTTTCCAAGTGAATGAATGTGATCGGCATCTGAATTCAACCACCGTTATCACGCCAAAGTCGAATGAGATCAGGTGGCAACCTAGATAGCCGCACTTAACTCATATGAGAATGTCTCATGTTGACAAGGTGTTGTTACAAGGCTACAGGTGCCGGTAAGTGACCCCTCTGGAGGTGTGGTCAGCCACCGTGTTTGTGACGACGAAAATTGCCAAGAGGAAGCGAGGCGGCGGTGTCATACCAGCCTATTCAGCAGGTCTTCCAGCAGATTTAGATGAGGAGAGGCGGTTCACGAGGACCGCTGGAGAGGATTAGAGGCGAGTGGTGTTAAAAATGGAATGTGACTGCTCAGCAATCGCATTGTTCACTTTCCATATTTATCTTGTGATATTCCAGGCTCAGGCTGGATCTCTTGGTGAGATTAGAATGAGAGATGATTCTTGTGCTGCAACAGAAATGTCTTAAATCCTGGAATGTGAACCAAACCCTTGATATCATCCGGCTTTTGCCATGGTGAGCCACTCCAGGGCATTTGAAGCAAGCATGGTATTGAGTGCTGTTAGAAATTGGATTTTTATTCAGTGAGTTTGCACATTTGGCGAAGAAAAGGCTAGTGAGAAGTGACCTCATCAAGGCGGAAGACACCTTCTCTTGATGCCACACTTTCCTTCAAATTGCTGACACTGGTTGGATCTGAAAAACGACAACAATGCTTCCAGATGTCAACCAATAGCTTTTCTCATCCTGACGGCAAGGTTCTTTAAGTCTGCAGCGTTGTGTCACTTCAAGGTATAGCCGCAAGCGTGTGCGAATGCTAGCCCAGAGTCCCATGGAAAATGCTGACGAGCGTCGATCCGTTTCTCTGGCACGTCTCAGCGCTCATGTTCGCATTGACTTGGTCTCTAAGCCATGCAAGACTACCCAGAATGAAACTGTGACATGTCTATTCTTTACCGAGCGCGACTAATGCTATTTACAGGACAGCACCGTACAACACACAATACCAGCCCAGGGGAAGCTCTTCTGTAGCTCTTTAGCTAATGCCTGTTATGGCCATCAATCCCTTAACATGATCGAGAAGATTTTCTTTGTTCTGGTAAACATGTCTTTTTGCAGTGTCAGCCTGAGACAGGAAGACGGAAGGAAGAAATGTTCGGGGAGTCCCTTGTTTCTCTGTTATTTGCCCCCTCTTGAAAACGAGCACCACTCACTGACGGATGGATTTGAACACGCCACGGCACAATCCCAAAATTCCTCACAAGCTTCCTTGTCTTTTGCTCAAGCGTGCTATTACTGCGGGTAATAGCGATAGCCTTCTGGTGAACACATTGCGTCTGTCACTGATGAAAACGGATTTTTTTTTTTTCAATGTCAAAGGGCAGGTAGAATAAGAACGCACGGAGAACTCCCACTCGGTCACTCCTTGCTGATTCACCTCTCATCCACATTCTCATTCATTGTGCAGAGTTGCCGTCTTGTCTGGCTGCTCAGCACTTCCATCGCTCAGCCCGTGCATTTTTATGCCGCCTTAGTTGGCTGTCTGTCTATGTGGGGATCATTTCTTCACTCCCCCTAGCTTTGTGGTATCTCCCCAAAGTTACGAGCATTTGGGCATGTACTTCGGATTCAGTCGTGTACTACAAGAGTAGAATGGCTGTGTGTGTCTGTAATAAATCAATCAATCAATCAATCAATCAATCAATAAATGAATGAATGAATGAATAAATGTTTCTTACCTGTTATCTGGATTCAAACCAAAAAGTGTTGGCTTCTTCTCTGATCAGTGTAAGCAGCCTGGCTAATTTACATTAGTTAGCCATAATTGTTGAGTTACATACCAGAGAGGCATACTTTTGTTCTTGGAGGTATCATCATATTGTACTGACTAGCCTGCACAGAAATGCGTGTATCACTATTGCTGCTACTGCTACCTTGCAATGTATTCATTATATATTGCTTGTGTCGCATCACAAAAAGACAAAACAACACTTAAAACCTATTTCATCCAACAACCTTATATTTTCTCACAAATGTTTATCAAACTGTATTTTAGGCAATTCAAATTAGAAGATTTAACTGTATGTGATAATAATAAATACGCATTCATAATCTATGTACATTCCTTTTTGAAAGCAAGCGCTACTTCTTGTGCATTGATTAATGCAAAGGGCTACCAGTTTCATTAAACACATCTGAAAAAACAAAGACATTTGCTTAAATTACCTTAAAGTATATATACCCCATTTGCTTAAATTACCTTGAAGTATACAGGCCTGTGCGATTATGTGATTGCGATTATTGATGGCGATAAATTTCAGTTCACTTTCTCGATCAAGCATGTGCCAGGTTGCAATACACATACATATAATACAGTCAATGGCGCTAATTCAAGACTATGAATGCAACCATTGTACTTGATAAAGAAGAACATGGTCACATGGCTGACAACAGCCAATCAGAGACGACCTTTTACTTATTCGGTTCAGTTTTGAGTTGCAAAAGTTGTAAATTGCCAACCGCCACTAAATGCCAGAAGAAGCACATCAGGTTTCACATATGGAAAAGGCCAAAAGCATATAGCCTATAGGTGACAGAAGTAACTGTAAATGAAGGTAAACAGCAAAATCACCTGTTCAGATACTGCACATCTTTCTGGCTGTGTCAGTCCCTGAGGCTTCCTCCTCTGAGCATCCCTGTCTATTTTTCTTCTTCATGTCTTTCGGAGTGACAGTCAACCCAGTGGCACCGCCACAGTTTATTCAAATTCCTCCTAGGACTCCCTGCGGCAACATGAGTGTGTAGGCCAAGTCGTCGTGATTTACGCTGTCCCACAATAGATCCAATTTTCCAGAGGCCGTTATTACACTGCAAATAGGCAAGTGCAAGTTTTCAGTCACCTAGCTGCTTTTGTAGGATAAAAGTGGCCATGGAAATAAATGAAGCAAGGCTAAACACGGCTTCTGTGTACCAAGTTGCTCCCGCTAATGAAAAGTAAATACGTCCGTGAGTCCGTCTGCCTGCTGTTTGGCTGCAGCTCCAGTCAGGAAGGAGGCCACCACTGAGAGTGTGCGTCTCAAACCATCAAATAAGTAAAACATGCACGCACTAGAAGGCATAAACAATACTTGCTTGGAAGGACCGACAAGGATAAGCACACAAACACAGAGGCTCCCTGTGGTTACAGTACTGGGGAGCATAGCCAAACTCCACCTGCTCGGGTATTATAATTAATTCCATTGCACAAGGATAACTGGATGCCCATATAGCGCCCCCCCCACCACCACCACCCTTCCCCGACTTTTCTCAGGCTGCCTGGATGAAGAATGCTGAACCGAATTGGGGAGTAATTGTACACCATTCCCACCATCCCTATCTTTCTGATGTGACTAGAATGAAGGCTCCTATCCCAGGTCCAGACATGTTTACATGAAAATAATTTTTTTTCACCACTACAATTTGCATTGTATGGTTTTGTTAATGCCAGACAAACCAGGTAATTAGCATTGTGTAGTCATCAATGACGTAGTGTAGTAGTAGTTATAACAACAGTAGTTATAATTAAAAAAATATATTGTAACAGGTACCTTGACAACATAGCTCGCCTTGCTGCCCCTCCTCAAACTGTCTCGCAGTCACTGTATTTATTTTTTCCTTTTCAGAATGACAAAGAAAGAATAGAGACCAAGCATGTTTTGCATTTTTATTTTTCAAGGCCATTGCCCAGAAATGACGTCCTATGCAGCCGCACATATTGAACATACCAGAAATTGTTTCAGTCTTCACCAGTACATTGATAATTCATCTGTAGTTTATGAGTGCTGTATTCAGTCTACATTACATTAAAAAAATTGTAGAATGGCTCAAGGACTAAAACAGGTCCAATAATATACTGGTAGATTTGACGAATTGACTCACCTCAGGCTCTAGCAGCCCACACTTATTTTTTTTTTTCCCCCTCTTGCCCTTTTCCCACAAGTGTCAAGAAATAATTGGTGAAGAAAAGCACGTGGACATAAAATCTAAAACCTGCAAGACCAGTCCATCCTACACATCCATCACATTCATTTCATCAGCATTTTGGTCAAAGTCGTGTGAAACCAGCAAGCACAATGGACATCAAACTATTTTGTTCTTTTTAGACTGCAGGCCCGTCGTTAAAAAACTTTAACAGATTTTCTTTAAAGAAAATCTGTTTGATTTTAACCTTCTTCAAATTTGTCACATTATAGCCCCCTAAAACCCTTTTGGGAAAAAAAAGTGCTTTTATCAGCAATTCCAACATCTTACCTGCTTGTTGCTTTTGATTTAATCTGTTTTTCTAAGATGATACCTTTCAGGTTTGCTTTGATGACAGAAACCCATTCTCATTCGATTCTGGCGGCAAACATCTGTCTGTGTGTGTTAGGGATTATAGAAATAGCTACAGGGAACTTGGGGTCCCCTCACATTATTTTTCTCAGCCGTCATCTCTCCTTGGCTCGACTCTCTTTTCTATGCAACACATCACGCCAAGCTCACATTTTGACCACAAGCCACCAGCCAAGCAGGAAGTCACCTTCACCCAAAGGTCATTGCTGCCATTACTGGCGCAGTAGGGATGCAAAGATTCATAGAGGAGGCATTCACTTTCACACTTCTTTCATGTGTGAGCATCCCTGCCAAGAGTTTTCTTTTTTTATCATCTACAGGACACACCTGAGTTAATCAAGGAAATGTCAAAAGAATGCAGTGATTGTACCAAAATGAAAGTGAAAGGTAATGATGGATGCCATCCTCTCCAAGTCAACTGGCTCGTGACAAAATTGTTTTTCTTCACGCTCATGCTTGCACTTGTTTGTGTGTGAAAAGAAAAAAAATTGTTACAGCATGTTCCTTCACTTTAGCACTTTTCCCTCCAAGGCCGAGTCTCACAAACACACACACACACACACACACACACACACACACACACACACACACACACACAGACGCAGAGTAACTCATTTGATGTGGATGAAAGGGAATGGAAGCAGATATTCTATGACATTCCAAATATTGTCAGTGACTTGTAGAAGCTGTATAATTTGGTGTAATGACACAAAATGTTTTGCAAGCAGCGTCACGGCAAAGAGGAAAAAAAAACATGCTGCCATAATTTAAATGTGAAAACAGTCTGTAATGGACTTGTCATGACTGAAGTGTGAACCTTGTCCTGACAAGAACATTATAGTAGGATACGTGTCATGTCGCGCCACATCAGGACACTGTCACCCAATGGCTCCCCTCACCGCCGCCCCCACTCGGCCTCCACACAACCGCCGTTGCTGGCCACTGACAGTCACAAAATGCTGAATGCCAGTCACACGCTCGGCTCTGTTCTGTGCCACTCCGCTGGGTCAAGGGTTAAGGTTGCGCTCATAACATACCAGTGCAAACATGCCCACAAAAGTTCAAGATATCAGAGTGTGACAATGGGGTCCTGATCGAGGAGGTGCGAACGGGACTTTTATCTGGTTGAGCAGCCGTCTTTTAAGGCATTAAATTATTAGGTCACGGGGGTTTGAAGGCGGAGGTGTAATTTCAGAAGACTTGCCCTCGTGAGGTTGAGAGGTTTGGATGATGGACAGATGAATGGATGTCTTGTATATGTTGGGGCATTCCCCCATGTTGGCAGAAAAGGGAAAAAAGATTTGTGAACTTCACATTAGAAGCCATTCTAGGGTTTGAAAATGGCTTCAGTGTGGATATAATATAATATAATGCTTCACTTACAATTCTCATTACATCTCAGTGCACAGTGGACTAGTTACAAATGTAATTTATTGTTGATGTTGATATTAACTGCTATCTGAAATAAGCGACCCGAGAGTGTGAAAATGTTTTTTATGTGAGAGGAAGTGTCATTGCTATGAGTTTTTAATTTGTCTCCTCAGTTATTGCACACCAGCATGTCTTGCACAATAGTTCATTCATTAATTTCATGTATTATTTTTAATAATTATGCATGGCGTTGTATCTTCACAGTTCTGATATGTGCATTAATGAACTCTCCTTTTCTTTTCTAGCACCGGGCACACTTGCTAATGTTTGATATATATTATGTTGTCACGAGTTTTATTAAGGAATGGTCGATTACATGTTGATTTGTTTGCCTTGACACAGATGAAAGAGGCAGGAGGGGCAGTTTTCTGACGTTAACTCCTGCGCTCAATCATCAAACTTCATCTCATTATCTAATAATATTCCCTTACATCAAAATAATGTTGTAAACAGTCCATGACAGTAGTTGACAATTGGGTAAGCATCGAGGTGTTTATACATCAGTGTGACTCCGCCCACATTAGATCAAATCAGTAACTAGTACTGAACAAATTGAGCTGAAGCGTTTTATGTCACACTCCTGAAACAGATTGAACTGTTGTCATGGCGACATGATGAGACTCAACAAAAGATGTGACCGATGACATTGACGTGACTAATTTCTGTTGTGTGTTTTTATTTGATTTTTTTTCTGCCCCTTGATCCTGCCTCATCCCCTATGTATCTGTGGTATATTTGTTTGCTTGTTTTTCCTTCCCATTTCCCTTTGACTCTACCCCCCATGTTCTCACGTCACACATCCTCTCCTATTATTGTTCAGTACACATGTGCACGGAGAGGTGTCAGTTGTAAATCACATTTCACTGTCGCCCTCCCAGATACCAGACCAATAAAGAAAAGCCAAAGTCAAAGCTAGAGTTATGTACTGCACATCCGGTCAAATGTGAATAAACAAAGGGACAATGCGATTGAGATGATGTTAAGGCTGGAGTAGAAAATGCACCTTGTGTACATAATGACGAGCAGCGCTTGCAGATAGATGAAGATAGGGTCGTCCAGGATACCGTTTTGAAAAAGTCAAGTTCAATCTCAACCTCTTGTTTTGTCTTGTTTGTTTTTTGCTTCTCAATTTTCTGTATTTTTCGTAACTGTATTCTTTTTTTTTTAGTCGGTCTCTCACGTTCTTTGGCACTTTTTGCCCTTTGCGCCTCTTCTCATTCACACCACTCTCAAACTGTAAGGGGGAAAGGAGGGAGCTGGAAAGAGATGGGAGGAATGCAAGAGGGAGATAGAGGCGAGCTTGTGATTGAAAGTGATACAAAGTGAGAGAGGGGGGCTGAAGGAGTGAAAATGAGAGTTTCTTGAGCTGTTGCTTGCCTCTCACTAATTTAGAAGACTGCTTCAGACAGAGCCCTCCTCCCTCCCCTACCCCCACCCCTTCCCTTTCTGCCAGTGAATGTGTTTTATCTGGCTTAGCTGTCATTCCAGCTGGCCATCCATTTCTGGTCTGGGAATAAAATAAATAGTCTTCAATGTCCTGCACCTCTGTGCAAACAAGTTAGTGAGTGCACACAAGCCCATGCTTAAAAAATGAAAGGGTGTTGTGTAATTAATGTGTCTCTTCACCGTCAAGCCAAATCAGATCCTCTCGGTTTGGAAATGTCAGAGTAGCTTCCTCATAGATATGAAGACTAGAAGCGTGCCGTGAGCCAATCTGAAATGACGTCACCACAGGACGTCCATTTTTAGACAGGGCTGGTCAATCACTCATAACATTCCAGTCAATGGAGTACGGACTTCAAAATAATACTAGGTTGCTCAACACAATCGATTTTCAAACAACTTGTATTGTTGGATGAACGTCAGAGATTATTGGCACAAACAAATATGCCCCAGTTTTCCTCCCAAAAACAAATGTCAGTCTGAATCACAGCCACCTCACTAAAATTTGTAATAAACCAATCCATTTGTAAATCCATCAAGAATTACAAGAATTTAATTGAGTAAATCATCCAATTTACCGCTGACATCAGCACAGCGCAACAGAGCAGTCCTCTGTTCTAAGATGGTCGACGAATGGCGATGCTGTTGACGAGTAGCGACGCTGTCGACGCCGCCTTAAGCCATCTAGCCTTTGGGATAGAAAACTGAGCTTCCTCTGCTTGTCCTCTCTCTTAATAGCTTCCCACTTGCCCATGTTTGGGGAGTCTGCAAGCTTCCTGGAAAGCCAAACAGAAGCTTAATAGTTTGTAGAGGTAAATTAAATGTCGTTTGCAGCCGGGATGGCCAATTACTTTAATAGAATCGAAATCGGTTTAATGAGCTGACATTTGCATGCAGGAGATGCAATCGCATGATGCATCCGTGCCAGTCAGCGCCGGTATCTGGGAGGTGAAAGTCAGTTTATTTGTTGACCTACGAGAATGTGAACCGAGTCACCGTGAGCGTCAGTGGGCGAGCATCCTATGTGAATGTGGTAACAATGGCCGCTTTTGCAGACATACGAGACACCGGGGCCAAGCCTGTGATGGTCTACATCCACGGGGGGTCCTACATGGAAGGGACGGGCAACATGATTGATGGCAGCGTCCTGGCGAGCTACGGCAATGTCATCGTCATCACCCTCAACTACCGCGTTGGAGTTCTTGGTAAGTTTTGTCAGTTTTTAGCCACATTGTTCACATTTATAGTTGCCCGGATGCCTTTAAAGCAAAGGGAAGATGATGGATGGGTTGCTTTTCAGGAAAATTGAATGATGATTGTGTCGGTATGATGGTCAGAGAGCAATGACCCTATTTCCTCACACAGTTGCCGGGGACTTATTAATTTATGTTATAGTTAACGAAAATCGACAAAACAAACTGAAACTTCATTTTTTTAGATCCGAACTAGAACCATCTTTGTTGGACAATTATGAAATCTATAAGGTTAACTTGCACTAGACAAATACTCCATATACTTAAAAAAAAGTAATACAATAGCGTAATGAAGACTAAAATAAAATGAGGCATTTTGGGGAAAAAATCAGGCCCGTTCTCAGCTCCTCGTTTGTGTATATGTCACGTTAGCATACCATATCGTTTAGCCTGTTGTTGCTGGTTCATGTCTGTTCTTGGTGTTGGATTTTGACAAATACATTTGCCCCAAAAGTGCGATTTATACTCCGGTGCGACTTCTGTATGTTTTTGTTTTTTTTCAGTTTTATTGTGCATTTTATGGGTGTTGCAATTTATACTCCGGAGTGATTCATAGTCCGAAAATTACGGTAAATAAAATAATAAACAAATAATATAAATGACCATTAAATAACATGCCATGACTTGATATATCCTGTGATGCAAACAAGTGATGCGATGAAATACATTTTCAATGCCAGTAAATGTGACATCAAGAAAAGCATTGTGAAATGGTGTCCTTGTTGTTGATGGTTCAGATTGACTCACAGATTAATCCTCTTTCAGAAATGATTTTGGTACCTGTGTGCATTTGCGTGCGCGCATGCATGCATGCATGTGTGCGTGTGTGTTGTGGGAGTGGAAGTGGAGAGAGCCAGAGAAAGAGGGGGAGTTAAAGGAAAGAAGTCAGCTCCATGGTAACAGCTGCTTGCAACACAAAATGGAGTTTGTTAGCGCACTAAGCTTTTTCATCCACCAATCACCACCGAGACAAACTATTTACACCATTAACTTGAAACAAACTAGGATTGTTGTCCTCTGTAAATATTATGTCAACCAATCAGAGCAAATTACCCCCATTTATTGACAAGTTCATCCCGTCAAATAAAGCAAATCACTGTAGAATTTGCACAAGAGTGTCAATTATTGCCTCAATAAATCGCAAAGTCCATGTACTGCCTGTGCCATGTTATTTACCTTGCGATATATACCAGATTTGAGAAAGATTGAATGTGCAGCAGCGTTTTAGCAATGGTACTGGAGACATTTTTGTCATTTGGGATACAACACAGATGAAAGTATCCAATATAATTCATGAATTAAACTGGACTAGATTAGCCTAGATGAATTCTTAAATTTGAGCGGCACTCTGAGAGCAGTATTAATTTAACAATATTTATTATTGTGATTTTAGTTTTCAGTGGGAGGCATTTTCAAACAGAATAATAGAAAGATATCTCAGCATGATGTGGAGCAAATTAAAACTGCACATTATGACAACAACTCAACTCCAATTAGTAGCATTTGCATCATATAATTACTATCATTATATACCAGTGGTTCTTAACCTTGGTTCGATCGAACCGTAGGGGTTTGGTGAGTCGGGTTTGGCAGAGCCTCCACTGCGGAGGTCCAAACACATCTGTTTTATTGTGTAAATTCGTGATGACGCATATCTGAACTGGTCTCGCAAAAGCAACAGCAGAAGTCAGACTGATTTGCAGGTATGTAATTTGTTGCAAGTTCATGCATTGTGTTGGTTTTGTTCTTTGAACAAGGTGATTTCATGCACGGCTCCTTTTGTGCAGCAGTACAAACATCTGTCTTGAATTTGAAAAAAAATCATTTTATTTTTCACTAAAGAAGGGTTTGATGAATGTGCATATGAAATTGGTGAGGTTCGGTACCTCCAACAAGGTTAAGAACCACTGTCATAGACGTTCACTTTTTTTGATACAGCTCTGCTATTGGTTGCCCTTACGTTGTGTAAGTGTACCTAATGAAGTGACCAGTGAGTGTGATGGAATGGTAAAAGAATGCAGGCGAGATTTATACAGTATGCAATGTGATAATAGCAGATAGATTGCTTGCAAAGTCTTCTGTCCTGCTGACCTTGTTTATTGTGAACATGAAATGGTTGGTATGTGGAGTGGGCGCAGCTCGAAAGGTGTCACATGAAAGAGGAGGTTGTTGACTAAGTGTTGCTTTAACATAAAGGACAATGAGTTGCGTCTCACATGCATGATGTTTAGTTTTGTTTCTACCTTATTCTATCGATTTGGCATCCAGTCATCAGACTCCTTATCTGATACCTTATGATCTTTCAGCAGAGGTGATAGAGTAAACAAAATGTCTAGTCAAGTAATTAAAAAAAACAAAAAAAACATTTATTTATTTTACCTTTATTTATCAAGATGCGGCAATGTTTGTTTGTTTGTTTGTTTGTTTGTTTGTTTGTTTGTTATTTTGCATCCCCATTAGCTGTCATAAGCTAGCTTGACGTCCTTTTCTCAATTCAAAACCAAATATTATTTTGTTATTTTTATTCATATTGAATGCCGACTTGGCTAAAGTGCACCTAGTGTAAGTAGTTACTTTAGAATAGCATGACTGGAGTAAAAATAAAAAGTGGTTCTCCAAATAATAATTTGAGCAAATATTTGATGGAAAGCTACTCAAATACAGAGTGGCTAGCAAGTAACTTTTGCATTTAACCACTGGGCAGAAATTTGATTATATTGAACCTTAACCCACATTTATCAGCTACGCTGACATCTGCTTCACAATTTGAAAACAATATGAGTTCTGCCACCTTGCAACTTTACCTTCAGTCCACTGCATACATACGCCCTGATTTATCTGCAGAGAGGAACATTAACGGCTCTAATTCGGTCAGAGGAAGTACAACCGGCATTGAGGTACTCTGGGTTACTTGCCAGTTTTACTCCACATAGCATTACATTTTGCAAACGCAGAACCAGACAACCATATGTATATTTCACTATGGAAATTAATGCAGATATTTTCATCAGATCCAAATGTTCTTTTTTTTTTTGGTAGTGTTTCCATTTGTTTTCTATACTGGTTATCCTCACTCGGGTTGGGAGTGAGATGAGAACTATTTCTAAGATAAATATAGATTTCTGTTTGGCTCCATTTGAATCGTAAAGTCATTACGTCAAAAATGGAAGGTGATCTAGCTAAGACTCTCTGACAAACCAAAATATATCACCAAATAGCTACCTGTCATCAAAATTATAAGTAGTAAACGGAATATGGCTCAGTGTAACTGACTGATAAAGTACATTTTCCTCTTATAAAGTGAAGTTTAACTGAAGGAATATAACCTGCCACTGCTCACTTCTGGTAATCAACCTTGGAAGGGTGTTGTCCTGGCTTAACATGTACCGTCCAGCCACTAGTGGAAGGCTCAGCATGCAAGGCTAAAAGGCGTGTTCATGCTCATATTTCCTTCATGACACTTCAATTATGAGTCAGATGTTTCTACTCTCACCACCGCATTTCGCTAAATGTCATTCTACATGCATGCACACACACCCTGCAAACAGGCCATGTCAGTGCTCTAAGCATGCACATACTCATGCACGTGCATACACACGCTTCACGCATCATGACAAAAAAAAAAAAATGCACACGCACAGATGTGCTTGGCTCACATGCGCAAACACACAGAGTTGTTCGCTTGGTGAGATCCTTCTGAGAAACGATGCATGTGCTTGAGCGATAATGTAGCGTGGTCCGATAATCTCCCCATGGTGCGGCTTTAACTATTATTACAGACACACTCATACAGCGCAAATAAAACCAAGGCCAGGGAGAAATCGGAGCACGATATGCAAATTTGCCCTAAGCTGTCTGAAGCGTCAGCACTCCAAAAAAAGTGTTGCCCTTCCATTTGCCCAAAATTACACGTGGCAGTTTCTTTTTAGCTAGTTGACATTTTCTGGAGACATAGGTGGTCAAAGTAGAAGCACCAGTGGCATACTGTCAGGGCCTTTAAGGCCAATTCAATTCAATTCTTCTCTATCAATTATCATGAGCCCTTCCTTTATTCATTCATTATATTGTTTCTTAAGGTCACATCTTTTTCATTTCAGTCTTATCATTTTTAAATGACAATTAATTAGATGCCAAGCAAAATCACAGAGCCACCGTGTTTGACATTGGAAGTTCCGCTGCATGCATTGACACATTGACTAAAAATCAGGAATGACAACTAATAAGTAAGCTACGGGAAATACATAATACTAAAAGGATTGTCATTAAAAGATAGATACGAGAGGCTGGGGTCATGTCACTGCAAAGAGAAAGTAATGTCATCTCTTCAGATGTTCCAAGACTAATTCACTTGTTTATATAATAAATAAAAGTAGTAATTTATTCACTGAATAAGAGTAAGCACTTCAATGTAAATAGATAAATAAATAAAGATTCTGAAAAGCTGTTTTAATTAAGCCGCTTAAAGGGATGTGGGAATAGTGGAGGCAGAGAGAATTAGACAAGATAATGAGTTTAGCGTAAAAGCAGACAAGGCAAGTCAAACCATCTTTTTTGGACACTAATATCAGTTCATGGACAGTCAAAATGTGGCATTAATATTGCAGTAAACATCTTTGAAACAGACAACATTCAGAATATTTAACAAAGTCTTCAGCAACAAAACGACTAAGTAACAAATTTGTACTGAAAGTTATTTTAATGTGCGAATGAAGAAGAAAAAAAAACATTCTCACCAGTTTATTGCAATAAATTGACTCCAAAACCTTTCTAAATGTCAGTGATTAATGTTTTATTCATGTTTCATTTCTTTTGTTTGAGTCACAGTATTTGCAGTTATCGTCTCCTCCAGCTTTTCGATGTTACTCCTAATGGATCAAAATTATTGAGAGATGTTGCTTTGTGTATTATGAAATATAAATGGCGCGTTTGTGTTGTTTCCCAAAGATAAGCTACAGAAGATTGAATCTATTATCAAGCACGGTTTTTGAACGTATTCTGCAGTGAATAGACAAACTGCGTTGAGTTGTTTAAATTCAGTTCTGACTGTGATGTTTTTAAGACACCGTTACTCGTGTTCCAATTAAAGATGAGTCTGTAAAGTTACTGTGGTTCTCCTGCAGCTTGGAGCTCTTTGCTACTGAAACGGTAATTATTGCTTCAAAGAGTATACCGCAATTCTCCCGAGTCCCCATTTAGAAACTTTCACACCTCAACCTCTCAGTGTGTAGACGATTGAACTTTTTAGAGTTAATCGTTAATCACTTGTTGATCCACCGCGGGATGATTATCACCCAGCGAGCTTTGAGTCGGGTCAGTCGCTTCAGGTCGGGAATTGGAGAGGAGAGGAGAGGTTGTGTGTTAGAGTAACACTGTTTGGAGCTCTGCTCTTTGAGCTGCATGTGTGTGAAAGGCATAGCATGGAACTGCCCTTGCCCGGGTTATTCCTTTTAAAAAAACACTGGAACGGAGAGACCAATACCTTTGTTTTTCCTGAAAACATTTGGAGATGGAATTCAGCAGATAAATATGAGAGAATAAATGAACATTTTCTGGCTATTTTTACCTTTGGACATTGTGACACACAAGTTCCAAATTGTGTCCAGGTTTGGACATGTGACTGACAGGAGTGTTTTGTGTCCCAGGTATGTCTCAAGACTTTGCTTAGTCAAAAAAATAAATAGCTCTGAATGTCTACGCTTGATTTTAGATTTGTTTGTGTGTAGAGACTGCATTTTTTCTACACTGGTAAAGAGCTCATAACTTGATTTACTTGTATAGCAAATCCATTTTCTCCATTTAAATGAATTTAGATGCCATTATTCCGTTCCAGGCCCCCAATAAACCAGCATTTTTCGTGTGTTTCATTTTTCTTTAACAAGAAAAGTAGAAAAGTACTGTAATTTGTGAAAACACTCATCCTCGGGCGGTGGAAGGTGCCTCGATGCTGCCATAAGGTTGGTTTCCGAGAGCTTTATACTTGTGGTATACCACAAGCATAAAGAGTAACTCAGAGAAGCGTAGGGGTAGGGTGACTCAAGTCAAATAGGTCGTAGGTGAAGGTCCACGACAGTTGTTGATTCATGTTCTTTTTCTCGCCTCTATTGCAACGTGTTGGTGTCTGAACAAATATGATCTTGGATGTAAGCGGACAAAATTAATTTCTTGTTTACTGTCTGGGCTCTCTGTTGGAGAAGCTCCGTCATCTGGGAGGAGTTAGGAATAGAAGGCAGCGTGGGATTGGTTACCACTCAGTGACGGTGTGCATTTGACTGTGTTGGTTGTTCATTTCTATATGTGCCCTGCGACTAGCTGGCAACCAGTTGGGGGTGTAGTCTGACTTTTACCCGATATCAGTTGGGAAAGGCTCCAGCATCTCCCGTGACCCTGAACCTGATAAGCAGTGTTGAAAATGTCTGGATGAATGTTTTGTTTTGAATACATCTTTTCATTTTTATTTCACATAAAGATTTAAATACCGAGAAAAAAAGACCACTCAAATCCAAATGAAATATTTTAATATTAATTCAAATAGTTTTCAGGCCCCAAATAAATTAAAGGAAATACTTTTGGACTGAGAATACCGCATGTGTGTGTGTGTGTGTGTGTGTGTGTGTGTGTGTGTGTGTGTGTGTGTGTGTGTGTGTGTGTGTGTGTGTGTGTGTGTACGTGTTTACAGTTGCCACGCTTCTTTAAAGATATGTAATGACCCCAGTAAGATGGGAGTATCTTGCATCACTTCTCTTTACAAATAAAATTACTCACCGGGAGGACAAACCCTGTCCATTGGGTGGTGGTGATGTGGCTAAAAGGGGAGGTGTCGGGGGGCTAACTTATTTACCAGTTCGAGATACATCACAAATGACGAAAGTCTTGCCAAAAATGAAGGTGAGACGCTCCCTCTTGGCCCCCTCTGTAAAGAGAGCGTCGTCTCCCTTGTGATTGTTTGTGACCTCTGGTGACTTATTTCTAGATCGCTCTGATTACAGCCTTTTTTTGTCACTGAAATCTGTCATTTCACATTTAAGTCATGCGGGCCTTGAAAACCAACCATTTCCAATCAAAATAAACTCAAACTGCACCAGAGAGTATATATCTCCCACAGGTTAAAGCTTCAAAGTTGTTATGGTGCCTTAAATGTTTAGTTGTGTATTATTGTAACTTTGTCCCACTTGTCCTTCCCTGGTGCTTAAGAAAGTGCCTTGTGGGAATTGATCCACAGATTATGGAAGAAGCTAGTTAGTTAGGTTTGAACAATAATGAACTCAGGAATCTCAGCTTAATATGTGGTAAACATATGGGTAAACAATATGAGATACACCTTTAATACATTTTATAATCGACCAATTTTGTTTTCTTTCAATCTTAATACAGCAATGCTAAACTCTATGCTTCCAACTTTGTTGAAACAGTTCAAGGGAAAGCTTTTTTTCAGAGCACAAAGCAGATCACATAGTTGGATGAGTTTTTTTGTGCGAGGCCTGACCTCAACCCCACGATACACCTTTGGAATAAACGATAGCAGTCATTGTGAGCCTGGCGTCACAGTCTTTTAGTTCATTGGAACAACTGAGGTTCAACACAATCTGTTCAGTGACACTAGTTGAAATCCAATTTATGTAGTGACATTTTTTTCCAAAAGGAAATAATTTAAAAATGTGTGTTTTCTAGGTTTGTACTGTCCCATAATAAAAACATTGAAAGTGTACAGTTAATGTTAACATTGATAACTCAGTGGTGGTGTAGTGGTACATTAGCCTGATTTCCATTTTGGGACCGTCTGTCTATACATGGGACTTTACATATGGGACTGATTTGCTGGCTTTTTGGCACACATTTTGGCTTTTTCCCAAATTCTAATAGTCAGGTGACACATTCATAGGGATGAACATGTCCATGTTCAACATGACTGTCCATGAACCAGTCACAGGTCAAGTGTGCATCCTGATTTGCACACATTCCAATAGTCAATTGATACATGGCAGTTACATAAAACGACTGTAAATTGTCAGTTCATTGGCAGGACAAAGCAATTCCGTTTGAGCCTAAATCCATTTGAAGTGACACATTTCTTTCCTGAGGCCAGACGCAGCCCACGGACTTATAGCGATACATCTGAAGCTGATTGATTACTGCCAAAACACAAGGGATGAAATCTCATCGTTTTCTCATTAGCTGTCACAATGGTGAAAACAACAGCAATTGACATCAAAATGACAGGCATGAAGACAAATATAGCTGGAGGAAACGACAGTGGTCCCCTGCTAATACAAAACAATGTTCGCACAGAATATTCAATCTTGAAACACCGAGGGGATCTTACATTTTCATGAGAAAACCAAGGCTTCTTTTACTATACACTATGTTTTTAGCTGTCTTATAAGCCCAAAACGTGCTGAAGCGTGAGACTTTCTCAATTTGTTTCTGCTTCAAATTCGAGTGCTGCTGAGTTTCTCATGATTTATCATGCCTATTTCTGTCAGAATCTGTCTGCCCGTGCCCCGATCAACTTGACCAAAATCTGATTAGACCAGCTATGTCACTATTTAGACGTGGTCCGAGCAGGATTAACTTCAGAGGGACTTCCTGTCAGCAATTTCCCATTCCACTATGTCGTAAAGCCGAGCATGGCACAGAGTAGTGCACCAAATTGGCAAACGGGTGCAGCAAAGAACAAGAAAACAAGGATACTCCCTCATTTCCGTGTTTTTATACCTTCATTGCACCCTAATGGATTTCTTTGTTTGATTTTAGAGATTAGAGTCACTTACAAAATCAGACAAAAAATATCTCGAATGAATCTTAGAGGTATTCTGGTCAACAAACAGTTCTCGCTATAGGTGGAAGAAAAGCACAGCAATGGCTTTTTGTCTTCTGGCAGTGCTTTTGAGACTGGGAATAGTATTTACTTGTTTTCATGGCCATTTGGACAATGTCTTCCAAACGAACAAGAGAACAAAAACATGTTCATCCCATTAATGTGGCAGAGTAAGGCAGTGAAGTAATGGTTTCCATGCCCCTGTTCTTGCAGCTTTTTGAGATGCTCTGTTTCGAATGTCTGCCAGGAAATTAACTCCAAAACATCTCTTGGTAGACAGGCTGCAATAAAGGTCTGTCCTCCAGAAAACAGTGGCGGGAGGGGCTTTTCTGTCCACCAGCGCTCAGCCTCTCACCATGCACAATGAATATGTTTCTGTATCACTGAAAAGCATCGGTTGAAACTGGAAGGCAAAAAGTTCAAAAGTGTCGAGCTGGAGGAAACAATTGGCATCAAGCAGCAGTGTTAGTATTGCAGCACAAAGAATCGCATGGAGCTGACTTAGTTTCCTTTATTTGTTATTCTTAATTCTGAAAAACCTAGTGTGTCTCGAAATAGTTACTTCATATTGACATGAATCTATCTGAGCAAGAGAAAGCTTCAGCAAATTTGATGGACTGTGGTCTCAAGCATCCATTAGTATATTTTAGTCCTGCGCTTGACAATAATCGTGAGACGATATAAAGTACCTTATATATGCCATGACAATACTTTTCAGACTAAATTGTGGCCCAGCAGTGTTCCGCAGCTATTTTTCGCCTACTGTAAAACAATTCCCTGATGATATCAGCTGTTATAGATGTTCTAAACGTGTTAGATGTTCAAAGATGAGTGCGCTGACATTCACCTGTGCACACCTAACAATGGTGGCCGCGGGAGGAGAGTTACCTGGGGTCCGATGTTTACGTTCCGACGCGGCCGATCCCCGCTGGCGCCAGCATGGGGGCTTCCTACCGCCTGCCGGTCGGGTTGAGTCCGGTTATGTGGGTGGAGCAGAAGGGCCGGCGCCTTAACAGCCTGATCCCTGGTTGAGTCATGAACAGTAGGAGGCTACCTCAGAAACTGCCTCAGAAGGGTTAGGGTTAGGGTTAGGGTTAGGGTTAGGGTTAGTGATCATCAGGAGAGTGATGTATGGAGACGAAAGGAGACGCTTAGGATGAAATGCAAATTTTGACTCTTTCGATTGACAACCACTCTACATTCAAAATGTAATCCTGTTGAATATTCCCTATATTTACTCACTGTACCAATAGCATGATTACATTATCATCTTTTGTAACTAGTTACAGTTAGCTTGTATCCTAATTACATACTGTTCTTTTCATTTCTCCCCAATCATGTACAAACCATAATATTGTGGTAAACTGCAGATATGATACCACCGCTAAATTGTAACATTTGAGGATATGCACAGCTTGAATGACAAAAATAACCACATTAGCTCTGAACACTGCGGCGTACTACCCCACAGTCTCCACTTTGGTTTAGCGCCCCTTCTTACTGCGCACGGTCTACTTTCGATTAAAATTACAGTCCTTACCGTGGCCAACAGCCACCCGTCAGGAAGTAGATGAGCCCCTAATCCTCCCTTGTTATTGTTGTTTGTTTCTGTGTCACTTCAATAATGGGTGAACAGCAGTGGTTTCGTGTCAATTGCAAATAGACCAAATAGATATCATGGAGTGGAAAGGTGGCACTATTTGTTTTGTTTTGTTTTTGTTTTTCTTGAGCGATTGTTTCCCTCTTTGTGACAACCTGCTATTGATTGAGTGTTGTAAGATTTTTTTGCTTGACAAAACTCCAACATCCAATAACGTGTAATTCTTAAATTTTGACCCAGATGGCTAATGTATTGTTAATGAAACTGCACACACTTTTCTCATTATAAAACAAACGAGGCACAGAGGACCTTGTTTTTTAGAGCTTGACATTTTTAGAGTAGTGGGACATACAGAAATCAATACACAATTGTTTTTTTTTTTCACTAACAAGCTATTGCTGTACCTTTGCTGAAATGCTATACATCTCAAAAACCCGTCGAAAGGAAAGCCCCAACAAATGCTTTCCTCTGATCAGTTTGTCCGCTAGATTTTTTTGGGGGGGAAACCGGAGATGCCATTTGCTAATATAAAATACACAGATGGAACAGCAATGTATTTACTTTCAGGGCAATAATAACAGCTCTGTGTCTTTTTTAATTATGTAATTATTCATTTTATTTTGTGAGACATACAGAAATCAATACATAATTGTTTTGTTTTTGTTTTTCACTAACAAGCTATTGCTGTACCTTTGCTGAAATGCTATGCATCTCAAAAACCCGTCGAAAGGAAAGCCCAACAATTGCTTTCCTCTGATCAGTCTTTCCGCTAGATTTTTTGGGGGAAACCGTAGATGCCATTTGCTAATATAAAATACACAATGGTAAAGCAATGTACTTTCAGGGCAATAATAACAGCTCTGAGTCTATTTTTAATTATTTATTCTTATTTTTTAAATTTATTTGCGGTTGTTTCAAATAAATGCCATAGACAAACTTTCATGATGCGAATGAGCATTTCATTCTCACTCTCCCATTCTGACGTGGTACTAATCATGGATTCATTGCTAATTATTCGTCATTCTCAAAGTTGTCCTTAATTGTGTATGAGCCTCAGACACAATAGGCAATTCATACTGCACACATTATCATCAATCGGCTTTGTGTGTGTGTGTTGGGGTTCAATCTTTTTTTCTGCACTCCTAACATTTAATTTCAAAATAGTCTTTTGCATCACCAGCCACATTTTGCATTTTGCACTATGTGACAGGTTTTATTGTATTATTGTGAAATGACCTTTTGTTGCAAGGCCTTAAACGAGTGTTCCCTTAACCTTTAATGTGTTATTGCTTCCCACGTCCCCATATGACATAATGATTGCACGACTTTTAGCAGTGGTAACTGATGAATGCTGGTGAAAGGTGGCTGACTTAGGGTGCTTCTTAACACTTGAAAAGTAAAATTGACAAGAATTTGTCACTGGCAATGAGCTAATGTAATACAAAGTACATAAACAGGGAATTTAGCCCCAATGTTTTCCTATATTTACCTTAAAACCATCAACTTATTTTCTATGACAGCTTTTAAAATATTGTGTGGTGTATCACTAATGAAGGATGCCATCAGTAAGTTTTTTTCCTCGCCAAGATTTTCCATAAGACAAGTCTATGCTGGAGTGTCTTCTTTGTGGCGCCTGAAAGATGTCTTTGTGGTCATTCTTTGCCTGAATGCTTTGTTTCCCTTTGTACTTGCTCTGGTGGGGAGTGTGGGCTTCCTAATGGCAGCACATTTCTTTTCTGACTGCATTTGTCCTTAAGGACCCTGTAACTTGACAAAAAATACAAAGTCGCTGCTGCTTCTTTTTCTTCCTCAAGGCAAAACATGTACAAATAACAGTTGTATTCAACATTTACACCTTTCAAATCAGCAGTGATTGACATTATTGATCATCTGGAGGTGCTTTGTCGGGGGCGCTGTTAATGTGTTAGAAGGCAAACTGTGGTAAGCACTTATTTAGTGGACATGATCAATATATCTGTACTGTCAAGCTGAAAAGTGCAATCCTCCAAAGTACCTTTAATTAGTCCCGCCTTACTCTAGATTCAACTACAGATCCAAATCTTACATACAATGTCTCCTTAAGATACTCTCCACATATCAAAGTATCGAGACGCATATCTGAATCTATTAATTTCTTGATCAGCAGTTGCACTAGACCCTTTTGTTCTTCCTATCTTAATTATTCATCTTATCAAGACATTTGCAAACAATTGTATGCTTCCAACTTTGCTGGAACAATATGAAAAAAAGCTTTAGTTCTTTTCGAAAATGACCCAGTGCCCCAGTACGCATAACAATAAAGGCATGTTTGGATGACTTTGTTGATAAAGAACCTGAAAAGAAACACTGACCTCAAACCCTTTAACATTTTTGTAGTTGTCAGTCGACCAGAGAGAGTAATTTTTGCTTCCTGTGCAATGCCTGTGTGACCCAATGATTGTGTCTGTGTTGTAGCAGTTATCAGAAAATAATATGACTTTGAACACGAGCCATTTCAAGGGTCAAAAGCACTAAGATTCTATGATGTCACTGCATACAGGCAGTCTTATAAGATCACAGTGCTGCTTTTCACGTCAACAAACACAAACTATTAATGAAATAGATAATGACACTTTCTGGACTACTAAGTACTGTAGATTTCATTGAATAAAAACTTTGCAGTCATTGCTGTACAGGAAATTTTGCGCCTTTAATGTTTAAAAATTACAATCGCTTGTGTGTGAATAGTACACAATTCACATTTTGACTTATCAATGGTTAGTACCAGGATGACAAAATAAAGCACGTTATAAAACAGTATGTATAACTCCACTTGTTATACAAGATATCAAAGTATATCTACATATGAAGACTAATTAAATTAATTGGTTAGTTACATTTTAATAAAGCTTATAGCCAGGGTTGACTTTGGCTTGTTCTGAATTAGCCCTTAATTAGGCTGTTATAGGCCTAGACTTCTGGCGGATTTCCCATGATGCAAAATATCGCTCCTCCTCTCCATCTGTTCACCTTCATATCCTGTTAGTAAGTGTCTCTAACATCTTTTGCATCATCTCTGTGGAGGGGCATTTGCAAAACACTATGACAATGATGATTATTATTATTAGGACTAGAAGTAGTGTCAACATGTTATTGGTATTGGCAGATGGCTACATCTTCGAGGCTTCTTGAGGTTTCTGTCGATGAGGATTTTATCTTCACCGCAGTTGTCAAGTGACTACATGAAGGGAATCACTGAGGAACTTAGAAGCATTTTTTTTTTTTGCCAACAATAACTAATAGGTCAATGCATTTATCGATTTGCGATATGTCAGATTATGTGTATGTGAAGAAAACAACGGTCATCAATGCATGTTGTTGGATATTTTTTTTTTTTACTTTACAACCTTGCTGTTTTAGGAATCACAAACAGTACACACAGGCTAAAGACTACAAAAAATAATAAAACCCAAAAAAATGTGCAGGTGGACTTCAAAACATTGACTAGTAGCGTTATGAAGACAATACCAATAATTTGTCCGAGCCCTGAATAATTGCTAGAAAATTTCAGAGGAAACAGTTCTTGACGGTTTTGAGACTCTGTAGAGTTGAAGAATTTAAAGTCAGGAAGAGTTTGTACAGCTTTTGGGATGTGTCCATCATGGAGTATATCACGTCTAGATGCACTTGTGTCTTGTGTTATATGGCATTAATCATCAGCTGCCAAAGCTGACCATCAAGGTTAGCCGTCTCCACGTGCGGAAAGCACTCCTTACCGCTCAGCAATGTTGTAGATCGGCGGGAGGGGGGGGGGTGACAGGAATAAAAGCGATGACGAGCAAGATGTTGAATTGCTGCAGTGAAAGTGGACAGAGGAGGAAGAAAAGTAGGTTGGATCCGAAATGACCCCGGAGGCGTGGTTGGCAAAGAGTGGCACTTGAGGTGGCAGTGAAGGAGATTGCTCTGCAAACGTAGGTGGACATTTTGGGATAATGGATTGTAGTGGGCAGCGCAGCCGAGTAGGGCAAATAACAGTGTGTGGCGTGCTGTTATAGTGGGTGCAGCTGTACCAGTCGGAGGGAGAAAGGTTCCGAGAAAAATGTGTGAATGTCTGGGCACAATGCTTTTAATCACACCTCTTGTGGGAGTGAGGTTTTATTCAAATTGGCAGGAGGTGAGAAATCTGCCTTTCAAGTCAGTATATTTACCTTATATGAAACCGGAAAGTGTACATTGAAGAGCTGTTGTATAAATGCATTGGGCTTATTTTACCCATGGGGAATCAAGTTTTGTCTCTTGCTCTTAATAGCACGTACTTATACTGAAGATTCTTGAGTTCATTTAACTCCAAGATTGTTCTTGACTTTCTGAATCCAGATTGAAATGGAAATTAGTTCTCATCACATTTTCTGCATTTGAAAGTTGCCTTGGATCAGACCTCATTGAAAACCACTCATGAACTGACCCTGACACTTTCTGGGATGTTTTTCGCTGTGTGTTTTAGGTCTTAGTGCACTCATGACCTGCGGGTGAGACCAAGCTTTCTTTTGCTGGCCTTCACGTCTCACTTTAGAACGACTTGATATTCTTGCAAATACATTTTACCCTGCACTGATTAATTTGTTTGCATCTTGGCAAATTCTTGCTGTCGGTTTCAGTATTTTAGTCTGTGCCACATACAAAGAAAAGTACCTTATGTAAAAGAGAACGGAGGCATATTGTGTTTAGCTCTACGGGGCTGTGGTCAACAATGATTAGGTAGCTAATGAAAAGAAATAAATATATGCCAGTATATCGCAGGCAAGGCAGCAACACTTCAGACTTTATACTTACCGAAAAGTCAAAGGAGACTCTGTCTTAAGAAGATGGCGGAATAAACAGTGTGGACTAGAAATCTAAATGGCTTGAAGGTGGAATAAAGGAGGCTATCAAAATACAGAACCTCTCAGCAGAGGAGGTCTATGACACAACTTATCGACAAAGATGTCCTTTCTTCCTCCCCCCAGGAGATGTAACAACCAATTGTTTGGCCCTGCAGGACTCCAAATAGTCCAACGAGTGCCGTTGACATTTAACCTCAGATAACCGGCAGGCACACCATTGAAGCCAGTGATGCAAATCACCTTGATAACAAGCCCACAGAGGTTAAATATCTTGCACAATGCAAGACAATGTCACTTGGAGTTGGTGATGAGTAAAACTCTTAATTACAGATAAGTTGTACTGAAAGCAAATCACAAAATGTTTTTCCTCTTTATGGTACCAACGGTACTCCACTGACAAATCCAAGTCCAGAAATTAGAAATCCTGCCACAGTTTGGCTTTACCCACAAATGCTTCTCATCAGTCGGTAAATGAGCTAGCTCCGGGGGATCTCATTTTCCTTGGTTAGAAGTACCTGTGGCTAAAGCCAAATTGTGGCAGTTTTTTTTTTTTTTTTACTGGACCTGGATTTGAAACCTCTGTCCCTTTATAACGGTTAAACAAATGACTTTTTCTAGTACAGTACTGTTTTTTTGTAGTTCCTAGTTTGCAGTGCTCATAACACATGGATCAACAAATTCATAACACATTCTCCTTTATTGTTGTTTGTTACCGTGTTTTTGAACCTGATGCAGTTTCCTATGCTTCTAAAGTGGATAGGTGATTAGCATGACTGGGCTGTACAGGTACGGCTACCATGCAAGTAATAGTTAAGGAGGACAAACAGATTCCGTTTGTGTTCTAGACAAAGGAGGAAAACAAGACAAAAACTCTTTGCTTCCCCATGATGCAAGAACATGCTTAGAATAAATGCCTCTCCATTTCGCTCTTCTTCGGTAATGTGTTTGTTTTGATTTCGGGTATAGGAGGACAACAACAGAATAAAGTTTTGGATCAGGAGCAGGCAAAAGGGAAATGAAATTACAGTAGGACAAAGCAGCTTAGAGAAAGGAAGTCATGCAGATGGTTGATATCTAACAATTCAGTTGAAAATTACATATTTAGAGAGAACGTCATGGTTTGCCTGCAAATAACTTGAAAAC
This sequence comes from Syngnathus leptorhynchus, assembly GCF_054491065.1. Taxonomy (NCBI): domain Eukaryota; kingdom Metazoa; phylum Chordata; class Actinopteri; order Syngnathiformes; family Syngnathidae; genus Syngnathus; species Syngnathus leptorhynchus. Next base: position 9,367,188 of record NC_141196.1, read on the forward strand.
AAATTAAAATGCCATCATCTCATGCATGGAGAGTCAGAGTCAACTCAAGCTTTGTTATTGCATGTGTGTGCGCGCGTGTGTGTGTGTGCGTGCATGTGTGTGTGTGTTGCAAGTGCATGAAGGGCAACACCTTTAGTCAAATGAATAATCCCCCTAATTGCCCAAAAATGAAATTTCGGTTTTGCTCTCATGCTGCCGCAGTTTTTTAAGCAAATATCAGTAATTTCATTTATGTCGTTCAACAGAGGATTAAATATGTTTTTTAATGGCTTTGGTTCCTTCCTAAAAAGTTATAGCAGCAGCATTTTACAAACAACAATTGCAGAAATAGCGTCTATACAGAGTGCAGAGTTTCTCCAAGGTTGAACTTTTCACTCAGAACCATAATTTTTTGGGAGGAGGTTTCCATTCTTTTCACACAGCATAAGGAGAAAATGGTGTCCTTCAATTCAAATTGAAAACAGTGTGCTAACATTGTTAGATGTAAGGTTACTTTTTGGTTCTGGTTGGAAAACAACGTCAGACATTGTAGCTGTATATTCCTTTGTCAATTACTTTAAGTTAATTTTTTATGCAAGTTTTTTTTTTTTTTGTTATTGGAGGTTTTTCCAAAAATGCTTTTTTAGTTTTAGTATTAGTTTTACTTTTTATTAATTCAGAGTATATGTGAGTACGTCATGGAAAAGGGTCACCAAATAATGCGTAATAAAGTAAAAAAAGTAAGGTTATCAAACAACTGACCATCTTTGTTCTGTAGCAACGCATGTACAGCAATACCAAAATAAATACATTTAAAATAACCCCCAAAGATCATGCTGGGTTCCATTATTTGTTTATTGTTTTTGTTGTTGCACTTATTTGTGAACAACGAATGGTGACAAAAATATGCTGTGAATGATAACCGTCTCGTAAAAGCAGCTTTTGTTTTGATCTCAATGGAATGTCGGTTGTGCTTAATTTCTGGCTGCTGTGTCTATATACTTGATGGAATGAATTTGTATTAGAAGAAGAGACATAAAATGCAAACGTTATAATGGTGAGTCTTTGGATTTAATTGAACGGTAAAAAAGAAAGATAGGAATGAAGAATAATTCAGAGCTCATTATATTGGGTTTTGATTTTTTTTTTTTGTGCCCATTCTGTTCAGAATTTTTTTAAGTGGGAGGAAGAGACTTAATCAGCAGTCTGGCTTAATTGAGATTACTTTATTGAAGAAAAAAAAATGCATCGTTCCATTAGCAAAAAATAGTTGAAGGGATTCTTGTACATATCATGGGGGCGTCAGGTGCGGCTGAGTGGCGGTTTCTCTTGAAAAATAGTGGTGAAATGTGTTGATAAATCTTGAATGTCTTGTTGGAGCTACGTGGCTTCAGGTGGTGCCTGACATTCTCTCAGAGGAACTGCCTGTCAAAGTGATGCTGGGCCTCTGGAGTGCTGTCTGTCTCTCTCGCTGATTTCTTTTCAATAGTACATGTTTCTCTCCCGCATGCAAGCGTGCAAGCGTATAGCTGCAACACTTCACACATTTTTGGTTTTTCATTTTGACCTACCCGCACTTTATTTCCCCACATCTAAATGTATTAAATGCTGTTAGTGCTAAGTCAAAGCTGCCATCAGTTAAGAGCAGTGACACGCTTGGTTTTGGAACACTCGTTGCAAAACAACAACTCACATCTGGCTCATATATTGGCCAAGTGCCCATGTGAGTTGTGACCCCATGCCACTTGTCCTTTACACTCAGTGGCTGCATGCTGGCAAGTTGACCTTTATCATTAACCCTGCTGCGTGCTTGTCATTTGAAGTCTTTATTATTCATGCTGTCTTCTGGGTATATTGTATACAGAGGATGAGGAACATCAAGGAGGGATGCTGGGAGAGTTAGCACATTTGCACTCAGCAATTAAAGCACTTTAGCTGCCGCAACATCAGAAGCAGGCATGAAATCCAGTAATGATGATACGAAGCCATAGCATCTCAAAAAAGTCCAGTTTAAAAAATGGCACTTGTAACATCACAGATCCAATGACTATAGTAAAAACACAGATATTAAAGAACAAGATAGTAGGATCCTTTTTGTAAGTACTCTATCGTGCTCAGAGTGCAAAAAGAATGAAAAAAGACTAAGAGCTATGTGAAATTCCCTGGTAATGTACTTTAGGTGAAGGCAATTTGGTACAGTTCAACGCAATTACAGCTCTTCTCCTTTTTAGAGTCAGTCAATCCGCATTGCTCATACCTTCCTTATGATTACAATACTGATGTGTTTTCATTCTATCCCAAATCAATTACATCTTTATCGCAACTATATTCATTATCATCCGCCTCTGCTGCTTGCCTTTGCTCAACCCCATGCTGCTGTGTGCCCAGTCAGCAGTCTCTGTCAAAAAGTAATCCTGTGTGTCTCTCTTGATGGGCTGTGATTGGCTCGGCGCTGCAGCGAAAGGCAAACAGGCAGTTGACACCCTACTTCTCCTCTGTCAAACACTCCATTTGAAACACACAATGTCAAAATGATTCCGAGCAAATTGTCTGATTGTATTATGCAGCCAATGCATCACCCCGGTAGTTACTTCTACTGGCCGTACAATATGACTTTCAGCACAGTTTTATACTGTAGCTTTGTGCATTACACACACAAAGAAACACAACTCGGTGCAAACTCCTTCTAACACATTTTAAAATCTGTCATCTAAAATCCTCAAATTGTTGATTGAATAGCTCTTTACATGTTACAGCACACCTTTTGTACACAGCCCCATTCAGACCAGAACAAAATGGGATGAAGTCATGGAATTAGGAATATGGTTGGGTGATTCAAAAAGGTAATTGTCTTCCGTTAAAGCTGTACTTTTGGATGGATGTTTGAGCATCCCGAAAGGGGGCGTTAGAACCAACATTGGCTGGTATTCGGAACTGTTTATAAGTGGCTCACTGCGATTAAAGCCCCAGTTCCAGCTGAGGAAAAACAACCAGCATCCAAAATCAGCATGCTGCTGTCTCCATGATGCTACATGCTGGTAAGACTTTTATGACCTTCATTCATTTCTGACCTATTTGAGCAACATGTGCACCATTACACCCAAAATACAAATCATCATCAAATCATCATACAAATCTGGTGATCTCCAGATAATAAATGAATATATTATCAACCTTTGAGTCATTCTAGCATCCACCCCCAGAATCATAAGGGCACCATCCGTCAATTCGTCATCCTACATTAACAAGGAAGTCGCCTGCTAACAAACAGATGGTTAGATAAATACTCCACAACTATTTATTTTTTGAAAAAAGAATTACCTTGATGGATTTCCCTTGACACTTTACAGATTGTAGTTATTTTTTGCCTTTCCAGTCCTGCCAAAAACAATTACCCAACCAAATTTGGTCTAAATTGCTATGTTCTCATCACACCATTGTTGTAGATGAGTGAACACCTTAGCGCATTGTGGATTGATGACCATGGACATGATATGAATAGTAACTGGTTTAAGATGACAGCATTTGTGAGATTGTACTCAGCTAAGAATCTATGAGACCATCCTTTTTAACCATATAGTATATAGGTGAACACCTTAAGCCAGTATATATAGCATGTCCTTGCTGACCAACATCTGCAAAAGATCAATTACTAGATGGCTCTGAAGATTCTCCTGACCGAGTATCCCCCAAAAGATCAGTAAGATTACGAAGGGCCATCTTATAGTTAATGGTGACATCTTTTACATTTTAAAACTGTTAACGCCTTTAGAAACAACATCCAGGCCATTTTGAAAGTCACCCAAATTTCTTATTTATTTATTCATTTATTTATTGATGTATTTATTTATTTATTTAATTGATTTATTTAATCAACAGCAAGTGCCAGTGGTTACTATATAAACTTGAGAAGTCCAATCATGCATCCTGCAATATAAATGCAAAACACTTTGGCCTTGAACAATTTCCCATCATTAAAACGATGCAAAATGGAGCTATGCTGATTGTAAATGGTAACATTGCAGATTGGTGTTTTTTTTTCATCCTTTTTGCCCTGTCTGAATCAATTGAACAGACCGGCATGATATTTGATGGCCTGTGAGCTGTAATTATTAGAACAATATTATGGCTGGCGTAAGACAGGGAGTACTCCCGTGGAATTCAAATGGTGTTTGCAAGCTATTTGTGCTGCTGGCTAGTCCTTCAGGAGCTGAGGAAGGGCAAAGAGCTCAATAACTCAATTCTTAACAATTAGCCCATGACTTGTCCCGCAGAAATGACTGAGATGATCGCTTCAAAGGCTCACACTGTATCCTCGAAGAACGCTCTTTTCAAATCACACTTGTTCGCCGATAACATCGGAATTGATAAGCATTAAATTCATCATCTCCAAACTGTTTAGGTGGCTTTTCTTCCACTTTTTTTGTCCGTGTCAGCACAGATCTCATCATGAGCACCAGCCGCTCCATAAAATAGCAAAACTTTTCCCCAGTCGCTAATAATTAGCAGTGCATTTACAGCATTTAAAAAAAAGGCAATCACCTTGTCATTTTCAATTACAACTGCATCAAGCGGTGCTTTTGCACTTTTGATCAGATCTCATTTCATGTGATTACTGCTCGCCCTACTCCCACACCTCCTTAGCTTTGAATCCAGGAGGCAGTGACCTTGGACCAGTGGCGACCTCACTGCATCACGGCAGCGTGATGTTATTAGATTGTCCAGGAAGGAGAAAGGTTGAACAAGCATAAACAGTCCATCTCGCCCTGGATTTGGCCTATGAAGCGAGGAGAAAGCGTTCAAGAGAGTGGGCGAACAAATAGTCTGAGGGTGTTTGTGTGTGTGTATTCGCATGCTGGCTGTGCTTCTGTCTGTTCAGCCACATAAAACATGGCAGTGACATTTGGAGTAGACTGCCCCTGGGAGGGTTCTCGCACATTCAGGTATCATACCATGGTGTCCTTTGGATCCTGATGTGCTCTTGTGATGGGGTTTGAAAGGGAAGATTCAATTTGTTTGTGGAAGACACCCCACAAAGCCGGCTAGAGCAATTAGAAAGAAGTCTTTCTTCATTACAGGCCCAGTTACATGTCTGTTTTATTTCCTTTCCTATGGAATTGCCTTTTCCGGGAAAGGGTAAGCTACTGGTTTGATGCAGTTTATAAGGGATGTGGGAAATAACAGGTATGCTACATACCAGTTATTTCCCTCATGCATCAATAGATTCTTATCATATCCTCTAGATACTCTATATCAGCACCTGTATAACATTGCTGAAAGACACGTTAGTGAAGCAGGCAAGAGTCAGAAGACGGTCGCATCCCAGAAGGGCTGCTGGGATAGCGTAGGTCAATTGCATAGGGTGGGTCCATATCATGGAGTGATTTGTGGTTAAATAGGACAAGTGTATAAATTATGCAGAACTTGACTGGAAGCCAAAAAAAGGTGCGTGAGTGTGGGGTTGGGGAGCTGCCATGGTTTTGAGTTAATGAGAACCCTGGCAGGGATGTAATCTACAATACTGGAGCTTGTCCAAGGTTTTGCTGGGAACTTCGGACAGAACTTCATTGCAGTATTGCAAATGGAAGAGCCAGACAGTATTAAGACAGTCAGTGATAGCCAGAGTCTAAAAATATACAATATTTGCAGTGGAAGACGGTTGACTCGTAGTTGTATTGGATGCGCTACGAGAATGAGAGGAAGAGTGTTGAGGATCTCAGGAAAAACGTAACCAAACTTCCTCAGTAGCAAGTGCAAGATCTGTGTTGTCAGTGTTAAATTATAGCCAATAACATAATAGAGGCTTTTTTAATGCCCCACAAGCACCTTAAGTCTAAGAAGTAGAAAGCTAAATTGTTGACTGTGTTTTGATGTAGAGCTGAGTAGTTGTCAGCAATGGACTGAAAGCTGAGTCCTGTTTTTTGGATAAACGGGCCAAGATGGAACATGTAAAGTAAAATTAGAAGTGGGCCAAGCACAGAACCATGTGATACAGCTTCTTTGACCGCTTTGGATAGTGGTTAATCGAGTGTGTCTAAACACTAGACCAAATTGCTACGACCAAAGTGCAACTACTCACCTGAATCCATATTAACAATGCCACATGAACTGTCCTATACATGATTTGTTTTGTAAACATTGGATTTCGTAATATCTGGTTTCTATTTAAAAAAATACAGGTGTTGAGAACCAATGGCCGACATGTTGTGTAATGATGTTTATAGTATTCATTTACTTTGATTAAAGGTTGCCAAATGTTTATTTAAGCCCATAAATACTTCATTGTTGCTATATTTTCGCTTCTGTATTTTTGCGGCAGTGTAACAGATTCCCTCTACAGCGGCATATATGTTATAACAATGCTTGACAGGGATTAAAAAGGACATGGATTTATGAGTCTAGATTCCAGATTGATGATTTCAGTTTCGTATCATTATGTTTCTTCATTTTCTCGGCAGAACATGTATAGAATTCATTTGAAAAGAAGTGTATTCATGAGAAGGATGAATCTTTTTTCTCTTTTTTCTTTTTTTTTTTTTATATGATGAGGACTGAAAGGGCAAAAGCAGAATGACTCAAACTCTGCTTGCGCTGTAGTGGATCTCGCCTGGTAATGTGTATGAATAATGTGAAGTCCTGTAAGTGGTGTAAAGGTTGCATTGAAACACATCTTACTCTATCATTTTGAGGAATTGAATGCAACTGTGATTGTCCAGCCTATCAGTGTAGACAGAAATTGTACAGTGGTGCCTTGAGATAAGAGTGACCCACATTGCAAGAAAAAATTGGCGATATTAGCATTGCATGGATGCAGTGAACTCTTGACTATTTAGTTTGGCAGATAGTGATCAAAATCTACTCTCAAACTAAACATTAAAAATAACCTGGTGTCCATTAAAGCAACTTACTTAAAATATATATATACTGTATTTTGAATCCAAGGAGGTTGAAACGGATTGATGGGATTTCCATTCATTTCAAACAAGAGTATATACTAATTACATCACTCCATTAATTACCTCTAACTCTAAACCATAAAATCATAAATGTAAATCCAAACACATGCACGGTCCCTCTGTGGCATTAATGTTGGATTAAAGCTTGCCGACACGTTTTAAATGCAGTGTTTGCATTTAAATGTAAGCTGTATTTAAATTCACAAGGTAATCGTGGACATCCTAATATGGTAATGCCAGTCATTGGATGAGAGTAGAAAACAATGAAATTAACTATTCGCTGTTATAAAGGTGCAAACAAATCAGCGTCCTGTGCCAGTTGCTGTTGGCACCGCTAATGCCCATTTACTCCCATATTGTAAAAATCTAAACTAGCTTCCTTTGGAGCCAATTTGGCTAAACTATGTATTTTAGGAAGGTCATACTCCTGATTTCATTTGAACTTATTAAATGATGCATTGAGAGGGTAGTGTCACGTTTGCCCACGCTACACAACATATATAGTATATACTCATCCATAGTCAACTATCATCACATACAGAATATCATCATCCATAAGCTTTCCAAACGGCTAGTGCGAAAATGTCTATTACGTCCGATATCTTCTTGGCATGCTTTCAAATTGGACCCCCAATGTTTGGCCACTGCGCAACCTTGTTAAGGGAAATAATGAATAAATTGCCCAAGTAATTATGAAAACTGCTCACAAGCGGGACTAATGCTACCACTCATATAATTAGAGCAGGGAGCTGCCACTCAGAGTTACTCCTTGTGCCAGTCTAAAGGACAAAATGGTAGAAGAGGCTCCACTCAGGAGCTCAATATGGTACAAATCTTACAGCGTGGCAAAGGTAAAAGATGGGATGTTGTTTTTTGTTTATTTTCAGTGAGCAGAACCAACCACACTACCGAAATTAGTTATTCTGATCCGGAGCCTGGGATAGCAGCAAATTAGCAGTTTTTCAATGTAGAAGCAATTGGAAAGCGGGTAACAATTGTCAGATAAAGAGGCATTGTCACTAACATATGTCTGCGAGTCTTGGAGCGATAATTTGGAGCCCTGTTAGACATTAGAGTGCATTATCTGTGGCACGAGCTGTCGGGGAGCACTGAAGTAAAAGAATAGATGTGTATACGCAGGAACATGGAATGACTCGATCGGCGAAATTGCCTTTTTTTTCTGCTGTGTTCTACACCTGCTAGCTGTTGGCTGGCTGATGCTATCACAGCGCCAGAGGCCCTAGTGACTGAAAACAAGATGTCCACCTAATAAGATTGTGAATCCTTCCCTCCATTAGAACGTGTCTGTTCTCTTCTCCTTATTGGCAATGTGGTTGGGTCAGTAATCCGCCCCTGTAGGCTCAAGGCAAACTGCCTCCGAGGCCTAAAGAGCTAACAAGAAAGCATGTCACCTTGGCGGTGGGGAGCAGTGCCACATGGGGCCAAACAGAGGAAGCCCAGATCCACCTTGACTACGCTGAACCAACAGAAAACGGTGTTTATAATGAGTATTTTCCCAGTCGTTCCATTTATACAGTGTACGTACTAGTAGTTACTTTCATCCACCCAAACACGTGAACTGCTCACCAGAACAACATTACTCAGGGGAAATAATTAATGATGATTCTATCAATGATTACTCTATGCCCCTCAAATGTGCTTTTTATTTCGGAAGGCTCCTCGATGTAATCACAGGGTTAGCGCTGTGTTCGTCTGACAAATGTACTAGCATGCTGGACATGCTAACTTTGCTCTCCCATGTCCTAACTTCACTTGCCAGTATCCAGTCACTCTCTTCACTTTTAACGGTGCGTAGGCTTGTAATGGAGAAGTGCAAGAATCGCTTGTTAAAAGCGCTGAGCGTCTGTTTCCATGCTGTTGTTGCATTGAGCAGATTAATGCTGCCAAGAGGAGTTGAGTTGAAGCGGAGGTTTGACATCGTGACGTAATCCATTTATATCAGCTAAGCACGTTAAAAAATAGAAACTCACATTGTGTGAATAATATGCATTACCACTTGCATTCATACCTTTAGATGATTAATTTTTCATGGTTTTTGGAATGAGACCCTCAAACTACACAAGATACAGTGAGAACTATACACTTTGTATAAATTGTTGGAGTTCAAATTAATTTTCGTCATGACTGAAGACCTAAAGTCAAACAATGTGGATTCAGTGTTTGTGTCCTTGTAATCACATGTTTTTTCCCTAAAATGCTAATTCAATTCCCACAGCATATTTGGCAGAAATTGGTTACACTCATTTTCGTCCTCAGTGTATAACAGATGCCTGCGCTCATGTTGCTGTTTGCACAGTGCCTGTCGGAAAGTAGCAGTATGCGCCCCACATAAGCCCATAGGCTTATACGCCATACAAAGCCATTAACATCTGCTATCAAATAAAGCAAACAATACTCAATTTAGGGAAGATGCATCTGGCGTATTAGTCCATCAAATTAGGTGACTGACAAGCCTACAGTCAGGAGCGTACACTGTGCTGTACAGTCATATTTTCTCATCCCGTAAGGCCTCCTTGGAAAATGGATTGAGTAGCAGTAGAGAAAGGTGAAAGTAGCGGGACTGGGGGTCATGTATTGAGCGCGGCGACAATTTCTTCCAACAATGTCCCGTCTGTATTCTGCTTCGTCAGCAGGTGCTCTAAAGCGGGGGATGTCTTAGTTAATCAAATTACCCACGAGGGCTGGTCCTTCTTTTATGAATTTATTAGGGAAAGGGGAGGGGGTAAAGGGGCATGGATGAGCTCCTCTGAGATCACTGTGTTTGTGCTCTCTGAAATGTGAACCGCAGAGGGCTGACATAACAGGACCTGACAGCGGCAAACACACTCATGCTCGGCTGAGAGAGGACAAGTCGACTTTTCCACTTGAGTCTCGTTAGGAAAGCTGAGAGAATAACCTTCTAAGTCTCAGGTACCGGAGCTGGCTAGGTCACACGCAATATTAACCATATGGGAACAAACTAAAATAAATAAAATACTAGCAAGTAGACACAACACAGTGTCCACTAAAAAGTGGCAGCATTGTTGAGTAAACTTCTGATCATGTAATTAGATTTTCTTTAAGACGTTTTTAACGGACATCATTTTTGTCTGGAGCCCTGCTGTCTGATGGACGATGGTATCATTCCTGAGACTCAACAGGAATACCTGATGCTGTTTTGCCAAAAGTCAGATCCATAAACGTTTTACTGGCACCTGATGAATTTCAAGATGATGCCTGACAGCCGTTGCTTTTTTTATCTCCATCTGACTGCCGACTATGACACCTGACGATGTCCTAAATTGTATACAATGCTGCTGATGCCAGTTTAAATACTCCTCTCTTGAGTACTCTCCGACATGATACCAAGTAACCAATACCACCAATACTTTTTCAGATATTTCAATTACACCAATAACAGATCATTTTAATTCAGACATTTGGTTTATAAAAGGTCAGAAGAATCAATCAGCATTGGGAAGTTAAGGACAATATAAAACACAAATAACTTACTCTGACATGATTGTGTTATTTTTCTCAGCCAAGTAAGTAAATGTCTGAAGTACATACATCAAATACCATAATGGAGAAAGTCATCATACCGCTTAAGTGATTTAGCAATCATATGTAAAACAGTGGCGGCTCGGTGGTGGACTGGTTAGCACGTCCGCCTCACAGTTAGGAGGGTGCCAGTTCGATCCCACCTTTGACCCTCCCTGTGTGGAGTTTGCATGTTCTCCCCGAGCCCGCGTGGGTTTCCTCCGAGCACTCCGGTTTCCTCCCACGTCCCAAAAACATGCTTGGTAAGCAGATTGAGCACTCCAAATTGCCCCTAGGTGTGAGTGCGAGTGCGGATGGTTTTTCGTCTCTGTGTGCCCTGCGATTGGCTGGCAACCGGTTCAGGGTGTCCCCTGCCTACTGCCTGATGACCGCTGCGATAGGCTACAGCACGCTTGCGGGGACAAAGCGGTCCAGAAAATGGATGGATGGATGTAAAACAATTGGTAACATGACACTAATAATGCACTCAAAGCATTGATATAAAACCTATAAAAATACGAAAGGTAGTAGAAACAAGACCTTCATGGACACATGAGAGGGTGGACATGGATACATTTAAAAAATAAAAATATTCTGTCAACCATGCAGAAATTTAGTAAACAAATCAACATGTGCATTTTGGCAGAAACACACTAATAATGCACTCTATGCATTAGTATAAACTCGATAAACATATTGAAAGATTATCTTTATTGGAAGATGACAGGGTGGACGTGGTTGAAATTCAGATAAGATGAGCACTCTCAGCCATGTGGAAATTGAATTAACAAATAAACATAGTGCATTTGGGCAGAAACCAAAAACTCTAAGCATGAATATAAACATATACTTAGAGAAATTGCATCTAAATAGGCATATGAGTGGATACGGTTCACTTAGCATAATGTTCCATTTGTGTCGCCCTCAACGGTGTCAGCTGCCATCGGGAATACCAAGTACTGATATCAGGCCAAAAGCGGTACCTGATTTAGATGTAAGCAATTTATCAAGTTATCATCAAGATTTGTATGTTTCAGGTAGCCATAACAAAAACACAAATTGATTGCAGCAAATAGTATTTGTACACACGAGTTGGTTTGACGAGTTCATATTTACAAGTGTCTTGGTTTTTTTTACAGTCGATTTACTGTAAATCCCTTTTTTTTTACGTGCTGCACAAACCCAACTTTTGGACTGTTTTCCATTACTTAGAATATTTTGGAATTGCTTCTCCGGAGTCTTTAGAGTGGGTCTAACCAACCGATAGGGTGCAGGGCACAAAACAACGGTGACATTTTATCTAACGGTTTATTTAATTGTGCAGCTGGAGCAATGCTGCTGAGGTGTCAGGCAGGTTTCAGGGCAGTGAGGAGATGGAATAAAGACAAGCAAACAAGGCTGCCACAATCTCCCATCGCCAAGCACCGAGGACGCGCGCACACAGGCAACCGATATCTCGGGGGACTGCGGGAAAGCTGAGATGAAACAGAAAGCAAGATCTAACCTTTTTATTGTTGTTGTTGTTGTTGGTGTTGGAGCCAAGGTTTTTTTTATGTGGCTAGATTAAAAGGCAGAGTGACGCCGTGAAATGAAAAAGGAATCACTCCAAGCTGTTTGAAAGTTGAGACCTCTGCTGGAAACAGGATTTCAGTATCAATCGGGGGAGGGAGGGCAAAAAAAGCAGGAAAAAAAGACATCTTTTGTGACACAGGGGTACAATGGTGCGTGCCGATCGTGTTGCAGGCACCAACACGAAACAGTCGAGCTACCTCTGCTGTAAAAGTGTTATGGTAATTGTTCACACCATTTCAAAGGCCTTTCATTCATTTTGCATGCCTTGCCTGTTCTCAGGGTGCGGGAACAGCACCGTTTCAACAACAAAGGAATATGTAAGACCAAGCCAGCCAAGCACACCCGCACCGTTCAAATAAATCCTTTCTACGTGCGATCCCAACTTGAGGTTTTCGTTCGCACAACGGAGTTTTTACATCAAAGTTTTTTGTCGCTAAGTATTCTCAGCAGGCCACATATCTCATATTCAATGTACCAACATTGAATAGGGAGACATGCTCTATCGCCCGGTGATACAATCGGGATTGCTGTCAGTAGGTGGTGACATCACGGTAGATACTGACATAGTGTGTCATGCAGTTCCAAAAGTATTTTTGTCAAAATTGTCAGAAGACTATTTCTCTTCGGTTATGTAATGTAAAGCAACGCGCACGACAGTATTGGATTTTCAATGGACTTTAAAAAAAAAAAAAAACAATACAAAAATAATCTAAAACAACGGCGCAGCCTAGACAGTAATATCAGGAGCCTGGAGTCATTTGCGTTAACGTTTTATCACGCTGTTTATTGAAAATAACTGTTAAGTTGTAAGCCCAAAAAAAAGGAGTATAACCAAAGCACAGGAACAAGAACAAATTGACGTTTATTAATTCCTGGACATCCTCCCCTGATATATTTGTCCTATTTCCTTTCACCACTCCTTAACAGTTTCGTGTAACTCTGATTTATAATGGTTGCATTACTACATATGTATTCCTTTCTATTTTAATGTGCTAAATGCAGATGTGGAGCAGCCTAATTAAAGATGCGGTTGGATGAAACGCTTCTGCCCCCACATACTCAAGCCTGCGGAGTTGGTATTAATCTCCTGATGGCTTCACGGGAAGATGAGGAGATAGCCGCCATTAACGCTCAATTGGAAGTGGAGCTGAGGCCCCAAAAGACCCTGAGCAAATCTCCAGAGGAAAGCTCCAGTCTTCCCTGACGTAGCAAAGTTCGGCCGCAAATTGCCCAGCCTGTACTGCCGTCTCCTAAATTGATCCTTTTGTACAGTGAAGAGGAAGAGGGTCATAGCAGTCATTTGGAGAAGAATGAACAGGGAAGTAGAACTCTAGAAAGTTCAGATTTTGATTGAGAGGTACTTTAACATTGACACTGAGGAGGAAAGTCCAACGTGGTTTTAAGATGGCTGATGTTAGAGTTCAGAAGATAGAGTCGAGGGTTTGAAATGAGGTTTAGCACCTCCGCTTAGTTGCAGCAGACCTTTGGGAAGAGAGTATAAGCATCTTTTGTAGGTGACGCTGCAACTCTGTTATTTGATGGTGTCATGCTTTGTGGAACTAGCCAGCGAGGAGGTCAGACCTTTTTAAATCTCAGGTTTGTGTGCACTCAATGTGATAGCGGCTACAGATCTTGCCGCGTATTTCACAGTAAATACGTGCTATTACCGCCAGCTCAAATGTCGACTCCCTGTGCCATCATTCTGGTACTTCATCAAATTGATATTGTGGCAAGACACAGCCATTGGCCACTTGTTAGTTTGTAAACACACTGAGAGTTTCCTCTTGGTTTTGCTGGCTGCAGACACAGATTTTTTTTTTTTTTTTAACAATAGGAGCAGTCACCTGGGAGTCGCTGAACAGAGTGAAAGCAAAAGTGCTGTCACAGTTTAGTTGGATTGATTAAAGGAGCCAAAGTTGAGGTGGGTGTTAATGACAAGGTTAGCATAGTTAATGAAAACGAATGAAAAAATAAAATTGAAAAAAAACAAACCGTTTTGTTCATGACATAAAATAAATAATGATGGGAATAATTAAAATAAAAATACGTAAAATGCTTTAAAGAAAAAATAACCGAAACTACATGAAAGCAAAACTAGCTGTTTTCGTCTTTGCCAATACATGAGCTTTCAGCATTTGTTTTAGATATATTTAATTCAGTATTGATGTACTACATCCAAATAGAAGAAAGGTCAAACAGACTTACTTTATTACACAACACTTTGTGACCGTTTTCATTTGAAACAATACTGACTTATCCTTTTTTATTATTTTGCACTTGACAAATACTCCGTTCATTAAAAAAAACTAAAACCAATTACTAAAACTAATAAAAACTAAACTAAGAGGAAGCATTTTCAAAAATAAAGTACCACTAATAAAAACTAACAAACCTGCTTCAGAAACTAATTAAAACGAACAACTAACCCTACAAAAAGTGAAAATAATATAAAGCAATCTCCCAAACATTCACAACCCCGCTTTATGGCTACGGTGTACATATTCTCCACACGTGTAACCTGTGCATTGTGTGCTTGGTGTGTTGCCGTGTGTAGAACTAATTGAAATGAGAGGCGATGTGCGCGTCTCAGCCAACATGGCCGGTCCATTTGTCAGGATGACATCACTGTACTCACACCCCATCCATCTACGCCCAGCAGCACACAGCCACGCTCGTCCACGTGATTAATATCTATGCCCCCTTTGCTGCCTTGAATACACACCCTCATCCCCTTTCCCTGCCATAGTGACACACATGCACCAATGCAAACAAACATTGTTGGATGCCATCCTGGTCGCTTATACAATGGCACCCCCATTTACCAACATACACAGATGGCTGCAGTTTAGTGGCCAAAAAGTATCTCACACACAAACACAGAGTCCTTGCTCTTTGTTGGGCCTGTTCAAATTGTATACACTTGCTTACCCTTTCATTAAATGTACCTACACGATGTAATCAATCCAACACAGAAGAGGCGCCATTAATTCTATCTTTACGAAGCTTGTGAATTTACAGTTTTAGTTGACACCGTCAGAGAGGTTGTAATTCTTCTTTAGTACTTTATTAGTGAGGTCATGGTGTCCGATGGGTATGAAAGGCAATGGCTTGTGCGTCTCTTCTCAGACATAACCGATATATGAGGGACACCTCTATAATCAACATGTAGTAAAGTTGATACCACTGTTATAGTGTCAATCAAAACTCAAGAGTGTTATACCGGAACCTCTTGTGCAGGCTTTCACCATGTTTGCGTAGGTTTTTCCCTAAAAATGAAGACTCAAAACTGTCCATAGGTTGCTTTGTATATGGTGTACTATATGTGGCTATGTGGGGGACAATTGGCTAGCTATCCAAGGACTCCAACTTACCTGTGACCTTGAGCGAGATAGAAAATGGATTGGATGGATGGGTCTCTAGAATATACCGCATATTTAGAAAGAAATCCCTCATTTCATAAAAGACTCCTGTGACAATTTGAAACCTAACATGGTTGAATTTTATTTGCATTTTATGACTTCCATTTACCTGTAGGAAGGTTCTGCTGGATTTTTTTTAAGGCCTTTTACTCTTCCTTGTGCTGCTACATTGAGAGCAGCGTTGTTGGTGTCTTTAAACAAAGTGCAGAATAAATAGGCAAATCCTCTGCAACTAATTTGGAAACAAATCAAAACCAGCACACCGTGCCCATTTCTGTAGCCAAGCTTTTTATCTTGAACTAGCAAATAACACGACTAATTCCAAAGTAGCATGCTAAATAGCGAGGAAACATTGTTCACATAAAGGGATGTTGATCTACAACTGATCTACATTAGAAGTGTTTTTTTTTTCAATTGAGCACTACAAAGGAGAAATGTGGGATGATTTTACAGCACCAGAAGTTCAACTGTAGTATAGTCGACTTGCTAAGTTTCGATAAGGATCACACAATACTAAGCTTATTGTGTTTTTTGCGAAAAGGAAGCGCAGCAACCTGTTGGGAGGAGAAGCTGGGCTTTGAAGATCTTCTAAATGATGACTTTTCTCTCCATTGCTGCTTCTCTGACTTGCTTTGATAAGCCTCGCTCTGATCTCCCCTGCAGTAGCACAGTGAATTAGTGCTCACTGAGTGCACGATGGTGTTAAACCTTCTCGCCACCCAACCTCATCGGTCAGATTTGCACATTTTTCATGCCTGGCTTTTGAACTTAAACACACACAAACACACCGACAGGCATCGTTGCTCTGTTCCAGTGAGAAGGAAAAAAAAGATCTGGAATATAAGAACCCTTTCAAAAAGGAGTGGGCAAATTGCGAAATGTCTCCCAATGAGCTGTTTTCTTCCGAGTGGAACCAAAGAGCTGCTTAACCTCACAGTTGTGCCTCTTCACCACCAGTCTTTTTCTCTGCCTTGACGGGAGTGTGCAGGCCCGCCTCCGCACCAGCTGTGAGATGCCTCATCGTCTTCAATGTAAAAGCATTTGACTGTCTTTGACAACTGACTGTCTGTGCTCAAAGCATTGATGTGTAGAAAGCGTGAGATAGTGCTTGTAAGAAGATGCTTAGCCATTGAGGGCGACAAGTGCCGCTCAAGTCAAAATGGATCATTTAGAAACCAAAGGGTTTACGTTTTAAGGGGAAGAACACGTTGATCATTGGATCATTTAGACATTTTTTGTTGCGTGTCCAACTCTTTGTCTAAAGCCCCCTCGTTACCCATCTTTAAAATATCTTTATTCCTAGAATTTTGACCCATCATGAGACTTGTTATGTTTTTATTGTTTCTGTTATCAATTTATTGTTTTAACTGTGTTTGTTGTATGACTTATTTTAGCTCCATGAACATCACTTTGTATGCACCCGTGGTTGTTTTAAAATTCTCTACAAATACAGTTGAGCTGAGTTGAGTATACAGTGCCTTATAATGGCTATCCGACCGTGTCAATCAAATCTGAGCATTATCATATCAGTAAAGACAGACACTTCTTTGGTCTGCACTTTAATTTGATGAAACATTCTGAGAATGTAAAATATAGTTTTAAGAAATTCTATTCATATGTAATTATAATCTTTTTCTGTGGTAATAAGATAATGCGGCTGCCTCTTTCCAACGACTTTCTCTTCTAGCAGAAAAAAAGACTGTGATGTTATGTAAATGGCCGTCAGTGTTCAGGAAGCCATAAAGAGGCTTCCTTGTGCTTGCATGCCCTTCTCTCTCCTTCCCTTGCTCTCTGATCACTACAATCTGACTCCAGCCGTGCCGTTGGGCATCGAGCTGTAAACAGGAACTGATCCGAGTAGCAGTCACCTTCATTCAGGCCCCTCCCTCGCAGTATTTTCAGAATTCCTTCACCTTCACAGCCCCTAAAATGAAAAGATGGGAGTTCCGAAAGCATGACTCTCTATTTGAATGATGTGCTACTGGATTTCTTATTTTGCTTGTCGTGAGCTTGACACACAGAGCCTTTATGTGGCCCCTTCCCTCATCTGCTTCCCATCCACACCCCAGAGGCTCCCATTCAGCTCGGGCCTGGCTGGGGGGGAAGTTGGGACTCTTTTGTAGTGCAGGATTCTTAAGGGAGGCTGTCAAGGCTGCGACTGTGTGGGCCTTTATTTCCCCAGAGAGGAGAAGGGGGAACAGATAGAGGGAAAGTGCAAAAGGGAGACGGGGAGGGGAAGTACCAAGGAAGAGTTGGGACAGAGACCGCCTTGTTAGCCAGCACCCCCAAAGAGATGGAGGATGAGAAGCAGAAAGGCAAAGGAAAATGGAATGAATCACACTAAAAGCGACAAAACTTGCCTTCCTTTACATCATCACTGTCTTCCCCCAACCTCCTCTTCTATTTCACTGTCCTCCTCCCTATCACTTCCCTCCATCTGTCCTCGTGTAAGCTCGCTCTACAGCTCAATAGCATAGTTTTGCCCTCCTCCTCACCCTTCTTTGCCCCCTCCTCACCCTCCGCCATTACTTCACACACATTCCATTATCCGGGAGATCGAGCTAAGAGAGATGTCCAGGGTCGGGGCGATCATTATCGTCACCTCTTTCCGCTCTGGCCTGAGTTATAGCCCGCCATATGGAAACAGACTTTTAAATCATAATCAATAGAGCAATATGTATGTGGTGAGGAAAGGGTAAAGGAAATCACTGCCACAGCCCCGTAGGAAGAAAGAGATATCGTGTTTATATTGAGATAGTGGCGCTGGGTTATTGATAAAAGATCACAGGACAAAATACATTATGTGGCAGCACGCTTGGAAAAATAAACATTTCTCGGTGATGAAATCAAACGGAAAGCTGCTACATTTGATACGCCAGTGGCATCAGCTGCATTGCTCCACGCTGATGCTTGAGCTTGTCCACACTCCCTACCTTGATCGACCCTCACCGTGCACGTGAAACTGTATACACGGTTCTTTCCCGACAAGCACCATGCAACGTGACAGGTGTGTGCGGAGACCTGGTCAAAGCTCAGCTCTGCTTCTCAGGCTGAGATCAAGGCTCAATCCGTGACCGTGACCGTGGCACCGCAAGAAAATACCATGGAGCAGCTCCCGTCACAAGATCACCTTGTTATCAGTTCAGACATGCTCCGACATGCTGAGACTGAAACCAGAGAGACTTATGTTGATCTGTGATGTTTGTTTTCGGTAAATAAGAAACTCTAATCTAATCTCTGATCCATCTGACGGAGGTTGGACTCCATAATCTGCCGTCTTTGTTTTGTTATTGTAAGGACATTTCAAGTTATTCACGATTATGGCCTTAAGGATGCATCTAAGATAAGCCCACAGAAGAGGTTCTGTTACATACTGTACATAAATTTTAGGCTTAGGCATCAATTATTAACAAGGCCTGCCATAAATGAAGTTTTTTTTGTATGAATTCGTCTTTCTAGTGCAGTTCAACTTCAGGGCATGTGCCTTTCCCATGTCAAAACAAAAGTGTTTTTTATAAAACCGTTTGAGCTGAAACTGCAGGACTAAGTTTGGTTTTGTTGTTTAACAAGAATCATTGGCACAGTTGCTTTGTCATGGTTTTTGCCCACACTAACTAGTAAGCTGTTACTTATATGAAGAGAGAAAATGTCCACCACAGTTATTCACCCATTATCCATGCCGCTTGTCCCCATGGGGGTTGCGGGCGTGCTGGAGCCTATCCTAGCAGTCATGGGGCAGCAGGCGAGGGACCGTGAACTGGTTGCCAGCCAATCACAGGGCACACAGAGATGAACAACCATTCGCACCCGCGCTCACATTTACGGGCAATGTGGAGTGCTCAAGCGGGAGGAAACCGAAGTACCTGGAGAAAACCCACGCAGGCACGGGGAGAACATGCAAACTCCACACAGGGAGGGCCGGAGAGGCGGATGTGCTCACCAGTGCATCACAGTGCCGCCTTGCACAGTTTTTCACGGGTGGTTATTCTACAGTACTGAAGCATCCTGGGTAGACGCATGTAGCACATACCTTTTGTGGTTATCATCCTCTTTGGAATCACTGGCACCTTTATGTGGTGGTGGTATCACCCAAACTGGTAATGAAGAGGTAAACCACACTTTTTCTTGAAAGCTTCAGAAGATGTTTATGGGCCTTTACAACATAGTTAAAGAATGACAATTTGACCCAACTTTGTATTTGGGTTGTTTTGCCCAAAACAATCCAGTAAATCAGGTCAAAGTGACCCAACCACGGTCCAATTTTTAACCCAAATTGGTTTGTTTTTAAGCCATAATTTTTAAGGATGTACAGTCTAGCCAAGAATCAAAACAACTGTGCTGCTATCTTAATTGCTTTCGAGAGAAAATATTCGCTGTCACTTTTCCAATCAAAGCATCGCCAGAAGTTAAGCAATAATTATTTTTACAATAGTGCCTGCAGCTTGTCCTGTTGTGTCAGATAGTGGATTTCCACCTCTCTACATTGATGCTCGCATGTATTTATAAATATTCATAAATCCAGTAGCACCAGGCTGGTGAGACAAAGAGTCCCCACTCAATAGACCATTGGACGGAGCTTATCCTGCCAGATGGATATACATTTCTGATTGATCATATTTTGTCATCCTCTAATGCCCTTTTGTTTTGAAGTTACGGCAGGATTGTAGTAGCTAATTCTTTTCATTTTGAAATGTCAT
Source organism: Syngnathus leptorhynchus (assembly GCF_054491065.1). Classification (NCBI taxonomy): domain Eukaryota; kingdom Metazoa; phylum Chordata; class Actinopteri; order Syngnathiformes; family Syngnathidae; genus Syngnathus; species Syngnathus leptorhynchus. Next base: position 9,387,351 of record NC_141196.1, read on the forward strand.
TCCAGAGAATATATTTGCTTGAAATTCTTGGAGTACATGGGTTCTACACTTACAGGTTTCACAGTGCAGGTATGGTGTTGACCTCCACTTTTGCAGCTTTAACAGATTCTGGGTAGATTCTACAAGATTTTGGAGCGTTGAGGCACAGCTGTGAGGTCATTTAGGAGGGTCTGAAACATATTCTATCTCTCCCGTAGTTCATCCAGTTCCTTCACAACAAGTTCATCAAATAAATGCTATTTTTAACCTTGGTTAGTTCACAAACAAAATCAAAAATTACACTCTGTAAATTGTTTGCACAAATCTTGATGCATTGCTAAGACTAGCAATGAGGAATTTGTGTGACAGGTGTCACATGCACAGGTGGCCAACCTGCTTATGTCATATAACAAGATTGCTTCTCTTACCGGTTGAGTCTCTGCTCATTGAGAGTATGAATTTGAGCATAATCTGGTTGTATGGTATGTGTCACTAATATGTGTCCTAGTAGTATATTAACTGGCAACCAGTCCAGGGTTGAGTCTACCTTTTGCCAGAAGACCACAGTAGACAGGCACCAACTCCCCATGATTCTGAACATCAAAGTGTCAGTGTTTAAAAAATAGCTTCCTATCGTTTTAAGCAATATTGACTGGTAACAATCCCTCGCCCTGGTCCTACCACTGCAACCTTTTATTGTTTTTTAGTCCCACCAGTGAGAAATCATGGCGCACGTGTGACCAAATTGGTTGCACCCTAGAGCCTTGTTATATTCTGTAAATGATGTGACTGCTAATCCTGAGAGTTTGTAATAGTCGCCACTATGGAGACAGAGCAACTTGAGTTAAGACGAGAAGCCGAGAAAGATCCAATGATTTATCAAGTAGTAATGATACATAAGCACACTGAAGCATGAATGAGTTCAGCAGGCAGTGTGCATGTGGATCAGTGAGCAACAGTAGGAGGGGTAATCGCACCAACGGACAATACGATCAAAGTGCCTCCAAAGTGTGAGCGCTCCCTAAAATTTCCGTCCACACCACCTATTGATTAATATATTTCGCAGAGAGTATGTCTCAATGCCAAAGTCCATCTGATGTATTCCCTAAGCTGACGGACACACGGTAACCTAAATAAGTTGAATTCTCAGCAAAATATACCAGTCTCACTCAAGAGAAGGTAGTACAAGTCTGTTGTCCTTTCGTGCTGATGGTATGAAAAGAGGACAGTGAGAGAGGTGAATAAAAAGCTCTTCAGATGGAGTCATCCCCTTCTCCCTCCTGTCTTTTTCTATCCCTCTGCCTGTCTCCTTGGCGCTCCCTCCCTTTCTCTGCATGTGCCACGCTGCTCTGTCATCCTCAGGGATGCGTCTGAAGGAGACCATCTGTTGATCCATTTGTCTCCTGCTTTGCTGCCCGCACCACTTCCTCCTCACCGTATCCATGATGAGGATCGTCCTTTCCGATGCCACTCAGTCGCGGCCGTCAGGCGTGCGAGGACATGGGAGGTGTGATTTTGAAAGCAGGGCAGGCTGTCTATCATGGTGGAGGAAAGGTAGAAAGTCATTAGGACAAATACTCTGACCAAATCGTAAACAGCTAATGAGTCCAGAGCAGATGCTTTCTAATCTGTGTTTATCCAACGTGATCATGGCTCTGTGTGACCGAGGTCACGAACACAGATTTGTATTCTTTTTCTGAGCAAGTGATGCCTTCAAAGCACATTCCTTTCATCCCACAGGGCTTAAAAACAGTCATCATTACATAGAGGCATTGACCATGAAATAGAAACAAAGCTGAGAAACGCTGAAGGGTATGCAACCCACCGCCACATTCACTGCCTATGATGTGTTTAGCAGTCCTTGGAGGGAGGGGTGCGTCTTTGTGTCCACACGTCTCAGAGTTGTCGCCTCACATGCATGTTCTCTGGCTTGATGGACATTGAGACCACCGTCGGGACTTTGGGGTGTGCCTGCCTTTGAACGTCTCCCTTAGCTCTCGATTATCCATCATTCAGCAGGGCTCGGGCCCATGAGAGCCGCTGGGACGGGGTGGTGAAATAATTCTGTATGAGGTCTGATGGGCCCAAGAGAGAGTCACTGTCCAAATCAAACATTGTTGAGCACGTGACGCTCTGGGAAAGTCTGTGGATAGAACCTGCTGGGAATGTTATCGAGTGAGGAATTCTCAAAATGAACTTAAAATGAAGATAACGGATGCCCTTGTTGTGGCTTTAACATATGACCATTGCTTCTTTTTTCCTAGTGATCCATAAGATTATCATATGGACTGATCGATACATCAGATGATGGGTGTTCACCCAGGGTGACATGACATTGATTTCCCATAAGATGCTAGATGGCATGGGGTCCTCACACATTCCTATTTTACCAACAACCTTGTTATCGAATAAGTCATGATTTCATCGCAGCTGTCAACTGGCGTGACGGTTAGCAGATATGTAACCTTTCACGTTGATGATACATGCTCATACACAAGACGTACGAGAGTATAACGACACAGGGGTGTCTAATTTCTTTCACGGGGCACATTGCAATGATAGTCTCCTTTGGAGGGCCATTATGACGGTGAACCCAAATAAATGCCTGATCACCTCATGCTAAATCCATTCATCCATTCTCTGAACCGCTTATCCTACAAAGTGATGAATCGGCCAGCTAGTGTTAAAATCAGAGCTTAGTTAAATGGCATTTCTATTTATTTCAATGGGTAAAGAGGATTTACAATTTTTAAGTCACCTCTTTACTTTAATTTGAGATGAGATGAGATGTGAGACTTTGAATGCAGTACTACACAAATAAGAACTAAGGTATGCTAATATTAGTATGTGTAGTTGACGGAGTTGCTGAAATTTAGCAATGGTGGAGGTTAAAGTCAAAGTAGGAGGAGTGACTCCACATTGTACCTAATGTTGGTCCTCAGACCATATTTTTTGCAGATCCCAAACATCCTACTTTATTCAAAAGCCTATTTAAGCACTCAGTATAAAAGTTTAACATGGTCTCTACAGTGTATGCGTTTGAAATCTCTTTCTCTGCATGTGTTTCAGGCTTCCTCAGTACCGGGGACCAGGCAGCTAAAGGGAACTACGGGCTGCTGGATCAGATCCAGGCTTTAAGGTGGATCAGTGAGAACATCGGCTTCTTTGGAGGAGACTCCAACCGCATCACCGTGTTTGGTTCTGGCATTGGAGCTTCCTGCGTCAGCCTGTTAACCCTTTCCCACCACTCTGAAGGTACATATGGTGCTGTCAAAATTGGGCTGGTGATAGTTGGTAGGGGGGTGCAGCTGTTACCTGCTGGTGGGCTGCTTGGTATTAGAATCTGGCAAAGCCAGAGTGGCAGTCATTGAGTAATGGAAATTACAGCATGACAAATGCTGTATGGAGCAGGTGTTTGCATTTCAATTATTCTGTTGTTCAATACCACGGGGGAAATTCCACATGTGGGTCTTGTGATGCTTTGCTGCTTTTGCTTGTACCCACCCTCCTGCCTGCTTTTGGATGTCAGAAATGAACCTGCGGGTATAATTTTTTTTGGGATGTGAACAAGATTAACAACATGATGCACTTTGGAAGAGCCATTCAGTCCTGCTAAATGACACACACATACAGACACACACACACACACACACACACACACACACACACACACACGCCCCACTCTTCTCTTTATAGTGAATGTTCTTCCTCAGGCTTCCTTAATGCTGTCTCATAATGATATACTACTCTCGTTGGCTATGTCTTTTATAGTAAGTGCAGCATGTGTGCTTAACCTGTACTTGCAGTAAGCATGCCTCATAGACATACTTCCCTGATGCATCATTGAATTAAGAAGTAAATTCTGGCTCGGGCTTACTTTAACGAGCCACCGCTGTGGGATCCATCCGTGAATGTCAAATTCCTGCTCCACCCTGCAGAGCCACGCAGTAACTGCATCATTCTTAACCTTGAATTATTACCTTCACTCACATATTTACTCATCCTGTTGACGTAGTTGTATTGCAGCCATTCTGTTGAAAAGCGATGTTTATTTGCTGGTTAATATTCTAAATGAGAAATCTTCACATTTGACATCCATACACACATTTACTCAGCTTGTAAAGCAGCCCCTAACAAGGTACTTTGGACACGCATGGTTGGCAGAATAAGATACTCAAACTGTTTGTGGGAGATAGTAGATTGCATTAAAAAAAAATTTTTCATTTTGCTAGGGTTGAATCTTTTTTTTTTTTCTTTTTTTTAAATGCGTGTAAAAACTGTCCTTTTATTTCCCCCAAAATGCTAAGAATTGGTGATGTGTTTGCTACACTCCAATTTGCATTAAAATATTATTAATTGCATCAATTTCATGAGATGGGCGAGGACTGCTTTTGGATTCAATTTTTACCAATGAAGCTGCTTTTATTCCTACTCTATAATGCTACGCTTCATGTAGCCTGTTATTATACTGCCAGTGAAACCATCTCCTGCCTCCCAGTAAATGGGATATTACCGAGTTTGTTTTCCACCCTGAATGGTGCTGTATGTGACACTGATGGGAAAAAAACGCCGGTAAAAACTCAAAAGGTACCTGGTAGTTAGAAATAGAAAGCCGGGACTTGCTGCAATCTATTGAGTGGAAGTCAGTTTGAACACAGCATTGATCCCTGTAATTACACCAAATTTCTTCGTGGATTAATTAAAATTAAACCTCTGCTTCCTCTAAATTTTACTCATATTTTTAATCCCATCATATTGTCTTACTGTAGCCGTAATTGACAGGATGTTCTTGTTTCCAAGACAACCCGGTAAACAAGAATAGAAGGCATCTGGAGAGCAGCCGTGGAGCTGAAGTGAAAATCCATAATCAAATAAATTATACAATGGCATGAGCACACCTGCTTTTAGGTAGGCCCCCTGTAATGGATTTGTGTAACGATTTCTTATACATGTTTGCAGTCTGCTGCTCATTCGAAGGAAATATTGTATTGAGTTCCGAACGGAAATGGAAATTCGAGCAGGAGACGCAATGGGGAAAAAAATGCTTTCCTCTCTGAAACCTTTTTTTTTTTTTGAGTGGGCAAATAATAAAAAGAGAAATAACTCGTGGAGAGTCAACTGTCACGAGCATAAAAATGGACCGGTGATGTGTTCAAATGAGACATACAACAGTTACAAGCTAATCGAAGGCTATTTAACTGAATTTGACACTGTCGTCAAAGTTTCATCACCAGGAGCGTAATTAGCTGTTTGATGGTTCCTAGCTCCTCCAAAAAACACTGCGTAAGATGTAAAATGCTATTAGGTCATTTTTACCGTTGTCACGTTTTTTAATTTTTTCATCTTTGCCATCCGGACAGTTTTTTGGTGACATCACAAAAACGGACTGAAAATCAAACACGCTTGTGAAGTGATTCATTCAGAATCTCACCGATCTGAAATATGACGAGATTTTTCTGAGGCCTCGGCTAATTTCATTTCGGAGGCGTATTTTTGCCTAAAATATTCACCCGCGTCCAAATTGTCATCGACGCGAGCTATAGGTGCCACTGTGGAAGCAGTTTTGCCAAAGTGAAGTGGGCTCTAATAGAATATGATCCAATCTGACAGCACGAGATACTCCTCCATAGCCAGTATGTACTCACGCGCCTTCTCTTTCTTCCCTGTGTGGCTCAGATGCAGGATAATGAGGCCCAGGTTAGAGAGGTAAATCAGGGATGACACATTGTGTTGAATCTCCCTGGTGTGTGCACATGTGCATGTACGTGAGTGTGTTGTGTGTCTGTTTGCATGCTTCTAATGACAGTAATCCCACTGGCACTGAACACGGCCTGTCATGGCTGCTTGCAGATTGTTCTTTCTATGTAACACAAAGTCTTTTGGTGCCAGTATGACAACTTAGTTGAGATGCTCCATGCACCTCCTGAAGCCTATTTAATAAGCTGGATCCTCTTATATCATCCTAGCCCTCCGGCCTCTCTTTGATTGCCTGCTCCTCTGGCCTGGCCTTGGTGGCGTCTCCATGTGGGTGTGCCAATGGCTCCAGTCAGAGGGTACATCCATCACAAGCCTCCTTCACCTCCCCTTTTGGCCCGCATGAAGGCTGGCCTGGTCATCCTCTCGTGAGGGCTACTTTTTTTTATTTTTTTTTATACACCCGGGTTCCTGCCCTGCCGCTCCCATCTAATCCCCTCTTCACTGCACCCATCTGTCTCCCTGGCTTCACAGCCAGTAAAAGCATGCTGGGGCCTCACGCTTCCTCGCTATGTGTCCCTAGCGCCTTCTATTCCCGCAATAGTCGGCGGGATGTGCAGCGTTTCGCCAATAATAAGATAGCCGACCTGTTTGTTGTGCGCCAAACAATCAAGCTTTAAGTCTGAGACTCAGAAAGCAGAAACGGTCATTAAAAGCTCAACCTCCCTCGGCAGGAGAGCGGTTTTGACCAGCTTATTAAATGTAGATCAACAGTTGTGTTCCCACAGAGGGGGGTCTATGTGACGTCCCTTTCATTTTCTTCTTCAGCTTCAAAACAAAATGGCAGCTGAAGAAGTTCAGATGCAAGGACGTTAGCCAGTCTTGAGGATTATCTATCTGGCATCGCGCTGGCACTAATTGAACATGCAAATGTGCCTTTTTCCTCCAGCTCCTAATTATAATTGGGATGTTTTGCACGGTTTTTTTCTGCTAATGAGCAGATCACCAAAAACACGAGATTTTATTCTTTAGTGAATTATAAATGCAATATATGATATACATTTTTTTACACTTCAGTTTTACTTAAGTTATGAGGAGAATAGATTTCAAATATATCAGATTCCTGTAGAATAGAGATAAGTGTAAGTGTAACCCTTTGATTAATTTAAAAAAATGCTAATAGATATTAAAAAAAAAATACAGATAAACATTCAGAACGAAATAAAAAGAAATTTTCAAAAAGAGACAAAAAATAATTGCCTTGGGTAATAATAAATGTACCTACGTGTCTGTCACCACAAATGTCCACGCCATGCCTCATGTTGCAAGTGGGGTTAGATTAAAGTGAAACAAGGTCAATACTGTTACCAATAAAAACTTTGTAGATCCATGGAAAATTAAACAGTCAATTGCCTTCCCGAGCTTAGTCTGTCTCCTCGCCGTGATTACTTCTAGGTCTGGCCGTTCAGATTGCGGTCGCATTGCAAAAAAAAAAGAATCGATATGCATCTGATCTAGAACCACATATGAAAGCGACCCTGATTGGATTTTTCACAATTTGGGGTTATAGTAACAAAGGTTAAGACCCGTGCACATGTAGACTTTGCCTCGTTTTTTTCACTAGGGAGCTTCTCGCTCGCATTCACACAATGATGATGTTTGCTGAGAAGCATCAACCTCTATCCATCATAGAAAGGCTAGATAACTCTTTGATTGATACTGTATTGATACTCTGCACGTGTCCACACAGGCTGGAGGGACTGGGTTGCAGAAGCACTGAAGGTCGTTGTTTGCCCCCCTCTCTCTTCTTGTAAGCAATCAGGATAAAAGCTCTGCTTGTGAGGAAGTGCTCCTGTTTTAATGGAACATCTTAGAAATTAAAGACAGCTAGTGTGGAGGATCCTTCATGCCAATGTCAGCTTTCATTTTTATTAAGACTTCTGGGTTATTGGGCGCCATAAATGCTCTGGCTTTATTGCACTTGTGCAACACGTGCTGTGTCTTTTGAAATGCAAGACAGCACTTAGCAAACTGTAAGAATCCCTAAGAGATGAAAAAGCTTTGTTGTCAGGAAAGTGTGACATTTTTTCTAATGCGTGTGAACAATAGCATAAATGCTTTTATTTATTTTTTTAAAAACAGGATGAGACACACTGAAATTTATAAAACATGAGCTGCTATTACTTTAATGGCTTCTTTATAGTATCTAGAGTCCGTCTGATTAATGCACATTGCAAAGGATGTGACTTAATGTACAAGTGATGTATGACAATATAGTTTGGCTGCGCTGATTAGCTTGGAAACATGCAGGCTTCAGAAAGGGTGACTTAAGTGTGATGAAATGACTGACACACGTTCATGCCTCTTGTGCTAAGAATGCATAATTTATACTGCAATCATTACTGGTACACTGGTAATGTGGTTTTGTCAAATGAAGTCACCTTTGGAACCGTTTACCGTACAATGGCTGCTCTTCATGGGATAAAATTGACACATTTTCAATTACTATATTCTAAAAAATATTTTATTGATTTACTCTTGCTCCAGTCCAACTTTTATTAATAGTATCTCGTCTTGGTCGTTTGAGAGTAATTACGCTCCTTATACTATCCAAATACTGAAAACATATTTGACTCAATTCTATAACAAGTCCTGTGGCCTAATTTTCCAAATGCAAGCATTTTCTCCCACCTTAATCAGAACAGTTGTCTTATTAATCCAAACGTGTTATCGCTGTCACTTTTGGAAGCAATGAGCATTTGTGTAATAAAAACTGTCAAGCTGACAGCTTTTAGTAATTTAATCACTGTAGAAGTCTTTTTTGTTTTTTTTTTACATTTTGGCTAATTGTTACTTCTTTACTAATGTAACAATGCAGCCATTGTGAAAGTTTATCCTACTGCTTTGCATCTGCAGCATGGGCTTCCCAGTATTATGTTGCTATTTATTACCCTTGTTACTACTAATGTCTCTGCTTACAATGCTTGAAATTCTACGCTGAGAGGACAATATTTCAAGGTGTAATAGAATTGTAATGAATACCAGCGGTATGAGTTCACGGGGAGCATGAAGAGACGTCCCTTTCGGGCTTTACGTGTGATTTAACGGCGCACATCCATGTCGGAGACTACTGCATTCTTCATGGCATGTATTTAAATCACAGACATGTACATGGCAGGAATAAGACCCACAACAATGTTATTGCACCTCAAATCAATCTTTGTCTGTAAATCACGCTGATATCTTTGCTGGATTTAAAGTCCGCATTCATTGCCATGAGCACCCAGTCGATGTCTGCATTGAAAGGAATCGCTTCCGTGTTGCCTGTCAAGCTCAGGTTAGAAGTCATTCGAAAATGATTGATGTTATCAGTGTCATGGTCAAATTCATAATTGAAACTTTCTTGAGAGTACAGATTTTAGGCAGCATTTTAATACTATTAAGGACCTGGATTGTCAAAATAAATTGTCCTGAATTTATTGAAAACATTTTTGCCTTTATTCATTCATGGCTGTATCATGAAATAGCAATCTATGAATGCTGCCCCAAATGACCCAACTGGCAAAGGAGGCCAGTAAGATATATTGATAAAGGATGTGGAAATGTTGTGCTATAGCTCTGCCTTACCTTTACTATTACAGCTCCCCATGACCTTTGAAAATTGCACGTGTGAATTTGCTCTTTGAAGTGAGAACCCCCTAGGAACTTTCCCTTGTGGACTGAACACCTCCATAATGTCCTCACTCTCAAGGTGGTCATCCATCCACATGTGGACCTGGCTGCATATATTGCAGGTAACGTTCATGGAGCAGCCAGACATTGACAGCAGACTTTTAAGAGCAAATAAAGGCAGCTTTGCTCCAAGTTGGAAGGGGAAAGATAGCCAGCGCATACAGACACATGCCTGTGGCAGCTATTGTTGTGCAAATTCAATGTGGTGGAGGGAAAACTCTGAACAATTGTCAAAAAATGAATAGAAACCATTTCTGAGCTGTCAAAAGGGCTCGGCACCTCGAAAGTGTAAAGTTATCTGGGTGTTTGGTGCTTTTTGATTTGCCTGTTTGCTGAAAGGGTGTCTGTGCATATCAGGGTGTGAAAACAGGTACGAAAGATGAGAGAACGGGGGCTCGCCTTGTCATGTGCGCTATCATCCTACTTGAATTGACAAGCGTGATAATTAAACGGACGGGGGGGGGGGCATCTCATGTAGCTGGTATTATTGTGTTTATGTTGGCTACGTCTGCTTGAAGTCTGCCAATATCGTGGCTGCCATTTTGTAAAGAAGCTGAGCGCTTCATGAGTTAGCCTTGCTGCATTTATGGTCAAACTTGCAATGAAAGGGACTTCAGGAAGAGCATTGTTGTCTACCTAAAAATATATTCTTCACTATGCAGATGCAGTCTGGTAATTTCACACACATATTTTCCCCAACGAACTTTTCCGAGTGTTTAATTATCTTAACATGCATGTTTTAGACAGCGGCATGAAGCAGGATTATCCGGAGGGAGTCCACACATGGAGAACATGCAAGCGCAGCTCAGAAACACCAGAGCAGACTCATTAAGAGTCATGCATTATTCAATGAGAATTTGGCAAAAATGTCAGAAAAATATCACAAGGTTAACAAAAGTGAGAAATATGAATGGAACCCCACATTCATCTTAATCGCCATGAAAATGTCACAGGTTCTTTCTTGGTACATAGTTTCATACAGATTACTTCTGTACTATTTTTCCCATGTAACCCTACCAATTGACAAGCACATAACAATGCGGACTTGCGGAATTAATGATATGTAGTAAAAAGATGGCTCCGCTCTGGCTGTCCATCAGAGGGAGGCAGCTTTAGCGAACGCCAGCCAGCGGAGGAATGAAAAACTGACAAAGTGCCCAAAAACAGTGTGAGCAGTTTATTCTGCTGGTCCAGCCATCAGTCTGTCTCCACTTGCCGCAGGTGCTTGAACCTATAAAACATGGAGTTATAGGTGCTAAAAAGTCGAAAACTAACTCAAAGTAGCGGGGGGGGGGGGGGGGGGTAATAATGCATATCCAGTGGAACTGTCAAAGAGGCGGGTTTGCATGAAACAAAATTGAATCTAATCAAAGATCGTTACACATACCTGACAGTGATTAACTTCCAACTTCCTTCGTTTAAAAAAAAAATGAAGAAAATTCTCATTGCTATTATTGAATTCTAAATACAATATTACAGAGTCAAATGGTCATAATTGGATTCAGTAAAATGAATGGTGGGTGTTTCAAAGTGCTGCTATTACAGAACCATTATTGATTGTACAGTTATTGGACCTTTACAAACAGAACCAATATTAATCGTACACTTATTGGACCTTTTTAAACCAAACCTCAATTGTGTGATTCATCAATATGTTCAGAGTGGAATTTGTACGATTCTGTGAAAAAAAGATGTTAACTTCCTCAGACCATCCGTATGCCCAAACATACAAAATTTTATTCACGATGCACAACAGGTTGAAACTTATTTATTAACTCAATAATATTAATTAACAATAGCTGTTTGCTAATGGGTTGACTAACGTCCTAAATCACTGTGAAGGATACTTTCACCCTTGAATGGTTCAAGTGCATCGAGTACATTTTACATTATACTGACACTTGGTCGTGTGCATTTTCCTGACATATTTTCCCAAGTTTTATTTCCATGTTAAAGTCTGAGCGATATAGAACCTTTGGGGATTTGGACTTTTGAAGTGGCATCGTACCTCTAGCAACGGGCTTTGGCAGCTCGCGCAACATGTGGCCCACACAGGCTGCCTCAGCAATATTCTCCTAGACAATACGAGAAGAGCCATCTGGTGATGTAGCACTGAGATTGCTTTTGGAATTTTAATCGCGCCTGATGAACGAGGGGACGACAGACAATGTCGTCTCTTGATGGGTCGCAGTTCCCCAGCGAAGGTTTTGGCTAAGTCATCAGCTCAGGTGGATGCTATCCACGAATCCTCTTTGATGAATTATTGTCAAGAGCGTATTCGTACACATCCTAATGGACAGTGACAGTCGTGGAGAAGGTGGCTGAGGCTCCAGGCTGTGCCCCAGCATACTTTGATCCTGTTAGGATTCTGATCAATTAAAGCAATAGCGTCATCATATTACAGAGCACAGGGTCTCGTCTGTTTCCTGTCTTGCCCGCTCTAATGTCTTGATGGAGATGTCTGGCTGTCTTTCCGTCTAACAATTTCCCCTAATCTCAAAGGCATTTTCTTTACCTTCTCTGGCCGCTTCCGAAAGCATTTTCGTTCTCGTCACAGCATTTCTCTCACTCTCTCTCTGGCACCGGTGTAAAGCATCCATTATAGAGCCATGCATGGGTGTCTGTGTGAGTGAGTGGAAGAGAGCGACTTGGCACTGCTCGGTTCCCACCTGCAGAGGAAGCACCGACAGCTGAGCACCGGGGGCCCAGTTCAGCCCACCTCCCCCTTAGATTCCCTCTTCCTCCGCCCATCTCGGTGTCTCCACTGACCCCCACCCCCCCCTCGTCCTCCTCCCCCCCGTTTTCTCACACCTTCCCTTGCTTTCCGTCTCACCCTCGCTTTTTTGCGCACGAAATTTTCACCACTTCCTCCTATCACCATTTTTTTCCCCTTGGCAGACACTTTTTTTATGCTTGTCCATAGTCACGCAACCCGTCTGCCATCACTTAGCATGCGAGCTGCGGGAGTCCGTGTTGTTAAGCCGGTTCCGTGATTGTCCACCAGATGAACAAGCATGGCGTAATTAGCCAACCTTTGACCGTTCGTGATGACCACGAGCCTTGTTTGCTTGTTGTTGCTGGCAGCTCACCTCTGCGGCGAGCCAGGTCGCCTCTTCAGCGACTGTGCATCTGTTTCTCTCAGCTGAAAGCACTCGGTGCCTTTGAATACAAATGGATACCGCGGCTACGCCTGAGAGTGGTCGCTTTTCTCGTTATCAATTTCACAGGTTTGAAAGCACATGTGATTTATAAACAGCTTATTCAGCGGGAAAGGGAAAATTACCTCAAACAGTTTTTTCTTACTGTGTTGGCTAATTTTGAAATACATAGCGGGTGTTTCAGGACAAAGTTATTTGGTGCTTTATAAAATATTATGAGCATGGAGGAATACATTTACTTCCCCCTGGATGGTCTTTTTATCACGGTGTGATAAGAAGCCTATTATTTACAGTATATACTGCATAACCTATTATGCTGTAGGTATATTGCGGCGTGTTTCTCCGTGTGATTGAAAGTATGCAATCCGCATAGACCATCTGGTTGTGTGCTAGTTTGTGATCATGCCCTCACATCAGTAGCTTGTCTGCTGATATGATCCCTGTGCATCGCAAATGCATTAGCTCTCCATGAGAAATTTGCATAGTCGGAGCACAAAGAATTCCCAAATGAGAGAAACTTGGGCAAACGTGCTGACAAGCAGGAAGCTCCACTATAAAGGGCCAACACTGTGCAACCTGACAGAACAAGAGCGTCCAAAGCGTGCGCGGCTGTAAAAGGGTTTAAACTTAGAGAGGCAATAGAGGCCATTAATCCTGCTCAGGGCTCAACGGCACCCACTGTCCAGGCCCTGCGCTACTTTTGAAAAATAGTATTGCCACTTTAACATTCTGTGCTTTAAATAAATTCCCATTACGTGTGTTCACACACAAAAAAAAAATCTATATTCAATTATATAATGTATACATTCATAAGTATCCATATACAGTAAATTTGCATGTAGCTGTGTTGCCATTTCTCAGCCTCTCCCAAGATAACATTATTTTTTCATTCCAAAAAGATAAAAGGTAAAATCTTGAAAAGAAATGTGACTTCAATCATATTTTTTTCCGAGAAAACTATATAAGTAGATTGTTCTAATGACATCCCTTATTCTGCTCACAGGTGCCAAGGCTTCTCTGACATGTTATCAGGGGATGGCTTTGATATGCTGTGACATATTAACAAGTCGTCGTCCTTAATTTATTTCTTACATAGCGACTGCATCTCGTCGCATTCTGACAGCAAACAACTTGAATTGCTCTTGCTGCCATTTAACGCCTGCCCAACTTTTCAGTGGCTTTCACAAATAAACACAACCACTGATTTAAACCTTGAAAACCAACAACAGCGCAGCCAATTAGCTCGAGGCCTTTGCGAATGTGCATGAGGAAATGCTGAGAGAAGCTTTGCTGACACAGCAGAGCGATGAAGTGAATCACAAACGGATTTTGTCCCCGTCTGTTCGATGACAAGGAGAGCGAATGAAAGACTAAAAACCAAGTTCCATCCATGAGCAGATTGAAGACAAACACAAGAAAGTGTTTTCTTAAAGTTGTTCATAATGAGCTGTTTGGTATTCTCTACCGAAGCACTCGTAAGTAGCCTTGTGAAGAATTTGCCGAGTACTCCAAACTACTTTCACACCTAAGCGCATCCGTCTAATTGCTCAAAGTGAATAAGTGGAGGCTCCCAGAATCTCTCACTACCCCTCTTGTAAAGCATCCTTCATATAGAGCGTTCTCCAGTCCTTGCCGCAAAAGTGACTGTTGAAAAAAAGTTAGTCTTACTCCAAGGTGACCCACGCCAACGCCTTTGGCAGACTCATCATTTAACTCAAACAAATAATGCTTTTAACAGGCTCAAGATAAAGCTGCATCATGTTTCTATGAGTAGGGATCGCTCTTAAAATCTTAAGTGAAGGATGTCTGGAGAACCTGCCTCCTCTGCAGTACTCCTCACATGTGAACCAACCGATGCGGCGTGCCATTAATCTTGATCATGCCATTAATTTTGATCAATGAACACTCCTCTTGTACAACATCTTGGAGACCTAGATGTTTTTTCTCCTCAATTTTGAGATTGCTATTTAACATGCGATTATTTTTTTTCAAGGTCTTCTTCCCATGTGTTTTTCAAGAAAGACAAACAATAAACTAATCTCATCAACAATATCATATTTATTATACTACATGATTTATTCCTGATTATTATTAATGATCCATGAATGAATTTAAAACCCAGTTTATTAACTTCAATTAAAGTTGTTAACATACTCCACACGTTGACTTGGAGTCATTTAATTGTTCGCTGCAGTGGCTTGAACATAAATCAGTAAGCCACAAGTCATATTACGTACAACAATAATGACATTTTCATGAAACAATATGCAAACATGCAGACTGCACATAAGCGCTTAACGTATCTGGACACAATGTAAATAAATCATCAGCTCTTTTTTACGATTTGAAAATGATTACAATGAAAACTGTATGCTATCATCGAAATTATCATGATTGTACTTTCAGAAGGGCATTGTGCATTCTACTGTCATCGAATGTTTATTTTCTGAGCGCAGAACTCGTAAAAATGTCTTCTCTCGCCCTTTATGCTATTCTTACAGCTCCCCTCAGAGCAACTATCTAATTGGTGTCTTTGTGGTCGTATTGGCGACGCTTTCCTCCACACGGACCTTTCGCGAGGCCTGTGAGTAACTGCCATTCCCGTCCTGGGTGTCTGCGGCTGCTCTCCGCCATGTCCCGGGACTCCGTCTCGCTCAGTGAAGGCTTCATTAAGCAGGAATGGGAGGTGGTATCAGAGAGAGAGAACAGCTGTTTAGCTAAGCGCGTGTATTGTTAGCCAGCCTCCTCCGTATGGCTAACTGCCGAGTTCAGTCCCCTAGCTTCTAATAGAATGCTCATTAGGAAAGAGGAGGGCGAGTCGATGGGAAACAGCGGCGCTGTGCATTCTCGGCCGTTTGTCGTCTCCCTCCGGTCTCTATTAAACAGCTGCATGGAGCAAACCATCCCTCAGTGGCTCCGCCGCATATATTTGAACCCTGACCCAGGCACCCCGCGACGAACAGCGGCTGCGCGGTGAGCCGAGTTCTCCTTGGAGACGGCGAGTGTGATACCAAAAACATGCTTCACACCCTTGCAGGTACAGAAAGATGCAAGATTTAAAACAAACAGAACCCCCAGAAGACAGACAGGCGATACCTTTTGTTTCAGGGTCCTCGAGACACGAACTGTGTGCGCTTGCGTGTTTGTGTTCAGACAATGTCCCTCCAGCACTGCGGCGTTAAAGTCTCCAAACACTGCAGACGGTGCTGCATTAATTTGTCAGGAAGCCAAAAGCACAAGTGTGTTTCCCCACGTCACAACTCATGAAGATGGTAAGGACGATGGAAAGCTGTGACACCGCGAGACGCCACTGTGAATATTTAAATTGTGCTCATGGGAACAGAGACATATCAGAGCCAAAAATAGGCTTTCTGTCACAGCAGAAACGCACCCCGGGCTTGATTTCACCGACACTGACTGCGAGTAGAGATTTGCCAGAATGCAAAGTGCAGGTACATAAATACAAGGGAGACACAGCTAGCTCATCAGTGTGAGGCTGAAACGCATTGTCTCTCGGTTTTTGAGAAACAACGCAGCTATGGGAAATTTCCTCGTAAGCTCTACCCATGGTAACATATTGTGAAACAAATTAGAAAGAGACACTCTTTATCTATCTCTATGTACCACCATAATGACGCTCTCAAAGATCTTGAGTGTGGTTTTGAGGGCCTGGTTTCAGATCAATGAATGGTAATTTAATGTGCATGTTTTATGCATCAATTACACGAAGAACCTGGATTTGTCTTTTCACTATTGTAACGTACCTGTACCGTCTTTTTAGAAAGAAAGGTTTTTAATCCCTGAAAAATAACAACTTTTAAAATACTAGTGCATAGTAGATATTGATGTACACATCGAAGGCAAATAGAATGCTATCCAGTGGAGAAAGACCATAGAGGCTGAAACGTAGCTTTCGTTTGAGGAAGTAATCATAATTTGAGAACACACAGCATGGAGTTTAATTGCCTTTACAGAACAGTAGTTGGATAAAAATATAAAGTCAAGGTACAGTCACGCTGTAATAAACACTTCCATGCTCAAGCACACTTGTCACCTAAGGTTTCCTTTGTTTGACTTGTGTAAGTATTCAATGTCGACAATGAAAAATAAATCAAGATATTCATAGAATCATGGTAACAAGTGATGAATAAATGACAGATCACGAGAGAAAGCCAATGACAATAAAGCCTTATTTTCCCTCGTAAATAAAATTATTTATGTCCTTTCCTAGGCCTTGGTATCAGTCTTATCAAATCAATCACTAAAACAGCATTTTATCAGCCGGGAAACATACTGAGAGTAAAGGGTTACATGCTCCAATCAGACCCCAGGAGAAGCTTATCTATGCGTTTATCTCCAGTAGACTCAATTATCATAATGGTCTTCATGTATGCACATTTTTCCAAAGCTGCAAGGAAGAAACTTTCTTCTAATGATATCACTATTATGTAAACATCGATATTAGTTGGATGCCCTCATGACCATATCGGGGTTACAACACTGACTACACCTGCACGATTTAATGAGGTCCAATAAGAGTGCCGTATGAAATTCTGCCTTCCCAAAGATAACAATGCTCAGTTTTGACTGACATTGTCCAAGAGGTATTCATTTTAACAATGTGGCTGTTATTGTTGTAGTTTATAGTGGTATAAAACTGTAGTGCCTTATACAGACCACTGTTTCTATTGCAAGTGTATCACCATATTTAAACGCTCTGTGCTCTATATTGGCTACTTGCGTTCTCCTTGATTTCCTACTTTTGAACCATTTTAGATACAAATGTATTTCAACTTCCCTTGTTTGATTTTTCCATTTACAACCAGCTCAACCGGTGTACATAAATATGTGTTTTGCATTTTATTTGACTTTTGGGTTCCTTTATGGCAACGTTTGTGCATGAAAACTATTTTTCATTTGAGTTTTTTACAGAATTTAACATACCTTATTTTCTGGACTATAAGGCGCACCGGACTTTAAGGTGCACCTTCAATGAATGGCCCATTTTAAAACTTTGTCCCTATATAAGTCGCACCGGACTATAAGGCGCACCATGAATGCATCATGTCAGATTCTTAATCCAAATCAAATCATTCTCCATTTTATCTTTTTTATTTCAACTTCAGATGCAACAAATTACTTTACAATCACAAAATAATGATCCATAGTCTTTTTGATTCAAGATTCATAGTCTTCAGTGGGCCACTTATGATTGGTTTCATGACACAATGCTTTGGGACAGTTTAAATTTAGGAATCTGGTCCATATATAAGGCGCACTGTCGGTTTTTGAGAAAATTTTAGGTTTTTAGGTGTGCCTTATAGTCCGGAAAAATTTGTTTCATTCTAGACCCAACACTTGGAAATTTTAGTCTTGTATTTTCCACCATTACATAGTTGATAAATAATGATAGCAATAAAAGACAACCTGGCTGCAGGTTGAGTTGCACTGCTTTATTGTTTGTCCATTTGATAGCTGTAACATTCAGAAAATGGAGCAACCACGCACATAAGACACACAAACCCAGAGACGAGGATACGCTACAGCTCCGGCCCCGCATGTCCAGCTCCTATGGGATTATCTGCAGTTAAAGGTTGGCCTGTGGAAATACAACTCCCCTCCCCCCCTGCTCAACTCACCTCACCCCGACTTGTGCACAGGCAAACAAATACACACGTCCACATGCAGATTGCATGTCAACATGTAAATCCACGTATCGTCCCACTTCGCGGGATTTCATGTGGCTACAGCTGCTCTCCTGGCAACAAGAGGCAAAGAAAACACAATAGAGAGAGAATATTTTGGAAGATATAGACAGATTGCTGTGAATGACATTTTACTAAGAAAGTAAGAAACAAAATAAAGGAAACTATACACTCTCTCACACAACTATATTTTCGTATTGTTCTGCTGCCTGCTGTGAATGACATTTTACTAAGAAAGTAACAAGCAAAAGAAAGGAAACTATACACTCTCTCACACACTTATATTTTCTTTTTGTTCTGCTGCCTGCAGCCCGGTTCGAATGTATAAGACTGATATTCGGAGGTGTGTTTGCTGATGCAGAAAGGCAAGTTAATACTCTGGCTGCGTCAGAGAGACAGTCGCAAAGCTGCCGCTACAGCAACAGCACAGAGCGTTCACTTGAATCCCAACGCATGTGTACATACAAGGACTCACACAAGCTAAGTAAACAGTGGCACGAGGGAGCACAGCAACATCGCACATACTATGTGATGAAATGGAAGACTGCTAAGAGTGTCCTCAGTAGGCACTCTATCAACAAATTCAGCAAGATTTGCTTCCTAATTCGTTCATTTTTTGACTGATTTTAATCCTTCATTTTTCAAAGTTGGAATATTTACACTTATTAATTGGAATTATATAGAAATTGCAAAATTGCAGATAAGACCTTAAATGAAGGTGAGTGAAAAAAAACTATTTGATACACTTGTATAAATTAACTAACATTGACAGAATTGACATTAGTTTACTGCTTTAGTCCTGATAAATTCCATTTATTTTATAATTATTATGATTCCTGTTAGGTGTCTGTGATACACCCAATATTGACTGCAGTATGGCTTTTTATTCCTGATGAATCGCGATAGCGCTTGTTAATGACGTCGTCGTGAAAATGAATTCAAGCAGGTCCAACCAAACACCGGGTGGAGTTGCAAGCTGTTTGTACGTCTAGGTTGAACATTCTGCTCATGTACATGCGAATGCTTAGCGCTAAGATAACTTGTTCCGAGCTTTGGCTGGCTATGCTTAGCCACAAATAATAATAATAATAATAATAATGATATGCAACAGGTATCAAATAAGATACACTTCTGCCAAGTATCCTAACAACTAAAAGCATGAAGAGAGAACAAGAATTGTCAGAGAACCCATTCCTACCACTACAACAATGTGAAATGTAAAGTAAGAATAGGTGCTAATTTACATAGTGCTTAATAGAAGTCAATTAGAAGGTGGATAATAATCAACTATGAACAGCAAATTAGCACCTAAATTAATAGGGGCCTTCAGATGAAATATTTCAACAAGTACACAGGAGACACACACATCTGAAAACCGAAATGAGTCAGTTCATTACTGCATACAACCGGCAGGAAGAGGAGCCGATAAGGTCAAGGGATTCATTTTATACCGTGATATGAAGTTTAGCCGATGTGACCCAGGCCTCATTCCAGTCATTTCAGTTTTGTTTCTATTCATTCACATTCGTTCCCATTTGCTCCCATAGACTGGGTCGAAATCTGATTCTCTCCAAGATTTCTGTTTTCTTTGCACTGTGTCCAAGCGCTCAAAGCAACATCCCTTAAGGCATGATTGGAGGAGTTTACTGTTGAAGAACTCTGACAGATCCCCATCAAACACCTTTGGGATGGACTCAAACAGAGATTGACGGGACAGAAATTCCTATGCACTCAGTCCAAAATCATGTAGAATGACTTCCCAGAAGTGTGTGTGAGGGGGAGTGTTATTTTATCCATTTTTGCTTGCTAAGGGCGTAATGACCACATATCCCAGTGGATTTGTCCATGTAGTGTATATTGAAGCAGATTAAAGCCCTCAAGGGTAGAAATCACACAATTCTTACTTATCTGGTCCAGAGCCCAAGCAGCTGCGATGGCTTTCGGAAGTCTTTGCTCAAAGCATTTTAATTTAACTGTATTTCGTGCTGCTCCGCCGCCTGTCTATAGGGTCATATTGGTTTCCTATGTGCTGCAACTGTGAGTAAATATGACGGTGTGTATTAGATTCGGTGGCCCCGAGATGAAATCTGATTTCTGTGAACTCAGCAGGAGCAATAGCTTGCTGTTCCACATCCACAGATGCAAGGCCACAGCTGGCAGCTCCGGCGAGCACAGCTATGAAATACACCAAAATTCATGATATCCATGAACCTATTATTTCCCCGAAACAACTCCATATCAGTGTTTGCATGACAATATTTATTTTGTATGACTAAACATGTTACGGCATCCGTATTTCACATCAGTTGTTGCAGTTCTTGTCCGACTATCCGGAAAAGCATTTTAGGGGGTTGATATTGTAATGAAGGCAATAAAGCAGCGAGATGACTCAGCGGATATTGAGTAGTGACAGTTAATTTCAGTCAGAGGTGTGTGCCAGCTGATAACAGATTGATGTCACAAACTGAATTGGACGAGTAATTAATATCTATCACACCGCCTCTATTTAGGACACTAATGTATCATATTGAATGTCACAGGAGGAAAAATAGAGTGACGGGAAACATCTCAATGGCTGGTTCCTCAGTTGAGCATATAACCCTTCACTTATAGCAGGTCAGAACATAGTTTCATAATTGCAGGTCAGGTTGTTATATTCTTCCAGAACACTACTGCATAGAATTTCATAGAAAATGCAACATACCTGTGTCGTCACTGTAATGAGTGAAGGCTTAGTGCTATTTTTCCACGTGGAGAACTTTTACTGCCCTTAATCCTCTCTTATCCTCCTATGACCCCCCCCCCCCCTACACACACACACACACACACACACACACACACACACACACACACACACACACACACCACCACTCTGAAAAATGGATGCCCACAAACCCGTTTATCCATGTCTGTCAAAGATGTATTTTCTACTTTTGCCTTGGAGTAGACTGAAATGAGGGAACTCAGATTGACAAATGCTTGGTCGGGGCGTTTTAATCTCAATTACTAATTCAGTATCAGCGCACTGTGTGCCTCTAGATCAAAATAAAGCAATTTAAATGGATTGATTTACGTGAGCATTGTACCCAATCACAGCTCACGGCCTTCCGCCCTAGGCACTCTGAAATGTCTGAATTTGCAGTTGATTCAATTTGAATTGTTTGAGACTGTTTTCAGGGGCAGCGAGTAAAACCTTTCCAAGGCAATTTTATGGCAGCATGTGTCATAAACCTGTTGTCTCAATGTGCACTTATAGTAAGTGGCTATGGTGGCTAAAGACTCTGCCATCGTAATTGACTCGATGGGAGTTTACTGTATGAAGCATGAGGCTGTGAATGCAGATATAGTGCTCTCCAGAGATGGGCTGCTGCAAAACTGCTGCAACTCAACACAGATAAGACACACAAACACAACATCTCACTCGATGCATACACACACTAGATTGGCACTAAAAAGAGAGCAGTATTTTGGATATTGTGGGTGTGGGGGGTAGTTAATGACCCAAACGACTAAAGAAGAAATTCAAATTTGTAACTTTCTGGTTCACAGAGAATTCCATAAGCATTGTAACGATATTTTAGTTTGTAATGGACATTAGCTTAGCGTCGCCATAAGCATCCAGCTCACTATCACTTTTTTGCACCACTGTTTGGCTTCTTCTTGTTTCACTTTAGTCTTCCGTTTCAGGGTCTTGTCAAAATTGGCTGTGTGTTTTTTGCCTAATCGTGCTAACGAACGGACATTATTTTTTTTTCCGAGTCCCGTTCACGTGCACAGTGTGTGGGAACGAGGCGAGCGCCTTGCATCTCCAACCTATTTCCATTTTCTGTTTACATGGCATGCCGCCTCGAATTAGGCCGAGCCCGCGTGGCATCTGGCCGCAGGGCCGGTGGCACAATGGGCAGAGCAGAGGCCAGTGTTGGCAGACGCTGGGCGAGAACCAACACACACGCATTCGCACACAGCTAGAAGAACATGAAGAATATGTTTACGCTGTTGGAACCTGAGCCCGGTCTTGCGCATTCATGTCTGCTACTCGAGTTAATCAGCTTGGATGCAGCTGCTGGCGTGACCGCTGACCCTTAAAGAGGTTGTAATAGGTGGAGCCGGTCTAATAGGAATAGCTTTATCATTTTGCGAGAAGAGCGGGAATTGCAGCACATCAGGGGAGGGACTTTCTTCTTCCACATGCCATCTGGTTGGCGTTCATTAACGGTGTTTTACATAAAAAGAATATTTGATCTTCTTGGTCAGGAAAACAAAGGTTGCACTGTATGTGGTGCCTAATTAGCTTGCTGAATGATACAACTTGAGCGCGCCCACCAGGGTCGGTCTTGCGGGTGCACTTTATTGTATATATGACATTTAGCCTGAAGATATTTGCCGTTTGTTTGGAAATTGGGTATCCCTTGAGAAACAATTCATTTTCAGTGGGCTGCACATGTGTAACGTATTTGTGCTCTTTGTATACATGCAAATGGTTTAGCCTTTGAATAGATGCTTTCGTCAGATGTGATCAGACACAGACTCTTAAAGGCTCTTAAGACAGATCCAATGTATTGAATGAAGGAAAAGGGCCATCGTAAGCAATACGATCCACCCACTGTCTCCTTCCACATTGGTATCCAGCTCACCACCTTCAATACCCCCACAGCTAATTTGTTTTTGCAGGCACTTAGTCTCTTTGCTTTTTTTTTCTTTTTGCCTGTCATTCTTTCTCGCCCTGGTTGTGCTAAACCCCCGTGGATCCCCTTAAGGGGACGTAAACCCCTTGAGATGATTTGTCAGTCACAAATGCAACTGTGCCCTCTCAGTGGCTTTCCTTGGCCCAAAAAATGAGTTACATCCATCCCATCTGGCTGTCACAGGCAAAATGTAGCCAAGAATAGAAGCTTGCCATCCTTCCACATTTCACGGCTGAGCTGACAAAGTCACGTGCCACTCATATGTTTGACCCTCCCACAACATACTACTTCTGATTTGTACTTAAGAAGTGTTTCAGCATGTACGTTGTCTCTGGTATGATGTTTTTCATGAGCGCTGCACAGTTAAACGTACTGTATATTTAGAAACAGCAGGGGTCATGACTTTTACTCCTGCTGCCCAGCTATCACGTGGACCGTCGTCCAATTAATCGCTGTGTCTGTGGGAACTATAGGCTCTAATCGTTTCCTCTCCGCTCCCTGATCTGGAATCTATTTGTGGACACAGCGGGGGGAGAGGGAGAAATCAGAAAACATCTTTAACAACTTGTCTCATCTAATGAGATTAGCAGAGCCGCTTACACAGTCATGACATGGAGATACACATAGATAACCCTGTAGTGACTCATTATTCTTCCCATTTCCGCATGGGCGCCTATTTGAGGCGGCTTGCATGTTGTTGCGCCCCGTATCAGGCCCGCATCTAAACACAAGCCCGGCATAGAGCGAGCGTGGTGAATGCGGCCTCGAATGCCAGAAAACAATGAAGGACATGTAGATAACAGCCTTTGCCTCTCACAGGCTGCAGCATTAGTGACACTTGCGTGAGCGCAATTGGAAAAAAATTCAGCGTGCAGCCTCCTTGTCTTGGCGCGTTTCTTGTGCGAGTAAGTTATGACTATGTAGATGCAGCTGAATGAGGATGGAAAAGAGTTGTGTGATCACTGTAGTTTTTTATGGACTGAATGAAAATGCACTTTCGCTTTCAGTCGGATAGCTCATAGGGTTCATACATCAATGCTCGACTGATACTATCAATTTTGAACAACTCAAAATTTGGAAACCTTTAAAATTCATGCTAAACTGCTTATTTTTAGTCAGTAATATCGAAATATCGGCTTAATTTTCATATATGGTGTCCTGAAGTCCCATGGCTCAGCACTGTACCACTTTAGTTTCCAATATTTCAAAGAAAATAATCATTCTACCCTTTTAATGAAGCAATCTAAAATATTTTAGATTCCCTCCAATGATTTGAGGAAAAATAAATATTGCAATTGAATGTGCTAACAATCAGTGCTTATTTGCACATGTTGAAATTTATTTTATAAAAGGATCAGTTGGCAAGTATCAATAAAACGGGATAAAACATTTTTATTTTTATTTATCAAATGCTGTTGAGTCTGCAACGTTAAGGCTATGAACACATCCCGAGACTTATTTGAAACCTATTCACGCCACTTCTGGGCTACCATTTAGCGCAATGACATTAACGGGCCGCAGAGAGAGCGAGAGAGCGAGAGAGCGAGAGAGAGACAGAGAAAGAGACAGAGAAAGAGACAGAGAAAGAGACAGAGAAAGAGACAGAGAAAGAGACAGACAGACAGTTCAGATTCGTCACTTAACCCAAGTAGCATGTGCTAAGCACCAGGTCATTTTTTTATTCACTTAATATAATTAAATATTTTTGAAATCAGAACAAATTGACAAATGTCCCTTAACATCTTGTGATTGGCCTTTAAGGTTCCTCTGTACTTACAAAAAAAGTGCTATAACCTTTTAGTGCTGTGAGATAGTTTAAATGGGTGCAATTATCATGACATTTCTGGATTAAATCGCATTTTTAAATCAATAAAAGCATCATCCTTCCTGGAATGCCACATTCAATTTTATAATCCCAAAGAATACATCTTTAATGCACCACATTGTTACACCAATCACACAGTGGAATTCTGTTTTAGCCCGCTCTGACATTCTCCAAACTAAATGGTAACATCCCAAAGTAGAAAGCCTCACCCGCAGGCCTAAATAAATTTGGTGAATTAAAGTGCTAATTATTTTCCACTCAGGTTATGCCTTGTCTGCCCGCCTGCTGATTAGCAGCTAGATTGATGAGTTCAAGTAGGAGACGGAACCCCGCTGTGCTGTGCATACAAACGGAGGGATGCATGTATGTGTGTTGTATTGACTACTGAATGTTAAATGTCTTGTTATAATTTGTAGAGATACCACACACCGTGCTCAGATGTCTATCGATCTAATGTACAGCCTGTCAATTAGGCCATTTTTATTCATGCCATTCTTCCCCTTCCTGGCTTCTTGCCACATCCTCCCCTATTTCTCGCTAACTTCCTTTTTCTCCGTCATCCTTCATATCTTCTTTGCTCTATTTTTCTATTCCCTCCTCCTTTTTCCCCTCCATCCACACTTATGGATCAAACTCTTTATCTGGCCAAAGCCGCTGCCTGCAGGCAAGCAGCCGAGCTCTTCAGAGGCTCGAGCCGAAGACCAAACAACGTTATATAAGGTTAGCATGAAGCATGTCTCACGCTGATAGACGAAAACACCGGCACCTCAAACACAGCCTCTTTTATGGAGGACAAGAAGGTCGAGCCTTCTGTTTTGAACTCTGCTGCTCTTAACTAACATATTGCTATGGCAACTGCAGGAACGTGAATTTCATTTGTGTTGGATAGTAGTAGTGGTTTTTTTTGTCCTTTGAATAGAGGAACTCTCAATATGTGAAGGCTTCCTCCAAACTTTACTCGAGTGCATGAGTAAGTGTAACACAGGAGATAATTTGGTTCATGATATTGTAGTTTAGTTATGGAGTGAACAATGTCATTGTATTGATTTATTTGTTTGTGATTGTTTTCTTAATATGCGCAGACATGTAAAGTCATTTCACTTGGCTCGAGATTGAGGCTGTCACCGGTAATGCAGCCTTGTGACAAGTTGAAATCTGCATTTGTGCTCAGGCGCACCCCCCTCCTCCATCCAACATGTCGAGAGTTGCAGTCGACAGCACATTGTGAGAAATCATTTCCATAATCAGCGTCTTCACATAGAAGAAATTATTTAAAACCTTATTTTTATATACTGTAGGCCAGGATTTTTTGGGGTGAACCCAGATAGAGACTGGACATGTATTATGGATTCTGCTTCACTTGGTAGATGGCGAGATGAACAATGATTGAGTTTCCCATTAAAAGAGACATTTTGTTTCATATTTTGAATCCAGGTTAAGCACGTTTTGCACTCGGTCGACAAGGATTGGTTTTCTATTATTTTCCATAGTATATCTTTATAATTTACCATTCCCGTGGCTCCAGTTGCGTCTTTGTGTGTCAGTTATTGGGTCAATTTACCAATGTATTCCTTGGAGAGACAAACCTACGGAAGTAACAGACACATGCTTGGTGTATAATATGCAAACCGTGCAAACGGTAATACAACGTAACAGCCTTACTGCCCATGCATGCACTCAAATTATGCACTTTGTAGCATGCATGGAGGAATTGCACCATCCAACTTCCCATCTTCTTATGATTCCATCAGATGCACTTTGAAGTTGAAGAGTTTGATGTTGGACAGACAAATTGGAATAGAAGCACAATGTAGATGCAATTTCAAGGCTTTGGGACCAAATGTGAAATTATCTGTGGACTAATTCCTGATTCGACCGCCGACCCAAGTGTTTAAGTAGCTGTAGCCACTAGACTGTAGCCATGGTAACGGCAGCTTTAACCTTATGACTGCAAGTGACCAAGGATATAAAATGGCACTAATTCAATCTCCTGAGGTGAAATAAACCACTTCATATAGCTTTATGGTTTGGTGTGAAATAATGGTTCCTTGTAGGAGATGAGGCTTAAAATGAATAATA
Source organism: Syngnathus leptorhynchus (assembly GCF_054491065.1). Classification (NCBI taxonomy): domain Eukaryota; kingdom Metazoa; phylum Chordata; class Actinopteri; order Syngnathiformes; family Syngnathidae; genus Syngnathus; species Syngnathus leptorhynchus. The sequence goes on from NC_141196.1 coordinate 9,414,208, forward strand.
GAAAAAACGGCAGAGAGGGAAAAGTGAAACTTAGCAAGATTTTCACTAGACGTGTTTTATTTCATTTTATCCCCAACACACACACACACACACACACACACACACACACACACACACAACAACAAAGGGTGCGCTGTATAGTGCACTGGTCTGTGGAGATTTGCTTACAGTGAGAAGATGGTGGAGGTAAGATGGCTCAGAGGATTCAAGCTTCGTTGAGCGCAGGCTTATGCCTAATAATTAGCAAGGGGGGACTCAGCACGGGCTCTCGGAAAAGAGACAGCGAGAGCTCGATCGAGAGCGGCGCAAAACAGAGCAAGGGAAAGATTAAAGATGAGGTAGAGGCAAGTAAAAGATCTAGCAGGAGCTGTAGGGGAGAGAGCGGCGTGATATAGAACATTTTGGTGTTAGTCTGTCGTTATACTGCTTGTAAGGAAATTTGATAAGATTTTTACAGCATTCGCTCTGTAAAAATGTTATGTTTTCTTGTGTATTTATACCCTTGGTGGAATTTGACAAATGAAACATTCATGGTCATGTAATAGCTAAAATATTTTCCCTTTCGCTTTTTAGTAACTATTCAGCTCACTATGTTCCTCTGGGATTCCAAACACGTGGAGCCAGTGGCAAATAGGAAATGCAACACCCGCTTGTCATTTATTGGTTGAGCAGATTCACCTGTCATTGTAAGGTTTTGAAATGAAAGATCATAAAAAAAGATTGGTTACTGCCACGCTGCCTACGTTTAATATGATTGTTTCAATTTCATGACCTAGTTTATTGTGATTTAACTTCTATGCTAGTGTAGGCCTATGCAAAACTTTCCTAATTCTAAAACTGATATTGAAAAACACTCAAAAAACAAAGCAATTTTGACAAAGCTATGATAGATTCCGGTGTGCTATGAAAAGCATAAAAATCAGAGTTACGTCACCACTGTCGGAACACAACTTTGTAGTCAACCGAAGGCCTTCTGTGTTTTGTACTGACTGACCACCCCCAAAGAGAGGTGGGCTAGCTGTGCAGTAGGAGAGTGGCATAACACTGGGAGATTTTTCTGTGCTTTCCTCATGCCACTATAAAGGCCTTTTTACACTACACTTAGCAGGGCAGTGTGGTGTCAACGTCCCAATTGAAAGATTTTTGGTTTGAAGGGGAAGTGTTATGACAGACAGCACATCCCATTTGAGACGTGGTGGCAAAGTGATTCGAGAGTGACAACAGAAAGAGATTTTGACAGGGTTGTACAGCAAAGGCCTTAAAAAAAAATTGGAAGACAGGTGCAGCCAGATCTCCACGATGTGGACCGTAACTGCTTGGTTGAAAGTGGTAGAAGTGTGATTTGAGCATTTTTAGCAATAGAAATATTGGCTTAAAATCAAATATATCATAACCACAGATGCCTCCTCCTTATTACGGGCAAAGGCAGCGTTTGGGTTTACTTTACGTTCCCCCGTTTGGTATCTTAGCAACCAGTGCCAACGATGTACACGCCGGGCTCTCATTATTCAAGGCACCATCCTGTGCCCCGTTTCACGTGTTTTACCACACCACAAAAACCAAGTGCAGTGTGAAAAGGGCTTAATACTGCAATGTTTTCAATAGTCATCCGCTATTCTATCCCAGGTTGAATTGGATCAAATTCATTACAGATGCTTCAGTTACATTTGCCAGCTGGTCCAGATTACAAAGTACACTCATTTACAGTGCTTTCTGGCTTCATCGCCAATAGAACAGTCTTGGCCATTAACATGCATACATGCCAGAAACTACATCAGCAGCAGTGATCTAAAAGTGCGGCTGCGTCATCTTACTCTTTTCACAGATGTCCCATTGGCTTGTTCAAATTAATTGACACTGGTCCAAAGATGGTGCGAGCCTGTCGTTGTCAATTGCGGCACTTAACCTATGCAGGAGTCATTAATTTTTTTCCCCTCTCCATATCGAAAATAATTTACCCCCAAAAGCCACAGCACCATTTCAGGGCCCGACCACATGCCCATTTAACGGGTGTCTAGTGAGGGAACCAGCGCGGTTCAAGGTCAGCTCACCGCAGCGTTGAGACGGCATCGGTGCTACGCGACAGCATTTTAGCCACGACCCAATGAGTGATTACCTCGCTCCAGTCATAATTCAGTGTGACCTCAATCTGCCAGCATCGCTGAGCTTTGATGGATCAGCTCATGGTTTAGGTGTTGGGTTCTAAGCATGTCAAGCAGGCTGATAACGATAGGCCGATCCGTTGCTTCTACAAAGGAGAATGTTTTTGATATGAACCTACAATGACACTGTTTCTTCTCCAAAGTATTTCTGAACTACAGTGTGACAAACATTAACCCTGTCACGATGATGCATGTGTGTTAATTCATCATCTTTATGTCTTATCAAAGTCAGCACTGACACACATGCGAATGCACACACACACACACACACACACACACACACACACTGTACATCCTGCTGTGGATAATTAGTGGATTCTCGCAGTGGGTGATCGGCGCTACTGCTCCCCCCCAACCACCCACCCACCCTCCCTCTCTACTTCTATTTCTCTCTGACCTTCCCCACTGGGCTTCCTACCACAGTGGGGCTCATCACACACAGCTCTAATACATATTTATTGCCCCGGTGACAGCTCCTGTGCACTGGATTTATATGATTCTCAGCAAACAATAGTGAAGCCCAACTCACTCTTGCTCTCTTTCATCAAACAAAGCGAAAGATAAATCTCATGGTGTCAGGTCGGTTCAGTCCTGCTCAGCACTCAGCCATCTGCGGATTTTGATGCACGACCGGGCAGGCCCTGTTGCATTCATAGCGCACCCGTAAATTAAGGTAAATATACTCGATAAAATGTGCACTGTATGGATCATTCCGAGGATGGCACGACGGGGCCTAATCCATTACATCTTCCTAAATATGTTTTTTTAGTAGCACATTTTTAAGAATTAAAGAAAATACTTCTCTACTATTGAGCACACCAAATTCCCCCTAGGTGTGAGTGCGAGTGCGGAAGGTTGTTCGTCTCTGTGTGCCCAGCGATTGGCTGGCAACCGGTTCAGGGTGTCCCCCGCCTGCTGCCCGATGACGGCTGGGATAGGCTCCAGCACGCCCGCGACCCCCGTGGGGACTAAGCGGTTCAGAAAATGGATGGATGGATGGATGGATGGATGGATGGATGGATGGATGGATGGATGGATGGATGGATGGATGGATGGATGGATGGATGGATGGATGGATGGATGGATGGATGGATGGATGGACTTCTCTACTATATTCATACATGCACCTGGGCTGTGCCAAAACTGTGCTTCTTTCGAAGCAACTCAAAAAGGACAGAAGTAGTCTCTGACCACCTGTAAAGTCTCCATACAATAAAAGACAGAAACTTAAAGTTGCTAATATTCGTAAACTTGAAAATGTGTAAAGCGGGGTCCTCATAAATCAAGGTACCACTGTATATTGTAGTTACAATACTCATGGTCGTATTTTAAGTTTCAAGGGGAACTAAGCGTTCACACTCAACTGTGATTTCTTATAAACAAATGAGGAGCTGTGTACCATTATTTATTCAAGCATTCCTTGTTGATCACGGAATTTCCCTGCAGGCAAATATGCTCTCCTTCAACATATGATCAAAAACATTTACAAGTGGGAACTGCATGGAAGGACAAACTCCCAGAGCCTCTGCTCGCTTTGTCTTAAGTTGAGTTGAGAGGCAACACCAAGAAAGTGCGAGGAGAGGGGAAATAAGGGCAGAGCGGGATAGTGACAAAGATGGTCAGATGAGCCTGAGCAGCTGCCATACACCCCCATTCCCACACCAGCAAATTGCATCTTATAGCTGTCACTCTAATGCTTTCAAGTGGGTGAAATCCTCGACATCTGCTCCCGCTCGCTGAGATGCAGCGCAGGCCACCGCCCTGCAGAGACGCACAGCTGATGGGACAGCTTGAAGGGCAGCGGTGCTCGTGGTGGCTTTCACATCCAATGTGATTTGTTTTGTCAAAACGGAAACAACAAACAAAAACTTCAGATTCGCGGTGAAATGTTATGTGTTTGCCGCAAAGCTTCTCTGTAGTATTTCTGGCATCCGTGATGCAGAGGCTGTTTTGTAAAGCCAAATGAGCTGGTCTTGTGCAATGACTTTCAAACAGCTCACTATCAAACTATGTTTTGAAAGTATTTGTGCCCCTTTTGATTTGGGCTCAAAATTCTTTGAAGTACAAACCCAGATGTGTTTTCAATGTATCTTGAAAGTTTTAGAATGATTGGATGATCAATGAGCCGTGACGAATTTGCTGCTGAGCTCCTTTTCTGCAGTCGAGGTTTTGGTCCATGGACTGTGGAGATAAAATTCATAAGGAATTACTGTATAGGACTTTGGAACTATAACACAGAGTTCATCTTAGCGTACGAGAGAGTGGTGTTTCGCATAGCTGACTTAGGTGCAGATGGCAGGGGAGTCATTTTCATTCAATGCGCCCTTCGCAAACTGTATTCATGCAAAACAAAAAGTCCACAAATTGCAAACAATTTGCATTTGGGCGTTACAGCATAATGGGAAATCCATCTGGAACATCATACGCATTTTCTTCTTGAAACTCTATTGAGGGATGATGTTGCTGTAAAGCGTGATTCTAAAAATATGAATATTTTTAACATCTTTGTTATTGCTTGTCTCAGCGTTATCGCGATGGGATCCCACAGCAGAGTGAGTGCACCTTGTAGTGTAACTTTGAAAAACATTTAACAGTTCACCCATGCGTGCAAATTAATTCTACTTACGACTTGCGAACAAATGTAAATAGGAGTGTAAAGAAACACTTAATCTTTGCCAAAAAGAAATAAGCCCCCCGCCGCCACTGATTAAGGCTACCAAAGTGATATATCTGGCACTTAAGTCTTGTGTTTACCTCATAAACACAGAGACTTCAAGCAGCCACCCACACTGATACTGAAATATTACTCTCAAACTCTACAAGCCAGCATGATGTTTTGGAAACACCTTGTGACATTTTGTTACCACTCGTATTTACTCATCGTCTGTTGTGCCTGCCACAGTCACAACGTTAGAGGAATTCAGTCACCCTTGACCGTAACAAAGACATGAACAGTAAAGCAGGGTGGTCGAGCAGTTGGTGCTGGCCTCTGACTCCCGCGTTGGGCAAAGCCGGACTGGTGCTGTAATGCTGAGACACGGTGATGACGCGAGGAAAGCATACCGCAAACAGAGGGGATGTCACCTTTAATCTGCTCGATGTAATGGGAACATTTTTCGAAGGGATGCAATTCAATTATTTCTGAGGAAATGATGTTTCCTATTTGGGATGTGTGCCTCGTGGTGGAAAGTCGTCTCGGATTTGCTTCATTCTCCACTGCAACTAAATGGTAATTTGATTTGGGGCAGAACCCGCGAGAGTGTAGATTTGTTTGCGTTGGTTTCCACTCGGCACACACAACACTAAGCTCCGACGGAATATCTACTAACATCATTGGAGGTCTGTATCATAATGTGTTTATTGCCACACATGGCAGGCACTTTCTTTCAGGGTATACCACCGGGTCGTATTTTCTTGGCAAGTAAATGTGCACCGCTTCATTCCCTCAATAAGGAGTGGGAGTTTACTTTTATTTATAGCAATCCACCCACAATCTCATGTAGAAGCCAGTGATTAAACGTGGAAGCACATTTTCAATGGGGGGTTACAAAAACAGATGCATAAGTAGTTGTATCTATAAAAGGTAAATGTCAGTTGGGGCTATAAAGAGACTGAATAAGTATGTCATTCAATGACAATTCAGTGACTTGTAGAATCGTGTTATAGGAAAAGGAAAACAAACAGATGAATGAGGAGTAGAAATGACAAAATGTATTGACAAGTAATCCATTAGCAAATTAAGCAACTTTTTTTTAATCATCAAATCATCGTTTCAATCTCTCAACAGTAATCAATATCTGAGCCTTCATGAAAGCGTCTTTTTATCTCTTGTATTTAACTCAAATAAGACATTTGCAAATGGGTGCTTTTACTTTGAAGAACAATGACTGAACTAATAACAGAATCCGTTTCAATGTTTACTTGTTTTTAATCACTAAACAAAACCAAACAAACAACAATAATTGGTCAATAAACAGCAACATTTTGAGGTGTTTCACCTTTAGTCCAAGCTTGAAAGTCAGGAAGAAATCCAGTCACCTTTGATTTCACTTTTGTCAAATGTATGAACAACAAATATAGACACAATTTCCCGTGTACCTCCTTTATTAGTCACCCAGTGATCCTGCGTTACTACCAGTCCAGGTTGTTCCCCATCACGTCACCCGTGGTTGACTTCAGCTTCGCTGCAACCCTGAACGAGATGAGCAGTAGAAAATCATTTCAAATGTCTGCAGAGTTTCCGTTGAAACCATGAATATCCGTTTTAATGTTCGTTCCGTTTTTCCGCATTGCTCCTGCCACTTCTCTCATTGTAACAAAAACCCGCAGCACCATATTCTTAGCATCCGTCTCTGACAAAAATACAGATTATTATAGTGGCAGTTGCAGGGACAGCAAGTGAAATGACACAGCGCTGGTGCTCTTGTCTGTCTCCGAGCAGTAAGACCAGGCCATCTGCACGTTGATTATCACAGACACCATTCTATTATTGTTGGCATCTATTATTGTACTATGTGGGAGCAAGAACTTGTTGTCAGTCTGGGCTTTGTTGTTCTTATCAGCTGCACAGCTGACAGTCAGGTCTCGAACATGACGGCAGCCAAATGAACCGCCATTGTGTTTTGTAGCTCCTAACTGAATTATCCATGAGATGCACCAAGTATGATCTGTTCCCCTGTGTTCTTGTGCAGGTCTCTTCCATCGAGCCATCATTCAGAGCGGCTCGGCGCTGTCCAGTTGGGCGGTGAATTACCAGCCCGTCAAATATACACGCCTCCTGGCTGAGAAGGTTGGCTGTAACGTCCTGGACACGTTAGACATGGTGGACTGTCTGAGGAAGAAGAGCTCCAGGGAGCTTGTGGAGCAGGACATACAACCCGCAAGATACCACGTGGCTTTTGGACCTGTCATTGATGGCGATGTCATTCCAGACGACCCCGAGATCCTTATGGAACAGGGCGAGTTCCTCAACTATGATATAATGCTGGGCGTCAACCAAGGCGAGGGGCTGCGTTTTGTGGAGAACATTGTGGACTCAGAAGACGGCGTCTCTGGAAACGACTTTGACTTCTCTGTGTCAGACTTTGTGGACAGTCTTTACGGATACCCGGAGGGTAAAGACACTTTGAGGGAAACCATTAAGTTCATGTACACGGACTGGGCCGACAAGGAAAATCCAGAAACCAGGCGCAAAACGCTGGTGGCTCTCTTCACCGACCACCAATGGGTGGAGCCCTCTGTGGTAACGGCAGACCTCCATGCTCGCTATGGCTCACCCACCTACTTTTATGCCTTCTACCACCACTGCCAGAGTCTCATGAAGCCCGCCTGGTCAGATGCCGCGCACGGGGACGAGGTCCCCTACGTTTTTGGAATTCCAATGATCGGTCCAACTGACTTGTTCCCCTGCAACTTCTCAAAGAACGATGTGATGCTCAGTGCTGTGGTAATGACCTACTGGACCAACTTTGCCAAGACTGGGTGAGTCATTGCGTATCTTTCAGGCTTCTTTGTAAGGTGACTATTTTTAGGATGTTGTAAGGATTTTATAAAAGAAAACAGCAATAAGTATAAAGCAAAGTAATAAATGATATAAGCCAGTGGGTCTTAACCTTATTGGAGATACCGAACCCCACCAATTTTATATGCGCATTTACCAAACCCCTCGTTAGTGATTTTTTGTTTTTTTTAATTCAATTCATAGATGTTTTTTTACTAGTGCACAAAATGAGTCAGAATTTACACGATAAATCAGGTTTGTTCAGACCTCCTCAGTGGAGGCTCTGTCAAACCCCTGAGACCGACTCACCAAACCTCTAGGTGTCAAATGAACCCAGGTTAAGAACCACTGATATAAGACATATGAACATTTTTTAAAAAATGAGAAACTCTTGATTGCTGGACAATTTAGAGGAGTCTGACTGATCTTTCAAGGCTCATTGATTTTCTTTTTGGTGTGTTTTGTATGTAAACACAAAAACTACCAAAATGAAAAATGAGACTCTTTTTTTTCATCCCACACACACACACACGCACGCGCACATTTATTTATATATATATATATATGTGTATATATATACACACACACATACATAAATATATACACACACACACACACACCAGTGGAAAGTAGTAGAGGAAATCAAATCAGAATCCTGTTCAAAGGACTTGCGTGCCCCTTAAAATACTAGGATGCAGGAAGAAGGAATTGCCACAAAGGATGAGTGTAGGACTGGAAAGAGAAAAAAAACACTTTTTAACAGATATTTTTCAGAGGTGTTTTTGAAAAAACTGAGACATTAAATGTGAGGATGATTAAATGTACCTCCAGTGGGTGCAAAGCAATTTGTACACAGCTGACTTTCTGAATTGAGTACAAGGCCTGTCTTTATGTATGCGGCTGTGTCTGCACCTTTGGGTTTTTTATTTTGGGGGCGAGGGAACTGAAAATGCAATCGCTGCTCCATTGTAGTCGTGCCCCAAAAGACACCGTGACTTATCAGAAAGGCAACTGTTGCCCTCGTCGGTATTGATTTCTTCAGCTTGGACCTCGACGATCACTCATGCCCAGGGTGACTATCCCCCACACACCCCTTCCACACTCAATTTCACCTCTGCCCACAACACACAAAACATACAAGGTCAATTTTGCACAACTAGTCATGATTTCAAACAACTGGAATTTAATTTGACAATCCACGTCTTCCAGAGAGCTATTGATCTTATCTTGAGGGGGATGCACTGTGGGATAAAAACAAGAGAGTGTCTACTCTACATCATCTGCTGCTCAATCAGTTTGACTTTGACATCTAAACGTCTGGCTTATAGGCCACAGTGGCCAAGTCGATGCATGAGTTGCTAATGACAGACAAGTGCAGATGGACTGATGTCAGCTGTTTGGCTCCTCGGTCAAACAACTGAGGTCAGACTACACATCTGTCTCCTCTGCCTGGCAGCCATCTTGTCTCATATGCACAAGGATTATGCATTTTATGTTCCACAATATAAGCCACTCCAATAAGTCTGTGATTATTTTGGCCACTTTTTGCAATCTATAAAAATCACCTGGGACGTAAGACTCAGTCCTCATTTGCACATTTGTGCTTTTTAAATGTAAGTAAAGAAATAGAAAGGCAAGGGGGTGTGTTTACATGAAGACTTTATCTGAATATTCAGAATCAAACGGAATGACATATGGAATGAAAGATGCTCCTTATAAAAACGTTCATCGGAATAAAAGTTTAACCTGAATTGATTTCCATTTGGATTCGCAAGTGTGGTATATTCTTTTTGCCGTGACTTTCACGTGTAAACAGGTTACCAGAGATCTTCAGTAGGAGTGACAAAAAAACCTCCATACAAACCTGTGTGTACGCGTGTGTGTGTACATTGTAGAGTCAAATGATTCAAGCCTCATGGTAATCATTCAGGCTGATTTGTAGTGCATTGGAAATCAATTGTGATAGATGATGACATCTTCTTCATTTACCATGGTGGTATCAACATGTGCGTGCTAGCCATAAGCCAGCTTTCACGATTAGCTGTCAACACTTAACTCTTGACTTAGATGTAGTAGGTTTTTGGTGTTATTGTCTGCACCACTTCCCTTTTATGGATTTCACAAAGGACTCCAACTAAGAATTATATCAAAACATTGTAAGAGTGAACTGATTGGAGATAAAAAAAAATGTTAAAGCAACATAATAATTTTACTTTACATCTTATAAACCCTTTGAACATCGATTTGCTCTATGGAGAACTTCTAGGTCACTGCCTACCAATCATAATTTACAGTCCTGTTTGTTTTAGCAACGCTATAATAAGCACATTAAACTATAAACATATACAAACTCCCTCCAAGGCTAAACTGTCAACAAACGTAGAGGTTGATACCACACAACTACTCTGTCACCAGGTCATTTGATTCAGAGGAAAGGACTGTACCGTCAGTTCTTGGTGAGTGCTCTTAGCAAGCTTAAGCGGACTTAAGGTTTTTCCAAAAGTTCATTGTCCTCATTTAGACTACACCGGGGGATAAGAACCTCAGCCTAGCAGCACCCAAAGCCAGTCTGGCTCTGGAGGACGTCTTTAATTAGGACCCGGTTGAATTCTCTTTGGCTTCTCGGCTCGCAACAGCAATACTCAGGATGAGCTAACCCAGATTGCACTTCCTCTCCTTGACTTTAAATCGCCTGTCAAAACATGTGTGGCACCATGTTGAGACGCTTGGGTTGCATGTCACCCGTGTGTATGATACCGGCGTTCCCCCGAAAGCCCTTCCTGTCCCGGGATGTCATCTGTCATCTTTACAGGGCCAACTCTATCCCTTGCACATTTTTGTCCTGCATCGTAGTAACTAAGAACATAAAAGCACACAGAGAGTACTCACTGTCAAATCTCCTTAGTGTTTGTGCAGTGTGTCCGTTTGCTCTTTTTAGGGGTGGCAATGTTGATTCTTGCCTTGTTATTTCTGAATAGATGGATGGATGAATGATAACTGGGCGGAACTGTCTTTGTCTTGGTGCATAGTATGTATGGATGAACAAACAGATATAAACAAACATAATGACTAATTGAGAGTACAAATGATCGCTTAACAGATGAGTAGTTGGACAGTTACATAAATCTTTTCATCGTTGGACAGTAGGATAGCTAGGCTGGCCAATTGATGGGTGGTCAAGTAGACAGACTACTAGACGAGCGAAACTGACAAAAGGCTAATCAAAATGGCTGCAGTAACAAACAATGTATGGATGATCCACAGGGGGAAGAATATATGGATAGATGGACTGACAATAGAGATGGAAGGACACATGGATGAATAGGAGATGGATGATGATTACAAGGGCAGAAAGAAAGATGGACAAATGGGCTGTGGATACTAATGAATGAAGGTAGGTGGAGCACACCGAAGGACGGATGTACAGGAAAGGGAAAGTGAAACAGATGAGTCAGCAGAGTTAGGATATATAGACAACAGATATGAATAGATGGATGAAGACAGAAGGAAGTATAGACAGCGGGATGGTGGAAGAATTGAGCAGATAAAAAAATTGGATACATGCATGGAAGAATACATGGACTGACAGGTGGAAACAATTGAAACGTCAGATGGACAGATAAAGTGAGGCAGACAATGAAAAGTGCACAGGTAAAGAGAGATGTGGTAGTTGGAAGGTTGACTGGACATACGGGTAGATAGATGGATGGAAGAGCAATCAGGATGGACCAATAGATGAGCTGATAAATGACAGATGCAGAAGCTGCGTAAATTGCATAAATACAAAGGCTGAAGGAGTAATGGACAGAGAGAAGTTGGTCTAGCCACATCTGATCAAAGAACGATGATGAGTAAACTATAAGATGCATAGACAGATGTAATCACAGATTAAATACCCATTAGGAATTGTCTTCTACTGCATTATTTAAAGCACACTTCCAAAACTTTTGTCTTGTGTCCACACGCTGCAACTTTCACACTATTTCAAACAACAAATAAAAAACACAGCATGTGCATCAACATCCAAAAGCGCTGGTGGAGCACTTCAGAAAAAGACAGAATGATGAAAAGGCAGCAAAGATCAGCCGCTACATATCATTAGCGCTATAAATATGTCAGTCCAACTTGGTGTGTTTTTTTTACTGCTGCACACTCCTGCCACATGCTGTGCAAGGTCTTGCTAGGTATCGTTAAAGAGTATTCCACTGTCGTGTTGATTCTTTATTTATTATTTTGTTTATTCTCTGTCCCAACTCCTCTGTCTCAATCTCTCATTATTCTGGACCAAAAAAAGAATAGCCTACTTGCAGGAGCTAAAATATATAGCATTGATTGCTTTGTCTTCAGCAACATTGTCTGCCAACTCAACTGTGAGATGTCTATGGTGCACTTTTGCACCCAACGATTTAATTCAAAGACCTCTGGAAGGATAGTGACACATATGTGGCCATCGTTACTCACCCTGCCTGCACTCTTTAACCAAAAAGTACTTGGCAAACATACACGCTATTCTTTTCCTGAATCATCCCCTTTTTCTATCTGGGAATGGGCCAGTGATTTGTGTTGAAGTAGTCATATTAGATTCAAAACCTACAGATTCCTAATAATCATTGAGAAACCTGAGCACGTTATTAAAACATAGAGACAACGTCCAGCACCTACCTACTTAATGAATTCTAGAGACACTGACACAGGGGGAAAAATATATGGATATTTTATATAACGGGCAGTTTCAATACAACTGTCTTAGCCGATGTGCTAGCTTCCCTATAACTCTATTTACTTCCCATCAGTGTACAGAATACATATAGGCAATGGGACAATTGTTCCCTGAGTGTCCTGAACTCCTGTTTCCATGCCGGTGCTGTTGAGCAGACTTGATGTGGGCCACAACGATTTTTCGGTGCTTACGTATTATCGGGAGGACCTTTAAAAAAACGACTCAAAAATTAAAGTAAATTATTTATTGAAACGATAACATTACATTTGTAATTCCGGAGGCCAGAACGTCGCAATTGCTTCCAAAAGTGACTCAAAGACATCAGTACAGGCAACATGCTTCCGCCACATGAATTCGGCCAAATACGACTCCAAATGGTGACGTGCAGTGCCACAGTGCTTCTTGTTTCGCCACTTTGCCGATCCCCATAGGCGTTCCACTGTCTGCGTATGAGCCCCGGTGTTCGGATCCACAAAGTTGTACTTGTGGTTGACGTTGAGGTGATGAAAGCCTGATTTTTCCAGTTCCTTGGTGTTATAAGCGGGCCAAAGAAAAAGTAAAAATCAAAGGTCCTCCCGATAATACGTAAGCACCGATTTTTCTTTCAAACAATAATCGAGATAGTAACTAGTAATTGGTCACTAAACTCATCCCTAACCTGGATGCAATGTGCAATAATTGCAACAGCAAACAGCTCACTTCATTGAGTTAGGCGTTCACTTGATTGGAGATATCGTAGCCAATATTTGGATTTGCAGCCGGGAAGGTAAAAAGCTGTGTAGCTTGTTAAGGGGTGTGGATACAATTGATCGCTGTCCATGCTATTGGCTGAATGTAATGAGGGGAGGGGGTGTAAATCTGTACACTGACGTCCATAAGTAAGTGGCTGTTAGATTGATGTAGGCGATAAATGCCCAACTTAACAGTGTGAAGCAGTCTATTGATGGGGCAGTTTCAATACAAAAATAGGAATACACGAAACGCATCGAAGAAGTTTTGTTTTTGCCACTCATTGAATCAAATAAAACCCAGAATGGTCCAAGTGCTATGTCCTTAGCAAAGTTCAAAGACGCAGCAATTGGCCTCGCATCACTTAGCCTGTTGAACTCAAGGCTGCCATTAAATATAAAGCATGCGTCACTCAGCCCTCCCTCCGCCCCAACATGCAACCACACCAAGGGCAAAAGAGCACAGCGTGATCATTGGCGCTCTGAGGCTGCCGAAAAGCGCTGGATAAAATGCGTTTCAGAAAAATCTACTCAGATTACAGGGTCAGGTGTTTGGAGTGAAAATTAAAATGAAATGCTTACTTTGTGTTACCTGGTAAGTAGATAAACAGCTGCAGGGGATGCATTTGTTACACAGCGCTAACAACAATAACTTCAACCTTCAAAAGGCTTTAACTTTGCATATTTTAGGAGCTTAGCAAAGTGAGCATCAGTGTCTGAGATTTAATGCATTTGTGTTATATAGTGAGGCTATAACTCAGCTCAGGAATTCCGGGCTGTTGAGTGCAGTGAAAGTAGATTTTTGTCTTCTGCCTTGGGGCGCCTAAACGTGTCTTTTCAGATTTGGCGATGGCGAGGTCTATGATCATTCAAGCGCTTCAAATTACATCAGGATGAAAAGGGGAAGGAGGAACATGGGAAATGGGGAAAAATAAGGGAAAATGATATTCATTCTATCCTCTTATCTACCTTTTACATCAGAGCTTCCAGACATGGTTTGGAATGGATAATGAGCCTAGAATGATTCAAACTGACATAAAGCAATGGTATGGTTGACTTTGTCATCCACGTGGCACATCCACTCACGGAGAAGCTTTAGAATTTGTCATATCAGACTAGAGTGGATCACTTTCTCCACTACAGTGCGTGTGCAACTGCTGCATGATTTGTGTTGAGCACTCGTGCGGCCTCCGGGGTCAAGTCATTACACCTGGATTGCGTTTCTAATCCAAAAGCACGCTCACAGAAACAGACAGGTGCACAAGCTACAAGAGATGGAAACAAACATACACAAACTCCCAGTCAATCATGAATATTAACACATGAGAACGCTTGAACACGCATGACTGGCCGAGGTCATTGTGGGTCAGCAGGTCATGGAGAGAACCAGCAGGGGGGGGGGGGGGGGGGGGGCTGTGCTTTATGGTACCACAAGCATATGAACACATCACAAGGGATGTGAAAGGCCATTAAAACACTTTTTTTTATGGGTGTAATAATCTTTCTCCAGAGCCTGGAGTCTCGCCACTGCTCCAATGTCCATCTAGATTAAGGGGGAGGTTTGACAGCACGCATGTTGTACGCTAATGTGGAAGGGTGAGGTGCTCCTTAGGGCTTAACAAGACCATAAATGTCAAATTAGGCCAATGTCGATAAATATACTTGATTAATGGTTTAATTGTAAATATGCCTCACAATGAGCCGTCTGCTGTCTAACTCAACTCATGCCGTGAGCTCAGTGTTGTTCCTTCTAATGAATCCAAAAAAGCTTGCCAGCCGCTGGGTTTTCAGCAGCATTACACAATATTGTGCAAAATCACGAGTAACTTGTTTGATTAGAAGATAATCAGACAACACAAGAAAACTATTGGCATCATGTGGTGAAATAAAGCTCAAAAACATTCCTACAGTAAGTCAGTATTGATCCATCCGTTCGTCAATGCAAAAGTCTCTAATGATAAAATCGGTAATAATTCCATACATGATACACTCTTAAAACTTCTAGGTCAGAGTAACCCAAATTGGGAGACATAGCTAACACAGTCCAAAACGGAGGAAGCCAATGCTCTTTCATACCCTGAACATTGGGTTGAGAATTGTCGGGTCAAGATTTTGATCCAACAAGGCATAGAGACAACCCATACTACGAAATGGAGTACCTGGTTATCTATAGCTCTGGTTAAAAGTATTGCAATGTTGCCGATTTTACACCAGATGCCTCCCCACCCGTGCAACCCACCCATTTTCCAAGAGTGGGCAAGGGTGGTGCCCTGATTGTGATTTAAAACCTAGTGTTGAAAATAAGCAGTATTATTGCCAGTAACAATTTCAAAGAATGTTACATCAAATCTACTTCAACTTCCCTACACAAATGGCAACCAACTTCAGCTCCTTCAGCCCATCCAAATCCAATCTTCAACCCAATTTATTTGGTCAAACTAATGAACCCAACTGGCTCAAAAGCTATCGCCGTGTGTGTTTGTTAGGAAAACAGTCCAGCATGTTTTTAGCCCGTGTGTGTGTGTATGTGTGTGTTTGTGTATGCGTCCGTGTCAGAAGATAATACGACTTCCAAAAAGTCTGGTCAAAACCAAGGTCAAGATTCGCAGTCATTCTTTCTGACTTCTGCAGGTTGCTTGTCCACATAGTCAGCAAGCTGTTCATCAGTGTTCAAATTGCAGAAATTTACAATGGTAGGAATTACCCGAGCGTTTTGTAGGTTTGATCAGTCAACGAGTTGTTCGTTCAAGTCAATTTCTCCATATACTCCAAATCGATTTCTTTGTGTTTCTAAAACGCATTCCTTTTCAGCCGAAGCAGCTTTTCGACACGACATCGAGCACTCTATCTAAAACCCACTCCCCGCGCGCACAGATTGCTTTGTGAGATTTAGCCGAGTACCTTTTAGATCTTTTTGTTATCACGATTCACCAAATTGACCCAGCCGAGATGAGAGCTTTCGTAGCGTATATGGAAGTGGCCGGAATTCCCATTAACTCAGATTGCTCTGACCCCCTCCCTCATTGTTGTCATGCGTGTGTGTAGAACATGATTTGCATGTGTGTGCGTGCGCGAGGTTGGCAGGCTGCAAATGAGCACGTCTCCATTGACGTCCTGTTCTCTGGCATGTTGTGCGCTGGGAGATCAATATGACCTTACCTCCACCAGCCGCTCCTTTGAAACTTAATTACTGATATTCGGCTACAAAGTCATCATAGTCTGCCTGTCAATATTCATTGGGGATCATTACGGGCCTAATAAAAGTGGTTATTTACAGGCTGCTCTGCCGACGTGGGCCCAGGTCCAGGGATTCGGCTTTAGCCATTTCAATTTGTTTTACCACTCATTCTCTCTCTCTCTCTCTCTCTCTCTCTCTCTCTCTCTCTCTCTCTCTCTCTCTCTCTCTCTCTCTCTCTCTCTCTCTCTCTCTCTCTCTCTCTCTCTCTCTCTCTCTCTCGCTCTCCTATTCACCTCTCCCAGAAGCACTGACCTGAAAAAGAAAAATTGACAGCAAAAAAAAAAAAAAAAGAACTAAGGGTTGGATTCTTCTGGCATGCTTTTTAATTCTCTTGTTTGAACATTTCCAAAAAAACAAAAATTCACTGTGACCGGCACATCCCTAAATCCCAGAATAAATTTGAACTTGCCGCTGACACGGCAATCAAATTCGCAAAGGGATATTTCATGACATTTGAAGAAATGTCACGAAACTTCTTGCTTCATTTCAACCTCTGGGACACCAGCGATTGTTGTGTTTTCAAGGCTGCTGCATTCTTTTTCAGCTCTATTCTCTGTTTACAGAGGCTACAATTGTTTCTGCAAAACTTCTATAGGTGACACTTTCCAGAAATAAAGAATGGTTTTGATTGCTGTATGATCATTGGTTCAGTCGTTTCACTGAAAAATATAGAAAATGTCAAAAAGGGGAACAGTGAACTCTTTGGCGCAAACATAGTACTGCATCAAAAAAGATAGCTTGCCGTTTTTTGATCTTTACACACACACACACACACACACACACACACACACACACACACACACACACACACACACACACACACACACATACACACAGGGGGTTGAGCAGTTCCCGCTCAGTGTCTTGATTAATATGGTCCACTTTACATCGGTTCACTAGATGCCAATGCACACTGCGCTGGCTTCCCTGAGCAATTAGCAGAAGGGCTCCACCAGTGTCGGATTATCAACAACAAGATGCCTCCTGACGTGCGCCCTAAAGCCTGCTGACTTATTCATATGTGTTTACTTAAAAAGCCCCTGCCCTGGTTTTTGTGGCAAGACTGCATCCGAACCGAATTAAGAGCAACATCTGGGGAGGGAGACGAGGAGGCGGGTGGAGCGGGGGTTTGGGGACGAGCAGGCCGAGCGAGGCGCAGTCTGCCGACAGACATTGAGGCAAAAAAGCCTGTGTGTGGTTTTGAGGATTGGACTGCGGGAAGGTGGTTGAGCTTGGACAGCATCATTTCCAGGAAAGTCCAATTAAAAATTGCAGTCTGCTCTGCCGTTAGCGGATCGATGAACTGAATCTCTTTCAAGTCCAAAAATCAAGCCAATGTGCTTTTTGGGAAATGTTTGTATATGCCTCTTCTCAATGTTTAAATTAATGATGAAATTCTTTAACTAGGGGTGGACATCATTTATAAATCAGCAGATTGTGGAACTGATGGTCAGTTCATTGTGTCAAGTTTGTGCATGGTAATCTCTTCCAGACCGCATTATTCAGCATCGTAGAAATCAAAACAGAAGTTTAGGAAATAATTAACTCAATAACATCTCATTAAAATAATTAGACTCAACCATAAATAGATCACAAAACTAATTTGCTGTATTCGACCAGTTAATCTTTAGCAACTGTGGGCGTGTGATGCCCTTCGGGACTCTTAATTAAGTAATTGTAATTAAGGGCGACATAAATATATTGGACTTGACTTGACCACCACCTGCTTCCATCCAGCATCATAAATTGCTATAATCCCGACTCTTTCCAGTTTACTCTTTAAATGGGAATAAGGATTTTCAACAGAATTTATGCATATTCAAGTTCGCTCACAAGATTTCTGTGAAAAGTCAGGAATCGAACACTGTCTCTGGTTCATTTTGAATGCTGATTACAACTAAAGGTACAAGCTATCAATGACAACCAAAAACGGCTCATAAGAGTTGAATTCAAATGTTGGTCGAGACATTTTCCTAAGATTTTCTAGATAACCAAAATCACTTTACAGGTTCTTACATTGATAACTATTGCATTGGACTGGGCGGCTCGGTGGCGCACTGGGTAGCACGTCCGCTTCACAATATTTATCTCAAATACATTTCTAGGACATGAATGTAAAATGATCAAATAGAAAACACAATTGTTCCCAAAAAGTAGAACAATTCCTTCCCTTTTATGCTGTGATAGGTACTGAAAGAGGTGCAACAAAGGTTAATGAACTGATGTCTAAACACTTTTGCACATTCTTTTGCATGTCTTCTCCGCAGAGATCCCAACAAACCGGTTCCCCAGGACACAAAGTTCATCCATACAAAGGCCAACCGTTTCGAGGAAGTGGCGTGGTCCAAGTACAACCCCCAGGACCAGTTGTACCTTCACATCGGCCTCAAGCCTCGGGTGCGCGACCACTACCGAGCCACCAAAGTGGCCTTCTGGAAGCACCTGGTGCCCCATCTGTACAATCTCCACGACATGTTCCACTACACCTCCACCACCACCAAAGTGCCCCCGCCGGACACCACGCAGAACACCCTGTCCACCAAGCGGCCCAACGGGAAGACCACCTGGCCTTTCAACACCAAGCGACCCCCCATGTCGCCGGCCTACAACAGCGAAGACAAAGACTCCTGGAGCAACGACAAGGAGTCCGGGCCTCTGGTGGTGGAGAACCCTCGGGATTACTCCACGGAGCTCAGCGTCACCATCGCGGTGGGGGCCTCGCTGCTCTTCCTCAACGTGCTGGCCTTCGCCGCCCTCTACTATCGCAAAGACAAGCGGCGGCAGGAGTCTGGCCACGGCCAGCCAAGCCCGCAGCGCCAGACCACCTCCAACGACATCGGGCACCACGCGCCCGAGGAGGAGATCATGTCGCTGCAGATGAACCAGACGCACCACGAGTGCGAGGCGGGCAATAGCAACGAGGGGGCGCTGCGCTTGGCCTCGCTGCCCGACTACACGCTCACCCTGCGACGCTCTCCCGACGACATTCCCCTTATGACGCCCAACACCATTACCATGATCCCCAACTCCCTGGTGGGCATGCCCAACCTGCACCCTTACAACACCTTCACGACAGGATTCAACTCCACCGGGCTGCCGCATTCCCACTCCACCACGCGCGTATAGCTTTAAGGAGGTCCGGACGAGGGTAGCGACGGGCGGCGGTGCTGATGGAGGAGGTGCAAAGGATTCAACAAAACGGAGAGGAGGATTGTGTTTTATAAATACCGCAGCGATAGTGGGGGTAGGGCAGATTAAAACGTGAAGAGATTTAACGAGACTTTTACTACGAGCAGAGTCGCTTCGGAGCTCTCTATGGATGTCAAGTTGTGCAGAGCTGCCAAAATCAAACTGCTTCCCTACTCTTCATCAAGGGAGGGGCTCTTTTTTGTGTTGTGTCCTTTTTTTTTTCTAAAAAAGAAAAAAAAATCATCATTTCAAAAGCCTTTTAAGCGGACTAAGAAAATTGCCACTGATGGTTTTTCTTTTCTTGAATTCATAACAAACACAAACAAAAGTGCTTTTTAATTTCCCGGTCCTCCTTCCTCCTGGGGTAGACACATGAAGAACAATGGCCTCTATGTCGACATTCGCATCATGCTTTTAATTGCATCTTTCTTTTGATTTCAATGCCTTACAAAGCTTGTTCTTTGTTTTGTTTTTTGTCGCAATTTCTGTTCCAAGAGACTATAACAAGAGGAGTACGGCAGAAAGACTGAAACCGGGATGAGAAATTAGTGAATTTGCAGATGTAGAGATTTTAAATCCCAATTGGGGCATTTTTTTGTTGTTGTTGGTTTTTGCTCCTGTTTGCAGCACAACATGAATGGTTTCATCTTTTTTAAATTAGTTTGCGTCGAAGGGTTTTCCAAGGACACCTCTGGCTTGGAGACAAAATGCTTTGTTACTGTGATTGTTTTTGTTAAGAAAGTGCATCTTTTTCAGCCAATGGACCCGTTAAGCTATCTGGTCTTATCTTATCTGATCTGATCTCAACCAAGTGTGCATCTACACATGCTGCTCGTGTGCAGTGTACTAAGAGTGTTCTGCTAGGAACATGTAAGGTGAGTGATCACGTGAGTGTCCACTATTGTTTTTGAATTATTATTATTTTGAGTAGGTTGTACAGTGTGCTTTTGGGGGGGGAGGGGGGTCAAGGCGGAATACTTTTTCCATGTTGATTTGGGTTGACCACCAGTCGTGTTTCTGCTGCGTCTCTTGGTGTCCGTCTACGCGAAATAGCACTTTGTTTTTTTTGTTTTTTTTTCATTTTTCAAAGTTCTATATGTCTAATTTTGCTTAAAGATGATAAAATAAATCTATTATTTTACATGTAAGAGAAAAAAAAGATAGCTTAAAGAAACAACTGAACTAACTGGCGTGTGGACTTTGTAAGACTTCCTCTTCAACAACAGCAGACAGTGGCCTGTTTGCACTGAGAACCTTTATCAGTGCACACTTGTATTTCTTTCCATATATATATATATATATATATATAAATATAGGCATACATACATATATGTATAGGGCTTCTATGGAGATATCATTCCCACTTACAAAGAGAAACATAAAAGCACCAACACAAATAATTCCAGGATGAACATTCCTCATCAACAACACTTCAAGTTGTCTTTGTAAGAGCTCTATATGTATATTTATGTATGAAATATTTAATATTTATTTATGTATACCAGATGCATACACGCTGATTGTGCCATGTACCAAATTAAAACAGTAAAAAAAAAAGGAATAGAAAGTTTCACACTTTTGTCATTTGGATTGTCTCTTTTTTTTTTTTAGGACTTGCTATAATTTCCACTTGAATGAGTATAAGGAGAAATATTCTCACTGCAAGAGCAAGGCTCAGCCTCGGGACATTCTTGCTGTACCTCCCTCATCCTCTCTTCCTCTCTTCCCATCTCCTCCCTGCCTCGCTGCTCTCCCCCCCCCCTCCTTCCCCCCACACTCCCCTCTCTCTGCTGAAACCTTTGAGAAACGGGCTAACGGCTTGAGGCCTGTGTGCATAACTACATTTTACTGTAATTCATGCAAAGTAGTGCGACAGCGATTAGGCGATTGATGCGCGTCCTCACATTGCATCTTTTAATTTGTCATTATTCAGCGAGAAAACTGAAGTTATTGACTCTGACATTAAAACCGCCAATTTCCATTAAGCGTCATAGCAAGGCGCAAATTAAGTGTCTAAAAAGAGCAAGAACACAATCTGACCGCTTGAAAGTTCCGTCTTTTTGGGTACTTTAACATTATTCTATTAAAACCTTGACTTTGCAATTGGAGGGCAGCGGAGCGAAAATCCCAATCTGGTCATATCATCACAAATCCTGCTCGGTGCAGAAAGACAGAAGGGGTTATGTGAGGGGAGATGCTTATGGGTTGATCTCTATGAGTCATCTTGTTTATTCTTATCCTGCCTTATATGGGTCGCACCTCCTTCAATAAGCAAAGAGGGAAAAATAGACAGATGGAGTCTACTTGCTGAAACATTGTTAACAATAATGCTTTAATGATGTCGCAGTTTACCAGCTGCATCTCAACTCCAATACAGCACATGGTATAAATTTAAGTTACTTTGTCTTGCAAAAAAATACACAAGTCAATGGGCATGCCACCAGCGGCAAGCAATCCTCATTCAAGTCAATGGGCATGGTACCAAGGGTGCAGTTACTACTGGCAGACACTGGGGGTGTGGCAGGCCAAATTAAATCTGCATTTGAAATTGAACAAATTAGGTTGATCATTCCAGACCTGTTTTTCTTTCATTTTGTGGAGTGACAAAAGATACCAGTAGGTTCCAAAGTATTTGGGCAAGTGTATCTATATATTTGAAATTAATGTAGTTCAGACCAATATATTACTGGTTTGAGAAACACGTCATGTTTGTTTGTTTGTTTGTTTGTTTGTTTGTTTGTTTGTTTGTTTGTTTGTTTGTTTGTTTGTTTGTTTGTTTGTTTGTTTGTTTGTTTGTTTGTTTGTTTGTGTGTTTGTTTTATTTTTTAAGAATTACATTTTTTTATTATCTGGTATTTGGGCAAAGTAACATCACTGTAAATACGACCATCCTATGCAGACAACGAAATCTGGAGCCCATTTCTTTCGTCCCATCCGCCTTCACTTGCTTGAAAATATAGCACGATAAAGTTCACAATACAATCCATCTTGTTACTCCAGTAAGCACATCATAAATAAATGAGTAAAAACAGACGTACGTGTTCATGCCATAACACTGCCTGCCCACACCATTTTTGACACATTATTACATTTGTGTTGCTCTGTCCAAATACTTTTGAACCTTGCTGTGGATATTTTAGTTGTTCTAAAATAGCTGTATTTTCTGAACACCAGAATAATTTACAGTCAAATAAGACAATTTTAGTATTATCCTGAAAAACAACTGCTATATTCAAGACTATTAAAAAAAAAAAAAAAAAAGAAGTCAAAACAGGTCATGGTAAAAAAAAAAAATCTGTCATTCAAATAAATGACAACAAATGCCTGCAGTGTACCGAATGTATTTAAACCACTGAGTTTAACACAACAACAATTGCCATGGTACTACCCTGTAAGAAAAGAGAGGGCACAAGAATGTCCTTTTAGCCTTTCCCAAAATATGATAAAACCCTTTGGTACATGATTGATACATTACTGTTTTTCAAGTTGGATCCAGGAACAATTGTCTGGTAAACCCACATTTTTTTTCTACCAGATGTTTACATTACCTTGAGAAAATTGATTCTAGGTTATGAAGAAACTCGAGTTAGCACGCTTGCAAATGCTTTAGCTTCGCACATGCTGAAGAGCCATACTGCAACCCTATGACTGATGTTTTTGTGAAATCTCTTGAGAATTAAAAGATACACTTCAGTTATAGCTAAGAAAATATTCTCAGTGCATTATAGAGACTGAATCATTGGAATTGTAATCTACAAATACATGGATCTTACGGTAGATGGCTAGAGCCATCTGAGTTATTTTTTCAAATTATGCTGCCCCGCTTCTGATCTGTCTGCATAACTGGGAGGTCAGCCCCCCCCCCCCTTACACACACACGGGCAGTGGGCTAAAATTGAGTGGTGAAGCTTCAAGTGAACTATCAAAGGGAAGCAAATGTCATGGGAGGGCAACATGTTTTTGCCATTACTTCTCCCATATGCTGCAGCAGCAGAGCAGATGTCACCGACGATTGGCTTGATGGGCACTTTTTGGGAGGATGCGCGTGCGCATGTGAAGAGGCTACTTATCATTAGAGCTGTTGGACCAATGAGGAAGAACTGCAACAAGAGGGGAATCAGGGTCCTCAGAAAGCTCAGTGAAAATTGTTATGACAAGAATCACCGTAGTCAGAAAAATAGGCCACTTCCACAGTGGAGATTTCTTTGCACTTGACTGAGTGGGACATCAGTCAAGGCTCAGTTGAAAAAAGACCCTGGTGGGCTTTCATGCTGCCCAAGACAAAGTCAGTCTTGGAAATGGTCAATAAATGTGCCAAATTACAGCATGCTCCCCGCTGGGATAGTCCAAGTGTGTGTGTGTGTGTGTGTGTGTGTGTGTGTGTGTGTGTGTGTGTGTGTGTGTGTGTGTGTGTGTGTGTGTGTGTGTGTGTGTGTGTGTGTGTGTGTGTGTGTGCTCTTTCCCTCTCTGTTTCAAGATCAGTTTTTCCTATACAAGGGAGTTACAGAGAAATACAGTTATGGCCAAGGGTATTGGCAATGATTCAAAATTTCAGTTTTGCTGATTTCTTTTTTCAATGTGATTCATGTTGCTTTTACTTTGTTGTAATGAGCATTGTCATTAAGGACTTCCTGTATTTCTTTTTTAAATTGATATAAAAATCTGCAATAATGATACCCACTGTAGAAACATGCTTATAAATTTCCTGTGGATTTAATGAATGTCTTCTTTTTTCAAGGCTGATTGTTGAGTATTTTCATCTTTTCAAAAAGAACCACCTCTGCTATGATCAATTCTTTGGAAAAAAAAAAAAAAAAGTCCTCCCCTTTTTGAACCTCACAAATTTGATCTTGTTTTCATTATCAACAAATCTTGCATTCACACACACACAAACACACACAAATAATTCATGCTGCTAGATTAGCTTCAGCACAGGCAAGCAAGTAGCACAGCTGTATGAACACATACTAGAAAACGGAAAACTGAAATGAGAACTGCATTGAAATACTGTTAATTAATTCCAGGTTTCATTATAATGGACATACCAAGTAAAACGTTATCACCCAATTAGCAGGTCTAACAAGGTTTGAGGTTGCATTTTCACAACAAACAAAGCTCAGCTTCTTTTCTGGTCACATCACATGTTGCAAGGTCACCTGTCAGGCAGAATTTAATGAACTTATGCATTCAAACACCAATTACTAATAAGATGTGGAATATTGTCCTCACTGTATTATTTTCTTGGAAACTCAGGCCAAAGGACTGCACTACACCACAAAGTTAAACAAGAACAGCAAGGCATGACAGGAACAAAACTGCACTGTAATCATTATGAACATATACAATATAACACCCAGTGGTGTTTAACGTTGTCTTTTTTTTTTTAATGATTGTTGGTTTGTGTAATACAGATGAAAAAGCCTCATACCATGCACTCTAAAACAAATTTGGAAAAAGCATCTTGGTTTATATTTTAACTTGGGCTTTTTCTACTGACCCGCAGGTGAACATTTTAAATCAAGTCCTGGTCATTAAAAGCGGCAACGATATGGTTGCTTTATATATGGAAGAGTTAAAGAACAGTGGCAGTCTATAGTCTATCTATTTAAACGGGCACACCAGCCCTTGGCTTAAAACTGCCTGCCGACTACATAATGATCTTTCAGATGTATGGTCTGGAGATAGTGGAGGCTGCTAAGACTAAAGCCTGTATGCTCCCAGGGTGTGCAAGAGGCAAATAACAAAGTAGGAAACAAGTGCGTTTGATCCCCCTGCACTCTTATCTGTCCTGTATGGTGTACCGTAAAACCTCTACAGCGTGTGACACCTCATTCCTCCTGGCGCTTGTTTCTGCTCTGATGGGGAGTTTCACAGCAAGCTTCACAGACTTGTGGTTATTTGTTGTTGTCTCTAATAACGTTTATATTTCAAAACAGGATCTAGTTGCTTCCCGACTGGTCGTTCATGGCTTCCCGAGGCCCGCTTCTATTCTTTCAAGCTGCATCAGCCGGAGTTCACCATCAGATGGCAGCCCACTAATGCCTCCTTCCCATCTTCGATAATAGGTAGTTTGCTCATTGGACACGGCAACACACAGCATCGACGTGTTTTCCGTTATCGTCATTATTATTCACTTAACAGTTTTTCACATCGCACAGACTAGATCCAAAAACAATGATGATAGTGATATTATCTTAATAATAAAGGTTTACAGTAAAGAACTTAGACCTCAGAGATTCAAGGCATTTCATTGAAATTCAATTATGTTCTGACTGAAATGTTGGTATGCTACAAACAGCTTAAAATAAAATAAATGAGGATTATTTACACAAAACGTTTTTCATGACAAGTAGACCACTTACAGTCAAGAAGTTAAAAAGACAAGATCATTCATTCTTCATTAGTGATTTCAAGTAAATGGTCTCTTTGGTTGAAAAAGGGAAGAGTGGTGTGAAATCCCCACTCACTTAGCTGTGACGTAACGGTGCAGTCAGAGTGCACGGAAAGCTGCGTGACTCGCATTTTTCAAGGAGTACGCTGCTTTCCTGTTGCATACAATGAAGTCTGGACAGTGTGAGAGGAAAACAGGAAACGACGGGCCATAGGTGGAATTTGCATTTATGTATGTGAGGGCGGCTACAAACATCTGAAGTAGGTGAAAGTTTCTATCGCACCACCTTAGCAGCTGACCAACTATTTGACCGTGAGATCCTCAATATTATATAATGTTAATAAACGATATCTGTCTGGTGGTGTTGTGTTTCACTCATCTGACTTTTGTGCAGGTAGGATAATAGTCAGATGTTCACTTCCCACTCACAGATGGTGAAATGATCCTTTGGACCAGGGATGATCAACTGTGGTCGTCAAGGATCGGTATTCTGGATGTCTCTCTATTCCAAATCACCTGCCTCCACCACACCCGATTCAACTGATCAGGAATGTTCCCCTCAAGGACCGGAGTTGCCCCCACCCACCTCCGAGCCAGAACTAGTCCATAAACTCACGACCCTGAACAGTTAATGATGCACGGCATTTAAGTTTTGGACGAACCTGAAATGAATGATCCTACCTTATTTTCCCATGGGAAGTTTCCAATGGGAGAAAATTCCTGCTATTTTGCAGCACCAATTACCACCATGTGTTTTGTCATTTGAGTTTGACAAAGGAGCAGATGGAACAATCGATTCCATTTCCCCATGTTGAAATGTTATGTCATCCATGAAAGATGAGATACTCTATGCCCTAACTGATGGCTTTAGCAACATCTAGAGAGGAAAGATCATGCGGTCACAAAGCAAGAGCATTCATTAGACGGGAACATCGTGGTTATGTGTCTCTTGATTTCATAATAAGTCTTCCAACCACCAGTCTTATTTGTTGCGGATGCGAATGCTACAGTCAGACTATTTGCAACTTGGATCAGCCATTTGTTCTGCTGTGGTTGAGAACACCGTGTTTGCTGCTGTGTCACAATAGTCTATAAAAAGCTCATTGAGAACATTTTGATGCCATGGTAAATTATGCACATTTTAGTGTTTCAACTCCCTCATGCTATTTTGGGTGTGTAAGTCCTTTCAGGCACCAGTGAAAATCATTGTGTGTGTACTTGTGTGTGTTCCGTGCGGACACAATAGGCCCACAGCGCAGGCCATATCTGGATTTCATTTACTCCTCGTCTGATAATAAGTGTCTCCTCTCTGCTGTACTCAATTACATCTTCATTAGGTTGCTAACTTGCTCCCAACTAACCATCAACGTACGTGCAGATTTTAAGTCCGTGTGACATTAATTACCAAGATGGCTGAGTCCACAGGTGAAGGGAGCGAGGGCTAAACCGTGATACACGAATTATACCTTCATCTCTCAGGACCATTCAGCGTCTGGAGCCGTAGTCTCCGGTCTCATCATAGCATCAATTCATTTTCATTTATCCACTGATGAACTCAGTTCCTTCATCATTTACTCGAGGCGGTCTCTAAACAAGATGAGTGGCTGACGCGGTGACCTCTTCTAGTCAGGGTCTGCCAATCAAATTCTAGACACATTATAATCAGCAGATAAACAATCAGTGTTGCCATTCCGCAAGATGAGATGTTACATCAGACTCAGAGTCAAGACTCAAGAGTAAAGGCTCATGCTGCATAGTTAACAGCTGGGAATTGACTAGATTCACTGGACGTGTCATTAGGAACACTCAAGACTTTGATGTAGCTGGATATGCTTTATTTATATGACTGGTTCTATTGTTGTTAATAGGTTTATCATATTTTAGGTGATTTATTTATTTAATGCATGGAATTGTAGTTATCATAAGATTAAGTCCACCACTTTCATTAAGTTCCACTATCACGTGTCATTTTGGGCCTAATGCCGTGTATTTAGACTATAACAGGTCCCTTGATGGTGTTCTTTCCAAGCAATTGACTTTTGAAGCATTTGGAAGAGGTTTTGTTTTTGGATCGCATTGAATTGCTGGGCAGCGTCAACCCTCTAAGAGACCGTGTTACATTTGTTAGTGAGGTAACGTCCAGGCAGAATCCTCGCCATGCTAAATGGTCTGTTAAAAGATAAGTTACAACTAAGCACAGAAACACTGTTTAAAGAAGTGTGACCGTTTAGCTACATTAGTGCTATTTAAGAAGAACAGGAAGAAAGACATTATCAAGACAAATATATATTTTTATTTCTCCATGACTACATCTTCTTCATCCCTTTTATCAATCAGCTCTGGCTTCTGTCTCACTCAGTGTCGGTAAAATATTGAGACAGAGTTCAGAGAGGAGGCAAAGTCTGTGAAGCGAATGGCTGTTAATAAGACAAACAGTGAGGGAGAGTATCTTAAATAAGCAGCCCTCCTTCCACTGGCCACTGGCGCCATGTCAACGAGTAGTTCCACACAAGCAAATCTGTCAGTCAGCCCATCGCGTGTGTGACGGCTTTCAGCAGACAGCTCTCGTTTGAACTTTGAAAAGCAAAAAAAATAATAATTCTGTCACTGTGACTAAGTGAAGGATCCTTAGTCAGAGGATTTTCCATTGTTTCATCTCTTATTGTCTTGAAAAAAAATTGGTGTTGTTTCATTTACCGTAATTTCCGAGCTTCGGAGTATAAGTCGCACCAGCCATAAAATGCACGATAACGTGAAAAAAACATATATAAGTTGCACCGGAGTATAAGTCGCACTTTTGGGGCAAATGTATTTGTCAAAATCCAACACCAAGAACAGACATGAACCAGCAACAATCGGTGGTGAGCGAAACACCAAATCTGATTTTTGGAGAAAAGGTGAGGCCAAAACACAAACTTCAATGGCAGACTGGAGATGAAAACAAACACATTAGGGCTCAGGGCTAGCTGGCAGCTGGTACAACACAAGCAGATGGATTTCGAAATTGGTCCGAAAGAAAACCGTGGGTTTTGCCGTTGGCCAGAATACGGCGAGGGATCCTGAGGGTTTAGGAAAGTTATTTGAAGCTAAAATGGAAAACCTTTACCCAAGTTAACTCATCGATGTACACATCGCTATGTCTTCAAGGTTTGGCAGTATGGTGTAGTTAATGCGCTACATACATGCAATAGTGATCAAGAATTTTTGGACTTTTAGGTAATTTTGGCCTAAAGTACAATTAGTAATCCATTTGAGTTAATTCAGAACGAGGGACACATCGAAAACACGGTGGATAGGTGCCCTGGAAGACCGGAGTTGGTGACCCCCCTGGTTTAAAGGATGTACACAGTAGTATGCTTCTTCTACACTTAATATCTTATCTGAAACATTGCTCGTACGTTTGATAAAGGTTTTATGACGGTGAAAGTTTGACTATTAGGCCAAGTGTCAGACTGAATTGGTTTATGTTTCAGGTTATTATGAGGGTTAAAGAAATTTTTTATTTTACAGTGTTGAAGCTAAATATTTGTAACTTTATTGACAATATTTGACTTGTTTATTTCTCCGTGGACAAAAAAAAGAGGGTTCAACTCCGAACCTTTCTCATTACAGATGTCTTTTTTTTTTTTTTTTAACCAAACCTTACAATCTCATAAGAACATTCTGTCTCCAGAGTTGGAGCGGCGGTCGCAACCTACATCAGTTTCAGAACAAAGTTAAAACATGCATTGTTTTTCTGCGGCGCCTTTGACGCACTTCCCCTTCAAGCTGTCTTGGCTGCGTGTCTGAGCTAAATTTGTGTCTTTCCTCATGTGTTGGCAGAAGTGAAACTCAAAGCACGATCAGAGCACGCATACAGGAAGCAAAGTTACAGTGTACACAATGAAGAATGCTTGAGCAGACATCAGACACTGGCTCTGTTATAATACATGGCGGCAAAAGTCACACGGCACCAAAGGTGAAGCCACGTTGAATGGTGTTTCTTGTCAAGTATACGTTTGAAATGTTTGTGTTGAAAGTAAAATGTGGCCAGCAAATGTCACCCTGTCTCTTATAAACCTACTTTTGGATTTGGTTTTCATCAACATAAAGGGCATAAAAAGGCAAAGAGTGCAAGCAAATGGTCTTTTATTTATCCACTACATGCACTCACCTTCATGACATTTGATATAAAACAAAGCAATAACAAGAACTGTACAGTGAAACAACAGAATATAAATGACATTTTGATATTACACAGCAGAGTCTTAAAGTTAACTAAAGTGCTGCATAGTTTTGCTACAAAAAGCCTCCTTCCAAAAAAAAAAAAAAAAAGGATGCCAGAGGAATCGGACTGAATTCCTGGTTTAATACAATTGGGAATTTCAAATGAGGCATCAACATATTCAGAGGACTGGAGGCAGGCTTCTTAAATCGGACAGATGGAGGGTTTTATCGAGATTTGGGAATATGTCACACATCTTGGAGATGACGCTGCAGGCTCATCGTCTTGTGGACAAGGACGCAGCATCGTCAGGGGGTCTTTTTAACGATGAAACGCCCTTTTAATTCTGATCTTAACCTTTTCCCCTAAAGCAGCGAGGACAGGGCCGGCTCCCTCCGATGAGCTTTGCTGTAGATCCGTCCGTCCGTCTGCTCGGCGGCAGTCGGTCGTGTTGCCTCCCTGCAGCCTGTTTTCTCTGCCCCTCGACGGGGATTTTCACATCTCTGTGATAGAAAAGAGATGAGAATGATGCTCAGGCAGATGAGGAGAAGGGCATTCCACAGAAAATAAGACCAGTGTTTTGAACTTCAAAGGGTGCAATGATTGATTTGTGATATGAATTATTTTATGATGATAGTGTTGTCATGATTGATAGATATGATTCAAAGCATATTTATGAAATTTGTCCACTTTTACACCCGTTGCCAATTATAATACAATCTGTTAGTGTGAACACACAATTTACTGCCTGTTACACGTATGTTAGCAAATCAGACCTACAAGAGGTGCTCGGTGATGCCAAGAAGGAGGATGGGACACTAATGTATGTGACTACTACTATGGTGTGTAGTGTGTAAGTGTGTCAGTGAAAAATAAGAAAATAAAAGATTGAGTGATAGAAGCTCTAATTTCCTTAACTACACACCAGCAAGTTCCCGGTCCAACACATCAATGAAGCTCTCCAGCTCCCTTGTGTCTCCCAGCTTGGCTGCAAAAAGAGGACAGAGAGAAAAGGAATTAGAAAAAGAAAAAAAAAAACAAAGAGCAATGGAAAGATTTTGAAGCACGGCTCATTTCTTTGGTATTTCCATTGGAACAACTGCTGTGAAGTAAGAGAATATCTGATGAACTGCTTTTAGACAAGGAAAATATTCCGGTTTTTGTCTACAAACAGAGTAAAAGTTGGGCCCAAAAACTTGACAGCTCGCAACCTCCCACAGGGATCTGTCTGCATAACTTTCTGACATGGAACAGAGTAAGCGGCCCCTGCGGGTCACCCTTGTTTATTCCCATTGATATGTAAGCATCCTCGCAACCCAATACAACATGCATTTGCACCGATACAAGATGAAGCGCTGTGACAAAAAGCCCTGCAGGAGACACGGCAGCCACAGATAGAAGCTGTTGTGCAAAAAAAAAAACAACACAACAGAGCTTTATGCGTCAGACATAGTGGTCACAGCAAGAACAACAGTGATCGGAACGGCGATATGCATACGCTGAAGGGCGCCTTCAGTACCTTTCGATAGCAGCGTTAAGCCTGCTGTGTGCAGCTCCTCCTCACTGGTGTTCAAACTGTTGCCCAAAGATGTTTCACTGCCTGCAGGAGACCCAATTTTAGGATCACGCACTCATTGGCCACAACATTAGGTACAAACATACAATATTTTGTATTACTTCTATGTCATTGTATCTGGTATTTATAATATGACATAAAGTATTGAATACATGTTCAATACAGTTCTCATTTAAATATCCGTCCTAATGACATTTATAAATTGTAAAGTGCAGAATTTATGCCAAAGCTAAAGGAAACTATTTGTAGGTCCCCTCAATGGCTACTGGCTGAAAAGGAACAAATAATTTCATGCGTTGGCACCTTTATCTAGAGCCTCCACCAAATAGAATAGTCGCTTCCCTACCACATGCAGACTGCAAAGTTTCTTTATGTATTTACCATTACATTTAGTTTCGTTTTTAAATACAAATGACACGTGATTGCATTTTGTTATACCAAAATATTGAGTTCATTCAACCTTGCGTTTAATTTACATAATCCCCTACATTCCTTCAGCATGTCAATATTTACAACATCTAAAGAGGCAACATTTAGTACTCCCCCTGGGGGCTCCCACTTCACTACACAAATGTATCGCAGTCATTGTTAATCATTTTATGCCAACATTACGCCGTTGATTAAAAACACAGAGATCACACTAGTCCCGCAAACACTACTATTTTCTAAAACTTGTAATTTTTTCGGTCGAGAAATGCTGCAAGCTGCAAAATGAATACTAATGCGTCCAATGACTGCAAAGGTTTCAGCTTTTTTTGTCACAGGCCTCCCTTTTGAAAGACTAGAGGTCAAAACACATTCAACGATGCATCACACAAGGGAGAAAAATCCCGATTGTTTCTTTTGTCCTATAACCGTCTGTTTTTGCATAACTGCGAGAAAAGAATCACAAAGACTATTATGCCCGCAGAAAGGCATTAATATTCAAGGTGTATATGGATGTTGTCCTTTGGTACCATTCATTCAATGCAAATTAAAAGCTTGGAGGATTATTTGTCCCACACTTATTAATATTGGTTTTTGGAGGTTGCTCATTTTTCTTACTGTAATCAGAGTCTTCGACCCCGCTGTCGTCCCCCGGTGCCGTGCGGCTCTTGGCCTCTGTCAGCATGTGCTGGTATGCATGTAGGCTGCTTTGAGGGGGGGCCTGTAGCTCCTTCACCACATCTTGGAACTCTTGCAGTAGATCTTGCAGCTCCAACTCAAAGTCTACGTGGAAAATATGACACCACTTGATGAGGTTACTTCATCGCAACTATTTTTATATTTAGTATAAGCATTAGCAAGCAGGGTTGTTTCGAAAAGATTGCCTATAGTGTTTTGGGGGTCGTATCGAAACGTTTCTTGAGAATTTCATGAGGTTGGAATGAAATAAAAGCTTAAGCCTATACTGGTAAGTTAGGATGGAGTGGAGGTGGGCGATTGAACAACCTTTAAGGCATGAAAAACATCTCAGTGGTGTAAAAACACCCAAACTGTTAACATGGTGGTATTGATAATAAAATGTGAAACAAATGTAGAATGTGAGCCCTAGGCTCTGCTAAACGATGTCATTTCGTGCAATTTCTACCAAAGATATAAAAACAGTTCTTATTTACTTTAAAAGGAGAAAACAGGATGGTAAGACAATGACAAATCCATTTAGAATCTAAATATATGTGCTTAATTTTGGAAAAAAAAAAAAAAAAATCCGCATTTGTCGAATGACACGTGACTGTGAAAGTGGAAAATGTGAAAACATGAAACATTACAGCCGTGATCAAACCAAACGCGAGGTGGGCAAAAACGTGAAAGTGTAGAACAGTTCAAATATGATGTGACTAGGCAAGAAATAGGTTTTAAAAACATCAAATATAGCTTCTCTGAGAACTTCTTAAATGGTTATCTGATTGATCTCCATCAGTGCACCACTTGAAAACTAATGGCTCATATAGACGCTGGACTCACCTGAAGTCACTCCTGAGGACATAGTAGCGCCAATCTAGGGACGAAATAAAGAGCAGACTGCTGGGATCAAGGCGTTTCTAGGCTGACTGGAGCTGACTAGTTCTCTTATACAGCTGAGAGAGGGGGAGGAGGAGCCAGACACATGGAGGAGGAAATCTTGACTTCTACTGTAAATGGAAAGAAATGAGAGGAAAGGCTCGTCGGAAAAGCAAACATAATCAGGCATACAGGAAAGGGGCTATTACGCAACTTTGGTTCAGGCTTCAATGTTTTTTCCTTTGAAATACTCGCTGAGGATTTCCTCCCTTCACTTGTAGTGCTTATTATGATAAATACAATATATTGTTATTTATATCAACAGCTGTAGCCGTAACAAAGCGCTTCAGGCTCCAGCATTTATAGCAATGGATTAAAAACTGAAATGATAATCATCAGTGTAAAATAGGTCCCTTATATTCTCGACATTGCAGCCGTAGATATTTAAAATGGCGGAATAAAACTGATAAAAACAAAAAAAAACTATCTGAAACTATTCTTACCCTGGTTGGCAGTAAAAGCTACCACTTCCTGTTTGAGCATTTCTGAGACTGCTGCTCCTCTACATCACTATATGCATCTGTTAATAATGACTTCATTTGTCTTATTCCAATCTCAGTGGAAATGGACTCCAGCCCTCCTGTCAAAGGGTGTCAACATAATGAATGAGATGAATGCTGAATGCATGTGAGCGCTGCTGAATTTGACACATTAATCCTATCAAATGTGCTATCCAGAGAGGGAAAATATAAGCATGAAAAAAAGGTCCTTCTTGGGCAATGACTGTGTTGAGATCATTACTGGTAATAAATGACATTTTGAGCTGCCCAGGTATGCTTTGCCGCCTCCACGCTTAAGCTCCTATTGCTGCTTGGGAACAAGGCTAGCGTGTGAGGTTATGGCAATTGTGAATCTCTGAAATACAGCAGGTCAGTCAAGAGTCAAGTCAGAAGAAATGCCATGAATATCAACTTCTTGTGGCGTCTCATTACTGTGTGGTAGAGAATCCCCGTGCATTGGTAATCACATCATGTGAACCTTACATAAAATAGAAATATATTTCAGATAAGATGGAGCCGTTGAAGAGGAGTAATTGCATGACTCGAAGTTGAGAAAAGTGAAATACACAGGCTTTCCTTTTGGCGGGGTAGCACATACTTCTCACAGCTGAACTTTCTGGTTGCGGGCCTTCCAGACAGACAGTGCACGTGGAAGAAAAGGAGTGAGCGATTTTGGATGGCTCACTAATACTTTCCAGATCCGAACCAGTTTATGACTCGGGAATTATCTGCGGATGGATACAACACCGGGGATTTCAACACTATTGAGCAGTAAATGGATGGAGAAGCGGTTTTTCCTCCAGGAGAGCAAAGAGAATAAATGCATTCTTTAACACGTCATGTGACCCACAAAGGACCTTGCGGTTTTCTGTTTTCACAGAAAAATCAATAGTCGTGTTTCCAACTACGGCCTACTGTCATTGTCACTGACATTACTAATCTGGGTGTTTTTCTCATGAGAGTAAGTGGGATGGAGATATCTTAGTCATTCTTGTAAATACGGAGACATCATACCATGATAACAATATAGCAGAGAAGAGGAATGTGACATGGTAAACCAAAGACAACAATGGTGCACATTTAGCATGTTTTCTTGCTCTCCTTGGCATGTGTCCTTCCTAATCCCGTTGTTTGTCAACCGATGATTTGACTGCAGTGTTTTGCTCTGCCCTTGAGGTCCTTTCTGTGTTGGTCGTGAACCAAAAATGGTACCAATGTACAAATTGCATCCAGACTAGGGTTATAATAGCGTGTGATTTTTCACTATAGGACCTTTTGTTTTGAAATTAAGTTGATTTGAATTTGTTTTTAGTTTTTATTTGTTTTAGTCAAAAGGTCACTAAGTATAGTCTAGTAAATTTGCAATTCCGTACGGTCATACGTATCAAAATAAATACGTTGAAAATAAACTTGAATGCTCATGTCTGAAATGAATTGACAAAGCTGATAATGTAAGACATTTTTCTCTATAATTATTGATCGTTGGACAAACTTGAAATGTAATTTCAGTTGTAATTTTTTAAAGCACTTATTTTGATTTTATCTCATCATTGAAATCCTTTTTTTTTTTATTTTAAATGAACATTTTTATATATAATAAACCTGCTCCAGGCTGAACCGTAGAGAGTCAGCAATGTAAATCTACTTCCGCAAGTATAATAATCACAGTGAGGGAAGTTAATGATAAGATTTTGTCTTCGACCCATCTCCTCTCAGATCAGCGCCTCAAACTCTGTACGTGAGCCGAGAAGCTCTTTAGCCTCAATAGCCTCAGTGGTCACTATCGACCACTACACAACATCCACAATGGCAACGCTGATGCAGCTATTGTTGTTATAATGGTTAGCTAGCAGCCATCAGTGCCTCCCACCAAACACTGGGGTGTCATTACATGCATTCTACCAAATACAAACCAGCCACCGGTGATAACTATTACGACCATAGCAGTGCATCAAAGTCAGACGAGTGTGGATCAGAGAACCGGCCCCCACTGAGCTGTCTAGTGTTTTAGAAGTTGATTGACAGCAGCTTTCAAGATGCCTTACTTTGAATGTTTTGCGTTTCAAGTCTGAACAGCGAGAATGATAAATATCTGCTTTCCACCTCAAAGACGTGATGGAGGGTGAACGTCTTATTCTACCTGGTAGTGCAGCGATGATTATCTGAAGTATCTGACATCATCTACATCCAAACATGTCATGCGGGTGTTAAAAATGTCACAGGGAACGCGTAAACAGTCGGAGAAAAACAACAACTGCTTAAGATGCAAGCAGCGTATACAAGCTCAACAAACACACGGCTCGTATTTGGCCACGCTACAGGTCTACTGAGCCCAGCTAGATTCCCGTTTGAATCGCTGTGGACAGCCAGGATTTGATAACTGGGAAACACACGAAAAAGGCCCAAAGTCAACTGGGATACATTACGATAGACATAAAGAATGATAAAAAAACTATTTTTTTCAGTACTGCTGTTGATAAACACATTTGGAGTTTCATAAGTAAGGCAAACCCATTTGTGCTGATAGTGGTCAATGGAAAAAGGTGTCCACAATATATATATATATAAATATGTACTCTTAAAGCTGCTGGGTTAAACTGAACCCACATTGGGGGAAATAGTAACCAAAAGGGACCCACCTAATGCCGGGTTATTGGTCTGAGGATTTAACCCAGCACACTCGGTCAAGGTTTTCATCCACCAACACATAAAAAGAACCCATACTGAGGATTTGCATTCAATTTTCTTCCACGTCAGTAGATAAATTGTCAAAAAAAAGGTGACCGGCTCGAGTACGGCCAAATGCAATCTTCAACCCAAACTTCAGGTTGAAAATAATTAACCCCACCCAGAATCCAACACCACTCCTAAGCAATTGGGCTAGCAAGGAAAATAATTGCTTTTTTTTTTTTGTGTGTGTGTGTCTGTAGCAATTACATCATATCAGAGCACACGTGCAGTCACTCTGGATTAGATTTGCTGCCAAAGGCTATCATATTCGTTCAGCATTTGTTGTGGGGCAATATTTAGGAGAGCATCATCACTTCATTGTGGACAGTCACCAATGGTAACCAGTGCCACTTAGCACCAGTATGTAGGTTAATCTGTTGGTCAATGAAGGGAGAGGGGAGGGGTGGAGCTTTGCCAAATACCCACCTGGACAGAGCTGCATGAATTTTTGGTTCAAACAGCTTCAAAGGACTTTGTGTGCCGTGGTGTGAGGCCTGCATCCGTCTGCTAGTTCGATGTTGACAGCCGTTCCATACCTCAAAGACCGGGGGAAGAAGTCAACAACCAACAAAGCAAGAAAGGGCATTTTGATGAGAATGAGATTGCACACAAAGACAAATAACGCCTTAAATTAGAGCCTGAATAAAGCAAGTAAACATGGAATCTTCACTTGCATAATATCGGGGGGAAATAAGCATGCGTTTTAAACATTTCCTAAAGGCTTCTCTTATTTTTATAATGAAATTTGTTGAATTTTCTGACAGCTAATGTCAACAGAGAAACCGCAAAAGCGTTTCACTATAAAGCAGTGTTTATCGACATTGATTGAGCCAAGGCACATATTTATGTTAGAAAAACAACCTAGGGCACACCATCAAATCAAATCACCAACAAAAATGTCCCCCCCTCTCCAAAAAATGTCATATGCACAGGTTAATTGCTGAATGTATTTTCTGCCATCTAGTGGAAGAACATTTGATTGTTCTGTCTGTCACTATACATCACTGGCAAAGAGGGACAAAGATATAGTAAATAAATATTTATAATACAATGATTATCGCTAACATTAACATAACAAACAAAAGTACTATTTTGCTTTTTACAAATGTATGTTTGGGACCTCTGGAGGTTACTCACTAATTTGGAGTTTTAGCTCATAAAACTTCATATAAGGTACTTTCTAATGTGCCCCACATGTCTAATGATTGGATTCCAGGGTGGTAACTGCTTGAATAAAGAAACAAAAAAAGGAGTTAAAGTATCAAGGGGACAAAAGCAGCACACTGTAGGGACAAGTCATTGTACTCCTAAATAAGTGCTGTACTATCTATCATTAAAAAAAGAAAAAGTGCTTGACGTGACTGATTCAATGCAGTCAACAGAAAACTGGGGACATTGCAGCAAGGCCTCACTAAATCCGTCGTAATATAATCATCAGCCAAAGAGAATGTATTCCCTGAGCGATGACTCCCCCTTACAATATGTAATGGACTGCTGATATGATTGAGTCTTATCATGTTGGCGGTAAAGTAGTTAGACACATAAAGGAGGTGTAATGTAATGTTCCTCCTGTGTGGAGGTAGCAAAAGTCCCCAGAGAGGAAGCCCTGGGATGACCGCGGGAGGCCTTGCCAAAGAGCAGCAGAGGGGAAAGTACAAGGAGAAGTCTGCATTTCTCACCCACAGAGTTGGATCGCAAGCAAAAGCTATATTTGACTGCACGCACCCTAACGTTGTTTTGAAGAAAAGACAGCATAGTTTTCAAAGAAATTGTGCCATTTATACGCCGTGACAGTTGAAATATCAAATTACACACTTAGAAATCCTGGGTTGATAAGTGGTCCCACAAAGTCACATCAGTTTGAACAAACTATGGGTTGTTTTGCAAAAAATAAATAAATAAATAAATAAATAAATAAATAAATAAATAAATAATATATATATATATATATATATATATATATATATATATATATATATATATATATATATCATTTATATATCATATAAACCAAAAAAATCAAGTACAAAATAAAATACAACAAAAAAATCATCACTAACCCGTCATCCCTTAATAACTGATTGACAGTTGTCAAGAAATCAACTATATATCGGGTTGTTTTGTGCAAAGTCCAACTTCCTGGGTTTGAACCAGCAGTTTTAAGAATCTAAGTAATACTCTAAAAACAGTTGGTGTCAAAAACCAATGTTGGATTGCCTTTTGAACCAAATTGAGTATATTTCACCCAGCCGTATTTAAAGTATAGTACAAGACAGCAAATTCCACTAATGAGGGCAGTTTTTTTTTTTCTTTTTAACTGTACCTGCCAAGTCTTGCTCTAAAAAAAATAACCCAATTGGGGTCAATGAGGAACCAACTGATCCAAATGAACCTAAATTTGGATTATTTTTAACCCAACTGTTTTGAGTGATCTCTTAGAGTCACGCAGCTTCACATTTTAGGGCTTCATTGCTTCAGCCGGAACTGGGGCCCTCGACAAGATGGAGGAAAATGTGAACAGTTCAATTTTATTTGGGGTTAACCAGAATCACTTGACATTGTGGTAGGTGTGTCTTTCTCATACCTGACATTTCAATACGAGTGTGTAGAAGTTTTATATCCACTGTATGCCACCTATGCATGCAATCATCAGTAGGGCAGAATTTGCACAGTCGTGCTAACTAATTTTACTTTCAGGCAGCAGTAATAAATTCTCACCCATGAGGGGAAAAAAGTGGGGGGGGGGAAATCCCAAATGAGAGGTAGTAAAACATGATGTAACAGCCTGGTTAGAGGAGAGCAAGCTTGTATAACATGGCTGTCTCTCTGAGGATTTTGCGGCTGCTAGCTCCAAAATAAATTATCTAATGGGGCTCTACTCGGAGAATAAGTAGATTAATTTGGTGAGGAAATAAAAAGCTCCATGACAACATTACATATCCACCATTTGTAATATTATATATTCCATTAAATGTAATCATGTGGGGCATAAATTAAAACATGTTTAGAAAAATAAATCTTGCGCTTGCTGATAATAGCTATCATTTTTCTAGACCGGATTATTGGATGTTAAAGAGATATTGTATGGAATGAGATTTGGGAGAGGTTGCGGCAGAGGAAAGCTGCCACCTACTGGTTGAGATTCAGATCATTTCTTTTGTCTTTTCTTTTTCTTTTTTTGACCAGAGGGCTGAGCTGAATGAGAGAGCACACGTTCTACTCCTCTCCATGAGGCTCACCTGAGATCAATGATGCTGCATGCGTCCC
This sequence comes from Syngnathus leptorhynchus, assembly GCF_054491065.1. Lineage (NCBI taxonomy): Eukaryota > Metazoa > Chordata > Actinopteri > Syngnathiformes > Syngnathidae > Syngnathus > Syngnathus leptorhynchus. The sequence goes on from NC_141196.1 coordinate 9,454,456, forward strand.
TGATCCCAAAGTGCACACTCAAGAGAAGGAGCAAATCCATTGAGAACTTCTGATAGTAGCTTGGTTCTTACCTTAAAAACTCACAGGATTATTTCTGGCATAATCTTATACAGCGTTGAAAACTACCAACAATTTTTTTAAAAACTGTTTTATATTCAGAGAACTTTTCCGTGGCAATGCAAATGATTATCTCAAGAGACATCAGATAGTACTTGCTGTGATATCACTCGAGTATTTGGATTATTTTAAGCGACACTTTTTTGTTGTTGATGAAAACCTATCGAGGAAACAGCAGGGCAATGTAAGCAAAAAGCGTAGAAGTTGAAAAACTAGAAGCTTGGTTTACAAGGGATTTACATGGCATCAACTTTTTTTGTGGTGAACAATAGCAATTTGTGGCATGTGCAATGTGAGGCCGCTCAAAGCAGCATAACTGTGTTTGTGTGTTTGTGCGTGCGTGCGTGTGTGGGTGAGTGGGGGGGGGCGGATGGGCATTAAAGGCCCTCCTCCAGAAGCCCAGAAACGCATCTCATGTTTTCTGGACCTGGTATATTTTTCAATTCTGCAGTTAATTTTCATTCATTTCAGTCAATATGTATTGCATTGCGAATTCGTTTCCAATTTCTAATTCCTGGAAATGTTTCATATTTTGGCAAGGCTGAACAGAATTGCTTAAAGATTTACTCTTCAGGAAGCCGTTTTATCTGGAGCATTTGAATAAATCACGTCCGATTCTAATCGTGTTTCACAGTCAAATGTGAATTTATAGTGACGGGAAGACTTTCAGATCAATTATATTAAAAAAACAAAAAGTTTCCATTTGAGTGGGGTGCAATTAAATCGGCTCCTTTGCGCGTAGACTTCGCGTCTTTGCATAAAAACAACGCAGTCCGTGACAAAATTGGCCTCTTCATTATCCCCCCCCCCCCGCCTTTGGAGCTCATTGAAAGGCGACATTGTTGCTTTAAGATTGTTGTAGCAATCGCCGATGGCTCTGTCCATTGTTGGGCTAAGTTGGGTTTGATAACACTGGGGGCCGAGTTGGCGCATATGATCAGTGGAGCAGCTGCAGAGCACGACACAAGCCTTCACGTCACGTCCTCAACGCATCTTGCCAGACATGGGTGAGACTTCACGGCTTCTCTTAAAAATCACATTACAATTGCACCCTCGTAACGTATTCGGTCAACGTCAATTCGGTTTGGATCGGACTATTTTCTGCTTGACTCAATTCGGGTTTGTATCTTGTAACTTTGAAAATAAGTCAATTTACTACGTCTAACATATGTCTGGGGATTAGGGGGATTTTACTAGTCATTCGCATGACGTCATTAATTGGTTAATTGCCACAAGGTCCTTAAATCAGTGTATGTACTTTGACAGGCCACAATATTAGGTACACTTGAACGATCTAATACAAAAACTGTAGCCCAAAAAATCTGCGTTAAAACGCATATTTGTAAAGGCAGCTCATGATTGATTAGGTGTGCCTAATGTTGTGGCCCGTTAGGCTGCTCTGTCTTTTTTTTATTTTGTTTGAGTGGTGTTTCGATGCTCTCACCTGGCTCCCAATGGATGTGGGTGGGGGACAAGCGAGGTGTTTTTTTTTTGTTTTTTTTTGCTGGGAATAGGTGTGAAATAACTGTGAACGCTGTCTCTCTCTTTCATTGCCTGGCTGTGATTCGCTTTGCAACTTGTTCAGGCTCTCACCCAATAGTAGTTGAGATTGGCCCCTGGCCATGTAACATTGCCATTTAATGGATGGTTGGGTGTTATTTTCTCCCTGCTTTCTCTGCAAGCCTAATAAAGAAAATTCAAGCGTGTGTCTTCCCTATAGAGTGTATCATTTGGAAAAGTGGGCCACTTTTGTGCAAAGCATGCACAAATACACACTTGGCCACAACAGCAATGTCCTTGTGTAGAATACTCTATAGACTTGGCACTGCTGCAATGGTACCAACCACAGTCATCCTGTGTACATGCTCGTATGCAGTTTTGCACTGGGATGTATTCACACTTTCTCCTGTGAAGGAAGTCAATGAATGTGTGCGTACGAGTCGTAAGCACAGAGGTGCCTCTGGCTTTTGTTTGTGGGACATTGGTGGCCCTTGTTGCCCCCACCACGGCGTGGGACAAAGACTGTTGTCTTTGCGGTCACAAAAGCAGCATGTCTCTTGGTCAACCTCCCCCTTTTTCTCACAGTCACCATGCAGCCTCATGAATGGAGTCAGGGTGTGAGCTGGGGTCATATCAGACGCATGCCCTTGACCACTGCGTTCATTCACGCAAGACTATAGGCATGTTTGGCTTTACTAAATGAAGGGAAGTTTGTATGCATGGAAGCAGATGGCTCTTAAGAGGGACCTGGGCATTTCAATGTCAGATTCCAGTTGTTCCACTATATTATAAAGTAAAGTGTGACTTTACTGAAACTGGCTGCATCTTTCATAACTCCTTCATTCAAAGAATGTCCATTGCCACTTGCTGTGTATTTTCTATAGACTTTACTACCAATCGATCAAAACAACAGAATTGTCTTTTTTAGGCAGAATGTGCATTACAATTATTGAACGAATTACACTTGCATCTCACAAAGCACTTTAAGTTGAAAAAGAATGTCTTTTGTAGGTTTTCTAATGGAGTAAAAATGTTGAAAATGTCATTGATTGACTTTAGGGACCGTTTGTATATTGTGTTCTGGTTCCGTCTTTTGTTTTGTGTTTGCATGTGTGACTAATGTGTGTCAATTTGGCTGCGGTTGCAGGTTGCTATGAGTGCTGTATGCGTTGCCTGGGTGGGATACCATACTGCTCTCTGGTCGCCACACTGCTCTGCTTCTCCGGCATCGCCCTCTTCTGTGGATGTGGACACCAGGCGCTCACAGAGACCGAAAGGCTCATCGAGACCTACTTTGCTCGTAACCTGCAGGATTACGTCACACTTGCTTACGTGTATGTGGTACATTTAATAATGCGGGGATGGACGTTGCATTAGGTATTTGATAAGTGAGGAACACTTTGTTGGTATATAATTGGTATAGGATTTGAATAATCCTTTAAAGAATGTTCTGAACGCCTCTTTGTCAGTGTTGCTGTCAAGGCGCGCAGGATTTTCTGAACTTTTGTTGGGGACCAAAATGAATCAGATTGTCAGACAAATGATAACTTATGATTTTAGGGTATCGATATTGAGCCAATACAGTCTTTATTGTAAGGTTTCTGGTACTCTTAGATTCTGTTAATACAAGCCGTCGATACTTGAAAAGAAAAAAGATGGACATCATGTCCTCCTTGGCAGTAGGTGGCGCCATACTGTGAGAGTTTGATACATCGTCGAACCATTTTTTTGGTCATTGTGTTACTAAATTATCTATTTTTTGAGATCAAAAGTACTGGAGGTATTGGTGATAAATAGGCACGAGTGGCATCGAGCATCCCAATTCATTATCATGTTATAGTATTTATGTCGATGTTCTACCAATACAGTTAAGTAACCACTAACCAGGCCCAAATTTCTGATAGGTTTCTTGGGCTGATCAATTTTGGGGATAGCTGATGGCATTTTACTTTTCTTTAGTCAACCATTTGTCAGTAATGAATCAATCCAAACAAAAGCCATATCCCAAATTCAATGTGTGTATTTTGAAAGGCTGCATCTTACCCGTGGCTCTCCTCCTCCTCCCTCATAGCATTCAGTATTTCCAGTACTTCATCTACGGTTTGGCCTCGTTTTTCTTCCTCTACTGCATCATGCTGCTGGCAGAAGGTTTCTACACCACCAGCGTCGCCAAGCAAACCTTCGGGGAGTTCCGAAGCACCATGTGTGGCCGTTGCCTCAGCACCACGGTGAGAGTAATGGGGATCGGCAAGATTGGATGTGGCTTAATACACATCGGTCCCGCTGGGTGCCCGAGCTGAAAGTCTAGCGCCCTGTTAAAAGCCCTTTGGGAAAGATGAGTGATTGTGTCCAAGGATGGGTAGGGAGACGTAAAGACGTATTAAGTGATAATCGGAAAAGAGGTCAATGTGGTGAGGCGCGTGAAAACTCACTTGGAGTTGCTCACAGGCAAATGACGTTCATCCTGCTTTCTCACGTAGTTTATAGTGATGACGTACGTGCTGTCTCTGCTGTGGCTATTGGTGTTCGCCTTGTCCACCCTGCCCGTCTACTTCTTCTACAACATGGGGGCCACCTGCGACACCATCGACGTCCTGACCGAGACCCCGGCGAGCATCAACCAGCTGTGTGTGGATGCGCGGCAATACGGTAACGTTCATTCGGAATATTTGTTGATTGTGTCTGCTGATATCGCGTTATCGGAATTGTATTCGCATATCGGAATTAGCATCTGTCTCAAAATGCCATATCGGTCATGCCCTGGAAATGCAGATTGTATCCGTAGTGACAAATAATCTGTTTTGATTTGGGATGGGTTCAAATCAAATTTGAATCTGATTCGATTTGTGTAATTGGTAGTCTTTTTGGTAGCTATTAATACCTCAGCAATCCGGTTCTATTTAAAACAATACCACAATAAGAAAATCAAATTGTGAAACTACGTGAAAGTTTAAGCTACTATTTAGTTATGATGTTTTTTGTTTCCTTTTACTCATTGATTTTGCTAGTGGGGGGAAAAGTCACTTCTCCAGTTTACAGTGAAGCAGTTTTGCTAACTCCCCTGCTGGTGCGTAATAAACAAGAAGTAAAAATAGCCATGTTAATTTACAGCAGTTGCTGAAAAGCAGTGCTTTTTTTATGTAGGCGTCAATAAACTTTGGACCCAGGCCTGTGTTGTTTCTGGGTATTTTATAGCGTGTGCAGGAATAGCCAGCCTGAAATCATAATGGCGCGTGCGATGAATGCATCCAATTGATTAGCGCGACTTGACGTCAACAGGGCTCCTGCCGTGGAACGCCGTCCCCGGAAAAGCTTGTGGAATAACTCTGTCCACCGTTTGCAAGACGAGAGAGGTAACCGAGGCCAAAGATTGCATTTGAAGCGCTCGTGTTAGATCGACAGACACTCATGCAAATCCTCTCCTATCAGTACCGAATAACCTACGACCTCTACATTGCCGCCTTCGTCGGAGCGGGCATCACCCTCATGGCTCTGGTGAGTAATTATCCGTCCTTTGGGGTCATTTGGCCTTTGGCGGTATTTACGGCTCATGTGACGCGGCAAGCGGAGGCGACGAGGCATCCCGGGCCCGCATGACTGATGACTTTGAGGACTATCGCTCTCTGTTTCCCATTCTCAGCTGACATAAACATCGTCATAGTGCCGTAATGTCTGCTGCTTTCCCAGGCAGGCAAATGGTGGGCGCATTATACTCCCATGCCCCATTACATAGCCTATTACACGGGTGGGATCAAATTAATGTCATTAGTTTTTCCTCTCTTCTAATGAGCCCCCCGTGTCTGCTGTTCTCTTCTTCCAGCTGACCTATACGGTGTCAACCACCTATAACTTTGCGGTGCTACGCTATCTGGGGAGGAAAGGCATAGGTGCACGTTGTTAGGCTTGCCAGCAAGCTTTCTGTCCGACCACAACACGGGGGATTTTGAGGAACTGCAGCCATTTTTTTTTTCCTTTTCATCACTTGTGCCTGTGTGCACAACTTTTGGGTGTTGTCACGGTAACGGACTTTCAACATTTTCTTTCTTTTTTTCCCTATCTGACACTTTGTGTTTTACTTTTCTAAGAAGGATGCTTCAGTTTTATTCCATTGCCACTTCACTAATCTATTTTTATGTTGATTCTAGAGGTTTTTTTTTTTTTTTTTTTACTTTCTAGTGGTAACCTTCTAAAAACAATTGGGTAAAAAATAACCCAAGAGGGATCAAAAAGGGGTCGACAGTTTTTGGGTTACTGCGCATCCTTGCTGTTTGCGTGGGTTGCGGATCAGTGTAATTAATGTGCATTGATATTTTTTTTTTTCTCTTTTTACCCCCACATTTTTCAAAAATATACTGATAAACTTTGAGTATGCGTTTTTCATGAAAAAAAAAAAAGGGTCGGGGGAGGGGGGGCAGAAAGAAATGTATGTATAAAATTATCCTCATCCTCTTAAAATGCTGACCTCAATTATAATTATATTATATTTTTGCCTTAAAATCTTCTTTCAAAGATGCTGGACAAAAAATAATTTTAAGAGGGTGACTATAATGAAACAATAATCAACAAATGTGCCAAACTGTAAGAATGCAGAATGTATTCATTTATAGTAACCCCAAAAGTTGTTTAAAATGAATAACTTACAAAAAAAAAGCAATTTACAATATTTACCAAACCCAATTTACAAAAAAATCCCCAAAATTGGGTCAAATGAATAACCCAAATAGTATGTTCGGCGCTTTCTTGACCCATATTGGGTTATTTCCAACCCAACTGTTTTTACTGTGCAATGTCGATTTTGCTACCTACTATTCTCCAAACATGATAAAAACAAAAGAGTTAATAAATTAACATGTACTAAATAGTCAATTAGTAGCATGTGCAGCGGACAATGGGGATTATGGGTAACCTACCATTCCCCACATCTGGCTGCCATGGTGTGGCAAAGACGTATTTGTCTATTTTGGGACTTTTCTCACGAGCGGCCCCAACAATGGGCTCGATTCGTTTTGCACTTATGGCCAATGAGAAGTGGGTTCGGGGGCCAGCTGTCTCTACCGGGGGTCATGTGTCAAGGAGAAAGGGTGGTGTTTCTAAAGAGTCTATGGGAATTCTCTGAGACAGCAACCATGGCCTCTCCACCTCCCGTCGAACAATGGAAATGATGGATGAAGTGTGAGCTGGCTAAAGGAATTTTAGATGATTTTGTTGTTCCCTTCTCACAACAAAAGACAGTCTTTTTAAGTTTGATCGAGTACGGTCTGAAATTGTTTCTCATACTTGTGAGATGGCAAAAGTGCTTACTTAGCAAATAACCTCACTGGACTAAAATCCCTTTGGGGATGACTCCGTTTTAAAGCCGGAGTACAAAACATACATTTCTTATCATTTATATAAAAACAACCATTTAACAAACACAAGTAATGAATTAAGTAGTGTGACAAAATAGTATCAGATTTATTATTCATAAAGGTTTTGGTCTTATGGGTTAAGTTTATACTAAAATAAAGTAAAATAATTAAAAAAAAAAAGTTTATCAACTTCAATCAACTACTTTGAGACATTCACTCAGACAACTTCACAAAATTTTACCAAATCAGTATAAGATTGACACGCAACAAATAATCAAGTTTGATATATCTAGATATAAAATAAATGAATATACATATACTGTTTATCAGGTTTTTGTTTCACCCTTCACAATTTGAAAGTTGAATTCTACTACATTGCAATGTCAGTTTGAATTTGATTCATTGTTCAGCACTAATGGACATGGCTGGCTAACAGAAAAACAAATTATATTTCCTGCTTGTCTCCTATCAAGATAATAATGTCATTTTATTCGATGGGGTCTTTTCAATTTGCAGTCTCTCATGCTCAAGGAATTTTGTTGTAGTTATTGTATAACATTTTTTTTACTTATTGAGGCAGTATTAACTTTTAGACTTTTTTTTTTTTTTTTTTAAACAACATAGTTTTATTTTGGTAGTTGTAGAGCATTTGTCGAGTGGCTGGTGGCTTTTTTTTTTTTCTGTTGCTGATATTTGATAATAAAAGAAAGATTCCAGTTTTTGCGCAGAGTGCCTGAAAGATTTATTTACCTTACATAAACACTCCATCTTTGGCTTTCTGACATGTTGCGTGATGCCCATGTAGAGTTTGTGTTGGGCATTTTGTATTTTTTCCTCTTTTGTCCTCAGGTGCACTCCTCCATTCAGTTGGCCATGAACCAGGACAACGTGAGGAGGATGCGGTGCAGAGCCAAGAAGGAAGGCCATGACCTGTATGGCCAGCTGCGCTCCCCCTACCCTGCAAATTTATCTGACGCATTCTGACAGTTTTTTCAATGTAATTCATTCTAATCATGACCTCGGATTCTATTCAGTATCTTATGTTTTCATGGGAAATTGGCTATTTTGTGTTTGCATACCAAGCTTTGTGACCCTGATCGCTTGGTAAGTTTTGTTTGAACTGAGCTGTTACAGGTCAGTATCGTGCCAATTTACTGTTGTGTTCCCTAAACGTGCCTCAATTCCGTTTTTTCACAGTATAACCTGTGTGGAATTTCAATGTGTGTTGAGAATCTGTGATGTGCTTTTTAGCGAAGGGAGAATAAAACTGCAATTATGCATTGCAAGGACACAATAATTGGGGCACCTAACCATTCCTGTACAGGAAGGGGCCAAATATAGCCATTATTATATATTTTGTTGATGCAGACAAAAGTGATTTTTTTTGTTTTCAACAGTAATATTGATGAGGAATGAAAGGTTCTAATCTGAGTTGATGTATTGACAACAAATGCTTGGTAATAATTTTGGCAATTTTGTGGATTTGATCGTTGGTATCAATGAGGGCAAACAGAGAGGTTCTTTCGTCCCGTTTGAAATGTAGATTTATACAAAAACAGGTGCAACCATTCATTATTTGACAATCATTATCAAATTAAGAAAGATTTTGATAATGGATTGTTTAGAGATCTTGTTTCATTTAAAATTGACAACATCTGAATACAACTTCTCGACAATCAGTATTAAATTTCTGCAGTATTGAATGAAAGCGGACTTATTTTTGTGTTGGATCCAAATAAAACATTGGCAAACAACTGCTTTTACTTTGGAAAACAATAGTGGACATTTTGGCCTTTTTTCTGACATGTTATGACAAAACCAGTAGGTTTTATTTTTTTATGCACTGATTCCAAGTCTGCCCTTTTTTTTTTTTTCAGCACATTAGGTTTTCCTGATATAATTTGTAATATAGTCAAATATTTTGTAATCATAAATTAAGGGTGAGAATCAGCAATAGATGGAAAATCTGTATAAATGACTAGGCATGTTAATCTATTGTGCAAGGTCTTTATACTGTTGGCTAAACTTAAAGTAGCAAAGGTATTTCTAAGTTGTAGCAGAGGATGTAGAAAGCTATCAGTCTATTTTGCTGTTTCACTTATCACTCAGTCATAATACATCAGTCTGACAATGTGAGTTGTTGCTGGAAGTGCAAAGCTTTACAGGGAAATAAAGCACAAGGCAAACCGGAGGCATACATTCGTGCACACACAAAAAGACACAAAATGGGGTGATACATTTGGTTTTATTCCGTACGCAAGCAAATGATAACCGGTCTTATCAAATGTAGTGCAAAAAGTCTCGCGAGGGAAGAAATGTGATTGTTAAATAAAAGTTGGGCATTCCAACTTTTACACAGTTTATATAAAAATCACTAGCTGGGCTGAACAAAACATGATCAAGTGTCATTTGGGCAGTTTTGGTGAAGTCATGTGGTTTAGCCATTATTAGGGACAGCTCAAATTAGGGGTTACATTCATGAATATTACAGCAACATGTAAACACTGACATGAAACCACGATAAGTACTGTAGGTAATGTGATCTGCTTATGAATAACTGAATCTTTGATAGTTTCCAGGTAAACATTGTTAGGCTACATCCCTAGAAAGTCAAGGAACAATAAACATTGAAACTATACCGGAAGGGCAAAAAGATTCTAAGTCAAAGAACAACAACAACAAAAAAGAAACGTACCATTCCCGGGTCAGCTCACAACACAAGTAAAAGGTATACTACCCACTAGATGTGGAAAACTTGAACTTAGTCGTGTAGAAATGCTATCAAACATCTGCTTGAAACTAAAACAAAACATCGGGGGCAGCACATGAACAACTTGGCTTTAGTTTCACAGTGATGTTTATCTACTCGCACAAGAACAGGTCAGTCAAAACTAATATGTTCTATGTGCCCCCACTAGTCTAAACACTGCATTCAGATTAATACTGCGTTTAAGGAGAACAAATTAAACATGGAAATATTTTACCCATCTCAGGGAGTGGCCATTTGGAAAACAGCTGAGCCATGACTGGTTTTTACCTGAGCCCTGAGGCACTACTGTATCTCATTTTCAGTCAGCAGCAAATGGCAGTGCAAGGCAAAATGGCAGATCTCTAAGATGGAGAAAACAAGTTTTGATTTTGATTTTTCCCCCCCCACAAAGGCAATCTTACTCTGAAGACCGTGTTTAGACGAGTGGGGGTGTATTCAACAGATTAGTGTGTTTAAAAAAAAAAACAACAACTTTGAAATCCCTTTTGAACAGTGAGTTCCAGAACGATTTGGACAATGACAGTGATGATTTTTAAATGCTCTTGAACTGAAACAGAAAGTCGATACTTGAATCATGTTCCAGTTTTAAATCCATTGTGGCGTATGAATGCAAAAATCAAAAAAACGTTTGACCGTACTTCTCCAACTAAATGCTCGAACCCTCATACACTTTTGCTTGATGACACTGAAATTTTAACGACGCACAAGGCTGGAAGCATGAGAGCATGAAACATGGTGCAATAACCACACAGAAATAAATTAACTCATTAAAACAACATGTGCAACACAATAATTTAAGCAGCAATCAAGATTTTCACAAAATTAAAAAACAACAACACTCATTTTCTAAATGTACCTAAAATCAACACCAAGCTGGCAGGTGTTAAAAAAAAAACACACCACATGTAAATCTGAAAAGACATTGCAATGAAATCTCGGTACCATTTAGCAGAAATTAGGTAAACGTGATACAGTTCTATTAATACTTGGATAACTGTTTCCTGTATGAATGGAGTTGAAAGGTTTTATCTTTACCCTCACATTCAACTGAGGTCTACATGTGTTATCACTTAGGAGGGAGCATAGCTTAAAAAAAAAAAGGACTGGTTTGTTAAAGCTTGCCACATACTCAAGAAGGTTCAATTCAAAGAATGCCCTGATTAGGAAAATTGTTCAGTGCAATAATCATAACCTCCTTTCCACATCCGGGAAACAAACCCACCCATCCCTGATCCAATATTAGACAGTGTATGTTGAACAAACAAAAAAGAAAACAGCACACAACGGAATGGAGGGGTGGTGCCTCACGGAGAAATAAACAGCAGTTTGGGAACACTAGAAAAGGAAGAGCAAGTCATAAACACTGGCACAAATGCAGCACGGAACATGAAAGAACACCTCTGTAGCTTCGGTTTAGGGTGCACAATTCCCTTTATACTGATGAAAATAAAGACAACATTACATTTTAGAGCTGCTGCGATCAACGCTCGTACCGGAAAGGATGTTTGTGCCTGATTGCATTCCAGATGCTTTTTTTTTTTTTCTTTTCTGGCAAGTCAGCAATACTCTTCTGTACTCCTATGATAGATGGAATTTTTGAAATGTTACGAGCTAAAATGTCCTCAACTACTCAGAAGTCAACTGGCATCGCTGAATGAATCGTGTTTGACTAATTGTTTTGGATGCGTTACGAACATAAATTTGCAAGTGCCAACAACTGAGGTGGAAGTGTGCAACATGACTGGAAGCAGACACAGTACAGGGTGAGCGTTTCAGCCCGCCTGTACCTTGCCTGAGGCAATCATTCAGCCCTTTGGATAGCGGCTGTACCCTTGACACCGCTTTCCTCAGATTACATCTTATCAGCATCAATAAAGAACACGGCCTCCGCTGTATCTTATCCAAAGAATCAGAGAGCAACCGGTACTTGCCCTACGTGTACCATAAACAACAACTCGTGGGCTTTGACCCGTCAGCAGCAGGACCTACGAGATATTTTGCGGTTGCCGTGAAGATCTATCGTCCCGCTCAGTACCGAGTGGTCGACGTGATCCTCGGCGGCCAGCACCTCCCTGACGGCCGCCTCGAACGCGGCCGTGACGTTCATGTCGTCCTTTGCGCTGGTCTCAAAGTAAGGACAGCAGCCGTTCTCCTCGCACCAGGCCCGTGCTTCATCCTCGCCTACTTCTCGCTGCTCCATGTCCACCTTGTTACCCAGAACCACAAAAGGGAACCGCTCAGGATCTTTCACATCAGAATAATACATGAATTCCTTCTTCCAGCCGCCGAGGTTCTGGAAGCTCTGCAAGTCGTTCACGGCGAATGTGAGCAGGCAGCAGTCGGCGCCTCGGTAGAAAGGCGTACGCAAGGACTTGAAGCGCTCCTGGCCGGCCGTGTCCCAGATTTGGAGGGTGACGAGGCGTCCGTCCACTTCCAGGTCTCTGTTGAGGAACTCGACACCAATGGTGTGGAACGACTGCGAGTCAAAGCGGTCGGTGACGTAGCGGTTCATCAAGGAGGACTTTCCAACTCCTCCATCACCGAGCAGGATCACCTTCAGCAGGAGGCTCTTCCCGCTCATCATGCTCAGCCCTCCTCGCTGGGTGGCGCACAAGACAAGCTCAATTCATCCTTAAAAACAGTTCAAAACTGTCTTTTAATATGGTGAGCCCAGTTGTAAAATTGAAAACAGCAGTCCTGTTTAAACCCATGTTTGAAACCCTAACCCTAGCTTTGAACCCTACTTTGAAACCCTAACTCTAGTATGAAACCCTACTTTGAAACCCTAACCCTGGGTGTAGCTGGTGGTGGTCGTGCCCATTACAAAGTGGTTGACAGCTGCCAAGCAACTGCACATCCGTTTGTATGATGGGTCTTTCCACAATGATAGTTATCCCCGATATGTCAGTTTTAGCCATGGAGGTGTAAAGGTCTGAAAAAGTTGCAAAAACTTTCTAGCAAATTTCAACTTTTGGAAATATCCCAAATTAGAAACTTTCCACGGGAGAGTAATTTCATTTCATATATATCATATCATATTCAATCATAAATTTTATACATTTTGTTTTGTAATATTACACTACCTTAGCAGTAGGGTCCCATCAATATGGATTGTTACGATATGTGGTAGGATAAAATCTGATAACCGATTAATTGGTAAATTAATTAAAAAACGACATAATGAACGAAATAACTTCTTTTTGTATTTAAAAGCTTACAATAATAAAAGTATATATTCCAGGCAGAACATTTGACCTTTTTATGCAATCTTTGTCCTTTTGTAGGCTTAACTCAAGAAAAGTGATTAAAAAATTCAAACGTACTTTTTGGTCTTAATGGTTAAGTGTATGGACATATCGCCAATGTTAGCACTCAAAGCAAAAAACCGATATTATACTAAAAGACTAAAACTATTTTTTTTAAACCCCGACTATTTTCCAACCACATTTTTTTGCATTGAATAATCATCTTCTAAAGACTTCTAAATGCTCTGCTTTTGCTAGGCTGTTTAAAATACCTTCCTGTGACAGATGTAATCCGAGTTTGTGTGTAAATCGGAAAAGTAGTCAGTGTGGATGTTTCGGGAAAGTATTAAGTAATATTAATTTCCACAACTATTCATGAGAAGACTTCTAGGCAATGCAAAAAATAAAACAATCAAGTCAAAACCTAGCAAACAGAGACAAATTCCTTACCTTCATTTGTCGTGGTTGTTTTTAAAACCCCAAATACTACTTGACATTTTCTAATGCTGCTGTACTAAATAGTTCGTTATCGGGATTTCGTAATCACCTCGCAAATGCTCTCACTGTAATATGACCATCCGCCCAATGTAAACAACAGTGACTTTGGAGTGCAAGACTGCACATGCGCAGACATGTAGCAGCTTGTCAACCTGAGCTTGCGGCTAATTGCTACTTACTGTCTTAACTCGTCTATCTCACAAGGAAGTGCTTTAATAATCGCACTAAACAAAAGGGACGGAAGTGTGAGTATCACGCGTACTGTAAAACACGCAGTAAAACATCAGCAGACGTATTAGGAAAGCTGAAGTCTTTTCGAACTTAGTAAGCAAGCTAGCCGGGCTGCTGTGATCGGCTTGTGGACATTTCGGTTGACTAGCAACGGAACATCAAAGCGTTTGAACACGCTAAGAAATATGAAGGGGAACATGTGGGTTGTACAGCTCTGCAACCCTATCCGAAATAATTTAACACATGTACTTACGCCGTCCTTGGTAGTTAATACTTGGCTGTTGCCCAGTCTCCGACATCGGGCTGAGCCTGAGGTCGATTGTAGTGACGTGTCAAATTTGTGCGTCCCTATTGGGTAGCCGTAAGAAACTTGGAACGCAAAAACTGTAATCCCCGGGTCTTAAAGCCAGTCGAGTTATTTTCGGAGTCATTTGGGGGACCCAAGGCAAAACCACCAACATTTTGATTTTTTTTTTCCCCATGAGCCCAAAAAATATGAATTTTATCAAATTCGTCTGCTTTTATTCGTTTGAAAGCAAAGTATGCTTCATTTTTCTCTCATTCTGTTTTCTTACCAACTCTTCCTGAATCAACGAGGAGAAAGAAGCTGGACTTGCCCACTGCATTTGTTAATTTATTTACAGAAAATGATAAAACGTATCAGAAAAAAAAAAAAGACTGTAATAACCAAATAGAAAAAGTTCTGTTAGAATCATAGTTTTAACGCATACATTTAACTTGTAATTGTTAATTTTTAACAATTAGATTTTTTACCGCCTTCCAACTGTAGATGACGCTGTGCTGCTCTACTGCTTCTGAGGCGCCCGATGAAAAGAACCAACCCACGCGTAGAAGAAGAATCCAGCTGTTTTTTTTTTCCTCCAGCTGCATCGTTCGATGTCACCAAGCAGCATCCCGTTACTGCATCCCTACAATAACTTTAACCTCATTTATTAAAGCCCACATTTGGAGGAGTAAAAGTACGGAATTTCTATGCGTTTCAAACTGTAACAAAGGTAAGAATACTTGTCGTTTTTCCTGAGCTGTAACAGTGTGTTCTCTACTTATTTAGTTTTAGCGCTGGATATCAAAACCTCACATTTGTATAACCACATTCAGGAAGCCATGTGGCTCGAGTATAAATAATGTTTGTCTCTCACTCGTATGTTTTTTTTTTTGTTGTTCTTTCAGATGGCAAGAAGAGGCAGGCTGGTGTCCTGTATATGTTTTGGTCTGTTTGGCGTCTTGTGCTGGGTGTGGGTGTCCTTTGCGTCCTTCCCGGATGAACATGTCATGGTGCCCTATGATGCAGTGGAGCAGGCACATTTTAAGCCCCAGAGTGCTCTTGCAGACATGGAGTTTGCCCCGGGGAGTTCATACCATGGACCTGGCAACCAAGACCATCGCAGCAACAAGGAGCTGCCTATTATCCTGTGGTGGAGCGGAGTCTTATTCCCACATTTTCCCGGAGATACTGAACGAATTGACTGTGCCACATCGTCCTGTCTGGCCACAAGTAACCACAAGGTATCAGTGATTCTCAAATGATGCCTATTAGTCATTATGCTTTCATCTATGTTTTACTTATTTATTTTTTAAAAGTAATTTGTGTGTTCATCATTTTGGAAGCACTAAACTTTAGAATTTTTCGATTGTAAGGTCAAGCTGTACAAAAGGACATCATCCATCATTTTCTACGGGACGGACTTCCGGGCTTATGAAGCACCGCTCCCCCGCCTCCGCCACCAAACGTGGGCTCTGTTCCATGAGGAGTCCCCCATGAATAACTACCTCCTCTCACATGGGCCGGGCATCAGGATGTTCAACTACACGGCCACTTTCCGCCGGGAGTCCGACTACCCTTTGACCCTGCAGTGGCTGCCGTCTCTGAGCTACCTGCTGGAGCCGACGGTGGTGTCCCTGAAGGAGAAGAACCAGCTGAGGCTGAAAGGCTTGGCCCCCGTACTCTACATGCAGTCTCACTGTGACGTACCCTCTGACAGAGACAGATATGTGCGAGAACTTATGAAGTACATTGAGGTAATACGCACAAGAGTACATTATGGCTGAATGATTTTAAAAATAACCCAATTTCTTTTCACCCGCGATATTGAGATTCCCACTATGTGATTATTTTTTTAGCTCGGAATTAACCTGTATTAAAATAAACAATAGCAGATTCATTCTACATAACGTTAGGTTTTTATACGTAGGTCGGGCTTATGCAGAAATAAAGGCAAACGTTAAATACTTCAATTAGTTCACTGACAAAACACACTGAGTGAAACTCCTCAACTTACGTCAACAAAGCATCAAGTTGTGGCAAAGCACGTCTTTTGTCTGAATGAAGCTCCTCAACTCACTTTAGCATTTTTCTTTGGCGCCCAGATGCCACAAGATGGCGGCAAAGTAATGCAAATAAGTAAATAATAACATAAAATGGGTTCCACAAAAGATCGGCTTGAACAAGCGTGGAAACTCTCAAAGGACAAAGTACGACTATTCAAGGGTTCACTGTTTTCTGTTTCCCCTCCTCAGGTGGATTCCTATGGCAAATGTCTGAACAACAAAGCTCTGCCCGCACATCTCGAAGACACGTCTACAGCCACCGGTGAGGAGACTTCCTTCATGAGATTTGTGGGCCGCTACAAGTTCCACTTGGCATTAGAGAACGGCCGCTGCACAGACTACATGACTGAGAAGCTATGGCGGCCCCTCCACCAAGGCTGCGTTCCCGTGTACCGGGGCTCTCCAGCTGTGGCAGACTGGATGCCCAACAACCACTCGGTCATCGTCATCGACGACTTCCCCTCACCGAAATCTCTCGCCGACTTCCTCAAGTTTCTAGATGAGAACGATGACGAATATGGCAAATATTTGGAATTCAAAAACATCCAGAGCGTCACGAATGCTCGTTTGCTGGGGGCTTTGGAGACCCGCGAATGGGGGGTGAATGACATGACCAAACCCAACTACTTGAATGGATTTGAGTGCTACGTGTGTGACCAGGAAAACGCGCGGCTGGCTGCGGAGCGAGCCCATAGAAAAGCCCCAAAGACAAACCCGGCTCCAAAACCAAAGATGGCTACCAACGCTCACATGGGTTGCCCTTTGCCCAGCCCAGGCTACGGAGAAGTACAAGACCTGCCTGCAGATGATGGGTGAGCCACTTGAATTGATTCTCATTTGGACTTATTTTTAATTGTTTACCGAATTGTATACATATCAATATATTATATATTATCGATTTACTTAGCTACTCATTTATTTTCTTCATGAATTTATTATGCCTGCGTCTAATTTAAACATGGTCTACAAAGGGTCTAATTTAGACAAATGTGTCTGCAGATGGTTGCAAATGTGGCCTCAGGACTACTGGCAGAGTCTGGACCAAGCGGAGGGCCTAGAGTCCCTCATAAGAGCCAACGAATCGGATCCTGCGCTGTTGTGGAAGCACATCCAAAGAATCGCAGTGAGCCGAGCTAGAGGCAAACACTAACGTTGGCCTTAAACAGGCCAAGGAGGATGGAGGACATCCAGGAGTCCAGATGTGCTCCACAGACTTTTTTTTATCATGCGGGAACAAAGCATGGCCCGTATTTGCACCTGCGCCCCAAACTGTTTTTTTTTTTTTTTTTTAAATATGATTTGATTTTAGTATCTCATAAGCCAAATATATTTAGTTCAATCATGCCACAGTGCTGAGTATTAACGTTAAACTGTGTGTGGCAAAATATGCTCTGTAGGGGTGTTATAATTCTCAGGGGCAGACATGTTTGCATTGGAGTGAAGCCAAGCTCAAATTCTGTGTGCCAAGTGTGTGTGTGTGTGTGTGTGGGGGGGGGGGGGGGGGTCTGAGGACAATCAGGACAGAAGCCACTGGATTTAATTAGCTTTTTTTCCCACTCTTTCTTAGTAGCCCAATGGTTTGCTATGCCAATGTTTTACGTGACAATGCAAAGAAAATGTGTTACTTGGCTGATATTTGACCAATTTGCTACCAATTGTATGCCGTGGTGCAATACGTGCAATTGGTTTTAGCTGATTTTTTTATTTTATTTTTTACAGCACGTAAATGAGCACACTATACTTGTTACATTTTTATACCAGGATAAATGTTTTATTTTGTATAGAAGCATCGGAAATATGAAACGTTTTGTTTTAAATCAGTGTATTTAGAATGGTATTTTGTAAGAAGTCTTATTTAAGCAAAGTAAATATAAATATATTGTACCCCATAGTGTCAGTGTTATTGAATTCAATTTGCAGTTAAGCCCAAAATGATCCATACTCTGACCAAGTTTTAGACCATAAAATGTAATTCCATTTTTTTTTTTTTTCAACTTCAAGCACAACCCTAGAACAGTTTTATGAGCTATTATTTAAATATATCCTGTTTGCAAAAAAAAGGATTTGAATTGGAATTGGACAAACAGTAATGGAAATGAGCAAAATGGCAATTGGATTTTCTCTTAAGAGTTTTTCGCCATTTGTGTCATTTCCAACTAAAAAGATACCCATTCAACAAATGGAGATTTGAACACAAAAATTGGCCACGGTACAAATAGATTTGGACTCAATTGTGTTTGATGTGGATACAAATCCTTAAGTTACACATTCACCAGTAGGAAGAAGTGCACAAACCTGTTTTGCCAATAGAAATCTTGCCTTGCGTGAAAAGAATCTAAAGTAATTATTTTTATTGCTCGTTACAGTCTCTTGGCTCACCCTAAACCTCCATCCTTCTTGCATTGAAGCCGTCCAAACTTGTTGGAAGAAGGCCGCTTCTCACTTTAAATGCAAATGAAGAGCCGCTGCGATCAATCGAAGGTTGCAGCGTAGCAGCTTTCACAGTGGACTTTGCCTCCGTGCAGGAACATGTTGTCGATGAGGTCTCCCATCGGCTTCCAGCATGAGGCACACTGAGAAATAACCAGGGTGTCATTACGAAATGTCTTTGTACAAATATTTTAATTACTCATTTCTTCGCTTCAAAACACTCCTGACGACATGAATAATAATAAGCAGGGATAGATCATGGTGCAATTAGTCACACTCACATGCACGCCTATGGAAAATGTAATCCCCTCAATTAACCTGAGGGACCTTAGGTTAATTAATCTTACTAAACTGAACATGAACCGAACCACAAAGCCAAGGTCCATACCGAACAACACATATATTTTTAAACTATCATAAATGTTTTCCAATCATTTAAAATTCTCCTCTACTGATTTATTATTTTTGATGTATCATTACACCCCTACCAATGATAGTTTTATATGGTATCATCATTATAACCGGTCGACCGAGGGCAGACCCGCAATTTAAACAAGTCCCTGCTCGGATAACCGGTTTTGTCAGTTTACAGTGATTTTTAAAAGTCAAGGTTTCAATATGAGCAGAGGTAATGAGCAGATGAGACGACTAAGCAGAGCACCCACCATATGATCGGCTGCTGGCAGGGTGGAGTAAACCAATCGTATCTTTGACGTTAAGAGGGGCCAGTCGTTCTTTTATTTCCCCATATCCTCCAAGTGGTTCATAGGAGTTTTATATTTGTATATCTCTGCATGTGCCACTTACAAGGATCCGGAATCTTACTGTGGTCGTAAGGTTGCCAAGCAACCAGCTGGGTCGCTAAGAAGTCACTAGCCAAGAAAAGCCTTTTTTTTTTTTCTCTTTGCAGTCTTTGTGTCAAACTGTGCTATGAATTCTTATTTATTGATTTATTCAGACTTTGAATGATTCTTCTTTGCAAACATAGAATGATACATCTATTCCACTAAATATGTTTTTGAAAATAGGAAAGGCACATTCTTACAGTGTAAGACATGAAATAAATGATGCAAAAGTACCTTGAAACAATGCGGGTGGCAGTCAATGTTTAGGTGCTCGATGGTGATCTTGGCATCGCTGCCCACCAGCTGTCCACAGTACGTGCAGGGGGAGGAGACAGAGCTGCAGGGACACACAAAAAAGCGTTCCGTGACTATGTAGCAGAAATAAAATTGGCAGATTATTATTTCTTTTAGTCATATAGATGGAAGGATGGATAATTAGATTTTTTTTTTTTGCATCAAGTCCATTGACATTGTGTTGCTTCTTCTAGTGCATGCGCTTGGCCACCGGGAGACAATATACAACAGACACGGGTACTAAGAAGTTGGAGGCTCAGTAAGCTACTAGTCTATGTAAATCACTAAAAAGCTGTTGTAAAATTTCCAAAAGCATCCAAGCTATAAATGATCATAATATATAGTGAGCATTTGTTTGAATCATTATCTATTTTTTTTTTTTTGTATTTTTATAATATTAGTTCTTTGCAGAAAATACTGTGAGTAATATATTATTTTCCTACATTACCTAGAGTAGGAAGAGGACCACCTGGAAGAGACAAAGAACATCAGGATGCAGGCCAAAGTCATTCATCAACAGTATTTCTGATCAATAGCATAAATAAGAGATAGTGAACAGTACCTATTGAATGAGCCCGTGGCATTATGGGAGGACATCTCGGTGGTATCGACATACTCCTTCACGTACACAAAGGGCCTTAAACATATACGGGATGAAGATGAAGTCAGACAACATGGATATTAGTTATCATTTTGATTGAAACCATTCTCACTTTTTGGTGTCAGGTTCTGGCGTGGGGGTTCGCGGGGCCTCCACTAGTACGGTCCTGGTGTCAAACAGGGCATTGTTAGTCTCATCGCTCACTCCCCGAGTGACAGCGATGATGCGCACATGTACGCACTGCATCTGCTCAGTGCAGCCCGGGAAGATGATTATTTTCTGTCAATGCGTGTTAATGTCGTGCTGCTTGATGGCGAGATGTTTGACAAAGCGACACCTTTCATTCGCATCAGTATTCTGACATCTGCGGAATCGGAATTGTGTGGGAGAAACGAGAAAAAAAAATGCACCATAGTAGAGAGGCCGATGAAAATCGAAAGAAATTTGATTAAATACGTTGTTGGTTTTTTTGCATATGAAATATTGATACATTTGACAATTTTCCAAATAGGCTACCTGTCACTTTTTTATATATATATACAATGATCCCTCGCTACGTTGCGCTTCACCTATTGCGTAATTTTTATTTTGCGGGTTTATAAGTGACGGGAAAACAGCGTTTAAATACGCTCGTTGAGCAATGTACGTCACTGCGGACGTAACTGAGGAGGCGTGGGAGGTCGGCAGCGTGTCAAGGAAAACCATAATTCAAATTAATTTACAATACACTCATGCCCTCTAGCGGCCAACATGAACCACTACGTGTCGGAAATTTCAATACGATGGTGTTTACGTTTCTCAATAATACATATACCGTTTCTACTTTGCGGATTTTTGGAACGGATCTCCTGGGATAAACGAGGGGTCCTTGTTTTTTGTTTTATTTTTTGGGGTCATTAAAAAAAAATCCAAAAGAATTCTCAAAGTAAATTCAACTCTAATGTGCAAAAGTAAACGTGAAATGATCCTTAAGAGCAAACAAACATTGTCGTCCTACACAACATTGTTGTTCAGCCTCAGCAGACTGATAAAAGAGCTTCGACGGCAAGCGCGTACCAGACGAGCAGCAGTGCAAACTTTCCCAAGATCATGAACTCACCGATCCATCGTCGACCCCTCCTGTTCACCGTAGGTCTCCCTGGAATATGAAAGCCAGCCGGATTAGATTTTCACTGTCGGCCGGAGCCGTCAATATGCTGGACACGTTTCAGTAAACAGCGACTTGTTTTTTTTGTTTGTTTGTTTTTTCTAAGTCTTCTCTGCAGAGGCCAGGGATTTATAGACCATGTGGGTCATTTTCACAAATCTGTCACTTGATCATGAACTGAGACTTTGTCTTGACCCAAAGATGGATTTTGTGTTTTTTTTCTGAAACGTAGCGATCAATTACCACATGGTAAAATCCGGATTGCGCAAACAAAAAGATGGAAGTATCTCAAAAAGCTGATGTGCTACAAAAACAATAAAGCCGTTTTTGAAAGCAGCATCAAAAATGTTTCAAGACACGACAATGATTAAAATTTGCTTTTGACTAGCGCAATCCCGAGGCTGAAAATCAAACCCAGCTGACACATGCAGGGTGTATTTATTAGATTTTTGATTTCACTATATTTCCCTTCCCTGATTCCCATTAATTCCCCTGGAGAGTATCCAAGTTTGAAGACTCTTCCATTTCCTACCTGATGGTGGTGATGGTTGTGACTGTGTGCATCTGCGAGTCTTCTGGGCTACAAAACACATCGGCATTATGTAAGTTAAGTTTCCACTTAGGTTTAGCTTGTTTTCAATTAAATGCTTGACAGCCTCTTAATTTCCACACACTCATAAATCCTGCGAGAATGGCAAAAAGGGAAAAAAAAATGGATTTAATTTGCAGCTAATGAGCGCCGCCATGGGGAAATGACTACCTCTTCTCCTCCTCTTCTTCTTCCTCCATAGTGCTAGTGATGGTATACATGGACGGGGACGTCCACTTGTCCCATGGAGAGTCATTTTCTTGGGACCTAAAGACACATGACGACAGGGATTCACATTTTATACTCGGAAGGAGGAAAAAGCCACATGTTGACCACGCTTGTGACAAATACATATCCGATATCCGACCTATTTTTATCAGCACAATGTATTCCGGCTCAATGAGCAAAGGGGTCATGCCAAAGAAGCCTCGGTCAGTGGAATAGTAAGATAGCCCCCAACCCTCCTTCAAATGTGACTTACTTTCTTTCAAACGTAACCAGAGTATGTTGTTCCTCCTGTTGGCCAACCCCCGGAGCCTCTTGTCTGAGTGAGAACACATACATACATTGAAAGGCTTTTAGTGCACAATGGGCCAAGGGGAGAGCTGAACGGAACACGCCGGAGAACATGGAGTGGAGGCGTGAGAGTAAATCGAAGTGTGTCATCACCTCTCTTGTGTGGTGGTCTGCAGAGGCGTTGTGGTTTCCCACGTGTGCGCCCACGACCGGTGAGTGCTTAGGCTGAAGAGGAGGCGAGCCGTGATGGGGGAGTCGCGGCGCATGGAGCGGAAAGACAAAATAAGTGCATTGTTTAAGAAATGGATTTTGCACGAGTCCCGGCGCTCACTCACGTATCCGTTACACATTCAGCGGGCGAATACCTTGTGGCGGTGGTGTCGATTGGGATGACTTCCTCCGCCAACGATTCCAGGATCCGGTTGTTCATACTTGTTAGCAAGCACAAAATACAGTTAATGGATAAAACGAGACGTGTTGACGGGAGTAGGAAGCGTGTCATCGGCGGCTCCGTCTCACAGTCAAACGTTCTGGGTTCGAATCTCGGTTCAGACCTCAGTGATTTGCAACTTTGGGTCGAAACTCAATATGTGAGCCGAGGAGCCATTATAAATGTTATATTTTTTTTTCAAAAGGAACTGATCAATATGGGCTTTTGAGGCTGATGTCAATTCCGATATTTGGCAGAATACAATTCAATACTGGATTGGTCAGACGATAAATGATAAATAAATGTAACGCTTCGGTGAAGAATGGATTGGTCATCCATTTAAAGTACTTTGTCAGCTTATTGTCTTATTTATTGCACCACTTACAGTGTGACTGTGGAAAAAGAGTTTTGGGAAGATGATGTCACCAGTTCTTTGCTTTTGTGAAGGAGCATGACTGGCATTGGTGACATGCCATCAATTTCCAATATTTTGTAGCTCATGAAACATGATTTTGGGTTGTATGAAAGAAGTCCTAGATTGTGTGTTTGTTTTCCCACGACCTCAAAACTAGTTCTCCATACATTTATGATAGTGGTAAAATTGACAATAATTACAAGAAAGGGCAAATGTAATTATGTAACCATAAACTACGGTGAGTAGGTACCACAGCAACCAAGCAGTGATTATAATGTGTCCGTCTCACAGTTCTGCAGTTTGAGGTTAGAATCTTGCTGTGTGGCGTTTTAATGTGTACGATCCAAACGTTGCTCGTGGGTGTGAATCGTTGTTAGTCACGTGGCTTGTGACTGAAAATGGATAGATGGATGGATGGATGGATGGATGGATGGATGGATGGAATATAGAGAAGAGATCTTTATTTGTGTTATATCCTAGCCCTTATTTAGTTCAATAACATCTTCAAATCACCTTAGAGGACAACAATTTAACTTGGCTTCATAGTACACTATGATGATTAATTATTTTAGCCATCAAAAAATATTGAATCAACTCTAACGGCCTGAAGTTATTTTGGTCATTAATCATTTCAAATTCATTTACTAATTTACGTCACCAAAGATGTGATAGTTCAAAGAAATATGCATTTAATAATGAAAGTTATTGGATTCGTTATAATAAATGAAGGCATACTTTAAGAGCTTGCTGAGTGTTAGCTTACTGTAGATTTAGAAACTTACGTGATCTCTGGCTCTTTCCTCTCCATGACAGAGTGTGATGAACTGAAGGCGATAACATTTGAAATGAAATTATAAGCTCGGTTGATTAAATTCTTCCCGGCAGAGTAAACATAATTCTCATGAGAATTAATTGGATTTTATACAATACAATTTTATACACGGATTTGATCAAAATTAAGGCGCATTAGCCGAAAACTATTCATTAGCTTGTTTTGAAAATCGAAATAAAATCTACTGTGAAACCTCAAAAGTTTAACTCTCATTAGATCTCATTAAGCTACATTTGCTTTGATGCAACATGTTTTAAAAAAAAAAAATGAACAAAACTTTGTTTTGTTGTATTTTTATGATGTCACCACAGAAAGTATTAGAGATGGTAAAGTAAAATTACGAGCAGTAAAATTATGCAGAAATGATAAGATTTTACAAACCTCAACAATTACGCAGTGGTTAGCTTGTGATAAATAATGTTTGTCCAGCTAATAAAGGTTTTATGTGACATTGAAAATCATTGATTCATTATTGAGTGAACCAATATCACTGAATGCTAAACTTTGAGGGTTTCACTGTAAATATATTGTAAATGAGAAAATGTTCTCAATTGGCTTACCTAGTTAAACATTGAATAAAAAAAAGAATATAGTCAATTTAATTGTAATTATTTGATCAATTCCAATAGGAACACATTGGCGCATGATAGCATCTGATTACAATCCAATCCACAATGAAACGGCCTTATCGCAATCATGACACGTTTGTCTGCTCACATTAGCAGCACAAACAGCAATCCCAATAGAGAATGGCGGAATTTGTGTGATCCTTTTTGTACCTGTTGATGGAAATATCTGAGCGGGGCTGTAGCAGGTCAGAAGAGCTGCAGGAGAGAAAGGGGACTCGTAATCACATTGCGCTGCATAATGCATGACGAGAGCTGCAAAACTGTCACAGCTCCCAAAGCAATATGATTACCTGTTTGGGGATGTGCTCCCTATCGGGTACGGATCAAATGGATCAGTTGAGCTGAAACACAATTTCACACTGATTTCACTCTCAATTGTTAGCACCATGCGTCTAGTGTCACACTGACTCTTAATGGAAAGACGTAATGCGCTATGAATTGTAAACAGACATAGAAATGAACTAAGGGGTAGTATGGCTTGCCCGATATGGAAAAAAATAACAATCGGGATGACTTGGATTGATTTTGAAATCCCGATTAAAAAAACACGATTACTCTGTGATTTCATAACTTTGTTTGACATCTACTATTTTTAGCTTGAATTAAGATGTGATCATCATCTGCCATTGATTCCAAATGTGAGCAAAATCCTCAGTATTACATTTCATCTTTGCCACTGTACTATAAATAAACACAAAGAAAGATCACAGAGCTTTTCGCCACTTCAAATCAAATAAGTTCAGTAACGGCAAGTCAAGCTACCTGAACTCAGTTACTGTGGTAGTCACATGTGAGGTCAAGATGTCCCTCTCCTCACTGCACGGTGTTGGCAAGATGGAGAGGAAAGGAGCGAGGAAGCGCATCCATGACGTGATGAGCGGAGAAAAGAGGGCAGTCAAAGGTTACTGTGGTTCTTCTCATGCACTATTTACATGGAAAGTACTGACAGACTTGCAAGCATTTGACTAGCCTGCAAACCAGGGCAGGAAAGATTTGGTATATGCGTGTATTTGCCAATACCTCTTCTCAGGAACGGTTACAGTCTCGGTGGTTATAGTGACAGACTCTGTGGTTATAGTGACAGACTCTGTGTTGCTGATGGGCAGAGAGACACATCAGAGTCACTAGTGGTTATTAAACAAGTCACATTTCCTACCAGGTAGTTCCGTGATTACATCGAACTGGATTGTTTTCAATCTAACTCATGGGTACATCTGAGGCCGACGGAGACAAACAAAGCAGCGATACTCCATCAGAACAGAACACTCGCTTCTATTTTCAGTGGCGCAGGTAACGTGTTCTCTTTTTGTAAGTGCCGGCTTCAAGAAGCTTTCATTTCTGAATTTATATTTCACCGTCAGAGATGGCATGACATATAAGACTAATGGGCTTCCATAAAGGTTAGTGGCTATAATGCAATTTCAACAAGTATAATTTCATTTTCACCTTTCTAACTGTATAATTCCACCAGGTTGCTATTCACCCTCACTCACATCAACATAGTCTCTCTTTTAGTCTATGCAGAAGGAGGAAGGTTAGTAGTTTGAGCACTGTAATTTACTTCATTACACAATACGTAATCACCTTTTTTAAGAATGGCACTCCAACCATAGTGAAAAATCCAACGCTATTGTAACCCTGATGCAGACACAGATGGAGGCCAAAGGCTTTTGCAACAATTTCTTTCACTCCATGTTTCTTTTGAGATTGCATTCATTTGAAGCTACCACTGTTTTTTTTTGCCGGATATGAAATACAGAGCAGTGCAAAGCTTTGCATTCGACTTGGACAATATGGAAATACACTGCCACTGACAAAGAGGCCACTGATTTGGAACATAGTAAAAATTGATTTTCTTTTTTTTTTTTTTTTTCTTTTGGCAGCTCTTCTTGTACCTTTCAAATTCATCGTGTAGATCCTGACTCCATTGTACAGGGCTGGGGGGAACAAGATCTTCGAGTTCTTCTTGACTGTGGAGGCGGAAAGATAACAGTCAAAATAACAGCAAAAATAAATAGAAATCACTATGGTATGGAGTGTGTGTTTGTGTTGTGTGTTTTGTACTGATCCCGGCAAGTGAGATTGAATAAGAGAAGTTACCATACATACCAGAATGCGGAGGAGTAATGTTATGTAATGTCGTGTTGTGCAGCATTAATGCAGTAAGTAAACAGATCATCGATTTCAGAGCAGTGACGGAATGCAATAGTATAAGTATACGAAGCTCAACAGTGCCACCTTGTGATTCATCTTCTAAAACAACCTTGATGCCATTCAGTGTGTTTTTAACTAACCCAGAACTGAGATTCAAGAGATCCTCTGTTCTTGCTTCATGGCTGCGGAGTTCTGGAATTGGATCCTGTTCTTTTCTATTGACATTAAGGAAATTGATTAGTGAACCTACTTTGACACACGCTCGCATCCATATTTATATCTCTTGAGTCATGACTCGAGTCTAATTTGGAACTGACTCTTGACAAGTATTTTTAGCTAGCTGTAAAAGAGATTTGACTCCTTTGAAGTGAACACAGTGGCCAAGTGCCATCAGGTGTCTTCTTGCCAACACAGCTATGAAATAAATAAGAAAGTAGCTTTAGGTGTGTACCCTTCCTCTGAGCGAGTGTCCGCTGAGTCTTCCTCTTCCTCTTCCTCTTCCACTGCCTTTGCCAGCACTGGCTCATCAACGTTCAGGCTGAAGGGGAAATGAAGAAAAGAAATCTCATCAGATGGCACGTTAAGCTTAAACACAATATGTTAGAGGCAAAGTAAAGTTGTTATTGTTTATAAACAGGTGACAAGTTTAGAAAAAGCAACATCATTTTTTTTTTTTCTTTGAAGCCACTCAAACAAAGACTGCAAAAATATTTGCACATTCAAATTGAGGAAAGTTTTGTCGCTCATACCTGGTTGAGTTGGAGTCGTCTGGAATAAGGTTTTCATACATGGCGGTAAGTGTTTCAACTCTGGAGCTGTGAAGATAAGATAAGGCATGGAATTCCACGTCAAAGTCTCCTTGACATGTTTATTGAGGTGGAATGCAAGCATGCCACTGAAATACTGCACATAACACAATTAAGCCTTCATTAGGTACTCGCTGAAATTCAAATTTTACCCAAACAAAGCCTTTGCAGCATAATACATGAAAATATACTGTCTAGTTTCGAGTCCTGACACTTGGCAGCACAGTTCTGATTAGCATAACTACCACTTCATTTCAATTTAAACCGATCTGTGCTCCAATTCTTTCAATAATATTGAATGAATTATTTCAAAATTTGGATGTTGAAGAACATCACAAGTAGCAAGGCCTTCTAAAATAACGGAAAAATACAACTGCATTATTACGCTATTCACAATAAGTGAGGCATATTCAGCTTTTGGGTGAATTTTTATGTTGAACTTAAATTGCACTTTGACCTTTAACCATTCAATGCCCTTGACGGCTACTAATATTTACTTCTATTGACATATAGGGTATGTCAATCAAAAGTCAGTTTTAACTGGGCTGGTAGTGAATGAGTAGTTACACGGCAAACTGAATTTGAGCTCCTCTTAACTTTTGAAAGCACATGTCCAGCTGCAAATACAATATTGCATTATATATGTATTTTATATTATCTATGTAACTACTTCTGATGTGCATAATATTGGAAAACGCTTTCAAGGCATTTTGACACCTATGTAAAAATTACAACTCCATTGATAAATACATTGTGAAATGAATCCTCAAGGGTTATTTGATTGTGAAGGTGAGAATGCGAATGCAACATTCAGGTTTCTACTTCAAAAGATGTTTTTTTACAAATGACCTGTAGCTAAAATCTTAACTAATCTAGATTTCTGACCTTGAGTTTTCCAAAAGTTCTGGCTCTTCAGTGATTGTGACGAGATGAGTGTCGGCAACCCCCGAATCATCGTGTTCTGAACGGGTGGAAACGTGCAGATAATCGGCGATGAGTTCAGGGAGAGGAGCGGCCACATTATCCACTTTTATGTCTTCAGACAGGTCCTTGTTCACAGCCAAAACCGGAGGAGGGTCTCGTTTGATGGGTTCAGGGGGGGGCAACTCCACCTTTGGAGGCTCATTAAAAGTGACGACAGCTGTCTTTACACTCGAAGTGGTGATGCTGTTAAAAAGACAGTCAATCAGACAACTTGGCAGCAAGGGAAGATTGCTTAATGTAGACATTTGGTCGAGTATTTACATGTTTTGTGTCTTGGGTGGTTCTGGCACAGATGTGACAGATGTGATGGGAGGGGCAGGGGCAGGGGCAGGGGGGTAAACATCTGCAATCTCCACCCTGAATATGTCAACCACACACATGGATATACATATAAGCATTTGAGGCAGTCATTGAGTCTCTGTGATATGATTTCTGTGAAACAAACGTTCACACTCATGCTATTGATTTGTTTAAAACTATATTGGAACCTCCAAAGTTGTTTGGAACCTTTATGAAAAATCAATTTGCTGTTTTTATGCTCAGGCTAAGGTATCACTTTAGGTCCAATTTGGTGTCAATTGACTATGTGAGTTGAACAGCTTCATTTTGACAAAAGTAGTGCTTTGCTGCTATCTTGTGGCACTTCGGCCATTTCAAAAAACCCATTCTCAAATGTCAATCAAAATTTGGTGTTCAAACCGTTTTCATCAGGCGTGACATGACATTAAGAACTTCTCTCACTTTGCATTATGAGGGAAAATGTATGTGGGCAATTCTTCTGAAGGAAAAACCCTAAATGGATCGCGTTGTACTTTTTAATAATTGCCATTTACCTTTTTGCCACATATGGTGGTGATTCTTCAGCCACTGAATTTTCAGCTGCTTGAGACCTGTGTGTTATGGGGCAAATACATCGAGATTTATGAGAGCAGAACATGCAACGCACTCCTTTCTCAAAGCTGCAGAAAGTCGGGACGTACTCAAATTTCTTAGCAGCAGAGAGCACATAAGACCGTTCTCTGGCTGCGGATTTGTTCAGAACTTTGCTGGCTGCTGCCGTGCTGAAAAAAAAAAAAAAAAAAGAGCCAATGTGGCGTTAATGCAATCTCTCAGCAGGTAAGGTTTAAATTGAACAGCGTGTGCATGTGTGCGCGTGCGTGTCCTACCGTTTCAACTGCTCCTCGCTGCTAATCTTGCTGTCCACGTTCTGGGTGGAGGGCTTCACCGTGTGGGAAACGCTTAAGACCACACACACACACACACACACACACATCTCATGATACCATATTCACACTTGTTTACAGTCAATACAACATCTTAGTGAGCTTACTTGTTCCCTTCGTAATGTCTATTGGTGACTTTCGATGTCCCGCTGCCAAAACACAACACAACAACGAAAAGCTTTCATCACAAGATCCTTTACTTGAGTACGTAGAAGTAGCAGTAGAGCTGTAAACAATTTTGCTACCAAGAAGGATGGTGTTTTTTTTTGCAGTACACTTGAACAACACATATAATTTTATGACCTTTTGTGGCCCCTCTAGTATGTACAGACTCTCAAGCTGGTCCGAAATGTTGGAAGTAATTTCCCCTACGCCGAGTTTACTATACACAACAGATTTGGAGAGAATGGGTACCTTTTACAATGTTGAATCAAAATGTTGACCCAATGTAGTGGCTCAAATTCTCAACCCAATGCGCTTGTTTTGGTTCAATGTCTTTGGAATCAGCACTGGGTTAGCTAATTCTGAGGATTTGCTGACTCTATGACGGAATATCCATATCAGGAAATGGAGGGAAAGGTGCCCATCTTTTGTTTTCTAACAACTGAAAATACTGTAAGACTAGCAAACATAAGCAGAGCGAAGGGATGAAGATTGAGAAGCGATTTAGAATTAGCAGCATTTGCAGTCAACCACTAAGTTTATTACCTCTGCTGAGTTTTAATTGATTTTACATCCTATAAAAAGTAAAATTTCGGTCTCATATATTCTGGTCTTAGATTTATTACAAACAACTCATGCTACCAACATAGCAGCTGTGGCTAATTTCATCTTGTTTACAAGTGTCTATGCTAGCTTAAGCAAATACCCGCCTTATCAATCATCTAGCTAAGTGCTACATAGTGGGGGGACGCTGTTACTGGCTGAGTGACTGACTGATGATGGAAAAAATAGTCAAATATTTTGTAGCCTCAAGGCTGAATGACTGCGTCTATTAACTGGTTGCTCCAGCCAGTCTTTTGAAATTCCGTCCGTAAGTCCAAAGGTCTACAGTTGAATTGCAGACTATACATAAAGTATGAGAAGAAAAGTCCCCTCCACACCTAAGTAGCACTAAATGTACATGTGTAAGTCAAGCTTGGCGTGTCTTTCCAAGCCAATTTAGAGCTCCAGGTCACAAGCAGAATGGAAAGTAGAGACATCAGTTTAAGGGCACCTTTCACATGGATCTATCTTCATGATTAAGTCTGTGGTGCGCACGCTCTCTGTATTTAAAAAAAGACTTTTCATTTGTCATCTTTTACTACTCTTGAGTATTGACTGATATCTAATTGTGACTGCATGGTGGACCCAATGCTGCATCAGAATTGCAAGCCTTACCTAATGCCATTGGAAGTAGTACTTGTAGAAGATGAAGAAGTCTTGTTAAAAACACCTCTGTAGCAACAACAAAAATTGTGGGTCAATCAAAGTTTCACAAATTGGCCTTCTAATTGTATATTTTTCATTAGTTCTGCCATATTTGCAGCTGTCTTTGACTTACTTGATCATGAATCCCGAAGATGGTGATCTAAGTACAAAACAGAGACTTGATATTAGTACGATATCGTGTTTTCCAAGTAATGAAATGCATTATGGTAATTTACAATGTTTTTTTTTACTTTTGACTGTCAGACTTTGGTGGTGCAGTGGAAGTGGGTGAAGACACTGGACTGGTTGTCGCTCCATTTTGACGCCGGGCCCTTAATTCTGCCATCCTGCATGAACAGACTTGTTAAGTTCATGGATGAAGCGTTGTATCGACTAATTTTCCATTTTATTTTGTGCTGATTCAGAATCTGCCTTTGTTTTTTCTTTAGAAAATCAGATTTTTAGAATAACAATAATATAACAATAACATAATAATGAGTATAGTAATAAGTTTAGTAACATTTATAAGTTATTGGCTAGGTTCAGCAACGGGGAATTTTTTTTTAATGTCATGGCTAAAAATGACAATGTATGATAAAATCTGTATTGCGTGATTTTAATTTCATTTTCATTCAAATAAATAAATACCAGTACAATTAGAGGTGGGTCTTACCATGGCTTCTCTTCTTCAGATTGAACCTCCTCAAGTTCACTGCTGCGGTTCATCCAGCTGAGGTCACCCTTCAGCTTTGTCCTGACTTTGGTGGTACGGAAAACAGTTGCTTTTTCCCCCTCTAATATAAAACAAGGGACTTACTATTGTTTATTATAACACTTCCCCACACCAATGAGAAACACCTCTCAATATGATGCAGATTTGAGTGCACTATCATAAACATTAACATCGTTCAAGGAATGTCTCTCCAACTTTATAAATGAATGAAAGAAAAATGGTCAATTGGTTTGTGAAAAAGAATATTCTGCATTGAAGAAGGCGCGCACAGAGACTAAGAAGAATTCATCTCACATCAACCCCAATGGAGAATTTTGTCTTCAATGAACTCATCATGCATGTTTTGTTTTAGAACGCAAGATGAAGCCAAAGTACCAGGCGATACAAAACATGCAGGCCAGAATTAATAATTGAATCCGTGACTTTACAAAACAGACGTGCTAACCAGAAGGTTACTTACTAGCTGCGCTTGCCTGTAATTCTTAACCGCTCCATTTTTGTAAAACACTATGACCATCAGCCACTCGTGAAAATTAGTTGTCAAATGCTGCACACTGCCCCAGAAGGGTTTCAGATTACGAGGGGGGTCATTTTAACAAGAAGCGGTGTGGCACAATTTGTATTTACAAGTATTGACGTAAGGAAGGAAAGCCCAACTAACTTTAGAGAGTGTTAATTTGCTTTTCAAATGGAAGTGAACCTTCGAGCCAGATTCCCAGTTATTTGTGGCAAGTGAGAAATTGAACAGAAGAACCATGACAGAATATTGCTGGGGGTCTCAATTTGTGTTTTCTGTTGAAAATTATGCATTTTAAATGTTAGTAAAACTTGTCTGTACACATGGCAGTGTGACACAAGGAGGTAGGCATCCAAATGGTTAAGGTTACTAACAGCATGGATTTTAATTGCACATGTTAAAAGGTGATGGACCAAGTAGAGAACCCTGTTGGACACCTTCGTCAAGTGGTAATGCGAAAATCAAAATCATTCATAACTAACAGTATTTGACTTGTGAGGCTGGATACTAGCCAAGGAATGCATGTTCCAGTTGCATACAATTCAAACAATGAGACAATACCATTATCTGAGAGACACACCCTGTGATGACCCATTATTGGGCAAGACACTTTCTTCCTACTCACCGGTTGCCATGGTTGGATTTTCTCTCGCGTCTTCACTGGTTCTTATCAGGCCACCTGAAAAATGCACACGACATTTTCAGATAAGGGAGGGCAGAGACGAGAAATTGTACAGATTAACCAACAAATGGCTGTTTTGATAGGCATCAGCCTTCCCACGCTTTGTTCCCTTCCCTCCCTCCGAAAAGAGCACGCTCGGAAAGGAATTCCTTACTCATCGTTTAGACATGTGGACGAGCCTGTCTTTCCACTTCCCCAAAAAATTAAAAAAAAAAAAAACCCCGAAAAAATGCTATTGATTGAATATCAAAAATATTCTGCGGAAAAAAACATGACAATGATTTGTGTTCTTCTGAAGCGGCCAACCCTTTAACCTCATTTCCAGCCAAAAGAAACATTTCAAAGAAATTTCATAAATGACTCGTGAAAGTCTCCTTACTGAGAAAATCCGGTGAAATTCCTTGAGCAAATACAACATTAAAACTTCACTCCG
Organism: Syngnathus leptorhynchus; assembly: GCF_054491065.1. Classification (NCBI taxonomy): domain Eukaryota; kingdom Metazoa; phylum Chordata; class Actinopteri; order Syngnathiformes; family Syngnathidae; genus Syngnathus; species Syngnathus leptorhynchus. The sequence continues at coordinate 9,488,184 of NC_141196.1, forward strand.
TCAGAATCTTATGTTTCCTGCCACGCTAATTAGTGCAAGTAAATCCACAGGGGCCTCAAAAGACATATTTGTCCAAGGTTTAAGAGACCTGCCCATACAAAATCATCAATGATTAATGAAGTGTGCTTAAGCGGCGCAAAGGAACAGGACAAGCAACTTTATATCAAAGCATTCGTGGCAAGGAACAGCTAGAAAATGATGATGGCAAACACTGACTAAAAATGTGGACAGAATGACAGATGACCTCAGTCAGGAAGTGATCAAAAATGACAGTACCGACCTGGTCTCACTTAATTATCCAGATGGGCTCGTAGCAGTGTAGTGTCCCGCTCAATGTGCCAGCTGGAAAGTGCGTGTGTGTGTGTGTGTCTATGTTTGTGCGTTCTTGTTTCGAACAGGTGTCTAGAGCTACAGGTACGGGGCGTGAGCTCTAACAAGCCGAGCCAGTCAAGGAGTGTAAAATGTGTGGGGTGGAGCACTGGTGTTTGTACCGCTCTGACTAATCCAAGTTGCTTGGTATTCACTTTGTTCATTGTGGAGTGAGCAGGCAAATTGCTATCTGAAGAGGGGAAATGCTGATCTGACAACAAGAGTTGATGCATTGGTGACACGGAGCAACATCTCCGGTGGGAATGAGAAATTGCTTTTGTGCTCATTAAAGAGGAAGAAAGCGTTGTAAGGTCAGCAGCAAACGATCACTTGAGACAAGCACTGATATAAAATAGCAAGGTGCTTTGGGTATTACTGTACTTAGGGAAGTAACTAAATACAAATACTTTGTTACTGTATTCCAGTAGAATTTCCAGATCCTTTAATTAGGTATTTAGATTTCTGAGAATTAAAAAAAAAAAGATTATTATAGGTGATAAGTATCGTGGAAAATGTCCTTTGATTTTGTGTGCACATAAGCGGTAATACAAAATGGACCACTGTTTCTACCAACACCCAAAACACAATCATGCTCAGATTTTTTTTCTTCCAGCAAAGAAGGTGTGAATTGATTGCACAACAAGTCCGCAGTCAGACGGTAAAAGAAAGCAAAGTTTCACTCGGGTGACAAGTGTAAATCTATTGTCTTAGTTGGATCTGTCTTTCTTTTTACCCTCAAGCGCCAAACCAGTTTGACAGCCTTGGCTTAGTGACTGCAACTCCAGCAGTCAATCATGATGACGTATAGTTGCTTGAGAAGAACAAAAAAAAAAAAAAAAAAAAAACTGCAGTATCTGGCCGGCCTTGACGTTACCAACGCAACATGGCCAGATGTTTTATTTATTGGATCTGGTGATCATTTCTGTTCCTAACAAGTCAGTCATCATAAAAACAGATAATTATGCAATATTACAGAGTGATTATTAGTATTCCCCAGGTGGCACATTAGGAAAGAGACGTAAAGTGTAACTGCCTTGCACACTCACCATACGCCTAGTCTAGCTAGCTTCTGGCTAGCAGATGTCATTATTTGAGTGGAATGTCAAACTCAACTCACAAATGTGAATATCAGTACACACAGCAAAACTAAAAACTGCATTCGATTAGATCATCTGCATTAGTTCCACAAAGAAAAAATGCAAAACAACAATAACAGCATCACTTAACCATTCCACCACTAACGATTACACGTTTGTAGCTTCACTATTGCACAAACAACATTATGACCCAAGACTCAAATTATTTGTAATAAATTCTGTCGTATTTTCTAAAAAAAAAATAAAAATTAAGTGTCTGTTGATGTTACGGAAATACGGTCGATTTTAGTATGTTTGGGTCCCTGGTACTCTTGAGCTGTATTTTTATTCTAAGAAAACTATGTATTTTTTATTTTTTTAGACAGTCCAAGTGCAATTACTGAATTACAAAATGTTTTATTTCGCAACATAACAAAAAATTACCCCATTTATTTCATTGTAATGAACAGTACACTTTTGCAACAGCTTTCTCTCCTCGGGGAAGAAACTCGCACAAGATATTTGAAGCATAGGTGCAGGAAGTTTTAGCATTAGCGAAAATGGTCCATTAAGGATGAGAAAACTCGGCATTGTAATACCATTCCAAAAAGTGTCAGATGAAATTGAAGGCAGCCTTTAGGGGCCACTTCAGTTCTTTGATGCAAAAACTACAAACATGCCATTTCTCCATGGACTTTTGCTTTGTGCAACACGCGCACTGCAATGCCAAATAGGAAATGGAATTTGGGTGCACATTTGTCATGATAACTGATGGCTTGCATATTATAAGAAAATCCATTAACAATATTGAAGTGCTTTTTTTTTTTTTTTTTTTCATTGGATGACTGTGTGCATATGAAACAAGAGCTACCACTGCCTCCAACTCCAGCCCCACACCAACTTTGCATCTGACTCCAACTTCAGCTCCACCTCTGACTCCAGCTCTACACCATCTCTGCTTCTGACTTCAGCCCCACTTCCGCCTCCAGCTCCGCCTCCAGCTCCACACCAGATCTGCCTCTGACTTCAGCTCCACCTCTGACTCCAGCTTCACATCAGCTCTTCCTCTGACTTCAGCTCCACCTCCGACTTCAGCTCCACACCAGTTTTGCATCTGACTTCAACTTCAGCTCCGCCTCTGACTACAGCTTCTCCTCCGACTCCAGCTCCACATCCAAACCTGACTTCTGCTCCGCCTCCAGCTCCACACCAGCTCTGCATTTGACTCCAACTTCAGCTCTGTCTCTGACTACAGCTTCTCCTCCAACTCCTGCTCCACACCATCTCTGCCTCTGATTCCAGCTCCACACCAGATCTGCCTCTGACTTCAGCTCCGCCTCTGACTTCTGTTCCGCCTCCAACTCCAGCTCCGTCTCCAACGCCTTTTCCATGATGACATTTTTTTTTTTGGTCCCATCGGGATTTGAACTCGAGCCGCTGGGGTGAGAGTCCAGAGCACTATCCACTATACCATGAAGACTTCACTAGTGTTGCAGGGAAGGAATGTACACTATATGGTTTAATGGAGCAGTCTCTGACCACCACCAGCTCTGCCTCTGACTTCAGCTCCACCTCTGACTTCAGCACCACCTCCAGCTCTGCCTCTGACTTCAGCTCCGCCTCCAGCTCTACCTCTGACTTCAGCCCCACTTCCGCCTTCAACTCTGCCTCCAGCTCAAGACCTGCTCTGCCTTCAGCTCCGCCTCCAGCTCCACACCAGTCTCTGACTTCAGCTCCACCTCCAACCCTGACTTCAGCTCCACCTCTGACTCCAGCTCCACACCTGCTCTGCCTCCAATTCCAGCCCCACACCAACTTTGCATCTGACTCCAACTTCAGCTCCACCTCTGACTTCAGCTCTCCCTCTGACTCCAGCTCTACACCATTTCACCTCTGACTTCCGCCCCACACCAATCTCTGACTTCAGCTCCACCTCCAACCCTGACTTCAGCTCCGCCTCTGACTCCAGCTTCACATCAGCTCTTCCTCTGACTTCAGCTCCACCTCCTACTCCAGGTCCACACCGGTTTTGCATCTGACTTCAACTTCAGCTCCGCCTCTGACTACGGCTCCTCCTCCGACTCCAGCTCCACACCAGCTTTGCATCTGACTTCAAATTCAGCTCTGCCTCTGACTTCAGCTCCACCTCTGCCTCTGACTTCTGCCCCACGTCCGCCTTCAACGGATCTCCAGCTCCACACCAGTTTCTGACTTCAGCTCCACCTCTGACTCCAGCTCCAACCCTAGCCCCACACCAGCTTTGCATCTGACTCCAACTTCAGCTCCGCCACTGTCTTCAGCTCCATACCAGTTCTACCTCTGACTCCAGCTATACACCATCTTTGCCTCTGACTTCAGCCCCACTTCTGCCTGCAGCTCCACCTCCAGTTTCTGACTTCAGCTCTACCTCCGATCCTGACTTCAGCTCCACACCAGTTCTGCATCTGACTTCAACTCCACCTCTGACTACAGTTCCTCCAACTCCAGCTCCACACCATCTCTGTCACTGACTTCAGCTCCGCCTCCGATTCCGGCGCCATACCAAATCTGCCTCTGACTTCAGCTCCGCCTCCAGCTCCACACCAGCTCCGCCTCCAACGCCGTTTCCATGATGACATATTTTTTTTGGTCCCACCGGGATTTGAACTCGGGTCACTGGGGTGAGAGTCCAGAGCACTATCCACTATACCATGAAGACTTCACTAGTGTTGCAGGGAAGGAATGTACACTAATAAGATCCAATACATCAAAAACTCATTTTTGGACTGAAGACACACATCATGCTTTTGTTTGGAGAGGTGTCGCATTGCTCTTGCATCCTATAATATATTTTGGCTTGTTTTGCTCCAATAGATTGATTCATAGTCTGTAGACTTTGTGTGATTAAGTGCATTTTATTTATGCTATTGAAATAGAAGTACTTTGCAAATGCTTTTGAATAATTCTCTATGTGTGGATGGGGAGATGCTGACATCTGCTGGAGCAAATATTACAGTACAGTTGAAAAGGCACAAGAAGGCTTGCCACCAGTAGTTTGTAATGATGTCAATTTGGATTCGTCCATTCAGTGCATGTGCCTCAACTGTTATCATCATTTTATGCATTCTGTCTGAGATGAGGATAGCTTTGGACCGTGCGTTCGATCCCCTCCTTTAGGCTAACCGGAGGCTTATAGCCCAAGTCCTTTTTGGCTCGCTCACAGCTGTAGTAGTGATGGGTTCCAGCCAGAGCCACTCTCATTGGCGTGAATGTAGGTTTGAAGGAAATCAGGGGTCGTAGCACCAGAGACAGAAGCCAAAGCAGAAGAGCCAGGCCGTAAACGAGAGTGTAGGGCAAGTGGTAGCGCGGCGCGGCGTAACCCAGGCCGACCAACACATCTGACATGAAGTCCCAAAATCGAACCGGTTCATCATTGGTGATATGATATGGCTGGTGAAAACAAAGCAAAAGATTCATTTTCATTTCAGCAGCCTGACGCACACATGGTAAACAGTAGTGTTTCCCAAACGTTATTTAGTCAAGACATATTTTACATTCGAAAGATCTCTTGACAGATGACCAAACAAAAATAGCACAAATTTTAAATACATTGAAATAATAAAAAATGGTGTCTGTTCCTCTCAAATTTACTTAGTGTTCAATATGGGCCTATTTCATTGAACACAAATACACCCATCAATAATTATGCCACTATGTATATTAGAATAAACCTAAAGTTGTTGATATTTGTAAGCATAAAGAGCAGTATAACAGAGAAATGAATTTTAAATTGAATTGTTTTTAGCAAAATAAAATTGACAGAACTGAATATACTCCTCCCTATGTGAAGACCAAACACACATGATTTGAGGGAACCATTTTTGTGGCTATCAATTGATAATGTTCTAAGGCATACAAGATGATCTATCACAACACATTGTAGTGGGAAACGTTTAAATTTTAATCCCACAGACCTTTCCACATATGGGCGAGTCGGGCCTCAGGTGCTCAGCGGCAAGGATATGTCCGTGTACGACGTTCTCCACAAAGGTAAAATCCACCAGGTTGGTGCCATCCCTGGAAAACACATGAAATCAAATGACAACTCCGCCGTAAATATTTATTTGTCCTTTTTTTTTTTTTTTTTTTAGAAAGCCAAAAGGCTGTTCTGCAGTGATCTTTAGCTGTTGCGCAGTTAAAGTCTCTCCTGCTTGACACGTTGGGTTAACTCAACGGCTAAAACGCTACCTAAACATCATACACTAGAAAATACTACTTCAAGTACGCGGTGTGCCTTGATAATAAAATAAGGATGTGTACCTTTGCAACAGAAAGTCACCCAAAAATTCTTACCCTGTTGCTGTCCCCTTTGCTGCAGTATTATGTATACTCCATAGTCTCCACTTTGCTGCAGCAGTCCATTTACTTGCTGCCCTCAGTCTCTCTTGAATGAAAAGTGTCTCTTCATAGTGGCCAACAGCCAAAACCCGGGAAATAAAAACAGTACGCCCTTGTTGGCCGTCATTAATGTTAGCTACCAGTTATTGTTAGTTATTGATGCCTTCAATGAGACGTGGAATTCATAGTATCTCGCGGTAAGTGGAAAAATCATTGCGGGCCATTTGTGTTTGGTCATGTGGCTGTGTGCCATGCTCTTGTAAACATAGGTGCTGGCTTCTGATTTTAACAACAATATTTTAGCCTTTGCTCCCACAGTCGCTCAAGTCAGAATGCCCGTGGTTGTCATAGTAACAAAAGCCAGATTCTGCAGCAAGATATGAAATAGCAAGTGATCTAATTCTTGAACCTTGACAAAAGCGTGTCAGACAGATGATTCAGCCATTTAGGAACTGTATTAAAATGTGAAAAAAAAATCTGACTCCTTTAAATAATATCTTGTATAGAAGAACAAGCAGTAGCTCAGCTACATTGTGCTTATACTAAATCATGCACGTTTTTGAGAATATTCAAGAATTGTTTTTTTCCCCCAGAAGCCTTGCAACAAGGGGTTGCAGTTCTACACGCATTGCAGACAACCATGCCGCTAATACAGCTATAAAAACGACAGCAAAATAACAAGAAACATTCTACATTACGTGGTGCCATAATGCTACAGTCGTGGTTTCCACCGCAACATTTCACAGATCGACAAATAAATTCATTCAGATCCATATCAAGTATGAATGTTGCCTTGGATGAGAAGTCTGCCTTGACTCAGACTCACCCAATGATGAACTTCATCTTGCCCCTGCGAGCTGTATCAACCAGGATGGGGACCAGCTGCGGGTCCCGAGGTCCAAAGATGCCATGGGGGCGGATGGCAATGGTGAGGAAACCCTTCTTCTTGTCACAAGCCTCCAGTACCAACTTGGACACAAACATGCGAAGAATGATGCATTTGTGTGACAGTGTGGAGGCTGAAGCCAAGTACTGTTTTACTACAATGTTGTCTAGAGCTAGGGTTAGGCTTGGGGTTAGGGTTAGGCTTGAAGTTAGGGTTAGTGCTAGGGTTGCGGTTAGGGTTAAGGTTAGAGCTAGGGTTGCGGTTAGGGTTAAGGTTAGAGCTAGGGTCGGTGATAGGGTTAGGGTTAGAACTAGGATTGGGGATAGGGTTAGAACTAGGGTTAGGTTTAGGGTTAGCGCTAGGGTTGGGGTTAGGTTTGGGGATAGGGTTAGGGCTGGAGTTAGGGCTGGGGTTAGAGCTAGGGTTGGATTTAGCGTTAGGGCTCGGATTAGAGCTAGGATTAGGGTTCGGGTTAGAGCTAGTGTTAGTGCTGGGGTTAGGGTCTAGCCCTAACCCTAACTCCAGCTCTAACCTTAAACCCCTTAGCGATCAGGGAAGTTCCAAGTCGCTTGTGACAAATCTGCAGTCAACTCACCTTACCATAACAGTCGTAACTCGAGACGGAGAGTAAGATAACATGGGAGCAAATTGAAATGTAACACCAACATTTCAAAAGGTGTTGTCGACGACTGATTGGTTGCAACCTTGTCCGATCGGAAAATAAAACTTTACTTAAACTCCGCAGCAAACATGCAACATTCAAAAACAGGAGAATTTGGTTGTCACTTTCAATCTCAAACTATTTATAGTATTCAGGAATAAATAATGACCTCAAATGTAATGTGCATGTTAACAAAAAGGTCAAAACTGCATAAAAGATACATTGACAACACCGCCCTACAGTGTCATTACCGACATTTAATGCTTACCCTAACCCTAGCCCCTAAGCCCAGCCCTAGCCCCAACCCTAGCTCTAACCCTAAACCCAACCTTGACCCTAGCTCTGACCCTAACCCTACGCTATGGAACTCTCGCTTGTGATGAATGGAAGGTGCGTACACTATATGGGTTAGGGCGAGTGTTAGAGCTGGGCTAGAGCTAGGGTTAGGCTTGGGGTTAAGGTTAGGGCTAAGGTTAGGGTGAGTGTTGGGCTAGAGCTAGGGTTAAGGCTTGGGGTTAGGGTTAGAACTAGGGTTGGGGATAGAGATGGGGTTAGGCTTGGGGTTAAGGTTGGGGCTGGGGTTAGGGTTGGGCTTGAGCTAGGGTTAAGGTTAGAGCTAGGGTTAAGCTTGGGGTTAGGGTTAGGCTTGAGGTTAGGGTTAGGGCTAGGGTTGGGGATAGGGGTAGGGCTGGGGTTAGGGTTAGTGCTAGGGTTAAGGCTAGGGGTTAGGGTTAGACTAGGGTTGGGGTTAGGGTTAGACTAGGGTTGGGGATAGGGGTAGGGCTGGGGTTAGGGTTAGTGCTAGGGTTAAGGCTAGGGGTTAGGGTTAGACTAGGGTTGGGGTTAGGGCTAGACTAGGGTTGGGGTTAGGCTTGGGGTTAAGGTTAAGGTTAGGGTTAGGGCGAGTGTTAGGGTTAGGGCGAGTGTTAGGCCTGGGGTTAGGGGTGGGCTAGAAGAGCTAGGGTTAAGGCTTGGGGTTAGGGTTAGGACTAGGGTTGGGGTTAGAGATGGGGTTAGGGTTGGGGCTGGGGTTAGGGTTGGGCTAGAGCTAGGGTTAAGGTTAGGGTTAGAGCTAGGGTTAGGCTTGGGGTTAGAGCTAGGGTTGGGGATAGGGGTAGGGCTGGGGTTAGGGTTAGTGCTAGGGTTGGGGATAGGGGTAGGGCTGGGGTTAGGGTTAGTGCTAGGGGTTAGGGTTAGACTAGGGTTGGGGTTAGGGCTAGGCTAGGGTTGGGGTTGGGGTTAGGGCTAGGCTAGGGTTGGGGTTAGGGCTAGGGTTGGGGTTAAGGTTAGGGCTGGGGTTAGGGCGAGTGTTAGGGCTGGGGTTAGGGTTGGGCTAGAGCTAGGGTTAGGCTTGGGGTTAAGGTTAGGGCTAAGGTTAGGGTGAGGGTTGGGGCGAGGGTTAGGGATGGGGTTAGGGTTGGGCTAGAGCTAGGGTTAAGGTTAGGGTTAGATCTAGGGTTAGGCTTGGGGTTAGGGTTAGGCTTGAGGTTAGTGTTAGAGCTAGGGTTAGGCTTGGGGTTAGGGTTAGGCTTGAGATTAGTGTTTTCTATTGAGGTTGGATGAAATGGGGCAGCAATACATGTGACTAAGAAGGTTAGGGTGTCCGGGGTTAAGTTTCATAGTAGGGAGTCAAACTAAAGTCAGCTAGGGTCCAGGGTTACGGACTTGGGTTAGGGTTTTGAAGTAGAGTTTTAAACTAGAGTTAGGGTTTCATAGTTGGGTTTAAAACTAGGATTAAGGTTTCAAATTAGGGTTAGGGTTTCAAAATAGGCTTTCAAATTAAAGTTAGGGTTAAGAATAGGGGGTTGAGGTTAGGAGTTAGGGCTTAAGTTTCATAGTACAGTTTCAAATTGAAGTCATCTTTTCAAACTAGGGTTAGGGTTTCTAGGTAGGGTTTTAAACTAAGGTTTGAGTTTCATAGTCCCGTTTAAAACTAGGGTTGAGTGTCAAAGTAGGGGTTAGGTTATGGTTTGGGTATTAAGGTTTGCGTTATTGAGTTAGGGTTTCATGGTTGTGTTTCAACCTCAATTCAGCTCTTCAAACAGCAAGTTAAACTAAACATGTCACTCTCCTACCTTTTCTTGCTTGATTTTTGTCTCTGTGTAGTAGTCAATAGGCTTCTTGGCATAGGGTAAATCTTCTTTCCCATTCTTTATGTCAGAGCCCTCAAATACCACACTGGCACTACTCGTCAGCACCAATTTCTGACAACAACAGAAAAAGATGAAACCCTTCATCTGCCATCGCGTCTGAGACATACTATACAAATGACCTCTTATCCCGCTTGTCTCACCTGTACTCCGAGTTCAATGCAAGCCTGAATGACAGTCCTGGTGCCCTGAATGTTGACCCTCTCAAACAATCCCTTGTCATCACTAGCTGGTGATGGAGAGGCACAGTGGAACACCAGAGACACACTTTTCAGTGCTGGCAGCAGAGCCTGTGAGAAATGAAAGAATTTGGGGACGATATCAGTTATTTATATAAGATACTGTAATATTAAATAGGAAATAAATATAGCTATCTAGCTACCTATCTTCATATTGGAGAATAATTTTATCATCTACAAAAAAAAGTTGATGCACTGATATTGATTCAAAGTGACAGTTTGAAGTGTTCTCCTTAAGGCCCCTAGGAATCGGCAGTACAGGAAGATGAAGCCCTCACCTGCAAATCGCAGAGGTCTCCCTGGTGGAAGGCGACGCCGGGTATCTCGAAATTCTGGCGAATGTCAAACACCGACACGGTGTAGCCACGGTCCACCAACTTCTCCACCAGGTGCCTGCCCAGGAAACCTGAGCCCCCGATGACCGCACAGCGCTTACTACTCTGAAAGATACATGGCGTAGTTTCGTCATCGCTTATGCTTCTACAGCAATGGCACAAAACCTTTAGAAAAGAAACAATTGTGGGATAGAACTCACCGGTCGAACACGTGTGGCCATAGTCAGCTCAAAAATTGCAAATGATAGTAGTGTTACAACCACGAGTGAGCGTGTGACGTTTTGTTACTTTTGAACTGGTATCGTGAGTGCTGTTACCTGATTGACTGAATCAGCTGAGTGAGGTCTTATCATTGATTGGGCAGCAATGGGAAGAGGCAGTACATTAGCCAATTAGATATCGCTAACGTAAAAGCCCACCACAAGTTCGTCCAATCAGATACGTCTCCTGTCTCTGCAGCTGAACCGGCCGCCGACAATTGGACGCTTTTCATTGTTCATTTGAATGGAAAAATAGTTTTCATTATTAGTCTCAGTTGTGACTAATAATGAAAACTGTTTCATAAGAACAATAAACGTCAACAAGGGCGGAACACTTGTTTCGTTACTGTATTATATTTCCTAAATGTCTGAGTGTGAGTGATTCGGTGAGAGTAAAAAACGACGGAATAAGTGCAAAAGAAAATCAAAATAATCACATGGGCTAGGTTTTATATTTAAACATATATCATACATGAAAATATGCGATTCAAACATTTTGATTGTTGCAGAGTTTCCGTCCAATCGTGTCACCTCTTTCTATCCCGTGACTATCAACAACCAATCAACTTTCTTTCCGACTGGCGTGTTTGATTATTGTACCACGAAAGCCCGATGTTCACAACTAAAGCTATTTGGGTCTAGTGTACAGTATCCGGACACATACGGTAAGCAAAACAAGCGTCTGAACGACAAACAGCTGCTACACAAACGATTGAGGAATAAAAACATAGCGCTCCGTTTATTTACTTTTTTTGCCACTGTCCTCACGTGACATTGTATATTCGATATTTGTTTGTCTGTCTGTTGATATACAACAAATATATCATTTTTTTCTGCACGGGGATTCTGCGTAGGGATAATAGCGGATTTGCTCAGCCTGATAAAAACATAATTGATGGTGAGTAAAAATGACTCACGCTAAAAATGCATATGACAGTAGACAACCTAATAGCATCTTGTTTGCGTGTCCACTAGGCGTGTGCTAAGAGACCATCCTTGCAGGGACCGGTGCCTCCTCCTCGCAAGAAGACGAGCCCCAAACCTGAGTTGACCGAGGAGCAGAAGCAAGAGATTCGGGAGGCCTTTGAGCTCTTCGATACCGATGGCGCTGGATACATCGAGGTTAAGGAACTCAAGGTGAAGACAACAGCTGCCGAGGGGGTATTGGATGAGAAAAGTCGAAATATAATCAAGTTAGGCAGGAAAGTAAAATCCATTCTTTATTTTCTGTTACTTAATTTCAAATCAGAACTCTCCAATTTTACTTGACATATTGTGCTGTAAGAGCAAGTGTTTATTATTAAAAAAAAAAAAGGTTTTGTGCAAATAGGGCTCCTGTCATTCACATCTGCAGTTGAGTAATTGAAGGCGCCCAGACATTATTTGCAAAATTAGTCTGATGGTATTTATTTACTGAAGTTGCATTTTTCCCTTTCTGTTCCCTGTGCAAGGTCGCCATGAGAGCTCTGGGTTTTGAACCAAAGAAAGAGGAGATTAAAAAGATGATTAGTGAAGTAGACAAGGAGGGCACAGGGAAGATCTCCTTTAGTGATTTCCTCAGTGTCATGACACAGAAGATGGTAAATATATAAACCTCTTGCAGATGCAAATTTCTTAGAATTCTAAGTCTGCTTTGCGACCCCTTGGAATTTACAGGAAAAATTTTAAATCTTTTTTTTTTTTTCTACTGTAGTAGACATACATTATAGCAGTTATGGGTCATATGAATGTTCCAAGAGTGTTTTAGCTCACTTCCACAGAATAATGCAGACATAATTTATATCAAAAGTGTTTATGCATTGGTCAGCATTACATAAGCTAATTCCACAGAGAACATCTCACATTGACATGACAGGCTTTAGTAACAACTGCTCTTCATTTTACTCGAGGCCGAGAAGGATTCCAAAGAGGAGATACTGAAAGCTTTCCGCTTGTTTGACGATGACGAGACCGGTAAGATCTCCTTCAAGAATCTCAAGAGAGTCGCAAAGGAGCTCGGAGAAAACCTCACAGATGAAGAGCTGCAGGTAAGGCAAGGGCTGCAGATAGGGTGGAAAGGTTTCTAGTAAACCTCCATGTGAGGTTAATCTGGGAGATTTTGAAGCACAAATAAACATTTGGTTTTGAAGACCCACGTAAAATAACACAATTAAAAAGAGTGACATCGCAACCAATTTATTTGCAATTCTTCAATGAGGAACATGAATGTTGAATTATTGCTGACCCATTCAAAAATTAACTAAATTCTACTCCCCACAATTTTTTTTTTTTTTACAGAGGACCAACAAGTAGCTTTCTGTTTCAAAAAAGTTGATAAACCCTTCTTGACTTTAGATTCGTAATTGCACTTTTTTGATGAAGGGCGGATCATGTGGCATGGTACTGACAAGACGTTATTTGCAAAACGGGTCTCAATTAGGCAATTATTCAGTTGATACTTGCAAAGGTTACCAATCGATTAGTGCTACACTGATACATGTTCCCATTCTCTGATATATAAAGGAAATGATTGAGGAGGCAGACAGAGATGGTGATGGGGAAGTGAATCAGCAAGAGTTCCTGCGGATTATGAAGAAAACTTGCTTATACTGATGCTAATATTTGTTTTTTCATGAAAAGCTGCCTATAGATTTCATCTTTTCTTAATTGTCTCTTTTAGTATAGTATGGTGTCATACGATTAAAGGTGAATTGTGTTAGATCTTACTAAGATGCTCTTGTTCAGGATGCTGCATACTTTTGTGAAGATTATATAGATTACAAACTCAGTGCCTGCTCTAATTCTTTTGCTTTATATTTTGAGTGTGAAACTAAGTCACATGTTCAAATTCCATGGAAATGCTTACTTGACCACCATTATAGATAGATGATATGAATGCCTTGCTTTGTCTTGTTTTTCTGTGCTCTGTATTTTTCAATGTTTATATATTGTATAGTCCATTTAAAAAAAATAAAAAAAATAATACTATTTATGGTACAGATGTAATAAAGACCTTTAAGCATTGCTGCTGTTTTATTTCTGGTGAACAAATAATTCAGTTCTGAGGATTGTTGTGTGGGTTTTGGTTCAACCACATTACAAAAACATGTTGGGTTAAACCACTAACTACATTTCCCAGAGGTATCAATGAGAAAGTGAATGATGGGCTCCAGTTCATCTGCAACATTAAAAACAAGCGCTATGGAAAATTATTGGATGATAACGATCTGTTACCATTCCAATCGAATGCACCGTGCCATTTGATTTCAAAACAAACAATTCAAACTTTATTTGGAGTCAAAACGCAACAACAAATCTATAAGTAGAATTAGCTGACATCTGTGTGTAAAACATCACAACCTCTTCGATACAAAGCTAAACCAAAACACCAGAGCGGAACACACACACATGCACTGTAAAACGCATAATTGACAACCGATGTGTTGTAAAGTCATTAAAGATATTCATTGTCGTTCCATTGCCGTGTTCCACTTACCTCAGTGGTCTAAATCGTGAATGTCACTAAGTGTATTCTTAGAGGCAAAGTCTACGCTGAGTTTGCGCATTACTTCCCGATGGCTTTGCTCCGCCAGCTCCTGGCGCACACTCTTGTAATTCTCCTTCACAAAGTTGGCGAAAGGCGTAGGAGGACGAGGCTTGAACGGCGTGAGCAGGACGAGTTTGCCCGTGCAAAGTGCACACACAAACTTCTGAGTGTCCAGGGACTTGGAATGACGACCGATCCTACAGACAAGAGCAAGCTTAGATGCACATAAAAAGCTCGTTCCATTTAAAAAAAAAAAAAAAAGGAAGTATGCCACGTACGTATTCTGACATTTGGTACACTGGTACTTGAATTTGAACTTGATGTCGTAGCTGTGGCAGCGAGTCACCATCGGTAGCTCGGGGTGAACCAAGGTGGACTTGCGAGCGTAAGCCTTCCATAAGCTTCCGTGGCCGTCCCTCACGCCGTTGATCAGCCAGGTGGCAGCGTGGCACATTTCGTGGATCAGTGTGTCTCTGAGGCGATCTAGACGGGAGAGATTTTTTTTTTCATCAAAATATTCTTCTACGCGTGACTAACTGAAGAGAGAATGTCACACAAGGTGATTGCGCAAGTGTCATCAGTGATCTTGAGAGGCTTATTAATACTCCAAAGTCTAAGGAAAAGTACACATTTTGGGATTTTCACACGGTCTCAGCTCGGATCCCTCTTTGGCAATTGGGGTGGGTCCTAGACTGGAGATGTAGAATTCGTGTCAAAGTGTGCAAGACAAAAGTGTGCAAGAAGAAGTTCTCGGAAAATGGGCAACTATAGCCCTGACTGAGTTCTCTGCCGTAAGCGATGTTTGACTGATTTATAGATTACATACCTTCGTAAAAGAATTACCTGCAGAATCGCAGACTTTCTCAGATAGTTCGATGCGAGCGTAACGGCTCCCTCCACCTCGTTCTTGACCAGTAATACAGTAGCCTGCTGTTTTGCGCATCTTTTTGTTCCAGGTCACGGACATATCGATGGGGAGCTATAAATGTCAGCCAAGAAAACGAGTCATTCAATAAGCTAAGCTTCATACACATCTATCCATAAGTATGCACATAAAGAGATGACACAATTCAATACCTTCCGGTCAAAGACACTGCAGTTGTACAACTGATACAATTTGCTCGACAGTTCTTCCTTCTTTTGCCTAAAATTGCGGCAGTAGCTAAAGGTAGGATTTGATAGGGACTCCAAGAAGCAACCTGGGGTTTTGCACAAAACTAGTCTGGAGGAAAGACAAACGTGTTAAGAAAGCAACTGCTATATGGCTAAGGTCGAGAAAACACTCAATAGAAGATGCACCTGCTGACGGGACCATGTCGGGGTTCCGTCTGACTCACTTTCGGCTTTAGGGTGCTGCTTTTCCCAGGGGTCTTTACGTCCGGATTTTTTTCACCTAATGAGGTGGCCCTGGGTTTCGCTGGCCCCTTTACGACTGGAAGCGACACAGGAGGGCCCCGACTGGATTCTGAATTTGAGAACAAACAGGAGACAGGTTTTAAACCAAAATGAATGCATCAAATCTAGTAATAGATGCAAGTGAAAGATCTTATGGAATGAGAGGGCCCAAAAAATATTTTTTGTTGCACCAGTGTTGGTCTTGGAGGTAGAGTCAGTGACTATGTTCTTCTTTTTAAGCCTCTCCAGTAAGGATGTAAACTCCTCTTCAGAACCAGAAGAGTCGTCCAGCTTGAGAGGAGCTGAAAGCGTACGCTTAGGAGAAAGCCAAGATGTCGCAGGATGGTGGAATGGCCGAGGAACGGTGAATGGGGAGATGGGGGGCAAAAGCGGTGATGGCGGGCTGTCCTTTTGGTCACAAATCACTGGGTTGTCTTCATTAGGTTTTGGCTTTGTGTGGCGAGTCTTCCAAGTGCTCTTGATGACAATGTTCTTATCCTCATCCCCACTATCACTGATGAACAAAGGAGAGGCAAACTGAGATGGTTGCAGTGGTCTCCTGGATGATTTGTGTGTGGCTGGAGTATTGGTCTTCTTATGCCCTGGGTGAAAAAATCAAAAGGGGAACATACTAGTAACTAAACTGTTGTTTTAAAATTAAAGTCAGCGCTGATTTGATCTATAATACCTTTAGAGGATGATTTGGTCTGAATGAAGTCATCATCTGATAAGTTATCATCCACAATAAAATGTTTAAGGCTTTTGGATAAAAACAGATTAAAAAAAGCTTTTTAAAACACACTTTCAGTGACAGGAATACAGTAATGCAAATTTGGATGACGATTAAAATAGTCACCTGTCCTCACTTTCACTTTCTGATACTTTCCTGGGCTTGGTAGCGGGAGTTTTCACACGGTGCAGGACTTAAGAATGACACAGGAAGATTAATATTATGGTTGCATAATTGCCTTGACAATTACAGGGCTTGTTTTATACTCAAAAACTATTTTAAAACTCACATTTTTCAAAATCGCCGCTATCATCATCCGAGCTCACTGCAAGAACACTGGAACTGTAAACGGATAACGTTAGAAATTGTTTCCAAGGTCAACTGACGAAATACGATATCCTACCTTTCTATCTTTGCAACACTGCATGGTTTCTTTGGCTTAGTTTTCGTTCTTGGAGTCTTCCAGCTCACAAGAACTAAGGAGTGAAAAAAGAGGATTGTCCATGGAACTGGTGCAACCAACATTGAACTGGCTCAAATTCAATTCCAAGGTTGCATGTCACTCACAATGGTCAAATTCGTCGTCACTGGAGTCAATCGAAATGGCGTTTTTGTATGAGCTGGCCCTGAAATGCTGGTTTTCTTTATCTTCGTCCTCAGGCGACACTGATCGGTCAGCAAAATGACCCCCACTTGTGGCACCATGACGTTGCTTCTCAATTGCATGGATCAGTTACAAGAGGAAGGAGAAATGAAAACATATTAGGAGACATCCATGAAGGCAATATCATTTGAAAACAAACTGCAAACCTTCGTTTGTGCTATGTCTCGTCCATCGAACCCGGTCCAGCCCATCTTTTTGGAAACGCGTTCAAATAACTTGCGAGTATCATCGTTCATAGTTTCCTCTATAAAACAGCAAGAAACAAGTTAGTCGCTTCTCTTGTTAGCATTCAAGATATTTTGCTGTATTTTGGCAAAGTAGCGCTACTGAATTTGCTATTTTTGTAAGATTCTTTTGAACATTATCAGAACTTAAACTTCGAAAAAAGTACCTTTTTGCTGACAATCAAATGTTCTTTGGTGGGTTTAAAAGGACACCAGCTCGGCGACTGGAAATTCGAATCTGGTGGACTGTTGCGTCATACGTTATGGACCAATGAGAGCACGCTTGTGGCGTAAAGACCCAATCACAAAAATGTAGGCAATGGTTACGTCACAATGCCGGGTCCGATTCTTGTAGATAAGCATAGTACCTACTAAAACTGGAATGGGTCCGACAAATGCGTTTTCCGTCGCACATCTTGCTAATGAAAATGAAGAGCAGTGACGTCGTCCCGTCACGCGAATACTTCGACCGCTCAATCGAATAATCGCGACTATCGGACATACATTATTGAGAAGGAGAAAAGGAGAAAAGAAGTAAATAAATAAATAAATAAATAAATAAATAAATAAATAAATAAAAACATGTAAAAGTATTGATGAAGGGGCAGGCCCAAAACTCTCAAGGAAGTGAATGAAAAGCGCTAAACACGATGCTGCAGGTGTGATTAAATTACTTTTAATTGTAAATATTAAAATTCCTGGTACGGTGGATTGATTGATCGATCACCGTTTTTCAATTTCGTATTTTTGTTGTCAGCCTAGTTAGTATTGGATTGGCGGGGTTCAAATAAATTAAAATGAGTGACTTTTTATATTTAAATTGATTATTTAAAATGGAAATATTGATAAATACAGGATTACTAGAGCACTAATTATTCAGCATTGTGGAAAGAGTTCAATTTTCTTGTTTATCAGCATCAGGTCATCACTGTTCCATCTTGTCCAGCAGAGGGCAGCCGAAACAACAAAATTGCGGCGCTGCAAAATTCATACCTGAAATAAAGTGCACGTTAAGATGACGTCAATTCTATGATGTAAAAATACAAGGAAAAGCGTTCATTTCCCTTGAAGTGATGACGCAGGCTAAACATTCCTCAAATGAACTCTCATTTAGTCTGTTAGGACGTAGTTTGGCCTGCTAATGTTGTCCTCATGATTTTGCTTTTTGATTTGAAAGGAGGCAGCAACTCGGACATGGATGACAAGTCAGTGAGCAAAGAGTTGGACTTGTGGATTGAACAGCTCATTGAGTGCAGGCAGCTCAAAGAAAATCAAGTTCGATCACTTTGTGAAAGGGTAGGACATCTGCAACATTATTTGACACCAGTTGCCATTTTCAGCCCACAAATCATACTGTCCTTTAGAATAATATGAATATTTGAGTTACAATGTTCCTTCAAAATTCAATATTTCTTACCTGTAACCTTAATGATGAGAATTATGATAGAAAATGGATTGATAAATTCAGTGCTGGATCCAGCCTGAATGGGACAGAATGAAATTGATAGTTTGCGGTTTTGTTGATGTGAACAAAGCCAGCTTGCTTCCCGGCCAATGGGAGCAAATCCTCTCATTCACTTCAATCAGTGCAGGATACTGGATAGCAGAAGCATAAACTGACTTGCTGGCAAAATTGACATTTCATTTTTACCGAACAGCAAGAACCTCTTCACTTGCGGAAGATGTAAAGTTGGCCGGGGCAATCACTGATCATTGTTATAAAGTGGGCACATGGAGACCGCCTTCCTATCAAATTGTCCATCTATAGTCAAACGTTCATGATAAACCAGGAAGACGGGCAGTGAATGAATTTTAAAGTGCTTTCTTTGCCCCTGTGTTAAGGCCAAAGAGATCCTGCAAAAGGAATCCAATGTTCAAGAGGTGAGATGTCCAGTGACGGTTTGTGGAGATGTTCACGGTCAGTTCTATGACCTCATGGAGCTTTTTAAGATAGGCGGGAAGCCCCCTGACACCAACTATCTCTTCATGGGAGACTATGTGGATAGAGGCTACTATTCTGTTGAGACAGTGACTCTCCTTGTTTGTCTGAAGGTATAAAAACGATGATAGATTTTGCACAATAGGAAGAGAGACCTCCTGCCTGCCTGGTTGGTTGGTTGAGCAGTTCAAATTTGGCTTCCAGGTCAGATTTCGTGAAAGAATCACCATTCTGAGAGGAAACCACGAGACGAGACAGCTCACACATGTCTACGGCTTCTATGACGAATGCCTGATGAAATATGGAAATGCCAATGTTTGGAAGCAGTTTACCGATCTATTTGATTATTTACCTCTAACTGCACTGGTTGATAACCAGGTGAGAATCTGTACATTAAAAAAAATCCAGGCTAATCACATCCAGGTTGATGTGAGTAAATTCAGATTTTTTTTTTTTTTTTTTGGGTTAAGATTTTGTGCCTACATGGAGGATTATCTCCTTCAATAGTAACACTGGAAACCATCAGAGCATTGGATCGCTTCCAGGAGGTTCCTCACGAGGTACAAATGAAATGCAATGAAAATTCTTGATCATGTGAATGCTGTGTTCAACAACTGTGTTAAAATTCTTCTTTTAATGTTCTTAATGGTCCTTAATCTTGGTCACTGGAATCTGAGCTTGCATAAAGAACATTTGTTTTTTCTCCACTTTTAGGGTCCAATGTGTGACTTGTTGTGGTCCGACCCAGATGAGCACTATGGTTGGGACATTTCGCTCCGTGGTGCCGGTTACACCTTCGGCCAGGACATCTCAGAGACTTTTAATCATGCAAACGGGCTCACTTTGGTTTCGCGAGCCCATCAGCTGGAGATGGAGGTACCACAAAAGAGAGCTGCCACCTGCATAAATATTGTTTTGTCCAATAAAGGCTGATAACGTAACGCTCAAACTTCCCCATTCAGGGCTTTAATTGGTACCACGACAAAAATGTTGTGACGATCTTCAGTGCACCAAACTATTGTTATCGTTGTGGAAACAAGGCAGCAATCATGGAACTTGAAGACACACTGAAATGCTCCTTGTAAGTCATTTTCTAATATTCCTTCCATTTTATGGCATATTTAATAGTGATGATCAAATTCCATGATTGAGATTTACGTTGACAAAAGATATCTCCGCTTGCCAGCCAACAGTTTGACCCGGCCCCCCGCAAAGAAGAGCCCCAATCATCGTGGCGATTTCCAGACTACTTCCTCTAAAGATCTCCACATGGTCATCTAATATGTGCCACCGTATTTATAAAGAACCAGAAGCAGGAGCTCTACCATCTCCATCTGCATGTCAAAAAGAGTTTCAGTGCAATACAATTGTCAAGTAGGACATATTTGTATGATAGCACTTAGGGCAGTGATGTATAATTATCAGAGAGCTGAACATTTTCTGTTCATTGAGTTTAACTTTCTGTCACACAGCAATGGCGGCAGACTTTGCGCACTCTACAAAAGTGCAAACAGTATCAACGCTGAAGATGACTTCATATTTTGCAGGCAATAATGGAGCACAGACGTCTAGAAATACACAGCCGATGTAGGGATGCCCAAGATTTTTTTAAGTTTTCAAGACTTATACATTGCTGCATATTATAAACCACCAGATGGCATGCAGATAGTGCTTGTTTGTCCTTTGGAGGGGCAGATCAGTACCAAATACTGTATACAATATGAAACACCCCAAAGTTTGGACTTTAAGTGGGTTTTTGGATTTAAAAGAAATATGACTCAAAAGTTAACTGCAAGATGTTATTGCTTTTGTACATGTATTTTTCATTTTATAACAATGATAAATGAATTGAGTTACTGTTACCCGATATAATACAAAACAATAAATAAAAGACTGAAAGGGTTTGTTGGGAATAACTTGTACAACACGTACACAAAGTTACCACAGAACCAGAGGTGAGACTGAGCATGATGAAGAAAAGCTGCCCAGTAAACAGATACGAGGGGCATTAAAAAACACAAATACAAGTGTTTCCATGTAGAACGAACATATGATCACTTAAACCCGATTTTTCTGAAAGGGTGATACACAAAAGAATTAAGGCTTAAGTACAGTTTGTTTTGTTCACATGTGCGTTTTTTTTAACATTCAGGCACAAATAAAACTCAACTTTAAAAATTATATATTATTTGAAATTGAAACAGTTTTCTCCTTGTATTTAATCACAACGTATTCTATTTTTTAAGGAATAACACATCACGTTTTTGATGAACACTTAAGCCTAATATGCTATAGTAATGTTGATCAAGGCAGAAATATTAAGCATTTTACGTGGCGTTTTTAATTTATACTTAATGTGCTCGTCTACCTGACAACACAAAAATCAAAATAACCTGAGTGTTTCAACATTCTTGATTCTTTTACATTCTATCAGTCATCAATTATTTTACCCTAATTTAGTCTTATCTATACAACACCTACAAATGAATCCCCTTTACATGAATTCTATTCAAAAGATTTGAACACAAAACCTCTTGACTGTGAAGCAGATGTGCTGACCACTAACACTCTTTGTAACACTTTTGCGATTAGGCAAGGAAAATGGAATACCCAAAGCAAACGCACACACGCACGGGGTGAACAAAGTGCACAAGAAGGCCATTGCGGACATTCTTACCCGAAGCGTGGAATTGTGACAGACGCGCTCCAGATGAATCAAGTCAGCATGTGTGACGTGGCAGTACCGGAATCCTTTTAAAATAAAAGGCTATCTGAGCAACCGGCAAACGTTGATGTGAAATTCATCCACGTGTGTTCGTGAACGACTAAGGTAATTTGGAGAGCAGAATTGAGATAGGATCCAGGCACGTTTCTCTTCACATTGGGTCTAATATTTCTATCGACTTTTATTTTGTAGTTTGGCTGCTTCCGGTGTAGAGAGAGTGCGATGTGGTCGCGTGTGTGTGTGTGTGCGTGTGTGTGCGTGTGAGTGACTGCTCGCAAAATTAGCTGGCTGCAGCCTTTCAGGGATTCCTTTCACGGAGCACCGGAGCCCCCCCAGTGCAGTAAGTAATTCGTTATTCAAACTCCAAATGAAACGTTAGTGTTGATGTCAGGTGGAAGGAAGGATACAACAAGCTCTTGTGCGCGTGCGCGTGCGCTGATGTGGCGTGGATGTGGCGTCTCCATACGAGTTGAATTCTGGACGCACAGCTTCCCTCACCGCGGAATTCATCTTCACATGCAAGGGCATACTGTATATATTTGTTATACATTTCTCCCCATTGTGTTGTCAAGACCTGGTCCAGATCAGACTGGTTTGGGTCAGGTTGTCACCCAGAGTGTGTTTAGCACTTCTCAGAGGGGGGAGGGAGTACCCCCCCCCCAATCCATCTCTATAAAATTCATGAAAATATAAGAAACTGAAGGTCGAATATGATATTGATATTACGCAAGCAATTGGTTGTTAATGTGTAGCCACGCAGGCCTTGCTGTGATTGGCTGAGAGTAGAGGGCACAAGCGGCCGTGAGCTTGCAGATCACTCGGTCCAAAGTTCATCCTCCAACATCACCTTCATTAGCAATTAAAAGTATTGATTAACGCAGTGTGAACGCTACCCACCATGGACTTCATATAAAATACAGTATCAAGCAAACTGGTATTTTGTGCTCGCGTGTATGTGGGCTGCTCCAACCCGTGAGAGTTTAATTCAATTTAAAGAGACCGCACATGCAGCTAGACATTAGTCTTTCATGTGTCAGTCAATTCAGCCAGCAGCCATGTTTGGTGCAATTCCAGGAGGAGTTTCATCATCCTGCAGCAAATCCTTGCACAGACCTTTTTAAGTTTGGAATGAAAATGGTTAAAAACCAGATGCGACTGGGAGCAATGAGCAGAACATGTTCATGGCAGTGCCGGCCAGTTTTATCTGGTTGTCTGCTCATGCCGTGACACAAACTATAACGTATACAGCTTAAATAATCATGACTACAATGAAACCCTTCAAAACTTCTTCCAGCTATGAAAAGGTGATGTGGAATTGCAAGTGTAGCCATAGTAACAGTCCACAGCATGTATAAAAAAAAAAAAAAAAAAAAAAGATATTCATATCAACAATTGTATTTAAAACAAAAAAAATGTCATTCTTTTGTGTAGTTGGAAATTAACTGGTTGTAAATAACCATAATGTGTCAGGTAGAATTACTATAAAACTATCAGTGAAAATTATTTAGTACGGCCGTCCTACGCTGCTGTGCTGGTTCATTGGGGTGAGGTCAAGTGACATAAAAAAAAATGTCTTTTCACCAGATAAAAATGGCCGCAGAGCTCTCCACATCCATAAACATCAAGGAGCCCCGCTGGGACCAGAGCACATTTGTGGGCCGCGCCAAGCATTTCTTCACTGTCACCGACCCGCGGAACGTCCTCCTCACCAACGAACAGCTCGAACGTGCCCACAAAATCATCACAGACTACAGGTAAGCCGGCCGCAGCTACCAAAGCCACCCCAGCGAACACCCAAACCGGGAATTCTTATCCAGAAAAGGAATCGTCTCCCCGGGGCTGACAGAAGACGAACTGTGGCGAGCCAAATATGTCTTTGACTCTGCTTTCCATCCGGATACCGGAGAGAAGATGATCCTGATTGGCCGCATGTCAGCGCAGGTTCCGATGAATATGACCATCACTGGATGCATGATGACATTTTACAAGTAAGAACTCGCTAGTTAATAATGGTTGGAATGCTGCCAACTGGCACACGATTCACTATCAATCTTGTGTCAATCGGTATAGGTATTATTTTGAATTATTTTATAAAATAAGAAACAAGCAGATGAATTTACAATGGGGCGGCTCGGTGGAGCACTGTTTAGCACGTCCGCCTCACAGTTAGTTGGGTTCCACCTCCAACCCTCTCTGTGTTTGCATGTTCTCCCCGTGCCCGCGTGGGTTTTCTCCAGGCACTCCGGTTTCCTCCCATATTCCCAAAACATGCTTGGTAGGCCAATTGAGCACTCCAAATTGTCCCTAGGTGTGAGTGTGAGTGCGAAAGGCTGTTGGTCTCTGTGTGCCCTGCGATTGGCTGGCAACCAGTTCAGGGTGTCCCTCGCCTACTGCCCGATGATTCCTGGGATAGGTTTCAGCTCGCCCGCAACCCCTTGGGGACAAGCGGTATAGAAGATGGATGGATGGAATTTACAATGTGAATGAACTTGTCAGGCCTTCTTTCAAAGCTACCATGTCTCTCCAATTAAAGACTTGAGTACCCAATACGATATCGCAATATCCTGTATTTCAAAGTGGAACAATTTGGTTCGGTTTGGTGTACTCGTATCTTCAAAACCAATTTTCTGATTGACCATTGATGGATGGATAGATAGATAGACTGACATGATAATGAAAATATGAGAAACTGTCAGTGCTCATTGTCTTCATTCCCCATGGTCCAGGACCACTCCAGCTGTGTTGTTCTGGCAGTGGATCAATCAGTCTTTCAACGCAATCGTGAACTACACCAACAGAAGCGGCGACGCTCCTATCACGATCAGGTACGCCAACAGCCGGCCGGCATCGTGCCCGGAGCTCCTGAGCCGTCCAGTTCACCGCTGTACTTCTCTCGTTTGCAGTCAGCTTGGCACGGCGTATGTTTCGGCCACCACGGGGGCAGTAGCTACCGCGCTAGGACTAAATGCACTAACAAAGGTATCAGCATCTAACTCCATTCTACTTCACATTTTAACGGGTTTGACTTCAAGCTCTCGGGTAGTGCCGACATGATGTCAGCTGCGCACAAATAGCCTCTTTGTATGAGAGGAGCCTAATTATTCACGGGGTCGTGCTCTGGAATCGCCGTGTCTCCCTGCCAGCTCAGTGTTATTCATGCTGATTTATGCTCGGGAAGCTTGAACGCGTACACCATTTTAGAGATGGGATTTGTTCCCCGTTGCGTGTTTTTTTTTAAGCCTCTTCTTTTTCGCTGCAGCACGTCTCTCCTCTGATCGGACGCTTTGTTCCGTTCGCCGCTGTAGCCGCTGCAAATTGTATCAACATCCCACTGATGAGGCAAAGGTAAGATGTCAGGGGGTCACCTAAAAGACACATCAACCCCATTTTTGAGTGTATATTGAAAATGCCATACATAAACGAACGTTAGAAGTACATAAAAGTGTTGAACATAAAAAGTGACACCATCAAATTTCAGTTACACCCGACTGGTGTGAAAAGCGTTTTTCTTAAGATTATGGCGAACACAGCAGTTATCCCGGATTCACAGTTTAAAAAAAAAAAAAAAAAAGTGCAGTGGAACCACTTATAGAAAAAAAATCCATAAATTAGTTGTGAATTTGAAGGCTTCTTACAAACACAAAAATCATATATGCAAGTCTCTGTGTTGTTAAAGTTTCTTGAATTCGCCTGTGTTGCTTATATTAGTGAGCTTTTAAGCTTACTGTAAAACAAAAAAGAAGCATTGCGTTGTTAAATACTACATCACGTTTAATTTTTTTTTTTTTTTAGCTTAGTTCCAGAAATCTATATCATGCTGCTAATCTATACATTGTGAAACCTAATTTATGAGCTAGCTAGAATTAGCATTAGACCTCACGGGAAGGGAATTCCCATTTGATTTAAATAAGTAATATTCACACAAAAAC
Source organism: Syngnathus leptorhynchus (assembly GCF_054491065.1). NCBI lineage: Eukaryota > Metazoa > Chordata > Actinopteri > Syngnathiformes > Syngnathidae > Syngnathus > Syngnathus leptorhynchus. The sequence continues at coordinate 9,513,669 of NC_141196.1, forward strand.
TCTATAGTAACAAATACAGACAGGTAATACCGGCATATATTGGTAGTCTTTGGAAAATAACTCATATTAATAGGGTTAAGATGCAACTTTTTCTGCATCTCCACACTGCCCCCTAGAGGCTAAGGCACACACAGCAGATTAGGCATACCATAAATTGACAGGAGAGGCAGTATTTCACTTAAAAAAAAAAAACTAAAGCAACATTTGATTTTGCCACATTCTACAGCAGCAATTGGGAGATTTTTAAAATGGAGATATTTACAATACCGTTACATCCCTATGAGGTTTAACACATAGTCCCCCACAGCAAGGCACTGTAAAAGTAAGAAAAACAGAGAATCATCATTTCTTCATTTTGAAGAGTTTTGTGTCTTTGGATTGAATTGTCTTTGCCCTTTGTCCTCAGAGAACTGAAACACGGCATTCCCATAACAGATGAGAACGACAACAGGATAGGAGAATCGTCCAAAGCGGCACAGCAGGCCATCTCTCAGGTTGTGGTCTCAAGGATCCTCATGGCTTCTCCAGGAATGGGTACGACTCAGAGGATCTACTTCCTTTCACCGGTCACATTCTAAAATGCCTTTTTGCTCTTTTTCTTTTCAGCCATCCCACCCTTTTTAATGAACCATTTGGAGAAGAAGGCCTTTCTGAGGGTAAGATGGTAAAATCGACAAAATAGCTAGAGTCACATGTTCACATAGTGAGAATAAGCAGGACATGAGAAATTCACTACCTTTATGGCCCTCATTTGTTTTTTTCTTCTTCTGTGTGCTCCTTTTAGAGGTTCCCATGGATGAGTGCACCAATTCAAGTCGGTTTGGTGGGATTCTGGTGAGTGGTCTGACATTCAACACAGTTAGCTGGCGTTGCTTCCATGAAACATGTTACACAGTATTATTTTCTATTTTGACTTCGAAGTGGAACTTTGTTCCCACAAACCGGCACCACGTTAAAAATATGTACATGGTTATTCTTTAAACGAGAGTAGCTCAAATACAATTATAATTCCATAAAATGTCCATTTCACCTCAACGCTTTACTCATCACAATTTCTTTTCCCTTTTTCAGCCTGGTGTTTGCAACGCCATTGTGCTGTGCATTGTTCCCCCAGAAGAGGTGCGTCAATCTGTATAAAATTCAAAAATGCTCTCATGATAATAATACTGTTACATGTGGATCCACCAGCTCAATTTCAGTTAGTCGCCTGGAGCCCGAGCTGCAAGAGAAGATCCGGGTCAGCCACCCGGGCCTTGAGCGAGTCTACTTCAACAAGGGGCTATGAAAGCCAAACGCCACTATGACCAGGTCATCAGCCCCCCATTCATTGTGCCAAAGTTAAGTTTTTGCATCTGCTCATTTCACATGCAGTCTTTTCTCGATTCTGTCAACAATAGAGTGAGTTTTATTTTATATTTTAAATTGGCATTTTTGTGTCTGTGCGGTATATATATTTTTTTTAACTGAATTATTCACAAATCTTTGAAATTGTGCCAAATCCACATGACCTCCAAATGACCTCACCCAGCTGTTTCATAACATTCCTATTCCCCCAATCGCTTTTCTTTTTGCCAGATGAGTGACCATTGAAAAAGGCTTCTTTATCTTCAGTTAGCCATGCTTTTAAAATGGCGGGCCACCAATAATGGACCGACATGGTGCTATTTCAATCCCCTCACATTTAACTTATTCAGCTTGACAAACAAGCACAAGCAATCACTCCTCATGACTTTCAGTAATATTGTGGCTGGGGGAGCCATTTTACCTGTAGCAAGAAACGGGCTGTCGCTGTAATGTGCTTAGTTTTAACATGCTGTTAGCATAAATATCATGTGGCTATATTTCAAGTATTAGAACTAACATCATTGTGCTAGAAACTCATTCCCGTTATTCAAATGAGGAATGTCAGTTAAAAGTTATATCGTATATATATATATAATTGAGGAAATCTGGTAGTAAATGTTTACTTAAAATACGTCAAGCTAATTTCACCTTTAATCCTGTGACGTCAACGGTGAAATACAACTACTCACTTTTATAAGAGTACGGTAGGTTTACTTTACCTTTTGTTGTCATTTTGAGTCCTTTGAGTACTAATTGGCAAAGGAAAAGGAAGGCAGAGAAGGCACTCTCGGTTCAAGCTGTACTTAATTGTTTTATATCTATGACCTAGAAGTGTTTTTCTACAACTATTTGCAGTATTACGGTATTTCTGACTCAACGACTGCGCTAGTGTCAATTCATGTCAGCCTACAGGGTGTCTCGATTTGCATTAGAATTCAGATTACATCACCGTCATGAACACACTTGAGATGGTTTTGGTATCAGACACTGCTCTGACATGTCCTCATAATGTCATTTACTTGTAAAAAAAAAAAAAAAAATCTTATCAGTGTCATATCAAGATTCAGACTGAGAGTAGAATATTAGAAAAGGTAAGCATCATCTCACCTACCTGGACTGCGCTGATCACTTTTAGTCATCCAGCACACAAAGATTCTGATACTGGGCAGAGAACTAGATGTTTCTTTGGCCACTTCTAGAAATCGGGGATGACAAAAATAAATAAACAACACACAAGGCACAAAAATCATAAGCGAAGATGATGATTGAAATTCTCTACGTAGAATTCAAGTGTTGTAACGATTTAGTCGAACAAATGAAATGTTTACATAAAATGTTTGTGAACTTTGATTCCATTGCCCATCATCATGGTGTGATCACTGTAAAGATGTTTGATAGTCTCTAAATCTACTGTTGTTGTATTGTATGAGTAACTTGATTTATATTAGTGTTTCCAGATATCTGTACATGTTTCCAGCTGGTATGAAGTGACTTATGTTCTTGTCATCTTCAAGGTGAACTGAATGTAATGTTTTCCTGCTACAGATACGTATTGGTCCACAAAAGCACAATGTTGGAATGCTAAGATGAAATGCTGCACTTTTTTTTTTGTTGCAATTTTGTCAACCCTTTGACCACAGTTTTGTTTAGTTCATCGGTGACCAGTTGAGAGAGTGGCACAAAAATCAAATTTTTATGTTTACTGTCAATTCTTGTATTGATTTTCTTAACATTTAATAAGAGCTCATCCCTCTTTATTGCTGTACATCTCAAATTACTACATGAGCTAATGGTAACTGTCAACTGGAAATACAACCCAAGTGATCATGCAATGGAATGAGTTAAAAGATATGTGTATTTCTAAAAAAAATGAATAGCGTTTTGGTTGTGCATTTCACTAACTTAATGTGATCTTTATGTGGAATAATAAAGAGTGCCACTTTAAGGCACTTGACAGAAGACAGCACAGTGATGCCACTTTTTTCATTCTTTTTATTTTTATTTTTTTTAAATCCAAGGCACAATAGTTTAGAACAGGTGTAGATCCCATTCAGCAATTCAAAGCTATACTAATTTTATGACAAAATATACAACATTAAATCAATATTTATTAAGTATAAATTAGGTGGCTTATTTTTGGACAGAGTTGCATGGCAGCCTGGATTCAAAGTTCTTCAGAGCCATAGCCGTAGGCTCCCCACCCCCCGAATTTAGAACGTTCAGGGAACACTTGCTTCATTTAACCGTACATGTAGACGTAATGTGGGAGTCGCTTAGATAGGCCGACATGATCACGCTTAGTGGACTTCAGGACACGCGTCATTTTCTCTTTAACAACTTCAACTGTCTCTTCAACAACTAAAACAAAACCAAAGCGAGAACTTGGACTCTTGTGTGACAATGTGCTGACAGAGCAAAAGAGAAAGATAAAAAGGAATGTAGCCTAGCAGTAAACCATCCACGGTTGAAAAAATGCAATCAAGACCACAACTTGTGAAGACAAAAAAAGCTTGGAAGCAGTAACACACGACACTACGCTACCGCCATACAATCAGTAGGCTACTGATGGCCTAAATGCACTTGCTTGACATACAAAAGACGAACTGCACGGCAATGAGCGCCACAAATGTAACAAGATAACAGCAGATTGCGTCCCGTTAAGTGAAGGCTTGTACATGTTGCCATGGCAACACTTGACAGCTGTTGTGTCCAAGCTGCTCTCTTTGGAATGAACTAGACTAATGCCACGACGACATTTCTAGTGGCGCTTGGCTAACACCGTTTCCGACTCGCTCTCGAGCGTCATTCAAATTTTTCACAGATTTGGATGAACGTGAGATAAATAAGGGTAAATATAAATACTCCAGACATTGAATGAAAAAGAGCTCAAACTTAAAAAGGTCTTTGGGTACGCAGGCACATTAAGACGGCTGCTCTCAGATTGCAGCACGCCCACATTAACAAAATGGGGGAAAAAAAAAAGAGAGGGCGGCGGAAGTAAGCCAGTTTGCTCTCAAGTGCTTGGCGCACACGCTTTCTTGGGAGTCAAGTGTGACGCCCACAGCATCGTCCACCCAGATGGCGCCATCGGCAAAAGCCGCCCGGGGGGAAGAAAAAAAACCAAAAACGAGCTACCTCGGGCACTTGGTCTTCAGCAGAACTCCTCGTCGCAGGGCGCCTCTCCCACCAGGAGCGAGTGTTTGTCGGGGTCACTGAGCACCAGGCTGTGGATCGAGTTCTTGTCGGAGCGCAGCGAGTTGATGGACGCCCGGCTGTAGTTGACGATGCGGTCGAGGAGGCTGAGTTTGGGCGAGGAGCGTCGCAGCTCGCCCATGCCGATGTTGACGCTGACTTCGGACAGGCTGCTTTGCCGCGCGCTGCGGCTCAGCCGCGACTCCAGTCGAGCCTCCAACTTCTCTGCGCTGGGCTTGGTGTAGCTATAGAAAAGGTCGACGGTGAGAAGGGAGTGGATTTCCAGGTGACGTTCGTGTCGAGGAAATGTTACCATTTGAGTAGGAGCGAGGACATAACCACAGAGACGGACGACAAGGCCATGGCGGCAGAGCCCATCCATGGCTGTAACACCAAACCGATGGGAAGGAACACACCTAAGGACGCAGAAGTGTTTCTGAGATGATTTCAAACAAAAGGGGTCATTTGATACGCAAAGTTAATATTGCCAATGATGAACCTTGTAAGAAAGTTATATTACTAGATCATTTCATTTGGATTTTTGCAATACCTTTTACAACTAATAATGTAAATCTGACAATAAAATCATGCTTAAAAACATTTCAGGAATGAAGTAGAAATATAATCAGAAAAGAAATATGGAGGGGAAAATTCTGGAAATATTTTACTCATTGAGGAACCCAAACAGCACTTCTTTGGCAGATTCAATCAGAATGGAGCATTATTTTTTTGAGAGCATGGACAAGACTTGAAGATGTAACATGCAAAGTTATCTTAGTTGTTTCATTTTACAGCACTTCCTCTCTTTAAAACATTGCTTTTTTTTTTTTTTTAGAATACGCGGTACAGCTTCAAGGTTAGGTTCCAGTAAAAATGGAATAAGTTTTATCTTTTGTAGAATTTCATATCACAACTTATACACAAACAAGCCTTGAATATTTATTTAGTGTAAAGATAAAGAGTGCTGAGCATCTTGTCAAGATTTTAGTGTGCAAATGACAAACTTTAGTTTCCAAAAATGTTGAGGCTCATTGCCAGCAGAGACACAAACTGTGTTCTTTTACCTGCAGCGATGGGAATGCCAACCAGGTTGTAGATGAGAGCAAAGACAAAGTTGATCCTGATCCTCTTGACGGTCTTTTTGGAGAGGTCGATACTGCTGACCACATCCAGCAGGTCATTCTGTCAACGCGAGTTAAACTGAGTTACGCGATTCCACAAATCAATTTCAAATAATTTTGTGAGAGCATTTGTGCAGCAGAGGCCAAAGTCACACATTCAGTTCGCACCCTGATTAGGACCACGTCTGCTGCCTCGATGGCCACATCAGTGCCGGTTCCTATGGCGATGCCGACGTCAGCCATGGCCAGAGCGGGCGAGTCGTTGATGCCGTCGCCAACCATGGCGACCCTCTTCCCCGCTTGCTGCAGCTGCTCCACCTTGGCCACCTTGTGGGAGGGCAACACCTCTGCAAACACTTTCCTGATGCCCACCTAATGCAGAAAGGAGACATGCAAGCAGAATTAGGGCTGCAAAGGTCAGGGAATTGGAAACCTTATCGGAATGAATTGGAATTTACCAAATTGGAAGGCTGGTTTTTAATAAGGAATGAAATATACATTGAAACAGTTACTTCAATTTAATGTGCCCCAAAAACAACGGCTCCTGGATTCAACGGAACAGACAATATTTTCCAGTCCAATCAAAACGCCCCTTTTAGGTGGCCATGTTGGTAGGGCAGAGTTTCTCATCAAAAGCAATGCATGTACGTACATATGTGCCGACCAAGTTAGAAGGAGTGACCACCCCATCAAAGGCTAGAGCAGTCCAGTGATTGTTTTTGTTTTTGTTCTATAAACGTGACCAGATCCAAGCCATTGTCCTTCCCTCTAGCTTGATGAGGGAGTGGCTTACTTGTGGTATTGAAGTTAGCATGCTAAGATTACCAACAATCGGGCCCACCTGTGCAGCAATGGCCCGTGCCGTCTTGCTGTTGTCTCCCGTCATCAACACGACCTCCAAGCCCATGCAGGTCAGAGTTTGGACTGCCAGCTCAGCTTCCGGTTTCACTGTGTCCGCAATGGCTATCATGGCACACAGCACATCTAAAAAAAAAAAAGCAGAGCTCCATGTTTTCTTTCATGTTTTGAACCAGTGGCACCCTCGTGTTTCCACTTCCAGCACTCACTGTCGACAGCAACCAGGACGGCGGTGCGACCCCTGCGCTCGTGCTCCATCATGGCGTCATCGATATCGTGTCGGATCTGTAGACAATTCCTCCTCATCCACTCTCGATTGCCAATCAGGACTACGTAGCTCGCGGTCTGGGCCAGGCCTGCGGACACACGGCACTTTAGAAACATCCCCACCTAGCACAGAAATGAGCGTCGAGACCGTGGCGTACGGAGAGGCTGCGGGTCCATGATGAGAGAATGGGAGCTGGTTGACGTGATGGTGTCGCTGATCTGAACAAGCATGCTGTTACGCTGGTTGTTGTCCTCGTCGTCACCATCCCCGTGCTTTGACAGCATCTCGGTGTTGCTGACCTGACAGCGAAGGCCGCAGCCCGGCACGGCCTGGAAGTCGGTGCACACGCCGAGCGACTCTGTGCCGAGCTCCTGCGTGCGTGCGTGCGGTTAATGTCTCATTACTCGTGCTGATGCTCAGAAAACAAGACTTGGGTAGCTGAAGTCCAAACCAACCTGCTTGCAGTATTTGGTGATAGCTACTCCCAGAGGATGCTCACTGTTGTTCTCTGCTGTGCCCACGATGGCAAGCAGTCGGGAGCGAGGCATTTTGTTACCCTCCGTGACTATTTTGACCTGGACGACGTTTGGGGCGCCGTACGTAATGGTCCCGGTTTTATCAAACACCACTGTTTGGACCTGTGAATGGATGTTTGCTTTTAGTCAGTTAAACCTTCTGTGGTGGTTGTCAAGGAAACCAGCAGCATCGGTAATGCTGTTCAAAAGTCTTCCAACTATATTCGAAAAATTGGAGTATGTGTCATCAACACACATGCATGAGTACTGTTATTAACATACAGTACCTTATGTGCCATTTCCAAAGGTTCCCCTCCTTTAATTAGGATGCCATTTTGGGCGCCGACCCCGGTGCCCACCATGACAGCCGTCGGGGTCGCCAGACCGAGGGAGCAGGGACAGGCGATGCATAACACGGTTATGGAGGCCTGGAAAGCAAAGCGAATCACCGCCTCCGCCCTGGAAATGCTTTTGTCATAACCCTGCAAGGAGCAACGATTAGAAAATTTAGGAAAACATGTTTTCACAGATTGGGTGTCACTTTTAATAAAACAAAACATAAAGAACATTTTTAATGGCACAGATTTTTGGGGGGTTTGTTTTTGTTTTGCCTGGGATGGGGAAACAAGATGAGATGCAGTTTCTTTGTTCAATCAGATCGTGAATTGCCAATGTAGGATTTGAACGATTCAGTAATTTAATTCAAAACACTCACCGGAAAGTATTTTTCCACCAGGGGGAAATCCATGAACCCAATCACTATCCAGGAAATCAAAGTAAGAACTGACACGCCAACAATGAAAGGTACAAAGTAGCCACTGATCTTATCAGCATACTGCTGGATGGGAGCCTAAAAAAATAAAGCAAACACAGAATCAAGACACCTAAAGCACATTGAAGAAGGATCATAAAGATCAATAACCCATGACACACCTTTGAAGTCTGAGCCTCTTCGACGAGTTTGACAATCTGAGACAGCGTGGTGTCCATGCCGACATGAGTAGCGCTGACCAGCAGCGAGCCATTCTGGTTAATGGAGCCTGCAATCACGACACTCCCCGGCTTCTTGGTCACGGGCATGGCCTCCCCTGAAGTTTCAAAGCAACAGCGGTTCAGTTTTGAGCCCCAAACATAGAGGTACAGAATTCTTTTGGCCTCTGCAGTTTGACCAACCTGTGATGAGAGACTCGTCGGCCATAGATTGCCCTTGAAGGACTCTTCCATCGACGGGAAATTTTCCACCAGGAACTACTTTGACCACATCTCCCCTCTGCACCAGCTCAACGTCCACTTGATTCTCACTGGAAATCAGTCAACAATTCACTCACGCTTATAAATGTCAGACACTGAGGGATTAATTTAATAAATGATCTTTATTTATTGACCTGCTGATGCGACTAGAACTAACTTTCAGTTCCATACAGTACAGTTCTAATTATGCGCTTAATGCACGCTGCTGCCCCCTTTTGTTCAAATGAAACGGTGTTCCTACTAATTATGTACACAAAAAATCCTAATAAGTCCAAATAAGACTGCATTGCATGCTCTTTGCATAACAAATATCAGAGATTTACAGTGTCCCCTGTGGGTCCTCACTAGGATAAAATAACTTGATTTATGTGACATCTGGATATGACTGATACATAATTCGATTAGGAACAGCCAATGAGGATTTCCTGTTGAATCACGTTGTTCTTATCTCGAGGCAATTCAAGAACAAACATTGACACAGCGGCCTAAAGGATCACAAGCGGTACCTTAGAATAGTTGAATCGCTACCGAGGATGACCACAGTGGCCTCGGTGGCTTGCAGTGACATGAGCTTGGAAAGAGCCTCCGACGTTTTGCTCTAAAACACACAGAGGAAAAAGCATCTTAGTTGCTGTACTTCCACATTGCACATTCAAAGCCTTATCAATTATTTTCAACCTTGGCTATCTGTTCCAACCAGCGTCCCAGGGAGATGAAGACAAACAGCATAGGCGGTGTGTCGAAAAAGGTGATGGGGTTGACCTTTGCTTTCTCCACCATGGCCACTATTAGGACGATGGAGGAGTATGTGAAGGCTATGGAGGTGGCCAGGACGATAAGCACATCCATGTTGGCAGATTTGTGTTTCACTGCTTTGTAGGCTTGAACGTAGAAGTAACGGCCGCCGATGAACTAAATAAAGGAAAGAATTATCAGGCAGTGAGCTACACGCAGAGGTGTAGGGGAGATAAGGAACCTCGTGACTCACCTGCACCGGTACACAAAAAAGGAAAGAGAGCAGGTTCATGACCGAGAGGCCTGGGAGCAACTGTCTCTCCAGGAACATGGTGGCGTGGTACAAGTTGCGGTCCTCGGCCGTGGCGTTGTGTTGGTGAGCGGCGTTCATCTGGTGGTCCACGATGATCATATATACCATCATACCCATCACTGGCACACAGAAGATCAAGCTCACCAGGAAAGATTTCCTCCACCTGAGAAAGCAAACATTGGAAGCTACTCAGAGAAATGTTTTGGGTTGATCATTGACATTTTAATAACAACCGAGCACGACTAGTAGAACTGCCAAATCAGCTTTTTGGCTGCTCAGGATGTTACGCAAAGATAAGATCCAACTTTTAGACTTGCTTTTCAAAAGTTCAACAGAATTATTGTGATTTTAACGTCACAATATTTAATGGACTGGTAATTGTTTTCTTAAGAGTTGCCATATTGGGGCATGTGTGTGAATGTTTAATAATCAAAAAGTGTCAACAAAATTGAGAGCAACATTCTAAACCCATTGCCGTTATGTGGATACATTCGATAAGAGACCAGTTAGAGCCTGGACTGGTTTGCCAGGTGGTCAGGAGATATGTATAAAAAAAAAAAAAAAAATGCTTCTCACTGTCGTATCTCTGTACTATGGTCCAAATGACTGGTGGCACGGTCCTTCTTCACCAAAGATGCTTCAAAACCCAAATTCTACAAACATGATAGAGCATGAATTTAGTTACAATTGTTAAAATAAATAAATAATACAAAATAAAAAAAAAACTCAGCCTGGAGCTTTATCATGAATATAAAGTCATTTTCATACCGGTAGACAAGCACACAGATAAAATTACAGAAGAGCACAGAGAAATGGATCACCCCAATCAACTTGATGATGTCTCGTGGGCCAATAACTTCGGCGTCATACTTAATGTGTGCCTTGTTGGTTGATAAGGCCACAGAGGCATATTTGATCCCATTTTCTTTTGTAAGGCTGGATTCAATTTTGTGGACACAAGAGGCACAAGTCATGCCCCTCACCTGGAAGGAGGTGGAAACAGGAGAAGAATGCATGAAATGATGGAAGCTGGGCATCTCTTCTAACTCTAAGGATGTTTTTTTTTTGGTGCATGTAATTACAGTGTTGAATAAACTATGGACACGCAACTCACCACTAATTCCAAGTTTCCATCTGAACCTTCATAGTTCTCCATGACTGAGGCGGAGAAGCCCAGCTCATTCACACACTCCGCAATCTTCACAGGGTCGATCATTTCGGCATTAAAGCGCACCTCGGCCTTTCCGGCCATTAACGCGACCAGAACGGTATAGACACCTGCGCAAGGAAAAAGAATCATTTCTATTAATACACAAAAGATTGCTTTGAAAACACGCTCTGGACAAAATGTGAACTGACCAGGTTCATTTTTGAGGTTTCGCTCAATGTTTGCCACGCACGATGCACAGGTCATGCCTCGGATCTGGATGAAGCATCTGTCTGCGCTTGAGAGTTTGTCCCTCTTGCCCGTTTTGTGATCCTGGGTGGTTCCATTGAGGGGGGTGATGTCTAATTCCTCATTTTGAACTGGCACGACACTTGGAGACTTGAGGACACCGGGAGGCGACACAGCTGGTAAAGAATTGGTCTCTGTGGGCAAAAAAGAACAACAAGTTACTAGCTCTATCGTCACGATTAAAATAGAACGAGACTGTTTTTGAAAATTCCAGTATGACATGATGATGAGTGTCTCACCAAATAAGAAAGCGTCAAAGCCCATGTCCTTTATGGCATCCCTAAGCTCAACTAAGGAGGTCGACAGGGGGTCATATTCAAAGAGGCCTTGCTTATCGGCCAAAGACACCCGCGCTGACGTCACCCCTTTTCTCTGAGACATCACGCCTTCTATTGACTGGACGCAGGAATGACATGTCATGCCCTCGATGTGAATCTTAGCCATGGACGCCAGCGGTTGGATAAAACAAGGCTGGGGTACAGCACGGTTGGCCGAGGATCGTGCAAATGCTCGCGGCGGAGCTAAAGCGGGTGGAGATGAGGTAGCTGGAGGGCTGTGGAGCCCTGAAGACTCCCAGGGTTGAGTTTTGAAGTTCCCCGGAGGGAGTGCTTCAATTGCCTGTCGCAACTGAGGCACTGTGACTGTCAGCGGGTCGTAGCAGATGGAGGCTTGCTCGTCCTCGAGAGAGACCGCCACAGAGGACACACCGGGCAGCGTAGAGATGTTGTCTTGGATATTGACCACGCAGGATCGACAGTGCATGCCTTTCACCGTGAGCGCCACTCGAGACGTGTCAATTAAGAGTTCTGTCTCCTCACAAGTGTCCGCTGGTGAAGAAGCACCTGTTTTATGAGAATCCGCAAACCGTTCAACTTCGTCGTGGGAGAGTTGCAGGGGCTGTGGTTTGAACTTCACACCAGCCTCGAAGCCGGCCAAAGAAATCTGGTCGATGATGGTCTGCACGCTGATGAGGCAAGGCAGGTACACAATGGTAGCTTCCTGAGAATCCAAAATGACTGCGGAAAATTACAGATAAACAATTAAATCGTATAAAATAGTCATTGTTTGCAAAAGATAGAAATAAAGGTCCGTTTTAAATGACACTACTACAGCGTTGTCAATTTAGCGGTCTTACAAAAAGAGCCCGACTGATTGGGAGTTTATGAGGCCGATGCCAATAGATAGAAAGTTTCAGCACGATCAATAATCAGGTGTCACCTTTGATCTTTTCAATCCCTTTCAACTTTCCAATCTTCCCCTCAATGGTGCTGGTGCAGGAATGACAAGTCATGCCTTGAATGTTCATCTTCAGGAGCGTCGCTCTGCTGTCTGTGCTGTGAGATGGCGACACGAGCAAGTCTTTTGCCATAGCGGTGCCAGGAGTGGCGCTTTCCGATGGCAGGAGCCTCAACATGACTTCAGTGAGCTCCTGCGCAGGCGTCGATGACGAGGGAAGGGTGACGTTGAGGCCCTCGTCTGCCGGACTCTCAGAGACCTTCTCCAAAGCCTCCAGTGGAGCTAAAGGTGGCTCTCCTGATGTTGGGATCAGCGGGATATCAGTTCCAACGGGTATGGCCGTAGATAAACTTGATTCAAAGCCCATGTCATCAATGGCCTCCAGGAGGGACGCTGGGCTTTGTTGGCTGTCATTGAAAATGACCGTTGCATTCGCCTGCTCTAAAGAGACCTGCAAAATTAGAGCAAACACGTTTTAAAACACTTCTGAAATTCCACATCATCAAAAATGACCCTGACTGGTTTGGTCACCCTTGACTTTGAAATTCATCCCCCTTTTTTTTTGTAGGTAAGATCCTACTGTGAGTTTCTGACAAGTTGGGTCAAATCTTATTCAAAGAGAGAAATTCAAGAAATTGTCCTGAAGCTGTTGCTGAGAAGAACACAGCCAAACACGGAGGGTAATTACATTTACCGCTACTAACTCTGCAAGGCGGGATCAGGAAATAGAAAAAGATTACCCATGCCCAGTATTTCATTACAGGTGGGATTCATGAAGTTCACAATCAGAACTGTTCTTGAAAAACACGCCTCTATCTTTTTGAGTGACACTAAATGAAATAGACTTCAATTCTTCCAGTCACCGACTTGTTATCTTCTTTTTACATTTATATGACAATAAGGAATATTAAACGTGACGGAAATCACCATGTCAGTTAAATGTCATTTGAACAAATGTTTTAACTTGTTTGGCTCACTTAAAACTTTGGCCATAGTTTGTTTTAATGTCCATTATTTGCTTTGGGAATATTCCTTCCCCCAGAACAGAAACGGACGCGATCTATCAATTGATTTATCACAACCTAATTCTTTAAACCTGTTTAACTCTTTGAGTTGGCTTTTTTTTCTCTTTTTGGTGCACTAAATGCATTTCAGGCTCAAATGAAAACCTATCTAAGCTATATTACAGTCATATGAAAGACCACGTGACTTCCTTGAGAAAGCATGTGACGCGCTGGAGGGATCACTTGACTCAAACAACGTGGGGGGTGGGGGGAAGTGAGCATTTTGGATTACACACAATTTTTGTGCCAATGAAAATTACAAGTAAGGTCTGACAATACAAAGGTCTATAAAGATCACCAAGAGAGGACTGAGACACTCCATTCTGAAAAAAGACAAAGGCAAATAACGTTTCCTGTGGGAGTGGCGTATCGACTTGCTGTCAGAGTCCTGCAAAAGACAGAGCTCTGTCTTGAACATACAATTGCATTAGCTTTGTCATTTAACCTCAGCCTGAGGGGTAAACAACAACAACAACCACAGGCTTCAATCACTGCAATTTAGCCTTTAGCACCTGCTTTCAAATCAAAATAGGCCTGGCAAGTAAAGATCATTTTAATCCCTATGTGTTGGGATTGAAAGAATTGCCACAACATGTGATGAAGATCCTGTTTTGAAGCGGAAGCATTTTGCAATATGTCTGTACAGTGTGATAAAATGTCAAATGGGAATTACCTTTATGTGTATCACTCCTGGCAGAGAACCGATGCACTGCTCTATGGATTGGACACAGGAGCCACAAGTCATGCCCTTGACACCAAGGGTGACTTGACACATATTTCCTTCCTGCGTCATGATTCTAAAACAAAAGGTTGACATTTATCAGGGAAATAGTCACTTATTGCGAGGAAGGCAGAGTATAAACACGACTTGCTTCAGGGTAATTTTTATACAATATGATCTATATGTGATAAAAACACATCACACTGAATTTCATTTTGAAAATCAAATGGTATTACTGATATGAGAATTTGAAATATTGCCAGTTGTTATTGAAAAGGCACTACTACTACTAATAATAAAAAATAAGCGATATTTTTCACACAAATAATGTCTTCATTGTAATGTGTCCGAAATGAAATGTCATGATTTGCAATATATTTTCTAAAGATGCTCATTACATTTTTGGATATAAGATTTTTCTCTCATTGATTTTTCATGAAACTAAACACAAATGCATCTTGGTGTCTTAACAGCTCCTTTTCTGATCATTATTTTTTTAGTTTATTTACAAACGATGTTTATGTCACTCAAGCCGTCTTTACCAGTAATGTCATCTTTTATCATTTACATTCTTTTATCAATTGATTTTAAAACTGCAAACCTGTTTTGTTTTGTTTTGTTTTTTAACTGTAAAGAATTTTGTGTTGCACATGTATAATTAGGTGTTCTACAAATAAAGATGAACTGAGTCCAGTAAGGCGCACATAGCATAGTGACAGTCTAAGCAGACTAACCTGTTTGCTCATGGCAACAAATGAGTGATGGTGCGGAACTCAAAATAGAATGCGTCAACATTTTGTTGAAAAATTCAACTACAGAGTACAAAAGCAATATAGATCAAATATGGTAATTAGATCATGTTTGGGTGGTTGATGGTTGGTTTTTTTTTATCACAGTGCATTTGAGTATTTCATGTACCCCGTTGATGTAATAGTGACTGTTTCAGATTGATTTACAAGTCAAATCTATTTCTGGAGCCCTAAATCACAAAGGAAGTCCCACATTTGACAAATACAAATGGCATCCTGTGATCTTTATGGACACCCTGGATAATAAAATTGAGTTTTCCACCCAATGTAAGCTGTAGACAGCTCAATAAACGTGTGTAACCCACCTGTTGCCATAAAAACAACAGGTCATATCTTCCTGTGAGTACAGGAAATTAAAAAGGCCTGAATTTCACAATGGAGTCAATTTGTGACAAGGTTGATTTGCGATTATTATTTCAGTAATCATATTTTATACAAATGAGCGTTTGATAGTTTGTCGTGAGATTCTTTCCAATGTAAAAGAGCCGCTTTGCTTCAATAAATGTTAGGAAACATTGGGCTAACAGAAAGGTTACTGCTGATTTGCTGCAATGAAGGAAAAACATTTTTGCACTAAATTGAGTAAGATGTAGTGTGTAGAAACGAATTCAATCTTTCTTGGAAGGACAAGAGGAGAAGAATAAGTAGGGAAAATGGAAAAGACGAAGCTCTTACCTTAAAAGTGACAGACAGCTACTTTGTGTAGTAGCATTAGCCACCTTGATTCTTGTCGTCAGGCTTTCTTGCGTGCAACAGTGCACACGAGTCGTCTCGGCATTGTGGGCGCGAGGAAAAAGCAGCAATATTTAATTCTAATCTTCAAAGTAGTTTTGTGTCAACCTGTGACAGCTTTTGTCTCGTTTTCTCATGCCGACGTGACTGACTGACTGCCACAGTGCACCGTCACAAGGAATGGGCGGGGTTTAGCCAGGGAAAGCCATGTTGACTTTTACCTCGAATTTGTCTTGCAGGCAGAATTTTGGATGAAACACGATGACTGAACACATTTGTGGACGACTACGTTTAAAACAAAACAAACCCAAATATGACAAAACGTAGAGCAAGATAACGTAAAAATATTGAGTGTATTTCAAAAACATTAAATTAATTGTATCCGTGACTTTTTGAAATTTAAATAATAAATGATTTCAAGGACCACAAGTATCCGGGTGACCTTTTCCCAAAATAAGTACCTCACCAGTAATGGGACGTTTCTGATTTTCCAGAAATGGCATTTATGCGATCATCTGAAAATGTGAACACTGGCAGAGGGGAAGAGGTTTATAGAAA
The DNA here is from genome assembly GCF_054491065.1 of Syngnathus leptorhynchus. Lineage (NCBI taxonomy): Eukaryota > Metazoa > Chordata > Actinopteri > Syngnathiformes > Syngnathidae > Syngnathus > Syngnathus leptorhynchus. The sequence goes on from NC_141196.1 coordinate 9,529,842, forward strand.
TTCAGTCTTGCATATTAATATTTATCTGTTTTCAAATAATCTCCACAAGTGGCTATCAACCACAATAATGTATGATTAAATTCATATTTTGCAGTCGTGTTAATTGTCCATTTGTTCAAATGTGTAGTTATGAATTGTTGCAGCTAAAAGTACTGAATCATACTATATGAGAATGGCAACAAGTCAGTGGTATTAACAGCTTCCCCTGCACTGTAATTCTTGATTCTTTGCATATTTAACAACAATGTAAGAGAATTTGGATTACGAGACCGAGGAATAACATGTCTCATTTGCAACAAACTATACAATACGTTTTGCTTGGTACAATGGTGTCACGTCCATGTCTAATTTTTGCAGACGTGCATTCTTGAAACGTTTCATATTGTGCAGACTATTAAAATGTAATGGACATTTTAACATCTCCATTCATCTGTGTCCCTTTGACCTTTGTGCAGTTACATCAGTCCAACACTGGAGCGCAGCAGTGATTACTAAAACTGCAGGCTGTTGGACAATATACAACCGAAGGGGAAAAAACTAGAGGCCACCATGTTTTTCTTCAATTTCTTGCTCATATAAGGTCTGGCACTACTCCAAGTATTTTTACTGATACAAAAGAAAGCGTGAAATGCCTCAAAGCACGTTTTTTTTTGGGTAATTATATGGCAAGGTATTTATCTAAAGAATCTGGTCATTATCGATAAAATGTCTCAATCATTTCTTGAATTCAACTCTCATGAGCTGTTATGTTTTTATTATTAAATCCATCCAAACAAATGTACGTTGAGTTGTACAATGATTTTAAAATGAAAAAAGAAGTGTGGTCTTTAAAAAAAATCCGTCACAATGAAGTATGCCAATGATAAATCAAGGCCTTTTTACAAGTCGTTTCAGCTAAAGCTTTGAATTTCCATAAGCCTTTCTGTGTGATAAGGAATTAACACGCACACACGCACACACGCACACACACTCACACACATCACCAACGCTCAGTGTAGGACCAGCCTGAAAGACAATGAATTCATTCCGTCATACATCATGTGACATGTGTCATTTACAGAGTTACATACAGAATACAATTTTCCATGACTACTATGTTTTGCTGTATGCGCCCTGAATTCCCATCAGGAATGTAACTGGCTTATATGTTGTTCATTGTAGCTCCAAACGAGTAAAAAGAAAAAGTTGGAATTACAATTCACATGTCAAAGGGGAGTTTTTCTCTCCCTGTAGAAAGTGCTCCATGCTCAAGTGCTCCACTGCTGAGCTACTTCCAGGTGTACAAAAAAAAAAAAAGGTCAGAATAAATTACCATCTTCATTTTATAACAGTATGTAGCCCTTTTCTTCATATTTCAAATGACGCTAGTGTGATTTCATTCCCTAAGTAATCAGGGGAAGTTGGGGTCCGAGAATTGTTGGGAGAGGGTGGAGTGGAGAGCTTGGAGCGTTTAACCGTCCCTGAGCCCCTGTAGCCTCTCCACTCTTTGATCCACGCTTCTTTTGTGGACGCATCCAGGCGGTCCAGATGCCTGGCTTGCACAATCGGGGAGGGGGCGATAGAGTTCCTCATCACGTGAAATGTGTACCTGGGGGAGAGAGTGCGATGGTGAGAAAGTAGGCCAGTGAAAAACATGCGGCACTTTGATGTAAATCAGGGCATTCCTTCTAAATATCCTCACTTTGAGAAGGCGTCAACGACGATGAGAAGCAGCCACTCGTGATTTTTATAATTCATTGGATTTGCCCCATAAGAAAGTTTGACAATATGATATTTTATCATAAGCGTAAAGGGGAGTCAAAACAGTACCAATTAGACTTTAATTGCATTTTGTAAAATAATATTATTGCCCAAGACGACTCCGTTCTAAATGTGTGGTAACATTGTGTGTGTTTAAAGCATGTGGGAGGAGTAAAACTCTTTTTGAAAAAAACTTTTATACGGCCTCTATATTGCAGATCGTGGATGGGTCTGAAATATATGTGCAAAAATGGGGATCTGATGTGAAGCTAATATTTTTAATACAGCCCAATTGTTTATGTTCAGAGGCTAATGATGTGCCTGATTGGTGTGATAGTCAAATGGGTAACCTCTTTGATAAATGTCAATAGTAATGAACATTAAATCATGCTATTGTTTTTTATTTTTCCACAGAGTTGCAAAAGTGGAAGAATCTTTTCAATATTACCTGGGCAGTAGGGCCACCACTGTTGTGATGATGCAGATAAGGTAGAAAATGGGGTTTGCCAGTTGCTTCTGGAGCGTCCAGTATGAATTGCAGGTAATACAAGAGGCGTATAACAGCGTCAGGATCAAGGACACGGCAACACTGCCCAGCATGATGATCCAATGAACCACAGTCTACAAACCACCAAAAAAGCAACAACAAGACTAGTTCCAAAAGTATGTCAGATACGTTGACAGTAGACATTCCAAAGTTGAACACTCCTAATTGTTGTGGTTGGAACAATGTTCATTGATGGAATGTGACATAAGGACCAGGACTGATTACTACCCAGTTTTTTCTTGTTTCGTTTTTTTGGGTTAGGCACCCATGGTCTTTCTTGTCAGGGGAAATGGATGGAACATTTTGCCCCAAAAAATAAAACACCAAACTGTGTGATGTAACAGAAATGCTTTTTCGCCACGAAAGACCAGTGAGACCAAAGAAGGTGAGACTACCCATAGAAAAGCATGACATAAATATGTCTGCTGCTCAGTACAATAAAAAAAAACCATAAGATAAATCGTTAATTTTACAAAATAGATTCACTGTAAATGTATGTATGATAGACATAACTATTTATTAGAAGTGTTATTTGAGTCTAGAATAATAATTCCCAAATTTTCCGTATTTTTTACATTTTTATAATAGTTTTGAAAATAAAACAACTTGAAATAAAATTCAGTGTCATGACTTTTTCGTTGTTGTTGTTTGGTGCTCACCCAGGATTTGATCTCTATTGACAGATGCAGCAGGATGGTAATTAATGAAACTGCATTCAAAGGCATTCCAAATGTAAAAACGTCAACGTCCAAATCTTTATAAACCTATAGAAAGATGAAAAGTGGTGTTTTTAGACTGTAGAATGAGGGTAGACTCCACTGCTGAACGTTGTCTTACCAAGTATGGAATGAAGAAGCAGACGAGACTCTGGTAGCAGGCATCAAGCATTGAAACCCAGAAGGTGCAAAAACGATATTCCTACAATAATGATGATGTCCAAAATTATTGGAGTGTGAATAAATCAAAAGATTTCTAGATACAATATAATTTCCAAAGATACAAACACTAGTCATTATTAACTAATTACTAGTTTTACCAGTGTTTGTATCTTTAATTTCCAAAGATACAAACACTAGTAATTGCTAACTAGTTTTTACTAGTGTTTGTATCTTTGGAAATGATATTGTATAGAGAAAGTCAATTTTCTTTTGATTTATTGACACTCCATCCAGAATGTACAATCGTCTGCCGGCCCCCCCAAAAAAGTGGATAGATTTTTACTGACCCCTGCCCCTTGTCCAGTTCTATAAAGTTCAGGAACCCCGAGTAGCACTTCTGCCGAAACATCTCTGTCCATGATCCCAAACATGATGGGTGGTGCGGAGGTGAAGAAGAGGTTGAAGAAAATCAGCAGCCAATAGTCCAGCATGGCCGTCGCTGTGAAGCCACAAAAGAACTGATACCAGAAGAGCAGGTTGACATTGGCCTGGAGAGATCAGTGACATTAAAACAAGTTTGGTTAGATGACAAGAAGACAGGCAGAGGGTACAGGTAGACACCATTTTACTGACCCACCAAATTCTTAAAGAAGAAGTAAATGATCATATTGGCCAAGCGAGTGTAGCACCAGTGTCCATGAACCAGCAGGAGCTTTTTAAGATGTTTGAAGCGAGAGATAGCAAAGTCACTCGCCATGACTGCCTGCGAATGACAATGTGAAATTACACATAGGTCATTTTTTCATCAAAAGCATTGTATGGGGAAAGTTAGTCCAAAATACATATGATTTCATCTCAACATCTACAATCTGCGTATTGACTAAATTACAGATATTCTCACTGAAGTATTTGCATGTTAATGATTCTAACCTGCATCCCTTCCTGACCGGAAATCCCAATCCCAATATCGGCTGCTTGGATCATGTTAACATCATTGGCACCGTCACCTGTGGTCACATGTTACGTGTTGTCACTTTATGAGCAATTGTTAATATCAGGGCTTTCGATTGCTTCCAGACAAAACTTATGCAAACATTTGTTTATGGGACTCTCTAGACAAACAAAAAAAGGCGGACCTCGTGTCATTAGCATGTTGCAAAAGAGCTACAGAGAGACTGGAAGACTCACAGAAAGCACACATGACCCTGCAGGAATGCATTATTCTTTTTAAGCAACCTCAAACCACACTGTTGTTTGCCTGAGAAGGGATAACAAGCTCATTCATTTCATGAATGACAATAAAGAGCTGAACACAAGTCCAAACAACTGTAAAAAGTATCTTTTTGACTTACCGACAGCTAGAGTCATGACTTTGAGCTTCTCCCTGATGAGCTTCACCACGCCGCTCTTCTGCAAGGGCGTGACCCGACAGCAGAGCACGGAGCGGCAGCGCTTTGCCAGGTCCACAAAGCGACCGTGCAGATCCTTGGACAGAAGCATGGCCAAGGTGTGTCCATCGATCACCAGAGAGATGTCTGGGGTGGTGCCCACATTACGAGGGTCGTTTTCATACCTCCGCACTTCTTCCAGAGTGGAATCCAGGATGGAAGTGCATACAAGCTGAAATAAATGGTTCATATGATTTGGCAGGTCACATACAGTACAAAAAAAAAAAAAGTTGTGTTACTTTAGGCAGAACATGATACAAAGTGGGCCACATATTTTGTTTCCATCGATCGTATGCAGTCAAAATGTCATATCAAGTGTGAGGTGATGGTTGGAAGAGTGCATCCCTGGGGTGGTCAACATTGGTAAAAATAGTTGAACCAATAGAGCTCTACTCCAGATCATGGGAGGAGAGATAGTTCCTGTGAGGGTTCAATATTAGACAACCAATTAGATATGAAAGGCTTACTTATTGGATTGGTGGGAACTCACGCCATCTATCAAGCATGGACAAGTCCCAATGTGAAAGCTCCTCGTGTATTAGCTCCAGATGAAAAAAAAAACCCAGACTGCGATTCAAGGCTATTTGAGACATGTGAACTCGGTCAGCTCGTTATGAATGGTTTCGGACCTTCACCTGACACCAGAACCTTTCTCAGACACATTTGACCTTTTGTTGTATTATAAAAGTGTTCAAGTGTTGAGATGGCTTTTAAAATGGGGGGGGGGGGAGTCAATGTCAAAATTGAACGCCTCATTATGTGACCATCATCTCGTGACAGATGTGGGTTCGTCCAGCCAAGCTAGACTTTTTTGGGCCTGTGGTCAATTGTCAGTTTTTGCTATTCAGTGTGTTTTGATGAGGTGCAAATTCTGCCTCACAAACTGCGATCCTACTTATTTGGAGCCTTGGGTTCCAAGCGGGGCTCCACTCCCTCATCCTCTTACCTTAGCTTGGACATAGTAGGGCAGTAAAGTGCCTCCTCACCTTATTTTTACAGCTCATGTTAATCACCAAGTCTTCGTCTTCCAACAGTCGGCAGGCATAGCCAATGTTGACGGCCGTTTCCAGCTTGTCACCAGTTAGCACCCACACCTTGATCCCTGCTTCCCGCAGCGCCACGATGGTGTCTGGAACGCTCTCCTGCAGACGATCCTCAATGCCTGTCGCCCCTGCGAGAAGACATTTACAGATAGATGTATGTTTTACAGGCGTGGGGATGGATGGGTTTGTTAACGTGTTACCCAGCAGGGTGAGATTTGTCTCTAGCTGCACAGCGGTGTCCATAATGAGCTGCTCTCTGCCGTCGATGGCGGCCATAGCGCTCTGTCTGCTCACGGACCATGCGTTGTAGTCTTGGGCGCTAACAACCTGCAGCACGACCAAAGACGCTGTTGCGGTAGCAGGGCACAAACATTTGTTCACTGCGTACCTTCTTTGTAAAGCAAAGCGTGCGTAGTCCTTCTTTAGCATAGCAGTCCAGATGATACTGAGTATCTGCTACGACAGTCTTCTGATTTCCACCGAGGTGCTCTAGAAATGTAGAAAAACCGGCAAATATTCGCACGCTTTGCTTTAGGATCTGAGTTCTTCGGTCTGTACAAAGTGTCTTCACCGGCATATGGTGCTCCGAGCAGCTCCATGATTGAGTAGTCTGCACCCTTAGTGTACAGCACACACTCTTTGGTGATGGGATGGCGCACCAGCACGGACATTCTTTTCCTGTTGGAGTCGAAGGTCAGCGTGTCCAGGACCTCAAAGACCAGGACTTGACCCGACGGCAACCTCACTGTCACGCTGTCGGGGGTGCGGCTAAGCAGAATGAAACCGTACGCTTTGGCGGCATACACCAAAGCCGCCTCGTCTGGACTTTCGGCCTCATAATTTCGGCCGTTGGATTCAACGGTCTGATCACGTGATGAGAAAACTCCTGAGTCATCCTCTTTCGGTAAGGGGTTAAAGCGGTCGTCCTCTTTAAAAGAGGCGTCTGAGAAGGATCGGTCCCTTTTGGGTGCAAATACGTTGCGAAGAGAGCTTGCCTTCGTCAAGAGGTTGGAGAAATTATCCAGTGGATTAGTTGACTGGAAGGAAGATGGATATTTATGCGTCTGAAAGAAAATGAAACCATTTTGTTTGTCATGTGTTATTTTTTCATAGGCTGTTGGCAGTTGTACATCTTATATGACACAACTGCGGCAAAGCTGTATTCTCCCATTTGTCGGGCTTCCAGAAAGAACAAAATGAATGCAAGTAACCTCGGCTGACCTGTATATCTCACCTTTAATACCGAGCTCATTTAGAAAAGGCTTGGTATCTTTGCAACTGGCAGAGACAAATTAGGAGCAATTTAGTACTGACCACAGATGAAAGCGGAGACTTTAAACAACTGGAGAATTCATTTCATTCGAGGGGAGAAGCAATTAAATCTGAGTTAAACCTGCAAGAGACCTAAAGCCATTAAATCATGAGTATATAGTCGTATATTTCATTTCGAATTTTATTTACAGGGGTATCAATTTGTGATATTTATTTTTAAAGACAGAACACAAGACACTAGGTTTAGGGCGTAAAAATAAATGATTACTTCTATTAAAAGAACAAATCCCTCTGTCATCTTTTCTCACTTCCTTTTTTATTTCCCATCCACAATGACAGTAAACAGAACACTCACCCTCTGTCTCCGAGCTGTTGCCATGGAAACCACCACCGTGTTGCAAATGGCAAGAGCCAGAAAAAAGTCTAGGTATGGATCCATCTTCTGACTGCTGCTGCTAATCGTCCTCTCTGCTACGCTGACCTGCCCGAGCAGCTTCCTGTCTGGAATCACCTCAGTTTCCTGTGCCAAAGAAATGAATCAGTTTATTCATTTATAGCTAGTGAAGATTGAAAAAGATTTATTCGAATGAATTTTATTTTACTTATATGTAGTGTATGATAAATCTCTCATTGGACATTCTTAGTCTTGGTGTGGCTCTTCTGGCCTCAAACACAGAAACTGAACTACTCTACCGTATATGATGATGTATAGATAGTGCATGCTTTCCGTTTATGTGACATCATCGGTGGTCCAAGCCAAATGGCGCCCAGCACGACCATATGCCCAGTCACAGACGCTTGGTCAACTTTCAGCCAAGATAAATGTGCTCACCACTGACGCCTCACCGATTGACCATCTGCAATGACCGCTGGTGTCCAAAAGGTCTACCGACCAAAAGGTTGAGCAAATAATTTTTTTTTTAAAAGTCAGTTTGAGCTATATATAACAATTTATATGTGTACAATGCGTTCACTGAACACACTAACACACAGTATTCGTATTTCAGTCTTGTGCAAAAGTTTTTGTTTTGTTTCTACTTCCACAACATTTAGACGTGGTAAAAACATTAATACTAGAAAGAAGGCGCAAAAAATATACATCTTTTTTGACAAAACATTGTTGAGGGGAAGTGCAAGAGCCAATATAAAGATTCCATTAAATCACAGGGAGAACCTGGACAATGGTGCTAATGTAGACATGAAATGCATTTTTAGAGTTTTAGTCATTGACGTCAATGGAATCTTCCATTCCACAATGTTATGGCCATCAGTCCATTTGTCAGCCTCCACGCACAAGGAAGTAGAACAAAGAAACACTATTTTCAAGTGGCTTTTGTTCGTAGTTCATCCTTGACGCAGGTAAGTGCATGTTTTTCTGTCTGTATGCTAATAATAACATTGTTACGACAACACATGTAATGGTGAGGAGGCTTATCCCGAATCAATTGTTCTCACCAGCCATCAATTTAAACAATACCTTTTTTTACGTTTAATTTGTCTTTTGATTAAAGTTTTTACACATGATTATTACTAGTATTTAATATGATCATTTATGTTCCAGCATGGTGGAGTAGTGGTTGATATGTATCCCAATTCTGGGTTCAAATCGTGTATGTTCTGCAACATTCAATGATCTATAAATTGTTTAATAATGATTCATATCATTCTTCAAATTTGTAATAATAACCCTTGATAAGTGTACGATCATTTGTTTTTCATTCAATGAAATTATTGGTCCCATTACGACTATGGAAGAATGAGTGTTTTTGCAGATCTGACCTGGAGTGACCCTCGTGCACGGTCAAGACAATTCTTCATGATTTCCCTATGCACGTATATTTTTTTGGGGGGCTGCCTCATAGTGTCAGACCAAGCAAGTATACAAGCCCCGTGTGGTTCCCTCCAGCATCTCTAGAACCAAATCTTGACTGAGCACTCATCCTACCAGTGGACTGCTGAAGGCCACGTTGCTCTGGGCGTTTCCCGCAAACTTGTTCTTTTGTCTGCTTTCATGGTGGCGATGAGTGCCTTCGGGGCTGCTGGCCTCAGCATCCAGAGACCATCCGTGCTGTGGGGGTTGTGGCTGCTGGGTATAGATGACCTCCTCTTCGGATTCTAGCTCATCAATAACAGCCAAGCGGATGGCTAAACCCGCCCAAACAATGTTGTGTTATTTAAAATAGAGAAAAGAGAAAAAGAAAGAGAGAGAGAGAGAGAGAGAGAGAGAGAGAGAGAGAGAGAGAGAGAGAGAGAGACACACACACCCAGGCATACAGTACTGATTTAGACACTTGCAGAAGTAAAACTTGTACTATTTTCTCAAGTACATGTTTAGTCTTGCTTTTCAAACAACACCTAGCATGTCCACATTCCACTGTGGTGAACAATTGTTTGTAAAAGTTAAACAATGAATTTTCCTATGACGGAGTCACTATTGTTTTCCTTTTATTTACTGTTGACACTTATCAAGTGATTCGTGCTTGAGGACAGCTTTCACAATGTATGAATGAAATTCAAATACGTAATGCAAGATTGTATGTTTGCTGTAAAAGTCTTGGTGATGTTTACCGTTCTCTTTGTGCGGGTACTCCGTTGCCATGATGGAGCAACGTCGAAACACCATCTTATTCTCAGTGAGCGTGCCCGTCTTGTCAGAGAAGATGTATTCAATCTGTCCTAGGTCCTCCGTAATGTTCAGAGCTTTACACTGTATTCGGCTGTCTGTCTCCTCATCGTAAAGGTCGATGTCTTGCGTAATAAAGAAGATCTGGCCAATCTTTACCAGCTCAATGGAAACATAGAGGGAGATTGGGATCAGAACCTGAAAAAAAAAAGATAGAGCAATATATCAAATGTTAATTTCTGGGGAGTTTGGCGCCAAAACAAGAGGTGAAGATTTGTTTCAACCTGCAGAAGGATGATCATGCTGAAGAACATGTAGAAGCTGGACAGACTGGGACTGTCCACTTGGCCGTTGCTGTTGGGCAGTAGGTAAGGGGGCACGCCAGGAAGTGCCTGCCGCCAAAAGAAGTGACCTAAATGTGTAAGGACAGGAGGCTCAATCACATCAGCTGCCATAAAGAGGGAGGCTATTTTTGGCGCCACGCCTCTCCACAACCCGTCGTCATTCAGCAAAATGGGCTCGGGGCCAAAGTGACCGATCACCGGCTAGTGCAAATTAAATGCCCCCTCCCAGGTTTCAAAGCTTTTAAACATAAAGTGATGTGCATGATGATTTAGTTATGTAATTCGTCACCGACCTAGTGCTCCGACGAGACACATGGCGAGGAGCAGAATGACGCAAAAGATGACGTCCACGTTCAGTTTCCGCTCCAGTTTGCTGCGTTTGTATCTTGGCCCATTGTTGTTCAGCATTGACTTTGTTTCATGGCCTTGGTGGTGGGACGAGAAGGTTATTATCATGATGATGAAATATTATATGCACACACACACATCCATCCACCCATCCACCCATCCATCCATCTAACCATCAGCAGTTGAGATGGTCGGAGAGAGTGAACAATATGTACCTGCATACACCACAAAGCCAACAGCGTGGTCGGTATTTCTGACAGTGCAACCTCGAAGCAGCAGACTCTCAATTCCAGCGCCGACCTTTTCTTCATTTGGTTTCTCCCTGTGGCAGAAGAAAGAATAGCCCCTTGTTAGACATTCAGTGTATACGTCCCACGATTTCAATTGTCTGCCTTTTAGGCCAGAGCTGGGCAGCAAGAAGAGATGAGCTCTTCGATTTGTAACTCCCAGGGAAATCTATTATAGCTCTAATGATGCCTCTGATGGCATCAGAAAGTGCAGCGAGTGGGTAGGAATTAGGTTTTGCCCCGCTCTGAAAGGTTTCATGAATCCAGACATCCATCTGTTTGGACTGCGTAACTTCCATCATCCTCCAACCGTTTTCGTTCATTGGTCCAGTTAAGCATTTATTTTATTTTTGTTTGATATCATTTTCCATTGGTCAACTAATTTTAAACCATTTCTCAAAGCGCTGCCTGTAAATGTAATCCTTTTGTGATGTTGACTGTCTGGACTCCAGAAAGACTTTTTCAAAATATAATTAAATTCAATTGAGAATATTTGTCATTTATTCACATGTCCTGAATGTTGTTAGTCACCTAAATGTTGAACAGAGGCTGTGATGTACCGAAGTCAAATTCCTTTTTTGTCACGCTCAAACATGGCGAATAAAAAATCTTGAATCTTATTTTGAATTCAGAGCGATTCAGATTTAACCAGTGGTAACAGATTGTTTTGGACTTTGGAGAGTGAAGCGTATTTGATACTCACACATAACACTTGAAGTAATTCAGATTGCTGTTGGGCTTTTCGCATACCACGACACTGTTGAAACTTTCAGGTTCAAAGTCGGGCTCCTGGGGAAAGACAATGGAGCTCCAGGTCATGAAATCGGCCCTCCCAGAGTGACATCATGATTGTTATCTCAGACACTCAGTAAGGTAACACATGAAGTACAAGATGTTTGCATGTCAATCAGTTAGGGAGATATTCATCTTGGCAGTCAGATGACTTTGGTTTGGCAGTCATCAATGATGATGATGAATTACTGGTTGTGCTCACCGTGACGCAGAGTCCGGGAACCACCTTTCTCTCTTTGAGGTTTGTCTCGCCATCCAGGTTGGACGTTTCTATGTGGCACATCCCATTGCGGTCTGATGTGTGCAGAAGCAGTAGGTCTGCAGGGACGATTTCGTTGCAAAGCGCCTTCACAAAGTCACCCACGCGCGCATCCTTCCAACGCCGCTCCACAAATTGCTTGTCTTTTCTGGAAGACCCACGGAGACATGAGGGATTTTTTGCACATGCCTGCCACTTGAAGTATAACAAAGAAGCCTTTTTGCCCCCAGGTTGTGAGGTTTCCCACGGAAATTCTCGTGCATGGAGCTGTGCTGGAAGCGCTGGCTAACTAGTAGTGACAGACAACTGCAGGTATGCTGCCCTTCATGTACAACCTGATCGGGTGGCTTCCTCACAAAACCACACCTAGGATACAATGAGCTGAAGTGTACCTATGTATGTTTTAGCCTTTTGTCTTTTTTGTTGAGTCACTAACAACATCTATCTATCTATCTATCTATCTATCTATCTATCTATCTATCTATCTATCTATCTATCTATCTATCTATCTATCTATCTATCTATCTATCTATCTATCTATCTATCTATCTATCTATCTATCTATCTATCTATCTATCTATCTATCTATCTATCTATCTATCTATCTATCTATCTATCTATCTATCTATCTATCTATCTATCTATCTATCTATCTATCTATCTATCTATCTATCTATCTATCTATCTATCTATCTATCTATCTATCCATCCATCCATCCATCCATCCATCCATCCATCCATCCATCCATCCATCCATCCATCCATCCATCCATCCATCCATCCATCCATCCATCCATCCATCCATCCATCCATCCATCCATCCATCCATCCATCCATCCATCCATCCATCCATCCATCCATCCATCCATCCATCCATCCATCCATCCATCCATCCATCCATCCATCCATCCATCCATCCATCCATCCATCCATCCATCCATCCATCCATCCATCCATCCATCCATCCATCCATCCATCCATCCATCCATCCATCCATCCATCCATCCATCCATCCATCCATCCATCCATCCATCCATCCATCCATCCATCCATCCATCCATCCATCCATCCATCCATCCATCCATCCATCCATCCATCCATCCATCCATCCATCCATCTATCTATCTATCTATCTATCTATCTATCTATCTATCTATCTATCTATCTATCTATCTATCTATCTATCTATCTATCTATCTATCTATCTATCTATCTATCTATCTATCTATCTATCTATCTATCTATCTATCTTAGATAGTATCTTAGATAGTATTATATTATATTATGTTATGTTATGTTATGTTATGTTATGTTATGTTATGTTATATTATATTATATTATATTATATTATATTTGGAGCTCAATGTGCACGGTGGTCCAAATCTCAATTGCCCACACGGTAACATTCAATTTTCTATCTCTCCAGAGCTCGGAGGCAAAATGCTAATTAATGGCGAGTAGGTATAGCGTTAGCATTAGCTAGTATTAGACAACATCAACTCTGTATCCAGATTGTTCACCATTTGACTTTTCCATTAAAACATTCATTCTGCTATTTTGGATTGGTTTGGTTGTGTTCAATCTGTCATTATCCAAGGAAACAATGGCCTCAGACAACCTTACTGAGCTTTTCTTGCAAAACAGCAATCGTTTCTTGTTTGTGATGCTTGAACGCAGGAGGATTGACAGGACTATGAAGTCAAGATAAAGTAGATGAGATGGTCTCGATGATAAGGCGCATAATGCTTTCTCTATGTGTTGTGTGGAAACCCACAAAAGAATTTGTTGTTTTGGAAATTAGCCACCCGTTGCATTTGTTGCATTGACTTTTAAAACACTCCCTTCCGTACATAGCCATGAGGGGGGGGAAAAAAAACGTTGAACAAGTCTAAAAATATTTCGCCTGTCCAACCAGAGTTCTAGGTAGGCTGCTTATCTCGTTGCTTGGGGGCAAAGTGACAAGTGTCTGTCGTCATTGCGTTCAAGGCCATCTCGACTGACACACAAACACATATACACACACGCATAGGTGTATCTGCCTCAACATCCCCGCTGACTTAAGTGCAAAGGTTGAAAGCGTCCAGGTTCCCGTTCAAATGACAAACCGGGAACCCTTCAGCCTCACGTGCAAGGAAATACACATTCTCCACTCCTCCTCTCTCAATGTAACTCCAAAATCACACCATTGAAATGGTTGGTAAAATGACAAGAGTTTTTATCCTCCTTTGTAAATTATTCATTTTACACCAGCGGTTCAAAAATAGATCCCCGCTAACCTTAGTGTCTCTGCTGACACAACACCCAGTTGAGGCTTTCATCAAATGCGCACAATGCCGTAGCGTGATATACTGTTGTGAGCCTCTTCAAAAGAGGAATAATCTCCCACACAATTTCTATTTCTAAGTCGAGAATTCCCACCGGGGGCTCAAACGCAGAGGAGGAGGAGAAAACACACACACACACACACACGCACGCACGCGCGCACTGTGGGACACTGGCTGCACACACTCATGCAGACATTTATTTTGATCACAGAGGTGCCTTGAATGCACCATTTTGGCGCTCAATGCGCACGACGACGTAGGTCGTTACCTGCTGTAGATGAAGCACGGCATATTATTGAGCTTCTTGTCCGACTGGTACCTCCTGAAGTCCTCCCAGGCGTCTTTAAGGGCGGTGAGGGACAGAATGACACAGATGGGGATAAGAGCCACCTCGGGCTCAAAGGCGTTCACCACGGGTACAAAGTTGAGGATAGCCAGGCCCACAAAGTAGATGTTTGCCAGACGATGAAACTGCTCAAAGAGGTTGAGGGGTATAAAGAAGAGGAGGCTGTATTTGGTGGTCTTGATAGAGTTCCTGGGAAAGTGGCGGTTGGGTTGCTTCTTCTTCGCCAGGCCTTCGTAAGGCAGATTGGATACCAAGCGGCGAAGGTCATTCTCTCGTACCCTTTGACCTGTCAGGGCGTCCCTGATCCGGGCTAGAGGATTCCACCAAGCCATGGAAGAGCTCTCTGTTCTGCTTCTCAACAAGCTCCCTTTCTTTCCATCGTCTGGCTGCTTGTCTCAGTCTTCCAGCTTGTGTGTGTTTGAGGCCTCATTCACATAAGTGACAGCACCTTTCTGACTCGCTCCGCCCTACGCATTGACAGGTGTGTTCACATTCCTTAAGTCATTCAGTCTACCACAGAGGAGGAATACAGTTGCTCTGCAAAGGTCAAAGGTCTTCTTTTTTTTTTTTTTTTTTCTACGCGTCTTGTTTGGTTGCTTGGTATTGCAGGTGGACCTAGATGACTTTTTATCCTGAACAGTTTTACTGTGCAACAGGGGAGCTTGATATTTTTATTTTATATTTATTTAGAATTATTTTGTACTGTATAGGATATTTTTAGGCTACAAAAAAGATCAAAGTGCTGGAGCCTATCCCAGGCGGCATTGGGCGAAAAGCAGACTACACCCTGAACTGGTCAATTGAGTTCTTTTGAAACTAATTTCCTCCAGATGTTTTTTTTATTTTTATTTTTTATTTCTGTGGTCCTAATACTCCTTCATATAAATCAGCACAGCAACACACCATATCCAGCTGATGCAGATATTTTGTTTTGTCTACTGTTGTCGAGTTTTGAAATCTGGGTTGAATGATGGCGTTTAAATGTTCCTGTCCCTGCAACAAAGCAGCCTTTGCACCAGACGGCATGTATGTAAGATGCCTTCCACTTCCTCATGTTGACATATGTTGTCTTTTCCAGATCAGGCTGCTGAACCTGTTCAAACAAGCCAGATTTGCACAAGGGTCATACCATTGATTACGATGACTATATTTACAAACTGAGCCGAAGCACACCTGCCTGACTGCCTGACTGAATGTATAGACTAAGCGAGATGATTATACATAATTATATTTATTGTTTTTTTTTTTTTTATTTACGTCAAATACAAACTTGCAGATAATTCTTGATCCATCGAATTTGCAATGTCCTTCAATGGACGTGTGTGTGTGTGATACGTGGTCAGCTGGCACATGAATAGTACGGTGGCGCAGCTGTGAATGCACTCTACACACAGAGTGAAACCAAAAACACACACACACACACACACACACACACACACACACACACACACACACTCGCTCTCACATAGCAGAGTCCTGTGCATCCCTAATTAGTTCAGTGACACGGAAAGACTACAAAGTCAAAAGCATCTGCCTTTTCCCTCTTTTTTTTTTTTTTACGTGCCAACATGAATTTTCCCCACCAAGAGAACACAAAGTATGTGTCTATTGTAGATTTGTTTTTTTTAGCAATTTGGGTTACATCAAATTGAACACCACATTTTTTTTCTTTTTTTGCCAAATCCCCTTGAGATTTGTTAGACACTTTTATAAATGACGGGTAGCTCTGTTAAGAGCATGGTTATGTCTTCCCTGTGACCGCGAGATGAGCGGGTTAATCTGTCCTCCATTTTTTATAAACTCAATAAGAGACCTAAAATGCTAGAAAATTCACACAAAAAGAGGAAAAACAAGTAGCAGAGCCAAAAGGAAAAAGAGTTGAGAATAGCCAAAGCTAGCACGGCAACCAACTTATTTTTGTATTTACTTTGCTCAGAAAACGTATATGAAAACGAATTAGGGGATAAATCGAAAATTCTCGCTACGAAACACAAAATGCGACTAGATGATTTTCTTGAAGCAAAAACATGCGCAGGACTCCCACTAATTACAACTACAATTAGCGTAATGAGTTGTGTCTTGAATAACGTATTGCCTTGTCTGGCCATTGAAACTATGCATGTCTTTGCATGACACCAGTTTTGTGGCACAAAAACGGTTAGAGAATATTAATGATGTTATCGATTCACATTCACATTAATGGCTACAAAAAATATATATATATTTTGTCGTTCAACGCGTAACAAGTACATTAGCCCGCTGGCTTTGCGTCCGACATCTGTGCAAAAGTATTTTCTTTTTCTAGCACCCTCTCACAAAGCAGAATCAGAATCATAACACATTCCAAACTTTTTTCCCACTTCTACAATTTTGTAGATGTTCACATCAAGGGGATCTTCCATTCTACTGGTGTTTTATTGTGTTCTTAGTTGGAAATCAAACATTAGTTGTACATTATTCTCAGCTAGGACAAAATCCCTTTTAAAATATTAAATATTCAGTGTTTTGCAATATGAAATATTCACCAGCAGCCATTTAAGGGCTGCAATAGTGGTGAGGTCAAGGAAGTGAGTGCAGCAGAGTGGAGCAATGGAGTACTCTTTTTTTTTTTTTCCACCTCTTTTTCTTTCTCTCCCTATCTTTTTTTTAGTTTTTTTTTGGAGCAGTAATATTTTCTGTGGAGCCAAGTCAACAGAGTGCCTCTATATGAATGCGGCTCTGCATTTACGTCGCCTCTTTTTCATCCATTATGTATTCCGAGATTCAATGCTCACGTCTCTATTCAACAACACTTTTTTTACTCGCTCAGTGTCGGCCTAGTTATTCACCCACTGGTGCAGACACAAAGCTACTAATTTGGTAACGGACATTGTGCACACCATTTTATAAATGCGATGTGATCATCTTTAAAATCAACTACTTACATTCAAACCCAGGTGAAGGGGAATGAGAAGATACCTGCCAACATTTAAAGTGCCTCTATTTAACTTCAGATTAATTTCAAATAACTTTTCATGACAGTTTTGCTCTTTCTAACAGAAACCTGAAGATTTTTGTGTTGACACTGATTGGTTGGACCAAAAACAAAATCTCCCAAACAT
This sequence comes from Syngnathus leptorhynchus, assembly GCF_054491065.1. Taxonomy (NCBI): domain Eukaryota; kingdom Metazoa; phylum Chordata; class Actinopteri; order Syngnathiformes; family Syngnathidae; genus Syngnathus; species Syngnathus leptorhynchus. The sequence goes on from NC_141196.1 coordinate 9,547,194, forward strand.
GAGGAAAATGTGTGTTTGAACATCTAAAATTCATGGTTTAAATAGACATTTTAAATTGCAAAGTGTGTGAACTGGGTTAACCTGAGATTAAACATGACTCGTTGATTCCAAGCGGCCACCTCCCAGTTATCAGAGGATGCACACACTTGTCCAACCACATTATTTTTGTTTATTTTTTTCCCCTCATTAAAATATTAGCTTTTTTTTTAATATGAGCTGTAAAGGTCACATTAATGGTGAAAAACATTTTCATCTCAGTTAATTTTTTTTACATGACAAACATGCAGCATTTAAAAAACGAGGGATATGTCGAATTTTTATATCTACTCTATGTTAGTCTGATCTGTCATTAATATTCATTCATACATGCTTCCACATTTTGCAGAAGTTCCTACAGCAGACGAATGTTGTCAATTTCATTTTGGGGGGGTTAAAATTGAATTTCAATTCATGTCAGTGAGTGCCCATTGACGTTTGAATAGTTGTAAAAGTGTGAGGCCAGCCAAGAAAATGCCACCTTGCACTTTGTTATTGAAGTGATAGACTGTATTGAGTTTTAATTGAATTTAGGTACATCTTCATAGTTGTCAACAATCATTACACAACATATTTACAGTTTTTATGAAATATTACAATTGGAATTTACATAAACTTTGTACAAAATACGCCTGACTTCAATGCCTGGGTAGCGGGATCCTTGTTAAGTTGTTTGCGGAGAACAAAACATGGACCCAGTAGCCACTGGTGTCTGGAAGTGCTTTAGTTTCAGCAAGGAGGTGCTTCAAGAGTCCATTAAAAAGAAAGAAAAGGGAGAAAAGTCCAAAAAGCACATCAACAGCAAAGTTGTGGATTTGTGTTTCATTTTTCTATTTCTTTTTTTAACGCTCCGCTGAATTGCTTGTTTGTCTCTCTTTTTTTTTCTTTTTCTTTTTCGACGGTATGGAAAATTAGGTGTAATTCAACTGCAAAACAACAACAGTTAAATCGAATAAATTGATCCTATTTACACAACGTGAGTATTGATTTATAAAAATGAATCATCTCGTTTTCTTTTAACATGATTTATATTTATCTACATTTTTTTCAAAACAGAAACCTAACCACAATGAAACGTATCATACTTCTATCATTCAATTCTACTGATAAAGATGATTGTGGATTGCCATATTTATGCAGCAACTCATTGCAATTTTATGGGCAGCCGATTCATATCTTCTTCCACCAGTTCGTCCCATTAAAGCCATTCGCCGCCTCTAAAGCTCTTCTCACCATGGCAGAACGTAAGGAAGAGTCAAATGTCCTTTTTTTTGTTGAAAAAAAACCAACCAAAAAAACAAAAGAGGGTGAAATGGACTTGATTTGGTCCGTGCCGCAAAAGCAAAAACATAAAGGTCAAAATGTCCAACGGCTCCTTCACCGAGATGTCCATTCCTTTTTCTATCCAGCATTGGCACTGCCAATTCTAACTTCCACGCCATCAACACTGTCATCCCCATTGCAAGTGAGATGCAAATGAAATCAAATGTGAGCATGCTTTTAAAAGAATGTTTTGGATTTACAGTAATTATAGCAAAATAGACTATCAAGGAGGACTCCTTTGAAATCATTTATAAAGCTTTCCCAGATGCAGACGGCTCGGCTACGAAGTAAATAGATACTAAACAAAACAAATCCTTAAAGTATATGCAAACACAAGCATAAATATTTGATCCACAGAGAGTAAGCTACGAATGACAAATATTAGTGATATATTGAAATTCCTGCACCGTTACCGTCCTTTTTAAAACTCTTGTTTTCAAAGTGTTCGTCCAATACGCCGGAAGGTGTTTCCCAAATGCTAAAAGAGTCACCGTAGTGTTGGTGGTGCTGCTGTCTGTCCAAAATGTCTTTGCACTCTCTTCACGTTGTCTAAAATGAACCCGCTAAAAGGTGGTGCACCGTTCACCGCTCATTCACGCAATCACACCATTTCTCTATTCCAACTAAAATCCCCATCTTCGTGAGCCTGCCTCAAGATGGCCGCCGAGCTTAATGGACGTAGTAGAGCCAGTAGACCACGTTGAAGAAGGAGAAGACGGTGGGGAAGATCATCCTGGACCACTTATCAATCGAGTTCACATCGGACAAGTCCGGGATGTTGACCTTGAGCTGCGAGGCTCGTCTCCGTAGGCGCGACTTCTTCTGAGCGTGGCGCTCCAAGGCGCTGTGGCCATAGTTCTGGCGGGCCATGGCCGCCCTGCGGTACTGAAGCGTGGAGCTGTCGTAGGCCAGCATAGTGTTGCGGGGGTCTCCGGGCGCTCCCAGGCCCCGGGACAGATCTCCGGCACCCCCCATTTCGTTCTTCATCTCCAAGGTGCTGAACAGGATGTTGTCGTCGGGAGTCATCTGCAGCGTGAGGGTGCAAAGATAGGCGGAGCCATGAGAAGTGACTGCTCGTGGGGAATCGCGGAAAGCTAAGGTCAGCTACGGAATGGATGCGTAATGAGTGAACACATCACTGTGTCAAAAACTAGAGTACAGTGGAACCTCTTTGCCACTTGAAAGATTTTTCGTTTAGAATGGGGCTTCATTTTCATGCCCGGGCCAAGTCTGACTTGGACCGGCTGGGTTAAGTTTTCTTATTTTCACAGACCCGTGTAAGCGGGTGCCGTATGGCTCATTGAAATAAAAAAAGGCATTCTGCGTCCTTTTGGGCATAAACTTAGCCGAACTTAGAATTGTCACCGGTGGACGTTGCATTCTCCCTAAATGTGACATATTGATTGTTTTAATTTTTTTCCCAATGTATTTCAATGGGACTCAATTATTTAAGCTATTCGTGGACCGTGCTGGTCCTAATGCTTGACAAATAGTGCAGTTTGATTGCACAGAAGTCGGTCGGTTAAATAGATTGGATGGATCGGTCCATCGGATCTGTGCTCTTTTTTTTTTTTTTTTTTTAAGGTTGGGGGTTTGAATCCAGAATTTGCATGCCGACTTTCACCCAGTCAGCTGAGGCCAACAAGCACTATATACACGATGTCCCTTTTGAGACTACTACATAAATACATTTGACTTGACTTGAATGGTTTGGTTTCCACTTTAGAGGTTCCACTGCGTTTTGAAAACGAGTGATCATCTGTCAAGTGTACGTGATAGTATAACCACAGCACTATGACACAAACTAATTTCATCTCAGAATTTCAACCGGCATGGTTAAAATTCTGTCAATTCACAACAAAGACAAACAGAATCAAATCAAAGAGGAAGCAAGGCAAAGGAAAATGTGACAGGAGAAGGTTGAGAGAAACTGTAGGGACTTTGGCAGGAATGGAGGAGAAAAGCTAAAAAGGTTCAGGTGGGTCAGGAAAGGTGAATTCACTTGAACATTTCTTCATCCATCGCCTGACTTCTGAGAAAAACGTCCCAATGTCAGCTAGACCAGTGAGTATTGTTTTGGAGGCGAAGCCCACTACTTGTCATAACACCGCTGGCTGAATGATCTGGAATGGAGCAATCCCATTTTACCCACAGTGACTTTTCTGTATTTGTATCTCAATGATTCGACTGTAGCTACTAATGCTTTCTGCTCTTGTGTCATAATTGTAATTGTCCATCAATTTCGGTGTACAGCTCAAGTCGAATTTAGGCAAAGCCTGCAGAAAACAAACTGCTAAGCCGTGGACGTCAGGAAAATGCATGAAGAGCAAACCAAGGGGAAGAAATAACACAATGGTGGGAGTGATGGTCAAAGTTGCCTTAAAAAAAGTCTATGGAACTCAAAGAGATGCAAAAAAAAAACTAAGAGCATTTCCCTCTGATCGGGTTCGATTCAGATTGATGACATCATTAGTTTTGACTTTCAAAACCTCCAGTACCTTATTTCTTTGCTCGCCTAGTCCTAATGCGGCATCGTCCACAAAGATGGGATCCCACATCGAGTCATACGCGTCAATTTCCCTCTGTTTCATTCTGGCATACAGAGCATCATCTCTCTGAACTACATTTCCCACCAGCCACTGCAAGCATACAAAATCAGCACTGTTACTTCTGGCAAATTGTAGCTTGCCACACTCACAAGGAAAGGGTGCTTCATTTCTTCATTTTTTTTAGATATCAATACGATGATGCTGTTGGCGCTAGCTTCAAGATACTTAAAGAAGGGGAAGGTCACATCCAGGGTTTTTTTTTTTTTTTTTCTTTTTGCAAGGCTCCTTGCCCTTTGAGAGACAAAGCAACATGGAGATCAAGTGTAACAATGCCATTCATTGCTTCTGCATTCACTCTTTCGGATACACACACAAGTATAAATGGAGTGTAAGAGGACATTTAGCATTGGTCACATTGATCTGGCGAAAAGTCATTGATTATCAGCGCGCGTGCACGCACACACAAACACACACGACACACAATCTTCTCACAAGAGCAGCGTGTGCATGTGTACCTTGTTGGGGTCAGGTCGAAGCTTCTCGTTATTTGCCGTGGCCGCCTTCTCAGCCGCTTTCTTCTGCCGCTGCGGGCCCTGGCCAAAGAAGATGTAGTTGACAAAGGCGTACTCCAGCAGGGCGAGGAAGACGAACACGAAGCAGCCCATCAGGTACATGTCGATGGCCTTCACATAGGGGATCTTAGGGAGCGTCTCTCGCAAGTGCGTGTTGATGGTGGTCATGGTCAGCACCGTGGTAATCCCTGGAAAGCAATATTATGAGGGAAGAGATTGAGTTCAATCCTATGCGTGGAGTGTCTCAGCGTAACTCATTTTAATAAGTCGGAAAACACTGTACATTGTCAAAGCAGTAGCGAATGCATAATTGTAGTAAATATATGGACGAAAAACACTTCAAGCCTATTAATATGAAATAATAATGTGAAAAAAAAGCAGCTCGCAGTTAATTGTGTACCATTGGTGAAATCAAAACATACATCAGGAACGACGTAAATCGAGGAAGGAATCGACAGCCGTGGCTTTCTGCCAGCGTAAAAAGCAGAATTGCAACGAATTTAACATTCAAAGATTTTCAGCAAAAACTCGAATGAGCTTGAAATAGGCTCTTCTTCATTTTTACAGCGTCTAACTAAATGACAGTTGTCATCTAGTGACAGATAGTGGAATTACACCCAAATTAAACAAATTGAATTATAAACTGTACAAAAAAAACTGCAAAATACCGTGACCACAAAGCAGGGATGGCGGGGCTGATACTGTATGATTATAATTATTATTACTATCATCATTATTATTATGCTCATTATGAGCTTAAAATGAAGTGCTGCAAACTGCAAAGTCTCTTAAAACCTCTATGAAGTAAAAATGTATGTGCATGTTTTAAACCAGTGTTCATAATGTATGCAATCGTGTATCCAAATGGACGATAAACCGTAGTGCAGTCAAACATCTGCTATTACTTACAACACGATTCACCTATTTGTTTTTGTTTTTTTACATACAAGCACTATGCTTGATCGACATTAGTCATCTGCATGCACAATCTGCATTTGGTCAAATTCACACGTATTATAAATAACCCAGCCGTTTGTTTAGCTCGCAGCCTCCTGTCTCATTGGCTGCACTCGCCCGCCACTGCGTGTTTTGCAGGACGCTGCGAGCAGGCAGATCTTGAAATCACGTTCGCCATCAAGCATCCCATGCGGTGCTCTCAACCTGCACGCGTCCCACTTCGGAACACAAATGGCGCGTGACAAGAATGACACACATAAACGCTCGGAGCGGCTCCGACCTTCCGAGCCCAACGCCAAATTTGATCTTCGTGGCATTTCGTTTTAGCGCGGCTGGAAATATGGAAGAAAAAAAAAAAAAAAAAAGTGCATTATTGTAATGGGGCTTCACTTAGCTAGCCGGTGAGACACAGACGGACAGAGCGTAAGACAGGACGCTTCAAGGTCGAGCCGCTGCGCCTCTCTCCGTATGAGTCATGCATGGAGTCACAATCCGCTATCAGTGGCATGCTTAAAGCTAATGAGAAAACCAGTCAAAACACACATCAGACGCATGACAGGCACAATGTATGCGAAATGCCTTTCATGATGTAACTGGGGGTTATTGTTAGCAGCAGCCGGGGCCATCCTACCCAGGGCCACTCTGGCGGCAGAGGCATCGTAGTTGATCCAGAAGGAGACCCATGAGAGGATGGTAATCAGGATGGAAGGCATATATGTCTGCAGGATGAAGTAACCGATGTTCCTCTTCAGTTTGAAGCTGAGGGACAGGCGGGGATAAGAACCTGAAGGAGGAAGAAGGCATGCAAATGATTTTTACTTCGCTAATGTGCACGACAAGCAACTGTCCAGGGTACTAATGCAACATTTCAGTAGGTTTTTTGATGAGAGTCGAATTGAGGTCGATTCATCGGTGATATCGATGACCTTTTCTCAGGGTAGTAAAGCTGTCCCCGACCCTTTTTGCACCAATTATTGGTTTCACAAAAAGAAGTATTTCGACAAAGAGTCATAAAAACAAAAACCATATTGCAGGCTCCCACTAATTCAGCATTTCTCAGTTACTATTTCACGTGTGCTTTGGACGGTGAACAGCCGAAGCTAACAAGGGTAACCGCCATTTTGTTTTTGCACTCTCTGACCAGCACAGACATTTGTGTTGCCTTGTTGCTGATACAGAATGTTATCGTTGCCTTGTCGACTCATCGGCATTTAGTGGCAATGATAAGCCAATCATAAGCAAGACACGGTCCTTGTCACACTTTACTACTTTGGCCAGTGAGAAAGTAAGTCATGAAGCAGAAGCGAATCATTGTTTCGGATACCTGTGGAGAAGACCACCTTCGTGGAGATGAGTTTATAGTCGACGATGGAAAACTGTGGCAACTCAATCCTGTCGACACCAGACACCGCACCTTCTCCTCCTCGCCAGTAGAACTCGATATCGTCTGTAGTGTAGCCATCTGTCGAGCACAAAGAAAAAGTTTGGAAAAGACGTCGCTGGAGTGCTGGAGCCACTGGGAATATCACATTTTAGTCGTTAGCATAAATGCTAACAATGAATACTTATATGCATATATAAATACTTACATATGTTTCATCGTAAATTAAAGAGCAGTTGGGCATAAATCATCATGTCCAAATAGTAGGTCTGTGTTTTTTGGAGTCTCTTATTGTCACAATATACAACACTGTTTGTTATGTTATCAATTTTATATTGCCTTGCAGGCAAGAATTTTCTGCGCAAAGGGCTTTATCATGTTTTTATTTGTGATACATTCAAATTTATAGTGTCATGAATCGATTTGTATACGTTGCTGTTATGGGAAACACTTGTTTTGGACCTGTGGGGGGACCTAATGAAAATTGGATTGTAACACGTTTGGGACTCAATTTGATTCCCTATCAATTCATAAAATTGAGAACAAGATCATATAATATTACTTTCCCACTTCACTGCATCAACTTTACACGCTTTGGTTTCCCATTGAAACTGAAAAGACAACAGCGCATTGGACACAGTTAGAATGATCTAACTTTATTTCGGTAGAAATTGGAGAATGGCTTTGTACTGTATACTTCTGATCAGTACATAAAATGTGTACTTTCATATTTTGTTATGATGTGGAAGGCTCATGGCTTTGTGTGTGGCACAGATGTGTTGTCCTTACATCAAAGGGAATCAGGTGGCCAATGAATTCATGTCGAATTATTTAAATGAGCATACAATTCTTTGTCTCGATGCAAGTGAAAGAGAAATTGCTCAGGGCGCCACTAATTATATCAGTGATGACAATCTGCACGTACGCTTAAAATAGCAGGATACTTGACCACCTAAAAGTGTACCACGTAATAGTGTGACGTCATCCAATGGACTCGTGTTCTGAGGGCTCAAAAATATGGCAACCTGACCATTTGCTATTTTTAGAACTGGACACAGCCAGACTTGGATAGTAAAATGGCACTGAATGGAGTAGCCACTTGTGACGCATTAGGCAGCAAAAGAAAAACAACTGACATGATGGAGCTTCGTGTATTTGTCTCAAAAACCTGTCATGTTGTTATGTTAACTTTAAAACCAAATTAAAATTGACTAAGTATTCAGCAGGTCACATTGACCCACAAACCTTTTTGGTTTATGAAAGACAAACATAAGCTTTTGCTCCATCGCAAATCTGTGTAGCCCCACTTAAGCCCTTTGAGCATTTTGCTATGTTTTATTAATTGGGCATTTTCTTCTCAACCATCTCGGTCAAGTCTCTCTTTAACCCCCGGGAGAAAAAAATTCCTTGAGCTGTCCCTGAAAGAGAGACGTGAGTTAAAAATATGCCAGATGTGAAAAAGATGAATTTGTGATTCTGAACAAAGGTGTGTCTTCACTTGGGCAGCCATGTTGGTTTTTTTGTTCGTTTTCCCTCTCAAAATGATCCCCCCCCCCCCCTCACCCCAAAATTCAATTGAGCTATACAAGTCACAGGCTACATTAAGATGGAAAACCTTTTGAAATGATTTCTCTTGCTCTTCCCGTTATTCGAACAGGAGTGTGAAGACGTTTTATAGTAGCCACTGACCATTTGTTATCAATAACCCAACTTTATTTAGAACGTGAGCGTTATTGTTATCTTGTATTGATTTTTCTGTGAAATCCAAACAAATCAGATTTGAAACAATGTTGGACCTCAGCGGCCACACCACTTGTAAATCTTTGATGGCTCAGTTGCAACCCAGCGTACAAAACCAGTGACGGGAGTCCCTGTTGCTTGAGCACGGGGCTATCCGGGCTTTTAAGATGGGTGTCTGTTAAAAATGCATCAAGTTTATCAAGTCAAGTGAGAGTTCTCCGCGCTCATTAGTCTGAATAAAATAGCATGTTCTGGCATGAAGCGATTCCAACGTTAAAACCGCTGCCAGTTAATCCATATGAGAGCAGATACTGTCTGCTGATCAAAACCCGGCCTGCGTGCTTCAGTGTGTGTGTGTGTGTGTGTGTGTGTGAAGAGGAGGAGAAGAAGAAAAGAGGTTATGAGTGATGGATGGAAAGAGATAAAAAGGCTGTGGGATGAGAGTGTGCAAAGAAAAGAGATGAGGAAGTGATGAGGAGAGCGATGGCGAGCGTAATGGGAGAGGAGCGGAGAGGGGCGGTTCTGACCCGCCGCTGTCTTTTGCCGCTGCCCGGCACTTCATTCCGGCAACTTGGCGATGAAACCCAGAAAGAGTGAGCCCTAGACCCATAATGCTCCTCCCAAGGGACCCAGATAACGCACGACGAGGACCTCGTGTTCCTCGCGTTCCACCTTCCCTCCCCTCTTCCTCCCAGCGCTGTAAAATTACAAACTCCATGAGAAATGAGCCCTTTGTATCTTGCTAACATGGCGGCGTAACATCCACAAGCACTGGATCAAGCTAGTCTAGCTGAATTAATTAGGCTGGATGTTATCAGCCGGTGAACCATTAGTGATGTTCCTCTTCTTGATCTGTATCTCCTCAAATCTCATCAGCTTCTCTCAGCATTTTACATCCCGCCTTATCACGCCGCATTCTACCTTGCCCCCCCCCCCCAACCCAGAGAGCTGCATACGTAGGTGGGATCGAAATCTACGTCGACGAGTGGGAGTGAGAGCCCGTTGTCAGGGACGACGGTACTTACAGCTTTCGATCTCCAGGGTGCAGTTTTGCTCATCGAGAGGGTAACGGCGCAGGTCCATCATGCAGGCTGCAGTCGTGGTGATCCTAGACACCAAAATAGACACCAGGTTGTTCGCTGCCATCAAGCATGATTATAGCAAAGATTCCCACATTTGAAAAATGCTGTGCTGATTTTCTAAACCACTCGACGGGTTGTTGTGGATTTTTTAGCAGTTTTAGGGATGGACCGATAACACTGGTCAACAGCAAATCAGAAATTTGTTTTATGTCTCCCTCAATGTATTTTTGACGCAGATTTTTAAAGAAGGGCTTCACTTTTTCTAGTGCATTAGGTTTTTGAGATATTTTATTGTTTGACCTTTAAAAGCTTGCACAGATTGTAATTTATAGCAATACAGAAAAAAAAAATACCTGCTGCAAGGTGCTATTGCTGACTCGGCATTTTTATTACTTACAGGGTCTGTCGGCAATGAAACTAAACAGATTATTTTACAAGGAGGCATATTTTTCCACAACATAGTGTACGCTTACTCGTTTGTATTCAAATAAAGTGGCACTCAACATAACTTTATTCATTTAACCAGCTCCATAAATACAGATTAAGCCAATTTATAAATGAGGGGTTTACACCAAGGCTCGGATGTGTAAGAACAGTAGCCCAATTAATGCCATCAGGTCCGATAACCCAATGTTGTAAGATTGCGCAAGCTAACACTCCTAATAGTCGTCATTTCAAATTCAGTTGACTTCATTACCTTTTTCCCGCTTCTATCGCTTCCTTGCAATAAATTAACTGACTTCTTTGACCATGTCAGAATTACACAAAGCATCAATAACCCAATATAGCACCAAAACTACAGAGAAGGAGCAGTGTAATGGAATCTGCATGCTGCCAAAAGAAATAATGATTTGTTTCCGTACTGACAGTGACTGAAATATTCCGACATTCTGACTTCTACACTGGCGTGTGCGTGCATGTGCATGTGCCTATGCACGTGTGTGCGTTTCCTGACATTTGCCTCATGCACATTTGCCTGATATTTGCTTTGGGGAAACACAGTGGGCAAAGTGGAAATGTGAAAATAAGAAAACAACATCATCCAGGCTGGGCTCGTATGTGATTTGAAAGGCAATTTTACTAAGAAGGCTGCTGCCATTTGTCTTGGGAACAAGACCAACGTAAAAAAAAAAAAAAAGCTTCTATATAGACGGCATCTTATATACTGTAAATGTATTTCTAAAATGTCAGAGGCCCTACACATGACAATCAAAATCTACGTACATGTGGTTACTGGTGGCATTTACACTGAAGGGAAATACAAAGTGGAAGAAGCTAGACTTGGTGTGAGCAAAATTAGTAACTACCTTGCTGTGTTTGTTGTTTTTTGTTTTATTTCCAGTAGAGTAACATTGTTAGCTAATTGAGTATAATCTACCATCGCTAGTTAGAACAAATCTCCTCAACTGTCATGTCAGCCCTTTAAATATCCTCATATTATCTCTTCTGCATTCATAATTCTTTTTTAACCAAAGATATACATTTTTATTGCGATCCATACACTTCATTATTGGATCGAATTTTCAGTAAGATATCCAAATACCAAATTATTCGATTGCTGCAGTCCAAGAATAAAATCAATATAGAAGTCAAAGTAAGACTGCATTGATAGTTAGAAAGAAAGTCAGCCACAATCACATGTTGGAATTTTGCTAATATCTCAAATACCGTCCAAATTATCTTTAGCTTTAATACATGAGAACAAACAGTTGTACTGGAAAAGTGTTATTTGAAATGTTCCTCTGTAAAATATGTGCTCTGCCGGACCCAGCCGGGTTGGTTGGGGATTTCATGTTTTGAGATAGAGAGAGACAGTCTTCCTCACTCTCACATTCTGCCTCCTTTTTCTTGCTCTCTGGGCTCTTATGTAAGAGCCAGTTAGCAGAGCCGTGGCGCATTGGGGGATTAACGCAGGAGTCAAAATCCCGCCCTACTTTACCCATTTATGGCTAAAATGTTGTTTCAGTCTTAGTGTTCTGGCAAGTCATCGATCGCGACTCGTCAACGGTGCCACTAAATCGTTACAGAAGCGAAGAGGAAGCAAAGTAGGGGATAGGAACAAAAAAAAAAAAAAAAAATGAGGCCAAAACGGCAGGGGTATAAATACCAGACTATTTATAGCCCACCTACATCATCAGCAGAAGTCTCGAAGCTTTTCTGTCTGACAGAGACTCCGCATTGCTGATCAAGAAGGGGATTGAGCTACCCTTAGCCGACCGAGCTGGCGTGTCAAATAACAACGATTAATAAGAAACAAACAATGAGCGAGGTGATGAGATAGATATTTGTGCAGGAGGCGCCATCCTGTCTCCTTCCTCCTTTTGTCTTTGCTTCTCTGAGTGAAAGTAGAGCTCTGCGGCATGCAGGCTTGTTTGCGCTTCATCTCCATCACGGCAGGGCCGGGCCAGGCCGGGCCGGTCCGAGCCGGTCCCCCCCTCTCAGCCCGACCTGCCGGAGGAGAGACCTCGCCGGAGCATATCACGCAGATTCAAACACGCTACATTTGCTCTGCGTCCGAGCTAATAGGACATGCAGTTCTAAAAAAAGGCTGTTTTTGCTGCATGTTCCCGGCCTAGCCGCTGCGCGTGTGTGTGTGTGTGTGTGTGTGTGTGTGTGTGTGTGTGTGTGTGTGTGTGTGTGTGTGTGTGTGTGTGTGTGTGTGTGCGAGGACCCCCCCTGAGGGGAGCCGTGCACCTTTGTTCCCAATGACCTTGTTTACGGACATAGCACAACCACCACAAATTCCCAGACAGAAATTCATTCCGAGGCCGCGTCACAGCTCAAAGTGAATTCAAGAGTGCCAGCTTACGAATGTGAGCGTGCCGTAATCAACCTGACATTTGCATCCAATCATATTTTACCCCGTAATGAAGCCAGACAATGAAGTGAAGATGGAGTAGACGCCTCCATTTTGAGTAGAGAGCTCCCTGCGCAGCCAAATTTCAAAATAAAATGTCCGCTGTGCCAAAGTCCAGGCTTATCCACACACACCCAACATACCGACCAGCCTTGTTTGATCATCGGCCCGAGGGTGAGATTGATAACTTTAAAGGTGCAGATTGAGTGTATCGATTTGAAGAGGGCAGGATTCAATGCCTCTTCCTCTACTCAGCATCTTTTTTTTTTCATCCTGGCCCAAGCAATCCCTTTTATTGAGCTGCGAGGATACGTCCTCTCACAAAAGGGAGCGCGAAAGATAACGAGTGGGGCGAGGTAGCGAGAGGAGGAGGGAGGGAGGGAGGGAGGGAGGGAGGGAGGTAGGGAGGGAGAATCCTAATAGTTTCTCCATTTTGAATGAAGTCTGACCTTCACGTCTCTTTCTCTCTGGATCTTCCTCTCTTGACCTTTGCCTGTGAATTTTGAGCATCATGCTTCAGGAGGTCTTGTGTGGTCTTTCCTCTCTCACTACATGTTTTTGTGCAACATCTGAGTTCAAAATCGAGTATTCGCGTGTGCGCGTGTGTGTGTGTGTATTGCTTGTGTGTGTGTACACAGGTTCTCTCTCTTTCTTTCTCTTTCTTTCTCTTTCTTTCTCTCTCTTTTTCTCTCTCTTTTTCTCTCTCTTTTTCTCTCTCTCTCTCTCTCTCTCTCTCTCTTTCTCTCTCTCTCTCTCTCTCTCTCTCTCTCTCTCTCTCTCTCTCTCTCTCTCTCTCTCTCTCTCTCTCTCTCTCTCTCTCTCTCTCTCTCTCTCTCTCTCTCTCTCTCTCTCTCTCTCTCTCTCTCTCTCTCTCTCTCTCTCTCTCTCTCTCTCTCTCTCTCTCTCTCTCTCTCTCTCTCTCTCTCTCTCTCTCTCTCTCTCTCTCTCTCTCTCTCTCTCTCTCGCTCTCTCTCTCGTGTACACACACACACACACACACACACACACACACACTGGCGACTGTATATTACTTTGGAGTTGTCCTGCTGAGTTGTGTTTTGGCCTCTTCGGGGCAAAGGGAGGACAGTTTTACTGGTTTACTCGTCGGGGTGAATGCTGCAAGTCAATCTTTCACAACAATGTCCTTGGTCGTTTTTATAGGCATAGCAGTAAATCATGCAATCTTCTGACTATCTCAAGGCAATAAGTCATCAAAGGCTGTAAGGGAGGACCGTTTTATTTGTGTACTTGCAGGTATGAATGCTTCAAGGCAATCATTTTCAAAACATCTTCTTGATTGTTTTATAAACGTTAGCCTTGTATCATGTATGTTGCAATAGTTATTCATCGAAAGAAATTCATACGTATCGTGATGAGGTGGGAGAATTTTAAAGTGTTCTTATCCATGCTGAATGCTGAAATAATTTAGCATGCACAAATACGCTATGAGCATCCTTGTTCCTTTCATAGGCATGATTTGACTCTTGGGAAAACTTCAAATGACACGTTAACCTATCCGTGCATCTTTGTTGGACTGGCTTAGTTAAGCCCCACCCCCTCAATTCCCGCCATCTTCATTTTTCAACCCGTTTGGTCAAAATTAATAGCAGTGAACCGTTGAATGTGAGACTTGGGGCAGGATTTCCATGCTACTGAGTGATTGTCATCACGGACACGCACTGTGATTCCGTGGATGCGTTGACGTACGTTGTCTTTTCCCTGTGAGTTGGCCATCTTGCGCACATCCACTCCAGCCCTGCTGTTGCAAACAGCCCGCCCGTCTCTGCAGGTATGTGTCAGCCTGCTCAGAGCACTCAGGCATCTGGACGGCCTGACTCTGACAGCAGCTTGTGTCTGGACGCGCTAGCATCAAATAAAACCTGAACCAAACCCACGAAGCAAATAACGGAGGAGCCGGGAGGCACCCGGCACTGACAAGGACAACGTATGTGAGATAACAACTGCATCTCTCTCTGCCGCACGCACACCCGCAAATTCACAACAAGGCCTCTCTCCCGTCCTCCATTTCTTTTGGCAGTTATGCAAAGCATATGTGTTGGTCTTATATAATTGGCTCAGAGTGTTATGAATTACATTTCTCAACAAAATGTTGGGATGAATAATCTGGTGCAGTGCAGATGCTTTAATATTTTAAGGAGCCTTTGCGCAACAAAAAAAAAAAAAAAGGCATCTCCGTGTCTAGCGAGAGAATGACTGAATGCAGCAACATCTTGAATTAGAAACCATTTTTTTCGTTTGTTTTTAAAGGTGCAAATGTGCCAACGCGCTAAAGGAGGGAGGGGAGCGACGGATCGGCAGCGTGGCGACAGACGGGCCGTGCCGGGCTGTGCGGCCACCGATTCAGATTTGGTCTTTATATTGAACTGATACATTATTGATTGGGAGTTATCAATTATAGATTGCATTCTCCTCCGAAGTACGCCTGTTCAATGCCAAGCGGAGACGACTTGCAGACGAGCTGAACCGGCTCGGTCCGATCCGTCGGCTCGGTTGTTTGTATTGGCTGCTTCATTATTGATGGGGACAAATCAATTATAGATTTTCATGATCATCAAGGGACGTGAGCAGCTAAATTAGGAAAGTGGCACTTTTGCCATACACACCTCGCAAAAATGATCAGAGCACCTCGGCATCCCAAAGGTATTAAGAAGAACAGACAAGGCAAGGACATCCAGCAAGTCACAGACCAAAAACACGGAGGACAGCATAAACCACAACTAGAGCCTTTCAAACAGAGGCTTGTGTAATATCCATGAAATTCATTGTCCAGAATGAGAACTGATTTCATTATTCATTAGCAACAATCACAAAATAAAACATAAATAAAATGTGGAAAGTCCTTGAGAAAACTTCCCTCCAACATGACGAGGCAGGCTTTTTCCGAGAACCACTATAGAGGCAAGGACACCTGGCGGAGGACAGTCGAGATAAGAGTTCAAGGAAGTGGGAACATCTTGGAAGGCAGTGGGCAAGATCACAGAGACCCAATAGGAGCTAAACCGAAGTAAGGTGCTGCAGGAAGGTACGACGGGTTTCAACTTCATATTGAGCACAAAGTTTTTTGCATTTATTTTTCAGCATATGGAGTTTTACTGGAGAAGGGATTGAGGGCAGCGAGAAGGACTGCAGCAGCAAATTGAAGACTCTAGTGTCATACTGCAGAGTTCAGAACCAAGGCACAACAACAGGGCACACTCTTGGAACTGCTGGGTCAAAAACAACCCAATTTGGGTTAGAAATTGGACTGACGAAACAAAACACAACACAAAGCAAGCCACTTTTTTTTTTTTTTGCACCAAACAACAGAATTTTTTTTTCCTGCAAAACAAACCAATGTTGGGTGGAATTGACCCAACTTTGTGGGTCAGTCCAATTTTTAACCCAGCAGTTTTAAGGGTTTTAAACTAATGTAAACACATTAGTTTTTTTGTCATTTGAAGTGTGTCCTCAAATGCTACTTTGATTGGTTCAAACACAATTGTATTCTGATTTCTGCAAGGTTATTATAGTTAACGAAAAGTAAATTAATAAAACCATAATTAAAAACTATTGTCAATGATGGTAAAATAGTGTTTATTAATAACGGATGATTACTAAACTATATTTCAGCATAACAATAAAAATACACCAAATCTTATCAGAAGTAAATATAAAATGTCCTTCGATTTCATCTTATCATTTTGTTTTATACATGAGCTTTTGAGGGTTATCTTAAATATTTTTGAAGTATTTTAGACTGAATAACGACTGTAGCTTTTTGTTAAAGTCAACTGTGCATCTTTAACAAATAAACAGATAAGTTTATGTGTACTGTATGTCACTAATAGTATGACATTAGACTAACGCCCTTGGAACACTGGTTATCCAGGTATGTGATTTACTTTGACCCCCAACTCTGGCGCAAGTATGGAGCAGAACTTTAAAAAGAATCCTAAAAATTCTATAGTAGCCATTTTATAATTGGATTCAAATGGATTCGTTTATATATTGTGCGGCAACGTCATCCACGTTGTCTTGTTGAATGTGTTCGTTGCATACAGCCTTGAGCTTCTTTTGAATTACCTCATGTCACTGAATTGCGCAAACATAGTTTTTCCATGGCAACGGCTTTTTCTTTGCAGTGAGGATGCCACGATATTCTGTGTGAGGTACGTTTAATTTTACAGTCAAGGGTAGACAAGAATGTCACGAAAAACTTGACGCTTTATAGGAAAACTTTGACTCCATTGAGAAAAAGATTTTAGTGATGCCGCACTCAATTGTTAAACTGTTACAAGAAGAATTGTTACAAGTTCTATTGGAAAGAACTATTAACAATAAACTTCTAAAATCTTTTAAAGTAGATGTAGGAAACCTTTTTCAGCCATTTCCATTTTTATATAGTCGTCGGTGGGCTATACTCCACTTACGGAGAAAATATGATGCAATGATCAAACTAATGTTTATTACCAGCATTTGTGGGTTACGATAAACCCCAATTTAAAGGTCGAGCCCTGCCGTGAATAGTAGGAAAGTAATTTGTATCCACCAAAAAATTCCCAACATTGAAATAGTTTGAACCGTAACTACGATTCAAAAACACTAATTGCTACTTTCCTATTAGCTGGGTCTTTGGCGCCATCTTGTGGCATCTTTTTTAGCGACTGGATGAGGATAGGTTCCATCCATCCATCCATTTTCTGAACTGCTTAGTCCCCACGGGGGTCGCGGGCGTGCTGGAGCCGATCCCAGCCGTCATCGGGCAGTAGGCGGGGGACACCCTGAACCGGTGGCCAGCCAATCGCAGGACACACAGAGACGAACAACCATTCACACTCGCACTCACACCTAGGGACAATTTGGAGTGCTCAATCGGCCTACCAAGCATGTTTTTGGGATGTGCCCGGAGAAAACCCACGCAGGCTCGGGGAGAACATGCAAACTCCACACAGGGAGGGCCGGAGGTGGAATCGTGAGGCCAGTGCGCCACCGAGCCGCCGAGGATAGATTCCACGAAATAAAACACAAATAGTTGAACTAAAAGGCAGGGACTCAATGTAATTGCATGATAAACTGGATCAAATGCTCTTGGACCATAAATCCCAGCCCAGCTTTAGACATTGTGCCAGGCTTGAGTGAGTCAAATCTAAGCCACATTAGTTCCAATAAACCAGCATACAGTACATGATAATAACAGGCCGGTTAGATGCACCAGATACAACCTCGTTAGCTCATTACGCTTGGTAATCAATGCGCTAATCATGGCACACAAGAGGGGGCAGCTTTAAGCGGCTTACCTGAGTCCATAAAGCACGGTGCCGTCGGGATGCAGGCGGATCATCCTGTTCTTGACGGTGACGCCGTGCACAAAGGACTTCTTGTCGTTGAGGAAGTAGGTGTCCGGGACCCACAGTTGGTCGGCCACTCGGTTGTCCAGAGTGAGGTTGTAGGCGATCTCGGAGTAGGAGAGGCGTTTATCCCGCCACGCTTGCTGGAAGTACATGGTCAACGTGTAGTCCTATGGGAGAGAGGACCAAGTCAATGGATGGATTCTGAGCACAATTACATAAATATAAATAATCAAACACGGGTCTCTGTTCTCATGAACATTTTAGGAGGATTCAAAAAGAATGCACTTCAATTCGTAGCAAATAATCAACAATCAATTCAGTCATCCTCCACAAAGACGGAAGTAGCTTGCTAAAATGCGAATGAGCATATACCAATGGCTTTTACTAAAGGCTAAAACAGGAGGTCTGTGCTCAACTGAGTGTCATTCTTAAAGTTTGTTTCCAGTATTACTTAGGCAAAATGTGCCTAACATGCCCGTGACATGCTTTCGTCATATAACTATCAAATTACTCTAGTCCACATGTTGACATATTGTTTCATGAAAGAAACAAGTGATAAAGTGAAGTGATAAAATTGGCCGGTGAGGATGCCACGATAATTTCCTTCTGTTGCCATGTCATTTGTTTTCATTATTGTTTTGTTTTGATTTACCCACTTCCTTTTTATGTACACCTGATGTGTTTGGTAGAAAAAAAATTTTAAGGTAATGTTAATAAATAAACTGTCTTTCATATTAATTCATGGTGCATTAGCATTTATCTCAGTGTAATGCGAATGCACCATGAATTAATATGAAAGACAGTTCATTTATTAACATTACCTTAAAAAAATACTATAAGACCAAAACATTCATGTATGTATAATAAAACTCATATTGTATTAGTATATAGATTAATGTATTGCCTGTGTTTGCAAAAAAAAAATAGATAGGACCTTAAAAACATTAGCATATCAAGAAATACAAGAGTGTTTATCATCTCTAAGGTTATAGTCACAAATAAAGCTGGATTGTTTTGGAAATTAATACAAAGAAATTGCCCCTTCTTATCGCAATCGCGGTTTAAATTTCAGCGAGCATTTCGATCGTGTTTATAAAATGCCTCATGTGAGATTTGCACATGAATTCAGCTTATGTGTACAAACAAGCCAAAACTGTCTTGTCTGTAATTTACTACAAAGTGTCAACAAAGTCATCCTTCACATACAAGTAAATAAGACCCTAGCATACACGTGCGGCCACACGCTGTACACGCTCCACAAGCTAAAGAGGTCATTCAAAAGGTCGATCGCACACTCAAAGGCCAGCGCTCGTACCGCGGGCCATCGCGGCTTCGCTCGGCGGGTAGAAATTCAACAATCCTCTCCTAATTTTGACATCATAACCAGGGGGGTAACGTTCTCAGCTGGCTGACTGTTGTCGTGCTAAAAATATCCGCCTCCGCTGGAACAAATGACGAAACTTTCCGCTTTATTGAGACAATTTTGCCCGGGATGCAAATAGCCAATAGCTTTCTCCAGCTGGGGCTTGGGCGCTTTCTCTGTTGCTCCTGGCTGGCTGGGCTTGGCTTTTAATTCGCCTTGGTGATGAATAGCCAGAAGTAGTGAAGAAATATTTTTGCGTTTACACCTCATCTCTCTTTCTCTGCTTCTCACTGTTGACACCCACACACCCACGGAGAAATACAGCACTGCGGTTGTTATGTTCTCTTTTACGGTGTTGAGCGGAGCCATTGCTGTAATGAAGGAATACAGCCTGTAAAACAAGGCCGTCATCATGCCTCGTTTTTTCCCCCCCACCGCGAACCGGCGTGACGAAGCACTCCCCACTTTTTGGGTCTCGCTCTTTCGCTAACGAAACGCTGCGTAAAAGAGCTCCTGCCATGTTGATGTTGTTGTTGTAAGAGGGAAAAGTCAAGTGAGGACTTTGATGTCCTTGCCCCGTTACCCGGAGCTCCCGCTGAAGCTTTTCCTCTCACGCTCTCGCTCCCTCTCTGTCTCATTTTCCGGTTGCCGATCGCACAGCTCCATCACCTATGGGATCGTTAGCTGCTGCTTGACGGCGCCGGGCTTGTCGCCATCTTGAGCAAGCGCAGGCGGTTTGAACTGCTGCGGTCCAAGCATTTCTTCTAGATACAGAATTTACATGTGAACTCAAATTTGTTTCCATTGGTCGGTCTTTATTGTATGAAGGAAATAAAAATTGACCAGTGATCAGATTTTTGATAGTCCAACCTTTTAATCTAGTATCCTTTGCTGCAATCAACCAAATGGATGCCTCACCTATATTTAGAGACGAGTGTCTAAAGAAGTTATTAAAAACAAAACTTGTCTTTAACATTTCCAACACATTCTGCTTGTTGGTTTAAAACTAACGCAACTATGATTTTAGGGGATGTCCTTTGGCTTTGTCACTCATAAATCAGCTTCAGACAGAGCACCAATAAAGCTAGCCCTTTATTTGTCGCTTGTAATTTACATGTAGCTATTTACGCCGAATTTTCACGCATCATCTCGAGTAGTTTTAACGTCAACTTGCTAAATAAGAAAAATTGCACTCAAAACTTGAGGGATTTGAATAGCGCCAAGGTGTCGGTGTCTTGTTTTTATTCGCGCTCAGTTAAGTGTGCGTTGTTGTTTAGCTTTGTGGCTTTGTTGATGTAGCCAACACCTGCATGATGTTGCTGGCGGTGCTGTGACGTTGCGAGTGCAATTACCAGATTACAGATGGTGCCTTTGCATGCACACTACCAAACATCTCTCGCTACTGATAGCCTTTAATGCAGCCCCCAACGAACTCCACCATTTTGCATTGCAACATGTGATCTTGGAGTCGATCACATCTAACTTTGGTACACAAGTCAATTGCCGGGCACATATGCATAGATGAGAACTTCATCCTAGTGCTGAACGATCTTTGAGATTTCCAAAGAGTGAGATCACAGATAAAAATATATATTTTAAAACTTGCTTTTCATATTAATATTGTGCAAGTCACCATTTTGTGTTTTCTTGTTTGCATAATTCATTTTATACTCCTCTGTGCTATTGTTCTACTTTTCATTATTTAGTCAGCCTGTCCTGTAAGCTCATCATAAAAACTACAATTAAAATGTGTGCTTGTCTATTCATAAACGTGGTAAAACAAATACAAAACGGGGGAAATTGGTCCTATAAGCTCATGATTAAACTAAACTAAAAGAATGAATCCCAAAACATCCACATAACCGCAGCTCACAAGAATCCTTTGGAAATCAAAACTATGTCTGTCCTCGACTCAGCACAATCAGAAGCAACTGGAATTTGGGATTCTATGCATTCAGAGCCGGTCGAGTGTCCGCATAGGAGAAGGAGTTGGGATGGGGGTGAGGTAGGGGTGAGAAAGGCTATGCAGCACGCAGCGTCCCAAAAAACGCTGCCGATAACCGAGATCCCGTGGAGGAGAGCGGGCTCGCACAGCGACCTTCACTCTCCTTGTCACAAACTCCATTAACGTGACGCAGACGGCTCAGTGAGCACCAATGAGGGAGACATCTTGTGGAGAGGAGAACATTGAATAAAAAAAAAGAAGCGTGACAACACCCCGAATGCATAAATGCAGTGAGAGCGCAGCCGGTTTGGATCGCATCAAGGCTGGTTGCACAGCGACAGCGGCGCCGCAGTTGTGTTTGTGGGGCTAACAACCCCCCATTAGGAATCTGACAGATTGACAACGACTATGTTTGTGTTTCGCTGAGAAATCTGACAGGCGACTGTTGTTACAAGACCTCCATTACGACTACATCAGCCATCACAGCCGATACGACAGGGAAGTGCCAATGAACACACATTTATGTTGCACAGATTTGAAGGCTCCCCTTGTAATGCACTCAGTGTCTCCTCATGGCGGAACCCCGTCCTGCTCTGTAGAACCAACCAGTACAGCTTGGTTTAGTGTACAATAAGGATAAAATGCTTTACCTGTAAACTGTAATCACATTACAAAACGCCTCGGTTTAAATGCTGCGATAGTTTTTCGTGGTCGGCATATGAATCTTTGATTCTCAGAGGCAGGTTAGGCCCAAGGTTAGTAGGGGGGGGGACATGAAAGAACGCTTTGGTTAACAAAATAAAATAAAACGAAAATTATTTTAAAATCAAAATAAACTAACTCAAACTGCCCCTTACTTTTAAAAAACTAACTAAAACTATAATTGTTTGTTTTCACCTTCGTTGTCTTTGTGCCTTCTTTTTATCTTGCACTCGAAAATACTGAATTTATTTGAAAAAATAAGACTGAAACTAGTAAAAATCAAACAAAAACAAAACATTTTCAATGTACTAAAAACTAACCAACTTGCTTTAAAAACATAAAAAGAATTCAAAAGACAAAATCAAAATGATCAAAAATTAAAGCCAATTTCGCAGGCCACTCCGAGATGGAGGGCTGCGCCACTGTGAGGTGATCACAGCTGACTTCATTCACGGGCAATCAAAGAGGCTAATTTTATTTCCTTTAAATTCAGCAAACACGTCATGCAATAGAGACTCCGCATGTCGGAAACACATCTGCGGCATGAAGTGGGCACTTGGCGAAAACCCCCTCCCCACGGCAATCGTTCATGTGCACCCCCATAGCTGTATATAATACAATGATTCAGCGGGTTTGGGAACGGTTATGAGAGAAATATGTCAGACATCCACCACATGTCCTCAGACCAGAGAATCCGACCGTTCCTTGATCAAACTCACCCAAATCCTGTTCGACTAGCCACACCGATATTTAAACGAGGACCAAATTGTCAGTCCGCTGGCTTCATGTCCAAGAAGAGGAAACGGCAACATTTGGGCCACTGCGCATGTGGATGTCTCTGGAAATAGAGACCTTCGCGACAGGTACCAAAATAAGTGAGCACTTTTTGGCACCGTAATGTTAGGGCACCAACTGCTGATGATGGTGCTATCAAATTGCACATCACCCGGTCATAATTCAGTCATTCAATTGCACTCACTGCATTTGCTTACATGCAGACTTCTAATTAAATGAAACGGCATTCTGAACGATTTCCCGCCTTCCGCCCTTCCACTAACCCCGAGGGACCCAACGATGCTCGTATGATTCTTTGGCGTTTGCAGTCAACGAGCTATTTTTCAGCCACTTAGCTTCAGTGGAGAAAATGCCTGACAGAATCATTAAGGAAGTCAACAACACATTAAAGGCCTTTAATGGAGGTGTCTGACTACCAACCACCAAGAGCTTTTTGTCTCTGCACTAGCCTCGAGTGAACAGCGAGGCTAATTTCAACCTGGTGAGTCTTGAAAGAATGAGTTCTTAAAACCAAACATGTATTTATTATATTAATACGGCTAAATTAGAAATTAACTCATCAAAATGTGGAATATTTGTGATTTTTTTTCAGTGTGGTGACTTTTATATGATGAGGAAAAAAATGATTACTCTACAGTTTTCCAGGATAAATAGCGACATTTTTTTCTAATAAGGTTGGAATAAAAATTTATTGGAAAAATATTTAAAAAGTGTGAGTGCATCAAATCAAACCGAATCCAATCGGTCCGCTTTCATGTATATTACACCTATACATACGCATGGAACCATTTTTTATTGGAGAAATACATTGTCCCTTAAAGGAAAAACCGGGTGCTATGCGATACCATGATATGAAATAGCTGTCTAAAAGTGTGTGCCCTGCAAGTGACTGGCAACCAGTCCATGATATGCCCTGCCTAAAGCTCAAAGTCAGCTGGGAGAGATTCCAGCTCACCCGTGACCTAATGAGGATAAGCAGTTCAGAAAATGGATGGATGGATGGATGGATAATGTAATCATATACAGTATTGTTCAGATTTTACAATCAGGAACGCAATAATGGCTCTTGTCATGCATACAGACATACAGTACTTAGTATTTACAAACAAGGCCCAGTCACCACGGATTAAATATAAAGCGGAAAAGCCCAGTTTGCATGCAAGAAAGCCCCGGGATTAAGTGTTGTTCTTTCGCTATAATTATGCTTCTGACCATATTAATCTGCGCGTCCACTTAGCATAACTAATGACTTTGTCCTGCAGCTGCCATTCGTATCTTGAAGCTGGCTGGAGAGCTCAGCGGAGTCAATAGAGCAGTCAAAAGACACAAAATAAGCTACTCTTTGTAATTAAGACATCTTTATGACAATAACGATGACAGATAGTCAGGAAATCAAAGTAAATCAATGATCATTGGAAAGATTAATATCTGCAAAATACTACAGTCGTTTATTATTTTTTATTTCAGTCATGCGAGCAATACAGCTACCGTGGGCTTGCTCGGGATTCTGTATGTAGCCGCATAGAAATTGGCATTATCTGGATGTAGCTGAGCATCTTATTGTTGATACCATGTTGATAATTGGCCACCAGGGAGCAGTATAATAAGTCATACAGGAAGTCAGCACTCTGTGCTTCAATAAGATGCAATCATATTACTGTAGTTGTTTTTCTATCGAGGATAAAGAATGTATGCCTTTGTGTATTGTTATATGGTCGGTCTACGTGTGCTGTTTTCAAATATCCATTACCTAAAAGCTGTAACATCCCAATTATCAATGCTACTTGTTAGCCAGTTTGTACTTATGGCTTATTTGTCACACTTGCTTTATATTTTGGGGTGGCTCGGTGAAGCAGTGGGTAGCACGTCCGCCTCACAGCTAGGAGGGTGCGGGTTCGATTCGGCCCTCCCTGTGTGGAGTTTGCATGTTCTCCCCGTGTCCGCGTGGGTTCTCTCCGGGCACTCCGGTTTCCTCCCACATCCCAAAAACATGCTTGATAGGCCGATTGAGCACTCCAAATTGCGAATGGTTGTTCGTCTCTGTGTGCCCTGCGATTGGCCGCCAACCGGCTCAGGGTGTCCCCCGCCTGCTGCCCGATGACGGCTGGGATAGGCTCCAGCACGCCCGCGACCCCCGTGGGGACAAGGCGGTTCAGAAAATGAATGAATGAATGCTTTATATTTTGAGCTTACTGCCAACATACGGCACTCGTCTCTAGATTGCACTTGAAAGCCAAAGAAAAATACTGTTCGAACATCACAGGTCGCTTGTGTCTCAAGGCAACACTGTCGTCAAAATTGAATCAATAGAACCCCTGCTGGATGCAGCCGATTAGTGCACTCCAGTTAGCCTCAATTGTGCTTCCAAATGTTATTGATAAGTGATCCATTGCATGCAATGGACAAGATTCATTATTCAAATAAATTCATTGATTACTAGCACAATTCCTGGTAGTAACTTTGTCAAAGGTGATGAAATAATTTTGTTAAAATACCAATCACTGATAATGCCATAACATTTTTTAGGATTACAAAATAATAATTAAAAAAATTCAGCACTCATCACATGAAAACATTTCCATTCATTTGAACAAAACGTGCTCTGTATGCTAGGCTACGTAAGTTGTATATGCTAGGTTGAAGCTATAAACATGTACAGTACAGGAATTCAACATCCAACTCGGGCAATATCACTAATTGAACAGGGGCCGACACATCAAACTTTTAATTAAAAGACTCTCACCAAGAAGAGTCGATGGTCTTTGCGCCCTTACCTGGAATTTGTGTCATAAAATAAGACACGATATATAGGTAAATGATTGTTTAAAAATCTCATCATTAACTGCACTATATACCCTCTTATAAGATATGTAAAATTTGTTCTATTTTTATTTGGATAATATTGTATTTTCATTTTATTATTTCATTTGTCTTGTTCATGGTGACTCAGCTGAACGGGAGGGCGGTGCCCTAGCGCCCTCTATTGACCAGCCGCCATTGTCCAGATGTAGGCCATATGGGGAAATCCCATTTAGCCTACATCTCAGTGTTGAATGTCAGGTCACAACTTCAACAAATTCATCATCAAAATAAGACTGTACATGACCTTTGCCAATGATGACTTAAGAAATGGCAAATGTGTAAACCTTGGTGAAATTCTGCATTCTCAGAATTACATGTAAACTCATAAAAAGAATGCACACAAGGACAAAACTATGTATGCATCTCATCGAAAATAAATGTTAGAAAGATGTTTTCTTCCCTCGACTTCCTCGGATTCGGCGGGCAAAAAAAAAAAAAAGAGAAAGAGGTTGTGTTGTCATGGCAACACTGAATAAAAATAACACAAGCTTATTTTCCACACGCTGAAAATAAAACAGAACAGGATGGGTTTGTGTTTTTATGCCTGGTTATGTGACGGCCACGTCCTCTTACTAATGTCAGTGTAATGACGGTTCTGAGGGCGACGCTCACGCCCCACTAATTCCTCTGTCGTGGAAGCCACCACAGCTGGTTTGTTTAAATCTTTTAATTCGCAGGCAGCTAATTAACATTCAGAGAGGAGTATTATATTGCAGGCGGCGAGCTCAGGTATTTTACATGTAATTAACAAGTAGGATGAGAAGAGAGGGGGGGGGGGGGGGGGCAGGCTAATTCCAGCACTGTGTTGCATGCTGAAAATGCAACATGGAAGCAATGCTTGTTATAAATCAATGGTATAGCATTTTATTTCATGCACATTTGGATCACGCAAGTGTGGTTTTGGTGTTATAAAAAGATTGTGACATTGCATATGAGGATTTGATAAATAAACCCCTAATCCATTGCAGGCTCCTGATTCACGGTGCCTCTAATTAATAACACTATTTTGGTCTAACTCTGGCGGCGCAGTGGGTAAGCACGTCCGCCTCACAGTTAGAAGGGTGCGAGTTCGATTCCAACTCTAGCCCTCCCTGTGTGGAGTTTGCATGTTCTCCCCGTGTCCGCGTGGGTTTTCTCCGGGCACTCCGGTTTCATCCCAAAAACATGCTTGATAGGCCGATTGAGCACTCCAAATTGTCCCTAGGTGTGAGTGCGAGTGCGAATGGTTGTTTGTCTCTGCGTGCCCTGCGATTGGTTGGCAACCAGTTCAGGGTGTCCCCCGCCTACTGCCCGATGACGGCTGGGATAGGCTCCAGCACGCCCGCGATCCCCGTGGGGACTAAGCGGTTCAGAAAATGGATGGATGGATGGTCTAACTCTGCTGTATATTGGGTGTGTAGAGATTCCACTTTCAAGCACTAGATGGCGACACAGTTTGAGATTATGTAAATTTGAAAGAAGAAGTGTATATCAGCACAGCCTAGTTTTTTTTTAAAGTTATGTGCTGTTCTACTTTTTAAGCCAACATAAAGCAACAGCTTTGGGTGAATTTTATAATGCATATCTTTGGGCATGATTATTGAGGAATATTTCGAGATGAAATGTTTTTTTTATTATTATTTTGTAAAAACGAGTTGTTAACTGTAATCGCATAGAGTGATCGGCACACCTCTACACTATACAATATTTTTGAGATACTCAGTGCTATTGCCCACTCTCTCTTTGTTATACGTTACATGTCTTGGTAATATTTTCAAATGTGTTTAAAGATCTTTAAAAAAATAATAAAGTACTGTAAATGAATAAAAACATAAATACGGGATATATTCCATATGTCATCGATTTCCCTTATTGCAAAGGTGGTCTGTAAGATCAAACAAGGTTTCCTGTTATAAATTGTCACCATTGTAATTCGAGATCTAGGGGGTTGTGCCATTTAATATTTATCATTCCATGATTAGAAACCAAATTTACACGGTAAACGTGAGTGTCCTTCTCAATTCCTGTTGAACGCTCATCGCACAAATTCAGATTTTTCCCTAACACCAGCACAAAACATCGTGCAATGTGGGAATGTAATTTCAGATGCAAAGTGGGGAGGATGAGTAATGGGGTGAGAGAACGAAGGGGGGTGGACATGGATAGATTCATGGCAAAGGGGGTGTCTCAGCCATGATATCACAGTTTGCCAGCATGGATGTGTGGTCACACCTAAGACTCGGAGGACTCTTCCCTCTCCAAGTAGCACATTTGTTATGTCGGGCTACCGTAGCGTTGACTTGACTTCTAACAGGCCATTGCTGCGCATCACATAAGGCCAAAAAAAAAAATAATCAACAATATTGGACCAATATTATAAACAGATTCTTTTGTTCAGACATTTGTCTAGATTAGGATTACGAAGACATGATAATCTCATCAAAATAATATTGGTCCAACTTTGTGTTTTTGTTGATTTTTTTTTTTTTTTCAGTCCTTGGTCATGAAGAATCAGACATATCCGAATTATACCAAGTGATAATCCAAAATTGGGATTGCAGTGTAAACTCAATCCAAATTCTTAAAACAAATGAGCATTGGTTTATTCCTCAATGTGCCTTTAGGTCACTTCTTGGCTCATGAAGGATGATTTATTGGATGGACAGGACTGACTTATTTATGGCTCATGGACAGGGCAACAGTTCAATCTTGACTCAAGGAATGAAAATCAATCCCCATAACCAATAAAGTTTTGTGAGCAGTCTACTTCCTGGATCATTGCCGTCAGGAATAGACAAGCAGGATTCAACCATTTGCATCCTGGGGGGAATATGGAACATGTGAATGTAGGTTTATTTTTCTTCTTTTAGTTTTGTATATGCCGCTTGTGTTAAGACATGAAACATTATAGAACAGGGCCAATTACAAATTTCTGTTCCACTCCAAAACAAGCAGCCTCTCCGCCGCCTCAGCGACTTCAATGAGCCCCACCAAAAATGTTGAGTTCATTCTCCACCAGAGGCGTTTGGATCTTTAATTAGACGAGCGGCCAGCTGTTCACAACACAGGCCCGCTCGCTGCTATGATGGCAGGCCAACATGCAGGCCAACACTGATCTAAAGACAGCTTCTTTCACATCCTCCATTTTGCTTCATCCCCATATCATTAAACGGTTGTTCTGAGGCGATGATGCAAAGCTGCTAGTTAGTCCCATCTATGCATGAATTAGCCAAGCTGTGGAAGGTTCTTTGGTAACATGTTACCTTTTTTCAAATGTGCTTTCAGGGGTAAAACACTTTGGTATCTGATTTTGCCATTTTAGCCGTAAGCGCTTCAAACTTGATGTATCAGGTTTTTTGTTTTTTTTTACAGTTATAGACTCGCAGTGTAAGGCAAGGCCAAGGAACTATTCCAATATTCAAGTCATCTGAATAATACTTTGTGATTGTGCAGGAGTACAAATACAACAATATACATTGACTGGCCACAAAATATAACAACACAAAACTTTCTGGACCAAAACACTGACTGTATTATGCAAGGAGTGCATGCAGACAAACACAGTAAGCCCAAAGCTCAGAACTGGGAGGCAGACATGCGAGCTAACCATTAAGGTATCGTGCTGCCCCCTTAACGTATAGAGATATTCTGTATTGATTTGACAATGCCGTCACAGACAGTCAAACTGTCCTGCAACACAATGAGTTTCTTATATTTTGCACCGTGTAACCACTCAGGGTCTAATTATTGAATCTGTTTTGTAATGTCAAGTCTCAAGTCAAAGTCAATGAATCGATCACATCATTGATATGTTTCAAGCGCAGTCCGGCACAAGCGTCGCATTCAGAATCCATAACATGGCGTGATGTTGGTGCATGTTGCATCATACAACTTTGATAATGAATAAAGTTATCGTTAGAACATTTTGCCGGCACGTGATTAGCAATTTGTCTATGTCAAACAATGAAGATCAACAGTAGTCAAGTCGACTCATCGATGCAACCGCTAGTAACTACGGAATTAGAAACTGCTTTCACTATGACGCAGGGCAGTTGAGGGTCTCTTAGACATTGCATCTGCACTGTGGCGTAAATGCCGGCGAATCCTTAGTTTCATATAAGCGCAAGGCTCGCTGGGCGTCTTTTCTAGCTGGCCAGGTCGGCGCAGCTAAAGGAGTGTCTTGGAGATGCCCGGGAGGCATGACAGTTTAGTTGCGGAAAGTCGATCGAAAGCCACGTCTAATATCAGCGCAAATGGATAGCTGGTCTAACGAAACAATGGCCGTCAAATCATCTGAGTCATTGTATTACGTTTTTTAAATAATTGCAGTGGGCGGCACATCTATAGGGGAAGGCACAAACTCTCAGACTTCACGCCACAGACGTGCTTCCGTCATGTCGAGAATCACACTTACAGAAAATAAAAGAAGCCACTTTGATTGGCCATAATTAAAGATGGCCTTGTCCACTCCCACAGCGGCACAGGCCTCCCACTTGTAGATCCACCCAGCCGTGTTTCACGCAGGACTTACTCTGGTCATGAAAATGGAGCCCTGATACTGCACACCCCTGACAGCATTGTTGTTTTGATCTTGTTAGATTGTCGACGGTGTCAAAACATGCTTGATGTGTATCATCAGCCGGCCACCACAGGGACAGAGAACAAGAGGAATAACCTTAACCTCTCTCACTCCTTCCTCATCCTCCTCCCAGTGTTGTTAAGAGCATCCTAGCCTGATGAGGAAGATCAAAGCAACCCAGCAGCAACTTCAATCCGCACAATCGCACTTGGACCGACGATATGATTGATTTTCGGAGTGATCGATTTCATCATCTTCTCTGATTTCTTCCACGTGAAGAAAATAGGAGGACATTTCGACCCGTTACATAAGTCGCACCACGCGAGCAAGCGAGTTTGAACAGAAATGTTGCCATGTCAGATTCGAGACAGATGCGGCTGGCTTTTCACAGGACAAATTCTCTGTCATGGCCACGGGGGGCTGCGTGACGTCAGTCACCATTCAGCGTTTGAGCACAGTTTTGTGTTAGGCTCCACACACGGATGTACGAAGCAGTGTTTTTTTCCACATGAATGCTTGCATGGACGCCCAGTTCTTAAGTAAGAGGAGCCTTTGGAGCAAGGCAGAGGTGGATTACATGGCTGCTGAGCCCAGAGTCACAGCCAGGGATCCAATCAAAGCGGTGGGAGGGAAAGGATGGAGGCGGGAGGGAGAATAGGAGGTGAAAAACCAATGAAGGGGTTTCTATTTCAAATCTCCCCCGGACCCCCGAGGCACTTCCGCCGTGGCTGCATCCTCCACAAAAGTAAACAATTTTGCTCATCTCGGACCGTTCAGTTGTTATGCTCGTGTCGAGCGTCTTCCAAAACATGTTGGACAGGTGCGAGGGCTGAACAATTTGCTCAAAGAAAGGAATTTCTTTTTTTTTTTTGACCAAATATTGTGATTGTGATTTTGAATTCAATTCGATTTTTCAAGGTCCTCTTCCCATGTATTTTTGTCAAACAAACATAAGTCATAAATGAATCTGTATTATTACAGATATTTGATTTATGATAAATATTTGGGTCTTATAGGCTCGTGTTAATATAAATGCAAATGAAAGCCAGTTTATTTACTAGAACTGCGCATGAATCGGTGGTGACTCAAATTGAGCTACAAATTGGCCTAAAACAAACACTGAATCAAAATTTGGCATCCTGGCAAAATGAGTTACGAATTGGCTGAAATGGCCCTCACATCTCTGGATGTGTGACCTATCTACGTACGTAAGGAGTGCACATGCGTGAAAGCGATGTACATGCGTAGGAGTTGCGTGTGAATTTGCGTCCGTTGGCTAATGAGCATAAAACTCAACTGTTCGGCAAATACTCAACAAAGCACAGGTAGGCAATGTGAATGTATATACAATGTGCCTTTTTTGGGGTCTTCTGAAAAGTGATGATTTTGGAGACAAGAGGATTCCACCCGAGGCAAGCGATAAATACAAATAAAATGAAGCCTACCGATGTTCATTCATTGTTCAGTCCTAAGAGGGGCACAATTCAAAACCTACAGAACACACTTTGCCATTCGCCTAAAAATGGCCCTATGAATAATTGAAAACATCACCACTTCCAATCCCTCTTACTATTTTTGAGCGATTATGTAACAATTCTTCTCTGTTAGGCCATTTTGTGAACCCCGATACATAGCTCAGACCTAAAAAAGGTCTGTTAGCTCAATGATAACAAACAATGTAAAAAAGCAAAACAATGACAATCTACCACATACAACATTGGAAGAAATGGTTGTGCAACATACTTTATATAAAAAGATAACATCACAATACTTTATCGTCTACAAAAATCTGTTGAACAGTAGAAGAATAAGAAGGCTATTCTTCTTTGTTTCTTTCTGGATGACCATACTATACAGTACTGCTCCTGGTGGCCAAGGTGGGCACACCAGAAGGAGCAGAACACTTAATTGGATTTTAGCATTATATTGAGCCATTTCAGTTTTTATAATCTTCCAAGAGCATTATGCATTCATAACAGAAAATATGACGAAATGATGAGGGTCTGAGCAATGAATTGTGGCCTTTCATTGGCCAAAAGTGTTTGATGAATATGCTTTTAGCATTATGTATTGAAACAATTTTACAACAAGTAACACTGATTTCAGTGTCTATTACACATAAATCTATACAACCTTTTATCCTTAAAGATGTATAAAGAAATGTGTTAGTCATTCAAAACAAAGCAAATAATCATTTTTTTTACAAGCAATAATTAGGTGAGCAATGCAAGTTGATTGATAGATAAATAAATAAATAAATAAATAAATAAATAAATAAATAAATAAATAGATAGATAGATAGATAGATAGATAGATAGATAGATAAATAAATAAATAAATAAATAAATAAATAAATATGTGTTAAGTATGATTGGTAATACAAACACACACATGGCAAGGATTAATGAGCTTATAACTAATAGCGAGAATATGGATATAATTGATACCCATTGAAATGCATTGAGTGGGAAAACACATGATTAAATGGCCAATTATTCTGGAATCTATATTTTTGTTCTGCCAGCAATCTGCGGCATCGGGCTAAAAATAATTCATACATCAAATTACTCAGAAGTAACTCAACTGAATAAAGTATTGATATTAGTGAAACAAAAATGGTCATTTTCATACACATAAAACTATGAATGACAAAATCGGACAAAGTTACAATTGCAGTGGTATTTTTTGCTGTGTATATGGGTCCTTTTCATACAATTTGATAATTGAAAAGACAATCACAACTGAATTTAATTTTGAAAATCAATTAGTTTTACTGAGATGCTAAATTCAATTCTTAGCTGTTGTTATCATTCAAAAGGTAATCAATGTTTCTAATGAAGTGGGAATTTTCACGCACATGGCAAAATGTCTCTACCGTTATGTCCAAAACCAAGTTCCATGATCTGCAACATGTTTTGTAAAGATTACGTTTTTCGAATGTGTCTGAAGAGTTCCCTTTTTCCCTTTAAATATAAAATGGTCCTATATAGCCCCCGGGCCTTAGGTTCCCCACCCATGCACTAATACATGCCAGCCCTTAAGGAGAGGAGCGTGTGCGTGTCAACAAAATTACACTAGTGAAGCAAGAGAACGTGATGCGCTCACACAAACACACGCGCGCGCACACACACACACACACACAAACTTGAGCACACGCACGCACACAGCTCTGAGCGCGCGTAGCCGTGCCAGTGCGTCTGAGTGCGCCACTGAGTGTGTGTTCGGAATTCAAATGCGGCCACAGACCAACGCTGCAAATGCGGGACTGAGACGAGCATCGCGTCGGTAGACACGGGCACCCAAACCCCGCATTTAGCAAATCGAAAAATAAAAATAAAAATAAATAAAACATCATCTAAAAATACACATGACACCATAGTTTATATATCCACATGTAAAACAGTGCTAATTAGCCCAATCTCAACTGCGCCATGCATGCGCATGATTTTTATGCGGGATTGAAGATGCACCTACCATGTTGACTTCAGACACCATGTCTATGCTGGCTATGTCTATGTTCATGCCCACGGCCACTGGTGCACCTGCAAAGACAGGCAGCCATTAAGAGGAGGACAAAATCTTCTCATATCAATTTCATCTTCGTGACACAACACGCAGATGACCCATTCGACTCTGTCGTATTGTAAGCGGCTGGCTTCCATCGACTTATTCGCATTTCGTTTGTCTAGCCGCATTATGTCAATTAATGCAGATTTTGCGAGCCATGTCATCACCGCGATAGATTTTTTTTTTTTGGGGGGGGGGGGGGGGGGTTACCTCCAAAATCGGGCCTCAATCGAATGTCGTATCCGTTCATCAGTCTGTCCACCGTTTCTTTGACCAGAGGCATGTTGCTGGGATCTTTTAGATCCTTGACGCTAAAAAAGGAGGAAAGGGGAAAAGGTGGTGTCATGCCCCCCAAAAATGAAGATAATCAATGCATGAAGCATAGCCGACGTGAAAGCAGTTTACCTTTGTGTCCAGACAAAAGTGACGAGCAGGGAAAAAGTCAAAATCCCAAAGTGGTTTTTCCTGATCCTCCCCATCTCAACAGTTTTTGAGGCGGTTTCGGGATGCGAGTGAGGAGCGCGCACATCCAACTTGCCGGAGACGGTGCAGAGGAGCCAGTGAGGTGCGCATGCGCACTGCCGAGCCGAGATCAAAGCGCGGAGACGGCTGATGGTGCATGAGAAGCTTCCATTGCGGAGGAAGAAAATGTATGACAGGCACAACTGTATGTGCATAGTAAAGAGAGGAGCACTTTCTTTCTTTTCTTTCTTTTTTTTTTTTTTTGCCGTGCACACTGCACCTGTATTTGTCAACAAGGTGCAGCAATAACAGTGGAGCGTTTACATGGTAGACAAGTTTAGTCCCTCACGCTAAGGAGCTTGTTGTCATCGACTTCCTGGGCGCATCTCTCAAGGTTGGGATTCAAGCAATTGATCAAATTCACCATCAGAGTCCAAAACAGAAACATCTCACCGATTTCCTTCTGTCATAAAGGACATCAACAGTCTCCATTCAAGTTGAAAATGGAAAATACCGTGCTTAGAGTACATTTCAATAAGATTCATTCAAACATTGCAATTAAAGCCATACTGTGCTTAGATACACATTTAAATCAACATGTAATTTAAAAAATATTTTAAACCCAAATGAATTAAACCACAGTAATGCTTACGGGATTTGACTACAGTAAATCTCAAAGCCAGACACAAATAGCCCAAAAATTAGTAACACCCCACTCACTAGACGTTTATAATTGCCAGACAGGAATAGCAAAAAATTAGTAACACCCCACTGTATGTTTATAATTGTCTACACAAACTAATACATTAAACCATAAATAAATACACCCCAACATAACATGATCTCAAAACACCTTAAAGGGGAAGTCAAGACACATATGTTTTTTGCAAAAATGTATCCAACACAAAGTTGGTTGCAATTTTAGACACAGTTTTGTTGCATCCGTACATTGTTGGCACCTGCATAACTCATTGGGTAACACCGCTAACTTTGGACATGAAGCTCGGCATTCAAATCACACTTACCAGTAACGTCCAGTTGGGTTCCACTTTAAGACATGATGAGGCAATCATCCCAATCCTTTGCAAAAATGGGTGGCTTGTCTCGGGAAGGGCATCTGTTGTAAAAACTCTGCCAAACAGATTACGCGAGTGACTTGGTGTGGCAAACCTGACCCAGGAAAGTTTTTTCAAATGATTTTTTTAATAACCACTCAGCTGAACCAAAACATACATCTAGTGATGACTTAGATCCTCCTCTCCATACAAAGATCCTAAAGCAGTCAAGATGGCTTCCAGGAAGTGTGAATCCTTGACACCAATTACTACTTTCTTATGAGCAAGTCCTGGCTGTGTTGAGTATGTCTCATTCACAATAAAATCCCTAATTACCAGATAAGCTAATAGTCAGCCTAACATGTTTTTCTTCTTCTACAACTACTCTTGCAGTACAGATGCCCTATAGCACAATGCTGCCTCTCACCGTTTAGTTGCAGTACTACAATAGTTTTGCCAATCTTTGTCTTGTGCTGTGCCGGTCAGCTAGAGGATCTTTCAATTTTTCACCCAAATTGGGTTATTTCTTTTGTCCAACTAGTTTTCCAGTGTACTTTGTATCCCTTGTAGGATCAAAATCTGAACCCAAATCCTCAACCCAATGCAGTGGGTGTCTGTCCCTTTTAGATTCAGTGCTGAGTAAGGCATTTGAGTTACTTTAAACCCAGCAGTTTTAAGAGTGTGGGGAAGGTCGCTCTACTTGGGCAATTGTTTTGTTTTTTTATGTTGCATTTGTGACGAGAAAATTCCAAAGAATTGTGTTTTCCTCATGCAGTGTTTTCAGAAGCAGCCTGCAGTGCAAGAAAACGAACCCCCACAGAGTCATGCATGGACAAAGCCCACCCTCACCATTCATTCTCTCAGCTTTGATCACGTTTGAAGAGGGAAGTTGACTTTGATGTGCTTGCAGTGGGGGCTGTGACTCTGTAGAGGGCAGCCTTCTGAAAGCATTGGTTCCTTCTTGCATCACTAGCAGGTGCAGCCATCGGAGATGATATCATCCGTTTTCTTTTTCGTGTAAGGAGGTGGCGCGCGCATGCCGTTATCGGACCGTCGTCGTCTGGTTTGATGGGTCGGTGGGCTCGATAGGGATGGAGACCCGTGAAGGGCAGCTCTTCGGCCTACTGATCAGAACACAAGTGGGCAGCGGTCACAGCCTGTGAAATGAATAGATGTGCGGCAGCAGAATAAATGAGTTTCTGATTCATTTCCTCTGTCAGATGAGAGCAGAACAAATGCTGAGAGCTTCAGAGAGAGAATGCGGAGGGGCTCTCTCACTCTGCACGTGCCCTTTCCCTGGCCGTCTTGCTTTTAAGAGGCTGGATCCACATCCCTGCAAGACCAGAATACATACAGAACAAGCTTAGAGCCCCATCTATATGCACTGAAACACATGTGACTGCCACGTCTTAGCAAAGCGATGCAGTGAAAAATATGAAAATAAGATGTGATTCAGCTCTTCTCCACGTTCTGGCTCTCAAAACAAGCACTGAAAATTCTCTGACAGGAACACGAGAAGCATGATGAGCAGATTTGCACTCCCCAGGCGTTACATAACATCTATCTGCCTCTCTTCTCTTTCTTGGTTGCGTTGGAGAAGTGGCCCACTTATTATGAGTCGTCGTTCAAAGTGAGAGCTGATTTATTTTCCTGTGTGACCAAGTCCCGGTGGAGAAAGAGAGTTTTCATTAAAGCGTTTAGGGTTTTGCCGGCCCTCAGGTAACCCTTATATAAAAGCATGATGCATTCATTGGCACGTGTTGTGCCGTAAATCTATTATTATGACAAAAGCAAGCACACAGGCTTGAATGAAATACTGCCTAACATTATTTGAATCCTATTCTCTTGGA
Source organism: Syngnathus leptorhynchus (assembly GCF_054491065.1). Classification (NCBI taxonomy): domain Eukaryota; kingdom Metazoa; phylum Chordata; class Actinopteri; order Syngnathiformes; family Syngnathidae; genus Syngnathus; species Syngnathus leptorhynchus. The sequence continues at coordinate 9,584,201 of NC_141196.1, forward strand.
GCTTCTTCAATATTAGACATCATAAACATTAAGGTACATGAAGTTATTGTTTTACTGACGCACTACAATATTGGAAGGAAAAATTGATTTGTAACAAATTTTTACCTTTACAAAAAAGAGCAAGAGGCTCCAAGTTTGCCTCGGCAATAAAATTCTATTCAATTTGGTGGTCTCCCAAAGCACTTGCCAATAGCAGCTAGCTGCTACCCGCTAGCTACCAATGTTGGCAACTGACGACATATCATACTATTTTAAAAAGTGACAACATCATGTTTTTTGGTGTGTATTAAATTAGTGATTGAACATGATTTTGGAATGCTTGAAGCTAGCTAGCTTGATATTGCTGAATATTTACCAACTCTGTCTGCTTTTGCTGGTTAAATAAAAAAGGTAGAAAGTTTCTGAGAACTGTCACAACCCTACCAATTCACAGTCTTTAAAGAAATGAAACAAAGCTGCCACTTGTGAGTGACTGCCGGCCACACGTAGCCTGCGCACATCCCCGTTATTGGCTAAAAGAAAAAGAAAACAACTTAAAAGTCAAACAGCATGACTGAATGATTTGTACTCAACCTCAGAGGTTTTACTGTATTCAACATTTCACAGAAGGCCTTCTGCTGCCTTTGTCGCGTGTGTGCGAGATGGAGGTTAAATGCCGACCAGGAAGGGTAAATGTCTGTAGGGATGGCTTATAAGATATTCCACAGCAAAGTGCTACCTGACTCATGTTGGGGTTAAGCCGTTCATCCGTCAATGTGGTGCCACTTTGCTCATGAATATTAGTGACCTGTCGCTCCTCCTGATCCCATCTGGCTCAAAGGCAAGCTGACATGTACGATACATGATACAATACATGCATTGAATAGAATAATAGCTGGTTCATTTTCTTCACAGCCCTGTTGAATGATGCAAACTTTCTATATCCTTCATCCCAAATTCCTTGAAAAGTAACAATAGGTCAAGCTGAAGTCACACAAAACTTCAGGGTCAGACAAAACTAGGACTAAGTGTACCTGGCTCTCTCCATGGTGTCCTTGGCCAGGTAGATGTACCAGTAGACCAGGTTGAAGAGGCCAAAGGTCAAGGGGAAGAGAATGCGGGCATACTTGTCGATAGGGCTTGTGCCAGCCAGCTGCGGGATTTGCGGGAAGGCTGAGCCTTGCTGAAGGAATATTGGCATGGGCGGCGCCTCGGTCGCTTCGCTGGGGCACATCGAGTGGTTTCTCCTCTTAAGGCCTTCTTGAGGGCTGGTGTTCGACTCCTGGGAGGCGGGCAAACGGCATGAGTGCGGCACGGCAGGGATTGTAGCAAAGTGTTGTTTGTTCCCACGGGAGATTTCCCATGGCATGCAAGCCTGCTTATAAAAGACAGCAGGTAATTTGATGAATGCCCACAGGATGCCAGCAGATTATGCAGTGCTGGAGTTCTTCTCACACTGAAGCTATTTTTAAAACATTTAACCATGAGCGCCGCACGTGAGACCCATCCCAAGAGGCCGCGGATGAGAGCGTTATAACGGAAAATATTTCATGTGTAGTGAGGCGAGAATGGGAATGATAGAGGTGGGATGATGGATGGGTAACGCATCAAAAAAAAAGAAGAAAAAAAGAAATTAAACAACGACTGCTTTACAGCAACAACTTTATGTTTGTCATTAACCTTCTCAATCCGACTGTTAATGCACATAGAAGAGAAAAATGCTTGCCATTACTACAAAATATGCAAATGCATAAGAAGAGCTCAATCAAACTTTAATTGTCAAATATTTTTCGTTTTTCTCTTTCAATTCATTTCATCCACGAGCTATAGAGGAAAATGATCATTTGTAACTCCAGGGTAATATTGTAAAAGATGTTTTTGGAGGCATGTGGGATTTTTAAATCAATGAATAATCATGTTCGTTAATCATGATTTGAGTAACAATCGAGAAAAAAAAAAAGCTAAAAACTTTTTGGGCTTCATTTTTGCCCAGCCTGGTGCAAAACATGTAGTGTGACTCTGCGCTCACCGAAATGATGTCTTCGTCGTCGCTGGTTGTAGCTAAAACCTCGAGCTTTTCTTGCCGGGCTTTTGTCCTCTTCAGGCGGTTGGCTTGCAGTGTGGCAAAGTAGTTGACTGCCGCAAACTCGATGAGGGCTGACGCCACAAAGGCAAAACACACGGCAATGAACCAATCCATGGCTGTGGCATAGGCCACTTTGGGGAGGGACTGGCGGGCACTGATGCTCAAGGTGGTCATTGTTAGCACTGTGGTGATGCCTGAGAGAAAAACAAAAGCCACTTATTATTAATATGATTTGTAAGCGTTCCAATATATTATGCGGTAATATTTCCATCTCTTTTTGGGGGGATTCCAACAACTGTAGCCATCTATCCATTCTAAATGGGGGTTAAAGTGCTTTTAGCGAAATATTTGAACACACATAGACCTAAATTGACAATACTCACAGTCACTTAGAGTAGTTGTGAAAATCTTCCTCTATGCGTAAACCGCATGGAGAAATCGGTTTCTTTTTTCATTTTTTATATGAGACAGACCAAATAATCAGCCTATTTTAAAATGGGCTGATAAGCATTTTTTGCCGGTTATTTTTTTAAAACATTACAACATAAGACACAAATAAAGACATGCGAACATTCCCACCGTTAAAAGAAAATATATATCACCCGTTTTTTTGGGCCGGTTTTTCCTCTCTGCTGTAAAGTCAAACAAGCACTAAAGGACAAAGTAAAAACATTCAAATGTCCTGCTTTTAATTCATTGTAAACAAAAAAAGGATCAAAGAAGAAGCTATCTGCTTTTTTTCCCCCCTCAATCGGCAAATGAATCGCTTATCTGAATTTTATTCTGCCAAATATCAGAATCTGCCTCAAAAAAATCCATATTGGTCAGGTTGAATTACACGTGTTTGCTCACATTACTGTTTTAAATATTAAGATCACTGAAAGAGTTTATATGTATTGTATCCTAATTGTGCTGTGTGGATTTTTTTTTTTAATTCACAGTAAAGATGACATACCGGCGACTGTACGTGCAGGGACAGACTCCTTATTGATCCAGAAAGAGACTTGTGACAGCACGACAACCATGATAAGTGGAATGTATGTCTGGATGAGGTAGTAACCCAGCTTCCTCTGGAGATGGAAATGGACCACCTGCACAGAGTAGTGACCTGCAAGATAAACACAATGTGTGAGGAGAGCAGCCCGAAGGGACGGAGAGGGGGGGGAGTGCACAAACAATGCCCTTGCCTGCCCTTGAAACAAAATAGCTGCTGGGACATAGCATAGAATAAAAAAAAAACTGTATTGCTAATGTAAGAGAAAGGATTTGGTGGAGGTGGGTGGGGTGGGGGGGGGGCTTCAGTGTCATTATGCGCAACTCCTCTGTCTAAACACATGCATGCTGTTGCAGAGCAAAAATAAAATGCACACACACAGATTCGCTTTCTGCTTGATGAATGAGCATCACATCAGCCATTTTCGTCCTCTTTTCAGTATTCCGCTGAGTTCACAGTAGGAAATATTTCATTTGGTAGAAAGACAAAAAGCTCAGGTCGCCATCTTTCCGCTCTGTCCACTATTGCTTTAAACACTGTAAAGGTATTTATGGGTACACTATTAAGCCTGAGAACTCAGACATCTTGGAGATGTGCCAAATTAACTCTGTCATGGTTTAAGGTTTGCATGGTTGAATGAGGAGGAACCAAGCACAGGGAAGTAGGGAGGCAATCATCTCAAAAAATATCTAGACAAATCACGCAAAACAAAGCAGTATGGAATAATCAAACATACTAAATCAAACCTCAAACAAAAATAAGATTCAAAGTAACAAGCCAAAACTTGAATTGAACTCATCAGGCTAGAAAACGTAACGAGATTTGGGGAAAGGTGACTGACGACAATATCGACAAGAACGACACAAAACGGAGCTGACAGGTTGACACGAGGGACGAGTGGACACCTGTGTTGGACTTGAAAATCTCACTGGACAGCGTCTGTCCCACCAGATCATACTGCAAAAGGCTCATGGACTCTTTGGGACAATCAACAGACTTGATAGGCCCCTTTCTCCAAGTGAAAACGATTTCACTGCTGGTATAGGCATCTAAAAAGTCACGTTTAAGAGAACAATTGGTCAAATGGCTTCACTCCTTCCGTTTTATCATAAAAAAACCTTTTACTCACAGCTTCCAAATCGAAGAGGACAAGTGTGACCGTCCATAGGGAAGTCCATAAGATTCATTGGACACTCGGAACTTATTGTTAGTCTATAGCAAGAGGTTGAACACAAATCATTACCGTATTGTCAAAAAAAAAAAAAAAATGCTCACGTGTAAATGTATAATCACCTCATTGTGTAGAGTACAGTCCCGTTTTGCATAATCCGGAAAAGCTTGTTTGGTGTGGTCATGTTGTGAGAAATTGATTTTTTGGAGTTTCGGAAGAAGGTGTCCGGTATCCAGATTTTGTCTACCATGCGATTGTTCAACCGTAGGATTTCAATGGGACCCTCAAATTTGAGCCTCTCATCAACCCACATCTGTCGAAAGAACATATCCGTGGTATATTCCTGAGAGAGAGGTGGAAAAAAAATATTCTCATTATTATACCACACTTTGCTTTCACGACAGTTCCTCAAGATGTATAACAACACTGAAAAGGTCATTTCAACTTTCTGCGCTTTACAGAAACAAGATGACGCTTGTCACTCATTCCGGAAAATCATTAATCAGTCTATTAAGCCCTCCCACGTTGACATGTTGTCATATAGATTCCGAAGTCATCGGTAATGGCGTTATAGAGCTGGTCAAACAGATTACAGCTCATTAGACACGGCGATGGCAGGATGTCCAAAGGCAGCCCGTCACTTGTATGGCGGCTCATCATGTCAAGGTTTCTTTTTGCATTGCAGAATTAATATCGTACCATCTCAACATCAGACACAGGTCCGAAACTTGTCACAAAGATGTCGGTTTTCACCTCGGTAATTCCACCTGCAACACAATTCAACGTGTGCTATAAAACAAAAGACATCAAATTCACGATATTCATGTATGTGAAGACACCGATCAATGTTAATGATTTGATCACAAGATAAATAGCAACGATTATTTTCTATACATTCCATTTTCAAATTACTTTTACGACATTCCTAGGAAATCATTATGACTCACTTTATATAATTAGAAAAGGCGGTCCTTGGTCTAACATAACATGTCAATTGCAAACAACCTCACAACGGGGAGGCAGACGTGCAAATATTTCGTCACCAAGCTTGGCACGTAAGATTTCTTGCAAACTGAAAAAGGCATTGTGTCCAATTTTCCTGTCAATCTTTCACAATTACCTCCAGATCCAGGTCGCAGTCGATTGTCATAACCGTCCAAAAGTCTATCCAGAATGCGAGTGATGTTGTCTGAGTAAACCTTCTCATTTGAATTTACATTGCCGAGGCTTTAAAGAGAAAAAAAAAATAAACACACACACACACATTCAAACAAAACATGACAATCTATGACAAATGTTGGACAAAAGGAGAGTCTAACCTTATCCCACAGATACAGGAAAGAATCCAATACAACAAAAAGATGGCCATCGCTAGAGGAATTTTGGCTATAAATACTGCGGAAACTTCTTTAGCATCAAACTATAATGAACATTTTGAACAAACGGTGCCAATGTGACCTGTTGCTGTGCAAAAGGCGAGTGAGTGGAAACGAGTAATCCAATTAACAGATTACTAAATCCTCTCCTAATTTAGAAAAACTGTATATTCTGTTAGATTTTTCCCACAATTGTGTCAGCATGTAGCCTAAACGCAGTGCAAGACCCAATACAAAAAATATATATAAGCAAAAAGAAGGCCTTGAAAAGGGGTTTTCTCCCATGAGTTACCAAATGCGTTAATGTTATCAGGCACTAGATGGCAGTGTGATACTAAAGTTGAACGGAAATGACATCGCCGCAGTGAAAAGAAGAAGAACTTTTGCGGAAAGGGTCGAAACACAACATACATGATCGAAGACTCTCTCTGTCCTGTACAGATAGTTCTATTGTTACATTACTAAAGTGCGCTTTTTTTTTTTTTTTTTTACCCTTTTGGTGCATTACAAATTATTTCTTCCGAGTGACATGTCGGTGCACTTTGACGAGAGGAGCGGGCTGGTTCCTTGTCAGACAAGCTGGGGCTCGTGGAGCCAAACCATGGAGGAGGTATTCATTGAAGTCAACGTACCCCCCGGGACGTCGGCTAAAGAAGTCAAGTGCCATTTGGGCACCAGGGACATAGAACTCCACGTCAAAGGGATAGAAATAATCAAGGTTGGCTGTTTTATTTTATTTTTTTTTTTTTTCTTGGTCACAGCAAATCAAATCAGCCAGCACAAACGAGCAAAACATTTCTGTCGTGATCTGTACATAGTAATACATTGAATAATCAGTACTGTATCTCTGGTGAGTGTGATGTGTTTTATTTTAGAATATCTATCATTGAGTAGATGAATATGGACTTTGCTAGGTTGTGAGTGGGAAATGAAAATTGTTTTCACTTAAGCCAACTTCACTTTGCCATATCTCCATCTTTTTACAGGGCAGGTTATTTGGTGCAACTGTGTCTGATGAGGCTACGTGGACATTAGGTAAGTTGTGATTTATTGAAAATGTATGCCTTGTCTCACTTCTGTTGTTTTATCGACAGAGGACAAATGTCTCATTCGAATTGTACTGATGAAGACAAACAGAGAGGCGGGGAACTGCTGGTCCTCTTTGTTAGAGGGAGAATACAGCGCTAACGCTTGGGTCCAGGACCAGATGCAGAGAAAGCTCACACTTGAGAGGTTTCAGCGAGAAGTTAGTTTTGATTTTCACACGCATGGAATTATTTTCACTTCATCATTTAATGACAATGGTGAATTAATTTGAGTGTTTCCTCTCCAGAATCCTGGATTTGATTTCAGTGGTGCAGAGATTTCAGGAAACTTTGCTGGTGGCGGTCCTGACTTTTCCAGTTTACAAAAGTGACCCATATTGGGGGGATGTCAGATTGGCCTAAAGAACACTATTGTTTGTAGGTCTAATATGTTAAGTGTTTCAATGTGAAGAGACTTTGGAAATGTGCCACCAATCGTTTCCTAATGGAGACCAAATCATCTGGCAAACGTTGGCCCGATCAAGAAGCAGAGTAATAGGTGTGTTCCCTGTTGATGATTTTCAAACGAGGATGAACTCACAACTTTTTAATAAAGTTTATTGAAAGGTACAAGTCCATTTGTAGACGGTCCTTTTGAAATGTAGACACTTGTCATTACGACACAAACAGCAAAGGTTACTGCAATGCAAATTCCAAATGACATTTTCGACCAAAAAAGGTACCATCGTATTCCAACTGAAATCAGAAAGAACATATGGCACTTCACACTGTGCCAGTAAATCCATCAAATGGCAAAAACAACTCATCCGTAACCACTGATGACTGCTGCGTTAATACCTTCAACATGCTTTATTACAAAAAAAAAATATCACCTTGGGTAGGAGTGTGCATTCAAGACAGCTTTGCGACCTAGGGTGGAAGTTAAGGATTTTGGGCCCGATTTCTTGGTTCCATATTTTTGTTTCACAAAATCCTTCTCCCTCCTCTTCCACATGGTGGACTGAGGACCTAGGTGGTTCAATACTTAGCTTAAAACCAGGAACCCGTTCCAGGAAATACCAAACACCGTGGTACGGATTCAAAACAAGAACATACTCGCACACCCTCGGAAGATTTCCTACTTCCTATTATTGAGAGAAAAGCCTTTTTACTTGAAGAACACCATCTCACAGATGAGGATCTTTAAGTAAAAAATGTGAGCCCAATCACCTGACAAGTTACAGCCAATCACGGGGGGAAAAAAAAAAAAACATTTTTCGTCAGGGAACAAGATGGCGGCTAAGAGTTTAACAAGCCGATTCGGGTATGGTAGGAAGGTGAGTGATCTTGTAGTAGCTGTGCTTCAGCTGGCGAGCGGTTCTTCCCGAAATGGTCCAGCGAAGTCTCTGGCCGTTGGGTCTAGAGCACTTGGCGGTGGCATATTCAGCCAGGCATTTGCCCACCAACACACGCACACACGCAAGATCGCCATCTCTGATCTGTTGAAGAGCAGGCCAAAGTTTTTGGGTTTGTTTTTCTAAATCTAAATGACAGTATCTTAAATGCTCACATACGTGGATGGTACTTACAGTTAGTAGCTTCTGCAGACTTTCCAAGGCCTCGGAGAGTTGGTCCCTTTCCTCTGGGTCAGTTTGGTCGTCCACCTCAAGACACAGGAGAGCAATGGCAAGCAGAGATGGCTGCAAACAAACAAATCAGAAGAGAGAAGACTCACTGAGCGAGTAGAATTTATAGAGGCTCACAGGGCTATTCAGCGTTTTCTGTTGACGGTACGTCCTTTTAAATGACCTTCGTTAAACACTGTCCATCTTAGACCTTTTGACTCAGCATGATACTTGGCAAAGTTGGCAGTTTTAGTGTGTTTATGTTGTGAGTTTGTTTGGATTTAATATACAGCACATTGTGTGCAGCTGTTTTTATTTTAACAGGCTCAAAATAAAGCTGATTGGATCTTGAAGAAATATGGTCGACCAAAGGAGACGCCATCACATGACACCATACATGTTTTTCCCATGTATGGTGTCATGTGATGGCAGAAAGAGACACCTACCTTCATTTTGGAGAAGACGAAGGAGCAATGACAAGCTTTCAATTGCGCCTCAAGTCTCTCAAGGCGCAGTTTCTTCTCACTGAAAAAAAAACCAATATACATCTTTTAAACACGTGACTAATGATTCTACTAAATAACATGAATCGATTTTGATAACTTGTTATCACCTGTCTGCACCAAGCTGCTCCTGTACATAGCTGTGAAAGAGGCGGAGGAAGCGCAGGGCAGTGGGGGCTTTCACCTTCCAGTTGAGTTTCTCCATAATGATCTTCTCCATCCGCATCATGTCAGACACCGTGAAGCGGTTCTGACTGATACGAATCAGGTCGTTGACAAGGGGGACGTTATTCTCTTCAGAGGACTTCACAGCAATGTAAAAGCAGCAGAGACCTACGCAAGACAGGTGCTTTGGTTGAATCTGGAAAGAACAGAATGACCGTCATTCAGGTGTTTCGGTAACAACCTCGACAATTCATCGTACAAACCTTCATGACAGAGAGGAAGCGGTCGAGCAGGCTGACGGCCAAAGAGAAAGTTTCAGAGCTGAACCCGAAGAATCTGCTTAGAGTCAGCAGGTCTTTCACTTCCAGCTCCCGCAGTCTGCTGGTCATCCTCAGCCCATTATCCGAGGCGCTCTCAATGATCCTCAGACCGCTGAGCTTTGGCTGGTAGCGGCCTTCCAGATCTGTCAAGGCCTTCAGCTGGACTGCAAAAGGCAATGCTCCGGGTCCTGTCACTGTGTCAATCATCTGTGAAGAAAATCACAGAAAATATTGAGGGGAAAAATGAAAGTGGTGTCTACAGCTATGATGTGCAGACTCTTGCACACAAAAAAGGAAATTAATGAGGTAAAATAAATACGCTATTATTTTGGAAAAATTACAGTACATTTAAATGTTTTAGGTGAAATCGTCACTTTTATTTCTAGTTCCACACAAGACAAAATGAAGACAAACAGAAGATGGCATCTTTGATTTGCTGCAGGCAGATAATTTAAAATTTGAATTTCATCTAAGATTACGAGACTCAAATAGACATTGACTACTTTTTTTTTTTTTTTTTTAAGTTATCTTTAACCAAGCATATTTTGAAGGATTTGAGAATGTATTTAGGGACAAAACAACAGATTATTTTAAGAACATAATCTTAATCTGATTAACAATTTAAAAAAAAAATCATTTCTATCTTTATATTTAAAAAAAAGAGTTTATTTCGAAATAACTGTTAAAGTGTTCTAGAGAGATAAATGCTCGGGCTTCTGATAGCAAGCTTGTTTACGTGCAGCGTGTCTTGCAGGCGCTACTTTTCAATCAAGTTATTCTGGTGGCCTTTTGCAACTCAGCAGCTGTCAAACTGGGCTCAACCGGACTAAGGGGGAGGCGCAAACAACGTCACAGGGAGCAGCAATATAAACTTTCTTCCAATCAATTTAGATTTGATCAAGTTACGGTCGCAGACTGTCGTGTTCATTTAGATTGCGGTGGTCGTGTGTAACGTTTACCAACCTTGTTAAGTGGGGGGCGTGAGAGGTTAAGGCCGTTGGACAACATGCCCGGGCATGTCCCTGCTCATACAAAGCTAAGCCACAGCGCTAACACTAGGCCCAGTAACAACAACCAACCAAGGTCATTTAACACTAGCGACACAAAAATAAAAGAAAACCTATAATGACACCGGAAGTGAGACACAACGTTATGGTTAATAACCAAGCAAGGAGACGTATAAGTGTTAGCTGGCACAGCTAACGCTAACTATCGGTGAATATACAACAAACGACCAACCACAGCTTTTATATTCTCTCTGTTTGGGGCGTTCAAAAGATTTCACCCTTTCGTAAACTCTGGTTTTAAAAAGATGGAATTTCTTAAACGTAATGGAGTCAGCTCTTACTTACCTTGGCTCAAGTTGCGTTGGTTGTACAATTTAAAAGAAAAATCCGTAGGAGTAAAAGCGGGTGAATTAGGTGTAAAATACCCCTAAAATTTTGAGTATGAACTTTCTTTTATGAAAGTTTTAAGCAGAATTTTTGGATCTGCCTATGCACACTCCCGACCCTTGGAGTAAGGCGACGGGGAAAAGGACAGATTGGAGTTAAGTAGCCCTTAAAACCAGGCCCATGTTCTAACACGGCGAGCTTTCATTGGCCAACCGTGGTGACGTTCAATACTCTGTAATTTTATTGGATAGTTTTCTTGTCTTTCACAAGTAAGCCCCGCTCTTCATAGACATGAGAAGCAATCGCATGATGCGAATGGAAGAGGTGGACGCTCGTCATACGGTCATTTCAGTGTAGCCCACATAAAATATTAATTAAACTTCAATCTAACATCTTTGAAATGCATGATTTTTTGGAAATATACTGCAGCAAAATGACACCTCGTGGCTAAGACTACTGACACTTTTTCCTAAATTGACTTAAATCAACATATAGTACATGATAGTGGGAGCTTTCTGGAACAGTCTAGAAGCAGTTTCAGCTCGTATATTTTTCAGCCGTGCTTTATTTAGATGTCAAATTACGGGCCAAACAAGGTACATATTTAATGAAGTTAGTCTTTATTACATAAGATGGCCAACACAGATCAATCATTTGTGTGTCTGTGATTGTGTTTGTGTGTTAATGTTCTGAGAATTACACTAATCTCGACTCTTCACAAGCACTGTAAAATGTACATTCACTGGCCACATCATAAAACGTAATCTTATAAAACAGCTCAATATATGGTGCGTGTTATAAAATCCACATTTTTGCTTGGATTTATTTCTATTTATACTTACTGATAATGGCGTTCTTGCATTGTGTCAAGTCATGGTTGAAAAATACTTGGAATGTTAAGCAATGGTTCAATATAGAGATATTTCTATGCAGAACTGATAGCAGGGTTATTTTATTAATTCACATAAGCATACACATTTCCAGTTATATGTTTACTTTGAGTATGACAAGGTGCTGATTATGCTAATGAAAGCACATTATAGTCTCTGCATGATATAGAATTTAAATGATTAAAAAAATAAGTTAGTAACTGTCGCCAACAATTTCATGTCACTTTATGGGATATACAGTATTATGTATTATTTCACAGTGTAATCTGTCAAGACTGAAAAGTACATGAAAAAATGAAGGGCACATTTAAAACTAGGACTTTTCCTTAAAGGAAGATGGTTATATGTCATGCAAATTCCATGCCAAATAGCAGAGAGACCACACATCCAGGGATTGAAGTGCATTTCTCTTCAAAGTGCTCATTCAACTGTCAAAAATCATACACTTGCTTGTCCCTCTGTCACATCACATCGGCGTGGTTAGAAAATCTTCTAATTCAAATTCCTGGATGAGGTTAAGGAGCACGCAGAGGGAAGACTAAAGAAGCTATGGGAAGAAAAGACAAAACATGAGCAATATATTCTACCCACTTTATGTTATTTGTTAGTTGTTAGTGAAGCCAAAAATGCAATTTAGCAAATTGTTTTTAGCATCACACCTGTTAATACACTAAAATGCTAGACGCACTCTGTTATAAAAATGTCTGCAGGCTTTGTTATGAGAGATTACATTAGGGACTCTTACACATCCTAATGAGATCCAATACATACATTATAATTGTATGCAATAAAATATATTTACAGTGCAATACAGTACATTTCCACCTGTACTGGATATAAAAGTCGACACGCCCATGTTCAAATGCCGCGTTTTGGTGACATGAAAAAGGAGATCATCACTAAAACCTAGCAAGAGAACAAGGGCTTTATATACACTGTAATGAATCTCACCGAGCTGTAGTTAATGATTGACCAGGAAGTGTATATCTTCCTTCACATAATAAAATCTTCCGAATTAGATTCAGAACACTCTTCTGGCCTGTCCGACTCAATTATGAGCCTAATAAAATGAATACGTGAAAGATAGTGAACACACATTCATAGCAAGATCGCTAAAATAACAGCAGCTACAATTATTGAAAACAGTCCATTGATTTGTTTTAATGTGTCTCGCAAAGTCAGCATCAACGCAGCGAGCAAAGCTAGCGTTATTATTGCTAAGTACACAGTGGATTACAGCAGGCGCATTCATATTCAGGCTCACACACCACAACGGCCTCTTTGACCGACGCTGATGGGGGACACATTCGTGGTTTTCCTGGATGATTGTTCTGTAAATCAACTAAAAAGGGGACAAGACATACAACAACAACAAAATATGGCGGGTGGTAAAAAAAACAGGATTTCAAACACAAAAGGATGACGTGGCAAGGGATGGGACAGATGTGATCTGTCTTTCAGGTCTTTCATGTCTTCACATCCTGACCATCAGGTGTGTCTATTTCCTGCACATAATTATCTCCTGACATATGGTGTGCAAAATCATTTGGTACAGTGAGATCATCCGTGTCAGCAGTGAGACCAGTCGTATGCAAACGCAATTGCCCCTGCCTGATACCGTCTGGCAGGTCAGCTTGCAGAGACAGAAGCATCGGGCTGTGTCAAACTGTGACACAACCTACTGTGCCTGGACACGTAGTGTCGCTCTCAATCTGTCCCTGGATCACTATCTCAGCAATACATGGCTCCTGGGAGGATGTCATTGCCTCATTAATCACGCCCCATCTGCATACGCTACTTCGGAGAATACTGTCCTTTAATCGTGTGTCCTTATTTGGCTTACTCAGCATAAGCACCGAAACCTCTAAGGCAGTGGTTCTTAACCCTAGTGAGTCCGTCTTAGAGCCTCCACTGCGGCGGTCCGGACATACCTGATTTATTGTGTAAATTCGTGATGACGCAGAAGTCACACTGATTTTCTGGTATGTAATTTGTTGTGAGTTGATGCATTGTGTTGGTTTTGTTCTTTGAACATAGTGATTTCATGCACGGCTCCTTTTGTGCAGCAGTACAAACATCTGTCTTGAATTTGAAAAAAAAAAATCATTTTATTTTTCACTAAAGAGGGGTTCGATGAATGCGCATATGAAATTGGTGGGGTTCGGTACCTCCAACAAGGTTAAGAACCGCTTGCTCTAAGGTCAAAACCTGTTCTCGGATGTTGGTTCACCTTCAGGATATCCTGATTTCGTAACTATTGAATAAGAAATAATGGATGTGTAAAGATTTTTTTTTAATTTGTTCAGAGGGGTTAAATTGTGATTATTTTAGAACCTTTAATCTGGACCTGTTTAGTTGACAAAATTTCATGCACATGTTTGGATACGGGTTAATCGTACCTTGAGGCAACTAGCGGAAGAGAATGTCACTGTTATGCAAGACGTGCTATTTGTCATACATAGCTAATATTTGTCATACCAATTAGATGAGTCAAATTCTGGATCATATGACGTGAAGGCTTGTTCAACTGGATTCTGGTAAGAATTTGTTTTTGCCACTTGTCATCAGAAAGGGTGACTTACTTTTTCTTGTCCTTGTCCTTCTTGAGAGGTTGAGCGGCACCCTGGAGAGCCTGGCCCATCAGTGTCTCTGCAGCAACCCTCCTCCTGTTGAAAGCATTCATCTCTTCCTCCAGCTCCCGTCGTTTCTCCTCCAGGTTTTTCTTTTCTTCCTGGTGCAGCCGTTTGAGCTGCTCAAATCTCTCGTGGAGCTGGAGACCAAGTACAAAAACAAAAGTGGACATACAATTCCTTGACGTGTTATTTGTGCTAAGCGTCACCTCTTTTTCCTTTTCTTTCAGCTCCGCTTCGGTCTCTTTTACTTTGTTGACAAACATCTGCCTCATTCCTTCCTCCTGGTGTTGCAGTTCTTTCAGAAACTCTTTCCTCTTGGCTTCATATGTCTCCTGCAGGCTGCAGATTATGGATTTGTTTTCATTTTATTTTATACTCATTGTCAACTTGACTAGAGGGTTAAAAGTCAACAGCACTACAAAGTAGGGCAAGGCGACTTTGGGAAAAAAAGAATAATCATGCTATTTTTTTATGCAATTTTTTATTTCCTTATAATAATAATCACTCCATTTTTTTATTTGATTTTTCATTTTCTTTTTTTTGCGCAAAAACCAGCTAACGCCATTGTAAATCTCCTTGGCAGCGATACAATATATTAATACTGCAAAGTACCACAATAAAAAAGACATTGAATAGACAACATACAATAGTCTCACCTGAACGACTGGCTGTTGGGGTCTGCGTCCTTGAAGCCCATCTCCTCCAGCTTACAACGACGGTAGAGCTCGTAGTGGCGAGTGTGCGTTTGCTCACGAAGATCCTCCATGTTGACACGCAGCAGCATCTCCCTCAGTTTCACAAAATCACAATGATTCTCATTCTCCACTAAGGGACAAAAACAAAGATACAAAATGAATTCCAAATCTTCAATGACTTTCGAACACTTGGAGATGCGTGACTTGGACTCACCTTGTACAGATCCCCAAGGGTACAGTCTTGCTTTGACTATTTTATTGCCTACTTTGACATCTTCTACGCTGCCAACGACAGCAAATGGCAGGTGAGTCTGAAAATGAAGATGAAAACCACTACTGTTGCATTCATGTAGTCATTGTGCCTTGTTGATGAGTGAGTGAGTGAGTGAGTGAGTGAGTGAGTGAGTGAGTGAGTGAGTGAGTGAGTGAGTGAGTGAGTGAGTGAGTGAGTGAGTGAGTGAGTGAGTGAGTGAGTGAGTGAGTGAGTGAGTGAGTGAGTGAGTGAGTGACGCACATTCATGGAAGAGTTGATTTCAGCCACAGCCTCATCCTCAGTTGGAAACTGGTATATCTGCACTCCATTGCTAACCAGCTCGCTCATGATCTTGATCTTTAATTTGTCCAGTTCACTCCTGGACACCGTGTCTGCTTTTGCAATGACAGGGATGACGTTCACCTGCACGCAAACAACAAAGCTGAATAATTGTAGTAACTAGAAATAAAGCACACACAACGTCATGTGGGTCACCTTGCTGTCGAGCTTCTTCATGGTGACGAGATCCAGAGATTTGAGGGAGTGGCCGTTGGGAGCGATGAAATATAGGCAAATGTGGATTCTCGTGTCATGGAAATTGTACAGGGACCGTTTTATTTTTAGCTCCTCTTCGAGGTACGTTTCAAACTGAGAGTCAATATACTCTACAATGGGTTTATAGCTGCAAAGGAGAAAAACAATCAGATTATTTTTGTATTCATTCTATGAGGAAGACGTTTTAAAATAATCACTAGTCATTCACTGCTTTCAGCATCTGGTCCATGACAAGAAACAAAACTCTTTTAATTAACCTCAAATGAGCTCATTTCACATTTTCTATACAGTTTTAACATCACCTTTCTTCTTTGTTGATCTGGTCCCCAAAGCCAACAGTGTGTACGATGGTCAGCTTGAGGTTGACGTTGCTCTCCTGCAGGTCGTACGTGTGCGGTCGCATAAGAACGTCTTTCTCATAGTGGCTGGCCTCTTCATTTTCAAATCTTGTATTGAAAAGTGTGTTCATTAAGGTGGATTTGCCTATCCCTGTCTCCCCTATAGAGGAAGAACGCAAAGAAATGACAGGGGGGGGGGGAAACAGACGTGAGGGGAAAAGAGAAAAGAGTTGTTGTTTTTTTACGACAAAATGAATATGCGGTAATGATAACGGCGAGCTTTGACTTGCCTATGCAGAGGATGTTGAAGCTGAAGCCCTGTGTGACTGATTTGCTGACCAACTGATCTGGAAGACTGTCAAAGCCCACATGGCCCCCGAGCTCCAAGGTTCGTTTGTCTTCATTCTGAAGTGATGGAACACTGCATAGTAATACCTTTTCCATCACCGGTTTGCTTTTTTGTATTCTCTCTACGTGTATTTGGTTCTTCTTTGATTTTGATTGTACTTCCACTGTCGGCACAGTATTTGGTTTTGACACAAAATTTGACAAAGGAAGAATAAAAACAAGAAGAATTTCGGCACATTCTAGTTTTTGCGATTATTGAATTATTTATCCCCGTCAATTCTGCTTTTTATACCTAAACAAAGCAATGCTGGTCCATTTTTATAATGTATTGGTGTATATTTTGAAATGACATTGTAAATTTGTTCATTTGGGAATATTTTGATTTTATTAGCTAGGTTATGTTATGCTATTTATGTTCTTAAGATTTTTAAGTATATACATAAAGTAACATATAATCCTGGCTCATATTGCTTTCTGACCACAAATTTATAATCTGTTGTTCCAAATGAACACCATTCTGTCTGGTTCTATTGCTCAATGATTTACTCTAACGTACAAGTAAATTGGCCAATTGTGAAAGAATGATTTACTGATTGTCTTATCTAATGATTGATGGATTTCTCAATTGACCTGTAGCATTTGTAAGCATAGCGATATGCACTCCTCCATGCTGATGAGAAACTGGCATTTTCAAGCCGCTCAGCATGTGTTCAATACAACATTCATCTGCCTAGGCCTCTTCAACAAACACATCCTACAAAGAGCTCTTTATCTAACTGTTGTTTCAGAGGATGAGAGGCTATCCAAGCTGGTGGTACCCATCGGCAACCCAATCCTCACGGATCAGAATGCCATATTTGCAAAGCACCCTGTTAAAACTTATATAGGTCAGAAAGTCTTAGAGCATTTCTGAATGTTAAAGCAAGTCATTTGATCCAGCTGCCCCTTATCCTCTTAAATGCATTGCTGCATGACGTCCAGTATGGAAAGCTGTTGGAGGATTGTTTCAATATTCTTGATATCCATCTTAAGGACCATGTACTATTATGCTGTTTGTCTCAACTCACTCAAAAAACAAGCACACCTAAAACAAAGCTGTTCGACTAATGTTCTGACATTTTTGCACACTAATGGGACAAGTTTAGAATTGCATCAAAAATAGCAATGGGCATTTTAGTGCTATCAGAAGGGGGGTAGGCTTTTATATTGCCTATTAGTCTGACCTATATTACTAATGCAGCACGTTAGTTCCCTAGTAAGGCTTAATTTTTAGTCATAGGCCAAAAGTTGCACTATTAGTGGAAATTACATCACACTTGGTTGTCTAACCAGTGAGGACAAAAGTAGTTAGTCCAAAGACTTGAATGTGTATATAAAGAATCTGGAATAAGTGTTGCAACGGCTTTCCACGCGTCTCTGTCATAAAGTCGCAGAGAATTCTGAATGATAAAGCAAGTCACTTGACTCCAATGCCATTTATCCTTTTAACTGCATCGCTGCATGCTGTCCTGTGTTTCATTGAAACTAATAGAGACTCTTGACGCATTCGAGTGCTTGCTCCAAATCCGGATGGATTTATGCACACACACACACACACACAAAAAGATGTCTCCTATTTCGAAACGACAGCGCATCATTTCTCTAAGTGCAGCCGCAGGAGAAAATTCACATTTATCACCGAGTCATTGCGCATACGCATGATCAGAGCATCCCTACCCGTTCACATACATACATACACGTGAGTGAGAAAATTCGATTCGCACGATCATACTCACGGCAAAAACGTCCACTTCGCTGGCCGCCATGGTTACTCGTCTCATAGACGCACGCTGCTTTTTAAAAATGACCACTTGGAGGCAACACCCCGTGACTACGGGAGGACGACATGCCAGCTCTCCCTTCCACTGGTGAACGAGGACAGTGCAGCGCTACCGCACAGTGGATGTTGTTTTTGCGAGTAGGAGTAATCCCCATCAACTGTTTTCCCAGTCGGGGCCTCTGGATGTAGCTGTTGCCATGGCAAACGAGCTGTGGTCTGAAACCATTACCCACTATGCTCACCCGTTGCCTGTACAATGGCAGCATTTTTTAATGTAAAGTTACATACGTCACTCACAATCAAAATTTGGTGCAAGATAGTAAAGACTAACAATAAGGCGAATTACGAGCCCGACTGTTAATTTCGAAATAGTAGTCAGCGAGTTTCAACCTTATTTCAACAACCACAACAAATTGGAACAGTATATATTGTGGCTGGAATTCTTTTAAGCGATCAAGACAAGTCCATTGAATTGTCGCTGCGTGGTTATTGGCTCTCATTAGACCACGTTGCAGCAATTCTAGTTATTACTTGATACAATATACTAATATATTGTAATATTAATATTATTGGTAGCTTTTTGTCAAGGGATGTATGATGCAGACGAACTGGGAGTGTCACGATAAAAAAAAAAGGGGGGGGGTGTGGGGAGAAGTGAGGGGAGGGGGGGCGGCGGAAGCGCAGGTTGGAAGAGCACACAGCTACACAAATTCCCGGAGGAGATCATCAAAACATTATTTCGACGCACACCTCAATCGGACTACAGTGCGATGTCTTTGACTCAAGAGTCCGTTTTGTCTTTTTTACTGGAGCGAGGCGGCAAAGTGAGGAACACCGAGCTAATCGCCCACTTCGGCGTTCTCATCAACGGCGGCTCGCCCGCGGAAAAGCAACACAATAGGGAGCTGTTCAAGAAGTTGGTCAACAGCGTAGCCGTGGTTCGCCAGACGGACGGGGTGAAGTTCGTAGCGGTCAAGAAGCGCTACCAGGATTTTGTGAAAGATGTGTTGCACGAGACTTTGTCCTGTTCAAATTCGACTTTGCAAATTGGTCATTCAGACGTGAAAAATAACAGTGCGTCGCACGTGAACTTACAAAGAAGTAAGTCAGACACTACTCTCAAAGTGCTGAACATTTGTAGAGATCAAGTAGGCAGCAGATCTTCAGGAGCTGTGTTTGCCGTAGTAGCAGTCACCTCTCCTTCCAAAGGGAAACCACAATCTACATCCCAACCTCATATTCCAGCTTGCAATGAAGACAAACTCCTGCAAAGTTGGAGAAACCGTCACACGGATGAGCAGAAGAAGAGGCAGGCCGACGAAGCCGAGTGCTGCGGGTCGGTACCCCTCGACCCCCTGGTCCACGAGTGGCTGGTGAAGTGCGCCGCCGGGTTGTGGGGGCACGTCCACGCCATGCTCCTGCAGGACGCCCGCCTGGCCCAGAAGAAGGACTTCATGTCAGGCTTCACGGCGCTGCACTGGGCAGCCAAAGATGGAAATGGCGAGATGGTCCACAAGCTGATGGACATCGCCCGGAGGAAAGGGGCACATGTTAACGTTAACAGCAAAGCTCACGGGGGCTACACACCTCTACACATCGCCGCCATACACAACCACTCAGAGGTCATGCTTCTACTGGTCCAACGTTACGGCGCAAGTGTTGACGAGAGGGACAACGACGGCAAGAAGGCCCGCCACTACCTGGGGGAGGGCGTGTCAGCGGAGGTCAGAGCCCTCGTGAAAGGTGTGCAGCTATCTAAATACTGGAACACGACGGATGACGAGCATTACCGGGAGCAGACAAAAGGTCTCAACACTATCAGTAAGCTGTTCCAGCCTCACAGGAAGCAGAAACATGCAACAAGACTCACGGTCGACGCATGAGACTCAGCAGTCCTTGCTTATCTTCTGACTGTTATGTACCCTATACACAGATTGGATATGGTTAATATATTTTTTTTTATTTTGTATAAAAAAAACCTGAGAAAATTCTCACGCGCACGGGGAGAACATGCAAACTCCACACGGGTGGGCCACAATTGAACCCGTGACCTCTACACTGTGAGACAAACGTGCTAACCAGCATTCTACCGGGTTGCCACAATGTCCATGTACTTCACTCTTTAAAAAAATGCTAAAATAACCCAAACTGAGTGACAAAGCTAATCCACTGCTGGACACAAAAGGGACACAGACAATACTGGGTATACACTGTCAAAAATAGAGAATGAAATTTACTTAACAGTAATATTTACTCAAAATCAGAATTTCTGAGTGGGAAAACTTGATTTTTTTTTTTTTCATGTAAATTTTACTTGCCATTATTTTCAGTGTAGGTAGCCTACTCGCCTGCATGGTCTAAAAGTAGCTCACCATTGAGATGTGTCCATTTTTTGTTGCCATTGTTGTTGATTTTTGCTATAGCTGTTGTTTTTAAATCATACTTGTATTGGTGTAACATGTTTTTACATGATTGGTGGATATGAAAGTTGTGTGACATTTTATGATGTTTTCATCATGGAACTGAAATCCATTTGCATTTTGAGGGGACTTGGTTATGCAGATCAGGTCATTTTCTTGGTGGACTTGCGGTTGTCATGGATACAGGAGCATGGGCCCCATTTTCTGGCAAAAGAGTTGGATGGAGCTTCCAGAGTTGTAGATGAGTTCTGGATTAGACACGAATGACATATTTTCATTGAAATTGGTCTCATGATTTGTTCAAGAACAAATGAGATGTTCCAGTCTTGTCACTACTTGGAAGTGACTCAATACAAAATGATGACATGTTATTTATTATTGGCAAAGTATTCTGTCTGCATGATGATTCACTATTCACTTAAAATAGCTAACAATATCTGTCATTTGTGGAATGTTTTTTTTTTTTTTAATTCAAATGATTTAAAAATATTTGGTCATTTCATGGCTTTGAAAAGTTAAAGCTTTGTTTTTTATTTTCTGTACCGATTGTCCGCAAGAGAGTCATTCCTGCTGACTTGGAGCAAGCTGGCTGCAATGCCAATCACAGGGCCTATATAAACACAAATAATGGGGGACTTGGGTGCCCCCCCCCAAAAAAAAAATCTGTGAATAATATTCAATAAAAGAATTTGCAAATGCCAAACCACAACTATTCCAAGGTTTACTATCCAGTTATTCTTTGCAAAAAAAAAAAGCCTATAAAAAAACAGATGAGGGCCACCGGAAGGCTCACGGTCTTGCCTGATGACGTCATAGGCGTGCCGGTTGATTGGCAACACCTGTACCTGTTGATAAGCAGCGCCACGTGCGCACATTTGGAGCTTCAGTGCGGCGATTTTGCGTTGATATTTTTTGGGCCGGTTCCCCCACCCCGTTTATTTTGGATGAATGAAAAGCAAATGTTGACGTCAGTTGCCCTTCGTTGTTTTCGCGCTGTTCTGTTCCTGCTGCTGGTCAGTAGCAGCCGTCCGCCGCCGGTTCGATGCTCCGTGGACCGCACGGACTCCTGGAGCGATTTGAGCCAGTACACCTATGGCACAATTTTCTCCCCGCTGCTCAAAGCTTTGTCCGAGCACGGAGGCTCTAGATGGAACCAGGCCCCCGTGAAAAAGATCAAACCCGAGCACAGGTACATCAGGTATTTGACGGACACGGCGTTCAAGAAAACGTCCAGAGCGCAAAGAAGTTTTGAAGGGAGCGCGCGCTACAATGTCGTCAGGCTGATCAAGCCGCAAGAGCAATGTCTTGCCAAAAGCAATAAAGGTAAGCTCACCAGCAGTGAAGTTAAATCTAGATTTAATGTGCAAAGATTTGGCAACAAAAATGGTGAAGTACCGGAAAAATCTCATCTGCTTTATAATGTTGAGTATCGCCAACATATGTCATTCAATTAGTGTGGGATGATGATTTTCTCTCTTAAGCTATTTTACACCTGCTTTCATGGACTGAGAAAAGTTTGTTATTCCATGCATCCTTTTCTCCCTATTCAATGTATTTCAGGCATTTAGTCCAATTTCAACTTTCTGAATCACAGTGCATTGTTTTCCCCCTATTTTCCTGCAGAGGGTTTCACACTAGACCTGCCCTACAGTCTTGATCAAGTTAGAGAAAAAGAGCAGCTCACAAAGGCGACGCTACTGTACAATTCAGCCCACGTCAACTCTGTGTGCTTCCTGAGCATCAAGGAGCAGGAGCACTCCAACAAATGTCCCCTGTGTCCCGGCATCCACCAAGCTATAAACTTCACCGCCGCCGTCCGTGGTCCAGGAAGAGGAAACTGGGCGGAAGTTGATATCACTCCACTGATTCTTCCGCCTTCAAAATTCCCAAAGCACAATGTCCACCTTCAAATAGGCATCACGTGCCTCAAGGAGCAACACTCCGGGCACGAAGGCCCTTTGGAGTTTGCCGTGGGGTCCCCTCCGCTGTTGCTTTATCTCCACGACGACAGCAAAGCGTCACACCAGACGTTGCCGCCCACCGCTGCAAACGGCCATCGCGGGCAGGTGTTCTTCAAACCCCATCAAGTTCTTCGAGCCAAGAGGCGGCGAAGAAGGGCGTCCTCTAAGAGCAAACGAGGCGATAAAAGCCTGGACATCCACTTGCCGGAGCTTCTTCCAACCTCGGAATTCCCAACAAGGTACTGTGCCTTGTATGATTTCAGAGTGCGCTTTAGCCAGCTCAAACTGGATCACTGGATCGTTTTCCCGCGCAAATATAACCCGAGGTACTGTCGAGGCATCTGCCCGCGGACAGTTGGCTTCATCTATGGCTCGCCTTTCCACACCATGCTACAAAACATGATATATGAGAAGCTCGACTCCTCGGTGCCAAGGCCGTCGTGCATTCCGTCCCAATACAGCCCCATGAGCGTCATGATCTTTGAGGAGGACGGCTCGTACGTTTACAAGGAGTTTGAAGACGTGGTGGCCACCAGGTGCACCTGCCGCTAAACCAACCAACCAACCGCCAAACCACTCATTCTCTCCCTTTTTTCGAAATTTGATCGTAAACCTTTGGCACAATATTCAAATAGAAGATGTTCTGACCAGGCTCTGTGATTTCATCATGGTTAAAATCATTGTGCATACATAATATTTGTTCTGGAGCAGGTGTGTTTACTTAAACAATGTATTTTAACATTGGGAAAATCTGTTAAACAATAGTTCTTTTTTTTTTTTTTTTTCCTTTTTTTTTTTTTTTTTCTTGATGCCTGATTAGAAAGGATGCAAACTAATCTTGTGTTTCACCTCTCCAATAGGGCACTGATATGAAACACTGAAAAAACAAAGTGCAGTTCAGTATATAATTCATTATTATTTTTTTAACTTTAGATTTTGTTAACTTATTTTGTCTGTTTTTGTTTAATTTAACACAGTAAGTATTAAGTCGCCCTGTTCTAGACCAAAAATAAAAGAAAAATCAGTCACAAAATCTTATCCAACCTTTTACACATTTTATTCCTGAGCATTCCAGACAAGTTGTCTTGAGTGGCGGCTGTCTTCAAATTTTCCAGAATGAAAGCTGTCAAGGTGTCCGTGTGTATTTATTACTTCTGGTCACTAAGTGACTGCATAACTATGAATTTGTACTCGTTACATGTGACTACATGCATTCCATGTGTATTTATTCAAATGATGTGAATTCACTGTGTGTCTGTGTTCAGCTTCTGCATATTCAAACCGATGTCGACATTCTCTGAAGAGTTGGAAAAATAAATAACAGCATGCATACATTTGGTCTTTTCTTTAGTTTGAATTAAAACATGGGACTATCAATATCTTATTTACACTTAAAAGCAATATTAAAAAAATTTGTCCATCGCTAAATCAAGTTTATTTGTATAGCCCTAAATCACAAGTGTATAGCCTGACCTTTTTTCATTATTCAAAATTTAGAAAACCAGGAAAGAATCCGCAGAACTAATCCAAATCAAGAATAGAAATTAAAACTATAATTTATTTAATCCACGCCCCCAAAAGAGTTCAGTACGCCTAGTACTCATAAGTACTGCAGTGTTTTTTTGTTTTTTTTTTTAAGCCAGTCATTTGCCCCCAAACCGTTAGATGGCAGTAAAACGTACGCTTTGAGTTCCGTGTAGATAGTCATAAAGGAAGAAGATGAGGACATTTTAGCTTAAGACGAGCAGCAGGACGGTAAGCCTCAATGTCATTCCATTTTTACGAGAGTTTTCCTGCAATTGTGTTCGACGGCAATCTTGAATGACACTGATCAGTAAAAAGACGTTTATCTATACGTGAGGCGCTTGCCGTAACGCCATTAAATGACATGGTTCAAGGTCTAATGTTTGTACTTTAGCCAAACCATCGAGGTTGTTCCGTTTCTCAGTCACCACTATTATGATCAATAAACTATTTCAAATTCCGCTCTTCAGATTACAAGTTTGTATCTTGACATTGGCGTCAGGGAACTAGCTCACGTTGTGAATATTTCATTGCCATGTTTATTGAAGGAATGTGTAGCATAGCATTGGTGCGTTCAGAAATGTTATTTACAGTCACTTATAGGCTTGAATTTGCCTCGTTTGTTTTTTTAATCCTTCTGTTCTTGTATTCACATCGAAATCACATTCTCAAATTGAAGCCTTTCTCCTTCA
This sequence comes from Syngnathus leptorhynchus, assembly GCF_054491065.1. Taxonomy (NCBI): domain Eukaryota; kingdom Metazoa; phylum Chordata; class Actinopteri; order Syngnathiformes; family Syngnathidae; genus Syngnathus; species Syngnathus leptorhynchus. The sequence goes on from NC_141196.1 coordinate 9,608,967, forward strand.
CAGTTCTTCAACCTCTTTGGTTGGCATCCGCATCAACATGGGCCGCCACTTTGGAAACTTGGCCAGGGTCAGGCACGTCATCACGTACAGTCTGTCACCCTTTGAGCAGAAGGCGTTTGCAAACTATTTCTCCAAGGGAATTCCCAATGTGTGGAGAAGGTTCTCATCATCTTTCTTCAGAGTTGCCCCTCGTGAGTATTTACTTGAATTTTCAGTCATTTTAATTATTGTGCTTTAATATTATGTATATCACTGAATATTTGAAAATCTAATACCATCAGCAATTATACGAAAGCAAATCTAATACTGCACATCTTGCAGCAATGATCCTCATGTACCTGACCTACACGTGGGGCAACAGTGCTCACAAGCAGAGCAAGAGGAAGAATCCCGCCGACTACGAGAACGAAGAATAAACGTTTGTCCGTCACAAGGTTTCCTCTGTTGTTAATTGCTGCTTCTGTTTCACCAATAAAGATGAAAAAAAATATTTGTTAAATCAATTCAGACTGTATTTATTGTCCTCATGGCATAACCTGTAATGAGAGGTATACATTGTGTTTAGACATAAATCTTTATTGATGAAAAGAAGAGAACTTTCATCTTGCAACAAGACAAAGGACCAAGCCGCACTGTCAACACAACCAAGGACTTCATCTGGGGGAAAAGTGGAAGGTACCCAAGTCGGTCACCGGACCAAGCCTAGAGCATCCATTTCACTTCTTGAAGAAACAAACCAGAACCCAAAGAGGCCTGGATAAGCATTTGTAGTGAATAATGAAGTAAATGAATCTCAGACTTATAGTTAAAAAAAAAAAAAAAAATGATGCTACCAAATGAACATTTGGTCTTGCCGTTCTACTTTCGGAGGTGAATTGTACATGACAACACAGCTTCCCTACGCTACTCTTTCTGGCCTGTAGGTGTCGCAGTCTCCTCATACCGGGCTCACGCACTATTGGTTGGCGACACGGATAGAAAATTCTTGAAGCCTCTCGCCTCATCTGCCGGTGTACCGCATGCTGCTGTGCTCAGCTTCATGGAACGAGAACAAGGGTGGACCAACGACGGCCGCTGAGTGAAATTCTAACCCTGTAGCTGATAAGTTCTCATTTTACGCAGAACTGTACCGCTGCCCTTTCTCGGTGTATTTGTTCTCAACAACACTATCCCGTCAGCTTGTTTTAAGATGTCAGTTGTTGGATTCGACGTGGGCTATTTGAACTGCTATGTAGCAGTAGCCCGTGCCGGTGGGATCGAAACTGTCGCCAATGAATACAGCGACCGATGTACACCGTAAGTATGAGCGATGACTTTACTTTAGTGTCGCCTGCGCATAATAACAAAATCGGGAATGCTCGCGAATTCACCCGTGTTCATCATCCTCTTGTGTGACGCTAACGATGCTAACACGGCGAGTTAACATGCTAACGGATTTCACAACAGGAAACAGCATGTGAGTGCTACGGCTAATGCTAGTGACCGTCGTGAGTTAAAACAAAACGACCCTGCTTTTCCTTTGTGCATAAAATAGCATTTTATTACAATTTAAATTAATAAGGTATTGCTGCGTCAATGATACATTATTTATTCTAGAATCACCAAGCGATTTATTCCTCATGCCTACGGGGACTGAAATGCGCGTGATTGGGAGGAGGCCGCCGTACACTAGCTGTCAAAACGGCTTGATCATTTAATTTTGCTTGAGGTTATCTTCCAAATCAAAGATGAGACGCTGTTACACCGATACACTTCAATCCCATTGCATGAAACACACTGAAATGCATCAAGTAAAAAGCTTGTTGCTTGTGCCATAAAGGAGGGCGAAATGGATTTGTCTTCTCTATTTATAGAGCATGTGTTTCTTTTGGACCACGGAATCGATCAATTGGTGCAGCTGCAAAAAGCCAGGTATGATTTTTATTGGAATTGTTACTTATTGTCTTGATAACAGCATCATCTCTGGAGGATTTTGACAATGAGCATGTTTAGAATGTGGCATGGTAATATCAAATAGAATGGCAACATGTGTTCACTCACTTAATTCAAATCTTTGTGGTTGATCAGGTTGTCACAAACTGCAAGAACACGGTGCAAGGCTTCAAGAGATTTCATGGACGAGCGTTCTCGGATCCATACGTGCAGCGCCTAAAATCCAGCCTGGTCTACGATGTTGCACAAATGCCCACAGGGACTACTGGAATCAAGGTAAGCATATAGTGAGGAAGTTGTTTAGAATTTCGCTTGTGCATGAAAACAAATAAGAGTTGCTGCTGTGACAAAGCTGGCCATCGTGCTAAACTGGGCTAGTGTGAAAACCCGTCAGCGTATGCATTTTTAATTTCAAGAAACAGTCCAATTAGTTGACTTCCATTATGTAACCAAGACTATTTAAAAAAAACAAAAAGATCTTGAGCACAATCTGTTCTGGGGCACGGGTTTACTTCAGATTTCACGAAATTAAGCTACTTTCCCCCTTAGTAAACAATGAAAATGGATTTAATCTTATCCAGAGACAAACTGTCACCTTTAAGTGAACAGGCAGTCTGTTAAGTAACAGCTTAATATTATTATTTGTAATATGGTGTAGAAACGTAAAGGTGAGTAAATCCTAAACAGTAAACTTGATGATGAGTTGCCCTGCGCTGAAGACATAGTGAATCATCCTTTCTAACATTCTTGACTGTCATACATAAGTAAATGTTTAAAGGTAAAAAGACGTGGATAGTGCATTTTAAAAAGCTTATTGGGGAGATTTCAATAACGCAGGTTTTTGCTTTTACCCTTCAGTGATGCATTACAGACAAAACAATGAACTGCTTTTTCTTACTCATAAATTGTGTTTTTCCTTTAGGATTACTGTTACTGCTTCTGCTATTACCAATGTTACACTGCAACGTCAAATCATGTTTAGTGTATGGGGATTAAATTGTGTTGATTTGGCTCCCCCTATAGGTCATGTATATGGAGGAGGAAAAGGTGTTCAGCATTGAACAGGTTACTGCGATGCTTCTCACCAAGCTGAAGGAGACCGCAGAAAGTGCACTGAAGAAGCCCGTTGCTGACTGCGTTGTCTCTGTAAGTAGGAAAAGACTGAACATTTTAAGATTTGATTCGAATTTCTGAAAGCATGCAAAGAGGACTGCGTGCACACTTAACGAGTGCAACGCGCCCTAAAGATTTCCTGCTGTTTTCTAGGTTCCCTGCTACTTCACTGACTCTGAGAGGCGATCGGTGGTTGATGCTGCACAGATTGCAGGACTCAACTGCTTGAGGCTAATGAATGAGACAACTGCAGGTGTGTATCACTTTTTTCCCCGAACGTTCTTTATGTACCGTAGGCTAAGTAGCCCAGTCGTCATTCACGATGGTTCCTCTGGCTGAATTTACACTTCAGGTTCACGTGCCCAATTCCATTTTACTAGGGCTGAAACGAGAACCAGCCATAGTTCTTTCTGCTTTGTGCTTGTAGGCAAAATGTTTGATTGAAACAAGCTTCAGATATCCCGCTACTCAAGTAAAGTTTAAGAAAAAAAATACATCCGTACATACTCTTTCAGCCGTTTACTGTCAAACACCCGTAAACAAAACGAGAACGCTAGCAAAAGCTTCCTTATTTCTGAACGCAGCCATGACCTCTTTTTTTGGGAGTTCTCTAGATATTTCTTGTTGCTAGGATACCAGCACATGTCTTCAAGGCGGTCAATATTACCTACTTGTCAATTACAACAATTAGGAAAACGGCCTTAACAAAGATTGCAATGGTCTACACAACTGTGACCACGAGTATCATTCTTAATATTCAAGGTGTTATATACTGTAGCTTTAAACTGTATAAGCAATATGTTTTTTTGTGCTCCTAACACTGAAGCCCATAGGATTTGTGCCAAATGTAACACACGGGCTACCTGGTATTTATTTCGACACTACAAGGAAAGAAGCAATATCTGGTAGCCAGCCTTCATTTCACCCGTCACACCCACACTTGTCCTGCAGTGACATGTTTACTTTTAGTTACATGGGTTACACCCAGATAATTCCAGGCTTTGTGTCTTTACTGTCGATAATATGAATGATGTACCAACTGTTCTTCTGCAGTGGCTCTGGCATATGGCATCTATAAGCAGGATCTACCTGCGCCGGAAGAGAAGGCCAGGAATGTGGTTTTTGTGGAACTGGGCCATTGTGGGTACCAGACATCAGTATGCGCATTCAACAAGGGCAAACTTAAGGTTGGGAATGGTCCAAAAAAAACAAAAAGTGCTATTCGAGCTCCGACAAGCTTTTTGCATCAACAAATCTTTCCCCCGTCTCCCAGGTTCTCGCCACAGCCTGCGATCCCGACCTGGGAGGCAAGGATTTTGATGAAGTATTAGTCAAGCACTTCTGTGAGGAATTTGGCAAGAAGTACAAGCTGGATGTGAAGTCAAAGCCCCGGGCTCTGGTCAGGCTCTACATGGAGTGTGAGAAACTGAAAAAGCTGATGAGCGCCAACTCCTCCGACCTGCCACTGAACATCGAATGCTTCATGAATGACATAGACGTGTCGGCAAAGCTCAACAGGTACGTCGATGAAGTTTGTTTGTCATGAAGTCAGATGTCATCTCAGGTGTCGTTGATTATTCCTCCTCTCCACTGTTACAAGGGGTCAGTTTGAAGAGATGAGCGCCGACCTTTTTGGCAAAGTGGAGCCTCCCCTGCAGAGTCTTCTGGAACAATCCAGTAAGCATCACACTGTTTAATTCTTTTATTATTTAGGACACAAGTAGAGTCCTCTAATTCTTCCGCTTGTCTCTGTGTCCCTCAAGAACTTAAAAAGGACGACATCTATGCAGTAGAGATTGTGGGCGGGGCTTCCAGGATCCCAGCCGTCAAAGAGAGAATCAGCAAATTCTTCGGGAAGGAATTGAACACCACGCTGAATGCTGACGAAGCAGTGGCCAGAGGAGCTGCTCTGCAGGTATATCGCACTTCCTTCCTTTTATTGATTGACGCGCGTTTCTCATGCTCAGCATGAGTATTTGGCCGAAACGTTTTCAACACAGACAATCAAATGTTTTGGGTTAGCCTGACTCATGCTACAATTGCACGCTCTGTATCAATTGGTCAGTATTTGGAATTAGTCTTTCTTTTTATTTGAAAACTGAGGTTGAAATCACCGAAGCAGTGACGACTTTGCCTCCATTCCAACATGTGACAACAACGCTCCTTTCCCACAGTGCGCAATCCTGTCACCCGCCTTCAAAGTGCGAGAGTTCTCAATCACTGACGCTGTTCCATATCCTATCTCCTTGAAGTGGCATTCTGCTGCTGAGGAAGGTGTCAGGTAAAACAAACCACTTTTGCTCCATCTTTTCTACTCTCCAGTCTTTGTGTATTGTAGCATTGACGATTTGACATGGTTTTGTTTTGTAGTGATTGCGAGGTGTTTCCCGTGAACCACCCAGCACCTTTCTCCAAAGTGTTGACGTTCTACCGCAAAGAGCCTTTCTCCCTGGAGGCGTACTACAACAACCCCAATGCGTTGCCCTACCCTGACCCGACCATCGGTAAGCAACTAGAGTGAAGCTTCTAAAGTCAAACACAATCTATTCTGGGAAGTTGGTTGACCTTTGCTTTGTTCATATTAATAATTTTCCCCATATATTAGACATCGTCCGTTCCAGGGTAAAACTGTTGCTGTTAAAAAAAAAAATAATAATAATGTTAATTTTCTCCCAAACAGGTCAATTTCTGATTCAAAAGGTTGTTCCTCAAGCTTCCGGCGAGAGCTCCAAAGTGAAAGTGAAGGTCCGAGTCAACATCCATGGAATCTTCAGTGTGTCCAGTGCCTCCCTGGTCGAGGTGATCAAGTCAGATGAGGCAGAAGAACCCATGGAGACGGAGCAGGTCAATGACAAAGACGGGGAGGTAATAATGACATCAATACATCAAAATGAAGCTTCAAATTTGCTTCATGAACCAGTGTTATTTTTTGACTCTCTATTCAGCATTGGGCTGAAAACACACAGACTTGTTTCTTAAGACCCTTTATTTAAGCCATCAGTGCCATCTAGAGGAGTTAAAAATGCAATGGGTGGTTCATGAAGCAAATTTGAAGCTTCATTTCCCCATCACTAACTTGACTGCCCTTGTTAGCTGCAATTGGATTTGTGCTCGAGGGGCTTAAAACCATGACGTCTTTTGCTATCTGCAGAACAAGATGCAAACTGACCAGGAGGAGCAGCAGGATGAGGGAGATGGTCAGAAAGAACAAGAAGAGAAGACGCCACGAGAGAACGAGGAGATGGAGGTGAATGGAAAACCAATGTATTGTTTTGAACAAGCATGCACGTTAGGAGTGAAAGAGTTTGTAAAAGAATCTAATTGCGATTAGACTACCACAGAAGAGGGCAAAGGTGAGAAGAAGTCTGACCAGCCACCACAAGCGAAAAAGCCCAAGGTCAAAACCAAAGTCTTGGATCTTCCCATTGAAAATAGCCCACAGTGGCAACTAGCAGACGACATGCTGAATCTTTTTGTGGAAAACGAGGTACTCGCAGCATGGATACATTGTCAGAACAAATTGACGCTCATTTATTGACACAAAGTGATCTCCCCACAGGGTAAGATGATCATGCAGGACAAACTGGAGAAGGAGAGGAATGATGCCAAGAATTACGTGGAAGAGTATGTGTATGAGATGAGGGACAAACTGCAAGGCATGCTGGAGAAGTTTGTGAGCGAAGCTGTAAGTTGGCATTCCAGACCACTTGGGGGGAGCGGAGCGTCAATGAGACAAGGTGTTCCTAATGCCAAATCATATTTTGTATTTTCAGGAAAGGGATGCCTTATCATCAAAGTTGATGGATACTGAGAACTGGCTGTATGAGGATGGAGAGGACCAACCCAAGCAGATGTACATTGACAGGCTGGCAGACCTAAAGGTCATTTGCAGTTGAAATGCACTCTTATATTGCTCTGTCAAATCGTTGAAATGATATTTTGACTGTCTTGAAATTCCTGCAGAAACTAGGCCAGCCTATCCAGGAGCGCTACACAGAGGCCGAGGAGAGGCCTAAAGCGTTTGACGAATTGGGGAAACAAATCCAACAGTACATGAAATTTGTTGATGCGTGTAAAATGAAAGTAAGCACGTCAAAGTGTGGCTCACCTTGCCGTAGCTTCTAGAAATGTCATCTGACTTTGAATTTGCGTTGGTCAGGAGGAGCAGTACGACCACATCGATGAAGCCGACGTCACCAAAGTGGACAAGCTGGCCACTGAAGCGATGATGTGGATGAACAGTGCCATGAACCAGCAAAGCAAGCAGAGCTTGATGATGGATCCCTCTGTCAGAGTTAAGGAAATTCAAGAAAAAAACAGGGTGAGAGGCTCCATCCGTTCTGCACACAATAAACATCTCATTTAGGGACTAATGAATCAAATAAACAAAAAAAAAGTTTGAATTTCAAGCCGCTCGATTATCAAAATTCAATCAAACTAATCATTAGGGATGGGTGAGTACCAATACCTGGTAAAGACAACATTTTCTATCGCAGTAAACGTGACAGAATATTATTTTATTGATTTATTTTTTTACATTTTCCAGGAGCTCTTCTCTGCCTGTAACGCTACCGTGACCAAGCCCAAGCCAAAGGTGGAGCTGCCTAAAGAGGACACACCAGCAGAACAGAACGGGCCCATGAACGGACAGGAGAAGGCTCAGGAAGAAAGCGCAGACAAGGGAATGGGCGAAAACACGGGCAACGCCGCCTCGGAAACGGAAAGCAAGCCGGAGATGGACCTTGACTGAAGCGCCATCAAAGCTCCCAATTTTGGGAGCTGGTCGATTGAGATTGAGTTGCTGTCTTGCGTGTGTTATCAGTGCAGGTGGAATGTTTCAGGAAATGCACTTATGTCAACAGCAGGCAGAGTTTTTAGCACATCCCAACTGCGGGTGGTGGGGTGGCTCTGTCTGATGCCGTGGCATCCCATCTCTCTTTATTTTCCCCCCTCGATGACATCATTCTGAAGCCAGCTGCAATAAGCCTGTTTGACGAGCGCCATCATGATGGTATTTATTTCTGTTCTGTGCCCCCATGTTCTGGTCTGTCACAATATGATTTTAATAAAGGTATTGGAAATCAGTCCCAATTCTTCAATGAGATTTAAACACTAAACTAAATTAAATGTAACCAATAATTCTGCCTTTAAAATTAATATGCTGTTTTTAATGACACAAGTAGAATGGAATTCATGTAACTGTTCTTGTGGTTTCGGTCAAAGTCCGCTCTATTGTCAATTTCTTCACATGCCAGGCACACAAAGAGATTGAAATTACGTTTCCCACCGTCCCACGGTGACTAGACAGTACACAACACTCACATCAAACAGCACAAAGAGTTAATACGAACAGACAAGAGCAACAAATAAGTAATAAGCAAATAACCCAAATAATAAACAATAAATAAATAAATAGACAAATAAGTAGTCGAGAAATGGTGCAATATGCCCTCGAATTGCTTCCTAACTTGGGTCACGTTAGAGAAAACTTCACAGACTGTATTAAAAACATCCAGTGATGATTAATTGCCTGAAAAAAGTCTGTGCTAATTAATCAGAATTTATAATTTGCCTCACTTCATAAAAATACCCTACAGTGCACTTTGCCATGTGGAAAATGACATAACCAACGACGCAGAATACCTATTTGTAACACATTTGAGGTAGAGCTATATAATACTGCAATTTATTTTTATAAAACACTTGAGAAAGATAAACGATTTGACAAGATTATGATTTAATTTCTCAGTTAAATTGTTCGTTTATTTTGTTGTGACGTTCGGCTTGTGCCTAGAGGGGGGGGGGGGGTCAGTGTCAACTCATGTTTGGCAGTTTTGTAACGTTTATTTGGTGTGAATGAATACATAAACATCCGTGGATTATAATTATATATATATATATATATATATATATATATATATATATATATATATATATATATATATATATATATATATAATAAATATATGTAATATATAAGTAATATTATATAATTCATAAAACCGATTTTCTTTGTAGAAACATGTCTGACGGTTTCACTAGGCTTTCTGCATATCAGTCATTACTATTTTTATAATGTAAAATATGGGGGTAATGTCGAAGCACTTAAGCACATCGAGTATTAAATTTGCACGCCGATTTTACGAAACTATGAATGCCTCGATGATGTGACGCAATTTCCGCTGCAAGTTCCGTATCCATCCGCCACTGCGCACATCACATGATCAGACCAACGGTACACACTCAGGCAGTTGCAATCCGCCGCAACTGTTTTCTTTACGGTCTTTAGTGCCAATCCAATAGTTAAAGTTTTTGCTTTACTGTGTTTTGAAAGTTTTATGCAGCTTCTTTTGTAACTCGTTTAATAGCATATACAATAGCAATCGTATTTGGAACGTACTATAACTGGATCGGTTTACGCTTTGATGAGTCTGAAGTCTGATGTAGGTGTGTTTTGTCCTTAGTTCCATCCAGGTTATCTTTAGTATCTGTTTTTTTCTTTTTCTTCTTTTTTTTTCTCCATTTTTTTTTTTACAAACGGGAAAATGAAACTGATTATCCTCAATGACTACGAATCGTCAAGCGAGTGGGCTGCAAAGTACATCAGAAATAAGATTTTACTTTTCAAACCTGGACCAGACCGCTATTTCACTCTTGGCCTTCCTACTGGTGAGTATCTTCATTCTTAACCCCGCTATTTTTTTAATTCGACATTCAAAATGTTTTTTTTTTGTTTTTTTAGTGGAGGATGGGGGGGGGGGGGGGTGTACAAAACCAGTGAGTAGCCCAAGCGTTTTTGTTTCTTTTTCTGTGTGTTTTACAGGAAGCACTCCTTTAGGCTGTTACAAGAAACTGATTGAGTATTACAAGAAAGGAGTATTGTCTTTCCAGTATGTCAAGACGTTCAACATGGATGAGTATGTGGGTAAGTAATCACTCTTAAATGGAAACAATTTATGCCCCCCCATAAAAAAAAACCCACATAAACAATTTACACATTGACACAATTTACAGCAATTGCCAATTGTCTTAACGTTTGTGACTGGGCTTGTATCAGAGGACACCAAGGATGAAGAATGAAAAGAGGCTCTGTGGACCGAAATTCTTCCAGTTGAAATTGGCTCAGCCCCCAAATACTGCTGGGTCAAGAGTGTATGGAACTAATGAATGCAAGGGCTCAGAAAGACATTGAAAACATTTCAACTTGTAGGTTCTGTGTTTCATATCCTTGCTCAAAAGTGATTCTTCCTTTGGAACTTCAGATTCATTGAGTAGCTAAATTAGCCCCGCTGTTATGCAACAGTGCAGCGGAAGTGCAAAATGGCTTTCACAGACATATTTTCAGAAATATGCTGCTAGTGGATGAACAGTAGTGCCTCAATTTACGACTGCCAAAACTTTATTTACTATTTATTTGTTCTTTGTCTTGTGAGCCAAAAACAAATATGCTTCAACTCGAGTTAAGCTGTTGCTGATAAACTTTCAGCCATTATTGAATGGGACAAACAGTCAAACACAAATTCAAAATGATAACACATGCAAGGAGTAGAAATCCTCTTCAGTCCTGCTTTTTATAGCTACAGAAAGCAGAGTCTGTAGGTCAGTTTTATCATCCATCCATCCATCCATCCATCCATCCATCCATCCATCCATCCATCCATCCATCCATCCATCCATCCATCCATCCATCCATCCATCCATCCATCCATCCATTCATATTTAACAGCGCTTATCCTATTCAGAGTCGCAGGGTAGTTTTATAATGTACATAGAAAACAAATTCAAATAGAATACGTCTATATTCCCGGTTTCACATTACGGGGGTGGTCCGGGATGGAATGGAAGATGGAAATCAATTATTTTAATGCGCTTTGCTGAAACCCCCCAAATGCAGGACTTCCCAGAGATCACCCCGAGAGCTACCATTCCTTCATGTGGAATAACTTCTTCAAGCACATCGACATACGAGCCGAGAACACGCACATCCTTGATGGCAACGCTCCAGACTTGCAAGCAGAGTGTGACGCCTTCGAGAAGAAAATAACAGCGGCCGGGGGTATCGAGCTGTTTGTCGGAGGTATCGAACCAAGCTCAGATTAAGACCGTGTGTTTACAACAGATCACATCATGACATCATGTCACATCACACAATCGTTCCGTCACCTCAGGAATCGGGCCGGATGGCCACATCGCCTTTAACGAGCCGGGCTCAAGCTTGGTGTCGAGGACCAGGGTGAAGACTTTGGCAAGGGACACCATTGTGGCCAATGCAAGATTCTTTGATGGAGACCTCAGCAAAGTGCCTACCATGGCCCTGACCGTTGGAGTGGGCACTGTCATGGATGCAAAGGAGGTTAGATCCAAGAAGGGTGTCAACACATCCTTAATATCTCACTAAAATGCAAGAAGACAAGATGTTTGCTTTGCTCCACAGGTGATGATTCTCATCACTGGAGCTCACAAGGCTTTTGCTTTGTACAAAGCCATCGAAGAAGGCGTGAACCACATGTGGACCGTGTCTGCATTCCAGCAGCACCCGCAAACTGTTTTTGTGTGTGACGAAGACGCCACGCTGGAACTGAGGGTTAAGACTGTGAAATATTTTAAAGGTGAGATTTAATCATACCGTGTATTGCTGCCAGACAACAACAAAAAAAGACGGCTCGTGACCATCTGAATATGGAATCATGTGAAAAGTTATCGCAATCTTTTTGATGCTTTTGCGGAACTTATGACGCTTGTATATATGGAGGGCTCACGCCGATAAATGAGGAACAACACTTAGCTCAAGAAGGGTGACTCCGTGCGTCAAAATACCCTTTTGAGTACGTTTATTGATAAGAATCTTATCAACTGTGCTCAATCAACAGTGCTCGATAACTTGAACCTGAAGCCAAGTATAAAGTACAATCTGGGTGAAAAGTAACTAGACAATAAAACTTGGTGATAAAATCCATATTCTGATTTGTGATGCAATGAGCCCTTGAAACATTTTTTTATGCGGGCAGCAATATGCCTATGTACATCAGTCAATATGAATTTCAAAGTGCTTATTCTTCTTTTGTTTTTCTCTCCTGTAGGGATGATGTATGTGCACAACAAGCTGGTCGAGTTACCCGATGTAGAGTCCAAGAAATAAGGATGCTTTGTACAATTTTTGTGATCATGCATTAAAAAAACAAAAAAATGTTCCAATAATTCATGTATATTTTAGCAGTAAAGCATGGAGCGGGACTGTGGAAACAAATCTTTGCTTATTGCTGCTCTTGCACATTTATAATAAAATGATTCACACAATCTTCTTGTCCCTCAACTCGTGTTACCTTTAGTTACACCAGGAACTCTTCATTATCTGGACTGTACAGGGAAAAAAAATGAGGAGATGGTTTATACAACTCCAGTTGATGACCCCAGGCTGCCTAATATTTCGAATATCAGACAATGCAACTTGTGGTGTTTGGTTTGTTTCCAGATTTGTGCTCAATTCAATGATCTGTGACGTGGAAACAATCCATCGCGCATTTTCCGAAAAGTCGTGAACGCATCAGATCGAGTTGGAGGAGCTCGTGAAGGAAAAAGGTGGCCGACTTGAGGCAGCGTAACAGCCCCTCGTTCATCGGCGAGGGCCGTTCTTCAACCTATTTTGCCCTCCTGGGTCGGAAGAGGTTATTTTAATCAACACAAGGCGTTTACCATGGCTGAACAAAACAGCAACGTCAGATATCAAGAGGTAAAGTCTAGCTCAGCATAATCAACCGACGCTAGCCTGATATTTGCTCCCGCTAGCTCTCGCTTAGCCTGTCATTGGCGATAAGAAACGGGTCGCATTTGATCATGTTTGGCCTCTATTGGATCGTGTACAAAACACTTGAAACGCATCACGATCTGTGTGTCAAGCGCATTTGACTACATATTTAGCATAATCCTGCGTCAGTTAGCATTAGCTGCGTCTCGCTAACCAGAACCCAGTGTTATTTTCCAAAGAAACAACTTGAAATGTCATGAATCAACAACGTCACAGGTGACAACACTGATTTAAGAGCATAACATCTTGCAACCATATAAATTATTATCATAGAGTGAAGTAGGGCCTGACAAATGTGGATTTATTTATTTATTTATTTAGGGGGGGGGGGCAATTATGACATTTGGAAGAATAAATCTGATTCACAGAAAACACATTCATCGGTAGACAAATTCAATTATAGAAATTGTTAACATTACTAAGTTTTGATCCTTCAGTCTTACAAAAGTAATGATATGAAATGCAAGCAGAAGATTTGACACTTTTGCAGTTCATTGCCCTTCACTAGCTAGATTTGAGATGAGAAACATTGCCTTTTGTTCGCATTTCATCATGGTTTTCTTGTCTTGTAATGTGCAATTGTGTAAGAAAACAAGAAAGAGCAACAAAATAAAAACAACTAAGACAATTGGCCAATTTCTAAAGTTAGAATTTCATTTGATTAAATGAGCATGTAAACCGGGCGTTTGTGTGTTCATGCAATGTTTGTCCTCAAATTTAGTTGATGAAATTAACTCTGGTCAACAAATTGTTACATATTATAATGAGAAATTCTAGTTAATTTTTATAGATGAATTTCTTTGTGCTGATTTCTAATCTGCCCAAGTTTTTTCTGTAGCGCATCAGGTCTTCATAATGCAATAACTATATAAAATGTAATCCAGTTTAAGTAACATTTATGAAACGTCATGGCTACAAACAAAATCTATATTGCGCTAGGTTTTACAGGTAAAACATCTCAAAAACATGATGTGCTAGGAAAAAAAAGTAGATAATCAGTCAAAAATACCTTTAGTGGCACACAAATCCACCTGTGATTAAAATTTGCCATTGATCATCTAATCCATTATCTATTCTAATGTCACAATTATAAGTAAAATCATTTTCAGTTGAAACAAATGAACATTATGCACTTTAAATGTTGATTTGGTCATTATCCTGTTGATCGATCGGTGATATTTGACGCATTCCTCCTCGTCAGCATGTGGAGCTTTGGTATTGACACGTTGTTCCTTATCACTCAGCTGGTGAACGAGGAGGAGCCGCTCCCGATGTCCGAAGAGGGTCCTTCCCAGGATGCGCCACCACCCTACACCAGCGTCGCAGCAGCTAATGCAGGTTCGGGAGCTTTCTTCTGCCTCATCTCATACGTACAGTAGACCTCCAAGTTGGTACGGGTGCGACTCAATTAATCACGCTATCGTAGAACAGTTCTATTCGGAGTAGAATTCTGATATAGCGTCCATTTATTTAACAGTTGCATTGAAATTGCTGCGTATAGGCCAATTCATATCTGATTTTGGTGTTTCAAAGTTTTTCACGTTATTTAGGTGTAAATTCGAATTGTTATAATTTGAGGAAAACAAAAACATATTTGTGTGTGTGTGCTGAATCTTTAAAAAAACTGCTTTTGAGTTTCCCATTTTGAATTGAACTACGAAAATGGAGTGCATTGTCCTTGATATTAAAACTTTGTTTCACCTGTACATTAGGAATTAATTCGTAATCCATCCATTTTCTTTCTCAAGGACAAAATATTTGTTCACATCAACTTGAATTGTTCTTACTGTGATTAATGTGCGAAAACAAGAATGCCATATCTCCACCAGAAGTGTAATTGGTGGAGAGACCATACATGTTGTCCACTGACTCACTTGACTGCCCTCCGTTGTGTTTGGGCAAAACACAAAAGGCAGCCGCTGGACCACAGCCACATGAAAGTCTTGCCTTGAATGGAATGGACCATTAACAGTAATGGATGCATTTCACTCTAATGTATCCCTCCCCCTTTTCCTCTCTGCTTTTAGTAAATTACCATTTACAGAAGGTCCTCGATTGCGGCGAAGAGACGTGAGACGCTTTGAGGTTATGAGCGATGTTAGTTTGCGGCGTAAGAATATGTTCCATCAATCCCATCCATTGACTGAACTGCTTCTCCTCATGACAGTGTTTTCAGCAAAATGAACTGTATCATGACAAAAGAGCTTTCTCCTCGCCAGCTTTCTTTGAATATAAGGAAGATGGCGGCCGATTCCCCAACCCTCCGTCCTACAGCGTGGCCACCACTTTGCCGTCCTACGACGAAGCGGAGCGAAGCAAAGCGGAGGCTGCCGTCCCCCTCGTCACCGGAAGAGTCACGGTACTTTGTTCGCTCCGCTCGTTCGTTCGCGACAGCATCGCTTCATCAACTATTTGCTTGCAGGAGGATGAATTTGTGGCCCGAGACGACTTTGAGGATGCTGACCAGCTGCGGATAGGCAATGACGGCATATTCATGCTCACTTTCTTCAGTAAGGAACACTTTCCACAAGATGGCATCAAAGCATGACTTTGATATTAGGGCAAAGGCTCTTCATTCTGCTTTGACCAAGTTAACATCTGCATGCTACTAGAAGTCTTAGGAAGGTGCAAGATCACCGGTGTCAAACTCAAGGCCCGGGGTCCAAACGTGATCCCCCCATACCTTTTTATGTGGCCTTCAAACGCAAATCATGTCAACTTCCACAATCGTTGAGAGCAAAACAAAATGTCTGAGTTTTTGTCTTTCAGTGGCATTCCTCTTCAACTGGATCGGCTTCTTCTTGTCCTTCTGTTTGACCACGTCAGCTGCCGGTCGATACGGAGCCATTTCAGGCTTTGGCCTGTCCCTCATCAAATGGGTTCTTATCGTCAGGGTGAGAAATAGTTGGGATTAATTATGGATGCCGACTGTATAGCTCGTGTTTTGATTGGTTGATGGCTGCTCTTTGTAGTTTTCCACCTACTTCCCTGGCTACTTTGATGGCCAGTACTGGTTGTGGTGGGTGTTCCTGGCTTTGGGTGAGTAAAAACTCAATTGAAAACACGTTTTTGTCTTCTTTTAGACCAAATGCTAGCTACGCTTTACCAATGTTTGCATTGCAGGCTTCATGCTGTTCGTCAGAGGCTTTGTCAACTACTCCCGAGTGCGCAAGCTGGCTGATCCCACCTACGCCAGTCTACCCCGAACAAGGGTGCTCTTCATCTATTAGACCGAGGTGAGTCAGTATGGCACAGCCAGGCGGGAGTGCAGACCGACATTTTCGGACAACTAAAAAAAATTCTCACTTCACGGAAAAGCCCGCCAGACCACGGTTTATGATTTGTACTCTCGCCACAGTGTATATGTGCGTATGAAACTCCAAAGTACATTTGTTGAAATGTCACTTTTCCTCATGAAACACAAATTCCCGTGTGATCATTCGCGTTTTCTCAATCCAGCTGATCGGATGTGGAGGCCGAGGACACGACACGACGCAGAAATCAAGACGGCTCTTTAGCGAATGAACCATTTGAGAAAATAGTCGACTTTTTGTTTGCCATCGTATTCTCGGAAAGCGGTTAGCAGTACTCGTCCCTCAGTGTAGTCAGTCATTAGCGACGCATGTTAGCTACATCTTGTGTAACGTTTAATAAGTGATGCCTTATTATTGCTTTGCTAGAATTACAAGCATGACTCTTGCTCTCCAAGGAGAGGCTGGAAGTCACGACAGGTCTTCATGATTCAACATGCGCCATATAAGCATGCAGCTCACTCACTCTATAGCGCCACCTCATGGTTTTATTGTGACTGTTATATCGGCTCTGTTCACGCACCTACAGCTCCGCCCACATTGCTCACTCCACTGTTAGCAGTGTTGTCTCCTGCCCCAAGTGACTCATTCAGGGCATTTTTTTTATTCTTTTTTTTTCTCCAAGTAACGATACGTGGACAAAAGGGATGTGTGTCCCAACAGTGCAGTCTTTCCCAACCTTTATTGAGCCAAGGCAAAAGAGAAAAAAAGTACAGATTAAATGTGGCTTCAGACATCCAGTGGAAGAACATTTACTTGTTCTGCTTGCCACTACATGTTACTGGCATAGACTGATGAACATGTGGTAAATAAAAAAAACTTTCAGACCAGTTGAGTGGAATTGTCTAGTTTTCCGTGGCACATTAGCGGTTGGGAATCACTGGTTTAATGTACATGCTTGGAATTCATGTTTTGTACAGCGTCCAAAATTGCACCCTTGTGTCACAAGTGGTTATTGCCCATTTTGATGTTTACCCATTCAGATGAAATATTTTTAGTCTTCAAAATGGATTTAAATTCAGTGTGAGATGTTCAAGAACAAAATTTAGGCTCAGCCAATGACAAATGAATAAAGTTAATCTTCTGGGTCATTTGTTAATGGCATCACAACAAACTGGGACGTATTTGCCACTTTGTTATTGAATGCCTGCACTTGACTCTCAACGTAACTTTGTTAACCTTGTGATCTCGTTTATTTTCATGTCATTGAAAATGAGCACGGCCAAGGTGCTTGCCATCCTGTGGGCAGAGCGAGAACTTTATCAAAGAATGTCATATGCAGGCGCACTTTGACTGAGGAATCATCTTTTGACCTCAAGTTTAAGTCTGATGAATATTCTGATTTGCATGTCAGAAGGATTCTCCATTGAAGCACAACTCTTTTCTTTTTAGCCTTAATGATTTCACCTTCAATTGAAATGGAAATTGTTTCAGCTTCACTGTCACAGCTTTGATGCTCATTTAAAGTGATGTAGAATGACATCTATGAGGTTTTGTTGTCATGACGCTGTACGGAAGGTAAGACCTAGTTCAATAAATGTCACTATGATATTGCTTTTTTCCGAGTGGTCTTGAGTTCCTGTCGTAGGCTACAAACAGGCATATTTATTCATTATCCCTTTTCACAAAGCACTTTCATATTAGGCAGAATGAGGTTAGAGGTTACGAGAACTGAGAATAAGTAGTGTGCAGTTCACAAAATGACCACTAGGTGGCGGTATATTCAGCAAGATTGCTGCCATATTCGTCGTATAGTTCTAAACTCTTTAGAAAATGTCTATTAATTAGATTGACATTTCACACGACACATTTTAACAAATTATTTCATATACAGTACATCATAATATATTATCACTATAAAAAATAATGCGTCATCTATATGTGCATTCCAGTTCTTTTAAGTAAACTGAATCTTTAGAATCAGTTCACTCAAAAGATTCGTCAAAAGAATCGTTCACCGAATCGTTCGCTACACTTTCTTATTTATCTACTTTTTTTTTTACCTCGTATAGTGTACCAATTGAAGTGGCCACTTCATTAGGGAAAAATCATGGTCAAAGCTTAATTGAAAGTGAAAAGTGCCACACCCGCCCTCACCCCCACTTTCTGATTGGCTGTTTGATCTGTGACGTCACTTGGACACTCTGTTAAATACACCGCCATTTTTCACCTGCGGGGGTTCCGCCACCCTACACAAAATGGTGCCGTTCGTTTGTGCTGGTTTGTGCTGCAAAAACTTTCGTTTGTGCTACTAGGGTTTCGTAGATATTTAACATTTATTTTCTAGCGATGACCTCACCCAGCCCCCCATTTTACTCCAAATGGACCTGTGCTGCAAAAATTTTCGTACCATTTTGGGTCCATTTGGAGGAAAAGGGGGGGCTGGGTGAACTCTGGATGACCTATAAAATAATCTTTCATAACTAAAAAAAACAACAAAGCAGCACAAACGAAACTTTTTTGCAGCACAAACCAGCACAAACGAACGGTACCATTTTGAGTCCATTTGGAGGAAAATTGGGGGCTGGGTGACGTCATCGCGATAAAATAAATGTCTAATATCTACGAAACCGGAGCAGCACAAACGACGCACAGACGAACGGTACCAATTTGGGTTCATTTTGAGCAGACGGGGGACTGGGTAAACTCTGGATGACCTATATAATAATCTTTTATAACTCGAAAATCGTTGCTGCACAAACGAAAATCTTTACGGCACAAACGGAACAGACTACTTTGCGTGGGGTGGGGGCCCTAGCTTCACGCAGGTCATTTTCAGGTGTACCTAATAACAGGCCACCTCATTAGGGAAAAATCTGATCTGGCTGTTTGATCTGTGACGTCACTTGGGCACTCCATTAGGTACACCACCATTTTCAGGCCACTTCATTAGGGAAAAAAGCTTAAGTGAAAGTGCCACACCTGCCCTCAGCCCCACTTTCTGATTGGCTGTTTGATCTGTGACGTCACACGATCACTCTATTAGGTACATTTTCAGGTGTACCTAATAACAGTCCACTTTCTTAGGGTAAAATCATGGTCTAAGCTTAAATGACCCCACGGACCAGAACGAGAAAAAAGTACGGAGGGCAAGCAAGGACAATTTTTATACGATCTCTTTACATGTCATGTGATTTCACATATTAGTCATGTCTACTTGTTGGCCAATAAAGGCACATATAACGCATATGGGTAATTTCAGGACAAACAAAAAACGTTAGAAAAATTATAGTGGAAATAAAGTTAATATATAAAGAGGATACTATTAAACTTATGCAAATCTAGGCAGTTGGAACACAAATCAAGAAACACCTGCCAGGATGGAAAGCTCTTTTTATTTTGCGAAACTGGTGCTTGAACAGTGACTTACAAAGAACTACATGACTGCATTTTTAAAAATCTGGCAAAAATCAGCATGGACATTAGGATGGAAGATTGGTACATAACATACAAAGAGAATTGGGGCGGGGGGGGGGGGGGGGGGGTTAGGGTTAGGGGGCAAGAGTGGCACTACAGTGGAGAGGAAACAAAAACAAGTGTATAAGAAAAAAAAAAAAAAACAAGTTCACCTTGTCTTTACACGGGATATACTTTATATATAGTATATCTATATGTATAGTGTATGTACAGGAAAACAAAGCTCGTATTTGCCCTTGACAAGTCTACAAACGTCTGCATATAATTTGTACAAAATTGATTTCCAAACAACAGTTGGCTAGTGCAAAGCTTTTCCTGTTCAAGCCGGCTGATGACTTTTACAGTTGGTGTGAAAAAGACTTGACTCATATTCTAGTGTACTCGACTCACAGTTTTACACAATGTCACAGAAGCCGTCATGTTTCGTTTTATAAACACACACGCACGCGCAGACAAAAAAACGAAAAGTTACTTGGCGAGTTTGTGTGGAGAATAAGTGCTTTGGTCACCTTGTTGTCAATTGAACATTAAAATAGGCTTTGTGTGTGTGTGTGTGTGTGGGTGTGTGTGGTCTGATCCATGTTTGTTACTGTATACGTGTTCCTGTATGAAAATAGCTTATATGTGACGTGGTGATGATTAATTAATCTGTCATTTCTACTGCATATTTTGTTGAACAGGAAAGAAAGATAGCCACCTTTCTAAACAAGACGAGGCAAGTGCGTTATTAGTATTTAAAGTATTTGTATATATATATATATCTATCTATCTATATATCTATATACTAGTTATAGGTATGTGATTTCAAAAGAGCAGCAGCAGAGATTTGTGTTCACTGAATGTGAAAGTAAACCTTAAAGATGGCTAAAATTTGACTTTTTCTGATAGGCAAACGTATGGAGAAAAGAATTGACGACTAAAGACTTAAAAAAAAAAAAAAAAAAAAAGACAATCACCTGAGCCTGGATCAGACATTAGTAATAGGTGCCTCCACATTTGTATTTCATGAATTTGCTGACTGGTCATTGTATGAATGAAGTGACCTGATGGGAAAGTGACTAACAATTGCAGTATTTCCTCAAATAGTGGCTTTTATTCTAATTAATTACCGTTTAAGTCGTCCACTCCAAGAAACGCGAGACAAATGTGAATGAGACAAAATCCAGAATGTGCACCAATTTTTATGGCAGATCATCTAAACATGCCAACCTGAAATAGGAACCGTTTGACAGCTCCATTAATGACAGCCATAGCCAGAAGTGGAAATGAAGACTTTTGACTTGCCATTCATTCTCTTGTGAGCAGGCGCAAGTGTCCGAGATAACATAACTCAGCATCAGAAGCTGTTTCGGCACTTTGGTCACCTTTTAAAAGACGATTTTTCAGCAATTAATGCTGACGATGGACTGAGAAGCGAGTAAAATCTTCAATTGGCAGCGAACGATTAAAGCAGGGGCGGCTCTTTGCCTGGTTTCATGTGGCTCCTTTACATTCATATCAACATTTATTTTTATTTTTTTATTTTTTTTTTGCATGTTCGCTCCGCTTGAGTTCAATATGGAGCCTATCCCAGCCAATCGCAGTGACATAATTGTTTGGGTCCTAAAGATAGCAATATTTGCCATATACAATACAATATTCTAGTTATTGTAATACATACACGATGCAATATGCATGTTACATTGCAGAACCATTGAAAAAATAGGAAGAAACCATTATTTGACATGATTAAAAAAAAGCATCCTTGCAAAATAGGTCTCTATGCCCTAACGTTAAAAGACGCCTCGCCTCGCGCTCTTCTGAAGTTAAGTAAAACAAAGCCACTAGATGAGGAAACATGCAAACCCTTCAATGATAATATTATTTAACATCAGAAGTGTTTTTGAGTAAAATACTGCGAGACATTGATCACCATCACATCCTCGCCATTATGGCCGCACCCTTTGGATGCACTAATAAGCTACAAATCTGCATGAAAATAGGATCTCTCTTCTGATTGGTTGACGCAAATCACAATCTGTTAAATTGATTCCAAGGTTAAGGTAAATAAATGAGCGAATAAAGGGAAGGGGGGGGGGGGGTGCCAAATTGAGATTAGGGAGGCTAAAATCTAAAAAGAAGCCGCAGTCAGTCACCCTTCACAGTCTTAAAGCCTTTATAGCCGAGTCCAAAGTGCTTGCGTCGCACTCGGGCAATTTCATGTGTGGTCTGGGGACTATTCACGCACTCGCGCACAGATCCATCCACTCAAAAGGAGCAAGGGAAAAACACAGTCGTTTCAAAAGGAAGCGTTGTAGCTGCGTGGAGTACAATCAGGGTAAAGTTGCGATGGGCTGAGGAGAGGTACGCCCCCGACAGGTATAGTTGAGAAATAGCTGAGATGATTATTTACGCAACAACAAAACAAAGGCACATTTTATTTCCCTTTATGAATCGATGTGTGTAAACCTTGAAGAGGTCAGCTTGTGGAGTAATCCTATTAAATGTCTAATGTGAAAAAAAAAAAAATTGTTTTTCATATCAAACCGGATCAAAGCATAAAATCAAAGTCGGATCATTACAGAGGCTTGCTACCTAGTCGCAGCCTCCTATGATAACTACAAAAACCTAATTAGTCATCAAGTTTAGTTTGTTCGCACGTGACTATAACCTGGAAATCTGAACGGACTATTCAAATGTGTCTAGAAGAATTCATGTGTAGAATCTGTGAGATCTAGTTGTGTATTTGAAAGGAGTCACCTGAGACAACATGGTTGTGAAGTTCTTTCATCCACAAGACAATTTTTGAAGAAAATTCCTAAAAAAAAAACCTCAGTTCACTCCCAAAGACGTTCTCAGTCTTTCAACTGCGACTCTTTAGGGTAAAAGTAGGTGATGCTGTTGTTGGTGGTGGTGGTCTCGGGTGTTAAGGCATGGTGTCCGTTTGGGAACTAACGGTCATTTCTGGTGGAAAAGGAGAGCTTTGACGCCCCCGGCCTTGACTTTGGGAAGCTGGTGGCTGATGATCTCGGCCAGCATTTCGGGAAACTCCACACTCAGCGATTTATTCACAAAGGTGTAAAAGCAGAAGTTGAGAAGCCCGCCGACCATCTGCGCACACACAACGTTCACGCAGGCAATCAATGGACATCACTTTTCCAAACCAAGTCATTCCCAAGTCTCCACTTGAAACGAACCAATGTCGATGACGGCATGTTATTTTTCTATGTTATGTGATTTCTCACCTCATGCATGGAGTCCAGCAGCTTGGTGAGCTGGTAGAAACGCTGCCAGTTCTGGCTGGAGTTCTCCTCTCGCTTCACAATGGCTTTCCCCAGCTCCTTGATGTATGACATCCGGATCTCGTCGAAAGCCGCCTGACTCCTCAGGCCGTCCTTTGGCACTGCCGGAAGAGAGACTTGCACGTTAACCGCTGCGGACCGCCGGCCAGGATAGCGCGACGGGACCGAGTGACTCACCCGTGCTGAGAAGCAGCAGGACCTTCATGCAAAGATACTCGTCGTGGGAAACCTGCAGCCGGACAAACTCGCTGGCAATCCTCATCATTTGCTCGCACTGTTCGGCCATGTAGGGCAACTTCATTTGCTCCCTTCAATCAAAGCGGAAAGAGCGAGAGTCAAGGCGGGAGTGCGTTTGACGTCGGGGTACACGACAAACGTTTGGCGCACATACTGGTTCATGATGAGGTCCGGTGCAAAAAAGAGGATATTGCCGTTACACTGCTGGTAAGACCTCCACCCCAGGCTAAAAGACATAAGGAAGAGCCACGAGCACTGGAGCAGGGTCATCTGGTCGTCGAGGTGGAGGTTCCGGAAACCTGAGCGGGACCACAGCGCGGTTGAAGACCGACAAAAGCCACGTTAGCCTTGTCCGAGAAACCCACCTGGCAAAGCCTTGGCCCACTTGACGGCCGAGATGAGCTGGCGGCCACCCAGTCTGTTGAGGGAAGTGAGGAAGCGAGCCAGGGTGTCTGGGAGGGTGTTGTCGTAGCCCGCGTAGAGGGTGTCCGGCTCGATGGCCTTGAGAAGGGACAGCATTGTGGGGGCCAGCTGCGGCATACACTTGGGCACGATGGCCTG
This sequence comes from Syngnathus leptorhynchus, assembly GCF_054491065.1. Lineage (NCBI taxonomy): Eukaryota > Metazoa > Chordata > Actinopteri > Syngnathiformes > Syngnathidae > Syngnathus > Syngnathus leptorhynchus. The sequence goes on from NC_141196.1 coordinate 9,632,624, forward strand.
AGATTCGGCCGGCTTCGGGGGGAACAGCTCGGGCGGGTTGCTGGTCTGGGCACCTTTGAGGCGATTATTCTTCTTGGTTTTGCGCGCTGAAAACCAGTCAATGCAGATAAGTCGAGAGGATCATAAACGGCGGGCGGGTGTGGCTGTGCGCTACCTTCGAGATTCATGCCCGCCATCAGACACTTGCGGAAGCGGCAGGCTGGGCAGTTTTTCCTGCGGATTTTATCGATGATGCAGTCGTTTCTTCCGGCGCACAAGTAATTATGTTGGCCTGAGAAGCAACGGGAGAAGAGCCATGTTAGCGCAAAGTTGCAAAGTTCAACCTCCGTTCCATTGCAGGTGCATTACGAATTTTAACAACCATTTTAGGGGGGGGTTTAAGAAGTATAGGCTCATCTGAATATAGAGTTGTGCCCCTCAAATTATTATTTTTATCAATATGGGATCTTTATATCACACATTTTTCACCTGTTGCAGTCGACTCTGGAACATATCACCTGCGAGAAACAGCACTTCAAAGTTCTTGTAAATTAATAAATGACTTCATATCTCGTATTCTTGAACTTACACTAATGGCGGAAAAACAACCCTCCCCCACAAAAATAACCCCGAAGTAAAAAAAAAAAAAAAAAAAGTGTTGAGCGTTTTTGTTCTTTCTTTCTCATTGAATGATTATGATGAGTATGGCATGGCAGCTTCACCTTCCACTGCTCTTTTGAAGAAGACCTTGCAGCTCCCGCATGTGAGCACACCGTAGTGGCACCCGGAAGCCTCGTCGGAACACACCAAGCAGATTTTGTGAGCGCCGCTCTTGCCCTGGGTTGATGACGACGGTGCCACGGCGCCTTCCGGTCGGGAAGTCGAGCTGAGGGTGAGACAATCAGATCGTGAGAGGTGAAGGACGGACGGCCTTGTCAACTCTATTCGCATTCCAACAAAAAAAAAATATCTGATGAGCAGATTAAACAATACTTTGATTTCACAACTTTTCACAACAATTCAGTACATAATCATAATGGTCACGTCGGTGGACAAGCTTATTCATATTTGATGCATTGCTGCATGCACAAAATTTAAAACTCAAGGTCACCCTTCCAATTTTTTGAAGCACATATCCTATCGAATGAACAACGGCTCCTTAATTTCTAAAACGGCAGGTACAATTTTGCACATTGTCCTGCCCACTGAGATGCAGTTCATCAAATCCACCGCAAGAGGTCACCTGACCTCTGTAAATACATGCAAGGTCACACCCCCGCTTTCCAATCCAGTGGCTTCATTGACAATTAAGCCCATCTCAAGCTTGAGCTGCCATCATCTGTGTTTGTGCATCTTTGGGTCTTAACTCTGTGTGAGCTTGACAAAAAAAACGGAGGCCGTGCAAAGATCTGCTGGGGATGCACAGTGTGCGCCGTTAAGCCACGTTTGCATAGTTGCACAACGCAAAGGGCGCACGCATGATGAATGGGGGCCAGACCGTGGCAGTCGGTGGGTGTAGTACGATGGGAAAAGCTAAGAGGAACAACAGGGCCTCACAGCCTAAGAATTCAGTGGCCTGCAAAAAAAAAAAAAAGGCTGTCACGGCAGCGCTCGGGCGAGTTGGATTCAAGCGCGGTTCCTTTCAGAGCAACAACTTGAACAAAACACAAAACTCCACGTTTTGCATGGACTATTTGATTCCAAAACAGTTGAGTCATACGGTGAGGTTTGGTATTTATACTCCCCCTTTGGGATCATTTGAATGAATCTGTCTTTGATTGTCTAATGCGTGGTAAAGCCATTGCAGCAAAGGTGCACTGGTGTGAAAGGATCTTGTGGTTTGAGCTGCTGCAGACAAGTTTTACAAAAAAAACACACAAAAAAACTCCGAGCCCACACTGAGTGACACACAAGGCGGGGCCCAATAATGAGTCCACTGTGAAGAGGGTGATGATGTCACAAGGGTGTGGATGGCAAATGACTCCACCTTTCATAGGCCCAATGGAGTGGTGTCATGGGGACAGCTTCCCTGTCAAGGCTTTAAGCTGCTCATTGAAATCCAATTACTCTAACACATCTTAAAACAGGCAGGTTGATGAGGAAATGAAAGAGTTCTAACAGCAATATCAACACTTGTTTGGTTAACCCATGTGCGGCCATTTTGCATGGTGTGTCATCATAAACCTGGCAAGCCTTTCGCGAGACAAAACCATTTGGTCTCATTAGATACTCAAAATAATTCTCATTGTTTCATTTTGTTTTACAGTAATCCTCAAATGGAATAAACTAGTTGGAGCAAACAAAGACACGCCAAAACCAGGTTCTCAATGATGAACATAGTTGTACTGTTATAAAGAAACGAGTGCGCCCCATCAAAAGGAAATTGCTGCCTTGTTTTGGAGTTCATTTTGGCTCACCATTCATAGCCCAGCGCGGCAGCATCGAAAAGCGGTTGCTTCAGCCGGAGCTGTCGCTTACGTTTGTGTGCGTGTGTGATTAAACAGCGCGGCTTTGGAGACAAACTACATTTGGAAAAAAAAAAAAAAACAACACTGGTGGCCCTGTGACCAGCTTAACAATTCATAATCTCCTGGTCACATGTAGGTTAACAGCTTCCTCTTCTATGCGCACTGAGTATTTGTATCTATGTGTAAGCAGCAATTTTCCCAATACAATAGAGCAGACCATTTTACAATCACTTAAGCTATTATTATTATTATTGTTGTCATTATTATTATTATTATTATTCCTAGATGTGAGCACACTCCTGCTCAATGTAACTATTAAGGTCATTGCTTGATTTGCAAGTGGGGGAGTAGATGAGTGAGGCCAACACATGGATATCCGCCAAGAGAATTATTGCGGCTCAACTTTTAAAATAATGTACAGATACCTTTTTTGGATTTGAGCCGAGGAATAACAACAATGGGCTTGACTGCAATTTAGTTCATGAGTCACAGAGGGTATCTTCAATAGCCACAGTGTTCTTCCTGATGTTTGAGTTTATTTTTTATTTTTTTTTAATTCAAAGACCGGATGAGTTCTCAGTTATTGTGGAACCGCTGTTACTGCGGCAGAGGTAGATTACAGATCGACTTGCACATTGGTAGCGCCTGGAGTCATGACATGTGTTGACACATAAATTGTATATGTAAGACTCGCTCACAAATAGCAGCTCAAAACCATGTGAGGGGAGGAATGCAAGTCACTGGGGTAATATTTGATACAACTTTGCTGATTTGGCGATTTGCATTTGAATTTCAAACTCGTGTCGATGCAGCCTTGAAGATTATAATGGTTATTAGCCATACTGAGGGATTCCAGTGTAAAAAAAAAAAAAAAAAGCTTTTCAAAACCGACCCTCAAAATATGTCAACTTAAAACCCCACCCACAAAAGCGCCCACATAGCTTCACCACAGAGAAGGACTTTAGTGGCAAGCTCAATACATCATGCTGTGATTCTCACATACTTTTTGTGTCATGCAAAAGGGAGCGGAGCAAACACAGGAGGATGTGCTCCTTCCCTGAGCTAAGAGCCACCAAAATAGAACTAGAAATTGCTTTGCACGCTCTGCATCACTCTTACACGCAAAAGAGCATGGCTTCTAATTTTGGAGTGCAGAGACAATATTTGTTGAGGCGGACACTGGGCTCTGAGACAACACTATGTATTGCGGCATCCAAACAACTGCTACGTTTCAACTGAGCACAACAGTTAGTGGCATTTATTGACATTCTTCATTCTATCGTCAAAAGAGGTTTATGATGTTCATTTAACCGATCCAAACCAAACAAAATACATTAGCGTGGAACCTCGATTTAACACACATTAAAAAAGTGTTGAGTGAACTATTTTGTCGGGAACAGTACATTTCAGTGTCTTTGTTCCAGAATTGGCCGCATCTCCCCACAGCGCCGAAGAGACAGGTCACGGGTTTCCTGCTCGTGCTGTTCTCAAGAATAAGCAGACTTAAGAGTTGACTAGAGCAGGCAAAAAAAAACAAAAACAAAAAACTTTTCCCATCAAAGGCAAATGGATATATTGTACATATGCGGTGGCCATGTTAGCTTCGCAACTATTTGGATCGACACAAACAATAACAAAAATATTTGGGTACATATTCCTGCCTCCATCAGTTTCTTGTTTGTCTATTTTCTAGGTTTGCTGTAACACAGTGCCCCCAAGTGTTCAGACTACAAGACCACATTACTTTAATGCCTACATTTAAGAAAAACATGTTTTGGATGTTAAAATGCCACCACTTTTCATTCTAGAGTGATATATTTGAGATTAAATTCCATCATGTTTGAGTCGTTTTGAGATTTTCATCACAATTGTGAGCTGAAATGGCATTGTCATGCATACGTGCGAGTACTTGTACTAAGTCCACAAAAAGTTGCCTCGATGCAACTTATTCATCATGACATAGCGCAAATGAGATGTACGCTTACTAATAAGAGACATGTGGACTTTAGTCTGAGCAAGTAACTCTTTGGAACTAACGGCAGAGCAGATGAAAAACAACACTAAGGGACTTGACTTTTAACATTAGTAGCCATAATAGGAGGTGTGTGTGTGTGTGTGTGTGTGTGTGTGTGTGTGTGTGTGTGTGTGTGTTTGTGTAGGTGGGAGGAGGTTTCCTGTCAAAAGAATGAATTAGAGCCCCGCTGCTACTGTGCACACGGCTGTCGCAGCTAAAGCTGGACGTGGGAGGAACGTCCTAAAATTTGCTGATTCGACACGTAAGCACAATGATAAGGCGAGAAGCTCGACCCGCACGCATACCTCGATGGGAAAAAAGTTCCTCTATGGTGTCAAAGCAAACACAAATATGATTATGCACAATTGTGGTTTGTGGTGAGAGCAGTGGTAACTGGAATGGCCAGCATTCCATCGGGTGGCTTCACGCGGCGCCAGCTGTGTATAGGCGGGAAGTAAAAGTAGGTCAGGGAAGTGAGGGCTTGCTTCACAGCCAGCTCGAGCTCTGTGGTTCCGCCTGGCTGCCCGTGAAGCACATACACAAGCACACACCCACCCACACACTCATGCATTATACACAAAGCTAAATGATGAATTGGAGGTGATATAAAAAGCAGCTCGGACACTTTGGCGACAGTAAGCTTGAGGTTGCCCTTGGCTAAAAGTGAGCCGGAGAGGTGATGAGAATGGAAGTTGGGGCCCGTCTGTATACACCAAGCAGCCACAGCATTACAACCACTATAATTATATCCAATATATAAAATGATCCCCATGCAAAGATAATCTGATCTCAGAAGTATTCATTCAATGTTCAATGCTATATTTGTAACAATGGGAGCAGTGTCAAAAAGTTCAATTACCTCAAATAATTACACGTCTTGTAAAAAATATTACAAACAGCAGCACTCAATATGATGCAGAATAGTTTCATGCCTTTGTGGAATTTCGTTTTTTTTTTGCCGCCCCCCCCCCCCCCCTCCTCCCCCACACAACTTTTCGTTGCCAGGATGTGTGTTTTATTGAATTAGTCCAGTCTGAGATGCAACACCCAGTCACTTACACACAAAAAAGCGTTAAATGAGGAATGCCTGAATGTCTTGCATCTGGGATGCGAGAACAACTCGATTCAAGGAGATGGACACAAACAATGCTCCCCATTCACACCAACGTCGATTCAACAGCCCACCGGAAATTCCAGAACCAGAATGCGTTCGTCGTGATTAATACGACTTGACAAGACTAAAAATACTACCTTTTTGGTATTCAAATGTGGCTTTGTCCACATGCTCGAGAGAAAATGCCACGTTTAAAACATAGGTTACATAACATGCTGAATTAATCAGCTATGTTACCAGCAACTACAGGCTGGACGTTCGCCTTTGGGTTACGTAACTCAAATGTAGCTTCGATCATAACATATAAATCAACTGCACCGCCAACATGATCTAAACAAGGTGGGGGGGGGAAAATATTCTTTAGAATTTCAACGGTTGCATATATCGCTCGTCCGAGAGAACTGGAATAATGCACTTTATAGGCGTACAATGTAGAAACTGTAAAACGCATTTAGAAATAGGACTTCAGTTACACTGTGTGGAACTAATAGTTTACTAGTAAGACCACAATCACGAGGCTAATTTCAATCAAGAGTAAAAATACATTCACATCCCTTCAACTTTCCCCTGAATGTTGACTAGTTTCCCAGTGCTATTGCTGAAAAACATTTCCACAGCATGATGATGCCAGCACCACGCTTCACTGGAGCAATGGTATTCTCAATTCAACTGTATTTATAGAGCACTTTAAAACAACCGCTGCTGCATATGATGCGTCGTTGTGAGTATTTTCTGACCAGAAAAAAAAAAAAAAGACTGAAATGTTTCGGTAGATGCGATCAGTGCACATATTTGATTTATCGAAGGCTTTCTCTGATCGGAGGTTCCAAGCAACCTCTCCCAAAAAGCCTAATGAGGGCCCCCAGTGGGCAAGCCCTAAGAAAAACAGAGACTTCAAACAGCGGCACTGTCTAACTTGAACAGGAAGGTCACTGGAAACACAATCAGGAAGGGGGAATACATTTGTCCTTGCCCAAAGTGTGATCCGCTTCTTTACCTGCATATCATGTTTGCAGAGGTTTTTTTGGGCTGCGCACTTGCCTAGTATAGTCACTAAAATTAAAATTGAACAAGGGAACCTGAGCGAGTTCAATCGGGCTTATGTATATGTATCGAACTATGTATAGTAAGACGCCATTTAAGGACGCCAACTCTGACTATACATGAGGCCACGTGGAACTACATGTAAAGATTCTTGTGTATGATTGCCGTTCTCAGACTGGAGCTGGAAATTGAACAAGCTCACTTGACAGCAGCTCGTACAAAAAACAATCACTTGGGTCTTGGGTGTGTCTTTCTGCAACTGGCTGCTGGACCTCCTCACGGGCAGACCACAAAGTCGGCAGCAGCTCCTCCAGGACCATCACGCTAAGCACTGAGGCCCCACAAGGGTGTATGCTCAGCCAACTGCTCTTTATTGCCATCCCACAATCATGTTCCGACCGACAGCGCCAAACCGCACCGTAAAGTTTGCGGAAGACAAAGATGGTGGTAGGCCTCATTACTAAAAATGATGAGGCCAACCAGGAGGGAGCCAACTGTGCGGCAAAACACAACAATCTCTTCTTTGAGGTGGTAAAAATTGAAGAGATTGTTAAGACCTCAGGAAAAGTGGTTCACAGCACGTGCAACTTATTTTACTGCGACCACCTACTGTAGTGATATGCGTGGCAAACGTTTAGACATTTAAAAGGCATCCCCAGTCACCATGTCCCATCACACTTATCCATCACAAACTGTTCACAGGTTAAAAAATAGATCTATACATGACTGACACATCAGCGACTTAAAGAAAAAAAAAAAAACCAGAAGATCTACCCATCCGACCCATCTATTGAAACAAGTCAAGAGCTATGCACGTTATTTCTTGGGGTGCAACTTCCTATGAGACACCGGAAGCAGCAGTTTATGAGTCCTTTTCAAAAAAATTGTCCGACCCTTGTAGCATTTTAAAATGGGTGCGCTGTTTGCGCTTGTACTAACAAGAAGTTGAATCAGTGGGTACAAGAGCAAGGTTTTGAACGAGCGGCCCAGACAAAGAAAGATTGACCCACGGATCGGGGTGCGCACCTATTCTATTCATCACTTTTGAAAGACTGCATGATTTGTATGGAGCATCTGCAGATCACACTGGTCGTGAGAAGATTTAAAGACCTCCATCTAATCTGTCGCATTGTTGAAGGGGGAGGAGGTGCTTGGCCATCCATCTGGAGCTCATATACTATAGCAGCCATCTACAAAAGAACTAGATGGAAGTCTTAGATTCTTTGTGATTCTTGAAAAATTTGAGGACACACAGTGCTGATGACTCTCTTGAGCGACCTGCTGTTAAAGAGCCTTCATGAATGTGGTCTTTTATGACGACTCAAATGATGTGGTCTGTTTTATGACGATTAAAATGATGTGGTCCGTTTTATGACGATTAAAATGAATGTGCTTTGCGCAATCTTTTCAGTTGCGCTTTCTTTCTTGAGCCCACCTTCCACTTTCTCTGTACAACGGTGCATGAGCAGACTGCCACCTCAATTGAAAATCTAAAGTATAGCCACTGGGTTTTTATGAAGGCATCAACCTTTATCAGAGGTGTGTAGTAATTAGTTACTTTCCAGATAAAATGTACTCTTCTAGTTGACTCGAATACAAATTCTTTTTTTGACTTGTATTTGTGTGATTTTACTCTTGAGTAACATGAAATTTGTCTTGTTTTTCAGACCACCTCTGTACATAATGCAATGGAAATGATCATTAAAAGTTGCACACACGCAGAAAAAAAAAAAGAAAAAAATCAACATTGACTTTCCAAAGAACGCCAGCAGCATGCCTGCAAGAGCTGCTTTTTCCTGAAACACAAGAACATCATGCTGTTTGCATTTCACATGATGTTGAAAACTTGAGACCCAGGGTGAGAGATTTGAGGCAATTTGCTGGGCTCTGCCCCTCTACATCTGCTTTCAGGTAACTAAAGCCTATGTCCCACCTCAAATCAAAACGTGAGCAGACTTATTACGGTGCATGTAATTTTAGGAGGGTTCAAATCTCTGGCCATTCATCAATACAATTCTAATGGTTTCTCCTTTCAATTGTGACAACTGAGGTTCGAATGTGTTTTATGACAATGTCAATAAAAAGCCAGTTCCAAATCTTGCTCATAAATCACGGTGGATGAACAGAAATTTGGCCATACATTGCCAAAACATAATGTACTTGAAAAATGATGTTCATACAACATAGCACATAATAGCAGAACGTGTTTGAGGACGTTTCCGAACGTACAGTCCACAAGCTCACCTTAAAAGCCAATTATATAACAAGAGAATCAAAGAATCCCCAAAAAAACATAGAAGTCTTCTTTTTTTTTTTAAATGCGGATATTAATGACTTTTCTATAAAAAAAGAACAAAGAACCTGTAAGAGACCGCAATAGTAAAGATAGGCTTGTGAAGTTTAACGCCTGCGCTTATTTCTCAATGCTTCCATTCCTGACAATAAAGAATAATCCTAAACTGTCGCCAATGCAAATGATGTTTGATCAAACAAAATGAAATATGGCAGTGCAGCAAGTGTGTCAACTTTTGTTTTGTTTTTTTTTCAAACCATTTTAAAAACAACCATAGCTGCCTACAATGACAATTCCCCTCGACTCGGTTCACGAGCGCCAACGTGTCTTACCTGGCAAAGCCGCTGCGGTAGGTAGGAGTGGCTGAGAAGGTCTCAGAGGCTTGATTCAAGCCTGAAGCTGGCCCAGAAGTCAGACCTCGGCTCCAGGGTGCGCCAACGGTGGCAACAGGAACATACTGGCAGGTGACTGCTTTCTGATCCTTAAGTGGCTGTGGGCCAAGTCCAAAGTGGAAGCTCTGACCTCCCGAGGTGCTCACTCCACAGATGGAGATGGGACTGGATGCGGGGAGGTCTGGGGATGTGGTACTGCTTATCTGGCAGAAGGACATCTTCTCTTGTTTAATCACACCTTGAGTACAGAGCTGAATGAAGCTGCCGTCTTTTTCTTTCTTAATCAAAATGGGGCTTAGCGCTACATTGGTGGAAATACTTGAGGTGGACTGATCGGGACTGGTGATGATGTTGTTTCCATTGAAAGCGAGCGGGCCGCTGCTGTTAGCGTTCTCAGCCGTAACGGGCTTCATTTCCTTCTCCTGGGTGACATCTGCAAGCAGAGCGTCATCTGCTAAAGTGGACAGGAAAGCGTCATCCCCGACATAAAAATCCGAAGGAGAGCCGGTGAGCTCAAAGTCACTGAGCAGATCCATCGTGTTATCGCTAAATAACTTCTGGTTCATATCCATGTCTTTGCCAATGTGCTCAAAGGCATGATCAAGGTCAATAGGGTCATGACCTACTTTATCCAAAGAGAAATCCTCAGTTTTCATGGTGAAAAAACTAGGATCTGATCCTCCGATAAGGGAATCCATGGAAGACGGGGTTAGGTGTGCTATTCTGGCCCCTGACTGTGACAACTTCTCCTCGAAGTTTAGGCGACTAGATGAAAGCAACTTCTGATCTTTGGTCAAGCCCTTAGGTTGCGGATCTTCCTGCAACGCACCAACATTGGCAGTGATAGAAGAGGATGTCACTTCCAGTGGCGCAGGGCTGCTGTTGAGGCCGTTAGACTGTCCAGGCTGCATTAATTGACTGGAAGGGAGAATAACAGAGGCTGGAGAGTTGCTAACACTGAGTGGGGGCAATTTTAATGGACTGTCCCCCACTGGAGTTTGGATGTTGACCAGTTTACCTGTACGGTCATCTCTGCTCAGTCTTATCTTTACTTCACTGTTGTCCATCTGTTTGTTCGGAGAGAGAGAGAGAGAGAGAGAGAGAGAGAGAGAGAGAGAGAGAGAGAGAGAGAGAGAGAGAGAGAGAGAGAGAGAGAGAGAGAGAGGCCAAGGGTGATCAGCAAGGTTGCATTTTAGCATAAACAAGTAGTCAATTTAACACACACACACACACACACACACATATATATATATATATATATATAAAAACGACCTTGTTTCCTCACTCCGCGCTATTCTTGAGCATTTCTTTTCTTCTAAGCATATTTTTAGACTGGAAGCGCTTTTACACACGAGTGATGTGAAGTGACCGGAGGAATGTGGTTTTCAAAGGTAGCAGGCGGGTGGGAGGGGCTTTTGGAGAATTAATGAACCTTTATGAAGCATTTTGTCTAGTCTTGATACAAATAATGGTAGACTGAAACAAAAACAAAGGGATTACCACCCGCGCTAATTAGCTAGCCACAACCAAATGGCCACATAGGGCGAGTGAATATACCTTGAAAACATAAATTAAGGTACATATTGAGATAATGGAGTGTGAGGCATATTAACGCTGCCTTATCGGTAGTTACGATGCTAAGCTAGCAGTGTGACTGGCGTGCCAACACTAATATCGCCAAGATAGCTGCGTGTTTATCGTTCGCGCCCGTGTCCGAGTTTAGCCAACAAACGCATCGAGCCAAACCTCGAGAAGAACTTCTATTTACCCTTGAAAAGACTTCCTGTTGATGGGAGCCCACTTGTCGTCAGTCAACATTGTTGTGGTTGAAATTGGCCGACCACAACACGCCAATAGTGACTTGCTATTTATGAAATCCTCTGGCATCGTATCTTCGTCCTACATTTGTCGATGAAAAGCTGAAGTAATGCCGAGCGAAAGGGTCACTTTGATATTGACGTCTCTCGATTCTTATTGCAGGCCAGAGAAGCAGAAGTGGAACTGCAAGTAAACAAGCTGAGCTACACTGCTCCCCAGCTAGCCATTAGGGAAGTACGTACGACTGTATACGCTAACCTTCAAGCATAACACAAAATGGAGAACCAAGCAAGCTGATCCGTAGCAGATCTCTTTGCAATCTGCAGCGACACCTGTCGGCACTAAAGGGTAGTAACAACAGTATCATCAAAACAGTTGGGTCCTAACAATAAAATGGAGATAAGGTCATCGAGTTCAATTGCCCTTAAATATGTCATTCATTTGAAACGCAAATGCTTTTCAGTATAACAATCCACATTTAATTAACACACCACAGTAAAACGACAGACTTACTCGTATCTTATCGTTTCCACTCTCGGCCTTATCTGCTGCACACTAGTTTCACTTTTTGGGCTATTTATCTTTCACTAGTTCTACGCTACAAGACATCCAGTTGTCCATCAGATGCTGCATCCCCTAGAGACAATTTCTACTGAATATGTGTAATTGTGATCGTGTCACCTTATTATTGTAAAAGAGAATATATGCCAGAGCTGGACCCTCGACATTACACATAATGGAATGTTTCCCTCCCAAAGGCACACCACATCACAGTATAAAGGGAAAGGGAAGGAATATAAAGCAGGATGCAGCATGAAATTTGACTGTACAAATATGGAATACTCAAAAATGTCTACAGACTTTCATTATTTGTGTCTCATTTGACATTCTTTTTAATGCTTCACAACTTCTGCATATCATTTCCAGATGGGCACCATATTGTATTGCACAAGTCATGCTGAAGCGGCACGATTTCCAATTTCTTTTAGAAGATACAATCGGAGCTGAGAAGTAGCTAATTAAAGGATGAAAATGAGATACTATACTGTTAAATACATTTGATGAATTTGCCTTTAATCCCCATGGATTAGAAATAAAACAAGATGTCTTTCAGAAATATGGAGTTTATCTTTTAGGCCATTTATAAAGTTCCACAATTTTCAGGGGTTGAAAAGTATTGTACAAATTTGTATCAGAATGACAGGAAGGGGAACGTATTGTACAATCAGAAGAAAGAAAAGAACAATGTATGATCCAAAGCATAAAACATCAAACAAGGTAGAACCAATGATACATCATAGAAAAAAATAATTAAAGAATCAAAAAAAGGTTTTTATTTGATTCTTTCTTACAGCCCATGACAGTCTTTAGTGGGTCAAATGTGTGCTTTATGTTGTATGTGCCATTAAGAGTTCCTTTAACTTTCTCCTATGTTCAGTCTTTTTCTGTCATACAAAACTGACTGCATCGGTACAGAAGTTGAGTTGCATTGAGTCAATGTCTATTTAATGGCAATTGTTTTCCATATTGTTCCTCTATGTTACCAAATAGAGCTGTGAAACTCCAATGAAGCCAAATTGTGATTTTTGATTACACCCCAAGCTATTAGACCGGGGGTGTCAAACTCGGTTTTTTTTCCCTTATGGGGCCATTAAGAATTTTAAATTATTGCATACACACAACAGAATCCAGCAAAGAAAAGTTTCATTAACCATTTTCTAATTTATTTTCAAAATGGGACTTTCTTTTTTTGTGTCTGCGTGCAATATCTCACTTTTATTAAAAGGGAAGACAATTTACAATTTTGGTATTTTAACAAGAGACATTGAGTTGACACACAAATTGCCTATGAGGGCCACATAAAATAATGTGGCGGGCCCGATCCAGCCCCCGGGCCTTGAGTTTGAAACACGTGCATTAGACATTCATATTGTTTCACCAATACGAGCGCTCCCCGAAGGGGGATCATAACTTTGATGTAGCCCACGATGAAACTAAATTTGCCACCCTTGCCTTCCATTCAGCAGCAACATTCAACTACAAGCATCAAAAGCTGGCACCATAGACACTTGTGTCGCAGTATATCCCAACTGTTTGAATCCCACTCAGTCCCTGGTGGCTGCTTAGCAACCCTTCTCCAGCTCAATGTACTTGGAATTAACAGGGCAAAAGCGTGACCGCTGCCTCCTCAAAACCAGGAGTCAAGGGTGCTCCGCTATCATCAGCACTGTGGCAGTAAAAAGCCTCTTCTTTGCTCAATGCCGCTCCAGGCATTGAAAAATAGGCAGAGAAATGAGCAGTTGATTTGTTGGAAGTTGTTTGTGCAGAATTGTTCATCATGAATTCCACATAGGATCACTGGTGGTATGGGTTGGAAACCCTAATCTCTGTGTCCACGGAGAGCAAAGTTACCCGCTGAGCTATAACATTTTCGAACAATGTTACATTAAATGTACTTCAACTTTTGTAAACCTGTCAAAAATGGCGACCAGCTTTAGCTCTTCAGCCTGAATCTCCAGTCCAATCTGCTGGGTCAATCATGATAAATCCAATTCATAGGGATGGGCGAGGACCGGTATCGGTATGGGGGGGCGATACCAGCAAGTATCAAAATCGCCCGCCCCTTATATAGCCCACCATTCAAGTCAGTTTGATCTTCAAGATTTGAAAACGAATGAGGATTGCCTTAGATCTGTCCATGGTCCTGAAATCAGGAGGTATTTTTTTTTAATCGATGATGCCGATCAGATGGATTTTTTTTCAATTAAGCAATTTGGGTGACAAAGAGAAAAGCGTCTAGGTTGACTTCATTTCCAAAGTATAAAGCAGATGTTTAATGACAGCAGTGAGGCCCGGGCTGCGTTTGGTGCCACATAGCTGTCAGTGATGATGAGCGCAAGAGCCCCTCCCTCCCCCCTTCCTCTCTCCCTCTCCCTCTCTCTCTCTCTTTCTGGTTATAAGCGCACATGTAAATATGGGACAGCCTGTAACTGGATTAAAATGGGCACGGCAGGATGATAAAACCGCATTAGTCGCAATTCCTGCAGGTCGCCAGTGTTTGGGTGATTTTTGAACCCCCACACATCACATCTTTCACCATGCAAATGTCATTTGTCTTTAAGATGATGTAAGACATTATTGGACCTCGCTCTCCCATTCCCTCTCTCTCTCTCCAATCTCTCTCTCGTTTACAGCTTGACTCAACATGATCTTAAACCGTCTGCTGGCCGCACTCAGCACTTTGGAGGGATGTGGGTGCGCACCGGAGTCCCACTTTCATCCATTACCTCTACCAGCAGCTTCCGGCGTCCAGCCAGAGTGGAATTGTGACTTTTACGCACTGATCTTGAACCGTGAGAAAACAAGACGCTTCAGAAAAAAACCAAACGGATTTCTACTTTATTGATGGTGGTGAGTTACAGAGTGAAGATGATGTAGTCTGGTATCGCAGTGGATGCGCGTAACACGATGAGCTCGCGATGATCGATTGCGTTGAAAAAGGATGCGCACATTTACGCACGGACTCAAAGGATTTCAACGAGGGACACACCTTGGATTTTGATGAGCGAGGCTTCGGCTTGTGAGTGTTTTGCCAGCATGCATCTGCACCGCGCGCCCTGAATTTGACGCCATCTACCCACTTCCATTCCAAAACGAGATTAAGAGGAAAGGGGGAAATGAGCGAAAACTGCAAACCCGCCAAAGAGCCCAGCGCGGCGCAGAGCCCTCCATCGGATGTCATCGAGCTGAACGTGGGTGGGCAGGTATACTACACCCGCCACGCCACATTGACCGCATTCCCAAATTCCCTACTCGGGAAGCTGTTTTCCAACAAGAAGGGCTCCTCCAATGATCTGTCCCGGGACTTTAGAGGACGTTACTTCATCGACAGAGACGGCTTTTTGTTTCGGTACGTATTGGATTACTTGCGGGACAAGCAAGTTGTCCTCCCGGACCACTTCCCCGAGAGGGGGAGGTTGAAGCGGGAAGCGGAATATTTCCAGCTTCCAGATTTAGCCAAACTTTTATCGTCTGAGGAGTCCAAAGTCTTTCCGGACGACTACAGCGATTTGGACGATGCGTCCGTGGGCAGTGAGCAAAGGTTTTACCCGTCTTACTCTCTAGACAGGAGATACGGCTACATCACGGTGGCTCTGAAAGGAGCGGCGGGAGGCAAAGAAAGCGAGCCCGACTCCAAGAGTAGAAAGTTGCCGAGGATCTTCATCAGCAGCAGGATCGCTTTGGCTAAGGAGGTCTTTGGCGACGCGCTGAATGACAACAGAGACGCGGATCGTCCCCCGGACCGCTACACCTGCCGGTTTTACCTCAAGTTCAAGCACCCGGAGAGGGCGTTTGACATGCTGTCAGAAAGCGGCTTTCACATCGTGGCCTGCAACTCCTCCCTAACCGCCTCTTCTGTCGCTCATTACGCAGACGACAGGCTCTGGTCCAATTACGCGCAGTACATCTTCTACCGTGAGTCGAGTTGCACGCGCAACTCACGCACGCACGCACGCACGCACGCACGCACACAGCCATACCATAGAGCTCATTCCATAAGTTTTTTTCTTTGTGTTTCTGTATGCTTGCAAATAGACCTAAACTTTCAAACGAAAAAATATTTTTTTAATTCATTTATCCTTAAAACCACTGGATTAAAAGCAACCCAGTTTGCATTAAAAATATTGAACCCAGCAGTTTTATGGGTGTTCATTCATTCATCCATCCATTCACCCAGTCACCCATTCATTCATTCATTCATTCATTCATTCATTCATTCATTCGTTCGTTCGTTCGTTCGTTCGTTCGTTCGTTCGTTCGTTCGTTCGTTCGTTCGTTCGTTCGTTCGTTCGTTCGTTTGTTCATTCATTCTTTTATTCTCCAAAACAGTTGGGTCAAAAATGATCAAATTTAGGTAAAAAACCCAACCTTTACAATTGCTAAGTCAAAATTTGAACAGACCGATACAAACTTGAGTCAATTTCACCAAACATTCGATTGTTTTGAACAAAAACAATTTTACACAATAATTTTTAGGGTGTGGGTCAAAAGATTTATCTTTTAGCCTTTTCCTTGAACCAAAGAATTTGGGTCAAATGAATAACCCACAGATCAAGCAAAATTCAACCAAGTTATTTGAAATAAAAGCATTTTTTTCTTTATACGTACAATTCATACAATAACTCTTTATTCACAAGAGCTGTCGTTGTAACAACGCGCTTTACAGAACATAACAACACAATAGAACACATCTCATAAAACATTGGCACAATCAAATACAATCATATTCTTGTTATTTCAACTAGGAGTTGTTTTGGTTTTACAGAAAATGACCCAATACTTTGGGTTGTTTTGTGGATTATCCAATTTTACTCAAAAACTTGGATTTGCTCATGTTAAATTTTGACTCAACTGATTTTAGAGTGTATCATTACAGTAGCCTCACAGTTCTGGAGTTTGAATCCGAACTTTGCTTGTTTTTGCATATTCTAGTGATGGGATGCCCACATTCCCCAAACATGCACATTAGGTCATGTGGCCCAAATACTGGAACTGGCTACTTTCACAGCAAGCTACACAACACAACTCGGTCAAGATCGTATAAGAACAAGGGCCATAAATGCACGTCACAGTCTCTGAAGTAGAACCCAATCTGTTCCAGAACACTGGACAACCAATTTTATTACACTGGTCGTGTACAGTGGTGCATGCTGCTGCCTTTCATGCAGACAGCACAGCTCTGATTTTCAGCCAGTGTCCCGAGCCCAGACAAAAAATGGATGTGCAACCCCTCACTGCAAAAGCAAGGCGTCCCAAGCGGAATATAGCCCCTTTTTCTCTTCACAAGAATGCATGTTAGGCTAATTTACAACTCCATATTGTCCATAAGTGAATCTGAGTGTGAATGGAGTACCCCAGCTCTTGCCTAAGGTCATTCTAGGATAGGGGGTATTTAGAAAAAAATAAAGTAAGACAAAACCAGACCTTAATAATTTTCAACAATATTGAAATTGTGATTTTTTTTCCCCTCAGTAATGAAATTATTTTTTTCAATGTCTTCTTATATCTGTATGTAACAAATGATCTGTATTACAACAAACAAGCTCAATATACAAAAATGTTTTGGAGTCATAGGCTAGGCTAGGCTATCTGAGGGACTGATGTTTTTTGTTTAGCAATCGGTTTAAAAAGGGCTCAGAATTTCAAACTGAACTGATGCTTGCAGGGGTTGAGTCACAATTGTGCTGCACTTCAAGTACATGTGTCATACGGAGACATAAATGCTTACTGTGCCTGTGAATTATATAGCACCAGTCGGCAGCAGAAAAAGAGAACAACTCAAATCTGACTGACTAAAGTCTGTGCTGCTTTCTCCCATATCAGCTTTTTGCTTGGAGTTCTTCATCAGCAGAAGCCCGATTTAGCTTCAAATATGGCATATTTGCAAGGAAGAGTAGGACCATATGGCCAATTAAAAATCACTTTGTTCATTGTTCTCAATGCTTCCCTTTGGAATTCAGGAAGAAAATAAAAAACTAGTTGGCGTGTTCAGGTTGGAAGTGCAGAGAAGAGAGTGAGCGATGCGACTTCTCTCTAATGTTACAGTAGCCTACATTTGAAAGGTGCAGTAGCCTGAGCTGAACTTCACAACAGCATGTGAGTCATTCGACATGAAGGAGCAGCTCCAGGTGTAGGTTAACCCCACTTTCTGTTCATGAAAAGCTTCGAGAGAGGGGGTGTATTTTTTAGAGTTGCTCGAGGGAAATAATGAATTCTAAGAAGAAAAGAAAGGAACATGGAGAGAGAATGTAAAGGCTCGGGCTCGAAGGGAAGAGAAAAGTGAGCAGATTGAGGCCGGAGCGGATGAGCAAGAGGGATGAGAAACTAAAAGTTGCATGAGACCTGGCCAAGGGGTGCAGAAAAAAAAAAGGCAGAGGGAGCAAAAACACTGATAACAACAAAGGTCATGGGGTCTTGGGGGAGTAAAAAGGCATCATCCCATTTTGCTGCTGGTGGCATGGGATAGGCGACTCACATTGTGATTCGTGATAGGACACCGCGACCGGGGCCAGGACAGAGTTGTCATATTTAGACTGCAGCACATTGCTCAGCAGCCACTTTCTAATGCTGCAACCTGATTCTGAACGTGAGACATTGAATGACCTCGGCCAGGCACCCCTGATTTCAAATTGCATTTACTGTACTGTGTAGGTAAGGTCTTTGTAAAGTAAAAATAAATGTCTTTTAAAGTTGACACACAAGTAGAGAAAGGTGCTATTAATAACCCTGCCAGCTTGAATAATTAAAACCTTTGAAATTGTGAAAAATGCGCACACTCATGGCGCATAACAAGGCACACTAAAATGTTTATGCAAGCGGCGTATCTGAAGAGACGTTAGCTAACTAGTGATAATTGTACGTGACATTTACAGAAGCAAATTTGTCAAAGGAGGGCACAAGAACAAAAATTGTCTTATTGTTACGTGCCTCCCTTGTAAGTCAGAATTGTATGCCTTGGCATTTGGGTCAGAATAAAAGGGAAAACAATAACAAGGGAAAATCAATAGTGTAAACTCCACATTACTCTTTCTTTGAAATCATTAAGGACATATTTTGTGCCATTTTCCTGCAAGCAAGTTTGTCTCAATTTAGTTATCACTTCACTCCATTCCATCAAATGAGTGCAGTATTGCGCAATCTGTGTCTTTAGTCAAGGGACCAGTTAAGATGCTCAACTGCCATTTCTTTTCTATTCGCTCTATCGTCCCCTGCTGACAAAATGAACGATTCCATCAGCAGAATCTGTCCTAGGTGTGTGTGTGTGTGTGGGGGGGATCAAGGCATTTATCAAAAAAAGTGCTTGTGTTTTTTTTTTTTTTGTAGCTGATAGTGATTAAGTCCTCATTTAAGCAATTGCGAATCACGCGTCCTTTCAATTATTTATTTGTCCCTGTGGGGCCATTTCCAACGAACTGTTCAACAAATGTGTCATAAACAGTTAGCAGCAGTCACTGTGAGTATACTAAATGGCAGGCTTGACACTGCAATCCAATGTAGAATTGATTCTCTCTCACCGACTGGAGGTACAAACGTAACTTGTGGTTGTTTCTGTGCTTTGCAACCGACTTCCGACCAATCGGCAAGTCTGCCATTCACACATAGTCAGCTGGGACTGGCTCCAACTGACCGGTGACCCTGAAAAGGATAAGTCGAAAAATTGATGGCTGAGTGGATAGATAGCAGTGGGATGGATTTGCACACTTTTAAGTGACCCAAATCAGATTTACGGTACTCATTCGTAAGTGGTATGAATACACAAAATATGGATAGCGTATTTTCAGCCTCAAACAAAATGCGTGTGTGTTTTCAAATAGTTTAATATGTTCTAGTAGTTTTCATGGCAAGATTTTCTGTTTCTTAGGCTTTTTAAAATAATTTTATTTCCCAAACAATTGGCCGATGTCATACATGGCATCATACAATTCTGAAAAAAAAGAAAAATTGGTCGCTCAGCAAGTCGCTCTGGAGGCCATGTATGGCTGCCGACGGAACTGGTTAACCTGGATTTATTGGGGTGAGTGGTGTCAAAAAAAAAAAAAGCAGGATGAATTCCGATACTGCCAAAACAACGATTTTTTTGAAGGCAAAGAAGTGCAGTCAGTGCTATGCGATGACCAAGGCCATCCTTGCATGCATTCTACTTGTCAAAGACAAAAGTGAATGGAAAATGCCCCAGGCAACACAAGCAGGAATTGCAAACAGTTGCAGCACAGAGGCCTGGCAGAGCATCACCAGCGATGAAATCCAGCATCTGGTGATGTCTACGCATTCTAGACTTCAGGCTGGAATTGACCGGGACCTGATTATAGTGCTTCATTATTTGAAGTTTTACACTTGAATAACAGTTAAGAATGATAATTGCTGTACTGTTAAGCTTGCACCGTGCCTTTGTGTGTTCGAATAAAAGTTTCACAAAACCTCTGAGGTGCATTACATCACGGGATGGAGGCTTGGGGGAAAAGAGGGAGGGAACCAGCTAGCCCAGAGACCAAATCAATGCTATCATATGAAATGTTTGGTTTACAATACTAAATGCAGTCAGTACTAATTATTTTGATCAATTATCTGTCATTGTTTGTGTTTTGGGTTTGCGCGTGCGCAGTGATATCAGATGTACTGTAAGTCACCGAAATAGATACTATAGGCATTAAGTAAAGGTATTAGTTGAGATGCCCCTGAAGTTTAATAAAGACCCTCGGGTAGCAGCATCTCGACAGACTCCAGAGGGACTGCTGAAAGGGTTATTTATCACCAAAAAAGTAGGTCATCCCGCACAATAAGGACATTGGCAGTGGTGATATTATTCCTGTTAGGACTTAGAATTCTAAAACTCCCAGCTGGCATTTGAGGACAGTTTTGTTACCACTAATTATCTCTGGGGAACGTAAAGGGTGTTGGCTGATTAAAAAGCAATCTGGGATCCCAAAATATTTCCCTGTCTCCAGCCATCCACTGGAGACACAGTTTTGAAAGATGAAGGGTAACCTAGTTTAAGGGCTGCTTCATCAAGTCATACAATACCGGCCAGAGAAAAGGAATACGGTGAAGACTTTTCTTTCAACAACAAAAGGCACAAAATATTAAAAAAAAAAAATCAAATGTAAACAAACTGACTTGTCAAGTGGAGTCTTTCAAGGTATATGCCAAGCAAGTCGCAAGTCATAACATTAGCGGCTTCTGTAAGTCGACTTGAGTCATGTGACTCGAGTCCCTTACCTCTGGAGGAATGGAATCCATTCCCAGGATGTAATGCAGGCTAGGCAAAGATTGGACCCAGCTCGTTTGGAGTCAGAATGGATTGGCGATGCCTCTGACAGATGGATGGTGCCAGCCATGAATAACTCATCCACTTCTGATAGAGCACTTGTGCTGGCTGAGAAATAGTCAGAAGTAAGTCATGGCTGTGAGCCGCTGCCATTTTGCACTACATCACTTCAAGTAGACGTGCCGCCTCACCTTGGCAGTAAATGCTTTTGATCAGAAATGTGCAGACTCCAACATATTTGGATCAATCATTGAAAGCCGATCATTTGTATTTCAAAGTATGATGAATCGTTTGCACTCAAATCTGATCCTGAACTTTAAGACTCACTTTTTGGAGGCCAAAATGAAAAAACAAATAAATCAAGGATTATTGAAACGTGATTATGCTGTTAAAAAAAACCCATTTCTGAGCCCCATGAGGTCCCCCACGTGTAATATACTCACTCTTTTGTCAGTGTCTGGGTTTCAGCTCCACTGGCTGGCTGGGGGTAAGCACTTTATATTGACACATTCAAATATATGCAAATATTACAAGACGCTGCGTGCGCTAACTATCAGTTAAGCTGTGGCAGAGATGCTTGTGCAGCAAATAGGACCGTCGTGGTCAAAAGGATTTCTTTTCTGCTGTAAGGCCGGTCACTTTGCAAGGCAAGCTTTTCCCCCTGCTGCTGCAAGGGCACACTGACCTAATTCGTAAGCTAACAAGCATGTAAACTACACTCCTCCCGAGGCTGCGCTAGCTAAGCTAAAATGTATTTGTGCAGATATGAGACAGAAGGGCACGAGGCGCCTGAGACTGTTTGCAATTTACCTGGTAAATGAGGTTACTTGGAAGACAGTCTTGAAGTGCAACTGTTGATGTAACACCCACAAGATGTGTCAACGACACGCTTACCCAACTTTGAGACTTTTTTTTTTTGCCCAATTCCGATCATAGTCAACAAAGGCTGGATTGCGGCATGTCTCGAAAACATTATGCGCTGGTGTAGGATGGTAAAGTACATTCACAATAGTTCAAATTTGTAATAAAATGAGATGCCAGCACTTAGTCCCAGTGTCACTTAACGATGATGAAACCCACGAGGTAGAATCGTTTTGTCTAATTCAGTGCAATCATCCTCAATGGATGTCCTTGGGGGTTCAATCCCCGGCTGTCAAAGTATTCTTGAGCAAGACACTTGACACATCAGTAGTTGAATGAGGAGGCAGTGTGAGGCGCTTTGAATAGCCAAGCCAGAAAAGCGCTACACAAGTACAGCCCGTTTACCATTTCATCACGAAAATGAGGACTGCTTTATTAGTCCCTCGAGGCTACATAAGAGGGCAGAAGTGCTCACTTGGGCAAATATGACAAGATAATGCAGACAAACTCATTGTAAAAATTATTCCACCGTTAGTTCAAGACAAAATGGAACAAACAAGGCCAAAGAATAGTCATGTGGGTTCAGTGACTCGCCCGAGGGCACCTGTAATTCCCAATTCCTTATTTAAAGCTGCAAAAAAAAATGTCTAGTTCATCTTTTGCTGTTCACTGAGCTGGGATCTCGTAAAGTCCCATGACACACGTTGCTGTACATGACGTGTAGTTTTCCTCTTTTTTTGAAAAACATATTTTTCTAAGGCGCATTCGGAACAGAATATTCTTTAAGGCCAAGCCCCAGAACTGCTTTCCCGATGACGGACTGTATGCAAGAAGTGTGTTTAATTTAGAGGCAAGCAAACAAACCCAGTGACATTTGCGTTTGTCTGAGCACCCTGCCTTCGGTCCACGTCATGTCCTACTTCTTCTGCCATTTAGGACAATTTACCAGCTAAAAAGTGTCATTTTAATGAGCATCCAAGCTGGTGAAACGAGACCCTCTCCTGTCAGGACAAGTGTTCCTGCTCTCATTAAAGAGAGAATTTAGCTTAGCGTTGTTGAGAAATGCGGAAGCAGAGTCTGCTCCTGTCTCTTAATGTGGCGGTAACAGGATCTCTTAAGAGAGACTGTATGGATCTGAGAACAAAGACATAACGATCAATGGCTTCCCTGAAAAGATTTCAGAAAATGAACGCCCACTTGTTTAAACATACCCCCAAGTATGTATGTGTATCTTGGTATCATTCTTTAGTGGCATCTCCCTTTCTCTTTTCGCCACTTTTCAACAAAACTCAACAAAATTGTACATCAAGTCAAGTGAGTGAACTTCAATCTCAAATGAACATCATCCGATTTTAAGGTCACAATTCACTCAGAAAATTGCACACAGCTATTATTGGGAATTGGCGTATTGCCTTCATGCCCCCACCACCCGAACTCCAACCTCCATCCATTTAGAAACAATACTCACAACCCCGCCCCCTTCCTCTGGATACCGGTCACTAAAGCGCCTCCATCCATTTGCCGAGTGCTGCTCGTCTGCTGGACTCGGCTCGATTCATTTTCTGCAGGGGGGGGGGCGGGGGTTGATTGGCCTCTTTACTCATGGATTAGCCATTAAAAAGCTGTTAGTGACTCTCTTACTATCATTTCAATATAATCATTGCGTCTAGGATAAGGTAATTATTAGAGTGAGCGAGGAAAGGTTGAAATCCCCCCCCCCCCCCTTGAACTCCGTTCACAAGGGGCTAATGTACAAATTATTGCTCCCAATGTGATATCATAGCAACTGAGGACATATCATCATATTGGAAAAAGACCATTAAGGGGTGTTGCTTGCGTGGATGATTCTATTTCTTTATAAACGGATGTTGACCCTACAACTGTAGCTTCTTATCTCCGATTACATGGAAAATAGCGAAATAGCGAGTGATTTCCTCTGTGTAATTGACAACGTGGGAGGACATGTGGAAGGAAAAAAAGTTGAGAGCTATGAAGATGAAATGTATGCCTCCGTTGTTGTCCTGCGGTACAAGCCTCCGGATTACTTTGAGTGAATGGGGTAAATTACAGCGCTCAGTGAGCCACAGAGCTCCAACATGGATGAACAATAATGGGAGATAATCACACCTGGCTCTTGACATAGCAGTTGGTGTAAGTCCATGACTCAGGGGTGTCAAACTCATTTTTGTCACGGGCCGCGTTGGTAGTCATAGTTTTTCCTTCGATGGGCCATTATGACTGTCAACCCAAATAAATGTATGTAACGCCTCATATTATATTCAGTATAAGCCTCAAAACAAACTGATGAATCATTCATTTTCAAATCAGAAACTAGTAAAAACTGTTCAAATGTTTAAAAAAGATGTTTCTTAAAAGTGAAGACGATTTGCAATTTTCATATCGACACATCAATTCAATGCGCAATTTGTCTTCACGGACCACATAAAATGATGTGGCGGGGCCATATCTGGCCCCTGCACCTTGAGTTTGACACCCTTGGTGCATGTAATGGAAATGGATCAGATTAATTTTAGTTCCTGTTCTAGAACTCAGTCTAACTAGAATAGACTGCCATAACATTGACATAAACATATGATAACTCCTTAGCCCACCTCCACCACCATCAGAAAATGTATGGATTTATGACTACAAGGGCTGGAGGTCTATCCCAGCTGATTTAAAGCGAAAGGCCCACTACACCTGGACTGCTTGCTACTGATTCTGAAGAATGGGAATCGATCTTCTTGCCACACCATACGGAACAAAAGTGGTGAACATTCAAGAGTTCATTACTGACAGTGCCCCTAGAAAATATACAAATATATTTTCAATCAATCTCCAAATTAGATGGCTTGGATGAGACACAGTGTGCCCCCCCCCCCCCCCCACACACACACGCAATTTAAAATGCTTCCTGGGTGTCTTAATAAATGATATTATTCAGTCAATAAAAATGATTAAAAATTGCAGCACACTTAATATCCATTTGTCACTTTCTCACTTTCTCGGGGTAACTTGGGGTTATCAGAGATTTCTAATAGAGAAGAAGGCTGAGTTGAGGCTCTTCGACAATGCATGATACTGCATCAGTGATTATCATCTGAATAATGTTAATCATGTTAATAGCATACATGAATTTAATGTGTTTTAAAAGCCGAACCACCACGGATAACAAGTTAAAACTATAAATGTGTGTGTGTGTGTGTGTGCGTGTCATGTAGGTGGGCCCTCACGGTGGTCATCCTCACACTGTGACTGCTGCTGCAAGAGCCACAAAAGTGAGCGCGAGGGAGAAAGCGGCACTTCCTTCAACGAGCTCTCCACTTCCTGTTCCGAGACCCAGTCGGAGGCCAGCTCCCCTCAGGGGACCGTCATCCGCGGCCCCGTAACTCGACGCCCCAACATCCAGTCCCTGGACCGACCCATGCACAAAGTCTCCGCTCACATGATGCAGCAGGCAGAGATGCGGCGTAAGACTGACATGCTGCGGGGCAGGACCTTCGGGGTCCGTGAGCGAGAGGCTGCCAAGAGGAAAGCCAACAAGGAGAAGATGACACCTGAGCAGGAGCTGGAGAAATGCATCCAGGACTTCCGTCGCATTAGGATTCCCGATCGCTTTCCGGAGCGGAAGTACATGTGGCAATCGGAGCTCTTGAGAAAATACCGGCTCTGAGGATGGAGTGGAGAACGGCGTCATGTCACCAGGTTATAGTCAGCACCCACAACGATACACTTTACTCTTAAAAAATGCCCACCCAAAAAAAGAGCAGCTTGGAATTTCAAAATCTTTGGCATTCAAACTTCTAACTGCTCCACGATGTTTTGCATCGCCACCACACATACGCAAGAACACAACTCTGGTCTGAGGTGAAACTTAGGCCTCCCCGTTGACATTCTTATGTATCTATCGACCTCTCGAGATAGTCCCAATGGAAAGAGTGCATCACAAGCACAGTTTATAGCAAGCACTATTTTTAGCGAGATTCTGCACACAAGGCAGTGTGAGCCATTGATTTGTCAAGTGTAGCACCATGTATGATACGCACACGTATGAATCAGGTTACTCCTGTTGGGGGGGGGGTCCCACATCACTCACCTCTCTTTACGTCAAAGGCGGCCACAAGCAACAAAGCAACCTCAGGGGCAACATCTTGTCAAGCTACCACATTATCGATGTGCTCTTGTCCCTTTTTCACGTGCTGATGGTGCTTTGAGTTCACTTTGCTCCACGGATAACACAAACTTGTAATAGGCTTTGACAACGGCACTGCATGTCATTTCACTCTTATCGTAATTATGCAATATCACAAAAGATGGTGTGGTCGGATGGTGAAAAGCACTGCCTGGTTCTGTCTGCCATTGTAAAACATTTTGTCTCATGTCATTGTGTCTTGGATTGATGATTGATAAAGTGTATGTAATTCAAGTGGCTGTTGGATTAATCTTGGATTGTAAGTGTGAATAAAAGCAAATAAAAGGGTAAAAATGATGGTGAACCTTCTTGGTGCAGGCACTAAATCAAACTCATTGACAGACAATATTGGATTAATCATACAAAAATGTTTTGTTCTTCTAGGCTAGTTTGATGCTAAAAATAGAGACAAATGAACCATGAACTAATATAAAATACAGTTTATGCAGCATAAGTCTTAATGTGCGCATTGGGTGGAATTTTCTTTCTCTTGGCATTTTCATAGATGAGCACAATTAGAAATGGGCGTTTGCGCCGTTGTGGGACTGAACACACTTGATTCCTGGCTCCCTTCATTCCCTTTAAACTCTAAATGGAGGCAGAAGTCCATGCAGGAGATTGATCAGTAAATCAGTCAGTCAAAGGTCAGATTGCACAAATAATACAAACAAGTCTGTGGCTTTATCAATGTTTTACAAAACATTATATGTAAACATGCGAACTGCACTGCTTGAGCATTGAATTTATCTCCACTCTATATATAAAAAAAGGTCTACGAAAAAATTGTGGATCCGGATTAATCCTACAAAAACAAATGGAAAAAATATTTAAAGTTCTATTTACTTGGCCCTATCCAGTAACCAAAATGCTCCAAATTGATGCTGTATAGTTCATAGTGAACATACAATATTGTAATTTAATACCTCTCACATTGACAATAAAAAAAGGCAGAATGTCTGATACCACTGTGACCATTAGATTAGTCATCGGTGCCTAACGAAGAGTGCACAGACTTTGTAACTACACGCATCACATTTTGACGACTATTTTTAGCAAAGTCTTCTGCAGTTGCTAGTTTCCTCGTGGCATCTACAAAGAGCGTGGCCTGGGGATCATACTGCATGCTGGGTAGCCTTAAAACAGCCTGTGTGATGATAGATGAAACAGTACTTCTCTCCTGGGACAGACAGTGTCCTCAATGACTAGGAAAAATGCTGGAAGGGCTGCATAAGGCAGCAACGTGACAATATCCACATTTAGCGAAAAACACTTAATTGTGCTGCCACAACCCTTCTGTTAGGCACAGAAATGTAAAAACTGTTCATCCAAAGTTAACAAAACCCCTAACAAACATGTATTCAGTATTATTTATTGATGTATTCATTGATTTATTCATTCATTCATTTTTTTTTCTTTACTTCTTAACTTTTTGATTTTTTTTTTACTTTACTTTTAATTGTTTTTAAATTATTTGTTTGTTTGTCATCCTAGTAAATAAATATTGGCTGTGAACTGCAACAGATGATACAGATGGCCCAATTGTAGGCTGTTACATTGCATTTTTTGTGTGTGTGGAATTGATGGTTTCTATAATTGTGACATGATAGTGGCGACATTAAGAGGTGGATTAAGTCGAGTAAGTCTTCACCGAAAGAGCAGATGCACAGCTCTCCACTAATCAAAAGTATCCACTTCCAAAGCCATTTGGAGAGTCTATCAAAACCTAATCTGCTTTCCATGGCATTTTTGCTTTCTACTTAGTAAGACTCCTATCGCTATGAAATTCTAATAGGCTATTAAAACGTAAATAAATCCATGACTTTGTGCATATTCGTCAAGATGTGACCCGGCCGGTGCGAGTTGACCTTGGAGGCCTATCCCACACAAGCACCTGACTGTGGCCGTTGCCACTCCGCTTTCTCCACAGATCAATAAGCTCAGATCCTACCCCGGCCTCTCAAGCTTTATAGTGGATCGATAACCGGCATCCTCTTCTTGGATGCAAAGTTACATTAAATCTTAAATCAGAAAACATCACCGGCGCTGAAAGCCGGCTGCAATTATCCAGAGAGGGCTGCCGACCGACTTTGCACTCCCCGCAACGTCTCCTTTATAGTACAAGCCATCGCTGACAGCGTGATTACAGTCTTTGTAATAGGAAATTACTGTAAAGGCTGTGGGGAATCAGACATTTCAGAATTAGCCTGCTTATCAGAAATAGGCGACCAGACAAGATGGTTGTTCACATATTCACAAGAATAATGATGTAAAGCCAAGCAAATGGGATTTTATTTGTTTTATAGTGATTGAAGGGATTAACGTGTATTATGAGAAAAGTCTTGGCGTCTTTGTGGTTGTGAATCATGTTAATATATTGTCTGGAGTTGAACATCAAGACAGCGGATCATTTCACAGCTGGGAAGCTGCAAAAGAAAGATGAAATATTCAACTTGTCCCTTTCATGTGGAAGAAGTCCCAAGCTCCAAGACAAGGTGCTTGCAGCACGGTCTCCATAAATATCTCACTTTTATTTTTCTGCACTCATCTAAATATAGACGAGTGACATATCAGAGTTGAATAAGCATGAGGGGAAGTGAATGAAAATCTGGCTGACTAATGACAAGACCTAAAATCCTCCAGCTTCACCTCAGGCTCAGATCTTAGTGATTGATTTGCACGATTAATAATCACCACAGTGAATGCTGAAGGTTCAGCTTTGCATTGAACTAAATCACTGTGTGAATTGAGACTGCGTTTGTATGTATTTCAGTAGAACTATTGTCTGACCTTGTTGTTTGATGGTGTTCTGTGAGCTTTTTCTAAAATATGTCCCTTGGTGCAATAAAGATTGAAAAACACTGCTGTAAATATTATGCCATAAATCCAAGTCCCTGTAAAGTGAAAATAAAAGTCTTGTAATTTCCACACACGAGCGAAAAGAATGTTGTTAACAACCCTGCCAAATCTGAAAGATTACCAAGTATATAAATTGAGGCTTTGGAATTTTTCCAATCATGCTTTTGTCCACACACTAAAATGCTGCAGGCATGTCTACTGGGTGCACTGAAACCAAGCCTCAAATGTCAACTGTCAATCAAATATCCCTTCTGCAACTTGCAAACATGGATGCTACTTACCCGCTCAAAGCCTCCGGTGGTTGCAGTATAGTATTCCCGCTGAGTTGTCGCGGGGCTTTTCCATGGCGTAACAACGAGGCACTCGACTCTCGTGGATTTTCTTCCCAATGTGTTCACATTTACAACCAACAATCATACACTCTAAAACAGCAGATTATCTGGAGGGAAAATGCTTTTTTGGGCTAAAGCATAGCTCGCTAGCTAACTGCATTTCCTAAAAGTGCAATTCAATCAAAATTTCAATTCAATCAAATTCTTATTTTGAGGCTGATTCAAATATTTGATAGAACAGAATTCCAATAACTGATTAATTGGACAAATAAATACAAAATAGCTATAATTAAATCAGTCAAGGTCTGGTTCTTGTATCAGTTTGCACGTTTTTACACATTATCTTCACATTTTTACAGTGTATTTAGGAACAAACTTTTAAATTCACTTGACCGGTTGTTATACAAAAGTACTATACAAATAAACTTGACTTGACTAGTAAAACAAATAAAACAAAAGTTGAATGTTTATTAAAAAAAGAAAAATCTCTAGAACAAATCTCATTAAAAATCAATTGGTAAACAATTTATGATGTCAGAGGTTTGACCCCGGAACAATCCCATGATTCGCTACAACAATGGTTCAAACTAATTGGAGGTCAATCAGGAACACGTTGTGTTTGACCTAAGCCGTTCCATTGTACAATAATTGCTTTTTCACCGGGACACAAATTTCTAACCTCAGTACATTGAGGAATTTATTTTTTATTTGTTCCTTCGGCCTGATTCTGCCAAGTCCATTGTGTGGGAGCACGAGCAGAAGCACTCACAAACGTACCCAAGGAAAGGAATGACAAAAAATGGTGACGAGTGTCATCACCATCAACCCTGACAGACGAGTGGGAGCCGAATGCTGCATGAGGCCTTCCTGCTAGGCTGCAAGTGCGGGAAGAGGAGCAGTCTAATTGGCGTCAAAACCTCCTCGGGAATATTTACAATGAGTCTCCCTGCACCCAGCTCCCGATCTTGCACGGGATTTATGTTATTGGCAGAGTAGGGGTTGGGTTAGAACAGGCTGGGTTAAGTGTCACCCGCTTCTATTGCCTGCCTTTTTTTTTTTTTTTTACATGTTGGCGACTTGAAATGCAGATTTATGGCAAATGTTTTGTGTCTTGGGCCAGACTCAAAAAACACATCACCATCTGGCATTCAAAAATTCATTTGGTTCCAAAAAAATACATACAGGCGTATTGCTTCATTTGTCATCAATATGTTTTGATACAATAAAATGCTGAGCCAATGCTAAAGTCATTTTGTTTTCTAGTACGAGTACTAAGAAATAAATGAAAGAATTGATTTTGAATGGTTTGTGTGTCTATTTGCAGATTCCCCCCCTCATTGTGCTAAGTTATCAAAATGGGTATTGTTTATAATTGACAGTAAAAAAAATCATTTGCATGTTTTTTGTTTCACTTCAGGAGTTGAATACTTTTACTGTTACTTTTTTACACAGATAACTGTACTTCTACTTCCGTATTGAACGTGCGCACGTTTGCTACGTACAAGGACTATATCAAAAAATCAACTTTTACAAACACAACAATGCTCATCTTTATGACACCAGACTTGTAAAGGTGTAATATTCGATAGAACTCATACATTGAATGTGATTATTTCCCTCCATTATTGCATGCACAAACACATCGACACTGGCAGGTGTCACTCTGTAGTGCTGACTTCAGCAGTCCTCAACTGAGTGTGCTTGTCCATTTGTTTGGCGCCCAATGTGCTCCCTCAGCTCGCTCCACTGGCGCCAGCACTGAGTTACTGCCACCGACACACACTCATCGACATCCTCAGACACCAGCATTCACCGTTAGTTATCACTCTAAGCATCCAGGAAGCCATCCTGGAACTATTCAGCAGTACTCCACTCTGCACTGCGGTCTCTGTAATAAATTCATTGATACCTAATATACCTTATATATCATATATACCATATATTAACATTAACTTTGGAGTCCACTTATGAGCCGTACAGGTCCAGTAGTGTAACATCTTCAGTATTTGTGACTGTGTGTAGTTGTAAAGGTGAGTAGAAAGCTCCTAATGAGACAGAATGTCCCAATTGGGGGTGGGTGGAAGTTCACTGCACTCACCTACAAATCCTGTGGGACAAAGAGTCCACAGTGTGTTGAAAAAAAAAAAAAAAAAGGATGTGATGTCACACAGGCGTATTTGAGGCTGTGGTGTATTTGAGGTGTCCTCAAGTTTTTTTTTTCTTTGTTTTAATGCCTCCACTCTGCAGCTCTGGCGAGGCTCATTTACTATACAAGCAAAGTGTCTTGGACTATGTCATTTTCTCCCTCATTACCCTATCCCTTCTCCCAAGGACTGCTCTGGAGACTACAGACGCTCAATTAGGCCGTTCTGACCGGAAATCCCATCCCTCATAAATCACCTCTCAGGACTGCTCCTGATCACTGGGAAGAGCATCTCTCCGAGCAGGCCGGCAGCTGTTATAAATCTAAGGTGGAGTATATTGCAGGGGGTAAAAAATTGCCTTACACTAAGCCGTAAATTGGCAAAATCCTAATGATACCAAAGAATGAACGCAGGAACAGCTGTGGTGTCATTGGAGAGTGAACGAGGACGTGCAAACTTTGATTTAAATTTAACATCACAGTTAAACGCAACATTTATCGGCAAACTCAGCTGTTTGCTTCTTACATAATCAACAATGTAATGTGACCTATAAATGCATATCCTACCTTTAGGCAAGACTGTTTGATAAAAGTTCCACAAATAGCTTCAGGTACTTTTCTTCTTTTGGAACATTGTTAGAGTGCAGCAAAATAGAGCCTCACTTTTAGCGATTTGCTCTTTAACAAGAGCACTGGGAAAACCTGAGTCCATAATGCAATGACAGTGCAATCCCTGCATATGGGTTGGGTAATCTCTGTATTAAATAATTAGATTTTAATTTGACTCCAAGGCAACCAAGACAGGGAGAAGGAGGGGCGGGGGTCAGGTTTAATTACAGCGAATCGTTCATCCAGCCCATGTGTGATGTGAACATCAGAGTCACGCTGACACCGAGGAAGGTTCTTTCTCGTTCTCTTTGAACGCCAGCGTCTGTTCCTCACGTGAGGGGGCGGCAAAATCATTACTACACAACATAGTATGTGCAAATTATGTAGGCGTCATTAAAATGATTGTAGCTTTGCTAGAATGGAGGACGGAGGGGGCGTTACAGCAATGTCGATATACATCTCGAGGTTAACACATAACGTTAACGGTTTTATGGTTTATTCATGGCCTCGGGTGTTTTTCAAACAACATAAGATAAAGACAAATGGTGGATTTTTCTCTTTGTTGTAAGGTAAATACAAAAGGACATTGTTTTATAATAAACGGCCGATTCGTCGGTTATCGGAATTTTATTTTGGCAACTATTAGAATCTACATCTGCCCCGCAATATCCGTATCAGTTGGTCCTTAGCTGTTCTAGTAAACATAGCACAAAAGAAGGTATTTTTATTCCAACTATTTTTTTCTCGCACAAAACAAACAAACAGTGATGTAGTAGGCATGTAAGAATCCCTTGAAATTGCCTGTGGAGTGAGAGATTAAAGCTGCCGGAGATTAGATGTGGTACGTACACAGATGGTGTGCATGCCCGTCTGACCCGCTAACATTGCCACGATTACCGAGCGTGCGCTAAACATGTCACGAGCATGCTGCCCTCTCCCGTGCCGTTGTATTTGTTCCCTGCTACTCTTATTAGATGCCCTCTTGACCTTTGGATTTATCCCCCTGATTTATTGATTTATTGATTACTGATTTATTTTGACATCACATTCCTTATGTCTTCGTGGTGGTTTTACCTCAGACCACTTTGGAGTTTTTCAAAAATTAATGAGGAGTCCAATAATTATTCCAGTGGGTCCCCAGTTGCGTATAATGGATTATACTGGAATGCAAACATACTGATTTACCCAAATGAACAAATTCTCTCTTTTTCATATATTTTAGTGAGACTCGCCGCTAAGAGCTGAGGCTCGTTTTGGAAATGAGTGATTCACCAATTTCCATGTGAGCGCCAGACTCTTCCGCATGAAGCCTCGGAACGACCAAAAATTGCGTATTCCCAAAACATCTGCTGATATGTTCCAGGCCAGGCCTTTCCCTAGATTTGTGGAGTTTGGTGTTTTCGTCACTTGTGGTAATAGCAGGCCTTCCTAGTATGAGGAGAATTGAAAGCAGCGGTCGGCGAGAACAACACAAAGCCAAACACGTTGTCAGTCTTCCCACAGTGTTGACTCGCTCGCCTGCTCATTAATCCCCATCGGCCCATGTCACCGCTCGGCACGAGGGGCCAGATTACTCCCATTTCTGGCGTCCGACTCTCATTTAGCCCATACTTCACACCATTATTCAACCATTCAGCCATAAAGCAAATGGTATTTATCTCAAAGGCCAGAGCACCTCAGGGAGCAAACTAGGAAGCCAGGAGAAGGGGAAATAATTAATATGAGTGTGAAAGTAGAAAGTGACTTCTTTTGGAAGTATAAGCCTGTCATCAGTCATCCAAGAACACAAGAAACGGCTGAAATGAGCTGGAGAGGGATTTGACACAGATGTCTGACATTCCCATCTAATCCTTCACCACAACTGGAAATGCCTGGATGGAATGGACTTGATTGCCATGGCAACACACGCAAAAAAAAAATAATAATCCCGCCGACCCTTAAAAATTGAGGTGATTGAGTTTGATTTGGATTTCAAATCACTGGCCGGCTACCATACGGTGACTCAACGAGGAAGCTGATAATTAGTCAACATCATGGGCAGGGCCCACAGTCCATTATCATCCACAGCCATGAAATTCTTTTGCTACGGCTGCGCAAGCCTCTTATGGAGCAGGAGCAAAGCTTAGCCTCACGTGTAACGCTGATTCCATCTGTTCTCATCTCCATAGCTCAGCCTCTCTGCCTGTCATTTGTTTTAATGCCAGACAAACAATTCCATCTTACCGGAGGACATTAACATCTGGCTTGAAAAGTGTACATTCCAAGCCAAGCCAAGGTCAGAGCAAGTTCCCAGGATAACCTGGATGGTGCAGACCTCTTTGTGTCAACAAAGAACCAGACGGTTTATGATCTGGCTTCTGAATGGCATTTGGTGTCACCTTAATAATTTCTGACATAATTTGCATCACGCCCGTGCTCACATAATCCAGTACCGACAGATGATTTGATTTACTTCTTCCTTTAAACAATCCCGCTGTGTTTGTAAAAGACATATAAATGTGGAAATTCAATCTCCATTTATATTTCAAATTATGGAGTTACTCATCCTATGTTTTCTCAAATAGTTTCTGTTCATCTAAAAGACACTGCTTGACCCCCACAAAAATTTAATCTAGTTTTAATTAATTTGTAATTTTTTCCCAGGATATTGCTAATTATTTGTTCGCATGCACAGTGATCAATTAAATCCAAATTCAAATTAAATCAATTTCCAGATGATCAATTAAAAAAAATATTAATTTCAATATTATGCAT
The DNA here is from genome assembly GCF_054491065.1 of Syngnathus leptorhynchus. Classification (NCBI taxonomy): domain Eukaryota; kingdom Metazoa; phylum Chordata; class Actinopteri; order Syngnathiformes; family Syngnathidae; genus Syngnathus; species Syngnathus leptorhynchus. The sequence continues at coordinate 9,667,319 of NC_141196.1, forward strand.
GTGTTCTTTTACGTTAACGAACAGTTTTTCATATAATTGTGGGTCAAGTAATTGGTAGTTATATGACTTGGGTTACGCCTCCACCTGACGTATTTCGCCACCATCTTTCAGCTATGGGTATCCAAAGGAGACAAATTTCGCAAACGTAGTCCATCAGTGTGTATAAACTACAAATGCACAGCACTTGCTTTGTCACTTGAAGGCTTCTAGAAGGCGTTTGTGATGACATTTTGCTTGTACTGCTGCCAAAGTAATTTGTAGTAGGCTTGAAGGGGGCGGTCTCTCTGTGGCATCGTTGTGCACATGCTTGGAACTTGGGTCGTTGCATTCTCTTAGTTCAACACTAGATGACAAGTTCATTTTAGACATTGGAATTTTACGAATAACAGCATTTTAACCCTATGGCTAACCAAAACAGGAGCACCGACCGTGCCATATAAACAGTCACTCAAGTGTGGAATAAATTAGTTACAGCACAGAATGAAAGAGTATCTAACCCTAAAGAGGCATCTTTAAAGTTTAGCAAAACAGCATCTTGTTTTTTTTTCCGCTCAGTCCTTCCACTTCTCCATATTAGTCCTTTTTTAGTTCAAAAACTCCACTTTCACATGACATAAACTAGTGAACTAGTTTATTATTCATTTATTTATTAAAACACTAATGTCCACAGTATTTAATAATGTCTATGATTAATAAAAAAAAAAAGCATGTAGAAAATGCCCCTTCTACAAGCAGCTGACTAAATGAACACCATTAAATGTTCTGAAATTTACGGGGAGCAAACAACATCGTACGTAACTGCCCACTGAATGGGAATTAGGCACACAAACAGCACATCAAAGCATACATGACTGCTTGTGTTGTGCGCATAGATTACTTTTATGTGCACACACGCCATGCCACAATAATCCTACTAGTGTAGTGTAGGTTTTGACGCCCAATGAACGCACAAAATTTTGGAATCTGTGAAGCATGTGATGCTATGTCTCCCCATACTAAAATAATCTCTGATTGCTCACTCAGTGAGGTCTCAGACTCTGCTGCGGTTCTTTGTTGTGGATGCTACATCATACTTTTACGTATAAATAATACAAATTTAAAATTTTGAAGAGCGGAGCAGTAGGAATAAATTGTGAGTTGCACAGTGCTGTTGCTTTGAGATTTGTACACCGCAGAACGAGTGTGCGCAATAAACAGACAATGAAAATAAAAATAGTCAAAAGAAATGAATAAGGCAATGATTTAAATAATGGAGTTTTAAAATTTAAGCCAGTTTCTAGGTTCAGAGAGAATTAAAAAAAACTAGATGCAAATCCTCTTCAAAAGGCAGGCTTGATTGGCTGCCAAAGATTTCATTTTTAATTAAGATTGCTTATCATATAATAAACACTTAAAACAGATCATCTTTCTGTGGGTTCACTATGAACTTCTGTGGGCCTCTCAGATAATTTGATCTCAGGGCCATGGGAGCAAGACTTCACTTTTTTTTTTTTTGCGTTTGAGTGCTCTGCTCCCTCATCAGGTTCAATAATGGACCACAGTGAAGGGAAGTGGTATCATGTTTCAAGTCTTTTATGTCAGGAGAGGACCGGCTAGTCACATACACAGCCTGACTTATGACCAGCGGGAAAAGTTGGTGAAGAGAGAAACAGAGAAAGGCGAACAACAAGCACTCAGAGAGGTGGAGATTGTGAGATGCAAAGAGGAGGCAGCTGTCTCCGAGGTGTGTGTGCGTCCTATATTTAGTTTCCCTAATGCACATCTTCCAACTCAAACAGCTGCTGGAGCATTTGCATAGCAAAACACTTGAGCTCTGTTGTTGTTTCCTGCAGACAACGCCGGTCGATTCCACGCAACAGGGAGGCTTCTGCTGGCTCAGGTGTAGTTTAGCCGTACAAGAGGGCGCGAAGGCCCGCCTCTCAGTCCTGCGGTTATTTTCTTCTGAGCGTGAGTTACCTAAGTGCAGCCGCGCGACAACCAGGTGGGGCGTCACATGACCCGGAGTGCTGCAGCTGTGCAAGACGCCAGGAAATTGCTTGTGTCCCATGTGAGCATGTGAGTGGGACACAGCAAGCCGGAAGGGGTCATTAATGGAGTTCGTCTAGCCCATGATGGGAAGGGATAGCAGAAAAGTAGCTTCTTTGATAGACTGTGCATTAAAAAGAAAAATGCGTGTAGTTAAAAAAAAAAAACCTTCATATTTTAATATTTAAACCATTGGATCAAAAATAACCCAATTTGGGACAGAAAAGGAATGAACCCTTTTGACACAAATTTGGGTAATTTTTGACTGTTTTTCATATACACACACACACACATACACACAAAATGCTGTTGTTTTCCTAACCCATTAATTGGGTAGCCATTTCTCGGTAGTTTTAATTTAACTCATCAGTATGGGTAGTTTTAAAAATCTTGACTGACGTCCTGGGTCAAATTCTCAACCCAGCACCGATTTGGTCGCTCTTGGTTAGCTGTTTCACCTATTTTGGGTTACTTTTAACCCAGCAGTTTTGAGAGTGTGAATGTCTTGAACATTCTAGGCCCGAACTAAAGGTTGCTATTAGAAGTTCCTGCAAATGTAGGTAGGGGAGCAACATAACCCAGAAGTACGAAAAGAGGTTGTTTCATTTATTTATCAAATGTAAAATATTTATAGGATTCAATCTACTGGCAGAGGACGACCAGGCAGAGCAAACTGTGGGTGGAAGAATAGCAAAGTTGCTTTATGGGTAGCTGTTTAAAAAAAAAAAAAAAAAAAGCATGTGGTGGAGAGGCTGCCTGCTGCTCTGCATACATTTTGGTCCTGAATTACATTTGCCGAGCTTTCAGGGAGTTGGAACTGAGTAGGTCAGCACACCGGGAGCCACTAATGCGTCATTATGGAGTCGTCGACTGACACTGGGAGTGGGACACCTCGGCCGCATAAAAGAAGTCTGTCTGTATGTTTAGACACGAGAAACCTGCAGACGTTCCAGTTGAGCCAGTTTAGCGAGAGCGCTGTGTTTTCCCTCCAACGGCAACTCCTTGACGCATCCCTTTACAAAGTTCATCACAGGGCTTCGATGCACCTTATTTGGTGTTAATCCGCACCAAACTGCTGTGTGAGGATTACACATTTTGACTGACGTCGCATTCAAATTAAACTCCCGAAAAAGACATCCCCTCTGACGCACATCTACCCATACGAAAGACAGATGATCAAAGACAAAAGGGTGGATAGGAACTTGGGGGTGGGGGGGGGGGGGCAATGCAGCGACAAATCACATTTAGTGACTTAGCAGCGCTCTCTGAGCATGGCGCTATTTTAAATAAAACATGAAAGCAGCAGAAGAAGGCACTCCTCCGGATGCTGTGACTTGTGACAAAACATGATATTGTGAGAGACAGCACACCCAGCTCGGAGCGACCCTTGGGAGGACTCTACCCTCCCCTTCAAGTGGACTCTAAGTGGAAGAAGCGGCAGTCGACCACGATTTGCTTCGAGATACACATCTATTTTCTGTATGCGACAACTATGTTTCCCGCACAAAACGATGGAAATCTAATCAAGGGTCCAACTGTCATACAAGTGTGAAAAAGAAAGACCCGATAGATCTGTATATGTTTGAAGCTTTCCTAAATTGTTTGAATCAGAGATGCAAGTGATTTTTTTTTTTCGAGAGAAAAGAATGAACAAGATGATAAAGTATTAACTGTTTTATTTAGATTGCTGAGTGCAGCTAGCTACAAACGGGTTGAGCTGTTCATTTGACCGCGTTTGTACCGCATTATGTAAGCGTCATCATTGTTTGCTGATGTAAAGGAGCAGTACAAAGAGCGCCAACACCTTCCAAATGGCCAATTAGTAAGCAGTGCATTTTTTGATGCTCAATGACAGAAAGCTATGAAAACACCAATCACTTAAATAACGTGATTCTTCATTGAATGGGCAGATGATTCCGCTGAGTGGGCACGGCTCATCTCTGGGTGGGCGACCCCATCGCCACATCCCCTCGTGGTTACTTTAGAGCGCCTCGCTGTGGTGAGGAAAAGCCTCACAATGACCTGCCAGCGGAGGCCCAAACATGTATTTATGTGTAGGCATAAAATAGATGCTAGACAAAGCCTGTTTTCCCACGACTCAACTGTACTTTTCTTTACTCTGCTTGATGGATCCCTGACAGACACATACACACATAGGAATGCCAGAGTCATCACTCAAGTGAAGTTTTGACAACAAGGAACATTATCCATGAACTGACATCCAGATCTGTTTAGGCATCCTTTCACTCGCTGCCATTAAACTCAGAGAGCCTGGAGAGGAAGCGCCTGTGTCAACACTGATATGAGCATGTAAATAAGGCATGTGTTTCTCTCTCTCTCTCTCTCTCTCTCTCTCTCGTACATTTTTAGAATTCCCTGGTTTCTGCTGACGTAGAGAAACACATGAAAATTTCATGTCATTTTAAAAAATTCACAAGAATGTTCTGAACTTCTGTAGGCAAGATGGATAAATTGTTTTTTCTCTTAGGACAAGCATGGACTTTGGGGTTTGGGATTTCTGAAATCTAAGCAATGATATGAATGCAAGAGCAGAAAACAAAACAAGCAATTTCCAATAATTTTTCAACATTAGCAATCGAATTGAGAATACGCTAAATTTCAGGTGTGGAGCAGAGTTATAATAGTTTGGGATTTGTCATGGCTATTGTTTACTTTGTTTGATTTCAAGGTTTTAAAATTCAATTAGTTTTACTTATTTTTTAGGGAAGACTCATTTGATTTGATGAGTTTTTTTAAATGCTGAATTTTAATTTAAAACAGTCACAAAACACAAGAAAGAAAGAAAGAAAGAAAGAAAGAAAGAAGAAAAAGGGGGAAAAAGATAGAAATCATGCTAATAACGAAACTAGCATTAATGTTTGAAGACAAATGGTGCAGCAACACATGTAGACAGACAAAAGAACAATCCACACGGGCATGTTTTTTTTTAATCCTCCAGCAAAAATGCCTTTATGATCAGTTGCAAAAGTATTCTTTGTGTGTATCTGTATGTCTCTATTATATTGCACTCTGGTGGCCATGGTGCACAAACAAGAAGGTGCTGCACAACAAATTCGTAAAATCATGTCACACAAAATGTTAAATTCTATACATTGTAATTAATTGTTATTACGGTTTAGTTGATAAACATAAAATACCATCGAGCTGATTAAAAACATGTTGCAACAAGTTTTGTTGGCCTATTATGAGCCCTGGAGTGGATTAAACAACTCACTCACGTTCATACAGTATAAACAATTTAAGTCATTAGAACTTTCATTTCAAAAATGACCTTTAATTCTCCTACACTGTATATTTTAGAAATGAGAGAGGAAGAAAATAGAGAAAGCCTTAAAGGCGAGATAGTAAATTCAAAACTCTGAACTTCAGAACTGTGAGGCAGATGTGCTAACCAAACACTTGTCCGACGTGTTCCTGTTCCTGTTGCATAAGTGCGGTATTTAATTTAACGTTCATCTTCAGTCTCTCAATCTACAATAAAAAAAAAAAATGCTTTGGGTGGCAAATTGTATTTTATTTGATGAGAAAGCAATTACATTTGAGAATCAGTGTACAGACGTGAAAAGGAAAGAAAGACTTGTGGCGACGCTGCATGGTCAATAAACGCACCAGCAGAGGGAGACCATGACATATGACAAGTCTGTAAACCAGCGCTATCACCTTACATTCATCGACAATACTGCTAGAATACATTCACCTAGAGTAAATTCTCATCCTCAAATTGTAGATAAATATAAAACAAAGCAACTTCGTATTAAATCCATAATACACTTAGAACCTCGCAGCGCAAGAACCCGGAAATTGGATTACTTTCAGTTACATTAGTAAGTAAATCTTAAATAATTCAAATGTTATATCATCCAGTCCTTTTTTGCCTAATTCCCCTTTTTAGTCAGCGACTATGTTAGCCCGTTAAGGGTTAAATCTCGACGGTAGTGAAATTTGATACTGTCCCTGTTGTGGGTGCGCAATTCTTGTGAGCTTGTAACCTGTTGCTGGTAAACGTTTGTTTCCACGCTTCTCAGGTACGCTGTGATCGCCATTAGCGGCGACAACTACGTGTCGTGCCGATCAGGAGGACGTTATGATGGTGGCGACGGAAAAGAACTTGACTTTTTAGTTGGGAGAATTGTTGGCAGCCTGTGGACGAACATGTAAGTTGTAAATGTTTCCAGTCAGTGTTGTTCAAACAAATGTGGACAGCCCGTACGGTCACTTTCACTGTGACAGGTGAGCTGATATGTTTTGTTCCCATGTGGAGTTTGGAACGACATTGGAAAAAAAATAACATCAACAATAAAAAAAAAAATGGATTACTTCAAAGTACGACGTAAGGCTAATGACAAGGATTTTATTAACTGGTTCTCTACTGGATGGCAGCAACACACCTTTTCATTGTCTTTAAGAAGGTGGGAAGTTTGTCAACAATGTTATTCGGTTTTTGCACGTTAGTTTTACAATCAATTTCAATTGGGAGTTCTGGTACCAATATTAGCTGTATATATTTTTTTATTTTACAGCTCATCATTAATGATCATTTTAATAATTGATTAATTAATATGCCAATGATTTTTTTTTTCAATTAATTGCTGAATCCAAGGCATGGTAGTTAGCTGGTTAGCCTCACAGTCCAGAGTTGCAGGGTTTCATTCAGGCTCTGGCCTTCCTGTGTGGAGTTTGCATGTACTCCCGTGCCTACATGGGGTTTTCTTGGGGCACTCCAGTTTCCTCCCACATTCCAAAAACACGCATGGTAGATGAATTGAGGTATCATGAGGTGTGATAGTGAGTGTCAATGCTTGATTGTCTATGTGTGCCCTGTAATTGTCTGGCAACCAGTTCAGGGTGCCTACTGTCCAGCACACCCGCGACCCTAGAAGGGATAAGCGATTCAAAAAATGGATGGACGGATAATGAATCCGTTTTAAAACCCGACCAGAGCCCTTAGGTACTGTTATGTCATTCTCAGTCATTATTATGTGTGAGATGGATAATACCAGGTTGATGTTGCTGCTTAATTCATATTCTATAAACTCAATATTAATCAGAATACTGTCATACTTCCTGTGTTTCAGTATGGTGGATTAAGTGATCAAGAAGCTACAGTCCCCACATAAATGGAGGGGATCTCCATAATGGCCTTGCTGGAGTGCCCTTTGTGTTCCCAGCTGCTGGATGCATCTGCCAAGGTGCTGCCCTGCCAGCATACTTTCTGCAAGGCCTGCTTGCAGAAGCAGGAGGCCGCACACTCGCAGCTGTTCTGTCCAGAGTGCAGAGCACCCGTCAGGGCCCGGATAGTGGAGGAGCTGCCCGCCAACAACCTGCTGGTACGGCTCCTGGAGGGTTTACAGGGGTCAGCGGGGCCAAACCGGAACCCGCACTACGCTGTGCCCTTTGCCAGGAGCAGTGGGACGGGTAGGGAGGATCATTACAGAGAGCAGCAAGGGCACAAAGAGGTCAGTGTGCATTTCTCTGTACCAATGCTGGATTGGAGAAAACTGGGAAATTTGTGGAATGATGTGGAATATAAAATAAGGCGTTTTGAATGTACCTAAACTTTGCATCTGATTCTATAAAAGTGCTACACACAATGGAGGTTAAAGAGGAGGTCAACCCCAGAAAATTCTGAGCAATAACATGTTGTTTGTGCCTCTGCTAGTCTAAACACGCCATTCTGATTAATATTGAGTTTGTGGAATAAGGGTTAGGGTTAGTGTTGGGGATAGGGTTACGGTTAGAGCGAGGGTTGGGGATAGGGTTGGGGTTAAGGGTTAGGGTTAGTGCTGGGGTTAGAGCTAGGGTAAGGGTTGGGGTCAAGGGTTAGGGTTAGTGCTGGATTTAGGGCTAGGGTTAGAGCTAGGGTTAGGGTTGGGGTTAAAGTTAGGTTGGGGTTATGGTTAGGGTTAGAGTTAGGGTTAGAGCTAGGGTTAGGGTTGGGGTTAGGGGTTGGGGTTAAGGGTTAGGGGTAGTGCTGAAGTTAGTGCTAGGGTTAGAGCTAGGGTTGGAGCTAGGCTTAGGGTTGGGGTTAGGGTTATGGTTAGGGTTAGGGTTAGAGCTAGGGTTAGAGTTAGGGTAAGAGCTAGGGTTGGGGTTAGGGGTTGGGGTTAAGGGTCAGGGGTAGTGCTGAAGTTAGTGCTAGGGTTAGAGCTAGGGTTGGAGCTAGGCTTAGGGTTGGGGTTAGGGCCAGGGTTAGGGTTAGTGTTAGATCTAAGGTTAGGGTTGGGTTAGGTTTAGTGCTAGCGTTGGGGATAGGGTTAGAGCTAGAGAGTTTTACATAATTTTTATTAAAAAAAGAATACATTTTAAGATAAATCCAAAAATATGAGGTTTCTTGTCTTGCTGATGGTCAAATTATCAGACTTGCTCAGTGAGTGCTAAGTGGTAGATTTCATATTTTCCAGCAGTCTTGAATGCAGCATGAGTCATCTGACTTATTATTTGTGGCACACCTCCTTATGTTCACTTGTTCTTTATCTGTGTTGTCTGCTGCGATACTTGGAATCATTCTATCCAACCAAAATTGTAATCTCTCAGTACATACAATAGTATGTTTCAACATAATGCTCATTTGTCAAATGGCCGTTGAATGGAATTTTCTATCTGGTGCCAAATTGTAAATGAATTCTGCTTCAATGTCACAGTCTGATCTTCCTCATCACTAAGTGGGCTCATTCACGCAAAAGCCTGAAGAGATGAGTAAAATTACCAAACACGTCACAACCTAAAAGCCATCTGAACTATCAAATTATTTCCTCAGGCAAACTGCAAATCAAGGGCTTCTCAGGGCTCGAGGTTTCTTTAAACCGGTTTCTACGATGACAACTTTGAACTTATGACTGCCACTGGCTGACTTGGAATTAAGTTACTTATATCTTGCTATTGTTTATTAGCTCATTTTAGGAACCGTATAACCGAGCGGTTGAGATCTTTACCAGGGTGACACTGACACCCCAAACTTCAACCTTTGATTTGAATAATTTATTTCCCATGCACGTTCTTAAAATGCACGTTAACTTTCGCGAGTAGTGTGACTTTGGTCAGAGACGTGAGGAAGGAAATAAATGAGGCAACTTTCAAATTTTTCTAACAGTTTAAAAACTCCTAATTCCCCCTTTAACGTCAAAATATTAAAATAGGCAGTTTTATTTATAAGAGAAAGCAAATGTGAGTCAACTCTTAAACCAAAATGTATGAAAACAAAATTTCAATCTAATATGCACGGACCAGAACATCATCATTAGGTCAACATAGCTCTCCAAGTAGTCTGTATCAATTTATATCTACTGAGGATGTGGGAAACTCAGAGCAGCCATCACAGTTTTACATCATTTACACAATTCAATGTTCACAAGTTGGCTTGTAAATCCTTAAGTTCGGTTCAGTGAGAGTTCAAAAAGCTGGGCCGAGTTCAAGCGAGAGGGAGTTTGTGATCATCGTGCTATGTAGATGCCCAAGACAAGCTGCGGTTCAGAGCAGTCTTACATAACCTATTCTACGTATCCTCTCAATCAGACCAGGCTTCACAAAATGTAATTTTAGCGTGGTTGATCTTAAAATAACATCAACCTGGCCACGAGAAGCCCACTGTGCCTGAGAAGAGTGAAGCAGATGTCTCTGTATCTTTCTTCAGCTGAGTTCCTATTAAGTTGTCTTCAAATGGCCCATCTGCAGCGCTGTTTTAATTCACTGGTACATTCTTCTTTTGCAAATAATGTTTCTGTTATTTGCTCGTCCCATTAATCTTAATAGAAGCAGAAAATTATCTCATGAAGTGAGCTGTGATAATTATAGTTCATACGGTGAGTAAACACAACTATGAATTTGGATTGTAAACAGTATGATGATAGCTGCTGCAGGCTTTTGGCCCTACCCGGTAAATTACTCGCTTCAAACTCTTAATTGAGAAGTGTATTTATGTTTGAATTTGTGCATAGGACTTGAAACTGGCTTTTTCTATTTCCCAGGCTTCTTCAAGAACTTCAATGCACAGCCAACAAGGAGATTCAGAAGGGGAGCTGGTCCTCACCCCCGTTAACGGCATCACAACAAAACACAGAGCGACACCCGTCGATGATTGGCTCCATCGACACGTTAGCGACAACAGCGGCACATCCGGAATGCTGCACGCCGCCAGCCAGACGCTGCAAACGTTCCCTCACCAGCAGTCGCTGGCTCTCTGCCGAACGCTGTGTGACTTTAGTCCCAAAGAGATGAGCGTGGGGAGCAGCGATTCTTGTCTCAGCTTCCGGAAGGTATGTCTCTCCCAATCCTACTTGAACAAGTACAGAAGATCCCTTACAGAGCTCACATAGTGAGAAAGAAAATAGTTGTGACCACAAATCAAATACTGGACAGTTGAACGTTAAAGATAACGATCCAGTCTGATTTCCTTTGAATTCCGAATCATGTTTTCTCGTGGGAAACAATGAAATGAAATTCTTCTGTGCCCTGCAATTGGTTAGCAACGAGCTCGCAGTCAGCTGGGATCAGCTTTAGCTCACTCACAAATATTGTACAGATGTTATCACAGGAGTTGAACTTTGTTCTAGCAGCTCAAGATTTTGAAAAGAGTATCTGAAATAATTGTGATGCTCATGACTTGACTCAAGTACGGCAATGTCTTTTTTCTGAAGTGTGCTCACGGGCTCATTGTGATCTCTCACCAGGTGTTTGGTGTCTCTAAGAACTTGCCAGGCACAGGAAGTTCCTTGTGGTGCTAATTTATAATATTCATGGTCATTATTATTATTATTTTATTTTTTTACTGTTTTGCAGCATTGCTACCCTGAAGGATTTTTGAGTTATATAAGGGCCTTATTGCTGTATGCTTTCCATTAAAGCACAGTTGAGGCTTCCCTTTCTTTCTTTCTTTTTTTTTTTTTTTTCTTCCTTAATGGAGTAAGCCTGGCCAGCCACAAAAAAGGCCCCGGCCTTCACACAGAAAAGGGAGTTGATGCCTCATGGTTGACCAGGCTATTTAGTGTGAGCATAAAAAACGGACAAGCTGTCACCTCTTTGTCACTTTTCCCTCCCTTTAAGTTTGCTCACATGTATTTGTACTCTGCAGGGAGACATTCTCACTGTCATCAGACGGGTGGATGAAAACTGGATTGAAGCCAGGCTGGGCGACAGGGTAGGAATTTGCCCTCTCCAGTTTACCGAGGTGAGTGTTCTCCTCATCCGACATGCCGCCTGTAAATTCTTTTCTCTTTGTGTCACTCTATGGCTGCGAAGTGCTGAGGGTAGGGAAGTCATCTTTGAAACAGTGCTGGGTGTGCAGATGCTCATTAGTCAGGTTTGCAGCGCTTGCTTAGCTCGCTGACTGTCACTTGTTTCCCTTTGAGCTTCCTGACTGCCAGTATAAACCTACTCCTTGCTGGGACACGTTGCTGGTTCATGTGCAGGGTTGAACGTTTTGGCGTCTGAGTTCCCTCTTCATTTTTTTTTTTTTTTCTTAACCATATCTCTCCTCATTTATTTTCCCAAGCACTTCCCCTCCCCTTGTCGGTCCTTACTCCTCTATATCGTTCTCCTCAAGCTCCGCCTCAAATTTTTCATCTTCCTCTTCGCTCTCCTCGTGCTGTGCAGCCGGGCGTAAAGACACAGTAATGCTTTCTCTGCTCGGATGGCATAACAGCACATCACTGTGGTGAGCGAAAGCATTAACCCAGCCTTGGCTGCCCGTGTCGCTCTGTATTTCACCTTGCCTCCTCCCGCTCGGCTCTCAGCGCCAGTCGATCCTTCCGGGCTTACTGGCTGCTACTTATCTTCCCGCCTGCCCGTCCAACAAGTTGGAGTGGGCGAGTGGAATGATGAGCAACCGTATTTAGACAGCAGCTTCACTGCTCAGCACTCAGCTTGTCAGGTGCTAGTGACAGGTAGACTTTGAGAAGCTTTCCGAGTTTCAAGGAGCTGACATCACTTTCTCCTTTTCTGCTTCCATCTTTCCCAGCTAAACTCGGTGGCAACCAAACTGCTGGAGGCAAAGAGTCAGCGAAGGAGTGACTCAGCAGAGTTTCAGCATCGGACGACCGGACGCAGGAGCAAAGACAAGGCCCCAGAGGCATCCAGCAGGACGGCAAACCAGAGAGTCACGCAAGTTCCTGCAAAGACTCCTCTTACCGGCGCTTTGGTCCCTTCCAACCCACACAAACAACCCAAACCCGGCAGCAGCAACTTTTCCCGCGCGGCCTCCGTGGAAGAGAACAACATTGGCGGCTTCAACCTCCAGCGACAGTCACATCGCTCCTCCGTGCGACCCACCGCCCGTGGACACTCGCATCCCTCCCGAGTTAACTCTCAGCGAGTTCGACGCCACTCTGACGGCCCGCGCAGGCTCCTCTCACTGGTGAGTAATTGATTTGATTTGAAGACTTGTGGCTGACAAGAGGTGCCGGTTCTGTGAGCGGAGTGATGTTTTCATTAGCAAAGATAATGTTGTTCTCAGGGGTTCCAGGTGGGGTCCGTTGTCGTAAGACCCGAGGAATGAAAGTTGGCCTGGACTTTGCATGATCAAATGTCTCCTATTAAGATGAAACACATGTGAAAAAGGCTGGGAATGTAAACTGGGTTAAAAGATTGAGGGTCGAAGGTGAGCAGAGTGGAACTTTTGAGAATTTTGTTATCAAGACTCCTGGGACCTGAGCCAAAGTTTCCTCTCAGAAGTGAATATGACGGCGCGCGAGTCGTTTCCCTCTTCCAACAAAAACACGGCCAAAACAGAAAAGTTGTTATTCTATGAGGCAGAACATTTTTATGCCCTTGAGAAAAATATATGAAAAATTAACATACTATATTACAATATACAATTACATACTATAACTTTGCCACGCTTTATCTTTACTGTTTGACGATGTACCAAACTTTTAAAAAAAATACATACAGTCCTTTAATCTTACTGTGACTGATTGCATAAAAGTTGGATTAACACATCAAAACCACTCAGTTGGAATGCAAAATTGAAGAGAGCGGGGAGAGTTAATGGAATAAATGTATCTGACATCAACTCAAACGTTAACATTTTCAAAGTCTATTATGGTTGGAAGGAAAACCTACCTGTTGAAAAAAAAAAGAAAAGTGCCTCGAAAAGCCCTTTTTTTCAAACTGTTTATTTTTCGGTTTGCAGTGGTGTAGAAGTGCTCTTCACACTGCCAGCTGTTTCTGTTATTTGCATTTGCACCATTTGGACCCATCAGAAGGGCAAAGTATTCGAAATGTCAACTCCCACACTTCATTTGGTTACTCATCGCTCTCTTCATTTTAGATGCTGCTGCATTTGCATCGTGTATAGTGACTGCATAATTTCATTTCATCGGGCTATTATAAACATTGATAGTCAAAACAGGTTGCTTTGGCAGAATGATGGATGGCTGATAGCTTTTGGATTGGATGGTGCTGTGTTCTCTTCAACTCAGCATAAAATCTTAAAAGGACACGTGTGAATGTCGCATATGTGCTGACCATCCATTCCATTTTTTTTTGGGGAGCGAGTCGGACGCGACTTAATGAGGAAACTGCACAGAGTCATAGTAAGGTTATGCAGTCCCGACATGAAAGGCTCTGCTAGGTTTTCAACATTTAACTTTCTGCCAAGTGACCTGCTTCCTGAGATAATGATTTCCTTTGATTCAGTGGAAGTTTCACAGCTCTGCCCTGCAATTAAACATGTCAGCTCGTACCCCCCCCCCCCCCCCCCCCACACACACACACACACCTCAAGTAGGTTTGAAGGTGAGATCAAAAATACCAGCGATAATGACAATATTAAAAAAAAATTAGGGAGTCAGCCTGGGAAGAGAAAAACACAATTTTTGAGCTGTGTGAAGGCAAGTAAGTAGGAAGATGAGGAAAAATATGAGATACTGTAGATTCAGCGTGTAGGAGGTTCGGAGAGTCCCTCAGTGCGTCTGCTTATCTCTCTCATGCTGATGATGATGAGTCACTGGTGAAATTTGTTATATAACAAACCCCCGACTCCCCCCCGCCATGCTTTAAAAATCCTTCCTCTTCACTAAGCAGGTAACATCCACTCACACATCAGTTGGCTAGCAATAGCAGACAAGCCCTGCTTTCATTAAGGAAGTCTGTCCTGAAACTTTCTTGAATCAGGTTTCAGCCACCTGAAGATGAAGCAAATTTCCTGTCGTGTAAATTTATAGTGGATATGAATTAATGTGACCTGGAACCTGCATGTATTAAATTAGAGAAAAAAAACTTTTTGGGAAAGTCAAAGTATTAAGAAAAGAAAAAACCCCACTACCAACAACTGTAGTTGCACAAGTGTGCACACCCTTTTGTAACTGCAAATGTGGCTGTGTTCAGAATTAACCAATTATATTCAAACTCATGTAGCACTCATGTTAAATGGGAGTCGGCACCTGCCCACATTTTGTCTCTTTGTTTAACCCCAACTAATGTTCAGATATTCCGGGAGGAGTTTCCTGAATGTTTTTGTAGTCACCTCTTATAGCAAGTCTGAGATTTCACAGCTCAATCTCATTGTTCAAATATATTAGTCAGAACCAGGATAGAAAACAGTTTCCAAGGTATTAATCAGAATTCAGTGACGACAGTCATAATCAAGTGAAGACAATATGGCACAACAGTGACATTGCCAAGAACTGGACTTTCCTCGAAGATTGATGAAAAGATTGCAGGGAAAAAAACGGTTAGGCAACCTGCCAAGAAGCAGCCAGCTACAATGAAAGAACTGGAACTGGTGTCAACTGGGGTCGCAGTTCAAATGGGTGGAATTATAAACAGTTACAAAAAGTCCTTGAGGCTACAAAAGGAAATTAAAAGCCGACTCGAACATCTGAATCTTTTGGGTGGGTTTTCAAACACACATTGGCCATCTAGTATACAAATGAATCATTATCAGATATATTTTTTGATGTGTTTTCCTATGTTGTCTCACAATAGCTTTAACTTGATTGTTTTACTATAATTCTTACTTTTCTCATTATTTAAGTAGTGGGAAACTTACAGCCCCTGGCCCAAATACGACCTGTAAAAACATGTGAGCCAGCCCACCATGCAATTTTAATATATATATTTTTTTAAAAACCCAAAGCCTTTAAAGAAACATAAATTCTTGCATGTTTGCACATTGCATCATATTTCTAAAACATATGAAAGAATTTCCACAGGCTTCCAATGGCTTTCTATCTGTGATTTATCTGTCCATTAGAGTTCCTCTCCCCCTGTAAATACTCAGTAGCTATTGCTGGGTCATTGCACGTGGCAATTGCGTGACTGCTGCCCGAGTGAGACAGCCTCCTTGTAGCTGATAAAACAGACCGAGAATAGAAAACGGACACGGAGAAGTGACTTAAATAATTGAATACACGAAGAATGCAGTGCCGTGCTTTTCCCTCGCTGAATGACTTGCAAAGAGTTAATGCCGTTCACAAAGAAAGGATTAATTACCCTCATTTCGTCTGAGTTTGTTCACATTTAACCGTCCGTCTTCCCCAGGAATGATGTCAGGGCTTAGATTTACACCAGCATCTCTGAGAGCTAGAATGACTTCAGGACATACTCAATGCACTTTGTCCCCTCTTTTACATGTGTGCCTCACAGCTTTGCTTTTCACAAGTGACTTGCAGGTAGTAGCAATGAGTCCTTGTAAATTATAGCTTGCTTTATGTTTCGTGCTAGCATTGAATGTCAGTGTATGTGCAATGCAGCCTAATGGCCACAGAGCCTCGGGATCCAGGCACCTTCCAATAAAGACTAGCCTCTCGCTTCACTGGCCACGATTAATTCTTTAAGCACTAGTTGTGCTTTAAATAGCATCAAGCTTGCATTGAGGCCGTGACACGGAATATCGTTTCTGTATTTTGTAAAGAGCAAATTAAAAAAAACAATGGACTGGTTGTATATTTCCTGGCCACTAAATTTACTTGTGCAGGGTTTCAAACTCATTTTTATCGCGGGCCGCATCGTAGTCATGGTTTCCTTCGGTGGGCCATTATGACTATATATACAGTGTAGGCTACACAACAAATTGATAACTAGTTTTGGAATCAGAGACGAGTAAAAACTGTTCAAATTTTTTAAAAATACAAAAAATTGGAGAAAAGACCATTTGTAATTTTAGTATAGACACATGAAGTTGATGCACAATGTGTTTTTGCAGGCCATATAAAATGATGTGGCGGGCTGTATCTGGCCCCCGGGTCTTGTGTTTGACACCTATGAGTTCCATTATAAGAGATGTACTATAAATTCAGTGTTTCAAAGATGTTCACTTTGTAACTGATACAGTGACACTGTGTGGCGTTCCAAATAAAAATCAAATAATGGTGTGCTTTAACATTAAGACTAAAGTACTGCCACTAGCATAAAAGCATGGTAAAGATGCCACTCTGTGTCCATAAACGATTTGTGATGAGGATGATGAGGGTAAATCATGTTGCAGTCTTTTCAGTTTCACAATCTAATCAAATACCTTCGGGTGATTTTGGACTGACGCAATTCGCTGCCATTGCTATTTTTAGAAGACTGAGTCAAATGGTACTGTATCTTTATCTAACATATGTCATTTGAAATTTTTTTTTTATATATATCAAGGATGAATTTATTCCTTGGATGCCGAGTTTATGGCCATAGAATTTTTTATCACTCTTACGTTAAATGTCATTAAATTGGGCAGGTATATTTAATGTGGCCTGTGAGTGTATGTTCTGGTATGTTATGAGTCGTATCCTCGTGTGAACTGTTGGAATTCCCCAACACCACCCTGTGACTATCTTGGACTGAGTATGTGCTATGGTTTAAAAGTTCAAATCCTGATGAAGTTGATGATAGTTTTGCCTCCATTATGTTACAGAGTGACAAGATGGCCAACGAAGTTCCGCCCAACATCTCGATGGCTCTGTCAAATCCACAGATTTCCTCAGACAGCAAAAACTCCAACACACAGCAGCTCTCCATCAGTGTGTGAGTCCCTCAATAAAAACTTTTGCTGCAGCTTTAAATTGTTATATCACCATTCACCACTAGTTGGCAGTCTTGGCTTTGATTGAGTATATAATACTCCATACAACAATATGAGTTGGCCTAATATTTTTTGGGGCGTATTTGTAATGGTATGTAGAACAAAGATAGTACCCAAATAAGATTTAAAAATTGGAGTTGCTTTTTGTCAAACAAAATACATGTACAAAATGAGTTCTTGCACTATATGTTGGGTTGTTGTTCAGTAGTTTTGTGCTGTCCTTGAATGGTACTTTTAAGGCAAGAGGGCATTCCACATTATACATGCATTGAAAAATATATGATCAAAATTAAAATATACTAAGAACTCGCATTTTGCATGGATTTTGCCCTTATTTATTTTTGTCATACATTTGGTTAGAAAGTGTGTAGTCCTATGTGCTACTGATGGCACTGTTGTAAAGCATTTATGTTTGCCCATCCCTGAGCTAGACTGTTAGATTACTTTGACCTTTATTTTTGCTAATGCAGCTTCGTGACTATTTGCATCCTTTCACGTTTACCATTTGAAACCAGTTAAGACCGTAAAGTCACACAAAGAAAGATTGTTTAGGAAATGCCACGCTCCTGTGAGGCACATGGCAAAAGACAGAATGAGAGCAGGAACAATTTGGACACCTTCTTCAGCACCTGTGCGACGATCATTTGGAAATTTTGCAACACTTCTTGGGGGATTCGACTTGAGCTGTTCCATTACCTTAACCATTGAATGACATTTAGACCCACACGCCTGCTATTCCTCATGCTGTGATAATAACATGGGCGACTTCACCCTTCAGGTGTGCTGTGCTGTACTCCTACAAGCCGCAGCGTCCAGAGGAGCTGGAGCTGAGGAAAGGCGAGATGGTTGGAGTGTACGGCAAGTTCAAAGAAGGCTGGCTGCGTGGGTTGTCTCTCCGAACGGGCAAAGTGGGCATCTTGCCCAGCAACTACGTCACGCCTGTGCTCAGGTGAAAGGCCGCGATCCCTGACGGCAGAATGCGTCAGCCGAAGGACGCTTGTATGCCGACGCACTGCATTTGTGTGGGCAGGAATATGTTAATCATTAAAAATGTACAATGCAAAATGTATCATACGTGTGGTGGGAAAAGGATTGTGCAGAATGCAAGTGTGAATGGCTAACTTGAGCCTGCTGTGTCTCGCTGTAGAACGTCAGCCAGACTCCTGGAGACCAAAGCGGCGAGCTCTTCGTCACAATACAACGCAGCGGCGCCAAAGAAGCACACAACTGCCAGGAATCCTGCTGTGGTCCTTGCCCCTGATAGGGTAACTACTGATGGAGCGCTGTACTCAGCAGGACAGGTCCCACATGTGCCAAATGGAGCGCAGCACGCAATGTCATCCACAGACGGCGGAAAATCATCCTTTTATGGGAGCTCGCCAGGTTGGGAGACAGTTAGGCGATTATTTAACCCACACAGAGGTGAATGCAGCCAGTCCGTCTCCTAATTTCAGAACTGTTGTGCATTGTCACCTAATGTTTCCTTTTTTTTTTTTTTTTTTAATTACATTTTCCAGTATCCAACCCTTTCAACCATTCATCCAATTTGAATGTCCCCTCCAATTCGGAGCACTTTGCTCAAGTTCAGACATCCGGCTACTCGCCCGCCCTGCAGAGAAAGAAAAACGGTGGAATCCTCGCCAACGCCGGAAGACTAGCCGGTTGGATGAGCGAGCCGACAGCGCTCTCTGCTGCCCCACTGTTGAAAGACAGAGACTTCAGCTCTTTGAATGACGCGGGAGGTTATCAGCATGAGCGCCATCCGTCCGGTGGCCCTCAATCAATTCTTGTCAGACCCGATTCGCATAAGAGCACTGCAGACAAGGTAAAGTAGTGCTCACATTAAGTTACACTCTAGTCACTCATCCAGTCGCTTCCATTTTGGTCATTTCTCATCTGCTGGACACAATTTTCTGCTGATCTATCAGATTTTTCTGTGTTTATTTGTATTGAAGCAAATATTTTGATCAATTTATAAAAAAAGTGCACAGCTGTCATCTCCACTGTGTTAGAACTCTAAAATGACCCGAAACTGAAATTTTGATAGGATGACTTGCTCTCATAAAAATTTATGTGAGCAGCAACCCAGAGAAAAAAACTCAGACCTTAATTAACACATTCCAGTCATTTTCTTTTTTGATTCATGTTCCATTGTCAAATGAAAATGTTGTGGTTATGTCCTGGTTGTTTCTAGCCTGCAAAGTCGGTGCGCTTCCTCACAGATGAAGACCACCCACCTCCACGGCTTCGGACCTCCTCCTGGTCTTCAGGAAGCCAAGTTCCGTCCAACTTTTCCCCAGCACCTCCCCCGCTCGAAGTATGGGCACCATCACTCACCTTGGGAAGAGATGGACCCGGTATCATCCTCAAAGATGGAAAAGCTTCCGCTCTCAGGAAAAGCATGGAAACGGGCTTTTTGGATCCAAACTCAAACCAGCTTAAACCAATGTCGTCACAGCCGTCGCTATCGGCCGTGTCGGCTCAGTTTAGCCCCACCAGGTACTTTGACAATCAGAACACCCGTTAACAAAATAGTCGTTTTATGACTTGTCTACACAAATGTACACTGTTTTTCCCCCCCTCAGACACAGAGTGAATTCAACACATCTAGCCCAGACAGAGTCTGAGCTCAGTCTGCTCCAGGGAGAACTGGTCCTGGTCCACAGACCTCGACCTGACGGCCGTGTCCTGATTACTCAGGAGACCAGCGGCCAAACGGGGCTATTTCACAGTAGTATTCTTCATGCTCTGGAGAGACTCAGCTGACTTTGTTGAATTAATATATTTTGGATACCCTTTGTCAAGATTCAGCGATTGAAATTGCCAAAAAGAGATTTCCACGAGGGAGTTTATTTTTGCTCTGGGTTCATATTAAAATGTGTGGAGATATATTTTGTTTCTTCAGTGTAAAGAGCATGTACTGTACTGTATCTCTCACGTGTCCTGAGAATTTGCACACAACCCCACCGAACGGCTGTCTCCCCGTTTCTGCCCATGTTCCATACAATACATAGGTGAGTGCCTTTGTCAAAACCTACAAAGTAAAGACAATCAATTTAACCACGTGAAGTGAATTCTCTCTATTTTTCTGTGCAAATAAATGACCCAAGACTTGCTGGAGTTATTTGATTTATATGGGGCAAAATAACTCAAGCAAAAAAATAAAAATAAATGTGTCTACTCCAAAATTCACGTGAGAGCCATACAATTAATTAAGATGGCAATAAATAAGGCTATTTTCCCAATTTCTAATTATATAAAGTAAATAAAAGTAATAAAATAACAACGGTAAATATTGCACATTTATTCACAGATAACACATTTTAAGTAGCAATTTAAATCAACGTGACAGTTGTTTCCATAGAATATTCAATGAATTGTGTAGTCTGCAAATGTCCGGTGTAGTCTGTAACTGCTCCATCAATGTGACCTGTTTCTGCATGACGGATCTAGTTTTGTCCGTCGCCGTGGTGATAGTCGAAGACGTACGAAGGTTTGTCATCCTTTCAGCTATTCACGTATCAAACTAAGATGATTGAAACTGAGGAAAAGTTATACAGTATGTATTTTTTTTTTTAGCTTTGATGCTTCAAGTCCAGACATTTGACACCCGCAGTGATGAAACAGGTGAGGGTTTGTTTTTGTATTTGGAAACTTGGACTTATTTCTGTACGACAGAAAACATACCAGATTTAGTATAGCTTTTCGGTTGCAGACGCCTTTTTTGCGTTTAATTTCATGAATAAATGTCCACATGTCACCTTATAAAAACTAGGAGAAATTCCTCCGAGTCGTCCCCCCAGCCGGTGACGCATGCGCACAACGCACAGTCTTAGCCGAGCTACGGAACGTGAGGCTGATGTTATAGATTTCACAATGGCTTTTACATTCTTAAAATAACCAGTCTAATGCTCAACGGACACAATTATACAAACAGCGGTCATTGCACGTATACTCTAACTACTTCCCTGCTGTTTTACCATGCCGGTAAGTCGCTCCGCCCATTTGTATTTTGTGTTTTGTTTGCCAAGGGTTCCTCCCTTCCTCCGATCCCAAAGATGTGATGCTAACCGGTTAGCCTGTTAGCTCACTCGCCGTTAACCAGAATGTTGGGAAAATGTGCACTTTGCGCTTTGTCGTTGTCCGTTTCAACGAATGTGTTTAGTCACTGGAAATATTTCTCATTTTTTCTCACCGTTGATGTCATCTGTAATCTGTATTGTTTGCGTTTCGTCATCCTTAGCAACCAAGCGCCAACTAACAGAAACTAGTGCTAATAAATACTCAAGAGTCTTATGGCGTTATTAATCAATTCAATCCCTTTCAGTTTTCCACTGTAATGTTATGACTGTGTCTACCTGTCGTGCAATGACCAACCGTGATATCTTGCAGAGCAATAAGGTTGAAAAGCCGGAGGTGAGCGATAACGTCAAGGTGGTGGTACGATGTCGTCCGCTCAACCAGAAAGAGACTGCGATGTGCCACAAGCTGGCCGTCTCCGTGGACGAGTTCCGCGGTACCATCACGGTCAACAAGCTGGACACTCAGCAGGAGCCTCCCAAAACATTCACCTTTGACACGGTGTTTGGACCAGAAAGCAAACAGCTTGATGTCTACAACCTCACTGCCCGGCCCATCGTTGACTCGGTGCTGGCAGGATACAATGGTATTAATAATATAGTAGTATTATATGATAATGTTTTGCTTAATAGCCTGTGTGGATTCATATACACTCACTAGACACTTTATTAGGTAGCCCTCCACAGTCTGGTCCACATAAAGCTGAATGATGTTTTAATAGATCGTCATGAATCATAAACCATCATTTCCCAGCCTTTATTGAGCCAAACCCCCTACTTTACATGTATATAATCTTATTTTACAACACTAAAGTACACAAGATGTGTCAAAAGTTCTAGGTCATGTAGGTCCAGCACATCTACAAAGAGATCCTGCTTCAATCATTGCAAAACCCATTTTATGTGTATCAGTCAGACTTCAATAGCCATTATGATGTGTTACATTTTGCAACCCATATTGAATCTTAGTGTGATTGTCTATGTGCGTCTGTTTATTTCAGGTACCATCTTTGCCTATGGCCAAACTGGAACCGGTAAGACCTTCACCATGGAAGGTGTACGAGCAGTGCCAGAACTCCGAGGGATAATCCCCAATTCCTTTGCACATATATTTGGTCACATTGCCAAAGCAGAGGGAGACACTAGGTATGTCAAAATGACAGATTTGAGGCAAATCTTTTCCTCATTATCAACATTGGCCCATTTATACATTTATATTACTCCATTTCATTGTCTATACAATCTAAAATCTCATTAAAATGTTAAATTTGCACCTGAAACATTCATGCCATGTGTTGTTTGTTTTGTTTTTTTTGCACAATGCATCTGAACATTGTGTTGCTTGAAAAATTATCAATTATATTGGAGCAACTAATATTTTGATGAGTCAAAGACTGTTATACACCTCGACAGGTTTCTGGTTCATGTATCATACCTGGAGATTTATAATGAAGAAGTGCGTGACTTGTTGGCCAAGGACCAGACGCAGAGACTGGAGGTATCATATCTGTAACCAAAAATAGTGTTGATTCAGTGATTAATCTTGAAGCAGCTGCAAAAAAAGACTGCTTCATTTGTAGATTGGCGTCTAAGGGAATCAATCATTCTTGCGCATCATAAAGTGTTTTTTTCTTTTCTTTCTATTAGGTTAAAGAAAGACCAGATGTTGGCGTGTATATCAAAGATCTTTCTGGATATGTGGCGAACAATGCTGACGACATGGACAGAATCATGACTTTGGGCAACAAAAACCGTAAGAAGAGAATTAACAACCACTTATTCCAATTTAAGTATTAATCTGTTTGCAAAGAATTTCAATAGAGTGAAGTGGCAACCGCACCCTGCAAATAACAAGGAACTCAAAGTGACTCTAAAGAGGCTTTAACGACAAGCCTGTACTTTGCACAACACTGAGTAGCCTCTTAAGTCACATACAATAGTTGTTTGTGTGTAGCTTCATCATTGTTTTGATCCAACCACTTTTTTTCTGCATTTTTCTCTCAATAGGCTCTGTTGGTGCCACAAATATGAATGAGCACAGCTCTCGCTCACACGCCATCTTCACCATCACCATCGAGTGCAGCGAGAAGGGCGTAGATGGAAATCAGCACGTGCGCATGGGAAAGCTTCATCTTGTCGATCTTGCAGTATGTCAAACATCAGCTATATCACTTCCACAAACAGAAATGACCATCACAGTAACTTATCAATGGTTATGATCCACGTGTAGATATTTTTTTCCTTCTCTGTGGTCAAAACTAAACGTCTAGTCACAATACTGGGGTAAAAATACATTTACTAGAGTGTCTAGCAGGAAAATGTGTGAAGGAGTTATTTTTTAACATCACGTGGACAGAATTTGGCAGTTAAGGAAAACACTGCATCAAGTTTAGCCTTTACCATGGCTAAAAGTTTTGATTGTGGACATGGCCTGATTCTTACTATTAATTTGACATGTGTACCCCCCTCACAGGGTTCAGAAAGACAGGGTAAAACGGGGGCCACAGGCCAGCGCCTGAAGGAGGCCACAAAGATCAATCTGTCACTCTCCACTTTGGGTAACGTCATCTCCGCCCTGGTGGATGGCAAGAGCACCCATGTGCCCTACAGGAACTCCAAACTTACCCGCCTGCTGCAGGACTCCCTTGGAGGGAACTCCAAGACCTTGATGGTAAGGACAAACAAAGGAGATATTTTACGAGAATTGGCGAGACTTCAGCGTGCTGACGTTTTGGCTTGTCGCCGACCAGTGTGCAAACATAGGCCCCGCGGACTACAACTACGACGAGACCATCAGTACTCTGCGCTATGCTAACAGAGCCAAGAACATCAAGAATAAGGCCAGAATCAACGAGGACCCCAAGGAAGCTCTACTGCGCAAATTTCAGAAGGAAATTGAGGATCTGAAGAAGAAACTCGAGGAGGGTAAAAAGTTTCTTCCCGACCCCACTTGAGCTGAGCACACTCTTCTTATGTCGTACAGTCTTTGTGACCTTATACTGTTCCGTAATGCCTTGACGACGGTCCCAGGTGAGGAGATCTCCGGCTCGGAGGGCAGCGGCTCAGACGAGCCCGATGAAGGGGACGAAGAAGGAGGGGACGCGGGACAAGGACGCAGGAGACGAAGAGGTAACAATTACAAGGCGTTGAATCTGTAGAGAGTAAATTTAATTTTGTGAACTGCTTTCATGATGCATTAATTTGACAGAAGTTTTCTCAGGATTTTTTTTTCTATTCCACCACTATGCTGGTGGCAAAATGCATATGACACACCTCACATCCAATTATTGCTGAAGTTGATGAATGTTAGATTTAGTTCATTTGTAAATGACCACATTCAGCTCATGGCTCAGCTTTATTCTACTCCTTCAAGCCTTCACCTGTACCATTTTTCATTCATTGACCTGTGTTAAGTGTTCTTATTTTCTTTGTCTTTGCTGTATTGGTATTTGTCTAACATTTGTGTGTTCTTTCTCCTCCTTTTGCCTGTGTCTTTACAACTCTTCTTCCTCCAAGGAGAAAGAGGTCGGTGTAAGAATATTCATGGTCCATCTGTCCTGTAGCAAATGTTTTGCCTTTAACGAAAACATATGACATATTCTTGAGGTTATTTTCAAGTAGGTTGTTGCTAAGCCACAGCTGACATATCTGTCCAAGATTCAATTCCATCTGTGGTTTGTAACCATTGTGTCATTGAGATATTACATTGTTATTTCAGGGAAAAAGAAGGTTTCACCAGAAAAGATGGTGGAGATGCAGGCTAAGATTGAAGAAGAGAGAAAGGCTTTGGAGGCGAAGTTGGACATGGAGGAGGAGGAGAGGAACAAGGCAAAAGCTGAGCTGGAGAAGAGGGAGAAGGATCTTCTTAAAGCTCAGTGAGTACACCAGAAGGATAGCAACATGTCTTCACATACTTTAAAATCAATTTGTCTTTCAGAATGCACATCAGTTTTTTGGGGGGACTTTTTGTGTCTAACGTAACAGTTTTGGAGGGCACCTTATTGTTGGAGCCTGTTTCTGTGTTATTGTTTTAGAAGTTTTAAAAAAAAATCATATTTCTCACCACATATGCTCATATTATCACTCATAGACAGGAGCATCATCTTCTGCGTGAGAAATTGTCAGCCTTGGAGAAGAAGGTAATTGTAGGGGGTGTCGACCTCCTGGCAAAGGCTGAAGAACAGGAGAAGCTTCTCGAGGAGTCCAACAGTGAGTTGGAGGAACGCCGACGGAGGGCGGAGCGCCTTCGCAAAGAACTGGAGGAAAAGGAGGTAAACGCAAAGCATGGGAAATGTTTGTTTGTTTGTTTGTTTAACTGATTGTTTGTTTTTTAAGACTGTAATTCATTGTGGGGGTTACATTTCAGACCACCCCTACAATAAGTGAAATCTGTGATTTAAGAATACACCATAGCCCTGTACCTGCTTAGCATATAAAACATTTTAAGCCTGTATGAAATGATACAAGCACATTGCAGCACAATATATGGAGAGAGCCGGCTTAAAATGGCTTGTCAAACTCTTCCTACTGTACCACTGTACCCATGTGTATCCGTGTCAATCTGCATCTGTGTATTTCCAAAACAGCAAGAACGCTTGGACATTGAGGAGAAGTACACAAGCCTTCAGGAGGAGGCCCAAGGAAAGACCAAGAAACTGAAAAAAGTCTGGACTATGTTGATGGCTGCCAAGTCAGAGGTAAGTGACTCTGGTGGTGATGTATATTTAGCATGAGTTGAGTTAGATTTTGAAAGGAGCATCTGCGGACCTTCAAGGTTGAACACCCTGCAGGTGGCAGCAATGTGCCATTTCACAAGTCTGATGCCACATTGCTCCTCAATTTTTGTGAGAATCAGTTGAATTGTGCTCGCACCAAATGCTTTGCAGGCACTAATTGGAATTTGCTTGAATATGCCATGTGACCCTTCACATTGAGTCTTCTCCTTCCGACTCCAGTTGGCAGATTTGCAACAAGAACATCACAGAGAGATTGAGGGCCTCCTGGAGAACATTCGCCAGCTGAGCCGGGAGCTGCGACTCCAAATGTTGATCATAGACAACTTTATTCCTCAAGAATATCAGGTCTTTGTCTATTTATTATCATAATTTTGTTTCATACATGCTGAGAGCTTGAATCAACTCTGTCCATGAAAAACGTAAAGTTAAAGTGACTTCACCACCTGCTCAGAGCAGACAGCCAAAGAATGGCTCTATTTTGTTGTAAATCTAACTTGCGAGTTGTTTGCCAGTACTTTTTTTGCTAGAAATGTAAACTGAACTTGTAAGAAGAAGAAGAGTGTATGTTGATGCCATTGCTATTCTTTCCCTTGCTAGAAACATTGCTCACACTTTTTTTTTTTTTCATTCCTTGCTGTGAGTGGTAATTTTTATAAAAAGTTCCCTGTAAACTGCCAACGCGAGAGAGATCCATCCAGTCAAGTAGTGAATAAAGATCATTCTCTGTAACCAACTATGTGTAACTTTGGCATTTTCCCTCCCTGTGTAGGAGATGATTGAGAACTATGTGCACTGGAATGAAGACATTGGAGAATGGCAGCTGGTAATTGTTTTGTTTTGCTAACTTGACTATGGAGCTGAGACTCACCGTTTTTTTATTTGATGAAGTGAATCAGGATGGTCCTCAAGATCCAAATTGTCTATAATTGATATTTTCTCGTGTCAGAAATGTGTCGCTTTCACTGGCAACAACATGAGAAAACAAACACCCGCTCCAGGCAAAAAAGAAAAAGACGTAAGTCTTTTCTGCTCCACTTGTTCTCGTCCAATTGACACATATTTGATCTCTTTTGTTTTTTTTCCTCTCAACACCGTGCTTGACTCTCATCCTGCAGCCTTTCGAGGTGGACCTGTCCTATGTGTATTTGGCCTACACAGAGGAGAGCATGCAACAGTCACTGATGAGGCTTGAGAGGCCCAAAACCTCGAAAAGTAGCAAGAGTGGCCGGCCCAAGACTGGTCGCAGGTAAACACAACACAGACCACAAGTAAAGCTTACGAGAACGTTAGTTGGGATTCATCGAAGGTCGTAACTAATAGTCTTTTTATTAGATATGTACATTAGATAGAAATCGATGTAACAATGATGAGTATTGCGATTTCAATTTGACCCGGTGTTGACCTAATGAATACATTGCACCATTTGCGGTGACATCAGGATATAATCTCCGTTCTGAGAAGCCGCCTTCCTGATAGAGCGCCACTAACGCTTATCTGGTATCACCCCCTGACAGGAAAAGGTCTGCAAAAGCAGAGGCGGCTGTCGAGTCCCCTCAGCAGTGAAGACATACCGATGTCAAGAGAAGAAGCCTCTCGTATAAACTGATGATCCTTATTTAAAACAAACAAAAAAGACAAAGATCTGAGTACACTGACACAGGTTTAAATGTGATGCGGCTGAAGAGCTATTTGGAGTATTATAGTCAATAGGATCCCCGGCTTCACATAATACTGTATCTTGGAAATGCATTTCAACAGCAGTGGCCCCTCTTATTGGAGCTCTGCGTCCCAACGGGAGATAAATCTAGGCTGCTTACAGGGCATGGCTATTGTTCTTTTTCTGCCGCAGCAGATCCTTTTCATTAAAGTCCGAAATTCCAAGTTAGTTCTGCAAAGACTGTGTCACTGAAAAAGAACAGTTCCAAATAGCTCAGCCTAACATTTTTCAGTAGTAGATGTGAAAATATGCGAAAACTTTGAACCGGATCTGTATGTTCGGATGACCGACGGCAACTGTTGTATTGGTTGGAAACTCCATGCAGTCATCTGCTATGATAAAGATCCTAAAGTCAAATTCCGTTTTTGAAGTTTCAGGCTTCTACTCGGAAGAGAGATTACGTAGTCATAAGTATTTAGGTGAAAGTGCGCTTGCTACTATTTCACGTAGGTGCAAAGTTTTGGGAACGTGCATGCCAGCCAGCTTTCTCATTAGTGCCACGTGTTCATCTATCATTTTGATCAATTCCAGCTGTATTGTTGAGATGCACCATATTTACTCTATGCCTTAGTATAATGCACTTGTATGAGGCTCTGTGAAGGTCATGTTAATTTCACGTGCGTGTTTCATAGGGGAGGCAAAACGGCTTTTGTTTGATATCACAATACATGTCAAATGTTTACATTCACCCTGGAAGTTTTATTTATTAAATTATTTCACACATGTTTACCTCACATTTGTGTTGTTCTTTTTGGTTTTTTTCCTGATGGTGTAGATGAGAGTGGTGATTAGTAACGCGCATTTACCTACCCATTTTCCTGTAGGCGTCGGTCTTGGATGACTTTCTTTGTAAGATAAGTCTTCCCTCTTACCACCCGACACCGTAGGCCAAAGAAGGTGAGCGATTATCGTCTCAAACCGGTACTTAGCAGAAAAGAAATTCAGCTTCTTCAATGATGAAGTTGGCCTGTTTGCAGCCTCCCTGACTGGTTTTCTCCTTATCTTTTTATCAAAAAGTCGAGACAGTCAGTTCTTGGTAATGTCACTTATGTCACATCTTCTCCACTCAATGACTGTTTTCACTGAGTCCTATGGTATGATTAATTATTTTCCATCCTGGTTCTGACTGATACCTTTGAGCAATTTGATCCCTCTGTTGTTCTGAAAGCTTTCTGCAAGATGTGACTGGAAACATTTTATTTAGTGCACCTAAAATGGTGACACATGGTGACACTGACTCCTATTTAGCACGAGTTTGAATGAAAGTGGTTGATTCTGAACACAGGCACGTGCCCAGTTATCAGGGTGTGCAGACTTATGCAACCATGTACTGGCAATCCCTTTTTGGGTTATTTTTGGCCCAACTGTTTTGAGAGTGAGAGCAATTTAACGTTTTATATCCGCTGTAGGTCCATGCCCTTGTAATTGACTGGTGAAGTCCAGGGTGTACCATCGCCTCTTGATCAAAAACAGCTTGAATAGAGTAACTTTACATAAAATGAATCCTATTCATATGTGGTAAACTAAATAAATAATAAAAATGTAAAATGTACTCCACTTTAGTTACTTTGGTTGTTTTATTTCAAATTCTTTGGTATGAAGATAGTTAAAAATTCTTCTAGACTTAAGTATACCATGTTAACATTTTGCTAAGTATGAATACTTCAACAATATAATGGAAAAATAAGTATCAGATTTGATCATTAATATAAACAAATAATTTCTAAGTTATTCTGATGAAAACATTCAAGCCATCGTCACTTTTATCGGAACAACTGCTGGAGTGCACATTTTGCAATGTCTTCCAACAATTTGCACAGAGGATATTTTGTGTTGTTTCTCAGGTGACATGTCTCGACTCCATTCTGGAATACAACATGAGCATGAGTTGAGTAACACACAAGACTTGAGGAATGAAATTCTCTGTTCTTATGAACAACAACTAAGTCTGTTAATAACACCGCTCCGTTATTCATTTGTTTATCAAAAATGCCATTCAACTTTTCTAAATCTTTTTATGCACTGATTCCGAACTTGCCCTCAATTTTTTCTCGAGCGCATCAGATTTTCATAATGACAACAGTTCAGTTCTCTCTTCACCACGACGGACCGGTACAGAGTCCGCATTACTGCCGACGCTGCACCGATCCGTCTGTCGATCTCACGCTCCATCCTGCCCTCACTCGTGAACAAGACCCCAAGATACTTGAACTCCTCCACTTGGGGCAGGATCTCATCCCCGATCCGGAGAGGGCATTCCACCCTTTTCCGACCGAGGACCATGGACTCGAATTTGGAGGTGCTGACCCTCATCCCGACAGCTGCGAACCGCTCCAGTGAAAGCCGACAGCCGACTGCCAAAAGCAGAGACGCGATGCTGAGGTCCCCAAACCGGACCCCCTCAACGCCTCGGCTGCGCCTAGAAATTCTGTCCATAAAAATTATGAACAGAATCGGTGACAAAGGGCAGCCTTGGCGGAGTCCAACCCTCACTGGGAACGAATCCGACTTACTGCCGGAAATGCGTCTTTGCTTTTGAGAAGTGTAATAGGAGTTTACCTTCTTATTGTACTGATTTAGATTACGGGCAAGTATTTTTAGTTCTTCACCAGTAGTATTTTTCATGCCTTTCTCAGCTTTGCAAAAGGAACTTTTCTGTAAAGAAAGGTCACTGTTAATGATGTCAACTACATGTTCAGGGGACCACCCCCTTAGCTACCTTGTCATCTTATGAAAATGTCTCCAACTTACCTGACATGTTGCCATGTTTGGCTTTTGTACAATTCCAGGCGACTTTGAAAAACAAATTTTCAAGGTTTTCTCAGCTCCGCAAAAGAAACTTTTCTGTCAAGAAAAAAATAACTTATTCATCGGGTCAAGTGCCATCCATGTTGACATGACAAAGCCTACGTTTCTGTCATTTGAAAATGTCTCAAACTTACCAGACATCTTGTGGTGCTTGGCTTTTGCACCATGAGAGTGAGTTGCGGGGACTGTAAAAAAAAAAAAAAAAGGCAAAAACCATCAATATAATAAAATAACAATGATATTTTTATCCTTTTTGTTTGAATACACTGTATGTACTTACTGGGAGAAGACATGCATTCTCTGTTGCTTCCTGGATACTCTTTAGCTGGATATCATCAGAAAGCACAAAGGATGCTGAAAAGAAGGCCATGAGTATGACTATGACATCAATGTTAAATGTCATCATGATTTCGAACGCGAGCACAGGCCGACGCTGTCAGGTGGGGCAAAAAAACGATAAGGCCCACTTTCAGATGCTTTACATAAGAAGCATAAGAGGAAAGAAAGACCATATAAGGACTTAAAGTAACGCATGTGACCCGCGCCCACATTGAGTAGCACCTTGACATTTATTGTATGTATTAGTGGTGTGACAGAAACTAATTCATATTGGAAAAAACACTTTCAATTTGATAAATCGAATTGATGTATTTTAAAATAGACACATTGAGAAACCTCACTTTCTACCAGTATGATTGAATATGATTCAGTGTCCATTTCTTATTATATATAAGAAGAATCCAGTCTGCATTTCACGTGTGGATAAATACATTCACTGGTTTAAAATGTCAATTTTAGCAAGGCCTTGTGGGTTTTCTCCGGGCACTCCGGTTTCCTCCCACATATCAAAAACTTGCTTGGTAGGCCAAATGAGCACTCCAAATTGCCCCTAGGTGTGAGTGCGAGTGCGGATGGTTGTTCGTCTCTGCGTGCCCTGCGATTGGCTGGCAACCAGTTCAGGTTGTCCCCCGCCTACTGCCCGTTGACAGCTGGGATAGGCTCCAGCACACCCGCGACCCCGGTGGGGACAAAGCGGTACAGAAAATGGATGGATGGTATTTGTGCAGTTTTGGCACCCTCTTGTGGCCAGTTTATTAATGCAAAGAAGCACGTTTTGGTCGAGTTTAATTTCACTTTAAAATGTCCTGTTTTCAGGATTTTTTTTTTTTGCTGTGTTTTCTGGGGGGAAATGCTCGTCTCTTACAGTGAATGTTTAAAATAATTTACGTATTTTACGCATGCTCGCATTTTAAATGATGTTTTCAACCTTATGACCTGGCACCACTGTGGAACCAAAGTTTACCATCGGGCCGTGGACCAGTAAGAGCGCGAGGGCATCCGAGACCATCAGCCAATAGGAGCCCTCGCAGGATTTGGGCTCCATGCGCCATTTTAGCGCGTCCACGGCCATCCGGTAAGATGGTCTCCGCGCTTTGTCTCCACTGACTGGAGTTGTTACGCTTATTTGTGGACTTGTGTCGCTTTCCTATCGCCAAACATCGCCACCTGAGGTGCATCTCAACTGCCTTCACCGAGAACAAAGCGCGTCTTCGTGTATCAAGAAATGACGACCGCAATCAGCAGGTAAGAAAGGCTGGTTTTCCTATGTTTACACAAGTGTGTCGTGCATTGATTAGACTAGAGTGGGCTACCTTTTGCTAGCAGGACGCCAAACCATTTAGTGCTTGTTGGTATTTAGCACGCTAAGCTAACTAGCCGCTACCGACCGGCAATGTTCAACTTAGTACAAATGCAAGTTCTGATTTTCTCGTGCATGTCTCAGAATAATGGCCAGGTTTCGGGACATTATTTTAAGATGTGTTTGGTAAACGAACGTCAACTGTTACGCGTCAAAAAATGGCTAAATGTTGTAGCTGCTAGGTAACTAGCAGTGGCACCCAGCCTTTTGCGCTCCATTTCCTGCCGTGATATCGTCCGTGGTATGCAAGGCCCCGAGCATTGCATTTTTCGGTGCATGCCCATGCATTGGGGCTGGCATGCATAACCGAGAGGGGGTGGGGGTTGCCAGGGCAACATGGTGATGGAGGGTATAAAGAAGAGGCTCACCTCGCACGGCGGCTGCTGAAGATGCGAGCTCGTCTAACAAAGTTCTGGTGTGTTTTGAAAACACGTACGCTCAGTCAGATCGATGTAGGACAAGGCGATTTTTGTATTGTAAAGGCTGCTTATTGTTAAAAAAAAAAAAAAAGCGCGTTTCATTTTGGAGCAGAGCGCCTGACAGCCACTACATGGTGGCATTTTGCTATTAAAAATTGACAGTGCAAGACGATTTTTACATGAACATTTCAATGAAAATTCTTTTGCACTGCAACCCCAAAAATATTAAAAAGTAAAAAAAATAAAGTCAGCAAATTGATTGGTCGCAGAGACACGAGTAGATAAAAAACGTTTTTGCGACCAGTCAATTTGCTGTGTCTGTTTGACTTTAGTTTTTCATAATTTTGTGTGTGTTGCTGACAAACCTCTGCTCCATACTTCAGCCCATCTTTCAGAAATATATTGACTTAGCAAGTAAATTCATAGTGTGGACCTCTAAAATGTCTGGTTGGGGGCCACTGTTTTTTGGAAAAAGAAATAGTCTGGAATAGGTTTTATTTGTCTTATGTATGTAAATTTTCTTTCATTTCTTATTTCTTTATATAGTGTCAAATAGGGCTGAATAATTTCAGGAAAAGGTTGAATTTCAAATTTTCCTTTAAAGATTATGATTTCCATTTTCGCCAAGTTTGATTGAAAATTAGATCACAACATTGAACACTAAAGAGGCTGTTACAGGGAGGCAGTTCTTTTCCTAAGGTTTTTAAACTGATTTGGTAGATCAAGAAATGCGCCTTATAATAAATATGTAAATATATGAGCCAGTGAAAAAAGGAAGCAGATGTTTTAAATCTTACACAAAGACAAAAAGAGAAGAAATATATCCTCAAATTCGTATCATGCTATAAATTGAATTCCACCACACAGTAACTGTACCTATCGTGACATAAAGTTAATTGTATCAATTATAATGGAAGTCAAAAGTTGTTTAAATGCAAAAAGTAACATGTTTCCTATTAAAACAGGCAGGAATAGTAAAATCGGTTCCTCTCTCTGCCTTTTTTCATCCAAATTTTCTGCCATCAACTCATTCACTCCAGATAAAAATAATTGCAGCATGTCTGGAAAACAGACCAAATGGAGCTTTTCCCAAAAATCTTACACGTCAAAGTCTTGTTATTATTTAATGTCTGTTGAGATGCAAAAAAAACAAAAAAAAAACACTCACCAACATAAAAGATCATTTGTTCCTCCAGGTAACAAGTCAGAGTCAGCCTATTCCTGAATCCAGTCAAGACCAAATGGCTGAAAACACAGAGGAGGTTGGTCGTCTTCCATTGTGCTCGTTTGCTTGTTCACTAGAGTTCATGTGCATGTGTCCTTCTTGATTGCAAGGTTGCCATGTTGTCCAGTTGACTCTATTTTTTTCTTTATCTCTTATACTTCCAGCCTTGTAGCTCCGCAGAAACAACACACTCCTCTTCCCGTAACAAGAGGTGGGCCGCACTTCAAGTTTTTTCTTATACCTTCCGATCGCGCTGTTGTTCTGTTCTCAACTGTTTTCACGCACTGAATATTTTGCGTTCCTACATAATAGGAAGCCCAATACTGTAGATAAGGTTGCTGCACAGAACGACAAATCTGACGACAGCGAAAATGAAGCAGGGACTTCTGACAGTAATACAGGCAGCACATCCAAAGGTATAAACATGTTTTTTTTTCCCCCCCAATTAAGATGAAGCTTATCTTGTTCTCTTTGTCCTCCAAGGCACCTTAGTGTTGCGCCCTTCAGGGAGTGAAAATAAAGGCACTTTGAAGTTCAGAGTGGATTACAAACAGAAAGCTCCAGGTAATTAATTATATTGCATTGAAGTGTGTTTTTGTGTGGAGCTGCACAGTCCAAGCTTAAAGTGAAACCTATTTTTATTTTTTATCATTTTACTATTGGAGGTCAATATGTATAGGTGGGTGAGGACACGGGGAGCATGTTTAGACGGACAAGGAGAAACACGAAATGCACTTTTTTAATGCTTCTAACAAAAAGCGAGTCACACTGTTTTGTCCACAGATGACACACTTCAAAAGAAAATAAACTGTACAGCCTGTGGAAAGCAAGTTAACCAGTTTCAGCGAAACTCTGTGTACCAGCACCCTGCTCTTAAAGTACTTATTTGCAAGGTACATGCACGTTTTTCCAAATAGTTGTATACATTTCAGTTGTCTAGACAAGACTCTAATGTGATAGTCTTGCCTCTTATTTTTCTTTTCCTCTAGTCATGTTACAATTATTACAAGAGTGATGACATCAGTAAAGACTCCGATGGAATGGACGAGCAGTGCAGGTGAGCTGGATCGACGTCGCGAAACCTTTCGGTGTACCGTATTCGTAGTTCCAGTCAGAGAGTATATTAACCATTATCCAATCCTCGACTTGTCAGGTGGTGTGCTGAAGGCGGAAAACTCATTTGCTGTGATTACTGCAACAACGCTTTCTGCAAGAAGTGCATCCTTCGCAACCTGAGCAGAAGAGAGTTATCAGCCATCACCGATGAGAACTCCAAATGGCACTGCTATGTGTGCAAGCCTGAACCTCTCCAGGATCTGATCTCCAAGTGTAACGGCATCTTGGCAAAAATCGACAATGACAAAACCAAGCAGCGCAAATCCAGTAGAGGCGAGGGACGCAAGAGCAAGATGTGTAATAGCGGTGATGTCAAAGGGCAAAAAGTGGTTGTAAACGGGAAGGAACACGCCGACGGCTCAGGGACCATATCATTCTCTAACAAAAAACTGCAGATACCCAAAGAACTCCTAAAGAAAACAAAAAAGCTGGTTGAAACCACGACCGGTTTAAACAATACATTCATCCAGTTTGGGCGGCAGGTTGCTGCCGAGCAAGACGACAAGTCTGTCCGGTACAGGCATTTGAAAGCATTCAAGGCGGTACTTTCTGATTTGAAAAAAGCCCACGCTGCCTTGGAGGAGGCCTTGGAGCCAGTGTTCAGAAGTATGGAACTGCAGAATGGCGACAAAGGGCAACATCAAGTCAGAAAAAGCAAGGACGCCGTGCACCCTGTCGACAAGGACGACGACAAGGCGGACTCAACTGGGGAATCTGACATGGTGCAGAAGGTGCACGAAGAGCACAATAAGGAGCCGGCAGCCGCGTGCAACACACCTCAGGAGGAGGATCCCGACCAGGACGATGGCAACCAGGTCGTTGAGCCAAAGGAGGAGCCAGTCGATACTCCGTGCAACACACTGGATAGCTCGCCGGATGAAGAACCATCAAAGGAACCAGTTAGTAAAGGCAGCAGAGCAGAAGATTTCACCGGAAATGTGCTTAAAACAGAAGGTGGTGGTGAGCTGCTCTCTCCTGGTGAAATATCACTTGATCATGACATCATGTCGGTTCCTCCTTCGGTCCCGGACGAGCTTTTTCAGATGGTGGAAAGTCTTGCTGATCCCCACATGCTAGCTCAGACCGATTCGGCCGCAGACGCGGGTCCAAAAGAAAATGGACGCCCCCAACAGAAAGTGAAGAACCTCATCGTTAAACTGACTCCGGTGCCGACTGTGAAGACAAGTAGGTCAAAGTCCTCCAGGTCCAAAAGCCAAGAAAAAGATGGTGGTTCTGATACAGGAGATGAACCAGCCAGCCGACCACCCAATCGGCACTCCAGTAGAGTGAAGACCACTCCCTTGAGGAAGCAAGCTGTTAAGAAGAGTCTTGAGAACTCCTCCGAATCAGAGGAGGAGTCCGAGAAGGAAAAGAGTGACGAGTCCACATCCTCCAAGAAATCGGGTCAGGCTAAGAAAGAAGATAAGAAGCGGAGTAATACTTCCTTGTCAGAGAAAAATGCAGGGGACTCTGACTCGGATGGAGTACCTGACATATTGCTGGAAAAGGTGGCAGAATGCAATAGTAGCGATGAGGAGAAAGAAATGCCCAGCTCCAGAAAACGTCTGTTCAAAGAGAAACCCTCAGCAGATGCAGACCAAACATCCAAACGCAAGAGGAAGTCAGAAGGCTCAGAGTCAGACATGGAAAGTAAAGGCAAGAAGGCGTCAAAGAAGAAAAAACATGTCTCCGACTCGACCGACTCTGAGCATGACAAAGTGAGAACGGCAAAGAGGCGATCGAGCCGCGTGACGAAACAAAATATATCAAAGGAGCAAGACAAACCCGAGAAGAAGGCCACACCTTTGAAAAGATCGTACGAGAAGAAGCGCAAAGGAAAGAGCTCCACAGCCGTTTCCAAGTTGGAGTCATCCTCCAGCGAGGATGAGGAAGAGCAGCAGGCTGACGACGACTCTGGAGACGACAGCGACCGGCCGATATTCGACCCTGCGATGGAAGACGGTAAATGCGATTCACACCATTTGAAGCAAAGTCACAAACTATTGACTTGCTTGTTTTTGACTGCATGGCACTTTATTGTCAAGGTGATGAAATGCCTGTCAAACAAGAAGCGCCTCAAATTGGTGACGATGAAGACGATGATGATCCAGAGAACAGGTATCGTGCACACGACGCTCGATGACACAGTAAAGGACAACAGTGAGTTAATTTGCTATAAATGTTTAGGCTTTTGAATTGACTCTACAAGACAAATTAAAAATATTTGGCACGATGCATAGTTAAAAAAAAAAAAAAAAAGAAGATAAATATTCCACAACAATTGGTGTCTGATTTACTTTTTCACTTTCACGGAGCAAGTTGAATGTTTTGTGTACTCCATGTCAACTCATTCCATGCTCTTACTCCAATTTGTGGGTACTCCACAACAAGCCCAAGTTTGCCGGAGCGGTGCATTGAGTGTGGACTCGTTAACCGCATTAGCATGCTAGCTGATCATTTGCACATATTTGTCATTAATCTTCCATTAATGTGTGCTCATTAGTCATATGAGCATTAATATAATGAGAGGGATTGATCCTGTCCTCACCAACCTTTTTGAAATGGATTCAGTTTCTCGTTGGGTCTTTGTTTTACAAATTAAAAGCAAATGTTTCCAGGGGTCTTATTTTGATTAAACCTTAAAGATGATAATTCTGCTTCCTACTGAAAATAATTACTGTTTAGAGAAAGCAAGACTGACACCGAACGAACTATTACTTGATTGTAGTTGGCAATGAATTCATTGATTTGTACACCTCCAGTTATTTCTAGAATAATGTCGCTATTTGTAACCGTCTTTAACCACACGCAAGTACCACAACCCACAAATTGACTGTTTAGAACATCTGTGAGGGGGAGTAAAATCTATAGTTACCAGTAAACACCACAGTGTTGATGTATGGTTTGATACCAATTTTTTAACGATTCATTCTGACAAAAAGATGATCATGTTACAAAATGATACAAGTCCTGACATAAACGTTTTGGACACCCCGCTTCTCTTGCCATCAATTATGGAGGACTTTTCCGTGCTCAAATTAATTTTCTGTACGGTTCTGTTTTATGAGGTTAGTCCGTCCCCCATAATTTCTCCAAAATTGAGACAATTCTTCTTTACCTCAGTGGCAGTAAGTTATTTTCTGGTTTGATGACACAACTCCATCAAAAAGATTTTTTGCAATTAGATCATCTGAACCACTTCCATAGAGGCGATACCCTGCGTGTAATTTTCTCGCATTCCGAAAATGCTTGTGCAGTCAGCCTTAGCCACTCACTGCAGTTTTATCATCTCTCAATCATAGTATTAACTTTCGGGTATCAAAATTTAGCACTGGAAGATGAGAATTTTTTTATACTTAACTGAGAGGTTCCATAACCAAGAGTCGACTGCGTAGTAATTAAGCTCTAATTGAAATATATTGTTCCTTTTTACCGAGTTTGAACTTAGGATCCTTTCAGAATACATTTCTTGCGTCTGTGAAATATTTTTGTCTTTTCCTTGTCTTTTAGAATCGCAAAGAAAATGCTTCTCGCCCAGATTAAGTCCAATTTTTCCTCTGGGGCTGAGAGCTCCTCAGAAAATGAAGATGAAGACGTGAACAAGAAGCCCTCCAAAAAAGTTAAAAAAGAGGAAGATGACGACGAGGAACAGCAAAGTAAAGGGACTTTTTTGTTGTTCTTCTGTTTTTGAAATGTCTTATTGTTTTTAATCTGTTACGGATTGTTTTCTCGTTCAGCAATTGAAGATTCAGAAGACTCCAGTTCTGATGTAGAGGTGAAGAAGAGTGGTCGACGACACAAGTTGCTTCGTCACAAGCTCTCGCTGAGCGAGGCAGAGTCAGATGACGACAAAGATAACAAAGCAGAAAAGAGCAAGAAGCCGGTCAAGAAGAAGAGAGAAAAGAAAAAAGGTTCATACTCGAGTTACTCAGCAATGATTTATAAGCTGACTATTTGCTTTTCACGAGAACAGTGAGCAACTTCTTTCTCTCTTCTGTCTGGCAGTGGACAGCGACGATTCGGCGGATTCTGACTTCAAGAAGTCAGCATCCAGTGAGGAGTCGGCGATGAGCGAAGCACTCAGCGAATCGGACAATGGCGAGAAGCGTCGAAAGACGAGGTGAAAAATCCAAGCACTCACGACCAATCTATCACTGCCATTGATTCTAGATAGTCTCTGCTAGCTTTTTGACTTGCTGAGAAAACTAATCCTGTTGTGCATCCGTAGAGCTTCCAAGAAAAAGGATGATGAGAAGCAGAAAGCTCAGAAGAAGAAGAGACGTCGAATTAAAGTACAGGATTCCTCCAGCAATGAGAAGGTAAAATGCACATATGCAACCGAAATGAGCACACGATTGGACAGTTTTAATTTGTTGCCTAACCATCAATCGAATATCAAAACGGTTGTCAATTAATCTATCGGTGCACCTCTTCGAGTTTTTACGCACACATCTTTTTTTAACAAGATTTAAGCAACTAAAACCCAGCTTGTCATTGTCGCCACAAAGTTGTACATATGCAGTACTTTTATTTCCAACTTAAAAATAAAAAAATCAGCAGGATTTTCACCACAGATACTGGATAGATAAAAAAATAAAAAAAAGGGAATACACTGATTTGTTGACCAACATACAAATGTACTAATTGTCGTTCTGGGAAGAAGAAAAAAAAGTGCAAGAACGTTTGCGAATGACTTGCTTAACTTTAGCAAGTACGGTCATGGATGACACACAAAATGCATTTTTAACTTCTCCATAGAGTGTGTTATAAGGATTACCTACTTATGATTGGCACACATTAATCGAGGGTCTCGCAGGCTACTGATCAAAGGTAGCCGTTTCCCCCCTGAAGGGACTGAAGATATGAGAGCTTAACTTAATGTCCGTTTCCACAGAGTGGAGACGAAGACGACGACGACCCAGATGGAGAAGATCGCAAAGGGCGCAAAAAAATCCGCAAAATCCTCAAGGATGACAAGCTGCGAACGGAGACGCGCGATGCTTTGAAAGAAGAAGAAGATAGGCGGAAACGTATCGCGGAAAGAGAAGAGCTGAGGAAGAAACTCCGAGAGGTAAAAGTGAAGTTCTGACTTTTGTCACTTTCATTTCATGGCTTGAATTTCAGCACGTTATGACTGTC
Source organism: Syngnathus leptorhynchus (assembly GCF_054491065.1). Taxonomy (NCBI): domain Eukaryota; kingdom Metazoa; phylum Chordata; class Actinopteri; order Syngnathiformes; family Syngnathidae; genus Syngnathus; species Syngnathus leptorhynchus. The sequence continues at coordinate 9,707,304 of NC_141196.1, forward strand.
CAGTTGATTTTGTTGATGGAAGAAGTTTTAATGGTGTATAATTTTATTTTGTTTAGTTCATATTCCCATTTTTCCCCAATATCAATAGATTTATTTGAATGGAAACCATGTATTATTTTCCGGTTTTGTCCATACCAGATAAGGAAAATTTTAGTGTGAATGGACTCGAAATGAATTTTCTTTCAAGCGACGTTACAAAGTAACATTTTTGTGTTCAGACAATCGTGCTGCAAGAGTCTTCCGAGGTGACATGTCCCATAACCACCAAGCTGGTTCTGGATGAGAATGAAGAGACCAAGGAGCCGGTTGTGCAGGTGCACAGGAACCTCGTCACCAAGTTGAAACCTCACCAAGTTGACGGTAAGGACAAGATGAAGGAAGCGGGGATGGATGGGTGTGATAAATGCAATTACTGTGGATTTTATATGGAATTATTTGCACCGTGACTTGCTTAATAATGGGGAACAACGTAGGCAAGCATGGAAAAAAACAAAAGCTAATGTCCATTTTTTTAAATATCAAATTTAGCCCTTGAACACAAATCAAGTAATGATTCAAATAAATGCTTTTTACGTGAAAATTAGATTTAAAAAACCTAAATGTTTTAAAACAAGTTGTCAAAGATAAAGTGAAATGCATTTTTAACATAAAATAAATTGAGATTTAAATGATGGGAATTGTTTTAATTTTTAAATACAGCAGAATTATAAAAATAGTTTGATGAAATGAATGTAAATAAACGAGTCTCTTAAAAACTACCCTGGCGAAAACTATCGTCACGGGGAATTGCCCCCTCCCCCACTCAAAAAGAAAGTTTCTATTCCAGAAGCTCTTTCATATTTGTTATTTTTCCAGGGGTGCAGTTCATGTGGGATTGTTGCTGTGAGTCTGTGAAGAAGATTGAGAAGTCACCTGGCTCTGGTTGCATCCTTGCCCATTGTATGGGCCTGGGAAAAACACTTCAGGTAGGTAGGAAGAGAAGCTCTGAACAAGTGCTTAGGAGTGCATGAGCCTGTACGTCCCAGTGCGGCATGAGTTGTGTTGATGCAAAATCAATAGAAAATGTGATTGATCCGAATCATCGTTTTGTGCTCTGTTTAACTCGATTGTTGGTTACTGTCTTACACAAATGACTTGTCGTCCTAACTTGTTAACTGCAGCATTCCCTTCTCCCCTGTAGGTGGTGGCATTTCTTCATACTTTGCTTCTTTGTGAGAAGCTCAACTTCTCAACTGCGCTGGTGGTTTGTCCCCTCAACACTGTCCTTAATTGGGTCAACGAGTTTGAGAAATGGCAACATGGGATGAAAGACGAGGAGTGTTTAGAGGTAATAATTTGCTTTGGCGGCTGTTTGTCACCAAACCTTACTTAGGGAGGGATTAACCGGTGCTCCGTTGGGTGTTTAACAGGTGACGGAGCTGGCCACAGTCAAGAGGCCGCAGGAGCGATCGTTCGCTCTCCAGCAATGGCACGATTTGGGGGGTGTTATAATCATTGGCTATGAGATGTACCGAAACTTGACACGGGGAAAGAATACCAAGAGTAAGAAACTGAAAGAGACATTCCTGAAGACTCTGGTAGATCCAGGTATGGTCATGTAGTATTTATCACATGCAGTACAAGTGTGAGTGCTTTGATGGAAACGCAAATCCAAAAACATACGTGTAATCAAACAGACAATTGTCTCGAAAAGGTTAATTGCATCTCTGGCTCGTAAAACTGTGCTATCCGTGTCATTGGAGTGAAATCCAGATCGCATTTACAACGAGATTTTCCTTTTTTTTCAACGTTCCCTTCAGGTCCCGACTTGGTGATATGTGACGAAGGTCACATCTTGAAGAATGAGGCGTCAGCTGTGTCCAAAGCCATGAACTCCATCAGGACAAGGAGGAGGGTTGTGCTGACTGGAACGCCTCTTCAAAATAACCTCATTGAATGTAAGCTTGCCGAAACTTGTTGAATTTACATGTGGAAATGACAATCTCCCGTGTCCCCCTGTCAGACCACTGCATGGTGAACTTCATTAAGGAGAACTTGCTCGGATCCGTTAAAGAGTTCCGCAATCGTTTCATCAACCCCATCCAGAACGGGCAGTGTGCCGACTCCACCATGCAAGATGTCCGTATCATGAAGAAAAGGGCTCACATCTTGTATGAGATGTTGGCTGGTTGTGTTCAGGTAACACGCACGCTCTGATTCTTGTCTGTCCTCACACGGTCGGTGCCGAAATGATCTTTTCGTTTTCGCAGAGGAAAGATTACACGGCACTCACAAAGTTCCTGCCTCCCAAGCACGAGTACGTGTTGTCTATCAGAGTAACTCCACTCCAGTGTAAACTCTACAGATACTACCTGGAGCACTTTACCGGTGAGATCCAAGCTGCATTGAAACTTTCTTTCTTGCATGCAACCATTTTGATGTATCAAAAATTGTGCACCCAAAATCAAAACAATGAGGTGGAAAGTTGGTACTTGCGAAGGACTAGTGGGGTCAGGGGGGGGTTTTGTTGCAAGGTGCTGTGGTTCATTAGCAGCACTATTGTCCACGCGGTACAGTGCAGTGCTGATGCTGTGACACTGACTGCGGACCTCCATGTAGTGTCTTTGCTCCCCCACCAGGCAAATAGTTGATAAAGGTACTGCCACCCCACAGTGTCGGGAATGATGCCCTCTGTTGTTGTACCTTGTTTTTGACCAAAGGTATGAAAGTTTCAGGCATAAATTAGACCCCTCTACATGTTTTGTGCACAGCATTTTCTGTTTCGAGTTAGACGAACCTTCAGGCTGACTTGTAGGGTTTGGGCACCTCACCCTCTCGCTCTCTCATATTGCAGGTGTGGGAAATGCTTTGGAGGGAGGCCGAGGCCGCGCAGGAACCAAACTCTTTCAGGATTTCCAGATGCTCAGCAGAATCTGGACCCATCCCTGGTGCCTTCAGCTGGATTACATCAGTAAAGAAAATAGGGTAGGTAGTAGGTAGTATTTTTTTCAATATATTGGAAAAATAGAGCTATTATGATATTGGTACATGCAAAATGTATATCGTAAAGATATGCAATATGGTATTGTCTGCTTTTATGTATCTGAATTAGTTAGCTAAGAATGCATTGAGATGTCTTATTTGGGATCATGAAAAAAATCTAATTCTTTCATGAGATAATAAAGATGTCATTTATTTGGGTACATATTAAATATCACAATATCGATATTGCTTCACTCCACAAGCATTTGACATATTGCATGTTTTTGCAGTGTCGTACAACGAAACCTTGCTATGTGATTCACTGGAAATGAATGAGTGATTATCGTCCATTTTTCAAAACCAACTCGGATGTGCATCAATTCCGCTTCACTCGTCTACAACTGCAAGTTTGAACCTCATCCTACTTTTCTCTCTTTCAGGGTTTCTTTGACGAAGACAGTATGGAGGAATTCATTGCCTCAGAGTCTGAAGAGTCGTCCCTTAGTCTGAGCTCAGAGGATGAAAAGCAAAAAAAGTAAAGATTCCACTTCTCCATGTTGGATATTTATAAAAGCAGAAACACATTTGTACTCCCCCCTGTTCTTCCATCTGTTACTCTCGCTGACCTCGTGTCCTCCACTGTCCCTCCTTAATAGGAAAAAGAAGAAAGGCAAGGGAAGAAAGAAGGGATCTGATGACTCCGATAGCGATGATGTGGAAGTCATCAAGGAGTGGAACACCAGTTCTCGGGGCAGGAACGGAGAGGGGCGAAACAGGGCCGAGCCTGTCGAAGAGCGTGAGTTTGGAGCCTCAAGAATAGATTTGCATGTTCTCGTTGAACCTAATTGAGCTTGACAACCGACGCGGACACGATGTGACGATGAACAACGACGGGTCGTACAAAGCCAGATGTGGCTTCACGGCTTGTACTGTAGGCCTGTTGACACTATAAAATGAGGGCGTCCATCCATCCATTCACTCATTCATTCATCCACGCATCCACCGTGTGGAAATGGCAGATTTTTAAAGAATTTAACATTCGGTAACTCACCTAACAAGAATAATTAACTTGTTGTGTTAATGAGCATTATTCATATGTTGCTGTCGTGAGGGCCGAGTATAGACTTAAGAGTATTTATTTTTTGCAAAGAACCGGAACCCTCTGGCTCGGCACCAGGGAGTCCCACCGCCGACTGGCACAAGGAGTTTGTCACCGAGGCCGATGCTGAAATCATAGAACACTCTGGAAAAATCACCATCCTCTTTGAGATCCTGCGCATGGCAGAGGAAATGGAAGATAAAGTGTAAGTATGTCTGCACTCTGAGGATATCTGCACACATCTCTGGAATGTGCTGTTTGTGTGTAGCTGGTTTGTAGTGTAATGGGATAGCGTTTTGGAAAGTAAAGTGACACCAAGGAATCTTTGTGCCCATCCACAGGTTGGTGTTTAGTCAGTCCCTTATCTCGTTGGACCTGATTGAGGATTTCCTGGAGTTGTCTAGCAGAGCTGCAGATGAAGACAAGATCTCACCGTACAAAGGTAGGCTTTATACTTCCATCCCACGTTCTTGTATTCAAGATCTCATTTGGCTCTCCTGTTAGGCTGCTAATGAGTCCACTGAATGATCCTATCCCGTCTTTGTCTGCGATCAGCTTCCTACTAAAGGTTTTACAATGCTGTACGTATGTGTTGAACCTACCAAGTAACTCTTTAATAGTGGAAACCAGCTACTGATTTTTACGGACCTTGATGGGCTTTGTTGTGTGTCCCAAAATTCATTCATCTTTTGGGTAATATTTTTCCATGCATTCCTTGAAGCAAGCCCACACGTAGCGAATGTTGTCCACGCAATTTAGCCTCAAGTGTGCACGTATAGTCGCATACATCCAAACACGGGGCCACTAGTGTAAGGTCATGTTCCTAATTAAACTGCAGCAGCTGTTTTTACTTTCATTTTGAAAATGATTAGACCTTGACTTTTTATTCCACCCAAAATGTTTGCTCAAGGGTTTGTAATTTGTAATGAAAAGATCACAGTACTCTAATTGGAAACATGCTGAAGTGCTGCTTGTGAAGGCTAGCGAGGGGGTGGCCATCTTGAAGGTTACATACAGAGGGCCTCCATCCACCGTGACCGTCCATGTGCTCATACCCACACCAGGTCCTCTTTGACAAGAAACGGCCTAGTTGATAGCGACATGTTGTCGAAGGTTCCTCAGCACTTTGACGATGACATTGAATAGCAGGTCTCTTCACTCTTGTGTGTCTGTGAAGGTGAGGGCAAGTGGTACAGGAACATTGACTACTATCGTCTGGATGGCTCCACTAACGCCACCACCAGGAAGAAGTGGGCTGAGGAGTTTAATGACCCCGAAAACACAAGGTGAATTTATTGATTCCCACGTCTTTAACGAAACAATTCAGACATCATTTGTACAAGTCTTTTCCGCTTTCCAAACCACACCAGGGGTCGTTTGTTCCTCATTTCCACACGAGCTGGCTCGCTTGGCATCAACTTGGTGGCATCCAACAGAGTCATCATCTTTGATGCCTCCTGGAATCCTTCATTTGATATCCAGAGTATCTTCAGGGTGTATCGTTTCGGCCAACTCAAGACGGTCTTTGTCTACAGATTCCTGGCACAGGTGATCTTTGCCGGATTGTTTGTTTTTAGGTCATTCTCTGTTTAGCAGCAAAGACATTTTGATGCCGTTCAGGAAATGCACATCTACGTGAGTCAATTGAACTTTGTCCATTATTAGAGGTGGTGCTAAATTAAAAGTGCCACACCATTATTTTACTTCTCGGAAGATTTATTTGAAATCCTTTTGTTTCATCTCCTTCTCTCAGGGCACAATGGAAGAAAAAATTTATGACCGGCAGGTTACCAAACAGTCTTTATCATACCGTGTGGTGGACCAGCAACAGATTGAAAGGCACTTTACTATGAACGAGCTGGCAGAGCTCTACACATTTGAGCCCGATATGCTGGACGATCCCTCAGAGAAGAAGAGTAAGAAAGCCACGCCCATGCTCCCAAAGGTAAACTTTCACTTATTTACTATTCCCTATACTTTACACCTGGAGCCCAATCCAGTCTATTAAATTCAATATGGACTGTGTAGTTAACATTTAACGGAGTTCATTAAGCACCCAATAACTTTTAAAACCTTCGATAATGTTGTAGTCATGGTTTTGGTCCTCCTTTGTAGGCTAGTATTGTGTGGATGTTAGAATGAAAGAGAATGCTTGTGTTTGTCCGTCCCCTGGACAGATTATAGAAGGTTGACAAAGAGTGACAAATATTAAAGACTGTCAAAATGGCTCCATTGAGCAATGCGTGTACTGCCACACAAACGGTCGTGCGTTGCTCTTAAATATGTGCGAGCATATTATTAGACAACTATAATATCTTCTTTAAACTGTTGCATCTGTGTTGTTGGCCATTGCTGGAGAGATGCTGCACTGCCCTCACAGGAATTCTGCAATGCTCGCTGTTATGATTTTTGTGACCTTTTTTGAGAAGTGAATCCGCATTCTTATGTTTTCCCCACCCACTTTTATGTGATTATTTAGGCCCCCTGGGTTTTTAATGAGAACATAGTGCACTCACACGAGCCATCCAGCATAGCGCAGCTGCACGCATCTGTTTACTGCTATTTACTAAATAGTCTTCTCCTTGCGATGCTGCTATAAACCTGCACTTTTTCCTCGTTCCTTGCCATCATTTTCTTTGTTGTTGATCTCTTCATTTCACCTCTTTGCCGTCACTTTTTTTTAGTCCCCAGAGTTGATTCATTTTTGTTGTTGTGTTGAGGTGCTCTTGGTTTGGGTTTGGCCAAGGTTTCCTAGCAGAAAACTGTAAACAGGGCAGATAAAATAAACACGCCTTCTTCAAACCTTCACACTGACCCGTCTTACCTCCATTCACAGTACTGAGCCTAAATCACTTTGCACTATTCTCTCGATGGGTTAATGAACAGATAGGAGCCCAAAACCAACCCACAGTAAAAATTGACATTGCGGCTCCAAACCTTTGTAGCTTTCAACCGTAGTTAGTCACTTTTGAAGTTATGTATCACAAGGGTGTGTTTCGTGGGCCATTTGGTGAGATATCAACATCTATTTTATGCTCTACCATGGTCAAGGTCGCAGTCATTGAGAAGGGGAACTAGATGATGATGAAGGCAGCAGAGCTTGAGAGTATGATGGAAGGAATTCTGTCTGGGTTCATATGAAGATGAGTCAGTAAGACTCTTAGCGCTTTGAGCCAACTGCCTTCTGCACAGACAAGGAGTAAGTCAAGTCACGGCATAAGGATCGTCACTCTGCAAACTTAAGCGATATTTACACTAAACTGAAAAAATTATTTGCTCGCCAGTGGCACCGAGTACCATGTTCATCTGATCTCGTCTTGGGTTCTTAACTTCCCTGAGTCTCGTCGCTTTTGGCCCCCCCCCCCACGTCCTCCAGTAAGCTACGCCATCTTGTCCCCGTGATCTTCGCAGCCATCTGTTATGCTGACTCACCTCTCTACCGCTGCATGTTCAAAGCGAGCCCAGTAAAGTTGTTTTTCTTATCCTCCCCTTGTACTCCCCCTGCCTGATGAAGGGTCATTATTTAAACCCCTCTCTTAAAGATGTCTCTGTGCTCTTCAGAGAAACTAATTGAAGACAAAAGGGCCCGACGCGCTTCTGCTTAATGACAAAGAAGGTTGTGCATCCCAGACATGAGGTTTTGACTTCCCACCCACCCTTCCAGACTATTTCCTGCTCATCTCACTCTCCCATGGAGCAAGCATCCACTTGCAGAATGGTCCACCAGTCCAGCTTCTTGTACACACTTTGTGCAGCTCCACTAGTTGACAACTGTGTGCATACATTACGCTTTGTGCTCCGCAGGTGACTGTAGCAGGCACATACCTCAAGTTCTGCGTTGCAGCATAAGTGGAGCGATAAGCCGCTCGCTCACCTCATTAGCCATGGGAAATTATTTTGACTGTTCATTGATTTTATTTTATTTTTTCACCCTACCCCAAATATTTCTTTTAATGAGTGTCAAAGGATCAGCGCCACAGGTGTGTTTTGCTTTGTTTTGTGGTTTCTGGGAACAGGTGGTGTCATGGAGGCGGGTGTGATGACAACATACAACCAGTAATGAAACTTGTGACGCAGCACTGTCTCGGCTTGCCGTTACAATATTACTGCAAGCACAATAAGTCAACGTTAGTTGTACAAGGTGGTGTCAAGAATGGATTGTGTTCAAACAATGCATTTTAATTGCAAGTCACCAATCTCATCAGTGAGATTGTTATGTAGGTAGAAGATGAAATTTATGGCGAGCATTTCTCTCAAAGCCTGGTTGAGTCGAATTGCAGTGTTTGTGATCCAGGTAGCCAAATGCGTAACTACTTATTCCAGATTGTCTCTGCATGGAGGCCAGAGCAAGCCAAAAGGACTGCCAAAAGTCTGCAGATATCATGCTTAAGTGTTTCCATCATCAATCTTTGTTCAGAGTTGTTTCGCCTTACTTTGTGATAGCTCAATTGCTTCCAATGAGAAAAAGTGAAACACAACACCAGATAGCTAAAGGTATCCAAAAACGCAGACACTGGTACGCCCAGCTGTCTTAAACATTGGAGCACCATAGCCATAACAAAATGACATTCATCGTATTTTGCTCCAAGGTCAAAATGGTGTGCAAGAAACTCCATGGAGATATGACGGAGCCAAACTTCCATAAAACTGCATTAGGTTCAAGTTTTATGGATTAGCCCCCTGATCGGTTGGCGTTTTAAAAGATGGGCTGCGTTTGTATTGAGCCTTTGGTATTTTTTGGAGTTTCCTAAATTCTGTTCCCATCATTTCAAAATATTACAATTATAAAGTGTTTGTAGAACTTTTTTTTTTTTTTTTTTTGCCTTCTTCTTGACTGATTGCCAGACAAATAACTTTGGCATGTGTTCTGCTGATGATGGCGTAAAGTCCTCAGGGCAGTCTTGGCCTCCTGTCAGGCACTGCTCCAAGTTTTAGCGCATTTCTGCAGAGAAACTTGTTAAGCACTGTCTGCTAGCGTTGTGTGCATGTGTTTTTGTGTGTGTGTGTGTGTGTGTGTGTGTGTGTGTGTGTGTGTGTGTGTGTGTGTGTGTGTGTGTGTGTGTGTGTGTGTGTGTGTGTGTGTGTGTGTGTGTGTGTGTGTGTGTGTGTGTGTGTGTGTGTGTGTGTGTGTGTGTGTGTGTGTGTGTGTGTGTGTGTGTGTGTGTGTGTGTGTGTGTGTGTGCATGTGTGTGTGTGTGTGTGTGCATGTGTGACTTGTATGCAGCTGTGGGTGAGGGAGTTTTGACTGGCTGTGTTTAGCTTTTACAAATATCTTTGCCTCTTGCATTCCTGCTTTTGGGATCTTGTCGTCAACCCCCTGTTGCGAACACACCTGTGCATTTAAAACCCGCCGTATCAAACTGTTATAAACCATAGTGGAAAAGGTCAAGCAATTCATGCGGGGATGGCAATTGACTTTTGATTTATTACAATTTTCCCATAGAAAAGGGTGGAAATTGAAATGATGTGTTGGAGGTGTCTTCAAGTCAGCACAAAGCACAGCGGCGTACATTCTTTTAATATTGATTCAGACTCCTTGCACTCGCTATATAATACTGAGCAGCCACGACAGAGATGTGTATGGCGACGTCTTATTTAAATATACCGACCATGCACAATGCTGGCTGTTGCAATGTTTTAGAGGTTAGTCTGCATCTGTGTTTCCCAAGTCCTTTACTTTTCATCCATTCATGATGGATAACTGTTACTGTAGCCACTGTTTTCAAGTAATCACAATGAGTAACAGTTTAGCTGTACTTGTTCTCAACTTCAAAAGATACCAGATAACTCAACCAGAAATCTTGCCTTCACGGACTCTAAAGCTATTCATGCTGACAGGTGTTTAATTGCATCAGAGGTTTTTTTTGTTTTGTTTTTTAAAAGCGCGAGTATATGGGTAAAGTACGCGCGGATGCCCGTGCCAGCTCGTAAAGTCCAAATGAGGTTCACTCATGTCGACTCCCAAGTTTTCATCTCTCGACATGTGAGGGCTGCTTGCTTAGAAAACTACTTTACATCTCTTGAATGTTGGCACAAAAGACCTTTTTGTTTCATACAGTACACATGTAGAGATTCATTTGTTGATATCCAGGTCTTTTCGACTGTCACCTCAATCCATAAACATCTATTTTCAAATGCCAGAACTCCTTCCCAGATTTCACCCCGTAGAGGTACCCACTCATATCCTCCCCCATATGCTCACCGAGCGTCTTCACTTACATCATTTCGGGTCGAGCATCTGCCCACCCAGCGGCTCTCACTTTTCCAGCTCTCCTGGAGTAAAGCGATAGGCTTTACCAAGCAAGCCCACCAGAATGCCAATAGGCAGGCTTAGGTTACTGACGATCATTAGTAAAGGGTCGCATTTGAGCACAGCTCACCAAAAGAGATGGAGCGGACCACCCTAGAGCCAGTGCCTGTGGGGAAATACTCGCGTAGCCCAACCTGCACTTGGTTCCAGGGTGAGCATCTGTATTGTCATTTGACCTCTGACACTGGTGGTGACCATTTCCCTAAAATTATTTTCAAAATAGCTATAATAGGCCACTCCGGCAAGGCCTTCTTCAATCTTCCCAGGTTGGTGGCCCGAGCAGTTTTACCACGTGAATTTTGTGTGTATACAAGCTTGTCTGCTTGTCTTACATGTCTTAATTTGAGAGATCCAGTTTCACCGTGTCTGGCCCACTGTTTATTTTCTCTCTTATCCTGTACAGATTTGCAATCACTGTCTCCTTTCATCCTACTGTGCGTCTGTTTTGTATTCCCGCTTGCGTCGCACCAGTGACATCTATGATTAATTTGCTTTGCAGACTTCACACTCATTGTCAGAGTTCAGATGTAGCTGGACAATGAAGGGCGAGCTTGGTGGAACCCCTGTGCGAACTGGCTCGTAAGGAGGTTCATGATGCAGTCGTCGCATGACGTCTCCACTTTCCAGAATTCCGCTTTAATGTAAAGCTCAGCCAGGACAAAGTAAAACCTCTGCAACAAGAGTAATTTGAACCATGTTTGTGTGAGAGGAGTCTGGCGCTGCTCGCTTAATTTTAGTTGCGTATTGTACTAAATAGTGTTGTCATGGAAACCAAGTTCTTTAACCTCTGCCAACAAAATGCGTTATGTTTGCTTCCGCAAAGCATAAAATAGAAGATTATGTTTTCGCCTGTTTGTATCTATGGAAAAGCCAAATCATCATAAAAGTGACCTCTTGTACCAAGTGTATGGCACAAATCAAGGGATGTAAATTGTAGATCCAAATAGGACCATGGGTCACTCGGTTGTTATCTCCACCTACTGGACTGGAGCAGAATAGCATCATTTAATTTCTTACTGATAAAACAGTTACTGATGAATTCAAAATTCTCCCTTTGACACTGCTTGTTTTTTTTTTTTGTCTCTCTAGGACCTCTTCCTGGCCGAGTTGCTGCAAACCCACAAAGACCAGATTGTGTGCTATCATGAGCACGACTCACTGTTGGACCACAAAGAAGAGGAGGCTCTGAGCGAGGAGGATCGCAAAGCAGCCTGGGCTGAATACGAAGCAGAGAAGAAGGTAAGTGTGACCTGCATTGCATCGTGTTTGAGAAAATGTAACCGCGTGTGGTCGAATTTAGTGCCACCTAATGAGAGACACTTGAATGATGACAATTCCACAAGGTGCCCACACCAACATCCATCCACAAGGGGCTTGTCTCATGTTCACATTATCCATCCTTGCACCTCCTCTCCTATTCCCCCTCTTTTTGTAGGTTGAATCAAAGGGCAATTAGTATGTTTATTTGGAAGGTGTGTGCATGTAGGGTTGATTGTGTAAGCGAGCGGGAGAAGGTCTCCCCTTCTCTCATGTAATCCTAGATTCTAATTCACCCTAACGATTATTTTTCCAACGCTTTCTGCCTCTTGTGCCCCCCCTGGGTGCCGTAAGCAGCTTTCCCCCGAGCTAGTCTGCCTGTCGGGAGAGCGAGCACAGGGTTTTCCACTCACCATGCCAGTTAGGTTCCAGTGGCGGGCTTTCAACCGCATCTGCATCTTTGTAATGTGTCTTGTTAACAGACCTGCCAAATTTGAATGATTTAAAAACTTGAGATTACAACAAGAATGCAGTCAAATCCGTTGCTTTATTGCTTAATATTTGACAAAATAATGTGTAAACATGTGAACTGCCCTTAAGCATTCAACTGATCTTATCAATTAAACGTTTGAGTGAAATGAAGCTTTTTTTTTTTTTTTTTTTTTTTGTCCGAAATGTAATCTTAGCGATTTAAAAATTGCATTCTACAACATTGCGATGTCGATTTAAAGTCACTTATTTGTTCAACCAGTTCATAGATTCCTGTCATGTAAAACGTTGCCACAGTTTGTGAAGATTCAGCATGGTTGTGTGTGTGTGTGTTTGGTTTTGTAGTGTTTAGGCTTGCACACCTGTCTCTGACCAGGTCCATAAGAACCCGCTCTCCTCAACCTCCCACTCACAACACACACACACATGCACACACACACACACACACACACACACACACACACACACACACACACACACACTCCGGATGGCCAGATTACAGGGCACAAGAAAACCATCTGCAGCAGAGTTTCAATTACACACAGACATTGGTATCCTGCTGGCCTTTCCTGGGGCACAACACTTGGGTTGTCAGGGTTTTTTTTTTTTTTTCCCTCCATGCAAGCAAAGAATGGTTAATAGTCTTTGGTCATCCATCGTATACAAGTAAACCCGTGTGACTCTTTTCGTTAAAAGCATCTTTGCTTTCTTAGGGTTTGAACATGAGGACCAATTACCAGGTACAACCTCAAATGGGCTCCTCCACCATGTTCTCCCACTACAACATGGCGGCTTTGGCCACCATGACCAACCAGCAGCTGGAGGTAAGTAATGAGCTCCACATGCCCCTCTCCCACTCGCCGTCCTCCTCTTTTCCCCCCACGGCATGTCGCACCACATTCCTCAGTCCCCCGCCGCTAATTGCGACAACAGTCATGCAGCCGGCCGGCTCAGCCCCCGGACCCCCACCCGTCACATCGTAATGCCTCATGTCTGGGCCAGCCAGCGGGTATTTATACGTGCTGGCACATCTGACTCAAGTAGCGGGAAGATCAGCGTGAAGAGAGAGCAGCAGGCTACAAATATTTAGACTGCTTTCAATTATTATAATCATCATGCGTTATACAAATAAAGTTCCTAGGCGATACAATCACTCATTGATGACGTGATGCAATACAATATAGCTCGCGACAGTTACGTGTCTCGTTCCAAACACCTCCATGAAATGAACTCTTGGGCAGAGTGAAATTATTTGGTGGTTTCTGTGGAAACGCTCTCAGACAAGATGCAGGAAATCACCAAGTTGAGCCTTTAGACCAGGGCTTCCCAAACCCTGTAAGAAGGTGCTGAACTTGGTGTTGGCAATTCTCCAATTAACTGCTGGGCACATAATGTATTATAGTCTTCCTCTTCAACTAAGTCAACTACCTTTTCATGTTGGATGTGTAGATGAGTTTTTACTTTTGTGAGAGCATGCTAGAAATGTCTTGTTAGTGTGGACAGAAAGATTAGAAATGTTACATTTTGAAAGGTACGCTGCTTGACATTGATGCATGCCACAGCAACAGGGGGCGCTATAGTCAATCATTATCAGGCCATTTTAACCAGTCAGAAAAGCAACTCTGACACAAAATGACAAAGGGTCATGACTAAATGCAGTGGATTTTTATTTATTTTTTGACATTGTCGTGTTGCAATCCCAACAATTATTTTCTGATGTCCAGACAATCAGTTTCAGTATAACTGGCGTTGTTTCCAAATGAAAAGCACCCGCCGACTGCATCATGTTCTGTGGCACGTAGCCGTTACGTTTCGACAATGTGCAGTGAATTAAATGACTTGTTGCTGGAAGTGCAGCGAATGGATGATACAGTAAATCTCGTGGGATGTAACAACCAAATGAGCTCATAACAACTTCAGAGCTCAATAATCCTCTGTGGTTTTGTCGCTATAAACAATGCTCCATGACATTAATCGTTTCAATCCATGTTATTTGCACAATCCCAGCCTGGCTATGCAATGCTTGAAGCTGAGCTGGGGTGGGAGGATGGGGGGGGGGTCTGCTGCTCGTGATGCTAATGACACAAAGGCGTTGTTTCAACTGTTCCTCTGTCTCCATTTGTGGACAGGACCTTATCAACCAAGGGCGACTGAAGGTCATCGAGGCAACAAATGCGCTGAAGAGTTTACAACGAGACTCACTGGAAGATACTATCGCACGAATTGTAAGTGCTGACATTTTCCATTCGCTCGTTCGCATCCCGACCTTTATGTGTGGGACCGTGTAAATTGTTCTCTCCGTCATCAACAGTGGAAAGAGAACGCCAGTCTTACTGAGAGCCAGGTCCAGTCTTTGGCTATGGCCCAAATGGCCTCTGTGGAAATGGAGGCCAAACGCAGAGAAGCTATTTACAGAGAAACTCTCACCATGCAGCAGTCGGTAAGAAGTTTTTTAAGTGACCATGAATATTTACATTAAATATTACAAGAATCCAAATGGAGTTATCTAAAACACGGTAAAGTTGTGTTGACACATGACAAAATTGATTCAAAATCTGTCCTTAATAATAATTCTATCAATGCTTCTCTTGTCAGTTGATGATGTATGTCCAGAAGGTGATAAACAACAGGAAGGTCCAAGAGCAGCAACTGGCCATGGCCAACCAGACCACCCTGTTGAACATGGCCCTGCAGAATGGCATGCTGGGAGGAAACAGGCTCAGCCACATGGACCTGCTGGGTCTATACCAGCAGTTGCATGGCATGAACCCCCACGCCGCCATGGGCAAGAATCCCGGGCCCTCTAAGGGCCTGTAGGTCACACCATCTCTCTGCTACTGAGTGGGCCCAGCCCAAGCCGGGCCTCTCTCGCTCTCTCGCTCTCTCTCTCTCTCGCTCGCTCTCTCTCTCTCTTTCTCTCCTTATGTGTCAGACGAGAGCCCCAGAAAAAGGTGGAGGCCGGACAATTCTGTCATCCACCGGGAGTCTGCAGAACCCAATGTAAAAATGACTGTTTGAAAGGGGTCTATTTGGGAAACTCGTCAGAATTACAAAGTGTACATACCGCCTTAATGTTATTCAAGTTCTATATATTCATTTTTTTTCATGTATTTAAAGTCAAGTCTGTTCTAGTTGTTTGTTTTATTTTTTAGCAGCGTTTTTAAGCGTTGCGTTGTTCCCCCCCCCTTAAAAAAGGGGGTTCCTCCAAGTTTAAACACCGTTTTTTATAATGGTACTATTTCAAAACCCCATCGGGACCAGTGTGGTTGGTGACAACCAGTAGATTCCTATACTAATCAAAGAAAATGGCGTGCCCATTTAAAAAAAAAAGAAAAAAAGAAAAGAAAACGGTGATGGCCTCACTTGAGTTTCTAAAAGCCCCCAACCACCCCCACATATTTGTTTCTCGCAACACACGGCTGGTATTGGAATGCTTGTGTTGTTCAAAACTGCCTACTGGTCCCTGTGACCATTTTTTTCACATTGTCATTCTCACTGTTTAGTGTGATGTCTAGCATAGCACTGTGCGTCCTCGTCATTGTTTTTTATGTTCCACTCGTGCTGGTCCATGCCCGAGTGGCTTGGTGACTGACTGACTGGCTGGCTGGCTCTGACAAAGCACAACCGCTGCAGCTCAGCTCATGCTCCAGTCTAGCATAGAGGCTTGAAAGTGTGCGTGCGTGCGTGCGTGCGCGCGCGCATGTGTGCCGGCTGGCTTTGTGACACCTCAGTCTCACCTGCCGGCTCTTTTTCGGACAACTTGCTGCTTGTTCTCGGACACGTTCTGCTCCAAAGTGGCGTCGGCGTGCTGTTAACGAGGGGTTGTGTGGGGCGATAGAAGCCTGTTGTCTCTCCATGGCTCCTGTGTTTGCACAAGGTGTATTTCATATACGTGTAGACTGTTTTTGCCCTTTTAAGAATGTTCTTATGTTAGCAAATACACCACAATTTGCCATGTTGATCTAATCTGCTATTATCTCGCTAAGTATTTAATATAACATTTAATAAAGTGACCAAAAGGATGAGCTAATCTCATTTTGACTCGATTGTGTGTCTTCATATTAAAACGAGATTATGCTACAAGGTGGTCCATGCGGTGTGTAAGTGTTTTGCACGTCTGCCTTAAACAGTTAAGAAATTTCGGATCTGAAGCTTGGCTCATCAAATGTTCTTGTACATTATGTAAAATGACAACAACAACAAAAACTCATTGTATCATACCCGCTGAACTGAATCCTAGCGAATCGTAATCCCACTGCATCGAATCAAGTTGTTCCACTTCAAAATCAAAGCGTCCTTAAAATCGTATCTCAGTGGGCCCATGTTTGGAGTTACGTATCAAATCCTCTTATTCCTTATTATCTCTCTCTGTCTCTCTCTCTCTCTGTCTCTTTGTCTCTCTCTCTCTCTCTGTCTCTCTCTCTGTCTCTTTGTCTCTCTCTCTGTCTCTCTCTCTGTCTCTCTGTTTGATAACTCTAAGCAAAACAGTTGAGCCCATAATCAAATGGATAGATGTGTGTTTTGCAGCTTTTGCTGTGCTAGGCCTTCATTTTGGTTAGTTGCCATTGAGGTGATTTTTAGTCCGCCACTCCCATCCCTCTTTTTCTTTCATCTCCTTTCCCTTCTCCATGTATTGTTTTCATTTCTGCGTCTGCCAGGGTTTTTCCCCCTTCACGTCTTTGACTTTTCCATCTCTTCTCCTCCCCCCGGGGCAGGAGTGGGAGGGGCGTGGCTCACGCTCTCTCCTCGCCACTGGCAGATATCTATCTATCTGCCAGTGGAGGAGCATTACAACTATTGCAGATGTTGAAATGTTGATCCTGTCCTCCCAGACGAGCGGCGCTGCAGGTTTCTCGGCACATCAGCGCCGCTGGGCTGGGCAGCCGGCAGCTGTTTCTGTCCGTTGTGTGTAGACGACACTATAGTTGAGTCTGTGGGGCCCCCCGCACCCCGACAGCCGATCACTACCCAAATCCACAGCGATGTGTAAAGCCAATTAGGAGTTTGGATCCTGTTGCATGAGGAATCTGATTTAGTACGGTGGATGAAGCCGACTGAGAGCGTACTGTTGAGCCAGCGGAGCCTGCCTGTGCACTTTACTTGCTGAAGGCTTTATGGGGGCAAATTGGCCTGGGAGTCAACGTGTTCTCTTCTGGGAAACTAGATCTGCCGCAATTTTTATTTTATTTTTTTTTCTTCACAATGTTCCCGCCGTCTCAGACTGGAAGACAATCGTTTAGCGTTTGCGCCATGTGCCCGAATGTTTTCAGATGAAGAAAAACTCAGCTTGATTGACATTCCTTCACAATTTGCTCATCGGTTATATCGAAATACTTTTTGTGGCCAATCCAGTACAATATCATCGTTTTGAACTTTTGCCAAAATGATTGTAAATAACCCCCGTCTCCCAAAAAGGCTTGAAATTCTTAGTTTTCGAGTTTATTCAAACCTCACCAAAATTCAAAGCAGACTGCATCAACATTTAGCTGTTGTGCTGCATGCAATTGGAATAAACAGCAAACAGCTAGCAAGTAGCTAGTAAACGCTTTCAAATCTGATGAAAGACTTCGCCATACTTCATGTTTAAGGTCTTTTAGAGTGTGTCTATAATCAATTTTTCCAGAAGCATGGCCTTGCCCTTTGCGTTCTTTCGACACCACATTTAAGAAGTAGGGCTATGAGAGAAGGACTTTTTAATAAGTTGTGAATGTCTCTATTCATCCCCTCTTTTGTGTATGTAAACACTTCATATCTAAGCGACCAATGAAAACTTTATTTTATGTATTACTAAATGTATTCCGTCATCTTTTGAACTCTTGGCTACTCTGCAACCAGCCGCCCCCTTGATTTGGAGTTGACAAAAAAACGATGACTCAGAATACCTTCAAAATGATCCATTTGTCGCCTTTAAATTAACCATTGACATTGAAAGTCTCATTTCACTGAATCAAGTTATCCTGAATAAGTTTAACAGACAGTAGTGAAAAACTAATCACTGATGTTTATGGTTTTTTTTTTTTTTTTTATGGTAGACTGAATGGCAAATCCATTTTTTTTTTTTTCTTGCCAACGAAATGAGATGAACACCAAGGACTCTAGTTTTGTGGCCAGCACATCAGTGCCATGGCGCCAATGCTAGTGGATCCTGATTTTCATATCCATGCAAGGCTCACTACTTGCCAATATGGCGGACCAGAGAGAGAGAGAGAGAGAGAGAGAGAGAGAGAGAGAGATTATCAATGTATAAAGAAAAACACAAGCTCATATACGTTCTACATGTTTTTAATTGGTACATCAAATTTGGATCCAGGCACAAATAGTCTCACTAGCAAATGTCATGCAGCTGAACAATTTTATTGTTATGTTAACTGCGCACATTTTTTTTATTATTATTATTTTCTAAAAATGCTTTATTGGTCGTAATTTCAGTAGAATCTAAGGTCCAGATAATTTCAAGTTCATTACAAAATAAAGTCTTTGCAATAAATAAATATTTATACTTTATATGTCGAAAATAAATATATTGTACATCTCATAAATAGGATCGCGCCCATATGTCCCCCTCAGCTGCTTGCCTTTTTTTTTTTTTTTAAATCATGTTCCTGACACGCTGAACATCACACAATAATCACTTGTTCTTCTGTCCCGCATTGATCACGCAGATCATTCAAAGGCCATTGAGCATTTATTCCACGTTCTCGATGTCCATCTTAATGTAGTATGTACGAGCAAGCGCCTAGTAAAAGAATTTGGCGCTCTATGAAAATGTCTTAGTGCCGCTTATGGCTTTACTGGCAACTTTGGCAGTGGAACAAAACTGCACATTTTGCAAACAACATGCTACGGAATAAATGCTAAAGGGGCCGTCCATGCTATCCTCCATCTGGGTTGTAAGTGCTCTCAGATGAAGACCGCATTCGTCACGTTTTCTGTCCAACGCGGGACATTCTCGTCTCGCTTCTGACCGTGACCCCCTCGGAACACGTCACGGGTGTGTACTGTACACTTGAGCCTTCTTCCTGTCCTTTGGCTCTCTGAGTCCATGTGGGAACGTATCTCCTCTTCTGTTAGCTCTAGTGCTTTGTTTCCCATCACGTGGTAAGGTCAACCGTCCGTTGGTTCTGCGCCAACGTAGTGCTTAATTGATCTCTAGGGAAAAGTGGTTATAGCGCCTGATTGGAGCCTTTTCTCTCGCCAGTTTGCCGGGCTGCAGATGCAGGAACACGCATAGATGTTTATATCAGTGCTCTTGGTAGTGAGCCGAGGCGAGGCGCTGACCTCGGAGGAGGGTAAACAGTTTTGTAGCAAACAACCCCCTTTGTGGTCATGTCTTCTTGCAAGCGGGATCGCACGTCCAAGCTGCGGTCACCTGTATTGGAAGAGGTCCCGATAGGCCTGAGGGATTTTTTCAATCTCTACAGGCCGCGGTAAGAAGTGTGTCAGTTTCTGGTGCTTTTTAGTCCTGCTGCCCTCCCTGGGCGAGCCGTCTTTGTTCAAGGCCACGTAGTAGAAGCGCGCCGTGTCGTTGTGCTTGTATAGCGTTGACGCGTACGTGTTGTACCAGTTCTCCTCAAACTGCTCCCTGAACACGCACTCCGCCGTCAGCTTCCTCTGTGAAGAGAGGGGGAACTACATGTTAGGGTCTGTCGACATGAGTGAGAGAGCCTCCTTCTTCCTACTTTACATGGACCTGAAAATTTGACTGGAAATTGTGTCGAATCAAATATAATGGGAAGGATTTAACAGCGCATCATTCATTCATTCATTCATTTTCTGAACCGCTTAGTCCCCACGGGGGTCGCGGGCGTGCCGGAGCCTATCTCAGCCGTCATCGGGCAGTAGGCCGGGGACACCCTGAACTGGTTGCCAACCAATCGCAGGGCACACAGATCATTATTTTGTTTATTCATTATGCAGCTCCTTTCGGGGTGTGGACCTTAGCCACCAGAGGGCAGTATAAGATGATTGCTGTTAAAAATCACGATTCAGTAACATCAATTGTTTTTACAAGAGGATAAAGAATATATCTGAATGTTTGAGTTCATATATTTTTTACAAAACGTTTTAATACATTCTGACGCTAGCTAGTTTAATTAGCTCGCCTATGTTTTTTTTCCCATCGCACGTTAGCATTAAGATAGCGGCCTTTCATCGGACTGTGTTATGTTAAATACACAAGTGTAATTTTAAGTTTTATTTTTTGTTCTAGCAAACAGGAATGGCGATAACAACTTGACACAAGCACTTAGCCTCTTCTTTTTTTCCTTCACTATCTGCTACTTGTGAAATTCCCTCGTGCTGGTGATTTTTGCTCGCGACACATGACAAAAACAAATCTGTAGTGATATGGCTTCTATCTTGAAAAATTAATTGGAACTTTTTTTGGGCTCGGTGCTGGGTTAGTAATTTCAACCAGTTTGAGTTTACAAAGGCAATGCCCTGGACTCATTTTCCACATCATACAGCCAAGTAAAGGCCAATAATTCAGAATCTTTCAAAGTTCAAGCTAAACTAAGGCACAGTTGGTCATTTAATAGGTTAATACTGTCTGCGCTTACAGCTCTGTTTTGCTAGGGAAGGCCGTGAATCACAGTCACAATGTCTCCTTAAAAAAAAAAAAGAAAACTGCATCTTGCGGTTATATTTCAACATGAAATGGGACAACCTTTGCGTGGATTTATGACTTCAGCGGCCTTTAAATGCAGCCACTGAATGACGCAGCTGCTGAACTGGGACACAGAATTTGAATAGCATTTGTCTGTGTACAGTATGTGTATGGGTTTAAGATTTGCTCATATAAGTCGTTTTGGGGCCCTGTGTTGGGTTGCAAGCAGTCAGGGCTACTTCCCGCCACAGTCCCAAAGTCAGCTGGAACGGGTTCCTACTCAGCCGCGAAACGAATGAGAACAAGCGATGCAGAACACGGATGGTCCGATGGAAGTCATATTGGGCACGTGGCCAAAACAAACATCATTTCTATCCGTTGTTAAGTTGCGACTCACTCCGCGACCGACAAGAGACGAGCCTTCGTGATCGTTGCTCTTCCATTTAAGTCCTGTAGGTGTCAGTGATTTATATTTGAAACAGACAATTGAAGAGTGTTTTAGGTGGCCATCTTCTGGGTTTGTCATCCAGTGATTTTTCTGGTGCAGCCTATCCTAGCTGACTTTGAATGAAAGACAAAACGACACCGCTGTAGCCATTCTCTTGGCGCCAGTCTTTCCAGTATATGTACAAATACTACGTTAGCTTTTTAGGCTAATCAGATTTCAGCCATGTCAACCTAATCTGCCCAGGGCCTTTAGAATCGGTAGTGTTGGCCCAGGACAATGCAACATGTTTGTTTAACCAAAAATATTTTAAATTGGTAACTAACTGGCCAACAATACCGTTTGCTGATTGACTTTGAAGGAAGCTAACTATGACTAGCAACATGTTTGTCGTGATCAGCATCTGAATATGTTGTATGTCTTTGTCATGATATAGTTATGACTCAAAACGGGATGTTTACTGTAAACACACGTAAAAGTACTGTAACACTATTTGTCTCATCTATTGCTATATAGACGCATATCGTGATAGTATTCAAAAATCCACAGCCTGTGATTGCCAAAAAGTCATCTCGATGTCTTACAGCTGCTCAGGAGCTGCACATCCAACTGAACTTGACATTTCAAAATGGAGCTTGAACCAATGTTTAATCATGTGTCCAACGAGGCGGTTCGCCATCGCTTTCCGCAATATAGCGTGCGTGTCATCAAACCGAACCCGTAGAAACTCATTTAAGCAGGTGCTCATTATGATGAGGGTGAGTCATTAGGAATGACTTTTCACTTAACATTCCAGAGTCGCTCTGCGGACCCGCTGACCTCTTGTCGTGCTGGGGGATCTTTCCCCTCTCTGTAATGCAACATGAACGCTTCACACACACGCACACACACACAGCCAGCGTCTCTAAAAGCTGTCCTGACAGCGCAGCGTGAGCGATGGCTGCCGGTTCAGCAGGTGAGAGCGAGCTGGCTGGCTGAGCGTGTGAGAGCAATAGGAAGACACAAGGGTACGAGCTCCTCGCCTGCCAAAGACCAGTCATTTATGCAACGCCTGCTTCTGGTTCTGCTCTGTAAGCAGACCGCACAGAGGGAGGATCCCCCCAAGAAGGAAGCCCTCGTTGCAAAAAAAAAAAGCAGGGCTTTAAGCTGATGCTTTGTCAGGCTGGAAGAACTGTTGTGTGTAAACACACATGACCGGACCGTCCTATTAGACGTACTCGTCAAGGTCTGCTGACTTCGTTGCGGCGGAAGAACCCTTTAACCTTTGACCCCGGCCTCCTTTGATCATTGGCAACATGGGAAAAAAAAAAATATCCCGCTTTCAATATGTACCATCTCCCAAAGCATATTTGCAGTTTGACATTTGCAAATTCTCACAGTAAGAGTAGAACAGGGAGCTCACACTTGGTAGGAGAATCTCCAACAGCCAAGCAAAACTCATGGTTGGAAGCGACCATCCGAAGGAATAAACAAACATGAGATGGCTGACAGAGGCAGAGAGGATTCAGGGATGAATGTCTAAATATCGGACAATTCACCAACAAAGTCTTAAATAGTAGCATTTAGCTGACTGAGAGACTTTGACCGGCTCACTGACAGTGACAGGTGCTGCTGTTTTGGTTAATAATAGAATTCAAATCAGCTCAGCTGTCAACTCTTAGAACTTGCGGTAATTAGTTACTACTCGCATTTGACAATGAGAGGGACAGCCGCTATTTTGACTTGGGTTATGTCGGTCAGGTGTACACCGGGTCTCGTCGTCATCTCCCCCCCCCCCCCAATCGCTAATCGCTGCCTCCCACCATCCGCCATCACATGCCCCTCAGCCCCTGGGGGTCAAAGCCCCCAGGATACCAGACTCTTGATACATACGCATGCAGTAACAATATCTGCCGTTTCAACACAATGGGCGAGTTTAAAGGTAGAAAGGTGGCCTCTGTTTCGAACGCTCTGGGCTAGAGTTTGGAGGGTGGGGGTGTGATGGGCCAGAGAGGCCCCAGGTAATGCCTTGGGACACCTGATACACAGCCCTCGCATACTTTAGCCCCTCTTTGTCTTCATCTCCTTCCCCTCTCTTGAGATAAAAACATTGTGTATGCATGACAAAGAGGGGGAAATTCTTGAGAACCAAGCAAACTGGCTGCTTCCATGTTTAACGCTAAAGGCCATCAAGTTCACCAACAGGACATCTCAGAAAGTCTGGACTCACTTTGAAGAGACTTTAACAATATTTCTGAATGACTTGAGTCCAACGCAACCTTATGAGATGCTTTTTGTCTAGATGACCTGCGGTCGAGGGTTCATTTATAGAGGCGGAGTTCTAAGGGGAGCGTGTTAGTCATAATTGTTTCGTCTTGCTGCAGTTTGCTATCAGCCCACGAGCCTTGACAACGCACTGAGACCTGGATGATTACGTGCGCTAGCAATCATTCAAACATTCAAAGGAATCGAGGTGACCTAAGGAGCTATGCTGCAACTATGGTGGAATATCTAACTTGCTTATTCTCACTTGCCAACACCAGGGCAAAAGACTATAGCAGGCAGAAGCAGAGACGATGCCTCATTATTGAAGTAAACACATTTTTTTCTTGGATACAATATCAAATGATCACTCATACTTAACTTGTGTTGTTTCAAAGCATTGTATATCATTCTGAGTTCCCAGGCAAGGAGTGCAAAGAATCGTGGAGGGTTTTTGACTCACCGACCCATAGAGCTCTCCTTTCTCGTTCATGCCGAGGTAGAGTCCGGCGTCCACGCCCCTGATGCTGACCAGACCGACTGCCAGACTGATGAACTCCAGGATACCTTGGGATCAAACGTGCACGCTGGTCAGGAAGCGCTCCACTGTACACACCCACACAAAGACGTCTGTGCACTTACACAATCGTGGGGTTTTTTTTTTGGTTTTTTTTTTTCTTGCCACTTTCTCTACTGGTCTCACTATGGCTGCCTGCAAAGCCAGGAACACGCTTGTGTGTAATTTCCTTTTCCTGCCCCAGTGTGCCATCTACTTGGTGACATGAAAGGCATTTTTTCCCCCCTATGGACCAATTCAGTTCTGCCTAGCAACAAGTGGACACACCAACATAATGTAACGTAACACAACGCAACACATTTATAGACGTACAATGATCAATCAATCAACCAATCAATCAATATTTCTGATAATCGATTAATCGTTTATAAACCTTTCCTAATTTAAAATGGTCCAAATCCAAAAGGAAAATTCAGCCTCCCAACATTAGATATTCTCAAATATAGTCTGGAGTGATTTTTTTTTTGTCATATACTAAATATCATAGTCCTAAATGGCGTCATTGTTCATCCTATCAGAGAATATTTGGCATAGTGCAATTGACCAACCAACAAGTCTTCACTTGGCCTTTACTAGTGAGACAAAATTGAGCACTAGTTTGACTTTGTGCTATTAGTACAACTATGTTACTAATAGTATAAGTAGCACGCAAACTAGTGCACAGTTTTGTCTCACTAATGCAATGTTGTCCTACTGGTCTATGCAAATGTCATACATGATAGAAATAAAAATGGACTTAAGTTATTCCTCTGTATGTTTGGACAATTCCGTTGCAAAGAGCCTCCAATTGAATTAACAATATAAGGCAAGTCTCAAGTTATATTGGAGGCATTTTATGAAGTTGCACTTGCTGTACAGCCAAGACTAGTGTACAGATTTTTTTGGAATGTTTTCTATGTGGCGTTTACAACCGCTTGTAATGTAACACAAGAGATGTTTGGCATGAAGGCTGGTGAGCGAGCGGTTTGGTGCCCCAGCGTTTTGCACACCTAACTAGCAGTGACTTTTATGAGGAAGCTGAGCCTTTTGTGCCTCCGATGCTGACTCACAGGAAGTTCCAGCGCAAGCGTACGTGAACTTCAAAGGGTGGGAACCAAGCAGTCAAATTAAAAGCCTGGATGCTGGGATGCAGAAGTTCGCAGTCCGAGAGGATCCAGCTGGCAGAGGCCAGCGTGCGGCCACCTGGGCCCCATCTTCCCCCGAGCTCACGGGGTGCCAAACACTGACAGTGTGTCTTTTTAATCAGAGCCATGTCTGACAAAAGGCTTTGCATCTGTAACTTAAGTCGTGCCAGAGACAAAGACGAGGACCACCCATCCTTTTTATGCGAACCGTCCTGTTTTTTTGGACCTCTCCACTGGAAGCCAACCAGAAGTTCTGCTTTAGCCCGCACCTGCATCCTGCATGCTACACGTTCGCACCCTCGCGGCACGAAGAGAGGAGACACCTGCGGCTGCCGCCCAAAGGGAATTCGGTTTCGGAGAAAAGGTGACTGTGACGCACGGCCGGATATTCACTGGGGATGTAAAGAGCTCAAGAGTGACACTGCTGGAGATTTATTTAATTGGTTGTGTTGCCTCACCTGCAAACAATGTGCAGCCTGCACTTGCATGTGGAAGCAAGATGGTGGTACATTGTTGGTCATTTTTTTTCCAAATATATTCAAATCATTCATTGATACTTGTACACAACACATTTGAATTTCATTTGAACAGCAGTAGAATGTAACAACGTAAAAATACTCTGTAGTTGTCTTTATGTGATCTGTCTGTCTGTCCGTCCGTCTGTCTGTCTGTCTGTCTGTCTGTCTGTCTGTCTCGTCTATATCTATCTATCTATCTATCTATCTATCTATCTATCTATCTATCTATCTATCTATCTATCTGTCTATCTGTCCGTCCGTCTGTCTGTCTGTCTGTCTGTCTCGTCTATCATCTATCTATCTGTCTATCTTTCTATCTGTGTTTCAGTAAATCGCGATGAATGAATACGTACCAAACCTGCTGTGGTCCTGCCTGGTCCCGTGCACCGTCCCATTAGGGAATATCTCCAGCTGGAAGCCGGACCTGCAGTAGAGCTGCCGCCGCCTCAGGATGCCTTTGAGATGTCCAAAGTCGGTGGGCGACCCCCGCTGAAGGCCCCCTTCGATCTGGCCCAGGCGCTCGTTCAAGCCCAGCGGAGACTCCGGCTGCAGGGGCGCGTTCCCAAAGGCAGGCAAACTTTGTAAATCCAAGTCCAGAGCTCCGAACAAAGTCCCCACCTCGGCCATGGTGTGCACGGCCGTCAGGTTTAAACTAAGCGAAGGCATTTAAAGTGGTGAAAATGTCCGAGCCATACAGGCTGAACGAAGTCCTCTCGTCATCCGTTTTGATATGTACGCTAATGAGAAGGAAAAGACTCTATTATATACATCCTCCCCACTTATTCTCCTCACATTGGCCACGCCTGGCTGGCATCTTCTTGTTGCGCGCACCTCACTCGGAGCGCGGATTCCTCCAATCCAACTTGTCTGCAATTCAGTCGTCTACATGAAATCGTCTTTCCTCAATGACAAGTCGTGAGAGATCCTTGAAATTTTACCACGCAACGATCCATCCGCGAATTTTTTTGGGGAGCTCACGCTTGAGCATATTCGCTGTGCAATCCACGCTTGCGCGCAAGTGTCAGTGCCAAACAAGCGGAGCTTCTCATGAGAGCCGTCTCTCCTCCTCCTTCTCCTCCTCCTCCTTCTCCTCCTCCTCCTCCTCCTCTTTGGAAGCAGGTGCTTCCTCGCCCCGCTTGCACTACGTCTGCAAAATGTGGTGCAACAAGGCAGCAGCTTTAACCACTTGTAGGCCCTACTACTGGCTTTGAGAAAGGGAGGGGAAAGCTTCTTAAGTGTGGTGACTGGTGTGAAACCGCCACAGCTACTAAGTGACGTTAAAGGGCTTGTCAAGTGCTTTCAGAGATCCCTTTTGAAATACATTACACGTGCATGACGATGAGTGCTAGCAACATGTGATGAAACTGAGAACTATTGAATGGCAGGGGACAGTTGAAAGAGCTTAACATAGCTTGATGAACTACTTCCATTAAAAAAAAGAAAAAGAAAAAAGCTGACAGTGTCAGAAATTTGCAAGTTTCACCAAATTTGATCTAGATATGGCCATGTGGACATGATTTGCACATTCATCTTGCTGATGATTGATTGAAGTCTTGTAACGTTTTCATAATAATGATGGAGAGGAAAAGACTCCATAAAATCCCAAATATTTGTGCAATTGTTCCGATTTTTTTTTTTTTTAACTGCAGCCCACATTTTTATTGGATGTCAAGAGAGCATGAAGAAAAAGGGGATAAAAGATAAATCTGGACTTTGTACCTCTTTCTGTACACAGCGGGGTAACAAGCCCTGACATGTCGAAGCATGACCTGAAAAAAAAGGGAAAAAAAAGAAAACACAGCTGTTTTGCAAAGACTTCGCTTGTGTCAAGTGAAAACAAACAGCAGGAGTATTTTAACTAGATCACTGTTCTTGAGATATCAGTGACAGCGGGATGGCTGCTGTGAGCTGCATGAAGACATCAATAGCACAATTCAAGTCGGAGACATGTTACGTATGATAGACCACCCTCGAGCTGTCTTTATGGAAAGCCCCCCCCCCTCGTTGGCCCCTCATCAACACAAGCAGCAGCATGACATACAAGTTGTCTGTTCAGTGCATAGGGATCAGTCATTTTAAACTGGATTTAGGTCTGGGCTCTCACGGTTGCTTTAGGTCAGGGGTCACCAAATCCCATCCGCAAGGGTACCTATCCAGCATGTTTTAGATGCAGCCCTACAACAACACACCTGATTCAAATGATCAGCTCCACAAACAGGTCAAATCGTCGGACTCGACGTCTTCCTGAAGAGGTTTACGACTGCCATAAGATGGCAGCAAAACACTCGTTTCCTATTGGACAGGACTAAAGGCTGACTAAACGAAGCTTCACCTAACTTCAACATAGTTCATTGGCACCCAGATAAATATATATATATATTCAATATTTAATCGCAATATTGAACGCTGACAAATCTGTCAATCTGACAAAAAAAAATCAATTAAAAAAAAAAAAAACAAGTTCAAAGACACAAGTTGAAAAAGACAAAAAGGAAAAACGCATTTTTTGTATTAACTTTAGTTAATCGCACATTTTATTTTTTTGTTTTTCTGATCCATGATTTTAGCAAATTTTGATACCTTTAATATAAAGAAGAGGATTGATTTTCATTTGCAGACCCATTTTTTATTGAATTGAATTCAGGTGATACAAAGTCACACAAACAGGCCTCAACAATTCGAAATTTGGGCAATAGAAAAAATATAACATGCATATGAAATGTAAACAAGCACTCAACCTATCGTGCAACAAAGCATTTTTAAAGTTTATTTTGAACTTAGCAGCAATATAGCTATGAAAATCCTATAAATGTACACGCTCCACCTGTTATTATGAATGTGAAATTGCCCCCATATTTTTTAACAATAAAAGAGATTTTGAATCGGAAAATAGTGACAACTATTGTTTATAGAAAGGATTTGGGGATTTTCTTGACTGTTTTTTCTGCCAGAATGAATCGAAAAATATCAATTTAATTAGATGCTCTTTTTGGGTGGCAAAAAAACATGCTGGAGTCTAGATCTGGCCTAGGCTTTGAGAGCAAATTGAATTGATTTTGATCTAGTTTTATCAACACAAGTTGAAGTAGAACCCCCTCTCCCTTCCATTTTCTGTATGCGGCCTTCTGTGGAAACGTTTGGATATCCCGCTGAGACGGTATGACTTGACACCCTCCAAAGCATGCAGGCCTGCTTAGCAGATACTTATAGTGACTATAAATCTTGCGGGCGTGTTGGGCCTTCATTGAAGTTGGCGAGGGGACAGTGGCTTTCAGCACCATGGAGGCTATGAAAGGTGGCGAGGGTGACGGATGCCCGAGGGCCTCTGCTCGATGAATTGGCCAAGGGGTTGGCGAGGAGTCAGGTCAAGTGCGGCTTTGTGCGAGCGGACATCGGGGCGCTCGCTACACAGGAGCCTGAAAAGAAGTTTTGTCTCCGTTGGGGCAAGGATATGAAAGAGAAGAGAGGAGGAGGGACAGAGAGAGAGGCTAATGTCTAGTAGAACGTAGGAATGAGCTTCCTATTTAATGGAGGCAAAAAAATATATATATATATATATATATATGAGTTTACATATAAACAACTGTTTATTCTTAATAGAATATTTCCCTGCTGGTGATTTGGTTTAAAATAAAAAATAAAAAACAACTATTGAGTGTTTAGAGGCAACCTAAAAAAAGTCGTTCTGGGGATTTAAGATACAGCAGGCCTCCATTTCCCAAATATATATATATATATATATATATATATATATATATATATATATATATATATATATATATATATATATATATATTAATACTAATACTTAGCCCATCAATGGGTTTTCCGTTGGAATTGAGCTTGTGGCGTTTGTAATATTAATTACGTCTTGTATTTAAATATACCATGTGTGTAATTCTTTCTGTTGTGTGTCTAGCAGACGATGAATGTCTGGTGATCTTATTTGAGATAAGCCGTTTGTATAAGAGTTGAGCTAGCTATATGGTCTTCAATATTATTAACATATATACGTAAATATTTTTATGATGTTTTTAACAAATGACAATTGAAAGTATAAACAACAACAAAATAATTTCTAGGCTTTGGTGTTGAGGAAATTGTTGGATTTCGATGCTCAGGCCCACTTTTTGGAAACTTTAAAGGTCAAATTAAATCAAACTGTCGTGAAAAAATCCGAGGTGGTACCTTTTGATTCCCTCTTTTTTGGTAGCTATTAGAGCTCCATCTGTTGCTGGTCAGCTGTATTTTATAGTTGACAAGGCAGATTTATGGTTGCAGACACACTCACACAAACACATACACATGAGCACACACTAACACACTGACTTAAAATGTTCCCATATGCTGCGAACCTGCCGAGGATATAGAAATGAAGATAATGACCTCAAGTGTACGTCTGCAGCTTTGAAGTCGCTCTCCCGGGAGCACACACGCACACGCACACACACAGTCCCAATAGAAAATACACTCGGCGGATTGGAGGCTAACAAGTGCCTCACCTATTTGTTTGGATTAGAAAAAATTCATACGTGTCCTCTTCGGCGAGGTTAGCAAAGGTCTGCTTAGCCAAATAAAGTGGATATGTTTTACATATAGATACATGTTGGATTCAATTATGGCGCCTTGCTGGAGGACTGTTTTGACATTTTGGGAAAGCTGCTTGTTCATGTTCTTGATGTTCTTGAGATACAGTATGTCTTTGAAGTGTGTGCAGTGCGTTGGAGAGCACAAAGTCGAAGGAAACGGGTCGGTATTCCAAAAGCTGCTCCAGTGCTCTGTAAATACCACCGTGCATCTCATTAGTTGGACTAATAAAACAAAACAAAAAGGAATGCTTGGTTATGTAATAGCTTGATGCATTTTTTTTTGTAAATAGCTGATGATAGTTATTTTTTTCCGTGTTACGTCAAGTGTAACTCTCCATGCTCCTTAGGTTGTAAACAGCCTCGGCTTAGGATCACTGCCCGTTTTTTTTTTTTTTTTGCAAAAAATACAAAAAAAAAAGAAGATAAATAATAGTGGTTTGTAGAAAACCTGCAACAATGTTCGATTTGCAACAGACAACAGCCCCGATGCCGTATGGTGTTCCGCAGGGTTCAATATTGGGGCCGTTGCTATTTGCATTGTATTTGCTGCCCTTGGGCTCCATCTTTAGTAAGCATGGTATTTCCTTTCACTACTCTGCCGATGACAGTCAAGTCTATGTCCTGCTAAGAAAAAAGATTGTTTCTCTTCAAGGCCACTTTTGTTCTGTCTGGTGGAAATAAAAGCCAGAAGGACACTAAACATCTTGAACTTCAACAAAACAAAAACAGAAGTTATTGTGTTTGGTCCCAGTGGCACTTGCTTCGTGTGGGTTTAGTGCCCAGTCTGTGATGTTGCGATTGTGAGTGTGAATAATTGTTTCTCTATACTGTATGCACCCTAAGATTGACTGACCAGTCACGCATGGATCAGACAAGCAATGGATGGATGGATCAACAGATAACTAGACAGATTCATGAAAATACAGAGCCCTCAAACACTCAAACTGGTTAAAGAAGATGGCCTCCTGCTCCCTATGATACACCACTTGTGTGATCACATCTGATCTGGGATCGGGTTCTTGGGAGCCACTCTTAAGCCCAGACATGCGAGGGCACCAAAAGATGGCGGGATTTGATGTGGGCGGTGAACACGGGAGTGTGCCGGGGGGGTCAAAGCCCAGCATGTCCTGGTCAACAAAAACAGCACAAGTCAAGTTGCAGAGAAGAGGCACACGCTCCCAGAGAGAAGGGCTGCTATCATCTGTTCTTATTTTATCTTTTGTCAAGCAGCATGTGGAAAATGATCTTCGCTGTGAGTTATTTGCAGAGCTGGATTCCATGTTATTTCATTCCCAAGCAGAGACATAACAGAGAGGGTCTCCACTTTCATGCAGGTGGTCCCTCGGCCTTGTTCAAGGGCGCCGTGTGCGTTGGGGCGGGGGGTGTAGAAGTTCGGGTGGGTGGCTGGATTGTGAGGGAAGGGGGGAAAGAGAGATGCATGCGAATATAGGTAATGGTTTAACATTTCATGGCCCGCCCACCCAATGTAAAGATTGTGTTAATTCATTAGTTTGCTTTGCTTTCATGCACTCATGACGACACCTCCATCGCCCAAGTTTCTATTAAGTTGAAGATATCACTAACTCCAGTTTGACATACAGTAAACCCCCCTTCATCGTGGGTCCCAAATTCACACTCCTGCAATTTTGTGTTGTTTCTTTTTTTTGGATTGTTAATAACTATTTGTAGTCTAGCTTCAGTAAACTGTAGAATAGAGTGTAATTCCAGGACATGTATGTAGTATAAGATGGTGTAAATTTGAAAGAAGAAGAGCGAAAACAAAGAATTTCAGCGCAGTCTAGCTTTTGTTAAAAATGATTGTTATCGACTGTAATCCGGTTTTCTAATGCTACAGCTGTAGGCTCATTTTATAATGTGCATCTTTGGACACGATTATTGGTGTATTTTGGGAGATAAGTTACAATTATTAGTTTGGGAAAAAATGAATTTACTTACTGTAAACAGAAGAATGTGTACACTTTACAATATTTTAGTATTTTAAATTATTTGTGATTCAGATTTTCTTTAAATTAGATGTGTTACGTTTTAGATATCTGTAACTAGATGCATGACTGGTCAAAACAAAATAACATGTATGACGACAACTGTATCTCATACTGAAGTTACAGATAATTCGTGTTTGCTATTCATAATTAACAAGCGGATGTCTGCAACTGAACTGTATGAGTGTGGTAGGAAACCCGTATGGAGTGCGTGACGTCATTTGTCCCAAGTAAAACGACATTGCTGATATCTTCAATTCAGTTTTGACTAGACAAAACTGAATTACAGATAATTCTATCTGTTGTTTAGACTAGTCTCAATGATGTTACAGATCATCTTGGATGAAAATTCCAACGATGCAAAATGTAATTACAGCTCTTCAGCTGGTTTTCCAAAAGACCTTTCTAATTGGCTTGCCATTGGACCGTATGGATGATTGACACTTCTTGTGAGAACAGCAATAGCGTCCCCACGTGTGTTTCTTTGCTTTAACCTCGAGCGGTGTGACATGAGGGGTTAGTTTGGAGAGTGCGTATGCGTGATCATGATCCTGTCTGATGAGGGAACGGGCCCTTGGAGCGAGACTATTATGTTCAGCGCAAGGATCCAGCCTCAAACAGATGTTAGGCGGCCTTTGTAAAGGCCTTGGCACGCAGCCCGGGCCTACCTATCTGCACAGCTATTTACATGGCAATCCAGCTGCTCGCTCTCTTTTCCTGCTCGCTCTCTCCCTCTCCTGCCGCTCGTATTTGCATGGCCCCGCTCTCCCCTCGCCGTTTGAAATCAAATACCCGCTCACGTATAAACTTTGATCAATCAAAGCCACTAATTTGTTTAGCTGACAAGACAGCTGAATTCAGGTTCACTTGTAAGGGGGGGTGGGGCGGGGGGGTGAAAAAGGCCAGGCGGTCTGGATCCCAGAATATCTTTCTGCTGACGCAAATTTTTAGCCCACGATTTATTTTTAGTTATTTTTCCCTCTTAGAAAACACGACTGCGTCGCTGATAGTCTTACCTGCTGCACTTTTTTGTCTGTCCGCTGGAGATGTGGACACTTCTGCTTTCTCACTCATTGTATGAGCTGACGCCAGACGTAGTGTGCTGCCTTTAAGTCATGTTTCCATCGAGCGGGTTGCTAAAATCCTTGAGATGGAACCGAAATAGCCATTTTTTGGTACCCCTTTGCAAGGCGGCACGGTTCCTAAATGGTGGCGCAAGAACAGGAAGAACACAAGATGCACCTTTTCTATAATTAACCTTCTCTTGGAGAAATCATTTTTTGGGGGTCCAAAACGTGATCATCAGGATTTTATCATCTCAATCATTTTGCAATTTTACATTGTTTCAGATTGTAGAGACATTATACCATCAAACATGTATGGTATCGTACCGTACGGTATCGTATCGTAACGTATCGTATCGTATCGTATCGTATCGTATTCCAGTCCAGTTTAGTCAAGTCTAGTCTAGTCCCCATACCATACGTATGTAGGTACTGGTATGGAAAGACAAAGAAAATCTAGATCTATTTATTGCAACTGATGACTTGGTGACTCTCGGGGGTCCAGGAACGTCAGTTTGAGAACCACTGTCTCAGAGTACAGAAGCAGTTCCAAGGAGTGTCAATGAGAAGAAACATCATTTTTAAGTGGAAGAAATTGGAGTCAAGTCAGTAGAGGGCGCTAATGTTTTCTCAGCCGACACTTCACATTGCCTCATGCGAGGTTATGCTAAGACAAATGGAAAGTGATTTCTTAATTAAAGAGGGAAGTTCAGCCTTTTGTTTGTTTTTAAGATTCCGTCTTCACGTGTGATGAGTCCTGTCTCCGTTTGTGCAATCAAAGCTGTTGGTTCGTCTGATGCCTCTGCTAATCACAGTCAGACCTGCCACATTATGGAGGTCATTTTCTGTCAAGGGTGATGCACACTTTGGCATGACTATGTAGACCTGCACACGTGAATGCTTAGTTTGTTTAGCAAATAGGATTAACACAAGGCATGTCTTTCCTATGCTCACAGACAGGAAGCGGTTCTCTCCAAGAGACCTTTTCATTAACTCAAAGAGTATTTTGGTAATGAGGGTACACGAAACCACTGATGAAACATGTGGGTTCATTGTTGAGGAATTTTATCAAAAAAT
Source organism: Syngnathus leptorhynchus (assembly GCF_054491065.1). Lineage (NCBI taxonomy): Eukaryota > Metazoa > Chordata > Actinopteri > Syngnathiformes > Syngnathidae > Syngnathus > Syngnathus leptorhynchus. The sequence continues at coordinate 9,741,663 of NC_141196.1, forward strand.
TTAAAAGAAATCCACGTAAAGTCTTCAACGTCTTTAACTTTGGCAAATAGTTGGTTGAGACAATCTCTTCACTGGCAGAAAGCAGAGCAGAGGCCGAAACAGGTGCAGCGTGTTCATCACGTCCTGATGGAACAGACCGAGGGCCAAAAACATATTGGACGTGTTTGCAAACAGATGGCCAATGTTAACTCACTTTGTCCAGTAAGAAGGGAAAGAAGTAAAAAAAAAAACAATACTTTAATTGCGAGCGGCGCCAAGGACACGCGGATGGCTTGTACTTTAATTTGCAGCAGATCTCTCCAGCTATTGGGAGGAAGAACCAACTTTCCTGTCTGGGATTACCACAGCAAGTTACACGCATGATACGTTTGGCACAGTTTTGCCCTATCTGACGCATTTTCAATCTCCATCCCTGTGTACAAAATCAGCCACCACCAACATTATCAAGTAAAGTTACGTACGACAACTTCACTTGAACTTCAAGATACCAACCCGTCTTACATCTCCTCCATCTCCATCTTCAATCTGCCCAACCTCGACCCCAATCTTATGGTGTGTGTGTGTGTGTGTGTGTGTGTGTGTGTGTGTGTGTGTGTGTGTGTGTGTATATATATATATATATATTGTGAACCCAACCTTGTGATTTGCTTTTCTGTTCATTGTGTGTCATATTTTCTTGCATTCCTCAGTCACGTGCACACCCACCTCATCTCAACACACACACTCGCGAACACACACACACACATACACACACACTCTCCCAAACATACACACGCACACCTTCATCTTCCATGTTTGTATCACAGCTTCATTTCACATGTAAGGTCACGCAGCAGCAGCAGCAGCACAGCTGGCATCAATGTGGCAGACGTCTTTCTCCGTCCAGCACTGGAAACTTATATTCATAGGGCTAATCAGTTTAAAAGATAATGAAAACCGAGATTGTTTACAGAGATTAGGCCTTTGGAAATGGACTAATCAGCGTTTTGAAAGTGAACTGACAGCGACGTGCGCGGCAAAACTAAGCGACGTGGGCGGAGCTCTCCCGGCCCTGATGTCATGGCAGATACAAGATAGAGGACGTTCTCCTCGGCTCCATTTGCTCCTCTTTGCTGGAATGAAATTAGTCAGCGTGTAACGGACGGGGCACCTGTCAGCCAGATGTGTTTGAGTAATGAGAAAAGTGGAGCATGAAGTAAGCGTTTTGACAAAAATGTGGAGAGAAAAATTAATCTTGGGCCTAATTTCACTCCAAATATGTGTTTGGATTTATGTGGAATGACTTCAGAGAGGTGCTACATCTTCAACGTATTTGTAAGCATCAACGGCAATGAAGCGCATTAGTGAGAGCTTGTTGCTCACATTGTGTTGTTTGTTGCCCGAGCAATTTGAGCCCGTTCCCATTTTATTGATTGGACTTACACAGAGGGCCTCGTCTTAATTGGGGAGGGGCTCCCCCTGTAAGCCATGAAAGAAATTATCTGCATCTTACATCTCATCCAACAAGGAGGTAACATATGTTTAGAATTTAGACTTGCATACCACCACCCCTAATTCACCAGCCAAACAGAAATTGTACACGCTTACAACTGCTGAGTGGAAAGCAACTCCAATTGGGTGAAAGAGCTAACCCAGCATTGCTCGGTCCAAAAGGGACCAAGCAATATTTAAACCCAGTGAGCTGTGCTACTTTGGTAGCATCGGAGGATACGGGCATGGCCATGAAAAAGGTCCAGTGGGCACCTTTCCTCAGCTAAATGAATATTAGCAGCGCTTTTATGAAAGTAGTTCATACGTGTCACATGAGAATGACATGAAGTCTGGTTAGTGTCCATTTTTTTTACCTCACGACTTGTTTTTGCATACTTTAGGGCGAGGACTCCTTCTGGAAAGGAGCACAGGGGTGTGAATCTTTTTGTCTGGGTCAGAACACACGCTTTCAGTGCGGCGGGAAGCAGCGAGGCGAACCTCGCTCGGCCCAATGACCAACGCCAATGGCATCCTCCGCTACGGCACCGGGGGGAATCTGCATTGTGAACACGGGACATAAAAGTCACATAAAGTTGCATAATCAGGTGAAAAGAGAAGCACGGAGGTCTTTATAAAAAAAAACGTTCCAAGTTTGGCACTATGGCGCAGTGGGATTTTTTTTTGTTTTTTCTTTTTCTCCAGCACCACGGGGCTTATATCAAGAGTGTTTAAGTGTTACGCGTATGCCAGCCGCTGCCTCCACTCTGATGCTCTTGTTTGCTAAATCTGCCCATTCATTTCTTGTGAGAGCGACCCTGACAGTATACTCCATCCATTTCCTTCCCAGAGGAGCATGACAGGAGGCGGCCTGTGCTGCGCCGCGCGCCAATAGGAGCTCAGAGTTGGGTGGTCTGTCCGTCAACAGCAGATTTGAGGCCGGGCCTGAGAAAAGCAGCTCGGCCGTATCACTTTCAAAGAGTGAAACCCAAAGCAGCGGCTGCTCTCTGCAGCCTGCCGCAGCCTCATATGCACAAAGACACCTGTTGTTCAGCCTCCATAGGAGGACTTGATCCATGGAGGTGTTCGCATTCATGCCATCTTGTTTTCACTTGGTTGGGTTGCACATGATAAAGTAAGTGTAGTGCTGAAACCACGCTGTGTCAAAAACAGCTTTGAACATAAGGAAATGGCCGACTGTAAAGAGAAACACAAGGTTCAACATTCCTTCAGTGGACACTGGTCTAGAGCCAGAAGATGAGGTTGTATTTCTTTCTTTATATCATAAAATAGAATTCTCAGGGGTGCAACGAAAACCGAGTACAAAAAAGTGTTTTTGGATTTGAAAGATCTGAGTACGACTAACCAAATAATTTCACTTTAAAATACACACCACTTCAATCATAACACACCCTATCGATTCATTTGTTGGAGTTGCACAACCCTATATGTGATCCATAACATCGAGTAGAATTATAAACCAGATTTTTCTTAGCTATACATTCTGCCTAGAAAAGGGGACGCGCAGGAAAAAAAAAAAAAGGGTGCGTACTGCCCCAAGTGGTTAGTATACCACACCAAAACTCATGCTCATCATAAGTTGTTAAACACATATTTTCTTTGTTCAAGCTTTATATGACCACATAACAATTATTGCAAGCAGTTGTGCTTTGTTTCTTTTCTTGTCATTAAAAAGCAGATTACAAGCTGTGTGACAATGAAGCATCTTGTAAACACTCTCTTTTCATCAGTGTTGATTTCATTGAGTGAAGCCAAGTTTGTGATGAGACTTTCTGTACTTTAAATGAGAAATGACACATGGAGTAATTTCATTGATTTGTCTTTGGACACCACTGCTTCATTGTGTTTCCCCTCTGCTGTGCAACAAATGGGCGGTAACGCCTTATGAAGGCCAGACACTTTAGTTACACTCAAGTGCTAATTGCAGTAAATAGAAAACAGAGAAAGACAATTGTTAAAAGCTGACTTTAAAAACTTGACTGTATTTGATCGACGACTTTGATCTGCGGAGAAGTGTAACGTTCACGAGGGAGATCCTGCATGTGATGTAAAATAAGTGAGTGTTTTAAGATGGCCTGATTATTGTCATGTTCTTTGTTTGTGTTGGATTAGATTTAGTTTTGTTTCATATTATACCATGTGACTTTTTCCCTGTGACTTTTTTTCACGTCACGTTTGCTTCTTATGGTTTCATCTCCACCTGTTGTTGTTTGCTCTGGTTCTTGTGTTAGCCAATCAAGTCCCTCCAGCCAGTCGTGTCTTTTCCGGGTGTGCCTCGTTGTCTTCACATTGTTGCATTCTGGTAAGTGAGATTCTACGTGTTGCTTTGAGACTTTAGATTTAGAGGGGTTTTTCCCCCATGAATCTTGTTTGCCTGTTGTTGAAAAAATGTTGTTTTTTTAGAATACACCTGCTCCACTGGCTTGCTTCTCCTCCCTGCACTTGGGTTGTAGAACTTTTGCTTCCAACACCACAAAAGCTCAACATTTTGAAATTTCTTGGCTAAATTTCAACATGAGACGAACACTTTAAAATAATTGAGCAAAGAAGGGTAAGCCTGTCGGCTACCTAAATCTCTCTCGTTCAATATGAACGACGAGGGTAATTTGATAAGGCGCCGCCACTCTCTGGGATCAAGCAGTGTGAGTGGAGGCTTTGTTTGTGTGCCAAAAGGATTTATGGAATCAAATACAAGTTTTCATTTCCTTGTCTGAGTATACATGGGGGAGATTAGAAGAGGAAATATGTGAACAAAGTAAAAATGAGTTACCAGAGGTATTGCGGTTTAGTTCGACTTGTTATCCTCCTCCGATGTGGTATTTCTCTGGCGAGCTTTGTGTATTTCAGTGGGATTCAATTATTCTCTCTAAAACAGTACAACACAGTAGTGAGTAGTAGCAACATATTTTTACCCCATTGCACGCTGTTCGTAACCTTTAACCTCATACTTTGAGACCGACATAAACCGATGACCTCCTGTATAATCGCTTTAATGACATGAAAAAAAAAAATAATCCAAGCGATCCTAAATGAAAAAATGTGGCCGATGTCTTTTGACTAACGTGAGAACCCACTTTTCTAATCTTATAATGCAAGTTAGCAGCACATATAGTGCAGAGGATGAAAGTGTACGTCAACATGTGTTAGACGTGCAGCACAACAAATGGGTGTAACTTGACAATTTCAGACGTTGTAATGTAAAAAGACAACACCGTTTAAGTTGTTTGAAGAGAAGTAACAAGGGCTGAGGTCTGTTCTCAATGCTTTTGTTTGCTCACGCATGTTTAAGTGCGTACGTGATCGAAAATCTCATCTACATGTGTCCCGTCTCTGCCGTCATGTTCTGAAAAGCAGACAACATTCCTTTTGAATCACTTTCTATCTTACACACTAAATACATTAACGCTACAATGAGACGGATGACGTACGCTAGCTGCCTTTTTTTCCCCCCCCCTCCTGCGTTTGTGTACTCTTTCATCTACGTCAATTTCTGAAAAATCCGACATTCCTCTCCGCTCTCACTGACATCATTTCACGACTCTGAAAAGTTACTGTAATATTGCAGAGAGCTCACGAAAGTCCCTTGTCGCTAGCTCACCAGAGACTTGCTGGCGGGCGCTGACCATAAAAAGTCGCTGGAACTTTTTGGGCCTGTTTAACTTTCAGCCTGCTGATTTTTTTTTAAGAAATAGGTTGGGTCATTGAAAACTTGACACCTTGTCTTAAGGACAAAGTACATGGACTTTATGCTTGATATCAAATACATCCTCAAACAGCTTTTCGTATTTTGCAGCACATTCAATAACACAAAGAAGCATGACGCCTTCATTGGTTACGTTTACATAGACACATTTATTCGCATTAAAAGCCTGATTGAATGGAAATGCTTCATGCACGCACCCCATTCGGAATATTCTGATTCGATCAAAGCTATTCCGATCAAGATTGATCAAATAAGAAGGGTGGTTGATGTCGATTGATAATCCGCTCAGTGTGTGTGAAAACGTCGTAACTAACCGTCTTTACCGTGCATGTCTGTGACGTCTCTATATGCGTTTCTGTTATTCTCGGAAGCTAGTAGAAGTAGAATTTTGATCTGATTTAGTCCTTAGCTATTGTAGTCAATGGGTTCTGTTGTCAATCAGAGACACGTGCTCTGCGGATACACCTGGTTTATAGTCTCACTCGCATGTCCTCCACAATGGAAAATGAAACAGTGACAAGAACTGGAATGGCTGTGTCATCTTTCAGCAGACTGTTGTCACAATAATGTGGCCAAAGGAATGGGTGAGGTGAAAACGTTGTTCCAGGACCTTTGTTGTTGTGTATGAGAGAAGATGTGGCTCGACCCCGTCATCATCAGACAAACAGATGTGCACCTCTAGTGTTCTCCGTCTGGGCTGCCATGACCACCCTACAGTTGGCTGGTCTAGTCAGTCATATTTGCTTTCATTAAAAAAAACACTTTGAACCATTGGTGTGACTCGAACACGAAGGACATGCCTCCAATAAATAACGGTTTATCTATAGCGCTCTAATTGGAATCACCTTTGATTCTCTGTTCTCTGATTTTAGTACGTTTACGTCACCAGAAACAGATGTTAGCGAGATTCTTACTGCGTTCTGCTTTTGATTGAAAAGCTGGTCGATAGTCAGGCTGATGACATTTTGCTTGCCTGTGAACATATTTCTGATTGGATTTATGGAGTGCCTTTCAGCGTTCCTGACTCCAACTGCACGTCACATCCAACGTTGATACTTTACGTCTCTTACTTGTTGCGCAAAAGATAAACATGAATTAAGAATAAAAGTGGGCCAAAAAATGGGCATTAAAGTAAGATTTAAAGACCCTGAAGAGCAAGAATAAATGTCTTGTTAAATTGACCCACCACTGAGAACAGCGTTGTTAAAAACTGTCCAAATAAATGAAATGATGCTTCAAAATCATAAAAAATAAAGACATTCGACATTGCAGCCGTAAGAGCTGTATCATTGAATAATACTCAACCTTTAACAATGATTACATTATGTCATTGTTTGACAAATATAATTTGCAGATTTTATGACTGACATGATAGCCATATCCAATACGGCGGACAAATGAAAATTTAGCCTCATCAGGATGGAAGCTGTTGGCTAGCTTACGGAGCTAGCTAGCTGGATGGCATGAAAAATGGGTAGCAGTCGCGGCCAGTCACAGCTTGCCGCAGACAGGTGAAAGTCTGTATATGTAATAAGTATAAAAGCATTTCCTGTTCGACAATATATTTAAAGCGGAACTCAGGGGAACATGATTAATCATACCTTAATCACCGCGCCACTCGTCAGGCAAAGAATTAATGAACAAGTGTTGTGTGATTTGTGTGTAACCTTTGATTAACCTGATAAGTCATAGAGCAATGCTGGAAAGCAGAAGGAGTCTGTATTCCTTTTTTCTGGGCCCGCCTCGCTTCAGAGGCCCTGTCGCTTCACATTAGCGCCTACAGGCCGCCGCGTCTGGCAATCAGCTCCACAGCTTGAAACACCTGCTCATGTTAGCCACTTTCCATGGAATCATGCAGTAGTTCCATCAGGAATTGATTGGGATGGTGGAGGGGAAAAACGGCAAGCGGGAAAACAACAATGTGACTGCACGTACAGTAAAGTCGACTCCACTGGAAGGAATGCCACCGTTTGTTTTCTCACAAATGTCTCCTTTTCAATTGCTGTAGTTCACAGACATTTTATGATATGAGATGGCCTGGATGTCTCCTTGGAACATATGTACTTTGTTCCTCATAGGGAAAAATATACAGAGAGTTCTCTCACGCATGGGTGTCAAACTCAAGGCCCGGGGGCCAGCTCAGGCCCAGCACATCATTTGTGTATCTGCGTTAAGTTTATTGCCAATGGATTTGATCTTTTAATTTTGATCTCAATGACCCTCTGAAGGCAACAAGGACCATAGTTCTAGTTTTCTGGTCTCTCAGGATGCGTCTACTTTTTATATCCACTGTATTTGTCACGCTCGGCCAACAACTTCCCTCAGCCACACCCCTTCATCACCGTAATGTCTGTCACCTGCTTCCTCTTGTATTTAAACCCTGCCCTTGTGGTTCTCCTTGTAAGTGTCTATTGTTGTGTCCGTTCCTGTCCGTGCACTGTGGTCCTGTTCTTGTTGTCTGGGTTTCCCTTGATCTGTCTGGAAGCTCAGGGTCAGAATTTTATCCTTGTCCAAGTGGACCTCTGTCTGTCTGTCTGTCTGTCTGTCTGTCTGTCTGTCTGTCGGTCGGTCTGTTTGCTGGCCGTGAGTCTCTCTCCTGTATGTGTCTTTGGTTCCCCACCTGACTCCCTTCCAACTCCTTTTCCTTTCAATAAACCCCGGCTCAAGCTGCATTTGGTGGCCTGGCTCTACTCATTCCTGATAGTATTGACCCTTGTCCCAGAAGCAGGTTCACTACTCTTCATTTTTCAGAATTAAAACCTCTGAAAATCCACTTGCTTTAAACCAGCAGAGCAGATGAGCGCCTGACACATCTTGTGGTATTTCCTGGCTCGTGTCAGCTGTTTTTGGACGACTTGATTCCTTTTTTAAATTCCTCCCAAAGTGCCTCCTCCTTTTAGACACTTTTACAATCCATCAGGATTTGTTCTGACTTTTCCTCGAATGCCAAGTGGTTTTCATCAGCGCTATCTTTATCCACACACAAGCTCTCTTTGTTTAAATCATACTTGTCATTCTGATTGTTTGGTGCTCTACACATGTGCTTGTAAGACTCAAGTATTCCTTCGCCCATGAGAGCTGTGAACAGATATAAAGCGGTAGGGAGGACCACAATGTGCAAACTCTGGCAGTGCAGTCTCCTGCGTGCCATCTAAAGTCTTTATTTCCTTTTCTAACAATTGGAGCATTAGGACCAAAATGAGGAGAATAAAAATGGTAATTCAATGATGAAAATAACGTTTTTAAATGTGGGACTTTCTGTGTACTGTGATAGCGGTTAGTGGCCTCTCATCGACTAGTTTTCTGATCTGTCTTATGCTTCACATGCCGTTTTACTCAATGTGTCCATATTGTACAGTACATCCAATTGCCATTGGGATGATTTTAATCAAAACATGCTAGTATGTGGTTGCTGGCTTCCCTGAAAAATATTGGAGTGGACAATTTTTTTTTTTTTTCTGTAACCACCAGCAATATGCTCGTTCGCCACTATCAGTTCAAATTACTTCATTTGCTTGTGGTGCTCATCCAAATATTTCATGTGAAACCATCAGAGCTACCTTTTACGCCTGCTCCAAACTGGGTGTGAAAACTTGGACACGTGTTTTGCATTTTCTAATTCTTATTAATGTTTAATGTATGCAGCAAATATGTAAATTTCAGTGGAAAATATGTTTATAATGGAATATCCAACTTAAATAGTTTTATGGAACACAATTTTGTTGTTCTGGTCCTGTTTTTCATACGTACATACAGTATGTGTTTACTTTAACCTCTCAACCTGTAAAGACTTGAGGTGATAACATCATCTTCTTTCTCACAGATATTGTACGTGCTTCATCTCACAAGCAGACGCGCGCGTGCACACTGACACATCCGCCTGTGATGATGGGTAAGAGAAAAACATTCCTCAGGGGTGAAGTTGCCCTGAAGCGTGCGTGCGTCTGTGCGTGCGTGTGTTTGTACATAATTAGTCGAGAATGTACATTCGGTCATTAAAAAACATCTAATACCATTCAATGGATTTTGTGAAAACTAAAGCCTAACGAGCATTAATCACAATGTTCAGAGGCATTAAAAAATGACTAGAATTGATGGAAAAACATTGTTTTCACGCTTTATTTGGATTACAAACAGTCAGTTTGTTTAAAAAAAGGCAAAGAGGATTATATCGGTAAAATGGAGAAATGCATATTCTAGCAGAAATTATTAATTGCAAGTTAATTGGAAATCATGCGATTTATTGCAAACAACCGATGTCTGAGTGTACATATGTTTGTATCTGTTTACTCATGCCTGTGTGCATATGTAATAGAAGTTTGTTTTTAGAAAGAAACGGCATTCAAATGAATTAAATTAGATTTGCTGATACCTGAAAAATAGATACCTCACTTGACCAGTGTGAAAACATGTCTATTTATAGCAATAAATGCAGTACACATGTTTAGAAGTATACAATAAACAGAAGAGAGAATTTATGTATATGCACACGTGCTTCCGAGTGAATCCAGGTGGATGACATCAGGTCTTGAGTATCACTTCAGGTGATGCCTTGTCATGTGTGTTGTTGATGTTGTGCGTGGACTCACACAGCAGCAGCAGCAGCCGCCGCTTGGTGGTGGTGGTGGTGGGGTTGGGCGAGGGGCATTGTGTGGAGGCATAACAGCCCAAAAAAATAAACATGTTGTCAAGGCAATATCCAGCGTGTTCCCTCACGCCCGAGACTGGCAGTGGGATTGTTTCCAAAGCGCTGCTGCTGTTTCTGCACTTAGACACCTGCGACACACAATATGAGCACAGCATGGGAAAAGCATGCTTGTGGTTCCCTTGGGTGGGGGGGGGGGGGGGTGTTGGCGGGCATGCGTGTGAGGCCCAAAGTGTGTTCCAAGGGGTGTTTGCCTCATCGTCCAGAACGCCGTGCTGAGAGCTTTGGTGCGTGTGTGTGTGTGTGTATAGTATGCGTTCAGCTGGACTTGCAGGATGTTTTTCTAAGGGAGGTGTTCTATATAAGTGGCGGCAGGCTTTCGTGGTGTGACGGCGCAGGTGACGTTGGCACGGCACCACGCGAGATTTCGAGTGTGCAACACAAATTGGTCACGCCTAATATCTGCTACGTGACAGACAGGCATTGCCAACTTGAGTGACCATTTTTATGTGAATATAGGTGAGTACATGAATTTGGAAACCAGCTTTCCTCTGATTAGTAGATGGCTATATCCGGCCAGTTTTGGTGCTCGTTTAAATAGACGCATTTATCCGTATTAAAAGCCTGATTGGTCTAAAAACGCTTCATGTACACACCTTCTGGCCTTCTGTCTTAAAAATCAACAAAAGTAGAATCTGGAGGATACATTTCAGCTCCATCAGGAAGTGTTAACTTGACATAACAGTGCAAATGGTCAAAAGATTTTATTTGTCCATGCAAAGAGTGCATTTGATCATAAAATTTAATCCCAACTCGGATTGGATGCTTGTCCAGTGTCGACAAGCTCTCTGGATCCTCCTCGTCAACTCAAGATGGATTTCCTGTGCTGTTGTGATGTCACTGTTAGAATAAGGCTGAGAAGTTAGCTAAGTTCTAGCGTGAAACGTGTTGCAACTGTGCAAGTTTTGGTTCACTCCACCAGGCCTCCTTCATTTCTCGCAAGCAAGCACTTCGACCAAATCTCTACCACGGTCTGCCAAAGGGGGAATAAATAAATAAATAAGGGAACTTCACATCATAGCGTTTTAATTGGCTTTAGTGGCTTAACTGTGGCTAGCCTGTGGTTACCGCGGTCGGGCCAGTGTGGAGCAGAGCAGCCACCGGATGGTTTCAACTTTTAAACACACAAGCACTTTCTAAGAAACACACACACACACACACACAATGTAGAAATGACACGTTTAAAAAGCCTGGATTACACCACCACAGCGGTCGTCGCCATTTCCTCTCAATGTAACCACTTGAAGAAATCCATCTCCCTCCATTACAACACGTTAGAATGAGAGCACGCATACAACTAAACATGTCCACAAAAATGACCCAAACTCATGTACTCACGACTGCTGCCCAATAAAAAGAGTACATCAAAAGGGATCACTGCATTTAAAAAGTTCTCTTTTGTCTGCTTGCAAATCTTTCCTGTACTAATGAAAGGCATTAAAAGTCTCTAATTAGAGTTTGAACCCCCATCACACATCTGCTGATCCCGTTCATTAGTATTTTCTTACTTATTCATGAGAAAGCCAAAAATTGCTCCAAATTCATCAGCCTCCATTATTGCAAGAAAGGGCGCCGTCACCATAGAAATTTAGTATGTGTAACAGAAAAACAAAAGGGTGGGAGGGGTGGAGCAGGATAAGGAGGAAACAATAGAGAGACAATTCTCACGGGTAATATTGAAAAAACAAAAAAAAAAAAATCACGCACTGATGATGCATTTTGGCTGCTGGTTTTATCCGCTCACTGCAATCAATCTTGAGGGGTTTCATTTCTAAAGCTAGACTACAATTTGCATAAGCAAGTTGGAGGTTCCCGTGGCTTTAGCCCGAGCAAAAACATATATATATTTAAATGATACTATATAAAAGTTTTTTTGCATTGAGCACGTGTATACAACCCATTTTACATCGTGCTTCATTTGTTCATGGTTCAATTTTCAATCAGCTGTTTGCGCAACATGTTGGGCAGCACTGAGGCCTCCATGCCAAATATTCTGTTACTATAGCAGCAGAAGTCACGGCCATAATAATAAGCACAGTCGACATCAAAAGGGAAACTGTGGCAACTGTTAAGATGTTCAAGTGCATTCCCATTTACTCAGCAGTGAAAGGAGCGAGAGGCACAAAAACATGACATTTTCCTGTTTGGATTTGGAGATTCCATGAGAGCTGCAAAGGTTAAGCTTCCAGGAGGCTGCCTGCAAACTACTTGATGGGATTAGAGAATATATAATTGTTCAACTGCTCACATGTGTCATAAAAGGCGTCGGCTAACCCCCTTTGTAATGAGGATTATGTGTCTTTTCCATGGATTCATTTCTCCAAACACTTAAAGCGTTTGCTGAGCTTTGTCTCGCCCATCCTGATGTTCGTCGATTGCACACATGGGCCGACTACCTTGACTTTCCACTTAGCTCTCTGACTTTTTTTTTTTTTTTTTACTGGTCAGTACGGACTTCTGGGAAGCTTTGGCCAAATCCTGTAAAGTGAGTTTCATTACAGTACAAGGTGTAAATTAATGGAGTTGTGTTTTCAATAGAAGGGAATCCTAACTGATGACATTTTACTTTTTGGCCAGGAGATGTTGAGCCATTTGCTAACGTAAAGTTATAATGACAATTCCAAAGCCTTATTTAAAAAAAACTGTCACAATGTGTTTATTCGTCACAAGTGATATTTAATTTACATTTGATATACGTTTTCTGTGCAAAACGGGGTGAGGATGGTGTTTGGGTATGGAAAAAAACAAACCTCTGAAAACACAAAAAATATCCCTAAGATTATAAGTGAACATGCGAATCGCAAATAAGTGAGGACTGTATGAATGTATATGTATGCATGTATAAAAAAACTTTGATTTGTAAAATTGGTGTTGATTGAAAAAAAAAAGTGAATGCACTGAACCAAAGTGAATTGTACTTTAAAATATATCAAAAATACATAGCAAGATACATCTTTGAAGATGCAAGATCCAGCCTAATGTTTATCATTTTAATGAAAGCCTGGCTCGCCATTAGCCTAGCATTAGCTAGCAACTGGCTCACTGATCAAGACAAAGCCACCCCTTAAAAAAGCCATTTTCACAATGGCAAGAAGAATGTAAAAACGTGTAAAAGTCCTAATCTTGGGCTATGACACCTGGGAGCTGTTTAAGTTGTAAAAGAACGTTGCATTTGTGAGTTGAGCGTTCCCTTTAAACTGTGTGAAGTTACATGGAATCCATTAACAGTTTAGTAGGTGAAAATTATTTTTCCAGTAATAGACTTTGAGCAAATTAAAAGAGGTCGGGCAGCAATTCATAGAGCACAGAAACTTGGCAAAGTCTTTGGAGTTAAAAGCGTTGTGAACCTCCAAGGGCCAGTACCCGGTTCCCTTTGTTTGATGTTGATTGAGCTTTCCATCTCACTGCCACCTTTGCTGCAAAGTGACATCATCTCAAAGCGCTCACATAAAAAAAAAAACATTTGACATCGGTGATTGTGTTTTGGTCATGTGTTTGGTCTGCGTTTGGCCCCGAGCGCCGATGAGTGTAAATGCAGAGCAATCACTGGTGCATGCACTGAAATAAGGCTTGGCTGTGGGGAAAGGAAACATTAATTCCTGTGGCGCGCAGAAAACAGCAGAAACATTCCTCATGACTCTCATGTACGAGTGAGGCAAGTGATGCATGTGAAGTGTCTACATCTAAATAAACTTTGAAAGAAACCTTTGTGTAATGACTTTTCTTTCCCGCTAGGAGCTTCGGATTGTGGGAAAGAATCAACGTTTGGAGCTGCTTCTCATGGTCTGGCTGGGCTGGGAGTGAAGAAGAGTAGCCTAGCTTTGAAAAATATCATTCATTTTTTGGTTTGGTGATATGCTGGCAAACATTCAAGAGTGTGAGAATTTTTTTCATGATAGAGATAAATTCAAGCAAAATTATTTTTCCTTTGTTCACTTTGGGAGCAGCAATGGTGATGTCCATTGCTCTCGAGTGCCTGATTAATCGATGGAATAATTGATAGGATAATTGAGTCCTAAAAGATTAGTTTGCCGTTTACACTGATTCATTTTTAGCAGCCCCAGATATGTCGTAATTTTATACCAACCATGAATATTCAATGTATATTTGACATAGATTGGTCTGTAAAAATGGTCTTTGGGGTCTGAGTTGCATGTAAAACTTGCTTTTAGTAGGTTTCACGGAAATGTCTTGAAATCAAGTCACTGATGGTACAGCGGTTTACATGCTTGACTTCTGCGCAAGCGTGGTACTGCAGTTTTGGTTGCCACTCAAGTGACATTGTGAATTTTTGTCAGTCCCAATTGGTCACGTGATTGACTGCCGACCACTCCAGTGTGTCGTCCAAGATCCCTTTCACCCTGAGCATGTTAAGCGTTAAAGAAAATAGATGGATGGCTTTCTAAATTCTCTGTTTCTGTGCTTATTTGATATAGCGGGAAATTGAAAAGCAGTTGTTGACAAGGCAAGAAGCAACACATCTTGCTTCGTTTGCGTTTTGGAACCATAACAAACAAATGAGACACTAACCTCCTTGGCGGAGAGTTTTAGCGATTCCCGTCAGCTATATACAGCATTTTATTGTCTCTCGGCTAATTGTTTTAGCAGCATTTGTTCTGTTTTAGTGTTCTCATCGTTGTCATCTTTGGACAGAGTCAACAGTAGACGGTCGTTTTCTGAGAAAAAGCTCACGGGCGCTCCAAGCATTTGAACCGATCGGGGGAGTTGAATGAGGAATTAATGTTGTTGGGCGCCGCGGGCAGCACGGTGTCAGTGGTGACTTTATGAGCTTCGACAGAATCGGTGTTTGTGTGAGAAATGAACTGCAAACTGTGTGCGTGCGGTCCCGCTAATGCACTTCTTCAACACCCTGAGAATCATAAAATGGCTCTCAGTGGAGCAGGGCTCCATTCTGCCTATCACTCCATTAGCAGCCGCGCTGCTTGACTCGGGCCAATGTGCAAAACAGCTGTGGAAAAGGCCTCCTGGCTTTTCTTTAACACAGTGTCCCCTTAGAAATGTTTTTCCAACTCTCCCCATTTTTATCAGAAGTCTCAAAATTCCCACCCACTCCTGTCATGTAAGACTGGTTTCCCTCCAAGTATGACATGATGGAGCTCATCTGGATCGAGTTAGGGTGGGGCACCCTGCGGAGATGGAGTGGACGGGAATGACATGACTGAATCGATAAAGTCTCATTAACACGTTTGGGCTGATGGAGTGCAACGAACACTTGATTGTGCAGCTCGGGACGGCGGAGCTGCCGTACTGACGCGATGCCGACGCACTGCGTTAATCCCGTTTTGATTTGATCATCTTGTTTCTGGTATCTCGTTATTAACCAGAGAGGCAACTCGGAGATAAAACCTGACACTGGATAAGCAGAGCCTGGAGTTTCCGTCTACAGCGCTAGAATAAGTCGTGCACCTAATTGAGCTGGGCTTAACTGACCAGAAGTAAGATGTTCATTTCAGCTAAAAATAAGAAGACACACTTTGAGTTTGCAGAAAAGGCACGCGGGAGACGCCCAAACTCTGGGGTCAGATCAGACTAAAACGGATTTTTCCGGCTATCAAGGAAACCTCTGTTTTGTGCACACCCAACACATCTCACGATGACAAGCACACCAGTGAAACACGGAAGTGGCAGCATCAGGAATCGAAGGAATGGTGGTTGGCGCTACATATGGTGATATTCTTGAGAGAAAATCTGTACCAAGGTGGCACTAGAAAGTTCTGACTTGATATACTTGATTATTAGAGGCTGAAAACCACATGGTATAACAGGGAAACAGGAACCATGTTGGAGGTACACCAGTCAGGAGTTTCCTGGTTCAAAAGCTGAATGATTCCGTGACCTTTTATTGCAGCGCTTGAATGACATTTCCTTTGCCAATGGCATTTCCTCATGAAATGACAAGATTTCCATTTGATTCAAAATTGGTGCAAGGCACGTTATCAAAGGCATCACAATGATTTTACCTTTCCAGTTTGACCTATCTGAGGAATGTGGATATTATTAACCATTCATGCAAATGCATGTTAATGCAGTAACATCTCCCTTATGAAACATCAAGTTTGTTTTCCCACTTCCTCTTCTTCTGGTGTCTGTTGAACACCGAGCCCAGGACCGATCAAGCTTGCTCCGTTTGATGCCAATGGAGAGTAATCAGACTAATTGTTCATGGCAGCACCGATGAAACATTTCAGAAGGATAAAAAAGCCAAACTTGGAAAACTGAATCAAAATCATTAATCACAGGCAGGAATCTGCTATTATGTCTGTTTTCTATTAGACGCAGGCGTGAGCGGTGCGCAGAGATGGGGATTATCTGGCCGCTGCTCTGACCTCAGCTGTCCTCACCGTGACCAGACAACAGAGTTCACAGCAGAGTGCATTACGGCCTTCACCCGTTATCACTCATCAAGACTTTGCTCCGTGGAGATGGTTGCAGGTGCCGAGCTAACGGGGGAAACTCATCTGGAGCTTTATCATCTGAAATGCGGAGGGGTGTTTGCATCATCAGCAAACATTTAGATTCCAAAAAGGTGCTGTCATACGGGCTGCTTTTCAAGAGCAATTTTGCAGGAATGGTCTTGCAAACTTGTGAGAACAGATTTTGGAAGTTTAGATTGGTAGTGGAGTGACGAATGGCTGGCACCGTTGCTTTCCGCAGGTACTCTGGCTTCCTTCCAACACTATCAAAACGTGTATAGAAGTGTCAGTGGAGAAGAAATTTGCCTTAAGCTGAGATAGATTCCAGCTTTCCAGTCACACTTAACAAGTAAGTAGTATGAAAAAAATAAAAATGGAATGAATATTGACCCAGTGATCTTCAAGAACTCATCATATTGAAAGTCTTGATGTTGCAACTAACCAAAGTTCAAACAAGTCCTCGGAACACATCGGGGCATTCATACCACTCTTGACAAGAAGACAGAATTATAATTTTATGATGTATTTGTTGCCCCAAAGAGGTTATTTCACAAGCCCAAGAGAAGGCAAGAACTAGGTCATGACAATCATGGAACTAGGATGACATGGTTCCGAGAGTCAAACATTTCTACAAATCTACAAAGTTTGCTAACCACTTATCTGTGTATGTGTTAACCCAAATTGTATTTAAGTATTTAAAGTTGGCAATCAAACGGTATTTACCATTTATCACTACCCCTACCCTAAAATTCAACGTGATACTATGACAGCAGCCTAGCAGCCAATCTTAATGTTAGCTAATATTGAATATTAGCTAATACTGAATGTTAGCTAATATTGTTCCTGCCATTAGATAAAAATCTCTTCTTGGATGACAGCAATGTTGTTGCTGAACGCAATTTAGCAATGAAGATACGAAATCCCTTTATGAAATGCAAACCTGCGACGGAATGTCCATTTTGTTTCCCGTCTGGAGACAGACAAGAATTCACACTCGCACCTATGGGCAATTCGGCGTTCTGACTTTTTGTTATTGTTTTAAGGAATTTGGCTCAAGAAAGCACATACCTTGCGTATTAGACACAGCGGAAAGTTAGTCACTGTGTCTAGCCAGATTGCAAATTTGGAACCCAGAAGTAGTAGCATTAGCATAACTACAATCTGCATGACGAACAGAGCGAATAGGCCATCATCAACCTGAAAAATGTTGTGAACAAGAAAGACACTGACAAGGTTGTGATATTTCCTTACATTGCATTTAGGAGCCAAAAGAAAGAAAAATGCCAAAACAACTCCCTCAAATAGAACGTTTGTGCTGGGGAAGGTGGCAGCAGATCCGAAATGATTCAGCTGACCTCCAAGCTCAGAGTAGGGAATCGTGAGAATAGGGAATGTGGGACCATACGTGGGAGCAGAATGAAATGAAGTGTACCCCTCCTCCATTTCTGCAGCTTTCTCTTCTTTTCACCTCTCTTCACCAGACGGACTTTGATTTAGCACCGCTGGTTTTGCTGTATTTTTCTTGGCCTTTGAATATGGAAAATACAGTGTAACAAAGCACTTGCTGCCGCCCAAGTATATGGATTCAACTTCTTTATGTGACTTTAAAAGATGGACGAGTTCTTTGGAGGTGACACTGGCACTTTAATTCCCTTATAATCCTTAACTCAACACAGAGCTCTCTCGCAATTGCCATCGTTTAATGCCCGTGCTCGCCGTTGTACAGATGCAGTGACATCATCACGGCAAGACATCTCCATTCTCAGCCACCTGATGATGAAATGCGGACAGGTTGAATTTATTGTCATGGATACGGAAACACACGCGTAAACAACGGATTCGTGTGCGGGGTGATTGCTCCACGTGCACGTTGATGCCGTGTGCTTTTTAAAATGTATTTATTTATTCTTTTTACACGAGAGCAGGTAGCTCATCACTAACAGATGGAGCCGGGAAAGAGCGCAGCGCCAGAAGCAGCAGTTGTTCATTATGTTCATCTTACATGACTCTCCAAGAAAAACCTTTGTTTCGGATCCTGTTAATGATTCACGTACATTAACACACACTTGCACTTGCCTCAGCACTAATGAAGCAACTCCAGCTCTCAGATTTATCGTAGCCCCGCTAGGCCGAGAGGTCGCCGGATTTTGAGCGATGGCCGATTGGAGGAGGGTTTTTACTGTCACGCGGGGACTCGCAAGTTCTCTTTGAAGCCACGACAATCTTTTTCCAAGCAGCTGTCGGTCTGGCGAGTGGCTCCTGACAGCAGTGTGACTGTAACACTGGATCCCGCGCAGGGGGAGAGCAAGTCAGCTGCCAGGCTTCACATGACACTGCCAGTGGAAAGATGGAACTTTGAAAAGACATCAGTGGAAAGACCTTCAATGGAGCTAGCTCACTTTTCCACTACTGATAAGTCGCTTTTGATGAAAAACATTCCACGCACATAAATACGCAAATATGTCTTTGCACACTATGACAAAAATTAAATGGCTTTGAAATGATGTCATTTAAAAAATAAAAGATTTAAATTCCAATCTCTTCTGTGGTCGAAAGTTTTTTTATTTTACTTTACCTAGTCAGACTAAAAAGTGACAAGGTGCTGCTTACCACAAAGGTGGACAACAGCTAACAGCGAGTTAGCCACTATGAATGAAATGTTTTGCTACGCACCAGTACATACTGTTTAGGTTTCATTCCTTGCACTCTGTTTTTAGACATGCACACAGACCGTGACTGCCGTGGCAAATGTTTTGACAATTAAGTAATCTCGCTGGTCACGTTAGCCTATCGATTGCATTGTCTCGCATCTCATTTTGTTCACTGTGGTCTGAAACGAAAATGCCGTGACCGCTGGGAACACGGCGGATGTATAGCCGGATGGACCACGATGGCCCGTGATGGACAATATAGTATTGAACTGGTCAAGGACAATATGATATTTTTTTTCAATATTTACAATGTTTGGTCTGAGTAAAGGCTTTGGATGAAATTGAAACTTTTTGCAAGTGGGCCCCTCAATACTCACATGACTCTTGTCCCTGATCTTTGTATCCCCCCTCATTCTAACATCTCCTTCCCACATCAGTCTGTCTCTTTTCTATTTATTCCACTCACACAGTCTGACTTGTTGGCCCTGTGAATTAAATTGGAGCGATGGAAACATCCCTTAAGTATCCGCTCAGGAATGTCATCTGCAAGGACAACTCCAGAAGCTTTCCATGCAGAATTTGGAAAATAGTTAATCAGAATTTTGCTTTGAAGAAGGGAAGGAAAAACGAAGTAAAAAAAGTTCAGGCCTTTTCAACCTTTTTTTTTTTTTGGGTCACTGTTGGGACATTGTCTGTACGTTGAGGTCAGGGCAGACAGGGTAGATTGTTCCGGTCTATTTAGAAGAAGATCGGGATACAATTTGGTGCTCTGGAACGCCTTGATAAGTTATCTTGTTCACAAATGAGCAGGAGACTGACTCGTGAATTGACATGTTTGCTATTGAAGGAGAAAATGATCAATGTTATCGTCGACCTACGACCTTACCTATGATTGGGAACGAGCTTGGGTACTGGGGACCCAAAGAACAAGGTTGGCCGAAATGTCTATCTTTATTTTGCCTAAATGAATGTTCTTATTTAGCTAGCTTACATCTACATATTGTATTTGCATATAAATATAAGTAAAGATAAATAAAAAGTTTAATCAAATACTAAATGTCTCAACTTGTTCCATCTGGACTTTTTTGTTTCCTTTTTGTATACCAGAACAAGAACCATAATGAATTTTGAATCATCTCAATCATTTGGTACGACACGTTTAAAATGTGACCCATTTTTAGCCGTTAAGTTTTGATTTACACGCGCAAAAGCTATTAAATGTCTCATTTTTTCCCCTCCCTTTTTAATAGCCGCTATATACCAGTCATGATATTAGGAACGAGTCTGAGTGCTCTTCAATGCCACTGCGTACAGCACTAACTATAAACATTATTATTGAACAGTAGGGAAAACATACAAATTAAACACCAGTGTGAAAAAATCCCGATCCCTCAAATAAAAATGTGCGATACCAAAATCAGTTCAAAGGAAGTGCGTGACTTGAAATGTCTTTAATAGACAGTGTAATTAGTGTTCTCCACGTGGCACGGCCATGTCAATTACTGTGATTGTTGAAGACACGCATGTCTCCACCCTTTGAGCAGATTTATTTTCACACATGCTGGGTGAGGTGTCTGCAATTCCTCTTCCACCCCGTCATTGTTTGTTCTGCTGTGAATATGTGCAAAAGTATTAGGCCTTTTTCTTGCTCCACTAAGTCCCGTCCGTTGACGTCATACCAACCTGACAACTGTCCATCTTGACCACTTCACGTGTATTCGGTTCAACACCATAAATTATTTATACCTCAAGTTCATCATGACACCTGCAAATTTTTTTCAATGCTATCGTAGAAACGGCAGCGGTGTTGTGTTTTTTTTTTGTTTTGTGTTAGGTGATATCACAAATGACGTGTTCTTTGAAGTCACGGCGATGTCTTCTCGCAACATTTTGACCCTCTAATTACTGCTGAGCTCATGGCTGATGTTTACACGCTCACCTTTTGTCCCAATGAGGTAATGTGGGCAACCCGGAACGCTTTGATGCTTTGGATGAGCACCAATGTCAATATTAATACAGACTTTCCAATATGTGCTTCATATTGACTTCAAACAAATGCAGGACATGATGAATTCCTTGTCCAGACGCTCAAGCATGCAGGGAATGGAATGGAAATCCTATCAAATCAAGTGCTGGCCTTGCAAAACAATGAAACAAACGCACTAAACAACTCGAGTGCACTCATGTTTGTTTGGCCTTCCTTTTTATGAAACCACTATACTTTGGTTTAATAGAATTGCTATATGTAGCTGTTCTTCCTTTTAGTGGAAGCACTAAAAAGTAAAATGCCCAGGCAGGTGAACAATAAAAAGTCCAAGGGCCCTATTTTTGTTAACAGGCACACGCGTGCTCGGTGTAAAAACTGCCTGATCTTCATTGTCGTGCTGGGGCAAGTCTACTTTACCGTGTTTGGGAATTTGGCAGAGCCTCGCTGGGTGTTCTGGTAGATAGGGGGCGTTTTCTATTGCATGCCTCCGGCGCATCTGACATTTTGGTGGACTAGACTTGAAACAACAGGTTTAAGTTGTGGTGCAGGTGGTGTAATGTGACTTTGGTGACAGATTCTTTGGCCCGCTGGTGTAACTGAGGGATGTCATTCTATTTCATGTGTTTCTTTTGGTTGTAATTGTGCGTAGATACTGCAAATCTAAGTTATTTGTGTAATTTTAATAAGATACTTTTGTTCTCTTTACTTTGTGAATTTCTTCACCTGTTTTCATTGTTTGTGCTTTGGTTGTGATGCACATTTAGTAGCCTTGTGTATGAATGTGCTCTATATAAATACCGTTTTACTAATAATCACGACCCTCTTCTATGAGGTGAAATGATTCCCCACTTTTCTACTTTGTTATTGTCGAAGGCGTAATCTACAACTCTGAGCCTTTGTTCGCAACCGCAGGCGACGATCATCCAAGTCAGGCCTTCAAAACAAAAACACGTCACTATAGCGACATGGATGCGCCACGGTTGTGGGCCAAATGCTCTTTTTAAATTTTGCTTGAGGCTGTCTTTTTCCCCACTTAAGTGTTAGTCACTTCCTAAGATCCACACTCAGAAATAGAAGACAATTTAATTAAATCAATTATGATGACAGACTAATTTCACCGAGTGCACTCTGTTGCCTAAAGCAGTTTAGCCTCCACAAACCCAGAATTTCTGATTAGCGACCGGTAAACATCTTTAATAAAGTTGACTAGCTGGCAAAACCGACAACCCCTAGTCATAAGTAAACCTAAGTAAAACCTGGAGCTGAAGTCAGAGGGCAGCCATCTTGTGTTGCCAATTTTTTGCTGAGACACCATGGATGGAGTGATGAAAGCATCTCGAAGAATGATTTTCACTTGCTGCATGGACCATTCAGAATATATCATCTCAGTAACGTGAAGCGGTTCGGTTTACAAGTGGCAGCAAATTTTCATTGTAGATGGTTTTGACAACGTGCATGTCTGTCACCACATGTATCCATCACTTGTCAGGAAATGGCAAGTAAACATTTTTCTTTTCATGTTCACTAATACACATTCCCCAAAACATTGTCAATAGCGTTTCAACCATTGGCCACAGCGGTAGAACAAGTGCAAGACACGAGAGCGAGTCTCTGGGGTCAAATGACGCACCCACATGCTAAGTGCCACTTCCTGCTCATAGCATGACCGTAAGCTACAACTCAGAACCAAACACTTGAACCGCTGCCATTGTGTCTCTTGCTCATAATGAGCCCTCATGGTGGTATGACATAAACCACCAAATCTTTTCTTTGTTTTTGCTTTTTCCACACAGACAAGCGTGAACTCTGCCCAAACAGGCTCTCCTTTAGCCGTCAACTGTCTGTTTATGTAGACTCCCACCGAGGTGGCATGGAATGCACCTCCATCACGGTGCACTCACACACCTCTAAGCAAAGGAGTCTGCCTCAACCTGCAGCTATGATGTTTTATTTTAACTCCGGGGCATATGTTTTGATTAAAAGGCCGTTACTGTTTTGCTAGACACAATGGCTTTGTAGCGGAGGTTTTTTTTTTTGCTGTGTCGACGGATGGATGCCTCCACTGTGCGGATGAACCAGAGAGGAGCTGTCACCACTCGGCAGCCGACATGGTCGCTTGAAGTGAGTGCAAGGCAGACGGCCAGAACGGGGTGGAGGGACGTTGTTACTTCTGGAGCTGGTGACAGATGATGTTGAATTAGAAAAATGTCATAATAGGCTCAGGAGTTTGATTCTTCTGAATCCCAGAAGTCTCTTTCATGACACTTTATTTATTTATTTATTTAGGGTTTTTTTGGGGGTGAGGGGTCTATACAACAGGAGAGAAGGTGGAATTAAAATGTGTCAAATAGAGAGTCATGATAAAAAGACTGTTATTGGAGATTGCTGCAATAAAATTCCACAATTTTAGGAAAAAGGGAGTGGGAAATATTTTTCTCTTGAGAATATTGAGGTAAATGCAATTTTTTTGTCATGCGCTCATACTGATATTTTTTCCATAATTCACCTACAAGTAAATGTAATTTTACTGAATACCTTGATGTGTTTAAAGTTGATTAAACCCTAATCTCCCCCCCTTATTTTTTAATTGGTGTCAAGGGCATGTTTAGAGAATGTGGAAGGAAGCACACATCAGGCATGGAAATGACATTCAAACGCCACACTGGAAGGCCAGGGTCAAGATTCAAACCGAGAACCTCACAATTGTGAGGCAGACATGTTGATCACGAGCTCAGTTTCCCTGTAAAAATTATGTTCAAAGAAGGCTACAGTTTATTAACAGTCTCTTGGCGTCCTCTATTGGCGATTTTTAACATTTCTAAATTTCAGGATACACTGTACTGTACTTTCAATTTCACTCAAATGCATTTGTAACTCAGACTAGACGAAAATTCGTTGATTTCGATTGAATTAAATTCTGTTGTTGTGATAAACCATTGGCAAAATTAGGAAGTGCTAAGAGCCGAAATCTTTTTTTTTTTTTTTTTTTTTTTTTTACAATCCACCAATGTACTAGAATAGTTGTATAGAATAGTTTCTATAAATACTAAAAAAGTATATACAGTAGAATAAAAAAATCTTATTCATGTTTTTTTTTTTTTTGGTAAACGAGAGTGCGCTGAATCGACGCTGTTGCAGAAAATCCCTGGCAGGAAAGCTAATCGAGTGCAGAGTGAAGCAGCATATCGATGGAGTATGGCGCTCTCCAGAGGTTTAAGATGCTGCCAAAGGGTTTTTTCGTGGATACCTGTGCTTATTATTGCCTCCGTGGTGCTGTGGTCGTATTACGCTTACGTATTTCAGCTATGTCTATGTGAGTGTCTGAAAGCGATTGTTCTTAACCATTTCTTTCCCCCTTTTTAAATCGTGGACATGATATGTTTGCCGCACAGGTCTGTTGACACATTTAAATTACAGAGCAGGAACTAGCAAACTATCCGGAAGTGTTTTGAATTTGAGCATTTGTGTAGTTAACGTTTTTCGGTTTTTAATAAAAAACCGTTAAGGTGGTTTTGCTTTTATCGCATAAAGGGTGCCCATTGTCATGCTTTGTGGTGTCACCCTGTCATTCCTTCTAATGTTGCTAGCCGTAAATGTCCATTCTGTGTAAAGATAAACTGCATTGTTGCTAAATATTCTTTTTGTTTTTTGTTTTGTTTCTGTAGTCACCCTGTCGAACACATTGGAAAAGGGTGAGTCTTGTTTTTGATGGGAGTTTTGCAATATATGAAACAATCTATAAATGTTTACATTATGTATTGTTTGTCTCTGCAGTAGCCTATTTGCTGGTATTCCATGTCTGCTTTGGGATGTTTTCTTGGACTTACTGGAAGTCCATCTTTACCCCTGCTGCATCCCCATGCAAGAAGGTATTCTCCAAATCTTGTCACGAGAAACGTATTTTGAGATGCTAATGGAATTGCTTTTTTGCTCTCTAGTTTCAACTGTCTTACTCAGACAAGCAACGGTACGAGATGGAAGAAAGGCCGGATGTACAGAAAGAAATCCTCGTTGAGATTGCCAAAAAGCTGCCCATCTACACTCGAGCTCAGTCTGGAGGTAAACTTTCACTTAGGTTTTAATGAGATGCTATCCCACAAAAGGCAGGTGGATTAGCGTCTTCTCGCATGCTAGCAGATCCTCCAAGTATTAGCATCCCAAATGCGAAGCAGGCGAGCTGCGGACTCTTTTTCATTAGGGCTGATAACTGAACAGGAAGTTAAGCGAATGGCACCCTCAGCTCAAATTATTTAGGTTATTTGCTTATTACTCATTCATCGCTCTTATCTGTTCGTTCTTACTCTTTGTGCTATTTGCCTGTATGGATTGTGTAATGTGTCTAGTCACCGTGGGATGGTGGGAAACGTAATTTCGATCTCTTTGTGTGTCTTAACATGTGAAGAAATTGACAATAAAGCAGAGTTTGACTTTGAAATGGCCTTCCTCTTGCGTCTAGCTATCAGGTTCTGCGACCGCTGCCAGGTGCTGAAGCCTGACCGCTGTCACCACTGCTCCGTTTGTGAAATGTAAGTCACGCTTAGCTACCTCGTACGTGGTCCTTTTTTCACTTGCGGGAGTGGTAATCTTACAATGATGTGGCTCTTGTAAAAAATAAAAAATATAGAGGTTGTTTTATTCCACTCTATACAGAGTAGCCTTAGGAATTGTAAATAATTGATCATATTTTCCTTTTTGTAGGTGTGTTTTGAAAATGGACCACCACTGCCCTTGGTAAGTGTAATTTTCTTCTCCAATCTCTTAACTAAATATTTTGTACATTAGTGTCCTCTTGGATGTCTCAATGTGATTTTGCTTTAGGGTGAACAACTGTGTTGGCTTTTCCAACTACAAGTTTTTCCTGCTTTTCCTCTCCTATTCAATGCTGTACTGCATCTACATCGCAGCCACAGTCTGTCAGTATTTCGTCAAATTCTGGGTGGTAAGTGTTCGAAGTTGTACTGAGCAATACGTTTGAACACCGCCGTGGCATTTATCGTCCTGTTACTCTCTTTCCCAGGGGGACTTGCCAAACGGGCCGGCAAAGTTCCACGTCCTTTTTCTCATGTTTGTGGCACTCATGTTTTTTGTCAGTCTCCTGTTTCTCTTTAGTTACCATTGTTGGTTGGTGGCAAAAAACAGATCCACTTTAGGTATGTCACAAAAGGAAATCAAATGGTAAATGCATTTATGTTTTGACTTTGTTCATTTCACCTTTCCCAGAGGCCTTTTCAGCACCGGTCTTTGTCAATGGGCCGGACAGACACGGTTTCAATGTTGGCGTACGCAAAAATCTGCAGCAAGTATTTGGAAAAGACAGAAGACTGTGGTTCATCCCTATTTTCACAAGGTGAATTTGATCTGGACACTATTGTGTGACTGCTTATTGTGATTTTTCTTTCTTTGTCTTTTCCTGTTGCAACTTTTCTTTTTGTGTCTTTTTTCAGTCAAGGGAACGGACATTACTTTCCTTTAAAGAATCGTAGTGAGTGTCAGAACCCCTTACTGGCAAACAAGGAGATGTGGGAGGAGTCAGATGATGCTTCTGAAGAAGGAAACTGGGGTGAGTCATTTGAATATTGGAGGCTCAATTATTCCGACTTGATGCAATATATAAAATATATTGCATTTGATTTTACATGACCTTAAAAAGAAAGTTTGAACTTCTAACTTAAATTAGAAGATACCATGCAGATTATGTTTTGAGGGAAGATATCTTGCTTGCTTCTTTTGTAGTTAGTGTGGTTTTAAAGTTTATCCGATTCAAAATCGGATAAACCGATTTATTTCCAGCAAATGACACAGTGGGTCATTTGCTGGAAATAAAAAGATGTCCAAAGTTCCAGTGTTGTGTGTATATACAGCAAATCCGTGTAATCTACTGATGAATAGTACAAATATGTGGTCGGGAATGCATCACGTGACCACGCATCTTTGCTGATGCACCCACATTATCAGCACATCCTCTTGTCTCGTCCAAGCAAACAATGTCCGTCCGTGACCTCTGAACAATGCAATTTGTGTTGTGTTGCGGAATGCAGTAAAAGTTAAACGCTTTATTAGATTGATGCGGCCAAGTAGTGAACATGATTGAAGTCTCAGACACCACAAAATGTGGTTCGGATTGAAGTTTAAGCAAATGAAAAGTCTTGACTGTATCTTTAAAGATGATTTCAAGATTGTGAAGTGGCAAAACTGGAACGCCATGATTTCTGTACTTCCTCAAATCACAATCCGTTTGCCTCAACGTGACACTTAAAAAGCGGTTTGACCTTTCTTTAAATCTCTGTCACCACAGAGAGGAGGCTGAGACATACAAAATGAATGTCGACAGCTGTTGTTTCCAAACATGACTTCATGGTACACTCAGAGGCAGGCGATGTTATCTGTCCTGCCGAGTGCCGAGCATTATGATCTTTCTCTGGTGTCATCCAGGGTTTCCAAACCATTCCGCCTTCCCGTCCAAAATTAAAATGAATACAGACAATGTGAAAATGACTATAGAGGCTGCGGTCACGTGACGTTTATTCCAACGCTTCAGTAGAATTGCAATGTAATGGTTTTGGAATGGGGACCTGACTAGAACAAGTCTGCAGATTGCTTGCGGGCAATGTCCTTTAAACCAATATCGCTCTCTAGTGGCCACAGGCTACACGATTTGAAAATTTTCTAAACTCTTCAAAAGGAAACTCGTTTGTATTCCCCCCCCCCCCCCACCCCTCCAATTTCAGTTGAGGACCAAGACCCTTCTGTCACCATAGAGATAGAGGACTAGACAATGGACACTGGTGCAGAGGTTGAAGAGGAGGAGGGGGAACGTGCGCTCTTAATGTGGACGTTCGCCAAGTACTCTGACGTGGACCAAACTGCATTTGGATGTTATTTTCATCCTTTAAAGACAACGTGAAGAAGCAGGTGTACATCCAGGTACATTCTGTCGCCGCACACAACAATTAACGGCAATTCCGTGTGATTATTTGAAAGGGGTGTTTTTTGAAAAATCCAGTGTATTGTTTGCACGTTCTAATTTTACCTCACGCTCACTTTTGCTTCTGGAGGCGACTTCATTGACTGGAAGTTCTGGCTAGCCCAGATAGCACATCTTATTTATTTCCTCTCTAACCACATTTAACCTGCGCCTTACACATACTGTTTTTATGTTGTCTTGTGGTGTGGAAATCCATTTTCCAAATGAATGTATCCAACATCCCCATTTTAGGCAAAAATCTTCATCGTATACTTTGATCGTTTTTTTTTATTCATTACCCTGTGTGTTTGGCGAAATTGATAAAGGTGAGAATTTTTCTCTCAAAATGTAAGAACTCTAAATAATAATGTTTATTCTGTTACACAAAGGTCCCTATACTCTATTAGTTTCTGCCTGAGCTCAATTAGTTACCAAGTGCTGACTACATACCCACATTCCAAAAAGCATGCATTTAGGGTTCTCGCATAAATGTGAATGGTCGGTCAGCTATGCAGCGAGCGCAACTTTGAATAGACTCATTCTCGACCGAGTGCCCGGGCTTTTCCGCTTCAGGCAGGTGTGTCTATGAAAAGTGACTGAAGTAGGGAACAATTAGCCTTAAGCTGTACCCATGTAAAAAGAATAAAAGTACAACTAAAACCCCTAATATGAGGCAATTAGACATTCCATTCCCATTGTAACACTAAAGGGGCATTTCTTTGACCCCATCAGACATCAGCAGGTCTAGCAAAAAAACATTTGCTCTAATAAAGGCATCCTCTCAAAATAGGAAGCACTTTTTTGCCATTATGTACCTCTGAAAAACTGATATTGTATACATATCTTGTCATGTGTGGTTTGACAAAAAATGTAGTATGAGGCACTAAATAGGAATTCAACTTGCATATCAACTTGCCATAGGATATAAAATCGTTAATTGGCACAAGTGTTTTACAAGATAGCACAAAGGTTCTTGTTAAGGAGGAGATGGTTCATCCAAAAGTGGATGGTGAGCAGGTCTCCTAAAAATGTGATGTTTGTATTGTTTTGTATCCATGTTCCTGAGGATTTTTACATATTTGATGCCAATGTTTGGAGACGAACACAATTTCTCATGACAGTTTATTGACAATGAAAGCAAAGCCTGACTGAAACTAAATTGTGTTTTTACTTGATTTTCACCAATCAAATCACACTTGGCTGACAAACACTCCTATGTCAAATGTCGTCTATGTTTAATGTAAGTGCATGTTGAAACCTTCAGAAAAATGTGGATGTCGTTTGTTATACAATGCTTTTTTTTTTATTGCTAAATTAACAATTGAGACATAGCTGCTGCGGGCAGCGCATATTTTGCTCCATTATGTGACAAATTTATAGATAAATAAATATATATGTCAGTGACACATTGTATGTATCAGAAACCTGGATGTCTAACAATAAATAAAACTTTTTTTTTTTTTGGACCAGACAGTCCATTTTCTCAAAGCTCACGTGGAGGTCTTTGGCGTACTATATGTGATTGTGTCATTCCTCTTTGCCAGTAAATACCGTTATTTTCCATTTGGTGGTTTTTCCTGATAACAAATATAAATCTTTTATTAAATCACAACTTGTAACATGCAAAATAAAATGATCTCTATGGCTCTGCATTGTTTGTATCCATATGACAAATAGCAAAAAGAAATCAACAAAATAAATACAGTTTCTTTTCGTATTTGGCACAACAATATTTTTTGTTGTTTGTTTAAATAAAACAGACAAAAACAATTACAAACTAATGTTGCCCCGTTTGTCCTGGATTTAATCGGTGCCAAAGTACCTTTGCCCAAAA
Organism: Syngnathus leptorhynchus; assembly: GCF_054491065.1. NCBI lineage: Eukaryota > Metazoa > Chordata > Actinopteri > Syngnathiformes > Syngnathidae > Syngnathus > Syngnathus leptorhynchus. The sequence continues at coordinate 9,771,429 of NC_141196.1, forward strand.
TGTGTTGGTGCCACCGGGTGAACTTCTGTTGCCAGTATGGTGATGTCTGGGAACTCCTGGATTATCGATTTGGCCCCTGAATTAAAAAGAAAAGACATCAGCTCTACATTTCATTCTTACTTGACCATTGTGGACTTTTTTTTTTTTACAGTCCGATTTTAAATTGCGTCATAAATATGTACATTATGAGTGAGCAGATGTTTTCACTTTATATTTTTTTATGTTGACATTCCATTGACTGTAGAGGGAGCTAGCACCTTATCTAAAGAAATATTGCTACAAACTGGTCATTAATTTATGTTTTTTCCTCCATTAGTTCATGTCAGTCCTTGTAACAGAAATCAGTAAAACAGGATCATTTTACAACTCAGTCTGATAGTTCAGCGAAGCATCAAAAGGTCGCTTGTCTGTACCAAGAAGAGAGCTATCTCCTTGTAGAAAGAAATAAATCTGGTTCCTTTAGTATTTTCGTTTTGTTTGCAAAGTTCCCATTTTTTCCCAATCAATTTGGCTTTGAAATGAAGCACAAATCAGCAACTGCTATCCATTTCACAATAAAACCCTTTTTAAAAAGACAACGAAGGGAGAAGGGTTTTACTGTGATTAAAAAAATCTCTATTTATTGTCCATTCATGTACAATAAATCTGATATTGTTTATTGTAATGCAAATTTATTCTTTGCTCGTGTTTGTTCAAAAAATGTGGGAATGTGACCTTGATAAAATAATCACACATTACCGTATTTTCCGGACTATAAGGCGCACCTAAAAACTTAAACTTTTCTCAAAAGCCGACAGTGCGCCTTATGGTCCGGTGCGCCTTATATATGGACCAAATTCCTAAATTTAAACTGGCCCGAAGCATTGTGTCATGAAATCAATCATAAGTGGCTTGCTGAAGACTATGAATCATGAATCAAAAAGACTATGGATCATTATTTTGTGATTATAAAGTAATTTGTTGCATCTGAAGTTGAAATAAAAAAAGATAAAATGGAGAATGATTTGATTTGGATGAAAAATCTGACATGATGCATTAAAGATGCGCCTTATAGTCCGGTGCGTCTTATATAAGGACAGCGTTTTAAAATGGGCCATTCATTGAAGGTGCGCCTTATAGTCCAGAAAATACGGTAATCACAATATTGAGGAAAAAATAACATGGCAGATATACAGGACAGTATAGTGAAGGATTTCCTTCCACAAATCTTTGTGTTGTCATTGAATATAGTGAGAAACTTGATTTCAAAACAAGTGTTGTAGAAGACTAATCACCAGCTGCAGCCAGCGCCAGTCAAATAAAAGCAATGACACATCGGGAGGAGAAACGCAAGGGGGAGATTGAAGCCTGATTTGTTGGGTAAACAAAAGCAAATGGAAAATGAGCTGGTGCAGCTGTGCTGATGTACCGTGAGGTGTGGAGAAGAGGCTGAGGAGGATAATATGCCCGGGCTGGACCCCGTGCTCGATCAGCACCTTCACTGCTTCAATCACCGTGTTCCCAGTACCTGACCACACACACACAGCGTTTAAGGTGTATTACGCACGGCACACTTCTGAAACGGCCCTCACTTAAAACTTGACATCTTAAGGATGAAGTGGATTATTAAATCAGAGAGCAATATGAAAAGGTCTGCCAGAGTGTGATTGCTTATGTTATCATCTCAAAAAGGTCTCCTTCCAGTCCGACATGCGTTTGAATATTCTGCCATTAAAATAAACCTCCAACCTGACAGGGTCAACAGCATATATTTTTTCCTCATTTGTGTGCAGGTCGGGAAATGCAAAAGAAAGAGATACATTTTTCTGGCTCTCATTATGCTGTGCTGCAGCTTGGTGGGCATCACCGAGGCAGAGTATAATTTCCTCGACGAGAGCTATAATTACCAGACCAGGGTGAGTGGCGCCTGAGTGATGTGGAAATGGAGACTTGGCGGTAAAGGTCGATGCGACGTCTCCAAATGCAATATATACATAAAAATGCAGACCTCCTGTATGCGTTGCTGTTGGGAAATTGAAGTGCGGCCGAGAACAGTGCGCGCGCGCGTGTGTGTGTGTGTGTATATGTGTGTGTGCTGACTCACTGAGGATGGGATACATGAGCAGCACTTTTCTTCTGTAAATATCCGGTGGGAACTTTGCGTAGTAGACCTTGGCTCTTTGGGTCTCCTCATCACTTTGGATGAGGATTTTGCCGATGCGAATGGAGCGGCAGCAGTCCCGCAGCCCTTGCTCCATGGCCTCACCTGATGCACGCAACACACTCCGGAACATTTGAAATTGAAATCTTCAATAATTTTCTCACTCACAAATCACAGCTGAGGTGCAGGTGGTACACAAGTGTGTTTGCTTTGTGCAAATTGACTCACCACTCCTCATAATGCTGACGCCGCAGTTGCCTCTCTCAAATTTGACTCCTTCGTATTTATATCCTTAAGACCAGACACAAGTCAGGAATGAATGTACTGTGAAATGAAATGGGTGGACTTTGGCAGCTACTCACCTGTTGGTGTTGTCACGGTACACTCAGAGTAAGGTAGTTGATTCAGGCCTTCTTCTACCACAAGTCTAATCTGTTGAACAACAATATGAGTTGATTTGATATAATGAAAACGGATAGACATGCTGTTGGGTACTGTATGATCCTACCAGTCGATCAGCACAGAACACAAAATCCCCTCTGCTGGTCGTCCTACAAACATAAGGAAAAAAAGAAAAGTCCCATCTAGATGATTCTTCTTTTAGTTATATTGGTTACTGAGTGCTGCAAACAACAATTTCCGAATAGATCAAAGTCAATGTGGAAATTAAAAACTAATTAGTAGCGTGGATTAGTTAAATGGGGTGCATATATTTTCCAACCACTTGAATCAAAAGCAGTGTCATTTATCACTCACATAGCCTGATGGTCAATCTATCATACATACAATACATATTAATTTACATAGCACATTTTACACTGTAACAAAGCGCTTCATACATAAATTATACATATGCCAACATTGGGCAATATTGCCTGACATTACTCAATCATTTGAGAGGACATAAAACAAGCACTATTGATTTTGTAAAAGAACAAGATTTAGTATTTTGGATCTGTCAGGACATATCGGTTGAAGGTGGGAAACATATAAGGCCCATGAGCATTTGTTCTGGCCTACCATGTAATTCTAAAAAAAATAAAAACCAAGACCTAGGAACTGTTACTAAAATCCCCCACAACTGCTCATAATATTTAAAAGAAAATTGTTCCCAGCTTTTTTTCCTCAAATTTCACATGGCCCTTTGAGAACTTTATAAATGCCACCTAATAAGAGAAAGGTTCCCAACATTTATTTTTCTGCCCAAAAAGATATCCAAGTAGGCTTTTCAGTATATCATACTGATGCTGGGAGACAGCACAGAACAGTTTTCCTGACATCGGCAGCCAAGAAATTATAAAATAAAAAATAGTGTTTCTAGGTACATTAGGATAGGCTTCTCTCTTTCAAAATACAATTGTCGCACTTGGGTGGAGAAAATCGACATCAACCATTGTTTACATCAAGTTTTAAACTATGGCCCTTTTCAATGTGTATTAATATTCTGTGTGACATTAACAAAGTTAATCCTTAACAGTGTTTTGGAGAAAAGAGACAAATGTACTTTGATTTCCTGTATTGTAGACATTGCACTTTTCTTTGTAGGTGCAAAGGCACACCCTGACCTCTGACACAAGCGAAAAGTACATACCAAACACAAGGAACTTCCTTAAGGGAAATGTGTGACAATATTAGAACAAGGAAGGGCCATGATCACACACTTAGTGGGCTCTTCATTAAAGCACTTTCATGTTTTCTTTGAATTTTTATGGAAGAGATATCTTTCCATTTGCATTTGAACAATATGTGGTTATGTTGTTGTTTGCATCAAACCCCTTTATAGTTGGCTTAGGATAGTGGATCTTTTATTCATATTGGAAAACGTGAAAATGAAATATACAGTATTGAGATGACACTTTTGCAAGTATGTACGTGGGATGAAAATGGATTCTTTATACATTTGGTGGAGGGGAATGTGGAATTGGTATAACAACAAAGCAGTGACTCACTTGTCTCTAATAATAGTCTGTAATTCTCGTATCTGGTCATTGAGAGGAAGCAGTTTGAGTTGGGGTCCCGGTGAATCCTGGTTTACGGGCTGCCTGCTGCTGGCATCACCTGCTTCGTGAGTGGCCAACACAGCGGCCACATTGCCGCTGCTGTTGGTGGCAAAGCGCACTTGCTTCATTGGGTGCTCCTGGCCGGTGTTTACATTGCTCATTTGCTGATTGTGGCATGGCATCCTGAGTAAGGGGACGGGCGGCGGTTCTCTAGCAAAAAAGAATCAAAGTTGGGCCGGCGACCGCCGCATTAACCAGCCGTTCAACAAAGAGCAAAGCGGCCAGACAACGTGTTTTACCTTTAGCCGCGCGGCTCGTGTTTTTGAAAAGAGAAATTCCCAAGTTAATCCAACTGTCGCATCCGGCCACACTTCAGCGACACATTCAACAACGTTTAAACTATAAAGCACGTCGTTTAAAAAGTCAAATTTGTCCTGCGGTAATGTTTAAAATTACGGCGTGTAGCAATAACACGCCTGCTAGCTTTGACACCGGTGACAGGCAATGACGTAAGCGGAAATGACGTAGTAGGCGCGCGCACGCCACGCCTCCTCTCACACTTGCAAACATGGCGCCACTCTTGGTGTCACTGAAATGCGGCTTACACTTTCATAGGAGAAAACTGGCAATTATCCTTCAAAAAACTAGCTCTCACCACGCTTGGAGTAAAGGTCAAAGCGAGAATGAGACGAAGTGCTCGCGCCAAAGTTCTTATCTGGTAAGTTCTACGAGGAGTTGGACAGGACATGGTGCTTTTTGGGGTGTCAGTCAGCACACAAGGACAGAGCTGGACACAAGTGGTCAAATGTCCTCGATTGTTACTTTTGAGCGAAACTTACCAAGTGTTATTGTAGTATTCCCACGTGGGTGTTCGAGGCGGCTAATGTCATGCAAACCCCACGTGAGTTTGTATAATGACTGCTAGCTAGGTGCTAACTTAGATCTTCAGTAGTTGGATGTTTCCAAGTTGTAACTTCTCTTTAACTCAATGTTCTATGCGTTTTTTGTTGTTGTTTTTGTGTACGGCAACTGAATGACTGTACGTGTCGTGCAATGCTCTACGTTTCTTTAGTTGGTCAAATCTTGCCTGTTTGTCTAGGGGGTTTGCATCACGTGTCAGAGAGCGACAAGAAGTCAGTAAACGTTAGATAAGCGTGTTTGTCCCACCCGGTGGTGCATTGACATCTAAATATTTTCTGCTGACGTCATTGTGCATGAGCTGCATAATTCCACGGTGAAACGAATGAATAGAATAACATCTAAAAAGATTGAGACATTTCCAAAGTGAAAGTTGAAGACATCCATTTTCAGTTTTGATATGACATGCATTTTCAGTTTTGATATGACACGCAGTTTCGAAATGATGTTTGGGTTTCCACTGCAAGTCACTTGCATGACTTAATACTTCATTTTGCTTCTGAACACTTCATTTTGTGTTTTTAAAACACTTTTGTATTGCCGAAACATTATTAACCTAATTTCCACTGACAATATCCACCTAAATATTATGCATATTTCTGACTATTAAATATTACATATGTTGTTCAATATCTCATTGATTTTTACGCAATTTGCTCTTCTCTTACAAGGACCCTAACAGCAAAATTAACAACGAGTGTTTAATCCATTATTTACAAATACTGAAACTTTGCATGATGTAGACAAGGCAAAATTAATATAATAAGTAAAGGTTATATTTATAGTTTCATCCTGAAATTACACTTGAAAGTCGAATACTGTATCTCTTACTTTTTGGGATTACTGTAGTGTTTTTTCTACATTTTCTGTTTACAATGTATTGCCAGGGTTTACATTGTATTTCTTTCTCTACATTACCCAGATAGATAGATGGATGGATGGATAGGTAAATAGATAGATGGATAGATTAATTATTGAAGAAACACAGATAGATAAACAGACAATATACCTTAATATTAATAAATAACAAATAGATAAAAAATAAATTATATATAAATAGATCAAATATATAGATTAATAGGTGCTTACGTATTATCGGGAGGACCTTTAAAAAAACGACTCAAAAATTTAAGTAAATTATTTATTGAAACGATAACATTACATTTGTAATTCCGGAGGCCAGAACGTCGCAATTGCTTCCTAAAGTGACTCAAAGACATCAGTACAGGCAACATGCTTCCGCCACATGAATTCGGCCAAATACGACTCCAAATGGTGACGTGCAGTGCCACAGTGCTTCTTGTTTCGCCACTTTGCCGATCCCCATAGGCGTTCCACTGTCTGCGTATGAGCCCCGGTGTTCGGATCCACAAAGTTGTACTTGTGGTTGACGTTGAGGTGATGAAAGCCTGATTTTTCCATGTGAAAAAAAAGAAAAAGTAAAAATCAAAGGTCCTCCCGATAATACGTAAGCACCGATTAATAATTATTGGATTAACAATAAACAGTACAGTATTGTTAAAATATTAAAATGTATGCACAAATGGCGTGCATTGTAAAATCTGTTGAGACAAAAATTTACTCAACTTCTGAAACTTGTGAAACAGAAGCAATCAAAAAGAATGTTCATACTTTCAAGATCCCACAATATGTACATAAGTGGCTTTAAAGTGATTAGCACAAGGCTTTTAGTAAACTGAGCTGTCAGAAAGAACGAAATAACAAATTGAGCACACACCGTGGGGAGCCATAATACAAATTTATGATCAGTGCATTTACATTTTGTGTTTCAGCTTGGCACCCTGCCACACTCACGAACAATCACATGGAGTACAAAAACAAATGAAGGCTGTCGCCGCATTTTGGAGGCAGCAAACGTAAGTAGCCATGCGACGTACTTCCAGATCTAAGTGCTGCTGTGACTTTATCAGATTCATACTAACTGCAAACGTTTCACAGCATTTGCAGGTGACAGACAAACGAACATGCTGGCACGGGAATGCCGGAGGACGCCTCAATGCAGACCCCAAAAATGTGGTGAGCACTTTTGTTGTTCAGTGTTTGTGCAAGCAAATCACAGTTAGACTGAAGGGACACATGTCATGATTTTTGTGTGTGTGTCTGTGCTAAAATAAAATACAGTTGAGAATATACTATACAGGTTGGGGAAAAGTAATGGATGCCTCCACTAAAAATAAGATATTGAAGAAAAATAAGGACATAATGGTTTTAAGGAAAGAGAACAAAAATACACAAACTTTCCACCGACGTTCAACTTTTACTTTTCTCGTCACAAGGGAATTTTCAAAAACCTTGAACGAACCACAACAAAAAGGCAACAATTATTTGTCGGTCAGTAGAATAGGGGCTTTAGCATAAAGCGAGCTTGTCAATGGGATACTCATATCTCGAAGCATCACTTTATTTGAACAGATAGTATATATTTAAAACAAATACTCTCATTAACTTTGAAGCACATTACAGATCATTATGGATAATACTGTAAAACCAATTTACAGTGTTGATCGTTTTCTTTCCACACACTGAATTATACAGATTAAAAGCACCAATCACCCGAGCCCCATTTCGTATCACAGAAAGCTTCGCATTTGCAGTAAATGTTAACTCCCTGTATGCAGTGTCGCATATTACTTAATTGAATTGGAATCAAAGGCAGATGTTGCGAACAAGGTCGCGCAATTTGGGGCTGTATCGCGGCGCTTCCATATTGAATGGATTAGAGGAATTAGTGCATCAACTTTGGCCTGCAGAGAGTCCCTGTGGCAGGTGTGCGCTGGAGTGCTGGTAAATAGACATGCTGGCAGCAGCGGGCGCCCCACCGTCAGATGGGATGACAGCACAGGTGTCTCTGGGGACTTGTCGTGTCAGGCTGGATCTTCAGCTCTGCTTGGTGATTCTTTGAGAAGCCCCAGGGGCCCCCTGTAGACATTTGATAGGCCATGTGAAAGAGTCTATGACAGCCAATGTATGTCAGAGTTAACATTCTTAACTGTCTTCTGAGTAGTTGTACTAAGTTCATTCTGTTTCCTTTTTTCAATCACTTTTTGGTTCTTTTATCACAAACAGGGTATTTTGGTTACATTACCTGACATGTTTCGGCATGAACTTCCGCCTTCATCAGAGTGTCACAGTGTGAAGAAATAGAATAATAAAAAGTATTCAAGTCATAAAAATTCAAGTGTTGAAGTCTTGCAAATGTGAATTTATTTGAATTGAATCGAATGGTTGTTGTGTCATCTCGAGAGTTAGCTTTTTGCTTGTTTTCAAACTAAATGCGAGCTCTTTTTGTTGTTGTCTACAGCTGAAAGAAGTCAACACGACGACCATCCTGTCCGCCATGCTGACTTACGTGTGGCCCAAGGACAGACCTGACTTGCGGGCCCGTGTTGCCATCTCTGTGGGCCTGCTAGCTGCAGCCAAGGTACTAGGCCAAGACGATTGCGTTTCTATGATGGACATCAGATCATCATATACATTGACTTGACTTGTTGCCTTGGCATGCCACTTTGGTTTTATGGTAGCTGAAAAGTTTCAAGTTCCAAAATTGCACCTGTTGCGGGTTTTCTTGCATTCTGCTGTGCACTTCTTTTATTTCTACACTCCAAAGATGATGCACCTTTGAGATTTCAGTACATGTTATATTCATGTCAGGTAAAGTGTTGCAATCAGACAAAACATTTTCTTGATATTAAGCACCGTACTGGCTGGTGGAAGTTGAAAAGTGCTGCTGAGCTCTAAAATCTTCCACCAAAGGGCATTACAGTAAAATGTGGCTTTCTGGTAATAAAAGCTTCACAGTTAAAAATTCAAGGCTAGACCTAAAGTGCTACCCGTCAGCCGCATCCTGGCAGAGAGCAGCTTACTTGTGTGTGTGTGCGCACTAAAATACAAGCACGGACACGTAGTTTTATTTTTGTCATTGCCATGTAATTTTCCCAGTTAATTAGAGTTGTCTTTATTCATCAATCATTTTCACTCTAATTTGTTCTTTGGACTTTTGTGACCTCGTCTCACCTTACTGTGGGTAGACGGCACGTGTGCAAGTCAAAATGAAACATAGTACCAGTCGTCCGTGTATTATATGTTCTGAAATGCTCACCTTGTAAAACACAAATTTACAGCTGCCTAATAGGCTCATCCTCTGAGCATGGCTCCCTCTAGTGTGTGTTTTAGAGGCGACATCGTCCGACCTTTCTGATTGATTTCCTGCTTTGGTGCAGGTCTGCCCAATTCCTCATGGAAGCGTCATGGAGGATGTTTTCCAATCTGCTGAATAATAAATTATGTCGCTGTAGTGACAAACCAGCAGGTTCAACAAAGTAGCTACATTTTACAACCTTGTAATGAGTTAGTAGATTAGTGATGGGGTGTTTAATAAGTGGCATGGATTTTTAAAATGTATTTATATTTCTAAAAGGCAGGACTACTAATGCCAGAGTACAGTGCTCATGCCAAGTGTACAAATTGCGAACCCTGTTGTTGATAGCTTTCTTTCTCCATCGCGTGTGTCCGTTTGTAGACTATGTGAACAATTGAGTGCATTTAGGGCAGGGGTGTCCAAACTTTGTGCAAGGAGGGCCAGATTTGATAAAGTGAAGGGGCCCGGGGGCCAGTAGTTTTTTCGGACATTTTTTTAACTACAATTTCATCCAAATAAACACTGTTATAAAACAAATTTCATTCTCCCAATTGTCTTTATTTTTTAAATGACAAAATAACCAAATATAAGCCACTCAGGCAGATGTGAACAACTCTAAAAACACAAATTCCGCCTTTCATTCATATCTGAAGAGTCCGATAACATTGAACAAACTGTATGAAATACCTTAAATTTACATGAGTTTAAAATTATTTTCGCCTCATGAACATTTTAAACAGGAGTTATAAGTAATACATAAAATACGATAACATTGAACAAACTGTATGAAATACCTTAAATTTACATGAGTTTAAGATTATTTTCGCCTCATGAACATTTCACACAGGGTTCACGCAGCCGGTTCGCGCGTACCCTTTTTACAACGGGTTTATTTCCGCATTTGACTTGCGCATGCTCCGCATAGCAGGACAGCTGGAGTCATGTTCTCGCTGTGAAATCACGCCGGGTCGCGCGAGATTACATTTCTGCGGCATAAATATAAAATAGCTTTGGTACGTGTGTATTAAAGCGCTGGTCAACAATGGCGGCGGGCCACATACTAAAGATTTTATCACAGAGGCTGCGGGCCTGATGAAATTTGACCACGGGCCGCAATTGGCCCGCGGGCCGGACTTTGGACATGGCTGATTTAGGGCTAAGTGCATGTATCTTATTTTCTTTACTGTACTGATATTCTGTTATATTATGTTTTGTTGATAATCGTGCCGCATTTGATGAGAGAAAATCCAAGAAACAAGGCAGGAAGGAGAGAGGGTCTCGCTGCGTTTCTCCTGTGTTCTCTGGCTGCCCTAATGTGTCACAAAGTGCTCAGGTTGACTCAGACAGCTGTCCCTGTGCTTTTAATTAGCCCTAATACCCAATTCACTTCCATTAGCTGGAAATACCAGCCAGCACAGGAGCACCAGCAGAGGCAGTCAGGGAACATGCACGGACGATGCGTGTAAAGCTTCCAAGTGCATGTTGGAAAATAAATCTGGTTTTAGCTTCTTAAAACCTCCCAAGTGCTATAGGAACGGGCACGGGAGTTCTTTAACTGTACAATTCTGTCAATTAAATCTCTTTTTGGGAACCGTACCATGAATATCAAACTCGCATTAAGTGTGAGTCTACTATTCAAATAAATATTTGAGTGGGGGGAATGTACTTGTATTTTGTTGCTGTACTTGTCATGTCTTGACTTGTTTTGGCATTTGCTGTAATTCTTGTCACGGATGACGGGACCGGCTCGATACATCTGATTGGGTTTACTACTCAGGACCTCAGAGTTGTTTTTGTTTTCCTCATTTTGAGAATGTCTTCCCCACCTCCTCGCTCTTTGCCTTCCCAGATCACCAATGTGACGGTGCCCTTCATGTTTAAGTATGCAGTGGACGAGCTTAACCAGATGTCGGGACACATGCTGAACCTGAACGATGCGGCAAGCACTGTGGCTACCATGGCAACGGCCATGCTGATTGGCTGTGAGTTCCGCACTTTTGTTGCACTAGCAGTGTGCCGTGCTCATCAGAGGGGACTATGGGACTGCCTATTATCTCCAGGCTGACCTTTCCCGACACACTCGCATCAATGCAGCTGCACAAGCCCTGCCTTATCCTCCTTTTATTGACATTATGCGCTCTTATTATATGTTTGAGTTCCCCTATTTTAATCCGCCCATATTTCCTGGCAACTTTTCAATGTGGCAATCGTTCCTTTCAAGGTGAACAGGGAGGCGTTCATATTTTTCAAAAGCAGACTTAGATATTTTGATTTATCTCATGTTGGGTTTCTGACGAAGGCCAGGTATGTTTCCCCCCCCCCCCCCCCCCCTCTTTTTTTCTCTCAGCATTCCGTTTGTATACCTCATTTCTCATTGCCAGAATCGTCTCGTCCTCCAAAGAGGAGTCAGAGGTGAGGTGGAGGTTTAGTCAGAAGTTCATTTCTGATTAAGTTTTTTTTTTTTTTTTTTTGTCTGAGGTGCTAATGAAAAGCATAAATGCATCAGGTAAATAGTGACCGGACACCTACCGCAAGTCTCCGTGTTTGAGATCAGCTTGAATACACTTAGCCCTGTAGCCACTTATTTTAATGAGCCCACTTAGATCTTGCTCAGTAGTGCTTGGTGAATAATTGTAGCACACGAACAGGACTCCAGACGGGACAAAAAAAGGATGACAAGGAAGAATGTACTAGATGCTCTTTGAGAATGAGAATTGTATTCTTTGTGCCCTTTTTGCACTCCTCTGTGGAGGGGTGTGTAATTTGGCTGAAATGGTAGCCCTGTGCTCATCCTACCTTGTCAGATGTGGACACATTGTTCATTTGATGAGCATTCCTATTTAACGCCACATTACTGCCCCACGAAGACCGGCAGACAGAGCAATTACTGCCCCACTCTCGTCCCATAAGACAAGCAATGTATTCTCCGCAAAATCACATCAAGAAGACCAGATGTCATTCAAAGTCGGACTAATATTTTTTTAACTGACCCCAGCCAAATTGTGTGTGTGCGTGTGTTCATGTGTGTGTACTGTACTCTATCGTACTGTACGTATACTCTATATACATATAATATACTAGAATGTACTGTATATAAAGCCCAGCCCGATTTCATTCTTCTCAGCGTCACAGTGTGTAATTGCCTTTGTCCTGCTCTGTCCCAGATGGTTTGTCACGGGCCTGCGCAGCACTCTTCAACGAGCTTCGGAATATGGTGTTTGGCAAAGTGGCCCAGAGCTCTATCCGACGCATCGCCAAAAATGTCTTCCTCCACTTGCACAATCTGGATCTGGGCTTCCATCTCAGCCGCCAGACGGGAGCACTATCCAAGGCCATCGACCGTGGCACCCGAGGCATCTCATTTGTCCTTAGTGCCCTCGTCTTCAATCTGGGCCCCACAGTCTTTGAGATGGGACTTGTGAGCGCCATCCTGGTAAGATCTGTTTTGGGATCTTTTCTCATGGTGTTTGAAAAGTCGAAGGCTCTGAAAAAGCAAAAGCCTCTCACAGTTTTCAGTCTGTGTGTGGTCCCGTTATTATTCCAATACCCAGCACCTTACATCACCTTGGCACACTTCACAGCAGAACGTCAGGATATTAATTCCAGAAGGTCTCATTTTCATTAGATGAATCCCCAGTTTCTTTGGGTGGGCAACCCGGAGCCCATTAGCATCGATGTAGAATCCCCAAGCTTTGTTGCAGCCTAATGTGCTCCTGTAGTGTAGGCCTGCCCGCACGCACACGCACACACTGGCACTAAAAGACCTGCTCGTCTGTAGCTTTGCCTTATTATTCCACCCTGGACCATAATGTCAGCTAGGATGTAATGAGGACAGACTTCATTGCCCACATAGCTACAGCATTAGCACGATTAGTAGTTCTTGTCATTTCCCCTCCATTTGTAACACCCTATTTGGTTGCGAAGTGGCCACAAACTCACTTTTGACGCGTGCCGGAGCACGGTAGTCTGACGTGCTAGCTTGACTTTGTTTTATGGGGCTGTTAAGTTGCAAGGATAAAATCTTTTTTTTTTTTTTTTTTTTTTTTTTTTTTTTTCTCTCTTCCTGTGCGTGTGTCTCTCCCTCTACCTGCTTTTGTCCTGTGCAGTTCTACAAGTGTGGTGGAGAGTTCACGGCCGTGGCCTTGGGTACATTATCCACATACGCCCTTTTCACCATCCTTGTGACGCAGTGGAGGTAACATTAAGCATGCCCATCTTCAATGTGCTGATTTATAACATGCAGACAGTAGAGACTCGCTACTGTCGGCCTTTATCGGCAAACGTGCGCCAAAGTGCTTGTTTCTGTGCACAGGACTCGTTTCCGCATAGAAATGAACAAAGCAGATAACGAAGCTGGCAACGCAGCTATCGACTCTCTTCTTAACTACGAGACTGTTAAGGTGAGATCACATAGGCACATTCCCACATACCTCTATTCTTCAAACCCTATTTTCACTTCATCCTCATTGCCCCCCCTTCCCCTCCATTTTTCATTCCTGTCTTTTGCTTGCTTTCACTTGAGTCAGGAACTTTGACTAATGGTACAATCAATATCAAACAACACTGGCTTCTCTGTCTTTCTTTTCTCTGTCTTTCTTTTCTCTTTCAAACCTAAGATACCAAATACTGTTATTAAGAGTAACACTGAATTAAAAGGTAACAATTTGTGTCCTTAAATAAACAAAATCAATATTTGCACTTTGTACTCTGTGTTAGTACAGATAAACAGTTGCACAAAAAATTTGTTACACATCATGGGTAAGAATGTCAGAAATATGGAGCTCAATAGTTTATTCTAACCAATAATTTTAATAGGTGGTAGGAAAATTCTGTGCAATTTTCCTGTTCAGAGTTTGAACAATGTAATCTCATTTTCCATAAATGCCATCAATCACATCTTAATTCAAGTGTTATGCAAAGGCACTAAGTAGTAGCTTTTTGAGGGACTTCAAATATGATTGGCCTCAGACTTTCAAAATTCCGATTGACCTTAATTCTGGCCAACACGTCAGTATAATCTATCTAATCTGTATCTGATTGTGCACTGATTAGTAATGGCACGCCACTAAAGCAGGGACATTCAAATACACATTTAAAGGACCAAAGTATTTTTTTTTTCATCATTGAGTCAAAAGCCCAGGTATATACGTCAGTCAGGCTACGTGCTATAATAGTATAATATAAAAATATATATATATTTCAGACAACAATACCAAGGATCCAAAACAAATTTATCAGGTGAGGGTTGAGAACACTTTTGTTTGTAGCCTACAAACACTTAAGAATGAAAGTAATGCACACATACTGCAATAAATATTATTTTTGTCCTAAAATTCCGCAGCCTTGTTTACTCTCGGTATGTGCCCGTGCACCCGTGTAAGACAGAAAGAATAATGGTTACGTGAACCCAAAGATAAATGTCAATACTGAAATCAGTACACTTAGAAATGATTACTAGAATGCTGTTAAGTTGGCAACTTTTACACAGTTGACAGAGCACTTCCAGCACTAAGGTCTTATGTTATTAATGTTCCAATGAGCTTCAAAATGCAAAGATACTAAAATTATATCACCTTGTAGAAAATGATAATGATTAAAATAGTCATTGTAATTGTTTCTATTTAAAAACACTAGTCTACTGTATAAACCCTTCTTCTCTAAAAAGTCACAATTTTATTAGACTCAGTATTCTGTTTAGATTTCTTGCACCTTGCTCCATTTTAAACCTCATTCGGTGCATCTTTGTTACATTTGTATGTTTGCACATACACACAAATTACCTCTCGAGCAAGCTCCAAGGGATTTTTGTTCATCGCTCCGGATATATTTTGCCACCTATGTTATTTCCTTTGCTTAATTTACATTCTGTTTTCCTTTTACATTTTGTTCTGTTATTTTGTATCATCTGTGTCAATGTGGCCGAATTTAGCATCTCTCTGAGCTGTGAGTGCATACGTAATTAGATCTCCACCCACTCAGAAATCCGTTCCACTTTCACAAAGGGCTCAATGAGGAACCTGAACAGGATGCCTTCCTTGCGCAGCTTCTGTTTGTTCGTCGTGTGCTACATTTCCCTCTCGATCAGGTCCCCTGCCTTCGCCTTTCCATATTCCATGGCACGTCCGTAGCCACACAGTCGGTAGCGAAAGAAGCAAATCCGCCCACTTTGCCCAAGCTGCAAAACACGAGGGCAACCAAACAAATGCAATGTTTGTCAGTTAGTGGGTAATTGGCGGTGGAGTGGTGGAGGGAGCTTGTTATGGTTGGAGTTTTATTTGCTGCCTTTAAGCAACGTGCGTGGAGCCGATTCATGAGGCTTTCCCCTCAAGTGATGTATGTCTTCATCAAAATTAGTGCCGCTCTTGTGATTCAGCACTTAAGCGCTTCTCTGGCGGCAGATGCCATCTACGGAGTTTGACAGAAATGATTGTATGCCGTCCTTCGTCCACAACTTGAAGAGTATGTCTTTACTTTAGAGTTATTCCACACAAGCTTAATCTTTAGCTGACTATGAGTTTTGTTTTGTTAAGGTACTGATTTTCATTTCAATGCCAAGGATGTGAAGATACAGTCATGAAGTGTTTTAGAGGCCAGGCCAACCGAGACTCGGATTCCACTCGGAGAACGAATGCACTCTTGATGCGGGCTGTACTCAAGTGTTTGTCTGACACTTGCTTAACCTCCAACCCCAGCCACATTTTGTGCTTTGTGCTCAACGTACACATTCTTTTCATTGTATAGCTCCGGGCTGTCTCCCAAGTCTTTCCCATATCCCATCTCTTTTATTTTTCACGCCAGTACTTCAACAACGAGAAGTATGAAGCCCAAAAGTACGACGGCTTCCTGAAGAGCTACGAGTCGTCCTCATTAAAAACCACGTCCACGCTCGCGATGCTCAACTTTGGCCAGAGTGCCATCTTCAGTGTGGGCCTCACCGGCATCATGGTGCTGGCAAGCAAGGGAATTGCAGCAGGTGATTGTCACCGTATTTCGTCACATATTTTGCTGGCCATCCTGTTTTTATACGTGTTTATGATATTCATTATGAGAAGAAGGTTCTATACATCCATGGTATGTTTTTGCATTGCTGCTGGCTTGTAGGCACGATGACAGTGGGTGACCTGGTGATGGTGAACGGCCTGCTCTTCCAGCTCTCCCTCCCTCTGAACTTCCTGGGCACCGTGTACAGAGAGACGCGGCAGGCGCTTATAGACATGAACACGCTTTTCACACTGCTCAGTGTTGACACCAAGATCAAGGTAACTTCAATGGCAGCTCGACATTAATTTCTTCACATTGTTGAGATCATTGCAAGAGCATTTTATGTGTTCCCCTTTGATATTCTGACAAAGTCTCAGCTTGTATGGAGCGAAACTAAATATTGTATTGAAAAGCTTGGAGATACGAGATGAAAAAAAGAAAGCTTTCCAAATCCTTTTTTTTTTTTGCTACAGTCACAGTGGTACTAATATCTATTTTTAATCCATCTGGTCATTTTCAGTAGCGCTTAACCTTGCGAGGGTCTTTTTTGCCTGTCAGCAACCACGCCACGTCGTGGGTGCACTTAAAATACATAGTCGGATGTTTCCTGTTTATAAACTGTCAATGCAGATTTGATTTGAACAAGCCCGCCCTTTGTTTCTCCTTCTGAAGTGGCTGTCAGTTATTTTTATGAGATGTCCTGACAGCCCATCTCGTGCTCGAAGGGTCCACTTAAGTGCAAATGTGTGTCTGCTGCCTGGCACTCTCAGCGCGATTGAGGTGTCCGGTCTGTAATTGCGGCAGTAATCATGATTCTTATTTTCTTTTTTTTTTTTTTTCCCCTCCTCTCTTCCCTCCACTCATCAGTACTGCTCTCATTTGTGTTTCCCCGGAGAATGGCGCAGCCCAGCAGGCCATTATTGACTGAACACATTATGCATTCTTTTCAACATTTGCATTATGTACTTAAACTAATCCACCCCACCCCTTTAACGACTCTGCCAAACAAATGATTTTGCCTTTCCTGCATGTGGGAGGGGTGAAGTTGTAATATGTTTGTTTTAATGGACCGTGAGTTGTTTGTATTAATTGGCGGAGCCGGGTTGTGCTGTCACTCATGTTATATTCGCAATCCATCTAGCGAGGGGCTCGACCCTTTAAAAGGTTTTTCAACTTAAAAGAAGCCAGGATGAGCGTTTCTGCTCTTTGCCTTAGCTACAGGCTTTTTGGTTATTATGTTGCTATTAGTTTGTGCAGAACAGGCTTTCAGTCTTGGCGTAAGGACGGGGCTTTATCGGCTACAGACCTTGGCTTTATCTCAGCGTCACACTGAGAGCTGAGGCCATTGTGTAACTAAGGTTTCCGTGCGTATTGATCAGTCAGTGAAGAGATGAAAAATCTTGATTTTTTTTTTTTTTGAAGTATCACTTAAATCCTCTTGATATTCCTTTTTTTCCACCATATCCAAGGTGTTGCGCTTGAGTCGTCTGTCTGTCCGTCCACCCGCCCGTCTGTCCGTCCTTGCAGTGTCCTTATATGTGTCAGTGGTTGTAATTTCATCTTTTTCCGTTTCATCGTCTTTTGCTGCAGGAAAAGGATCTAGCCCCCCCTTTAAGCATCACACCACAAGAGTCCACCATTCGCTTCGAGGATGTGTATTTTGAGTACCTGGAAGGCCAGAAAGTCCTGAATGGGGTGACCTTCGAGGTACCTGCTGGGAAGAAGGTAGCCATAGTTGGTGGCAGCGGCTCCGGGTAAGTCACCAGCAGTACAGCCGCGCCGAGGTCTCGCAATTGTCTCCACCTTCTGTCATCACTGGAGTGTAAGATTGCCGCTGGTGATGATTGGTCATATCTCTGCTTTCAGGAAGAGCACGATAATGCGGCTGTTGTTCCGCTTCTATGAGCCCCAGCGGGGGAACATCTACATCGGTGGGCAAAACATCCGAGACGTCAGCCTCGAGAGTTTGAGGAAGGCCTTAGGGGTCGTACCGCAGGTCTGCGATGCAATTCGATAAGGCAAAATGATTCACTGACATCGACTACGTTTAAGTTTTATGCACCTTTGTATTTTATTTCTTTTGTCCGTGTTAACATTCAACAACAGCGTGTAAAAAGAGTTAAAATTCCATTTAGCTTTCTCTGCAATGTGCTCGCAAGATAATCTGAGCAGATGGTCCAATGTTTTTTTCATTCGCAAACTACTCTTTCTCCCTCCTACCTTCGTCTTTGTATCTACAGCGCTCTGCTCCCACCGCTGCAGCAATACTGCTATGCTCTCTGAAGCTCACTCCCCCCCCACCCCACCCCCCTCCGTCCTTTGTGTTGTCAGGATGCTGTTCTGTTCCACAACACCATCTACTACAACCTGCAGTACGGGAACATCAACGCCACACCGGAGGATGTTTACCAAGTAGCTCGTCTGGCAGGCATCCATGATGCCATCCTCAGGATGCCACATGGTTACGACACCCAAGTTGGGGAAAGAGGCCTGAAGCTGTCAGGTCGGTAGCACTTAAATGACTGTAAAATATGATCGTCATAGAAAAAAATAAACTAGGAAGTACTCAGTATATCGTTCTACTTTTTTAAAATGTGCGACTAAAACGGTGCCTGATGATGCACAGAAAATAGCCTGGCATGAGTCGCCCACTGAGAAAGACACAATTCTTTCAATCGTGCTTGGCTAGAACCTATTTGGTCCTTTTAAATATATTAAAACCAAGACATTTTGTACGGTTCGATTTTTGATGTCGGGAAGGCAGGCTTGAATTTGGTGCGGAGGAACTTGAGCCCTGACCTCAACCTCATCAAACGCCATTGTGATGAACCCCTATTGCATATTTGATTTTCAGCCCATGTTCACTTGTCAAGAATTGTTACATTCATCTTAGTTTTTCATGTTGGTATAAGCTGATGCCACTCAGGGTTTCAAACTTTTTCTCTGACATTCCCTGCAGCTGGCGCCGTTTTATAATGTTTCTAAAAGCCGCTCGCATTCAAAAGGCCACACGCGGCTTGTATGTAACAAAGGCTGAGTCAGACGTAGCCAAAGTCTCATACTGATTTTTCTTCACAATTAAATAAAAGTCCTCTTGTATCCGTCTAGCAGAATTGTTGCCGCGGTGCATTTTCGCTCTGCTTGAGGTGATTATATGATGAGGGCAGGGGGAGACCTTTCGCTCATAATTTCGTACCTACCCGCTGAGGTCTGTTTGCATTGTTTCCTGACGTCCATTGTTTCGTTTCAGGCGGGGAGAAGCAGCGTGTGGCCATCGCCCGTGCAATACTGAAGAATCCGCCTATTCTGCTGTATGACGAGGCCACGTCATCTCTGGACTCCATCACTGAGGAGGTGCGGGCATATTTATTTAACAGAACAAACATCCAGTTGGTCACCTGCCAAAGGTGCACACGATAATTCTGCATCCCCCCCCACACACACACCCCTCCACCTTCACACATCGCTGCACATATTCCCCCCTTGCCACCTGCCGCTGTTTCCGGCTCCTTAAGCTCCAGCTCAACTTAAACCTCCTCCGTCTTTGTAAATGTTACATTTAATGAGAAAGTTCAACACGCCCTTTCTGCTTTTCAGAAGCACGGTAGAGCATGTTAATGATGACTTCCTGTTGATATGAGTGCGTTCCTCAATTAACAGTGGAAACAATTGTAGTGAGAAGCACACGAGAAATGTCTTTTCAGTCATGTTTGGTGATTTTGGTTTCAACATAGTACAACACTTGGAAAAAATAATAATGCCGGTTCTTTTTCAGAACATCCTGAGCGCAATGAAAGAGATGGTGAAAGACAGGACCTCGGTGTTCATCGCTCACAGGCTTTCCACTGTTGTAGACGCCGACGAGATCGTTGTTCTTAATGAGGTACGTAACACGCTCTTCATTTTACACTGCATTCTGTTTCTTGTCAGATTGGTTATTTCTGCTGAATCTAAAGTTTAAAAGTAAAATTACGGGGCCTGCCACGAAAAATCTGCGAGTCATTCTGCGAAAGGTTATAATTTCCTGAAAATGCCACAGAGTGGCAGTAAGACATAGCTGTGGCCCAAGTGAATGTTCATTTGCACCAGGATACAACAAGGTGGCGCTAAAGCAATATGTTTATATTAGATAAGGCTTTGACCAGAGTACAAAAATGCGTATCGGATTTCTAGCAGTGAATAACTAAGGAGAGAAAAAAACCTCAATCAATTGCAAATATGCCGGGGTACACTTTACGTGTTTGTTTTTAATGGCCAGTCTAATTAGCACGTTTTGCAGGATGATATGCACTCAAATCACTTTTTGTTTATTATCACTGCCAAACTGTTTGTTTTGGACAGTTATATTCCACCAGTCGATGTTTTTTATATATATGTGTGTGTGTGTGTGTGTGTGTGTGTGTGTGTGTGTGTGTGTGTGTGTGTGTGTGTGTGTGTGTGTGTGTGTGTGTGTATACCTTAAACCTTACTTCAATTGTATATACACACACACACACACACATAACATTTTTGTGCAAAACACAGGCGTAAATTTGTTTCTAACAATACTCCAGAAATGACAGATTGTTTTTTCAAGTGCTTATGAACTAAGCTTCGCTGAGAAACCTTACTTCAATTGTTCTATCATTGACTCACACTGGCAGGAAGGCAAGATGATAATCCCAATGAAACCCCTATTCAGCTCAGACCTTGTTTGTGAGACTGGCTGAGCCAAATATCGTAAAGAAAAGAAAAAAAAGATGAACAATATTTTTTCTATATGACATTCTTAAAGAGATTGTTTTGAAGGATTTCAGCAGTACAATTTACAGGCAAGTCAGAATTTAGAGTTGTACACTTTTGGCAGCCTTTTTGGGGGTAGTAGAGTGGTTGTCTCCCAAACCAGAGGTCAGAAGTTTGATCTCTGACCATTGTGAGCGTGATGAAGTATCCATGAGCAAGACGCAGAAGCTCCAGTTGCTCCTCCTGAAGCTGCATCATCAAATATTGAATGTGAATTCAATGTGAAGTGCTTTGACGGTCTTAACAGGTGGGAAAAGTGCTATACAAGTGAAAGGAGGTACCACATCAACACGCAACTTGCTGTGTAGCACTAAGAGTGACAGTATACTGTCAGAAAACAAGAAGAGGTGGCAAAGGTCCCCAATGGATCTCCTAGTAAAAGTCATCGTTCAAACAGATCAGAGAGAATATACGCATATGTTGCTGACTAAATGGTTCCAATATATTATTTCTAATATTTTTTTTTTTTTTTACAGTAACCTTGAAGTTGCAAATGTACAGTTTGAAGCGAGCAAGCGTTGCTTGCCATTTATTTCGAGGACTGTACTTGTGAAAGTCGCCGCCTTGTTTTCAAAAGTGATGTTATGCATCACACATCTCTGACAGCAGAAATGCGAATAGATACTAAGGACGACTGTAAAAGTGTTCTCATAAGATTTCCAGAGCGGTTCACTGTAAACACAAACACGAGCAATGAGTCTTTGTGATGCGGTCAAAGGCGTGTGACTGAAATAGCCAGGTGAGAAGATATGTAAAGGCCGTCCTTTGAATCACTTGCCGTCTTAAAAGAGCATCGCTGCGAAACCGATCAGCAGTCAATTGACATTTTCCACCGGCGCTTCCCAATGCTGATGAAAGAGGCTCGTTTTGAACCGCTCCCAATGAGCATGTGCGCTTGCTTCCGTGTTCCCAGAGTCAGATGGCGGGGATCAGAGGGGTCGTGGCGAGGAGGCATGTTTGGTGTGTGATGTCGCCATGGAGTTTGCAGGTGTCGCTGGCAGAGGACCGCCCGGGGTGCTCATTAAAAAGCACGCTAGCGCTAGCACGCTCGTCTTGGGCTCACTAAAGATAATACCGACACCTCTGCACACTCATGGGAGCTGGGGGGGCGCCTTCATTTGTGTTGGACTGTGTGGGTGGCGTGCGCGCGTGTGCGCGCGCGCCCTTGTGTGTATGTTTGTGAGTCAGTGTTTTTGTACGAGAAAGGCAACAGTTGTTCAGGAGGCGTGAGGGATCCTACAGGGGGGGAGCTGGCTCACTGCACTTTGTGGTCAGTGTTGGTGCTCATGAAGAGATTGTTATTAAGTCCGACTCATTACGTCACCTTCCTTGGTAGAACTGTGTGCATTTGCAGCCATTTTGATTTGGCCAAACTTTGGTTTCTTTCTTTTTTTTTGCTTTGTCCTGGCGGGACAGGGTAAAGTGAAAGAGCACGGCAACCACCAAACGCTCCTCGGCACACCCGGCAGTTTGTACGCCGACCTGTGGAACACCCAGAACAGCAAAATCCTGAGCGACAACAAGAACCCCAGCCGGCCGGCGCCCGAGCGCCTCTCCCAGAAGGAGGAGGAGAGGAAGAAACTGCAGGAGGAGATCCTCAACAGTGTGAAGGGCTGTGGGAACTGCTCCTGCTGAGAGAAGCTGCCACCTCCAAGTCTTGTCACCATCTCTACACAGATGGCCCATGCTGGAGTCCCCAGTCTGTGTGGTATTTGAGGAAGGGGGGGGTCGGGGGATGCGGCCCCATTATACATCCCAGCCAAGCCCCATGGTGCGGCCTTGCTTCCTTTTCCTCCGGCTTCTCCTTCTCAACTGAATAAAGCCTCTCTCTCGCCGGCCAAGTTGAGAAAGAGCTGAACAGACACTGGATGGCATCCAGAGCTTCTATATGTCACTTTTTTTCAGTGAAAGCCAAGCGTAAGAGACCTTGTAGATCACATACGTACACGCTAGACATCTGCTAGACAACATGGTCACATCCGCTTCCCTGTCTTAGCTTTGCATCCGTTGGGCTTTATAATGAAATTTTCCCTCACACTGGAAACAGAGGAGATATCGCGTAATGATGTACATAGGCTTCATGAGACACACTTTATATGGCTTGATCAGAAAGATCGTTTTTAAGATTAATTTTAACCAGAATGGCTTTTTAAAATACGTGCGAGCATGTATATATTTCCGTAATTCCGACTTTCCCCGCAATTCAGTCGTAATACACATTTCCGCTTGAAATGTCACAGACTTGAGTGAAATGTTAAGTTCTTCAGATTGTCCCCATTAACGCGTCGACTATAGGTGAATGTTTGGAGTCACGCGTAGACAAAACTGTCTACCGAGTGAATTAGCAGAATGTCACCGATGCGTCGATGTAAAAATAACACAGCGGGAATGGCGCGAAGCGTCTAATAAATGATGAATGCGTTTCACCGCAGAGTTGAGCCACGTAGCGAGGGCTCCTCCGGGAACATTTTGCAGTCGTATCGTCGAGCCGACGCAGCAGCTATTGTGTCGACATTCGCCTTTGTCAGTTTAATAGCAGCT
Organism: Syngnathus leptorhynchus; assembly: GCF_054491065.1. NCBI lineage: Eukaryota > Metazoa > Chordata > Actinopteri > Syngnathiformes > Syngnathidae > Syngnathus > Syngnathus leptorhynchus. Next base: position 9,794,950 of record NC_141196.1, read on the forward strand.
AATTGGACGGATTGATCAGAGAGCATTGAAGGTTTCGCGTCAATATTAATTTTTAAAAACTGACATGTATGTCCTCATTTCTTAGAGGACTGCTTTGTTTTTGTGATACGCACACTTTGTTTCAATCTCTGCTGGCGTTGTTTCTATTAATAAAATGAAATGATTGTCTTCTATACACCCATCGTGTGACTGATTTCTTGCACAGTGTGATGACAATAATGATGAATAAACACTGCCTGGTAGGTCTTTAGGAAATAAGATATATTTTTGATTTGCGTTTTGCAATTGGCACAGTTGTAGTTTTCTCTTTTTGTGTTAAGAAATGGAAAATCAAAATCATCTTTCAAGTTAATGACTTAAATCAACAAAATGTTGTTGAAAATGTGCCAAGACTTTGACACCCATATTTCTTCTGCACTAGTCGAAATAAAAAACCAAGTGAATGTCATAACAAGATTTGATTGTTTGATTGATCGACTGATTGATTGAATAATTGGATTTGGCGCAAGGTGATACTGCCGTAATGTTAACGCTCAGTGGATCTTTCTTTAATAATTGAAAGTAATAAAGAGTAACATTCAAGTAAAATGTCAGCCCGAGCGTGATGAGCCCCTCACGGCGAATGAAAGTCGACTTTGATAAAGTCTCTCTTAAAAGGAAATCAAGTGCATGATTACTGTCTGGATGGCCCTCCTTTCAAGCGTTAGATGTCCAGGCACATGAGTTGATGGTAATGTCGTCCTTCTAATACAAGCCAGGAAGAGATTATGAGACACTTCATTAGCGACTCCCAACAGTGGCTGCCCCTTAAAGGTGACTCACTAATTATTCAGTGAGCATCATTCACTGTGATCTGCTCAGGTTTGTGTTTGATTTGCTCAAGGACATAACACAGCCAAGCGTTGACGTTGAGCCAGTTTGTCAGCGTGGTGGCCCTTGCATTTTAGTTTTGTGCAAAACAGGGTCACGAAAACCTGTTGTTTCACCGCCCTTATTTTCAAGTGTGAGTTATTTGTCTCCATTTGGTCACGAGGTAATGAGCGAGCCATCTCGGTTTAGCATGCGCCGTACTCCGTGTTCTGGCTACGCTAAGGCCTCGTATAACATCCGTAATGTGGACCACAGCAGGAGCGCCAGACCCTCATACACGCGGTGACCTTCTCCTGAAGGAGATTTCTTAAATTGTGCTGTGCAGAAGGGATGATTATCTGCTCTTATTTCCATCTTTCTGCCAATATAGCACTCATTCAGTGGTTCTCTTTTTTTCTTTTTACACCAAGTACCACCTAAAAAAAATACTCATCTATCCAAGTACCACCATCACAGTCAATATTCAAACACAGTAGTGTAGTAGCAGAGGGTATTTATTTCTAAGAATGTATTTAATATTATTGAAAGTCACTGTGACATTGTGCAAAGTTTGAATATTCACACTGTGCTTTATGATATGGGAATAAAAACTCTCCACGGGTCAATTAAAAAGTATGACACATAATTATTTTATAATTATAATTAATTATTTATAATTAGAACGACATTATTGTCGTTCTATTCTAGAGTTTTACTTTTTTTTTTCTTCAATGGTCTGGCCTTTTAAAATCATTTATAAATGGAACTAAATATTTTGGTATAGGCTTAGATTAGAATTCAGTATTTTGCACAAGACAAATATTTTAAAGTTAGTTTTAAATAAAATGTCTTGCTGCTAATTTTGATGGCAAATGCGTGACTGTTTGGCTCATACATTTTTAAATCTGACTTGAATATAAGTGCCTCACCAGCCACTTAGGTAACTGCACATCATTGTTAAAAGTTAAATACAACTGAACTGTTCTTGGCCAGTGAGTCTTTTCTATACCACTAGAGGGAATCTGCATATCACACTTTGAAAATCACTCCACTAATGTATCGTGATCTCTATTGTTATTATTTGTGGATGGATTCGGAATGTAAACATTACCCAAAAAGCCACCGCGCCGCACCCTACCTCCTCCAAAGCCTACTTATAGGTGATAAGCAACCGTCTGTTACTGAAGTCCCCCGCGCTCTCCGTGGTCTGAAAATGGAAGGTGATCCTCTGCACCAGACAGCCAGCTCACACACACACACACACACACACACACACACACACACACACACACACACACACACACACACACACACACACACACACACACACACCCATCCCTCCACGGTGCAACTCGTAGGCCTGTGTGGCCAAGGGCGTCTCAGCCGTGATAAATATGCATCAGTGCCTCACAGAAGATGTAGTTATTTCCACCGTTTTGTGTGGGAGTGTAAATTTATGTGCGTAATCCTTGTGCATGATACCAGTGCTCCTGGTCAGAATGAGAATGAATATTCACACAGTGATGCGCACATGAGGATGAATTCAACAAATAACGATACACACTGCGTTGCAAATTTTTATGTACTGGAAATACTGTGTGTGTGTAGATGTATGTATGTATGTATGTATGTATGTATGTATGTATGTATGTATGTATGTATGTATGTATGTATGTATGTATGTATGTATGTATGTATGTATGTATGTATGTCTGCACTAAATACAAATCGAAATCAAACTGCTTATGTAAGATTTTGTTGTACTTTTTCTTCATTGGAAAACACTGAAGAAATATAAATAAATAGAAAAAATGGTGCAGCTTGTATAACTGTCAATTTACTGTCCCCTTAAAATACTGTAGGCAAGTGCTGACGACAAAAGTAAGTAAAAATATGAAAATGTCCAAATCTTGCCCTATATTGCTGTCCACCATCTTGATTTTATCCTCAATATGTTCCTCAGGTTCTTGTTAAGAACAGCCACACTGTAAAATGTTCCTCCCTTCATACCCAGCTGAAGATTTAGTGTTTTTTATTTTTTATTTTTTTTTACTGCGTGGGATGTTTTGTTGTCTCGCATGAAAATTATCCTACTGTGGCAGGCACCATTCTTTTTAAACTAGGCAAGAGGTGCTCAGTCATGAACCCATATATTTTGTTGAGGTCATCTTGACACCTTCGGGTCCTCCAAAAAACCGTACCGTTTATTGCCTTGTACACAAATACACATAATTTCCCCTCTACCTTAAACCAGTGAATGATTGAACATAGCGAGAATACACATCACCATACAGACAGGAAATTATTCTTTAAATTGGCAAAATTGCCTCACTTAAAGCATACATACTGTTTTATAGAGTGTATTTACATTTTTACACGTTTCCTCTCACCACTAACCAGCAGCAGGGAGCTGAAAAAATTGTAAGCAAAAAACATCAAGCCATTCATCTAGCTTCTGTCTTCACTCTTGTCACAGTTGAGCTGGAGCCAATCCCACCTGATATTGGGCAAAAAGCAGTGTACACCCTAAACTAATCTCCAGCCAATGCCAAGGTAAGAGGCAAGTGTGGGGTAAATGGTAAACAGTAAATGGAGTGTGCTTATTCAGCACTATTTTGTTTCTACCACCAGAATAAATGGAGATGACTTAAACAATGACTTTTCTATTAAGTTTGACGGGTCGCAGAGCGTCAATCAAAATTAGCTTCAATTAGCTGTTTTTATTGTAAAAAAAATGTTGACTTATGTTCTTTGTCATTTAAAAAAAAATCACAATTCAAAGCAGGTTACTTGACAGTCAAGATGATGAGACTTTGACGATTGGGACTTTGTCACAATCTAATGATGAGTAACATCTAATTCACACAAACTGCGGAACGGATACGTTGCCGATGCATCACGGCCTTCGTACAAACGCCGTAAGGGAACGAAAGCATTGGAGTCTGCGTGTCAATTCACACCATCTGTGGTGCGGTACATATCTATCTGCGGAGCTCCGTGAGGTTTCTATATTTTGCGTATTTTCATGAAGCTGAAGAAATGACACAAGCCAGACATGAAGTTGGGCGTCGGGAGTTGGATTGGGTATATTTCAAAATAACCATTCTTCAAACTTGTCGGTTTCTGTAGGTATTCCGCATCCGTTCCGCAGCCAGTGTGAATTAGGCTTTCGTCGTGAACAAAGCTTTAAATAGGTGGGTGTGGCTGACTGGCAGAGGTGGGTGTGGCTGATGGTGTGATAGACAACCACTCACACCAAAGATGCAATTCAATTGAAGGCTGAATTATCCATAGCTGTGAGCATTTATGATGACACATTTGTAGATCTAAAATGTGACAATATTTGTTTGTAAACTGCATGGATTGCGAAAGGGGGGGGGGGTTACACGAGAAATGATGACTCACACGTTAAATACTGTAGCCGAGTCTTTTGACCCTTTTTACGTATCGTGTAGCTCGCTGGCTGTTGAATCCCACTAAAATTGTCACATCACAAGTGGCTGCTGTGGTATTTCCCAAGGGAGTTGCTCCATTATTCACCGTCTACAGAGCCGCTCCGGGGTTTATGTCTAGATGACATCATTACCACCACTACAGTGTGTCAAATTCAATTTAGGTCCAAGCGTGTTTTAATCGGAAATAACTTAGCATTCAGGGCCCATTTTTACATAACTTATTGGACGTTTCACACCAACTGACAGGGTTGTTGAGCATCAGCGTTTTTTTTTTTTCCTTGCATTTTATTCTCAACATTTCGCTCCAAGAATTTCAGCACATCTTCAGTGAATGCTGCTGCGAGCAATTTCAGGTGCTCACTACCGTCACTACTTTATATTTATTTGTTTGTACTCTTTTTATCACTTGGGTAGGCTGCATGCCAGACCAAGTACAATAATCAATATTACTTACTATCTGATGGTTTTATTTTCAAGGAGATTTCAGTTTAGTAAGCATCCAAAATATCTAATGTGGTGCACTTTTTAGTCTTTTTTCATCATGTGTATTTTTACCGGCTTTTCATTAGACTAAATTAAATAGTTTTGTAGAACATTGCCGTGTCTGAATTTGTAATTCTTTTTTGTTCTGTATGACTAAAACGATTCCAAAAAAGGTTTTTCATGTGGTCTCTATATTGCAGATTTTCACCTATCACTGCTAGGTGTCGTATGCTGTGACAAAGGTGCAGAAACAGCAACGAAATGAATTCAATTAATTTTCCTACGCATGGCCAATTGTTGCCAGGCAGGATTCATATCAGCACATCGTCTGAATGAAAAAAAAAAATCCATACGGTAGCCGCTCCATCTCGTCTGTTGACATTGCTGAATGACAAACGAGGGTCACTAGAGGACAAATACTCCAAAACCACATCATAAAGATGACGAGATGTTTATTTATACTCAGTAATTCAGTAACTGAATCACTGCTCTGTAGATGCAACATATATAATTGAAAAAATGACCCATCGTGACATTGAACGAGCCCTGTCCAAGCACTTGACACTGATAGCATTGAGCATACTTGTGATCATTTCTTGATGAAAACCCAAAAGTGATACAAAGTGATATCTGTCTCACTTGGCAATATGTTAATATGTTATGTCGTGAGGAACAATTAAGGCGGAACAATGTGTGAAACCTGGCACTGGTGTAAATATAAAATTTGGGTCTGGTAGGGTGACGTTGTGAGACAGCTGTGTGGGCGTTGCATTAGGACAGCTTGTTAGTGATGTTGTTGCTCAGAAATACAGACAATGTGTCATTATTTCCACTCCAGGAATCCCTGTTTTGCTCCAACTGATGCACTGCACATTTATAATATTTGATGAACTGATGCCCATGCCAAGTTTGCATTCACTCTCTTAACTGTGCTTTCATATTTGCAACAAGATACACATTTTGAAGAGAACATTGTGACGATGTAGCTAGGATTATGTATTTGCTATTCATTTATTTGTTACACAATACCACCTAAATTTCAGCGTGAAAAGACATTTCAGGTTTCGTGCATCATATTACACACAATTAGCTTGTCAGCCTTCAAAGTAAGCTTCGAGCTTGTTCGATACATCTCTGATAAAGACAGCAACAAATGGCATTTGATGGTTTTTATTTTCCCTTGCAGTTGAAAAGTGAAGTGAAGCAAGCAAAGGTTCCACATCTAGTATTTCTAAAGTCATTTGAAAGGCCACAAGGCGGGTTTGCGTCAGAGAGGAAAATAAATTGTATTTGCCAGCGTGCAAGAGAAGAAGACAAGTTCAATTAAGACAAGCAACATTGTGTGCGCTTATACTGTGTTTGATTTCATGTTTGTCAAAGAGCCCAAAATATCCAATTGTGTTATTGGAAGGCCATTATAGCTTCACGTCTCCACAGGTATGAGATCTCATTATTAGTTGCAATAATTTGCCATCTTTCTAGTGTCTGTCTGTCTTTCTGTTCGTCTGTCTGCATGCCCTGAGCAAAATCATATCTGTCAATCCACCCAATCTACGCCTACTTTATGAAAATATCAAGAGACCTTTAATACATTCCCAAGTAGGCAAAGAAATAAGCCAGTGATGTACAGTATTATGAATTCCGAGTTGCCAATACAAGGATGCACAGTATATTAAAAAGAAACTCGAAAAGATGTGGCACACATTTACTATATTAGGTAGTTGAAAAGATGAATGGAAAGAAATCGGGCTTATGCCAACATGTTGAATGTCATTTTTGCATTGTCTTACAACTGCATTGCATCATAATGACTGATGTGTCTATTTCTCCTTAAAAAATACCTTCTTAGAAAAATCTCTTGGTACAAGGCTGTCACAAACAAGCCATTTTGGAATCGATTATCCTATCGGTTATTCTATCAAATACCCTTTTTTCCTAGGTAAAATGTCCAACAGTGATAAGGATGCCTCTACATGTAACACTTGAGTTTGTCAAACTTCATGTTTTGACCACTATACTAACTTCAAAGTAAAGAACATAGAACATTAATATTGATTTTTTTTTATTTTTTATATAAGACAGGATCTTATGTCGTTCACAAACACAAGTGCCTCTCGCTGCCAATCAATGGCTGCTCCGCTGCCAGCGGATGTGAGGACTTATTAAAGAAAGGAAATAAAATCAAGAAAGTGTGATATAAACCGTTACGTAAATGTCTAAATAAAAAGAAATGATTCTTTCGCTCTAACTGCCCTATGTTCCCGATTCTAAATGACTTTACCTCCATTTTGCTGTAGTGTCAGAAAATTTCAATTTGGTCAATTTCAAGGGGTAAAAAAAACAAAAACAAATAACATAATCCATTGATGGATACATTTGTTGCAGGAAGAGTAGGATGTGCGTTTCTGCCAGCCCCAAGTATGATGTAGTTCAGTTTTATACAACATGTTTTACAAATCAACATAAATAATTGTGCCATCGTCAATCAATACTGTGCGTTGTTGCCTTTTACATACCGTACTCATTTGGAATCTCATTTGATTGCATTGGCTATTTGACAAGAACATAATTCCCGACAACACGAAACTACATATTCTTTTGAATAAATAGGGGTGTCACTTTTGCTTGTCTGTAAGGACTTAGACCAGGCATGTCCAAAGTCCGGCCCGCGGGCCAATTGCGGCCCGTGGTCAAATTTCATCAGGCCCGCAGCCTCTGTGATAAAATCTTTAGTATGTGGCCCGCCGCCATTGTTGACCAGCGCTTTAATACACACGTACCAAAGCTATTTTATATTTATGCCGCAGAAATGTAATCTCGCGCGACCCGGCGTGATTTCACAGCGAGAACATGACTCCAGCTGTCCTGCTATGCGGAGCATGCGCAAGTCAAATGCGGAAATAAACCCGTTGTAAAAAGGGTACGCGCGAACCGGCTGCGTGAACCCTGTGTGAAATGTTCATGAGGCGAAAATAATTTTAAACTCATGTAAATTTAAGGTATTTCATACAGTTTGTTCAATGTTATCGTATTTTATGTATTACTTATAACTCCTGTTTAAAATGTTCATGAGGCGAAAATAATTTTAAACTCATGTAAATTTAAGGTATTTCATACAGTTTGTTCAATGTTATCGGACTCTTCAGATATGAATGAAAGGCAGAATTTGTGTTTTTAGAGTTGTTCACATCTGCCTGAGTGGCTTATATTTGGTTATTTTGTCATTTAGAAAATAAAGACAATTGGGAGAATGACATTTGTATTTTATAACAGTGTTTATTTGGATGAAATTGTAGTTAAAAAAATGTCCGAAAAAACTACTGGCCCCCGGGCCCCTTCACTTTATCAAATCTGGCCCTCCTTGCAAAAAGTTTGGACACCCCTGACTTAGACTTAGGTCTAGGTTTAAATGCCAAAGCAAACAAGATCATCAGGGGTTTTACTTATCTTTACTTTATCTTTGTTTATCTATCTATGCCGGTAGCCTAAAGTGACAAGCACAACAATAAAATACTTAACTATGAGTCTAGACATAATTTTGATTAATATTGTGTTTTTGCAATCTGCATTAAGCAGCAACATACTCTTTAACCATCGTGGCTCACCTGTTTTCTGAGTTTGGTCATGTGCCATTCACAAACTGAGCTGTGATTGGTCAATACCTGGCTCTGAGCAACTGTGCTGTTATTTTCAGTTGTCAAGTAGCAGAATGGCGTGCGCCTTCTTGTTTACTCTAGTGGAACATATTGTAAAGCACCTTTAAGTGATTTTTCATACAGCTCTCGTGTCGGATCTCATTTGATTGAACGGGTTATTTTGCACGCGCAAATAAGTAGCAGCTTTTCCCAGAGAGCTACAGAGTATCTTATCCAAGTGTCACAAGTGGAGCCATCAGGACGTGCAGCCGTGGCAGCACACACGAGCAGCCTATTCATTATTCATGACTATTCATGTGCTTGCAGTCGCCCTGTTATGATACAGTCCCATCCGGAGTGGCCTACACCTGATTTGTTCCGCGCCTCCATCGGGCGGTACGTGGCCCTGCGTCGGCCGCTTGTGCGCGCTCATAGGTCGGATCCAGAAGGCTCGAAGAGGAAGAGGAGGGGTGAGCAGACTGCAAGGAGGGGAAGAGGTCCAGCTGCAAAAAAAAAAAAAGAATTAGAAGAGGGGAGAGGGGAAAAAAACGAACCGTGACAATGGCAACATCAAGCTACTCCTAGGTTGTCGAAAAGGAGGCGGGCAGGAGCTGGGACGCGCCGGGCCGCCTTGTGAGCGCCTCTTTCTGGAATACGAATCGCGGCGTAACATGGAGCGGCGCGGCAGAGGAGAGTTGCCGTGTCTCCATCACTGAGAGGCGCGTCCACCTGCTAAGACGAGGCCTGGGCTGCTGCTCCTGCCGCTGGTTCTGATTCTGGTGTAGCTGCTGCTGCTGGCTGGTGGAGCAAGCAAAGCAGGCTGGCTGGCCGGGGCTGGTGGGTGGGGGACATGCAGGGGGGACGTGTTTGCATTTGGGAGGAAAGAAGACGCACCTTCTCACATTCCGCCCGAAGCTCTTGCGGAGGATCCGATTGCGACGCGCGGAGAAAGACGCAGTTTTTTGTGGCGCAGACGCTCTGGAGGTAGGCAAGTGAAATGTTCTTTTTTTCATTACCATCGCTATTAACGTGAGCGTTATGTGTTTTTGAATTGGGGTGCTTGATTTATACACCGATTTAAAGCCCATCCATGCTTTCGCCCCCCACCCCCATCAGACATTTTATTTTATTCCAAGGGAGCATGCGGTGTAGTAGCAGCCTCCTTGGGACAGCTGTCCGTATAGCGTGCTCACGTTCATCCACCCATTGCAGCTTTCTTGAGGAGCAAAAAAAAAATAAAAAATACCCACTCATATTGCATACTGACAAATTTATGTTATGTTTAAGGGGGGGGGGGGGGAATGCACGTCTTTTGGAAGCCTACTGTTGTGTATTTAGGGCGAGCCGTCATTTAAATATGTCCCCCCCTTTCCCTATCTACTCCCTAAACGAACAAGACACAAATAGTCCCCAGTAATGAATGATTCATGAATGAGATATTGAACCCCCAATATGGGTTAACACACCTTCCCAAGAAGCCCCTCCCTCCCTCCAAAGGATCCCAAACATAAATGCTCGTTGCAATTTTTCTTCTTTTAGGTGGACCCCCCCCCCCACACACACACGCACAGACACACACATGGTGGCAATGAAGTATACAGGTGCACTATGTGTGAATGCCTTCACTGTCAGCCCACTAGCCTCAAATGACTAGCTTTCGAGAAAGCATGTTTACTCGGTGTCCCGAGCACGGTGGTGGTGGTGATGTGGTGTTGCTTTCCAAAGACGCTTGGCTTATTAAAGAGACAAAGTGTTGACATTGTACTTGTGACAGGTACTGGGAACGCCCTCTTGCTTTAAGTTTTACGGCCAGTTAAATCCTTTTGAGTGCGGCTGCAGTGAGGCACTGGTCGTGAAATACTTATCAGTTGCCCTTTGCGGGTCCTTCTCCCTTAATGTGAAGACAGCAGTGAAAACCAGATGGAAGGCCATGCATTGATTGAGTCAAAGAGAGCCTATAAGAGGGTTAAATTGAGTTGACACATTGATGTGGGTGTCATTATCATGTGTGACGGCACCGTGTGCGCTATTGGGCCCCGGGCTATGTGACGTGTGCTTGCAAGGGGGGGGGATCGTTGCGGGCGCTCCTCGGCCCGGTCTTGTTTGACGATCCTCGGAGTGGAAACCGAAATGCGTCACAATAATCCACGTGTTCTCTTTCCTTATTGGCGGCACAAATGTAAACAGGAAGAAAGTTTGGGCGCAGTAGTGAGTGAAACAGTGGCAGTAAACGCACTGTTGTTAAAACCGATGGGTCAAACTAACCCAAATTGGGTAAAATGGCAACATTTCAAGTTTGATAGCATTTTAAGTTAGGCACTTGACTTTCTGGATGTCACAACAAAGAAAAACGTCAGTATTTTTCTTTCTAATTCAAATTTATGCTGATAAAATGTTTTTTTTTACAATGACGGCGTAAAAAACGATCCATATTGATGCGTTAAAGCTACCAAGAAATTGGTATATCAGTATACATAGCTGTGGTTTAAAATAATACCCATTTACCACAAAGTTCAAAGAAGAAACAACTTTCCCCAGTCAGTGTTCACCAACGCAAGTAACTCAACGTAATATATTTTGCCCAGTCCACACTGGACGCCATTCCCGCAATCCATTTTTCACTGATTGCAATTTGAACCCGTGTTTTAAGTCATCCCTTTGATAGTTACTAAAATTGACGAAAATGACTTCAGGGTCAGAATAACTAACCCATCCTTCCAATACCATACAATCCAACTTTAGTTAGATAGTGCATAAATCTCGCCCTGGTTGTGTCATGTAATTCACTTCAATGTAAATGGCTGTGAGAAATTTAGCCCAGTAACACAATTCATACCTAACACAATCTTTGTGCCAGCAGCTTTGCCCGAAATGTGTTTTAAAATGCAGCTCGAGCTTTATGTTGCAGCCATAAAAGCGGCAGCTTGTGTACATAGTCTCTCTCTTATCTTCCCGGGGCTGATGTGTGCGCACTGCTCGGCGGCTCCTCCTGCTTTCTGGCCTTGGGCGAATGCACAGGCTTCTGCTAGCACTAGTCAAGTCCATAGAGAAGCAACTAAAGCTCATCAACGCCGCCAACCATTCTCCTCACGTTACGGATCATGCCTCTTATTGATATTTTACACCTCGCACGCATCCTTATCACCATAAATCAGAATCAAGGACTAAGATGTTGCAAGGTGTTGCTTAGAAAAGACATGGTATGAATGACAAAGCAGCCTCCAAGGCGTCCCACTGAGCTTTATATCTAGAATGGTTTCTTTCCTGATCTGGTATCTCTGCTCGAGAAAGCACCTTGATGATGATCCCATTAGGGGGGGGGTTCGGTCAGTAACAATGTATGCAGAGTCCCGCTGCGTCTGGGTTGTGACACGCCAAGCTGAGGCCCAGCAGCTCTAGTCTTTCTTTGCGATGCGGGCTTTCTGTAATTAAAGGCAGAGGTAAGAGCAGGGGAGCGGGCCGGGCCCTGATTGCTTTTCATAGCCGCGAGCACACAGAGAGAGAGCTGCAGAGTGTCCTCAGGGGACTGAGGCGCTGTTGAGCTCTTTTTCGCTGTCAGCTCCACCCAACCCCGCTCCCCGGTTCAGGAAATATCCTCTTGCTAGTGGCGGACCCCAAAACATGTTTATTTTTATCGGAAAATACGTGTGCATAAAAGTGGGACAGTGTCATGAATTAAAAACCAAAATGGGGCACCATTGCGGAATGAACAATCAATCCAATTCATTCCATGTTGCTTATGTACAGAAGTAGAATGCAATTTTCAAAAGACTGCAGTGAAGGAAAAAAAAACAAACTTCAGTTTGTTATTTCTTTATCAACAGTATCTTGCTAAGGTCTGCGCTCCAAAGCTGCAGTCCAGAGCTATTCTTTTTCCTTCGGGAGGGGGGGGGGGGGTAAAAATGTGGAAAAGAAATTCTTAGAATAATCAGAAAATACCTAAAAGTAAATTGTCTGGCCTGGCACCTAATGGGGAGAGGGGCAGTGCCCCCGTGACCCCTCTCTCGCTTCGCCAGTAGGTCTATAGGTGTGCGTTCTATTATTTCATAAAGTATAAAAAGTTGAACTGATTAAGCTGATGATGCTACATTTTTTATACAATTTTGTGACAAGGTAGTGAATGCTTAAAATAAACCGCGTCGCAAACTGTTTTGCATATCTGTCGCATAAACAAGTTGTTGACTGCCTGTACTGCAAAGATAAGTTCTAGCTCACTCGCGACCCTCAAGTTGGAGAGATAATGAATAGATGGATATCAAGATGTAAAGAAATGTGATAGTGTATGTTCGCCTGGCCTTTAGCGAGCAGTGTAGCCTACGTCAGCTCAGCAGTTGTTGGGAGAGGTACATTGGACACAAAATCTGGAACAATCCAAAGGGAGCATGGGAGAGCTGAGATTTACACCTGAATGGCAAAACTGTGAGGCAGACGTGTTTACTTACCATACATAAAAAAAAAAATAATTTCTGTGTACAAGCTGGATTTACTCCTGAAATGTCTGTGTCTTGTTTTTTTTTTGCATCGTTGAAAGACCAAGTAGGATGCGCGAGGCGTTACACATTATAAAAATGGCAAAGTGATTCGTTTTACTGACAGACTTATCCACTTTAGGTTCAAAAGGCAGTTACGTTTTTGGTTTAACAGCAGCAACTTTTCTGAGCTTTTGTGATGGTTTGATTTTCTTGTTCACAGAGTTAATTAGATGTGACAGGGTATGTCCAATTTCTCAATTTATCCCTCCCTACATGTTGCTGCTGTTTCATTGCGAATCCAGTTTGTTTGTGGACCTTGTTCAGGACATTATTAAAAGTTCAATTCAGGCAACTTAAATCTTCTGATAGATAGGCAGGCAGGCAGGCAGACAGAAGCGATAGTTTCTGTGTTCCCAAAACTCCTAAACTCTTAAAAGAGTTCATTTATTATCTCTTTAAATAGTTAAATAGTAGCACTTTATATTACCCTTTATATTCATTTTATGCTTTTTATTTTGTTCCTTGGAAAGTGATTGCACAACCAGCTATTTTGAATGGTATTTTTTTGGCCACTGGAAATATACTGTATTTTATTGTGTTGGTCTTATTTAGTTATTTGGGTTCTCTGTGTAAAATATGTTTTGTTAATCAATGGCAAAACCATCAGAACACCACCATTCAAATTTTTTTAACTAATTAATCATTCAAAGGAATATACATCATTTATCGAGAAAAAAAATGGCCTACATTGGGATATTTTTTTTCTCATGTATCAAGCAACACAAGATGCATACATAGATTGACACATGTAAAAACACACTGTCATTTTACATTTGACATTGGTCAATACAGCTCACATGCAGTTAGACACAGAGATACGCAAATCAATACAAACTGCCAATGGATTCCTAGATAAAGAAGATACATGGGTCGATACACAGATCTAGATGGATAACGATTATTTATTCATTTCAAAATTTTGTGCTTATTCAACTCCCCAAATTCACATTTAATAATCGCAATGGAACTTTGCTATTTTTATTGATTTTGAAAATCTGAATTGACACCTATCCCTAATATGTCACAAGCAACACGGTGAGTTCAGAGCACATTCACAATGCAGGAATTTTGCATACACTGTTCACTTTATTAATTGTCTTACAGTACTCCGATTTCAAGCCGCCCAAAATTGAAATCACAAAAACATTTTGATGAATTTGCCATCCCTAGTCTGTGTAATTATTTGTTTTATGTGCCATACTTTATTAAACCCATTAGGAAAGTTATGGTGCACCAACATAACAGCGGAGAAACAGATAAGCAGAGTTAATGAGACATATTGTGGAGATGAAGGTTTAGTGTGACAAATCACGCACACACCAAGGTGGCCCTCTCGCTCCCCTACACAGAGGCCCTTTTCAGGATACGATGTTAAAGAAAAAGCCTGCAGAAAGCTGTGTGTCATCTTTTTGTTGATGAATTAGTTGTGCACGGTTAGACCAAGTAATGCATTCGGATTTCTGCCATCAACGCACAAAGGTCCAATTAATGCGGACTCTATTAAAGCACTTTCCGCATTGCCTACTTGAGCTCACTATGTGGGCTGGTGGCCACTGGGACCACGTGTACGCAGGCTTGACGTTCATACCTCATTTTCTGCTTCCGCATCAGACCCTCATATTACGGATGGATAGATAATGCCCCGCCTCGCCCCGCCCCCTGCACACCCAACGTCGCCCCCTCCCCCCCTCCACCACTAACATGTCAACTCCCGGGATTCTCGAAGCAGACCGTGAGATGTGATCCTGAGAAATTTGAGAGGGAGCCTACAGCGGTGGAGGCTTTAATGTGGCGGACACAGGTGCACTCACATGAATGGTGTGAAAGCATCATATTCACAACATGACTCGGGAGGGAGGAAGCGATGTGACGGGGCTGGATTTTAATTGCTTTCGCAGTATGCTCCCTTGTATCGTTCTCTTTGTAATGGCGCACACAGTGGCAATAACAACCTTGTTTTTTTCCTCATATAATAACACTAATAGATTCATTGGCCCTTGTCTAATTTCAGTTTTTTTTTTTTTTTTTGGAATGTTTTTTTTTTTTTTTTTTTTAAATTCTTACTGTTGAAGCCGGAGGTGTTATATGCTGGACATGTATACTGTAGGGATAGTGAAATAATAAGCCATCTTCATTAGCCTTATCTTTAATCTGGCGGCTGGAAAGGGAGGAGGGCGAGGGGCTTGATGATGACGAATCAGAGTAGCACGCACCAGGAGAGAGGAATAAATAGGAGCTGCAGAGGAATGGCGGGATGGTGGGAAGATGAGAGGAAAGGATGGACCGAGAGAGTACAGAGACATGAGGAATAGAAATAAAGGCTGGTGGGTGGTTTGGTTTACGAGGGGGGGGGGGTGCATCGGGAACAAACAAACCGTGGTGAGATAGACGCTAGTGTTTCTAATGGGGAGAGAAGCTCCTTTGCACTTTCTCTTTTTTTCTTTTTTTTTTTTCTAAATGTTGTTTTGTCTGTTCACCACTTAACAAGGGACGAATGCCTCAGAAAAGAAGCCGCTGTACGTAATTACCCGCATTTCAAGACAGCCTCGTTTGCTTCTCCAAACAATGTTGTGAATCTGCATGCAAAAAAAGCCGACCGGATCATACGCCGGATGAACCTTTATTAATATTTATCGCGATGCAGCATTCAGTCAAAGATTTGCTGTAATCCGTTTAGCAGTGCTGCTGTTTTCATTTAGGAAAGTCTGCAGCATCACATGTGCCCAAAACAAACATTCAGGATAATTGATATGAAAAGCTTTTTCATCGTCATCCATGTCAGGACAAGAAAAAAAAAGCCTGGCAAAAGCCCACCCGTCAAAAACGGCCAGTAACGCTTTGCATTGCGTTTCTCATACCAGGCCAGAGGCAAGACATCATGCAAGTTAAACGAGAAACATCCCAGAATATCTTAACACCAAACTGAATGGCATGTGTGAATTTTTCAAGATGGATTTGACCCAATCTGTTGGATGTTGCGGCTGATGGCACAACAGCGTGACAACTATTCTACTAAGGCTAATAATTATAATCATTCCCAGCAAGTGGTCCTTGTCAGAGGAGTGTGGCACAATGGAAATAATAATTAGGACTTCTCATTCCACATGCGTTCGGGATGAAGAGTCTGATTTCAGCACACTGCGCAGTGACATCCAGGATATACAGCTGCGTGTTTGTTTGTTTGTTTGTTTGTTTGTTTGTTTGTTTGTTTGTTTGTTTGTTTATTTGCCTGCTTGGACTTGCCGCAGTTCGTTACAGTTAGGAGTTACTCGTGACAAATGTCCCATTTGTGTTTCCAAATATACTTTTAGGTGCAGTGATGCAATAAGAGGTATAAAAAAGATGTGTTGAATTTTGTCTATATTATTTTGTCACAGTAAATGTGTGTAATGTATTCTGATGATTTGATTTTGTCTATCATCCCTTTCACGTTAACAGTGTTGTCACGTTAATTCATACTTCATATTGTGAAATGACAAAATAAAAAACATAACCTCTGGAATTGAGTCGTAGGCGACTGTGTCGAATCGAATCCTAAAATCAAACCTAATGAAATCGTCTTTGAATCGTATCGCACCCCATGCCTCGATACAGTACGTATCGAATCGTCTTTTATTGAAAAGATGCAAACAAAATGTCGTATATTTTGTATCGAATCGTCTGCAAATAAAATGTTTTTTTTTTTTCCTGGGCCCCTCCCTCTTCATTGCTCAGAGGATATTTAAAAATCCAAAGTTAATGAAACCAACCAAGCTCCTGGTGGCATTTGGTTTTTATGCAGACCTAAACAAGTGTCTAATTGTAGCGTCAGAAAACAAGCGAGACCACGACACCTCCCCCTCACTTATTTTGGGCTCGCCTCTGACAGCAGGAACGGGCCACGTATGGAAGCTCCGCCATGAGCAAATAGATGTTTCTCAGCTCGCTATGTGTCAGTGCTCTTCCAAGTCACTTCCCCAAGTCATCCTTCAGCTCTACTGTCACAATTCAGCCCACATACATCAGTGCTGAGCCAGTGAAATGCTCTCCAGAGGGAGTCAAATAAGCACCTCGGTGTAGCCGCAGCTGATATAAAGAGCTAATTCATCATTTAGTCACACAAAGCCTCTGAGATTCATTGTTAATACCTTCTATACTTGTATGCTGAAAATCGAAATAACACTCAGGCCTCTGTTTAATTCAAGTCGTGAAGACTCACAGCATCGAAAATGTGTCTGATTTAGTTGAGTGAATGCTTCGTAGATATTTTTGATGGTAAATTTTTGATGTTCAAAATGGCCTGCTTTTACTTTCTACATTTGACCAGATAAATATTCGACTCCAGCCTTTCTTTTTCTCATTTCACCTGAGTTATTCTGAGTAGATGAAATGGATGGTAAGAAAAGTGTCATTTGTTTTTGACATCTGATTGACCATTACACAGCAGATAATGATGAAAATCACTCTTTCTAGCCTCGTTAAAGACTAAATGAAACTGGTGGAACAAGGCAATTTCTTCTTTGAAAATACCAAAAGTGGAAATGTCTTTCAGGACTTTTGTTGAGCTCCATGTTTACAGAATGAATCCATTCAGAAGAGTTCATCATGAAACTTTTTTTATTTTTGTCGTTGTTAAATTGTTTTTAGCCCTTAACGAAGCAAACTCTTATACAAGTGTAAAAAAAAAAAAAAAAAACAGCAAAAAAAATAAAATAATAAAGATTCAGTGATATTATATTTTTTAGGGCTTGGCAACGACTTTGCTCTTGATTAATCGGATAAAGCCTTTGCGATGAATCGTGAATTAATTTAAACCTAGTATATTGTAATAAAACCCCAAATGTACTTAAGTAGTGATGCTTTGCCTTACCACTAGAGGTGTATTGACCAAATAGATAAAAGCCATTCAGAATAAGAAAGTCAAAGGAAACGACTGATATGTCCTCAGATTGCACGCTTTGGGTGCGTCTTTGTTGCACTTCCAATCACCGCTTCAGGACAATGTTTCTGTTATGCTTGGCTAAATACTTTGGCTGCATCGCAACACGAGCTATTTTCCTTTTTATATTCAAATGATGCTTTGTATAAACCGCTTCTTTGCCATCTGTCTCTGAGGTTGTGGATATGCCGTGTTTCCATCTCACCTGTTTCCCCCCAAACGTGCTCTTTATTTGGGTTTATTTATGTAAATAATCCCGCTGAGGGAAAATCTTTTTTTGGGGCGGGGCTTGTTTACTTTCTACAGCCATATGAGCTAATAGGTTTTAAACCCGATCTCAAAGATGCATACCGTCACAGTGTTTCGGCCTCTGGAGAGGTACCATTGTGGAGTCTCAGGCCAGCCTTTGCTGAGAGGAGCGTCCTGTTCTGACTGCTGATTCCAGAATTGCTGCAGTCCCCAGGGGTTCTACGACCCGACACGGAATTAGCCGTAACAAACACTAACTACTACACAGGCAGGCAATATTACTCTTAAACAAAATCATCTGACAAGCATGGGCAGGCACATTGTACAATGTATGTGGGATCGAGTGAGCTCATCTTATTGGACGTTTTCCAACAATGATATCATATTGCGTCATAGATAGCGAACATACACTACATTGGTGAGTAATGAGACACAGCTCGTAAAGGGGGCTGTTTACGGTATTGTCTCTAGGATTTTCCCCAAAGCCGTGCCCCATTGCCCACGTCATTTATAAAGGCATTCAAATCTTGGCCGCTATTAATGTGCGGCAAATTATTTACACAGGCATGCCTTATGTCAATATTGATTGATTGATTGACTGATTGATTGATTTGATTGATTGCCCCTACCCTCTTTGAATGAATCGATCAGGGGTTGGGCTACAAAACGTTCCCCCAAATCTAAACTATTTATTGTACCAAGTCAGGCAGTGAAATTGGCTGGCCCGGCCGGCAGAGCGTCTCCAGGGAAGAACCTGACAATTTGCTGACTTCACACACACTCATTCACTAATTTCCACTGTTACACTATTACTGTACTTCCTCTGGGGGGGGGGGGGGGGGGGGGGGAGAGAGAGAGAGAGAGAGAGAGAGGGAGAGAGAGAGAGAGAGAGAGAGAGAGAGAGAGAGAGAGGTAAAAAGGGTCCTTGGACTCATCTCGACATACTTAAACAAATGTGGATCTTAAGTTGTGTGGTAAAATGTATTTAAAGCGGGCTCAGAATTAATTCCATTCTTCTTTGAAGGCAGATGGGCTTTCCGTATCCGCCGAGATGAGTCGCCGTGCCCTCCTGAGACTTCCCATCACAAATCAATTACCTTCCTACCTCCCTCGCCTCTCCCACTTTGTCCAAGTGCTCTCCTCATATTCTTCATTAGAAGCCCACCACTTCCCCTTGAGCTCACTTTGAACATCTCAACCAGAACCCTGTGTTTTTGAGTGTCCGTGCCACCTTGGAGTACCTCTGTGTCATTTCTTAATGTGTCTTAGCCGCATGTGCGGATCAAGTCGGTGTCTCTGATAAAAAAAAAAGAGGAGGACATTCTGGGCTGGACCCAGATCTTTTAGACAGTGAAATTCTTGTTGCAATGCTAAAGTGGCTTTGTGCTTCGGGAGCCATTATGTTATTGTATGTTCTCTCTTGCCTGAACTCCCAAACAAATATCTCGCTAACCGAGGGACTTGACGGCGGTATCCTATTTTAGTCATCGGCAGGTAGGCGGATGAGTTGAACTGCTCCACGCAACAAAGTCTTAGACTCATTAGCCCGTCTAATTATGTCTTTGTGCTGGAAATTTCTCAAATTAGTGTGATCGTGCAGGATGTACTCATGCTCATTACACTTGTCATTGTGGCGCTTAGCAAGAGAAGTGTCAGTAGGCCTCGCCGCCACCGCCACGTCCTTATGCCATTATTAAACGCGCTATTCTCGGAACTACGAACCATCGCAGAGAACCTCACGGAGAATGTCACCTGCGAGAGACTTGACATCCCCCCCCGTGCGGACCACAGAAAGGTCCCCTTTGATATTCCCTCTTCACGTGGCAGCTGTAAAAGTGTCACTGCATCAGGAATTGTTAGATGTCTCACGTGGAGACACTTTTTGATTTGCCTCCATGGGGTAAGGAGCCACACACTCACGCTCTTTTTTTTCTTCTTCACTTTTCCTCGTGGCATCAAGTGAGGACAAGACCACCTAACCGAAAAAAAAATTCTACCTCTTCCTCCCTTGTTCATTTCCTCCCATCCCTTCTCCTTCCCCCCACTCCCAGGCCTGTGTAATTGGTATTCCGAGTGGCAGCTGGGATCCATACAAACGCAGCAGACAGAGGGAGCAAGCAAGCAGAGAGGAATGTGTGTGTGTGCATGCGTGTGTGTGTGTGAGGGAGCGAGAGAGACAGACATGGAGGCAGGGAGGGAAAAAGAGAAAGCAAGCAAGTCAATATGCTGCTTCATTAGAACACTGAGTCACAGTGGTCGTTGCCTCGTTTGTTTGTGTTTGTCCAATACTTTGTCCAAAGCAAGGCCTGACGACCCGGTTGGCTCACAGCGGCAAACCAACAGCGACACGCCCTCTGGCAGACATTTTTTTGTGTGCCTCTTTTGACCTTTTTCCACCTACTCAGTTTAGCTAGCACTACTCACGTTTGATGCACTGAAGGTCACTCATTGGTTGAGAAGATTTGTCATATTGACATCACAATCCCTAAACCTGAAGGATTCGGTAGACTATTTTTATATATTTGTATATTATGCATATAGTGTCTGGATAAGGTCAATTGTTAAGATGCGCAGTCCGCATTTGTTTTACATTGTTTCATGATGCATGGATAGTTGAAGTGAAAGCCGCAGATTTGTTTGCATTATTAATGCAATCTGATTTATGACTTGGTGTGAATGCTTAAAAGACTGCTGGTCAACATTAACGACTCCAATTGAAATAGATAAATAAACTTGTGTTTATTCCTGGGTTTTTTTTTGCGTTTATTTCAGAATTAGCATAAAGCTAAAACATTTATGTATCATAAATCTGATAAGTTTAGCTAGAAAGGGGCATCGGATCAACCAGCCTGAAATTAAATTCAGCAAAATAATGGTTCAATTTGACAGTGGACTTTGTAGTACCAGAACAGATTCTGTTTTTTGGATGAGAGCCAGTCTCAGTGCTACTGCAAGCACCTTACAATAGCAACGACTAGGGTGAGAATACAATAAGCATCATTTTCTAAGGGTGTAGCTGTGGTAAGCAAAAAGCGAGATAAGATGTGAAGTTTTCCAATATAAACTCGAATCACACTTGAACATCCTCTCAGAGGTTGCGCAGCATTTTGCAAAAGTGATTCCGATGTACAGTTTTTGCATGCTTTGGTTTTTCCATGACAAACACTCATGATAGTTCATGTCTGAAGAGAAATAGGGACAAGATAGTTTTGGGAGTCTCCATCATAGAAGTTCTAACGAGACTACAAGTTGGCTCCTCACTGTGGCAGCCGACAAGTTTAATGACTCAGCTACAGTTGTCCCGGGCACAAGTAACACTTAAGAGTTAGATTCGAGCTTGCTGGCTGCTCTGCTGGAAAAGCCAAAATGCTGTCAAAGGGCAAGTTAAGTCAAAAAGTTTTTTTTGCCCTACTAGTCGAAACACAAAATTCAGATCAATAATAAACACATTTGTGAAATCTCAAGTAAACAGAAAAATCCACCCATTTTTACCCAGCTATTTTGCCTCTTGTTGACTAAACAATGACATCACAGACCAATCACTCATTCTTCTGGCTTCTCTGTCACATTCGCAAGATTTGCCCTGAAGCTCCAATCCCACTGAGCTGCATAATATTTGTAAGTGTTTGAGAGGTTAGCAAATGTTGGTTCGCTAGGGTCCGTCTGAGGTCACCAACGGTCGTCTGTACTAGTCGCAAGAGAATCTTGAACAAATATTCTATGCAACAATAAAAAAAAACACAAAAACTGTTGGTGAATGTTTATGACCTTGACAAACTCCAATGCGAATGCACAATTTGCCCCTCAGTGCAATAAGGGCTTTCGGCACTGCGATGTCGATTGCAAGTGGCAGTACAAGACAAAATGGCAGGCTTAAGATAGCAGGTGGATTTTTCTGCTTAATTCCATAAACACAAAATTAATCAAAATACAGCGTTTAGACCATCAGTAGAGATATTTTTATTTTCACTTGACTTCCTCTTTAAGTCCTATCTGAATCAGTTTCACATTTACAATAAGATTTTTATTGTAGAAATTATTATTATAGTCTGCAAAAACTAAAATCACAAAAACTAAACATGTATGATGATGAAATAAAATGAAACCAAAACTACGTGTATCTCACTATTTGGTTAAAAATGTAAAGAATTCCACTTTAACATTGACTGTAAGTCTTATGAGTTATTGAAATAGAGTCTTCATAGAAAATGTATTTTGAAATCTTTACCGAAGCTTCGTGTGTGTGTTTGACCCTATGTCCTAAGTGCTAATGTGTTGTTGAAATAGGCGGTAACACAGCAGGTCAGGTTAAGGGAGAGATGTCATGTCTCTGTTTTCAAACGGAACTTCCATTAGACAGGAGGCTGCACTTATTGCAAGCACTGAAGTTCCAGGAAGACAACAAAGCGGCGGAGAGTTAGCATGTACGTGGTCTTGGCGAGCTGAGAGCATAGCGCTTGGCAGGATATTGAAAGAGTAAGTGCATGAGAGAAGCAGGTTAAGAGAGCTTTGAAATGACCCGTTTGTCTCCTGAAGACCTGTTTATTTTCTTGTCCTATGTTATCGCAGTGGCTGTCTGGTTTGGACTGCTGGCTCTCAAGGCCCTGGCGGTGCACAGTGACCTCTCATTAGCGTTGCTTGTGAGAGCGTGAAAAGGAGATCGGTGCAAAGGCCATTTGGGTAGATGCGCCTAACCTTTGAAACCATCCGAATATGTCAGCCATACAAATAACTCATTAACCTTATCAATTTAAATGAAAGGCTCCTACTTTTATCCCACACCCCTTTCCACTTCCTTCTATTAGATTTGTTTAGTTGGCCAAAGCCCATGATGAAAATGGCCAGTCCCTTTGGAATGGGAGCGTATAGGGGACCCCCCCCCCCCCCAACCTCCGGCCAAGACATTTAACCAAGATGGCCTGTTTAGGGAAGGGAATTGTAGACGGGGAAGTGCATGTGTGTGAGGCTGTTGTTTAGGAAGTGGCCTAGAGCCCTGTTGGAGTAGCACAGGAGGGTATTGATTGGAGGAGCTCAATAGTTGGGCTCTTTTAATCACCTCACTCAGAGGCTGTATTGTCCCAAAGGCCTGGAGAATAAGCGCGCCTAATAACCCCGTGCATATATGCACACGGCCACCCGCTCCCAGACTTGTGTGTGTGTGAGTGTGAGTGTGTGTGTTTGTGTGTGTGTGTGTGTGTGTGTGTGTGTGTGTGTGTGTGTGTGTGTGTGTTTGTGCGCGTGCATACCCCGTTCAGGCCCACACAGCCACTAATCAATGGGGCTGATTACCAACAGGGAGCTCCATTTGCCTTTGTTCTCCTTGGAAAGCCTTCTTCGGCATTTGCACATGCCAAGACAAAAAGAAAATCATCAATACACCACTGATGTTTGCTTATGACAATCATCTTAATGTGCATTTTTTTAATTGGAATTTTACAATTAAGCCCAGATTCGTGTTGTCCTGCCTATATTTAGCGTACTTTTTTTTTTTTTTTAATCCAATACAGCAAGAAATAGTATGAATGACCATGAATGTGCAAAATGTTAAGACTCAAAGCCATTGTGCTAAATATGTGGGAAGAGAGTTGCTTATGTAAAATATTCTTGTAGCGTTAGACAAGCATCTATACTTCCACTTAAGGACAGCGTTTAAATAGCTCATTTTAAATCAAAATCTCAGCCAAGTACTTTTGGTTGTTTCTTAAAAGTAGACATGTCTTGAAAACAGGATGTCTGTTCTCCCGAGTTCAAGCTTTTACACGTTTGTCTTGTGCCATTAAACAAACTGCTTGTTCTTGTTCAGTGTACAAATAAAGCTTTGCACACGAGGGTACTAAAAATGTCATTTCTCCCACTCTGTTTTCTTGCTCTGCCGCCATCTTTCCTCCGCAGTGCTTGCCTCTCAGCCTTATTGGCTGTCATATCTCTTTATACTGTTTGGAAATGCCGTACATTCTGTTACAGGCTTGTGACTGATAGCCTGCCAATTTTAGCTATGGCACATCAGAGAGGCTAACCCCCCCCCTCCCACTTCCCTCCCCCCCGAGCCCCCTCAGTGCAGAGCACCGCGAGAGTCGCATTAAAGCTGTGACAGTGTGCTCCTTTCACCGCTTTCCCTGATTCCACGCTGCCTGATTAAGTGTTTCTCACCACTACTCGCTGTTTAGTCATAATTGGAAAAAGCCACTAAAACATGGCCGCCGCCTCAGCTGCGGTGTACAAGACGCTCTCTCTCGTTGCAGGTAAACACAGAAGCTCGTCCCCCCACCTCGGGCGTTTTTTGCGTATTGTGGATGTAAACTCACATGAGTAATAGACAAGCGTTATTATGATTGTCGCCTCTTATCACGGACTCTAAGGCCAGTTATGGTTCCATCTATAAGCCCCCAAGCAGCGTTCCAAAAACTAATAACGTCAATGGCTTTAAAAGAGGAAAAAAAAACATTCCATTGGAAGGCAGTGAATCAGCGACTTGCTTTAGTGAATATTGAGATTGTGGAGCCCCCCCCACCCACCACCACACACACACACTCAGACAATCATTTCCTTTTGAAGCCTTGTAAAGGTGTCACGACAGGAACATCATTTGCTGTTCCAAGAACAAAGGCAAATCTATACAGTGGCAGTAATGGAACACATTTTGTGTTGTGGAGGAACAGTCGCATCATGTCTATCAGCCTCATTTTGAAAAGCATCGGCAAAAAGATCTTAGCTAAGTAAATAATCTGGCTATCAAGTGTGATGGATTACATTTTAAGAGGTGTTAAAGATGGTCCTTTATATTACAAAACCATCATTTGCATTCAGTCACCCGTGCATTACTTGAAACACGTTGCTATTCTATCACGGTAATGTTGTAAGGAAGCCGAGGCATCTCAATGGAAACAATGGCAGGACTAAACCGCATTTTAAAAGGCGCTATGTGCCGGGTATTGATGGAGCATTCCTCATGGACCGGCCCCGGTGCTCAATTATCAAGCACTTATCAATGATCTTGCTCGTCGAGCTTTTGTCCCGAAACTAATAATCAAACTGGAGAAATCTGACCTTCATTGACGAGGGAAAGTTTTTGCTACTGTTAAGAGCTTTAAAAACATTTTTCAAATTATAGCCCTCCAAATGTTCTTGTACTTCATCATTTCAGTAAGCTAATTTTGTTGCAGTCGCTGATGGCGTAGGGCTACTCTGGCTACTCTACTCTGATCGATTCCCGATCAGTGACGATGTGCTGGGTGTTTGTCTCTATATGTGCTCTGCGACTGGCTGGCGATCAGTTCGGGGTGTGGTCTGCCTTTTGCCCGATGTCAGCTGGGATAGAGCAGAACATGCCGTGTTGAAAATGGATGGATGGAGTTTGTTGCTTTCATTTGGTTTTAAATATCTTTAACTTTTGTTTGTATTATTATTATTTTTTTAAATATGTCCCTTTAATTATGTGAAGCGCGTTGAGTTACTTCGTGCACGCCTTGCCTTGACACCTGACGAGCTGAAGTTGCTTCTGCTGCTTCTTCACAGAAAATGTTGCTAATCAAATTTGTCTTATTTTTAACCACAGCTTTACTGATAACAGCAAGAGTTTTCCTGAAATGTTGACTGTTGTGGTGGCTTTTATCCTATTGAGACGTGTTTCAATATTTATTCGGCTACATTATCAGTTCAAGATTAAATTGACGCGAGCAGTGGCTCTAGGCAAGAGAGTGTGAAATATTACCAGTAGCTCTCTCTCGGTATAATAGAATGCACTTCTTCACCACCGCAAACTACAACCTTAATCCAGCCTTCCGTTTTCTATATTTCTCATCCACATTAGGGTCGCAGGTGAGCTGGAGTCTATCCCAGCTAAGATGCATGTTATTTTAGAATGCGGTAGGAAGATGGAGTACTCGGAGATTGCCCACACAAGCGCCAGCGTGCATGAAAAACATGCAAATTCCTCACAGGAAACCTGGAGCCGAGATTCAAACTCCCAACGCAACTACGATAATCTGAGTGTCAGTGAAAGCTGAATGTGACTGTTTGTAAATCCGGATGTTTTGTAACTGTGCTTGTCATGGGTCTCATTAGATTGTGCTGGTGTGCCTAATGTTATGGTCATTGAGGGTATATGGATATACGTATCATAGACTAATGAGCATTTGGATCCACAATGTTGCTGTGTATAAAAGGCATTTTGAATTTAATGGCGAATATTCCTAATTTGCTGCACGGTTGTGACTGCCTTCGTTTGGTACCTTTAGGATAGTGTGGCAAAAGTCCTAATGAGGTTTTGCACTATTTAGTCTACTTGTAAACTGCAAGCCATTCCATTTTTTTTTCCACTGGCTGAATTTATTTTTTTAATTCATATATATTTGTGCATTTGGACAGTTTTTGTGGTGAGATCATATCCATCCATGCGTTTTCTTCTGTACTTGTTCTCGGGTGTGTGCCAAGAGAGAACTGGAGCTTACAGAAGAAAAATCCTAAATAAATATTTGACAAATATTTGCCTACCTGAGGTAGCTTTTGTAGACTTTATTGTGACAGCATGGCTTGGGGAAAATGTGCAGGATAGCTAAGCTTGCTCCATATTTACACAGCGACACATATCATCTACGAATGTGGCATATTTTCACTCAACCTTGCGTAAAGGGAAGATCATGGAGAATAGTAATCATGATACTTTCAACGATGTGATGTGAGCTCGCCTCCAAATGAAGGTGTCTTCAAAAGCTCACGTCAAAAATGTCCAAAAAGGAACGATGCAATTTGTGACATGATTTCATAAACAGAGCGCGATGTGCAGTCATTTGTTCAGTGGACACAGACCAGCAGTCGGCTCTCGCACGCTGTCAGTCAGTATGGGGTGTTCAGACAATTACTCAACAAAAACAATTTTGCACAACTAACATCGTGTAACCGATGGCTCCAGCTTCTTGTCAAATCCCATTGAGACGAGAAAAATTTGCTTTTCCCATTATTTTATTTGGAGTTTTGGATTATTACCATAAAACAAAGGGTCTCCAAGTAACCCCCCCCGACTAATTCTCCTCTTTCTACGTTTTCATTCGTTAAGATGATAAATTCTCCCAGGAAGCGGTTGTACAAAGGGGATGGTTTAGGGAGGATTATAGTGGAGGTGTAGATGTTACCAGCCCATTAAATGGCTGCTTTCAGTTGTCATCTTGAGCAAAGATGTAAGCCTTACTGTAGCTCCTAATTGGTTCAGGATCCACACCCAAGTGACAGAGGCCATCTCGCAGCTAAATTAATCACATGACATTGGTACAAAATGTGTAAGGTGGAGGTCAGAGAGGATGGATGGTGAGCAAAATGAGACTCGGACTACAAAACAACACACCTTGACTTCGTTCAACTTCCTAGGTTTAGACAAATTCAACTTCTCTTTTATAACCGAGACCTTGTAGTATAGCTTTGTATTCCACTCAGCTCCACTTAACCCAGCTTCACGTGACACATGTTTTTGGATCCGAGAAATCAACAAAAAGTACGTCTGTCCATTTTTGACCGGATGAGGGTTATTTTTGACCCAACTGTTTTGAGTTACACACTAAAATATGATGGGTTGAGCTGTAGCTCATCGTCATTTCTGCCAGTTTTGTGTATTTTAAGTTGAAGTAAATTTATTGTGACCTTCTTGGAAAATGTCGGTGATGGCTCTTTGGGTAACACGCGAGACTTCAGGCACAGGGATCGGGGTTAATCCCGATCCCTGTGCGTTGGATTAGATATTTCATTTAATTTCATTTCATTCCTTTTCACCCAGCAATTTTGAGCAAGCTGCTCTCGGCCACAGCTCACACCCAGACATTCACACCTCAGTAGGCTCTGCCTTTTCAAGACATAAAACGTTTTTAAAAAGTGTTTTGGGTAAGAAATGTGCACTATTGTACATTTAAAGTTAGACACTTTCTACCATGCAGTTCTACATGAAGATAATCCTGGTTATCGTCCACTTTTTGCAAGAAACATTCCCGCAATGGTCGGCTGTGCCTGTAGGTCATTGTTAATTTTTCACATATACTGCACCACCATTCATATTTCACGTTTCATAAATCATTGACAAACCAGTTGAAAGATGTGAACCAAATGAGAATTTGCTGTGATAGACTGAGGTTTCGAAAGGTGCTCATTGAACATTTAATATAAGGTAGCCAACTCCAAGCAGCAATAAAAGCAGTCAAGAGAATCGCTTGCTTATTCTCAGGAAGCGTCTGGGAATGTCCAGCTGTCATTCCGTCCACGTTTCCATCACCTCCTCCTCGCACGGAGAGGTGGCGGGATCGAAGGAGGTAGCCTATGCATAGCGCCATTAATCACTGCTGTGGAGGTAGTAAATGCTGTTTGATGGTCATTAGAGAACACTTCTATTACAGAGGTTACTGTGTGTAGCGCTTAACCTTCTCATGTTTGATGTATAGCACGATATGACTGCTTTGGAGCAGCGGGGCGAAGCATCCTCACCCAGACTGGAATGTCCCCCTTCAGCGCCACTTGTGCAATCATTGTGCAACCTTTTGTTTCCATCCCTCTGTGCTCCTCCTTCCACGACCCCCCCCCCCACCACCTCCACCTTGCCCGTCATCATTCTCTTTATCCTCAACCCTCACCCCTCCCTATAATCTAAAATGTGTCTTGCAAGTGGAGGCAGCTGCTTAAGTGGCGGGAGAGGGAGGAGAAAAGGGGGAGAGTGAAAGTGCAAGGAGGGAGCGAGTCTGACTCACACTTTGCTTTGCTGGCTGAATGCTGCAGCGCCAACTCCTCCCATTTCACTCAAGGTCTCGCGCTCTCTGCAACCAGTATTTCACTTGTTGTTGAAAATAACTTTGTATGCTGCCATTTTGCTGCATTGTCCACTTTATAGACGTCTTTTTCATTTTGTTATGAAATTTTAATGCGGGTCCTCCTAATTAGGGTGACTGCTCGTGATGCAGCTGCTCGGCCACAGTACGTGCACCACTGCGGACGCAATGCAATAAATGCTGCAAGGATTGTCTCCATCCATAATGTTCCAGATGAAATGTCTGGGGAACTAAGGAGCCGATTTGACATGTTTTTTAAACGCTGTTGCTTCGTTAGTGCTTAAAAGCACACTCCCCTGCAGCGCAATGACATAGTGAGCAAAAGCCCAGTGCTTTTTATCAGCTGTCATTCACACTGGGGCTACTGAGTACAAACAGCAAGGCCACCACAAAGTGGCACAGGACAAAAGCGCGATACTGGGAGGTTGTCAAGAGAAAATGATGTCTAACGAGGTCAAAGAGGTGCTGTGTTTTTGGGGGGAAATACAGCACGGTGAGAAATACAGCACGGTAGCCTTGCTGAGTGTTTTTCTCCACTCACTGGTCACTTGGTTGTTAATATGAATTTAGTTGACTGCTTTTTGTTCATTTGAACTTCCATAAGTAAATTATGACTGGTCAATCTCCAATTTGTTCAGATTTTCAAGCTAAATTGATCATTGAGATCAATCCTCCATCCATTTCTATAGAGTTGGGGTATATCCCAGGTTACTTTGGCTGAAAGTAGGGTTAGGATAGTTTGCCATTATTTATGACAGTTGGTTTTTAATTTTATTTCAACTTTTGTTTTCAATTTTTTTTATCCGTTTGAGCTTTTTTAATATATGGAGTGTTCGTGGAGTGCATATTGAAAAATTTACAAGTATAATAAAGTAATTTACCATTCTCAAATGACCTTCCCTCTTCTGTATGGATGTCCTGCAATTCCAATTTTCATATGAACCCTGAAAGCTCATGTATGATTAATTGACCAAGATGAAAACAAAGAACATTTCCAGTCGTTAGTTTACCTAACATTAGCTGTACTTTCAGTTATATATTTCTTACTTTTTCTTTCTGTTGTAAAGCATTTTCAATTTCGTTTGTGAAATGTTTTTTGTTGCTTTTAGTTTTGGATATTAATTTTAACATTAGTATTTATGAATATATTATAATATTATTAATTTCCGTTAACTACATTGGAGGAGGGTAAGTTGTAAAATGGCAAAATCATTTTCAAAGATGGAAACTTTCCATGGAACGTAACAGGGATTTATGAGTTTATAGACGAGAAGAACCCAAGAAGGTTGACCTCTGACGGAGAGATACACAACTCGCTTTGCTGGCTATACAACGGTCACGTACATATATAGTTTTGTTTTTCTTTTATTGATTTACTTTAAAAATACATGTTTTCAAATCAATTCATATTTCGATTCTCCATTACAATATTTATACCAATACTATCCAATTTCAGATGATGTTACATACTCTAATCATGAAGGGATTCAATATATACGTTGAGTTGAATTTCATAACATATCACCCAGCTCTATTTCAAGGTGATTATCATTTGTGATATATCATTAGAACATCCCAGAGGACATTAATGTTATTTGAGTTGTTCTTGCAATTAATCCACGCTTTAACCAACATTCATTGCCTTGACATAGCATCATTAATATTAATGTTTGGCCCTCAGATGATTGAGGTCAAGGTTTGTGACTTTGCACCACACCATTAAATGGAAACACAGTCAAGGTCTGTGTGATGTTAGTGTGGACTGTGTTTTTTTTTTTTTGCTTTTCACATTGGTATAAATATTCATGGTCAGGGGGCGGGTCTTGGAGTCGGTTCCCTTATCTGATTATGAGAACAGAACTCCATGAAGCAGATGGTAAAAACTGTAAATATTCATCTGGTGTCTCGCATGCCAAGGATTCTGAATGACAATGAATAGTCTCATGTCCAATGTTCAGGCCAAAGATTTTAGGCTCAATGTTCTGAATATGAATATATGCTTATCAGAACAGAGTGGAACTCAGTTTATGCATAATCTTACATGCCAATCTTTTCAAATGAACACCAAAAAACAGCATTAGAAAGAACTGAAGTTCAGCTTCTCCTGGGAAGGGTGACCAAATAAATTGCTCCTTGCTTGTGTTTGTTCAGATAACGGCTGGATTTGTTACTTCCTGGTTGGCAGTTAGATATACTGTTCTCATTCCGAGGCAGGGGAAATCTCTTTGGGCCTAAAGTGAAAATAAATGATTGTATCTTTGCTTATTCATACAAATACTATACAAACCAAAATGTAATTGAATTTGCCCATTCCCTTCTTTGTGAGATGAACCCGATGCCAAATTGTAGGTCTTGGGTTTTCTTTACATCCCCCTAACCTGACACTGCTTGATAGTGATGATGGGTAGTCAAGATGGGTACCCACTAGTGGAGAAATGTACAACTCATCTTAATATCTATATATCATATCATAAATAACTTTGTATGTTCCTTGAAGTTATACTTCAAGAGGCTAAATGGGAAATTGGAAGGTTTAGTTAGCAGTCTACAATATTCTGCCGCACAAGAGCAAAATGAGGATTCTCTCAACTTTGTTCTTCATATCCTTTGTGGGCTCATTGGATGAGCAGCTAGAGTTGAGTAAAAACATCCTTTCTTTTCTTCTATCAGTGCTGTCCAGTTCCGATAAAACAACTGCTCTAAAAGCACCCGCGCTATTTAATTCTATGACCACCATTCTTTTACAAGCTTTCATTGTAAGGATATTAAACCAATGAACTGCTTCTCCACCTAAGTAAAGGATGACGGTATTTCCTGTTACCGGTAGTTTCAAGCTTGGCAATGATGTATCTATCTGATTGCTAATCTGAGTGTAGATTGGTTCACTGCTGATTCTCCATTTGTGCCTATCAAATATTCAATCCAAATTATAACTAGTAAAATTGTGCAAGCAATTACCCAAACACACACATTTGAGTACACCCGACTGGGTTTCTTTTTGGGTTTGTTTTTGCTGCTTGCTTTCCACAATGCTGTGATAAAACGCAACTGGTTCCAAAAAGCAACAGCAGTCTTCAGAAGATGCAAACTCACAGACTACTTGGCAAATGTGTTCACCCATCACACAAATTGCATTTTCAAATGTTACTTAAACGTCATTCTCGGAGGTGTCCAACTGCTTCATTCTATTGAAAGTAGAGCCACTTATGCCAATGATGCTACCGTAAAAGGCCTTAAAAATCAACTCATTTAAATTAATGTAAAGGGCAGTGTTGAATTATTTTTTTTTTTTGCCTTTATTCTAAGGATCAATTAAATTTGCTCACTGGACCTGAGCTGTGATTTTATCACATGCATGCTTGCTTCATCCAGAATAAGGACATGTTATGTTCACCGCAACATTACACATTACATCCCACTGTGATATGTCACAAGTCAAAAAACACAATCGCGATCATTAACAATGATGACAATATCAATTATAGAGCACAGATTTGCACCAAGGCCACACTTCCCAAAGTCATTATGACAAATCATCAAGCGTCATATTTGGTAGCTATGTAATTAAGTGTACCTCCCGGTCAGTATATATCCTGGCTGCACCATTTTTATTGTTTCTCAATATTTTTAATGGTTGTTGAAATAGATTCATCTTTGCTTTAATAAGAAAAAGAGAAATTTGGAGATGATCACCGATAAGGACATTTAAAAAAAGAAAAACGGTTGCTGATACGATTAGATCTATTGAAATACTTTTTTATTTACTGTACCGTCAACCCACATTTATCGCGGCTGGTTGGGACTGGCCCGAACTAAGAATAGCCAAATCTTGATTTATATTGATGCCCATTAACATGCATTGGGGGAAAAAATAACAATAAATCCCTAAAAGTTATCTCTAAAACACTGATAAACATTAAATACACAAAAAAATAATTACAATAATTTAAAATGTTTTTTTTCTAATCACCTTGTCTATGCTGAAAAATCTTGGATTATTAACGATGGCAGCACAGAATATCCCCGGAGTGAACAAGATTGCGTTTGCTGTGATGTCATATTTTGCCCAACCAATTAGTGACATCATTGATTATCGGCAAATTACAACGGAAGATTCATTTTGCATTAAAATGCAAAATATCTGCCTCAGAATCAGACTGCAGTGCACCAAGCAAATCCATATTCATACGCCTTTGCTTGATATATGTCTACTTTAGCTGCCACGATATGACTATGCTGCTGCATCTTTATCCTGTCTTTCATTTGCTCTGCAGCACAGTGCAGCCAAACTTACACAACCTTGTTTTCGTGACAGCCTGCCACCACCCTTATTCCGCTCTCTGAATACATTAAAACCAACACCCGATCTCTTTGCGGTTTAGCAAATTAATTAGAAAAAAAACCCCAAGATCCATTCTATCAGTTTTTACTATATGTAGCTCACAGTCATGTTCCCTTGTAACCTCTGTCTGCATAATTCTTTAATGATGAGCTTTGGTGTCATTAGGGTTGCTTGCAGTGCGCAGAAAATCTCTTGTTTGTTAAGAGCAGCAAATTAGCAGTGAGAAAATACAGAGTAGTTGCTGGTGTTTATCATCCGGTGCATTATTTCTCTCTCTACAGTACTTAGAATAGCAACGCTAATGTTGGCATGAAAAAAAAAAAAACACTTCTGCAGAATCAGGAAGCTGGAGATTTTCTCCACAAGTCACGCTAATTCATAGATTCGACCGCTAATCCAGGTTAATCAAGTTGTTTTCTACCTTCATTTGACTAACATGAGCCAGAGTCTTTACATGATAGTTGCGATAATGGATGCGCTGCTTTAATCCTGTTAGAACACACTCGCTAAAAGGAGGAAGAGCAATTACGCTGCTCCTTGTTAAAACCCCCCCAAAAAAAAAAGAAAAAGAAAGGAAACGTCTCTTGAAAGATGCCAGCCTACCACGCTGACTGTTTTGGTGCAAGCGAGCCATGCTCTTAGAGAAACTGTTATTTGGCCAGTGAGATTGTATACGCCGCCGCTGCCGTCGTCTGTGAATGGCTGCCCTGGGCATTGAGCACACAGCGAGGCACACAGTGAGCTGCAGCCAGCAGCTCTAGAGAAACAGCAACACTCTGTTATTCAGCCCCGTGCTCCAGAACATTGTGTGTGCATCTGTAATCTCACTTAGCCCCTGGGCTGGCACAGAACCCCCCCCCCTGACACACACAACACTCACCGTCATGTTCTTTCTCTTTCACTCTTCCTTTCAATGTTCTTTCTCTTCATCGACACTGCGTCAATGCCGCTCTCTCTCTCTCTCTCTCTCTCTCTCTCTCTCTCTCTCTCTCTCTCTCTCTCTCTCTCTCTCTCTCTCTCTCTCTCTCTCACAAAAAGACATAGAGCCCAGCAAATACACCCACTTACTTTCTCGCACTGTCACCCATGTGCAAACACACTAAAGGGCCTTGAAGATACACCCATGTGTAAAGATCACACTCTGACTGTGTCAAAGCCACTGCAGCCTGTTCACTTTTCATTGAAATGAAACGCAATTCTCCGTCATCGGCTTCCTCGCTGACATGGGAGTGGCACTCGTGTTTGTTTTTTTTTTTTCCTTTCCCCCCGCGAAAACCAACGAGCCACCACATTATGACCACTTGCACAACATGGCAAGAGCTGTGTCTTGGCGTGTTGATAATCAAAAACGAATCGATTAGCTAAATAATCAACTACAGCTATAATAATTGAGTCATTTGAGCAATTGTTCAACCTAAGATCCCAAATCATCTGATTTAAGTCTCTTAACGATAATTATTCTTTGATTTCTGCAGTTCTTTGTGAAAGCAGACTGATCGTCTTCTGTGTTTAATCAAAATTAGACATTTGCAAACATTCCTTCATTTATTCATCTTGCAAACCGCTTCACTTCACGAGGGGCGCGAAGTCGCTGGAGCCATTAAGCGGGGAACACCCTGAACCGGTCGCCAACCAATCGCAGAGCACGCGTAGACAAACAACCATTCACACTCACACCTATCTTTTAATTTTTTTGTAAACAATGACCAACAACCACAAACTGAATCCATTTAAAAACGGTTGCCGAGTAATTGTTGTTCAGTTTTTTCCATCATCACTAAACTATAACAAACAAATAATATTTGGGTGAATAAACTGCATTTGGAGGAAAACTGTTTTGTTATGCAAAGTAAAAATTTCAGTGATATTTGATATTACAGATATTTGATAGTCACAACTGTGGCAGTTCTTCACATCTCTACAACATTCCCAAAAATACACTATATTCCATTGAGCTACTTCTTGGTGACCCCTATTTTAACCCCGACACTCCGAGCGACGCATGGAAACGCAATAAAAGTGGTTCTTCAAAAAATGTGGTGACTATCCCATGCCAAGCGCTGCACATCAAACTTTGACTCTATTTTCTTTTTTAGGTTCCATATATGATATACCAAACTGTCTCATTTTTCATTGAACCCCCCCAAAAAAACCAAGGCATGATTGTCAAGGAAGGAGGTGGCAAGAAATAGATGTTTTGAGAGGTTGTTGGCAATGATCGATTGCCCCATTCACTAACTGCAAGCATTTACTGCAGTGGTGGAGACTCAGCGACCCGTCCGTATGCACTCGAGCCACTGCTTCATATGAAATTATAATGTTTTTGCAAAACATAATATTCGGGTAGAACCTTCACACCTACAAAAATCTCATTGCGTTGGCTGTATATTCTTCCTTTATCGGACGCCGTGACAATATGCAAGTGGCCGCTTGGTGTATTTGACTGTATGAGTCGTGTTTAAATATATATGAAGGGGATGACCGAAAGCGCGGTCCACGAGCGGTGTCATGTGTCGGCGCTTTGCATGGACTCCTCGCTTTCTTGCTCGCCTTCGTTCATTCTCTCAGACGCTCCCTCCTCACTCTGTGCTCCCCCGTGCCGCTTTGTGCGGCGTAATCCATTCACGCTCTCGCCTTGTTTTGCTGCACCACTACACTGCAGTCCAAGTGTAAAAGCCTGCCCTCTTCCGTGCACTCTGATGTGATTTGACCCCAGCCGCTGTATACACGACGAAAGCGATTCACGCTTTACGCTCGATATTTTATTCATCTTTTGCGTCAACTCTTTGTCTTTCTCCCATCGAAGCCGAAGCCGTGCGAGGTGACGGCTTTGTAGCAACAAGAATATCTCAGGAATTGACATGTTGTGATCATACCGATGATATATCGTCATCATCATCCGTAGTCTGCCTGGTGTGGCTGTCATCCTGTGATATCTGCTACTGGCTCTGCATCTTTATTCAATCTTTGTTTCCTTTGCAAATTACAACGGAACGGATTTTACGTACATTTGTAATACCCTGCGTTTTGACACACAATTTATATTAGCTGTAATATCCCGCTAGTACAACATGCATACATTTAACAAAATGCTGAGGATACCTGCTACAGATTATTTGAATGATATTGCACAGTATGGGTTTAGTCTAGAAACGCCGACAGCAGATATTGATTCAATGGCCTGATGAATGATGAATGATATGTCTACTGCATATTGCATCAAAGAAATGAAAATGGGTTTTACATTGATTATAATAATGATTCGGTTTTTTTTACTACTCCCGGCCCTGTGCATTTTGTTTTGATGGGGTTGAAAAGAAATGAACAAAAAAGGAGCCAATCAATCCGTTCTTTTGTTTTACCTTAACATTTGGCGGCACAGCTGACTTGTGGTTAACGCATTCACCGCGCAGTTCTGACACTGAGGGATAAAATCCAGACTGTGTTGCACGTGACCGTGAATGTACGTGTGAATGATTGTTTTTAACTCATATGTGCAAACTTCTGGCTCCAGCTCACCTGCCACCCTTGTGAGGATGAGCCATAAAGAAAATGGATGGAAAAAAGTTACAATATTGGCAAATGTACAAAATATCTTCTTTTTTTTTTTTTTTTTTTTTTTGAGAACTGATTCTGATTGGAACATGCAACAGAAAAACTCGGTCAGTAAATTTACTCTAATGTCTGAGTACCCTTGTACTCTGGAACAGCCGTCTGCCAGGCCGCAGAGATAGATTTGAGAAAAATAAACGTCTTTTTATAACTTTGTACCGGAGTATATACATCGTGCTTGGGAATGTACTGTACGTCATCATCGTCATAATTATTTTGGACACATTTCAATGGACATTGTGTTGCTCCTTCTGCCTTGACCACCTGGAAGCAGTAAAGAGATGAATGTACTGTCCAGTAACACAGTCATGGTTCACAAGCCTTTAGAAATAACAGTTAAAGAGATGCAGTACGACTAATCGGTTTTCTCAGTGTGTGTGTGTGTGTGGGGGGGGGGGGGGCTCCAGAAGCACATTCTTTTTAGTCTGTATAAAACATGTTGCATGTGCTTTATTTATTTTAAATTAAATTGAAGATGATTTTCATTTTCGCTGACTAGTATTGGTTGGCATATAGAAAGATAAATTAGCAGCTAATAATAGAAGTTGTGGTTCAAAGTTAATAGTCAGTCTGGTTTTCAAGCTCATTTGTTTGAGTCTACTGGGGGACATTACAAAACATTTTTTTTTTGGGCATTCCACTGAGTTCAACGCAAATGCATTTCTTTCTTGCATCTTTCCCTTGTGTCAGACTGCAGCAACTTTCCGAATTGAAATTGAATGCCGAGCTTTTAGCGGTGGGGTTGTTTGATTATCCGCACGCAGGGAGCTGTGCTGGATTGCATTCCTTTCATCATGCTTTAAGCAGTGTGAGCCCGCTCCCCCGTGGCATTTTAGGAGAGGTGATTTTTAGTGCCTCTCCTTTATGCACATCGCTTTGGCTGCCTCCTCCCAGTCTTGTCTTCTACAGGTGGATATTGGTTTTGACAAGTGTGCTAACCCGAGACTACCTTGGTTCTCAACAGGCTGCCTTTGCAAGCTTAGATGTTCTGAGCCTTATTTTACATACAAACTGCTGTGAGTTCAAGTCAAGCAGTTGCCATTGCTTGCTGACTAAGGCTGCAAACCAAGTGGAATATTTCCAGTCAATGTTCAATAAATAATCTGAGAGGTTTTCATGGGAAGTTTAGCAAAAGTCTTTTGGATGTCTTCAGTTAGACAAAATGGGTGCTTTTTAAAATGGATGCTTTTCATGGGAATTCAAAATAATGAATCAAAATTACTGTACAATACATTGGGTCGTTTTTTTTTTTTTCTTTCAAGAATGGTGCATTTTCGCGCGCGTGTGTGTGTGTGTGTGTGTGTGTGTGTGTGTGTGTGTGTGTGTGTGTGTGTGTGTGTGTGTGTGTGTGTGTGTTCCACAGCTGTACCTCATGAAGTTTCCAAGTATAAACATTTCCAAACATCAGTGAAACGTTTGATGGAAATTCAGGAGGAATTTGTAGTTCATATCAAAATTTTGTTGTTGTCATTATTGGTGGTATGATTGAAGAATAACGTTGTTGCGTTCCAATATTGACCATACTTGAGTAGTTTGTCTTCCACCATACTTTCTATTTTCTAACATTGTTGCTTAGATAAGTGCTTTGCCTGACTTTCTATCTCCCCCCCCTTTTCCTCTGCATGGTTGTTAGCGTTCGACTTGAGCGGTAAACGACCCGCTCCTGTTGTACTGACCGCCATGGCAAACCATCGCCTCTGAGCAATTTGTTGTTCATCATGTGAGATAACACAAGGTAGATCAATTCTTCCCTCCTTTTTTCAAAGTGATTAAGACAAACTGCGGCGGCGTTCTCCTCGCTAGAGTGGATTGCAGAATAAAGAGGCCGCTTCTCTCTGTATCACAGTCTATCAGCATTATTTACCAGTTCTGCCATTTGCTTTGTACAGCACCTCTCCCTGCCAAGTAGGCGACTGGCGTCGGACCAGAGGCTAGCTAGTGACAACAGGCTACAGTGGAAAGCGAGGGGAGCTGTGTGTACCAGCCAAGTCTTTTCACTCCTGTCGGCCGCCGAGTAAAACGCTGAGCTCTATCTGCTCTCACTGAGCGGAACATAGCTCTTTATAGGATTTCTCCGCACCGCTCTCGTAGAGAAGGTCACAAGACCAGCACATTTTGGGAATCAGTGTGGGCTAGACATTACAATTCCTTTCTACCTTGAATTCTGAGACATATTGTTGCTGGAATGCTAACAAAGGTAATTGGAGATTATCCAGCCATCACTTTTGATTTCATTTTTTTTTTTTAGAACATGAAAAATGCAAACAAAAAAAAACAAAAGCCAACAAAATATTCTTTTGTTTTTCTATTCTGCTTCCATGAACTTGTCATACTTTAACTTGACTCACCCAATTCTTTTAAAGCCTCTAAACCTAATCTAGCAACTCAAATGACAATTGAACCAGAAATACCCACAGGATAGTGTCCTCCATGATCGCCTATGCGCCATATCTTCAAATGAAACAATAGACTCCTTGCACCAGGTTTTTATTGTGCCTTTTTCCATTCCTTTATAATCAGCAGTAGAACAAAGGATGAACTCACAAACAGGGTTGCTCTTGTATCTAAAATTGTACATCACTGCACCATCTAGTGTGTGTGTGGGGTGCATCAGTAAAGTTGTTTCCAAATGTCATGTAATAAGTAAATGTAATCAAGAAATTAAGTTTATTGAAGAGGGGCTCTTGAATTGATGCCATTTTAAACTATTTTCATGTACAAGTAAATTGTGTTGCGAGCCAGGTGCCATTGTACATGAATTACATAGGATGATCTGTGTGTAAGATCTAAAAGTAGTCAAAGGGCTTTGCGCGTGTTACGTACTGTACGGAAACGTCAGAAAGTCGCTAATAAATACGTTTGTCATTTCAAGCCATCGGCAACACCTATGGAAACATCGGCACTCAAAGCTTGGAAACTGCATGACACAGAATGTGGGAAAGCCTTTGTAATGCTAATATAATATCACATTGTGTACGCGTGTATGTGTGTGTGTGCACGCGTGTGTGTATTCATGCTCCGCAGTGCACTCTGGGTACCGAGCTGCCTGACTGTGTAGTGATTTCCCAGTATGGTGAGAAAAAGACCTCCCTGGGCTCGCGCTGAAAAGGCTGTATGGTCAGCTGGTCTTATTGCTCGGCCTGCTGCGACTGGGCCCGCCTTGCCTCAATTGATTCCTCTCTTCGGTCAGCAATGTCGACTGTTAATTAACTGCCTCCGAGTGTTTGTCACATTATGTGTCCTTGTGAAAGACGGACCTAAAAAATATTAAGCGTCGCGTATATGGCGATCAGGACTTCAAACAATACCCCGCAGATGCAGTCCCGTGCCACGTAACAGTGAACCCCCTCCCGACAAGCCAGCCAATGGCAGGCCGCTTCCCATGTCGTCAACCAATGGCTTTGTGACTTCTCCGCTCGAAAGGAGGCGGCCCGGAGACATTGATGTCTTTCCCGAGCTCCTCGGCGTCACATTGTTGTCAATTAGATTTCCAGCCCTTATGCCAGGTATTTGAATCGCAAGGGGGAGCGTTTCATATCCTCGCTGTGAGAAGAAGGGGGGATCTTGTCTAGCTGAAAGAGCATGCTGGATTAAGAGGGTTATTTCCCCAGAGGTGGGGTGGCTATGAGAGCGAGTGTCACTCAGACAGCTCTCACTCTCACAGTACCTCTGCCTCGGAACACTGCCAGGGAGCCCTGGCTTTGACTTCTTCCCCCACCTTCGTTCCTTCCTCGCATAATCCTCGGCTTTTTGCTCCAATTTAACCCCCTCTCTGCCTTTCGAGGCCTCCGTTAGAACCTGTGATGAGGGTAACGCCTTACGCTCCTCCAAAATGTGCACATCTTCCAGTAACGACCAATGCGATTCATTCAGGTAATCCAGACTACAGTTAGCCGTCAAGCAACACCAAAGATTAGTACATATGTACATTATGTTTACTTCAACGCGATACTGATGTCAGTTTTTGAAAGGCCTCCAGGTTGCAGTAATGAAGAGAATTGACACAATCGGCAAGACTTAAATAGCACATACTTCTCAGCCACGGTGATGTCTCACGCGTGTATTGTGCATGCACAAAACAATTAGTGATAATGAAGACAAAAATACAGGAGGATGCTTGATTGCTAACAAGTCTAGTTTATTCATATAGCCCTAAATCACAAGCAAGTCATAAAGCGCATGTGCAAAAATTGACAATTATTCTCAAACATACCCTGATCTTATACTCCCAGGAGGGCAAGGAAAAACTAAGAAAAAAACCTACTGGGGGAAAAATGAGAAACCTTGAGAAGAGAACACAGATGGGAGGATCCACCTTCCAGGATGACCAGGCTGCAATGGATGCAGAAAGGGCACATAGAACACATAATATAATTTAACTTTTTAACTCAAGTAGTCCATAAAAAAAAAATATGGACAGTAATCTGTCTGATTAGAATAGAGACAGTTGTTGAATGTTTGATACGATGCTTTTAAGACATGTCGAATGCTCCTCTTCTGTTCCGGTCCCTGAGATTCATCCATCCCCCTCCTCGAGCCTTTAATGGCACCCCTGTGTACACATCCTCTTCCTTACCTTGTCACGCTCCCTTCCCTCTTTCCCTGCAGCTTCAATGATACCCTGCAGGGAATGGAGGGTGGCATGCTTTGGAGGATGGTTGTTATTCCAATCACACCTCAGATGGAGTGAGGTTCCAGTAAGGCGCAGAATAATTGGCAGGTTCACGCATCTACGCACAGCTATGCTATTCTAATGTGTGTGTCTGTGTGTATGCATGTGTGATGATAGAGAGTTTGTGCGCCGTTCAGAGGTCATTTCATTGATTACTAGCTTTGGTGTGCTCTCTTGTGTCGTGATATATATGGCGGCAGTTTATGGGCTTATCCTCATAAGGGTTACAGGTGAACTGGATCTTAGCAGAGTTGGGGCGAGAGCTGGGGTACAACCCCAGCTATTAGACTATTGGGTATTTGTCACCAGTTGCTTTTCTATATGGGCACATAGACCAACAACAATCCAAGAACTAGGGTGGCTGGGGAAAAATTGTTTATGTGAAATGAATATTTTATGCAGACATTTTTCTTCATGACTTCTGGTGAACGAAACTTTGTACACATTATAGGCTCTATTTTTGTGAGCGGCATACATCCTGGGCTGATGACAATTTCGCAAGCTTGCTCTATTGGTAAAAATGATGGAATGTAATAATGACATTTGTTTTGCTACTCACATTTGTATTTATTGTGGAGATGTTCTTCAACTCTGTTAGTGCAGATGTTTTGTAAACACACACCTCATTAACTGAGGGGGATATTGGGGTCATCCGGGCTGACGGGGCAGAGGTCATAGGTTGTATGTATTCGCCCTCTCTTTCCACGAGTCATTGACTGATAGGACTCTGGGGACAACCACTGATACACATCAGTGGAGCAATGTGGGGCCGCACATCAAGATGGAGGATGTAATGGTGGGGACAATAAGATATACTATCTGCTGGGAATCACATTGACCCTACAGATGCATTGGTATTGATTAGCAATTGATGGCAGATGTAGCCAACACTGATATTGAGTGTTATTTTGTATCAGCTTTTTTTTTTTTTTCCTGTATGCGTGCGTATGTGTGTATCTTTACACTCCATTTCCGCCAAAGGCGGGTCTGATCTTGTAGAGCGTGCACCGTTCGGAATTAAAATGGCTACAGTACAAGTGTGACGCGAGATGTGTTAGAAGATGTTTTCTTATCTGTGATTGGCTATTACACCGCCTGGGCCCAGCGGTGGCTGCCATCGCATCTTGATGGCCTTAGCCTGTGATCCAGCTCATCTGAAAGGACATTTTATTATGAAAAATCCAAATTCCACATCACACCATCATACACACTCTGAAAGCAAACAAACACATTCACACACTGACAGGCCGGTTCTCTCCTTGATTGTCAGAAACATTTGAGCAATCACAGTTTTTAATAGTTTGTCCACTGCAATAGATTTGAAATTAAATAGCCTATAAATGACTGAGGTATAAATTTTGAGTTTTAAATTGAAAGTTTTTATGAATGTATGCCACTTTCTCATTTGGAAAATACCCCCCACCCCCCCCCACACACACACACACATTCACACATACCCACGCTCTTGATTGCTCCATTCCAAATCCAAAGTGTCGGT
The DNA here is from genome assembly GCF_054491065.1 of Syngnathus leptorhynchus. NCBI lineage: Eukaryota > Metazoa > Chordata > Actinopteri > Syngnathiformes > Syngnathidae > Syngnathus > Syngnathus leptorhynchus. The sequence continues at coordinate 9,837,997 of NC_141196.1, forward strand.
GCCGGTATCAAAATCCTTAAAAAGCCTTAACTCCTAATAATTCCATCATTTTCTGATCCATCCGTACACTGCCGTAGAATGGAGAGCGCTCACAGGCTCGCACACATGAACAATTACTTGCAAGGCAAAGAAAGGTACTGGCCCTGAAAATTGCATAAATGTCAATTACTATGTCGCTTAAGTGTGAGGGCTAGAACAAAGTAGTGCCAGTATAAAATATCGATCACGACAAGCCCGAATGTGTTTGAAAGAAACAGACATTGATAGAGCGCCTTGGCTGTCATGTGAACCTGCAGGATATTATTTCAGTGTAATAACCACATAATGCTCCCCAATCTATCCGGCCTGATTTAGATGCAGCAAAGCAAACAAGGTGTAGCTCTAATAAATGCAGCTGTTGGAAATATGATAATTGCCTCGCAGATGGCTCAACGTTTGCAGTACAGATAATATGGATCATGCAAAGCATGAAAGAGGCAGGTCATTATTACTTTTGGTGAGAAGAAGATAAATCTTCTGTATTCATAAGCAGTTTATCATATAGAAGTGTCTCTTTAAACGCTACATTATTGGAACTTTATGGTTCTAATTTGTGTGTCCTGAATGGGAGTTTATGTCTTAACAAGGCTGGTAAATTTGCAACTAACAATCGGTTTGACCCTTTGGACCAGTCATTTCCAACCACTGTTCTGGTAATTGGTTATTAGTTTAAATCCCTGTTTTAATTTACAATAGTCTAAATCTTCAGAATTCCATTTTCTCATCAGTAACTATTCTCCGTTCTCTGTAGTTCTTCATGAAATAGTTGGGGAAAAAAAAGTTGAAATAATGTCCTGAGAAGAAATGTCAAAGCTGTTTTGTAAACGATTTGAATAATAGACAAATAGTCGACAGATTAATCGTCTATTAAAATCATCAATAGCTGCAGCCCTAATTATATCCCAATTTAACGCCCAACGCAATCTCTTTGTCCTTTTCAAAGTTTTATAGCGATTCTATCAAAAATAATAGTTGCATCAGTTCCTCCGTGCCTAAATGGAGTATTTCCATCCAGCATGCTTTTTTTTTTTTGTCTGGTATTACCTGTGAGTTGCTGACGCGTTGGGCCGCTTTGCTCGATGTGCGTTGGGCCTGAGCTACCAACATTTAAAATGTCACTGATACTTTCTCCTTTTTTCATCCCCGCGTATTCTTGTGTTACTCTTGTTTCATCCACTTGAGGCAAGGCGAGATGTTCTTTTGTAATGTCATCACTGTACACGCGAGCCGGATATATCCATATGTTAGTAGGACTGCCTTCTCCTGTCTCATTAGCAGTGGTGTGGAGGCCCCCAGAGTTGGTTCTTGTGGTCCACTGGGACAACTGATGAAGCCTGGCTATGTGACCTTTAACAACCTAATCAACTTTTAACACCTTGCCTACTGCCTGTCTTATTGCCATTCTTCCCTCTGCCATTCAAGGGCAGGGCTCCTTCCTCATTTAAACTTCATCACGCCCTCCCTCTTCCTACAAGCACCCTTATTTTGAGGCTGGAGTCTTGTTCTTGGACGTTAATGTTCGAATGTATGAATGACGCAGTGTAGCAAACACATGCGCTTACAATCTCTAAGAGTGATGCATTGTAATTGGTTGCCGCTCTGCTCAATTTTGACCTTCCCTCTGCTTATTTCTCTCCTCTCCTTATCACTCGGTGTCCATCTGTGTGCTGCAGTACTGAGCGTGTTTGAGTATTAAGTAGCAAAAAAAAAAAAAAAGAGGAACAACAGATAATGGCAGTTTAAAAAGTCACTTGAGGAAAAAAGAAAAAGATCTTGCAGCAGAACCAAAGACTTTGTCTTCAAAATCGGCTTTACACAAGCAGGAATTTGATGAGCTAGTTATATATTTATATGTATATATATATAAAACTGACCAATCACCAATCTGATCAGAAGATGGACCAATCTATCCAATCCATTTAAACAACGACTTCATTACTGGACAATCGACTCCCGCTATTTGCAGAGGATTGGGACTGGACTGGACCGATTCATGATTAGCCACAATTTTTGTATAAATAATGTTAATTGAAATGCATTTGGGGGGTAATAAATAAGCTTAAAATTTCCCTCAAAACGCTACAAAATACCGAGTGAATTAAAATGTATTGGGGGGAAAAAATGAAAATAAATCATACTTTATATTGTGAGAAATTGACGATGGCAGCACAGAGCGTTCCTGGAGGAAATGTGTTTGTTGTAATGTAATGATCAGTAAATTATGACTTATCTCTGATTTTGCATTAAATACAAAATATCTGTCAGTCCTACTTAGCAGATCAGATCTGTGTAAACTGTAAATTCTACTCCACAATGTTAAAAATGCTACTTTTAATTAAAAGTTTTTTGTTGAACTTTGCCACACATCATTTTGTCTAGCTCGTTAAAATTCAGAAGAATAATAGAAAATAATAGAGCCTGCTCTCATTGCGATGGACTTAAGGTCATCGCTGCCAAACTCAAGCGCAACTATTAAACATCTGAGTAAGCCTTTGTTTGTAAAAACATTGCTTATGATACAGATCTGAATGTTATTAGATTTTGTAATAATTCCATTAACTGAGACCATGAGCGAAATTGTGCTACGGGAACTAATTATAATTAGTTGATGAACAAAGGTCAGTAGAACAACACAGAATCCTAGGACATCTGCTGGTGAGAGGTTGACACTGCATGGATGGATAAATAATGGCGTGATCATCTATCAAGCGGATTAACAAGCGCTCAGGGTCGGGATGCAAGAGGAGATGACACTGCAGGAAAACAGAAAGGCATTTTATATAACCCGACAGATACATAGGGGTGACATTGGGGGCCCCAAGGTCTGTTGAGGAGAAACCCAGGCTAAAGGCTATTAATGGCCTGTTCATTGAGAGACAAAGTGGGACCAAATGGACACAGAGTTTTGGAGATAAACGCTAGATCAAAAGGCAGAAAGTGCACTGCCAGTCTGCAAGAAAGTCAACCGCTTTTCCTTGGTGACGCTTCCAGATAATGAAACTAAACCCCAAAAATATATACTCTATCTCATCATAATCAAATATCCATAAATAGGAGGTTACTTCTTTTTTTTTTCTCCCAATAATGACTTTCTGAATGTAGACAAGGAAAGGGCAACCTAAACAATGTATGACAAATATGCCTTTTTTAAATATGGATAAAATACGCCGTGACCCGTGAATAGCAAAAGTCAGCGGATAATTGCTACCCATTGCATTTGCACTGGTGAGAAAAAAGATGAATACAGCTTTGAGGTTGTTGGGTTTTTTTTATCTCAGTGTGGGCAACCAGTTGGCCATCCCTCGAAGAGACGCTGCCATTTTTCGATTGTTGTTGGAATCTCTTGTTGACTGACAGCGCAATGACAAATTTTTAAAAGAAAGAATTTTACAGTTCTATTTTGATTCACACGCCTGAGGCCAAAACCATGGTGAAAAGGATAGCATTTATAGTTTATAGTGATATATTATTTATTTTGTTGTCTGCTTTTGGAAGGTCTTATGCTGGTCTGTGTGTGCGTGCGTGCGTCTCTGTGTGTGTGTCTGTGTATGTGCGTGTGTGTAGAGTGTATATAGACATACACAAATACAAATCTATGTGCATATATGCATACAATAAATAGTAAATACATTTATGCATATATCAATTGCATATATAAATAAATCTTTAGACATAAATATGCATATACAGTGCATATGGGTAATATTTATAGTATTCACCTTTTCCACATTTTGGTATCTTAGTTACCTGACAGAATGTTCCTTACATTCTGAAGGCCAAGTGATACTGTATTTGTCTCACAGGTTATGATGTACCAGAAATATTTCTTTTTTTTCAAATCCTGATCCACTGTGAGTGCGTGCATATCCTTCCCGTATTCTTCAGCAGCCTTCGATTGACGATGATTATCACGACATCTGCCACATCTCTTTCATTACCGCCATCATGTCGGAGATTTTAAGTGAGGGTGAAATGTATCAATTTGGTTCTATTTATTGTATATAATTGGTTTGTAGCTTTAATTTTATTGATGCCTCTTGCTTTTTCAGTTTTTTTTTTCCCTTTCATTTCTTTAAATAAATGAGGATGGATGGATTCATGGTAAGGAGCGTGGTGAAGTTGTGCCTCAAACAGCCAGGAGCAGGCATTTTAGATGACACGGTAAGAAAGACTTAAAGAATGTGTTTTCGGTGTATCGGTGCCGACCAACCTCATGCTGTTGTTCTCCTTAAAGATTTACTTGGACCTCAAGCTTTTGTTTAGACAGCATTGCCAGTCACAGCTTTTCTCTTTTGACTCAAGGGCGCAAGCAAAAAATGGTGGTTCCATAACCAAAATGCTCATCGGAGCTACTGTTCACTGCCCACGCAGGAGCAAGCAGCAGAGAAGGCGGGAGGGAGACTGTCTCGGCACCGCTTTGTACCAACCCAGTCAGATGAAAATACAGCATGCCGGCGTTAACGTCTTACTCCTCTGTCCCCTTAAAAAATTCATCACTTGATTTATTATTTCTTTGGATTGATATTGTTTGTATGTATCTCATGCTAGATTTTGGAACTGCATTATGGTAAAGCCAACACGAAGGTTGCAAATGGGCAGGAAATGTTTTTTCTTTTTTAAATTTTTTTAACTACCTATGATGAGTTATGGAACTTTAAAAATAATATACAAAAATAATATAACAATAATACCCAGACATTCGCTATAGAAATAATAATGGGAATTCACTTTTTTTTTTGTTCTTTTCAAACTGTAACACCGATTTCAAAAGTAATAATGAACATTTGTTTATGTTAGAAATGCATCCAAAGATTTTCAAGTATTACATACAGTACTTTTTGTTTTTAATTTTATATTCATTGGCTGATGAAGTTGCTGCACAATGATGAAGAGTTTTATTATTATCATTGTTTTTCGAGACACATTTAGGTTCCCTTTCTAAATATGTCTGAAAATTTGAATAGCATTCATTAATTTAACAATACCTACAATTTTGCAACCCTACTCTACATACTCACGCACAAACACACACACACACACACACACACACACACACACACACACACACAAAACCTTTTAGTCACCCTTCTAACACTTAAAAAAAAAGTTTGGTTGTCACAGTTGTAGAATTTTTTCTTGGCTCGCTAAAAGTTTAACTGGCTTCAGCAGAAAATCATCAGTTTGCTTCACCCAAGCTCCATCGATCGCAACACATATGGACAAAGGGTTAGTAATGAGTATCTCTTTTATGTTCAAATAGATTTGGTCTTTTCTGCTTCGAAAGATATTTTGATGAATATTTCATTTCGTCGCCTATGATAAAGCAATGTGAATGTACTGCATGTTATAAACATGATGAGGAAGGATTTTAAGGAGGTTATCTGTGGAAGACTTATATTTTTACCACAAATTAAAAAAAAAAACATCTTCTAACAGTATCAATCATCAATAGCCAACCGCAATAAAAATCTAATCTGCAACCAAAAACGTAAGTCGGCCGTAACCTTTGACACACGCGTTGCTGTTGTCATTGTCCATAATATGAATATGTTGATAAAAACGGTTTGACTCGTTACATTTGCCTGCTGTGTGAAACTCCTGAAGAAGATTCCTCATACAACGTTTTACTAACCTTGGACGGAACAATTCCTATTTGTGAGAGCCCAACACAAAGGGAACGATATGTGCCTTAACCGATAGATAGTAAGAGCTCCGCAGTGCAGCCATTACGTGACTGCGACAGTGAGAGAGGAACAAATAGGAAGACGGATTTGCATGAACTTCACATGTTCTCTGCTTCCTTTTCACACTCGACAAGCATGTTACAAATGTGCAGTGTGTCTCCAGCAGGCTTATAGTGGGAAGTCAACTTCACATGCAGCCACTACTATACTAATCTCCCGACCGAGTCTAATCCCTCGCTACCATTTCCATCAACGGGGATATGTCCAAGTTGACGAGAACATTGTGCTTGGCTTCAACATATGTTGAAAAGTTTCTGTGTTTGGAGTGGATCCATATTTCCGCCTAAGCATGGCTATTAGCTCAGAAGTCTTACAATGCGTTGCGTGTGACGCATTTTATGCAAGCGTTGTGCAATACCTGTGCTGAAAAGGCGAGTTGCCAATTTGGGGCTGGCTATTTGCTTCAGTGCTCCCTGTGGTGCTTTGAGGGCTCCTCAGGTGGTGGTCTCAGCCTAAGCCCTTGACTCATTCCTTCCGAGCACACTGGACTCTTTGTACATGCGGTAAACATGATCTCCACTGTGAAATCTTGTTTCAGCGTTTTTGACAATTAAACATAGTCCTCTACTTCAGCCGTTCGTCTTGTCGTGAAAAAAAAAGAAAAAAAAGAAAAACCTAATCCAGTCAGAGAGCCATGCGGTGAACCAGGAAGAGGCTTGCAGGAATTAGATTGTGCTGCAGATAGGTTCCATACAAAGCACGTAAACATGTTCTTATCTTGTTATCCAGCTTGCACATTAACACATCATGCGATGAAGAAGTGGAGGAGGACAAGTCAAACCTTAATTGTTCCGTCTGGCTTCTTCCACTCCCCCCCCCCCATTTTGCTCTATTTCTGTTTTATATTCTCAAACAGACTCCGCTCCGCATGAAAAACACTGCAGGAGTCATACACTTAATGTTTCCCCACACTCAAAGAATGAAGTGCTGCTTAAAGACAATGTATTATTTCTAATGATGCTGAATTATTGCACACCAAACCAAAAAAAAAAAAAAAAAAAAAAAATTGATTTTGAATATGGTGTCAATTGTCACAGTGTCAAACAGTGGTCATTTTGTGACTGCATCAAGTCACTTGAATTTCACTGACTCCGTCCGTCTCATAAATACTATAAACAGTGACCGCCACTTCTTTTTTTGGGTTTTTTTTTTGTGCATGATAGGTTATGATGGTGGTGCTGCCCGTGATAAAATGCTTTGAAAAATGACTGTCGCAAGCTTGTGGCGTTGGAATCCTCCCAAAGGTTTCACCCTTGTTAGCCCTATGACTCTAGTGTCAATGCTCATTCTATTACAGTTAGTCCATCATTATTAGTGGAGTTCGCCTCTGGTCACGTCTTGATAGAGTTGGCGGCGAGGGTGAGTGGTGGAAATTCTTGCATGATGAGTACAAGACAACCATGAATAACGAGTAAACACATTGACGGTATTAGAATCGAATGGCAGTGGGAGGACTGTTGCAATATGCCTGCCTTTGCCTTTATCTCCCTTTCTTTCTGTTCCTCGGATTGCATGTGCAGCCTCTGCCAGCGCATACCGATGCTGAATGCTCGGCCTTGAGGCTTTGTGTAGCGCACATGCAAGCGACCATGAAAACACGGGCACGCTCACGGAGACATGCAGAGGCCTCCCTCGCTCACAACACATCCCCAATCCACACTCTGATGTCTGGCAGGACCTGTGTGGCCTGACTAGCCTTCCTGCTGTGTGTGGTGTCCACGCCACTGAGCAGACACGTCGCTCAGTGGCCACAGCCAACTTTTAATAGGGCAATGTGTGACTTCATTTTTTCTGAGTCCTTGTTGTATTTCCACCAGTTAATGTTATTTCCCATTTGAAATGTTGTCTTAAGTTTGGTATCTCATTCTTGCTCAGGGCGTTAAATGAGCAAGCTCCGTTTTTTTTGCCAGTCTTTAGAAAACTACCAAATGTGACTGCGTGTATAATTTGAATCTCTGGTCCTAATCAAAGCCGAATGATTTTGCATCTCACGGGTCACTTTACTTTGGATTCACACTGGTATCTTTAACGCTGCATCCAGTAAAAATTATGATTCATTGACACAGTGAAGCTATTCTTCTTCACCAAACAAAGTATTTTGAAGAGCTCCGTAAATTGCATTTGGAGCTCTATTGACCTCATATCGTTCGCTCTAGTCAAACAGCTGTTGATTTGTCAAATGCAAACTCAATAACCAATAACAACTCCAGACTATACAAATATACGATATATTATGGCTGAGTGACTGTATAGAAAATCGTTTCGATTGATATTGGGAGGGACTGTAGCTGATAAAAACATTTTTTTCCAAGTATGGATTTAGCACTTGAATAACCTTTATTAAATATATACAGTATATTATATAAAATCGAAAGATTTCTCAACTTTTGGGATGGGGGTGACGGGCTTGAATAAAAAAAAAACATGCTCATTTACTACCAACAGCCTTTTTCAAGCCTCGATACCAAATGTAAACCACAGAAGGATTGCACTGTATTGATTTGATCCACAGAGAATGATCACTTTAGTCCATTGTGGTCAATTGTTTAATAGGCTGAGTTTCTCCTAGTTGATGCAGCAAATGCATTTGTCCAGTACCTGATGTACATATGCGCACATGTGATGTCTGTGAATTGAAGTCACCTGCTGAGCTACTGAGTGCGCCGTTTCAAATGGAGTTCCCTTCAGGTTGCTCTCCAGCTCCCTTGCTCTCAAGTCAGTGGGCAGCTAATGAAATCTGGAAGCAATAGGATGAAAGAGACGAGCTGTTTATAGTCAGCCGTGCACTCCCTTTCTCTTATTGTTGACCGTCCGTCTTAATCTCCCAGACACCCTTTTCTCATCGCGAGGAGATCATGTTATTAGATGCCCTCCTCTGGCTCATTTGTCATCCTGCTTCTCCAGCTCTCCAGAGAGGAACTGGGAAAAGAAGTGGGGGTGCAAGGGAAGACTATCAACAAGCACAAGGCTAAATCATCAATATTAATTTTCTGGCCCCCGATTGAGTCTTTGTCATATTTTTGACATCAGATTAATATTCCTCATTAGTTACGTTTCGGCATACAGTTCACTTGAGTTTAACGGTATAGTTTGGTTTCGGGTTAAGCTTGATCCGTCTTATGTTTCCATTATCAGGTGTGGAGCAAAGCTGTGTCGGCATGTTCATAAATACATAATGTAGCATGTGGCTAGTGCAATACAATGTAACCTACCCGTGAACTCAACCGAGAGAAGCAATGTGATGATGGCAGCACATTGTCTGGAAAGATGAAACTGTCTTTCATCAATTGCAAGTCATATATTTTTTTTATGTATAAAGATGTGGTTTAGGCCTGCTCTGATTAATAAACAGAGGGCAGCATGTCTAAGATCTTGTTTTATTGCCATTGGCTGATAAGCCAACACCAAGATTCAGAAAATTGATACAGAATATGATTTCAGTGGTATACATAGGCTACAAACATGACTTTTTTTGTATTTCAAGAATATCTAAATACCTCTAAAATTACAAACCAGGATTATTATAATGTTGGATTTTTCATGTCACCATTTTTTTTTTAATTGAGTCAGTTTTATTGAGTTTTTAGATGACATTTGTTGGTATCTATTGGTTTTAATTAGATAAAGAAATGCTTTATTTTAGTTGAGTTTTTATTTGTATTAGTATCAGTTTAATTTTTTAATATGTGGACTATTTCTCAAGATAAAAAGTAAAAAAAGGTCAGTAAGTTAACGTAACGTAAGATACAATTGTCAAATGACTGTGTGACGTTTCTTCGGACATACAAAGGTTCATATACAATATTGACAAAGACATTTTCATTGCTTGACACAAAAAGAGCTGTTATGATGAAAAATGTTGATTTAATACATACTATGCCTCTTTCCGTAATCAGCAGGGACAGGCGCCTCATCACCTTTGACCTTAAACATGATTATAAATACAAAAATGGGAGCCTCATCACCTTTGACCTTAAACATGATTATAAATACAAAAATGGGAGCTAGATGGGTGGATAAACTGAAGGCAACACATAAACACATGGTAAATACAACCCCCGCAAGCCCCCTAAATGCCCTGATGTTGCTTTTACAACACTGACAGGGAAAACATAAAACCATTCCCGTCGTTGTCAACTGAGCCTTTGGTGCCATCCACCCTTTTTTTTTTGTGTGTGATGTGCTTGGCTGACAAACTTCAACCACTGTCGTTTTTCTTTTTGTTTTTGTCGCAAAACTGCTTTGTGTCAACCTGCCTGCTTGCCGGTGCACTGCCTCTCCCGCACCACATAGACACTCAGTCATTGCCCCAGCGCAGTCCCCATAAGTCGCAACAGTAAACGAGTCGGTGTTCACAGTGTGCTGTCACCGCCTCAGCCACATCTCTTTAATCTCCCCTCTTTGAGCTGCCTTGGTTTTCCTTGCCGCCACGGCGCATAGGAGGGAGACAGTCGGCTAATTACAATAAACAAATATGCTCAGAGCTGCCTATGCGAGCTTGGCATAGGTTAACAACTGTGCTATAAATGTTAAATGAAGCTTTAAATAGGAAAGATTGGCGCAGTTTCCATAGTGATCTCAGCTGTGTACTTTCTTGCTTGGCAAAGTTTAAATTAATCTTAGACTGGAATCTGCGATGCACACAAGAAAGAGCGATGGTTTGCTACCCCGAGGGCCTGTTTGATGTCTCTGTCATGTTTTCCCTCAATTACTAGAACTTTGTGCTTGTCGAAGCCTCGTGCGGATCTTTGCTGTAATGAAATCTAGTACACTAGCGTTAATGTCATCACGCATTAGACACAACTGCATTCACCCTTTAATGATGACTTCTCTTCTCTCTCTCTCTCTCTCTCTCTCTCTCTCTCTCTCTCTCTCTCTCTCTCTCTCTCTCTCTCTCTCTCTCTCTCTCTCTCTCTCTGCAACAGGTGGGACAGTCAAAATGATGCATAGTAGGTGCAGCGTGGAGCCGTATTGATGGACGTGTTAACAGACAGCGGTCTCACACTCATTGTGAAGACTTTCCAGGCCGATGTGGCGGAGGACACAGGTGAAATTGTATTATTGACTTACACTTTATGTACTGTGCTCTGCAAAAAAAAAAAAAAAAAAATGTGTCCACCTCCCATTTGTTGTTTGCTACAATGTCCATTTACAGTGAAACGTCAAAGGACTTCTAGGAGGCTGGTCGAAAGTGAACTTTTTTTCTCGTAAGAATGAATGTAAACATGGTTCCATAGGCAAACTGTGACCTACATACAACTTTTATAACATAACGATGCAAACTCCTTGACTGGTTTTTGTTCGTTTGTTTTCTATCAGAGTTGTCAAAAACACTCCCTTTCATTACTCAATAATATATTCGGGCTTAAGAAGCTTTAATGGTTTCAAAATTACTTTAAGAATAAAAGCAAACTAATTGTGCCACGCTAATGCCTTTTTAAAATGTTTCCACAGATCTGAATCGCATCGACCTTGTGAGAATTAATTCAACTTCGCATAACTATCTGAGGTTAAACGCACAACCCAATAGCTGTTAGCAGATCTGCCTCACAGTGAGACTGTAGTTTTGAATTTTGGGCTCTGGCCTTCCTGTCGGTGGAGTGCGGTGGTGGTCAGAGCTAACATGAAATGAGCTTTGTGGTTGGCTGATTTAGCACTGCTTTCAAGGACGAGCTTAAAAACGAGTCGTGCGCGCCCTTTTGAGTAGGGAAAACATAGATTTTTAGATATCTTGAATGTCGAGATATTTAGATCTAGCTATGATAACAATCAATCATTCAGTCCCACTTTTTTTTTTTTGGTGCGTTAAATCGATATTGCAATATTCAACACCTATATTGTATCTTTTTCCAATATTGTGCAGCCCGAATGACCAGCGATAGCAGGTGCACTTTAATTGGTCAACAAAGGGACGTGCATTGCTAACACAATCACGTCTGCTTCAAATGTCCTTTGCGGGTTTTGCAGATTAGATTCCCATCAAACATGAAATATGAAAGATGATGCCATTGTTTCTATGCATTTTTCTTGTCTGAGTGATAAACAAGAACACTTGCATTTCTGAAGACAAAAATCATCACTATCATGAAGGAAAAGTTCACAAAAATATATGTTTTTTTTTTTTTTTGAGATCTAAGCCTCAGTTGGTGGGCAACATAGTGGGACGTTAATTCCCGTAGGTGTGATTGTGAATAGTGAATGGTTGTTCTTCTGTGTGTGCCCTGTAATTGGCTGGCGAGCGGTTCAGGATTTGCCCCGCCTACCGCCCAATCAGCTGGGATAGGCTCCAGCACACCCGCGACCCCCCTGAGGTGAAGCGGTTCACAGTTTAAAATATGAATTAAAGATGAAAAACTGCTTGTGTCTTTGTGACCTGTGATTGAGTCTTTTAGCCCAGAATTTCATTCATGGTGCGAAATGATGTCGACTCGTAGATGAAAGCCCCTTCTTTCGGAGACAATGCTGGAATAGAAGCAGGAAGAAGAGAAGACAGGCTCTGGGATAAGGACCGCCATGAATCATGCTGCACTTACTCACCGCTTATTATGAACATCCTGTACCGGCTGCATTGATTTCTCCCCACCATTCACACAGCATATATCTTCTAGTGAAGATGGAGCAATAGGTAGCAAACAGCTTCTGTAGTTGGCCTAGCAGCTGGATGAGTGAACGCCCCAGGTGGCTGAGCTGAGGGAACAGCTACATCAGCATTTTGTGAATGTAAGGGCCTCGATATAACAAGGATAAGGCGCGCGGGACTTGCAAAGGAAGCAGATAGTGAGTAGAACAGGGACTAAGTCAGCATGGAGAGGGAGAAGTGATGAAGATGGCATACATGGAGGAGAACTATATTAAAGAAAAAAAAAAAAGTCAGCCTATCAGCTATTTTCATTCGCACTCTTCTCTGGTGATATTGAAGCAATTTACTTCCACCAAGGCAGTTGAGTTTCATCGCTGTAGGGCTTCATTTGTTTGTCTGTCTTTTACTTTTGGTCAATGATTAATGTAGGTGTTCTGTTAGTGCTGCATGGTATATTATGTCATTTATAAATCACTTATTTATTGCTAATTATAGTTCATTGAACCTATGTAAGTCAATGTTTCTCAAGAATTAAAATAATTATATTAAATTGACAGTGCAGAAAATGCACACACAAACCAAAACAGTTATTGTATCATTGATATTTACACGGATCATTTCATGATAATGACTATGCTAATTACATTTTGGTTAAAATGTATGGGTCTGACGGAATGAATTTGAGACAATGTGGACATGAGCGCCTTCACTTGCAGTATGCCCGGTGTGCGGCTGGCTGTATGTTGTGTGCTGAAAGATGAGCCCAGTCTAATCAGGTCTCATCCAGGTTGGCAGAGGGTTAGGCTGTCTAGCGTGGTCAGGCGCGGCAGGGCTGAGGATCCCGACCGTTCATCGCCGCCTGCCAGCAATTCTTGTCTCTCCATATGGTCGGTGCGAGTGGCAGCGCCAGAGTGCATGAGCTGTTTCTCATCCAGCCTCGGTTCCTATTCAAACACAACTTGTCCTACAACAGGATCAGCTCCATATATGAACAACTGAATCGTGGCAGCTGTAGTGCTTGTCTTGTTCACATCTGCCAGCTTACATGTAGAAGGAACATGAGATTGTAGCTAGCAAGTGCTTGTGTGGCTTCCGATCCCCATTTGACCTTTAATGTCAAACATGATTTGTCAGCTAACGTCATTGCTGTGTGTGTGTGTGTGTGTGTGTGTGTGTGTGTGTGTGTGTGTGTGTGTGTTTGTACCTGTCTGACTGATCTGTGGCACATTCTGAACAGCTGAAGAGCTAATGGTCCAGCTGGAGACAGATGGCCCCTTGATAACACTATACCCCCGAAGCCAATAACGCACATGCTTCAGTCACACACATGCACACGCACACACACACACACACACGCACGCACACATTCCAGGCATGCACACAGTGGATATGAATTTTTAATCTCATATAAACCCGGTCCAAATAAATTTTGAATATGCATTTAATGTGTGTAAGCAAATTGAAAAGACTGGTTGGTATTGTAGGATTCCCACATCCTGACTGAGTAATGTTGAAGTTTTGCAGTCAGAATAATAATAACATGACAAAAATATTTGAAAAGTAATGAAATAAAATACAGGAGATGCTGATTATTGAATGTATTAATGTGTACATACTGCGACAGACGGTGTTTTGCTCAATCTAATTTGGCTTGCTCTGAGTCAGGGAGCTGTTTTTTTGTGGGATAACTGGCCTACTGAGGCAAAAGCGTTCATTCAAGTTACAACGGACTGCAAGACTGACTTTGATGGCCTTTGGCAGATTAGATAGAAAAGGCTGCACATAGGCTGAAATTTGATTGAGACAGAATATGTAACAATGCTGTCGAGAGAAATTCTATGAAATGAGGAGACTAGACTATTAGACGTAATCTAATTCAAAACAGAATTTAGGTTGTAAATGTAGGTCAATGCTTTTGATAGATCAGGGAAGGCCTGGCTGGCCCTGATGCAGCACCACTGTTTTATACAATTTGAGATACTTTAGATAGCAAGCAGAGCGTATTTGCAAGGCTCAAAATAAACGGTTTCACTTCGCAATTTGCAGATTGACAGAAACTTTCAAGTACTAATGGAATAAGCGCCAACTGAAGTGATTTTCAGCCACGAACCCGAATAGCAAAAATGAGCGGCAGTTTAGGGATGAGAAACAGGAAGACCAACAATATTTCTATTATTTTGCGTGCGTGTGTGTGTAAAAGGGTCCATTTTTGTTTAACTGTTTAATTTAACTCAGTTAATTAAAAGTACGTTCTATACTATCCTAATAGTCTCAACAATTCCCTAAATGACTTATTGTTTATTGCCCTAATATTTCTAATTTTCCTGCAAATTAATGTTTGGCACCATTTAACAGAAAATGTATCGTAATCGCTGTGATGCTCTTACAAGCTGTCAAATTGCTGATATTGCACTTTTCTGCCGATGAGGGGATGCATATTTCTCGGGGGATTAGTATGGTTTAATGACGTAGCATACACGTATGCTTTTCATGACTAGCGGGCTTGTTGCAACATTCGTGCGGGACGGAAGCCCATGAGACGCGCTCTTGCAAATTTCATTACCTTGCTGAATCACTCTCAGATCATATGCATATTCAAAGATGTGCCCAACAGCAGCACACCCATGGTGAATACTGTTTGTTCAGCGCTCTTCCCCTGAAGCATGATTTGGCACATCTATTCAAAGATGGGTGACATGACTAGTTAACCTCTATGAATGCATTATTTTGTTCTTTTTGATTGGAATTGGAATCTTCCAATAGAAATAAATGTGGTGTCTCAGCATAGGGATTGCAGACAGAGGCAGGTGTGGATCATTTTACTTCGACAATTTCTAGCATATGGGCTTGCCAGGTCCCAAGTGGACGTACCTGCCTCCACTGCTGTGATCTAATTATGCAGCGCAAACACATTTATCTGCCTGCTGCCACAAGCCTGCTTCTGTGTGTTTTGATTGTTCCCCATCAGTTTTCAACTAGTAAACAATTTCCCAATTAGCCTTGTAAAAAAACACCGTAAAAATAAAACTACGAATTTTGTAACTGACATGTTTGTAATTTTGGATGTCTTTGAGACACTTTATGTACACCATCACACTGAACTGTGCGCTTAATAATACTAATTGTTTCAAGGCCACAGAAAAAAATCAAATGCTGTATTTTTACTTTTGAGTACTAACTGTTCAAGCAACTTAAATATATGTTCTTTTTCCCAGCAGGGGTATGCGAGCAGAGTGGTGACCTGAGTCTAAGCAGACTTGATGCTGCTCTCCCACCCCCACCTCCTCCTGCAGTGGAGTCATCACAGCGGCTCTGCCCAGCACACCAGAGACCCACGCTCACGTCACCAACGCTCTCCTTCCCCCTCCCCCTTGGCACTGACCCCTCTTTGGGTCTGACAGCAGCTCCATGCCCTCCCTCCCATGAGGTTCCGAGCCTCGTCCCTCACTTTCAACACACCCCGAGTGCCGCCTCGCTTCCTACCCCAGCTGTTAGCTCCTGGGGCCCGATGAGAGATACCCAGAAGAGCATCCGGTTACCTGCTGCCACCTCTCTGTCACTGACAATGATGGAGCCTGACAACGTATCTACCCTGACAGAGGATTGTCTCCTTCAGTCGGGCCGCACCTGCCTCGGTTGCTTCATTGAGAACTGTGACGCCACCTCCGAGCAGAACCCACCACACGAGCCTAGCACGAGCCCTAATTCAGAAACTGGACTAAGTGCACGGATAGGGGACGTGAACCGGGAGGATTTCTCTGACATCAACAACATCAGCATCCAGTGCCTGAGCCATGCGGGGGAGGCAGTGAGTCACTACGGAGAACAGCTCCTCTCTGATCAGCTACTTAATTTCCCCCTGCCGAAAGCCTCTGACGAAGGCAAGCGGGTGGAAGGAAACAAAGCCACAAATGACTGTGACGACCCCCAGGACGATGCGACAACCAAGAACTTATATGAAGGACTGTTACTGGACAAAGTCAGTGGGGAGGAGGTACTGTTGGCTAATGCCAGCCAGGACTGGGGTTACTTTGAATCCTTCATTAGCGAGAGTAAGATGGAGCTGCTGGATCTATGTTCTAAGAACGAGCTGTCAGTCAACCTCTTCTCTGAGGAAGATGTTGACAATTTATTTGATGACGAAGATGATGACTCTACATTAAGCAGTGACGTTTGTTCACTAAAGATTCGTTATGAGTCGTTTCAGGACAACATGAGAGAAAAAACAAATGTGCTCCAGGAGGAGACACAGTTTAATTTTTTCCCTAGTGTCCTGGCCAATTGTGCCAAGAAAGAAGAAGGAGTAGGAGTCTTGAGGAGGAGTGTTGATGAGCTGCAGCCCAAATCCGATGAGCTCGTCCTGCAAGCGGAACAGGAGGAAAACCCAGGAGACTGCAGCGGCCAGAGCCCTCTTGACGGCTCCCAAGGTTCACCCATGTCAACTCCTAAAGTGAGCTATGTAATAGACTTTAATTCTACAGAGGAATCGGGGGAATTCAGCGACGACAGCTCCTGCACTGGCTCCTCCTCAGACACCGTGCAGGAGGGCAAATTTAAGAAGGGTCACTCCAAAAGATTCCTCAGTCCCTCGAATCCACTCAACTATGGTTTACGTTCCAAAAGAAAGGTTCGATATAGTGATGATTACTTATATGACGTTGACTCACTTGAGAGTGAGAAGAATGCAGAGAAAAAAGAGAAACCACCGCCTGGCCAGAAAGAAGAGGAAGACGTAGACTGGTGTCCCAAAAAACGGAGGAAATCGTGTCGTAAAGAGCCGCCCGTGGTCATCAAGTACATCATCATCAACAGGTTTAAAGGAGAGAGACTCATGTCGGTGAAACTGGGCAAACTAAACCCCGCGGATGGTAGCGTGAGCTTAAATGCCGACACAATAAGCAAATACCAAACGCTGGCTCCACTGAAGGATTACTGGCAGGTGAAGCAACGAGAGAGACAGGAGCGGCTCAAGCTGGTCGCCAGAGATAGACAACAACGTGGTTTTCATCTCAACGGACGCCACCATCGTCCTTTTAATTCCGCTCATCTTAAAAGAAAATACAAGATTGCAAACAGATTAAAGGTTCAGAGGATTCACACTGTGGAGCAATCGGTCATTGTGCACGGTTCTCTGCCCTCTGATCAAGCCCATGGGGGCGTCACTAAAGAGGAGGGCACCCTTATGTTGGGGGGAATAGCGGCAGTTCCCGACATACCAGTCACATTGGACTTAAACTCCATCTCTGACCCAGTTGTAATCAAGAGTCGCTCGCAGGAGAGGGAGGAGAGAGAGGGGAGGAGGTTGGGAAGGAATAAAATAGTCCGGATAAGAAAATTCAAAAGCGAAGCCAGGCTGAGAAGCCTGAGAATGAAAGCGGCAGAAGGAGAAGATAGGAAGAGCGTGACGAATGAAACTGATGCCCCTGCGGCAAACGCTGAGGAACTTGCTGTTGGGGCAACAGATCCAAGCATTAACTCAACCACAGGCAAACCAGATTTCTCTGACAATGCGATCGCAAGTGACACCGATAAGGTAAAGTTCCCATTTGTTTCATCCTCCTGTCCTGCGAGCAAAGCCTCGCCCTCAGAGGAGGTGGAAACTGGGGTTCCTGTCATCCCAGGGGGTTACCTACAGACCCTGCTAGAGGCCACAGACTCCTCTGGAGGGACATCTATCCCATATTTCCCTCAACAGGCCTCTAGGCAACAGTATCCCGTGGGCCTTTCCCTCGAGGAGAAGCAATTTTGCTCTCTTCAACTCGCTCAAAGCTGTGTACTCTCCCCTCCTTCGGAATCGGAGCTCCAACAGTCGCCCCAGAATTGCCCCAGTTTCCCCCAAATGTGGCATTCACAGCTCTGCGCCAATCCTAACCAAAACTTTGGACCTGACACCCCTGAGACCCCTATCTTACCCAACAGCTTCCCAGCCGCCGTACCCGTAAGTGAGAGCCTGCCCGTTTCTAACTACAGCCAAGTGAGTCCCGAGGGCGAGCGGGTAATTTACGAGAAGAATTACCTGACTGAGCCTGGACTCCAGTCTGGGTCAGATCTGCAAGTATGTCAGTCAACCTGTGTAGAGGGCCAGGTGCAATACCAGAGAGGGTCTCTGTGCACTGACAACGGAAGACTCATCAGCTACGACTCTGTAGGTTCCCTATCAGCTTCCTCGAGCAATTACAGTTCACTAAGCCTCAAATCGTGCGAGCGAGAGGGTGAGGAAGAGGGCCGAGACAGTTTCTTAGCTCACTGCAGTCCTAAAATGGTGATTCAGCAGAGTATGGATGCCCTCACGCCACTCAGGGAGTCCTCAGACCTGCTGGACATCTCCAACTTTACCCCTGACAAATTTAGACACTCGTCATTGTCAGAGCTTTCCCCGCCGGAGACGCCCAACCTCTCGCCGCAGGTTGCGGGACGTGAGATGAAGATACCAGGGAATGTCGGAAAGTATCAGGATGTGAACGATACGTCCACGGAGCGCAACAGGGACGTCAAGTGGAACTGTGACATTATGCAGCAACAGGAGCACACGGGAATTGCCTACACAGTGGAGGATAGTCAGTTTCCACTGCACAACTTTAATAGCCAGGATGTCTTATGTTTAGATAAAAAAGGGGAACTGGGGGGGAGAGAATTTAATGAACAGACTGATGAAATGTCAGGGGCCAAAAACATCAAGTCAAAGCGGAAAGGCAATTACAAACAGGCAGCTGCGGGACAGAGCCCAAAGAAGGTTCGGGCCCCCAGAACCCCCAAGTCGGAAAAGGTAAAGACCCCCAAGCAGAATTCCCGTTCAACCAAAAAGATTAAGGCCATGTTAGAGGGGAAGGCGCCCAAAAACCAGGCGGAGGGGTGCGGCGCAGGCCTGACTGACAGCACAATCGGCGGGGACTGGTCTGGCACCGGCTGGTCAGAGGGCAACAGTCTGGTCGCAGACGACCAGAGAGAGTTTGAGGAGCCCTCCAATATCCTGTCCAACATCGTCTCCGGCATGGCTGAGGTCCAGAGATTCATGATGGCCTCCATTGAGCCCCTGTGGAATCCCATGTCTGAGGCCGATGCACCCTCTGAGGCCAATAGCCTCAACCTGAAGACCCTTAAAATCTTGGCAGGCACTGAGTCCGATCTGAAGAAAAAGGGTGCCGTGCTAACAGGGGCCGGGAGAGGCAGGAAGGCAGGGGGGAAAGGAGGGAAGAACCAGGCCAAATTCAACCCCACTCATCCCTTATTCCCTCAACTGGCTCTGGGCTGTGACATGTTTGACAAACCCAACTTTATCAACCCCGGGCCTGCGCACAAAAAGTTGTACCGTCACAAGACCAGTGCAAAGTTTCCTCGCGTTGAAACGCTGAAGGGGAAGCGAGCGGAGAGAGACCCAAATAAGGACATAGCACTGATGAGCTCTTTTGAGAAACTGAGGTAATATTTCGTTATCAGCTGCTGTTGCACCCCCCTTTTCTCTTCCCTCCCCCCCACGATACCTGAGCCCTCCCTCACAAGCATACCTACACTGACGCTATGCCAGAGCTGCATGAGAACTAAGTTCCCCCTTGATTTCTCTCACTTCCTTTATTCCCCCAAAAAGGAAATTAATATCTGCATGAAAAACTTCTTGTACGTTGCAAACTACCTATTGAGTGATTGTGTCGAGCTTGATTGAGATTTAAAACGACCATGGCTGCATTTTCCTCGCTTTTGTTGTTTCTGCTTTGTTTGTTCTTCTTATAGTTGTTGGGTTTTGTTTATGGGTTTTTTTTCCTTATTATTTTTGTCTGGGGGAAAAGAAAAAAAAGAATAACCCTTGAAAAATTGTTGGGTAAGCTTTTTGAGGAGCTTTCTTTTTGTATTTTCTCAGCAACAACACGCTCCCCTGAAGTATGTATTTATACCCTTTCCCTCTGAAGATGTAGCTGTATACACAAATGCATTGAGTGACATCTACGCACCCCTCCTCCTCATTTGTTTTTGTATGCAGAATGTGGATGTCCTGTTGTTGCCGTCCTTCATACACTGCCTGGCTCATTTCAAGAGGGAAACCTACAATTAATGAGCCCTATTTAATCCCAAGGCATCTTGAAAACACAAGATGGGACCATTTTGTATTGATGACATATCAGACGTCTTTTTTCCCCTCGAGGCCGGAATGATTTTCTTTTGTCAAGCACTTCTTTTTCTTCTGGAGCCTTGAGGAACTGGTTATCTACATTTACATTTTTACGCCTTGCAAAGTCATAAAAGCTTCACCCTCAGAGTATTTTTGTCATTGTTGCTGTACAGGGACATGCAATATTTGCAAAAAAAAAAGAAAGAAAAAAACACGGAGATAATGATACCTTAAAATCAATGTGCCAAAAGTAACAATGCTGTGTAAATGACCTCTTATATATGTGTGAATATTGGCTGTTCCTATTTTCTATCTACCGGAATATTGGCTCCTTACTGACACTTACCACAACAAGAATTCTTTGTTTGGGACTCGGTCTCTGTCTCTCTCTGTCTCTCTCGTCTGATGAAAGGCACCAACAGCTGGCAGTGGTACACCACCACTCACTAAACCAAATCAGAAACACTCTTCTTACCCCAACACCCCCACCACCATCACCATCACCACTTTGTTTGCCAAATTCAATTTACCTCAACATCGCACTGAAAAGCAACAAGCGAGAGAAACAAAAGGGGAAATCTTCTCTGAAGGCCATGAAGAGGATGAGAGGAAGATGCATTCAAACAAGCTTTCTGTCAACCAAGGAGATTGAGGATGAGATGTTTGAGGCTAAGCAAGAAAATTATTTGTCACTTTGGGGCTGAGCCTCACTGAATAGCTCTTTTGGACTGAAGATTCAAGGCAGTTTATGACACACACATTTGGATGCACGCCTCGGTCCCAAATGGCAGTCGGGCCCGGGCGGCATCCTTTGCAGTTAAGATTTCATGTGAATGTGAAAGCAGTTTTTGGTACAAATGGAATCAGCGATCTTGTAAATGAAGAAAAAGCAAAGAAGACTTTTTGTGGATTCCATGTCAAAGGTTTGCTTTGAATAAATCCAAAATGATGACGTCAATAACATTTTCTTCACATTCTTGTGGAGTTTTCATTTTTAAATTCATGTATTATTTTTGCACCATTGGTATATTCACTTTTTGCTTGCTTTCTTTTCATGGAATGTCATTGTTTACTTATCATTGCAGTTTTTGGTCAGGTTTTGGCAGAAAATACCATAGTAGTGCATAATTAAAAAAAAAAAAAAAAGGAAAAATGCTCTATCCGTTACCGCTATTCATTTGCAATTTAGCTTCCAGAATTCAACCTTAAACACAATCAATGTGTTATAAATGGCTGCAAAAAAAAAAAAAAGAGTATATGTACTTATGTACATATGTACATATGCAGCTTCTTTTACAGATATATACACCAGACAAAGGCCTGTGTTATCTTTTGGACATTCTATTAAAGGCGATGAGTGCAGACATGAAAGCTTGACTTATAAAACGGGCCTTGTCACAAAGGACGTTGTGGCACAAGGATGATAGTAATAAAATCAAAATCAAACTTTATTGCTTTTTTTGTTTTTGTTTTTCCCCTTTGCCATGATCCTGCTTTTCCTCCAGAATATCAGGGTTAGGACCAAGACGAGCTGCTGATGGGAAGCTCCGCATGGGTTACAAAACCCATTTAGTCTGCCTTCTCTCATTTCTGCCTATTGTCAAATTGAATGTACTTATCTAAGTTTTTATTTTTTTCCGTTTGTTTTCAAAATGTGCCACTGTTGAGCTGCCTCATTTTAATGGTGCTAAGAAAGCTGACATTTTGTTTTGTTTCTTTTCCCAGAGTTAACAAAAAAAGAAATGCAAACTAGATTAGGTTCCTAATCCTCCTTATGAATGTATATTAAAATGTTATGTTTGATGTATTCACTTCATGATTCTTTGACATTGATTGGAATTACTTTTGCTCTTTTCATTAAAATATTGCCAAGCTTTATATATACTGTCTAGAGTTGTTACCAGAAGGAATCTTAATGAACTCTTGACACAACAAAATCTTGTATATTTTTTGTGTGCCAATTTGTAACATATTTTGTAAGTGTATATTTTTCTTAGAAAGTGCTGTGAAGTATTTGTGTGTGTGAGTAACCTTTTATGCGCCTCGATGGGCAGTGGAAAGGATATAAAATGACAAGTTTCTGGTTTTAAAAACCAAAATATGAAAGTATCAACAAAAAACTAGAAATATTTACATTTTGTTGGGAGTTTTTGTAATAAGACCATGATCTTGTTGTGTGAGTGTTGTGTTACTGTGTAAAACACAAATAAGCAAAGAAAAAAAAAAGAAAACTTTGGAGAAAAAAAATATATAATTTGTGAACAATTTGCTGTTTTATAGATTTTCATGTAAATTATTTGAGTATTATTTTCTTTTTTCTTTTTTTTCTTTTTTGTTTGTTTGTTTTGTTGTAACTGTTGCAAAGGTTTTAAATATTTGTGATCAAGCCTGTATGGTGATAATGTAATATTGGTAACTTGCTGAGTTTTGTAATAATGTTTATGGAGTAAATATACAAATTAAAATAAGATTTTGAATGCTGCTTTCTGAAGAGAATCGGGTTGTGTTATTTCAATGTTTTCAGTATAATCACTGTTATTTACTTCTTGACGGCGGACGGACGGACGGACAGACAGACAGACAGACAGAGAGAGAGAGAGAGCGGTAGGTAGGTAGGTAGGTAGGTAGGTAGGTAGGTAGGTAGGTAGGTAGGTAGGTAGGTAGGTAGGTAGGTAGGTAGGTAGGTAGGTAGATAGATAGATAGATAGATAGATAGATAGATAGATAGATAGATAGATAGATAGAAACAGTTGCACCTTTCATCTCAATTAGACCTTGGCTATATTGTAAGATTCTTTGGCAAAAGGCATTTTAATTTCTCTGGCTCCAGCCTTGAATCATGTTATTTTAATGTCAGAACTAATTAGCACTCAGGGTCAGGCATAGCTCGAGTGATTGCTCATCCATAACTCTGAGCTGGGCACTGTGGTCCACACTGCAACTCATTCTGGCATGCTTAATTGGAGCTGGAGCTACTGTCTGAGACTATAAACACACCTTGTGATGTATGCCTCTGAAATTGTCAGGCAATATTAATATTGTGTTTGTTCCCTAGTCGCACGTAACAGTTAAGCGAGCAAGCCAATTATAAAATAAAATATGTCATGTAATGGATCAGGTATATAACTTCAGTGAGATATTGTCAGTGGTTGTCTGTTTTTTCTTCTAACTATGTTTTTCCTAGTCAACAAAAACATTGTTTGCATTTAGTGCTGGATTAAATTAATATTTAACTGTATGAGCAGCTATATTAAGGTGGCATACCATACCATCTTGTAAGATAATTATATTTGTGTGCAATAGGAAGGTAAACAGATGTAGAATAAATATAAAATAGATAGTTCACATAATTAGTAACAGCTATTGAGGTTAACAACAAGGAACATGTTAAAAGTCAAATGTCAAACTTAGTAACAATACATACTGTATACGTAGAAATTCGGAAGGCGGATCACTGGTATCTCAAGACATCAGTATAGTCTAATTAAATAAAACAATTGGTGAAAATTCTGTTACAAAATGCCACTTATGTTTTGTTTCGATCTTTTCTGTTAAGAAAGGTGTTCCAGCAATCGTATGCCTTTTTTTTTTTAATAGAAAAAGACGGATGTAGACATCAGATGTGCTTCTGTAACAGTTTTAATGACTCGAATTTTATGCACTAAAACAATCGACGGCATTTTTCAGTGAGCTATACCATTGCTACACCAAGTTGTTTGCACTGTTCTGGTTTGCCTTCCATCCACACTAATAATATTGGATTGGTGTTAACAGGGCCGCCCGAGAGCCAGATTGTGAGCTGTGCTATGTTGGTTACAAATACACTCCGAGTGATAATGTTGCTGACACATTGCTGTCAAAAAAAGTTGTTTTCCAAATAAAGACAACGCAAACATTATATAAATATCTCAATATGAAGGGGATCTGTTGGTGGGTAAGAGATTATTTTCACATCTATTTTATTTGGAATCTCAAGTGACGCTTTCGCGACTTGACAGGCGCATTAGCGGAAAGAAGAAACATTTCCGGCAGTAGTTTGCATTGTAGCCACACCATGGCGCTGTGACTGAACTGTGATTCGTTTCAAACCAAACAACACACTCCTCTTCTGTATGGCACTTCTCTATGTCCTGAACTAGGTCTATCAGGCAGCGGCTTTTCCATTGATTCTCGCGTCGACGTATAAAATAGCCGTGGTACGTCATCATATACCCCTGCGATGCTAAACTCGGGGAAAACGATATATTTTATTACCGGAAGACCGCAGTAGCGTTCCCAAAAGAAACAAAATGGATTCTTGAAACTACACTTAGCGTTGCAGTCAATAATTTTCAAAGGTTATCGGAAGCACCATTGGGACCTACCATTATAAGATTAGTCTTGTCACCGAACAGGTAATATATTAGTGACATTGAGAGGAACGGTGTATGTTTACGGGTAATATTATTTCCAGCGAACTAAATCGGCCCTGCTCTGCTTGCTGAGTTGGTTGAGAACGCTGCTGTTGTCCGCTTAGTTAGCTCAACAGTGGCTATCCATGACACTACACTTTATGAATTTGGAACAAACCCATCCGGTGGTTGAACGTTAGTAGAGCTACTAACCCCTTTACGATTGCGATTGACCTCGCCTGGTATGTGTCCACGACAATGTTGCGATACTAACAACTCCTACAAGGTAAATCGCTCTCGTAACGTAAATTGAAAGGCCCATTTGAACCTTACGTAGCTAGCTGCTGCTCCGCTAGTTAGCATCGAATCCATTTAGCCCCTTGTCTCGGTTTATTCGACTATAAGGCTAATAATACCCGTTATAAATTGATTCATTAACGTTAAGTGTTTGAGGTAACGTTGAGGTTTCAACTACATTTTTTGCTGTAGTACAGTAACAGCGTCCATGTTCAATTCGCGTGTTTAGCTTAATGAACACAAACTAAGCTATTGATGCCATTTTATGACTTCCACCTCTATTCATGAAAGTCTTACTACATTGAAATGAGACTTTTCCACTCGTCTATTATGCAGTTTATACATGTATGTTCCATGGACAAGGGCTTGGCCGTTTCGAGCGAATTGAAATGCTAATTTGAAGTTTGGAGTTTAGTAATCTCTAATTCATCGAGTATCAACCTCGAATAATATGACAACAAATTGTACTGTTGCCACTACATTACAGTTGAATCTAAAAGATCTAGAATCAGGCCGTTTCATTTAGTGACCCACAGTCCACCCGATTTGTCAACAATAGTGACCACTAACAATTAAAAGGGTTCCTGTGGATTTTTTTAAAAGTCCATAAATTACCAAATGCCACATTTTATTTCTAATGCCGCCAGAAAAGTCTTGACTTTAGCTTGTCTTAAGATGTAGACACCCTGTCCTGAACTGTTATTACATATCATAATTGTGTTTGATGCAGCATTGAAATCTTGCTGGAGCCTGGAGAATCTTCCCGGACCTCTTCCCCTTCTGAATCAATGGAAGGGTCTGACAGTTCAGAGCAGAATGGCAGTGACCAGCCCGAGTCACAGCGCAGGAGGCAGCTCGATCGTCTCGGCAGAGAAGAAGCCTTCTACCAGTTTGTCAACAATCTCAGTGATGAGGACTACCGTCTCATGAGGGACAACAATCTTTTGGGTACCCCAGGTAATAAGATTTGATTTCATGGGGAGTTGATTTCACTGACCAATCTGTCATCTCAATTTCTAATTTCTGATGTTTAA
Organism: Syngnathus leptorhynchus; assembly: GCF_054491065.1. Classification (NCBI taxonomy): domain Eukaryota; kingdom Metazoa; phylum Chordata; class Actinopteri; order Syngnathiformes; family Syngnathidae; genus Syngnathus; species Syngnathus leptorhynchus. Next base: position 9,864,186 of record NC_141196.1, read on the forward strand.
TCCAAAAATTGGCCTAAGGCTGCCTAAACATTTTGTTCCATATAAGTACTGAGTTATCATGGTCACACAAGTGTGCACTATTTATTTGATCATCAGATCACCCCCCCCCCCACACACACACACACACACACACACACTCTCTTTCCACAATCATTTTCTGTTTTGTTTTTTTGCGCCTGTCCTGGAAGATGGCTAAACCAAAGAAGCTTGGTTTTCACACTATGATGAAAATGCCACAAGTTTGGCACTCTACTGAAGACACCAATCCGTTTGTGTCCCAGGACAGTGGGAGGGAGAGTATAAGTTTGGAGCATCCTTTAGCGGATCACCCTGCGAGGCGAGGGCATTGACTGGACAGTGGCATGCCCTGGTAAGTCGAGGTCTTAAGCATTGTCCTGTTGCTGTGCTTGAAAGAAACAAAACAGCTCTACAGATGAGTATTTTTGAAAAGTACTCTGTAGACTATGGGATGAATTGGCAACTCCTGTGTCCTGTGTATATATTGCAGTATGGCACCTCTAGAAACATTGCGACTTATAAAGAATGGGGCAAATAAATGGAAAATGGATTTGTTCACTGTTTAGGTGTTTAAAGTGTTTCTGATTCTATTCTTGTTGTGGAAGTCGATAAAAGGTTTTGGATTCTGTTGGAATATGATTCTTCCAAATTTACTGCTCTTTGGATTTAAGTGCAAAACGGTGTGCACATTAGTGTCTTTGTCGTTGTTTGGAATGAACAAATGACTAAGGGAATTACGAGGTTAGACAAAGAGCATTTCGTCTTTTTGCTAACATGCTCTTCTTATGTTTGTAATTATTTTTCAGGGGAGGCAACAGAGGACGAGCTGTTCAGTAGACTTCAGAATATCAAAAATGGTGCAGAGCAGCAGAGTAACACGCCTCGTACCGAAAATGTGGAAGAGCCCATTGGTAACTTTTCCTTTAAATGTAATTGGTAAAACAGAGATCAACTTGAAATGTTTTGACATCTCTCTCTAAATTGTAGAACAACCAGAAACCTCCGAAGACCCCGCTAATGGAGATAGTCTCCTGGAATGGCTGAACACTGTGAGGCGCACAGGCAACACAACCAGAACTGGTCATCGTGGAAACCAGTCATGGAGGGCAGTAAGTCAGACCAATCCAAACAGTGGAGACTTCCGCTTCAGCCTGGAAATCAGCGTGAATCGCACCTTAGCTGAGCAACAGGCAGCTGCCCAAGGAGAGCAACAGCCTCCAGAGTCTCAAGAAGCGGAAGGAAATGCAGAGCCACCCATTCTTATGGAGACAGGAGTGGTGGAAGAACCAGTTGTTGAGGAGATGGCTGTTGTTGTAGAGCCAGAGCCCGAGCCTCAGCCAGAGCCCGAGCCTGACCCTGAGCCCGAGCCCGAGCCTGAGGTGGTTGTTTCGAATGAGACACATGGAGAACCTCCCAGCTCACCAGCTGTCGTGCCAGTTCAACCTACGCTTTCTGTATCCCTACGTAGAGGACACAGAAGGGCTCGCAGCCGCAGTTCGGAACCATGCAGAACCCGGGCTCGTACAGCCAGAAGCCGCTCCCCTCTTCGATTAGATCAGCTCGAAGAGCTCCCCAATCCCCGCTTAGCTCAAACGTCTCAAGGCCCCAGCACCGATATCAGCACTCCACCCGCGCCTCAAGTGGAAGGTAGTTCTCGGACTCGACAGCATATTGTTTCTAGACAAAGTGCTGCTGAAAGGGATAGTCAGCAGTCCCAGCCTGAAACTGAACAAACGCCTGAGAGCCAAAGTGTTTCCTCTAATGAAGGAGAAAGTGGCGTCGAAGGAGGTGCAACGGGACGACGGCCCCCTACTATCATGCTTGATCTCCAGGTGCGTCGCGTGCGTCCCGGCGAGTATCGCCAAAGGGACAGCATTGCCAGTCGGACCCGTTCGCGCTCGCAGAACTCAAACAACACATTTCTGTATGAAAGTGAGCGTGGTGGATTTCGTAGGACTTTCTCCCGCTCTGAGCGCGCCGGTGTGCGAACCTACGTCAGCACAATTCGCATCCCAATCCGCAGAATCTCGGATGCGGGTTTGGGAGAGGCGACTTCAATGGCTCTCCAGTCTATGATTCGACAGATCATGACGGGCTTCGGCGAGCTCGGCTACCTCATGGATTCAGACTCTGATTCTTCCGATTCCAATCGTGCAGCCAATGCATCGGCAGATTTGGCTGAAAACTCCAATAACCCCGACGCTAGCATTCCCGAGGCTCCCGCTGTTGACGTACCACCCGCGGTCGCCGGTGTCAGGGCAAGGACGGTTGAGACCGATATGGATGAAGGACTTGCCGCTGCTCCACCGGCACCCGGCGGCCGGGCTCGACCCCGACCGCCCATCAACCTCGAGGAGCCAAGCTCATTGCCCCTTCTTCGATTGGCTCACTTCTTTCTCCTAAATGACGAAGATGAGGACCAACCCCAAGGGCTGACCAAAGAACAGATCGACAACCTCGCCATGCGCAACTTTGGCGAGAGTGACGCCTTGAAGACTTGCAGTGTGTGTATAACAGAGTACGCGGAAGGAAACAAGCTCCGTAAGCTTCCTTGCTCTCACGAGTATCATGTGCACTGCATCGATCGCTGGCTGTCGGAGAACTCCACCTGCCCCATCTGTCGCAGGGCCGTCCTGGTGTCTACCAATCGAGAGAGCGTAGTGTAGTTCACGGCGGCTGTCTCACACAAATGTTATTGTAACCCCAAGTTCAAAGAAAAGAGTCATGGTTAAAATCTGTACCATCCATTCCATTTGCAAGTTTAGCTTGATGTAGTCACCAGATTGATTTGGGTTGATCCACGTTGGCACCGGCGGAGGTTAGGGTTGCAGTGGTAGTCTAGTTGTCGGATACGATGCGTGTACATTTTCTTTCCAACGAAGAATCTATCTTTGTACATCTTTCTCCTTCCCAATTAATCCTTATTTCCAAGTTGCATATTAAAGAATGTTTTGAAGTTTTAGCTACAGCATAGAAAAGATCGGGTAGAACGTGCGTCATACCTGCAGTTGGTTATTATGCATGGAAATTGGCTTACCATTGCAACCCTAGTTCGGACCCTAGCAACTGTCAATAAACTTCACGATTACAAAGCTAGTTTCCACCTATACAAAGTTAGCCACACACTGCGCATGCTGTTTGAATCTTAACCCTCTAGCGACTGATCAGGTTTTGCACTGAATCTAGTTGTGTGTGTGTGTGTGTGTGTTTGTGTGTGTTTGTGTGTGTGTGTGCGCGTGTGTGTGTGTGCGTGCGCGCGTGTGTGTGTGTGAGAGAGAGAGCCAGCCAGCCATGATTCTCAAGAAAAAACATCTGTTTATAAAATCAGTTCGAGCAGCTCAAACTGCCTGCCCCCCCTTTTGTTCGCTCCGAAACAATGCCTTAGCTGCCATAAGGTCTGTTGGTATAGTTCAATTACTCCTGGTCAAAGTATTAGCTGTAAATAGGCTTGATTTTGAGTCATGCTTTGTATCAGTGGTCTTATTTTTGGATTGTAAATCATCTGTGGGATTCGGGGTTTATTGGCCAATGTTTGTGTCTACTAGGGCAACCCTCAATTTACATTTAAACAGATTTGGGATCAGTCTACCAATTTTATGCTGTGATTGTTTCGGCCAAATGAGGACATTGTTGGTCCGCCATTTCATGTATACGCAGCCATCTTTATTAACTATGGCATGATGTACATGTGTAATTGTTTTATAAAATGCAGTTCGTAGATGCTTGTTCAGGCAAAATGAACATGGAAAACCGGTCACATAAAAAAAACGGGATTTGTGTAAATTTGGCCAATAAAAAAAAAATCTCGATCCTAGGAGTTAGAGATGTCATTGTCTCTATTGGTTGTACATATTGGTTTAAAATTGTGCTGTTGACATGTTATTTTTCAACATGTTACCAGTACTAAAAAGCATAACATGCTTGGTTTCTGTGTCAACGGTTCGATTAGTTTCTAGTCTACTTTCATACAGAGCGAAATGCGATGCGGCTCCACCGTCACAATTCAAGATGGAATATTAACAGTAATTTGCAAACGTTTTCATCACACAAAGAGCCGCAGATGCCCATTACAGTGTGCAATACTTGCAAAAGTCAAAGGACACAGAGCAATTATATAAATATATGCTATCATTAAATCTGTTGTCAATGGTTGCAATCACTAATTAAAAAAATATCGCCTTATTAAAATGTGTTGAAATTTCTATTTTAGAGGATTTTGGCATTGATGGCAATATTGATGATGAACAATAGCACAGGCAAGGAAGTGGAGGACAACATTCCACTCATCCAGGTCTTTGTTATCACACTTTATTTTGCAGTCATTGAAAATTAATGCAAGATTTTGTCATTGTTGAAGACCACAAACTTCTGTATTAAACATGTTAACCATATGTTCTCTTTTTGGGCCATGCTTGGCCTTGTTCTGTGATCCACCCAATTTGACTGGGTTTGAATGGAAACTAACTGCTGAATTAAACAACTTATGCCACAAATTCATTGTAGCTATCAAGTCTGTGAATATCGTCTATGTGCAGGCTCACATTGCTGAGGTCAAAAGGAGCAATTTTTACACTGTGACATAGATACAGTGCAATCAGATCATACGGCATACACGTACAGTGCTCTGAAGATCAACCGAAGCCTCTCCAGCTCTACTAACGGTTGTTGGTGTGTTTTCAAGCAACCTGCTCTCCATCGAATTGCATTTACCCATCTGATCTTTTTCTCCATTGAAAGTTCTCATTCCGGTTTTGTCCCTTTGGGACAATTCAATTAACCTTAAAGGGCAGAGCTGATATTTATTTCCCAACAGTCAAGCTTCGAGGCAGATGTGCTAAACTGCTGTGATATTCACGTTTTTTTTTTTCTTAATTTATTTCATTTATTTTTATTTTGTTATACATATACAGTAGAAACTGGCTATTCGAATTGGAGGACAGGGCCTGCCCACAAATAATGAAAAAAAATGTGCGTAATTGGCGTCTGTTATAAATTCATTGGGGCAAAATAACGAGATTTTTTTTTTTTTTTAACTCCGTGGAGATAAACCACTAATAACCATTCTCCACGAAAAACGGGGATTGGCCACATCTCAGTGTTAATAAATAAATAAACGTGCTATTGTTGACAATCAAATAGTTGAACGGATGGTAACAATGTGTGCTAGGCAATAAGTAACGGTCACAAACCGATTGGCCTTCTAACCTGGAATTTAGAAGCAGTCGAAGATAGTTGAATTCACTCAATGTAGTAAACCTCAAAAGGAACAGCAGGGGGCAGAAAATCCCCAATGAATTTTACGTCCCTTAGCAAATCACATACGCTGTAATTTTACATTACGCTTATGCATACAAAAATATGTATTACTTTTGAATACGATCATGAACTCACACTTACGTTTTGCTGTAAATTGTGTTATTTACATTTGTAAAAACGATGTTGTCAATGCAGAACAAATGATGATTCTATTACATTCTCCACAAAATACTATTTAGAATCACGTTCGACCACAAAAATATTTTCACTAGTTGCTCGATTTAAAATGAAAGAAAACTCGCTCGATCTCCACGCCCAGCTCAATATACGAAAGGTAAACAACTAGGAAGTGTACAGTTGTATAATGGCACTGCAGAGAACTGCCTGTCGTTTTTGGACCATCCAGAGGATTTTGCTTAAGGTAATAAAAAGAGCGACACATCACGATAAAACAATTTGCACTCGTCTGAACTTATTGGTGGAAACGATTGGATGATTAAAATGAAAATGCGGTGTCTCAGACGTAAACGTACGATTTAACATGCGCTGGGTTTTTTTTCAGAAAGACTTTACTCGAACGCAAGAAGCCGTAAAACGCAAAGGGACATGTCCGATAGAAGTGAGCCATTTGGACCATTTGGTGCTGACTGTGAAAAGTGTGCCAGACACGGTCAAGTTCTACACGTCTGCTTTGGGAATGGATCTTGTCACGTTTAAGGTATGCCACTATTACATGTCAAGTTGCTCCCATGTTGTTATCTTGCTCCCCGTCTCGAGTTACGAATATTATTATCGTAAGGCGAGTTGCGCAATTTTAACCAATTTTGTTGTCACTTTCAATCTCAAACTATTTATAGTATTCAGGAATAAATAATGACCTCAAATGTAATTTTGTTTGCATGTTAACAAAAAAGTCAAAACTGCATAAAAGATATACATTTACAAAGTCGCCCTCCAGCGTCATGACCCACATTTAATGCTTTGCGCCTGAAGATATTAAAGATGATAATGAAACACAACGACGACCATACAATAGCGCACATGCGAGGAGCGTAGAATTCAAATAACCTCTCGATTTTATTTCATCGATATGGTGAAGAATCGAACTGCAAACCACAACCAAAATGAAAAACCTAGTCGGAAACCCTAACCAAAAATGTACATTTGCATTCATTTCAAATTGAAAACAGGGGTCCTTTGTTCAAAACTTGTCATAGAGAAAGGATGACATCAGTTTTGAATTGCATCTACAGAAAATACCTTCATGAAATCCTCATATGCTATAAAAATTGTATTGTCACTCTTCACAAACAAGTGACACATTGCTACCAAAAGCTCTGAAAGCATAAAGAAGGGAAAAAGAATCAACAGCTCTTAGAGGCAAATCATACTTGCTGAACAAAATCTCATATCTCAACACCATATTGAGTTTTCAGAACAAAACTGAATTGGACTGGAGTGTTTTTTTTTATAATACATTTGATGTCCATCATCCATCCAAAAATAATAGATATCTTCTCTCAGATATATTATAGTGCTTGTTTCCATCCTGTATAAAGAATCAGTTAAGTTATGGAGACATTTATTAAATCTCAAAACTACCATTGTGAAGCAATAATTGCATGAGGCTGTTGGCTGTTGTCTTATTTGAGAGAACCCCCACCAGATGGCAGAATTCGATTGTATGGCACATATCTGCAGCTGCGCTCATCTGCTAATGAATTACTTGGGGCAACTTTCCTCACTCACATTCTGTTGTCGCTTCACCAATGAAGGGGGACCGCAAAGCTCTGAGCTTTGGCAAGCAAAAGTTGAACCTTCACCAGCTGGGCAAGGAATTTGAGCCTAAAGCCAAACATCCGACTCCAGGTTCTGCAGACTTGTGTCTCATCACCAAAACCCCTCTGACTACTGTAGCTGCACACCTAAAGGTCTGTCTGTCCTTTGAGATTGAATTTTATTTGTGTGTTAGAAGTTGTTTATGTATTCATCCCAGCTCCTGTCATTGTCACGTTTGTAGGTGTGTGGGGTACAGATCGAGGAGGGCCCGGTGGAGAGGACGGGAGCGGTGGGGACAATCACCTCTCTGTACTTTCGAGATCCGGATGGCAACCTCATTGAAGTGTCCAATTATCATCAAGAAACACCATAAAACTGATTTGTTTTCAGAATGTATGTTTTCTTGAGAGATTAACGGCAGGCCGTTCTTTTGGTACCGGGTTTCTCACTGGGGTCATAATCTGTCTTTTCAACTTTTACAATTTGTCACCTTGGCTATGTATACATAGGTTGTGTTTTCTCGAATTAAACTCAGGACAGTATGTTTTGAAATTGTTGGACTTTATTACATTATTCCCAAGCAATGCAAGTTGCATCCGTCCTTTACTTTGGTGTTCTTAATGAGAGATGAGAATTCAATAAAGCAAATTTTGGAAATCATGGTTGCAAATAGCTATATTAATAGAAGCAAAGTATTAATAGTCATAAAAGTTTTATGTTTGACATACGATATGAAGTAAAGCAAGTCATATCATGATTTGCAGCTATGGCAACATTCTATGTGTGTACTTGATTGACTATATCTCTTTTTGCTCTGTATTTAACTACATTATAATGTACATTGAGACATTCAGCGGTGATCCCGGATTTTTACTGGAGTTGTGAGAGAAGAGGGGTACAGTCGTTGAGTTTGTCCATGTCTTCTATTAATTGAATTAGTCTCTCAACTTTATCTGTAGGAAGCACAGCACCCGCATTGTTCCTGAACTTCTTTCTCAGGCTCTCATTGGTCAGTGGTTTGCGCCAGTGACCATAGAATGTATCGCAGCGCCCTCTCAGGATGTCTCCCCCAACAAGCGCTACTTGGACTTCACCATACATGTGATTGAAATTGGCTGGGTTGTCGTGGGGATGCTCCACGCGGACACATTTCAGTAACTGGAGGAGCTCAGGACGGGACATGGCTTCCGGGCTGAAAGACTGCACGGTCACCTCGCCGTCCAGGAGAGCACTGCAAGCGTTGAACTGGAAAGAATGGCGGGCCTGGTGGTCTGACTCTGGGAAAGGCCTGTTGATGTATTTGGAGTCAGGAACTCTGAGCAGGATGGCCTGAATGTGAGCCCGGGTCACAGTTCCGGGACCGAAACCCACAAGGTTCTTGTGCACCGAGGTCGCGGCATCTGCCACCCAGTGCATGCCCAGATGTGCGGGAAAGCGCTTAAATGCTATATCCTGATCTTCTAGCAAGAACACATGGTCACCATGGTTGGGTGAACCCAAAAGCTGCGGCGCATAGTCTTTGAAGAAAGCACTGAAACCAGCAACCCCTTCTACAGCATCCAGGACTAGCTGACTTGCCTCAAGTCCTTGAGAGGCCAGTATAGCTGCCTCCAGCCCCAAGCGGGAGGCATTGCCGATGTGCATGGGCTTGGACTGAGTTGCAGCGTTAGCCATAGGCGCCCCAGAGAGAGAAGCAGCGATGGCCAAGGCATGACTGCACTGCGACGGACTCAGTGACAAGAGGCAAGCACAGGCTGCTGCACTTCCCATCGTCCCCACCACGCTGGGAGGGTGAAACCTGGTTAGAGTAGACACACAAATACAAGCATATTGGTATTTCAGTCCATACTCGAGGTATGCAAAGGACTCTATCTTTGTAGACAAGAGCACGTGAGCTTGACGTGAAAACCTCTTCATTTTCATGCTAGTTCCATCAGTGGAGCTGGCTAAGACTTAGCTAACAGCACTTTGTGCTAGACCAGGGATTGTCAACCGGTAGTTCGCGACCCCCAAGTAGTCCGCCAAATTGGAAATGGAAAGTAATTGTAACATGTTTAAAAATAAAATGGATTTATTATTTCGACTTAATTTATTTTCCAGCTAATTCTGTGAATCATTTACCCATCCAAATTGTATCAAATGTAACATGAAAATAAACAGCCTATGTAGGTCTATCCTATTTTGATGCAAAATAAAATAATATTCCACCAAAGCAGTGATTCTGGAGTTGCTTCTTGGTTATCACGGTGGTCCCTTGGACAAACCCAGTTGAAAACTCTCGCACTAACGAAAACAGGGCCTAAAGTTTGTAAAAGACTACAACTAGCTTTCTTCTGTTCAAAACATGCTCTTTGTCGTTGTTGATAGTTAGCCTTACAAAACAGCTAGTACTGAACTTTGACCCTACACACTCACCGCTTGGGGATGTTATGAGCCTCATTAGAAAACCTCATGAGTCGGCCCTGGATCTCAATGCCGACGTTGAAAGCCAGCAGGAAATGCAGACCACTGGGCTTGTCATTGGCGGGCATCATGTCGCTGAGAGCCAGCACAGCGGGGAGCACTGCTCCAGAGGGATGAGTGGCAGGGTGCCATGTATCATCAAAGTCCATGGAGTGAGTCTGTATCAAAGGAGAGGAAGAATCAGATATCACTCCAATTCCAGGCGCTTTTATTTGCATGTGGTGAAAACTTGAATCAGGGAAAATGTCAGCTTAAGCGCCTGTTGACTTATTAAGAAACCAAAACATTATTTGCTAGTTTAATAGTTGGTAATTTCGTTTAGTGAAGTCACTCTGGTGTCATCAACACCTTGTGTAAATGTTTCCCCCAAAGACTGTTCCTTGTATGAATTGAAAATGTTTCATTTTATTTTGAGGACCGGCGTCTGATGTATTTGTCCGGTTGCAGCTGGTCGTACTCACCGCCACTCCGTTGACAAAAGCCGCCAGTGTTGGCGAGAGCTTGGTGCCCTCTGGTCCGTAGACAGAGCTGACGTCATGATGGGCGTACAGGAGCTGAAGGGAGTAAGATGGAGGCAGGTAAACAGTTGGAGTCATCACTGACACACACACATACACACACTCACGCACGTACACACACACAAACACACGCACGCACGCACGCCAAAGAGCTGCAAATGATTAATTAGGCTCATCACTCCTCAGTTGCTTAATAACCTTCTTTGACATTCACTAAAGAAGGCCACGGCATTTATCACAAACGTCATACTAACTAGGGATTACCCCAAACCTCTCGTCTGTCTGCATGCCACATTATTTTAGATAAGCCATCAATTAAAAAAAAGAAAAAGAAGATATTTCATCTCTTTTATTTTCTTCAGACTCACCTGGGAGTGCTGCAGTGCCAGTCGAAAAACATCTGTTGTGCTGCCAAGGAGCCCGACTCCGATACTGTCCAGCACCATCCTCTTACTGCGATGAAGGACTACAGACGACAAGTGCTGAGGCTTTACTTCACTGATGAACTTTCCAAAACTCGCCGTCACCGTGTCCTCAGGGGAGGGCTGCTTCAAGACTTCGTGAAAAAGAAGCATAATTGGGAAATTAAGAAGATGCTTTTGGACATTGTGGTAAAGAAGCTTGTTGCCATGTCTTTACCCTCAACTGCAGACTTGTGCAGTTCTTTGACAGCCCATATTGGTCTGATGGCTTTCTGCAGAGATAAATCATGAAATGATTTCAAACATACTGTGGATGCAGTGTGCTAAGCAAATTGAATTGATTGATTTGTCATTTAAGAAACAAACATCTGACTGTGTACCTGTAGCAAGCAGCTCATCGCTTCAGTCAGGTGTCTTCTAAGTTTCTTCTCGACGTAGCAACTTTGTAGTCCGCAGATGAAAACGGATTCTGATGCCGCCCAAACAGGGACCAGCCTTATATAGTCAAGGACTTACAATAGTGACGAAGGTGGAACAAGGAAGAGCACGTACTTTCCACAACACAATATCATCGGATTCAAGGAAGGACTTTCAACAGTATGCATGATATCATTATCCTAATCAACAGCACCTTCTTTAGAAGAAAAAAAGAGGAAGGTGTGGGACTCAGCTGAGTTCCATGACATCATCTCTCGGGTTGCAGAGGATTGTCGTGTAGGGAATTGTCATCAATCCCACTCACTCTCAGGAAGCATATATAATATAGCCAAGCTCGGGAGAAGATCAACATTTCATCAGAACATCTTCAAAAGGTAGGACCTTGATAAGGCTTAAATATTTAAAAAAATATCAATGTTATTAATTGCATGTTGTATTGTATGGCCACATTGTTATGTCGAGTTTGGTTACTTACTTGACTGTGGAGGAATAATTTCTACTCTTGGCAGATATTGATGAGATAAAGCATGTTCACCTGATTTATTTATATGATTGAAACCATCTTTCAAAAACACTGCTAGCTTATTTCTAAGCTTTTGTTCAACCGAAACTTCCATGATCCTTTGACTGACATGTTATAAATCAAGTTGAATTGTTTTTTGTCAAGATTCTAGTTTGTACTGTACTTTGGAGTGAAAAGAAGCTCAAGGTTTCTGTTGTTATGAAAGCAGGTGACTTCTGCGTAACCAGAAACTGTAATTTTAGGTATTTATAGTCAAAAACTTACAAAGTTACCTGGGTGTTACAGACAGTTAGAATTTAGAATTGGCAAATTAAATAATCTTAGAAAAAAATAAAAAAATAAAATATATATATATATATATATATATATATATATATATATATATAGTATACTTGATTCAGCATTTTGAATGTGTCCCTTTTCCTTTCTAGATTATATCATGACAACAATAGACGGCTTTCCTGCCAGCTTCTACAGTGAGCCAGGAGTTTTGGGAATGCTGTCAAATGGATTCAGTGCATTCCTTGTGCTTTTACAGAATTTTAGTACAGCACACTCTGGTATGGCACCACAGGGTGTGGAGAACATACTTGCCGGTAAAGTCATATCACGAATGATGAGTAATATCGAAGTGTGGCTTGATTTATGACCTTTATTTGTGACCTTTATTTAGGTGTGCATCTCATCCTGATTGGTGGTATCTGTCAACTGGTGGCAGGCCTGCTGTCCTTCCGAAAATATGATCATCTGAGTGGCACTGCCTTTGTTGGCTACGCCGCTCTTTGGGGAAGTTATGGTGCCTCTCGAATCTACTTTGGTGCCTTCTCCGCTAACTCCACAGCACCACCGCCAATAACAAGCAACGTGTCTCTGTCCACCAACATGACACAATTCAATGCAACCGTGGAGATCCCACCGTGCTATATATGTCTGTCCTTAAAGGAGTCGGCTATTGCTGGTCTGGTCCCGTATATCTTGCTATCGGCTCTTCTTTCCTTTTGCTCAGCCACAGTCAACTACATCATGCCTTTTGTTTTCGGGGCCATCACAGCCACTTTAATTTTTGAAGCAGCAGCTCTGGTGTCAGGTGTATGGGCTCTTGTGGTATCCGGGATTTTGGAGTTGCTCATCCTGGTAATTGCCATCTATGGCTCAGCTGCACTGCTCATTAAAGGTCTGACTCAACGTCTGGCTATCAAAGGCTTTGGAACACCTCTGTTTAATGTCCTCCTGCTCGGTACGCTCAGTTCAGCCAACGCTCCCAGCCCTGGCACCGAAAAGAAGAAAAACACAAAGTATGCAGAACCCGTGGCCTTGGGTTTCTTCTGTGACACTGTGGCACCATTCATCTTTGCATTTTACAGCTTTGGGTTCATGAGATCCTTTGGTTTGGGAGTTACTTGGGTGTCTATCATCACAGGCGCACAGCTTTTCTCCAGCTACTATGCCCATCTACGCCAAGATTGCTACCACACAACTAAGTTTGGATTTCATGCCACATATTGGCTGATCAATGCTTGGAATGAGTTTGTGGCATCTGTTCTGATCGTGGACGATACCAAAATCACCTCTGGGAGGGATCCAATGGTAGGGAACTGGTTCTTTGTGGTGGCAGCCTTAGTGCTTTGCTGTGGGAGCCTGAAAATGGATGTTTTGGAAGTGGCCCACAACATGCTGTTTCTCCTGCTCACCATCTCCACAATCCCTCAGATTCCCCTCAGTCACCATTACATATTTTTTGGAATAGCTTGCACCAGCTTTACCGCCGCCTCGCTGTACGGCACTTTTTCTCGGCTCATCAATATCATTGCGGAGAAGTCCCTCATACCTGTTGGGCCACAGCCCATTTCCACCACCCAGCTGAAGAAAGTTTTGAACTGGAGCAGGTCCGAACAAACCGACCAAGAAAGGCCTTTCCAAGCTGGACAGGTGTCAGATGTCATGTTTTACTTGTCAAATGGGCTTGCGGCTCTGTCTGCACTTCATGCAAGTGCCCACAGCACAAATTCTTCATTCCTGCATCAGACTGTCCCTTGGGTCCTCATCTCTGGTGCCATCATCCAGGCCTTCATCGGTCGGCTGAAAGTCAGGGGAGCGAACCAGCTCGGGTCGATCATCGCGCCTGTTTATGCGGCGGTCTGGGCAACGTGGACCTGGTTCAGATTTGCAGGTATGCTGTCCAAGTGAGAGGTGAAAATTGTTTTGTCTCCAATTCTGATGACTACTTTTGAATTTATAGGTCCTCTCCTTCAGCTCTCCACAGAAGTCGCTTATGATTTTGCCGCCGGAGCCATCGCTTTTCTGTTTATCAATGCTTTCCTTCTAACCAGTGGTAAGGATTACCAAAGTATTATCTCTGGAGATTTGCAATGATTTCATGAAATAAATTCTGATGATCTCCATTCACGTCAGCTAGCTACGAGAATCTGGTCCTGCTGTTGCTAACGGCAACCATGGAGGTGGTACTTGTTTGTCTTCTTCTTTCAACTTTGCAGCGCTTGCCATACCAACTCGAAAGTGAGTGAAAATGAGTTTTGAATATTAATCATACACGATCAATGTCAATCAATTTTTGCTTTTGTATACAGTGGCCACGCTTGCACTCTTTTGCCTAATTTGTACATATGGAGCAATGGCATCATTGATTAACAGCATCTTCTCTCAAAAGCTATTGCCTTTGGGCCCTGCATTACTGAAGGTACAGTACAGATCTGTTCAAACCTTTCTCTCCAAGTGTTGTGTACTCAAAGATTTCATTTGCTGAAGAAAAATGTTTGTTGGTTGTCTTAGAAGCAAGAGAAGCAGGAAACTGAGCCTGACCTACCGTGCCCTGTGGCAAACTCTCGACTCACCTCTGGGCTTTTGAGAATTGCAAGCATTCTGGAAAACGGGGGAGTATGCGGTATTCCTACAGACACCGTTTATGCTTTGGCCGCATCCTGCAAGAACCCGCAAGCTATTGAGAAAATCTATAACATCAAGGTACAATTGGTAAACGAGCTGGTGATTAGTGCTTTTTCAAGGTCTATTCAAATGTCATTATTTGGTGATGATCTTATAGGACAGACCAACAGAGAAGCCTATTTGTATTTGCATCTCCAGTCTGAAGCAGCTGGTAGAAGCCAAACCTCCCTTTAGTCCCTTGCTATGGGAGTTCATGCGGAACGTGTATCCAGGCGGCATCAGCTGCATCGTCAGCAAAGGAGACTGGCTCTTCAAACTGGGTAAAACTGGAAAACGCCATTTCCATCTTAGCACCCAATCATCCTCCCACATTTTAAAAGTCGGTGCCACGTAGGGGTGGGACCGGCTTATGAGCGTGTTGGCACCAGGGACAGCATCATGATTCGAGTACCTGACCACACTGTTACCCGCCACCTCTGCGATGTCACTGGACCCCTCGCTATTACCTCGGCCAATCCCAGCGGAGAACAGGACAGCACTCACCACAGCATGGTGATCGAGTAAGTCTGCTGTGTAAATGTCACCGTCTGTAAATTTGCGTACAAACTCTAGCGTGACGGGTGCGTTTTGTTTTGTGGCAGCCGACTGGGGCACAAGATCCAAGGGGTTCTGTGTGACGGGGAGACGAGCGAAGTTGTTGCTTCAACGGTAGTCAACTGCCTTCAGATCGATGAAGGTACAATGCAGATTCTTCTCACATTCTCTTCATTATTATGTCAATTTGAACGGACACATCCTTTTTCAATCCACAGGGGCCATCACTATTCTCAGGGAAGGTTGCGTCCCCGCAGGACGGGTCAGAGAGATCTTTGATAGAGTCAAAAGCACAACGGCTTGATTGTTAGATTTTGAATTCTTCAGAGTCTCTACTGAAAGATCGGCTTTGTTTTTGTTCTTGTGTTTCAGTGTCACAAATGAACAAATATTGAATGTAATTGTGGTTTGTAGAAATTTTCGTTACTAATAAAAACCATTACGAAACATGATGGGTTTTTTTCACTAAAAGAAGCACATGGTAATAGTTTTTCCATCCATCCATCTATCCATCCATCCATCCATCCATCCATCCATCCATCCATCCATCCATCCATCCATCCATCCATCCATCCATCCATCCATCCATCCATCCATCCATCCATCCATTCATTCATTCATTCATTCATTCATTCATTTTCTACACTGCTTGTCCCCACGGGGGTCGCGGGCATGCTGGAGCCTGTCTATACATGGTATATATATTTTTTTTGACACAAAAAGCCTGAGAAAATATGGTCTTTTTTTTTTTTTTAACAAAGAAAGTCTTACTGTACATGATCGTTTTGGTGGGGGCGTCAAGAGTCAAAAGATAGGGGTCAAGGGTCAGTGGTCAAAGGTCAAGATCAGGGGTGAAAGATCATGGAACAAGGATTGGGGTTAAAAGACAAGGGTAAAGGGTCATACTGATTATTTAAAAAAGCCTTACTATACATGGTATTTCTGTTGATTAGAAAAACCAAACACTAACCCCAACTCTAAACCCTAACCTTAACCGTAACCCTAAACCCTAAGACCTAACCCTAACCCTGAAACCCTATCCCTCACCATAACTCCAATTTTCCTAACCCTAACCCTGACTCCAACTTTAACTTAATGTACATAGTCTTTTGTTTAAAAAAAAAAAACTTATTATACATCTTTGTTTTGTTAGGGTCAAGGGTCAAAGGTTGGGGTAAAGGGTCAGGAGTCAAAGGACAGGAGCCAAAGGTCAGGGGTCAAAGGCCAGGGGTCAAATCTCAAAGCTTTACTATGCACTATCATTTAAAAAAAGCCATGCTCTTTTAAAAAAAGCGCTTTACAAACGTGCTTTTTAAAGCATTATTATACATGGTTTGTTTTTTACCAAAAGGTTTTACCATACATGCTAATTGTTTTACTATTGAGCTTTGCACTGATTAACCAGTTTGCAGAGGTGACCCCCGAAACCTGTTGAGTCTCACCCCCACCCTGCTTTCTCTCAATAAATAGTCCCTTGCAAGAGGCAAAAGTTAGACTTCTTTCAAGCACCTCTGTACCACACAGGGTGCTGATGGCTTTCTCCGCTTGCAAGCGTGAAATGGAAAAACTGTCTCACGTGTGGTTCTTGCATAAAAGGTCAAGTGGGGAACACTGTCACTAACCCCAACCAACCTCTAACCAACATTTCGATCATTTCCACTTCTTACTTTCTACTGTCAATAAGACACTATGTTCTTGTCTGTTACGAAACCAATAAAGCTGTGTTTTTTTAAATTCTGAGTTTTAAAAACCCAAATATGAGAATATTCTGTTTTTTGCACATTTACATAACCTAACTATAACCATCACATTATCTAACCCTAACTCTAACCCTTTCAAAAGCTGCATAAAGCTAATATTTAGGGTTGTGAAAGGATTATTGACTGCATGTAAAAATAGAGTGCGAGGCTAATTAACTCATGTTCTGGGCAAGGTTGTCACCCCCACTTTCGTCAAAGTGTGTCATTGTGGTCCAATGTGCCAGTGGAACATTCAGTCCAGACAGACTGTTGACTGCATCATGACTGTGGAAGAAATACAATTTGGAAAACTTTTTTTAGTCTGGGTGAAGTTTAGATCCCTGTCTGGTATTACTTAACCGTTTATTGTTTGTGTTGCATAGATGGCAGGATACAAACAACAAAATGCGGACTTTCCCTGCAGGGCCCAATTGTCAAGAAAGGATCCGAAACCGATATAAAAAGGTACCAAACAATACTGAAGTTGGCGAATACAAAGGATACAATGGCCTTTCTCACCTGTCTGCCGGCCATTATCTACTTTTGGGAAAGATGTATTAAGTTTCACATCCGTGTGTTCACGATCTCGGCAATGGGTTATTTCAAACAAGATTATTTTAAATGTTAGAAATATAATATGTGTTAGCAGTGCATGAAATGAAATTGTGATGAATGGTGACAATGTACAAGCCGAAAATAAATAAACAATATGAATCCCAGAAGTAGCATTACATTTTTGTACGAGACAAAAACCCACCTCTGTACATAACTACATAAATGGCTGAATTCTTCTTACCTTTTGTTAGGATGGTAGATGGACAACCCAAACATAGCTACCCTTCAGTAATAAAATGAAAAGCTGAATGGAAAATTTACTTTAACATAAATGCTATGACATTTGGTACTTCTCCTCCTATAACCAAATCAATAACCTCATCTAAATCCATATAATTGCATTTATCATTTAAGGTCTTCAGAAGACATACACATGCTTCTTAATTAGATAAATGGATAAATACAAAAAGACTACAATACATCTTTATTCATATAGTGCTCTCAGGAGAACCTTCGCCATACCAAAGTGCTTTACAAAAAGACAAACAATACAAACAAGAACTATCTGTCCATAAGCCTTGTTTGAAGCGGTTATAATGAAAGAGGAGCAATTCAAAGTCACCTTTGATCAGTGGACCAAAAGCGTCTGCTCCAGCTAAGTTTGAAAAGTAAACAGTTAGCTATAGTGTTCATTGATGAATAGGGACACCAAGAGAACATGGTTCAGTTCTCCTGACCCATATATGTAGATCCGCTACAATTTCAAGTGCCGATTTTACAGTTTGAGGCACACCTTCGGACTGCGTACCATCATTTAAAATCACTCAGTAGTATAGTAATACATATGTGGTAATGGTCATATTTTTCCCATTGAAGATGAAGTAAACAATGATTTATATTATTTGTCAAAGCGAAAACAAGGTACAATACTGTAAATATGTTTTTAGAACTCTTATGATTATAACCTCTTTTTTTTTTATTTATAAAAAGGTACAAGTGTACGTACTGCAATTGTGTGGACACTCCCTGCCTTCTGCTGGCGTGTGGGCAACGTTTGTGCCATAATTCCTCAATTTAGAGGGCTTATTTTGAATTTGTGAATTTTTGGGGGGGAGGGGAAGAATCCGCGATGCACTGAAACTGCGATAATCGAACCGCAATGTAGCGAGGGATTACTGTGTATGGCTTGTTTGTTACGCAGTAAGATTATTTCATGATTGGCACTCTGGCTTCTTCTCGGATTCCAAAAACCTACATGTAAGGTTCATGAATGTGTCCTATCATCTGAAAGGCTCAAGAATAAAACACAGTACAGTATCTTGTAAATAAACGTGTGTATTTATATCATCATGACACACACAAAAATCCTAGCAAAATAATTTAAACAAAAAAAATCTTTTGTTAACAAAATAAAAAAAAGGATCTGAAATTAAAAGTACATATTAGGTTCATGAACTCGATTATTGTGAATAATTGTGAGAATTTCATTTTGGTATAGCATTATGTCTGTACAGAGCAAAGGTCAAATAGTCACTCACAAAATCCTTTTTTTTTTTTTATCTTGCACCTGACGAATCCTTCATATATATAAAATTAAAACTGAAAACTAATAAAAAATGTAATTATAATGAATCATTTATAAAATACATAAATATTTAAAAAATATTGAAAACAAAAAAACTCCCAAAACTTGCTGAATTTAAAAAAAAAAAGAAATAAAAACCCAGACATGAGCAAAACCTGCACACCTGATGCAATTTTTTACTTCAAGCTTGCAAGTTCATTGAATCTATTGTTGGTAACATATTTCCATATTTCATACATATTTCTGGAAGTGGAATTTTAACAGACTGTCACCTTGAGACTGAGGTTGATGACTTTTCAGACTCTGCTGCTCTTTTCTGTCTCCATCTCACTTTGTGGTTGATCTTCTTCAAAAACTGGATTGCTCTGTCCTCGCCTGTGCTGCGTCTGAACTTCCTTGAAAATTTGAAGAACCTTCCAATCGGACAAATGGGGTGAGTGCTAACCTTGATCAGAGAGAAATAACAGAGATCAGATATGTAAATTACCTTGGATTTTGGTATAAGACCCACTCTGAAGAAACCAATTTGCCCTGATTCAATCTTTGTGCAATCTACCACGGTGGATGCAATGTTTTCTGGTGATGGTCCATCACATAAAACTCCGTCCACCTAAAAATGTCAAAATTACAACAAAAGCAATAAAAGTAACAACAACTGATGTTAATAGAACCAATCATTGTTAGCCACCTTATCCCCCAGCTTGGCATAAACTTGGTTGTGGTGGGTCGTGTCGGCTTCTCCTGTAGGGTTGGCTGAGGTCACAGCAACAGGCCCTACCTGAAATAAACCTTTAATTTTACACCTGTTTCCCCATTCTCTCCAAAACAATTGGGTCAAAAATAACCATTGGGGTCAAAAAGGGACCCAATTATTTATTTAATCGAAAAAGTTGGATCAAATGATTCTTAGTTTGGTTAAAATCTAGTAGACTGATTCATATCCATTGGTCTTACTAGATCTATAAGGTGTGTGGCCACAGAACAGTCCGGGTTCCTGATAGCAATGCTATGGGGAGTCCCAATGTGTTTGGCAGCGTCTCCTAAACCAAAGGTGTCCATCCATGCGCCTGTGTAAGAGTAAGAACAGAAAGAGCAGTGTACACCAACAGTTTTCTCATCAACAGTAAAGAACACATGATTTCTTATTGAAATTTCACAAATGATATGAGATTATATTATGCGTTATTTTTTTTAAATTTCACCCAGCCATCCTCATTAAGATCAAAACCCACAAATGCTCCCACACCTCTTGGTATAACCATGCTGATGGATGATGGCCAAGCAGCCTCCATGAAGTCAAGAAGCAGCGGACTCAGCAGGTGTCGGACTGGGTCAAGCTGCTTGATGGAGGACAGCCACAGGGACATGGGTCGGTCCTGTGCCTGCTTCTTCACCCTACGGCAAAGCCCAGCTGTTAAAGAACAACAAATACACAGGGAAACCTCGAATAGATGTGGTATATTGCTAGTCCACTTTAACAAATGCTTTCCTCTTGAGAGATGATCTTCTCCACCGAGGAAAAACACTCACTTGTACGCTTTGACGACTGCATCGGGCCTGTCGCACGCTGCCACCAGCACATAGACCGTGTCGGTAGGGATGCCACATATTCCACCATTCTTCATGATGTCTGCAAAAGAGATTTAAGTATGTAAGTGGTTGGGAGTGCTTTCATTTTTTGACTAGTCATTATAACTTAAGTTACCTAAAAAAATGCGCATAATTGTCTTGTGTAATTGTACCTGCAATTCGTTGAACTGATGTGGCCTTTCGAGCTGGCAGATGCGGGCAGACATGAGCCCCTCCCCCAACCCCACTCAGCCTTATTAAAGGCTTGCCAAAGGGAATCTGAGGGGACTGGAAGGTGCTGTTGAAAAGGTGAGCCGCAAAACAATAAAAACTGACCAGGCCAAAGACAATGGTGACGCCGATGTCATATCCGTAAGGTAGCGCATCGAGTGCATCCAACAGGAAGCTGATGACGATAAGCTGAAAGGTGAGCGCGTACACAAACCAACCGACATTTACAAACAGAGCTGCGGCCGTCACCAAAGTGTTGAGCATCAAGAAACCGATGATGCCGACGGCTACGTTAAAACCTCTCGCGCCGGCGTACAGCCCTCCGTATCGTGTCAAGCCCCACAGCGTCCACATCACACCGTAGAGGATAAACACGGTGCTCTCGAAGGTCTTCCCTCTGGAGAAAGTGACCGAACCGCATAGCAGCTGCAGAACCCCGCCGGCGACCACCGCCCAGGGGAGAACCAGAACGGACAACACCGCCTCGTCCCCAACTGTAGTTGTGATAGCAAAAGTAGCCAACACATTACACGCATGGCCCAACACCTCTGCATCTGCATATTTGGAGTACCCTAAGAGAGGTGCGTGGAGCTCCTTGTCATGAGGTCGAACAATGAAGCCCCTCATCCTGGTTACTAAGGCTTCAAAAAGGCCCTGCCCTGTAGGGATCATTTTAGTGGACACCATGTTGTACGTTATCACGAAAAGCATACAAGCAGAGCCGATAAATATAACCACTTGTGCCCCCTGACTCCCTTTGTGGAAGAAGCCTTGAGGTTGAGAGGCGATTGCGATACAATAAGCAACAAATAACAGATGGTAGAAGGCTTCCAGCAAGCTCTTCTGACAGCTGAACAGAGTCAGGATGAAGAAAAGCACGGAGAAGACGACCGGGAAGGGCACAGGAGAGTGGGGCTCGACGGAGTAGAACGATAGGAGACCACCGTAGCCCTCGGCCAACTTCAGCACTGCTGTCAAACCATAAAACGTAGCCGAGAGTGGCTCCAAGGCTCTGTAGAAGATGAGGCACGTGGCAAGCTGGAATGCGCCGGCTGTCCACAGCCAGGCGACGTGGCCAACAGATAATCGAGGGATCACGTCCAGCAGAGGACTGGCCAACACCGAGGCCGACAGCAAGTTCATCACCACGCCCACTGACATCATGTCGTCACACCCGCGCTGCGTCTTCATCTTCAACTCGGCTTTTGGTTTCAAGCCTGTCCCTGGAAGTTCCACTTTCCCTTGCGTGATAGTGCTCAACAAACGCCCTGAACCAAAGTAAGCACCGGCAAGACAGACCAGAAGGTAATTTGCTGCTGCGCCAACTTTGCTGAAACCTTCGACCGACAGGCTGGCGATTTGATGGGCGCAAGCTAAGCTGATGCTGATGGCAATAACAAACAAAAGCACTTGTCGGACTAACAGGGCGACACTGGCGATGACAACTAGGGCCAAGGCAAAGGCGGCCAAGCCAGGGACCAGTGAGGACCTCAGGTCTTTGGGCTCAAGCACCCCCTGTCCTGTCAGGATGTAGATCAGACTGGAAGCGCACCACAGGGCCGAGATTGTCAAACACAAGGAAGAGAACAACTGCAGCCTGTCCCGGCTCCGACACACACCTAGAACAAGACACGGCACAATTTATTTTGCGATACTTACGACATTTAGAGCTGGAATCTATAGTTACAAACCTGCGTATGCTACAATGGCGGCTACCGTGAGGAGTAGAACCCCCAGGGCAGTTTGGGGGATGAAATCTTTTTGAGGAGAGCTGCCATAGTTGTTTACCAAAAGCAGAAGAGAACCTTAAGAAAAAAATGATTATTTTATTCAGACGTTGATGAGTAAGAAAACACAAATACATATATAGATACTTAAATAGATACACACACACACACACACACACACACACACACACACACACACACACACACACACACACACACACACACACACACACACACGTATATAGTGATGTAAATATTTATTACAATTTAGTATTAGTACTAAAAATTAGTAGTGATGCAATGTCAATTAATTTTTAATTCTAAACTTTTACCGAATGATTTGTGATTGAAATATGAAACATGTTATCAACAACTGCATCAGTGTGAAAAGAATTTAGGAATTTGCCTTCCAAGCTTTATTGATGTATTTCAGGTCTTTAACCTTCCATTTAATATTTCACTGTCATTCACATACATCTAAATCATTGAATTGAATCAAAATGTCTTACCACCAGAGATACCCAATATGCCAACGGACATGTGCAGCTGAGCCATTGCACCGGGAAAAGTGGAAAGACGTTCCACAGAGCTGCACTTTATACGGCTCTGTGTGGCATCATCAGGCAGATGTCACACCCTCAAGTGTCATATTACTTGGATCACGGAAAAGCTAGTAAAATACATACCGTGGTCAGCCTAGTTTCAAGAAAATGTACTGAATTACGTACTATAATGAATCAATTATTCTCATATTTCTTAATCATAATAGTAATTATTATGGTACAATAACACACACAGTTCCAAACAGTAGCAGGACAACACAAAAAAGAAAAACAACAACAACAACAATGAAATTACTTATTGTGTGTTTTGTCCAGTTGGTATTAATTATGTATCTGATTACGTATATTAATTTTGTGGACCAACTGACTTGTTAAAAAACAAATTAATGAATAAATAAATAAACAGATATGCACAGCAATTCGTTATAGTATATATCAACGCATATGTGATAATATTGAAAAGTAGAATAAGCAATGATGTTTTTCTGTCATACAAAAAAATACAACAATTATTATATGTCATCAAAATACTGTAAATACAATTTTGTTTATGTAGCATGGCTTTTAAAAAAAAATCAAAATCTCAAAGCACAGTGATGGTGTACAGTTTCTTTTTTAAATGCGAACGTGAAATACTGAACAACATCCGTAAAAGTGAGTATGAAACAGAATATTAAAAGAAACACAATTGTGAAATCCATGATTATTTTTCAATAGTTATTATTATTTCCCGAAACACAAGTACTTGAGGATGAGAGGGATGGCCCAGCATATTGGTGTACTAAAAGTGAGCTCTGTGAATGGGATGAGATCATTCTGCACGGTGGGAGGAGACTGGAATGGAGAAGCAAATAAAAGCGAGTGTTCACTTCATGAGAGTCACATCTCTTACTGGGAGAGTCGACACAAATTGTGCAGATCTTTTCAAGGTGAGATTGATTTTGTGCTCTATTCTCAGCTTTATAACATTCACAAACAAAGTATATTCAACTAGTCGTTGCTTTTGTAGGTTTTATGGAGTTTGAACTATACCAAGGCCACATTGTTTATGCATGTATTCATTTTTTTAAAAATTGATAAACGAGGTGTATGAGATTGGTTTTACACTTACACATTTGGGAAATGCTTTTGCTGACAACGTATTTGAATTCACCTGAGGCAGCACATGAGCCTCCCATGTCAATGCCTTGTGAATTTTTAATGCAAAATAAAGAGGGCATCCATGTAAAATTAAAGCCTTTACCGATCCTTTTTAAATGTGTTACATTACTGTTAAATTACAATAGAGCCTTCAGTTTGTTCAGATTTCAAAACAACTCCCACACAAAATGTTGAGTTTGAAGTTAAAACAGCACCATGTAAAAAAACAACAACATTTTTACACTACCAACACTGTTTAAGGTAACATTCAAACAGTCCCATAAATGAAAAACGAAATTGAACAGTAATTAAACAGTAAAAATACAAATACAATACAGTTTGGTATATTTGTTCATGAACTTGTTTTGTCACCATCAGTTCCCAAACCACTTATGTGACCCCATGTGCTCTGGGGTTGCCATTGACGATTAGCGTCATCAACACTCTGAAGACCACAACTCACACTGTGTTTGTGTGTGTGCGCGTGCGTGTGTGTCAGGAGCGCCATGGCAAAACGTGTAGCCATCATTCTCTCGGGCTGCGGAGTGTACGACGGCACAGAGATCCACGAGGCCTCGGCTGTCCTCGTTCATTTGAGTCGCGCTGAAGCCAAAGTGAGTCTAGTGTCACATAGAGGTGAAAAAAGTACTCACTTTCTGTACTTAAGTAAAATAATTGATTCAATTCCTTTACTTACTAACTTTGAATAAAACAAAAGTACAGACTGAAATGTACTGAAGCAATAAGTCGTCAGAAAAATAAATACCCAAAGTACAAATACCTGCAAAATATACTTGAGTTCAGTAGAGTAGCACTTTACTTGCCACACACAACCTCTTTCACTCAATTGTTTGATGCAGCTATGCGAGGACTTACGGGTGAAATCCCTCCCCAGGCTCAAATGTTTGCACCGAACCAAGATCAGATGCACGTTATTGATCATTGTGAGGGGAAACCTTCGGATGGCAAAAGAAACGTCCTGCAGGAGAGCGCCCGAATCGCCAGGGGTGACATCACGGATTTGGCCGAGTTAGATATTTCAGCGTTCGATGCTGTCATCATCCCTGGTGAGGCTGAGAATTTTATACGAATATTTTTTACTATTTACTTTTTTATGCTATTATTTATACTATTAATGATGATGAATTCGTAATATTGACAACAGTAATAATCATAATAATAATGATGAAAAATCACAATAATTAAAAATAATTAATGTTCCAGTTAAATTTGAATTTGGCTGTGACCACTCCTACAGCAGTGCAGCCTTCCCACTTGCAGATCCGCCTGTCTGCGCTTGTCTGTGAAATTAGCACATTGATTGTAACTCACTTCGGTGCAGTTAGGCCACATGCCGCGCAGGATTTGTGCCGATCGCAATAATCCTTTGAGAAAAAAGGGACAATTTCTGTGTTTTCCTGTTCAGGCGGTTTTGGCGTGGCAAAAAACCTCAGCGACTGGGGAGTGAAGAATAAGGACTTCAGCATCAAGCCAGATGTGGAGAAGACCCTGAGGGGTTTCCACAAAGCTGGAAAGCCGTTGGCCATGTGCTGCATCGCTCCAGTCCTTGCTGCCAAAATCCTGCCAGGTTGTGAGCTCACAGTGGGGCAGGACAAGGAGAGTGACATGTGAGGGATACTATTGCTTGTCACTACGATCAATGCGGCAAAATTGTAACGGGCTGTCCCTCTCAGGTGGCCGTACGCTCAGACGGCGGGTGTCTTAGAGGAGATGGGCTGTAAGCACGTGAATACAGGAGTGCAGCAAGTGCATATTGACCTTAAGCACAAGCTCATCACCGCTCCGGCTTTCATGAGCAACGCTCCCATTCACGAGATCTTCGATGGAATCGGCGTCATGGTTGAAGAAACCCTGAAACTCGCCTAAGACATCTTCAAAGTCTCCCGTTTGTGTTTTAATCAAATACATTCATTGTAGTTTTGAAAGTCTTGTGATGCAGAATCATTTTCAATATACATGATGGCAAACCAAACAAACTGTTTCGTCTCATTTTTGTTGTCAAACATTGAAATAATTTTGATATGAAGCAGTCAGTGCCTTCGGAAATCAAACATCAAAACAGAAACATCAGTTAGCATTGAGTTTGGTTTCGAATTTATCACCATAGAAACGGGAATCAGTGACGGACCCCCCCAAGTTAGGAACATGCTGGAGGAACTATAGAATATACCGTCAAGATATTTTTTAAAAGCTACCAGCATGTGCGATGTTATTGTCTTTGTAAGAAGTGTTTGAATTGGTCTGTTCCACAAACGACAACAGTTGCCTGGAATTTCCTAGGACGGTCAGGATCCTGAAAGGAAAAGATTCCTGATCAGGATATTGAATGAATCCCGCTAACGCGCGCAGAGGTTTTTCGTACAGTACAAAGCTCGTCTCACCTCTGTCGGGTACGCTCGGGTGGGAACGTAACGAATCACAAAGCCGCAGCGCCTCTTCCGGGATGTGTTGGGCTCACTAGCATGCACGAGAAGGCCGTCGTGGATCTGTTAAGAGGATGTTTCCATGTCTGTCTTAAACAGTTCAATTCTTGAACTGTAAGTGTGAATTTTCACTCACAGACATCTGTCCGGCAAAAAGGGGACAAAGCACAGCCTGGTCGGTTTGGAGCAACTCTTCCGGGATCTCCTGATTGACTGTCAGCATGTTTCCAGGCCGGACGGCTTGGCGATGAGGAAACATGCCGAAGCAGTGGCTACCTTGCAGGAAGAAGCAGTTGTTGAGTTTACAAATAACATGATGGGTTCAACAAAAGCTCCCTCAGATCTTTTCATGTAAACAGCCAAAATGAAAATTGATTAAAAAAAAGAATTTTTGGTAATTTTTCAGTATTCAGCTACCTGGGATCACCTGCAGGGCTCCATTCTCTTTCAGCGAGTCATCTAGAGCCAGCCACACCGACAAAACGGGCCCACCGGCAATACCCCAATACCTGTGCGCACCATTTACAAAAGCGAACATTCGTGATATAGACACCGGAAAACAAAACCAGTTTAAAGCACGGTAGTTTTACTCCTCCCACATTCCTTAGCACTTGTTCTAACTCTCTTTTGCTCTAATGATATGAAACGATATGATAATATGACTCAGCTGTTTATTTGTCACCCTCAATCGACTTTTACTGTAAAAAAGAGAATTGTTGATCAGCACTGTTAGGGTTTATAAACTATCTTGATCGTATGATTATGTTGAGATGTAGACTAGAATGATGAACTTTGTTTGAACCTTTTACCTTTCCTTGACTCTGAAAAGTTTAACCATTCAGTTGTTGAAACTTTCCAAATGGTGTGGAAACATCCTTGTTTAGATAGTCATCTAAAATACTCTACTAGGCTTTATTTCCACGACCTCGTAAAACAATAAACTGGGACCCTCTGCACTGGTTAACCATTTGCTGAGGTGACCACCAACTGGGACCCTCTGCACTGATTAACCATTTGCTGAGGTGACCACCAAACATGTCAAATGTCACCCCCACCACTACTCAATAAATATGCTCTTGTAAGAGACTAACGGCAGAGTCTGTTCGAACATTGCTGTACCTACAGTAACGGACAAGCTCTCCACTTGCAAGTGCTTAAAGGGCATACTGTCTCCCGTGTGGTTCTTGCAAAATAAGTTAGAGTCAGAACATCTCTAACAAGCACCAAAATGTCTTTTTGTTTTTTTGCACTGATCGGTTGGCACTTTTAAATTTCGTTGTACATGTGTGACAATGACAATAAAGATATTTCTATTCTATTCTATTCTATTCTATTCTATTCAACCAAAACATTAGCATAAATGTGAACAGTAATTTATATGGACTGATGATTGACTCCTCATGGCTGAATTTTAGTCATTTTAGAGCTGTAATTTTAAGATGTTTTCCTCCCATCAGAATCTAATTTCGGCTCGTGCCTAGTTAAGACATAACGTGGTAGCACAATAAAGGTACGCAAATCTAAATTAGGACTTGCCTGTGGACTTTAAAAAAAAACAAAGTAACATCCAAAATCTGCGTTATAGTGGAAGCACAAATGTTGAAATTTTTCAAAAACGCACCTCATATCTTGATGCCAAGCCACATACGGCAGTTCATCCCCACGAGTCCTGCCTGGGGGCACCGGGTATTTGCAGATGAAACGGGAATCCAGCAGGATTACATCGGGGCCCAAGATGGCTTGCAGCACTTGCAAGATGCGAGGGTGTTTGCTCAGGCCCATTACCCAAGGATACTCAAGGTGAACATTATGAAGGCTGTACTGGGTGTATTCTTCACCTGGCGACAAAAAAAAAAATCCATTTGTAATGTACAGAATAACTCTCCGTAATGTATTTTTTTTTTTTACCAAATTCCTTCTCTAGCTGGGCAAATGCAAGCGTGGCCTCCCTCAGCTCGCCGTCGTTCAACACGGGCACGCGTGAAAGAAAGCCTTGCCGTTCGTAGGTCTCCAGGAGCTCGCTTGGGGATGTAGTCATGTCTGCTCGTGTTCTATTTGAAGCGAAAATAAAGACTGTTCCATGAACTATTTTATGGATTTGTGATGACTTAAGGCCCACCTACACCACAAGGAAAACACCCTACACGCGACCTTGTTTTCTTGACCCATACCAACATTCAATGTCCAATTTGAAGTCTTTCTAGCATAGCAACGGAATCCACAAGTACCTGCTTTGTGTCCAGTCGTCTTTTCAAGCTCTCCTGTGGTGTTACGCCACGGGAGGAGATTTTATAGAGGTGTGTGAAACCTGTGGAAATTCTTCTGTCAACTGGCTAAAATGGAAATCTATCAAATGAGATATTCAATCCCTCCCGACTCTGACAGAACAAAAGACAAGGAAGAGGAAAATCCATGATGCTGTGACGCACGTGGTGGTGGATTCCAATGAAAGCTCTCCTTTCACACACCTTACACCTGGTCTGTTTCATCTCAGCTCAAAGGGAGGCATTTTATGTCAAAGTGCTGGGAATACAAACAATGCCTCCTGCTCATTAAACTTTATCTGCTGTTTTCATTGTATTGCATTTGAGTTCCCTTGGATTGAATAATTAGTGTGAGGCCCATTGTGGGAGGAATAAAGGTTCTTGAATCAAATTCCTGAAACGTGACAACAAGTTGACGTCTTTTTGTGGGAAATTGTACTGTGGTGTGATGGTGACCATGAACGTCAATTAATTGATACCGTGACTACATTTTGCATTTTTATTTGGTGAATGACTTTACGTTTGGTAGAAAATAACAGTACTGGCTGTTAAATAATATAAAAACGATTAATAAATCCAAAGTGATTCTAAGTCATTTTCCTTCTATGCATAATCATTGTTCATAATGTAAAACTTACTAATATTCATAATATATTGCCTTAGCATTAACATAAAACGGTGGACATAAAATCATGGTAAAAAAACATAACAGACATGAAAGTATTCGGCCAACATGAATTAAAAACCCTCCATAGACTACATAATTTTTTCCAATGACAATTGATGAAATAATGAATTTCGTTCTAAAATCTATTTTGTTAAACCCTGATGTAAATACTAGAATGTACATGATCCTTAAGTGAGACGTCATCTCAAAACATGAAATTTGGTTATCAAAGTAAATCTGCTATTGGGTGTAAAAATCTTAACTCCCATTAAAAACTCCTCTTCAATGCCATAGATAGGGCCAAGATGAGGTACTACATTCCTGCACTCTAAATTCACAGACATAACATCTGACTATTGCAGCTTAATCCATATCAGGGATGTCCAATTCTGGGGCACTTTACTTTCTCGATGTTTCCCTCCTCCTCAAAAAAAAATGAAAAAATGATTAGCTCTTAAGCAAGCTCTTCAGTAGTCTGATAACGATCTTGATATACGCATATTTATATTTTTCCCTTGAGAATTGAATATTAAAAGTGCATACATTTCACAAACAAGGTTGCTATGATCCTTTGTTATCACATAATTGTTTACAGTATTTGTAGGGTTTTCTGAAACATCATGAATAAATTTGGATTGGGTGCTTTCCTCAGTCTTTGCTCCTATTCAATTGCTTAGGACAGAGTGGGTGGTGTTGCTTTCTGGCTGCAGTCTGTGTTCTTTTGTCGCCCCCCTCTGGCTGCAATTCGTTATTGCAGCGGTGCACCAGTACTGGGTCCTTGTTGGGTGCTGTTTTTTTCAACAGCAACCTCTGCAGCATCTGCTTGTCGGATCGCTCCCGTCGAAAGTCATCCTCGTATACTTTAAGCTGTAAACCAATGTACAATGGAGGTTGTTGTTATATTCGTTACTTTCTTATTCTATTCGTATTTTTTCAGAGCACTGTCTGATTGACTTCCGGTCCTGCTGGCTCTCTGAGTGTGCACCAATAATTCTGCATAGCAACAAGAGCTCACATGTGACCAGCAGGAAGAATCTGAGCAATATTAAACATTTGTTACCACCTCTGCTACGTTTTACAAGGAATCCCAGCTTGCAGTATTTGTGTTATCTGTGTGATTTGTATTTTTTTTTATATCAAGAACTTGATTAGTATTCAAACCCTCACTAAGCTTTCCAAAGTGTGTGTGCCCTTCAATTTGAACACTACCTGTTCTTGGAGTAGGTCTAGCTGTTGACGCATCTCCTCCCTCTTCCTCCTCAGCCTTTGGTTGTCCTGCAGTGTGTGTTTGTGGTTGCTGTGCTCAGTCTGATATTCTGCCTCATAGATCTCGGTCTACGGACACAGGACGTCATCATGGCACTGGGTCAATACCAATACAATGTACCATATGATCACTTCTGGAGCACATTGGAGAAAAAAGCCGAGCAACCACTTGGTGGTGCTTTTGTCCATCGAATTGAAATCTTTTTTTCCCCATAGCAACAGTGAGTTAAAAGCATTCCGATTCTGTGTTGAAATGAAAAGCCCACCTGACACCTCAGTGCTTCGAGTTGCTCTTTTAGATCCAGCACCTCTTGATGGGAGTCGCAGTTCCGGTGGTTGGCCTGCTGCTTCACATCCAGACTGGGAGAGGATGCGGGGAAGCTGGAGGATGAGAAGTTGGGCGCCGTGGCCCAGACCTTGTCCTGCGATGAGAAACAATTCTTGCATCGGGGCTCACGATTCATCGCCAGACGAAACAGAGAGAGATGAAGATACTTTTTGGGTGGGTAGCTGTTGCCTCCGTTGCTCCAGTAACCGCACATATTCTTGAAGTTCTTGATTCTTCTTCAGCTCCAACATGAGTGCCTGCTCGTAATAGTCCTTTGCACTCTGCACTCAGACAAACGGGTTACTGTGATTGGAAATAGTTGTTTGTCAATATGTAGCATATGACTCAGAGGCGACCAATCCCAAGTCAGCTAAGATAGGATCCAGCTCATAGCCACAAGGATCTCCTGTGGATCATTTCCATGTTTCTGTGTGTGTTTACCTGCTGGTTGTCCACTTTAAGCAGTAGTTTGTTGTTGAGCTCTATGAGGGTGGCCTTTTCCATCTCCAAACCTTCCAGCCGGTGCTGCAACCCCTGGGTGGTATTGCGATACATCTGATCCCACTCCTCATTCAGTTTCATCAGCTGCAACACAACCATTTCATCACCTCCATTAGTGTTAGCACTATCATCATTGCCGCACTTTTTTATTGGATTTTGAATCGGGGTTCAGGAGTGGCTCAACATACCCAGCTTGGTATAACGGTTAAAAAACCAACATGTGCTTTTCTTTTGAAAACTTAGCTTTTTTGTAATCAATACATTCTAGTGATTCTATTTCATGTGGAATTTATACAAATTTGTGTTGTTTTTTGTTTTGTTAGTCACATACTTCAGAGGGCAGCTAAAGTTGTTCTTTTTTTTTGTGCCTTTTTTAATTGATGAAAGGAAAACACAACTGAAAAATGTTTTTCCACTCCACCATCACATTATTACTGCTGTCACACTGATGTGAAAGGGAAATAAGAAATAGCTGTATCGGAAGAATGAATTACGTTTCTTTAAAATCCCGAAGTACAGCTTGAGGTTATAGAATTTGTGTGGGGGGGGGGGAAGAGTCATTTTGACACCTCAGCAGCAATATTTCACACACCGCCCACACATCCTCTGATTTTTACAGAGAACCGTGTCCTTTCCAACATCAGCAATACACACAACAAAACAGAAGCGGCAAGTTGTACCTCCTTGTTAACTCTGCGGAGCTCCGTGTTCTTGTTGAGCAGCAGCAGCTTCTCTTGATCAGCCGAGTTGATGCTCATGCTGTCAGCGACATGCTGCTCCACAGAGGGTGACCTTCGAGACATCAAACACAAACTGCCTATTCTGTATCTGCGTACAGTACAGTTGACCATAGTCACAAAGCAAAGCTTTTTCATCTCCTTTTAGGCAGGCAGGCAGGCACGCACACACACACACGCGCACACACACACACACACACACACACACACACACACACACACACACACACACACACACACACACGATGATCCATTTTGATTTCAAAATTGTGATTACACCGTTCCATTTAAAAATAGATTGGGCTATGTAGCAAATTGTCTTATTGGACAGCTAAATCTTTGAAGGCAATGCCACTATTACAGTACTGACAAGTTCATATGTACGTAAAATGACAAGTTACCGATTGCATCATGCCCTTTTCTATCATATTGAGGGGAATCACAATCCCAGTAAATCCAAGCGGATCAAATCACTCTACTTTAAAATCAAACCAGACTTTAATCATCTGACACCCCGTGGTGTGGTGTGGTATGGTGATGTGTGCAAATCGGTCTTCAACTGGAAAGAAATTCCAGACACCAGAAAAATCTACTAAAGTGCTGTTCTGAAGCATTTTTACTTATTGTTACTTCCCACCAATGGCGGAAAACAGTAGCGGAGGATTTCCATGAATAAAAACAAACACACATGCACAGAAGAACCTCAGGGTACTTTATCGCCCACTCGCAAAGAGTGAGTGCACTTTTGGAGAATAAAACCCAAGCCATTATGTTCACCCACGCACACGCACACACACAAATATATGTACTATGTGTAGTCACATTAGGCACTCGAGACTGCCAACAAATGTTTACCTTCATTTGCATGATGTTGGAAACCAATAATAACTACTGAAACATTTTGGATGACAAGCCAAGTAAAAATATTAGCAGGCATTAATTAGCCATAGCAGCTTGCCCAGTGCTTGTGAGATCTCATCTCATCTCGGAGGAATAGCCTGCGGGGTGGGAATAGAGATGGCATGCTCCTGGAAGAACACACACAACTTTGCATGTAGCGCCCGGGGCCTTCTCACGCATGCGTGCTGCAGGACTCACAAAGAGAAAGACGACGACCAACTGCTACCTCATCTCCCTTTAGGCCAAATTCCCCCGCAAAAGCGTTAGCTTTCATCCACTTGCTTTACATGCAAGGCACTGCTCTGTGAGTTCTTCTGGACAAGGTGTTGACAAAAAAGGCAAGTTGGAGTTCTTGACAAGAGGACATGTTTATTTGTAGAGAGCTGAAGTTACATCAGTGTCCCAGTCTCTCAACCGGCGGATAAAAGTTAGAGACCAAATCCAAAGCACACATCCATCTATCCATTTTCTGAACCGCTTAGTCCCCACAGGGGTCGCGGGCGTGCCAGAGCCTATCCCAGCCGTCATCGGGCAGTAGGCGGGAGACACCCTGAACTGGTTGCAAGCCAATCGCAGGGCACACAGAGACAAACAACCATTCGCAATCGCACTCACACCTAGGGACGATTTGGAGTGCTCAATCGGCCTATCAAGCATGTTTTGGGGATGTGGGAGGAAACCGCAGTGCCCGGAGAAAACCCACGCGGACATGGGGTAAACATGCAAACTCCACACAGGGAGGGCCAGAGGTGGAATCGAACCCGCACCCTCCTAACTGTGAGGCGGACGTGCTATCCAGTGCGCCACCGAGCCGCCCAAAGCATACATTCAAGATAAATCTTCCCATTTTTAATATACTTAACGACTCCAAATAACCTATGATCAATCTCTGTCGTCTTTTTTTCCTCACTCTCCAGATATTGAAATAATCTTACTTTTGAATCTTGTTCCAAAGATTTGATTTCTATTTTTCCAATTGTGGATATATTTTACTCTCAATAGCCTAATTTAAGTTTTTGAAAAGAATATTAATGGTCAGATAGAGTACATGTCCATGTTAGTCAGAGACAGTGGTCTGGAGTTTTCTTCATACGGCCACCGTGTGAGCTTTTTGGCTGTGTGGTTGTTGTTCCTTTGTGTGAAATTATGACATTGAAGTCATTTTAACTTCAAACTCAGCCATCACTATTTAAAAAAAAATCAAATGAGAAGGGTTTGAAGCAAAAACCAAAGCGGTCGCAACTGTCTTTCTGGGACAGCACGTTGCTGATCTCGAGCCATTCTAATTTTGCTTTTCTGACAGCTGATAAACACTGTAACCCATTTTTACAAAGTTTCCCTTCCTAAGGTGTCTTGGAAGGGCACCAAAATGCAATATGTTAATAGTCCTGTCAAGTTTTGTGATGGAGGGTGATAACAAATCGGTCGAAGGACAGCTGACTTGACGTTGTCATCGTTTGCGTAGCCATGATATTATAATATTGAAAAGAAAACATGTGACCTCAAATGGTTGACTAGACATGAGATTGTTGGGGGGGGGAAGTCCGATAATATCATTTGTGATGACCTCATGGGAAACTCCATGAACACTTTTTCTTCCTCTTCTTCACTGGTGCTTTTTTTTTTCCTGAAAAAAAGATTTTCTCTAACAATCTAACAGATTGCTCATATTCATCATGCACATAAAAGTAAAAAGTGGGTAAGAACATTTATTGACAAGTGATAACATCATAAAATCCATATCTGAACATAATGCCTCATCAATATCAATTTTAGTACTTCCACAGTTGACATGTTGCATTTTACGTATAAATAGAAATGCAGAGGATACATACCAGGATGTTCCTGATGATTTCCTGGGGTCCAGTTCGCTCGTCACTGACGAGTCTTTGTGTATATCTGCCGCTGATGAGGGTGAAGATGTCAAAGCCAGCTTCTCTTGATCCATAGCTGATCAAATAGTTAGATTTCTGCTCTCACATGCTGTCCCTGTGGGCTAAAGTAACTAGTGTCAGTATTGTTTCATAACATAAGAGGAAGTCGCTGGGGTCGGGGCCACATGATTTAAAAATAGGAGAAGAGGAAATGACGCTCTCTGACAATGATAAGCTGTTTGGGCTTGGAAGCAATCTGGTTCATTTTGCAAATACATTGAAAATTGCACGAGGTGACGGTGCTCTTTTTCAAATGGTACCTGGGAAACTTGAGTTAACGAATGATTAACCAATGGGACAGGAAGTACAAAGATGAATAGAAGAGCTTCTCACATGAGGACAAAAGTAGTATACCTCAAAGTTAACAAGTCATCAAACAGCTACATATATCTTAAAGTTTGATGTCAAACTAAATATCAAAAAGATAATTACATATTCACATAATTTGGTGTTAAAGTTGTTGCTAGCTTAACGTTAACATAGAATAGGAAACACCATGGATGGGCTAATACTTTAACAGTGGACAACATATGTAAACAGACAATCATATCTGTTTATCATCTGCGGAAACTGATGAATATTACTGCAGATTACTGAGTAATAATATGCACTAACGTTTTTTTGTTTGTTTGATACCTTGTTTACAAACGATGTGGCCCATCTGCTATTCTTTGAATTTAAATATGACCCTTGAGGATGAAAACTGCCTACCCCTCACTTATTCGAAAATGTTTCCAATATTTCTAATTAATATTTACACACTAATAAATACATACAGTATTTAAAGCGCTGTATGGCTTCCACATATTTGTCCCATTTTAGAATGTAAACAAAAATACTAATAGAAATGAGCTTGTTGGAATTGATGACGGTAAAGCGTTTAAGTGTTCTTCAGGTTGTTTCCTAGGAGCTGGCAAAAGTCTGTCGTGCCGCATGATAATGTGGGACCTGGCTGTAACTGATGATAACAGTGTCATACATATATTCATGACAAATAATGAAAGGGTCAGACTGATTGTATTCACCAGTGTCCTCGCTGCAGTAGGTTAATTAGAAAATCACATGCTCATCCGAAGGACAATTGAGCAAATAAAAATATTTTTCTTAATTATTTTTCCCTCATCACGCTGAGCTGTCTTTTATTAGCGCAAGCTGAATTAATTCCCGACCTTACTTGTGCCTTGTTTGCCTGTGCCAGAGTGCAAAAGATTCAAGACAACATCATCTTGATCTAGAGCTTGAGGGAATCACAATGACCACGAGACATCTTGAAAAACCTCTGAAATAAGAGTAAGAAGTGCATGCCCATATACCAGTAAATAAACAAATGACAGAATATGACATTTAATCATCATTAAGTATACACTATTTATCAGGCTCATCTAAAACTAGATAAATGAAATATTTGTTCATTTAATTTGCATTTAATTATTTTATTTTTGTGCCATTCAAGGTGACTCGGCTGAGCGGTGTGGTGGCGCCATCTTTTGCATAATGTGCTTCACTGAATGAACACAGAGTTGAACCGCTAAAAGCATTTCTTTTTTTGACTCCTTTAAGTGTTGAATACTCAAGGCAGGAGCAGGAGAGGCAACAATATACATCGACGCTGTGCACTAGCTGCGACCGAGTCACTCGGGTGATTCCGTTCACGTGTCTCTTCCATCTATCTCGGACGCCAGTCAGAGTATTGCTGTGCCAAGCAAAGACTTTGCCGGGCGGCCCCACAACGGCACTGCAGTGCCTTTATTGACCCAAAACTCTGTCACAGTCAAGGACAAATGGGATGCTGCTTCCGAGGCGGAGTGATAAGGAGCAGAACGCGGAGGTGGATAGTTTTGCTTCAACGTCACCAACGATTAAAAGGAGTTTGATGTTTTTTCACTGAGACAAACAAGGAGCTTAGAGCAGCCAATATTCTTTTGTAACAATTGAGTGACATATTTGGTCCTGTGATTGAAGGTGATGACGGTTACAGATACCGGGCATCCGTGGAAATCCTGAACAGCGTCTATTCAGGCAAGTCAGAGGTGGCGCCATGTATGACTTGACTATTTGCGTGAAATCTCAACAGCACATTGATTCAAAACAAGCATGCCTGCTACTTAGTATTTATGATTTGCATGCAACACGTAAAACGCAATTACAGATTGAAATGATTCACAAATGATGTATGTCTGCTTTAAGGACATTGTCGATTTTATCAAAACATGCTGTCCTCTTCTGCTATAACTGTTATAGCTATGCTGTGTGTATTTTACATCATAGGATGTGCGTGCCACAAAACACATAATAAAATGGCTGATATTGACCTTTCATTTACCTTTTCACGCTCTTCTCCCTTTTGAAGATATTACTCCCAACGTGTAAACTACATTAGAATGGATTGAATTTAATCAGATCCATTTTAATTTGCAGCTCAACTAGATATAGCGACTAATTGATCTGGAACGCTGTGGTTTAGTGTTATTCTCTCATTGCTGCCCTCTTCCTTCTAGCCTCCATTTCTCAATCAGACAAAGAAATAATCAAAACAGGCCTGCTTGTTAATTGTGACCCATATGTACGAGTTGAAGAAAAAAAAAACAAGCAGCAAAGCGTTGTCTGTGTATGTTTTTCCCTGAAGAAAAGAAAATGAGCCAAAGAGTAGGTCTGTTTATCACACCAAGGGTATGTTTTATAAATATTGTTGGGGCAAAAGGGTGTTTAGGAGTGACAGCAGCATTTCTCTCCAATAACACACAAGGCTGACTCCAAAATATTTCATTTTTTCACCACTTGGACTCTGTGCCAGCTGAGAGCTTGTTGAATGATTGTCAGCGAAATGTGGAGCTAGGCATGGAAGGGGGGGGGGGGGGCAAGGGGTCAGGCCTACAGAGCACTACTTCAGTTTTATCTGTTCTTCAGTTTTTGCACCTTCTGACCAAGGTGGAAGTTCTGAAGAATCACAGTGTTGAAGGCAGAGGAGAAATCCAGGGAGAGAAGACTGACGCTAGAGTTTTTGCTTTCCAGATATGTGAGAGCTGTGTGGATCACTGCTGATTCTGAGAAGGGACCATCAGGAGAGGAGGTCCCTTTTGCTCATTCAGAGAATCTGCAGTTGCTTGCTTGTTGGGACTACTTAGAGCAGGGGTGTCAAGCTCATTTTTGTCACGGGACACATTGTAGTCATCGTCTCCTTCGGAGGGCTATTATGAATGTCAACCCAAATAAATGAACGCCTCATTTTATACACAGTATAGGCTGCAGAATAAACTCATGAATAACTACTTTTGAAATCTGAGACTAGTAAGAACTGTTCAAATTTTTGAAAAAACGAATGGTAATAAAAATTGCTTGAAACATCTCTATTTTTTAAAAGTGAAGACATTTTGCAATTTTAGTATTGACATAGTCAATGCACAATTTGTCTTTGCGGGCCAAATATAATTTACACCGCGGGCCAGATTTGGCCCACCGGCCAGAGTTTCACACCCGTGAGTTAGAGTATTTGATCTGAAACCAGTCCCCCTCTGACCTCTCCTTTGTACGCAACCTTCACGTACGCTGGAGGGTGATCTTTTTTGGTATATTTTCTGCAAACACAAAAGCCTGGTTGATTGTTACTGGATCAGCAGTTTGTGGAATTTGCAGACCAGCCCAACTGCAAGCAGCTACCCTGCTGGGTTCAAAGTCACTTTAATTCCCTTGCCTTCCTCATCTAATACTGTACACCTTGAACTACAAAGTAGTTCCCAAATGAATGAGTGAGCTGGGAATAGAACAAACATGACTAGTTTAAAAATAAATAAATAACTAAGTTTTTTCAAGGCTGCGGCTTGCTTTTGGGAGATGCTGGACTTGAGCGATGCCAGCTCTAAGCGCAGTAACTTGTATCGAGGGCTGTGGGGTGCAATTTACCTGACAGAATCAATGGGAGCAATTAACAAAAGAGCTAAATGAGTGAAAATTGTGCCAAATGTGTTAATAAACCGTTAATTCAGTGTGTTTGCATGTAAACATTATTTACAGATGAGTGGTGCTTTTGTAGAAAAAAAGTGTTCAATTGTGTTTCATTGAAGTCGAAGTGGAAAGGTATTATTTAACAACTGGGAAAGTAGTTCCTAAAAACGATCAAATGGGTTAACAAAGCATTGACTCAATTGCAGGAGTGTAATTGTGAACAGGCTCACGTTTCTTCATTCTGTAAAACCTCCATTATCAAACGTGCTGATAGTAAATGTTGGTATTTGGCACACCTCAAAACAGGTGTATGTCATGTTTTTGTTTTGTGTCTTTTGGAAAATCTGGGTTTCGAATTATTTACATTCCACCAGGTCAAACCAAGGGAACGCGTTTTGGGAACAAATAGACAATTTCATGGAGCAAAAATTTGAATTGAAGTCATCAATGGACCTCGGTGCTTATGTTTGTCTTGCCAATCTGGCACTACATCATTTGTAATAGATAAGAAAAGAAAAGTTTCTTTGGCGCGTCGTTTGAACGACCACAAGAGCAGTAATGTCCACTGTCCATGGTCATATAAGGATGCTATACAGGAAGTAAGCATCTTAGTTTGATTTGATCTTGATTAAATTCCTTTTTTACAGTGTTTTTTTTTCCGGTGCTGCTTATTTTATACACTCAAATGTCCACAATTGTTAAACTACCCATTGCAAACAGAGAGCAATATCATCCAGTCAGATATTTGCACATACAATGGTCATTTTTTTTAAATCTCTGCCTTCAGATAATTATTCCCTGAGACTAATTGCAGCTTTGGTCCTATAGTAGCATCATTTTTTGAGGGTGTAGACAGTTGAATGTGCGCTGGCCTACTTCTTATTTATTTTCGAGCCAATACTAGTATTTATGTAGTGAGCTGGGAAATCATAAATTAAGGAACGCTAGCTTCTAAATATAAAATTCCCGGCTCATTAGCTGCTTTTGATTGGACGTAAAAGCACCTAATCATCTCTTGGTTGCAGTGAACTCTGAGAAATGTCGATTTTTCTGCAACATCTCGTCTTGAAGAGACAGAGGAGATGGAGGAAGGTACTCATAAAACATCGACATTATTTTCTACAACTGACAGTGTGTCAATTGTGTCTCGTAACCATTGCAACTGCTCTCTGATGACATCGCCAATCAGCTTTGTGACACACAGATGGGCTCCCGCAGAGTGGGGTCATCCTGGCGACAGGCCGCTCAATTCGTTTAATCAAGCAAAGGTACAAAAGGGGAACAGATGGTGGTGGAAGTGCGGATTCATTGATTTATCTGATTTGCCGCCATAACAAACATGAGCTTGCCTGATCTCGATCACTTGAACAGCAACTCTTCACAAGAAGAAGAAGCCAAGAAGGACCATAGTGATTTATGTTTCTGCCTGCCGATGACAAACTTGTCTTTTAGGAGATGCAAATGAAATAAACCTTGCAATAAAATAACCTTCACTCCTCTAGCCATTGGCACAACCTAATAATCCTTCTATATGCACATTTACATGGCAACATAATGATCAACTTTCACAGGTTGAAAGGAAAATGGCTAAATATGCTATCATTTGCATAAATACCGACACTTTTTTTTAATCAGTGTCTGTTTTCAGACAAAAATCCTGAACAAACAACTCAAAAACCAGCTCAATGAGTATTATAATGTTATATAAGAAGATCAATAGTTTCTTCAAACACTGGTCAGAATTCATTTGAAATGGACCGCTTGTTCAGCTCCTCAAATAAAAAAAGGATTGCTTTAAAAGTCCAACAGACAGACAGACTCGGCTACGCAACATGCTCTTGAAAAAGTTCATATTCCGGCTGGAAGACTGACTGTAAATCTGCCTTCATCTGCCAATATTCCTCCATCTTTGGAACCGCTTCACAAAAACATAAAGGTGAAATATTACCCTCCCAGTACTTCAGCTCCCCTTCACTTCCACTGCGTCCTTACATTGTCATAAATATGAGCAATATAAGATGGCATTGTCTTTCACGGGACAGTAACTTTTCTAAGAGTGCCTTTCTTTGACCAGCGACTGGAAATCTATTAAGTGGACGCATACATTAGTGTATAGGGTGGGATGAAACAAGTTGCTCGCATGTCCATCAGACAAAGGACATACGCAGTCTGTTATGGAACACTGATTAAATAATTACTTGGATTTTAGCATAAAATACATGAAAATAAGTTTCGGGATCAAACTGTAGAGCTTAAAATGAATTATTCTTGAAAATTATTCAATATTATCTGCTGTCATCCTGCTTTTTACGCCTACAGAAATCAATTTATTGTATAATGCTCATCGTTGGGCAAGACTATTGATGCAGACATTAACTTGGTTAGTTGGGATTAGTTTACTGGAAATGTTTAGAGGAGTCGGTCCACAGTACACAATTTGTTCCACTGTAAGTGCTATGTCATACCTTGCTGGTTTGTTCTCTCTTCCATCTGCGGTGTCGCGCCTTTCCCAAAAAGGGAGTAGATGAAGTCAGTGATGTAACCTGCCAGGTTTCCTCATTCGTCATACTGCCCCCGACCCAGGCCAGAAGCATTAGCTCACCGCGGGCCTTAATTGGGACGTGTCTAATAACAGAGGTCCCCAGGGTTCACTCTAATGAATAGAGAATATCATTAATGCCACTGTGACGGATATCGGCTTGCAGCTCTCCGGCATTTCACAACCTCACTCTGTCTCTCTCCTCAGTAAATACTCCCATGGTCCACCAGAGCTACCCACAAACTCAAATCCGTTTTTAACAATCGATTGTCTTTGTCTGCTCGGTCTATCTGTTTCCCATTCTTTTCCTGACATTATTTACAGTGTTGAGCTAGGAATAAGGTGGGTGTGTTCTTGAGATTTGCTCGGTGCTGCGTAAGCATCAGTGTCAACAGGTGGGTCCAACATAAGATGAACGAGTGAACAGCTGGTGTTTTATGGTGAGGTCACCTCGAGGTATCGATCTCTCGCTGTCTGCCGCGTTGTCACGGATCACGTGGGGAGACGCTGTTAGATTCACCCAGCATCTTAACCTCCCCGCTTCTCCATCTGTCTGCTCGCATGCTGCGAACTGCCCTTCAAAAATAGGGGACAAACAGTTTTGTATGCAGCGCCATCTGCAGCAGAAGGACATAGAAATATGTTTTGTCACATAAAAACCTGAAAAATGAATAGTATAGAAAACGGATGGAAGGATGGAGGTTTGTGGCATATGGGATAAAGTTGCATCGACGTTTCTATTTCTGGATGGGTGCTTGGGGGATTACGTTAGCATGATAACCAAAAGTGACTGACAGAGAATGTGATCAGCAATGGCAAGCTCTAACAAGGGATTCTCGAGTGGAATGAGAATGAATGTGAACATGAGAAATTGAGAGAGGCAAAGGACAATTGGGGTCCGAGTTGGTGTGTGAAGTTCTAGTGGGATTAGTTAGCTAACAGAATGACTTTAAAATCTTTAGTAAGTCTTTCTGTGTTTGCTCGTGTATCTTTGCAAGGGTGCTTTTAGGTCACGGGTGTTTACAGTCAGGGCTGATGCAGTGCCACTGCTTCACATTGACGGACAGCTTATCATTAAACATTGACCCTTGAATATTTAGCAGGGAAACACGAAAACTGTTAAAAGTTATGGCACTGGCATCTGGATAATCTATTCTGTGGACGGGGGTGAATTAATGGTGTAGTTCAATAAAAATAAGTGTCATTTAGGACATGGTATGAGTTATACAAGCTATCACTAAACATTTGACATCAAGGCAAACTATGCTGCAGAGCCCTGACCTTGGCTGTAATAGATGGAGCACCTTTTCCTTATGCATTGGTCACCAGCATGGACAATTTAAATGTCAACCAGGCCCGTGGGGGGAAGAAGCAGTGCTTCCTCACTGCATCAGCTTGGAACATATCCAAAATGTCTGACTTTGAGCCTCACTGGTGCCGTTGCTCCTGCACGCACGCACGCACGCACACACATATACAATCTTGACGTTGACCCCCTGCTTTTTGTCCTCAAGGGAGTCTAGTCAGTGTGACTTGTGAAAAATACAGCATATTAGGGTATTAGAACACAGAGTTGACCCAAGCTGCACTTTGTCAAGGCTTGTCAAACATCACCAGCCAAATGTTCTTCAGTGATGTGTTTTGCGAATGTGTTCTTAGGTGGTGGTGATATGTATGGTGCACACACGCAGAGTCAAACTGAAGGCACATGTGCACAGGCACGCAAGCGCTTGTCACCGCAAGGGAAACAGAGCACAGGGTAACATGAGATAGATTCGACACCTACTTTGCATGCAAAGTGTGTGATCTGTGACGCATTCCTTTGTCTTAAACACGTAACTTTTAGTTCACCATTTGCTACAATTTAACAATTGAGTCAGCATATTTACATTTCAGATATGCACCGTTGCATTTATCTGCCAACAATCCAGGCAGGGAGATTTTGTTAGCCATGGGAGCATAACTAAAAATGAATAACAAAACCTTGCTTCATCTGTCCTAGGGTGACTACTTATCACCACCTTTAAATAAAAATAAACATTGTGCATTGTGCCCCAAACACATATATTCCCCTTATTTGCCATCCAGAAGTATTAAACTCTCAGTGCTTTGCAGCATTTCAAAAACTAATTCTGACCTTTCCATGGAGGCATCAACTAAATGATATTCAATATGCAGATCATTTGCAAAGCAAATGATGTGGCACAATTCCAGCTGGGTCGCAATTGCTGTCAAG
This sequence comes from Syngnathus leptorhynchus, assembly GCF_054491065.1. Classification (NCBI taxonomy): domain Eukaryota; kingdom Metazoa; phylum Chordata; class Actinopteri; order Syngnathiformes; family Syngnathidae; genus Syngnathus; species Syngnathus leptorhynchus. The sequence continues at coordinate 9,907,968 of NC_141196.1, forward strand.
TGAGTTGGGGAGGACCCACAACACCGCAAGCTAATCATATGGAATAGTCTGTCATGAACCACAGATTACAAAGAATAGTTTTTTGGTATGAATAGGACTGGAGGCAAATGAAGTCTAATTCAATAGCAACAGGTATGGTCGCATCCACATCTAGATATGATGTCTTCATTTTGTTTGATTATGGGAGGTTTGGGCTATTTTGGCCATTATAAAGCTGAAGTGGCCAAAACATGCCTCGAGTCAGGAGTCAAATCAGCTTCAATGTTTTGATTATAAATCAAGAGTGATGATTTTCACGTATTATGGAAAGGTTCAATCAAGGCAACTGTACTTCTCTTGTTTCTTGAAGATGTTTTAATCTTTCATCCAAAAGTCTAAAAATAAAAGGTAACAGACTTCAAGCAACTTTTGAAGGAAGCTTCACTTTTGCGTCTCTGCTCAAAGACACGCCCCCGCCTCACCAACGCGCAGGCATGTTGGCATATAAAATGAACTACTACATTGCTAGCATGATTTGTTCATGATGAATAGCCAAATATGTTACGTAACATTTTATATGCAGCCATCAAAAACACCCTTATACGCCTTGACATGAAGTAGAAAGTTTTCCAATTACATCTGTTTAACCTTTGTTGCTGTTCTGTATGAGCTGCTTTCTGTTTTTATTGTTGTTGGTGTGGGGTCAGAAGGAAAATTGCATTTGGGAATTTGTCTGTTGCCACATGCAGGGATCTGCACTCAAAGATTCTGGTTGGCAATGATTTGATGCTTCACCGCAGGAATATGTCTCTCTTTGTAGGGACTTGCGTTTCTCTCGAGATTCTGGGCTTCTTGAGCGCGAGCAGCCACCCGCCTGATCGTAGCACCCTTATTTTGTCCCTAGTCGTCATGGTAACGAAAATCCATTAACCCAACAGCAGAAGCTCTTTTGCATAAAATCGTTTACAAGTGGATCCGATGTTTAATGTTAGTCTTTATACTTGGTACATTTTTTACTGAATGCCACAGAACATGCCGTTTTAAATTGGAAAAAAGTCTCCTTTAATTTTTAGGTGAAACTAAATAGGTCAGCACCAAAAACGAATAAATTGAATAAGACATGATTACAGATCATTCATGTCTTTTCAGATGAACTTCAAATGGAGTCAGCCTGGGTACTTCCTTCCCTGCAACATCACTTTCCTCAATGATTGACAGACACTTAGGTGAGTAGAAGTTGTGGCGCAATTATGTGTGAATTCTAGGAGGTCATGACAAATGTTTCTTTAACACAACCCCCTTGCTGTGTTAACAGGTCGAGGTAACTCTACACAATAATGACCAACAGCAACAGAAAAAAACAACCTCCGTGGTGGCTGAAGAATAATGCTCAGCTTGTATTCAATATGTCGTAAACAAATGTAACAACTTTGTTATATTAACAAATAATATAACATTATTATTATTGTTATAATAAATAATAATTATATTATCATGCTCACATGAAGGCATGCACTGACACAGACACACTCGGTGGACCTTTAGGCACCATGATGCAGTCATTCTCGCTAAAGGCTGCATTGGCTCCCTCTTTCCACATATCTTTCTGGATTTCTTGTTGACACCACAAGATTTTTCTTTTAAAAAAAGTAGAAAATATGGACTCAGATTGGATTGCATCTATCTGTCACAATTGAAATGCCTCATCACGTAAGGTTCAGTCATGTCCCACTTATCTCCAACTTGGCTGCAGATCAATAAATACTATGTCACCTGAAGCGTGGTCGCTCATACTAACCCTGCAGGCAGCATTGTTTTTATGCCTAACCTACACTGCCTCTTTCACATAATCAAATGTTTGGGAATATTTGTCATTTTTCACATCCTGAGTGTTGTTAGTCACCTAAATGTTGAACAGAGGCTGTGATGTACCAAAGTCAAATTCCTTGTTTGGCACGCTCAAACACGGCAAATAGAAACTCTTGAATCTTGAAATATTTATTTATTTTTATGTTTGAACCTCAAAGCCAGCAGGGAGTAGCAGTCTCCAGATTATTTCCATTACATTTAATGTTACTATGTGGCGACACAAGGAGGAATACCAACATACAGCTGCCATTGTGTTCAATCCAATTCTCATATTAGTCATTCCATTCTGGGAAAAGTGAAGATGCCCACTCAAGCTTGTTGAACCACAAAACAACTCAGCAGCAGATCAAATGCCAATAAAAGTCTTAAGAGGAGGAAAAAAACAACAACAAACAAAGAGAAGGTCATCTATTTTAAAACGTTAAAGGAACAGAAGAGAAGAATGCACCTTATCCTCCTCTGGCAAGCTGCCACTCTTGTGCGTCTTTCAATTGGCCACCCAAAGAAAATGGTTTCTCTGATAATGGTGCCCAGTGTCAGATGCTTTCCTCTCCATTTAAAGGAGAATTATTGGCTGATAGAGTTTGCTTGCAGAGGGGCGGGATGGGGGTCAATGCTGTTTACAGTCATTGCTCAGCTTGCCACGCTCTGGAACATAAAAAGTAAAATCCAAAACAAGAATTACAAAGGCACTTGATAAATTATTATTACTTTTGGCTGGCTTGCTAGTTCTGATGTTATTGCTGCACGGGTGTGTCTTCTAATCATTTTCATATATGTGCTCATCAATTGTAATATGCCACTTTTGTTAAATGAAAACACAAATACTTCGAAACTACTCATTTCACTAAAGCCAGATATGAAAATTGGAGATTTAGTAAACATTTTGGAGAAATACATCTTTCAAGATATTTGAATAATGCGAGGAACCTTGATGCCTCACATGGATTGGTCTGTTGTTCTTTTTGGCTTTTTGTGAGGTTTCTACCGAAATGAGAATGTCAACCAAGTACTTCCCTAAAATCATTACAAAAAATTGTCACCAATAATGCAGATGTGTCAAGTGATGATATGCTGTACACTTATTTTAATAAACACAAAGGTTTCTTCCTCTTTTTAATTACTATATGTATTTGAGGCTGAAAGAGTTGAGGAGCACTGAAGGATTTATTTCTTTAACTACTAATGATGTGTTACGCCGCTTTTAGCGTCAGAAAAATCTGTGGTGAACATTAAGACCTCAAGAGAACAAGATCACAGACAATGAGCAGCTCAGTTTGAGCTGGTTTCACAAACCCTGTAGCAAGGTTGCATGCTTGAACATGTTTTAGTCACTGAATGGGAAGAAACGTCGGACTTAATAAATCACTCGGGAACCGGATTATTTGATCGCAATGTCTTCACGTAAGAATATACATTGAGTTAATTCTGGTCTTCTACTGTGGCTCGATGTTTGTTTGATGGCCTACTATGAAGACACATTTGTGATTAAACATGTCAATCAAGCGGGACATTTTCCTTACCTCCTTATGATGACGATAAAAGGAGCAACCCATTAGTACCTTTATCGGGACACAATCCAGACATTTACATCAATCACTTGCAGATTTCAGCCAATTAAATATAATAAAGTAGCTGTCGAGCTGAAAGCAAATTTTAACAGCACCAATCTCCTGATTAATAGCACATCCAGCAGGCGTTAAGTGCACACTCAGTCAGAAAGCAAAGATACATAAATGTGAGATTTTGGAACAATGACATATTAAGTGCTATTGCCTCAGGTCTGCATGCCGCAACATCGTATGAAACATTTTAGTTGGACAGAGAGAACACAGAGTTGCAAGAGGGTGGGTGTCTGTTAATGGTTTCACACAGAAGAACGGAAGAGGTGGATCCAGAGGAAAGAAAACATAAAATACAGCAATATGTAATTGAGTTGTAGCGTTGCGCTGAGGCGCAAATGTTTATCGATCTTGAGTAACGATTTAATAACAGTAAATTGATCTCATCCTTAGACTTGCTTAGATCTTGTCTAACAGTGTATAAAACCCTCTGAATGGTTGCCATCTATTTTTTTTAATTATCCTACAGACCGGAAGACTTATAGGGAGGGGCACACAATCAAGGCTGGGGGACAATGCCCACTTCATGACATCATGACTGGTGAGCTGTAAGGAAATCTACGTTTTTTTAATTGGCCATAATAAAAGTTGGCTGTGACCACTCCCCGTGTGGCACAAACCTCCTCCTCATCTGCAGAATGACTAACATCGAGTCAAACTTGCCTCAGCACAGTTACGCCCCACGCCATGCAGGATTTAGGTCGGTCACGACATTTTTTTTTAAGTTGGAGAAGCTTTAAGGTTAAAACTAAAAGTATCATCTCTGCATATGACCTCTGATTTGCTCTGAGATTGAAGTGCAGTTCAGTAAGCACTGTTCTTCAAATATGTGCTCTGTGATGTATAAACAATGTATATTGCCATTCTGCCTTTGTGCTGCTAGAAACAGACTCCTCTTCTTTCACCACCTCATTTCTCCTTGGATTATAAAGTCAACCAAGGTTTTTAGAGCTCTAGCGGTTCTTTGTCATTATAGAAGTGAATAGTTAAAAAAAGGTTCAAGATGCAGATATGCTTTACCGTTCTTCTGAAGGTGAATGCAAAATCCTCAAGAGCGGTTTGAGTGATTTTAGACAAGGCTAAGGTAGCGGCCAGAATGCTCATATGAAGATACACGATACAAAATATTAGGCCTTGTGATCATTATACCTTCACAAATTGAAAATGAATAATGTTTTGTGTGTAGTTTAAGTAAAGGTTCTGTGCAGATGAGCGTGCATCAAACACAAGCATGACTTCCTGGACCTCGGTTTTTGCAAAAATAAGTTATTTTACCTTACATCCCTAGAGAATGACTTGCAAAAAAAAGTGTCTCGATACATTTTTCTGTGCTGCGTCAACTCTTAAACCTACGCAAAGAGAAACTACTCAAAACAAGCAAGTCGGATCAATAACAATTATATGTTTTTTTTAAAGTCATGCAATAATTCTCTGTCTTAGGTTAACACTAGCAGAGCTCTGAATATCCCTGAAAGCATTTCTTTATTTAACCCAGCAACGGGTGTATGACGACCAGGTGAAGAAGTAATGATAGCTCGGAGAGAGAATGAATGGCTCGCTGGCGGGTATGCAGGTGGAGCGCGGTAGGTGAGCAAACAGCAATCTTGTGGTGGTGGAAGAGCGCCAAAGGGATCACGGCGAGCGAGTGGACCAAAGAAATAAACAAGAAAGCAAATGCGTAAGATGTCGGTGACGATCTCATCTTTAGGTATGTCAAACACACAAGATTGCTTGCATGACAAATCATTTGGCATGTTCATTTCCATTTGAAAAGTAAACATTGCGGCAATGCACTTTGAGCTCGAAATTAATACAGGCGTGCTTTTAAAACAACGAGAACAGGTTGCATAACAAGGTCCTACTCTGAATTCCAACGAAAAGACCAAAACAATGCATACCTCCCCCTGACAGTTAGAGCGGCTAGCCTGGGCACATGCATCCTTTCCATCCAAGGGAATAATGTGCAAAGGTTACCTCTGCATATGCACATAAAGCAATTAGTCTGCTAGTGAGTGAGTGGCGCCCCTTGGGTGGCACAAAACAGAGCAGCCTCCTTTCGTTCACCAAGCTGCTTGGTTAAATATTGATGCCCCCTGAGCTGTTTTAGACGCTTGTTTCGTCGACTGGAAAGTAGCCACTGGCTGAACCACAGCAGTGGGAGTTTGGAGAAAGAACTCCCCCGAGAGGTCTCAAGCGGCTCGCTTACATGACAGCTGCCTGTTGTTTGACGGCTATGAGTTTAATGTACTTGTCACTCACAAAACCTACAGGGTGTACGCTAAGTTTAAAGTCAAGACGTTTTCTTGTAGTCTGAAGACTTCTGGGTCAGTGATTGTTAATTGAGTGCCAGTAAAGTAGTTTTTCTTATCTGGAGAAAGATATTCCTTTGATGGATATCCTAATATTTTTGCATGACACAGTTTGAAATGAAGATAGCATAACAAACCGTGTAGCCGGAAATGAAGAAAGGATAACAGACTGCGTAACCATGCAATGAACTTCTTCAACTTCCTTCTCAAGTACAAGTGAGTGGTTGATGAGTTCCTGCGAGAGAGAGAGGCGGGTCATCATCAACACTCAAAGCCGTTTCTCAGTTAACTCGCCTTTTGTACTAAGAATCCCAAGAGGAGTAGAAGAAAACCGTGACTGATGAGATCATTAGCAGATACAATAAGACTTACAATAAAATGTATTGCATTTGAAAAAGTTGTTTTGGATTCCCATAAGTCATACAGTTCGCTCGGCCACCTCTCAATATCATCACACCAATCTCTACATGGTGACTGATTTTAACTCAGTATAGGCTACGTATTTATTTCAGCTCCCCATGGGTAGTCGCGTTAGTTCTGTGATGTTCAAAGTTTAGTCATGCATAGTCCAATCTGAAATATGTGGATGCAAAGAGGGTTCTGCTTATGCTCATTGTGTATGTCAGAGTGAGCAGTTGAAAAGCCCTTGTGTGCAGATGTGAAAGGTACTACGGCAGACACCATCATAAAATGGGACAGAGGTGACAGGAACAAAGTCACGCTCTCAGCAGGAGACGCCACGGAACTGAATGAATAAACAGCGGGAGAGACGACTTGTTCAATCAAGTGAAAAGGTGCGTGGAGTTATTCGACACATTTTCGGAAGAAATACAGTAGGTGTGCACTTCTATTGCCCTTACTGCATGATCCGTGCATCACGAGCCATGAATAATTCTCTTCATGCATCCGGTTGTACTTTACGTTACCCTAAACGGGACTCTTATAATGGCCTGGTTTCCAACCCCGAACGACGTAACTCCACTCTTGACTGTGAGAATCGCGCTACAACTAATGCAATATAATGCAATAGCCCTGAAATGAATCCACCCTTGAGGAGGATTAAAGGTTAGGTTTATTTTCAATCGGTAAATGTTGATTCATCCTGATCTTTTGTGTAAGTATTCTGGTGCTGATGATCTGATAAATACGATATCTTCAAACCCTGTGCCAACCACAGTCAGTGCACCAGAAAATCAATTCTCACTAAGTGCAAGACACAACTACAGTATGCAACAGTCAGATGTTCTGGGTTCAAACCCATCTCTTTTTTTTTAATGGTGTTTGGGTGTTGGCAACAAGCTAGCACAAGTTTTCTCATTTTCTTTCCACATTTCAAAAACATGAATGTCGGGATCAATTCAGAAGACTTTAAGTTGCTCATAGGTGTGAGTGTATCTGATTTTCTATTTCCGCTCTGAAATCGATGACCAGCCCATTGTGTAAAATTATCCCTCACACACAGGGCATGACAAACAGTCCTACGTACAATCGGTTTTTCACTTTAAAATACTTCAATGAGAAACTGCAAAAACAATATTGCACTAAAGCTGCGTTCAAACAGTCATTCAAAATTGGGCTAATAATCCTGCCGTGTGAACCGGGCTTCAGACATGATCCTGTTTGTCAAATGAGTATGTTGGGAATGTTTCTGGATATGATTCATGAAACACCCCTCAGTGAAATGTTGTGTCAGCCTGTCAACCCCACAAAAAACTTTCCAGCTTTGCCTATCTTGGACTGATACTGTTTGTTGTCCATGGGATTAAGGTCAAGGCTTTTTATCTCGCTTCCATGATTCCCGTCTCCTGATTTCTTGGTTTAAGAAAACAACATTAGACTCTGTGGCTACCCTAATGACACTTTTCCTGCACATTGGGTAACCTTTCTGGACCATCCCTTTAATGTATCTTTACAATTGTCAAAGCTAGAATAGGATTCAATTATAGGCCCATAGGATGTCAGAAACGCATCTCCTGAAGTTAGTAATGCAACAGTCGATCAATGTCAGCGCACCACCTCCCGTCTCTCTCCTTGGCAAAAGATGTTCTTTTTATGTTGAGCACAGACCCTGACGCTTCTAAATGAGAAGTGAGATTTCACACTGCCAATTACTTCAAACTGCAGAGAGATCCAGGATAACAGCCAATATCTGCCGGCTCAGCCACCTCTGTGCAAATGACCCCAGGGAACGCCAGCTAAACTTCAAAACTGCGTAGAAATGAAAATGACTGGACTGATCGCCCAGTTCACAGCAGAATCAAATTTTACAAGGACCTTGTGCATGTTTCCCATGACCTTTGTGCATTATTTGTCAAGTAGTTACACATTTTCACCCTCAGAACTGTTTCCTTTCTTCTTTTGGCAGTTAACAAAACAAATTAAATTTAGGGGTCCAAGGCAAGAACTTAGAAGGAAACTTAAGTTACAGTAAAGACAAACTGACTAACTCTGAGTATAATTTATGACCGGCGTGTGAGGTGAAGAAAGAAAGAAGGCAGAAGATGTGGGCTTCCAATGTTGGTTTTGTCTGGCTACTCTGGCTTCTGTCCAACAAGATTCTAACACCCAGCTGAGCAGCCATTCTCTCTCTCAATCATTGTGTGGGACTCACTGTCCATTGCCTATTATCAACTGATGGGCTCATCTTCACATGTGTCACAACTATGATTGGCTAGTGTCACACAGAGATCAAGTCCTCATCTTACCATAAATCTGCTTTGATGGTTTCCGGCTTCCTTCGAGAAGATGCATGTTAAATGTAAGGTGGTCTCCACTCCATATACTTCTCTATTATTGGACAAGAATATGCAGGCCGCATATTAACGAGATTAGATAGAATATTCAAACATCTAGTTTTGCAAGCATCATAATAGAAATGCGGCCTTACATGGGATAAAGTCAATGTACGGGGTTTGCGACAGTATTAACACTGACATTAATGAAAGGTGTATGATTCTGCACTTTTGACTTAAGCAGCAGGTCAGCTGGAGACCAAGAGAGAAGAAAGTGTCCCCGTGGCAACCAGAGAGAGCTAGTGAAGGGAAGAGCCAAGAGTCTTGTAACGGCAAGAGGCAGGCTCTGGAAAAGGGCAGGGCAAGCCTTCAGGGTACGTGGGCTGAGCTCCACGTGTACCACACTCATTTTTTTTTATTACACTGTGCTTATTAGAATTGCCCTCAGGGCCGGTTCTGACTGCAGCCTTCTGGTCTCACTGGTGAACATTTATTTCTCTAGTTTATTACATTGTGACATTAACAAAAATACTTTATTCTTGTTTACACCTACAAAAACTACAATTTAGTTATAGTTGCATCCAGCACGTGGAATAGATTAGGCATCAAATTATGCACAACAATTTGTAGAATGGCACTTAGCAAAAAGATACAACATTGCTACTTTCTGTTTCATGGACGACAATATTGTGCGTTTTACAAATGTAGGGTCGGACTTGCATTGCGAGACAGGGTAAGCATTTCTACCGGGACTGCATGGGCAAAAATTCAAACAAATGCCTCAAAGCCGGACTGTGCCATATCTGATCCTGGAGCGGGGGGGTTGTTTCCATTGTGGGTTGCCAGATAAAACCTACTCGTTTAGGCTTTGCGTTTCCAAGATTTTCGGGTATGACTTGGCAGTAATTAGTATCCATCCTGAGAGGCGTAACCAATTAAACAGGGTGAACAGTTCTCACTGGTTTCGTCAAGTGACATCGAGCATATTCATCTTGTCATTGCAATTGGTCATACTGGGCTGTATGATAGATGATGTGACAGAGACATAACTGGTCTCCTTATGCTGGTACTTACACACCAGGAGAACAGAGGAGGCAGAAAGAGCATTGCGACATAATTGCTTGTCTGTTTCAATGAATATTCAATGTGAATTTACTGAATACTTTATTAAGCAACCCGGGTGTATGTATTAAAAGGCCGAAATACTGAACCCAAAGATTTGAAGCACAGGCACTTCTAAAATGGCAATAAAAGATTACAAGGTCTTCGAGACTTTGCTATTGTTAGCCTCATTAAGAATGATGATGACATGGGAGTAGAGGGAAGTGACTCTGGACTTTTTGCTTTTTTTACGGTCAAAAGCTTCTCCAACATTGGGAAGCGGCATAGCCTCACAATTTTGACACTGGCGACCGACCACAAAGGGAAAGGACACAGAGAGTGGAATCTTCCAGGATTTTATCCAAAGAACAAATTCAATTGCTTTACAAAGGCCGTGTTCAAAAAGACCAGAGCAGACCATCTGTTTGTCATCGTCACATAAAACGTAAAGTCCCATTACGTGATATTGTCACTCTACCACTGATAATACTGTTGGTGATTATATCATACAATGACATGAATGGAAACAGCCTTTTTCTTAGATTGCAACAAGCCAGAGACTGGGGTGTTTTGCTAGCCTTATTTCAATTACGAGATCTGCCAAAAAGTTCAATCTAGCTCTTAAAATGCAACCATATAATTTATGCCATAAAAGCCAATTTCACTGAAATTGATGAAATTATTTCAGCACTTTTTATCCACTTTTATCCACTCCACAAAAAAAGTAAGAAGTAGAAGAAAGTATTCATTGCAACCTTCAGATGAAATAAATCACAAAATATAACACTTAGTTGACTTCAAAAGTAACTGGCTCAATGCCATGACTCTTTTAGGAGCTGGGCTATGCAAAGCTGAAATCAAGACAACAGTCTTGACCTAAAAATACCGTAAAATCTAATTTGAAGTTTGCGTCGCATAGTGTATACCTGCTTCAAAAATGCAGCATTCCTCCAGACGAGTGTTTTGATTAGGGAGAGAAATGTGAAACCTGACCTTTCTGGTGATTGGACCAACGTGTTTGTGTACCAACATGGCTGCAAGATTGAATTTTGAATTCACATCATATCACAACCTACGCATAATATATGCATGGAGCCGCTTTGCTGCTTGACACTTGAATCATTTGTAATGTGCCCATTGTTAGACAACATATACTATCGTAATCATTGACTATCAATCAAAGTGGTAGAGTGTCCACCCTGAGACTGGAAGGTTGTGGGTTCAAACCCCGGCCAGGTCATACCAAAGACTATAAAAATGGGACCCATTGCCTCCCTGCTTGGCACTCGGCATTAAGGATTGGAATTTGGGGGTTAGATCACCAAATGATTCCCGAGTGCGGCACCGCTCCCTTCTCCCCCAGGGGATGGATCAAAACTCACACGGGGATGGGTTAAATGCAGCGGACAAATTTCACCACACCCAGATGTGTGTGACGATGATCATTGGGATTTTAACTTTAAATATTTACGTTTCGAGTGGAATGCCTCAAAGTAGATAATAGTACTTGACCTGACTTTCAGCTACAGCAATACGAATCTAATTTCATTTTAATGTTCTAGGATCAGTTTAACAATAACTTTTGTTCAAGTCAGTTTTAGTCTCCGGGGGTCCTGTCAGGTTTGTCCATTTATGCTGTTATTGTTCCATCAGAGGTTTGATGGACAGCTGAAGAAGAAGTGGAGAGGACCTGCAGTCATTGCTTTGAATGTGTTGCTGAAAATTTTATTGGAATGTAAACTCATATATTTAATGTAAGAGTCTATGTGCAAAGGGAAATATCATTTTGGACGAGATTCGTTGGCCACCAAGATGTCATTTGGAATGAAACATATGTTGAACATTTTCTGCCTCGGGACTATGAATGGTCTAAGCTTTCGACTCATGGGCATAGCAGTCCAAATTGAGGATATACGATAAATACTTGCTCTGATGGATGGTGTCGTATCAAATTATCAAATGATGTGGCTAGGAAACAAATGGGGAAAAAAAAGACATCGCCAATCTGTTTTTAGTTTTTAGATGAAGTCAAGAACTCTATCACCCATATATTTGTTCCTTGATACATTCGTATTCTTTTAAAAATATATAGAAAGGCCACTGCATTTCTTTCCTTTCCATTATATTATCCTATGGGACTATGAAAGTACTACATTTTTTTATCTAAAATTTTGATTCGTTTTTAAAGGTCTTACAAAATGTCAATGATTTAAATGTCATGATGCCAGTAGAAAACCATTTCACGTGACTTTTTTTTTTAAATGCCGCCCTTTGTGGCTGTACATATTGTACATACCGGAAATCACCATGGGTGACATCAGAAAATAGTGACACAGGTCTCAGATGCGGCCACTCAGAATTGCTTTGGACCAATCAATTGACAACCAATTTTTCTTTTTCTGAAATACATAATTACGTAAGTTAAGCTTCACAAAAAAATGCTCTCATAGCACAAACTGTATTCTGCTCTGTAGTTAACCTTATTTGAGGTCTTGTAAGAAAGAAGTGAAATGCAAAAGTTGTACTGCAATGTCCCACAGTATGCATTGCAAGCTTCTTCATCCAATCACATTCGTGAGTGGAAGGAGAGTAACTCAAATTCATGAAATGAAGTGTGTTCACCACCATTATTACTTGCATGTCGCTACATTCAGAGGGAGTGATTACAGTTAATTGGTGAGGGACCACTCAGCTGACTTGCGGGAAAGTGAGTCAAAGTAAACAAACTGATGTGGTGATTGCAAGCTAAAGGTGTCTTCATCATTGTAAGTCTGTTGTTAGTGGATATTGCCTTCACTCAAAAGTGGCTTTAACCACTCCCACAGCGACCAGTCACAAAGTTGATATCAGACATTACAACCAAACTTTTCTCCACAGAAGGGCGATACGAGTGTCAGCACATTCGCCTCACAGTTCGAAGTTTGGAGGTTCGATTTAGGGCTTTGGTGTTCCTGTGTGGAGTTTGCTTGTTCTCCTCGTGCTTGTGTGGTTTGTGAGTCTGAAAGGTTGTTAGTGTGATCATGTCAGTCCATGTTGGTCTTCATCCGTCTTCATTTTTGCCATCGCTTTACCAATCACCTTCCTTCTCGCCATTTGTTTCCCTTCTTCACCTCCACAAAATCAATAATTTCTAATAGATTCAGGTCATGATTGAGCGTATACATCAAGCTGGAGGAGATACGTATTAATCACAGAAAATGTCTTTTTCATTATGGTGCACCATGCAGCCAGTGTGGTGTGCCTCAAGGATGAACTAGCTAAATTGTCCAAATACGCATGCATGAAATATAAACCGGCGACAGACGTACTGTGACACTAGAAACAACCATTATTCAAGTGTATCTCCTGGCACTATGCTGCAGTTTTTGCTCACTCAACTCAACTTTATGTATCACGCGTCTACAACACCTGTCACAAAGCACTTTACAGAACACACAATACAGCAAATGTGTTTCTCCATTCCTACATATGCTTTGTTATTTGAAGAGGTTATTCCGTCTATGAAAGACGAGAGCTTCAAAGTCTCCTTTCACCAGTTGATTGAATACTGTCATAATCACAGCATGCATAACATCACTAAAGTCTGCTACAAGCTAAATTCGAAAGTAAAAAAACAACTGTAGTGTCCATTGGTGAGTAGCATAGACACAGATCCCTTTCACTTTTTAAACGCCGACTCTTCTTCACATATGGCAAAACTAATCGGGCATACTCAAGTATTCTCACAATGACAGTTGAAGTTTGAATGAATACCTGAATCTTTTTTTGTACCTATTACTCTGCTACAAAAAGCAGGACGAGAACAACGTTTAAACTCAATCCAGTGGTCGGTTGGTCTAAGAATGATACTGTAACGAAAGGCCCGTGATTCACTTGTTTGTGCAGCGGCATAAGAATACACGGCACAAACGGCACACTTGCTGTTACTGCTGTTTTATTGCTAGAGCCAAGAAGCACTACTATCGTTTATTGACACGAGTCCAAATTTGGGTCACCCCCTGCGCAGAATGACCCGACAATGATTTGAATTTGAGACCTTCTTCCTGTGAGACACCACCTTGTGCTGCCACAAAAGTTGTTCACTGGGTGTAAAAAGTTCAATTATCTGGTATCGACTGCAATTTGCCCTTGCGTATGCTGTTGAGATAGTCGGCTCACGTCCTGCACGTTATTCTCAGTCACCTCAGGAATCACCGATGCCTTCCACACAAAAGCCAGTGCGTTCACTTCAGTTACCATTTGAAACACAAACTGCCTTTCATGACCAAAGCCTCTTTTAGGTGCTGTCGATTAACCCTCCCTTCAAATCCACATCCTTTTTTCTTGACACTTTTTCCAATGTTGTGATGAACTGGGCATGACGCAGCATTTTTTTTAAAGTCACGCTAGCCACTTTACTGAACTGTGATTCTTGATTGTTTGCATGTTTCTTTCAGTCCTACTTTCTATATAAAAACATGGCTCGACCAGTGCTATAGCAATTGTATAGTCACACACAATGAGATCGAGATATGAGTTTTTTCTAAGCCGACAAGAGGTGATGACACCTGTGGTTATCCGTTTTAAAAATAGCCACCACCAGAAATTTGCCCTTGGTACCGAGTAATCCCTATCTCGCTTAGCAACTAGATTGTAGACCCTGATATACGAGATTGTCGACCTTGATAAAATATTGTGTCTCTCCTGCTCTCTAGCATAAAAATGTGGAACTGTAACTAAAATGGAACTCACAAGATGGGGATTCAGTGGACCCTCACAAAACCTCTGGAGGACCAACATTTTGCAGACTGTTGTCAACACAAGTTAAATTATTTGAGATATAAATCGCAGGTCACCAAAAAATCCCAATCTGGGCCATATTTTCCTGCAGTGTTAACCTAACTCAACTCATTACCAGTTTTAAAATGCATCCAGTGAACAAGTCCGCATTAACAGGCCTACTCGTCCCACTGTCTACGCGCCACACAAAGATATACCATTACATACGCAAAAGGCTGACACAACATAATCTCACTCACACTGTTCATACACACGCATGAGTGACCCAATGTATTAGGTTTGATTTTGATAAATGTTAGTGGGTGGAATGGGCATTCAGCCATTTATAGCGTTAACATCCTGGAGCAAAGTCAAGAGACAACGCATGCAAATGTATGTGTGAGTTTGTGTGTGTGGTAAGGACTAGAAAGACAGATAGAGTCGCTGCATGCATGTAAACAACTCTATTAGCAAGCTGTCCTTGCATGATGGAGAGCGCCTCTGTGGGATGTTGTCTCCAGTGTTCTGCCAACCCTCTTTGCTTATTCTTCCACTCCTCATTCAAGGGGCACATTATGAAATCCTCAAAAAGCCCGTGAGAGCTTCCTTTGTTCTTCCTTTTACCTTCTGTGCATCTACTGCTCTTTAAGTCTGTGTGTGGTACAGGCTGGACTCTTGGTTCTGATAATGCTGTTCTTGTCGTATTTTTAATATTCAAAGCCCACCTAATGCTCTCACCCGATCTATAATTTGGTCTTGCACAATACATATAAAAGAAAAGGCACCAAAGAAGCCGGCAAGTTTCAGTCTGATGATGGGCATTAAGGGGGCAGAGAAAGTGACGATAGGAAGTAATCAAGGAAAATATGAAGCAGACATGCTGAATGTCAGTCGTTCAAATGACAGACATTCTTCAGGTAAGGTGAGTCCAGGTCTCTAATCTCCTTCACTCCCCCGCCGATTGCAAAGTGGAGGCAATCTTATGTTCTCATCAGCATAAGTGTGACGCTGCAGAGTACACGCCGGAATGCAAACGTTTAACCTTGGGGTTGTCTTTGCTTAACACATTGCGCCATTACCTTTCGACACTGCAGTACAATAAAAAGATGTGTATGTGCAGCGTACACCGGCGTGTTTGCCTCATATCCTGACAGCAATTGTACACAACAGTAATCTGAACGCTTGTTGCATAGGAAATCATATTTGGTGAAACACGGGCTACGATTTGTAATCCTTGGCAGTTCTTTGGCCTTTTATCAGGCACCCATAAGAACATAAAGAGAGAACCTCCATTGGATGAACAGCATCAGGCACAAGCGGGGAAACAGACAGATGCACACCCTCTTGAGAAATGAGCTGTTATCTCTCTTATCGTCTTCTCCAGCTGGGGCCGCAAAAGGCAATAGCGCTGTCGGAACAATCATCGTATTTCCACAATTCACAGGGAAGCATGTTGAAAGCTTGAATGTATTTATTGTTTGACATCCTGCAATCAAATGAAGATGTTTCAGATGCCACCAAAAGGCTGTCGCAAGTTCAGTTTTTAGTCAGTTTTGTGATTTACAAGGTGGTTGAACGCATCATGTGCTGCCTCGATAGCATGTTTACTTTGTATTGTTCTCAATCCGAGACTTCACTTGACTGAAAACAGAGCAGAGACAAGATTGAGACTTTAGGGAGTTGAGACTGAGCCAAGACCGTGACAAGCCGGGACGTAGACAAGACTAAGACCATAGAAATCAGAAAAGCGTGACAAGGATGAAAATTAATTAATATTTCATCTTTAATTTAATTTTTTTTTCTGAATACCATTGACAGCTAAAAACGCAGCATCGGCAACTCGGTCAAAGCATGACAAGCAAAAATACAAAATCTTGATGTTTAAAAATGCTCATTCCTTGCAAAAAAAAATACATACTTTTATGTATTCTAGATTTAAATAAGAACTAGATTGCATATAAAACTGAAGTACTTTTTGAGCTAATCATGCAGGGTAGAATTTCATAAGAATGCCCTTTGGAATAAATATCCTCAGTCAGATCACTGGAAAGGTTTCAGTAAATATGGAGGGTGGATAGTGGGGGTCAGTAACACAGAAATTAAAGGTATTTGTTGTTTTACCAAGTGCTTCTCCTCATTCTCACGTTCCCAAACCTGTCTTAACATCAGTCAGCATACGACTTTCATTCGCCTGAATTTAACTGTCTGACGTGAACAACAAGTTATGTGGTTTGACTCCTTTGAAGGTAGAAAGATGCAGCTATTGTATGACCATCTTGAGTGAAAGTAGAAAATCAACCAAATCATCCCTTACCTGGGCCCCAAATGCATTCAGCTGTTACATAAGTGTAAACACATGACGCATTCTACCTATTATGCCTGCATCAATATTTATGATGTGCCATCAGAACTAAAAAGCAAGGTTGACAGCAGTAGTTTTAACATTCACACTGCAGCTACCAACTGGAAAAGGGAGGTTTTTTTTCTCTGTCCCTTTTCAAATGTGTTTCAATTAAACTGAATGAGGAGGCTTGCTTTCGCAAACGCTACCACTGATTTGTCACCTTAAGCTCTTCAAATAGGAGCTCTGTTAAATGAGTAAACACATTTAAGCACTAGATATAGTACTTGCTTACATGATCAGATGTGTTTTGACAAAATGACAGAAAAAAAGAACATATATCAAAAGCCCCAAAGTCATGAATTGGTTGAGAAAATGGTCATCTTCACAATTTAGGTCTCTCAAATATGTTGTGCTAATTCACATTATTCTTGTTGCCTATGACAAAAACAACCCACATTAACACACAAAGGACCTTACACACATACGTAGGAAACGAGATCACTTGGTGTTTGGAAAACACTGACATGAAGACGTCACTTATTCTGAACAAACGAGGAAAGAGAATATACCTGCACTAAAAACCTTTCACATTTTACACTTGCTGCAAACCAATTTTGTTAGAATTTATGCATGGATTCTTTCGATAAAACACAATATCAATTATTAGAAGTTATTTGCACACATTCATCATAAATTAAACTACGCTTCTTCTTCATGGTCATGAATTTTCAGTTAGTGTCATGCATCGGCATGGTTGAGGAACCCAAAGCACAAGTATAAACGTAAAAATACAAAGACTACAAAGAACGGCTCGATTTGAACAGGAAAAGATAAACAGAAACCAGACGATGTGACGAGGACACAAAGAACCAACTTGGACTGAAAGGAAACAGCAAACTAAGTACAAACAAACAGCCAAGACAAAGACGAACACCTGCACAAGACACAAGGGATTGGAGGGAGCTGATTGGGTAGCACAAGGGATGGGATAAATAAGCATGAGACAGACACATACAAAAGGAGCACAAGGAAAACAAACTTACTATTTCTAAATCAAAACCAAATGAAAGTCGGATCATGACAGTAGGGACTTCAAATCAATGTTTACATTTATCAGGTTAATTGCTCATGCAAAGTCACTGTAAATGATCAGAAATATTTATGCCCCTGAAGATCCATAGCGCACACACGTGCGGGTTAGTGACATCTGATCTCTTGTGTTCATGTTGACGTGTTTGACGTGTGTGTGCTAATTTATATTTGTGTTGCTTAGCAAGGGCTGTGGGAGTTTGCTTTTTTCAACTTTGTGATTAAAGCAGTGAAGACTCAACTTTTTTTTCCTACTTCATAGTTTTCTCCAGTTTTCTCTTGTCCACCGCTAACTTTGACAAAAGCCTCCTTTAAACCGCTGTAAAATGATCATCCCAGGAGATTGCATATTTTATTTTGTAGATATACCGTATTATGAAATTAAAGAACACATGAATAAGTCTACTGTTTGTTTGGAATTCTGTCTGAAGAAAGCCAATTAGGTAATTGGTGAATAGCGCTTTAGCGTGTAGTGTTGTGTATTGCTGTGTACATCATCAATCTTGAGTGTACAATAATAGTTTTGCAAGCAATTTTAATTGCGTCCACAGTTATGTTCAAAGTTGTTTGCAGCAAGTCAGCTTTCCTTCTACACGTAAATCGAAATTAACTCTTATCGCAATACTGGTCCCATGAGTGAGGAGGAGGGGGTGACAATAAAATGGCTGAGCATACATGTTTTTAAACAACACAATATTAAACGTTCACAACATAATGGAGTGGCATCCTCATTTCGGAGGAGAACAGATGAGCAGTTTGTAATTAAGCTAGAAAATTCACTTATTATCAGGTGCATTAGATTCAATTTAAATACTATTGCAGCAAATTGTATTCCCCTGTTTCCTGATGAGCAACTGCAGGTTAATTGAGACAAACACCTAATCATTGCCAAGGTTGTGTTTTAAAATGCAGGGTTACGAATAATGTCAAGATGAGAAAATTGAATCTAATGTTTTTTCCCCTCATTTGTTTATGCTTCACTATGCTGTTTACTTTTTGAACTACGTGGAAACGATTTGGCAGGATAAGTCATAATTGATTCATAAAAAAGTGCAAAATAGGTACAATACATTTGACAACTTTACTCAAATTAACCACTCACATTTGTTCCAGGCTTCATCACCCCTAGTGAGATCTGGCAGAGTGTCTTTATATCATTCCTCTTAATGAACACATATGTATGCATGTAACAATGTGAATTAAAAGCTTTAAACCACAGGTGTCAAACTCAAGGGTAGATATGGCCCACCACATCATTTTAGGTGGCCCGCAAAGGCAAATTTTGCATCGACTGTGTGATGACTAAAATTACAAATTGTCTTGACTTTTTAAGAATAGAGATATTGCTAGCAATTTTTATTACCATTCATCTTGTTAAACTATTTGAACAGTTTTTACCAGTCTCTGATTTCAAAACTAGTTATTCATCAGTTTGTCGTGTCTATACTATAAATATTATAAGCTGTTGAGAGTCATAATGGCCCTCTGAGGGAAACTATGACTACAATGTGGCCCACGACAAAAAATAGTTTGACACTCCTGCTTTAAACTGTTCTTCGCCAGCAACCCTTCGTGTTGATATGCAGAGCACAATATTTTCACCTCTATCGACTGCTTTTATAGATATTCATTTCAATAGGAAAGCTTGTTGAATGGTGAAGATAATTGTTGTTACGTAATAAAGCATCTGAGATACCCCCCCCTCTAATTGTTTACTTTTATGAAACATGTTGCTTCAATTTGAGGTGTTTCTTCTGAACTTAATTTGTGGATAACAGCCTTTTCCCCCTGACTCACAGATGTTAGGATTCTATTTCCAAGTGTCAGACGACAGCAGAGAGGCCTGGAATGAGTGTTCGTACCTACACATTGATAAACTCAGCATGGAGTTGAGTCTTTGATAAAAGCGGCCAAGACGGTAGCAGCGCTATCGGTTAAATTAAGCCATCTGGGGGAACAGAGCAGAGTTAACGCAATGGGTTTTATTCTCTGGTGTTCGCTTGTTTCGTTTATCTTGTCTCGAAACACTCTCCAGATAGAAAATGATGTATTTTTTTCATTCTTGGAGTTAACGACTAAACAGTTGTTTTATAGTTAATGTTAATGTGATGATTTTGATAAATATGTATCAAACTCAAGGCCCGGGGACCAAATCCGGCCCGCCATGTCATTTTATATGGCCCGCAAGACCAAATCATGTCAACTCTCACGATTCTTGCTAAAATCTGTACCGTAATTTTTTATTTGCATGTGTAACAAATAATATTGTTGAGATTTGTATGAAATGTTTTAGCAATTTACAGTAATTTGAACAATGAAGAACATATTTAACATAAAATACGGCCCTCTGAGGGAAACCCTAATGACATATGGCCCAAGATAAAAATTAGTTTGACACCCCTTATTTAGATGAATATCAGAAGTCCATTTTCTTTTGCCTGACAAACATTTAGGGTAATGACCAAGTGTGACATCTGAAAACTGTTGGAGAGTGAAGTGCTTGATTTCATCCGCGTTTATAATGGTTAATACTAACGGGCACTTTGCCCTACGGAGTCTCTCAGTCTTATTTTTAATGACACACAGATGGCTTTTTTCACACGAGTACCTGCCATCTTTAATGTTGTTTTTCTACTTTTTTCCATTCACATAAATTAGCTGTCAGGTGGCCTTTCCTCGGGCAGCTTCATATAAGAATGAATAATGGATTTTTGCTGCAGTACATATTGTCTGAATCAAGTACATATTGCTTTGCCAAAAGTGCTGACCAGCGAAGCTAGGTGTGTTTCTACCACTCTTTCCCCAACTTAATCTGCTATCCTTTAGTTTTCATTCAGTGCACCACTTATCTCCTATTAAAAGCATTTTTTGTGCCAGGCGACCAACCTGCATGAAGCAGCAGTAAGGAACAAACCACTCCAATTACAAAATTGATGATGAGCTTGTTATAAAGGAAAAAAAAATGTGGCCAAAAGTGTTGTTCACTACATAAAGGTGGGAAGTGGGGGCATTTGTAAGATATTAACGGTGCACACTTGGCCCAAGACTTCACTGGAACATGGTCAAGCGTGGTAACAATTGCCCAGACTCAAACAGGCCAAACTACATGTTTTATATGACTATGATCTGCAGACACATTTATTAACCATTCTGTGCTGAAGCGCACCTCGGAGTGTTCACATTAGTTAAGTTGGACTCTTGGGGCCTGATTTACTAAGATTATGGCACGATTGGCAAAAGTTTAAAAGTGTCGGAGACAGCCCGATTTAAATTAGGCGTTTGGCTACTCTGATTGTTAACCATGGAAAATTTGGGAGCAAACACAAAATGTAAATTTGGAGTGATTGAATTATAAGTGTTAGCGGAAAAGGAAAACAAGAATGTTGAGTTGCAGAAAAGATATCACTATTAATATATGAGGAAGCCAGTAACCACACAAGAGATGAAAGGAAATGCCAAGACAAAGTTTTGTCATAGCCATAACTTCTTCTTGTGACCTCCAAAATTGCAATGCTGGGGTAGCCGGTCCAAATGAGCATATAATTCAGGCATGATTGTTGATGGTGTAGAATAGTTAAAAGTGAATTTTATTTGTGTATTCATTAATGTCTGATCAGCAATCTGTCAGTGGATATTTTGGTTTGTGAACGCTGAGCATGCCGGTTCCACTCCAATGCATACCCATTTAATTCAGTTGAGTAAATAAAAACCTGCGACTCAATACTGATAGCAACATACAACTCATGAGACCTTTATTGTAAATTGTCTGGAAAGAGACCTTTTGTTCATTGCCGAAGAAAAAGCCCCAGCGTGTCCTGTTTATGTTTTGATTCTGACATCCACTATAATCCGACATAATAGAAGCCACAACCAATGACAAATTAGATGCTAGTGTTTTTTGCGCATGTGAATATCTAGAAGACAAGGACAGTTGGGCTAAGCTTTGAGAAACACTAGACAAGCAAGTCACGTGAAACCGATACCACGACCACCTGCTTTGTAAAATGCATGAACCTTCAAAAAAGAGGATACAAGATGTTGCATTCCCAAGCGGGCTGAGGAGCATCAGTGAGGAGATGTTCATAAATGAATAAACAAACATTCTGACACTGTTGACTTATTCATGCTGAGTTCTCGGTCATACACTATACGCCGACTTTTCACGTCACAGAGGATCCTTGAAAGCCAAATGGGCAAATCAAAGAGAGCCATAAAAAATGAATCTTTTGACTCATTCTCCACTAAAAATAGAACTGACTGAGAGCTTTCACGTGTCATTAAATAATGTGCACTTGCCAAAAAGTGCCTCCTTTACTTAACCTTTTAAAGTTAGAGACAGTCATTAATTTTAGCTTACAGCAGAGGGCTTCCATTAAAAACAAACAATTACCCAGTGTAATTAAAGGGGCGTCCCATCTCTAGGCCTTGTTTGTTTTCCTCAAGCTAACAGCTGAAATTCCATTTCTCTGTACACAACACATACACAAAACAATTAATAATATCATGCAAATGTTTGAAAAATGTCTGTGAAACAATAGAACCAGCACGATCAAGCTTGCATTGTTTTGCACAATACCATTCTGATTACTATTCATTGAAAAATCATCGGAAAAAGTTTACAAAACGGATATTACAATCTGAGCTGAGAGAAAATGTTTTGACCCTTGGCCTGTATTCAGATTAAATGTCAAAAACCTATAGTAGTAGTCAGTTTTGTTTTGTCAATAAAAAATGAAAAAAAAACACATTACGTTGTGGTTAGCAAGTCTGCTAGAGTCAAATGTCGGTCAAAGTGATTCTACGTTTTTTTTTTTCTCCCAGTAGGTTTGTGGGTGTCCTCCCGTAATCCGACCGCCATCAGGTTTGAATATTAAGGTCAACAAAAGTTTGAGATTGACTCACTTTACTTACATTTTCTGCTCCGATTCAAACCAGAAAATCAAAATAAGTGTGAGGACAGCAATACGTAAAAAATAAACAGGATTAGGTTTGTTCCTTGAAGGAGTGCATCCAGTTTTTATTAATGTACTGATGTCCTTCTTATTCATGTTGGCTCTCTTTTTTAAAGGTATCAAACACAACTGAGGGAAGCAAAAAGGAAAACAAAAACACTACATGAATATGAAGTCTAAAACAACAAGGTTAGAGTAAGTAAGTAATAAAGGAAACATGGGGAATCATTTCACAACAAGAGGAAACAACATGGCTGGATTAACCTGACACCTAACAACAAGACCAAAGGTAACCAAGAAACTAGATACAAGCAAACTGATGAAGCCCCAAGATATACCTGGATAAGACACAAGTTGCTGGAGCTGATTGGCTGATGAGAACAGGCGGAAACAAAAACCTGACAAGCAAGACAAGACATGAAAAACGGACACGGGTATAATACGACAACGTGAACCGAAACGGAATCTGTTTTTTGAAAAATCAACAAACACAGATCATGCCCATTTATTTTGTAATCAATTAAAATGTTTACTGAAACATCACAGGTAAAGAAGACCTTTTTCTTTTTTTTTTCATCCATGCAACAACGTCAACTGCTGCCACCTTCACCGAAAATTAAGACTTGGAATGGTACTGTATAATGAGGAAATTCTACCCTATCACTTCAACTAAATTCAAGAAAGAGATACCATTTTTAGGCCCATGAACTCTCAAATTCTAGACAGATTATAAAAAAACCAAATCTCTACTAAACAGGATGCTTTTCAAACACAGAAGCTTCTGAACAGTTTGACTGGTGATCTGTTCAACTTTGGAAGTTCCTGTGAATTTAGTTTGCCGTGCTCCAAGAACCTTTTCCCCAAACACCTCAAAAGTCATAAACAGATGCAATGCAAGGCAAACCATAGAGTCAGTCAAGGCATTGATGTTTTTCTTTTCCTCATAGCACAAACACTAGACCTTTGCCAACACCCATTCTCAGAGGCCATGCGACACGCCTCACAAAGTACGCCGAGGCAAACGAGCGGTACATTTTGAAACACAGGCCATCAGTTAAATAGAGCACCACCTTATATAAAAAATAAAACTCCTGCCGTCAGCGTATTCTCATGATCAGAGCTATGTGTTGTGCCAAGGTGAACGTTAAGAAAGCTCGAGACCGGAGCAATTTAGGTTGGCAGGGGAGGTATAATTAAAAGAAGAGCAAACAAGAACGGCTCAGCGCTGATGCTCTCGTTCTCCTCCATTAGAGTGCGAGACCATCACTGGCCTAATGTGTCCATAGCAAGCTGCAAGAGAGGGAAAAAAGAGTTGCTGGGGTCCGAATGGACTCGCTAATGAGCTGCTTTTTAAGACTACCCTGCCAACAGAATGACTCCAGGGAGTAACACACATATGAGCGAGCACGCAGAAACATACACACACATGCACACAAACACGCCGAGCTAATATTGTCGTCAGCTAATGAGGAGAAGAGGGTCGGTGTGTAACGAGACAGGGGCATGATAGTCTGAGGGGAAGGAAAGTAGTTTCCGGCACAAAAGCCAAAGAGTGTAAAATGAGGGTAATGGCAGCTGGTTTGGAATGGAGGAAAATACACTCCCATGCCTGCCCGCCTCCAAATGGCGCACTTGAAAATGTTCCTCATGTATTACTCCATTGACGGATGCTGATGATGGGGCAAGTAAGCAAAGCATCAACAACCAATTTCTCAACATGCCTTGACACATGCACCCGCCCACAAAGACATATCATCAGGTTAAATGTCAGAAACTATTAGCTCAAACAATCTCTCAAAGTTCCCCATCCTTGGATGCTATTTTTACCAGGTACTTTGGCTTCCTCCCACATGAAAAAAAAAAAGTTTCAATGAAAACTGAATTGTCAATAGAAGGTTAATGAGAGAATGGTTCTTCATCTGTATAAGCTCTGTGATTGATTGGCTGCTGACCATGCAAGGCTGTACCCACCTATCACCCAAAATCAGCTGCGATATGCTCTAGTTCACCTAATGCTGGACTCAAATTAAACTACACTTACAATGCAATTACTGCACATACAAAGTGAATGCACGGTAGTTTGTGCAGCCGGGTGAACCGGAAGACACACATTTGGCGTCAGTAATGTTCTTACAATGTCAGACACACAGTACGCACAAACAGCGTGCTGTGCGAGTAGTGTGGAGAAACAATTTAGGACAAAAATAATCATCGCTGTTACTCCCGAGACCAAGGCAAATAGGAGCAGGCTTGGAAAATGGTTAACGAGGATGTTGGCGTATGTTTTAAGTGCAACTTGTTCACAGCTGTTGAACTAGCAACCAAGACAGATGGCTGCCATACATGGGATCTGTATCAATGATGTTGCAGATGGGAGTACCCACCTGCTTATTGGTTGTTGTTGTCTTGTAGCTATTAGGAGGTCTCAAGAGAGGGGCAGATCATATGACACAACTGGAACCAGACACTGCAATAACACATTGTGATTGGTAACCCTCCCTAATCAAAGTCAAAGTCTGCTTAATTGTCAATTTCTTCACATGTCAAGACACAGAGATCGAAAATGGAAGCCCATACTAGAAAGCTTGTTGGGATATGTACAGCGGCCTATCAAAAATGTATTGCACATTATTAGTTAAAATTTGTTAAACAGCAGACCAGATAATAGGCAAGTTGAGATTATGCAAAATATATTTTTGCATTTGTTCCCACCAAACTGGTTTTTTTTTTTTTTTTTGTCCATATTTCTTCAGACCTCGTAAATTCCTCTGAGTCATGATCATATATCTTGCCAAGACATTGCGAACAATTGTACGTTTTCAACTTCATTGGAGCAAGAAAGTCCTCTCAGTTGAGGGAGACCAAAGAATGGTCCATAAGGCAGTTTTGGATGAGTTGTCTGTGGAATCACTTGAGCCACCCTTACCTAAAACCTATCAATTATTTTAAGGGTGAACTAGAGAAGACATTATAACCATCACCTCACATATATAAGTTGTAAAGTCAAAGGAGTAACTTTTAATATTAATGAAAAAGAGACCTGACTTCAATGAACTCTTCCCATCTGGGAAGGATCTCTGACACTGACAAACACACCTCTTCTTCTGATGTGAGCTTTGGTCTCATCTCAGCAGTTTCATCAATTTTACAAAATGTAATTACCCCATTTCCCAGTCATTTCACAGGCCTTCTATGCCACTCTAA
The DNA here is from genome assembly GCF_054491065.1 of Syngnathus leptorhynchus. Classification (NCBI taxonomy): domain Eukaryota; kingdom Metazoa; phylum Chordata; class Actinopteri; order Syngnathiformes; family Syngnathidae; genus Syngnathus; species Syngnathus leptorhynchus. Next base: position 9,933,927 of record NC_141196.1, read on the forward strand.
TGTTCTCTCATTCCAGCCCATTGTTGTGACAAGCTGCCCTCTATCTAACCATTCTGTTTTATTCATAGATGACTCGATTTGCATCTTAGGACACTCCAGCGACCTGGAATTAATGTGGTCACAGCACGATCGTCCGGAGGGGAACATTCCACAGGAGTGCCAACTAATTTGGGGATTCAAATACAGTAATAAAGGTCAAGTGACATTGCCGTAGGATGCCAGGGGGGACTTTTTTAGAGCTTTGAAGAAGGTGCACCGGGTTCCAGTTGGTGGGCCAGTGGACTGTGGCTGAATTCAGAGAGATTCAGAAAGGGACTAATGGAGATTCACATCTGAGGCTGCTCAATGGTATCATATGTTAATTCATCTTGAGCACAGGCACATCAGAAGCAACAGGTTTCTCGTTGCAGAATTGATCGAATCAAAGCTCAAGGGCATTCGATTACCAGTCGACAGCAGGGCCGAAAAAATTCTGTGAATTTTCTAGACAAACTCAAACCACTTTTAATATTATACGAGCAATATTATGTTTTTACTATGAAGTATCAACTTCAAATACATTTAGCATCTACTTGTAAAACTCTGGTAGAGAATGCCAATGTGTTTTTTTGGGGGGGGCACTTCTGGCTAATGCAAACGGACCACTACTTGGTGGAGAAAATCCATGTGGAGGCGGTATGATGTAGATTTGACCCCAACAATTGACCACTGCAAAAACAACAAGCAAAAGTGTAAAAATAAAACAGGCAGGGGTTAAATTTGATGTTTCATGCAATAGGCATGACCTGAATTCAAACTTTTGAGATGTATATTCCTTAAAAGTTCAGAATTCTAACATCTTGAGGGCTTAAAATGTTCTCCTCCACATTTAATTAAAACCATCAGTTTCAAAATTGAAATGACAGGTATAAAATTGACTATTAAGGAGCTTGACTTGCACTAATGAAGCTAAGAATAATGTGATTTCAAGATATCAAAGCCTCTCATTGAACCTGTTACTTTTTCTGAAGTGGAAACATTCACTTAAAACTAAACTATGGAGTGTGTACAAATTTAAAGACAATTTCGATCACTTTGTGTGTCTTGGCATGTGAAGAAATTGACAATAAAGCTGACTTTGACTTTGTCATTTTAGAACGCATCATCGCCATATAGACGTTAGTTCCCCGCTGCTTCAGTGACAGTGTGATTCAGAGTGCACATTTGGAATCCCGCTATGCCAATTATAATCAGTAACCGGACCTCCTGTAGTTGTCACACAGGAGTGAGATAGGATGCAGGCTTGTGTTCTGTCAGTTCAAAAAGCCACAAATCAATGCGGCACTCCCGAGAGCTCACGGCTTTGTACTAACATGGTTGTGCTGTGTCTGTCTGTGTAATGTAATGCTCTTTGACTGCAGTCCCAGAGGCTATTTTCAGTCTCATTCCCATGACGATAACAGCCAAATCCTTGATATGTCCAGACAGAGATCTATAACGACTATCTTGGAGCATCTGTAAATGCGGACAACATAAATTAGCTGTCTTCTTTTCCAAAGGACAATGCTTTTAGCGACATGCTTCCTGCCGACACAATTGGTTTGACCCTCGACTGTTGTTTTTGATCTCTTGGATACATTTGAAGGATTAGAAAAAAAAAAACTAGGCTATGTGCATTTAATGTGGGCCCTAAACAAAACAAAACAAAAAAAAACCACAAAAGTATTTTGTGAATTGTGCTGAAAATATAATGTCAGTTACAGATGAGTGTTGTCACATAATAATGGAGATGACAAAGTCTGACATTTAAATTTGCCTGCTTTAATCCTCGTTATTCAAGGCAGTCCTATTATAATTTTTTTACTGAAATGGTTTCATCCTTTGTCATGGATAATGTTCAGATTTTACAGTGCATACATATATAATCTGAATATAACAGAGCTAAACCTATTCATGTCAAAACCACTCAAGTGAAACTGATGGATGAGACACCAGCACAGCGAGCATGAAAATGAAACTGGATAAACAAGACATAAGGCGATGTTCTTTTTCTATTTGGTTACATGGATAAGAAGCTCTTCACTCATAAGGATCAGGTGAGATTTTTCCAGAGTTGCAAAAGACACTGATTGTTGTGGGGCTGTTAGACTGGACAAATATGTGGAAGACAGTGCCACAAGATTGGTAGACCGGGGTTGTGGTGGTCCTTAATAAGAAAAGGCACTGGAGGGTGTTTTACAATGACGGTTTTACACTGTTCAGCTTTCCCGGTCCGCTTTATGGATATGGAGAAGGTATTGAACTGTGCCTCTCGGGGAGTCCTGTGAGGGATGATCTGGAGTAACGAACCCGTTGGCTTCATCGTCAAACTCCTGCTGGAGCGGTTTGCACCAAGTTTAAATTGGTTTGGATTAGAATCAGCAACATCAAATTGGAGGCCATGGTCCTCATTGGAAAAGGCTTTTTGGGTAAGATCCTGGTGTTCAAGTATCTTGGGGTCTTGTTCACCAGAGGTAAGAATGGAGTGGGAGCATGCGACAGCATCGGTTTGCCGTAATAAAGAGTGAGCTAAGATGAAAGTTTAACCTACATCTGTGTTCCTGCCCTCACCTGCACTGGTTTTAAAAAGTCTACACACCCGTGTTGAAATGCCAGAGTTTTGTGATTTTGTGTTTAAAAAAACATTTTCATTTTAAAAGTTTCATCATTTTAAGCCTGTACATCTCAACTAGGGAGAAATCGGGGTAACACTCAACCGTTCAATGGTTAGTTAAAAACATTTGTTAATGTGATGGGGAATTATGCTGCCCAGAAGAATTACCATGAAATGGAAGTAGCACTGCCTTTACAGATTGTACAGAATTAATACACTTCATTTTGTCGAATGTCCGTCGTGCGTCTAGATTGCAGTTGCAATGTGTCTTCAAGTTAAATGCGCATATTGACCATCTAATTTCTCTTTGCGTTTTCACTGTGCATCCCCTCATGAAACGTAATGCATTGGAACACTTGACCCCCCACACACACACACACATACACTCAAGTGACAAAGCGGTTGAGTGATATGGCCATGTGCCGAACGCATAAATCTGCAGTGCAAATACGGCCTTGCTCAAGCACCATCTTGCCATGAGGCGTCTGTGTGCATGTGCGTTGTGTGCTGTATTAGAAGCGCTCCACAACATTGTTAACCGCAGGGATCAGAGGCGATCCAAGGGTTAATCGAACCGTTAAGCCCACATGCTGTTGAGAATCAAAGACTTTCAAAGTGGCATGATCGCAATCAGTGCCTTCAAGCTGCTGCTACATGCTCACTGGCAAGGTTACTGCTCATACAATGCAGGCAAGGCAAAGCAGCTTTAGTGCATTTTATACATGATGTAACTTTATGTGATCATGGGTGGTGATGTGGATGCCAGTTGTTTGAAAACAAACCTGAATTTCACAGATAAACTAGGGGAGACCCTCTTGAGGAATATATACTATAAACGGTTGGATTCCATATAACAAATATAAATGTCCGTGTCAGTGAATGAAGTAAGAGGTACGTGGTGAAGTAGTACATATTTCTAGCTTTTGTGCAGACAGCTCATCCTTTGCCGAACTCTATGCATGATGAAAGAGACAGAACCAAGAGTGCATGTAAAACACTTGAAATAATTAGACAATTATTGTCAAAAGTTACCCAACAAACCTATCTGTGTCATAGTCTGGCTACTACATCACACTACTTGTGGCTCCAATGCTAGCAAAATCATGAAGCTAGTGAACCTCAGCAGTTTATTGTTGGGCAGAGAATCATTGGCTTTTGTTAGAGAATGGGAATATATTTCAAATAAATGACCACAGGCCAAAAAATAAATAAATACTGGAAGCTTTCCATTGTTTTCCTTTGTTTACTATGTTGTTAACCACCAAAGACATGTCGCACGTCAGACAACTCGGCAATGGCCGAAGATGCTATTGTTGTCATGAGCCAGCATGATGCCAAAATGATTTTGATGTTGCTGTGCATGTTTGCCTCAAAGTCAAAACTGAGAGGGATATGTTTTTTGTACGGTTTTGATCATTTTTCATTCAGATGCTGTTGCTGTTGCTGTTGTGCTGGTCTCCACAAGTGTTGAAGTGTAAGTGACCCTGTCACTGCGCAGTGCCCAACTGTTTTTCAATTTCTGTTTGTATGCACCACCATTTCATTCTTGGGTTGTAAGAAAAATGTGGTCTCAAATTTCCGACTATTGTCTTACATATTATAACCATTAAATGAATTTATTGTAATTGAGTGACTTCAACTACAACATGGAGAAATCCAAAACGGATTTAATGAATAGGCACGTTCCCTAGTACCAGTTAATCTACTGAGGTGGTGACAGCAATTTCTTGCTCAGCAAAGATTTAAGACAACAACAGCAACAAGACAGTTGTAAAATTATAATTTATTATCACCAAATGGTATTTTCCCCCCAATGTTATGAATTAGTATATATTATTAATTATTATGCATGTACATATTATTTAATTATTATTTATTCTTATTAAAAGGCTTCCATATTCTTTCTGACTTGGAAGGGTGGTTTGTCAAAATGTATACGTTGCATAAGAAAAAAAATATTTATGTCAGCAACACACTGTTGATTTACAATCCAATTATCATTAGTGATGGACACACAAAATAAACTTGACTTGACAAAATGAAATATTACTACATGACATGGCCAAAGGTGTTAAACGCAAGGCTTTGGTGCCAAATTTAGCCCGCCAAATAATTTTATGAGGCCCTCAAAGGCAAATCATGTGCGTCAACTTCATGCCACTTGCTGGAATATCTCAACTGAAAATTGCATTTATCTGAATAATTCCGAGGGGAAAAAAAATCACTAGTGATGGTAACTCCAAAATTAATGGTGACACAAGAAAGGGAAGGAGTGCAAGGCAAGTGTGTCCATACTAACAGAACACCCAACAAGCGCAGTAGTCAGAGTGAATTAAAGCGCGTTACTTCACCCAACGCTGCACTAACCTTCTTCCTCATGCATAATTACCCTTGCACAGTCACGCACCGTGGGATCAGTTACAGCCTCGGTTCACACCTAAAGCCTGATTGAGCGGCAGATTACTGCTAGGTGAACACATCGGAGCATCAAAAGCAGACACCAGGTTAGCCCAGACCGGTTCCTCTTTTGGGATGAGCGAGGTTACAGCAAAGAATTGAAATTTACTGTAGTTTTAATTTGTTTTACCCATATCCTCTATTTATTTCTTAATTTTTTTAAGTGTGCAACTTCTACTTTACTGGAATGAACCGGTTCAAAAGTGTATGCTTTTTGTCCCTGAGCAGAAAACAGCTGTGGTTTGGAGCACCAAGGTTGTTTAGAATGGAAATTGGCATGAAATGCAGCTCAAGTAAAGTCTCTTCAACAAATGCAGCACAAAAATGTGCCTGTAGGCCTGAGCTTCCTGCAAGGAAAGCCCCTCTCAACCGCTACGGCTCAAGCCGAGACGGTTTTCGGTTTGCGAGTCTGTTGATGAGTTTTTCTGTCATACTGGCAGGGCTGACGGCTGCTTGAACTGCTCTTCCTACATAAATCCCAGATTGAGATTCAACCATAGGCTCTTTTAATTTAAGATGCCTCAAAGAGCCCCTAAGGGAGGGATTTTTGCTGAAGGGGTTTCACCAAGTGGAATGCAAATATAAGGAGACAACTTATCTTTCTTTATCCTTGTACCACAAAAAAAAAGATAAGACGAAGAGGTTGTTTAGTATGCTCCTCCTGGTCTTTGAAAATGTCCTTGCTTTTAATCAAATGGCTATTTGCAACCGCATGCTCCTTCCCTCTCGATTTTAGAAGCCTTATCTGCATTCCTTTCATATCTGTCATTCATCATCTTTTTTTAATTGAGCCATTCAAAGCGGCATTGACAGTATGCTGCAAGCCACACAAAATATGCTTGGACACGCCCCCAGGCCAGATAATTGACCTTTGGGACTTTTTTTCACATTACTCCTGTTCTTCCATTTCTTCTGTTTATAAACCTTTTTTGAATAATTTTGGGGGGGTTGAAAAAAAGACAAAAAGTGAGCATCGCCAATGCCTGGCAGATGCCAATGAAATCCAACATCTGGTGATGTCTATGCATTCCAGAGCAGGTTGCAAAAGGCAAGGATTTGAAACTAAGTATTGAAAAGTGAAAGTTTAATTTATGATTGGTGAAAAAAAACAAGTGGGAGGCATGTTTTCAAACTGTTTTCATTCCTCCAATTTTGGATGTGAATTCAAGCTGAAAGTTTGCAGTTAAAGCCCATCTGATGATGCTCAGCGCCAGAACGATGAGAATTTTGTTCTTGTCCCAATAGTAATGGACCCGACTTTACATCATTCCCTTTGTGATTTAGGTATGCAAGGACCTGCTAATGCTGAAATGTCACATTGGGCAATTTCATGCAATGGAAAAAAACAACACATTGCATGCACTGTGACTGCAAATGCGGCTGTTACGTATGTGCTACACATACACTGTCATGGGAATCGGTGACTCATTAACTCTGCCACTGCCTGATTGATTGATACCGATACAGGCAGAGTGGGGTGGCGCATTCCCTTTTTCCTATATCTTCTCCATCCTTCCTCCCTGCTCTTAAACACTTTCTCCCTCCTTCCTTTCTGCTTTACCTCTGCACTCCTGCTCGCTCGCTCGCTCTCTCTCTCTCTCTCTGTCTCCCTCCGTCCGTGTCTTTTTCTCTTTCACATTGCCTCACCATCCCGGAGCCACTGGCGGCAGCTGACAGCATCATCACTGAGGGGAGAGAGACTTTTTGTTCCTCCACGCACAAGTGGACTGAAACGCAAAACACGCACAGGAAGGGAGGCTAGGTGGACGACGAAACGCGGTATCATGTCCAGCTACTGACCTGTAGTAGGAGAGAGGCGCACCACTCGCAGCTCCACGTCCGCTTCAGACCTCTAAGCGCCTCCCATTGCTCAACCCTCCACCCACCTTGAGCGCTGCCTGGTGTTGCGGCTGCTGAGGTGCTGGCTGGAATGACCCTGGAGAGCAGGAAGCATAGGAAGATGTGTTCAGGCAGGCTGGCGCCTAGTTGGACAGCCTGATCTTTTATCCGCCTTCTGCTGGACAGCACAGCGCTGACCTACGTGGCGCATACATGCCCATGTAGGAGGGTATGGCTGTAGAGAGCGAAGATTGACCACACTGGACCAAAGGACAGAGAGAGACGCACAGGTGAGACAACCTCAAGCATATGCATCCGTGACAAGCAAGCGTGTTAAATGAAATGAAATGAAATTGGTGCAATTTTTGATCATTTGCTGAAGGGTTTTTTGCCGTTGTGTGTCTAAGTGTCCTGTTGTGCTGCCATTACCGCGCTGTCATTGATTAGAAAGCAGATGGGTCCGCAGATGAGCACTGTGGCAACATGATAATGGAAGATGTCTCCTGGAGGGCAAGGTCCGATATCCATCACACGTCTGATGAGAGTCAGTTGGGATGGAGGGGTTGCATCGGGGAGGTATTAGGAGGCGGGATGAAAACGAAAGTGAAGCTCCGTGCCATGTCGTGTAATTTACGTGAGTGTCACGTCCTTTGGGATTGTGTTGTTTTGTTCAGAGCTGTGGGCTTTGATATATTTCATTTTGAATTCTAGTACAGTGGGATTGGAGAATTCCAGAAAGTTGTTGGCAAACTCCCGCACAGAAAATCTTGCATCTGAGACGTAACCTGAGAATTGTGATCCTATAGTCCAATCATCTAGTCCTACCCAAAAATACGGAGTGCTCCAACTACCACAATAATGACCAACATTTTAAATACAGGTCACTGCTATAGAAATCTATCATACCAGACTTTGCACAAACAAATCAACAATCAGTCAACAACAGAGTAAAAAGAAAATATATGAGTAAAGATGACAAGATAACACTCCATATTTGGCCAGGTATCAAGTGAAACTACAAAGTGCTGCAAAAAGTCAAGTCTGGAGGTCTGTTTGGTGAATAGTCGAGAGTATTACTGCCAATGCCAGCTTGGCAACTTTTCTGTGACTCGTGCTGCAAGCTGGAAACCAAAGGCCATAAGCTTTCCCTCCAAATTCTCTTCTAATAAACTTGGGCTCATTACACAAGGGTAAAACGGTTCCTGTGCTTTTCATTTTCAGTAGACGTCAAAGACAGAGGCAGCAACAACAACCCCAAAGTGCATTTCAGAGATTGGCTCGGGGTGGATGTGCTTATTCAGTGGTGCCTGTGGCTGAGAGAGATGAGCTGTCCAGTGCTGTTGCGTGGAGCATACATCACTGCACGCAGGGCTGCGGACCCAAGAGGAATCAACAGAAGGAAAGCCATTACTTAGATGACCAGGCTCCTCTGATCTCATCGTGTGACAGGGCGTGTTATGGAGACACTGGACATGGGCAGACGGAGGGAAGGAGACAGGTAGCGCACAAGAGAGACTGAACACGCTCTTTAATGCCGAGATTTAGTCTTGAAGGCGGCACATATCGAAATGTTTCATTATAAGCGTTGTGGCTGACTCTGAAGGACACTAAATATCTATGTGGAATCCATTCAGCGGTCAGGCAGGCAAAGCCATGTGAGTGTGTTCTTTTGCGTGAATGATGTTGGATATCAGAGTGATTAAAGCCAGTCAATGCATTGCTTTCTGCTAATGACCGAGTATCTGATTGGGGCTTCAAAAGCACGTATGGATGAGGAATCATAGACGAGTGTATGCTCTGTTAGTGTACATCAGACAAATAGAAACAGCTGTTTGCTTTGCTAGACCTCACATAGAGGAGTAACCTCGCATGTGCCAAAATGCACAGACAAACAGGAACCTCTCACGGAATGACATGGCTTAACACCAATATGTGTTGAGGACACGAGGCTAAAAGAAAAAACAATCTTTTGCCATCATTGGAATATCTTGACTGATGAACTGGAGGTGATGAATGCAGGAAGGGGCAACAGGCATGGGTATACCGGACAGAACGCTAAAAGCCAAATTAGGAGAAAAAATTGAAGGAAAAAAATAAAATCCAAGAATACGCAAATCTGCGAGTGCCAACCTACGATTCAGCATTACCTGACTGGAGTTTTAAGTTGTAATGTCACCAATCACCTTTAGATGGCAAACATGGCACAGTTACACTGAGACTGGGTCTTAGACTGTCTGACACTACTTTGTACAACACGAGTACGACAAATATTTTTGGGGTAGATTGGAATGGTATGCGGGAGGGAATAACAGTATTGTATTTCCATAACAATGAAAGTTTGTGTTTTAAATGAGTCCTTGCAATTAATGTTGCATTCTTGTTCGGCAGGTTTTGGGGGTAATTTTTGTGCAAGACAGCTCTTTGCACTGGGTAAAAAAAAAAAATTCTCAGTATGTTGTTATTTTGTTGTTGGATTCAAACCCTTTTGTTGGATTCGCATAATGAATATTATATACATGCATTGTGAAACGTATTATGACAAATCAAATATATTACGACTTTATATTTTGCACCTAGATTGTCCATATTTTAATTTGCATTTTTTTCAAGTATATGTGGAAGTGTGTGGTCAGGCCTCTGTGCCCAAGGCAGCACAGATGAAAAATTGTGGCCCCCTCCAGCATTTAAATTGCAAATTGGAAAGCACAGACGCTATTAATCCCCATTTAATACATTAACAAAATAAAATGCCCTCTCAATTAATTAGGAGGCTGTCATAAACGTTGTCTTTGCTCATCTAATATTTTAACATTCTCAAGTGTAATAAGAGGTTAATCACCGTATGCCAATAAAACAATTCTTTTTAACTGTAATAAGTGACAAGAGGAATGTCTGTTAGGCGTTTGGTGGCTAAGTGTAAAGCAGCTAACATTCGCGGTTGACCACACTGCCTGAACTTCAACTTCACTATCTCACTGACTCAAACCTGACAGACACTCCATTAGCACACACTTCAAATGTGCGACAGATTTGATATACTGTATGTATTGTATCTCCAAGAGTATTGTTGTTTTGAAAAGAAGCTAGAAAAAATACATCAAGATCAATTTTAAGTGTATACGGTTACTGGAATGAATGAATGAATTAATTAAAAGAACGAATGAATAAACAAACAAACGACCAAACATACGGATGGACGAACGAACGAATGAACGAACAAAAGACACGTTAGAGTGTGATGAACTAAAGAAGCATCTCAAAACATTAAAATTAAACATTAAAAACAGCGTAGGCCATCAATAATAATCAAACATTTACAACAGAGGGCAGTTAAATAAGAAAGAGCACATATATTATCGGTTTCCCAAATGAAGTACTAAGTAATTGTTATGAGCCTTTTTGGTACATGCTCAAAAGGTTTTTAATTTAAGCAAAGATCTTTATCTATACTCTTGTTACAAAATTTTATCGAGTTTTCAAAGCACTGCTTGATGTCAAACTTGGGGAGGAAAACTGCAGTTGATGTTTCACCTACAATTTGAAATGGATTATCATGTCATTGAGTGTCAAAGTAGAATTACCCCTTGCCAACTATAGCTCACGCAGTTGGTTTGTCTTTAAAGAAAAAAAAAAAAAAAGACTTTGTGCCATGTTTGTGCAATAATTGTCATCTGACTTTAAACTAAATCCTGGCTAACATGGCGGGTGCCAGGTTTGGATAAAACCTGTTTCTTTTCTGTGTGTCTCTGGCTTCACTACAGCAATGATTTGTCATCTGGTGTTTATTGTTATCTCTAAGAGTTGCGCATCGTCTATGCTTCACTTTTCTTTCACTCGTGTTTAATTGCTGTCAGAAGCAATATTATGTAACAAAATGGAACAAAATATCAGTAGCAAAAACTAGAAAATACGATGCCAATCAGTGATGACCTCACATCAAAGTAATTGGAAATTGATGGCTGATAAATGCTGTCATTTTTATTTTTTGCCTCAGCTTCCACGTCATGGATAGGATACCATTTGCAAGGAGTTGGCTTTTGCCCATATAACACACACACACACACACACACACACACACACACACACACACACACACACACACACACACACACACACACACCACAGAATCTGTCAGGAAAAACAGCTAACACGATGCTTTACAAGAACTCAGCATACATCACAATACTTAATTTTATAGATCAAGGATTATACATTGGTTGTGTTTGGGCTTTTTTGTTTTTGTAAATCAGTGAGAACACTAAAGTCAAAACAAAAAAAGCAGAACTATTACAGATTCACCAATGAGCAATTATGTCATAACAAAGTTAATCTAGATTGTTTTCTTGTTTTTGCATTTCATTATTGATCACTAAATGCTTTGAGGTATGAGTACTCACAGTATTCAAATCATTTTTACACAATTACAGCAGTTAAGGGATAAGTCAAGTTAAACTTGTATTTTTCAATACGTTCTATGCATCTTCATGGATGGCTGGACACATTTGGATAAGTAATGATGCATTACCACTGCACAGTTTTAGTTGGCTTCGACGTATCCCTGTAGGAATGGAACATTATCCACTACAAAATGCTGCCATTAAAAAAAAAGGGACATTGAACACACCAGAAAAAAAATCTCTTAACACACAAGAACAAGAGGAGCAAACACGTGTCCTGTATTTTCTTCTTCACATGGGCTGTTAGCTATGGTCGTTTTTTTTCCTCAGTGTTACTAGGTGAATCTGCATATAAATCTCTGTCTCTCTCTCTCTCCTCTCTTTCTCTCTCTCTCCTCTCTCTCTCTCTCTCTCTCTCGCTCGCACATCACTGAATTTCACACTTGTGCTCTGCAGCGTAGTGTGGAGCCCTTACCTAACTTGGCCAGCATCCCAAACTATCAGCATGGAATCGGAAGAGAAAAACACTTGAAACAAAAATAAAACGCTGCTTATTATACAACCCGGCAGGACACATTTGCACTATGACACATATCGAGGAACGTTTTACATCATGCTGCCTTGCTTGTTTGTATCACTCTAATGTTAAAAAATGGGGGAGGGAACCAATTTGTATACCTCCTGATTACACACAGTCAGGTATAATGCTCCTGATTGCTAAAAAAGTACAATATGCCTGCAAATGTACATGTACAATATTTCAGGCTGAAGATGCCTAAAGCATCCACTGAATACAGATACGACTTCCACGGTTTGTGTTGTCTTGTCACAATATTAACAACCACCACAAGCAGCACATGTTAGAACATCATGAAAAGGCCACCGACGTGTCTGCAACCATGTAGGAAATAGATGACTGCAGTATTTTCCGCAGGCTCTCTTGCTCGCGCTCTTATGACATTAGGCTTGCTTTGCGGCCCTTTTCATTTGTCAACAGAGGAAAACAAGGACCTTGAAAGGACCATGTGGGCAGTAAAGAGGAAAAAAAAAAGTACATTTTTCAAGAAAGGACTGTTTTGAAAGAAAAAAACCAGCTCGAGGAGACGACGCATTTGTGGGACGAGGTAAAGTGTTTCTGTGGGATAAATGAGTAGCTAAGTCAGGTAGACGTCCAATAGCTCTACCAGATTTCATTCCACATGCAAAATTCAAGAAATAACTACAGCTTTTGTTTTTTAGTCCGGGGTTTAATTTGCCAGAGAAATAAAGGCATTGTTCGGAAATATGTCTGAGTTGACTTCATATTTCAAAAGAATTTAATAGAATTCACTCACTGTCTTTCTTTTTCCATCTTCTGCCAATGTTGTTCGTTTTTCTTTATTATCACCCTTTTAATATGTTTCACACAAGCGAAACTGGTGGGAACTGCCATTTCTTAAATTATCCAATGAAGCAGCAGCAATGTAAATTATTTCTTTTCATTTTCAATTGGCAAGTGAAAATCAGCAAACAAAAATGTGACTGATTATATTATGTATTGTATATTTCTAGGCCTTATGTCAAATAAAAAAAAAATCAGCCATAGTGTTGAGTTTGAGTTGAATATTTCATCAGTTTATGTAAATATGTTAATGAGCATGAGTAAAGCTATGTTGTCATTCATTTTATATCCAAGATAAACATGTTCCATCAATATTATCCTTATCAACTTCATGCAGAACATCATAATAGATAAAAACGATGCAATCAGACAGACAAGCAATGATGGAAAGCAGTTGACGTATTTCTTTTCAAGAGTAACATTTTTTTTTTCCTTTAAAAGGACATTACATTGTAGATGATTGTACAGGCACGGGGCCATGGGGAAAATAAGCATGCCCTACACCTGCTTGGCGCCTTTCATTATGGGCAGCTCCAGAGTGGAAGAGAGCCAGTGCACATTGATGGGAGCTCAGCTAGTATATCCAGTTGGAACCTTTCAACCTCGCACACCAGCTTGGGTCCCTCCCCTGTCACAGAAGTGACGTTCTACATCCCTGGAGCCAGCTTTACAGCCAGGGTTCAGACCGCCTCCTAGCTCAAAACGCACACGCCCTCTTTGACCTCTCTCACAGGTGGCAAACCCATGGGAGCCTTGATGTGACCTCAAACTGGAAGCAACTATGTGCCCATGACAGTTAAGACAGTCATAGCAAAAAAAAATATGCAATGCAAGGTCAACCTGGAGATAAGACACAAAAAAATGAAATCTCTGTCATTGAAGTCTCTTATCTGATGTCCACTATAATACACATTAGACAGTGCGCTGTAGATCGCTGGTGGATTTGAACATTATCAGACATTTTACAATCTTTCATCTCTTGTATCAAAACATGGACAACCTAACCGCTGAGTGCACTATGTTTGGGGGGGGGGGGGGGGGGGGAACCATTGTCTTGTATTTTGTAACAATAAGAATCTGTTTGCAAATAGATGAAACTGAAAAGCTTCAAACATGTACAAACAACAAAGCAACTGCAGCAATCGTGCCTTGCATCATGTCTAGCATTTCACTAATGTACTGAAACTGAGACAAAGAGAAGCAAAGAGGAGAAATGCAAACTTGATTTGTCAGAGGCACAGCTTTGCCAGTCTTCCTCTACTTATGCAAAGAATATAAAAGTAAAAAAAAAAATACAATATCATATTTTGCGCCATTGTATGTGTGATCAGGATAAATCCAGAAGTGAACGTGATGAACAAGTCATGTTCAAAGTGATATCAAGGGGCACATTGCATCTGTCAATATCATTTGTACGAACACCCGTGCTCTCAGATTCACAGCCATCATTGTCATGATGAGCATCATCAACATTTTCTTTGTAATTGCCTCGACCTTCTACCTACGGCGGTGCGTCAGTATTTTTCCCCCCGTCGCTAGGTAATCATGATCATCAACTGAGATGAGGTTCGGGAATGCAAGGTCACATGAGTCTGATGCTTTTGTTGCTCTTGGTATGCATGATGTGTAACAAACACAACACGTACCACTTTCATATCTATTCTGGGCAAATGTATAGTTACTTTTTTCTTCCTTTTAATTTTTTCGCTTACTTTATAAGCATTCCTAAACATCCAACAAAAACATTTGATGATTGTGGTATTGTTTCCAGCCAGACTTGATGTACAGATCAGACTTAAAAAAAAAAAGAAGCAAATTTTGATGTATTGGAGTCGTTTACTGTATGAACTGGTAACTGATATGTCATGAATACACTCAGAGAGGTGAGAATTTAGCAATGTGTGATCAAAAATAATCGACGTCAAATCAGAGGCTAAACAACATCCAAGTCATAGTAGTGGTAAACACAAACATTTCAATACAACAATCATCATTTTTTTTTAATTTTACTATATTATATTTTATTATTATGCAACATATATTTTTCTTTCTGCCCTTTATTGTAGTTTTTTTTTTGCAGCATATTTGCAATCGTAGCGGATCGCTATTTGGCTTGACCCACAAACAATGCATGTGTTTCTGCACGCTGTGTTTCTGCCTATGGTATCACCCATTTCCAGTGATCTATGGTCTGTGAGATGAGCCAAGAATTGCAGTGGCGTGCCAGAAAAGGCAAGGAGGATTAAAACGCGGATGTAAACAATACAGGTTTCATTGACACAAACAGCTCTTGTGAGTAAGAAAAGCATTGCAATGCTAAAGTCTGAAGGATACAAACAATATTGGGTAGGAAAAGGAAAATGTCATTTTAATTTCCTTGCAATGGAATCAATTCTATTTAGTGTACCTCATATGCTTCAAGCCAAGCAACTAACATTTTGAAGGAATGGAAATTGGAAAAAGACAGACAGAAAGGGATTTACATATTTCAGCCTCCATAGTGCATGACATAATTAAAAGATTAAAAGACCCTGGAGGGCTTTCAATGCGTGGAGGGCAGGCGTATAAGCTCATCACTGGAGATCTACGATCCCTCAGAAGGTCTAGAAAGAACCGCAAACTGTCAACAACCTGCAGCTGAGGACAATAACAGCATCATGATGGATTGCTAATTGCAGGACGGATGAAAATAACAGAACTAGAAGGCTTGACAGAACTATTGCGCTATCTAGGATGCCAGATCAAACACAAAAAAAAAAATGTGTAAAGGAAACTAGCACACAAATGCTAGCTGTCATAACATCCCTATCTCTTCCCAAACATAATTTCAGCCTTAAGGCAAAAAGATATCTTAAAATATACGGGGTCTTAAATCGATCTCTTCCAGCTGCTTCTTGCTTTGCGTTCTATTCCAGAGAGCCCCCAATTGAAGGACAGTGTACATTACAGGGGTTGAGCAAATACGAGAAACATCTAACAGTTGCGTGAGAGCGACAGAAAGATACTGTAACTTGATTTTCAAATTGCGTGCTGACATTTTCTTGAAAACCATTGTTGCAAATTGACTGCAATGACTTGATGGAACTGCAACACACACACACACACACACACACACACACACACACACACACACACACACACACACACACACACACACACGTGCACACCTACAGTAGGCGAGTGCACAAAGTGGCATGCAGGATTCTAGGTTCATTTCTATTGTTTCTCCCTCCTAACATTAGCAGGATATCTTTGAGCCTGATGTATGAAAGGAGACTTGCCATAGTTGTCGTCGATATGTTACGTTGTATAACTGATGGCGCTCCCCACTGGTTAATTAACGGCGGGCCCATAAAGTGGGCAGCCCGGTCTCCAGTGGCTGTGGAATGAATTCCCTGAAGAACGACTGTAATGAAGTGCACTTAGACCACCTGCCATGAGAGCATAGCCATGATTAAAAGTCATCAAGAGATTCTTCTGATTTCAATGGCTTCCCCACAGGTACAATATGTAGCTGATTGATCCTAGACATAACAAAGCAATCATCGGTATAACACCCATCTTGCACGCAATACCTGGATCTGTTATCAGGGGTAGGCAGTAAATTGCATGTTTATTTGTCATCTCAGAAACAAGGATGAGCAAACTTCTCCTTTCTCACTCGTCATCTCAACGGGCTGAGGTGATAAATAGCACGTTTGGTTTCAACGTCTGCTTTCAAAGGAGAGAAAAAAAAAAAAAATCTGGATTCAAACAAATCCTCCGATAATGTCCTGTCATTCTCCCGAGAATACATTTAACACTGGCTCTGTAAATTCTATCAGCATGTAGCGCTTCCTGACAGCGCCGCGCAGCACAACAAACAGGCAACATGAATAATGCACTTACTTGTGAAAGTCAAGTCTGAACAAGACAAGAGAGTGAGACTTGGGATTTGTGCACCTCATTCTTATAGTATTTGAAATATTTAATAAACGCACAAGAAATAAAGCAATCTGCTTTTACCAATATTATATTATAAAGAGCTTTAGCTCTGTTAGTGCAGTTTCGCCAGTTTCATTCCCATCCACTAAGGTTATAGTAAATGAACATAATTGTTTTTGTCAACAAAAGAAAACAAAAACAAGAGGTAAAAATTACACTAATTGCAACTACATTTATCAAATTAAAAGTAGCTCTAAAGAAAATCAAAATGTCCTCTGTTTCACCGTTGTCAGCTAATTTCATTCATGAGCTTTTGCGGTCGATTTCAAAAGTGGCCGTATAAAAGAAGGAAAGCCAAACATTCATTTGCGAATACAAACAAACGCGCTCTAAAAACGTATTAAAAGTGACTGAATTTGAAAAACGATTGAAAAACAAATAAGAACTAATCCACTAAAAATGGATTTGCTCCATCATGAAAGATTCTGTGCCAAACATATCAAGTGGGGGACTGTCTAAAAACAATGAAGAGGTTGAATTTGACTTTATTAACACTATTTCTATTAACACTCAGCTTTGATTGTATTCATTTAACAACATGTTTATAATTGTGGAGGAAATTCACAGATGTTTCTGATATTTTGTTGATAATATTTACATTGCATTAT
Source organism: Syngnathus leptorhynchus (assembly GCF_054491065.1). Classification (NCBI taxonomy): domain Eukaryota; kingdom Metazoa; phylum Chordata; class Actinopteri; order Syngnathiformes; family Syngnathidae; genus Syngnathus; species Syngnathus leptorhynchus. The sequence goes on from NC_141196.1 coordinate 9,951,225, forward strand.
ATGCAGCACATACATTTCGATAATGAGCTTCGTTGGGTAAAGTGTGAGCGTTGTTGTTGTCTTTGTCAACTAATGGTTTCTCATGGAGTCATGGACTTGGGCTGACATGGGCTGACAGAACAACGAAATATATACAGTATAGAACATGAATAAAACATTTGCTCATGAAATTCTGAATATTTCCACGCAAGTGCCAGTTGGGCTTTTATGCACACCGAGTTGTGATTTGAAACAATAAGCTGTAATCAGTTTGGGGGAGTTTGATGAAGTAACACATTAAGAGTTTCAGCATAAGTGGTTGAATCCAGCAGTGTTATACAGTCGCAGCTGCTGAGATGTGGGTTTTTGTCCCTTTTTTTCCACACGGTGGAATTGATATTGAATAGATATTGGATTTTGCTGGAGCATGAAGTCAAATTAGTCTGTGAGTCTCACCAGCATGGATATTATTCATGAATAGGCCTTTGAAACCATATTTACATTTATGTGAAGACGACGGATGGCTGATGATTAAACCGAGCCTCTTCGCATTGTCATCGTATAAATATTCACTCCAGTAAAGCTTGCTGACGTGTCAAACAGTGTGTCGTCTCAGACACAGTCTGCATTTCAAGTCCGATCTGAACATATTGACTTACTGTTTATTGCTTTCTGTTGCTAACTCGGCGTGAATATTTTACTGTCACGCTGTCTAGGGGGTTCCTTCTCCAGGCATTTCTCACTTTCTCAACAAGTGCTATTATTTTGTGAAAGGTCTATCGCTTTTGAATGGAGTCCTAAGTAGCCATAACATGAACGCTACTTTGGATAGCTCAAGAAATGTTACCTGCATGTTTGGCGGGTTTAATGGAACATACTTTGAAAACGCGGGTAGCAGTTGTAAAATTGTCTACTCTTTTCTTACATTGCGTAAAATAAAATAAAAAGTATGGTGCCTTGAAAGGGTTAGATTAGAGAGCTCAATGATGGATATTTTTAAACATGTTTAGAAACTCCACTACATCATGCATACTACCTGCTTAAAATGGTTAAATGTGACATTTATTAGCTTCACTTAACCATAATCCAATTACTTTGCAAGTAACCCAAGACTGGTTGGAAACCCTAGCCGGAAACCCTAACCCTGGTTTGAAAGCCTAGTCAGAAACCCTAATCTTGGAAACCCTAAAAGTAGGGGGAAACCCCCGTTGGAAACCCTAACCCTAGTTTTAAAACCTAGTTCGAAACCCTAACCAGGTTTTAAAACCCTAATCGGAAACCCTAACCCTAGTTTGAAACCCTAATTAGCGATCCCAAGACTGGTTGGAAACCCTAGTGGGAAACCCTAACCCTAAAGCCTAGTTAGAAACCCTAATCTTAGAAACCCTAAAAGTAGGGGGAAACCCCCGTTGGAAACCCTAACCCTAGTTTTAAAACCTAGTTTGAAACCCTAACCCTGTTTTAAAACCCTAGTCGGAAACCCTAACCCTAGTTTGAAACCCTAATTAGCGATCCTAAAACTCGTTGGAAACCCTAGCCGGAAACCCTAACCCTGGTTTGAGAGCCTAGTCAGAAACCCTAATCTTGGAAACCCTAAAAGTAGGTTGAAACCCTCGTCGGAAACCCTAACCCTAGTTTTAAAACCTAGTTGGCAAGCTGAACCTGGGTTTAAAACCCTAGTCGGAAACCCTAACCCTGGTTTGAAACCCTAATTAGCGATCCCAAGACTGGTTGGAAACCCTAGCTGGAAACCCTAACCCTGGTTTGAGAGCCTAGTCAGAAACCAGAAAAAAAAAGACTTATAGTTCGAAAACTACGGTATTTTGTTTTGTTTCATCACAGAATTAGACATGTCCGCACGTCATGCTGGTGCGTCATTATTTTGGATCTGTCTAAAGTCCATTCATATAGGCTGCATTTCTTTGCATGTGCAAGTGAAAACATTCTATAGTTACATAAAAACGGTTCAGGCTTTCGTGCATGCTTGGAAGCCTCAACACTTGTGCAACATGGGAACAAACAGTTTACTTTGAGTCCAAATATGTATATCATGGCTACATAAGTATAAAGTAGCTAGGGACTCCATCCACCTTGTAACTCACACCCAGTTAGACTGACTCAAAACAGTTTCCATGACTAGCATGTATGTATGAATGTAATTCAGCGTCGGGCCCTGCAGCAGCAAGCGGATGTTTTTCCACATTGTCAATGATCTACTTCCTTTGTGAACATAAACGCACAGATGACGAAAGCTGAACAAGTTGACAAAAAGCTCTCCCTCTTTCAAACAGTACTTTAGAAAAATCCAAAATATTGTTGTTCATTCATGACGCATGAATCCACGAACATCATCAAGCAAAGCTTTTATCCAAAAGAGGACACTCAGTGGTTATGAAAATGCTTAGGGGCTATTTTTAACTGAACCGTTACTTGAACCCCGTTGGATATTATCACTTTATATCCGTAAATGTGGTTCTGCGCTGTCCTGTCCTGACTGGATTTATTCTAGAACCAGATGTGGGAGGCAAAAGCAGATGACTTCACATAGGCAGATGTTCCTTATGAAATGAATGCATTAAAACATTATTGCCGGGAGGGAGCGATGGGAGGACTGCCACCATCTTGAAAAAAGGGGAACACTTGGGTGAAAATTAAAATTGACTAACAGCCCTTAGATTTAAATGCTGATTGCATTTCTGGGCTATTATTATGAATCCATCAGCAAGTGCTTGAAGTTGAGAAGTGACTTCTTCCTTGTGCTTTTTGGCTGTGACATTTCAAGAAGCCCTTTTGAGACAAATGAGCGGGGGATGCAGCAGCTGGCAGAGTGGAGTCTTGTTTTTGAGAGGGAGAAACATCAGAGCCGTGCTTAATCCGTGGCTCCTTACCTAAATGCTTCCCAGCAGCTGGGAGAGGAGGACCTGGGCGGGTGATTACCAAGGCAGATGAGAGATGAAGCCCAGTGACTCAAATGGTACCAGCACGCCATCTAACACAGAGTTCACCTTTCACTTGACAGATTCAGGACCTCCTCTAAGTGACAGCTACGTTTTCATAGGTTGCGAGCCGGCCATGTTCGTTCGTTTATTTATGTATTTATGTATGCATGTATGTATGTATGTATGTATGTATGTATGTACGTGTATGTATGTATATATGTATGTGTGTATGTTTGTATGTGTGTATGTGTGTGTATGTGTGTGTATGTGTGTGTATGTGTGCGTATGTGTGTGTTTGTTTGTTTGTTTGTTTGTTTGTTTGTTTGTTTGTTTTCTTACTTCGGCTTGTACATTGTCATATGTCATCACAATTCCATTACACGCACCGCAAACACATTACTTGTCGAAATGGGATTAAGCAGCTCTGTTTATTCGATTATTTTAGTTTTGTGGTCCACAAAAACACAGGAGCGTGCCCACACAAGAAAAAAAAAAAAAGGGTTTGGTGTGGGTTTCCATGCTCAAGCTGACCTGATGACCGTAATGCAATGAAGCATGGAGGAAGAAAAATTATGGACTAGAATTTGCACTTTTAGGGGCAATACAAGACTGTGGCAAGGTCGCGATCGCAATAATAAGGCATCATGGCAAAGAGAACGGCCTTGTCGAAGGAATGTCACAGTTGCAGAAGTAAATTTGTACACCCACCTCTAAGAAAACACCTACTGAGACACATACTGAGGAACATTACACATCGAGATAAATCCAAATATATTTCTAAAAAATATTCATAGAGGGATCACACAGAATTTTATCCGTGATTGATCATGTAACTTTAAAAAAAAGTGAATCTAGCAGGCCTGGAACTGATTGCAAATGAGAAATTTGGTAGTTGCTAGGTAGAATCGCCTATAAGTATCATTAAAAGTCAATTAAGCCAGACACAACCACTGTATTGGTTGAATGGCAAATCGGTCAACAAACAGTCAAACAACCATATTAAACCATGTGAAATTTAAAAAAGAAAAAACTGTGCATCTAGTGGTGCAGTTCTCTGCTTAATCTGTATTTACAAGTCAATATTTCACCGTTTTAGTGTGACTGGTGACAGCAGAGGAAGGTATAAACGCAAAAAGCTGCAAAAACTATATCAACGAAATCTCATGAAAGGCTGCTGTCAAAACATTGCAGGGTGAAGCGAGGCAGACATGTCTTGATGAAAATGTTGTTCACAGTCTGGCCCTGATGTTATGACGCCATATTATGAGAGGTCTGCTGGCAAACTTCATGATCTATAGATTTGTCACCTGCAACACCATCATTTCAAGAGGATCTTTCCACCTGGAACAACATAGATTTGACATCTTGGAGATTTGCAGTAGAACCCGCAACGTCCACAAGGAAAATGGCCGTGTAGACGAATGGACGCAGAGCAGGAGAGTGACCTCCACTCGAGCCACCCACTCATTGTTCACCTCAGCCTTAAACATTTCATTCCTTCTGCTCTCCCACTTCATTTGAGCTGAGTGCACTCTCTGCAGTTTAAGTTTAGCGGCGCACGAGTGACTTAAATGATCTCAGATTTGTGACACTGCGTTAAAAACGGCAAGAAGACTCCGGGAGGAGTGCTGAAGAGACAAAAGGACACGGTGCAGCGATTCAAGGCCAGCATGAGCCCCGCCCATTTCTGCACATCTCACTGCAAATTTATGGTTCATGCTGATTGCAGGCAGAGCTGTTTTGCATATTACCTATCAGCCCCCGAGGAAAGTGCCATCGCTCATAGCGCTGTTCAATGGTTTGTAACTTGATGAACTAGGCAGGTTGTAAAGGGGACAAGTCATCTCTTTTTTTTACTTAAATCATTTTGAAAAAGGCAACTTGAGTGGAGACGTTTGGAATTTAAAATGACACTAAACGAAACATATTCTGCTAGATCACAAACTAATTTACATGAAGTTTTTATATGCTCAAAACAAAATAGCTTTTTTTTGCTTACGCATGCACAAGGCAATACCCAGTGGGATTATGGGGGAAAATGCTACGTTTGTAGCGTTTAGCTCCAAGTGCATTTGAACATATTTGCAAGTAGTTTGAGCATGTTTTTATGTACGCTCCAACATATTTGCGAGTACGATCAAACGTATTTGCCAGTCCAAAAACTTTTACTCCACATTAGTCCATGCTTCCGTAGATTTGTGCTGCCAGTACAAGCTCTAATTTTAATTTATACAAGTCGCACGAGTATAAATCGCACTACTAGTCAAATGATGCAAAAAGTGTGAATTATAATCTGAAAAAAAACACAATATGTATTTTCTGTCACACCACTACTTGAACACCTCAGTTGCACTGAAATGGCACCGAACGGAATGTTGACCAAAAAAAAACAAACTCTTAAAATGTTGTAATGTGAAAAAGCACTGAATTTAGAAGCTTCATAAGCAAACATAATTCTTCTTATTCCTGTCATGTGTTCTTGGACAATTCAGATTGACTGCTGATTGCTTCCACGTGGACAGCAAAGTAAAAATTTCATTGCACAGGGGCAAACAAGTAATGGAGTTCTTGTGATATTAAACGCTTTCAATCTCGAATGTTGAAAGTTTATTTCGAGCAACAGCGCTACCATGATTAATCGTGCATATACTCATACACACAGTGTGTTTACTGGCTGAATGAAAGAAAAACCCAAAGGCACCCCCCCCCCTCCCGCACACAAAGTGGTGTAGAAACTATTGTAATTAAATCCCTGCAAAATGAGGACTGAGTGTTGTATTTTGGCATTAAATGTAGGCTCTCGCTTCAGATGCACAGACAGCTTCACCTGAGATGAGAGTGGCACTCTGTAATCGTTCAGCCTATGGAGATCTCTTCACCATGATCTATGGGCTAATGTCACACTGCTGGATTGAGTGCAATTTCCTGAAATAGACAGAAAAGTCTTCTTGGTTTTATTCCACTGTTGTGATACCGTTTCTGCACAGGATGCGAAATCTTAACTTGCGCTAACTTTACATTGCCTATTTTTGGAGTGTCCTTTCAAAAGAAATCAAAACGCATTATTTTACCAATGCCTTTTTTATATATATTTATTTATTCATTTTTCATACATACATATATATATATATATATATATATATATATATATATATATATATATATATATATATATATATATATATATATATATATATATTTATTTATTTATTTATTTATTTATTTATTTATACACATTAAATATATAATATATTAAATATAGATATACAGATGTTTTTTTTTAAATTAAATTCATAGACACGATACATAAATACAATTAATTTATAATATAAAAAAAAATTCTGGTATGCAAATTGGACTAGATACAAGTTTATACCAGTAAAATGTTGATTAGCTGATGAAATGAAGCAGTCAACTGCGATTTAACATGGCACATGGAAAAACTAAGTTTTAGGGCTTCAATAATAATGATGAGTCATTTAACACTGATGTAAAGTTTTAAACAAAATGTTTTGTTTAGACAATTTGAACGGTAACAGTAAACAACTTGCGGTAAAAATCATTTATCGGTTGAAAGGTCAATGTAGTCATCTACTGCATCATTTTAATCTCGATAAATGATCGCTAACAATTAAGACGATTTTAATGATGGGAGTTTGATGTCTCGAGAAGAATTAACGTATGTCGTATGAATTAAACAATGAATGATTCCCAACCAGGGTCCTGTGGCAGACTAGCATGCAGAGAAAAATAATGAGGGGTGCTGCAGAAAATGATCCAATGTCACTAAAGTTATCCCAAAATATCAATATTAATTACTAATATATCTCTGTTGGTATATCTATGCTAGTGATGTATCGTAACAGACAATATAATTAACTGCGCTTCCATTAGATGACGGAAGATACAATAAATCTGTTGCCATTCACACAACAAAACAGACAAGTAATTAAGCTCACCTTCTGGCATTCTCTCACACAAAACAATAAACAGGAGGGACTTCGGGCAAATTAGAATGACAAAGATTGATTGCACGAGCAGTTACTCGGTTGCATCGGGAGAGACACAAAACTCAACACGCGAGGTGTGTTTTCAAGCATTGTCTGCAAAATAGAAAATATAACAGAAAAAGGCACATAAAAAATGTATTTTTTCCGTCATGTTCATCATTTTACATCAGAATATGTGTCTATGCTTATGTTTCAAGAGACATACTATATAAAAAGTGAATTCACATGCTAGGATTTACACAATGAATTATTCCTCAGTGTACAAATGTTGCAAACTTTTTCTGAGTGCCTCAGTAAAGTGATTAAAGGCCTTTATTTCAGCAGGGAATACAGTAAGTGACGGTGCTACTGTTTTGGCCAGTTTGGCATAATGAGGAGGGAAAGAATAAGTGAGTGCACCAATTAGTCAGTTGTGGCTGCTGACGGGAACTCTTAAAAGTGGTCACAGCGTACATTCGAAGAGAGAAAGCAGGTGAATGACACACACAATGAGCCAAACAATGGAATAATAGTGGAAAGGAAAGTTTGGAAAATGTGAAGTCAGACAGCAAGCACTTAAAGTAAATGGGTTCTTAAGAATGCTGTATTAAATTATTTCATTTATGTTTTGTGCCATGCTTTGAATATATTGTCTGGATGTATTTAAAAGGGGCAACGTCTGTGTTTGCATACTTTTTAAGGGCACTGTTTACAGTGTTGAGTTGAGATTTAACGTGACATTCTGGGATAACTGCTTGATTTTCTTTGTAGCTTCGAAAAGAAATTCATTTATTTGAGGCAGAAGCGGTTCTGTTGAAGGTATTGTATTAAATACAATGCATTATGGGGGAGGAAAAAAAAAAAGAGTGGCTTGTCACATTATTTCTGTGTTTTAGTGCAAATTGGACTTTGTCCAATTTGTGCATTGAACTTGGATGTGACCTTATAGCATGAGCAATTTGGCATTTTAAGAGATTTGATTAATCAATGACCTTTGCCGTGCTTCTACCGGGTGGAGATGTGCACGGCATGTTTACATCAGTAAAAGTGCTGCAAGCATTTAATGAATATGTCTATTATTATTAGAATACAACCCCAAAAAGGGAAATTCAGTTGTTAATTAGAATGTGAAATATTGTCTGGGATATGGTTATACTATTCTGGAGAAGCATATCTTTTTTTTTTTTTTTTCTCTCTGAGGTTTTAGGCAGGGTCCTGTGTTAGCTGGAAGGGGGCGGCAGATCCATCAAGTCAGTTACAAGGTTGACCCTTCATTGATTTGACTGGTTTTCCCCACAGATTAGATCTCAGGGAATCCAATGGCCTACGCAGTCCCTTGAACTGCGGCTAGTTTATTCCTGACCGACTGTCAGGTACAATTCTGCAGAACCACTAGGGAAAAAGTTACCATGAAGAGTCTGAAACAAAGTTGAGGCAGCTTTCAGTCATGTCAAAGCGCATACTGAATGAAGAATGAATGAAGGTACTGACTGTCAAAATACTGCACAGGTTGAGGCTGTCTGAGAAGGGACTCAGTATATTTACATGTGACAGCAGAAACTGTTGGTGGATCCGAGCAGTATGTCACTCAAGCGGGACGACTGTTGCAACCGTGAATTAACAATCCAACGATCAGATAATTAGATAGGATGTAAAAGTACTTTTATCACAATTCAACACAACAGAGTGAAAGAAGTGATCCTTTGGAGGTAAAATTCAGATTGTGGTTCTGTACAAATAGCACTGACAGGATAGGGTAATGAAGTGCCAACTTGGGAAATGGTACTGGAGATGTTTCAGAGGCAGGAGAGTTTCTGTATAAACAAGAATGCTATAATTCCCAGAGAGTGCTATGAGGTTTCACACCAGACAACTGGTTGTGTTGAAAGCATATGTTACTGTCTAACTAGAGGCTGGCAGTGATGTTGTAAATGACCATATTGTGCCATGCTATCTGCTGCCTGGAGATGTTACTGCGCAATAGATGCTATGGATTGTCCGAGCCTGTAACATTGTATACCTTAACTCAAGTTAAAATGGATATATGACATCTATTTCCGTTAATGGCAGTGAATGAGTTAATATTCCACTTTCACTGGATTTGATGAAAAAGGCATTTTTGCTGTGTCTACACAAAGCAAAGTTGGAAAAATGTACAATTCAACTATTGAAGAACACCTAACTCCAGGGAAGACAATAGCAGCCGATGGCCACTGGCTGCAGAAGTGAGTTTATCTTTAAACAATGCTGCAATTCCAATAAGATATTGGAAAAATCTGCTGTCATTGTTATGAGAAAAGATCTGTTGACGTCTGCTGAAAGTAAGTATTTTGCAATCTAACTGATTCACTTTGAAAATCAATCGATAATGTAAATAAGTTACCTTTAAAAACCAAATAATCAGTAAAGAAAGCAAGGAACTTCTTCAAGGTGACTGTGGGAACACCGCTGTTGCCCCCATTTTGTGCAACAGAGGCTTTCATCACGTCACGAAATGTGTTTTTACGTTCAACTACTTTTCATAAAATTTCTTGCTGCATTTTTATCTGCTATTCTTATCTCAACCTTGAGATGCTTTGCTTCAAGACAAACTAGCTTGAGCTTGAATCCAAACATCGGCAGGGGGCTTGCCAGTTCAATAAATGAGGTTTTCGATTCAAGCATAACACGAGCGCCAACACTGACTCCAAAGACACGTTGTGATTATGTAAACAGAAAGCCTTAATTAGATGCTTGTCTTCCTCATTGCACGTTCCCATATAGAGTCTTTACCCAGTTAGGTAATCATGTATGCTGTCAGGGTAAATCATGATGATCTTGTTCAAGGTCTGTTCTGGTGATCGGGGTTTAAAAACAGCGCAGTTAGTTACCTTGGTGCTAAGCATGACATGGGTTATTTTAACCACTGGAGTCTACATACAATGCAATGATTATGAGAACACGGGCACGCAAGACTCTAATCTAGCAAAGCTGGATCTTGTTTGCTACACTTGCAGGTAATACGTAGAAAATAGAAAATTTAAATTCAGTGACACGAGCCGCTTTCCGTGCTCATTACAAACAACGTGTTCCAAACATCGCACCGTGTCACTCACCGGGCTCTCTGAATACTAATGTGAATTCAAATTCTCTTAGTTCTCATAATGTCATTTAATGGAACTGTTTCTGCACAACAGTCAACCTCTCACCCACGCAGCGAGCAAACCTAACCGCCAAGGGATGAACGATCTTCATTAGCAAGTGGAGGATTGTTCAGCACATGTGGGTGCAGGTGGGCATGGAAGCCACACAGAGAATGTTGAAGCTTGATATTAAATTGGAATAACAGCTGGGTCGTTGAGATATGGCAAAACGTGCACCACTCAGAAGCCGCGTAGCTCCAAAGTCACTTTATTCCACCAAATTTAGTTGAAATTCAAGTGTGTCCAACAGTTCCATAAGCCACATCAATGAGTTAGTGTGAAGACATAGAGTGAGCCAAAAGCACCCGAAGCAGGGAGCAATGGTAGCTGTTAAGTTGAATATGGACAATAAAGAAATGTGATAAATTATGCATTTTATCTTCCTGCCTGACAACACACACCCATTATGAGCTTTTAGCTAACCCTAACCTCAACTCTTTTAATCCTTCACCTTCAAAAACCTTGCTGCTAATGCAGGGCATTTCAAACTGCTTTGTTAAATACATTTCAGTTGTTCAATCACAATTTTCTTTCCTTTAGTCCTTTTAATGTCTCCATTAGTGCAGAGATGCACTGAATAACAATTAAAGAGTGGCGAAAGAATTTAGTAGAGAATGAATATCTACTGAAGGAAAGGTGCCGCATTGAGGGTTTTAAATCCTTGGCTGGAAATAAATTGTACTTTAATTATTCAATTTTAGGACATCAATATAGATTATATATATTATGTCATAAAAATGTGATTAGAGAATGTAACCTCACAATCATATGTTTCTAGATATGGAAAATACCTAAAAAATATTCACCATAGGAATTTAGGCCCATAAACTAATTTACAGAAATTGCTAATAGCCGGTAATGGGGCAAGGTCAGTTCATTAATATTGTCGTATGTGAAATATCACGTGCACAATTTAGCACAGAAAGCAAAATCTGGCTAGCAACAGATCTTATTTTCAAAGTATCCCAACTCCCCGGTTCAAGTTGAAAACAAACATACAATATGACAAGACCTTTTTTTTATGTCCCCTGCCAGAGTGCACATTGTGTTTACAGTGCAGGTTTAACGGAAAAGAGAGGTGTAGTGGAGAAGGTCAGACCGCAGTCAAGGAAATATGTGCAGACAGATATGTTTGCACTGATCAAATACAGCGGTGAGACAATGTAGTCCAGAGGGTGTGGGCGGTTTGGAAAAGTGCGTTTGGAAGATGGTGGTGATGATCATTCTTTTCAATTCAGCAAGGGAAAAGATGCTAGTGGGTTTGTTATCTTGTTGCTATGACAACATGCCTGCTAACAAGCTAAATGCATGAGCAGCTTGATCTCAGGATTTTTCTTAAAAGGAGGTGAAGTTTCATTCAGATCCATGTAAAACCAAAGCAGCTAATATATGTCATTAAAATTGCAGCCAAATGTGCAACGTGGATCGGACCTGAATCAAATGTGGCCTTATTTTAGAGTGCTTGCTCTTCTCAATTGTGTGCTACTTTTCATATTCAGAATTTTTAGTATATTCATTCATTGTATTGGAGATTATCATTAAAGAGGGACATTGCCCTGCATTAAACTGTTCATTGTTCTATTTTCTTCACACTTGAAATTCTAATTTATTTGAACAATTGTGAAAATTCCTTCTGAGATAATCTTTCTAATATCAAACCACTCGTAAAATGTCAGCCCTGTTGACACTGTAATACATTTAGAATAATGTCTTTAGCCACAAATCATGTCAACTGCAAAAAAATTCAATTCCACATCACACCTTTTCCAGTACGGAGAGAAGCAATTAGAAACAAAATAGGTGGCAAAATACAGAGCATTTTGTCCCTCCTCACAATTTCTGAAGCTACGCCCCTGCCTGTCGGTTCCACATCACTGCTTTAAATGCTGACCAAATTTTGTCTCCTTCATAAATAATACTCTTCAAATCGGACTTCTTCCTTACCCTTAAAAGCAATTTTATAGTAAAGCCAAGACTGACAGCATACACAGGAAATGACTTTTCAGAAACAGAGAGCGACAAAGAGAGAGAGAGAGAGACAGAGACAGAGACAGAGACAGAGACAGAGAGAGAGAGAGAGAGAGACAGAGAGACAGAGAGACAGAGAGAGAGAGAGAGAGAGAGAGAGAGAGAGAGAGAGAGAGAGAGAGAGAGAGAGAGAGAGAGAGAGAGAGAGAGACCGAAATTAAACCAACACACATAAGAATGATGATAATAATATAGCATTAGTCATATTCTGTTGTTAAATAAAGTAAAATATGATATAAATAATAAAGTTAAATACGTGAGAATGTCACAGTTTACATTTCCTTTTCTTTTTAGAGGTTATATTTTAAGGACAAAAAATGTGCATACAAATTAAACAGCATGAAAGAAAATCTGTGCGTGGACTTAGTAGAAATATTGATTACATCAATGAAATGGATACTCCAAATTACAGTATATTTGTAACAGATTGTTTTCTTTGCACTGCTGTTGTATTAAATAAAACCACATCGGACTTAATTGTACAGATATTGCATCTTCCTCAGTAATGAATATTTACAATATGCCTAATGTGGGTGACTGGTTACAAATATGTTCACTTTTATTTTATAAACTAAGCTAACAATTTGTGTCATCTAATTGGTGCTTCAACATTAAACAATGCCTCAGGACAAATGGATCCACTTTGTTGTTGACGGTGGACCAGTATGACGATATGGCGTCTGACATCTCATGTTATGTGCGGCTAATGAGGTGATTACCCAGAATATTAGATACAAACCACCCCCGGGAACTCATTGCTTTAAATGAATACATTTTGGTCATATTTGATTCTTGTTAGACTCCGTATATTTTAACACTCCATAAATCCCTTCAAGGTCAGATTTGCACAAAATACTTACAACTACATAATTTGGAGGTGTTAAAGTATTAAAAACAAAACCCATTTTGACACAGTGTGATTATATATTTAACGAAATTGTGATTATTTCTTTAAAACAGTGGTTCTTAACCTGGGTTCGATCGAACCCTAGGGGTTCGGTGAGTTGGTGTCAGGGATTCGGCAGAGCCTCCACTGCGGAGGTCTGAACACACTGAATTTATTATGTAAATTTGTAATGACGCATATCTGAACTGGTCTCGGAAAGAAGCAGAAGTCACGCTGATTAGCAGGTATGTAATTTGTTGTGAGTTCATACATTGTGTTGGTTTTGTTCTTTGAACGAGGTGGTGATGCATAGCTCATTTTATGCACCAGTGAATTACATTTGTCCTGAATTTGAAAATAATAATCACATATTTCGCTAAAGAGGGGTTCGGTGAGTGCGCATATGGAACTGGTGGGGTTCGGTACCTCCAACAAGGTTAATAACCACATCTTTAAAGAAAAAAACAAAAATAGCTATTATCCACATGTCGGTTGACAGAAAATAGTAAGTATGGTTATGTCTTGCTTTGAGAAAATGCACTTCAGGCGTAGAAAAAACTCCGTAGATGGTTTTGAGATCAGTCTAACAGCAAGTAAAATGTGCCTAGAGCAGTCACCAACTTCTTCAGCCAAAGAAAATCCAAGAAGGAAACTCTTTCACTCCTCATTTGTACCCAAACAGGTATCTGTCTACAAATGTGATGAAAATGCAGTTTAGCTATACGAGTGCTATTTAAGGTCTGCCTACACATATTAGCTCCTTTGCCACAGGAGAAAAAGGCTGAGGTTAGTCTTTTTTTTAGTTTCTGTTGGTGAATAGTAAACACTGTTAAAATTGGGCCTCAACGGTCCAAATACATTTATTAGAGCCATCGAGCTAATTAAATGAATGCAGATGATTTTAAACTAAACATGTTTGCTGTTACTCATCACTTGTAACAACTTCTTACGGGTTAATCACGCCGATTCTTTTGAGTAATTTTTTTTTTTTTGGGGGGGGTGGGTCACTATTGTATAGAAAAAAGGATTTTGCAAACAGTACAATAGCCAATTAACTGATCTGGTCTCAATATCAGTCTCATTATGTTCCACTTAACCATCCAGCCAGCCATTGTCTGTTCCACTTATCCTATGCCATTAACTGGAATTGTGATTAATGGTATATAATATATCATAGATAATACAGTGGTGCCATGAGATGCAATTTGTGATTGGACATATTTCTTTTATGTGCTTTTACGTCTGAGCAAAAAATTAAGATTCGAGTACACTATAATAGTGGGCAGATAGTAAACAAGTCAAAAAAGCTGTTCCAGATGAAGTTTACTTTCAAACGAAACATAGAAACACCATACTGTTACTTTCGTGTCTTGCTTGCCAACATAATAGTAAACACTTTTGACAGGCTGGTGGAAAGCATCTGTGACACGACGTTGCAACGGATACAGGTTGCAGTCACACACCGGGTTTATATAACAATACTCGTAGACATTCATTTTCTGTTCCGGAAATGCACAGTGTATTTTTTAATCCAGCCTTGTGGAATAATTCTGGTTGAAATGAATGACCTCGAACTGATTCTGTGTGGTAAACAGCGCCCAATAATCAGTCACAATGTTTTGGTATGTATACAGTCCACAATTTGCAATGAAGGCCAAAGACAAGATGTCGACTTTTCAGTTTGTCGTCTCTGATTCAAAGTCTTTCCTATTTATTTTTTACCTTCAGATTTTATTGTATGTTTTTGTCATAACAGAAGACTTCCTGCTGTTGTGTCTTAGAATCTTGGGAAATGTAGCCCCAATAATGCAAACCATTTATTTAGCTCTTTTAGGCTGTCGTAAAGCAGAGTTTTTGCCGCAACACTATAAAAAAAAACATAAAAATTATTTAACATACAAAGTCATTGTACCTCATAATCAGCGCGCTTAATAGTCCAAGAAAAAAAAACGTACTGAGTGATATCACCTCATACAATTTTCTCGAGTGTATCTGTATTTCACTGCCCCCTGGTGGTGAAGGCCTGCATACCGCGAAGGAGCAGCACAATGTTTATTGACTTGAAGCAAAAAAATTTTTTTTTTTTTTACATTCTACTTAGTTGTGATTACTGTTAGTTTTTAAGTACAGTTCAAATGATTCAGTTAGAAAAAAACCTTGTCTGTGTGTGACTGTTGAAGGGTAATCAAATCAACATGAATATTCAAATTAAAAATCAATACTGCTTTTGCTCAGTAACAAAAGCAATGATTTTTAATTATGATTATTATTGCCTGATGATTGATTAACACGTTAATTTAGTGTTTTTCATTCCATCCCTAAACAGGTTCCCACATTGCAGAATTGTGTGGGAGAGCATTTATGGGTGATCTCTGTTGACGAAGAAATCTTCAGTCAACACTCAAACACTGTAAGTACACATTTCATCCTTTTGCCTTATATTAACCTAAGCACTGCACAAGCACAGAAGGATTAACATCACACAGTGAGACTCTTTATACAGTTGAACAGGTCAATTGATTTCTGAGCTTATTATACTTGTATGTCGTGTGAATCGCGTGCAGAAAAACTGTAGCCATGTCATGTGAATACGACACATTAAATGTGATGAGGATTACACAAATCCATTATCAAATGTGAGCCGTGGGCTTCATATACACTTGGCATTAATGTATAAGCTTTGGCAGCGTTCTCATTTAAAATGAGTCGCTCATAATTATTCCCACGAGTCTCTCCCTTTTCGCTGCCTCTCATTCTTCTTATGGCCATTAAGCAACTCATAGCCCGTGAAAGGTTATGAACTCTCCCTATTGTCGCGGTATTGAAAAGCACGGCAGCGTTTTGGCGATGAGAACCCATGTGCGTGTTTGTTTGTCTTCTGCAGCTTTTTGCTCACATCTGCAATTCTGCATTGATCCCACGCCAGGCAGCCAGTGAGTGAGCACAAAGCTGATGCAGACTTCTGGGTTCTGTGTTGGTCGGGTCCATCAGCCAGTGGCCATGGCCATAACTGTGAATGATTGCAGTCAATACAGCAATCACATTGTGCTGCAGTCATCAGCTGTTGTGGGCATACACACACACACACACACACACACACACACACACACACACATGCTCACACCGCCTGCATGTGATTGATAAAGCAATTTGGTTATAATAATAAAGACATGTTTATTTTTCTATTTCCTTAAAACATCTTACGTTTAAGTTTAATACGTGGCTGAGAAATGAATCCCTTGTCCTAACAGCGTAGCATACTAAAGACTGTTTGGCAAAAACAAAATCTTAATTAGCATGCGAAACACTGTGTTAACAAACATGCTGTTTATCCCTGCAGCGTTTTTGGGGTAATAATCAACTCATGGGCCCACGTTTTGGTCTCCGAGAGGGGCTTGTTATGCTTGTTAGAACCCCCCCCCCCCCCCCCCCTCCATGTTGCTGACGCCACAGCCATGTATTTTATCACATGCATGTGGGTCACAGTGGAAAACAGAGTCAAAACATCATGCTGACTTGATAAGTGCTGTGAAAGTGTAGAGTTTGCATTTCCACTGCAATGCGAATAGATTTTTTTTTTTTTTTGTGCCCCGCAATGAGTGTGACGCTTTGCAGAGATCTGAACAAACAGTGACTGAATGCAAACGGCCACAGAGGAGCTGGGATAGAAAATACAACTGCAATAAAGGGAAAAGAACTTAAACTGCTGTGGGAAGAATAACAGCCATCAAAGCATGTTGGGGCTGTCCCTGCAAGGCATAGATGAGTTTGTTTTCCACCTGAATTGAACAGCAATGTGTGTTTGGTTTGAATAATTAGTGCTGTATAATCTCAGTTCCGAGCCTCTCGGTACCCGAGGGCGGCCTTGTTATCGTAAACTCTTGAAGAATTACTAACTCATAGGGCCTGATTTACTAAGATCCTAAACAGCGGGTGCTAAATTGCTAACAGATTGCACGTGCTGGTTGTGGGCTCATCATCATCATCATTCGGCCCACTGGGTCAGGACAGACCAAACAATGCTATCCCACACATCTGGGTTTATCTGTGCTTCCTGAAAGTCTTCCATTTCAATCCATGTGATCCTCGAAATTAGATCCGGGCCGGGAGGGGGCGACGATTTTCCATAAGCGCAGAGGACCCTTCACTTTCAAACCAGATGATAAAATATTTATTTTACATATGAGCAAAATATCTAGTATATGTGTGGACGTAATCATGTCAATACCAAAATGTTGAAATACATAGTCGGACAGCCACTCAACTATTCTCACCTTAGCGTCGACTAGAAATAAATTTGAAGTCGTTCCACCCCTGGTCAAAACATTTGTGTATGTACTTAAAA
This sequence comes from Syngnathus leptorhynchus, assembly GCF_054491065.1. Lineage (NCBI taxonomy): Eukaryota > Metazoa > Chordata > Actinopteri > Syngnathiformes > Syngnathidae > Syngnathus > Syngnathus leptorhynchus. Next base: position 9,968,573 of record NC_141196.1, read on the forward strand.
ATCATGCGTTGATAAGATTATTAATGCATGAACTTGTGAAAAACTGAATTATAGTTCTTTCCCTCCGGGGCAGACCAACTAGCCAGCCCTGCTGACAAGTCTGTTCAGAGTTGTTCTTGGGTAGAAAGACACAAGAAAGGTCAGGCTTGATTTTCTTTTTTGTTTGTTTGTTTTGACAAGGGAAGTAACAGTTAGAACACTCGCTTGCTCTTCTGAAGTCTTTGGAGGACTTTTTTTCTAGCCTCTCTATCTTCAATGGAGTCCCCCTCCGTCTGTGGATGAAACTGTTCTGTGCAGTTGCAATATGATGATAGCGATGGCGATTAGCTTGCAGCCGTCATCGTACACGGTGGCTTTTATCTCACCTCCCTTGAGCTGACAGGCTCAGGCACACTGAGGTTGCCTTTCTTCTCCATGCTCACACAGAGATTCAGACAGAGACTGCCCTCTATGGATAGTAAAACAGTCCAGCTTCTGTTATCGTGTAACTTTAGTAGACACAACTTTTTCAGCAAGCAATCTAGCTTGCATTTTATCGCCGTAAATGTAAATATATGTCATTTTAGAATGATTTGTATTTCAAATGGCTCTGACACGGCAATCAGTCTCTAAACGTAAGCCTCTTCATTCTGAATTGAAATCAATCCATGGTCTTCAATCTGAATTCAGGATGCGATGAGTCTTACAAGTAAGTGCGTATAGGTTGCCGTAATCATTTCCAGTCTCATCAAAATGTTCCTCGTCTGCAGTCACATCGTCTCCTGATGAGTGGCGCCGTCGTCACATTGGGTGACGGAGCACTGCAATTAATCACAGAGAAGGGTCGCTAATAAAGTAATTAGATATTCCAAGAATTTCATCTTGACATCCATTTTGCTCCCAGAAAAAGAAACTCGGTATAAAGTGCTTCAAGGCAGAGTAGTAATTTGGTTTGATTTGGGTGGGGGGAAAAAATGACTAAGTGGCTGCTCAGCAGGTGACGATGCTACTGTGAAAGCTCGTATTTTAGCTTGAAAAGGTCTGATAATACTCTCCTTCCTCACGACAACTCTTTCGTTACGTCTTGAACGTAGTAAGAGATAAATACGATCTGTGAAATTATAAGACATCTGGAGTCAGCCCCATGACCATTTGAACAAATACGACACAATGACAAAACCACGTTTTAATCACGTCTTTATGTCTGCTTATTTTGCATCCCCCTGTTATGCAAAAGGGCCTCCAGTTTCCATTTTAATGTAACTCTGAAAAACACTTGCTCCATCTTCCCTTTGATTCACTTCCACCCGACAAGTGCCGCATATTTTTTATCACCAAAAGCAGTCACGTACGCGATGTTTCCAGGGACCCATTTTTGAGCACAATAAACAAAGCTCTGTAGCAATCCTAAATCACAGTGACAGATGCCGGCGTTAACTAAGACAAAGCGCAAACTAAGAGTGTTTTGTCGAGCTACTTGTAGATGTTGTCCGGTGGCTAGCACAGTGCAACCTTATACTCCTAATCCATGCTCATCCTTGAGCCCTCAGGGCCACAGATGCTGCAGTGTACACACAAAACAGTGTATCGCTCTCCACTTGTTGCCATGACGACACCTGTCCTGAAAAGTATGTAAATGTATTAATTTACTCGGCTGTTGTTTTTATTTTGGAAAAATGGGAGGTGGATAGTTTATTGTGTGGTTATTATGCTGTGTATGAATAGCGCGTAATGGTAGTCCTTCTCCGCCACGCAGGAAAAGCAACACGACGTGCAGCTCGGCTACTCAGCTTATGTTCATATGTTCATATGAGCATATGTTTTTGCTCTCTTCTGCTTCGGCTCGAAGACTTTTTATCTGGGATTAATTATGCTGTAAATCTTTGTCTGACACTTTTTTTGTTTTGTAGAGGAGTCAAACACGCATATCTGCCTGCCTGCGTGTGTGTGTGTGTGTGTGTGTGTGTGTGTGTGTGTGTGTGTGTGTGCCTTTGAGACACAAATGCTTTTTGGAGCATGAAATAAGCTTTCCTTGAAAGTGGTGACGGGTAGAGGAGTTGACGTCCCCTTGCTATTTCTTAATTAAGTACACGCAGCCCTCATTTTTAAATTGTAAATGTCACCTCTGGGCGCCTAACTATCGTTCCAGTCTCTCCTTTTGGTTCTGGATGGAGCTGGTCAAGCAAAACGTTTGGGAGCTGTAACGCAACACTCTACTGCCATCTTAATCAGCCTTTGAAAGTGAAGGTCACGCTGTCTGGCTATCCACTGTGAAAATGCGAGAACTTTCTTCAAGTGGGAACATTGGAAAATCTGCTCCTTCTGCACGGTTTATAATTGTTATGCACTCAGAAATTGTTTCTTTTTTTGCTTCTGTCTCTGGCCTCCCGTGTTGATCTTAATATCGTGTGTGTGTGTGTGTGTGTGTGTGTGTGTGTGTGTGTGTGTGTGTGTGTGTGTGTGTGTGTGTGTGTGTGTGTGTGTGTGTGTGTGTGTGTGTGTGTGTGTGTGTGTGTGTGTGTGTGCGTGCGTAGATGCTTGCATGCATACTATTTTCTTCCTGACATTTTGGCTGGTCCAAACATGGAACATTCGGAACATTCCGTTATGAGCTTCTTTTTTTCTATGCATACATGTTACGCACTAGACTCTAATGAATCGAGCTCCAACGATCCTTTTGCTTGCACACGTTTTGGCCAGACATAGTACAAATTGCATCTGGATTTCCTCTTAGTGTCAAATACAAAACACACAAAAAGAGAAATTGAAGTGGAGAGTGTATTGATGTAAGGGTTTTGGCCAAAAAAGAATATTTTTTTGCAGGGTGAAAGAAATCAGCAACAAAACAAATAAACAAAAATAAAACTCCCTCGCTGAAATAGTAAGGACTGTCATGATTTATGTATTATTCACTGAAAAATGGAAGGAAAAGCAAAATAACAAAACTGCCTGAGCTTGCAAAATTAATATAATTTAAAAAAAAAAAAAAGGGGGGGGGGGAATTCAACACATTTTGCATAATGCTTAATTCAAGTGTACCAAATGTAGGAGGTTCTTCCTTGGCCACTTTTTGATGCCCAACTGTGGTAATTAACATACAAAATGAATTTAATTCTTTACATTTAATGTTGAATTGCATGTCTTGATGTATGCGAATGAGTTCTAGATGGAAAAAGCAGATGGAAAAACAAAGAAACAATTTTTGAGTGCATAACATTTATCAACCGTTGTAATTGAGTTGGTGTACTCATTTTTTCAATGCAGTTTTAACAACAAATTCTAGAAGGGTGCTGCATGTGCCAAGAGAGAAATACTATAAATATTAGAATTTTGGTGCAGTTATACTTCAACTTAATGTGCTGAGCTTGAGTTTTCAACAGTTTTATGGGGCAAATTCGGACTTTTTATCTTAATCATATTATTTGAGTGAATGATGCAAAGATGCTAACATTATTTCCGGCATCTTAAAGTTTTACAACTGTACTATTTACATTTTGGTGCTGATCTGGATTGCTCGGCCTTCAGTCGAGCGAGAGCCATGATACTCAGTCGTTTGAACAAGTAATCATGACCTAATGATTTACAATCAACAAGTGTGAGACGAACCTGAAGATGAAGCAGTTTTTTTTAGCAATTTAACAAGAAGCTGCAGTATCTTTTTGCTGACAGATTATGTTCTGTCGGTTCAGTTTTATGTCGTTTAGCTGCACCGCAATATCCCCATCAGCTTCGATAATGTCCTTCTTTTACTGGGACCCTGTAAGTCTGTTGGCTGTTCTGTTACACCTTAATTTTATCACCCCAAGTGGTTTATTAGCTCATAATCTGTCTTTCGGGATTGTTTGTTAGTTGGCTGTGTCTTTGTATCTTATAAGCACAGCAGAAAGAAAGATCTTTTGTATTGTCTCATGAAGAACTAACCAGGGGTAGTACATTAGCCACAATCATAAATGCAGTTTTTTTTTTTATTTACAATATGTTCCATAACATCATTTTCTTGAAGAGCTATTAAGATTTTAATATTATTCAGGGCTAACATTTTTGTATTTAACGTTACCTGAACAATATTTTCAGGTTTATTTTTACTACAACTAATTTATGAGTTGAAAAGAAAACATGAATGCCTTAGTGCTCGGACAGCACACATTTGATGACTATTGTATGTATGGGTGATCACAACAGAGATTTTGTGTTTGAATTCAATGTTAACACATAACTGAGGTTAAGTGCAAGAGGGAAAATCACAGTGGGAAAGCTTGTCATATTTGAAATTACTACTGGGGGTTTGCAGATATTTTGCAGTGACGAATGGCAAGTAGTGATAGATTTTAGCGTTTCGACGTATGTACAAATTCGGGTCACGCCACTATCCAAGAACTGGAAGCTCATTGGTCAAACACAATTTTACGATCTTGGTCAACGTCTGATTCGTCTGGATTTTGAAATTAGAAATATTTTACCTCTGTTTTTGTTTCTGTGTCAGGGATGTGCAAACCTCTGTGTCGCCATTATTTTAAACATACTTGACTATATAGTGTAAAAAAAAAAGATATAATCAATTGTAAAATAATTAATTATTAATAGAAAAATGAAAGTGGTTAAACACTAAGCGCATTATTTTCATGACCGTTGCAAATCTGGCATGGTACGGGGCATATCTTTATAGACACGGTTTTGGTCATTTTGGAGACGAGCACAGAGGGAGGTCTGCGCTCCTGTGGGTGTAGTCATAGCTAACTTCAAACATGGCCAATGTAGCTTCTTTTATTCCCTTCAAATGTATTGCACAAGGCGCACACTAGAGTCTCAACATAAGCTTTTCTGCTATATGCCAGTGAGGAAAACGTCTGCCTTCAGGACTCTTTCCCAGCGATGTCAAATTTCTTTGAAAAAGAAAATAAATGCCCATTCCTGTCTTGACTATTGCAAACATTCCCTAGAGTTGTAATGGCAGACCACTTTAGTGCACTTTGAGACTCTCATTGATCGTTTCAAACCTTTGTGCAAAGTGTTTAGTATCACATCTCAGAAAAACCTTTTGATTCTCCCGGCATTTGCATTGACTAACATGTATTTTCCAAGGCCCTCATACCGGGGTTATTACGCTCTGGTTGCTGATAATCTGCTAACGTTATTGATTGCATTCCATTTAACGGGGAGAAAAGTGCACTCTGATTCATCACAACTGGTAACGGAGCCACCGCTCAGCGGACCACTACTAGCAAAGGGAATAAGCGTCTCTCCACAGGTGCACACAATACAACAGATGTACTGTGTGAAGAAGCATTGGTGAATAACTGATGTTGCTGTTTTACTCCTTTATAAGCAGGGGGCAGATTTGAACATAGAAAAAAAAAAAATATATGAATGCCCAGTTTTCCAAAGCTTTCTGTATGGACACAGTTGTACAATTTATCATAGCCGAGTTAAAAATCCCAACTCAATCAATCCCATCAACGACGTTGATGCGTTCAAACAATTGATGAAATTGCAAGATACCGAGGGTTTTTTTTTTCCTCACATATATAATAGCACTTGGTCAATGCACTCGCAAGCAAATTTCACATTAGATACGAGAACAAACCCAAACCAGAAAGTCATATCTGCTTCAATGCAACGGGCAAACTCTTTTAAATTTGCACAGAGCAGCGGGATGCATTTTGCTTGGCTCTCTCCGTCACCCAGAGAGCACTGAATGCATTAAAACTGGCAGCCACCGAGCAGTCAAGCATATATTCATTTCCTACACACTGACGGAGAATTCAGCAAACAATATATTACAGGGAGTCACACACACACACACACACACACACACACACACACACACACACACACACACACACACACACCTCCTACAAATATCACACCAAAAGACACAACGAGAATACTATTTATTAAGAAAATATAATGTCCTGCTTTATTGCGTTATACAAGCATAAGTGATGTGCTGGCTACAAAAATATAAATGTATCCTTGTTTACTCATTTATCTAGAGTACACTAAATTTCCCACTCCAAAAATATAAATGGGCGTGTATACTTTTTTATGGATATTTATTTGGTATTTTTTACACTCGTACACCTGTACATGGTATGCATTGCATAATGAATTGTAGCATCAACCTATCAAAGTAGTTATTTCTATCTACCCTCTGGCAACCGTTATTATGATCTAGTCACATTTGTGCATGTTTTTAATGCTCTCAATAAAGTGTCACTCTAAAACTAGATGGTTGAAAGTCGCCCTCTTTCTTGAACTGTTTCAGCCAATTTTGGTGTTTTAATGTTGCCCTCTTTTTTACTGTTTTGGTCAAGCTCCTCTACTTGCAACTCTCTCGTTTTGAAGAGAGCGCCAGGAGGGTGAGTTGAGACATTTTTTTTTTTCTTTAACAAGTGATGTACAGTGATCGGCAGAATTAGATGACAGACAGGACAATGAGCCTGTTGCCAATCATACAACAAAATAAGACATGGCGTCCGACTTTGTGTGCAAATAAACTGGCCCGGATTTTACACTGACTTGATCAATTTGTCAGTAAATTGAAACAGGATGGTCAATATTTCAGTGTTCATACTTTTGTGATGTTTTTGAATGGTTCGATTTTTCTCTCATAAAGAATTGGTTCCTTGGCTCAATAAAGAATGAGAAACACGACTTATCCAACACTTGGGTCGAAAAAAAACATGCAGCAACAGCAGCCTGACAGCTGGGAAAACCAGATGATTACACATGTGAATGGAGAAGCCACTTGATATTCTCCACACAGCCGCTAAAGCATACCAAGGAGCAGATAAGTTGGTGGTAGAAGAGGAAACTAAAAAGTGAAAAGGGTGAAAATACTGCTTTAGCAACACCATGTATTTTGACAAATCCACCTTTCGTCGTCGTCATGATTTTAGTCTGGTAGCCCCCTTCAGAATAGAAAAAATCATGCACAAGTGTACTAAACAAGCAGTTCCAAACCACTGGGCACTACACCCGGTAGCTGTCCATCAGACAATTGGTACTTCGCCATACAGACAGAAGGGAAAATAAATCAGACAGCGTTTCAAATACAATATCAGCAGTCCTCAGTCTCAAGCATCAAGCCCGGTCTACAAAACATGCAACAAGAGGCTCAAAGTTGAGACCAAACGGACTTAAAAGCTGCCCAAAAAGTACTGAATACTGTTTTTCCCATTCCAAATAATCTTTGTGAAGAAGTGTTTCTGCAATGACTGTGACCAAAACAAACCAAAATTACAGGGTTGTCTGTTACACACTTATGGTGTCATTGTCTCCGATTAGTCTCAAATGGGACCGGCTCACTGAAGCGAAACAAGTGTGGCGTGTTTACGAGTTAAAATAACTACATTCAGCATAATAGCAAATGGTGGTTTTAATCAACTGTTCGGATCAGTTTCTATGTCATTGTATCAGAAATATTGTTATCATTAGTGCGTAAAAGGTTGAAGAACCCTGAACTAAACAATCGGAGCTGACACAATTACCCTGTGATAAATCGCTTTTAGATGGAGCGTAATCACCGAGACCTGTCGATAAATGCAAGCCAAGCATCCAGAAAGTGAATTAATGTTGAGGAATAAAGGACAAGGGAGATCAATGAGTAAAAAAATAAGCAGACAAATGTCCTTCAGTGTTAAAAGAGGTCAAAATAGGAGATTTTTTTTTTGCTGGTGTGTTCACGCATTGTCGTCATTACCAATATTTACAGTAATTGTGACTCAAGTCAGCAAACACGCATTTCAAACACATTCCACAAACATAAGATAATATACACTAATACCATGTAAATGAATGGAAAGCCCTTTGGCATGCATTCAATATCCTTGTTATCGACCTTGACCATAAACTAGTATGCTTGTACTGCTAAGACTACAGAAACAGAGGGACTACTATACTGTATGCAATTTAACTTTACAACCAGTAAGCTACTGTGCTGCACTGGAAACACGACAAGGTCCAACAGGACCCTACCAGTAGCCCCAAAATGCCCACAAATACTTGGTATCCTACTAGTTCAACTTATGAGTGTGCCAAAGGCTATGAGAGAGACTGCTTTCTTTGATTGGCGGCAAATAGTCGGCTGTGTTCACGCCCATATCAGCGCAAACGACCCTGTTGTAAATGTGACGGTTTCTGCGTGCCCGTGAAATTACCAGCACCCAGCCTGACTCGCTTCTGTGCAGATTTACAATACGCCCCATGTTAGACTTGAAGCAGTTATGAAAATAGAGCCCTTTGTGTAGAGAATCTATTAATTAAAATAGATCAGGTTTTCCATGATATTCCAATTTATTGAGATGCGCTTGCATCAATATGGGAAGACGGGAAGCAGACGACCACTTTACGAGGTGTCACTGGGGTGATGCCATGGAGGGGGGTCGTGCGGGTTTCTGCCGAAAGTAGGCGCCGGGGGTGTTTTGGAGGCCAGTGTTGCGTGGAGAATGAGTTTCACTGTCTGCCGTTGGACTGTCAGGAGAGAAGCTGCTTCACTGGAGGGTGACAGCAGAGAGACAGAGCCACTCTGTTACTGTCATGGACACTCTGGCTCTCTTCTGGCTTTTAGACAGGATGGTACGTCGTCTGGTGAGCACAGATGTTCAAGACCTCTTGGCAATATTTGCACCTTTCTGCATCGAGACACTTTGAATTGGAGGAGGTTCGGTTTTTGTTTTATACGTTTGGAGGATGGGGCAGATAACCAAAATTAGAGTTTCTTCTTTCAGCTACAACATGCGGAAGATATACTCTACATTGTCCTAATGAATGGGAATGGGAAAATATTCAAACATTTGCTTCTTCATATTATTGTTCAGTACAGTAAATTATGAGTATGCGTCAAAGTAATAAATGCCAGCGTCATTCTTCACCACGTATTATTTATGTCCGAGAAAGCCACGGTGCAGTTATTCGAGACAGCCTGCAGTGTCTATAAATGGTTTTTTTTTTTTTTTAATAAAAACAGCTCTATATGAATTCGAAACCTATATTAAATTGATGAGCTGCATTTTGACAGCCAAGAGACCTTAGCAACCAAGATCCTATTCAGAGAATGTCAGAGCTGCGCATCTGTTTGTCCTAAATTGTTTATGTTGATCCCTCTCGACAACACTCTCGGACTAGAGTTGTTTTTCTGTGCAGAGCTATGGAGGACTCTATGTGAATGTTTATGGTGCAGCTCGGGTGCCATGCCTGATGCTATTGGACTCTAAGAACACAACTGCATTCAGAAACGCCATCTGTCCATTGATCCATTTTGATACCCTTATGTTTTTTTGGAGCCAACACAAATTGATCCCAGGATCAATTATTTTTGCTCACAGCAATAGTAGTAAAAAAAGTGAACCTCAGTGCTGACTTGGTCTCGACTCGACACAAATCTTAATAAATCAAAAGTGGTTCATAAAATGCCAGCACATGGCAGAGACTGGGAGTGAGATTACGCTTGCTGACGACAGTGTCATGCTAATGAAATTTTTGCTATGTGTGCGTTTTTTGATTGAGCAAATATGCGGACTGTGCAGATTGCTTTGTGACTGATAAAGATAATAAAGTCTTAATGATAATAAAATGCCTTCCCATTTTGATCTAGTGATAAATATGACAGAACGTTGTAAAATGTGACTAATTTACATGTGAATGAACTAATATCGGGCAGATAATTAAAAAAAAAAGTGATTACAGCATTTGTTTGAGGGCACATTCTGTTTAGCATGTCTTTAAAGTCAACAATGAAACTGCAGAGAACAGCAACAACAACCAAAAAATCGGGCTTTTGTTTGAAGGTAAAATTGGATGGCGATTAAAACAACATCTGCCATTTATTTGTTCCCTGATAAATTTTAGTGCCCGCATCATTTTTACATACAGACCTTTTTACATAAGTGCAAATCTTCAGCACAATCAACAGTCCTGTTAACGTCAAGATTGCTGGAATAATTATGTGCAGAGTCGAGGCCAAGCAGGTAGTGGCCACTCAAAATCTAAACTCTTATTACAATAACACGGCTATTTTCGAGAGGTTGAGCGGCTAGAGAAGGACAAGAATAGAAGATCATGCAGTGTAATGATCACATCAATAATACAGGGAAGAAAAGACAGACAAGTCAAGTGCGACCTATTGACATTTTGGTCAGGTAGATCGGCCTTTCATCATTAGTCGAGGAGCAGATGGTGCATCATCGTCTTCCTTGTAGATCAAACTGGAAATATTATCATATCACTTGCACCTCATATGATAGATATGTTTGGCCAGTGGTGATACTGGCAGGTTTGGTGCTATGCTACCAGATTCAGGTGGTGATGCTGAGGTGGGAAAACTCTTTTGGGCTTTTTTTTTTTTTTTTGGTCGTACATATTTGAGCTGTGCAACAACTTCCATAGTGAGTGACTGAAAAACTAAACAAAACCACCATAACCAGGAAATAAAGAATCACAGTTACTTTTTGGATCGCTGTTGCTACACCGACTAGCGACTTTTTGGGGGGCGGGGGGGTGGACAAGCTTGTTATTTGTTGGATTTGAATTAAATGGCTCTGGGATGGAAAACAGGATGTTTAATAAAGTCACGCGAGTTTGAGTGAGAGTACTGTAAAATTTGTTGTCCAGTCTAGATGTTTGGCAGCCCTTTCTTGTACAAAGTCCAACATACATAATGATATTGTATCGACAAATGTTTTCGGCTATTGTTGTGCTGAAAGGGGCAATAAAAGTAATTAATATTTGGTTCTGTTTACTTTCCACTTTACTTTTTACTAAGGATGTGGCATGACAGTGTGCCCATTATCACCCCTATTCATTCATCTTTGTTTATTTGCTAACAAAACAAGACTTAGACAAAGGCAAAAGTTTTTTCAAGAAGCTTAGCTGAGGTCAGAGCGACAGCATGAGATGCTTAAAACAAAATGTCGCCGTCCGGTCAATTACAGGGACATTGTTTTCTTTGTTTGCATTGGACACCTAATGGAATCGGCAAAAAAAAGAATAAGTGGGCCAGTGCAGGTGTTTTCCCCGCAGTTGTAAACTCTATTTCTGCAGAATTCATATGCACTCAAAAACCTATTTATTGCCTTTCTCATGTCCTTCTTTTGAGTTTCTTCTGATGCAACACAAAAAGACCAAACAGATGCACAAAATAAACATTGAAAACAGAAACAAAAACTCAAACAAGGAAGTACACATATTAGAATACTTTTTTGTTGTTGCTTTTATAACATTTTATTGATCCTATTCCAGCACAAAACATTGTCTTTTGCTTATTTCAGTCACAATGCGTCTTCCTTTGTTTGTTTTCTCCCTCTGTGTAAAATTGTGGTGCACCATTAAAATAAAGACAGACGGATAGGTCAATCACTTCATTGTGCATAATTTTCTAGTTGCTCCATTTGAGAAATTATAATGGCCATGTTTACAAAACAAGTCAAAAACATTGTTTAAAACAAAACATTTCAAATTTTGTGAGTCAACAAAGAATACGTATTACATTAGTTATCCTGTTTACATGTCTCAGAATACTGTCTGAGATTGCAGCAATTATAAGTAGAAAACACACTATCGCGTTGCAAAGCTTTTATTTCTCCCTTTAGTAATGTGTCCATTTGCTAAGTACTCACCATTCTGTGGATTTTAATCATCGCAAAACAATGTTTACATGACAGTTTCCTGTTGAAAGTCAAAATCAGTATCAGAGTGTCTTTGTTAAAAAGAAAATTAGTCACCATTTGCATGTCACGTAATGCAATCTGATATGACAACATGTTTGTACACAACAGCAACGCGGTGATTGGAAAATGGGAAAGGAAAGGTTTGATTGTTTGACAAGTCACGAGACATGTTAATTAAGACTCTAAAAATCTACCTTCAAGGCAGCAAATTTTGTTTTGAGGGAAGCAATCAGATTGCCCAAGGAAGAGAGATAACGATGGGGTGGAGAAATAATTCCAGAGAAAAAGAACCAGAGGAGGCCGTTTGTGTCAAGTGAGGCAGAAATGGTGTCAGTTTATCCAGCAGATAAACAAGGAGCCTCACAGAAGCACATGATTGGCACTAGCAAAAATCTTCCTATTTTAATGTATTTTTCACATTGAGAAAAAAAAAAAAGTGTTGATTCCGCAAGTAGTCAACCTTTAGCACAAAGGTGTCAAACTCATTTTCATATCGGAGTTATAGATTCCTTCATGGGGCCATTAATGACTTAAATAGAAATGAATGTGTGTGGATATTATCAAATGCACACAACAGAATTTTCCAATTGGTTATGAAATTAGGATTAAAGAAAACATTTTGCAATATCTCAATTTTATGAAAAGGAAAGACAATTTAGAGTTTTGGTATTTTTAAAAGAAACATTGAGTTGACACTCATGATTTTAATTTTGTGGGCCACATAAAATGATGTGGCGGGCTGAATCTGGCCCCCGGGCCTTGCGTTTGACACCTGTGCTTTGAAAGTGTGTACAAAGGTTTCTTGACAACAAACAGAAAGGTGAAGCCAGTAGTAAGTCTGCCAGGAAGATATATCCGCTTTTGGGGTCGCGTCCCAAAGAGGCCTAATGTGTGAAAAACATTATCTTTGTCCAAAGGCTCATTTTAGTGGGGAGATAATCGCCTATCCTCTTTCATCATGTTAAAAGGATTTTTGCAGATTCGGGGATTTTCTCCATGATGCAAAATGTTGGCAACCTTTTTTTATTGCCCACAGAGGACTTCTCTGTGAACGGATGGAACACATTGATATGCAAAACGGGTTTCAGAAAAATGTGTGCTTAATGAGACAGTCATCAGCCACAATATTTTATTTGTTAGTGGCAACTCATGATTTAAATAAAATAACTAAACTGTATTTAGGGCTGCAACTAACTAACTAACTAACTAACTAACTAACTAACTAACTAACTAACTATTTTGACAATCGATTACTCTGCCAATTATTTTGCCAATTAATCGATTAACCAGGAAAAAAAATACCTGACTTTTTTTTAAAGGATATTGTTTCAAATCGTGTAGAAAATGCATGCAAACTAAATGAATTAGCATTCATTTACTGGTTTGGTCTAACATTTCAGAAAATACACAAAAATGTTTTCCAACATAAAAGCAAATATTTTTGATTTTTTTTTTTTTCAAAACCATTAGGTCTACAAAAAGCAGAGGTGATTTTCAAATGAAAGGTCTTGGACGGTAAACTGGGTCTTTAAACAATTATTTCTCAAAAATACTTAGCGATTAATTTGTTAATCGATGAGTTATCGATTAATTGATTAAACACTGCACCTCTAAATTTAGTATCATAGTATTTATTTATTACGATTAATATTTGTTCCATTTGTCCAGCACAATGTACTTACTAATGATTAGCACGTCTGCCTCAAGGTTTGGTGGTTCACAGTCTCAAACTCTTGCAATTGACAATGTAACTTCTTTCAGACTGATATTTTTTCAATAAATTTTTCATTTGTTCATGAAGTTGATGATCCAAATCGTTAAAGTGCAATTAACATAAATAAATAAATAAATAAATAAATAAATAAATAAATAAATAAGGGAGGAAGCAAATAGCTATTCACAGAACTCTATGCACAGTTTTGTGACATTTAAAGAAAGGTTTGCTTCATTTGTGATGTCATTGAGAGCACTCCTGGGGGAAATTAAACTCTCCTCAGTATCGCCTTTCCACTGTGAATTGTTCGTGCGTCCCACCATTACGGCCCAGTCTCGCAACGTAATTGAGGTTACTGTCTGTCTGGATGTATTCCAGATCAAGAAATTAAATCTGGAGACCTTGACCGGGTCCTTTCGAACATCAAAGCAAATCTCGTTCCTCTAATTGCTTACAGTTTGTAATTACAACACTTACACCTTCTGAATTTGACGTGATTAATTCAAGTGAGCCTTTTCTGTTCAAATGACAAGTGCGTAAATGACTCCGAAAGCAAGAGTATGCAGCTATTGGCTGGCAATAACTGATTTTCTCTCAGAAAATTCACAAAACAGAATTAATAAACTTCAACCAAACAAATCTTTAGTCAACTAAAGTGGAGCATCCGATGTAGTGGATCTGCTGGACACAATCGATTTTGTAACTTAACTTCCCAAGTTGTTGTTGTACATTGTGAAATCTTGAAAAAAAAAAAATTCTTCTGACTTATTAGCCATATGCATGATGTTTTAAATAACATTTTAACATTGCCGAATGTCATTCTAGGGTAAAGAAAAATGACCCACCCCAGCATTAAAAATAAAAAAGAACTCATCCTTTGAAGATGGCCTGACAGAGCCCTAAATGCAGTCATGGAGGTCACAAAAGTGAAATAGTTCAAACGCTCACTGAACTAACTAAGGTCTGACAAGATTTGCAGTTGTCTTGCGCGACCTTGTGAATATTTATGGTTTCAAATAGAACTTTTGCTCGACTTTGAACATCATTTGTGTCCCCAAATTTCAGTTGAACTCCAAATTGGACCATAATAGTGTTCTGAACGCCTTTTACAACAGCCAGATAGCGAGAATGTATTTCCTCCAAGTGTCAACAATGGTCCAAATTCTTATTTTCTTCACAATAGGCCCAATGCAGCTTCTCTGCTATTTGTAGTCATAATAGCAAAAATGTGCCTCAGCTTAGAGCCTTTTCACTCCTCATACAAGCATCAGCAGCTATGGGTGGTTACCCTCCACTTAATGATGCCATTCTATCCACAGTAAGCTTCCACTATGAACATTTGACATCATTTCCTCAGTCCTTCACAAACATTTATGTCTTTTTGATTCTAACCTTCCGGTTCAACTGCAGTTATGTGAAAACAGGAAGATGTTCTTTTCACAACGACTCCAAAATAGATGAACATTGTTGTGTTTGCTCTCTGTGCATTTATGGTTTGGCCCTATGATATTTATATTTAGGAAAGTCTCACTGCAATCAAATAGCAATGGAACTTTGGTTGAGGGGTTAAGTAAATACCAAATACAGACCCAATTAGCAGTTTCACTGCAGTCAGGATGATAGTCTAGTGCAGAGAGATCATTAGGTGTGCTGTGGGAAATGATCCAATTTCACTGAAATGGTCGGAAAATCTTTCATCTACGGTATCTATGTCAGCAACAGGCAGAGTAATTAAATGTTTTTCCACTAAGTGCCATTCCTGTAGGTACAATTTATCTGTGTGTATTACCTACCTGTTTCCATGCAGGTTCAGGCAACAAAATTATTTTTGCTTTAGTTTTAACTAAACAGGCAGTAAATAAAGTATGTTTGTGAATAAACTAAGATGAGCTCATTGTTTAACTATAATGCTAGCATTTGGCAAAATGGAAAAAAAAATGACTGTTTGTTGAGCCATTAATATTGTCAAAGAGAGTAAGCCACTTTCAAAACTTGATATAGTATGGTAAGACATTTTTAAAATTAAATTTTAGACATAAGTGGACATTGTCCCATAATTTCATGCATTTTCTCTGTGTACCGGGGCTTCTTTGCTCACCTAAGAAACATGTACATCAGGTACTGTAAATTGAATGAGAATGTCAAGGGTTGTTTGTCTAAATGTCTGAAGTGTCACTCGTCTCTCGTCAAAGTCAACTGGGATAGGCTCCTGCTCACTCGCCATCTGATGAGGGCAAATGCCAGAGAAAATGGAAAGATGACAGCCTGCGGGGGATGCTATTTTTAGCCAATATCTTCACTATACAAACCCATAAAGTGTTCATTGTTGTTTTGTAAAACAGATTGATTAACGGACTCGCAAATTGAGTGACTGATTAATGCAGCCTGTGGAGTCACCTTGTCACAGTCACCACTAATCACATATTCTATAATAACTACTGTTATTATTTTGGGTATGCACTGTGAATGCCCCCCCCCCCCCCCCCCCGAAAGCTAATGATAAAACTCTCAGGAAGAAGTGAGTAAAGGTCATTACAAAATCAAATAAAACGTCGTGGTCATTATTTTGTGACCTGACCCAATGGCTATGGGAAGCATTTGCAGCCTGGTACGCTAAGGGGTAGAGTGTGAAGCGAGTGCCCTGACTTGTGTGCCCAAGGGGACACTGAAATCTGGCCACAGCTGCTACGTAGGATCACAAAGCAGCTGGCCAGCTCCCCCTAAGATGCAGCCATTACATCGCTATTCTCATCCACCCACGAGCTTCAATGAGCTAGACTGAGAGCTGTAGTCATAGCAACGGGCAGACCTGCTAATGCCCTTGGGGATTATTTCTTGACAGAGTTCCTCGGTGTCCTCCCTTTTGGCATTTGCGCGACGCTGCAATTGCCGGGTAGATGTTTGCCTCAGCGTCCCACGACACCCTTCATTGCTATCTTACTTTTTCTCAAAAGTCAGGAATTTTAATACATGTAAGCAGTTTATAGGCACAAAGCAATGTTCCTTTATTTCTGCTTCAGTAAAAAGGAAACTACATTGGTTTATTCAATTAAATTTTTTTGTTAGCCTATCAATGGCCTTTTACATTGACTTTAGCATTAGCATTGGTGATGTTATTAAAACTAATCATGTCTTGTATTTAAATATACTATTAGCGTCATTTATTTTGCGATGTGTTTAATTCTATGGTTAACTCCAAGAGGGGTGTCATTAAACAGTTTAAAGCACACTCAGGAAGGGCAGAATCACAGAGGTTCTCAGATAACATGCTACTTTCAGGGTACTTTCATAATGTCGGAAATTTACAAACACAGATACTGCTGGAGGGCTCTAATTGCGGAAGGACCTTGTTGAAGATCATACAAACATACAGATTTGTTCAGGGATAAATCTAGACTGGAAAGAACATTTTGAATGTGAGGAAATCTTATCTCATCCGTAGACAGTGAAGTATGGGGGGGGCTATAAATAATTCTGTCTCAAGAGAGTTACCAATAGCACGGGTTATAAATGAGGTAGCTCAAGTAAAGAACCCTGAGGTACACCTTTGAGAAGTGGTAATTGAATCAAGACACAGTTCTCAGAATGGCCTAATCCTAACGAGGACTAGGAGTGTAAAATAGGCTGACGGATGGATTTAGCTTAAATTTCATCCATCCGAGATTTGCCCAAGATGCTACTGACATTCACAGTGACAAATGACACACACCTGATGCCTGAGCATCCTTGGCACCTCCTCGAAGACCCGCCAGATGGGTGTCCCTCCACAACCTGGAGAGGGGAGCAGATGGCGATTAAAACTCATTAGAGGGACAGAGAGAAAAGGGCAAAGACATGTAGGTAGACGTACACTGCCAAAAAGCCTACCTAAGGATGTAATAATAGACGGTGGATAATAGATGAGGGCAAGTCTTTGAGGGGGGGGGAATCATTTTTCTGCGACAGTACCAGCTGTGACGGCAACATTTGTCACTACTGTTCACCTCAAATACCGACAGATGAATGTCGAATAGTTTATTATCTACTTACACTTTTTTTCCATCCATTGTTTCATGGATTTATCATCATGTACATGGGATTAAAAATAAAGTTACCAGAGATAAATGGTCTCTCATGAGACACAAGGTAGATATCCGTTATGGACCACCGAAATTATAGATGAGCCGTGTTCCTTGTAAGCCACTGTTAGCACAAACTACAAGCGACATGAATTTAAATCAATAAACTATTGACCAAAGGACTTAGCCTACAGTTAGTGACAGTTTGTTGTCTGCCTGTGGCACTCACAAAAGTGTTTGCTCTCGCATCCATGCATAATGACTATCTGAGCAATCTTGACATAGTCTTTCTATTAGCATTAACGTCACAGGCGGTTTCATCTCTAACCAAGTCAAATGCTAAAATGCTTACGTAATTCGGTCGCATTTCCATCACTTTGTTTGTGACATTTTCCTGCCATAGACAATCCCATTCCATACACACAGTCGGCACAGTCTAACTGTAATCTCGCTCTTACTTCCTCCCACGCAGGCATCTGTAAAAGGAAACTCGTGGTTCATAACAGTGGCAGGGATACTATTGGTTGATTCTGTGCTTAATACTTTATCTGCAATTTCTCATCTTATGTCCTTGATAAGATGTTTTCCAGTCAGTTCTCACATGTCAAATGCTTTAATTGTGTATCAATCATTTTTCATACTGGATTGATTCATTGTGTAACAAGTTGCAGTTTTACCAAAAAGAGAAAGAAAATGTCATTTTTGACATCCATATATCCACAGGTGAATGATTTGGAAAAAGAGTGTGGCCTTTGCAGTGCAAACCCGTCCCATGCTACTCCCTCCTCTCAGGGGATGGCCGAGGTCCAGGATGGACACATATACGCCTGTGACAGGTATTCAGTGATACTTCAGTAGAGCTTTATTTAAGACCTAGTATCGATCAATTAATCGAGTTGATCAACGCTTGCAACACCTTCTTAGACCATTTGTCAAGCCTTCTCCCAAATTGTGTGTGTGTGTATGGGTGTGTTATCCGTGTTTAGCTCTGCAATGTTAGAGGAGAGCCAAGATGGTATGGACAGTTGTACCCTAAGTCCTGCCACAGCTAGACAGGTCACCATCCAGCGGCACCCGACTCAAGGCTTCGGCTTCATTGCAGGCAGCCAGAGGCCTGTCATTGTACGCTCCGTCTCTGCTGGTGAGTGCGTATGAGGGGGACTAATAAAAGGAGTGACGGTTGGTTATGTAAGACGACATCAATCGAAGTGTTTAACTTGGTACGCTGCTTGTGCGCTGTCATCTATCCACAGACGGACCTTCCTTTGGTAAGCTTCTCCCCGGAGATCAGATCTTGGCCATTAACGAGGAGACGGTGAGCGACGCGCCCCGAGAGAGAGTCATAGACCTTGTAAGGTAGCATCCTTTACTGTCCCGGTGGGGAGGGAGGGTGGGAAATGTTTAAGGCCAGGGGAGCAAGTGTGAGTGAGGCCAAGTGAAAAGTAACAGGGAACACAGGTATAAAGAGGGTGGCCCAAAAGAGACTCAATGTTTCTTGGCGTGACGGATGCATGACCACATGAACACATAATGGTGGAAATAGCAGAAAGAAAGTGGCGAAGCTCTCCAAACGCTGTGCTTGCACGTGGCGTTACCTAACCCACTCTACTCTCTTGTCTCCCCATAGACGCTGCAAAGACACGATTGTTCTCACTGTGCTGCAGCCTCATCAGGTGCGTACGAGTACTTTGTGCTCATCATTTCTTTTCACGCGTGTCTTAACAAGCCCGCCCACACATTTGGTGCTTAATTATTAGAGTACTGGTAATTTCTCTTCTGGCAACGCTGTCTGCAAAGCTCCAGGTCGTTCGTTAAAAGCATCTATCCATCACGGGGGAATGTCATTTGCTGAATAAACTGCACATTTTAAGCTGGTCAAAAGTTCAAAGTTTCATCTTGTTTTAATTGATGGTAGTGCACAAAGCATGTACTGTATTCCAGAATGTCGTCTTTTATTTCGATATGTACATTTAGATGTGTTGAACATATGGAGCAACGATTTGGTTTGAAGGGTACACCCTGAACCGGTCGCCATCAATAATATAACAAAACCAAAGAATTGACCTTGCCGTATGACTTTCTCATCTACTTCATGGCTACGGTCAACTGTACTTTCTATTTTTACCTTTCCACAGTCACCTAAATCTGCCTTCATAAGTGCAGCCAAAAAGGCCCGTCTGCGAACTAACCCGCCTAAAGTGCGATTTTCAGAACAAGTGTCCATCAGTGATCCAGACTCAGTAAGTCTCTCTGACACTTATTGTTGCCCTTTCCCTCAATCTCCCACAGCTCATTTCTCTTGTTTGATCCGCAAATATCCTCTCTCAAGCCACTCTTCACAAAATGATGTATGTGTGCGTCTCTGCGTGCGTGTCTGTGTTTGTCTGTGTAACAAAGAGAATGCTTTTGGGTGAAAAGTTTAGCCTGGAATAAATTGCTTTTCAATTTCAAATTCTCAGTTGAGCAACCATAAGTTCAAAGTCAGCTCACTTGCCTTGTGGTCATCGGTCATCGTGTGAATGTTGTGAGACAAGTATTGCCACACTAGTGCCATTGTGCTTGGAAAATAATGACAATTATTCTCTCGCTGGCCATACCATCGCTCACTAGATTTCAATGCAAACATCAAAATGGATGGCATGTTATCAGGTCAAGGACTTATTGGCTTTGCTCTCACTTCAAAGCGCTGATGTCAGCACATGGCTGGGGTGGGATTTGTGGATCGCTATTATATGCTGTCATGACCCTTCATTATAGTCCTCGATTAATTGTGAGTCAGTGACAGCGTATCTCAACACTCTCAATTCACTGAGGATTTTTATTCTAACTGTGCAGAAAACATCATGGGAGTTCTTATGTCCCGACATTTCCCCAAAAAGTAAATCAATCTACAGTATGCCTTGTTTTTGGTAAACTTTTTAAATTGGGCACAGAGGATTGATTTTCTTATCACTGGGATTCAATAGATTTGTATTACTTTGTTGGGCAGGCCACGTGAACTTTAATCATAGTTGATTTTTATAAGCTTGTCAGGCCCGATGAGGCCAGCATCGTGCAAATGTCAGTTTCCTTAATTACACCTTGAGACCATGATTGTCAATTCAAAAAAAAAAAAAAAAAAGATTTCCTGCATCTCTTTCCTTACTTAAACTAATTGTCTGCTTCTCTTGGGAATCGATCAGAGTTGATCCAAAGTTAAACAACGCGGAAAGGGGTTTCCGTGATTGGTGCAACAACTTAAGGCAAGACAGTTGGAGATTAATCTTTGCCTCCACTGATGAGAACACAAGCTGATATTGACAAGTTAAAAGCTCAGTGTTGACAAAGAAGGAGAGAGATGAGGCAAAAGAATGTAGTTTCTCATCACACTTCAATATACCATTAACTAGAATGAGAGTGCAGGTCTATTTTAAGACAACATTCCTTTGGATTAGCATTCTATATATATAATATATACAAATTTTTTCCCATGTCTCGCATGTTGGCCCAAATGTATGAAAAGATTGGAAAAGTATTTGGCACATTTCAGGATTCTTCATTTTCCTCACTATCTGAATTATATTGAAATATGTAGGCTACTGAAGATGCTCGGAGCAAGAACAACAGCTGGTAATGTGACGACTTGCATTAAGGCAAAACAAACTGATGAGCAACTGTTGAGGACTCAGATTGCGATGTCAGATGCATTGTTGTATTAAATCAACAAACTGTCATGCATTAAGTTTGGATTTTGGTCTTACAAAGCCAAACATGAGATTTAAAAAGGTTTGTTTTGATGTAGATTTAAGGAGATTAGCTTTAAAAATAAAATAAATAAAAAACTGACGCGCATTAAGAAACCTTACCATCTGCATAATCATGACTAAATCATACCTTAAAAACCCTCCTGTGAGATGAAAAAAAAACCAGATGAGAGGAAAGTAGGATTCCAATCACCTAGCAGGAAGAATGGACTGCAGCGTACTTCATAACCTTCCTTCAAACAAGTGCTTTGAGTAAAAGCACAAAGCCTGACTCCCCCACTGTGCTTCCACTTCCACAAATCTGTCTTCTATCTGATCCTGCAATGTATTTATGTACGCAAGACATACTGACCGTAACGCCTGCTGAATTTCTTACTCTAAGCGAGCACAACTAACATCAAGAGCAAACCGATACCATTGTCTCCTTCCGTCTCTTTCAGACAATGCTGAAGGACGACTCCTTGTTACTCATACCCAATGTGCTGAAGGTGTTTTTAGAGAATGGACAGATTAAATCTTTTACCTTTGATAGCCGAACAACTGTGAGGGTAAGTAAGCTACAGTATGTAACAGAATTTAGACTGGAGTCTAATGACCCTTAGCAAAACAACACATACTTATTTAATCACACGTGCTGACCACATGGTAGGCTCTCAGGAATCTCTCTGGTTTTGAGTCTTCCACGTTTCCCATAACTAAAATTCTCACCAATGTGATTAAGAACCTGAAGCAATAAATGAGTTCAGTCAGGCTCTGTCATTCTCTTTGAAGAATGTGACAAGATCTCTGAACAGACTCATTATATTGACTCCATTAGATTTCATGGATCTGCTCATTGCAAGAGAAAAAGTGTGGGGTGGGGGGGGGGGGGACCTGAAACTGCTTTTACATTAAAGGAGAGATGAAAACTGTCTCTGTCAGCCTGATTAAATGGGATTTCAGCATAATAGCAAGGCGCGGATCAATAAAGAAAACTGCGGATTAAATCAATGGTGCACCAGAATGCACTGTCGCATGGACTTAGCTTTCCTGCAGCATTGGAGGCCACAATTTTGTAGCCCGCTTGATTGGAGGACTTTTTCCTCATTTACGGAAAACCCTCCAAGTTCCTACAGTAAAACTGCTTGTCCTTGCTTTTAAGAGATAGCGATTGCTCACGATTAGAACAAGAGCAGGAGCCAAACTACATTGACATGTCAGTGCTACAAGATCTCTCATCTAATAAAACTAAACATCACCCATTGAAACAAATGTGTCCAAGAACAAAGGTTTGACCGCAACACTCAAGTATTTAGTATGTACTCACTGTGCAGAATGAAGAATATATACAGAAGGTCTCCATTGCTCAAAATGACAGATATAACACTGAAGTATAGGATGAGGAAGGACCCATCACGCTGATATCACTATGACAAATTGGTACGAATAAAAATACAGTGTAACCAAGGTGGAGATTGTCTCCATATATCAAAGTATTTGTTGCAATACTTCTATGCTGCAATTTTTTCTTTTTATCTAATCGGTTCCCATTGCTTTCCATCCAGGATGTGATCTCTTCGCTGCAGGACCGCCTCTCACTGCGCTACATTGAGCATTTTGCCCTCGTGCTGGAGGGTGGCGGTCTGGACCAGAGTCAAAAGTTACTACTGCTCCAGGAGAACCAACCCTTGACGCACGTAAATACAACATGTGTAAAACATATTAATAATAATTAATTTAAATACAGCAGAACCTACAGTTGATTCAGGCTTAAGCTATTCCGTGATGCTTGTTGACTTCCAAATTGTCAATTTTCCTTACAGAGGTCATGTAAAACTGATTTTTGTGTTGGTAATGTTTCATTATTCTGATTATTCTCAATTGTCAGACAAGGGATGGGAACCACTGTTAAGCACAGCAGCCAATATAAAGTAAAGCTATTCACTCTTTGACAATGCCCGATAAGACCTATACAGCGTACTAGTTTGTTCAACTTCAATTAAATTAATTTGACTCTTGTGTGTGCTGCTGTGGCTTCTATTTCTGGTTATGTGGTAATCATCACACATTTCCTTTTTTCATCACTACTTGCAAAATTTCCACTTCTGGTAAAACCTAGCTTTAAAAAGTGCTAATAAACATATTCAGGGGCAATTGTTAGGATTCCAAAACATATTAGGTAATGGACAATAAGTACAATAGCCTCACACGCTAGCCACACACCTAGCCCGTAAATAAACAGCTGAACTTTTGGTTAGATGATTCAAAAAAACACAAACACAAAATGTGTTTGTGGCCTTTAAAAATGTGCTGCTATTTACTTTTAAATTCATTAAATCTGTTCCTCTTTACACACAACCTGAGCAATGAGATTTTTGAAACATTTTGTTTCTTGATTATTCCCAATGTGAACCAAAAATGATGTTTGCCTTACCGTTACATCCGAAGCAATTTGTCATTTCACCATTAAGACCGGCCCTCTGAGGGCAAGCATAACTAGGATGAAAACAATTTTGACACCCCTACTATAGTCATTCACTGAGCAGAAGTCACCAAAAAATTCCTGACAACCCATGTGATTTCACACACCATCATGTTTTGAACGGTTTGATTTTTGAATCTGTTCAACTATGAAAATAAGACTCGAAGAGTTCTATTCTGTCTTTCTGCAGGTGGTGCATAGAACCTATTTCCAAGGAATGAAGTGTCTGTTTCGCATCTGCTTCTTCCCAAAGGACCCAGCAGACCTGTTGAGACGGGACCCTGCTGCATTTGAATACCTCTACATTCAGGTAAAGCATCAAATGATTCAGTATAATAACGCTGTTGGGGAGCTGTCCAAACCACAAACAGACTGTTCAATAACAGCCTGGACAGTTATATTGCCCAGGAATGGACGGTTTTAAAGAGTTCATCCCGGGTCAAATGCATCTTTTTTCACTCATATTGAGGGACCAGCTCGGCTTACTCATTTTGAATAATTTCAGAATATCATACTGAAACAAATATTTCTCTACTTCTGAACAAATTGTGCAATTCAATTCACAAACATTACACTGCCATATTCGACACGTTCTTGTTCCAATAAATGAGTTGATCTTGGCTGATTTTAGCAAATGCACGTTCTGACCAGTCAGACCTGAGACACTTTATCACATTTGCCTCTACAGTGTATTAACATGATGATCAATTTGGATGATGTACAAATTAGTACTTAGACCTAAACTAATGTCATGACTCAGACAAAGGTCGTTGTGTTTAATGGTGCTGTTTGGTGCAATTAGCAGTGTTCTAAGAATCACATGTCCTCACAGAATCGTAATGATGTAATCAAAGAGCGCTTTGGCATGGACTGGAAGTCTGACATCACGTTGCGATTGGCCGCTCTCCATATCTACATCACTGTGTCCTCAGCAAGGCCCAATCAAAAGATCTCTCTGAAGCACGTAGAGTAAGTTCACCCAAGTTATTTACATTGCAACAGTAATCACAATGCTTCACGTTTTCCATATTTTATGATACAGCCTCATTCCAAAATGGAATAAATGCTTTTCTTTTTTCCCCCCTCACCACCACATATTGACATAATGACAATGTGAAAAAAAAAATGTTTTTTTTAATGTATTAAAACTAAGGAACAAACCAAGAAACTAAGAACTACAAAACTAAGAAACAAATAAATTACATTTACCTAAGCAGTTACAGCTTTTGTCGCTAATCTTAACACTGAGCTCAAGTGCATCATGTTTCTTCTGATCATCCTCGACGAGTTCCTCCAGTTTAATTGGGGTCCACTTGTGATAAATTCATTTGACTGGAGATGATTTGGAAATGCACACACCTATCGATGTATATAAGGTCCCACACTTGGTATGTCAGAGTACAAACCGATCATGAGGGCAAAGGAAGTTGCTGTAGAATTCTGAGACTTTACGGTCTCAATGTAAAGACATCCCGGATGACCTCGGACTGGGGCACACAGCCAAGACAACAGAGTGGTTTCAGGACAATTCTGTGACTGTTCTTGAGTGGCCCTGCCAGAGCCCAAACCCGAGTCTAATCGGACATCTGTGGAGGGACTTAAAAATGCAACTGGCAGTGCACCAACGCTTTCATTGACCCTGATGAAGCTTGAGAAGTGTGTCATTATGGGAAGTTGTGTGTACAACTTTTGAAAAGAAAAAAATATATATTTGTTCCAGTTTGGGTTGAGGCTGTAACAACAAAGAGAACTGTTATTAAAAATGTATTGTCTAGTTGATAAAAGTTTCATCCTAGTAAGAGTTTGCCACTAGAAAATATTTATATTCCTTATTTCCATCATTTCAAATAGAATCGTTTCAAAGGCCGATCTGCCTACATGAATGGATTACATTCATTTTGCCAAGAAATGCATCACTTTCCCTTCTAGTTTTTGAATTCATTCTTTAAAATCTCAACCGAGCACGTAATTATCTTGTGCAATCATCCAATCTGGCTGTAATAAGATACACCGACGATGGAGGCTGTAAGCAAGCTTTGGTGACATTCTCACTTAACTTCCCGCTCAGGCTCTGTTTGGTCATTCTATTCTTGTTTTTATTTATCTTGTATTCGCCCAAACACTTTTTCTCTGTCACAGAAAGGAATGGGGTCTAGAGCCTTTTCTTCCGCTCACTTTGCTCCCGACTGTCAAGGAGAAGAATGTTTGCAAGATTCTGTCACAGTTGTTGAAGACCTACCAGCATCCGCCACCATCAGGCAACAAGGTGCTCATATTGATAACACAAAACTTTCATCTTTTACTTACTTAACCTGATATCATAATATGATAAATGAACTTCCTCCTATATATGTGCCCATGAGTGAGGCCTTAATAATGATGTGGTATTTGTTAAGAACATCCATCTTGGGCTGAAAAATGACATAAGGGCACACATCCAAGTGTATTTATTCCAATAGCAGTGCTTAACAATATTACTGTTGGGGATTAGAGAAATTTAGTCAGTTCTTGGAAAAGTATCAATATATAGTGGCAGTCTTGGAAATCTCTTTTTTTTTTTTTTTATTAATTCATAAGATTTTCTTTACACAGAAAATGCTTGCTTAATTGCTCAGTTTTGAAGGCGCAATAAAGCAAAACTGTGAGCACTGTCTGCTTTTTAAAAAAAGAAAAAAAGTTGATTAACAGCTTTAAAAAGTATATGAAATGTAAATGCTCTCAAGTGCCATTAGTAGGGTTAGTCTTGACTCTGGCCTTTTTTCATAACATTAAGTTGATTACTGATTTTCAAGGCATATACCACTGTTGCAAAAAATAATAATAATAATCACAGCAGAGGCAGAAAGAAAAAAAAAAAACAACTATTATAGTCTGCCTGATTAGTCTGTAGAAGAGTCAGACATATGGCTTTGAAAAGCTTCGGGATAAAACTGTTGCATAAGCGCTTAGCACTACAGTACAGAGCTACAGAACAGAAAACAACATCATGCCTGGAGATAGACACAGGGGTCAATCTTGGAAACGAGGAATCTCCTCGCAACCAGCAATTACAATCCTGTCTGTGAACATCGAAGGGCTCTCTGGAAAACGAACAATCTTAGCCGATCTATACAGCAAACAACATCCCTGCACAGCACCGGACTTAGCAGAGTTTAATGAGAAGGGATAGAAATGTGTTCAGCTGTGGCTGAACCACATCTAACCAAGCTTTGTAACTAACTGCCTTGTAGACACGATATGAAGAACGACAGTACACGTGTGGCACAACAGTGCCACCATGAGGTCATGTTGGTCGAGATAAGGTTTTAGCATGATTTTACTTGCTTGACAGGTCCCTCCTCTTCAAGGAAAGCTGCAGTACTTGCGTGTCCTCAATGACCTCCCACCTTTTGGAGGAATACTGTTCAATACTGTTGGACTGGTAGTACATTTTCAGTCTTTTACACAAAAACAGAAAAGTGTTTCTCGCCTATTAAATATCTGACGCCAATAAATATGCTCTACAGGATGAAAAACAATCAGCCACAACATTACTGGTGGGTCCTCGCCATGGAATCAGTCACGTGATTGACTTAAAAAACAACCTGACAACAGTTCTGACTGAGTTTAGTAGGATATCGAAGATCCAGCTCTATCGAGAAAGCCAAGGCGTGGCTCGTGTGGAGGTTTCGATCCACGAAGGCAAGGTATGACACGGTCTTGCAAGTTTTCTTTCAAGGATGTACTAAATACGATGACACACTTCTCCTCTCCCCATTCCCTTGCCTGCAGCCCTTGGTGCTTCTCATGGAATGGCCAGATGCCAGTAACTTTGCATGCCTTATCTCTGGCTACTACAAACTGTTTGTAGACCCAAAAAGGAACATCTACTTCAGGATCTCTGGTCAGTCTCATCTGACCAAGACAGGTATGTTGGACGGCTTCTTGATCTATAAGCGGTTCATTGGAAACTAAAATTCTGCTTAGTTGATGTGTATGACATTTGTTGACTTAAAATGTCAGAATACAGCGTATTAGTTGATGTTATGACATTTGTTGACTTGAAATTTCATCGATGGCCAAAAATTGAATCAACATCCCATGGCACCATACTCTTGTCTGTCACCATTTTGGTTCATCAGAATGAAATGACTCATTCCTTTTCCAGCCAGCCAACCATGACAAAGAATTGTAGCGTGTATCCTTTTGCTGTGATCACAAACATCTGTTGGAGCATGAACAAATCCACTGCTTTATGCTGTGTCAACCAATAGTCTGCATACAAGAAGGGTTGTCATACCATCCCATTCCACCCAAATCTAACGCTCGAAACGCCAAAATATTTCAATTTTCAACATCCATGTTTGAAATAACAAACAGTCCCCATGAGATCATCAGCTGTCCGCCTCTGCTTCTCCATCTGGATCTTCTGAAATAAACTTATTTCAAATGCCTCAAACTCTTCACTCCTCTGACAATTCTATTCCCAGATTACAGAAGCTCCCACCACTCACACCCACGTTCTGGGGCAACTGGCTTACCAAGTGGAGGGCGGAGAGGGGACGAGAGAGAAAGCTTGCACAGGGAGTCAGGGTCTTCACGGGCCATAGCACCTGCAGAGTCTCAGCATCTAGGTCTGTGCCATTTCCACCTTCAGGAACAACAGTTTCAGGAGCTCCAAGCACACGCTGAAGCTGATCTTGACATCAATGAGAACTTTATTGCTCAGGAGGCCACTGAGCGGACCCGCACCAAGTCAGATCCTACGCAACAGATTACTGAGGAGGTAACTGTGGCGACGCCGAGCCCAAGGGTGGAGAATGCTGGCTTTAGAATCCGTGCCCAAACATTGGCTCAAACTCAAAAATCGCCAAGGTACTTCTGTGATTTCTGTAAAGACAGAAAAAAGAATGAGGATTTGTCAACAGCAGTGAGCAGTGGCCGAAACGCGGGGAAAACATGCTCCAGTGGTTGCGCCTCCAGAAGTGGGGGTGGCGTTGTTGATCTCATGGCCCTGCCACCCCCTGGCAATGAAGAAGATGAGGAGGAGCCACCCAATGGCGGTGAAAAACTGCAACCACCACAACCTGCGATTGCCGCCCCACCACCCGGCTTCAGAGACAATAGCTCTGATGAGGATGACGCAAAAAGAGGGAAGAAGGCTACAACTGGTGCCAGGACAGATCCCACCACTGTGAAACAGCAACGTATTAAGGAGGACGTGCCTGTGACACTTATTGATAACGTGGCCACGAGAACAGTCCGAGATCATGCACAGGAACTTGACGATGCATTGGTATCCACCTTGCAAGCTCTAGAGGCTTTGGCAGCTTCTGAAGACTACCCCCATCACCACCAGCAGCCAACACAGACTGCAGGTCAACAACCTCAGTCCTGCTATGGTCTACACCTCCGTAATAGTAATCTGATTATCACATTGCTGAATGTTTGCAGAGTGGAATCCCCTCTGTTTTTGCTGCAGTGAAATGGCGACCAAATGTCCCATTAGCAGAAATAAAAACACCCCATAAAATGTGGGATAATTGAAAACAAATTTGTGAAAAATTGAATCTCGTCAAAATTGAGACTTAATAAGCCACAACAGTTGATAAAGTTCCATCCAAATGTCAACCAACTGATTAATAGTTTCTACTAAGACTATGACACTGGCACATCTATCAAGCAAACCAATGCATTGCAAGGTAAAAGGCACTATTCTCTCACTTGGCCAAGAAAGCCCCATAATGCACTGATCACTGAGAGAGGCAAAAACTGAATCCTTATGGGACATTGTGGAAAAGTTGTGGGTCATATTTCTGCTTTATTAGTATAAAGCATTTTTAATAGTGACGTCATCTCAAAATATACATTATTCACCTTTATGATGATCATCCTGCTAATGTGTTTCTGTGTCTTCCTCTTTAGGGCTTATTGTCCTGGCTGCTATTACACCAGAATCATCGTTGGATTCGGGACATGAGACAAATTCCTCTGAACTGACAGATGTTTCTGAGATGGTCTCAGCAATGAAGCAAAACCAAAACCAAGCCTACCTGCTAGCGCACCATATCAATAAGGATAGTCGGCTCTGCCGCCGCGATTTTCCGCTCGCTATCCCTGGCTGCACAGCAAAGACGATAGGGACAGGGGCCTTTTCTGTGGGTCAGATCCGTGCTGGATGTCCTCCCAAGCAAGTAATCCTCAGTAAGACTGTTCCCTTTAAAGTGAGCCCCAGTCAAGACTCTGGGATTGTCGGCGTTGTTACAGAGCAGAGAGATGCCATTCCAAATGAACAGACACCAGAAATGAAAGCAAACTTTGCTTCTACTAAAGCAAACATCCCTGATCCCCTCCTTAAATCACCTGAAGAACTTAAAGTGTCTGGTATATCACTGTCAGCTCCAGTCACTAAAGATCCAAAGTTATCCAGTGCTTCAGGGGAAACACAGAGGCAAAATCTTCTCAATGGCATAAAGGAGAAGTCAATACCGCCTCTTAGTACAGACAAAGCCTTATCTGTTCTCTTACCCGTGGACAGGACCGCCTCAGCCAAGGTTCCGCAAATTAATATGTGCCAAGACGCCGAGACTGCCTCCAGTGAGACCATGAAGCCTTCAAGTTCCACAGAATTTCTGCCAGTCGATGATCTCTTCTGCACTTGCCCAGTGCAACAGGAACCCGGGCACCAGTTAAGAATCAAAGATCCGCAGGTTCAGAAGGTAGTGGTGTTTCAAACCTCATCTCCTACTGATGATGAGCGTCTACGAGCAAAAGGCCTCTTTATTGCTAATAGCAAAGAAAATACCGTCAGAGCGGGAGTGGAATGTAGTTTGGCAAAACCCAAGCCTACAATACAAACCAAGCACTCCCCTCATTTTCCTCCAACATCAGAAAGAAAAGAAGGAGTCGAGAGCAAACCAGATAGCGCCCTTGGCAAATCCCATTCGGAATCACAGATCTGTGTCACAAAGTCATTATCTAATTTAGAAGACAAAACACAGAGCCCCTCTTTAGAGAGAGAAACTACGCTACCAAGTAAAGAATCCAAGAAATTGGGCAGTGTAAAGGGGAAGCCCCAGCGCACTGCTCCGTTTTTGAGCATAAGAAACCTGCTTTCAGCGACGTTCCCAGCGAGAATGAGAAGGGAAACAGACGAGCGAAGGGCTCAGTTGCAAAAGGTTCGTCAATATGAGTTGGAGTTCTTAGAAGAACTGCTGAAACCCAAGTCTGCGCAGGGAGAGTTTTTGCCCCAAGGATCTTCACCTGTACCCTCAGGGACTCCTTGTGCCTGCCAGCTACGCACCAGCCCTGTCCTAAAAGCACCAGGTATCTCCAGAGAACAGCGGCGAAGCTGTGACTGTAAGAGAATGTGTCGAGGTATGAGACTACCTGATACGCCGGTTGGCTCCGCAACAGAAACGCAAACTAGAGGCAGGGAGAGAACTACCGCAAAGACCCCTCCGACAGTCTCCGAAGCACCTCACAGTGAAGGTGCTACCAGGCAATCTCAGAACTTAGAGGTCAAGACCGCACGGATACGTTCCATCAGCCTGGAGTCGAGGGAGCTACGGGGAGAGCAGGGCACCTGCTTGCCCACCTGTACCTCACAAACAAACTATGTGGAAGCACCACAAAATAAGAAGCTTCAAAGGCGATACAGCATTGGAGAGTTGGATAACAGTACTAACACACCTGTTTATGCAGAGGTAAAGCCCAAAACCAAGAGTCTGGAAAAAGAGATGGAGCGAGTCAGAGCTACTGGATTACGGCTGCCAACCCCGGTGGAGCCAGTTCATACACAGTCTCATCAGGGAGACGGAAAGGGAAAAAAGGGTATATTTTACATTCAGAGCAATGAGTTACTTTGTGAAAGTAAAGAAGAGAGCGGGGAGGGGCTGCTGACGTTGCCCAGTGAAGACAGCGATGACAAGGATAAATGCTGTTCATTCTGCTTCTGCTACCGCAAATGTGAGGCAACAGAAGAGAGTAGTGAGAAGGACGAGCTCTCGTACTCGATTCCCCTTCAGGTTCTTCCGGGCATGGAACTTGACTCCAGTACTTTTTCTGTTGTCAGCAAAACCCTGCAGGTTCTTAATGCAGAGGACTGCGGCGGAGAAGAAGAAGACACCGAGAAAGAGCCACAGGCACAAGAGATTGACCTAAGAGCTTGCGGCACACTGGAGGGCAGCCTGGCACGGGTCGAGGCGCTACAGGGAAAATCTTTTAGCTTGCCCGATGGCTTCCTAAATGCCCAGTTGGATGCTAATGAGTTACTAGCGATCCTACGTCAGTGTGCTAACAGTCCGCAAGCCGAAGGTGAGGCTCGTCTTCAGCCCTCGCGGATCGCAGAGTACAAGCAGGAGTTGGCAGTGCGCTTCAAAGAATTTCGGGCATCCTGTCGGCGAGTGGCCAGCGTGGAAAAAAGCCCAACATGTATGCTGGCTGTTGTCACAGCTAGCTTTCAAGTACTGTGCGATTTAACTCAGACCTTCATCAAACTGGTCAGAGGGGTTCGCACAGAGACTCAAAGACAGCAGCTGTTAAGAAAAGTCGAGGAAGTAGCTATTAACTATACTTTGCTTCTTCGCGCAGCAGAAGAATCAATGGGACATTCAAGCAGCCTGCCCACAAAAACAGTTAGCCCTCAAGTGTCCTCCGACACCAATAACATGAGCTCACTCACCCGACCCATCTAGGTTCTTGCTGCCAAGTAAAGACAACACTTGCAGGATTGTGAGCAAAAACAAAACAAGCTCAATATGTATTCGTTCATTTGTTTACATTTTTACTGAATGTGCAATGGATACTCGGCAAAGAACATTGCAATGCAGCTGTCCCATCCCATGTTTACAGGCCCCGAGGTAGCCTTGTGGATATTGCTCTGAATTGTAAAGATACACCAAAATGCACAAATGAATACATTAGCAAAACAGGGCTAATCACCTCATCAGTATAGAACAACAAATAAGTCAATATATAATATTTTATATGTAGTGTAAATTTGAGTTGTGTCTTCATGGAAAATAATATTATATTCTGCGAAAAAAAGATGGCTATATTTAAAAAGTATCAATTTAAAAGAACACACACGTATAGAGACACGCACACACACATATATATATATATATATATATATATATATATATACATATATACATACACACACACACATATATATATATATATATATATATATATATAGATAGATAGATAGATAGATAGATAGATAGATAGATAGATAGATAGATAGATAGATAGATAGATAGAGAGAGAGAGAGAGAGAGAGAGAGAGAGAGAGAGAGAGAGAGAGAGAGAGAGAGAGAGAGAGAGAGAGAGAGAGAGACACACATACATATTACATACAACACACATGGACAAATATATTTGAGATTTTGTCAAGTAGCGAGTGCTGTAGAGTGCATAGTTTAAAGCAATGTTCGGTTAAATGGTACTCTTGTCAGTATATTGAGCTAAATGTTTTCCTGTTGGATATGTTGGACAAAATTCATACAATAGACAGTGTTGGATACGGATACTGAAAAATGCTCAGAGCCAACAGCAACATATTACATGTCGTCATGCCCATCCTGTTGGTATGCATATAACTGCAATGGTTACAGTATATCATGTAGCACATATCCAACACAGCTCTCCCCTGTACAATAACATCCTATTGAGACTATTTAAGAAGGGGAACCCTCAATATACTTAATACACATATATTTACACCATTCTGCTTCTATGCCTCTTGCATCTCACTACTCACTCAAACAATAAGCCGGTTCAATGTAAATGGCTATTCAGGCTCAATTCAAACAGACCATGTTTTTAGCAATTGTGCAAATTCACTGTATATTGTAAAATAGATGAATTACAGAACTTTGCACAGCTTCTGAATTTAGAACTTGAGTTGACCTACTGCGTAATTGAGGTTTTTTTTGTCCCATCTTTTGCTTAAATATTTATTTGAGTCTGCACAACTTTTACATTGTTCTTAAATCTAAAGCTTTCATAGAATCCCCTGTCAAGTTACATTGTCAGGCACCGTATAAACTTGCTTTCTGTGTGCTGTTGTACATTGTGCAATCTAGGAAGTATATAAGAAACACACAAAGTAGTTTTCTATGTATTTTAATAAAACTAACACATCCACCCTTTGTCTGAAATCTTCTTTGTGTCGCACCATCTTATCTCAAAGGATGTACTGACCTAATATACACACTCTTTAAAGTCCTGTGCAACAGAACTGTGACTTCTACACTTCTGAAATCAATACGAAATTGTTTTTTTTTTTTTTTAAAGTGTATTATGCTACATAAAAATGAATAATGTTATATGCTGGTAACATTATTATATAACAAATACTATCTGTATTTGCCTTGTCTTCTCTTTATATTCATGACAGTGTTCAGCAGATTACTACAGCAACTAGAAATATTTTTGAGACGCAGCATCCTCTAAATACTCACATAAATCATAATTTCTCTGTGCCCATTACTCATTGTGCATATCCTACAAATTTAAATGCCAATATCATGTTCACAAGCATTCTTTTGATGTTGTCCACGATTGTTGTTGAGGCCTTTTTCAAAAATGTATACGGTGTTTTTGTTTCATTTGGCTTCATGAGTTCTCTGCCCTTTGGGAAAAGTTTTTTAATGGATTTTTTTTCACTTTCTACAATGGAAACAAATGATTATGCTGAGGCAATATGTAAATTTAGATTCTACACAGATATGTACTGCTCAATATTGTAAATGTAAATAGGACAAAATAGTGATACAAAATGATTTTCAGATATTGGATAGCTTCTGATTTTGTAAAATATATATAAACTAATTATTTATAGTAGTATTGATACATACAAACAAAACAGAAAATTAGATTCGAGAGAGTATAGTCATTTAAAAAGCATGAAAATAGTAAGCATTTATTTTTACAAACACAAAACACAGACAACGATCTTGAACATCTTTGTTTTGCTGTGTGGCTAGTCATTCACAAAAAGACACCCCATGGTGAAATTCATTGCTTTGTTGTTATCATTGTTTTTAAGTGCACCTATTCATTTATGTCTTGTTTTACTATCCGTGATCGTCACTGTGGTCTTCTGTCTGTGTTGACTCATGTTATATTTTGAGAAAAATAAAGGACATCCAATTAACACCTTGAGATATTTGGAAAATTACATTTTATGGCAAATGCGTCTCACAATTCAAACACACTACTGGCAGTATTTTGATATCCATGAGGTTTTGAGCAAAATGTCCATAATTGTTTTAATTATTTTTTTTTTTAAGGTGTTCAGCGGAGGTTACATTCTAAGTTTGACTTATTTTCTGCCATGTCTTGTGTTGAAGTAGTAAAGATATACACGATATGATCAGAAAAGAAAAAGAATACAAACAATAGTGATACCTGACTTGCTGCACACACGCTTGTCGATGTCTTTGAGGCGACTTGTCACTTTCTGGTGCCGCTGATGGAAGGAACCCTTCCAACGAGTGTCCTCGTTATTCGCGGAAAAACGATTATATTCATGAAAATAACAAGTGAGACGCCATCGCAAACCTGCACTAAGCAAATAAAGACAGTCCTCACACTTCCTACGAGATGTCGCACTTTCCCCGCGAATCTGCGCACGAAAAGCGAAATTATCAACTCTTCTGTTTATTTCTTATTTTTTCTTCTCATTACCTTTCTTCTTTTTTCTTTTCTTTTGTTAATTTTTATTTTTTTATTCATTCATGCGAGTTGACAAGCAGCTTGTACCCACAATGCACACAATATTATCAATTTCTATGAGGATGTATTTATTTTATTTTTAGAATCACCGCCTTTGTTTTGTTTTTATTATTAGTACGAAATGATCATACAACCCATAACTACTGTAAAAGAAAACGTGGGACAAAAAAAAGTCCGTTTGAAATTCAATTTTCTAATTGTCATTTTTATATTTGTCCAGCAGGTGGCGGTAGTTTTCAAAAATATGCAACAACATTCCACACCGTTTTAAGTATTTTATGCAAGGGTGTCTTGCGATTAAAATGATGATTGTGTTTGATCAAGTGTGTGTAAGAAAAGAAGAAAATGTGCATAAAGTGAAATTCGAAAAGATGGTTGTTTTTTGGGGGGATGAAATAAATCAATTACCTTGTATGTAAAATATTTGTTAAAACAGGTAGGAATATACAGTAGACCCAGTTTGTTGACAGGCATCCATCCATTATCTGAACCACGCAGGGGTCGCAGGTGTGCTGGAGCCTATCCCAGCCATCATTGGGCAGTAGGCGTCGGACACCCTAAACTGGATGCAAGGGCACACAGAGATGGACAACCAATCACACCCATGGGTAATTTGGAGTGCACATCCATTCGCACCCATACTCACACCCATGGGCAATTTGGAGTGCTCAGTCAGCCTACCAAGCAGGTTTTTGGGAAGTGGGAGCAAACCATAGTACCTATGCAGGGAGAACATGCAAAGTCCACAAGGGGAGGGCCGGAAGTGAATGAAACCCGCAAACCTCAGAACTGTGAGGCGGACGTGCTAACCAATGCGCCACCGTGCTGCCTCGTACTTAATTCAGTACCAACGCCATTGCTTGGTTAGATGATAAATACATAGAATTAAAACTGTGAAAATTTAGTTTTGGGCATCACAGTGCCGCACTGGTTAGCAAGTCTGCCTCACAGTTAGGAGGGTGCGGGTTTGATTCCACCTCCGGCCTTCCCTGTGTGGAGTTTACACGTTCTCCCCCTGCCTGCGTGGAGTTTCTCCGGGCACTCCGGTTTCCTCCCACATCCCAAAAACATGCTTGGTAGTCCTATTGAGCACTCCAAATAGCCCCTAGGTGTGAGTGCGAGTACGGATGGTTGTTGGTCTCTGTGTGCCCTGCGATTGGCTGGCAACCGGTTCAGGGTGTCCCCTGCCTACTGCCCGATGACTGCTGGGATAGGCTCCAGCACACCGCGACCCCCGTGGTTGACAAGCGGTATAGAAAATGAATGGAATATTCCATTTTAGATGATCTGGAAGATATTCCAGTCTATACAGGTCGGTCTGAATTATAGCTTCTCGTTCGTATCATCTGTCTGCTTCTTCAGATCAACTGTAGTCATGTGGCCCATTTATCATTCATTATGTTTAATCAACAGTTTACATTTGGTACATTCCAGTGAACCTTATTGAGAGTTTGACCCTGATGCTTCTGTTTTGCATAATGTCATCAAGATACAATCAGTGCTGCAGAAAATTTATAATTCCAAAGGGTCAAATAAAGCAGATGACGTATCAGGTACAGAAGTCACTACTCAGAATTGTTGATGCAACTCTCATTCTTTTTTTAAATGAAGAAACATACAACATTTTCAATAAAAGTAGCCATATTTGTTTAAGTGTGAACATATTGCTAATAAATAGTCGTTGCAATAATGGATGAATAATTGTGAGTACAATGTCTTACTGCCGATATTTATGTTTGAAGTACTGTAGTTGCGCCTACGGCATTTTGGCACAAAAAGAACGTTGAACAAGTTTGACGATCGACAAACGCATCTGTGTTCTACTTCACTTGGACACCGGATTAAAAATAACACGAAGGTGTAACGTAACTGTGTTGCGATCCTCTGAAAGTAAAAACACGACCATGCGTTTTTTCCAAAGAAAAAAGTATTTTCCGTCAAGGAAAACCCCAGAGTTGTGACACCACATTGTAGAAATAACCTACTATTGCACCGTAAAACCACAGTGATGCTTTCACTTGCTGCGTCATACATTTGTGCCTAGAGTATTCCAACATCCGAGTGAGCCTGAACGCAACATTCGCTGTTGACGCTATCCGTGTGACGTCATCACGATTAGCCGTAAGTGAAAGCGTGCGCGCGCTGCACCGAGAGGAAAAGAGTCGCACGCGTGATGTGTAGGACGAGAGGTGGCTAGCTGGTCAATATTGAGCCTCGGTAAGAGTAGCCAGACGAATGATTATATCATTTCGCTGACTTTTCTTTGTTTTCATCACTAATACAATTGGTTGCTGTCACCTGCTTAGACGACTCGACGCCCTGGACCGCAACAAAATGCCAAATATCAAAATATTCAGCGGTAGCTCTCACCCAGACTTGTCTCAAAAAATAGCCGACCGCCTTGGTCTGGAGCTGGGGAAGGTGGTCACCAAGAAATTTAGCAACCAAGAAACATGGTGAGTAGATCGTCCCTGTTTCTTAATTTGACAACAACCCAAATCTCTCGGTAACTGAGCCGATGTAGCCTAGCTAACGTTTATATCACGTAGAAATGACCGCGCATGTGTCGATTGGAGCTTTGTTTATTCGGCTATCCAGCTACAACGTGTGCTTGAGCATTTATTCGATATTCTTGATACCCGGTTTAAGGTCCATGTACTTGTCGTCCTCACCAGTAAGCCAATTCAGAGCACCGGTAGACGAGTGTCTTACTAGTTTTACGTTACTTGGGCCTACTAGTGCAACTGAAAAATGTATATCAATAAAATGCTCTTATGGCTTATCCTTGTTATTCGGTTTAAGGTCCATGTACACTTTTAGCAACTGCGCTCTAGGTAACTGCATGATACTGAAATTCAATATATGTGTAACACTGCACTTGTAATATGAATAACACGTGCAGTTTTGCCCCCTTAGTTACAAGTAGTTACCCAAATTGTGTGCAGAAATATAATTTAAAAACAATACGAGTAAGAGATATTTTACTCATGCTTTCAATTGTGTTAGTGAAGACAAACTATTCGCTTATTAAGCCGGATATAAAGCAAACGGTTTTCCATTCAGAAGAGTTGGACCCTCTCCAGTTTAAAGCCACACGTGACGGTTGCCTATTGTTTATTCTGTCTGCTGCCACAGTGTGTTTGCTAAGCACTCTGCTGCTAAGTGATGTTTGTCTTGTCACCTCTATCACACACACACACACACACACATACAGCGTGGAGATAGGCGAGAGTGTACGAGGAGAGGACGTCTACATCGTCCAAAGCGGCTGCGGCGAAATCAATGACAACTTGATGGAGCTGCTCATCATGATCAACGCCTGCAAGATTGCCTCTGCCTCCAGAGTTACTGCCGTCATCCCTTGCTTTCCGTACGCCCGCCAGGACAAGAAGGACAAGGTGGGGGTGAGGGACATCTGTCTAATTTTCTCTGTCATGCTGTTTGCCATCCGACGCCATGACGAGAAGCCTTTGGCCATGTCCATGCGCTCACGGCTGCTTTTCGGTTTGTTTAGGTTTGTTTGCTGCAATCTTTTTTTCATCTGCTTTAGTTGCGAGCATGTTTTATATTGCACAGCCCATTGCTTGTGAACATGCACAGTTTCATGTTACCCGTTGAATGATCTGTTTTGATTGTATAACGTATTAACATGAACATTATACGGAGTGTCCCCAAAATGTTTTTATGTTTTGCAGTCTAAGTCTATCCAGCCAATTCTTGCCAAAATTATTTAAAGATTGAATCAGATTTATAAAGTTTAATGTTAGTTAAACGTTTTCTGTCTTTTGTATGTCCGAACATACTTGCAAATATCGCACTAATATCGATATTGCAATATCTAACGCGTATCGCATGTTTTTCATATACATAGTGAAGTCCTGCCATTGTGATTTTTTTATTCTAAAACTAATGAAAACAAAACACCCCCTTCCATGTCCAAACAAAGCATTCTCAAAAAATAAAAAGTAATATACCTGCTGTAAGAGCTCTTTTAAACTGAATTTTAAATAAATAAAAAAAAGTCAAAATAAATAATTGTAATGCAAAATCCAAACTATCAGAACTATGGTTGGTATTTACTCTTAACAGTTTAGGAAGAGTGTGAATTTTCAGTGTTTGAATTTAGCATTTTCACGGCCTCAGTGGTTGTCCATTGCTATAAGTGAAGTGCTTGTTTCAGCTCCAGCTGTTGTAAAGTGCACTATATAAATCAAACTGCATTCTATATTTTGTATGTTCGTGATTTTTGCCCATAACTGAAGTTATGGTCGTCTAAGCAATTTTCATCCAGATAATTGAATCGATGCTATGCAAAGATCACACATTGTGGAAGGGGAAGTGTGATGACATTCTAAGTTCTCAGTTCATTGCCTATTTTTAGCTCAAAGTCGTGCTTGGCAGTGGTCCTTTTGCTCGTGACGTAAATGAACGGATCTGTTTTCATTGCAGAGCCGTGCTCCCATATCCGCCAAGTTGGTGGCCAACATGCTGTCCGTATCCGGTGCCGACCACATCATCACCATGGACCTGCACGCCTCGCAAATACAGGTAAACATTTGCACATCGTACCGAGGGCTTGGGTCTTTACCAGTCTGTGTATTCATCCTTCTTGGTTTGATTACTTTTGAATACAGATGGTCTTGATAGTTTGATATGCTGATGAAGTGTTTTTGTCTTGCAGGGATTCTTCGACATCCCAGTTGACAACCTCTATGCAGAGCCCGCTGTGTTAAAGTGGATTAAAGAAAACATACCCGAGTGGAAAAACTGCACCATTGTCTCACCGGATGCCGGAGGAGCAAAGAGGTGAGCTAAGGCCATTTGCATTCGAGTTTTGTACTTTTTGCTTCTGTAATTTCGACCTGAGGAAAAAGATCTGGCTGTTTCCTTTTGCTCCTTAGTTGTAACTGGGCTACTTTCCCTTCCCTCCGCAGGGTCACCTCCATCGCTGACCGGTTAAATGTGGACTTTGCTCTCATTCATAAAGAGCGGAAAAAGGCAAATGAGGTCGATCGGATGGTTCTCGTCGGCGACGTGACCGCTCGAGTTGCCATCCTCGTCGATGACATGGCAGACACCTGCGGGACCGTCTGCCATGCTGCCGACAAGTAGGCTAAAATTCATCTTGGTTTAAGACCACCTATTGAAAGCCGCTTGAGCATTTATTCAGTTCTCTTGTTAGCCAGCTTACGGTCGATGTACAGGTACGCTCTTTGTCCGCACTAAAAGGACAATTCAGTGCACTAGTAGAATGACTAGGGCAGTAGTAAAGGACAAAGACATTTGTAGTAAGTAGGGCCTCAACTAACAGAAATCTTTCAAATGATAATCTGTCCATTTTTTTTTTTTTTTCTCAATGCATCCCCTTGATGCAATGATTTCAACAAACATGATGGTGTTTCTTATGTCAGCCAATCATGAGGTGCTTCCTCTGCAGAACATAACAGCGGAATTTGGTTTGGAAAAAAAATACCTCGTTCAATGATTCAAGTCCAAGAAGGGTGAATTGTTTTTTTCTTTTGGGCGTTTTAGGTTGATATCTGCTGGTGCCACCAAAGTGTATGCCATCCTGACCCACGGCATCTTCTCTGGGCCTGCCATTTCTCGCATCAATAATGCCTGCTTTGAAGCAGTTGTGGTCACCAATACGATACCCCAGGAGGAGAAAATGAGGCATTGTCCCAAAATACAGGTGAGCGCGACTTGTCAGTGGTTGTCTCGCTTTTTTTTCTGTCAAATACGCCTTTGGAAGAAGTACAAATGAAAGTGCCGATATTTGTTCATCTATGCTCTGTAGTGCTTGTTTTCATTAACGTCTCAGGAGAGCAGATGTTGTTAATCTTCCATTTCCACAGCTGTAGAATATCAGAAAAAGTTTCAATGTTTTCACCTTCCAGGTTATCGACATCTCCATGATCCTCGCGGAGGCCATTCGGAGAACCCACAATGGCGAGTCGGTGTCGTACCTATTCAGCCACGTACCCTTGTAACGGCGTCTACTTTCAGACCAGTATCAAAAGAGGCATATCCTGAAAACACAACCAATAGAGAAGTTCCCTTCCATTGGGGATGAAAAGAACTATCATGTCTGTTACAGTACACACATCCCACCCCCGCACCAAATAGACCATATTTATTGAGCTTGGATGAAACCGTCTGACCGGAGAAGGCCATCACATGTAAGGTTGGGTTTGGCTTTTATGGTGGTAAAATATGAAAACGTTGAAGGGGTTCTACAAGGCGCAATATGTGCTGGGGTGTTTTTTTGTTTCGTTTTGTTTTCCCCTCTTTTCTCCACCCTTTTGAGATGCACCATTTGAGTGGGGTTTGGCCACCGAGGTGGTCTTTTGAAGCTGTGACTCTGCAGGTAGAAATGGACATGTGCATCTCAAGAGAGATTGGACTCTCATGGAAATGACATTTTTCAGTTGTTCAATTCAAAAAGTGAAAGAGTACATTACATGGCGTGAATTGTTTCTCTTTTTTACAGCTACAGAAAACTCCAAATAGATTCTCGAAAAAAACAATATTACACAAGACTATCTAAATAATTTTCAATAGACATGAGGATGGCCTTATGCAATGTATTTTCCTGTGAGGTAAATCAGTTTATATACAAATCAGTGATGAATTTGGCATTTTGAGTTGAGCTACTGAAATGAACTTTTCTATAGTATTCTAATTTATGGATATATACACACACACCTGTACATTAAGTACTCCCGCTTTCTTTCCCTCTATATTGGGGGGGATTTTATATTTTAATTCCAAAGTATGCCCTTTACATTTTGAGTAGGTGCCATTTATTCAGGTACGTTTTTAATAAAACTGAATAGAATTGACGGGTTTTTTTCTTTTGCCATTTATGAAAGCATGTGCCATATGGTCACAAAAACCAAAAGAATCATCTGAGTAGTTTGTCCAATATTAAATGTGGTCATTTG
This sequence comes from Syngnathus leptorhynchus, assembly GCF_054491065.1. Taxonomy (NCBI): domain Eukaryota; kingdom Metazoa; phylum Chordata; class Actinopteri; order Syngnathiformes; family Syngnathidae; genus Syngnathus; species Syngnathus leptorhynchus. The sequence continues at coordinate 10,010,862 of NC_141196.1, forward strand.
TTTTGCTTTCCCATAATAAATGGATTATGTATTTAATTTACTGCAATGATTTTACTCCAAATGCCATCCATTTGTGAACATTTCTTTATCGCTTGTTCTATTTTCAATAACAAAATTTGTCCTGATTTCCACAGTCATTCATGTCCACATGTTTAGTTACATTTTAAATAAAAACAATAGTGGATATTAATCTTTGCACAGAGTCCTTGTTTTGATACAATTTCAAATACCAAACTCATTGCTTCACTGTCAAGGAAATTTAGTAAACTTCTAACACGAATACAACCAGTTTGGTTTAATAGCAGATGTATAATTTAATAATGACTCACTAGAAAAATCACCCAACCGCGTCAACGTCTCCAAACCACTATAAAAATCACAATTACGGCGCGCCCATCAGTTTGATTGACAGAAATAACCGACCAATCCCTGACGATATGACGTGGTAACCGACCTATGGTTATTCTTAGAGGGGCGGGACTATAAATGCGAAGTGCACCGCGTCTTGTTAAGTATCCTAGGCTTACAAGATTTCCGGATCACGGGTAAGCACTTGTTTAGAAATTATACATACCGTGGAGTAAAACATTCTATCATTATATGGGTCTTGCAATGTAATGACCGTGTTCCGTGGCTTTTTTTGAGTGGAAATAGAAAAGTCAATGATGCTGCCATTGTGGCATATCTGCTCTGCTTTTGCTGTATCGTGACAATTTTTAGATTCAAGTTTTAATGTTAATGGATTTTTTTTCCCTTGCATTATTATTATTATTGTTATTTCTACCCTGGCTGTTCAGGATCAGGGTGAGGCACTATAAATTGATTTGTGATGTCATCATTCATCTGAAGGATGGCAGAACGTCCCAAGCCTGTACAAGATGAAGAGCGCCTGAGGGACTCAAAGACACGTTTCCATAGCTACCTCCATGGTGGGACCTCAAGCTTGCTGTCCACCCTTATTGTTTTCCCCGTTTACAAGACTGTTTTCCGCCAGCAAATCCACAACATCCAGGTTCACCGGGCTGTAAAGCAGCTCCACAAAGAAGGCTTTGTCAAGCTCTACAGGGGGGTGACCCCACCATTACTGATGAGGACACTCAGTGGTACGCTACTCTTTGGACTGCAGGATACCTTCCTCCGCCTGCTCTCCTTGCCCTCCCTCAGTGTCATTCCTTCCTCTCTACAACCTGCTGTGGCGGGGCTTGGCGTAGGAACAGTGGAGGCGCTGGTCTTTACACCTTTTGAGCGTGTTCAGAATGTCCTGCAGAGTGGCCACAACGACCGTCGCCTCCCGACGTTAAAGAGTGTTCTTGTTAAGCTGAAGGCGCAAAAGCTGGCTTCAGGCTACTACCGGGCCTTCCTGCCCATCACGGTTCGCAACGCCCTCGGCAGCTCACTTTACTTTGGTTTGAAGGGGCCCTTGAGTAATGCTGTAGCGGGGCAGGGGCTTTCTCCATTAGCATCTTCCTTCATTTCTGGAACTGTTACTTCCATGGCAATCAGCCTGAGCCTGTACCCGCTGTCTGTGCTGATAGCCAACATGCAGGTGGAGGTGCAGACAGAGGTGAAAGGGGTAACAGCCTGCTGGAGGATCCTGTGGAACTCCAGGCAGAAAAGTGTCCTATTACTATATCGAGGCGGTGCCCTAGTTATTCTCAGATCGTGTATCACCTGGGGAATCACCACGGCCATTTATGACAGGCAGCAAAAACGCTCAGGCTGAGCGTGTGTAGCAAATAGAAAGTCAGGACATCCTACGATGCAGTTTCTGGATTTATCCAAGCTAAAAGCATTGCCCAAAGTCATCCTTTGACAAAATATCCAATACAAAATATTTGACTAATACAATATAGCTAATGTACATAGAATGTCTTCTCTCTATAGTAATGCGGTATATCGATGACACTTTTTGTTATTATTGTAGTTCAGAAAAATGAAAAACACGACAAAACTGTATGTGAAATTTCAGGTAGAATACACCAAGACCTAGAAAGACTTAATTCAATCGCTAAACCTTGGAATATAAATGTTAACCTGTTCAATTCTTTGTATACAAGTTGTGCTTTTCAAGGAGGCCAACATAAAAACAAGATTAAACTTCAAGGATGTCCACTTCAATGCCTTTCAGTGACTCTTCCAGTCTGTTTAGCCCCGTTGAAACCTGATGGTCACACTAAACTTAAAACAGTACGATGGAGAGGCAATTTAGATGGCAATTTTAACTGAATAGTTAAAATGATGGTTCCTCAACTAAATAGTTGGATTTATCCACTGAAATGTTTCAAGAATATAACATTTTAAAATGTTGAACGGCATTTTAGGTTCATCTGAAAGTTGGATATCCCCAACTTTGTGAGTAGTGTTTGTGTTTCAATAATAGAGCAGTAAGTCAACAATCATTTAAAAACAAAAAAAAACAAGAAGCCAAATTCTATTTACGCAATTCATTCCGTGTTTACTTTCACGTTGCAGGTTGGGCAAATATTTAGTGGACTGGAAATAGATGTGCTGGTGACTGGTGCATTTATATACTACTCAGGAATCAGAACACCGGTTTACTATCCTGTTTGTATTTTGGAGACAAACACACAAAAGGGACAGATTCATGTTCAATGTGCAACGTTGAGGTTGTAGATGTTAAAATGGATTAAAATAATGGGTGATTCCAACCAAGCAGTTGTTGTCATTGAATGACGCTTAAAACTGACTCAACCAATTCCAAACACTTAATTGTTCTCATTAAATGAGATTATATATAGTGTGTGTGCGTGTGTTTCTAATCCAAAAAATATAATTATGCTCATATTGGGGTTTCTGTTTTACATATCTGTATGCCATGACACATTTTGTCCTCTAGATGGTGGTATCCACACATTCATTTTCTGACCCGCCTATCCCTCACAAAGGGTCACACGGGCGGACGTGAGTTTATCCCAACTGTCACAGGGCGGTAACACTTTGAACCGGTTACAGGGCACCCATAGGGGACAATTTGGAGTGGTCAATCGGCCTACCACACATGTTTTATAACAATAAATAACCACTAAGATGTTCCTCCCAGCAACATCTGAAGTTCATTAAGTTCCTTGCCATTCCTCAGATTGTTCAATCTTCCTTACAAGTCCAGGCAGGAGCAAAGAATTGCACTATTGCAACGCTGGAACGGGAAGCCGTGCCCATTGCTCGAGGGTCCGCCTTTTAATATTGACATCATGTGCTTGTGAGCTTTGGCAGCCAATAGGAGTCAGTGGCATAGTTGTGATTTTTTTTTCTTTTTTTTTTCTTTTCTTTGCACAACACATTGGGGCGTGTTGCCTCTACTTAACAATCTGTTTGCTTAACTCGATTCCCGCAGACTATTCCTACCTGCAGAACACATCGGGAACACTACACGTATCCATAACAGGTAAAATTCTCTCTATGTCGAGCTGGATGTGCAGGAAATGTTATTAGTCAAACTTGACTTGTTCTTATAGCTGCACATTATGCTTTAGTTTAACTAAATCCAGAAGTTTTTTTTAATGATACCTGCCATTAACGGGTCGCGAATTTCCCACTGCGCCACAATGCATCGATCGCCACTTCTGATTTGAATTTGCAACCTTCACTTTGTTTGATGTAGTGTATTTGTACACACAGTACACGTTAGGAAATGTGTTTTGATTCTTGTGCTCGGAAGAGTTACGTAACTTCAGGGTTGAGTTCAGCGCAGGCATTTTAATGGGTCTGGCATTAGTACCTGTATGGGCATGAAGTGCAGACCACACCCTTTGTGGCAAACACACATCATTAGATTGGTTTTACCTGGCTACGATTAAGCAATATACCAATTGTTCATTATACACATTTAATTTTCGATTGTCTTTGCTTTTGAAAAAGCTTGCAGAATGTGCGACCCAAAGGTCAAAACCGAAGTGAAGCAGTTTGATAAAACCAAACTGCGCAAGACTGAACCCGAAGTGAAGAAATCACTTCCAACCCAAAAGGGTAAGTGGGGCTTCTTTTTTTTTTTTTTTTTTTTTGCACAATACATCCCATTTATCAGTTATCAGCAGAGCGACACTTCCTCGGCGACAGTTAATAGCACATGTAGACTTTGGATCGAATGTCAACTGTTGGTACACGCCCAATGAGAAAGAGGAACGCTTCCTGTTCACTTTTTATTCTCATGTTCATTATGTGCCTCAGCCTAAGCCACGCCAAACTATTGTATTCATAATGAGCATTGATTTGCATGTTGCTTGTAAAGAACGACATACTCATACATTGCATTTTAACAACTGCTTAAACTTTATGCGACAGATTTTCTTTTCTTTTGCGTGGTATGTTTAAGTGTAAATAAATCTTGTTCAATACACTGTTTATTTGTCTGTATACTGATATTTGGGAAGTATTTTTTAATATGATATTATGTTAAAAACCATTTTATAAAATCTTTACAATTCAATATACAACACCTCATAATGACAACAGGAAATGTTGGATTTTTTTGCAATTTAATTGAAAACGGGGGAACAAATGAAAATGTTCATAAATATTATCCACATTTTCTCAATGTGCAGTGCTTCCATCCACCTTTTATCAGAAGTTAGTTTCATTTATTTACTTTTTTTATGATAGTTTTTTTTTTTATACTGAAGGCCTGGAACACCTCAGGCAGTTTTGCTCATTCAGCTCATCAGGCTGGATAGGGAACGTCAGTGCACAGATAAAGACTTATGAAAGCAAAAAATTGAAATTGAAAGAAAAAAACTGAATTAATGGAGTACCGAATGTTTAAAAAATGATAACTGATATTTGTTCAGCCATGATCTTTCAGGGTTTATTTGAATTGAACTCAACTGGATGTGGATCCTGTCAGTATAGTATAATGTCATCAATTCAATTTCTGATCCTTTCGTTTTATTACTTTTTAGAGATTGAAGAGGAAAAGAAATTAAACGAAGAGGAACGTAAGTGACACACCATCTCTTGAGGCTTGACTTATTTTGCCCTTCTCTTAGAGTTTTTTTTTTTTTAATAGAAATGAACAAGGCATATTTTTGAGTTTTGAATGTTTTGCTCTGTAGTTTTAAGATTTTAACTTGTGCCTGACCGACTAATGAGACGATGAATTTAATTGGCCGATATTGAAAATACAATATATAAATATTTTTTCTTGTTTCTCTCTTTGTTGTAAAGTATTATGAAACCGCCAAATATTTGGTCTGTTATTCATATTGTTATTGTAAATATTAATGGTCCAAATAAGAAGATATTTCAGTTTTTCTTTTTAAATAATCATCCGGTTACTCAGAACTGGCAATGGCCACAAATAATCCACATCGGTCAGGTTTTAATTTTAATGTTAACATGTAGAGTGTTCTGCCAAACAACTCTTGTCTGAGTAATGCCATTTAGAGAATATTGTGGAAAATGGCACTAAGGTGATTTTTCTGACAGCTCGGATCAGTGTCAGCACTGGCCTGTTTTGTTTCCATTTAATATCCCACAGCGTCACGAAAACCACCATCTTCAATAAAAAATTGCAAAACTAATATGCAATGAATTAGTGTTCTTGACGACAAAGGATAATTTGGTTTGAAACTAATTGCTCAAAAAGACCTAATAGTTTGTCGGCGCACCAATTTACACAATACATAAGACAATCATTTGCTTTTTAAACAGCTACCCGAATGATCAATGACGAAGTAGTGAGATTTAACACCAAGAAGCTGCGGAAGACCACAACGGCCGAGAAGACCATACTGCCGACAAAGGACGGTAGGTGGTAACTTTGGAGTACAATTCAATCTTAGGTCCAAGCCATCAGCAGTACAATATCATGAATTCTTTCTTTGTCTCCCTTTTTTGTTTCCAGTCATTGAAAACGAAAAGAAATTAAATGAAGAGGAACGTAAGTGAATCACCCCTTCCATAAGCTTGGCTTCTTCCTCACTTCTAAATATGATCTCTTTCCATCTCCTGTTTTTGTTGCCAACATGAATTCATCAAATATAATGTCTGTACTTCCTTAAAGTCAGGTATAATGTATTCCATTGCCCTTATTTTAGAATGTAACTTAGAAATGAACAGAATAAGATAAGTTTACTTTAATGCAAAAAAAGAATGTTCAAGGAAAATGAATCCTGAACCTTTTTTATAGTTTTAAAACTAATAGCGCAAAAGCACCTCATAATTTGTAGACGCTCCAATTTACACAATAACCCAATCATTTCGTGACTTTTTGAACAGCTAACCGAATGGTCAACGACGAAGTGGAAAGATTTAACACAAACAAGCTGCGGAAGACTGTAACTACTGAGAAGACCACACTTCCGACTAAAGATGGTAGGTGCTAACTTTGGAGTACAATTTCATCCCAAGTCATCGGGAATGCAACAGCTCTAAGTAGGGACATCTGTAAATACACACCCAATGCAAAAGAATAATTCTTCCAGTCCCCTTATCGTTACAAAGCAGTGTAGTGTAGCTTCAATTGTTGGATAGATGTCCACAAGTTTTTCCACACTATAGACTAGGAAGCTGTCCAGCCCCCACGGTAGCAAAGCACGCTCATACCATTATGGTCCCTCCACCATGCTTTTCAGTTAGCTTAAAGAGGAAGTCAACCCAAGAATTTTCTTTTTAATATGTTCCGCGCAGCCCAACTAGTCGAAACCAAGTGTTCTGATTAATGTTTCCTTTGTGGGTTATAAATTAAACAGGCATAATCCCCCCGTTTTTAGCCATCTCAGAGGGTGGCCATTTTTCCACTTGCTAAAAATGACATCACAGTTGCCTGGTCTCTGGTGGCGACCAATCACGGTCCACCAGTTTTCTGAAGCTGAGCCATGGTTGGTTAAGACTTGATACCTGGCAACTGTGATGTCATTTCCAGCAAGTGGTAAAATGGCCGCCCCTTGGAAACACACAAATATACCTTGTACAGTGAACAGTGTTTATACAGAATACTGCGGACTTTATGGGCCTGTCAGTATTTGATCAATTATTTGATTCTGTTTGCTTCCCATTTGATATTTTTTCAGAGATTGAAGAGGAAAAGAAATTAAACCAAAAAGAACGTAAGTGACCCAGTCCTCGAGCATGATTTAGTCAAAAACTATTACTTTTTTTTTTTCTCAAAGAATTTAAGAAGAAAGTTTGTTGTTTAGCATTTAAAATGACATAATAATTGTATGCTATTTTGCAAAAGTATCAAATGTATATTTGCAAATAGTGCCATTTAGAAAATGTTAGGGGAAAAAGCAAGGGATCATTTACTTTTTAAACAGCTACCCGAATGGTTAACGACGAAGTGGCGAGATTTAACACGAACAAGCTGCGGAAGACCTCAACAGAGGAGAAGAATTTCCTTCCGACTAAAGCGGGTAGGTTATCAATTTTGAGTACAATTCCCATGTCACAGTCGTTAGCAGTGTAACAACCGCCACCAATTTTTAATAGCCCTGCAGAGTTTGGATAAGGGGAGCCTCGTTGTACTTAACTTTATCATTAATTTGAATAATACAACAAATGACTTTGTCCTGTCAGTATTGCATCATCAAATCTTTGTTTTGCTGTCTTTTTTCTTTATTTTTTTTATCTTTTGTAGACATTGAGGCAGAAAAGAAAATGACAAAAGGTGGATGTAAATGAATCACCCCTTCCTCAAGCTTGGCTTCTTCTACCCCCTCATCTACATGATCCCGTCCTATCTCCTGCCTCCATGTGCCAACATGAGTTGATTAATAAAAAGATATTTCTGTATTAGTGCCTTCAAGTCATTCCATGTATTATATTAACTTTTTTTTTTTTTTTTTTTTTTTTTTTATATATACAATGCACCGGTAGTATAGAAATGAACAGAATAAAGCAAGTTCCATTTTGCAGTTTAAGAACAATTTTAATGTTACCATTAATGCTTTGCTGAGAATATACATTTTATCCTTTTTTTTTTTTTAACAATTTACCTCCCTTGCCTACTTGCTTTAAATTGAATACAGTCATGACAAGCCAAATTGTAGGTGTGGTAACAGGAAACTTAATTTTTTGAAAAAAAAAAAAACAAGAGAATTTGCAAGTATATAATGAGTTATGAACTATTCCTTTGATAAAATGCATACTTTCTTAGTATAGGATTAATTGTGCATTGTCTACCTTATTAGAAATGTTAATGTTTGTCAAGCACCAATTTACTCAATAAAGATGAACAACAGTTCAAGATTTCTTTTTTTATTATTACTGTAGTGCAATCAAGTCAACTCTCAAATTCAGAACTGATCCAAACGTGCCGTAGGGATTGGATTTCCTGCAGCTGTCATCCATCTATGCATTGATAAAAAAGGCATTGTTTTTCAACACAAAGGAAGATAGATGCACTGCCAGTAATACATGCAAAATCCGTGCAGTATGAATACATTTTTAGAAAGCCCGATGACTTGAGTGGATTCCCTTGAGATGGGGCCAGCTGTGATTTTTCTACAACAGGCTTGCACAAACATGTTGACAGAGCAGCAACTATTTGAAAGTAGAGATACAGATAAGGACTGTATTGTACACCAGCTGGCAAAAATGAGTTGTAAATAGCGTCAAAATAAATAAAATAATGCAGCAAATCTGCGTTCAAAGCATATTTATTTTAAATGATCACCTTTATTACATATATGCCGTAGGCTGAAACTAACTCATGCCAACCCAGGTTGAATACAAATAAATTAACTGCCTTTTTAATGTTTGCCTAATTAGTTTGAAATAATTGAGGGAAGTGGTAGAGGTTTCTTAATACACATACAATAGGAGTAGCAATAGGTTAATGATTTTTTTCTTCACTATCCTGCAGCGATTGTAGTGCGAGAATAAACCAGAATTGTGGCAGGACAAGTGACTGCATGCTTCATACTCATACTTCATGCTCTGAACTGCCGCTGTCATGACGGACTAGCAGGGGACCCCAGTAGAATTCCTCCAAACGTACATGGCGACATGGTAGACAGTGCTGGGAAATTAATGCTTCTTAAACATGTGCATTCATCTATGCTGACTTGCCCAGATATATTTAGGGGGGGGGGGCTTTTAACGCGGTTCATGCCCCTCTATCCTTTTATATGCCCGGGTGGAGCCAGCGCCATTAGGCCTGCGACACCGATTTGCCTCTACACACATTTGTTTGGTTGTATTTTAGTTGACAAATACCTAAAATAAGACAAATAAACTTTCACAAATACACAGTCCTCAATTGGAATGACTACAGTTGCAATTATTTGTATATGTATTGGAAAGGCCGCGACCCCCGTGGGGACAAGCAGTACAGAAAATGGATAGATGGATGTATTGGATATCATTTCTATACAAATGAAAGGCTTTAAAGTCCATTACCAATCCAATGTATCTTTTGTCACTGCAGTCGTGGAACTTCTCTGACATGACTCGTAAAATACGATGGGTGTTTTTGCTGTGACACAACTTGTCCCATAATTTAATTCATCCACTAAAACATATTTTGATATAATTCAGTGTTTTTTTGACAGCGTAAATAATTCAGTTTTTTTTTTTTGTGTTTTTTTTTTTGTCTTTTTTTTTTTGGGAGCGAGTGTTTCATTGAGCAATATCGATTTACTGCTACATAAGTAAAGAAAGTTTTCATCTCAATCGTGGAACCATAGAACATTTCTAAAACTGAAGTAGACAGCGTCATCTCGCGGCTGTAAGACAACAGCCTATTCACCGTTACTGCGTCCCTCCAATAGGGGGCGCCCGGAAACAACGAAAGAACTCTCAGGGGGAGAGGCTCTGTATGCTAACGAAAGTCCGCCAACAAGCTAGTTAGCGAGGAGCGATATGACTTAGAACCAGTGAAGCCTCGCTGGCATTACAACATGGACATGAAATGAGAGCAAGCGAGGTTTTTACGCGACCGTTATAATTTACGAAGACCCTCAGCGGCTCGGGACTCACTGGCTCATTCATGCGGTCTCTTGTGTTCCGGGGAGTTGTTTGAGCTCGGAGTGGCGGCCGCCAGGCAATCGTCACGGCTCGCAAGGACAACACGGAACACTCACCGGTACGGTTGTTTTGCTCGTAGCATATGCTAACCCTGTTAACGTCAACCAGCGTACTAGCAGGTTCATGAGCTAGTTATTATTCTGTTACTTCGCTGCAGCAATGATGCCGCATTATACAGCATTTTTTTGTTGCGCGTTGTGTCTCGAAAATATGAACCAGTAAAAGGAGTTGCTGAGTATGAACGGCTTGTTCCACATGGCTCGTTTGAAGAGCGTTCGTCATCCATGTATGTTCTGATCAAATTTGTTGTATGTGAAACCGACAAGAGAGGAGACAAAGCAAGTATTCCTTTATTCTTTCAGTAAATAGTCGGCCAGCCTTTTATTTATGGTCATGCTAATGTGAGTGCAACTCCCACCAGAGGAGGATGGTGGTTCCCGAAAGCGCCAGGCCGGTCCACCAGCCTGACGATGGTAGTCCCCCTGGCCTCACGGAGGGCTCCAAGCTTGGGTGCGAGGGGGAAGTGGAGGGAACTCAAGACCTTGCAGATGTGGAGCTGGAGGAGGTTCGAAAGTTGCAAGAACTAGTTCATAGACTGGAGGTCCAGAATGAGACGCTGCGCAACAGGGGAAGCAAGAACATCATCAAGCGAGGAGCTAACAGCGAGAGCAATATCAAAGAGAGTTTCAATTGTGCAGAGGGGAACAGAGACTTTGAGCTGTCACCCCCGCCGGAAAGCTTCAGCAGCAGCGGCGACGACATGTCCCCATTACCAGGTGCCAACAGGCTGGAGGACGAAGAGAATGAAGATGCTGCCGAGGATGTCGGCTCATGCGGTGGCTTCCTCACGTTGACCTGTAGCGGTGGGCCAAGACAGGGCCAAAGCCAGACCGGGCCGGACAGCCCCTCGCAAGATAGTTATGAGAGCGAGACTTTGGCAGAAAGCGATCCAGGAATGGAGCAATCGGCTTTGGATGAGGTGGACGTTTTTGATCTGGAAGAGGAGTGTGCCCAAGTTGAAGATGAGGACAGTTGGTATGTTTTCTCAACTACACTACACAGCCCCGTTAGTGATTGAACAATATGCGCAAAATGCACATCAGTGCTGCTTTAATGTCACATTTCATCATTGATCGTAATCCAAAAGTCTTTATGCTAAGACAAGTCACATGGGCAGTTTTAGTTGGACCCTTGCAACTGAGATTCTTCCCATAGGGCAAGTGACTATTGTCTAATTTGGCTACTTTGAATTTGACATACATTTGAGACATACACAAATGAGCAACACCTCAAGCCAGCTTTGACATTTATAAACAAAGGAAGGAAAGGTGGTGGGAGAGATTTCAGAAACAGTATAGGAGACGTGAATTCCGGAGGCTGTTAGTGCTCACTTAAACATAGTTAACACTAAAAAGGAAAACGGATAACAGAAATGCCCAGACATCGTACTTGTCAGACAGGTTTTCTGGAGGGTTTTGAAACACCTATTTACAGAACTGAAAATTGATACGGTAACTAATACAAAATAAGACGCCACCTAACCAATAAGCCATAGCCAGAGCAACTGTAATGATGTCTAACCCCGACCCCACTCTGATAGTCAACAACAAAGCACAAGTGTCATAGAAAATGAATGGATAGATACTATACAATGAAATACAAATGAATTCAATGGATAAATCATGATTTATGAGTTTTATGAGTTTTTTTTTTAAATGAGTTTTGTAAAGTAAGAAAAGTTTTTATTGAAACGTGCTTTTAACAACTCAAAATGTTGTGGTTTAACATATTAGACAGTGACAATATATTTATAAAAAGGTTTGCTTTTGTAAGGTTAAAAAAAGAAAAGTGTACTTGAAGGAGTGGCCTCCAAAACTTTAACGTGTCATATCCTATTGACATATTTCGTACTGCCAACGTTGACTGTGTGCTTTCATTTGTTTTGACTGTGTCATCTTTTCATTTGCTAATTCTTGTCTTCCACTTTGAATGTACATCATATCATTTACCAAAGCAGCAATAGAACAGAAAAAAATGCTCAAAAGCAGCCAATTTAGCTGCTTAAGAGCCAGCCAGCCCGTTCCCGCCTTATTTCATCATTAGCCATACCATATGTGCTTTGGAGGTGCATCATAACCAAAAGAGCCAGTAATCCCGGTAGGAACATAATCTGAGCTGGCTTGGCCTGGCCGCTGCCGCGTGGATAAACTGCTTTGAGTGGGATTGCGCAGCATGTGACACAGGGCCCCAACTGTGACCGGATTGCAACTGGGACCGAAACTCTGGCGCGAAAGAGGGCTGGCTGTCCGATCTCCGGGGAATGCGGGGGGCCAATCGTCACACAGGACGAGTTGAAGTCACAGTTGGCTGTGCAGAATAACGTCATTATTAAAATGACAACACATATGCTATGTACTTGGATGAGACGTAGTGCGTTTTTGCAAACCACAACTCGAACCAGAGATGATCATGCGCAAATTCCGCAGTTTCGAGTGCACAAACAGACCACCAAAGGGAGAAGCCGCGGGATATGCGACCTGAATATTTCTTCTTGTGTTGTTGCTCATTCCGCTGGGAATCGTTCGCCTTTGTGTTTGTCCGATGGGAAGATGATTTGTGGTCAAATCTGGTTCTGAACCAGTTGGTCCACGTCCTTTGTGTACACACCTCAAAAGATCGGCCCGTGAGAGCGTCACTTGAAAGCTTCTGGCTGTTTGTCTTCATTGTGAAAACCCTGCACCTGTGACAGCATAAAGAAAATAATGCATACAAACACATAACCTCTCAGGAGGTTGCTTAAACATGGCTTCCTTTTGAGGTAATTTTTTTTCATCAACACCCAGGCCTCGATTAGACATCCTTGTTATCTTATTTGAATGCAAGGTATTTTTTTTCTGAACATTTATCCTCCCTTACATTTTCTCCAAGCTATGAAAATACAACTGTGTAACTGGCATTCCGTTTTTGTTTTTTTTGCCCTGTTTGAAATGCCCGCCACACACCACTGCTGCACTGAGTATTGTCCCACCTCTATTCCCAACTCCTTTATTTTGCTCTGATGGGTTTTCTTTGTTGTAAACAGGTTATATGTGTTGCCGAAAAAACAAGTTTCGGACGCAGGTTCCGAGTCTCCCTTGAAGTGGTGTCGGCAAGTTTTGGACCACCCCAGTCCAGAGACGGAGAAGGCATGCCGAACCCTAATCAACCGTTTGGACCAGAGTACGTCTTTCACTTGTTACATTTGAAGACATTTTGAGCGGGGAAAAACATCCTGATGTATTGTTATGTGAAATTGCCTCCTCTTAAAACGTCTCATCCAAAACACTCCTTTCATTATTTTCGCTTTGTGCAGCTTCTACTTTCAGCTCTCTGCAGAGCCCAAACAAAACAGCTATTCATCGCAGAGCAAAGTGACTCCAAAAGTTATGCACTGGGTTGGGTCACTCATTTAGGGCCAACTTTCCTTTTGAAATGGTAGGAATAGAAGTCAAACTGCATGTTTTGGCAAAGCATAGATGCTATTTAGGCGTCAGCAGTAACGCTGACACAGTCTCAAATTCTACTGCGTCACTTTACTGTTCTATATTTCACATATAGTGGGAGGAAAAGTGGGGATGTGAAAGTATGTCACCTCAATAGATATCTCATTCTTAAAAAATGCTTTTGGGGAAAAAAATGAAATTGTAAACAGTCTTTCAGATGAATTCAAGTGTGGAGGTTTACCATTTTCTTTCTGCATCTTTTGTGACTTTAAACCCCTCGCGTAACCTCCAAGTTATCCATTGCACATTGTCCCACCTTAACTTTTCTTTCTGTCCTCCACAATATGTCATTCAATCTGTGGTTTCCCGTTGCCCCACAGCATCCCGCTGGAGGAACATGTACAGCAGCCCTTCGACAGAGGCAGGCCCGGCAGGCTCAGGCCCGATTTCTCCTGGGTACCACAAATCAACTAACAAATCTCTACTAACCTGTGGCAGCTCAGGTATGGCATGACATTAACACGCTGTGCTCCCCATGTTCTCAACAACACTACCAGCGGGACTGATGTCAGTTTTTTTTTTTTTTTGCTGGGAAGTGGGTCACTTGTCATGTGTGCACTAATGTGTCAATAATTGGTCCACTCCAGGGCTTTTTGCATGTTTTACTGGGTCGGCTATAAATCACATGTACTAGAAATTTAGGGCTAACTAGTGGGACATCAAATGTCCGTCGGTACAATTCCAATTTTTAAAACGTTAACTAGCTATCCAGGGAGTTTCTAAAGTAACATTTTTACCTCAAAGACCTAATGACGATGAGGAATCGGCTCTCAGATGTACCTCATCAACTGTCACACATATGAACCGGCAAATTCTAGGCTAAATTGCAAATACAAATGAAACAGTGAGAACATGTGACGGTGCCGAGAGCAGCTAACATTAGCAGTACACATCTTCACTCACCGCTTTGTCATGACAAACGACACCAGCCGATGAGATTGAAATGCACAACAGACAACTCTTTAGGCGAGAGTCCTCAAACAGGTCTGTTGGCAAGAGGAACAAAAACAGGAAGTAGAAAAGTGTACAACATAATGGAATAGCTGCCAATAGTTGCAGCTTGTAAAAACAAAAACCATTGTCACTTACATTTTGAGGTTATTATTGTAGCTGGCAAAACAGTCTACAGTCCCACTCTAAATGAAAATTAAAATACTATAAACTGTAGATTTCTGTCCCGATGATGATGATAGGATTTCATTCGAGCCAGAATACTCTAGAGGAGGTGGTTAGCAAGTATGTGTGATTTATACTTTGGTGGGTGTTTCAACATGAATGAAATGTACTTCAATTCTGTCTTGATTTGATGGGTGTTACATTTGCTCTCCTGATTTTCCTGACATTTTCTCTCATGTTGCTAATTTTGTTGTCAAAGCCTATAAGTGTTTTTGCATGGCTTATCCGCGACAATCACAAACTTGTGATCAGGCAGCTTTTTCCTGGGTTGACTCATATGTCAAATCAGATTCCTCTAGTTTTGCATTCCCTACAAATACATTAGCTCTATACTAGGTACTTGTCAGGAAACAAACATCCAATCAATGTTTGTTGTATTGCCTTTTGTTTTAACTAAAAGGCTTCCAAAACATTCTTGTTGTCTTATTGTTATTGGCCATCAAGTAAAATGAACCGCATCCATCAGCTTCCGTCATGAGTAGTTTGACAATATGAAAGGCACGCGCTCTTTTGCGATCTGTTCAACTCGCGCAAGGCTGATTATGTGCTAATTGTGAAAATGCCTCATCAGTTGGAGCATTAAGGCTTTAATGGTACTAAACCTTCATAATCTTCACAGACTGAAACACCTGTTGTTTTTCTTAGTTTTCAAAATTGACATCAGTTTCTGATGTCATCCACGTTCTGTCCCAGGAAAGCTGTGATTTGTGCAGATCCGTTTTTCTCCATCGCAAAATTGTTGCCATTATATAGGCCAACATTAATTGCACACACTCTCATTTACGTCAGCAAGTAAAAAAGGTAATGATATAATGGATATCATATTGACATACACAAGGGCTTTCCTGGGGATCACAAGCCAAACGTGTCTTTAGCTGACTAAATCCAACATGTTTGTTTTCATACTTGACAATCTGACAGGTGTCTCGGGTGTGCCCTCGGCCCTGAGCTCTCAGTCTTCCATAGACAGCGAGCTCAGTACTTCAGATGACTCCATCTCCATGGGTTATAAGCTGCAGGATCTCACTGATGTCCAGATCATGGCTCGTCTACAAGAAGAGAGTGAGTAGAGACTTGAGCCTGTCTCGACAATACTTTTGCGAAGAGATAATCTAACAAAATACACGCATTTGTGCTATTTACATGGCCATGAGGGGGAAAAGGCAGAAAACTCCAGCACTGCAGTTTGGCGCAGCTTATGTTAGAATATTGTTTTCTAAATGCTAAATCTAATTATTCAAGATGTCTATTTTTGATATCAGGTCTGAGGCAGGATTACGCTTCCAGTTCAGCGTCTGCATCGCGTCGCAGCTCGACAACGTCCCTTCAATCCCTTCGCCGGGGCGGCACCTACAGCGACCAGGAATTTGACAACTACAGCCTGGACGACGAAGACGATGAATTCAGTCCTATGCCCCAGCAACGCCACCGCTTCACCCCCTCGCCCTTGGGCTCACCTCGATGTTTGTCTCCCTCAACCTCCAACCACGGTCAGGAGCACAGCAGCAGACTCGGGGCCCCTCGCACAAGAACCCCCAGACGTTCCCTTCAAGGCCCCAGTGCAGAGCTTCTTAAATTTGCCAAGAGTGAGGGTATGTCAAAAGAAATTGTTTAGTTTCTTGAAGCTTATATTTGGATGTGTGTGACGTCATTTGAGTCAAGGTGATGACGTCCAAGAGTTGTCGCTTCATGTGTCGTCGACCTGTGGTTCCAGAAGAGTTGAGGCACAGCATGCCTAACCTGGCCCCCCGCACCAGCCTACGTTCCCTGGAGGCAGTCAGAAACAGCCGCAGCATGGAGGCTAACCTCCAGAGCTCTGGCAACCGCATGTCTCACCTGACTCCCTCCCCCTCCTCAGGTAACCCCCACCCTTTTTTTCCCTGGACACTTTGTCATATTGAATGTCGTACAAGCTATGCCTCAGCACGCCTGCTTCCATTCCACCACCCTGCTGCCACTTCCAACTCTTGTTTCAGTTATTGGAATTAGGATACTAACGATGGACTGTCCATGTGTTGTTATCAGAGGAAAAAAAGATAAGCAACAAGTCTCAGTCTTATCTGAGAGCTGTGAAAGCAATGTACTATATTACTCTATTGACCTTAGATACCACCACGCTTTACTTAAAGTTCCCTAAAGTAGGTGTCATCCATGGGTTCCAGGTTGCAAGTACCACATGAAATTATTTTATATACAGAATAGAGTTCGCAAAGTACAACCACAATTGATGGCATCCAAAACGTAGAGCCTCAAGATACAATTTGATAAAGCTCTAGTACTGAAAAGCATTTGATGTTGCAAGGCTCCTTAATCTTGCATCTTTGTTATATGCCTCGAATAACATCCCTTATCTGACGATGTCACTTCCCTTGCTTATCAAACCTGTTGTTCCCGCCATGTCAAAACTATTTTGTGCCACAGACGTTCCCCTGTCCTCAGTCTTCACTTCCGTATCGACCCACCATTGACAAACACTTGTTTCTTGTTTACTGAAGGTATGGCAGGTAGTCGCCTGCGCAGCAACGGCCAGTCTCCTCTTTCTCTGCGGGCTCCAGTTAAAGCTGTCACCCCCGTGGGATCAATGGCATCTCGTCAGCCTTCCAGAGGTCTGCCTGTGATCCAAGCACCCCCTGCTTCGGGGGCTCGCCGAGCTCAGCAGGCTGGCTCTGCTAATGCCGGAGCCTACATACCAGGCAGAGCCTCCGCTGGCGCCGGGCGGACCGCTATCGGCCGAGGACATTCTGTGTCCACCAGAAGTAAACTATCACAGCCAGCCAGAAGGTTAGCACTATAAAGTACAATACTACTTCAATTGAAACATCTGTTCTATGATGGTGCTTCACATCCAAGTTGTTCAAGTCAAGTCAAGTTTATTTCTAAATCACAAGCAGTCTCAAAGGGCTTCACATAGACAAACAATTGACAATTATTCTCAAAGCATCCCCTGATCTTGAGCTCCCAGTTGTTCTGATTTTAAACAATGTTTTCCGGAAGAAAATTCTTTGGGGGGTGGATTAATTAGCTCCAGACTTGAGCTGTCGCCATCATAAAACCTATAACCTGACAAATGTTTTTAGTGAAGTCATACGAGTACTAAGAAAAGCTATCCATCCATCCATCCATCCATCCATCCATCCATTTTCTGAACCGCTTAGTCCCCACGGGGGTCGCGGGCGTGCTGGAGCCTATCCAACTGTCATCGGGCAGTAGGCAGGGGACACCCTGAACTGGTTGCCAACAAATCGCAGGGCACACAGAGACAAACAACCATTCACACTCGCACTCACACCTAGGGACAATTTGGAGTGCTCAATCCGCCTATCAAGCATTCCACTGTATGATAACATAAAAGTTAAAACTACCCAGCCTTTGAAGACAGCTGACAGAAGTAATGAAAACGCCAATGTCTTTATCGTCACCTAGTGGCATTTTATAGACATTGCTGGACTTAATATATGCGTCATGACTTGAAGCTTGTATTAATGGTCATTTTATTACAGTTGCTCATGTTCATGCCATAGTAAGTCAGTTCCTGTTCTGTTCTTATCACACTGACCACTTTGCTGATACTGGTTGTCTTCTGTGTGCAAAACACATTTGCTGCATGATCTGAAGTATCACGAGGGAAGTCTCGTTACATGATGACTGTCTGACGTCAATGCCAATTCCAGAATATTTTGGTTGAACTCAAAATTATGCAACTTGTGGGACATTTGACTTTTAAAATGTTGTCTCTTTGTTTTTGGCAGTGAATATGGGAAGGTTGTTATACTACTTCTGAAATGCAAAGTTCCCCCCCCCCCCTGTTTATGATGTCATCCCATGGTTGCACTTTTGACACTTGTCATAAAAAGTAGTTTGATGACCTTCCAACCTGTGAATAAAGGCAATAAAGAATTTTTGAATTTTACCAACAGGTCGTTGGGCATGGCGAAAATTTCTGATGAATCCTGGAAAGATGGCTGCTACTGAATTCTGATGCCCGACAAAGGTGTTTACTGCTGCAATCTTTGCTTGACCTTTTCTCAGTGACACCTTACCAAAAAAAAAAAAGTGTAGACTGGATGTCGTCAAGACTCGTTTGTCTCTTTATCCTGCATGAAGCATTGACAACAATACCCAGCATGGCTGTGTTGGCAAATAAAAAGGGCACACTCCTCCAAATGTTATATGGACAATCTCAAGAGCTTCCAGATTTGTTCGGGTCCATTTTACTTATTTTTCTATGGTAATTGTGAGAAACTGCTGTCATTTCCATTAATTGTAATTGCTTTTGATGTTATTGATATGAAGAAAAAAAAAAAAAAGGAAGCTCATTTTCTGTGTGAATTCCTACTAGATGTTGGCACTATGTAACGCATGCTTGGTAATCTTTTTTCTTTCCATTCTAATTGGTTATGTAACTGTTCTCTGACAATTTTGTCTGTTCTGTGTCGCACAATCTGAACATTTCTGAATGCTGGCATTGTTCACGTTGGGATTATCATCAGATTTCTGTTTAGATTGTAAACTGCACCACTATCACACTGCCCTCATTGATATTTAAAATAAGATATATATATATATATACATATATAGTTGGTGCCAAGATGCATTTGAGCTGCAACAACTTTTCTAAATCTAAATCTCTGGCCATAAAAACTACCATTACTGTAATGCATTTTTATTGCATATCCATTATGTGTAGTGTTTTGGAATCTACTGAAATTAAAATTGTTTATGCAATACAGGCCTCCTTGCATAAGGACAGCCTTCACTCTCTTGTAGAGAACTTTTGAAAATAAACTAGAAGAAAAATGTATAATAAAGCTTGGTCTAAAATGCAATGTGTGTGTGTGCTACTTCGTGTATTTGCATAACGCTAACATAGTTTTCACTCTTACTAGAGTTGCACAAACATAGCAGGACGTTGTCGTTTCCTGGGTGTGTGACTGGAAAAAAAAAACGCTACCACACCCATCGTCACAAAATGGCCTACAGGCCTCATCTGTGTAAACTAAAACTACTAGTTGGTAACTTGGAATTTTTTAACGCTTCGCGTGGTAATACCCACGTTTAGTTCGCAAGCATTGTGCGCATAATGTGTCCCCATTAATAGAATGTTAGAGTAACTACTCTCTTATGCATGACGCAAATAGTAAGGGATCAGCGGTAAACGAGGCCACGCATTGTCTGCCCCCCGCCCTCCCTCTGCTTGTCAGGAAGCAAGCTGATTGGCCGAGGCCTAGCAAAGAGTGCCCGGGGATCCAAAACTGCAGGCCGCACTTAGCTTACCGTCAAAAATAAACCAAATACATTAATAGACAAAACGGAGGAGGGGGAGAAACACCAAAAGAGTCCGAAGACAACGTTATCAGGTAAATTCGCTTCGTACCAACCCGAATGGAGTGGAGTTTAATTCGCAAGGGCCCAGTCGGCCGTAGCGGGCCTCTTTAAGCCTCGTGGAAAAAACAACACGGACATAATGCGGCACAAGGCGGCGCCACTTAGCTTAGCATGATAGCTAACCAGACGGGCGGTCCTGGGCGCGTTGTTTCAAGCAAACATCAAACGGATACATTTTGACACGTTAGTTCGTCGCCTTCTACGGCGACGCTGTTATCCTTGCGCCGCAGCGAGTGTGCAAAGTCGGCGTGTGTGCTATTAACGCTGCTAACGAGCGTAGACGCTTAGCCGCGATGCTAAAACAAAATGGCGCTGGGCGGATCCGTTGTAGCTCGTTAGCTAGTTAGCTCCGCTGGGTAGTAAGCAAGCGGTAGCCAGCCTTTATGAAGGCATTGCATAACGTCTGCAGTACATTAAGCGTAGCCAATATTCTGGCATATATACACGCCAAAATAAAACTAGGGCTACACTGTTACATGCACATCAAATGGACAATATGCGCATTAAACGCACTTGAGCTAAAGCGTAGGCTTTTTTATATATATAAAAATATATATTTTGTATTGAGCAGTGATGTGACGACAGTGCCTTTCCTCCCACTGATAACATTGCGCAGGACTCCCACAGTGGTAACACTGGCAGGCTAGTCCTGCCCACCGACAGGGCAATTCCCTTTCCTCAAATAATGACCTCGCCATCAGGCTCAGGTGTACAGTTGAATGCACCAGGTTAAGGATGCCTGTAATACTATTGCATGGCAGAGGACGGAGCTAGTGGTCAACAACATGCCATCCCACTTTCTGAGTGCTCTCCAGTGTTTTTCTTGCACTGTAATTACCTCTGAAGCATACATCTTTTGGTAATATTGAATTGGAAAACACATTATTATTATTGTTATTATTATGATGATCATCATTATTATTATTATTGATCTCAATGTCATGTACTGTTACTGTGACTACTAATGCCTGTGCTTTGTTTTTACCAGAGGGATCAATTGCGTTGGTGGGAAGTAACACATCTAATATGCTGTTTTTATTTTATGGTTCTGCGCATCGAATGTGAAGGTATTTATTGTATTATATATCCATATACTGTATATGTATTGTTTTTATGATGCATGACACCTTTACCAACTACTTGCTCACTTACACCTCTCATGATTAATATCTTATAGTTTTCAGGCTGTCATCTTTTTGCCGGGGTTAAACATGGACCAAGGAGGCGGTGTGTTGGAGTTACACACACAGGAGCTGAAGATGCCCCACGCTATGATCATGCAAGACTTTGGTGGGTCCTAATGTGCATTTAATTACGTGTATTAGCAAATTATTCTGGAGCAGAAATTGCCAAAGTTATAAAACCTCAATTCTACAATGTTTACAAAGCAGTTGAAAAACAACCACCGCCGTACATGGGAAAAAAAAAGACAGTTAAAACAATATCTTAAACATCAGAGCAGTAAACACAATAAAACTGTAAAAGAATAAAACCAAATGTGTTGAGAGGAGTCATAAAGATGGACAGAAAAATAAAAGTATAAATAAGTAAATATGAGTTCTGTAGTCATTCAATAAAAATGCATTGATTATCTTTTTGCGTTCAGTCAAAACATGACATTTGTAAATGTCGGCTTTTACTGTGGAAAGCAGTCATATGCAGTTTTTGCCTATTTTTTGACATATTAGATACCCAGCAACTGAATCATGATCAGTTTATGGGGGGGACTACTACATAGGCTCCAGCTCAATTTTGACCCTAATGAGGACAAGCCGTATGGAAATCAATCAGATGGAGAATTGTCATATATGTATAAGTGAAAGACAACTATGCTTATATTATGTTCTTTAATACGCAATTGACTGAGCATCAATAAGAACAGGTAATAAACACTGTTGTTGGTGATGCACCTCGCAATAAAGATTTTTTAAAACACTTACTGTCATACAAGAACAAAATGAAATGTAGATCTCATTCATTCTCGTTTTCACAGTTGCAGGGATGGGTGGCTTGGCACACATTGACGGTGATCACATCGTGGTGTCTGTGCCAGAGGGCATGCTTCTTTCTGACGTGATGACGGACGAGGGCATCCTCCTGGAGCACGGCCTGGAGGTGGAGGGTCTTGAGACTCAGGTCGTCGAAGGCCTGGAAACTGAAGTTGTCGAAGGTTTACACGCAGATGTCGAGGGTCTGGAGGCAGAGGTGGTTGATGGGCTACAGACACAAGTGGTAGAACTGGAGGCTCAGGTTGTGGAAGGCCTAGAAGGAGAAGTCGAGGTGGAGGGTCTCGAGGCACATGTAGTCGAAGGACTGGAAACCGAAGTCGATGTGGAGGACCTGGAAGCTCATGTTGTTGAGGGCCTTGAGGAGGAAGTGGAAGTGGAGGGCTTGGAAGCGGAAGTTGTGGAGGGTCTGGAGGTGGATGTAGAAAGCCTGCGCTCTCAGGACGTCGACGGCCATCAAATCGGCAACGAGGACATGGTTCACTCAGAACATAGTGTGATCATGCCGGAAAACATCCTAGGAACCGAGGTTGCGATAGAGGCGGCTTTAGAACACCACCACGTGCTAACGTCAGACCTTATCCAGGATGCCAACCACCACGATGACATGTCAGACCAGGTGTTTGTTGCAGAGCTTCTCTCGGACCACCAAGATAACACTCTAGACCATCAACTTGTCGCAGAGGGCTTGATGGTGACAGAAGCCAATGCGGAGACCATCATCCATCAGCAACTTCCATCTGAGGGGGTTCCCCTGCAGATGGATGAAGACGATGACGGCAGAAGCAGCTCCGAAGATTACCTCATGATCTCCCGTAGGAACGTCGTCGGTCTCAGACAGTGTTTCTCGTTGTGTCTGTCCGTTTTTTGAGGTTGAATCTTTTTGCTGTTTAGTGGACGAGGTGGGAGAGAAGCTGGACATAGGAGACACCCCTCTTGAGATTAGCACTGAGGTGATGGAAGACAAGGACTGCAAGGAAGACTCTACCGCGGAAGTCATCAAAGTCTACATTTTCAAGGCTGAGGCAGATGATGATTTGGGCAAGTCGTGAAACTAGTTGTGGATGTAATGTTTTACGTGAGTGTTGATTCAAATTAACCCCACCCTCCACCCATGTTTTTCTAGGTGGAACAGAGGTGATAACTGAGGATGATTATCAAAATGGCCACCCTGATCTTGAAGCCGCCTCATCTGGAAGACTCGGAGTTGGCCGTGACAAGATGGTCTACATGGCAGTCAAGAAGCACCCCAAAATCGAAGAGGACGACGACGACGAGGACAGTGATGAGGATGATGATGACATCAGTATGTTCTTGTGGTTCTGTCTCAAAAGCCTTTTGTGCTTTTTCTTTGACTTAGTTGGATGGCTGCAAATATCAAATCTATTGACCTGTAGATGTAAGTGTGTTGATGCTGTTCTCTGCGGGATTTGTGCAGGTAAGACTATAGATCAAGTCAAGAATGGCACAGCGACACCATTTCTTCAAATCCGAGAGGGCTTACCCACAAACCGTGTCCTCAAACCCAAAACCAAGAAAAAGAAGAAAGGGGACATTAGGCAGTGTCAAACCGGTAAGAGCTCTATGCACGTCCTCTTCCTGCCTTTTGGTATGGTAACGCTGAGATGACGGGCCAAATAAACGTGCGTTTCCCCAACTACCTATTTCAGCTGTCATCATTGGGCCCGATGGCATGCCCCTGACAGTCTACCCATGCCACATATGCGGAAAGAAGTTCCGCTCACGAGGCTTCCTCAAATGCCACATGAAAAACCACCCGGACCACCTCTTAAAGAAGAAGTACCAATGTACAGACTGTGACTTCACCACCAACAAGAAGATCAGTTTCCACAACCATTTGGAGAGTCATAAGCTGCTGAGCCACAACAGCGAGCGCTCCCCGGAATACACGGAGTACGCCCGGCGCTATCACGAGTCCAGCCCGCTGAGCTCCGACAAGCTCATCGTCAAGGACCGCGAGCCCAAGCTGCATCACTGCAAGTACTGCGACTACGAGACGGCAGAGCAGGGCCTGCTCAATCGCCACCTGCTGGCCGTGCACAGCAAGAACTTTGCGCACGTGTGCGTGGAGTGTGCCAAAGGCTTTCGACACCCGTCCGAGCTAAAGAAACACATGCGGACCCACACGGGCGAGAAGCCCTATCACTGTCCACACTGCGAATTTCGCTGTGCGGATCAGTCCAACCTTAAGACTCACATCAAGAGCAAGCATGGCGCAGACCTGCCCTTCAAGTGCAGCCACTGCCCGCAGGCGTACGCCGACGCGCGGGAACTCCAGCGTCACATAGAGATGGTGCAAGGTCACAAGACGCACCAGTGTCCGCACTGCGAGCACAAGAGCACCAACTCCAGTGACCTGAAACGACACATCATCTCCGTGCACACCAAGGACTTTCCCCACCAGTGCGACGTGTGTGAGAAAGGCTTTCACAGGCCCTCCGAGTTGAAGAAACACGCCGAGACGCACAAAGGGAGCAAGGTGCACCAGTGCCGGCACTGTAACTTCAACGCCCCCGACACGTTCACCCTGAGTCGCCATATTCTTTCCCTGCACACAAAGGAACTCCCGTTCAAGTGCAAGCGATGCCGGCGAGGTTTTCGGCAGCCGGCCGAGCTGAAGAAGCACATGAAGACGCACAGCGGCAGGAAAGTTTATCAGTGCCAGTATTGTGAGTACAACAGTACGGACGCTTCAGGTTTCAAGCGCCACGTCATCTCCATTCACACCAAGGACTACCCCCACCGCTGCGACTACTGCACCAAGGGCTTCAGGAGGCCTTCGGAGAAGAGCCAACACATAGCCAGACACCACAAAGACATGTTAATGTAACATCATCACACTTAACCCCCCTCCACGCACACACACACACACACACACACCTACCCCTGTACATCGGTGTCACGCACGCTGAGGTCATTTTAGTGTATTCAAAATTAAATGCTATAGGCTGTTGAAGGCAACATCATAATTGCCATTGTGTGTTGTAATGGGTATAAAACGCCACCTAATGCCAGAACACGTTTTAGATGGGAGTAAAATCTTAAAAAGACATAAAAAATGTGACAGTGCGCACTAAGTGAGACAAGTCAAAATTGTGTTTGTTTGTTTGTTTGTTTGTTTGTTTGTTTGTTTGTTTTTCTGGAAAAAAATCACGTAAGGACATGTATTCAGGGTTTCAAATGTTTATTTTTATACCCACTCAGCTGAAATGCTGCAGAATAACTCTTGTAAAATCAAAAAGGCCAGTTTAAGAGCATCAGTTCATTTTTCCTCCATACTACCACTTAGTATCTTTATTAACCAGCTTTTAGCTCGACATTTGTTTTCACTGCCACGTGTTGCACCATTCTCAAGCTCCAAGAAAGCATTTTAGTAATGTTGACATACATGACGCACCTTAGCCCACAGTTTTATTCCCACCTTTTTGCATTTCCCCCCCCCAAATCATGTGTCATATGACCACAATCCATTCAAAATGTATTAAAAGATAAATCAGGGTTTCAGGACTGATGAGCTCAGTCAAGTCTAACAAAACATGATTAAGGTGGTGCTACATTATTAGTTTTGGTTTTGAATTGGACAAATGGTTAGCTCAGTGATTGCTAACCACTTGGTGGTTACCTGTGACTCAAATATGAATTATGTTACAGGTATGCCCAGCTAACAATACAGTTGCAATCATGCCTTACATCTGATGGTCTTTTCTTCTTAAGCACTGATGGACTCAGCCAATCTGAAAATTAGTGTTGTTGTTTTGTAACTCAAACATACTGTACCAATATCATTCTCTCAGAGATTGTGGTTGAGTCAGTAGAAGGCACTTTATTATTTTTTTGTATTTTAATTACATGTATGGGGTTTGTGTATGTATAAGGATGTATATATATATATATATACGTGTATATATATACATATAGAACCTGGGTAAATGATTACACAGCCTTGTGAGTGGCTAAATGTTATCTACAGCAAGTGGGCACAATACAATTGTGGAAAGTGATGGGTGAAACAATTTAATGTTCTGTTCCATGGCAAAGTGTTTGGGTTTTGTGTTTGGTTTGTGCTCACTAACAAGTTTCCCATCCCCTCATCCCACTGTCCTTCCTATATGTAAACCTAGCCCAATCCCACATTGAGGATTATACTCTTGTCAGTGGTCATAATGGCATTAGTCTATCAAGTATGCACATATGCTGATCTCCATAAAATTGTGGTAGCCTCTACGTATACTAAAATCCCTGCATTTCATGTAATTTAGTATACTATATTTCCTTTCAGTCTGATTGTGGATAAACTACTGGTGGGGAAGAAACCAAAATAAAATATATCTTTTTATACCTTCTTTTTTTTTTTTTTTTTAAATAATGAGGGGTTAAGTTTAATCCAATTTAATTATTTTGTCAACTGAATAGTGTGATGCTTTGACACACGTTATATTTATCAGCACGGACTTCTAATGTTGAAAAGAATAGTACTATGTGCAATTCAAATTATGTTATAAAATAGGATTAGTTCAAAGCCTCATGGAATGTCACGCAAGGCATCAACTCAGCATCTATTGTCAAGAATGACGTCACTTATTGTGATGCCACAACAGATAGCCGGCTAACAGCGATGGCAAAGAGGTCAAGTGTGCTGTAACCACCCAACTCAGAAATTGGAATCTATTCCTTTTACTTGTTGACCAAGGTAACATGTTTGTATACAGAATGCCAACAGTTACCAAGTAATATCTCAAAGACGTCACTAGATGACAGTATCGCCCTACAAATTTACTTTGTCTGGGGATGTCTACAAAAAACAAGGAGTCATTTATATTTTTTAGACCAGTATGACTAAAGTGTTGAAACATTTCCAATGTTATTTGTTTTTATCTTCATAAAAGTGTGTGTGTTTTGTCACGGCAACTGTATTTTGCAAAACCTCACAAATTTCCTGTTTTAAATCATGAAGCACTATAAGAGGTATTCCGCCAAGCAAGTTGATCCATTGGAAATCACATAAGAACTGTCTATTGTGAAATGATAAGTTCAGGGGAAACTGTGGAATGAGAAGAATAACTCTCCGGGTGGCGTGAATGTGGAGCCACGCTACCGCTGAAAACAATGCTCGTAGATGTCTTCAGGCCAGGACTGATCCATCCATCCATCCATCCATCCATCCATCCATCCATCCATCCATCCATCCATCCATCCATCCATCCATCCATCCATCCATCCATCCATCCATCCATCATTTTTCAACACCGCCTATCCTGTTCAGAGTTTCCGGGGATCCTGGAGCTGAAAGGTCGGCTGCACCTTGAACTAGTCGCCAGCCAGTCGCGGGGCACAACCAAGCACATCCACACCGCTACTGAGCGGGAATCCATCCCACGCTGGCCGCACACAAGTGTGCGAGTGTACCCCTAACTCATTCGACGACTTTGACGATCATCAAATGTATACAATTTGGAGAAGATCGGATCATTTGGGCCAGGTTATAGCAGTTTTTATTGTCATGTGGCATCATCAGACTGCAGCATCGTAATAGCCACAAACTTTGTCAAAATGTCACAAATTCGACTTCGAGCACGTACATTTTCAGGCTGTTATCAGGTTCAGCGCAGTAAAATAAAAATAGATTTTTTGTCGCCACTAGGTGGTGCTATGGGAATAATAGAACATTATCACATGGCTATAGCTATATAGATTTCAAGTTTCTTTGCGTTTTTTCTTTTCTTTGTTTTTTTTTTAGCATGTACAGGGGAGGTAAGGAGAATGTGTCCTTATTGCCAAGACAAGAAGTCCTTCCTGATCAACATCTGATCCACTCTAAAGCGCTATCACAAATGCCCACTTGGTGCTGCAAGCGAGCTAATAGAACATTGCGGTCCACCTTGCCAAATGCTGCAGTCACGTCTAACAAAACAAAACGAAACAAAACAAAACATACACTCCAGAGTCATTAACCAAAAATGACATCCCCGTCATTAAAAAAAAACCCATAACAGTGCTAAATCTGTCATGCAGCTTTTTAAAACCTGACTGGAAACCTTCCATGACATGCTCATCCCAAAAAGATTCCAGCTTTGCTTTTCCAGAATTGTTGAAATAAAAAGCAGCTTGGAAATGCGCCTAAAATCCAACAGCACACTTTGAGCAAGACCAGATTTCTTTTTCTTGAGCAGCTCGAATGTCGTCCAGCTCCCTGTGACCATGAAAATATGCCTTACAAATATTTTAAAAGCGTTTATTGGAAGATGCGAATCACAACTGAGACACATGAGTTTTCCCCAGCACCATACACAAAAAAATGTGACAGCCTATTCACGTTCCAAGAATGTCTCTTGCAGTCTGACGTGGTTGCCAATGGCAACCGCGAAGGCTGCACTGATCAAAATGCCACTCATAAATCCACCTTTATTTCATTGTGTCATCTCAGAGTTCAGCGCGAGAGGCCGTCTTGTAAGGAAGTACAATTGCATGTGATGAGCCACTGGCAACTCAATTATGTGCTTGTTTGGAGTCAGCAGAGCATCAAGCACGAACGCACGCACGCACGCACGCACGCACGCACGCGTGCACACACACACACACACATACGGCAGAAATCGAAGGACGCAAGGGCCACTCTTAAATTCTCTGACTTGAAATTATTAAACACGCTCAAACCAATCTATCAAGCAAGTAAATTTGTTTATATATGATAAATATTAAGTTGGAAATTTTTCATCACAGCTTACTCTAAAAGATGATAAGGCAAATAGTTTATGTACATAAATCGAACCTTGATATTGGGCAGGAACCTTTTTTTTTGTTACTGAAATTAATTATGTTTATCACAGGGTGTTATGAAAAGATTCTTTGTTCATTTTTAGTAGTACACTGGTGACTAAGTATAGTGTGTACTATACTCATAACACAAAACAGTTATATCCGAAATCTTTTTTGCCCATTGGCATGAATAGACTGTTACGCCCGTGCCAGAGCCGTTCCCTCGGCCACACCCCTTTCGTTACCGTAATATCTGTCACCTGCTTCCTCTTGTTACCCTGTGTATTTAAGCCCTGCCCATGTGCTTCTCCTTGTAGGTATCTACTGTTGTGTCCATTCCTGTCCGTGCCCAGTGGTCCTGTTCTTGTCGTCTGGTTTTCCCTCGGTCTGTCTGGAGGTTCACGGTCAGAATTTTAATCTTGTCCAAGTGGACTTCATGTCGGTCGGTCTGTCTGTTTGCTGGCCGTTAGTCTCTATCCCGTTTGTGTCTTTGTTTCACCTCCTGACTCTCCTCCAATTACCTTTTCCCTCAATAAACCCTGGTCAAATCTGCATTTGGTCGCCCTGCTCCACTCATTCCTGACACCTATAATACTTAACAAAAACAAAGTAATGACATCACTGAAGTACAGTTTTGCCACATTTTTTTTTGCTTCAGTTTAATGAGGTTAGTGCTGCGCCTACTGGTGAAGGTAAACTTGAATGGCCCCGGGCCATAGTCACAGATGACCCTAGCTTTAAACCCTACTTTGAAATTCTAACTGTAGTATGAAACCCTACTTTGAAATGATCAAATTGTGTGCAAAATGTCTGCCATTTATTTGATGCGTTTTGCATATATTGGTGGTGTTGATTAGAATGAATCTATGATGCACCTGCCAGAACACGTGCGGCTATGCAAAGACAAGTGATTGTCTATTGTCAAATGGAAGAGTGATTTTAATCATTTTAATTCCAGTCAGCAGAAAAAAAAAAAAGAGCTGCCGATTACTCAATAGTCAACTACTGACGGGTGGTAACGCATCGTTGCGTCATCATGAGTGATACTCGTGGTGTCTTTATGTCCTTTCCTTCTGAATTTAGAATAAATATTTCATTCAAGATTGTGCAAGTAATTCTATCCGTTAAAAAAAACGCTCTAAATGCATAACTGTCAGAAAGTTTTGGTGGGGGTTGGAGGGGTGCTTGCTGCTTGCGCGTCATCGCGTGTGGGCGCGGTTTAGCGAGTGCAATAATGCGCCGCTAAGCCGCTGAAGAGCTCCAGTGTGACACGCGCATGCAGAGGGAGAGTGCAGCGAGCGAACCATCCGATCACCGCGTAGTGATGGAAAGCATTAAGATCTTCCTCTACACCTTCCTCGTGTCTCATTACTTGTGGAACGTCGTCTTCATCTTTTGGCTCTTCGTCAGCGGGACGCCCACAGAGCTCACCAACTATGGATTGCTTCATTGAAGTTGGCGAGGACGAGCGCAGAGACACGCGTCCGAGGCGATATGGACAGTTGTGAAATTTTTTACGCTTCCTCATCTGCGAAACCAAGCAGGATTTCCGTTTCACATAACGCTTCACCCTGAAATGCAGAATGTTTAGCTAGTTGTGGTGAAAGCGGCCGTTAGAATAGTGCGTGCGTAACGGCTCTTTTATTTTCCCCTCTGCAGGCAATCAATTAGGTACAGTCTTGCTAAGTGAACTTTAATTCGTCCATTTGGAAGAAGTCAGCCATGGCTCTTCCAGATAGTGGTATATCGGTTGAGGAGGTATCATTCCCGGAGATCATCGAGCTGAATGTCGGCGGTCAGGTGTACATAACGCGCTACTCCACACTCACGAGTGTGCCAGACTCTCTTTTGTGGGAAATGTTCAGCCGTAAGTCGGCTAAAGGATTGGCCAGGGACACCAAAGGGCGTTTCTTTGTTGACCGGGACGGCTTCCTTTTCCGCTACATCCTGGACTACATGCGGGACCAGCAGCTGGTCCTTCCAGACCACTTCCCCGAGCGGGGACGGCTGCAGCGGGAGGCTGAGTTCTTCAACCTTCCCGAGCTGGTCAAACAGTTGGCGCCCAAAATCAGCAAGCAGAACTCACTGGGCGACGACTGCTGTCAGAGCGACCCGGAGGACTCCTCGCCCGGGGTGGACGGCGCCCGGAATCTGGGGTCGCTCGGCGCGGCGGCGCCAGCCTGCGCCAGCCTGGTGCCCAGCTCCATGGACGGGAAGCGGTCCGGCTTCATCACCATCGGCTACCGTGGCTCGTACACACTGGGTCGCGACAGCCACACCGATGCCAAATTTCGTCGGGTGGCCCGAATCATGGTCTGCGGGAAGACCTCCCTGGCCAAAGAGGTCTTCGGGGAGACCCTGAACGAGAGCCGCGACCCGGACCGCCCACCGGAGCGCTACACGTCCCGCTACTATCTGAAGTTCACCTTCCTGGAGCAGGCCTTTGACAAGCTGGCCGACGCCGGTTTCCACATGGTGGCCTGTAATTCCACAGGCACCTGCGCCTTTGCCCACGAGCAGACGGATGACAAGATCTGGACCAGCTACACTGAATATGTGTTTTACCGTGAGTGAAGCTGTCGAACCCCACCCACCTCCCCACCACCTTGTCTGCAAGTGTCCCCTTCCAGCCTCGAGCTCTCTCTCTAGTAGATGTACTGTAGATGTTCTGCTTTGGGCTCCACGCAATTCCTCCCATGAACAGTTCCCCACGAGTGACTCTTTCCACCTCCTCCCTCGTCCCCAGACCCCATCAGCTTGACCACCCCACACCCCCCGCATCTCATCTAGATGTCGTCTTGACCACACTGCAGCTCCCCTTGCAGAAGACGGACCTTCTTTATCCAACCCCTCTTCATATTTCATCTGCCTCTCCGAAAGCACAACTCTTTCTATGATCTAACTTAGTTTACGCACAAGCCCCGGGGTATGGGCGTTAAGAAAAAGGGCTTGAAAAGAGTGGCCATCTTGTACTGTGTAATGTCCCTTCTGGCCCAACTCTGTCCCGCTGCTCTGAAATAAATCACCGCCATAATCGGACGTCTTATAAGCCTCGAGGGGGACATGAGAGCTAAAACAAGCAACATGTCCTGCGTTATGTCCTGTATCATGTGACTAGGCTTGTGCCATCGTGGACCTGTCAGTTCTCAGTTGTTGCTTTCAGAGATAATAGAAACCGATAAGAAGGATTCTTAGCGTTTGCTTTTGAGTGCTTAAAAAGTAATGAAAGGCAGAATATAACAAGACCTTGTGGACACAACACAAAGGTTGGACTAGAGTCCACACTGTGCCAAAGGGCCTTTTAGTAGTTTAATCAGCTACGCTAAGCAGGCTGAGAACCCGAAGGGGAAAGTGGTGTTGCGCCACTTGCATCATACTGTTGCTCAATATTTTTTTTCAACATTCCATCACTCGGTAACCAACTTGACTGCGCCATGTTTCAACCTCACCTCGGAGGCTCATGTTATGATTTCATGTCGGTATTGTTTAAAGCTGTTACGTAGTTAATGTGAATAGCCAAATGGGAATGGTTGAATTCTGCTGTGTTGTTGGCCCAAATCTGATTATTTCTCTCGGCTGTAGCTAAACCACTGCTCAAGAATCGTCTGCAAATCATGAACATACCTCAGATTACGCCGGAACAGCTGCAGCGACAGCTGACATCACACAGTTGGCGAAATAGTTTAAGTGCACTCGCTGGTAAAATATCAACAAACACTGAGTGTGTATGAGTGCGAGTAAAAGGAGAGATCAAGGTTTTTGTCTGACATGTTATGAAATGTATGACGGAACGTCTGCGTTAAAATGTTAGACTCGTCGGAAAAGGCAAAGTGTTCAACTAAAAGAATTGTCA
This sequence comes from Syngnathus leptorhynchus, assembly GCF_054491065.1. NCBI lineage: Eukaryota > Metazoa > Chordata > Actinopteri > Syngnathiformes > Syngnathidae > Syngnathus > Syngnathus leptorhynchus. Next base: position 10,043,585 of record NC_141196.1, read on the forward strand.
AATAAAGGTTGTTCTTTCTATTTCATATGTATTTTGGATCTAAAATGTTGTCTCGGAATCACACTGATGACTTCCAGCTTAAGCAGGAGAACATTTAGTTTAGTAGCATAATCATTATTGTCCGCATTCAAATTGCAGTTGAGTTTGGTCCAATCCCAGGTGACTTTGGGACAGTTCATACATTCAGTTGGGTAAAAAAAATAGCCCTTTTTGGGTAGAAAATGTCAATTTTACGCAAATTTCTTTTTTTTTTTTTTTTTTTTTGGGAAGAAGTCATTTTGTACGAAACAACCCAATAATTGGGTCATTTTGTAGAAACTAATCTCCCTAAAAATTGGTGATAACCTACTAAACAGTTGAATCGAATCGACCCAGTGAAGTAATATTTGGCCTACATTTTTGGCTATTTTTGACCCAGCTGACTCAACTTTAGACTATACTCACATTTCTGACTTTTAAGTCTTCACTCTAAAAACAGTTGGGTCAAAGGTAACCCAATTATGGGTCAAAAGGTGTCAATTATCACTTGGGTCATTTTGAAACAACTTTGAGGCTTATTCGTTTCATCACCCAGTTAGGTGAAATGAATAATTCATAAAACAACCTAAAAAGTTGGTTTATTTTCTACAAAAAACCCAGAACATATAACATGGTTGTTTGGTGGGTTAATCATTTCATCCAAGTTTATCGGTTAAATGAAAACTCCCAAAAGTGAGCTTGGCCACTTTTTGACCCTTATCTTGTTTTTTTTTTTTTTTTTACTCGACTGTTTGTAGAGTGTAACGTGCTGGAATGTGGTAGCTAGCCAGAGAACATGTGAGATCAAACCCCCACAACTGAGAGGCAACTTCTCAATCACCAGTGGTTGGTACAATCCTGCTTTAATAAATGCATCAAGTAGAAACTTTAGATGCCATCTTATTTGTTTGTCTTATCTGTAAAAATAAAAATAGGCTATTGTATACGAAGCAAAGACAATTTCTTTATACTGCTCAGCACTTTCCATAGACAATTATCACAAAAGTGCTATACAGGATAATTAATTGTGATAAAAAAAAAAAAGTGTGGGTGGGGTGGGTGCATTAAAGCTTCCAACAGATAGTAAAAGACTCGGAGACATTTAAAAGTACAGAAAAGCTATTGGTCAAAAAACACATCACCTGATTTTAGTCAGTAATTGGCCGGATTACTTCCATTCATTTAATTCCCGAGTTGGTGCACATTTTGTCTGCCGTCAGTAAATACAGCAGCAGGCAAAACAGCGGGTGTTATATTCCGCTAGAACAACAACTTACGAGGTGGCGTCTGTAGGTGAGATAAATCCGTTCATAAACCTCTGACTCATGTAACACAAGATTATCACGCTCGGGCAGTTCTCCACGCTGCACCTGACCTCTCTGTCCGAGATGGAAACGTTCATCGGCTTCGCACATAAACAAATGCGGAAACAACCCCCCCAGCACCCAAAAAGATGGTTGCAAAATACAGATGACTCCCTTCCTGGAAAAGAAAGAGTCTGCTGGGAATAAAAGTGGATTATGGCTTGCAGTGTCTCCAAAGCCTAAAGCAAACAGGCAGCATTCCTCTGTCGCTGTGCTTGGGCACACACTGCACTGGGGAAAACCTCATTTAGCAGCATGCTGAACCACAATCCACTAGGATGTTATGCCAAAATTAACATTGTGAAGAGGAAAATAACTATGAGATAAATGTAACTGCTTTGCTTGTAAATTAAACAGCATAGTGTATCAAACATAACCTGTTGTGATAAATGTTGATGCGCAAAAAACAATGTTTGAATTACTGAAGAATGTCGATTTAATGACTGTTTTAATTTTGATTGAAACATGTACGTATTTCCAAATATAATACATACCATAGGAATTTGTTGAAAAAAAGATAATACACTGTTTCGAAATACACAAAAAAAATACAGATGACAAGCATTTGCAGATTCACATATCCACAGAATTTTTCTTCTATCTTTTCTGTATATTTATTTATTTATTTACTTGTTTGGGCCTGTTTTTTTTTCCAGCAAACATATATTTAATGTTTATCAACATTTTTTTGAAGGATGGATTTTTTTTTGTTGATTTTTTTTTGCATTTGGATGGGCAACAGTTAGGTACTCACAGGGACTGCAAATAGCTTTTGCATAGATAAAGTTGAGGTTGTCATGTTAGCTTGGCCCTCGGCAAATGTTCCAGTTTCTGATGTGACCCCTTTGTAAAACTAATTTCCCACCCTGCTGTAAATTGTGCATAGGTCTGAATATCTGTGAAATTTGTGGGGACCAGCCACAAATGTAACTTGCTTCTTGCCCAAAGTCAGCTGAGATAGGCTACAGTGACCCAGTGAGATCAAGCAGTATAAAATAAAAATTGTCTGCCAGGTCTTTTGCAGTGCTCAACTTTTTGTAGAATTTTCTACAAAATTCACACGAGGCTACTTTGAGGTTACTTTTGGTCATTAGCACAAAGCTGCTGAGTCATGTCTGAGTGTGAAATCTTAAGCCTTGGTGTTTTAGCCACCTTGCATCTGGACTCGTCCTGGGACTCGACATTTAACAGCAAACGAGCGAGCGCCATTGATGCCCGGCAACGTTAAGGCCAAGGGTCGAGCCTCGCCCGCCCCATTGATTTACCGATTGCCGATTGCACAACGGCTACATTTGCATGTCGCATTAACAAGGCATCCCGAGGATGCATCGCAGCCTTCGATTTAGCTGTAAAACCGCAAAGCAAAGAGAAAAAAAAGTGGAGAGCCTTCAGAGCACCAGTCTGTTCTCGCTACCACCCGGCGGTGATTTGCCCCTCGTCATGTTCCCCCTGCTGTCATTGTCATCCACATGGCAACGCGCCTTTCCTAGGATCGCCTTGTCTCTCAGCCAGCTGGGTCAGCGCTTTCCCTATTTGGATAGCAGAGGAAGGGATGTACATCAAAAGGGAAATGGGAAAGTGGGCCGAGGAAGAGGAGGTGGAAAGTGATTTAAAAAAAAAAAAAAAAAGAGAGAGGCGAGGTGGGGATGGGGGAGCATTTTGCAGAGAATTCAGTGCTCCTATCTCTGCTTTCCCTAAGCTTTGCCTACATGAAGAAGCGCTACTGTATGTTCTTCAGAATGGAAATGGGCTCAAGCTGGCTTGTGATTGTGTTACACCAAACAGACAGATCCACGTGATTAGCCTGCATGTTATGCGAGTCCTATTGATTTACTATGCGGTTATGCCAGCAGAATGGGGGGGAAATTGGATATTTTTAGGACAATGAGATACAGTACTCTAAGCCTCACCCCCATCTCTGGCTCGATGTCTGAGACCATCGACGTGTGGCGTAAGTCTGCTTGAAGGTGTGTTAAACGTGATGTTGGTATTTTTGCAGACAAGCACAGGTCAGTGGATTTGCGAGAGGGAAGGCTGCTCTGTAGTGGGAGTGATCACTGCTGACTTCAAGCATAGTCAATCAATTTAGAAAATATAATACAATTATTCTGAAAGTTTGATACCCGGCGTTCACATACTTAAGAATGAAAAATATTGTATTAGTTACTTTACATATTATTTGCTTTCAAAAATTCAAAATTACTTTACTGATTGCTTGATTTGAAAAGTAACTATATTACATGTTACATTAATAGTTACATTCAGCAGATACAATAAGCTCGCTCAACATAAAAATCACATTCTCCCAAAGGTGCACGTCTTCCATCTTACCGACATCGCAGACCGCTGGTTTGCCAAATCGACCAACACGTTCAGTGACCCTTTTCATCGCTACAGAAATCAAGGGCACCATCTTTTGTGCTCTGCAGCACATACGTTGTCTATGATGACTGATGAGCAGTCCAAAGAAGCGAGCTAGGATAGCCTTCAACTCTTCACCAATAACGTAGAAAAAAAACTCACTCGAATTTTGGAGGTAAACCTCCAAGGTTGTGTGTGTGTGTGTTTTTTTTTTTTTTTAAATAAGAATGTATCCGTTTTGTTTTGGTTTTGGAATATCTGGCAGTGGCTGCACCATCAGCATGCCGCTCATTCAAAGCGCTCGGCTGCAACTATCATTGCTTGCGCTTTACTTATTTATGCCCCTCTCAAATTGTCGGGCTGCAAATTTAGGACTAGTATCCTATCGCGTTCTAGTTTGGCATCTGGAGAACAGGTTAGCCACCTTTTGGGAGGAGCTACTGGGGCCACACGAGGGCAACGCACTCCCCAGTTTGCCTTGATGCTGAACTGGCATCTGGCACCAATCAAGCCAACACAAACTCAGACACACACACACACACACACACAAACATGCATGCACACACAAACAGAGGACAGGCAAGACGTGCCTAAGCCTCCCGCATGGAGCCAACCATTTAGGAGCTGCAATTGTCTTGCTTCTTTTCACTGGGTGTAATCTTTCATAATACATTTACAAGCAGACATGCCATTTGCCTCTGCTTTTTCCTCTTGACAGTAATAATCAGGAGATTGTGGTAATAAGAAAAGCATCTTTGCTACTTATTAACTGGGAGGAGAGATAAGAAATATTGCGGGAAATAGGAGCGAGAGAGCCCCAGGCGTACATTACCGCTATTATTTTCTTCATCAACATGAGACGCAAAGTCTTCTCCCTTTTGTCGCGTATGTCAGCTTTGACGACGACACCCACGCTCGAATGTAAGCTCACACGCAAACCCGTGCGGCGACACTGGCTCCGAGCATCTTTATCTCATTGTGCGCTGGACTATTCTTAGTGAGTTAGACATCGAGCTAGATGTGTACCTCCTGTGCTTCTATGTCATGTCATCCTTCATTATACATCTGCCAGAGCACAAATCGGTCTGCATACAAGGAGAAAGTCGTTACAGAAGAGATAAACAAGCATTCACACATCCAGTGTCAGGATTTCTTGATGGTCAGGACCTTTATTACATGTCAGGTCTTTATTTCCTCTGTGACCCGAGTGAAAGGTTAAAAAAAAAAAAAAAAGGTTCTTGGATTTTACTTTTTTAAGGAGAGTCATGAAACTTCACTGCCATGTTCTGCCAACACACAATAGTGAAAAGCAATCCGCTAACATGTCAGTCAACCCCAGCGCCCGCAAATGTAGCAAAGATCCTTTCAAATCCTGAGAAACTTTCAATATATGTACTTTTCCAAGGAAATCCCCGGCAAAACAAACAAACAAAAAATACAAATGGGGGAAAAATGGAAGTGCTGAACCATTATTATTATTATTATTATTATTATTGTATATTGAGTAGATGAATAACTTCTGTTATTCGATGGCCAGTCTTGTTCCTATCCCCCACTGAAATGCACTGTACATTTATATACATTCATGCATTTGTATAATATAAAATGAACAAATACAATTTGGCAATATAAAATCCATCCAACAGCCAAAGAATGGATTCAGAAATGCGAGGCAAATGTGTTAAGCATTCAGTCACCTTGCCCTCCTGTGTGAAAAGTGCAATATCAATCAATCTTATGGTCCTCACTTTCCAATTTACGAGCATCACAGTGGTTAGTGGGTCTGCCTGGGAGTCAAGAGGGTGAAATTTTGCCCCTGCTCTTTATGAGTGGAGTTTTACTGTTCTCCTTGCGCTTGTGTGGGTTTTCTCCGGGGACCTTTTCCTCGAACATTCTAAAAATGTGCATGTTGGGTTCAATGAAGACTCTAAATTGTGTGCATGTGCATTGTTTGTCTTTATGCATGTGCCCTGCCGTTAGCTGGCGACCAGACCTGGATTTACCTTGCCTCTTGCCCAAAGTCATTTGAGATAGAAGTTCCAGAACACCCTAATGAGGACAAACTGTACAGCGAATTAATGGATGGGCCAAAATCCCCACAGAACCCCTGGAAATGACCTTCAGCCGTCCTAAAATGGCAGCTTTATTGTAATGATAAAGAAAGACACAAACAAGGGGCTTGTGGCATATTTGGTATTTACTATTCATTCTCCCAGCTCCTCTACAATATTGCGTCTTCCCCCTCAAGACCCATAAATGTGTGATTAAGTGAAATTTATGATCGTGCCGTGCATAGCGTTAGGCAAAGCGAATGGTTTAGCCAGGCCACTAGCACATTTTGTGATGAAGAGGCAATTAGATACATACAAGGTCCCAGACAATGTCAAAAAGAACAAGAGCAGTAGCAGAGAAGGAAAGACAAGAGGAAAAAAGAGTGCAGAAGTTACAGCACTAAAAGGTTAAATGAGGAATTTTGTCAGGATTACAATATTGTCATGGAATATTTCCGATTGCATTCATATGGTTACGACACCATTCACAGTAATTCGTTTCTTCTTTTTCCCATTTGAATTACGGAGAAATACAAAACAACAATTCTGTTCTAGTGTGTCAGCGTTTATTAAAGCGAATGTTGATGCACGAGTATCTTTCAATGATCCCTCTATATTATAGAATTTCATCTATTGTGGGTAGGTCTGGAACATATTCTCGAGAAGGAGCCTGCTATGCTGACCAAAGGGGTTCAGAGGACACTTTTGTCCATCATCGCCATCTACTGGCCTGGCATGCAAAAGACCGATTTGTTCTTGCGCATCTGTTGGGTCTGGACTGCTCTCAGCATTTACACATTTCTGGATATCACTTGAGATCATTTTTCCTGCTGAGACTTCCAACACCTAAGTTTGTGTTTTACTGTTTGCTGTTGCTGAATTTTGTGTAAGCTGTTTTGCCTCAAAGGTGTGTGTGGGTGTACGTGGAGTTGTAAATGTGTCAGTGTTGACTGTTGTTAGGCTGGGATTCACTTCTCAGCCATCTGGAGACTGGATGTCTAATCTGCCTGTCGAATTATCAGTAATCTGAAGGGTCAGCTTTGTCTTCAACTCGGGACGAGTTGTACAGAAGACCTTGGATGACACCTGCCAATCAGCTTTTGTCAGTCCTGTCTTTATACGGAGTCGTCTTTTGGTGCTGCGATGAAAATCGTTATTGGTTTCATAAATGACGGGCATCCAGGTTTATTTTCAAGGCTCCCCACCTCGACACCCCCATTTGCTTTTCCTATTTGGCAGCAGCTCTCGTCTCAACTGTTTGTCAGTCATTTCCTTAACATTATGCAGATTGGCAGCTTTGTAATTGCTCAGAGACTCACAAGTACACACAGGTGGATTTTTGATGCAGGGGACTTGAGCGTGTAAATTTAGTCGAAAAGAGTGTGGCGTCAAAACGTCTAATTAAACGCCCGCGTATTTTTGCTCTGATGCTAATCACAGAGGAAAGCCTGTCAGTGAGAAGTCTGGAGGTAGTGAGGTCAAAGCACACAGATCCTTTCACAGAGTAGATGTTAAGTCATGTGATCTACAAGATGTACATATAATTACATGTAAAATATTTCATAGGTGGCCAAATATTGCAGAGGGCACCATACGTATGAACTCAAGCTACAGATGAAAGGCTCCCGTATCGCTCTGTGAGACGTAAGAATCCACTTTAGCTCAGCCTCCTTCACACCGCAGTGACGTTTCCATGGAGATGGTGTAATCCTTGTGTTTGCCATTCTCCCTGTCGCCAGGTCACAACACTTAACGGTTACATGCATGTATTCCAAAGCGAGTCTTGAATGGTTAACCTAGCTCATTACATGGGGGGGGGGGGGGCTGAGTGTTGCTGCCATGACACCCAAGTGTAGCGAATGATCCTTTTTCACTTCATCTGTCTGAAAGGAGAAAAATATGATGGGTTGTGTTCCAAAGCAGCAAATTGGGATACTTTTACTCAATGTTGGAAGAAGTGTTTTGAGCCAGCAGCTTGGGTTGATGGTTAGACTTGGGCTGGCAGGAGAGCTGAAGTTGTTGGCCAATTTGGACGTTTTGTGTGCTGAAGTTGAAGTAAATTTAATGTAACGTTCGTAGAAAATGTTTGTAGCAGCTGGATTGATCGGTGGGTAATACTGCTGATGCAGGGTTTGGCGTATGAACGTTTTGTCAATCCGGTGGCCCACCTACAGGTAGCAGGTGACAAACAGGCAAAATGTGCTCCTCCATTAGAGGCAGAAGGTACAGTATAGCTGTATATCAGCTGTTGCTATTCATCCAATGGCATGAATAAAAAGTGTGCCTTGACTTAATGAAGCTTGCTTCTATTTAAGGCAGCCCTCAAAGACACAAAGTGTCTGCTGGTGTCACCTTTAGGTCCCTGTGGGAATTTTGATACTAATGCGCATAAAATGTAACTATGAAAAAAAAAAAAAAATAGAAATGATTGTCTCATAACTAATTGACTGTCAGATTTTTTTGATCTAATCACAATGTGGCTCTGTTTCAATATTTGTTTGTCTTCATTGTGGTCCTCGTTTTTTACTCTCCTTTCACGTTTAAGGAAAAGTGCTCCAATATTACCGGCGTTCTATTTGCAGGAATACTGGTCCTTTGAGGTATTCCATTGTTTGACTGACATTTTGAGGGCTGGCGCGGAAAGAAGATACAATATGGACCTTCACTGAGCATTGTGTTGCGCAAGTACCCTTCAAACATTGCCACCATTCAACACAGCGCTCATCATCCTTTTCAGCCAGAACACGCAGAGCTGCTGGTGCACCTTTTTTGTAATTAGCCTTGTGTTCCTTTATCAACAGAATGGGAGAATGTGTGTGTGTGTGTGTGTGTGTGTGTGTGTGTGTGTGTGTGTGTGTGTGTGTGTGTGTGTGTGTGTGTGTGTGTGTGTGTGTGTGTGTGTGTGTGTGTGTGTGTGTGTGTGTGTGTGTGTGTGTGTGTGCTTCACATTTAAATGGCTGGTCATTTGTGTGCAATGTGAATTTCAAGTTATCATGCATTGTGGCACATCATTATTAGCCACTTAAAATTGTGTGCCGCTGGCAAACTTAACATTCATCTTTTTCTGTCAGTTCTGTTCAGTACTACATAACATATCCCTTTCAAAACCAGTTTCATTAGTTGGCCTCTCTAGACAGTGTCAAGGGGTAAATTAGAATGAGAAATAGATTCCATTACTGGTAACTGGCAAAAGAAAAAGAAAAAGGCAAGCCTGCTCATGCTATGTTTTTAGACAACCAGTTTAAATAACACACGAACCGTAACACGTTTTAAACACAATGTAAACTGTAACTGGTGACCGAGTGGCAATAAAACAGAATATTAGGTTTTCATACATGAGGGCTCAGGAGACAATGACTATAATTGAGTGCTTTGTTGAAGACAATGGGAGATGATAATATTGGAAACTATTACAAAAACTGAGAACATGCAAAATATGAAGAAATATATATAAAAAAATAATAAAAATCTCAATATGCGAATCGGCGGAGGTCCAACTGCTAATATGCAGCGGTTGGCTCCAGTTTGAAGTTGTAATATCACCAATCAGCATTAGATGTTGTGCTTGTCTTATACTGCCCGATATGAGTAAGCCCAATAATTAGTTGAGGATTTGTAATGAAGTACAGGACTTTTGTTTTTGGTTTGCTTCAGACCTTTTGTTTTTGGGTTAGAAGTTTTTTACATGCATTGAAAAAGATGTAAAAAAAAAAATCAAATAGTCCATTAAGCGCACATGGTTTGCACATGTTTTATCCATATCTAAATGAGCTTTTTTGTCATACTGGTTAGGAAATGTGGGCCTCGAGTGGCGCTGATTAAAAATTGTGTCCCTCTCTAGCATTTAAGTTGTCGATTTCTGGTTACTACATCAATGAGACACTGTGCTACTATTGCTGGCCAGTACCTACAAATCTTTATTTCTTTTAAGTACAAGATTATAGCCCTTTACGAGTCGAATATCTCAATTCAGTGGGGGTGAACAACATAACAAACCTTCTGGAGGACGCTTTGTGACATCAAGGTGCTAAATGTCAGCCAAGCCTCATCGACACGTCGGAACTGCTAATAGCAATAACCATGGCGGCCGAGCCATGTGTCACATCGCACAGATGGGAGAGCGCCAGAGTGGATGTGTGAGAAACTAGTTTGGCTTTTGCACACATCCCCAGAGAAGTGGCCTCTGGGAAGAAAAAAAAGGTTGAGTGCTCTCTTTCGCTGTTCTCCTCCACAAGGCTTAGCGATGGAGGAAATCATGGAGCCCATCCCCCAGTGGATTATTCCTCCGACACTGCTAAGCCCCCATACGTACTCCCACGACCAGGCATCCTCAAACACATGTATTCATTACAGCAGATTTGAAATGCACTGTGCACACTGAAGCAGCGGGTGGAGATCACGTTCCTGTCAGCTCCTCCTTCTCCGTCTTCCTTTTCCTTTTTTCATTCTTTCTTTCTTTCTTGCTTGCTTTCTTTCTTGCGTTGCTTTCTTGCGCTATCTGTGCCACTCCTAATGCTTGGAGAGACGTCAGGCCTCACATGCAAACACCCACGCGTGTGCCCACGCATAATTGCACAAACACATAAGGCGCATGGACCGCACTCAGCCTCATGCACTTTGTCTCATGTTGACGTTGGAAGAGAAGCAGAGGGACTGAACCAACGTGTGTCATCTGGTCCAGGCATCTAGTACCTGGCTGTCTTTGCGACATCATGCAGGCATCGGATTAGCACTTTGTGGATTTTCATATACTTCCACAGCGAACATGTATGATTTCATGTCACGTGACTGGTCGTTATCGTTAAGCATGCTGGGTGGGCCGCGGGCTGACGAGAGATACAGGAACACATACCGGCGCTATGTAATGACATTCACTCACTAGAGCGCTATCAATAAAGGTCGGATTTGAGGGATGCTGAGAGAGAGAGAGAGAGGTGTTCATTTTACAATATGGTTATTATTGCAGTGGAAAAGTGCTGCAGTGATTCACACAGAGAGGTGTTTGATATTCTGTCCCTTCCATGTACACTGGAAGAAAATGAAAAATTGGTTGTAAAAAAAGAAAAACAATGTGTCACACCATCAGAACTTTGACTCATGTAAATAATTTATTTATTGCAACTTGAAATTTTGAACATGTCTTCACCGGAACTATAAATTCTGATGCTCAAACTGTTTGATCCTTTCGATTTTATTTCATTATACGTATTACGAAATGTTTTGCTTTCCTGACTATAGTAAAGACATTCCTAGAACGTATTAATAGCATTTCCATCCATTTTAAGAGAAAAAAATGATTGTATCTCTTATCTCACTGTATGTCAAAGTGACAAATAAGCCATAAAAAGAAAGTATGATTGAAATGATTTTGTAAAAGAAACCAAATTTAAAACATAAGGGATTATGTGATTTCTTAGGCATATGTGCAATACGTTCTCGTGACCTTACGGTGCAAAAGTAAATAATATATTTTCAATCGTCAGGAATTGGCTCCCCTGTCAGACACAGGGGTCACCAAGTTCGGTGAGGGTTAAAGGACCATCAACAAAGATACTGGAATAACAGAACAGTCCAAAATGTGCATTTAACTTACTTGAGCAGACAGTTAAAAACATGATGTGGCTTGACTTGTCATTGAAGCAGATACATTTGAAGGCAGCAGCAGATTCAAACCAGGTGACCAAATTCACTTTTAAAATCCAGATTCTGTTTGCCTCTTTGTTCTAATATAAAGAGGCAATGACTTGATAATGTTATGAGGTCATTGGTTTAACATGCCCCAGGCACTGGTACACCATGTTGTTTTTGTGTACATACCAATCATCTGCTCTGAAAATAGTCAGCACTCATAATCATGTTTCCAAAAAAAATGGGGGCTCCAAAACAATTGTGAGCAGGAAAAATTACACAATGTGCAACTATTTGCACAAAGGTGAGAAATCATCCTATGGTGAAAAATGTCTCACTTGGCTTCCGCGAGAGGTTTTCACACCATCCATTTAGTCAATGTGGAATAGTGAACACACATATTGGTTCTCCGTTCCTTTTGTGTTGCTTCAGTTTTCTTTCCTGGTGAGTCATCCCCCCCCCCCCCGCCTCACTGAGAGAAAAAGCCTCTCTTTTATTTTCAAGCCACATGATTTGCTTGGATTAGACAAACAAAACAAGAACAGTTATTATGTTTTTTTTTGTGTTATTATGTGACTTAGGCAAAGGCAAAACACATTCATTATCTATAATCTTGCTGCATGGACAGATAATTAAAAGTTATCTCCCCACGTTGTCATTTCTTGTACATTATTATTCTATCGACTATCTTAATTTCAGTGAAGAATTTTAATGAAAAATTAAGCAGTTTTAAAGGCTCAAATGTTTTGTACTGCACACAAATTAAACACATTTTAAAAAGAAAAAAGGGATTTGAGAGGACTATGTAATGTCATTTGTTCAAGCAACTGATGGTACCAGGATTATAACACTTTTGGAGTATTTCATTGTTATTTAGTTTTGACTCGCTGTTTGACTTACTTAGTTTTAGTTAGTCTTTAGGACAAGTTGATGAGTTATTATTTTTAGTATTATTTCGCAAAAAATTTATTCAATATTTAATTTGTCATTATTTTTAATATAAGGCTTTGTTTTTTGTTTAAATATATGCAGTATTTTTCAAAGACACGATTTTGAATAAAGGTAAAAAGATATATATTTTTTGATTTCATTCACAAAAATGTTTTTTTTTTAAGTTGTGGGTGTTCTGTTAGTTCTCTTTATAATAATATAAAGAGTATTTGAATGAGTTTTGAATGAGTAAAAAAAGAGCCCCAACATCTCTAATGAAACAAAAAAGCCAGTTATCTTTTTTCCTTCCTCAGGTGGTTTATCAGTGATTCCCAAGGCCAACACAACTGCAGATTTCCGCCTTTTCCCTGAAGAGGTCGCATCCAAGCTTGAGGTTGAACCGGTCTCAGTGGAGCTCCGCAGCCACAGCGACATAAGCAACAGTGGTCGAACCCAAAGTCTCCCAGAAAGTGGCAGCATCCCAACGCCGGACGTACCAGAACGACGACCCCTTGACTCCCCTACTCTGTCCCCTTCACTTCCTTCTCTATCACCTCCCCTGGGAAGCCCCGAACTCCCCCCTCCTCCCCCCCTCGTCCCGACCCAGCCGCTGCCGTCACCCAAACCTTCGCCTAACCCCAGCCCACCGTCGACCCCGCCCCTGACCGAGAGCCCCCGGCACCCGGCCAACCTCCACCTAAAGACGCTGCCGCGGCTTCTCCCGCGAGAGAATGGAGGGCCTCCCACTTTGGTGAATGAGGATGAGGAGGAGAGAAAGATGCTAGAGGAAGATCTAAAGAAATGCATCGATGACTTCAAAAAGATCCGCATGCCCAAAGTGTACCCAGATCGCAAGAGGCACTGGCAAAATGACTTGCTCAAGAAGTATAATGCATAACGCCCAACCATTTAAATATATCCATTTTTTACCTCTGATCCGGAGAGTCCGCAATATTTTCATGATGCTTGCATCCACTTGTGACCACCCTTATCAAGTTTAACTCAGCTTCACAATTAGATGCTATCAGCTAGCCAGTACACTTGAGCTTGCCCATCGTACTCAAAAATGTACCTTTAGGCTGATATACGCTTGTGTTTGACAATTGTTAAATCAGCATTAAATATTTCCAAAGTTCATCACTGATGACGTGTCCTTATTTTGGAATTTTCTCTTGATACGATGAGGCATTGTCAATAACTGCTCCGGGCGGGGTCCTGATTTAATGTTTGATGCAAATTTGCATTAAAAACAATACAGGAATCTGTAGTATAGGGTAAAGTTGCGTCTTTTTAGATAGTTTTCCCTTTAATTCATTCAACTTTATGATTATTTGGTTCATTGATTTATTGGAAATACAACTGATCCTTGCTAAAAAGAAAAAAATTCTCTAACCATCAAAAATAAAAAATTTCTTCCATTAAAAAAAAAAAAAACTGGCAGGAAATTGTGAAATTTCACTTCAAGTAATTGGTTTTAAAATTATGTATCAATTACCAGTACGATACAAGGTATCATTGTTGATGTACTGTATCTTAGCCAGTTATAGTTTGGAGACGTGACGTGACATTTATCAACGGAAAATGGGTGGCCCTCTAGCTCCACCAATGTAGTCAGCTGCCATTTTGACAGGGAGGGAGACTTATTCAACAAAGCTTAGGTAAGAGTAAATAAATACTGTGTGCAACGATCCAAATTATGTTTGCTGTGTGGCATCGCACAACACAATTCTCATTTTCTTGGGGATCACACATAGGTGGCCATGATGAACAGGGACTAGAAGATGGGGAGTTGCCAGCAAAGCATCCAAATCAACTGCTGCTACTTGTAAAACAACATTGTTTTCTTCTCTAGAAAATGTATGTGTTAAAGAAAAACCCCAATATCATACATCTTTAATTCCTCCCGAGACAGTGAAAGGACAGAGAAGAAACGGCGCTAGAAAATCTGTTTTATTTCAACACGCCATGTCATGAATTATTTCAGTGCCAGAACTGACAGTGATCTATTTCAGAAGTGTTTTCAACTGTAAATGTGGGGAAATATGTTAAGTGTTCAAGGCTAGCTTTACATAGTAAGTTCCTGGCCAATTTGGTGTCAATGAAAATGATGCGGGATGAAGATGGAGTATATGAAAGAAGATGAAAACTCTGCCATAATGTAAACATCTGCAAAAATATGTTCACAAGCTTTCTATGGTAATAAAAACAAAAATCAAGCGGATTAAAGAGCATGACCAACCAAATCATCACATTTCATGGACCGGCACATACAGGTCGATGACTCACGTTCAGCATTTAAGAAACGCACATGTCTGGAGGATAAAGTATGTATTTTGGGTCCTAAAATTCTCGTTGATAATCATCCAAAATGTCAAAGCCGTCATGGTGAGTTTAAAAAGCTTTTTCCGTCTCCAATGCTTGTGATTAAAAGGCTCAGCCGTTTTGTCCATTTTGGTGATTACATTATCTTCCAGCTCGCGATGCGGAGCGTTCAGCCAGAGAATGCAGTGTACCGCAAAGACAAATGAGTTCTTAGCACAATGACACAACCAATGCATAAACCAATGCATGTTCAAGGGCTGCTTTTTCCTTTCACCTTGTCACGCTAATTTTATTTGCATTTCCCTAGTTGCATTTTCCCTATCCCTATTTATAGTTTGCATTAGATACTAGAACAGTGATATCTAACATGTACAGATTTATACGCAGCAGCGGTTCTGTATCTGCCAGATCTTCAAACTCCACTTACTGATGTCATGTTTGACAAAATGAGAGGGGACTGACAAAATCCTTGAGGGGCTTCAGTTTACTGTGTGATTCCCAACCACCGTGCCTCAGCACATTAATCATTGAGAGTGCAATGAAAAAATATTATTTTAGACAAATATTATATTTGTCCATCGATCAATGCCAGTGATGAGTAGGGGCAGGCAGAACAATTAAAAGTATCTTCTGCTAAACGGAAGGTACAACAAGCTGCACGATGGGATCAACCTTTGCGACGTGATGCACTTGAAACTCCCGTCAACAAACCAGCCAGCTTCAAATGGCAGCTGATTGAAAAGAAATCCATTGAAAAGTTTTTCCTTGTCAGGTCAATAAAGTATTGCTTCATCAGCTCCTTTTCTTGCATTCCTAATTTCTCAGCATTGGCTTGGGGACGCGCCAGCACCGTGTCTAGACTCTCCAGTTCCATCAAAGTACATTAGAATGCATGCATGGGGAAAAAAGTTTTCATATTATTCAAATTAACTGTGACAGAAGCCGCATGCTACTGTCGCAAACTCAATTGATTTTTATTCGGGCTTGTCACTAGGACATCATTTGTGATTTTTTTTTTTCGGGGGGTTGGGAGTTCAAACGTCTGATGTTGGCCTTTAGACTCTTCCGGGCACGATGAAAATTTGACTGAAGTCTCTGCATTTCAACAAAGGGAATGTTTAAAATATCCTTTGAATTAAAGAGGTAGAGAAGGAGAGGAAGAGCACTTTTAAGGACGAGAGATCAAACCTCGAATCTGGATCACCTGATGGATTCAAGATGATTATAGTCACACCTTGACGTTTTGGTTAGCCAGAATTTGGCTGATCTAGAAATGTTCATTGGTTTGTATCAGAACATTAGCACAGTAAACCCAGCAAAAACAATCCTGAAGAAATCCCCTCAATTAATAACATTGCTTCTCAAAGACAGTCTAAACTTTTGTTTTAATGTAAAACCAAATGAGGTGCTACAGAAGAAAAGAGACCACAGCATAACAGTGAAATATTTAATTTGACAAAATAGTTATAACAAATCTATTTAAAACTATAAATGTTGTAAAAGTGTATTAAAACTGATATAATAACTTGGTTGGTCAGTCGGTCATGATCAAATATGATGAGTTTCAGCAGTTGTATAGGCAAAATTTTTCTTCATATGGCTCATATTTCACATTTGAGTTTTCATTTCATCAAACATCCTATCATGTTGCTCTCTAGAAGTAGATTCACAGGTGTAGTCGATTCTTGGTATGGTTTCCAATGGAAAGCTGCGTACACTTCTACAGATATTGAATCATTCTTGGGAAATTATCGAATCAGGCACACTTCTAAGAAGGCGAGGTTTGTCAATCAAGATACTGTATCCGATAGGAAAATTAGAAATCATTTCCAAAGGGTTGTCCTCTATCCATTAAGGCAAGTGTGGGACATCTGGAATCAGTTTGGAATTTGGGGATTGGAAACCATCATCATTCATCGTTCGTAATTTCCAGACATGGCTTCTTTGTATTGATTGAGCAGTTGCATATAGTTTGACAACTGCTGTTCCCAATCTTTCTGTGGGTTTGATTTTATCAGGCACACTTGAACTACGCCAATTTTCTAAATTAGATTAGACTTGGAAATGAAACAGGTAAAGTACTATTTCCAAAGCATCATCATTTATTGAAATGAATGAAAGGTCTTGGGTGACTCAATCAAGTGAAATGGAGCTGATACGTTGTTGTTGAAACGTGGATCTTGAGAGTTAGGAGAAGGCATTTTCTTAGCTGTCATATTTGACAATTCTTCAATTCATCGAATATCTTGAGTTGGTAGCACATGTGCAGGTTCTAAATCAGTAGGATTGGTCTGACTTGGAATTTGGAAGTCATTTGAATTAAATGCCTCACTGGAAGAAGGTCCTCTAGTTACTGTAGCAGTGTCATGTTCAGATATGGCTTCCGTGCTTTGAGCATTTGCACGTGGAACAAAAGCTGCGGATTTGATACCGTTGAGCACACCTGGAGTGGACCAGGTTTCTAAACAAAATTAGAGGGCATTTCAGCAGTATCACAATCTTGATCAATTTCTGTGATCGGTGCAGTTTCGCAACCATCGGAGGCATTGGGATTCAATAGTCCAATGTCCATATATTCAGAATTTGTGTACCGTAAACAATCTGTAGATTCTAGCCCATCTCTGGGTGTGATCTCATCAAGCACACGTGGAGTAGTCCGAGTTTCTGAGTTGTGTTCTTGCAATGGAGAACTCCAAAACGTTTCCAAAGTGACTTCCTCTTTATCCATGCATGGTACGTCATTCCATAGTTCCGTGCATTCAGCTTCTAAATCATCATTGGAATTGATCTCATTAAACAAACTTGTTAAATCATGAAGCTCTTCTGAATTAAGAGGAGACAGGTCTTCTAATACATCATATTGAGCCAATAACTTTAAGGGCAGGATTTCTTTCATCGTTTGCATATGTACCTTTTCTAAACTGTCAGTAGTATAGGGCTCAGAAAGTGAACTTGATATGTTGGAAGTTGTTGAGTCATGTCGCCTTTGAGTTTTTATACAAGGTGGTTCTTCTAATATGGCATTAGATTTGAGTCTTGACAGGCATGGAACATCTTGAATTGGTTTTGTATGTGCAGTTTCTAAACCATCAATGGCATAACTTTTAGAAAGTCCACTTTCCATACATTGTGAATTTGCGTACGGAATATACGATGCAGATTCTAATCCATCTTTGGCTGTGATCTCATCAAGCACATTTGGTGTCCTGCAGATTTCTGCATCATGTGGTTCTTGCAATGTAGAACTAGAAAACCTTTCCAAAGACATATCCTCTTTATCCATTATTGCAGTCCATGGAACATCAATTGATAGTCTCATAAATTCAGCTTTTAAATCATCATTGGTATCAACCTCATGAAACAAAGTTGTGAGATCATGGAGTTCTTGTGAATTGAGAGGACACAATTCAAAATCATTTGAATTATCATCATGTTTGGCCATTAACTCAAAGCATGGGATACCTTGGGTTGTTCGCAAATGGGTTTTTTCCAAACCATCAGCGGTATAGGTCTCAGAGAGAATTGGGAAGTTATTTAAATGATGAGACTCCCCAAAGAAAAGTGCTCCACTTTCTGCCTCTGCCTCATCATCTCCAGGGTTGCCTTTCAAGTACTGAAGACTTGCTTGTTGTGAAACAGCTGTAGGTTTGACTCTATCAATGAATTTGTTCTCATCCATCTCAGTCATGGTAGGCCAAGTTTCTGAATCATAATATTCTTGGAAAGGAAAACTCGAAAACATTTCTAAAATGGCATCATCCTTATCACTTACTGCAATGCACGGAACATCTTCAGTTGATTGCCAAGATTTGCTTTCAGAATTAACACCGGTATCAATCTCACGAATGGTACTTGCTACCATGTCAAAACTTGTTGAATTGTGTCGGTCTTGGGAATTAAGAGAAGACGGTCCCTCCAAAGTGTCATTGAAATGATCCAATACTTCAGTGCATGAACTATATTGGGTTTGTAGAATATGTACATCTTCTAACCCATCAGTGGGATCAGTCTTCGGAGGTGCATTAGGGACTTGAAGATCATTTGACTTTTGTGGATTATCAACTCCATTTATGGCTTCAATGTACTGAACAATTGTACACGGTGACATAGATTCAGATTTGAAATCATCTGTGGATTTCATCTCATCAAGATCACTCAAAGGCAAAGCAAATGAATCAGGTTGTTCTTTGGAATTAGAACAAGATAGTTTTCCCAGTGAGACATTATCTTCATACATTACAGCAACACACTCGCTATTTAGTGTTGTCTGCATTAATCCATATTTTAAAACTTTACTTGAATTGATTTCATGAATCAAACTTCTTATGTCATGAAGAACAGTAGACAGTTCTTCCAATTGATCATATGTTGCTAATTCACTGCATGGAATATCTTGGGTTGGGAAAATGTGTGCAGCTTCTAAACCATCAGAGGTGTCGGTCTTAGAAAGTTCACTTGAAATCTGGAAATCATTTGAATTATGTGAATCCCTGAAAGTACATCCACTAGTTACTGCCACTGTCTCCTCCTCCTCTGCAGGTATGGCTACCATGCACTGAACAGTTTCATGTGGCAAAACAGATGCTGATTCTGAATTGGGAGTCCGTGGCACATCATTGGGATTGGTATTATGGAGGATGCATGATAAAGGGGGCTTAGCTAAATTCTCTGGTTCTTTGAAGGTTGTACTGTGTTGTATTGTGGTTTCATCATTTTTACCAATAACGTCTGTACCTTCAACATCAGTAGCCAATTCCAAACCACTGGTGGACATGACCCAATCCACCAAACTTGATATAGGACTTATTCTTGATGATTCATGTTGATGTTGGTTGATGGAACCACCAATGGGACTCGTTTCATCCAGTGTAGTTGATACATCACAGGTCGATGTGATCCAATCAAACATACTTAGACTAGGACTGATTGTTGAATTGCGCTGCTCTTGGAAAACAGGAATACATTTGATTTGGAAATTGTCATTCTCTTTTGTCATTAATTCAACCTCTGGAGTTGGAAGAACATGTGTAAATCTGGAATCATCAACTAAGGGTGGAATTGTAAACGCTCTAGCAGAGCTACTTGAATCCTCTGGCACTGTGGAAGAAGGGAGCCTAAATTTGTTCATGGTCTCCTCAACTGCTCCAAAATTAGCTTCTGATGCCAAACTACTGGTAGACGGGATCCAATCACACATACTAGATATGGGACTTATTGTTGAATCAAGTTGGTCTTTGAAAGTAAGACTACAATCTGTTTCCAAATAGTCAGCAACTGTCAGTATTATTGCATCATCTGGTGTTGGTAGTACAGGTTCAACTTGTAAACAACAAACAGAATCAGTCAGTGTAGTTGATAAATGGGAGGCACTTGGTTCTGCCATGATTTCAGAAGATCTACATATAACTCTGTTTTCAACAGCAACTAATGAATGTGTTCCATTGGCGGATGTGATCCTATCCAACGTAGTTGGTATGGGACTGATGGATGAATCGTTGTGCTCTAGGCAAGTACAATCAGAATCAGTTTCATCATCCTTTGCAATTACTGCAACCACTGGAGTTGGTAGCTCATGGGAACTGTTTAAACTACCAATTAAATTGTTGAAAGTAGTTATTGCAGGGAAGGTAGGTGAATTATTTCCCATGTGTCCCATGATTTCAAAATCACTGGTGGATGTCATCCAATCCAACATGGGACTGGGTTGTAAGTCAAGCTCTTGGTATGTTGGTCCAGGATTAATTTCAACAGAAACAGGTCCAGTTGGTTCTGTTATGGTCTTGTCATCTCTGTTTATGACTTCCATGTTTTCGACACCAGTTGAGAGTGACATCGATGATATGGGACACGTTTGGTGCTCTTGCCAAGTAGGTCCAGAGGATAGTCCCAAAGTCTCTCCCTGGGCAATTACTTTAACAGCTGTCGTTGCTACCTCTTGTGCAAGTTTGAAACCTTCATTGACATTATTGAGCGTAGTTAATGTGGGAGAGGTAGAAGAATCCTCTTGTTCTTTCAAAGTGGGACCACAAGGTTCATCCATAGTTGCATTAGTTTTTTGTGTAACTTCCATATTTTCAGGCAATTGTAAACTGCCGGTGGGCGTGACCGTATCCAATTTATTTGGAATGGGGCTCATCGTTGAATCAGCTTGGTCTTGGTAAGTAAGAGAACAGTTAGTTTCTAATGTATCATCATCTTTCTCTTCCATGCCAACATCTGGAGTTGGAAGCAGAAGTTTATGTTTTAAACCACCAATGAAATCATTAACTTGAGTAGGTAAAGGAAAGGTACTTGAATGTTTTTCTTTGGAAGCAGGGCCATCAGATTCTGCTATGGTCTCATCGGCTTTGTCCATAACGCTCATGCTTTCAAAAGCATCATTTGGTTTTTTACCACTGGTGGGCATGATCCAATCTAATTTACTTGACATGGGACTCATTGTCAAACCGTGTTGGTCTTGGCAAATTAGACCACAATCAGCTTCCAAAGAATCATCCTCGTTCACCGTTATTTCATCATCTGTAGTTAAGTCTTCTTTGGAATAGGATCCACTAAATTCCAAAATTGTTTTCTCAGCTGTGCACATGTCATCCATGTCCTCAACACCAGCCGAGGAATCTAAACTACTGGTGGATGTGGTCAAATCCAACATATTTGATGTGGGACTGGTTGGTTGATCATGTTGCTCTTCATAAGGAGGAACAAAATGTACTCCGAATACATCATCGTTGACAATCACTGCAGCATCGGACTCTTGTGTAAGTTTAATGCCATCAAAGAAATGATATACTGTAGTTGATTGAGCAGAGGTAGATAGATTCTGTTCTTGTTCTTCTGAAGTGAGGCCACTAGAGTCATCCATGTTCTCATCAGCTCTGCCTACAATTTCCATGGTGCCATACCCATTTTCCAAATCTATGGCGGACGTAATCCATTCCAATTTACCGCATCTTGAATGGGGGTATTCCTGACAAGTGGAACCTAATTTAAGTACACCCTGAGGACTTGCACGTCCAACAGTAGGATCAACTTCATTAAGCATACTGGGTGTGTTGCAGGTTATCGATTCATGTGTGTGAATATGAAGGCTACTTTTTCCAAGTGTTACGGTGTCTGCAATTATATCTGATACACCTGCAGTTTCTCGACATCTTGTGTAATGAAGCTCATCTGCATGACTCGTTGTTTCTTTGGTATTAGGATCAATAGGTATTGCCTCATTGTCAATACCTCTGGGTATTGCTGCAATGCATGGAACTGGTGTTGTTGTATCACTTGGAAAATAACAACCAACAGTGGAGTCAGTGAAGAGACATGACTGCATGCAATTGATTGTCTCTTGTGCATCTTTGGAATTAGGATCACAGGGCACTGCCACAGTTTCACAGTTTGTAGCCTCTAAAAGTGAAAGGTCATTTGCAGAGTCATGTCCACATATGCAACTGACATCATTTGATAAACTGTGACATTTGCAGGTTGCTGAAGCCTGTTCTTCTGTATTTGTGTTGGCTTTTGAATTAATCCCACAATGTATTCGTGTTAGAATGTTTGACATGGCACAAGTTGTTGAATCCTGTTTATCTGTAGGTCCTGACAGTGAGTCCACATTCCCATTTATTACCTCCATGCTTGGAACACCCGGCACTGACTGTACATGTGAGGCTTGTAAATCTCCAAGGGGATTAAAATCATCAGGCAAGTCAGAAATGGTGAAAGTCGCTTTACCTTGTCTGGCAGTTGGAGCATTAAGTACATCCACTGGGTCATCATTGATACTCATTGCAGCAGTGCATGGAGGAACTGCATCAAGCAAAACAGGAGTTGGATTTAAAGCATCTCCAGATGAAATCCTTTTTAGGAGCCTCAATCTCATCACTGTTTCTGAATCCATTTGATCTGCAGAGGTTTGATCCACATGTACTTCATCTCCATTTGTTGTTTCTGTGTAAGAACTTGAAATTGATAGTCCAGGTGTAACTTCTAAGTCATCAATTTGCTTGTCTTGAACAGGCTCGCTCCTCTCATTGCAGAGAAACCGCTGAAGAATCTCTGCAGTTTTAGTGACCAAATTACCCAAAACGAAACCCAGCATAAAGATCCCCATCTTGCCTTACCCGGTTTTACAATCACATAAAAATGCGTTATTCTTGCTGTTGCGTAGTGAGTCAAGCAGGGCATTTTTAAAAATCCTTTACTAAAAACCCCCCTACCATGTATGCAATGTCATCAAATGATGTTTATCTCTGTGACATCATGACATGATTGATTAATGATCTAATCTGCATGACTTTATTACTAGTCTGTATCCTAAAAAAAAAAAAAATCATCATTTATTTAATAGTGACAGGGAAGGGCACAATCAACACAAGTGAGTAAGTGTAATATGCATCCAACAGTCACACGATTGTAGAATAACAAGTCTTGCTCTGAGCTTCGACATTACGCCTTTTGACCCTTAAAGGTCACCATACCGTCGCAACTACAGTCACGCAAACTAATAATGTGGCACAAACTGTCCCGTTTCGTTAGACTCGTTTACAGTCAAGATTGAAATTATTTATATCCTTGGGGTAAGAATAGTTTTGGGCTTGACTATTGGCCTATCCCTGTTGCAAATAGACTATCGGTATATAAGCACGTGATTTTAGTCTGCCTTTTACTTTGTCACCATGGATATTCACTATGGCCTTCAACTCTTAACGGGAAAAGCAATTTATAAAGTGGATAGCTTTCTATTCAAATCTGCATTCTGCACCATGGAATAAGTGATTTAAATGACAGCATGAACCAGATTCATGTTAATTCAAATTGATTACATTTAGTGTGTCTCTCAGGGTTGAAAGACTATTTAATACCAACAAAATTCTGCCCAAAAGAATTTGGTGGTCCCTGCTGTTGTCAAGATTGTGTCGCTCAGGAGAGCAATGCCATATTTGAAATTGTAAAAGTGGAAAAACAAATACATGCCATTTATGAGAAAGCAAAGTCGGCTCTGTCCAGAGGTCGCCTGCGTGCAATCGTCAGAAAACGTGCTTGAAGGGGAGGCAGCAGGGAAGAGCGCAAGGCCGGCGATGATGTGTCACAGTTGTTCCATTTACATCATTAAAACCTGGACCCTAATCCCGTCGCTACTTTAATCTCCTAATTCTGCACTATTTTCTCTCTGATGCACTCTTTCTCCATTCTCTCTCTCGCTCTTGCTGATTTATAATCATCCACATGCTTTAAAAGGCTCTCTGATACTGTCGCTCTCAGTCTCTCTCTCCCTCTGTCTCTGTCTCTGTCTCTGTCTCTCTCTTTCTCTCTCTCTCTCTCTCTCTCTCTCTCTCTCTCTCTCTCTCTCTCTCTCTCTCTCTCTCTCTCTCTCTCTCTCTCTCTCTCTCTCTCTCTCTCTCTCGCATACACACACACATTTCAGTTTTTTCATTAAAGTCACTACACTTGACTTGCTCTTAAAGCCTTCATCAATGTGTTTGTGAAAAAATGTGTTCTCTTCTGCCCCCTTTTCACCTTTGAACATATTAAGGGATATAGAGCACTGTTCTATACCCCATTATTTGCCCAGCTCTATCTCCTTACAACCCAGTTCAGGATAAGAGGTCTGTATGTACAATGGAAGGATAATGCATAGGTCTGTGTGCTCTGGCATAACAATATCGGACTTGATTAAAAGAGGTTCCAATAGCAGTTGACTCTGTATCCTTTGCATGAGAAGTATCTTGTAATTTAGTGTCTGCATGTGGGGAACTGTTTTCTTTAGTTGCTGTTTCGCAGTTGCCCCTGTGTGATTGCATCCATTGGCGTGCATGGGAATTATCGTGCACCAAATATAGAAGCACATTTCAAACAGGCTGAGCCTCCTGCAGGAGAATTATATATTTATAAGAGCTTGTAATAATGGTCCAAACTCACAGGAGCGATGTAATAGCCCTCATAGTAGCTCATTTGACCGTGTCGGTTCCACAGTTGCTCGTTACGGCTTTCCTCGATGGAAAATTCCCCCAAAATGTTTTCTCCACAGCAATAAATGTCCTGCTGACGTGCTGATATGACCATCTGCTGTCAACATGCACACGGGTGAGTCAGTCAATGAAGCTTTGCACGGGTTTCTATTTAATCTCTAGCAGTGTGGCCTTGTTGGTGACTGCTCTCGTTACAATGGAAAATGAGAGCAATATTGGTGCACTGAACTCAAATTTGAAATGCTGAAAATCACCATCCTCATAAAAAATAAAAAATAAATCTTTCTTTCATGGCCTACGCCACTACCATGAAATATTGGATTTGAAAATCTTGGCATCGTGCTCTGGATATGCTCTGAGCAAAGAACAGATACAGCATGACCTCATTATTAGTCATTACTGATTTAATCAAACCTTACCAGGAGGTTCCTTGCTAGCTTGTAGACCTCATGTCTCAATGAGCAGGAACAGAACAATGATAATCCTTGACCGCACTTGACTGAGGAATCGAAAATTATTCCAATAGCCACTTGATGAGTATTGCTCATTAAAACAATGCCATTCTTGTTGTTATTGTTGAGAAGGCAACCTTGATTCTCCCCAGAAACGAGGTTCATGCATTTTTTATGTGATATCTAAATAGTGTGGGCCAAATTTTTCCGAAACAAAAGTAAGAAATTGAAGGATACTCTAATTTCCTATGCAGAATCACCATTGATCTCAGTCACAATATTAAAATAATGTAAATCACTATACCAGAAAGCTTCATGATTTCATCCAACAGCTGCTTTTGCTATGATAATTAATTCAATATCATGTTAGCAGAAAGCTAGAAAGCCCCCAGTGTGCTTCCTAACTTATTTAGCACACTGAGAAAGAAAAGCCTCATTTGGGAGAAATAAATACAAAAAATCAGAATTGCAAATGATCCACATTTAGGGACACAGGCAGAAGACAATAGCTAAATAAACACAACAGGGACACACTTTGTTTAGATGGAGAAGCATCTTTTTTTTGGAAGGGAGACGATTTTTGTTACATTATAAGCCGTGTCAGGTGATTTCTCCGGTCTCCTCTGCTCTTTGAGTGCAGCTTGGAAAGTTCTTGAACACACCTTGACTGAATACATTCTCAATCAGTGTGTGTATTGTCAGTTCATCTCTCACAAGAAACACCGCTCCATAAACACAACTGAAAAAGTCTTTAGGTATTAAACAGAAACTCTCCAGGGTACGCGCATTCCAAAACTTCTCGTCTTTACTTTTGCGCTTCTGTTGGTAATAAGACAGCAAATCAGCAAAGTGAGAGTAATGATAATAGCATTGTAAAAATCCATAAGCGCTTTTTGAGCAACAACACTCAATAAACGCTCTGGACAGAAATGTCCATAGCTGTTATGCATGTCCTTGGGACTGTTTATATCACATTTGCTAGTTCAAAGTGTACAAATGTAGGACAATTTACCAGTACGTCGCATGGTCTTCTGCTTAGCAAATGTTGTTGAGTTCTAGTAAACAAACCCTTCTAGGTCATTTGACTAAAGCAGAGCGATTGCAATCCAAGATAAATGGCTTGAGCAATGATTTTAGCCTTCTGTATCACAGCTAGTTTGAATCTACGGTAGAACCCCGGAATTCAACGCTAATTTGGTCTAGAAGGAGCGTCGAGAAGCGAAGCGGTCGAATTCCGAAGCAAATTGTCTAAAACAGTATATAAAACTAAAAAAACAACGAAAATAGCAAAAGCTTTGGAGCCTTGACACGTCGAACATTCAAAAGACAATGAGCTCGACATAAATGAAACATCCATCCATTTTCTGAACCGCTCAGTCCCCACGGGGGTCGCGGGAGCATACCCCAGCCGTCATCGGGCAGTAGGAACTGGTTGCCAGCCAATCGCAGGGTACATAGAGACAAACAACCATTCACACTCGCACTCACATCTAGGGACAATTTGGAGTGCTCAATCCGCCTATCAAGCAGTTTTTGGGATGTGGGAGGAAACCAGAGTGCCCGGAGAAATTCCACGCAGACACGGGGAGAACATGCAAACTCCACACATGGAGGGCCGGAGATGGAATCGAACCCACACCCTCCTAACTGTGAGGCGGACGTGCTACCCAGTGCACCACCCAGCCGCCCTAAATGGAACATGATAAAATAATTATTCAAACCTAAAACATACTTCCCCATGTTACAAGAGCCGAAGTCCCGGAAATAATGTCGAATCAATGTAAATGAAAGGGTGGCAATTGTTGAGCAGCTTTCTTTTGACACGCTTGTTATCGCTTGAACTCAACCTTGTGGTCTCGCCGGTGCGTCTTTCCGAAAACCACCGCAAACGAAAGCAGTTCGGGTCTCAACAATGGTTTAAAACCCGCTAAACAACAACGCCAACTAACGGCAACAAGCAGCATGTGACCAAAGTACGAACTGTACCGTACGTATTTTGGCTACAAAAGTCGCTGAATCAGGTCTGATTTTGAAGCTTTGTCAAGATCTGAGCCAAAGATTTCATGAGACTTTGCGTTGAATATGTCGAGTACCGAGGCTGTGGAGTTCCGAGGTTCTACTGTATAAAGAGTTAGTCGAAAAGAAGCTGCGATATTAGGTATACTACATCGGAGATATGACATTATGACAACCGTAATATACAGGTACATTCCAACGGATACGTTGATTTAATTGGGCATTGGGAGAATTCAGACATAGGTAACATAATTGAAGGACTGGGTAATTGATTCGGGATATACGTACATAAAGCATTCTGCCACATGCAGCATATAAAGGCTTGTAAATGAGGCTAGCCCGAGTGCTTCTTTTTGGTGGCTCATGCTTTTTTGATTTCTTAGTTTGTTTGGTTTTGATTTGAACTTTAGGATGTTTATCTTCTCCCTTTTCTTTGTCTTCTCTTAAGATACTATCTGTTTACACCTGGTCTTGTTTGCCCCGCCCCTTTGTGTCTTCCAATCAGCTTCCTCGGCCACTTGTGTCTTTTCCAGGTGCTCCTCATTGTCGCATCAGTTTGTCTGTATTTAGTTCCCTCCTTTCCTTTCAGTCTTTGGTAAGTCATTGTCTTATGTACTGTGTGTTAAGCTGTGTAATGTGCTGGCCTAGTTTTATACTCTCTAAGTCACAACCAAGTTTGTTTTGCGACTGCTTAGATCTCCTGTTTCTTTTGGTTTTTTTCCATGACCTGTTGTACCTTGTTTGCCTTTTGTTTCATTGAGTAAATCAAATCTTTTGTAATGGACCCCATCCCCACTTCCTGGCTTCCATGCACTTGGGTCCTCTTCCCCACGAAACCTGACATTTACAACCACCAGGTTATATTACATGGCCTTTTCCCCCATGATCTAAGACGGCAATGAAGACCCAGTCCCCAAACTTAACAGGGTTTTGCCATCCCAGTCTACTCAAGCTTACAGATAGTGTAGCTTTGTTTTAGCAGGAGCATCACATGCTATGAGCTGTCTCTCAAAATCATCCAACCTTTATAGAGGAAGGAATAACTGCTTTAAAATTGATTGAGAGAGGAACAATGCACCCTCAGAGGGGACCACCCGCACATCATCCATTATGGAGAGGTTCTCACGTAGCTTTGATGTACTTGTGGTCTTGCTGTATTCTTCTCCAAGACCCTTGTGAAGTCTTTATTCTGGCTTGTGGCTGTGTCTCCAACACATCAAGGTGAGTGGAGAGGCGGGGAGGGGGTGCACACGCCCCTGCAGCCACGGCTTTTTCAATGAACAGACAAAATTTAATTAAAAACACCACTAACAGAACATGCTGAAGTTATTCAGATTTAATCAGATTGTAGCACTGGATGAATGCAAGCAATTAATGTGGTGCTGAAAGAGGGGGGGGGGGGGAATGAATTCCTCGCTTCTGCCCCCTATGTTTTTTTCAGCATGAGAGTTTTTGTATTGGTGCTATTGGAATGAAAAATGTCTTTGTAATAAAATAACATTTAATAATACAAATTGTAAAATACATTTGTTGATTTTTGTAGTTTGATTGCTCAAGTTTTGGTTGCAGAATCAAATAAAATATTGTGGCGGCACTTATTGACTCTACTGCAAAGAGGACCAAGCAGCAATCAGGGGGAAGATACGATTATCTTTTAGAGCTTGTTTCCAACGTCTTTATGGCATCCAGAAAGATTTGACACACATTTTATTAGGTGCTGCTGTTTTAGCTTCAATATATTTCTACATCTGAAAAAAAAAAAGTGCCAATGTAATTGCATTAACAACCTATATTTTGTTTTCCTGAATGGAGAAAAGCAGGTATTGATTTTAAGAACCGCTCGTTTGTTTCAAGTACACGTCCCACTTAGCGATTAATAGCGACTCTAGGAGAGTGTAGGTCACTACTCCAAGAAATGAAATGCTATAACGGGGAATACCTACAAGTGTTTGTTTACAAAGTTATCTGATTCCCCTTCATCTCAAATCAGTCAATTTATATTTCAAAATGCTTGTGGTATAATGTCACTGCTTTTAATATCACATTTCTCCTTTGGGTTTTACTTGGTTTTGGGGATGACCTCCGAGTAATTACGTTTCCTAACCTCAGACTATCAACACCGCCTCGGACGTACGGGGAAATGAAAATCTTACTCGATTAGTAAATCAATACAAACCACCCCCTGATATGCAGAGAGAAAGAGGTGCAGTCAAACAATTAACCTACTGCAAAAATTGATTCAACTCAACTTCTTTCTTTTGGCAATGTCAGGCTTTTGCAGAGAGACTGGGAGGATGCAACATTTATCTTTGCTTGGAAAGATGACAACATGCCCTGATCAGCACAGATTTTCATCTTCGCCCAGGCAATTATCTGCTTTGGTAATCAATGCACAACTGCTGCTGTCTAATAGTCAACGGAATCGTCCCCTCGGCAGGCCGTCCAAATTATAGTGATTCATCAAGGCAGCATGGTGCACTCACTGCCATTAATGCTGAATCAATTCACAGATGCACGGACACACACATTAAGGTTTTCATTAAGCTATTTGCGAACCAACTGTTTTCCTGCTTAGTCAAGGGGAACGGTTGGGCAGTTCAGTCAACAAGCAGACACCTAAAAGGCGGCCATTCATTCTCATTTGGGGGAGAGGGTGATTCATATTTCAGATGAGGGTTTTAAATCAGTTTTCAAATTGGGATTTTAAATTAAGGTTAGTGGTTCAAAATTGCCTTTGAAAATTGTGTTTGGAATTAGGGTTTAAAACTGGGGTAAGGTTTTCAAATTAGGGTTTTAAATTGGGGTTATGGTTTCAAATTAGGATTTCAAACTCATTTTAGGGTTTCATATTAGGCTTTAAAACATTCATATTAGGGTTTTAAACTGGAGTAAGTTTGTTTTCTTTATTTTTGATGTCTTATTCAACCCAGTGGCTGAGGTACAGCCAATGACTGAAAAATCTTGCAGCAGAATCTTGAAACCTTCCAAAGCCACAAGGGTGGACCTCAGAGTCGAATAAAAGTACCAATTTCTGCCATATTTATGATTGGCTTTTTTTTTTTTCTTTCAGGTCAATAGCTTCCTTGAAGCATTGAAAACCTGCTGGGGAGGTCCTCCTACAGCCCAAATCCCACTTTCATTTTGGCCCATTTTTTATCTTTCGAAAATACCGTTTACTGCCAGCACTGCAAGGGCTACAAATGATTCATACTGGCCGTAAAAACTTTCAGAGGTGTTGTCGAGGACCTCTGAGCATGCAGAGATAGCATTAAATCCAGGATACACAATGTGTGTAAAAATTGGTATTTAGCAAAACATGCTAAGCCCCATCAACTGCAACCATTATTTGAAATCCAATAGTAGGACTCCATAATAAAATCGTAAATAGAAATTATATTGCTTCGTTTCATTACACGCTAGATATTACTTTAGCTATATGTATATTAATATACTCTTGTAGTTCGACATCATATGCCGAGAGTTTTGGCGAATTGAATTAGCCCATTTAGTTACACTGAGAAGACCAAAGGTATGACACAACGTTCAGTACAAAACAATGCGGTCTAGTATTCGGGATCTTACATAGCAGTGGGCGAGGATAAATCCCTCAGAGTCCATGTTCAACTCTTCTTGACTCCAAATCACAGATTGAGGATTACAGACTGTGTCACTCAGCTCAGGAGTTGCAGTGAATGTTTGTGTCCTATTTTTGTGTTACAGAATGAAAAGCAACGCTGACATCTCCCATCAACCAAGAGAAAAGCTGAAGGTCAAAGACGCTCCCAGCGCTCACTCTAGACTGATGCGCTCCGAGGGGCTTCGTCGTTGTTGAAATGCGGATTTCCACTCGGAAGATGTACTCCATTGCACATGCTTGGCCAAACACTCTCTGCTATGATAACATTTACTTTGCCACAGGTGGCGTGTTAGGCAAATGCTATTTGATGAGCACGCACGGCAACAGTTTTTCAAGCAGATGAACACCTCATGTCCCAGATAAGATGCGAGTTAATGGAACATTTTGTTATCACGTCACGTTCAGGTGGCTCTGAGAGATTTTTCTTTAAAGCGCACTGTAGTCTCATCCTGTAAACACGTTTGCAGAGCCCCTGAGGCTGCAAGGGGATGGAGAATATCAAAGAAACAATCACTCCTGAGTTCTGTCACATCAGCTCTTCTTATAAACATTTTATTTATCTGCTACCCTCTCGCCTGTCTTGACAGGATGCCTTGAATATAAGAATTCTTAACATTAGTATTGGTAGCAGACAGAAGGTGAGTGAAGGAAATGTTTACAGGTTGCGAGATTAGAATATTTACTGCAATGGCCTTTGCTGAACAAAATAAAGTCAGATGAGCAATGGAGCGAATATTTAAAACGTCTTCAATGAATACATGCGATTGGATTTTTTTTCCACGAGGCGGAATCTTTTGCCTTGATGGGACATTGCACATTTTTTTTCGCCCCGTTTCCCAGTGCACAAGGCAAAGTCTGTGAAATTTAGATGGAAGTATTTGAGGACACTGACCACCACATCAGTTTTCCAACACTTTTTGTTTGTGTTGAGTGTGTGTAGTATACGTTTAAATTGTATTTGTTCTCCTGATTTCTCTTCATCTCCCTTTCTGCCATGTCAGCATTTTTGGATGTGCTAGTGTTTGACAAAAGATGCTTTTGCTTTTTTTTTCTTGCCCGACACTCACCAGAATTAGTACAAAGATGCAGCGTTTCAAGAAAGCGGAGCATTTTGCTTCTTCGTGGAATATTTACTCAGATTGTGAAGAACAAACGTGAGTCAGCAAGCTTTATCCAGACAAGGGTAGTATTAAAGCCATATAGGTGACAGAAGCTGCTTCTTGTTTGGATTGGAGCGTTTACATTGTGCTGTCGTGATTAAAAATACATCAGCGGGAGTGGCACTTCTCCGTCTTTTCTTCATGCACTCTGTCAGTCCATTTGTTTTTGTCGGATGCAGGTAGGAAGCCGTTCCCGTGAGAGGTCTACTGCTAACGACCTGGGAGGAAAGTGTATACGAGCAGCTCGGGGATTAAAGGAGGGAAGGTAATCAAAAGATAATTTGTCTTTCCGATTTATGCAGTGCCTTGTTTATAGTACGGGCGAGCTTCATTTGCATGCAACGTGTGTGATCGTGAGTGTTATTACTGACGGAAAAGATTGTAAGCTGTTGGAAATGTTGCATATGTTAAAAACAGAAACGACAATAATTAGTTCTCAGAAAAAGAGACGTGTCTAGGGTGAAATGAGTTTCCAAAATTTTCACATCATTCAAGGAAAAGGGCAAAGATAATTGTTTGGGTTTATATACTAAAAGCTAGTGTGGAGCTGCAATGAAGTCAACTTGGCACAAGTTTGACATGAAATATGAAAAAAAAAAAATACTACTCAGATTTCATCAAGTGTAATTTGGCATTTTGTCGCTGAAGATCCGCATCCATAACAGCATAACAGCTAAATGCTCCTTCACCATGTTTGCTTTGAAACCTTCCATCCATAAAATCCCAGGCACCACACAAGATTTTAGAACCCTATTGGTTTTATATTCCACGAGCAGCTGATTGTGAGTCAGTGTTAGGCCTCTTAGTTCGAGATCCGAACTTGCGCTGCAGCATTCCGAATGAGCTGCAGCTGTTTTATGCTCTTTTCGGGGCAATCCAATCAGAAGACCGTTATCTTAATCAAGTCAATCAAGCATGGATAATTATGATCTGCTTGGAGCAGGCAACCCGTCAGTCGAGATATTTTTTTTCACATATGAATTAATCAGTTGTTTTGATTTGTTTCTATGCCTCTGTCAAAATATGGTTTGACATAAAACGGTCCGCAGTGCATCTACTTTACACTTTGTACATTTCAATGACGATTAATCGACTATAACACGACTTTTCTCACATTATGGCCAACTGGAAAAAAAATTATTTGTTCACCACATGTTAAATAAGTCACTTTATGGCATTATCTAAATATGTACCAACATAAACATAGACCCACTTGCTGTTCATCCCTACAGATGTATCCAAATAATTCTGGAATATTCTTTTTCTCTCTGTTGGTGTCCGATCATTTCCTCTTCCCTCCAAATGGTTCCATTGATGTCGTCCAATACCTTCATCCTCTGGCAGGTCACCTCGAACATACTCGCCAATAGCAACTTCCAGGAGACCCCGCAGATGCTCGCCCCCAGGGTTGGTCTCATCTAACCTTCTCGTTATAGATCATCCAGTTTCCTGTGAGCTCATTTGCTACCCCTAACCACACAAACACACACAGATGCGCATACAATGGCGCAATCCTGATCCCTCGCCATCTTTTTCCCCTCTTCTCCTTTCCTCGGTCTCATCAATAATTCAAAGTTTACTGATGGCAGCCCCCAAGCAGGGTGAGGAGCTAGAGGCTTTGAACGGAAGGTCAGACCTCTATGGGGGTTTCTGGGATGACATTAATTAAGACACTTGCAGGTATCCGGCCCCCTCGAAACAAACAAACACATCCTGTCGTTGTGCTTATTAGCCTTCCCTTCGCAGCAGGGCCTGAACATTCATCCACAACTCACTGCATTCATGCCCTTGACTGCTCACCTGAGATGAGATGATCGCACCTCAGCACCTCCATGCCCTCTTTGGCATCCAACACACATCCACATTCGATCTGTTATGAGTGGCCCCCTGCCATCCCTGGTGGCTATTTCTATCCATCGGCAAGACCACCGTGTTTATGCTACACCATGGTCTCCCCTCAGAGATCTGTCCACCGACGTGACCTCTTCTGCCGCCCACTCGCCGACTTTTACGTTTCCACCACCTCGTCACAAGAGTGATGGCTCACTCACACTCGCCACCATGTCGTGCCGCCTCCACCATAAAACGAGCCCATCCATCTCTCCGACAAAAGGTAGCAGAAGGAGGAGGACGCTAAATCAGTTATAATGAAGGACAGCATGGGTGTTGGCTACGCATTTGTTTTAGTTCCTATTTTTCAGCGAATGGTAGAGATGCAGTCATTTTGGACCGGTTAATACATAATTTCAATATACGTTTGAGATTATGTTCAAATTTGTAAGATAAATTCTAAAAACCTTTTTAAAGCCCTGGTGTATTATTTATGCACAAGCAAAAAAAAAAAAAAAAATTTATCAGTTGGCCTACTTTATGCTGATATGAATTGTTTATTTCGGCAAGTACACAACACATTTGTTCCAGTTCCAGTTCACATTTGTTTATAAATTTAACTTGTAAACATTGTCGATGCCACGTGGTATGCATGCGCAAGTCAATACCCCGTGACATTATTTCTGAATATTTCTTCTTGATCACTTGCTGCAAACAAAGCAAGAGTCACAAACAAGTGGAAGTGGTTGTAGTGAAGGCCCGGTATGAAAAAAATCTCCGATGTTTATCTTGTCCAGGCTCCAGACTTCATTGGCTGCAAAGGATTCCCCTGCAGGTTTTGGAAATCCACATTCTATTTATGTTATGTTCCTTCATCCAAATACTTTGAAGGCCCTGAAATTTGAGGTAATATTGTTAGATGCTCCAAATAATGAATGTCATATATATATTTAGAAACTTTTAAATGTAAGATTTTAACCGTTTTTACTTTGCAGCAAAATTCCACAACTCACCTCACATTTTTGTATCCCTTTTTCTGAAATCCCTCTTTTAATGGTTTTCCATAAATAAGGCGGATTTGGGGATCAATAGTAAACTAGCTCCCTAACCTAACCTTTGCGGTATAATTCTAATTTGCTGCTTTAACGAGTTAATT
This sequence comes from Syngnathus leptorhynchus, assembly GCF_054491065.1. NCBI lineage: Eukaryota > Metazoa > Chordata > Actinopteri > Syngnathiformes > Syngnathidae > Syngnathus > Syngnathus leptorhynchus. Next base: position 10,078,472 of record NC_141196.1, read on the forward strand.
CTCCCCGAGTGTGATCAATAAAGTCTTATATTGTCACATAAATAATCTGCACCAAGACATTTATACTAAACTACTAAATTCCTTGAGACTGCTCGAAACAGTTTTTGCATCCTAATTTCTTCAGTTACAGACAAAAAAAAACAACACACGAGTCTTGAAATAATAATAATTGGATGTATAACAATTATTATACAATAATGGAATTATTCCATGAATATGGAATGCTCCATTATTCATGGAGTCATATTTGACTTTAATCATGATGTCAAACCACTGCGCGGCCAATTTGACAAAATCCAGTATTCTAGTCGAAAGACAGCCTGGTCGCCATGAGGAATTCCTTGAGCTTGTCTTTCCCCCATGATAAAGGATGAACGGCTTGTCTTGCCTCCCCATATAGAGTTGGATTTAAAGAGGAAACAGAGACTCTGCTCCCTCCCCAGCTGCCTGTGCTATTGATTGAAGAGTAGCAGGGGCAATGAATCATTGCATCTCTATTGGTTGGGCCAGACAGCACGCTCAAGATTGAAATAGTGTCTCTTCTATAGCACCTGAGGCCTGTGGCATACTAAAAAGCTCTCAAATATGCAAAGGGTAATGGTGCGCTAAACTTGTGTGCTCCTTATTTGAGCTCTGTTCCCAGAAGGGTTCTCTCATCACCGTCTTTCAAAGCTTACTCATTTATCTTTGACCTCAAGTAGACAATGTCACGCCAAATATTGGTTTTCATGAGGAAAACCCAAACCGAAGCTGAGGTAATTGGATATTAACCGTTCTCCGTTCAATTTGTTGGTGGGCCTGAATTTTCATGCGGGTGGACGGGCAGGCGGACACCATGTGGGTCAGTGCATAATAAATCTATATTATAATCAGAGTGGCATCACATGTTTGATATTGCAGTCATCTATATCGGTGGCACTGGCAACAGCAAAGTGGGAGATGCAGGTTGATTGTAAAACACAAAAAAGTCTGAGTAGGACCTTACATGTGAAATTTTCGCATAATAAGCTGTCCCTAAATAGCAAAGGTAAACTCCATAAATCAATCAGATTGGTGCACATTAAACTGAGCAAAGTTAGGAGTCATAAAAACATTGAGGGAAATAAAGTTAACAAAAGTGCAGAACTGAGAATTGGATTTGCTGCTACAGGAAGTGGGTGTTAAAGGTTTTGAATTATTTAGTGGTGTCACTGTTGTTTATGAGAGTGCACGTAAAAAAGGGTGAAGGAAAGGTTCCTTTTGGGCCAAGGTGAAATAATATGCTGTACTGCATACTATATACCGGATTGGAAATATTCACTGCAGTCAAGGAGTGACTTCGATGTACTCTCACGGAAGAGACATATCTTGACTTGCTTGATCATGACCAATTAAACCATGTTTTAGGTTCCTGTTTAATCCATTCAGAGGATAACAGAGTTAGACAATTTTCCTATCCAGGTCTCCTTGATATGACTTGAGTCTTAAAAAAGAAAGGACATCATGCTAGAGAACTGGTTTTTGACAGGAAATGTGAGCAGCATGCCAGAGGTCAGTCAATATGTAGGGCCTTGGCAGTGCTACTCCCGCACTACTAATGTGCTGGGACGTCTCTCTCTGTATCTCCTCCTCGCTCTTGACATGATGCTGTGAGGCAGAGAAAACAGCCATAATTTGTATTCCATTTATTGTACCAATGCGTATGGATGTGCCATGCCGAATATCGTAGCAATCAGTTTTTTTTTTAAAGGGATTTTGACAGTGCAGCGTCTGAATTTAGAGTTGCCTTTAGTGTAGTACCACATTGTGCCACAACATGCAGAGCAGCACTGAGCGCTTCTGAATATGCAACACTAATAAAGCAATGAAACCTAATTAACAATCACAAAAAGAGGCAGAGAAGATTCCACAGAATCCACTGTGATGATGAACAGTGTAGACAGGCAAAAAGTGCATACGTTGGATTTAAGAAGCTGCTGAATAAGGCCCATTGTCAGCTTTAAGATCTCCCCATTTGTTTATCAGCGGGACAAGTTTGTCAATAATGCTATCTCTGAACAATCGACGGTCTGCTTTGACAGCAGTGTGTTCTTTTGCCACTACACAACATTTCTTGTCAATTATAGTCTTGCTACATCTTGTTGATTCTTAGTCTTACTGTAAACTGTTCCATTAAGGCATACTTCACATTTAAACATCCAGCCATTTAACATGACAATCTTACTGAACTGAGGTCCAATAGATGAATATCACTTCCTTTTATGGACACGGTTTGGACTGACTGTTTAATAACAAAGCAAGCGTGTTATGTCCTTACAGCCAAGGTGGCTTCTATTAATCTGATGGCGCTGTACAAAATCTATGACATGCCCGCAGCCTTCACATGATGGTCGTGATGGATCACTTCGTTGACGTATGTCATTATTTCTTGTGCCGACATGGGGCTGTCCTCTGAAAACGGCGTGGGAAAAAGCAATAACTCAGAGGGCCGCAGAGGAGAAATGCGCAGTTGACCTTCCTTCTGTGTGCAGCAATGCATTAGCAAATAGCCCGTACGTGTCTGAGCAACTCTTCCGTGCATGATTCCATGCTGGGTTTATCGCGGTGTCCTGTTGAGGTGTGTATTTACATTTTAGTGAGGCCATTTAGCGTATGCTTGATGTAAAAGGGCTTTCAGTCACGGAACTGTTGGCCCAGAATGTCACAAATGCCTCTATATATCAACTACCCTGTTATATTATACGATGGACTGGGATGTCCAATTTGTTTGGATCTTCTATGTCAATAACTCCAACTTCCAACTTTCTTACCCGTAATTGAAACACCTTCCTTCAGGGCTCTTGGTGTTGGAGGGTTTGTTTTATGTCAACCTATCAGACTTCTTTGCGAGGAAGGGTCAGATTTTGAATATTGAAATGAGAAATGCACAAAGCAGCAACCAATAAGCCCAAGAAAGTAAAGAGCTCGCTAAATAGAGGTCTTTCCCCTGTGAAAGCTTCAGGGGAATCCGATTTCACATTGTATTACATTTCGTCTCTCCGGATGTGTAGTTGAAGTGAGTCATATTGACCTTCATTATGGCCCAACAGGGTGAAGGCAGGAAGGCAAGGCAGGCAGGGGTCAGGCGCACTCCGCTGGGTGCTGGTGAGGTTATTAGCGATTAGCGCGCTGCCCCAAGGGGAAGCGGCTCCAATTACTGCACACAGCTTGCTTTGAAACCATGGAGGGAGCATAACAGCTGATTGCTAAACTGCACACATCACATCTGGAGGAAATGTCTCTTTTATTGGGAAAGCTAGAGCCTTGATAGCCCTCAATGGAGTGGAGGGGTGCACCATGGATGACAATTCCTTTCATCCTTTCATTTTCATCCACGATTCGAAACCCGAACATCAGAACTGTGAGTCAGACATGTTCGACATAATCCCACAGTGGGAGGATAAACGACAACAGCAAATAGGCGATCCTTTCGTGTAAACACAAATCTCATCCTTTTGTATTGTACACCTCATCTGCCTCCCAGCTCCTCTCTTCAGTTGCTCTCTTCAGGATGTCAGCCAGTAGATTAGCGTAGCAATTGAACAAGCTAATTTGCAGTTTCCATGGTCACAGAGGAAGCTGTCAGTCGCCGTCTGTCAGATGTTATGAAAGCAAAACCGCATATTACAGCACGTCTTGTGTGCACATCACTGTGCTCACACATCTTGGTCTCTTTAGCTTAATGCAGACACATTTTGACTTGATATTTCAACAGACGTTCTTGAATCATGCATTATGCAATAATACATTGCAAACAGATGCTTTGTGCTTAGCTTGGTTTATGGTTGGAATCTTCATTGCAGGCCTTTTTTTTTTTTTTTTAGACTTTGCATGGTCACCTCATGCTTGCATGATTTTCTCCCAAAACAAGAAATAAAAAAAATAAAATCTTGAGTTGCCTTTCCCCCTGACGACAGTTTGTTTTACAACCTTAGTGTCTGGACAACTTCAACAAAGTCAGACAGAAGGTCTTTGAATAAATCAAATGTTTATAGTATCTACTGTTGTCTCAAGAGAATCTAAAGAATAGACCCCCATCTGTCCATGTCTGGATACCTTGATCAACACAAGAAACCTTTCTCACGATGAAAAGCACAGTGTTGAATTTGTTACAAGAAGTCACCACTCAAATTAGTCAAATAGTCAACATTTAATGACAACCTGTTGATAACAGCAACAACATTGTAACGTGTCTTTCTTCTCCGGAATGAAATTGATATTAGGTGAATTTTTGTTGTCGTTGTCTTTTTGTACTGTGGCCCAAGGGCAACATTCTTTACGCCGATGACGTGCTCACTGGCTCAACCGCAGACTGACCTCTCCACAGTCCATAAACATCTCGGACATAAACAAGCATCTATAAGCCTCTACTGATCCTAAGCCCCTACTTTCACAGTGGGCTCAAGGAGGGAGGCTTACGTTTTGGAATGTAAGAACTTTTTTCTCACCAGGTCACATCACCTGCATGCCCCATAATAGTGGCAACCTTTTTAACAATAAAACCACAACAAGGGAAACCTGTGGTGAGAATTAAATGTGCCTTTCAAAGACCTGCGCTCAGAGGAAGAAAAGGGAGTGCCATGTGAATACAGAAAGAAAAGACCATATAGAAAGAAAATCCATCTCCGACCTCTGCTGTAAACATTCCAAGCCTCGACCTTGATGTGAGCACGGCCGTTACAGCCGCCGCTTCACGATCAAGACAGTCCACAGCTACTCCTTATTATAAATGCGAGTTGTTGCAGTACCAAGACTGGCCTTGAAGGAACTGTGGTGCCACAGAGCACCCAGACATCTTGAAAATATAAAGAAAGAAATATATAAATAAAATAAATATTAAGTTAATTAAATTAATTAAATTAATATTAAATAAATAGTAAATATTAACCTTTATCGTTCACAACCGTCAGCTCTGACTATTCTGAACAGATCATGATGGGGGGGAAAAAAATCACTCTTCGCAGTTCACACCAAAAATAATAATATCTAAAATATCAGAAAATCAGGTGTTTGCCAACTTTGATACTGTTTTTAATATTAATTTTAATATTTTCATTCCCTTATTTAGCTACCCGTGAGGGAGGAACAATTTTAGAAAATACCTCACATTACAACCACACCAATAAACATGTATGAATTAGCTTATACATTTTGTAAAGATGCATTCTTGTGCGTAATTATCTGTTGAGAGTATTTTCCTTTACTATCCTTCTTTTCTCTAACTCCTCAGAGAGGTTATGCAAAGGTCATGGGCAAAAGGCTCCCCCACAGAGGTGATGGAGAAATCAAGCGATAGCACTGTTTGAACAGCCTCTTGTGGCTTTAGAGAAATTGCGCATCGACGCTGAGCCGACATCCAATCAGCCAGTCCGACTCTCCAGATTGTTTTTTCACAGAGATGCTCTTACTTTAGTCGCCCGTAAAGGTAGGTAAAGGTTTCCCTGCATCTCGCTACGCACTTGCACACAAATCAGCATATGATTACAAAATGCAACACATTTATTTTCAAAGTCCGACAATGTGAAGGGTTAGTAGCAGCAGCGACGGAAAAGTTTGTCTCGCAGAAGAAGTCATAAAGTGACTCGAGGTGGCACACTACAATCACTATCTGATGCACTTTTATGAACGGTATCGCCATTAATTATATAATTAAACAAACTGTCACATTTTGGTTACAGTCCAATGGATATTGTGCTGCAAAAATACACTATCATAAAAAATACAAATGTCCGATACAGAATTCAGAAATGACAATGCTACTATTTGTTAGCCCTCCTATGGTATTTTCCATTGTTTGTTAGCATTAAGCTAAACAGACACTATTAGTGATACAGCTTGGAATTGAGTGTGCATATGTACTTAATGTTCTGCCACTCTCATGTGTAGATAGATATCAAGCACGCTGTGAATTCTGCAACCTTCACCGTGGTCCGTGACAGTTTTTGCTTCCTGAATATTTGCCCTAAATGATTCCACCCAGCCTTCCTCTCAGCCGAAGCTCAGCCAATTTCCTTCACACCCTTCTGTGTTGCTTTGAAATCTCATTTCTCTCTTTCTACAGCACTGGAACGCTTTTGATGTGAATATATTTTGAGACTCTTCCCAATCCCTCCGCTTGCCCATCTTGCTTGGGTTCTTTCATCCGTACAGACAAAAGAACAACATGTGGAATCGATTTTGATTCTTCGTGGCTTCACACATGACCTAAGACATCAACATGACCATCAAGATCTTGAGATTAAAGTTTCCTCTCGCTCCTCGCTGATGACTCCCTGAAATGAGGTCTTTACCAGTAGCACTGCTTTATCAAAAAAGGGGAAAAACAGAATGGGCACCGTGTGTTCCACCTTAGTTGTGTGATTTTTGTTTTCTTAAATTGCCCACCTGATTACTCAGTTGTTAAGACTATAAATCACAAACAATGGCATAGTCTATACCATTGTTTGTGTTTTATAGAAGATAGGAGGAATTAATATTGTATTATTTTACATTTTATTATGTGCATTTGATCAAATAATATATTGTATTATTATTATTATTATCATTTATTCTACACTCTGGGTTAAAAGTAACCTTGGTTTGTATGTGCCGAGGAGTGAACTCCAAAGCCATAATCCGAGGTTTATGGACATGTTCAAGCGTAAACATACATATGTTATATTTGACTGTGACCTTTGCAGTGGAGGTCTTCCAAAGAGGTGCGTTGTAATGCAGTCCCCTACCCTAGAAATGGATCACCTCAAGTGGCCCACATCTCATTAAGCCGCTTCCTATACATAATAACCTCTGCTCATCCTATCTCATCTTCTGCTTTCATCACTCCGAGACACTTTGCCCCTTCACAATAATAATACATCAGGCACCAGCAAAAGGTCTAAACACACAATCGGCACTGTCGCGATTATAAAGCGGGCAGGCATGCTGCCTGAGAACGGAAATGGGTTTTAAATATTGCACCAGCGCTTTTCTAATGAGCTTGAGGTGAAGCGCAACACATTTGTCATCTCTCAGAGCCACCACCCAAAGGTCAAGGGGATTTTTCAAAGTAAACAGCTTGCTGAGTATTCTGTGCCCACTCGCTACTGATTGAAGCAGTTGGGTGTCTGCTAAAATGATTGATAGATCTGGAAACGTTTGGGGAATACGCCATTAACTCCTTTTGTACGCCGAGAAAAAATGGTTTTGAAGAATGGCCTCATTAATGAAACACATAGGCTGGACTTCCTGTCTGCTGTGGACATCTAGTGGCCACATAGAGTATCAGCCTCCTGTTGTAACACGCTGTTTCCAGGACCGTAGAATAGTGGTGCCCAACCCCCGGACCGCGGACCGGTACCGCAGAAGAAAGAATCAATAACTTACTATTTATTTAAATTTTATCTGAGTCTGAACAATCTTTTTTTTATTTTTTAAATGGACCAAATTCTCTCCTACACCTCGGTGACGTCAATATAACTCATGTTATGTTGGCGCGATGTTATGAGGACACTCCGAGTAAAGCTGCATAGGAGTACACAGTAGATTCACGTTTAGCATTATATTATACCATGGTCGTATCATTTTATTTTGTTGTATTTATTCGCCACACCTTAAAATCCGCTCCGTGAAAATATCGTCTGCCAATAATCCGGTTCTTGGTGCTAAAAAGGTTGGGGATATGTTAAAAACTCAAAAACAAATCAAGATTCATTTAAAATCAATAGAATTACACTGCCAATATAATCAATATATAACACTGACAACACCCGAACTGGTTTGAACGACCATTTTATTTAGCATAATTTAAAATCATCTCACTGTTAGTTCATTTATACAAATATGCTTTGTTATATATAAAACAATTACAGATCTCTACAAATCAAGTTCCCAGTGTAAAAGCGTAGTACCACGCGCGCCGTAGCAAACAGCTCTGGGACGCAGACGACAGAGAGCCCACAGGTGCATGTTCCACTTGCATCATATTATTTGAATGAAATCTGGACATCCGGTTAAAGGGGAATACAAAATATAGATTTAAAAAAAAAAAAAAAAAAAAAAGCTGACCACAGTTTTTCTAATTGTGCACTTACATTCAACACAATGTTTTTCCTCAAATTTCAGCCCTTTTGCTGTTATTGCGCTTAGGTTGTTACAGAGCACAACAAACCAATTTAATACAATTAACTCCACAGTTGAAACAGTTATTGATGCTAAAAGAAAGCCACCGCTTATTCTCACAAGAAACACAAATCTTTAAATTGACAAGGCACCTTCCACCAATGCAGTTATTGCTGCACCACATCCACCAATGCAGGCATATAAACCACAGTGAGTTAAAAAAAAAAAAAAAAGGGGTGGTTGCGGCGCACTGAGATGTCACTTCTGCAGCTGTTTTATAGAGCACTGCAGTATGTTTACTGGCAGGAAGAAAGTAAGGCTTCAATGACCAAATATGAAAGTCATAGCATGACGGCTTGGAGCTCTTTGTGGCATTAAAATGACAAACTTTGTCAAAGGAGCCCCACTGTGGCTTTTGGTTTGGATAAGGCATCCTGGCCGCTACCATCAATCATGACAGTTTGGGTGCTTCAACATGCTGCAAAAAATGCACACCGCAGAAGTAATAGCCCTTTTTCAGTTATGAAATTATTTTAATATAAGAAGTATATATTGCAATACTGCTCAAATACAATGGAACCTACAAAGTCAAATAGCCCAAAAGAGGTATAATTAACACGAGGGTGGCGGAAATGGCGGAAAAGGGGGTTAATATGATAATCACCAAAACCAGAAGTGCAACTTTGGGAACAAGTTTTTGGACGCTGTTCAGCATGAGAATTATGAGCAGCATGTGGCTGGAAGGAAAAAAAAAGACAGCTAAGGACTAGCAGGAAAATGATAAAAGGCTCACCAATAACTCGTCTCCATTACCGATCTAGCTGGCATCTTCAACAATCAAGGAGTTTATGACTAGTAGGAATTAGGGATGTTTGATAGCACACGTTTTCAGATTAATACTAGTGCGCATATTCAGTCTTGAGTACTCACAGTAACGATACTTCTAGCAGTTTAGATTTATGAAATTTCATTTGCGACCTTATTGCCTGACCCAGACGATCCTGCAATGTGTTAAATTGCCACAGTATAGCAACGACTACTGGTGAAGAGGACTTAATGTTTGATTTTGCTTTGCCTTAGGTGGTTGAGATCAGCAGCAAAAAAAAATAGGGCTGGTAGCAGCACGATACTGGTAGGAATGTTAAAATGTTACTTGAAACAATTGCTGCAGAGCAGATAAAGAATTACTGACAGCGACAGCTTGACTCTGGAACACATGAACTCAACTTACTTTAGTTCCAAAGGGAGATTTTTTTTTTTCTAAATTGGAACAACTTGAACAGAAATTGTTCAACGTTGCAAGTTCCATTGTATTTCAGTATGTGCGGGGTAATTCATAGTCATCTGCTAGCATTTCATGCATGGAGGCAGTCATGATGCAAGTGTGGGTTTTACCACCTTTAAGATCCAATAAACATAAGTGATTACAAAAATATATATTCCACTTTGGCCACTTAAAAACATTTGAGGAGGAAATTCAACATGTTCAGAAAATAGAGTTTCTGTAAATATGAATAGAGAAGGGCATACAAAATCCATTGGCTAGCAAAAGAGGCAATATGGAGTGCATTACTTGGCTGCAACCAGCAGAGGCGCTGTTGCTGTCTAAAAGACTGCAATGCCGTTGACTATGTGAAGCTAGCTAGCTACATCTGCACTTGGCCACCACCTCCCAGCGCTGCCAAACAAACAGGAGTTCAGAAAATTCTGAGAAAACTGATCAAGGAAATGGGGTCAAAGGCCCATCTTATTCCAAGTGTCAAGGGTCATTCTTAGGCACATTTCTGAAGGAGAAGAGACCCAAGAGGGCTGTGCTACGACCTGAAGTTCTCTTTCCAATACCCCGGACTCAGCACATCTGAGCATACTGGGAATTGGCTCCCATCTAGACTTCATTCTGCCCTTTTCTGGACTCAAGTTGTTTAAATTGGAAAAAAAGGCTGCTCAGCCGCGTCGACTAATTAATAGCCCGGGTCAAAATGCAGTTGCTTGAGACTCACGAGATGCAACCTAAGTTTAGAGTATGAGGTAGTCACTAGTTCTCCACCGAAACAACAGTAGATCTCTTCTCTCCAGTCAAATAGGGCAGCTTGGTTTAGATGGCTTGTGACAACCATGATCAGCATTTGTTTAGAAAGGCAAAGCAGGGACGCTATAAATCTAGAACAAGTGTAACGTGAAGAACGGGTAAATATCAAAATTTTAAATGTAAGAAAAATACAAGATCCACTTTTTTGCCCCCGTTTCGTCAAAGTCACTTTGGTGATGATGGCGTCGTAAGGATGAAGCCCTCCTGAAGATGGAAAAAGGAGCTGAAAAAGAAGTGAGCAAACTGCTCGAGGTGGCATGGAAGCAGCCATCGTTCGCATCTGTGGATCTCCACAATCCAAATCCAGGAAGCGTTATTACAAGAGCACACATTTCTTGGCGTTCTTTTTCGTGACGGGATACAACACTGCTCTGACGGCCTCCGCAAACACCTCCCTGACGCCTTCCTGCAGCAGCGCCGAGCATTCCATGTACTTGACGGCCCCGATTTGCTTGGCGAGGGCGTTCCCCTGCTGATGGGTGGTGGGAGCCAAACCCTGCTCCTTCAGCTTCTTCACCGTTTCCACGTCACCCCTCAGGTCCCTCTTGGTGCCCACCAGCAGGATGGGCACATTGGGGCAGTGGTGAGACACCTCGGGGTGCCACTTGTGCCTGACGTTGGCGTGGGAGGAGGGGCTGCCGATGGAGAAGCAGATGATGAAGACGTTGGTCTGAGGATAGGAAAGAGTACGCAGGCGGTCGTACTCCTCCTGGCCGGCCGTGTCCCACAGGTTGAGGCTGACGGTGCGGCCGTCCACGCTCATCTGGGCGCTATAATTGTCAAACACCGTTGGAATGTATTCTTCAGGGAAGGCATTAGTGGTGTATGAGATAAGAAGGCAAGTTTTCCCCACTGCCCCATCGCCAACCACCACACATTTTATGGTCTGCATCCTGCCAACGACCACTGGGGCTGCAGCACCTAAAGGCAAAGGACACCCGGGTAAGTCAAAATTGCTATTTTTAATTTTATTAAACAATGCTCGAAACCCCTAAACCGGAACGCTGACACCGCCCAACGTGTATTTCAGTCAAGCATTAATAATCCAGAACACAAACGGGCTAGCAAGGGCTAAATTTGCTAATGTCGTAATTTGGGTTGAGCAGTGAAAATGGAGGACAGATTCACACATCCAGCAATTAATGACCTCTGAAGGGAAAAAAAAAAAAAAGCAGGAATGGAAAAGCACTGAGGCGAAAGTCTGACTGTGAACTTGTAGTTATTCTCGCTCGGGGATGTCGTTAAGTACGGGCTAGGCGTTCCCCACTGGCGGGTAGCATCTGGCTAAGGAACTAGCGCGTACGATAGCAGCCAAGCTATCCACTTAGCAAACAACTTGAATGAATTTATATCACGCTACTGATTCAAAACGTCTTTTTATTAGCTGAAATCCCCCTCATGGCCGTAGTATAATATTTTCCGTATCCTAACACTTGTTTTCGACGCCAACTTGGGCTTCAACGATGACATTTTAAGGATTTTGTCACTTACCGCCACTTAGCTAGCGTTCTCTTTTGCCTGGTACAGTCAATCACAGCCGCATCCGGGGAGCTGCCCAAAACGTAATAGGTGACGTAACAGAATGGTGCAAGCTGGGAAATGTAGTTTAAGCTTTTTGATACTTGTTTTGCTTGACGCTAGATGGTAGTGTAGTTAGTTGAACGTTTAGGTTTGTACGGCCAAAAATCATTTTTTCGCTCACAAACAGCAGTCCTCTAGCGGAAAAAAAATCGTATCTCAATGAATCATATTTAATATTTGTAATTTGTCATGATGCAAAGGCCAACACAGGCGTCACATAATAATTCATCATCAATTTTATAATCATATATATATATATATATATATATATATATATATATATATATATATATATATATATATATATATATATATATATATATAGATAGATAGATAGATAGATAGATAGATAGATAGATAGATAGATAGATAGATAGATAGATAGATAGATAGATAGATAGATAGATAGATAGATAGATAGATAGATAGAATGTATTCAAATGCCATACTCGATTTTTATGGGTTTGACAACAAAAGGAACATGAGGCATCAGGTTCTGTTCAAACCCAGGAACAATAAACAAAAGCAACTAAAAGAGGGATCACTCTGTCTTGCACCACTGGACACCGACTGATGATGTCACCTTTACGCACTGAGGTTAAGAGGCTAGTCCTTTGCGACACACCGGACACTCAAGAACAAAAAGTGGCACCACTTTATCGCTCTTCCCAAAAGGCTTTGGCGTCACTGCGGCCTGTGAAGAGAGAGTTCCCACTGGGACTTCAACACCCGCAGTCATGCTCTGCCTCAACCCTTTTGCCCCCTTGTTTGGCAGAAGAATCCCGTAACGTCTAAGGCATCGCCATGACGACAGCCGTCTACATAATTGAGGCTACTGAATTGTGTTGAGATGCAACAATGAAGTGTAATTTAGAAGAAATAATCATGGCAAAATGTCAAGAGGATGATGGCAAGGGTGTAGGAACATATAGTTCAGGATTCCCAAACGGTGGTGGTAGCATCCAAGGAATAGATTTTGGACAATTAATGGATACAAATTCACAAGACAAATATTTGAATTTTGATGGTAAATGTAGCTTACTGTTTCAGATCGCCAACAAAGAAGGCCTTGACCACCACTGGCTGTATGCTAACTCAATTTCTGGAGGAACTGGTTTCAGTAATGTCTGGTTTGAGAGTTAACGCCAACCAACAGCAATGAGAAACACATTTGTCCATATCGCCTTCTTTATTCACATAATACAGTGAACAGCAAATGCTGTGAAATAAAGTTACGTATTCTTTTGATACAAAATAGGGGGAGGGGGGTTGTCTCCATCCTGCCTCTTCAGTTTGTGCACAATAGAAGGATACAAAGTTTGTACCAAAATGGGATGAGAACAATGTATTTTCTTCCAGCAGAGGCCTAGCTCTCAGTATTCAAAATAGAAAATGTAATACACTTTAACAAGAGCACAAACTGGTCTGATTGGGCACATTGTGGTAATTGAGTTGTATCCTATTGCCTGCAAAGGATACACCTTGCAAGACGAGGTAGGGCTTAAGAGGATTTACTCTTCTACTTCATGTGTTGCAATTGATATCAAAATAGATCAGCTACAAACACAAGTCGAAGGTCATGGAACCGATCGCGTACAGAGATAACCAGCTCTGCATAGACTGAGACAAAAGCATCAAATATATTCTTTTCACTTCCACAGTGGCTGAGTTGTAGTTGCTCGAAGCATTTTGGGACCAGGAATTCGTGAAGGGGTTTTCGAGGTAGGACAGGTGCCTGTGTTTGTGGTTTTAGTGTTTTTATTCCGGGCTACGGACATGACGGCTGTACGTATGGTCTTAGCTGTGGCAGAAGATGGACTGTGGGCCGGGAGAGCCTTGGCGGTAGTCTGAGTCTCAGAGTTCGGGGCGACTCGTTTTGACACGCGGAGAGGACTTCCTCGAACGAATGCCGACTGGGTTTTGCCCGAGACCTTCTCTGTTGTCGGTCTTTCCGAGGTCCTACGGGTCAGGGGAGACTTTGCAGGAGTCCGTGGCTCATTAGCAGTCTGCGGTCTTTCTCGGGCACTGCCACTTCTTTTGACATCTGAATGAAGTGAGGCAGGCTGCGTGATAGGAGATGAACGCATGGACAAACGTGAGGTCTCTGGGGGGCTTGGGGAGGCTATTGGGGGCCTATTCGAAGCCTCAGTTTTGGGCCGTACTCTCGGAACACCTGCGCCATTGGAGGTTTCTGCACGTGACCCGGGTCCTCTCTTAACCCTGATGCCACCACGTACAGGAACCTTCAAGGCGCGCCTCTCTTCCTTTAACGACGGAGAAGCCGAAGTTGGCGGCTCAACCTCCCTCTCTTTTCTCCACTTGGAGCAAAGGCTCGGCCCTGGTCGCGGGCTGGGAGATGTTGGCGGTGAAAGTGCGTCGTAGGATCGGAGGCCTTTCACAAGAGTGTGGCACTCTAGAGTTTCCCCCACACGGGAGTACGACCTCGCCAGCTCCCGCTCGGGACTCTGCACATCCGAACTTTCCTCAGGGTGTGACTGGCTGAACTCCGGCAAGCTGGGCGGCATCCAGTTCTCCCCGACAGGTGTCAGCAACCCTTCTGTGTTTAACTGCTTCCTCAAAGACTCCTCAGGCTTGGACGTAGCAGCACTTGATTTGATCCCTCCGTTTAATGACTGCAACTCCACTTTACCTGTAGCATTTACAGATAAAGGCGATTCTTTCTCAGTTCTCCGATTTCTCAATGATGTGGCGCGGTTGTCGCTATGAAGTATTCCACTCATAGGCGCAGACTGAGGTTCAGAGCCACCGACCCGACAACTGTTTAATTTATTTTGAAGCAAATTATTCCTCTCAGCTTGGCGCATTCCAAAACTATGTGTCTGACCGGAGTTCTGGCTTTTAGTACAGAGGGAAGGGGCATCTGCGTTTATAGCAGCAGAATTCCGAGAGAACTCGTTGTTCTTGCTGGCCTTCTGCTTACACGACATCGCATCTTCTTTTGTGAGTCCACTCGTTTCCGATGCCTGCATTTGAAGAGAAATGCTCTCGGACCCGTGTCGCCCAACCGTGAACTCGGGTCCATGTTGCGAATACGATCCAACCAGAGATTCTTGAACGACCTCCATACACCGACTGATTGCCTGGTATTGGCATGACTGACTCTTGTCCAAAAAACTTTCTTGACCAACTGGAGAACAAAAGCCATCCGTTTCTGGAGAGCTACAAAGCACAGTGGATGTCTCGTGGTCGGACGAGCTGTTTGAGTAACAGCTGACGGCCGTCGGGCTGCTGCCCAACTCTGGAAAGCTCTTGTCGCTCTGCAGGTAGTGAGAGTGCCTGCGCGTATCAGAACTTCTCAGACTGCGACGGCTCCAGGTGTAGCTCAAGTTCTTTTCGAGGAGTCTCTCAAGCTCATCTTGGTTCTCCTGACTGTGACGGTCTCTTGCCAGGCTGTGGCCCAGGTCCAGACCAGTGCAGACAGCCACTGAGCGACGCTTTTCCACCATCTCCCTCTGACGTTCCAGATGTTTCTGCTCCTTCAACTCGCGCTCTGCATTCTCCTATAACAAAAGAGGGAAGTGTGTGGTTAGCTTTGGGACTACTTCCATAGGATAACACATTTGTGGATCTAACCTTGACAGCTTTTTGGAAGCGCTGGCAAAATAAGTCAAAGACCTTGCAGGCCTCCTCTAGTTTAAATGTGCTGTCATCCTCACAGAAAAAATCCACCAATGCTCGACTTGACATCTTCATACCCTCAACCTCATCCTCTGCCTCTTTTAGACGTTCCTCTGTCACCTGCAAGCACAAATAATCAATTTGGGGAAAACTATTGGGTGCTCCGCAATGAGGGCATCAATCAGTGAGTTTTACCTCTAAGAAAGATTGTGCATGCTGCAAAATCTCTCTCTCCGTCAGGACATTTGCTTTCAGCGCCAGGACTCGACTTTTTAACTTGGATAAATCCTCCAACACAGACTCCTCGCATAACCTGCATTTTCAACAAACAACATTAAACCAGACTATCACGATTGACACTCTGGTTATCTTAACCGGCAGGGTCCATTTTTCAGAAAAATTTGAAGAACATCTAAATCGATCCTCCGTATTACTCAAATCTTATAATATTCATATTCATTCCGTTGGATCCTCGATTCAAGAAGCGACTGACCTAGAGGCGGAGCCAACGTGGCCCAGTTGGCTAGGAAATGACAGTAAACTCTGATCCTTCTTCACAGCTTCCTGTGGAGACAAAAAAATATTGTTTCAAATGAAATTAAATGTAATTAGCAAATGCTAAAATGCTCCCAAAGCCATACATGCTGCAAACTACATCTACATATGTACGTATACGTTCATTCATCCACCCATCCATTTTCTGACCCGCTTCTCCTCACAAGGGTCGCAGGCACACTCTATATGGTGTGCATATAAATCTATACCATGTAAACACCACACGCATCACACTCCGTCTCCGTAAAAATATGACATGAGGACGAGGAGTTTGGAAAATGGCTGGATGGATCCTGTTTATATGAAGAGACAAACTCTTACCATCGCTACAAAATGAAGCAGATTCATGCCTGGTTTGTTTGCTTTGGTGTCAGCTAGTTTGAGCAGTGATGAAATTCGGAATCCTGCTGCATTCCCGGAGTATCCACCCTGAGGAATCACACACAAGCTCAGATAAAGATGCAAACGCACAACTCGTGTCAATTGAAATTTTAAATCAAAAGAGGGCCACCCACAGCATTCATGTAGTTTCCTGCTTTAAGGACCAAACGGAGGATGGAGTGTAACTCAGGACAGCTCAGCAGTTCTAAGGGAGACATAAAAAAAAAAGCAAACTTCTTTTAATAAGCAAATGAGTCTTTACAATATTCTTGAATATTCTCTTAAAACAAGATCATCTTGCATTGTACGTTCTCTACTTAAAACCCTGAACTAATTCTATATGGGAGCATTCAAAAAGGGACCGAAACAAAGAACTTTATAGCGCTAGGCTCGAGTACATAACTCCCCGCTGTTTCTTTACCTCTGGCTGCCTCCCTCAGACATCTGGCTGCCACACACAGAGAGGTCAGAGCCGGGTCAAACTCTTGCTGTAGGATCATGGCATCCAAACGAAGGCGAAAACTAATAGAAGGGGAGCAAAACAGTGGGAGGGGGGGGGGGGGGGGGGGGGATGAGTGAATAGGCACGGATGAGTGATGATGAAGACAAAAAGGCACTCCTGGTCATCATTTAAATAAACACACGTCATTTTAAGAGGAAGCACGTGAGTCATCGGCTACTCAAGCTATGAAAAACAACCAAAAAAAGCACATAGGGGCGCATGCTGGGTTTTAGAATCCAAAGCAGGGCTCAGGTGGAGGGATCGTACCTGGGGACTTCCACCAGCAGGAGCATGAAAAGATCAGGCTCTCCAAGCCAGCGACGTTCCCCGCTGAAGCTCCTCAGGCGAGATTCCTGAAAGAGAACAGATGTTGAGAAGAATCCAGCGAACCAGATTGCTGTTTAACGGTCGATTCCAATTTCTTTCACCATCATTAGCCCACATCATACGATTCAGTGTAACAGTAAACTTTTTGATCATCCTAACCAGAGCCAGATGATGAGTAGTGTGTGGAGGGGGTGGGGTGGGGGTGGGGGGGGGGTCACAATACCTCCTCATTGTCGGGGAGCAGCTTGCTGAGCTCCGTCAGTTTCTCTGCTCCGTAACGGTCCCCAGTTCCGTGCCTGATATCCTCAACTATCTCCTTTGCCGGCCTGTGGAAAAAATAACACAGCAAACGCGCTATGAGTATGACATCATGCAGGCAATGGGCCTACCAGACTTGCAACAGTTTCATTCTCTAACACCCTCCTATTTGTTTTTCACATCATCACGAGATAATGAGGCTTTTGCCTTTTCTTATCAGTCAACGTTTGGGGGAGGGAGGCCGTCGGGTGACGCCACACTGCAAACGTTTGTGTGCATAACGTGTCTGGAGTTTCTGAAGAAATTGATCTGCTTGACTTGTGGCTGTCTCACCCAAGTGGCACAGCTCATCTTTTCCTCTCAAAGTTTTCCGCTTACCCTCATTTCACAGCCAATCACGTACTGCAACAGTCAGCACTGGTTTGATTTCAAATATTTGCCATATAAGCACGACATTTTATAACACAGTTCACCACACAACTTCACATACTTTACAAAGATCACAACTATATTTTAGTGGGGATTTGGAGAAAGCGAGGCTACCTCAATCATGTGCAAACAGACTTATGGGTCTGTTTGCACATGACCCGAAATTGCCACTTTCTCATGTAGGCCAACTTATTGAGAGCCCTTCACATCTGTTCCAGTTCTTTTCCATTTGTGGTACAGACGCTTTTAGTATGCATAACATTTGCTGATTTCGAAAAACGCCTCAGGACTTGGCTCATAGTCTTCTTATCTAATGGGATTTTTTTTTTTTATATCTAACTTTATTACATGTGCCAATGAGAATAAAATATCAAAAGTTGTTCTTTGTCAAGAATCATTATTTATAGCTCTTGCTGATCTCATTAGATACTGCCTTAGGTGCAATTGGGTGACGTTTGCTCCCAGGCACTCAAAAACAAACAAACTGGCAAAACCTAGGCGATGCCGTATTTCAACAGAAGCTTCATCTTCAATTACAAGTCAAGAAAGATCTGGATCACACAAATGAGTTAACATAAAGAAGCTCTTTTCTCATTTGGGATCATCAACGTGCCTCGACAAATCCAGGTTCGAATAGACACGTTGCTCTGTCTACTGTACAGAAAGTCAACTTTTGTACAAAAACGCTATTATAATAACCCCCTCACGCAAAAAAACATAAGGAGCATAGATGTCTTATGGTCACTGGTTAGATCCCTCATAGATTGGGGTCATCTTAACAGGAGACCCTCTGGAGGGGCCTGAGCAGGTGTCAACTCTAACTCCCAAGCGTTAAACATGGACACTTAAGGACATCCAGTCCATCTGTTAGGATGGGAGCACCTGTGCCCCTGCAATATCTATCGACAGGAACACACCCATGACACTCGCACCACCCCCTCTCCCTTCAATCTTCTGACACCAACGCCATACTGCTTGATTTATGACCGTGCAAGTCAAGTGTTGTTCCCCTCGGGCGCAATTGAACATGTCTGTTTCCTGCACTACTTTCTCGTGACTGGATTGGACTAGACCTTAAGCAAAGGATGAAATTCATAATATAGTATATATGTAATGTACTAATATACGTAGTATACATATTATATATAACATAATATAAATATTTTTAGTTGTTTTAGTTGCATACTGCAGACATAGAAGAAATTATACATGTGTTTGATAGTTCTGGTTCTAGGTAAGAAGAAATGGGCTTACATTTTGAACTGTCGAAGAAATATTCCAATGTTCATACTGCGTTTAGAGTCCAGTAGGAAGATCTGTAAATTGAAAGTCGTGGTAAAATAAACACAATCATACAATAAAAATATTAGTTGCTGGAACACATGTTGGGTTGTCTTGCTAATTCACTGGGTGGGTCAGCAGTGGATTTTGAGCAGATTGGGTTACTTTTACCCAAGGTTGGGTTGAGCTGATTGGCTTAAAGATTGAATTTGGGCATGTTAAAAATCTGAAGCTGGTTGCCCTTTCTGACATTGAATTTAAGTACATTTAATGTGACATTCTGATACAGGGTTCAAATGTTGGTAATATTTTTTTTCCACCACAGCTGTACCGACAACATTGTATTGGTATAAGTTACCCCCTGTTTGATCTAAATCTTTCCCCAACATGCTGGGTCAAATCCTCAACCCAACATTTGAGTTTTGGATGACTTTGGGTTACTTTTGACCCAGCTTTTAAGAGTAAATGCACTGACCTCCTCCGGGCTGTCCTGAGGAGTTTTACAGCGAAATAGACCAGACCGTCGTCTCAAAGTGTTGCTCCTATCCTCGGGCTTACTGTCCTTCTGGCCAAAGAGCTCGTCCAGAGAATGCAGATCTATGGGGAACTCGTCCTCTCCCGGGCCTGCACCGCTCCACACGCTCTTCCTCCCCTCTACCTTCTCTTTGGGGATACGCTCCCAGTTGAGCTTCCTCAGCCGGCTTCGACGAGCGCTGTCCGTCCGGCTGAAATGCGATGAAGAGGCGGGTGGAGGAGGTGGAGGAGGCGGAGGGGGAGGTGGCGGTGGAGGTGCCGGGACAGGCACCGCCACCGTGCATGAATCCATGACTTTCACTGGATCGTCGAGGATAGGAGGCAGTGTTCCATGAAAGGCACGAGATTCCTTGACGGTGAGAGTCAGGTTGATAAGCATCTAATTGGTTGGCGATGTCTTTCCAAGTTCGAAGGTCCACCAGTCTATGCAAAAACAAACAAAAAAATGACATCTCAGGCAATATTGAGTGCAAAATGATAGAGGAAAGCCATCAGAAGCCACAAATGACCTCACCTCACTACGAACCCATCTTCCCTTCCATTAGCACTTTGAACTTGAATTACTCAGCTTCAACTTTCAATGCAAATTTGTAACTTTTTTTTTAAGGCAGGGAAAGTTTATCCTGATATGACTTCTGCACAGTAAGCTGTTTGAACTGCTTGTCCCGTCCTGTTCAACTCACATGCATCATGCTAACACACCCCCAGCGTGCACCGATCCCTTCTAATTAGAATAGATGGAGACACTACAGGGATGGAGAGTGATGTAATTCTAACCACACACACAAAAAAAAAAAAAAGCACAGGGTGTAGACTTGACATTATTATTTTTTTTCCGCCTCGTTATGAGAGGTTAACGGCGCAAAACTGACTGCACACACTTGTACCGGCAGGTTTAAGCAGGATTAGTAATGCAATTAAGGTATGACTCAGAAGTCTCAGCAAGCTGGTTCAAAAACGACGTCTTAATCACAACGCGGAGTTTGGACATAAATACTGCGTGATATTTTCATTTGAAAGAAAATGAGAACTTATGGGAAACTTTTTAAGTCTTCCACCGCCTGAGCTCAGTGTGCGAAGATTCACGCTCTGTAATTTAATTTATACATCAACACAATTGATAACGCACGCACACTCCAAATGGTGTAATGACACATTTGTGAGTCATTTGAAAGCGCATTGTAAATTTATGCTATTTAAACCCCCCCCAAGTTTATTCTAGGATGAAATGCAGCGATGAAAATATTCCGATATTAGGATGCGTTACTGCGAGCCCAGTCAAGCGCTCACTTACCTGGTATGATCTAGCGAGCAAACGACTCCAAAAGATGAATAAACACTTCAATTCAACATTTTACTCCCGTTTTTGTTTCTTCTTCGTCCCGGTGATCAGACAATAGTTCCACCCGCTGTAGTCAACTCGATAAGTAGGAGAACCGAAAAGTTGTCGTGGACGCGCAGGCGCGCTCACGCTCTGAAGCTGATGCCTTGATTGTGTCCTCCCATTCTTTCCCATGGGAGGCGGATTTAGGGTTGTCAAGGTGGGAGTCAGATTCACTCAACTTTGGTCCACATCAACTGTTTTGTTTTTGAGTTTGGCAGTGATCTAACCTTTGAGGACCTGGTCAAAATTAAACTAAAAGTCCATAGGTTTTACTTACCCCCCCCCCCCCCTTTAAAAAAAAAACAGGGCTATCCTAGAACAGTATTCATTCTGAAATTATGGCAGGTTTGAGATCACTCCCAATGTGCAGGGGAAATCCGTTGAGCATTAAGGACCCAATCATATTTGAGTTGTTACCAGCCATCCATCCTGTTCTGCTGCTTATCCTGTGGTCATAAGTGGAGCCCATCCCAACTGACTGAGCACATCCTGGACTTGGCACCAGTCAGTGGCAGGGCACATATAGGCAAGCAAGCATTCACATTTACATCATTTAACCTATAATGCACACATTTGGAATATGGTAAGAAGCCTTCGGGGTTGCAGGAGAAAACTCACAAAACACAGGGACAGCATGCAAACCCACTAAAAATCCAGAACTTTGCAACTGTGCAGAAGACATGTAGCATCAACATCCTTTTTCCCCTTAAAAAAACACTTTTCAAAAATGGCACTGCTAATAAGAAAACCAGAAAATGTCACACCACTTACGGAAGTCAGCTGGGATACGTACCTGCAATCGAGGACAAGCACTATCGAAAATGTAATGATACATGTCAATTGCAGTGAAAAGACTTGATTCATTAATTGTCACCAAATCTATGTGTCTACTTTGAGGTTTATGTTCACTCTACCTAAAATTTTAAAATGTAAGCGCAGGGTTAACAGACTACTGTATAATGTACATTATGTTGACACTTAAGCCTCCGCTGTCTATGAAGCAGGACTGTGATCTCCACCCAGTGCCGAAGGCCTTGATCAAGCTACGAAACGTATCCTATTGAGAACCTGAGAGCAGCAACGGATGGCTCTCAGACGAGACAAGTGATTTCCATACATCCGTCAATTGGGGGAAAAAAAAAGATATCCCAGGTGAAAGCCAAGAGGTTAGAAGTAGTACTGTGGTGCTGAAATGGCTCAGGTGCTGGCAGACCTGTTCCCACAATGACCTTTCGTCGGAGGTGCGACATCATAGGTAGCCTCGTTCACAGGCACGTACTGACAAGTCGCTGTCATCGCCTCATGGTCGGCGGTAATTAGGAGGTTATGACCCCGCAGAACTGCCCATTGTTGTCGCTGTGCGCCAGGGCATGGTTGTAGCGTACCCATGCCAGAACAAACCTCTCTCAGGAAACTTCATTTTCTATTCATTCGCTCACATCCCAGCGTACAGTGAGTTTCTCAGCATACAAGGAAATGCCGCTCTTGAGAGAGTTTCATGCAGGGCCGAAACAAGCCTGTGAATTTTTACTTTTCATGCCAGCACTCATTTAATTGACATGGTGGCAGAGATCAGCAGATATTGAAGGACTAACTTGGCATCCATCACTTGTCTCACCAGGACCGTCCAAACTGCAGGAAGACGAAACAATCTGCAATGTGTTTACAGGCCCTCTTTGCGTAACAGTCAGCTTCACTGCGTGTGCTTCCATTATTTAGCGAATGGATGTGCATGAAGGTGTTCACGTGTAACATTTCGATGGGAGTCTCACGTTTTTTGACCAATTCCAAGTCATTAAACTTTGGGAGTATTGTGGAGGCCCATCTCTCGAAACTCCTGAAGTGTTGCACAAAAGGGAAACTATTGCCCTTGTCCATGACTGTACTGTACACACTGGCGGAGCTTGAGGGGGGGGCCTGGGGGCACTGCCCCCCTGGAATATCCTTCAACACCCCCCCCCCAGGTGCCAGATCAGATAATTGACTTTGGAGCATTTTTAGGGATTTTTTCCCCCTGTTCTTCATATGGCGCACATAAAGTATGTTTATCAGCATTTTCTGAATAATTTCTGGAATTTGTAAAAGAAAAAATATGTTTGTGCGGACCTCCTGATATACCTTTGCCCCCCATGACCCACACAAGGGAAAAAAAGCCTAGCTCCGCCAGTGACTGCACACACACATTATCACAATACAAAATTCACTTTTCTATTGTGATGTCACACAAAACCAATGCTGGAAACAACCAGGATGTGAAGAAATCATTGATCATCAACCCTGGTGCCCCATTTACATGCGGTGTAAACGAGACTGTAAAACCAAAAGTATTGATATCGCAATATGTGATTATCACGCCTTCTAGGTTTTGTGGTAGCGTAAATAGGTCAGTGTAACTATGTTTGTGGGCTGTGGTATATTTTTAAACAGCTTGTATGGGAAAACACACAACCACCTGGGTCTGATCTGGAACTGGGACGGTGAGTCTGGTGGTGGTGGTGGTGGGGGGGTCTTCTTAATCAAATCCAGATTCCTTAGATGTGCACTCACGTGCAGTTGTGGTCTGACAACAATCTCTGGACTTGGTCTGACCACAAGCCTGAAAAAAAGGCAAGCAAGACATACATAGACATTGAAACGGGTCCGTTTTTTTTTTCCCTTTAATTCTGCACTCCCACACAATAAATGTCTGTAAATCTCCAGAATTTACATGAATCAACCCCCATGCTGCTAACTATACATGAAAACCTCAAGGGGACTTCTCACACTGTTTGCTGCTGTGCGGGGGTTCACAGACGATGATATAAACATCATGGAGACGCCGAGATTAGAGACCATGAGTCAGGATTTGAGACATCATAAAAAGCTTCCCTGCTACATATTTGTCTCAACCCTTGGTGTTTAATGTGAGGTAGTTTGTCTCAGCCCCAGTGTTCCGGGAGAAGGCCGGAAAAGCAACGATGATTTCGAGAACATCTTGGCACTTACTCATCATCAAATCTTACTGTGCTGATGTCATCCCTATTCTGCTCTTAATCACTTGATATTTTACTAAAGGGGGTACATAACCTACCCATTTGTAATCATAAGTGATTTTCAAGATGTGAGAGATACCGCAGATGAAATGGAAACTTCTTGGAATGTGCAAAGGTCAACGCAGCACACCGCATCGGGCTTGTCATAGTTTAAGACTTTTCCTAAGAGTTGGATTTTATTTCATTAACACAAATATTTTAACATTTTGGTTTGAGTTATTTGCTGAATATTCTTTAACTGTAATAGATTGTAGTAGATACCAAGTGGGTATCGTGCCGCAGTACATCCATGCTGCCGAAAACAAATACAAGTGTTAGCTAAGTGTTAGCTTATTTTGTAACTACAAGGAAGTGCAATCTTTTCTCATTATTTTTGCTGTGATGACAAACTGAGGAATTAGATTAGATTATGTGTGTCACAATTAATTTGCCTAAATGTGATTCTAAATTGAATTGAGAAACCAGGATAAGGTTTCTTTTGTGGTTTTATCGCCTGTCCGAGTGACTATTTGATGCTTTGCAATATTACCCAAGTGTAGCATAGCATTTTAGCATTGGATGTGAGGGAGCTGCTCTTGTCTTCCTTTTTGTTTTGCTTCAAAATGGGGTTACCCAAAGATTGCCGGGGTACTTTTGGTCAGTTGTTCTTGGTTATTGTGTGTTGTTTGCGAGTTGAAATTAAACTCAGCGGGTGACAAGGACACACAGGTGCTTGCGGTCAATTGTCCTTGGGGGTTGCTTTTGAGTGTTTGTCTTTGCACATCTGGCCACAAGGGCCACTTCCGACTCCAATTAGGATTTCCTGAGACTCAATAAAGGAGATTATTGGTCTGCAAAAACACCAGCTCAGACTCTCCCACCCTCTGCCACCTTCCTGCTCCGGCTGCTACGCTCATTACAGCAAAGAGGAAAACAGTTGCACTTCACTAGCAGCTTACAATGAGACGAAGACACCCAGCAGCAAATCAACCACTTTTTCCTCACTTTTAACAATTTGTTTGATGTGTGAATCGAAATGTTTCAACGACGTCAGTGAAGCATCGCTTCTACTACATTTCCATCACAGTGAATGACAATTGTGTGTATACTGAGCCGTGGTTGGGCACAAAGCCTAGAAGCAAGCGGCAGGGGAGCCGGGCTGAGTTGATTGGGGGTCCAGAGAGGCTGCATGTGTGGCAAGAGTGATCACACAGTTAATATTCAAAGGACCCGGGTGGGTTGTAAAGAAGCGACTAAATAGAGGTTGACAAAGCGCATCGTGCAAATAAAGGCTTTTCCCGAGTAGGCTGTGTATGTAGTGCAAAGCGTATAGTGAACTGCAAGGCTTTGCTAGGGTGGTCATGTATGAAGTCTATTGTGAGTTCTTAAAACAGGTTCGCCTCTTTTCTCACCCGTTTGTAAAACCAGCCCACAGTCCCATTACATGTTTGTAGTTTCAAAAAAGGTTTGTTGACCTGAAATGAAACCAGAGTTAAGGTCCCAGTGTATTGACCTCCACAATGATCGAAATGTACGTGCTTCATGTTGAGTATATCGGTGCATATTCCGTGATGCATAGCACACAGTCATAGTTACTTCAACCATCTAAAACCGAATTATTCCCCCACGCTTATTGATGCCAACCAGTGATGTCATCCACAGAAAGAGACAGTGGGAATACTGGCTGCATGCCCGAGGTCGGCTTTGCTCGCAGAGGAGAGGGGACCTTTTTGTTTTTAACCTCTCAACAAGCACTTTATGTGTCCTGGAAGTCACATTTGGGGTTTTAAAAACATATCTCCAAGAGGGTTAAACAACATATACTGAGTTAATACAAAAAAAAAAAACAAATCTGTATTAAGTAGAAAAAAAGATCAAGTTTAGACCCACAAAGTAAAACAAAAATGAAGCATTTGGTCTTGGAAAATTAACCTAACCGCTCAACTGATCATTTTGTAACCTCCTCACTGCCCACCTGGCCAGCTTGACAGCTTTTAGACTACATTTAGGCTAATAGCAGACAAACACAGAAGACGTGAGGGCCAAGGACTCCCTCCGGGATCCCCCTTGCCACTCCACTCAGTCGCTCATTTCCACATGCATTCACTGGGCTCGCACTCAAACCTATTCATTCATACCAAATGTTGCATAACAATGCTGCCTGTCCTTTGCTAGAGCTTGGGGGGTGCTAACGAAACATGGCACCCTTGCGTCCCCCAAACCAAAGACTCCAGAATATGGACTGAATGTGAGTGCTGAATAGGTGTTTCTTTTTAATATATGTGCTCTGGCTCCAGCGACCAGTGCAGGGCGTACAAACTTTTCACCCAAAGTCATTTGAGATAGGCTCGAGTACACCTGCAACTCTAATGAGGACAAATTTCATAATAAATGGACAAATCTATATTAAAACGATGCATATATTTCCAAAGATGTTATTTCTCCAAATACTTTTGAGCTCTAGGAAATCAAGGTAATATGCATTGATGGCTATAAATCGTCAATGCTATACATATTTTAATGATAGACTGATTTTTTTTTCCTGATCCATTGTGATGGTGTATTTAGTAGATATATGGTTATTGAAACAGAACAATCTATGAAACTCACTAATATCTTTGTGCACATATCCGGCTGTACCCTTTTTCTATTCTTCAATAAGATAACTTTCCTAGCTGTTTCCTGCTGATATTCTGAGACGTTAGTGTCAGCCTTCTCTTCTTGGCAGGAGAGTGCACTTTCCAAACTTAATGGGCTCGTGTTTCACTGACATATTTTGGAGAGCAAAATAATAAGTAAATGTAGGTCAGATAAATGGGAGGACAACACAAGCTTTTCTCTCTCTCTCTCTCTTTCTGTTTGGAACTGACGCGCAAGGCCATTCTCTGTCCCTTACACACAGGGCAATGACATGTTTGGCAGAGGAAGCAAAGGGGGAAAAAAAAACAAAAGAATGAGTGACAATTACAAAATTTTGATCGTCCCACGAGTTGTTGCTAGAGTGTGTGTGCGGGGGGGGTAAAGGTAAAGACAGCGCTCCATAGTCAAGCTTATTGAAACGAAGCAGGTCTCACGCAGTTATACCACTTTACCACTTTAGAAGCTTTGCAATCGCCTTCAATTTAGCATTATTATCCACCATGACTTCCCATCACGCTCTCTGAGCCATTATGAAGCACTCAACCTTGAGAGGATCTAAAGAACTCAACAAGAGGCTCAAGGAAAGCTTCAATAATAGTTGAGTGATGTTGACAAATGCAAAGCAAAAAAAAGGCTCTTCATCATGTGCGACTGTAATTCAAAGCATGTTTATCAAGATGAAAACACAAATGAAAAGTTCAAATGAATGTTTCCTATCATATCCACAAAGCTTGCTTTTGATGTTAATAGTTATTCCAGATATTAACTCCTCCCAATCCATCTTTTTACATCCTGAGATATTTTCAATCTGTAAAGTCTTTGAATGTGCCTTATATTGTCATTGCCACCCATTGATGTTTATTCTGTGTATGGGAGACTCGGGTACATACTCGACCTGAGAACCTCGAGGTTAAACAAAACAAGATATTGATGTTTATTCCTCACATGTATGCCACAGCAGCCTCTGGCAAAGCGTTGTAAAAACTCTGGATGAGCTTGAAAGAAAACAGACTAAATGGATTATCTTGCATTGCCCCTGAAACACAACCAGAGAGAGGAGAACCAGATCCAGGACAAGACAGGGACACGGAAAGAAAGCAAACTAGATTAAGTAAAGAGAAATGCTTTAAAATATGCACATTGAATCCCTAGAGGCCAATATGTTGTTTGAAAAGCCCCGATTGTTGAGGTCAAAGGTCTCAGGTTAGACTTGGAGGTTATCAGCATTGGTTTGAGGTTAACTTAAGTCTGAGTAGATGGGCACTTCTTCAGTCAGATGGATTAACCCAGTGAAGGTATTCAAACTGTTGACCAGTTGAACCCTCCAAAAACAAACATGAGCATTTTTTGTGTGCCGTGTACAACTTCACTCGTATCTCTTGTTGCTGCAGGGTGGGGCTCGCAGTGGAGCCGGGGCGTGCGAGAGGAAATCAGCGGGGAGCAGAGGTGTTGAAGTCCGTCATCCTGTTGTCACCACTCACACCTGTCTGCTGTTGACAGCCGAGTGTAAAGAGTTAACTGGAACATGTTGATGTTTATGTGTTTATTGAGTCTAACGGGGCCAGTTAATCACATACTGACCAGACTAAAAAATGGAAATGAGTCATATCTGACAGACCCTGATGAAGCGAGAGCAGATACTACAGCCACCCCCCCCCCCTCAAACACACACACACACACACACACACACACACACACACACACACACACACACACACTCATATGAATGGGAAAACTCGTGTTTGACGCCTCCCTCATTGAGCATGCTGGGGGTGGACTATGGCACATTCTAAATGTTCTTCCAACTGTGACCTGAGCAAGACATGGAGGAGGAGGGGATGCGGGGGTCTGTGTTTAAAAGAAAACTTTCATCCCTCTCTGGCACATTTCCTAAAAAGTGTTTGCCTGGTATACTCGCCTTATTTTTGTGCAGGCAGCATGGTTTCTATCGTCTCTCAGTGACAGTCTTAATGGTTGTCTTGATCTTACGAGACTCAAAATAACTTTTCTTTGCAAAGCAATTTTTACTCGTCAATGAATTCATTTGAGAAGCAATTTTGAGAAGCAATTTTTCAAAAACGGAAGCAAGCGTTTTAGTAAACAATATAAGTTGTGACATTAAGAATTTATTTTTATATGGTGCAATCAACAGTTTTATTTCTTAAATTCATATTGTACATAACCTTTGTGTAGGAACATTTTTGGTGGGGCAATGACAATCTAAAAGCTAAATGACTAAAAAAAACAACAACAACAAAAAACACAAGATCTACTGCAACATAATTTTGAGAATATTTGTTGTGTAATCCTCAAAAGTCAAAATCAGAACTCAGGCCTCAAAAACAGACAGGGATGTGGTCAAGCATAAACAAAACACATTTTATGACTTGAATAGTGCCAATATTGGCATCAAAGTAGACTGGGAAGCTACTAAGTGGCACAACAGAGCTGGGTGGTCCTGGGCCATGGACCCAGCACACTCGGGATTTTCCTGGAATTTATCATTTACTGACATATAATATAGATTTTTAAATTGGGTTGTATTTAAATATGCAATTGTGGGATGACAATGTCAAAGGTCAGGTCCTTGTCCACTCCCTCAATGACCCTCACTTTTCAATCTCGAACCTTTTATTGCCTTGTCTGCTTCCTGGATGGACCCTGGAGGGAATAATTCTTATGTGTGGACCTGCCAGTGCTTTCGAGGGGAAGCTGGAGCCCATCACGGTGTTTATTGTCTCCTCGCAACTTGTTACAACATTTATTTATTGCAAATGCATGTTGACTTCAATCATGCAGTAATTATACGGAATCTTATCTAAGCATAGCTGAGCCAAGGGAAGTTCCTGAACTTGGACACAGTTTTGAGTTCACATTGTTTTCACTTTTCATTCATACAGTCAGCAAGACAAAAGTGTCCTCGGTTCCTGTAATTGTTTTTCCCAGAGATAGCGCAGAAGGGATGTAATCGTGTGAATCTGCAAGATTGCAGGAATCCAAACAAAAATCTGCAAGGTAACTTTCTAGATGTTGCAACATGGATAGAACCGTCAAATGGCCTTTAACACACAGTAACATAAGAGAGGACTTAAGTGGCAATAACCTCTGATGGCTTCCTATGACCCCAATGACCTAAGCACCGGACAGCTGTGCTTGAATGCAATCCGGCGCTCTTCCCCCCCCCCCCCCACCCACCAACACCACCACCACGCCCGTTTGTGTAATCACTATTTGAGTCCAGAGGACAGACAAAAGCATAATGCACACTAAAAGTCAATCTTGCCTTACTCCGTCTCACAAAGAAAAAGTATCAGCCAAAGTTATAAATGAATCCGAAATTTCTATTTGGCGTCGTATGTGCTGCCAGCGCATGAATTATTGCTGCACTTTGCTATACACTCCATTATGAGTGTGTTGCGTCTATTGCCTCTTGTTTTATTGCCCCCACTGCCGAGGGGAGGGGATGTAGTGGTCAACTGGCTGCAGTCACACCTTTTCCTCCCAATTCCTTCCCTGTTCCTTTCACAGTCACTGTGGTCCGGCCCATTTCCGATTTGGCCGCTTATGCGCAGATAACGAACAACTCCATTTGCCCTGATATGACCTCGGGTCAAATTTGGGGGGGGGGGTAAAAGTTTTCAATCGGTTTCACATTCTTTTATCGACATTTAAAATATGATAAAAACTAGTTGTGCAAATGGACTCAAGGCGAGTTCCAATTTCCGCTGTATTTCTGTGACTGTGTGAATTATATAAACAGGATACCTGGAAAGGAAAAGAACTGGGTGGGAAAAGACAGATATGATTTAAACTGTTCAAACAACTGCATGAGTAAATAATTGTACAGTATAACAATTGTCTAGAGGAACAAGCAAATGATTTTGTAAGCCTGTTGATGTCCGCTTCAGTTGCTACAACCGATGATAGCGAATGACAGAATGAAGTTAGTTATAAAACACCAAAGATAGAAAAACAACTCTGGGTCACTTATGATCCATAAAGCTTATCTTTTCAAAGAAGTCCTAATCCTTTAGTGTGACATAGTGTGCTGTTATATAACTTGAGCCTGCATCAATAAGACAGGAAGAGAATAGTTCTCACACGAACACGAAGACCGTAACTAATTACTTTTGATGTAAGAACTGTCAACCTGTAGCTTACTGAGATTGGTTGCCCATTAACGTAGTTCAACCACACCTTGTTCTTTGGAAGTGGTTTTTAGGATGATGATGATACAGCAGTGTACTGTAGTCACAGTCCAATAAGATCCTGTTGAGTTTCTACTCTCTGGTGGTGACCTTCTTTCCAGACAAAAAGTTCCCCTCACCATGACTGACTCACAAGGTAGGGCCTATTATGTAACCCGTGGGCGGAGAGGGGCACCAGGAGGGGAGTGGGGTCAGTGACGGATGATCCATTTTTCTGGATAAACGGCTCCATAAAGTGTTTTCCCCCTCACACAACACTAGTCCTATTTGCTCAGGGCTGGCCATGGTTCAATTACTGTAGGCTGGTGGGGAAGGCCACTTGAAAAGTTAAGCGTGATGGGCAGAAGGCGAGCACTGCAAAGTGCGACTGATTGTTTTGGTGGAAGAGGGCCGAGCCCCACAAGGAAACATCTTTTTAACTCCTAGTGTACACTATGACGGACAGCATGTTCCCCTGAACGTACTGTTTATAGTATAATTATTCACGTAAAACTGAACATTTCATAAGTGTTTTTATTTCAAGGATTATTCCACTTCCATTATGATATGACATCATACGTTTGCTCTTGCAATTTTAAAACATCTAATAACATGTATTTGAGTATCAGTCAATTTTGAGGAAACAACATTCTGATTGACTCAAACATAATCTTGAGCATTTTGTCATTATTATTGCTTCAAACAACTAAAGTCATTTTCCCCTGTGCCATTGTCATTTAGTCCTACTAGAAATAAGGTCAATTTTTTTTTTTTAAATAACCAACATAAACCCAAAGATTGTCCTGGGGTGTGACGGACTGTGCTGGTATGAACAAAAAAATTTAAACAACATGGAATTAGGGCTACAAATGAAAACAGACTTCAAAATACAATAAGCAAATGAAATTGACATGGAATCAACTTCCACAATGTCCTTTATAAAGCAAGTCTATTGTGCAACAGAATGAAAGATTGATGAATAGATTAAACTACAAGTTGATGAAAAAGCATAAGCAACCAATAATCAGGAAAAAAGTCTCATCAAATGATTCTTGTATTTTGACGAGTGTACAACGTTCCCCCGTAAAGGAACACGAGGAATACTCCATCCTGCCTGGGGGACTTGATCTACTTTAATCCCCCTTACCCCAGACATACCGTCTCCGAGATTGTACGCCACCTAAATGCTCCCTCGGGTGGATCTAAATGAGATCTGGCAAAGTGCGGATAAGTTGACTTTTCTACCTGAAGAAAATATTCGACATGTGAGATAGAATCTTAACCCCGTTGGGGGAGGCCACTGTTTCCATTAAAACGCTGTCGTAAGTAAGCATGTCTGTGGTTAGGATATTATTCCAAAACAGGGTGTGTGTGTGTGTGTGTGTGTGTGTGTGTGTGTGTGTGTGTGTGTGTGTGTGTGTGTGTGTGTGTGTGTGTGTGTGTGTGTGTGTGTGTGTGTGTGTGTGTGTGTGTGTGTGTGTGCGTGTGTGTGACGCACTGCTTTCCAGGAAGCCGGAAGCTGCAAAAAAGGCAAAGTCAGACATCATAACCGGAAGACATTCTACCGTAAGAGTGAAAAGAGCAGGTTTGGAGAGTCATGTCAATCATTCGCTGTAATTGATAGCAGAGGCTTAAGAGCTGCTGTCACCATTGGTGTCACTGGGTCCTCCACTATCTTCCAAAACAGAAGAGAGGGAGAAAAGCGAGGCCACAAGGTTCATGAAGGCATGATGAATGACACGAGATGGAATGTTGAGATTTACAGAAACAGCAGACAGACCTCGACACCTCTGAACTGAAATTTGACCTATTCTGCTCTTGTTGACGGACACTGAGTTAAACTGGCCCATGGAAGCTTAAAGGAGCATATAGATACATATGCTTGTATATTACGTTTGGCACAATGGCAATTTCTTACAATTTTTTTGATTTATTTGGGTGACTATTTTTCTTACCAAGCAGTAAAACGCCTTGTTCACTAAAACCTCTCCTGCAGACTACTGACGGTTTGTCAATAGAATCAAGGTGCATTCAATGATGCTCACAAAGTAGGACATTTCACACATCTGTTTTAAAAAAAAATAATTTTATGCACTGTATAGCAACAACTCGTACTTGAGCACACTGCAGGCACGTCACCACCAGCACGAGTGCCACACTTTCTCATTACAAATCAAGTACTATAAAGGAACATATTTCATAAAGCATAAATAATGGGAAAGTCCCACAAATTTCAACACAAATCTGTGTTCTTCTTTTTTTTACCCAAACTTCAAATAGTCAAGCTGTTTACAGGGGTGCATAGTTTGTACATTCTGACACGACTTCTAAGGACAAAATTTGCTGCTGTAAAACATCAGTGCAGCTGACAAATGTTTTAAATAAAGGCCCAGAACATGAATCAAACCGCTACAGATGATTAACATGTCTGGGAGACATCAAATTATTCTGTAAGCAAGTCTTGCCAAAATAAGTCTGAACTGCAAATAAACATAAGCACTATGAACTGCATGCTGATGTGCTGCATGTACCGCAACGTGCACCACTATTAGAAGCTCTGTTGATTTAGTCTCTATTGTGCAACACAAAGTTGAGCAGACCTCACACCAGCATTGAAACAGTTCAAAACAGCCAGGCAGATAGATTTTTTTTTTTTTTTAGAATTTTACTTGATGAGTCTGCATCTTTTACACTGCTGTCACACAACAGTACTAAGAGTACCCTTACATTGTGTAAAGACTGTCTGTACTTATGTTACGTTCCAAATGTTATTTTTGTTATAATTTCCTTGTTACTGCAAAACTGGTATGGCTCATACTTCTGGAGACACATTCCTGGTGTATTTTGACATACTTGGGCAATAAAGATGATTCTGTTAAAAAAAAAAAAAAAAAAAAGATTCGATACCTAGCTTTATATAAAATGTACTGTACAATTCAAGTATTTTATGTATCACTTCTAGAGCATGATTTGGAGCCTTTCTGAGTTGACTTGAGATGAGACGTACTGGACTGGTCGCCATATGCTACCACAAGCAAAAAAAAAAAAAACTTTTGGGAACAGGTTCATCAGTCATGAATACCTGACCCCCACACATCTTTGTAAATCAAGACAAATTAGTGAATAGACCCAATTTTATGTCATGAGTCTGCATGGTGTAATATATCCAAGGAATGAACTCTCTCAACTCTCAATCAACTGTATTCACATATCAATTAAAGCAGTTTTAAATAATGTGGGTCATCATGCTGTTTTTGGTCTCTATCTAATGAGTTGAAATTAAGGCCACCCTTAATTAAGTACAATTAAGCGCTGGAGATTTTCAGACAATGTTATGAACGATGTTATTTTAATAACAACCACTTTAAAGTGAGCAGTGAGCTACTGAACTACTTGCTCTCACGTGTTTCCAAAAATAGCCCGTGTGAAAGAAAGTGGGGTTTGTTGCGGAGAGCTCTCACCGATCCTTTAGATGTGCTCACCCCCTCGATTCCTTGCACAAAGATAAAGCACGTCAGATGCAATCGTCACATACACTCCACATGACATCATCGGGCGAGAGCAAAAGAGAGCAACGTGTGGAAAGAGTACACAATCCCCCCCCCCCGAAGCCTTTGCATGCTTTGAGCTCACAGCAAATTCAATGAGTATAATGATGTCAGCTACTTTCCCACTGGGGAACAATGTGGGAAAAATGGGGTGCAGAAAGCAGAAACCCTTTTTGAAAATATACAAGGAAAAATGTTAGTCTTATGTTAGACACTTACATGTGAGTTGAAGAAAAACTGAAGTGAAGCAAGGATCAAATAAATGTCAGCATTTAGGGTTGTAGTTGACGTAAATGCAGGAGTCTTTAGAGTTTGTCTTTGGGGTGATCTTTACATGTGAACTTGTTTGACCTCGTAATATCCGAACATTTGCACATTTGTAATTTTTCACACTCTGCACAGGTGCCCAATCCATGACAATTCCAAAGGATGTCTTCTTGTCTCTTCCAGTATCTTTTGCAACCTGCTGACTCAGATCAGTGTCCCTCCTTTTAGAAATCTTGTCATGGTGAGTTACTGTTGACAATTTCTTCAGTTTCCCTTTGGTCTCATTGTGGCAAAATGCAGGATGAAGAAAACTACATACCTAATTCTTGTTTAACCAGTTATTGGTCCATTCATAGAGAAAACAAGGAGGCTAATGGCAAAACTCACATTGGATCATATTAATATTCATTGATTTGAAGCAATACACGATTTGTACAATGGGTCTTCTGTCCCGACATAGACAGGTTAGAAGGTAAATACGATCTTCTCAAGAAGGGACACTTTTGTGGTTTTGTTTTATGGCATAACGTGTTTTTCGTCTAAATGCTTACTGTCATTGCGACATTAATTATTTCCTGAACCGTGCACAATAAAGTAGTTTCAGATGATTCAGGAATTTCATGACTTAGGTGGCAGGCCACTCATTTATTATCATCATATTTACTGGTTTTTGTTTTAGTGTTTTAAATTTGTGGTATAGGCGTGTTTTTCATACAAATATTTACTTCTGATTTATGGACAAATTCGTACTAGCCGTAAGGAAGGAACTTCATAAAGCGAGGAATCAATTCCCAGGTCTCCGGGAAGGTTTTCTTCCAATTAGTTCACAGAGGTTGCCCTCTATTGACCATAATGTTGTACTTCACGCCAACCAAACAACTTTAAAGCTTTTATTCATTCGTTTCGATAATAACTATGGCGGTGATCTTTTGTCGTTGAATAACTCCCATGGATTAATAAATTAACCAGAATACAAGAGACCATCAGTATGATTCGAGCCGATATGTTCAATCACAATAATATATTGTCAAGTGTGGACAATTATGTCCATGAAATGTAGTGTTACAGAAAGAACGGTGTATTCTAAGGTTTACATAGATAAGTTATGAATTTCACATGTACTGTGGTTGGTGGGAAATAAATAATACAGTCGCCAACTCGTAATATCTGCACAGATCATACAGTATTTTAGGCTGTCACGTGATCACTTTGCGCAACGGTTTTAGTCACCATGGCTGTCCTTATCATCACTGCGCAAATATA
The DNA here is from genome assembly GCF_054491065.1 of Syngnathus leptorhynchus. Taxonomy (NCBI): domain Eukaryota; kingdom Metazoa; phylum Chordata; class Actinopteri; order Syngnathiformes; family Syngnathidae; genus Syngnathus; species Syngnathus leptorhynchus. The sequence continues at coordinate 10,114,463 of NC_141196.1, forward strand.
TACTTCCGCGCATAATAGTGCGCCACTGGTTTTTGATTTTTTTTTTTAGAGAGAGAAGCACGTTAGATGTGTGACTAGTTTATAAATAATGTAAGAATTCTACATATAAGTAATAAATGTTAAGTGAATAAAATATTTTTCGAGGTTATAAGCGCTTTTTCATCGAATTGTCAAGAAGCGGAACTACTTTCTGCCTAAAATTTGGTTACACCCACTTCGCCATTTTCTACTCGTTGAGTGCATTGTCACGAAGCCATAGCTAGCTTTAGCTTGAGGCGAAAAAAAACGAATCTAATGTCACTCCGAATACCTATCGTGTTACGGCTTTAATTGTTTGGCTATTTTTCAACCTGGTACGAGCTATAACGTTAAGGTAGCAGCGCGTGACGTGACGAAAATTAAAGGTGTAACGGTTCGCCGTTTGGCTGGCAACGTGCTTGCTGCTCGTTGTGGGACAAAGACGACTGCCGGGTCGGAACTCTTTTCTTTTTAAACTGTAAACCTGACGGCTGACACATTGACGTCCAACGTGCAAGACTCGAAGACCGAGGAGATGACGAGCTCCGTGGGGAACGTGGCTGACAGCACAGGTTGGTTTCGTTTTAAAAGATAAAATGGCGTAAGAAGTGCGTGGAGGACGCACGAGAAACGGGCCATCATTTTTGATTGTTGATGTGAACGAGGTGCTACACAGTCAATATTAAATTCTACGTCATTTATCGTAGTCGGTTCAAACAGACAACACCGTGTCGTCAGATTTTAGATTATCTATGTAATATACATTTTTATCATAAGCAAGCTTGCTGTTGTTGGTGTGAATTAGATGTCTGGGGGATCAATACAAAAGCAATACTTTGGCATTGGTGCTTACCCTTTTTGTAATTAAACGATGTTATGCTGCTCCTCTCCCATATTTGTTTTTCACCCCATGCATGTATTTCGTCGTCATATCGAAGTGAAGCAGTTGGCAGCATGCACATTTTAAGTAAAAACGTTACCTTAACTTCTTCTACTGCTTAATGTTGAAGTTTCTCATGCATGAAAAAATGTCCCTTTTTTCCAGAATGGCTCATTTAAAAAGTGGTTTTTGATTTCAGTTTTACCCACTTGTATAAAATATGTTACTGTAACTCAAGAAGAACTTTTTATCCACCTACTTATGTTGAATGACAATTTCCATCTTTTCAGTTTAGTTGATGTAATTATTATGTTATGAATCTTTATGATTTATTTTTCATTTGTCTGCCATTTTCCATCCATCACATCTAATGTCTTGTTTCCCCCACCCCTCCCCCCTGCTCCTTGGACTGTGTTGGTGCTCCAGAACCGACAAAACTTATTCTTTCCTTCCAAGGGTTGGCTGAGCTGGCACATCGCGAATATCAGTCGGGGGACTTTGAAGCAGCAGAGCGCCACTGCATGCAGCTGTGGCGCCAAGAGCCTGATAACACAGGCGTGCTGCTGCTTCTGTCCTCCATTCACTTCCAGTGCCGAAGGCTTGACAGGTGAGGTGGGCTCGTCAACGGTCCGATGCATCACCAGTCACAATTTCTTCTGTTGTCACAAAATCATATTCTGGGATACTTGCTTGCTCATCAATTAAATAGCAGTTGTTGGTAGCTTACATTGAAATAGGTTTCATCATGAAATAATTGTCCAACATGTTGCAGGGTGAATTTTTGAACTTTGAGGATGTAAGTTTATTTGACTGTAATGTGGTCAGTGTACTCGTGTCGATTTTCAGTTTGAGATCAGATATTTGTGGACCAAATGGTGGTTTGCAAAAGTTGATTGTATCTACATACAGTTCTTCTGGTGTAACATGCTGGTAGACGTGTCACCACTTAGTGTTGGGTGAAAAGTTACCAATCGTAATTTGTTTTTGCAATGAACCACTGCAGTCTGTTTCTGCTGCGTCACTCTAAATACAAGATTACATGCAATTAAAGCGTCAATATGACTTTAGGTTCCATAGTGTGTTTTGTCGGGAGAGCTGGAGAAGAGTTTTGTTCTAGAACATACTTGAAGTTGATACATTACAGGATGTGCCATCAAGTTAAGCAGGTGGCTTATTTTTTTTCCTCCTCAGGAAATCAAAACAGTAAGTGTTGTTTCTTCAGCTTAGACATGCCACCATCTTCTAAGGAAATAACGTGCTGTTCTTTCAGCTCTAAACATTCAGAAGTACATAAACTGGCTCACATTAATTGTTGAGACTTGCTTTGTTTTCTACGTAGTTTTAATGATGATGAGGATTCTTGGAGGCCTATGTCCGCACTCCGCAACTGTAAAATGCATCATTTGCATTACATTGAAGCATGTGTAGTCAGATTAGTTCTGTCCAGTCTGCTTTACTTTTTGCTTTTCTCCATACAAAGTTGAGTAAAAAAGTTTCCATGGCAATGTGTGGATAAATATATGCTGCAGATTTCCTGTCATATACTGACTGCTATTGCTCCTTTTCACCATGCGCCTTGGTGCTAAATCGTCACTTACCAACTTTGATTCATTTGTCCTGTTTCTGACCCAACAGGTCAGCTCACTTCAGTACGCTGGCCATTAAACAGAACCCGATGCTGGCCGAGGCCTACTCCAACCTAGGGAACGTGTACAAGGAGCGAGGGCAACTGCAGGAAGCCATTGAACATTACCGGCATGCTTTGCGACTGAAGCCCGACTTCATCGACGGCTACATCAACTTGGCGGCTGCTCTGGTCGCTGCAGGGGACATGGAAGGAGCGGTGCAGGCTTATGTGTCTGCATTACAGTATAACCCCGTAAGTCGAATGCTGCGTGCTGAACTCAGACCGAGCCACCAGTAGCCAGAGCAAGAAAAAGTAAGCTTCAAAACAGTTGTTTGAAGAATATTAAAGTGAGTTGTTTGTCTTTGCTAGGATCTTTACTGTGTGCGCAGTGACTTGGGCAACTTACTTAAAGCACTTGGGCGCTTGGAAGAGGCCAAGGTACGTTATCCTGGTCTGGTGTTTGAAATGATGTGGTGTTTTGATGTGTGCTTTTAGTGTCTTACTGAAGCCATCCTTTGTCAACTGACTTTTTTTATTTTTTTTACAAAAAGACCCTCATCTTGGCCACATTTTGCCCATTATACAATATCTCAGAAAACAGGCCTAGTTCCTCCCAGTAGAATTGTGCCTTGCATACTTGGAATTTTGGACCATAAATTGTCTAAAGCCCATGTGAGTAAACCTCAATAAAAACACTTTTTTTTTTTTATGCTAAAATGTTTTTGATCAAATTTTACAAAAACGATTATAGTTTCCCCCCTCCAATATTGTAGACTTCATATATACCTTCAACCTCATAAATTATCATTTGTCTCAATTCCTTTTGGTTTACCTTGGCCTAATACAAGAGGTCAACCCCCCCCTCTCTCTCTTTCTCTCTCTCCCCCTTTAGGAAGAAAGGCTCTAATAAGTGAGAACACTTGACACTCAATATTGTTTTCCATGCATTTGATAGTGTGACTGTGGGGGGAAAATACTGGCTCGGTCTGTGAAGAATATATGAACTGATAAGTCATTAGTTTATATTTGCAGTGCTAAAGATAAGATGGTTTGTAACCTAGCCACTGTACGTTAGTATTATCTCCAGTTAATGGACATTACACTTGTTACCTCCACCCCCCTCTCCCCCATCCACACTGCCCTTTTTTTAGGCTCCTATTTGCCACTTCAGTTCTTTACTGCTTCTATTTGCCACTTTAATTCTTTCCCGATTACATGGGGCTCCCTTCCCTGGGTTGGGTCAAATCTGGAGGTGTGCAGTTGTCCCAGTGGTTACAGGCCCTCTTATTTTATGCTAGATGGGGGTGGTGTGTTCCAGGAGTGGGGATGGAGTATGAGGGAGTGTCAAGCTCCTCTGCTCTGTCGCTCCACCCCCGCGCGCTTGCTTAAGGATTGGTGGAGTGTGCGCGCCTAGAGCTGCCTTCCTGACCTATCACCCTTCCCCCAAAAGTGCCGGAGAGCTCTTCCAATAGTGCTTTTCGTGCGCCCAATCTTGTTTTTAGTTAACTCTGTCTCACTAAGCCATGTACTCTGTTGTACCATGAAATGGTCAACCATGTGGTTGCAAAAGCTGAATTACCGTAAAGTCAGGTTCCTTTCAGTGGTGCCTTCCATTGGTGTCAGGCAGACAGCTCACAATCTATGCTCCGCCTCCTGCGTCAGATGCGGCTCCAAAAGGACAGGCGTGCGCAGCAACGGCGATGTCTTCTTCATTTCAGAGCTGTGGAGGCTTCTAGATCCAAATAAACCACAGACTTTTCTCCCTACCCTATTGGCCAGGATTCAAGAGAGCAGGCCAGGACAAAGCATTTTAAGCATTAAAATATTTCCTGGAAATGCTATAAGGCAGAAAATCAACAATTTAATTCTTCTTCCATTTTGCTTCAGTATGTAATATCCCCCAAGCAATGGGATCAGTTCATTATGTTTAAGGTCAAGCCAGTAACTGCCCTCCTGTCATGGCAACGAAACTAAATTCATACAACTGATAGAACTTGAAACGATGAACACGCAAAGCCTTTCTTCCCCCCTCTCTTCCCCCAAGCATTTTTGGGGTTTTCTGTTGAACGCAACATTTTTTGCATGAGTGAATACTAAATATAGTCGGTTTATGTTTTTATTTGTGTTTTAGAAGAACCTGCTACATTTCCATATTGAAAGACAAATGCATTGTTGATCCAATTTACTAACAATGTTGTTTCTGATTCTGTCTCTTTTGGTTTTTTCCTCAACTGAAATTGTTGTATAGAAGGTTTCAGGTGGGTGACACTATACCTGCGTAGGTGCCCGGCGGAAAGGAACACTAGGGGCAGCCTCAGTCTTCTCTTCTTCCAGCCAGCCGCGGCCACCACTCTGACAAAGTCCAAAAATATGGTAACGGGTTTGTAACAGCCAGCAAAAGAAAAACCACCTCACTTCATGCTTGAGCTCCTCTCTTGTGGCATCTCTTGAAGAGCAAATGAAAAAGAGTAGCAAAAGAAATGACAGTAAGCATTTTTAAGATATGCTTATACTAATGACTGAGTTTTAGATTAAGTATATAAAGAAACTTGGATTTGGAAGCAGTAATGGTGAAAAACAACTAAGAAGGCTCTAACTCCTACATAACTCTTTATTACTTTCCAGTTTTGTTTTATGTTTCCCTTCTTTGTTGAGTTGCAGCGCTGTGATGATACCGATATTGCGCTGTGAGTCTACAGTAGCGCAGGGGCTGCGCAGCGATGCCCTCCAGGCAACTAAAAAGGCACAGCGCGCCAGCATGCGACCCCCTACCCCAATCCCTGTGGCCTCTTGGTTGCAGACCACTCCACCCTTGAAACCAGCCTCGCCCCCAAATGCCCCAATTTCTCTGAAGTTTGGAAATACCTATAGTTCGCCTCCAACAGTCCCCGCGGACTTCAAATCATTTTCAAATCATAGCATTGCAATATGACCTTGCTCTGCTAGTGTTTTCTCAATGGCAAGAGAGAATGGTGGCTGTGAGTCTGTGCCAGTCTGGTGTGGCATGTTCTCTGCCTGAGGGGGTGGTGTGTGGCTGTTGCACCAAGATGGTCGGCAAGCGAAGCAGCAAAGCGATGGCCTCTGCCACGAACGAGCAAGGCTGCGCAAGCGTCGCGCATTGTGGTGGTGGTGGCGGCGGCAAGGCGTCCACCCCGCGCACCTGCGTGATTTTGTCGCGCAAGCATTTCAGGGACCATCACCTGCACAATCAGTTCACCATCGCAGGTTGTGAGATGTCAGAAGTTCCAATACCTATTTTTTTGTTTAGCTAGATAATAGTGTAGCAGTTTGGGCTTGTAGCTTTTATTCAAGTGCAATGTAAGATTTAGATTCATTTTGCCACCGGGTTTTTAAAACGGTGGCCATAACTGCGCGATGGTGGTCGATGTGTAGGTGTTGGTTGGATCAGCGCAGCGTAGGAAGAAGCAGTGCAGCTTCGCGCAGCAGACTTTGGCGCACGCGAGCCCATGCTGTAGACTCACTTTTTGTTTTCCTGGAGACCAGTCACTAATTTTGCATTCTCTGCCCTTTTTTTGTTTGTTTGTTTGTTTGTTTGTTTGGTTTTTTTCTTGCTTTTTATTCTCAACCTTTTTTTTTTTTGTTTGTTTGTTTTTTTACAACCCCTTGTCCTCCCTCCTCCACACTTTTCCCTTTCTATCTATTTCCTTTCCTGTCTCGTTTTCCATTGGAAACTCAAGGCTTGCTACCTGAAAGCCATTGAGACTCAGCCCAACTTTGCTGTGGCGTGGAGCAACCTGGGCTGTGTGTTCAATGCCCAGGGGGAGATATGGTTGGCCATACACCATTTTGAAAAGGTCTGTTGCTATATTTTCCAAACACCTGGTAGAAAAAAAATTGAAGTATCATCTCTTAATCCCATATCTGTGTGTAATGAAGGCGGTGACTCTGGACCCAAATTTCCTTGATGCCTACATTAATTTAGGAAACGTTTTGAAGGAAGCCCGAATCTTTGACAGGTCAGTTACCTCAATCCTGACATGTATGCCATGCATGTCCTGTTTAGAATGACTCAATTCAGTGTTGTTGGTTGTGTTTCCAGAGCTGTGGCGGGATATTTGCGAGCCCTGAGTCTAAGTCCAAACCATGCAGTTGTTCATGGAAACCTGGCCTGTGTCTACTACGAGCAAGGCCTCATTGACCTGGCTATCGACACATACCGCCGAGCCATTGAGCTGCAGCCTCACTTTCCAGATGCCTACTGCAATTTGGCAAATGCACTGAAGGAGAAAGGCAATGTAAGGCAACTACTAAGAGCAAGGATTTGCACAATCAGCCAGGAGTTTGGAAGGTCTTTCACTTCATTTGACACTTATCTTGGCCAATGTCTTTCCAGGTGTCTGAGGCAGAAGAGTGCTACAACACAGCTTTGCGTTTGTGCCCGACGCATGCAGATTCCCTTAACAACTTGGCGAACATCAAACGTGAACAGGGCAACATTGAGGAGGCGGTTCAGCTTTACAGGAAAGCACTTGAGGTACAACTTGAAAAGCATTTACAATTGGGCAAAATGTCAGTTCAAGAGAATGATCAAAATGCCTTCTATTAATGATATGTTTCCAGGTGTTCCCTGAGTTTGCCGCAGCTCACTCCAACCTGGCCAGTGTCCTGCAGCAGCAGGGGAAACTCCAGGAGGCCCTCATGCACTACAAGGAAGCCATCAGGTTTGCATTCGTACAATAATATACCGTTTGGACGTGCAGCAGAACATAACGTTTGAAGTGTAAACAAGAATTATGCTGTTCACTGATCACACAAGGAGCCAACACATTGTCCGTGATTTACAGAATCAGCCCCACATTTGCGGACGCCTACTCAAACATGGGCAACACGCTGAAGGAAATGCAAGATGTGCAAGGAGCGCTCCAGTGCTACACTCGTGCCATCCACATCAATCCTGCTTTTGCTGACGCTCATAGCAATTTGGCTTCAATACACAAAGTATGTCTTGTGACTTTTCTTCTGGTTCTAGCAGCACTTTTTTTTTTACATTTTATTCTATCAATCTAACTCTGTTATTACAAAAATTGTTAGTACCTATAACTGTAGGATTACCCTTGTTACCGTTATGAGAATCGAAAAGGACAAAATGTTTGTACAATAATGCCATGGTTGACTATTATTCATAAGAGGAATGTATTATGTCACTAATGTATGGGGATGTTGGTTTGTTAGGATTCTGGAAATATCCCAGAGGCCATTGCATCTTACCGCACTGCCTTGAAACTCAAGCCTGATTTCCCTGACGCTTACTGTAACCTGGCACATTGCTTGCAGGTTTGTGGTTTTTATATTGGATTCTCCCCATTTACATATTTGTTTATACGAATGACAGTTTTTTTTTTATTTTTAAGTCATGGAATTTTTCCCTGTTTTTCAGATTGTGTGCGACTGGACGGATTATGATGAGCGCATGAAAAAACTAGTGAGCATTGTTGCTGACCAACTGGAGAAGAACCGCTTACCGTCAGTGCACCCTCACCACAGCATGTTATATCCGCTCTCTCACGGCTTTCGAAAAGCCATTGCTGAGCGCCACGGAAACCTTTGCCTGGACAAGGTACGCTCTCTTCAAAGTAACATTTGAGTTGGTTTTGGGATGGTGGGCTCTGGTGGAAGTGATAGGGGCCACTGGGTTGTTGTCAGAAGTTTGGCTAGTGGATGTGAGGGTACCCTCAATAGTGACGTTGTTTTAGATTGATGTTCAAAGTTCAGCTATGCAACTCTCCTACTGTCAAATGAGTCCCTCTGACGCTGTCACGTGCACACATTTGTTTATTGAGCAGATTAATGCATTGCACAAACCTGCCTACGAGCATCCAAAAGATCTGACGGCCAGCGGTGGACGTCTGCGTGTTGGTTATGTCAGCTCAGACTTTGGCAACCACCCGACTTCCCACTTGATGCAATCCATTCCTGGGATGCATAATCCTGAGAAATTTGAGGTGAGTCACCTTCACTGTAAACCTTTCTTCTTTTGACTGCTTCCGTCAGGGCTCGCCACAGCAGAGGGAGGGTTTGTATAGAAGTATCTAATCATTTATATTCATTGCTTAAACTTTCTCTTTTTCCCCCAAGGTGTTTTGCTACGCACTAAGCCCCGACGACAGTACAAACTTCAGAGTGAAAGTCGTGGCAGAGGCTCATAATTTCACAGACCTCTCACAGGTAACCTATTGTGTTTTCTACTGAAAATTGAAGCTCCGAGTATATGTGTCAGTTTTCTATGAAAAAGGATTTGACTGATACTAGTACCATTACTTTTAGATTCCTTGTAATGGCAAGGCAGCCGATCGCATTCACCAAGATGGGGTTCACATTCTGGTCAACATGAATGGCTACACCAAAGGGGCTCGGAATGAGCTGTTTGCCCTCCGACCTGCTCCTATACAGGTAAGATGAAAATATTGACTCTTATTTATTTCAAGCTTTATCTTTGGCCTTGTCTCAGAGTCAATCTTGTATGGCTTGTTCACACAACCTTTTTCCTTTCCCCACGTTAGGCTATGTGGCTAGGTTACCCTGGAACCAGCGGCGCTCCTTTCATGGACTACATCATCACTGACAAAGAGACATCGCCTGCCGAAGTGGTTGAGCAATATTCAGAGAAGGTTGCCTTCATGCCACATACCTTTTTCATTGGAGATCATGCCAACATGTTTCCTCATCTCAAGGTTTGTTCTCTCTCAATGTGCTGTCATTAATTTTCAGATTGAGTTATTTTTCTTTGTAGAGTTTCAAAATGGTGTCAATATTGTCTTGTACCCACAGAAAAAGGCCGTGATTGATTTCAAATCAAATGGACACATCTTTGACAACCGCATCGTTCTCAATGGTATAGATTTGAAGGCCTTCTTGGACAGTCTGCCAGATGTCAAAGTGATAAAGGTAGGTAACATTTTTGAAGGTTGAATAAAAGTGGTATGAGTGATTTAAACAATGCTTAAATGAGCACAAGTCCAGCTGACTAAGGATGACTTTTATTTTCATTTATTTGGCAATTTGATCCGATTTGTTGAGCATACAACTCAAACTTGGGTGAAATCTATTTTGTTGGCCAGATGAAATGTGACAACAATCAGGAACCTGCCGCCGACACCAATGGAGCATTGTCAATGCCTGTGATCCCCATGAACACGGCTGCAGAAGCAATCATCAATATGGTCAACCAAGGCCAAATACAGGTCACCATCAACAGCTTCACCGTCAGCAACGGTCTTGCCACCACACAGGTAGGCAGTACACAAAGATGATTTATTTTCCACACGTTTCCAATTAGCTAATTGACACTCAAGTGATAGCTCTGCTCCCAAGATAGATGTTAAGTTTGTTTGATGATTCATGGAGATAAAACTTATATATATATACACCCAATTAACTAGCGGCTTACCTTTGGGTTAGTGTGAATACTTACATTAGTGCTGTGTGTTGATGTGGAGAAACCCTACTTGGCTTGTGTTGGTGTGCTCTGTTTATACATGTGATTATTTTCAACCCCTTTTCAGATCAACAACAAAGCTGCCACAGGGGAGGAGGTGCCACGCACAATTGTTGTGACAACCCGTTCTCAGTATGGTCTTCCAGAGGACTCCATTGTTTACTGCAATTTCAACCAGCTCTACAAAATTGACCCCCCAACTCTTCAAATGTGGGCCAATGTAAGTCAGAGCCTCTTGACTCCACCTAAATAGTTTGTTGTTCTTTTTACACTTGTATTTGAAACTTTTGCAACTCTTCTTCCCTACAGATCCTAAAACGTGTGCAGAACAGTGTCTTGTGGCTCCTTCGGTTCCCCGCTGTGGGTGAGCCCAACATCCAGCAGTACGCTCAAAACATGGGACTGCCAGCCTCCCGCATCATCTTCTCACCTGTGGCCCCCAAAGAAGAACATGTTAGGAGGGGTCAGCTGGCTGACGTGTGTTTAGACACGCCTCTATGCAACGGTCACACCACAGGCATGGATGTTCTGTGGGCTGGTACTCCCATGGTTACGATGCCAGGTGAGGTTTTGGTTATTTTACAATAGAACACACTATTTTTAAAGACGATGTGAACTATCAATGGACTTAATTGTTCCCCGTGAACATCATTCTCACAAAAGGTGAAACCCTTGCCTCACGAGTAGCGGCTTCACAACTCAGCTGCCTTGGCTGTCCGGAACTCATCGCCCATAGTCGACAGGAGTATGAGGACATCGCGGTCAAACTGGGCTCTGACATGGAATAGTAGGAAGAAATTCATATTACCTTGAAAGACCATTGACATGTTTGACAAGCTTGTAGCTGATTGATTCTTTTTTTTTTTTTTTTTTCCCTTCCTCTCAGCCTGAAGATGATTCGGGCGCGCGTTTGGAAGCAGCGCATCTGTAGTCCTCTCTTCAACACCAAGCAGTACACAATAGACCTGGAGAGGCTCTACTTACAGATGTGGGAGCACCACAGCAAGGGCAGCAAGCCGGATCACATGTTTCAAGTCCACGCAGTAGAAACTGGTGACAGCGCCTGAACTGGAAGCCCTCCTGGAGACAAATGATAAAAATACCAGTGTTTTCTTCCCCAACATCTTTATTCCAAACCATGATGAGCATCCTAGTTTGGATGGTTTACTCGCAGCCAGCCCTTTTCCCCTGTGAATGATTGTGTTGCACGCTCTCTTCTAAGTGGGGCCCAGTGTCATGAGCACAGACACATCTATCCCCCCCCCCCTCTCCTAATCACGTTTTGTATCTTTGGAGGGACACTACAGTAGAGGAAACTGAGACAATTGAGTGACCACTGAACACACTGAAGTACTTGGATCAGTAGTTGTACTCTGCTGTTTGCGTGTGTATGTGCGTGTGGATGTACAGGACTAATTGAAGCTTGTGGTGCAAATACCACCCTTATAGATGTTGTATTTATAAAAGGATCCATGGTTTGTTTTGTTGTTTGAGAAGGCCGCTCCAAGGAAATTGTAATTCTTACACAAGTTCTTTCAGCTTTAAACACGTCGTTTTAGCAGAGATTGCAAGATGTTATTTTATGACAAAAAAGGAGTTGATGTGCAAAATTGTTTGGGTAAATTTGGATGCACTCCTTACCAAATCTGCAATCTACTCGTTCTCATCTTGATGTTACACCTATAACTAACATTAATGGTAATTTGGCGAAAGATGTTCAAGTTCTAAATTGCAGAATAGCTGAAAGAACAAATTGAACTTGTTTTAAATCACACTGAAGGAACAGCCTAGGTAAGTATTTTCTTAGCCGTTTTGTTTTTGTATAGTCTTTGTTTATGCTGTCAGTTATGCTTTGCTCTAGATATGGGGAAAATAAAGATGGCAATTTGGGGAAAAAAAAAAGTCTAAAGTTTCTCTCTGTGGATTTGGTGACTCGGTGGGGCATTCATATAGAGCACAGTTAGTTTGGCTACGGGAGGATTGATGAAAGTATGCACTAACACAATGCAACTATGCTGAGCTTCCGGCCAAGCAAGATACATTTCAGTTAGGTCATTGTCATGTGGTTTGATCCGCACATTTATGAAAGAAACCTGGCTTAAACACTCATTCTTTGGATTATTTTAATGTTGAGCCACAGGGGCATGGATTCGGTTTATACATTACATTTATGATACCGTAATGCAATCCTATCGGGATAATTCATTTTGACGAGGTGACATTAAAAGCCTATGTACTTCTACTGGCATGCCCACCTCAGTATCGTAAAAACACTGGACTTTTATACTATAAGCAATGCACAAACCAACAAATCCAACACAACATTTGAGGTTTGTAAATTACTGTAAACTTCGCTTATGTAATATAAATAAACGCATACATGACACAGCGGGTAGGTTCTTTCGTTCCATTTCGAAAAGAGTGGTAGCCTCCGGCTCAGCCTCCGACTACCTGAAACATATCCTAGCTCAAAAAAGGCAAACGATTTTCTATCTAACATTAACAACATAAACGATTTATAATTACATGCGGTAAAATGAGGAATAGTAATTGTGTTTACGTATTTGTATTAATGCCCACACTCGATTTAAAGGACTACAACCCCCATGGATAAACACGACGTCTTCACTGCACATGCGCAGTCCTTGCTTCCAGTTCGGACAGCTGGAGGAGAAAATGGCAGCACTCGTGCTAGGACAGCAGGTAAGACGTTCAATGATTTTACACAATTGATTGAGTTTACAATAGCTCAAACTCGGTATTCGTGTATTTATATGTTATTCTAATGCACTATAAATTTAGTGGAGACGCACTGTTGATTTTAAGTGTCAAATAATTTAGCCGACGCTTTGCACTTGAATGACTGCTAAAGTGCTAGCCTACGCGTTAGCTGCACTAGACAGTATGTGTGATACTCTGTATACACTCATGTTCGTGGCATCGTTGATGTTAGAATTTTGCTACTTGTTTTCGCGCAGGCTCGCCAGTTTAGCACATCAGCCATTAGGCCTGCAGCCAAACTGATGAAGGTAAATATTAATGACAACATGCCGACCGCTTATATGAAAGAACTTTGTGGTATTTCATTTTTTTTTTTTTTAATCTCCTCTTGAATTCTCCTCCTTAAGCCACCCATCCAGGTTTATGGAGTGGAAGGTCGCTATGCCACTGCTCTGTTTTCTGCTGCCAGTAAGCAGAAAAAACTGGACCAAGTGGAGCAGGAGCTGGGCAAACTGAACGTAAGAGGGTTTTATAAATCCAAGCATATTTGAAAGATTGATCTGCTTAAAGGCTGCTTTTCCCAACAGGCCCTCATCAAGGACCCCAAAATTTCAAGTATTGTCATGAACCCTCACGTGAAGCGCAGCCTCAAGCAGAAGACCTTCCATGATGCCCTTGCAAAGGCAAAAGTCTCCCCTATCACAACAAACCTCATCAGTGAGTTGCCACTTGAATCTTTTGTGAGAAATACAACATCAAAGTACAGTGTAGCATTCAGGCCTTTTTTTTTTTTGTCTCTATAGCTTTGACTAAAATGTACTTGTTTCTGCAGATGTTCTGTCTGACAATGGTCGTCTTACTCTAACCGGTGATGTCATCACTGCTTTTGGGAAGATGATGAGTGCACATCGTGGAGAGGTGATCTGCTCAGTAACTACTGCTCAGGTAGGTTGCACAAATGCTTTTGCTTATCATGTTGTCAACAAGTATTTATTGTAGCCAAACATACCTCATTAATATATAATCATTTCAGCCTTTGGATCCAACCAATCTCACCGAACTGAAAACCGCACTTAATGGATTTCTCCAGAAGGGTGAAACGATCAAGCTGGAAACCAAGGTACTACAATTTTAATCAACAATTCATTTTCCTTCCATCCTGTTTTGTGATCAATGGTACTGTATCATAAACTATCCGGGCCAAAGCAGACATGGGTTTTGAGACCCAACTTTATTCATCCCTTGGGATTACTTCTTTAGGGAAATTCTGGTTCTAGTAGCTTGTACAGTAAAAAGAATGAAGACAACATAAAAGGCTGTTTGTCTGACAGTAACAATTTGTTGTCTCAATTAAAGATACTCTACAATACAGTAAACTAACATGGGTAGACTACAAGAGGAGCCATGGACCTGTGCTAAAAATAGTGAAATGATCATTTGAAAACTGATATTTGCTAAGATTTATAGATAAAAATGTACCACATTCACACTTAATTTCCCCACCATGTTAAATCATTATTGTTTATTGTGGGAAATCATTCACATAACCAGTGTCTTCATGTATTAACATATAATTGAAGGCAATTTTCAGACGTTTATTTCAGAACTGCATATAAAAGTGGTATCCCTATTTATCAGCATTAATCAGTCCTTAAGAAGAAGTAACTTAATTTCAGAAAGGATAGTGACAACCAGTTTTTTGACCAGACTTTTGTGCAGGCCACAATTCAGGAACCCATTAATAGGTGTTTTTTCCTGCGAATAACCAAGGAATGTGTGAATTTGCAAATTCTGAACTGAGAATATGAGGGTCTACTGTATTCTCTACTTACTACGAATACATAACAATGTCATCTACCATTTAAAAAATATATATATATTTCCATTAAAACCTTTTAACTCTCCATTTATTGTAACTGTGTGCAGTATAATCGAACTGTACCACCAGGATTGTGCAGTGAGAATAAGAAAATGTGACTTAAAATGTTCTCTTCTTTCCAGTCCGATCCTTCAATCTTGGGCGGCATGATCGTCAGTATCGGGGACAAGTACGTGGACATGTCCACAAAGACAAAGATTCAGAAACTGACCAAGATCATGAGAGACTCCTAAGTCCCGTGGACTTCACCTTGCATCTGTTTTAGAAATAACCATCAAGTGAACGAGTGCTGATACATGTAAATTGTGAACTGTTTGGCATTGCAGTTGCGCCAGAAATCAGTGTCTGTACTGAAATTCATTTGGATGTCAATAAAACTTCCCAATAATATATTTCTGTGTGTGTGTGTGTATGTTTCAATTCTTAGTCCACA
The DNA here is from genome assembly GCF_054491065.1 of Syngnathus leptorhynchus. Taxonomy (NCBI): domain Eukaryota; kingdom Metazoa; phylum Chordata; class Actinopteri; order Syngnathiformes; family Syngnathidae; genus Syngnathus; species Syngnathus leptorhynchus. The sequence continues at coordinate 10,129,477 of NC_141196.1, forward strand.
GACTGGTGACATGACGCAAATCATATGAGATCCAGTAGAACTAGTACTAATTCAGACATTACTAGACATAGGCATTGGTGGTGTATGAACAAAATTATTTACTGTCGTATTTGATCGTGGTTGTGTTGGGGGGGATGACTCAATCTTATTGAAGGCCACTTGACCACGTTTTCTTTGTCTTGTTCAGTTTTCAGCTCAGCAAACTCATTTAAACGCGGCATAAATTTTGACTTCAAAATGTTAGCCCTGTTTAATTTAAAAGAAACAAAAATATTACTGCTTGGATTGGCATTCTACTTGTTCATGTCGACGTTTCATTCTCCAACATATGACGTTTTTCCCGGAAGTACGACATCGTTAAATCCACGCATGCGCAGTGATTCCATCTTGCTACATGTTTTTTTTTCAGGAAAAAATGGCTTCCTGTCTCATCTCGCCTACTGTCTGAAGGATTAATCAAAAGATGAAACCACTCCATTTTATTTTCGGACACCAAGTCGTACTTTACAGACATGACCATTGTTAACGACACAATATTAACATTTGGTCGTCTGTCATCCCAAGTCTGAGGTAAGTGAGGCCCCCCCCAATCTAGGTTAGCGTTTTTTTTCAACTTCGTTACTTGCATGCTACGCTTCATTGACTAGTCGAGATTAAATGTGCGCAGCGATCAAATTCATTTTACTTATATGGTTGCGTGATTAACATGAGTTAGTGTTATTTTGGTGTGCCCCCCCCCCAACAGAAAATGATGCATCAAGTGACCTGTAGCAGCAGCAACAGTGATTTCTGTATGAGTGGACCTGCAGAAGACTGCCATCCGTCAAGCCGTTTTGATTTATGCAGCCTCCAATCTCACAAGTTCTACCCATGCTCCCCCACAAACTCCGGCTTGCACCTGTCATTCACAGGCCTGGCTCCTTTGCCACAGAACATGCACAAGGTGATGGCGGGTCCGACACAGCAGACCCAGAATATTTTTCAGCCTCTGCCACTAACAACAGTCAATAGTGGAGCGGTTGCAGGGCCTGATAGCACCAAAAAAAATACAGGCAAAGTGAAGTCTGGAAGGAGAGGCAGACCACTGGGGACCACCAAGTTAGCTGGTTACCGCACAAGTACTGGACGTCCACGTGGGACCACAAGAGCTGCTGGTTTTAAAACCAGTCCCGGGAGACCCCTCGGTACCACCAAAGCAGCCGGCTATAAGGTGAGCCCCGGCAGGCCCCCCGGTAGTGTCAAGAGTCCGGCGAGGCTCAAGGAGCAGCAAAGTGGTAGTGATGCTCCCAAGAAACTCGACTTTAGTCCGAGCAAATTGGACTTCACCACCTGTGATCTTCCATTGCTTGCCTATGCCATGATGGAGAAGAGAAACTTGTGCGAGCCTCTCGTGAAAGTCGATGAAACCGGTTCATAACATCAGAGCGCAGAAGAAAAAAAAAAAAAAAGATGACAGCCAAGCACTCAACTTCTTGACTCTATTTCAATGTATAGGCTTAGCTACATCAACAACTTCCCTTTTACCAAGATGCACTTGGCAGGGAAGTTTGCATGTTATCATTTCGGTGGTAAGAAATTGAGTCTTTTGTCATAATGTGATCCCTCCTTGAACACATAGAACCAGTATCTTGTACAATTTTCTAGATAAGTATTTTGTGATAAACAGCCAATCACAACAACACCATCTGAACTTCTGTAAATGTGTTATCCACTTCTTGAAATATTCTTGCTTGTTTTCTGGTCAATTCCAGATTTTTGGTACAGCCGGTTCAAGTGTTAAATAGTGTTGTTTATGATGCATGTACAGTATCATAAACCAGCATTCCCAACCTTTGTTGAACCAAAGCTTTTGTTTTACATGGGAAAAAATATCCCTGAAAACCACCAAACAAAAATGGCACAATGGTTGATTGTTTTTTTTTTTTTTTTTTTTTTTATTAAACTACTGCTATTTTGTCAAAGAGCATTTAATTGCTTTCGCTATCATTAGATGTCGATGTCATAGATAGTGACATTAGTGACATCGTTAGTAGTAAATAATTTTGGGACCAAGTAAAGTTGGATATTTCTGATTGGTTTTAATACATTGTGTTGGGAACGCCATTGTTACCATGTTTGTCTGACTGACGGTGTTAAAACACCCCCACGTACTTTTCACTATGTCTTGTAACCATATTACTTACAAATCCACTGCATGTTGTTCCAGTTTGTTGGGGGAAAAAAAATCCAAATAAAATGTTTTTTTGCTCATGGCTTATTGTTAAATAAAAGGTGTGATTCCGTCTGCGTACACCAGAGGCCCCCCGTCTTTTAATAGAACGATTAACCTGTAAAATGACGCAAATGTTAACGTTACGTTAAATTAATTGGCGAAACAATTGTAGTAGCACGCTGCGCTTGGCTTGAGGTGAAAAAGAATTTAATAAAGGGTGAAACTGCGTGTTTTTAAACGGTGCTACAGCAAGGAGAGGGAACAAGTTCTTGTGTTCCCCAGATGATCTTTCAACTAAAACTTGACTAAAATTGCCCGCTTTGGGGTGTAAAAGCTCAATTGTAATACGAGGTAAGTACATTAGCTGCCAACACTGCGTGAACAGCAGCCGAGGCTGTCTTTTGTCTCATCCTGTGGCCCGCAGCCTTTTGTACTGCAAAGTTGGAAGCGTCGTCCACCGGCCGGTGCGTGAAGACAAGCTGAAAAGCGAATACTTTTATCGGCCTAAACATTTTTACTTTGTGAGTGTTTCCTGTCGTTTCTTTGTCGCTTTGTTTTTTTGTTTTGTTTTGCCCAAGCGGCCTCGCTCCTTATACCGATGGGCAGAGCAAGCAACATGGCCGCCGCTGTTTTTTGCACTATTGTACTTTATTCCACTCGCACGGGCCCCTCCGCTTTGCGAACACGCGTTGAGTTAAATGGCCATTGGAGGATTTATTGACTCGTACGGATTTTGTCTGAATAGTTAACCTTGTTGCGCGTGCGCGAGGCAACCGTATGCGGGCGTGCGCGCTTCGGGAGAATTGGGTGTCACGGCCTGTGCTGCAAGCAAGCAGGCAGACTGACTGACTGACTGGGGGGTTGGGTGGCGGTGCCGATTGGCTGCAGCTCACCAACACACTCGCTCGCTCTCTGGGCTTGTTTTAACACAAACCGGAGGCCAACCAGGCGCGATCATGTAGTCAATAAGCTAGCAGGAGTGCCAGAGGGGAGACCGCCGTTGGCTCGCTGAGACGAGCCGGTCGTTATGGAGCTCGCTTTGTGTTTCTCAGAAGTGCTACTTTGTGTTTCTACTGTGGCAGTTCGCGGAGAGGGCCGGCGCAGAGAATGAGCGCCTTGCCTCGGCCTACTCGAGGAGCCGCTGCTGGGATTGTGCACATCTGCGCATTAACACTTGCTTTTTTGCCTCATAATCACGCATCCGCTGTTGGTTTCACAGTGACCGACCAGCACATGGTGAGTTTTTCTCGCCTTCCACGCGTGCTTGATTTTTTTTCTTTTTTTTCTGGGTTGTTTGTAGCTTGCCTTGTCTGTCTTCCTGTCTATGTGTTTGTGTGCTGGTTCAGTGTCACCACCTCCTCTTCCTGCACAGCCTCCTCCATTGACTCCTCCGCCATAGCAATGGCCCCCAGCAGTCAGTCCAAGTAGCTTTGTTGTGTTGGATTTTTTTTTTTTTATGAATGAAATTTGTCACGCTCAAGTTAGGTTTTGTTGTGACCCACCTCCTGTATCGAAGCCATGCGATGACAAGTTTTCTCCAAATCATACTTTCCAATTCAATAGCAAGTCCTCTGGCAGCTATGGATAAACACATTCATTATTATTTAACAATATACATTTTAGTACTTTGCTCTTTCTTATTAGGGTGGCACATGTGTGAGTGGAACCTATACTAGATGATTTTGGACAGGAGGCGGGTACACCCCCAAACTGGTTGCCAACCAATCGCAGGGCACCAATAGCTCAATACTTATGTACAATTTGAATCAACCTAACATGAATGCTTTTGGGTAAGGATATTTGATGCTACTGTTTCAGGCGATACCCGTATGAGTGCTCACGCTTTGATTACTTACTGATACTGTGTACAGAAACCACTACTACTTTTGATATTTCAAAATTAAGTATCAGCACCCCCCCCCCCCCCCACACCAAGTACCTGATGATCCATACATGATCCAATTTGATACCTAGTGTGATTTTTGTATTACATTATGCACATTTCTCAAAAATGAACCTCCAAATGGTAACTTAATGTACCAGGACTGTGTTTATTTTGCATGCTAAACACATGCTTAGGCTCTAAAATGACACGTTTACAGTGCAATTAGGGTTCTAGATCAAATATACCATTACTATAGGCGGGGGGTGATCCAATTGAAACAAAACGGCTTTTACCAGGTTCTTCGGATGCAGCCCAAACCATAATTAATGCCAAATGATATTTTTCTAGCATAATAATTCAGATGATTTTACTCTTACTGCTCTTACTGTTGCTCAGCATCTTTCCTTTCCTTGACAGGGGCGAGCCATGACAACATGAGTCAGTCATACAGACCGGCTTTCCGCTCAGCGTTTGGCTCCAGCAGCCAGCCGGAGCCGAGACCCCGCAATGGCTTCTTGGACGCCTCCTATAGAAGCCAGTGCGGCACGGCGAAGCGCGGGTCGGAGCAGCCTTCAGCGTCCGACTGTTACGGCCCGCTGCATGACTTCAGCGCTGTGGTCAAGAAGGTTGACCTCCACGCGAGGAATCGCCTGCACCCTTCAAGCCCAGTCGGGAACGATGAGGAGTTTGAGCCACCGTCTGTCCTTTTGCCTCCCTCGCCGTGCAACACATCATTTGAATCTCTGCCGCCCTTCAACAGGAATGGCTTCCCTCCACACAGTCCGGACAGCCAAGACTGTTGTTCTCCCATCTCAAACGGCTACCTGCATTTTGGCACTTCATTGTTTGACAGCGGTGACACAAAGCAGAAACAACACGATCATGTTGTGTACAAACGGAACGAGGCCTTCGACCCTTATCACCAGACTTGGGAGCACGCTGTTACCGGCTCTCCAGCCTCAAACATTTCAGGCTCAGACCAGAGGACATACAAACCTACCGTTTTTAACCTGATGTCTAAAACTATCTCGGAACTCAACCCCATGCTGAGCCCCAGCGCACTGCCAGACATCACCATGAGGGACGGGTGGAGCGTGGACGAGGAACTGGAAAGTGATGAAGAACTTGCCGCTACTGAGCCTAGGCTAATTTCACCATCCGGCGGCAACTCTGATGTGAGTTGCAAACACTGCAGATTCTTTGTTTGGCACATCAGGAAAACCAAAGCTTTGTCTCGGTGTTTTGGGATTGTACAACGCCAGATATTTTTTAGGCACTCTGTCTCTAAGTCTGTATGGCACACGTGATAAACAAAAAGGAGTTTGATTTTAGAAGTAGAGATGGGTCTATGGTACATTAGGTGTGTGTTAAATCTTGACATAGTAAAGTGATTGCAGACACAGACAGTAGAGTGATATGGAGGTTAGCCATATTTCAAACTTTGAGGGCAGGAGTCAGCCCTGGCCAACTATAAACCTTTTTTTAAAACCTCAATATTTGTGGTCAATGCAATTTGGCCTTCTATGCATGCAGGTTATTTTATTTGTCCTGTCAATGTAAACAGCCGTATGTGTCACTTGAAATTTACAGCTGCCCAAAAAAATACTTGGTGTTAAATTGAAACTGGGCAGTACATTGGGGTTGTCGTTTTATACAAATTCCAAGTATTTCTGTCATTTGGAAAATATATCGGTAGGTGGCATGGTGGGTTTCGAATTATGACAGTTGTTTGTGGTTGTTTGCCTCTTTGTCAGTTTTGTGATTGACAGATAATTTGTCAATATTTTCTCTGAGCCTGAGCAGGAATTGTATGGATGGAAAAAGTTTTAACTGCATTTTTATCCCAAGCTAATGGGGCCTATCCCGTTTAAACCTCAACACAGAATCATAACTAATACTGACTGTTTAGTTTTCAGACATAGAAATTAATATACAGTGGTGTGGAACTGCATTCCATCATATTATTGAACATATTTTGGTCACCTCAAGGATACATCTAATTTTGGATCTCATTCGTTTGAGGAAACTGTCTTAGGTGGGAAAATTAAGACCAAGTCCAGGCAACTCAGACAATGGTACTCTGCCAATTGTGCCGGTGTCCGTTTTGGCACCAGTGCAGGCCTCTCAGTGGTTCCTGGCCTCTGACCCGTCTAATTTAATCAGGCCTCCCAACTTACGTGGTCTATTTTTACTAACGTCTTACACAGACATATCCACGACATAAGCTTGTTCAACTGTGCATCTTTGTGATGACTTAGCAACATCAATCCAAAGCAATAGCAGGTAAACAGACAACACACAAAGTCTTTCTAAATAAAGACAACTGTAGTGATTTAGATAGAAATAAGCTTGGATGAATATGGAAGCCTAAAGACTAAAAAGAGCTTTTAGTCACGAGTACAAAAAGTTCTCAAACTGGATTTACAAAAGATATATTTCAATTCTAAAAGACAAAGTATGAGATTTCCCTTTAAACGTGTTCCGGACAATCGACATGTTTGATAAATGTATTTGAAAAGGTTTCATTCTCTCTCTCTCTCTCTCAGTCCAAGTGTCCAAAAACAAGGGCTCCTCCATCAGTGCAACATGTGGAAGGCGAGTTGGTGTGGGCAAAGTTCAACAGGCGGCCCTGGTGGCCCTGCCGAGTTCTCTGCGACCCTCAGTTGGGCCTCCACACCAAGATGAAACGTAAGCTTTCTGTCACACTACCCGACAGCGATTAACCTGACGGTAATCTTTAACGTGATCGTCGTTTGATTTGTTATGTTCAAGTGCCCAGTCCGCGCCCTTGTCGCATGTACTTCCTGAAGACGATTGGCGAGATGGTGGAGTGCGCCTGGGTCCCGGGGAACGCCATTTTTCCTTTCAAAGGCGGCTATCAGTTTGATGACCTGCCCATGCTCAGACCTAGAGGGAAGCAGAAGGAGAAAGATTACAAGTACACGGTAAATTACAGTTTACAGTTTGTGTAACAACAAATATGAGAATTCAATATATCCAAGCTGCCTATTTGGGAAAAAGAAAACTTGAGGCCTCTCTTTCCCTTTCCTGTTTTTCTTTTTTTTTTGTGTGTGGCAATTTTCATCTTGAGTCGCTTTTTTTCTGCAGGTACCCAAAAGTTTGCAGTCTGCATGGGCGGTCAGTGTAAGGGAAGCCGAACATATGTTCTCTGCACGGCAACAGAATGCCAAGTGTTTGCCCGCAGCGTCTCTCAACGGAGAGGAGTCCGTACAACACGTCCCCGATCAGGAGACCCCCACTTTTTACGAAGATGCTTGTCAACTCGCAACGCCTGATACTCTTACCGGTAGGATCGAGCAACACGTAATCAAAAACCCAGCAGGATCTCTGTCCAATCACAGCAAAACGTACAAAAAGAAAAAGAAATGTCTGTCAGACATATTTGGGCACATTATCAGTGGTTCGGCGGGATCATCGGTCACCACCGACACGCCGGACCTTCGTGCAACGAGCCAGGCACTGAAAAAAGAACCAGAAGACTCACTATATGTGGATCTGCAAACACTTCCTATATTACATTGTTCAGAAGAGTTAACAATGTCTCCAGTACGAGAACTTGAAAAGCCCTTCACACAAGTAAAAACAGTATTCACTGAAACAGTCCAGCATTCTGCTGATTCACATCATTCTGCCAGCACCTTTTTGGACTGTACCAATCAGAGATCAAGGGACGATGAGGAAAGTTCTCACAGTCCGATGGCCGCAAGCCAAATCTCGACCCACTCTGATGATTATCGTCCGGATGAATCAAGTGATAACAACGTTCCATTAAAAACCGAAACGTCTCCTTGTTGGGAATCAATCACCGATGCGTCATCCCGTGTAGATCACAGCACTCCAAAGAAGCGTGCGAGGAAGCCTGCCAAGAAAACAAACAGTGTTGGCACCTTCATAAATTCTCCTCGTGTGGACCAAAAGGATTCCTTTGCGGATCCTGTTCAAATCAAGACGGAGAATGTTAGCCCTGTTAGCTCATCATCTTCCTCCCACTGCCCCTCTTCATCACTGTGTCCCATGGATGCTTTCCTGGATGTGAAGGAAGTCACGTTTAAGTCTCTTGTTGGCGAGAATAGCGACTCCCAGGTGGCCACGTTTCGGCCTGACTCTAATTATAAATTCAGTACCTTCCTCATGCTCCTCAAAGACATTCATGACACGAGAGCCAAGGAGGGGACGCCTCTGCTTATCCCACCGTCACCGCTGCTGATCAAGGAGGAGCCCTTAGTCATTCCTTCTCCTTCCTTTGGCGATCCATTGAGAGGGTCTCAAGAAATTCAAACAGAGGTTGAACCATCGAGAACGTTCTCCAGAGTGAAAACCAAGTGGAGGACTAAAGCTATCGTGTCAGAAGACACCGACCACTGTTTGATTGAGCACTCTGACAAACAACGGCGAAAACAACGACTTCCAGCCAAACTGAAACCTTCCTTACCTGGCCTTTCCTCCAACATGGCCGATTTGGCTTTCGGCAGGGAATTTGTCACTGGCCACGGCGATTTAGCCCAATCTGATCATCCCATTCCCTGCGAACCTGCTGCCAACTATCTCGACAAGCGTTCCGAATCTCCCATTGCCCCAAAAAAGCGCTGGCAAATGATCGAGGAGAGCGAGACCAACGGCTCTTACCCAATGAGAGCGTCTCCAGATGACAATAACTCGTTCTCCGAGGAAAGCAGTGCAGCCCGTAAGACGAGCCCCGTCGGTCGCTACTGCTTGGTTTGTTCAAAATGACTCCAAGAGGCTTTTTGTGTGTTCACGCAGGTCATTCAGAAAACAAACGTCTCCGGAAACCAACTAAAAGACTCCTGGAATCGATAGAGGAATATGAACAAATATTCGCCCCAAAAAGGAAATACACCAAACACATCTTAGACTCAGCCGATACGGTAATATACTCATTGCACTTGCATACAGTACATCACAATCAACTCACTCACCTTCCTCAGGTGCATTCATTTTTATTCTGAAGGCATTTTCTAGAACTATCAATGGATTGATTTGTAAATCTCTCTGGAAAAAAAAAGAAACTAATTCTAAAGCGTAAAACAGCCAGAACAGTTGCTGCTCTGCTTAGAATATTCCAGGTCTACAGGCTAAAGCACCGGTGTCAAACCCAAGGCCCAGGGGCCAGACAATGCCCGCCACATCATTGTATGAGGCCCGTAAAGACAAATTGTGCATCGAATTCATGTCAATACTAAAATAACAAATTGTTTTAATTTAAAAAAAAAAAAAAGAGATATTGCTAGCGATTTTTATTGCCATTCATATTTTTTTCAATATTTAAACAGTTTTGATTAGTCTCTGTTTTGAAAACTAGTTGTCCATCAGTTTGTTGTGTAAGTGTAAATTTGACACCCTTGGTCTAAACTCAAGCATCCTACTTTAATGCAAGCATTTGTCCAAAATTCATCAACATCAATGAAGGAATTGTATAAAATCAAAAATTAACCACGTAATCGATTATTGAATCAACACCCGTTATAATAATCGAGTAATTGTTTTGAGCCATTGTTTAAACTAATATTGTGCAAATCCTCTCGACACTGTAGTAGATTTAACTTGACAATCACTTCCATCAATCACACAAGGTACTTGCAATGGTCGCATTTCCAAGGATGTGGTCTTGTTTTCTCTGTGTTGTTTGAGGTAGTTAAATATCAAAGAGCATTTTGATCTTGATGCTATTTGTACCTCTCAGACTCTTAGTGACACCAGTGAAACTGTGTCGCCGGTCCTGGATCTCAGCATCCCATCGGAAACACTTGGGTCACCGTCGGTCTCCGTAGCACCCCCTACGTCGCTGGTTTCAGAGGCGCATAGTCACTCTCAGGATCTATACCCCCGTGAACAGCCCCCCACCTCCCCAGCACCAACTCAGCCCCCTCAAGGCATGGTCACAGAAGATGATGATCAACCTTTAAAATCTGGTATTTTAATGTCTGAATAATCCCGTGTGTCCTTCCTGGATATTACATGATGATCATTTTGCTCCTGGTTACAGATCCCACAGCGGAAAGAAAAAGGCCTCGAAAACTGTCATATAAAGTTTTGGATTGTAACTTTGATGAATTGTCGGCCCTTCCAAAGAAAGAGGTAAGTGGCTACTACTACTACTACTAAGCCACTACTGGACTGAACATTTTTTTGTCACAGTATTTTTCTGTTGAGATTGATCATTTTGAACTCTTTCATTCCCAGAGATGTATTTTTATGTCTTTTAAGAATCCAGACATTGAATCCCAAGTGCTGTATGTATTTTGTATGTGTACTTTTTTTTTCTTTTTTTTTTTTTGCACGTGGCTGGCATTGGATCTCTTACAGGGAGTTTACTGTATTTTGAGGCCACACGTAAATGACCAAGTTCAGACTTGGGAACAACCAGTACAACATAAAATCTAGTCATTAAATCAACAGAAGCCGACAAGCCTAACTAACTCTTGAACAATAAGTCGTGTCATACACAGAGGAAAACAATATTGAATCGATTACTTTTTTTATGGCCAGGACCTTTCTTGGAATTTCTGTTCTGATTGTGCAATCCTTTTTAAATGTTGCTCTATTTTCACACAGGAGCCAAAAAATCCTCTAAACGTTATCCCCGAAGCAAAAGTGTTGGTTAAGCAAACTGTGATACCTCAGAAGCTCAAACATAAGGAACATATGGTTAGTGTTCGGTTCAACAACTACCAAGATTGTTGTGATGATAAATTCATCTTGAAAAAATTCTTTCCAGCTCGCACCAGTAAAGAGAGAGAAATCTTTCGTCCCTGTTGCTACCACTCCCCCCTTTGAGGCTGAAGATGTCAAGTTTGTCACTCCGACCAAGTCCCCTGAGCAAAAGGCCACGTTGATGCCCTGCAGCATGGAAGATGCTGACACTCCAAAATCTGAGGTGGATCACATTATGGCCTTTCCTCAGTTTCAGTTTGAGAGTTATGTAGCAAAGATGAATGTTCTTTCTTGATTTTTGCAGGTGCTTGATGCCAATTTGTTGGACAGCCCATCTTCCCAAATGGATGTTAAAGTGAAAATAGGTGCTACTTCCTTGAAGGAGAACATCTGCCAGGTAAGATGGAAAACTCTATTAACCTCTTGTCCACCTCACAATTTGTTTGTCTTCAGAAACAGAATTGTGCTCCCCCCGGACACGATTATGATAGAATAAAAAAAAAAAAACAGGATGTGGATTGAAATGTTTTTTTTTTTTGTAACATTCTTAGCATCTTACAAGTGTGGGTTTTATGATGTTTGGATGTAGATTTGTGAGAGAACAGGAGACGTCCTGGTTTGTGACGGCCACTGTTATGGAGCCTTTCACCCTCAGTGTATTGGTTTGTCCGCGCCACCCAAAGGAAAGTTTCACTGCCAGCAATGCACCTCCGGTGAGTGACACTGCCGTCTACGATGGCTTGTGTTGCCATCAATAAACTAAATGCAAATTATTCCTTTGCGGCTATTTCAGGCATTCATACGTGCTTTGTGTGTAAGAAGTCTGGCAATGGCGTGAAGCGATGCATAATCCCACTGTGTGGAAAGTTCTATCACACCGACTGCATCATGGCCTTCTCGGCCACGCAGCGACATAACAAAAGCTTCCGCTGCCCTTTACACGTTTGTCTGTCGTGCCACATCGCCGATCCTCTCAATGCTTGCAGCTCCAAAGGTAAGACGCTTCATATATTGTGTCGACTAGACAATTTCATTCATCTGTACCATCGTTTGCAAATTTTGCGTGGGAGGTTTTGTGAGGGATTTGAATTGGATTAATAACTTGCAATAATAAAATGTGACTATTGTGTGCAAGTATAATAATTGAAGTGTTTAGTTTAAACAGACATCCTGTGAAATATTAGTATTTTGAATTCGTATGTGAAATTGTTAAAAAAAAAAAATAGCTGCAATGAGTTTTGTAGTGAAATAAAATGAATGTTGTTGGAGCCAGCCAACCTTAATCAGATGATCCATTCATGAAAGTGTGGCTTTTTGTTCTGGCTGCGCAGGACGTTTGGCTCGCTGTGTGCGCTGCCCCGTGGCTTATCACGCTAATGACAACTGCGTGGCAGCCGGCAGCGTGGTGCTGGCCAACAACGGCTTTCTCTGTCCAAACCACTTCACTCCTCGAAAAGGCTGCAAGAACCATGAGCACATCAATGTTAGCTGGTGCTTTGTGTGCTCGGAAGGTAATTTCATTTTTTGAAGTCTCCTCTAGTGTTTATGGATTGACTTAGATTTGCCCAGCGGGATATGTCCATGCAGTTCGTCTTTTAATATTCCTCAAATATAGAAGCGAAAAGACCAAAGTCATCAAAAGCAGTCGTGATAAAAAAAACAGTTCTTCAGTGCTTTGAATGCTTTTGCTCTAATTTTTCAGGAGGCAGCCTGCTTTGCTGTGAAGCCTGTCCTGCTGCTTTTCATCAGGAATGTCTCAATATGGAGATGCCTCAAGGCAGCTGGTTCTGCAATGATTGCAAGGCGGGAAAGAGGCCACGGATCAAGGACATACTCTGGGTCAAATGGGGGCGCTTCAGGTAAAGTTCTGTATTTGGATGCAAGGTTTCAAACGTTATATACATACACAGGTGTTAATGCATCCGTTTGGAAAATGGGCTCACTCCATCTCGACCAAGTTTGAATGAGCTGTAGGGCAACGAATTGTGTATTATGTATCTGACAGTGTAATTTGCTTAATTATCTTAAACTGATTCGAATGTATATCTAACTCTGTAGGTGGTGGCCTGCCGAAGTGTGTCTGGCCAAAGATGTCCCAAATAACATCTTGAGGATGAAACACGAGGTCGGGGAGTTCCCGGTGCAGTTTTTTGGCTCCAAGGATTTTGTATGGACCTATAAAGCCCGCGTGTTCCCTTACATGGAGGGTGACACCCACAACATTGAGAAAATGGGCAAGGGGGCAGACGCCGTGTACAAAAAGGGTAAGCTGCGCCCTTGCGCATTTTGAATATTCATCTCCGATGTTTTTTTGTCAAATGATTTCTTTGTTTGAAGCCCTGATTGAAGCAGCAGAGCGATTCAAAGAACTTCAGGCTGAAAAGGAAATGAGGCAGCTGCAGGAGGACAGAAAGATTCATAAGAAACCTCCGCCATACAAACATATTAAGGTGGGTTTTCTTTCTCGCCAGCAGTTCATCGCAAACGAAATCTTGAAATGAAAGTGAAATCTTCTTAGGCTAACAAGCCAATCGGGAAGGTGCAGATCATCACTGCTGACCTATCGGAGATCCCGCGCTGCAACTGCAAGGCGTCGGACGAGAACCCGTGCGGCGTGGATTCCGAGTGCATTAACCGTATGCTGTTGTATGAGTGCCATCCTCAAGTTTGCGCTGCGGGCGAACGATGTCAGAACCAGTCCTTCACAAAACGCCAGTACACCATTGTTGAGATATTTAGGACACTGTCGCGTGGCTGGGGTTTACGCAGCGTGTCCGACATCAAGAAGGTGGGTCCAAAATGTCGTGCCACAGTTCACAAGTTGATGTTTGTTCTGGGCACGCTTGCCACCAATGCCATGTCGTGACTCTTCACAGGGAGCTTTTGTTAGTGAATATGTAGGGGAGGTGATAGATGAAGAAGAATGTCGGGCCCGAATCAAATATGCTCAGGAAAAAGGCATCTTTAACTTCTACATGCTGACACTAGACAAGGTAAAGTTCTGAAGAAGAAAATAAAAAGACCATTTTCTCAGTTTAGAGTTGTTCAAATGAATGGATCATCAAATTAATTGATGACTGTTTTAATAATCGAGTAATCATTTAGAGCACGGGTATCAAACTCGAGGCCCGGGGGCCAGATACGGCCCGCCACATCATTTTATTTGGCCCGCGAAGACAAATTGTGCATCAAATTCGCGTGTCATTACTAGAATTGCAAATTGTCTTCACTTTTAATATCGTTTTCTTTTTAAATATTCGACCAGTTATTACTCGTCTGATTTGAAAACGAGTTATTTGTCCGTTTGTTTTGTAGCTTTTACTGTATATAATCTGAGGTGCTCAAACATTTATTTGGGTTGACAATATGTTTTCATTCACGACTCATTATCTTTATCGTTCAATCAAAACAAGACATTTGAAAGCATCAGCTTTTTATTCCCAAAAACAATAACCGCACCAGTAATTGAATCCGTTTCAACAGAGTTGCAGTGTACAACATGAATCCCTCTAGTGTGATATTGCTGAATTGTTCTTTTAATTCCAGGACCGAATCATCGACGCAGGACCCAAAGGGAACCAGGCTCGCTTCATGAATCACAGCTGCCAGCCAAATTGTGAAACTCAGAAATGGACTGTGAATGGCGACACCCGCGTGGGACTTTTTGCTCTGCAAGACATCCCAAAAGGTTTGAGTTGCATTGTTGGAGTTTCCACGATACTGTACTGATAGAAGGTATGCCTTTTAGGTGTGGAGCTGACTTTTAACTACAACCTCGAATGTCTTGGCAATGGCAAAACCGCCTGTAAATGCGGAGCACCCAACTGCAGCGGCTTCCTTGGCGTTCGACCCAAGGTAAAAATTCGTATTCTCTGATACCACTTGTCCTTGATTTAGGAACACGTAGCTGCAGACTTAACGCTGCAACACTATTTTTGCCATCTTTACTCCTCCCTTGAAGGAAGACTTCACTATAATATCGTGTTCCACAAACCATCATGTCTCTACACCAAGGTTATTATAGTTCATGAAAACAAACAAAATAACAAACTAAAATTGAACATTTGTGTCAATATAAAAAGAACCACAGCCCTATGTCACATCAAGGTCCATGATCTACTTTCTGCCATCTTTCTTGTTCAGAACCAGCCGCCAGCTGAAAAAATGAAGGAAGGGAAGAGGCGAGGGGGCATGAAGAAAAAGACCAAGCAAGAGGTGACCAAAGAGAGGGAGGATGAATGTTTCAACTGTGGTGACGGCGGCCAGATCGTGTCTTGTAAGAAGCCCGGTTGCCCTAAGGTTTACCACGCTGATTGCCTCAACTTGGCCAAAAGACCTGCAGGCAAGTAGGGTCTTCTTACCCCGTCAAACATCTTGGCTGTCGTCAACTATTCCTGCTATTCACATCAACCAGGGTTTGAGAAATAAAAATAGCCTTGTATTGTCAAAAAGTATAAAACCACAAAAGACAATTGTGCACTATATGCACATAACGTGTATATTTTCCATCCTCCACACAAATAATTAATTAATCCATATAACGATAAACAATATCAGATTTATTGTACATGTTTTGGTCTAATAGTTGGGCTTACCTTAAAATAAAGGCAAGTTCCTTTGGAGGGGGGGGGCTTCAGTATCACTGACTGATATCGGCAGCCTTCATGAGAATTTGCTATCTATATCGGTACTCGCCCATCCTTTACCCTAAATGTTGGGCCCACAATACAAACCAAAATATCGTTCCATGAAGATATTGATCTATTCAGTTACAAAATAAAGTATAAATGACCATCCTATAATTTCCAGGGCGATGGGAGTGTCCGTGGCACCAGTGTGACATCTGCGGTATAGAGGCAGCTTCTTTTTGTGAGATGTGCCCCAGCTCATTCTGCAAAGCACATCTCGACGGCATGCTCTTCATCTCCAAGCTGGACGGCAAGCTGTCTTGCAGTGACCACGACCCCTGTGGGCCCGACCCTCTGGAACCAGGCGAGATCCGCGAATACGTGCCCAACGCGGCTGCGCCACCTGCTTCCCGTGAAGCTTCGGGATCTGAAGATTCTTCCCCCGCCACCTGGCACGGCGGTCGGGCTGGCCCGGGCACTCTCAAGCCTGCTCCTCCTCTTCCTCCTCGTCTGTACATAAACACAAAGACGTCTACCTCAAGCTTCATCCCCTCCAGCGGGTCTTGCCTCACAGACGAGCTTGAAGAAAAAGCTTTCTCCAGCCCGACGTCCTCCAAGGGTCAGAGCGATGATGGTGAAATTGAGGAAGGAGAGGTGTGTGGTGTCGAGGTAGACCTGGACGACGACAATGACAATGATGATGACGACGATGATGATGACGACAACGATGATCTCGAGGAAGAGGAGGAGGAGGAGGAGGATGAAGAAGATGATGACATGGGAGCGATAGAGTTAGTGGAAGATGAGCCACTATACGAAGGAGGCACCCTTGAGGAGGAGGAGGAGGAGCCAAACTTTTATGGCAGTTGGGGTGATTACGTTGAAGATTCTGGCGATGAAGACGTCGAGGATGATGACTAGGGAAGAAGGGAAGACCATGAATGACAAGTGACCCTTAAAGTCACCTACTGTAAAGAACTGCAACATTCCCTTCTCCCTGGTACAATATTGCCTTGTTATCCCAAACAGCTACACTGACAGATGGGATGCGTTTTGGTGCTAAGACCCAACGGGCACGTTCACTCAGTTTCTTCTGATGATATTTGTTTGTTTATGTCTGGTGCATTTGGCTCCAGTTGTGCACTCTATTACATTGTTTACATTGGACTTTTTTAAGGACATATTTTTTGAAAATAAAAGACAAGATTTTTTTTTTTTTTTTTATTTGACAAAACTGTAATCACAAGGGCATTTTGTTGTCACTGTTTTTGTCAATGTCTCAGTGAAAAAAAAAAAACAAGAGTGGTCATTGGAATGCTCTTGCGCCATTTTTTCCCATGTTATGTTTTGACCCAAATGCAAAAATAAACACACTGTAGTCACTGAAGCCTGAGACAAGCATATTTTATAAGTAAATAAATATCTAAATACTTTTTTTTCTTCAGTTTACACTCATATTAAATAGATTGGTGACCAAGGCCATATATGAGTGTTATATCGAGACAGTTTCTAATTCTATTCACAAATGGGGAAAAATATTCAAAATTCTACACACTGACGAGCCATTACCAATTTATCTAAATTTGCCTCCGATAGATGTCGCTCTTTTCCTTTTTACTACGTTTGGACACCACAGATGAAGAAACTATGACGTAATTTCCTTAGCCCAAAATGGCGAACATTGTAAACTAATGCTTCGTTTGTGTTGGAATTTTGGAAAGACGAATCTAATTCGGACATAATTACTGGATAAAGCCAAGGTAATCAATTTGATTTTCAAACATAAAAGAGATATCAAATGTTTCGGCAACTGCAACACAGCTATGAACAAACGTATTCACGCGTTATTTAGACTGCAATGTGCAGACATCTCTGCTCCACTTCTGGATGTTTTTAATGGCTCATCCGCGTTGCAGGTTGAATCATGGCTGAGCAAGACGACGGGAAGGCCGGTGTCGAGGGCGTTGTGGACCTGGATGAGCCCAAGAAGATGACCCGGGAGGACTGGAGGAAAAAGAAGGAACTCGAGGAACAGAGAAAGCTGGGAAACGCTCCAGCTGAGGTGGACGAGGAGGGCAAGTACGTAAACTCAAGAAAAATCTGCACATGTAGTGTGTTTATCAGCAGTGTTTGTTTACTCAAAGTAATTTTCAATTGTACAGCACACACGTGTAATTTCAGGTTTTGTTAGTTGTTTATGTAGGAGGCCTGGGGCGCAATCGATGAACCACACACTCGCTTGTGTCCTTTGTTTCTAGTCTTACAACTATCCTTTGCTCCAGATTTTCATCACTTGTTTCTTATTTCACAACTTTTCTAGGGACATCAACCCGCATATCCCGCAGTACATTTCCTCTGTGCCATGGTATATTGACCCATCCAAAAGGCCCACACTTAAACATCAGAGACCACAGACGGAAATTCAAGAGAATTATTCTGCTATTGGAGAATGGTACAGGAGAGGTGTGCAAGAGGTGAGAAGAAATAAACCACTGAACAAAAAGGACTTTGAAATGACTTAACTCATGTCAACGTTTTCAACAGAACAATGTTACTACTAAATTCCGCAAGGGTGCCTGTGAGAACTGTGGTGCAATGACACACAAGAAGAAAGACTGTTTGGAGGTAAAATGACTGACCAGCCCATCAGTCAAAGAAGAAGAGTGTAAATTGTTGCACTGTGACCTTTTCATTGATTACCTTTCTGCTCTCAGCGACCCAGAAAAGTCGGGGCAAAGTTTACTGGCACCGGCATTGCGCCAGATGAACATTCGCAGGTGCAACTCAAACTGGATTATGACGGAAAGAGAGATCGTTGGAATGGCTACGACCCTGAGGAACACCAGCGCATAGTGGAGGAGTACGCCAAAGTGGATCTGGTAAGCAGTTTTATCAATTGACTGTGAATCAAGTTCAGCACAGTTGCGTGCTACATGTAGGCATAAACCGGGATTATATTCTGACTGTCACAATCTCCCATCACTGGTGAGCTATTTTTAAAACAGACCCATATGTTGTTCTTGAGGCCTAACAGCTCCTTAATTAAGGCAGCAAAAAGATCAAATAGAATGAAATATACTACCTTTGTGTACGTTGTGCTTCTTCTACTACTACGCATCTCTATGCTCAGATGAGAAGAAGAAAACAAAAAGTGCCTGGGCTCTCGTCATTAAATTCAAAGAGGCAGGTCATTTTATCATCTTTGCAAGGAGTCGATCATATTGCAGTGGGACGTTGCCTTATTAGAACTTTAGACAAAAAAGAAATATTTGTTACCTGTGAGGGACAGATTTAGCAGTCATTAAAACCTTGACATTGTAAAACTGCAGTAAACCGTCAAACGTGTGTTATCAGCCCATGCCTGGCGACTGTGTTTGAGTCAAATTAGGTGGGCACATTTTATCATCCGGCTACAAACTTACTCACCTTTGATCCAAATGATTATCTGATGATGTCTTATCTGTTCACTTCTCAGGCCAAAAGGACACTGAAGGCTCACAAGCTCCAGGATGAGTTGGCATCAGGGAAGCTGGACCAATCGGTGAGCTTTTTGGACACTGAATGAGCTTGTCCTTCACCTCGAAACTATGGAAAGCAATGTGGCATCATTTCTCTGCAGGAACGGGAACATGACAGCGAGGATGAGGATGAAGATAAATACGCAGATGACATCGACATGCCCGGACAGAATTTCGACTCCAAGAGACGAATCACCGTCAGGAATTTGCGTATTAGGGAAGACACAGCTAAAGTAAGAGGCGCCTGACCAAAGTGTGCGATAGTGCGTGTACATGTCCAGTAATATAAATGTCTGTTTCCTACAGTACTTGAGGAACCTGGATCCAAACTCTGCCTACTACGATCCAAAGACTCGAGCAATGAGAGAAAACCCATACTCCAGTACTGGCATGAACCCCGACGAGTAAGTTCCTGGAAGTAAAAGGCCCGCCCGCCGCAAAATGTTTGTGTGTGTTTGAATTGCCTCAAGTCGATTTGCCTTCACATTCCGTTTGGGTTTTGCCTACAGAGTGGGATATGCTGGAGACAACTTTGCCCGCTATAGTGGTGACACCATCACCATGGCTCAAACACAAAGTAAGGCACTAAGAAACCGCTAACAATCAGGAGAACGTGAGCGATATTTGTATTCAAAGCTGCAAGAGTGAGCGTTAAATTGATCGATAGCACGCATATCTGCGAAGTATTTAACACATTTTCCTGTTAGTGTTTGCCTGGGAGGCCTACGAGAGGGGCTCGGAAGTGCATCTGCAGGCTGACCCCACCAAGTTGGAGCTGCTTCATCGTTCCTTTAAGGTCAAGAAAGAAGACTTCAAAGAGCAACAGAGGGAGAGCATTCTGGAGAAGGTACACTGCCTGTATTTTTCGAGCGCGACGATTCTTTCAGTCTATAAAAGTGGTATTGATTGCTGCGTCCTTCGTTTTCACCATGGAACATTTGCGAGAGAGCCACAAGCGCAAAATGAAGTGGTGGGGATGAGAAGCGTGAGTTAAATAGGAAAACAAGCATCCAACTGAGTTACAGAAATTGATCGCTGTGATAATTTTGGCAGGGGTGCAGAAAACACACAAAAGCCATTTTTTGTTTGATCTAACTTGTCACGCAATTACATGACTCCCCACCCATCTTGCGTCACGTGTTTCAAATTTTGGAGAGTATGGCTTGAGAAGATGTTGTCGCATAACTCTTTGTGTTTTTAATAGTATGGAGGCCAGGAGCACTTGGACGCACCCCCTCGGGAGCTCCTGTTGGCTCAAACTGAGGATTACTTGGAGTACTCCCGTCACGGCGCCGTCCTAAAAGGACTCGAGAAAGCCGTCGCTCGCTCCAAGTATGAGGAAGACGTACTCATCAACAATCACACCGTAAGGACAGCCGAGCGTGCTTCAACCGGTTGTGAGTGGCTTCTGATTGTCCTGACCAAATTGTTCTGCTCCTCAGGGTATTTGGGGCTCCTACTGGAAGGATGGCTTCTGGGGATACAAGTGCTGCCACTCCATGGTTAAACAAAGTTATTGCACTGGAGATGCTGGCATTGGAATTGTGAGCGCTTATGGCACTTTGAGGTTTTTTGCGGTGCACATTGACCTTGTAACTCACATCATCTTTTTTTTTTTTTTTATAAATCTTGAAGAGCAACTCTCAGTGTGTTCCGTTTGAAGACGGTGTCAATGAGCTACAAGAGGAAGAGCAGCCCAAGACTCTGCTGGAGGTAAGAGATATTAATGCATTGTAGGGCTGGGCTATTAATTGAAATGTAACATTGATTTCACTTTTTGTATGTCTCTTTATCCCTCATAATTGACATTTACTGCAAAACTGACATGAAACAAGATCATTTTACATTTAAACACCGTCAGTTTTGCAGTAAATGTCAATTATGAGGGATAAAGAGACATACCAAACTAACATATGTTAGTTTGTGGCTAACTTAATGGGAGATACTAGAGACAGGAAAACCTGCCATGACTGTTCTCTTGAAGCTGCCATATTTTTCTTTACTTTACAAATGACTTGTAGTTCAGACAAACTCAACAGCACCTCTAACGGTGTGAAGCAAGTACTGCACTTAGTTTTGCCTTGATCAGCAATCAATATCCTAGAAACAAATTCTTAATCTATCCGTCTTTTTGTCACCGCTCGCAACCGTCAGATGCACCAAGAAAAGATGAAAGAGAAGAAAAAGAAAAAGAAGAAGTACAACAGGAACAAGAACAAGAACAAAAAGGAGCACATCAGCAGTGACGACAGTGATTCAGAGGATGAAGAGCAAAAGAAAGAGAAGCTGAAGATGGTAAAGCGCCTCCTTGTGCCGTACTGCCCGTCACTTCCCACTGTTTGCTGACCCATTTCGTTCTCGCAGGCTCTGGAAGCGGAAGACAAGCGCGTGAAAAATGTGGAAGCAATGATGCAGCTGGACGAGAGGAAGAGGCCTTATCACAGCCTGCAGGAAGTGAAGGCCCCCACCGAGGAGGAGATCGAGGCCTTCCGGATGAAACGCTGCCGGCCCGACGATCCCATGGCTTCCTTTCTTGGACAGTGATCTCTCCCTCGTCCCTGTTGCCCCCGTAAAACTTTAGCCAAGGACTCTCCCAGAGCTGTTGCTCGGTGAAACAATGTCTCTCACTATGTCCTCGAGTTGAGTCTCACAAAGGACCACAGTCGATGAGACATTTCCAGTACGACGGGAGAATTAGTGACAAATTCACATTTTTCCCGCCCTTTTAAATACATTGCAGTCACACAAGACTGCCTACAAAGACAAATTAATTATTTGTTCATGCATTTTTTTTCTCAATAAAATTGCTTTGTGGTCAATATTTTACTTTTTTGTAAAGCTAACCTCACATGCGATGCTGACGGTGCACAAAATGCACAAGTATAAGTGAATTCAGATTCAGTTACGGGTTTGGTTCGTCATGTGAAAAAGGAGCAAAAGCGTTGATACATTTTTTTTCCAAATTAATTTAAAATAAAAAATTCAAAATGTTTTATGTTGATCCGACACAGAGATAGTCTCCTTGCATAAATCTGCAAATATTTACTGTTGAGAAACCAACATTCTGAAGATTTAGTCAATTGCAAATTAAGATTGCAATGATTAATTGGTTATCAAAAATGATTATTGATTTCTTTATTTGTCCGTTTTCGGGTCTTGTTTACATTCTGTTGTAAAGCGTCAGGGCCAGCAGTGAATACTCCATTAGCAAAAAAATATATATGTATATATTTTTTTAAACTGGCTCTGTTTTTTTTTTAAGATAAAGGTGATCAATATTTTGATTCAATGTTTGGTTTTATATTCAGATTTTGTTTTGAATTCTTGATTATTTTTCAAAAAATTTGTTCTGAACATGCTGTCACAATTTCTGTTCATATGGTTTAAGTTGAATGGGAATGCAGTAGTAACCGAACACACCCATTCCCCCAACAGCCGGACCATATCTCAGTGACAAAAGCATCCGGAATCGTTTTTCCGACATCAAGAAACTTCAACTACACTTTTTAGGTTTATAAATTTGACATTCAGGCAGCCCTTGCTCGTAAATCATAATTCAGCCGTGCAAAACGGTTTCTCTGACTTGAATTTAATGACATCATGGTGAAAACATTTGTTGTTTTTTTTTGGGGGGGGGGGCGCTGAGTAGCTGGGCGGATGTTATGGAGTGCGAGTCACTGAGTTGCACATTTCCTTGCAGAGCTTCTCCAGAAGAATACACTGATTTGACTATTGACAAACAGCATGAAAGACCGATTGCTACCTGATGCAGAAGACAGCCACTGAGTCCATCATCATTTTCAACTAGTGAGTTTCTTGTCGACTGTAGAGAATAACTGGCCTCAGTTCCTCTTTGTCTGAGCATGTTTCTAGAAGCTGCATCGGACAGCTGCGTGGTCTTAAATGACATTTTCCTCAATCTTTTCCTGACTCCACAGTGGCCGCTGTTCTTCATGTGTGTGTGACGACCTGTCTGCTCTCGGCGGTCCTCTGCCAGTCCATTTATTCCTCAGCAAAGAAAGGACGCAACATCACTATCCACTCGTCTAATCTGGTTTGTAGCCTTCCAGGCCCGGTGGGGCCTGCGGGGAATCCAGGAGCCCCTGGGTCACCTGGGGCAATGGGGCCAATAGGAGCGCCTGGGAAGGATGGTCCAGATGGGCAGGATGGAGAGAAAGGAGAAAAAGGAGATGAAGGTACTTGATAATTGGGAAGCCAGTTTCCATTTAGCATGGCCCTTGGTCACATATGCAGCTCAAGGAGCTACCAGCCAGTGTGACTGGGGAAAAACAAACATCCAAAATGACTTTTGATTTGAGCCTTCTTTGCAACATCGTGATGAATCGTCAGTCAAAAGAAGATGCTTAATGTCAAGACAAATTAAGTTGGTTTAAAAAATGGCGACAGTTAACAAGATGGTTGAGGATACTTAATGGTCCTTCGAAGCAAAAATGAAGAGTGTGCTATAGCTAGCAGGCTAACCATCATGTTTTGTTGAACTACTCAAAGAAGACAACCCAACCGAACTCTTTATCCGTTCCTGTTAGAAAATGTCAAACAAAATCTCGATTTAGCCTCTTTTTTTTTTAGTGAGGAAATTGAAAAAAGATCTAGCTAAATCTTTCGGGACAGCCTATAGGTTTTTGTCATTTCAGTTCACATCAGCGCTCGTTGTTTACAAACATTAACAGTTAAATATCTTACAACTATAAACTTGTTCACCCCGGTGTGCATTTATAAAACAGTCTCATTTCTCCCTCAGGTGATCACAGCAGAGCCGGCAATCCAGGCAAGCCGGGCTTAAAAGGCCGTGCGGGCTTCATTGGCAAGGCCGGACCTCGGGGGCTCAAGGGCCAACGGGGGTCACCGGGGCCGTCTGGACAAAGGGGGCAAAAAGGAGACGAGGGTGACGTCGGTCAGAGAGGAGAAGCGGGAGGCTGCGATTGCGGCGCCGCCGCCCGCTCCGCTTTCTCGGTGGCCGTGTCAAAGAGTTACCCCAAAGAACGCACGCCCATTCGCTTTGGCCGCATCTTGCTCAATGAGGGCAATCACTACAACGTGACCAGTGGCAAGTTTGTCTGCGCCATCCCCGGAGTTTATTATTTTGCCTACGACATCACTGTGGCCAATAAGCATCTCGCTATCGGGCTGGTGCACAACGGACAGTACAAGATTAAGACGTTTGATGCAAATACAGGAAATCACGATGTGGCGTCCGGTTCCACTGTCCTCCACCTCCAGCATCTAGACCAGGTCTGGTTGCAGATCTTTTACTCGGAGCAGAATGGACTCTTCTTTGATCCCTTCTGGACTGACAGCACCTTCACAGGTTTCCTTATCTACGCTGATCAGGCAGATACAAAAGTTAATTTACAGGGTGATGCTTGATATTTTTTTGATAGTTGATAGTCTGATAGTTTCTCAATCTTTTTTTTTTTTATATATATATCTCCCTGTAAGGCAACACTTTTTTTTTTTTTAGGAAAGAAATATATTTTGTGTGCCCTCACTTGTCTAAGTCATTTTAAGAATAATAATGCCCCTTCCTGATAAATCTAAATGAGCCTACCTCCTCTTGTACTATTGTAATGGATTGTTTGAAGATGATGTGAGGCTCTCTGCCTTAGGTTTTCCAGTTTAGTTTGTGGCCTTTGTGTGTGGGGGGGTGAACATCCCTGGTTAAATGATCAAATACTGACACCAGATGGCGCTACAAACAAACAAACAAACAAACAAACAAACAAACAAACAAACACTAAACTGAATAAAAGTGAAGTAGCCTTTGGAATGGTTTGCATGCACTTTTCCAAATTTCGAAGCCAACATTCTTAATTTTTGTTTTTATTCTATACATTTTTACATAAGATTTTAGCGATCCAAACCATTCCAACTTAAAAAAAAAATAAACTCATTTAGCACACATCAAACTATTCACGTTCCCCAAATTTCCACATCATCTATGATAAAATTTCACGATTGTTACCACACTGAACCTGTCCCCAGTACTCGCAGCTCTGATATTTTCACAATAAAACTTTTGTAAATTTTAAGGTTTATATAGGTCTACCTCTTCATTCCATATGACATGACCGATTCACACCATTCCAAATTTAAACTTTGTCTCATTCAGGAATCAGGATGTATATGAAACGTCCCTATGGATGCCTCTTCCCACAAGTTGATTCTCACCCAGTTGGCCTCCTCACGATCCTTACTTCAATACTTCATCATACAAAGGAAATAAATAAAGATATTATTTTCATTATGATCCATAACTATCCAACTTAACATGATATAGTTCTGCTGCTACCAAGTCGCAATAATAATTTTATTGCATATTTGTTAAATATGTAATTCTCTGATATAGTCCATAAAACCCGAGCATTATTTAGTGTAAATAAAATTCACCGAACAACGATAATGTCTGTATTGTGGGTATTACGAAAAGCGTGGAGGGGGGGGGGGGGGGGGGGGCTGGTCAGTTCACCAACGTTTTGTAGTCCTTTAACAGAAACGTATTGTAAAGGACTACATTTCCCGGTCCGCAGGAAGGGACTCCCTAGTCAAGCGCACGAGCCTCACGCCGCAACGGCGGCAGCTGGTGCAGCCGAGCAGGCGACTTTGTTACAACGGAGGCTTACCCGAGAAAATCGCTCGGCAAAGTGTAAACACAGCACGCAAAACGCTCCGTGTCGGGATTCGAAGTCAGTGGCTTCTGAGCGAACCTGTTCCGAGTACTCGCCCGTTAAAGAGGGCTTTCTTCAAACTTGAGCCGAATTGGAGTTGTTTCATTCAGGATGTCGGACTGAGACAAAGGGGTCTGGTCTGGGGGGCATTCCCGTCGGAGCGGTGAGTTGCACGTTGAACAATGTCCGATATGCAAAGTTTCACCTTTCGTAGTCGAGATGAAATTAAACATGTTCAAGTCGAGAGGCGAAATGATATCACGACGCGCTGCTTATCACTTCTTTTTTTTTATTTTTTTTTTTACACGAGTATTTGGGGGGGCTCTTTAACTTGTGAGTAGCGTGTGGTGTTGCTAACGTGTTGGAAAAGAAAACCTGAATGTGGATGCGACTTGTAATTTATTTCATGACTACTAAAAAAGGCTTGTCAGAAAGCGTCTTTGAACTCTTTGATCGGACATTTAAATTCTCCATCAGCGGAAATGGGGCTCATCAAATATGAACTCATTCGAATCGGATGTTTTGAAATAATTGAAAAGGCTTCTAGTTTCTCACTATAAAAGTATCTTAAGAATCCCTTACTTGAGTCGATGCATTGAGCAAAAAGTGGTTATCATAATCTAAGTCAGGTGGACGTTTGATGTTTTGGAACACGTGTGTGACTCTAGGTCCAAGCAGATCCTGTAAGTCTCCTCTGGATGGGAAAAAATGGAAAGGGAGTTGCAATGGTGGAAAGGACAGCTCGCTGCAGACATCCATCAGTCCCTCCGCATCAAGGTGAGTTCACCTTGCTAAGCAGCTTTTATGTTGTTGACAGCAATAACACTGATGGAGCAACAGATAGCCATGCTTTTACCGCTGGTAAACTGCCAGAGGCCGGTAAAGTGTTTCCTTGTGGCCTACAGATGATCAGAAGCACTGACCTACATTTATAAGCAAAATTCTAATATTTCATCAATGAAACTGTATTGCTATTTCCGTTCCCAACCGTCTGTTCTCTTATATCTCATTAATGGCAGCGCTAATGTATCGTGGAACCGCGATTCGCAAACTTAATTGCTTCTTGAATGAGTTTGACCATTTTAAAATGTATTGTATATTGAATATTTTGTATATAGTTTTCCCAGACCAGTAATGCAAATATGAATAACACAGTTTTTCATACATTTTGGTATCAAGAAAGTTTAAATGGTTTTCGCAAATCAGTTTAGTTTGAATTGGCTCTAATATTTTGGTATATTCCATCATTTTTTTTTCTTTTTTTTATAGTGCTAATAGTATTTGCTATGATTTGGGTATTTGCTTTATGCTACAATGTTGATGGTGTTATCTGAATTTTCAACATCTCTGCTGTATCCTTTCATCTTTGATGACATGAGAGGCGGCAATTGTTATCAAAGTCTTCTATATGCAAATCATCTTTCATGTGAAAATCAAGCAGAAATTCTGACACCTAGCTATCTTAACTGTAAACGATTAGAAAAGCAATTTATTTAGCAAGGATCAACGTGCATTTCATCAACTGTTCAAACATATTAGTTATCAATAAAAAATAATGTGATCAATGTGATTTGAATGATTGGCCAAGAAACTATAATCGTCTCCTTTGTGAGAGGCTCTGTGTGTTCCTATGGGCCTCTGTGAGTGGCGATGCACGTGCGCATTGATTGACACATCCCTCAGTCATGCCTTCTGTTCCTCCAATCTTTGCTTGACTTGTTTAATTTCCGCCAGGATAAAGATCAAATAATTGAAACTTAAATTAAAGGCATAAGATAGGGCCAAAGAAGGATGATTTGCGTTCCCCCAGAAAAACCTTTGTATGATATTCTACTGTTGGGTGATACAGCCAGTTTTAGCATATGACAAACTTTTCTTTTTTTTTAATAAAATCATTGTAAAGTCCACCTTTAGATAAAGCCCGACCAATTCATCGACCTTGCTTGACTTGTTTAATTTCCTCCAGGATAAAGATCAAATAATTGAAACTTAAATTAAAGGCATAAGATAGGGCCAAAGAAGGATGATTTTCATTCCCCCAGAAAAACCTTTGTATAATATTCTACTGTTGGGTGATACAGCCAGTTTTAACATATGACAAACTATTTTTTTTTTTTTTTTTTATAAAATCATTGTAAAGTCCACCTTTACAGAAAGCCCGACAAATTCATCGACCTTTTTAAAAATAATCAAATCAAATTTAAAAATCGTCACTTCACGTGTCTTAGGATGTTCCACGTTGGTAAACGTTGGAGGGAAAATATAATTACACGGCTCAGTTGCCTGTTTAAAATGATCTAAATAGGATTACATGGATGAGTTGAGACTCATTAATTGGGAATGTCTTAATTAACATTAAGCACTTTGTCTTATGCGTATATTTCTTCCCCCATGCCACTTTAATGGTGACGTCTGTCACTCGACTGGCAGTTTCAAGTAAATGCCAACCTCATACTGAGACAGAAAATTATAGAGGCATATTTCACATATCCTGCTTGTGTCGAGTGAGGTGATGGCATCGGATTTTGGTTGTATTGTCTGTGGACACAAAAGTCGACATTTTCTTGCACAATCCTCTATTCAGAAACAGCGTGTGATTCAGAGTGAGCTGTCAGCGGGCCTGTATGTCCATATGCAGACTGAGCTGCAAATAAAGCCTTATGTCCGAGATGGCCCCATCGTGATGTGGTGTTAGGCCACTGTGGCTTCAGAGACGCATCACACCCAAAACACAAAATTCCCTTCAGCTCATGTCTGAGACACAGGTTCCATGCAGCTATTTTGAAAGAGCAGACTTGTTACACAAAACTAAAATAATGTCGTGGCAGAGTTATCCAGCGCCTTCTGAAAATCTGAAAACATCTTTTAGCTTGGCAGTTAAGCCGACAACCTTCTTTTTGCCCTTTGTCTTTTTATTTCTTGAATTAACTGGACGCATTATTAAAACGTTTGTGTAGTTTAACTTTGTGCAGCATCTTTATAGCAACTTGAGGTAACAAAGTAGCAAAATACTATATTATAGATATATGCTGGTACTTTTTTTTTTTTTTTTTACAATTTGACAAAAACCTCAAGAGTCCAAAAGTAGACAAAACAGGCATATTTGCTGCTGTTAATGTATGTTTCATTAAAACACGCTAGATTGTGAGACATTGTCCATCAGAATGATACATATGATTGTGAATTGATTACATTATTTTAATTGAAAAAAGTCTAATGAGGTCATGGGTATGCATTTTTTTCAAATATATATTTTAAAAATATCCAGTCAGATTTTTAATTCATATCGTCAAGCTTGCTTGTTACTTCCAGTTGAAAGAAACCTATTCAGTTCATACAAAGAGATTTCAAAATCCAAAAGGTTGTAATTCATTTGAGATTTGCTGTATACTTCTGGAAAAGAACCTCAACCTGGAGCCTTCATGCTAATTTAAAATGGTCTTCCCACCAACATATAGTACATCCAAATCAGCTAGTATTTTCGGTTTGTCTTTTTATTCTGCTCACAAATACAGAAACGTGCTCGGTTTTTGCAAAGCAGTTTTTTGTAAGATACATTTTCCCCGCAAAATCTGATTTGCATTTATATGCCCATAAGCTTTCTCTAGCAAGGTGTATCGATATGTTCATGCTGTGTCCATTGGTCTTCAGATGCTTTATTTACAAATCAAATACATGTCTATGTAATTGTTGAAAATCATACATTGGATTTGTTGCTCACTCAGAGAACATATTGTGATATACAATGACCATTTCACTTCTTATTTCATTAATGATGGCAACTTTGTAAGTTGTTGATTGCACATGTGTGATTTCATGAGGAGGACCAATGAAAACAAATGAACCATATTGGAATTTGAAGAATTAAAACGCCATCGTGCCGTATTGTAGTTTCCTGCCTGGTGCCCGGCCGGCTCCCCCACAGTCTGTTCCCGGCTTAATGACGTTTGCTGCGGTGTTAATGCCCTGATGTGGGAGATAGCGGCACTGCGGAGCATGTGGCAAATGATCAGACATGCAAATGCACCAGAGGCAGCTGTGGAATCCTTAATTATGGTGCAGGTCCTCCACAAAGGCACTTCGCCACTCTAACCCCCCCCCCCCACACACACACACACACACACACAACTCTTAAGAGGCCCCACTCCCTGAAAACACATCCCAGATCTCCGGCACCCCTTGTACCCCCAGACAGACAGATGGACAGGAGCTGAAGCAGTGGGAGGAGAGTTTGGGGCAAACTGGATGGGATCGTAGATTCTGGCGCTGGGGGTGGAGTTGCTTTATGTGGATTAGGGGGGTGGGAGCTGTTTATTTTTGGATTCCGTTGAAGAGTCACTGAAGATCCGTTTTTTAATGGCTTTCGAGATAAATACTGCAGGTCACATGATGCGTAATCCTACCAATGTGCATTTTGCCTTCATAGCAATTTATGTGTTGCGTTCAGCTTAATGCAGGCTCGCTCGTAAGCAACTGGCCTGATGCGATTTTTCTCAAGACCCTTCACAATTTTCAAATAGGATTTCTCGGGCAATCCCCGATCTCCGAATAAATCCAAATCACAAGCCTTTGTTTTGACTGTAGTTCGCAGAGAGCAAAACAAGCACAAATATTTTCTGCCATAAGAAGCTTAAGCAGGGCAAATGTAGCTCCTCCGTGAGTTTGCAAAATAGGCCTTTAATACTTTGGGGCAGCGACAGAAACCAGAGGCTTGTGCTTTCTTAGTTGATATTTTTTTTTTTTCCTGTGCCTGAGTGAGGAGACCCCGAGGCTGATTCAATGCTAATGGTGAGAGGATC
Source organism: Syngnathus leptorhynchus (assembly GCF_054491065.1). Lineage (NCBI taxonomy): Eukaryota > Metazoa > Chordata > Actinopteri > Syngnathiformes > Syngnathidae > Syngnathus > Syngnathus leptorhynchus. Next base: position 10,159,898 of record NC_141196.1, read on the forward strand.
TTCCTTCCACTTTGAAACACATGCAGCTAATTGGACATGAATAGGAGATGTGCTAGGGGCGAAACCTAATCCTATGCACTCCTCCATCTCTGAGAAGCGCAAACCCCCACCCTCTCTCCTAAAACCCACCCAACCACACACAAATGCATGCATGCACACACCCATGCCCAATACTCAGGGACTTCCTCAGTGACCTAAATTAGCTCCTCCTGTCTGCAACGAAGGAGAAAGAAATGAAATTCAAATGAATTGACACCGTCGTCAAGATGTGATGGAAGCAGCGTTTTACGATTATTTTAACCCCACGCCACCGTGCCGTTTACTACTCCCCATAGCTCTCCGCCATTGCTTCCTGTCCACCCCTGTCACCCCCGCCTCTAACATTGACGTGTTCTTCCCCTCTCAATCTCCAGGAGCTGAAGTTACCCGTCTACCGAGCCCATTCGCCACAGATTGGCATGCGTCGCTACTTCGCAGACTTGTTGGCCATCCTGAGTAATCGCTACCAGTTATGTCCCACGGCACGCCACCTGGCCGTCTACCTGCTGGACCTCTTCATGGACCGCTACGACGTGGCCGTCAAGCAGCTCTATGTCATTGCCCTGTCCTGTCTGCTCTTAGCCAGTAAGTCCAACCGTAGCCCCCTGTAATCGATGTACAGTGTTCTCCCTCGATATCACAATTCACCGTTGCATCATTAATTCGATGCCCACAGATAAGGAGAGACACGGATTTTGATGCACTTTTCAGTCGTTTAACAATGCGAGAGAACAGAATAAGCACCCTGTGCGCGCGTGCGTGCGTGCGTGCGCGCGTGCGTGCGTGTGCGTGTGCGTGTGTGTGTGTGTGTGTGTGTGTGTGTGAGAGAGATAGCAGAATGCAACCTCTGGCATGATGGGTAATTAGACTAATGATGGTGTCTGGAACGAGGGCCACTCGCTCATGAGGGTGCAGCCTATGTTTGTGTGCGAGCGAGTAATGATGCTCAGGCCAGGTTTTGCAATTAGTCTTCTATTTGCTAGGATGGATTAGAATGAGACGAGAGACAGTTGAAAAAAAATGAGCGTGATTATAGATAATGTCAATCCAATCTGAACAGCGTTGATTAGTGCATTCTGTAATGGATGAGCCATTTTTTTTTTTTTTTTTTTTTTTTTTTTTTTTAAACAGAATCTTTTGATGCATTGCAGTCAGTGTCCTGTGCTCCACTGTCTTTCTCCAGGTTGTCTCCGCGTTGATTGATAAAGGCTTGAACGGGTATTTGATTCAGAGTTGTCTTTACTTTTTATCTGCCTCTGCGTTGCGTTGGAATCTGGCCTCATTATCAAACTGCCTCAGACAGCCACGTTCATTCTTAAAAATGTTGGGGTTAATTAATCGCTATCTCCTTTGTGCCTCCCAGTAGTCCCAGCTTAATCCTGTTACTCCATTGTGTTTTTCTGGGTGGATGTTTGTTAATGGAGGAGTTTCTTGTGCTGTATTAAGATTATAGGCAGATTTTCAGAACCGCCCCCCCCCCCCCCTCCTTCTAGGAATAATTGTTTTTGGCTGTTGGAAATATTTATTTAGGGACCTTGCTGTTTTCCTCAAACATCCCAGAGGCATGTCATATTACTTCTTATGTTAGAGGCTGCGATGTCCTGGAATGATTACGCATCCTTATTTGTATGTTTGCGTCTTGCAGACTACACAGACTGGCGACACCACTTTCGTAATCTAATAAATTCCATTTCCAAAGAAATTCCATTAAAAGAAAAAAAACAAGTAAAGCGCTGATATTTATAAATGACCGATGAAGGAGATTTGTTTTTGCCATGTTAGTTGACATTCGGTTGAGCGCTTTCAGACATACTACCGCTTGAAAGTAGTCAGAACTAAGATGATATAGTACTTTGTTGAATTTCAAGTACTATAAGTACTAAGTAACGTTAGAAACAGAACCATTTACATTGTTAGATTGCTGCTCTTTACGTTTCTTTTCCACTGAACCCGATTCCTGAACAGCAAACAAAACAAAAAAAAGAGCATCCTGTGAAACTCTGGGGTATTGACTCTACACATTGCACCTCCACAGGCCTCTGAGCCCCGGGGCGGGGAGCAACCGAGGGGCTGAGGGGCACCTGCCATATGCTCTCCGAGTCAGGCCTCAAACAAAAGCCTGTCAATGCAAGCAGGACATGCAGCCAGACCCTTCTCTGAGAGGGGGAGGGGAACGCAGACTGAGAGCAGGGGAGAGAGAATGAGTGCCTGCCTGCCTGCCTGCCTGCCTGCCTGCCTGCCTGCCTGCCTGTGTGGCAGAGACTTAAAGCTAACATTGCTAAATGACATGTTGGTTGCTAAGGCAACCTCGTGAGCAGCTCGTATGGATTTAGAATGCGGATTGCCATTCCAGTAATGTTGGTGTTAAAATTGCTGCCACGTAATTGGGCTGGCTGGTCCCTCGTGGTGTCCTTTTACCTTTTGACCACTGCGTCTGTTTCCACTCGATTCCCTCACCTTGCCTCGGACCGGCATAGCAAGCCAGCCCTGGGACAAGGGGCAGCAGCTAGTAAAAGCAGCCCACCATCCTTGGGGCGCTTGGGAAATGAGCGGAGTGCTACTTCAAAGGCAAGTCAGCGGCTGATGTTAAACAGGGCGGCCTGCAAAGTGGGATTTTTCGGAACTCAACCACCCCGTGGAGACTCCCAAAATGTATATCAAAAGGAACCCACCTCCACGGTTCTGTATCCCTTTTGACAATGCTCACAGTGCAACTGTGCTCATAGTTCCATGTATCATTTGAACGTGTTAGTTTAATTTCGCCAAGTGCCATTTGAGAATAATTTGTGAGGTGGAAGGGGTTGAGTAATGCACGTCGGGTTTTACATGCTTTGTAGCTGATCCAGAGCCCCCCCAGCACACACACACACACACACACACACACACACACACACACACACACACACACACACACACACACACACACACACACACACACACACACACACACACACACACAGCTTCTTAGCTTTTTGGTGGCCACTTCACTAGCCATTAGCATCAAAGGTCAAGGGTCGACTTGGACCTGCTTTGTGAGAGCTGCCACAGCCAGGGGTGGCAACAAGGAGATTCTATGATGGAGCTGTGAGCAATTTCACACTCTTGATGAAAGATGAGGCCACAAATGAAAGGATTGGAGCGGGCAAAGGAAATTCCTCCATGGATGTCGGCACAGAGAAAAAAAAAAGGAAGGGGAATGAAGAACTGAATGATAATTCCCCCCCCCCCCAAACATTTGCGTTTTAAATTCAATGTTCTCATGAAGCCGTCATTCATGTAGCGCATGAACAATAGATTGATTGGACATTCTTGGAAACTTGATTAATTTTGTTTTTATTAATGTCATTGTTGTTATCAATGCACCAAGAGTACCTTTGCAGTTTTGGTTAATCTACACTGCTGTCAATAAGTGTGTACTATACACCAACATATTTGTTTAGAAATATGTGTTAGTGTGCAGACACACAAAAAATAGTGTAATAGTCATTTAATTCTGACAAAATAAGTGAAAGTATAGCAAAACTACTTTAAAATGAACACATTAGTATTCCACAAGAATTCACAGTTGAGTCAATAGTCTCATTAGAATTGAGGAAAAAATGTTTGCGACATCTCATAAGAATTGCGCTCGTTGAAGAGCACTGTATCTTCTTCAGAGTACCCGCTCCCTCCTGCAGAGCAGCACTCGGGTTTCTAATCCCACCTCTTCTCCGAACCGCACACCTGGGATGGGGCCCCGTATCCTGGTCTTGCCATATCCAAACCCCTGACCTTTAACCCCACTCTGTTTACTTGGCCTGTTCTCATCTTCGCCATCACCTGTGGATGTCATGAGAATGATAAAAGAGAGGTGTCCTCTCCTTCAAGTGGTTGAACATTTCGAAATCAGAGGACCTCCCCTAGCCGCTGACTTCAGATAGGATCATCTTGTCGCCTGCGTTCCAGGTTGGCTGAACTAACTGGCGAGGAATGCAACAGCCCTATCGCAGCAAAACAAAGCTGGCCTTTGTCTTGCTAAACCATCTGCTTTACAAGCTGTGCGTAGCTTTTTTTTATAATGTCGAAAGAATGAGCTATTATTGTAGCCTGTACACTTCAATATATCTTGAGTTCATGTCTGGTTTTAGTTGATGGACTGAGCAGCAAGAGATGGTCAAGATAGATTTTCCAGTGGCTCAAAATTGTATTTAACATATCTTTATTTGGATGCCAGCACAACAATCTTGCCTTGAAGCCATTTGGCATTTTGATACTGAACCCTTATTGACTGAGGCCCTGCCACCTCAAAGTATGCATAATCACATTTGGTTGCGCAAGACTTTATCAACCGAGTATTGCCAAGAATCTGCGCAATACAAAAAATATATAAAATGCCTCTTTCGATTGGTAGAAAAAGATTTTTGAGTGGGGAAACCATCAATAATGTTGCACAGTCAAGTTGCTTTCAGGCTTTCTTTATCTTGTCGCTTCCCCAAAACAGGAGACCAGGAGACAAAGAGCACAATAGAAAGATGCACTTGGCGCTGTCTCTTAAGATCAAAGAGGCTGCGGCCATGTGGAGATTGGGGGGTATTGATGCCTTTTTATGGCTCCGTCTGTGTGGACATAGCAGTCCGACAGCAGACGGCTTGCTTCCCTGCGAGGGTGACAGAATGCGGCGAGTGGAACGAGCGCCGGCGAGTGTAAACAGCCTGGTTTTGCCGCGCTTCCTGTTCTGCCGGAGAGACGCCATTACTGCCTCGCCGCTAATTACCCCCATGGCCAGTTGAGCTGCCGTCCCTCCCTCACCCAGTCTGCTCCGGCTGGCTGGCTCTCGCACCCCATACCCTACCCCCACTTAACAGTAGCTCCGTGCTAAAATTCACACTTGGTAGGAAGGAGCAGTACTCCCTTTGGTTGATGGTAAATGAGGTCCATCAAACATGTTTTTGTAATGTTTTAAGCAAGGCAGTGGATCTCAGGTTTCTATTGCTTCTCTGTCGTACCTCTCATCGCCACAATGTCTACGCACGCTCATTGTAAAGTTTGACCTTAAAGCATGCTCATTTCACTTTGACTGAGTCGTCCGTCCTCATTGGCCACTCAGACCCCTGAGGCTTTGGGCAGTTGCTATGGAAATGGGACATGGGGGGTGTCTCTGGTTGGGCTGGGTGCTCCTCACGATGGCACTGCTGTAATGTCTGCAAGGCTTTATAGTCAGCGAGGAGGCCGAGAACAATGCGGGAGAAGCTGAAGTTGACTCATTCAAGTTTGTGTAATCCATCGTGAGCATCATCGTTAGGCTTCCTTGGCTTGATAGCTTAATGGCTTTGCTTCCCAGATAAATGTTCGATGCCGGTCATCTTATCCCCGCTCATGTTAAGTAGGCGCCTGCTTTGTGATAGCTGGCTTTTGGCTTTTTTAGGGGGGATGATCCAAAGCCTGTTGCAAATGAGGTCCGGTATCGTAGCTGTTAATTGCTCTTTTAATGTCGCTTATACCAGAATGCTATGTCAATGATGCATGTACTCAGTAAGCTACTTGGTTCATTTGCTCATTGTAGCGATAGGAAAACGAGGCCATCTAGAGGACTGAAAAAACACAACTGGTCCATGAAGGAAATATGAAGCTTCATTTTCCCATCATTACTTAATGGTTATTTTTCATTTGGCTTATTTATTTAAGCCCTTTTGCAACAACAAAAGATCCTGGTGAAGCTCTGTTGTCCAGGTAAAGCGACTCAACCTTGATCTGATTCAGCTAGTATAGCAATGAACCTGGTTTATTCCTGAAATAGCACAATAGTGACTAAACTAAAACGTGTTTAAAAAGTGTAATTCCTGACAACATCCCTTTAGTTAGCATGTTGTTTAATTGCAGTGGGTCCAGATATATACTGTGCACTCTGGTTTTAACACTGCAAAAATTCCACTGGAAATTCTAAGAAAAAAAATGTTAAAATGAGAAAAATAATACTTAAAATAAGCAAAATTATTAAGTTTTACTTGACAAGATTTTGAAAAATAAGAAAATAATACTTGGCCCATATCTACGGCAGTCTTGAAATGAGTATTTTTAAACTTAAAGCAAGTAGTATCATATAATTAAAATCTTAGAATAAGCAAATCCACATGTGAAACCACACTTCAGGTTCTTTTTGTTGTTGGGCAGTCATCTTTAAATGTTGAAAGTGTTTGTTTTATATAGTACTTGAAAGTAGCTTTTAATACTCATTGACAAGACTATAAAATCAAGTAAGATAATCCAGTAATAAGTATCTTGAAACAAGCAGAATGGTCTTGCCTGACAATTTTATCTCAAGTAAAAATAACAACACAGTAAAATTGAATTTAAGAAAGTATAGCTTATTTAAGCTTACTTAGCTTACTTACATAGCTTTTTACAGTGAAGTTGTTGTGTAAACTCGGTGACGCCGACAAATTTTGTAATGTGCATGTGTAATTTGTGATGCAAGATGGATTTTCTTGATGATTTACTGACAACTCTGCCAAAATCGGTTGCTGTTGACACGCTGAAATTATTTCGGCACCAACTTTCCTATTGGATGGGCCGTCTTTTGTCACAGTGACACTGCGCCTATACAATAGCTTGGTTGATGACGCGCTGTGCTAAGTGCGTGCAGTGTGCAAAGTCCTTGAGAGGCTTGAAAATGTGTCAACAATGGTAAATTAAAGATTTTTTTTTTCCCCATCTTGAATTTCATGTCATAATGGAGTTAAAGAGATGAGTGAATCATCTTTAGATTGATTTTACATGCTTCAAGTCTTGTTACTATGGAGCCGATTCATACGACGACAATACATAAAAGCATCTGCCAGAATTGCCAAGTTGGCACCAGAATGCTTTCTTTCCGTGATTGTGATGTAGCGATGTGTTTCTTGTCAGGTAAATTTGAAGAGAAGGAGGACAGAGTACCCAAACTGGAGCAACTGAACTCATTGGGATTCATGTGTAATTTAAACATGGTTCTCAACAAGAAGGATCTGATCAAAATGGAACTTCTGCTGATGGAGACCTTTGGCTGGAATCTGTGCATGCCCACACCGGCCCACTTCATCGACTACTACCTCAACGCCTCGGTGCAAGAGGGAGATCTGTACAATGGCTGGCCCCTGTCCTCCCTCTCTAAAACCAAGGCTTTCATGGACAAATACACTCACTACTTCCTGGAAGTCTCACTGCAAGGTGGGTCCGATTGTAACGGGCTCTTTTGGACTGGCAGCTGACCAAACTTGGTGTTTGTATTGTTTCAGATCACACGTTCCTTAGTTTCCGAGCGTCCCAGGTTGCCGCCGCGTGCGTGGCAGCGTCGCGCATTTGTCTGCAGATTTCCCCGAGCTGGACTACTGCGCTGCATCTACTGACCGGCTACACGTGGGACCACCTGACCCAGTGTATTGAACTCATGCTGCTGTAAGACACACACCAATATAGTCAAATTTGCAGATTTTGTTTTTCTAACATTTCTGTGGGGAGTTTTTTCCTTCATACTTTCTTCCCGGTTTACTTTTCGTGCGTCATGAGAAACCAGTATTGAATGTTGATCCGTTTTTTTATTTTTATTATTATTTTTTTTTTACAATAATTGTTTTGGTTAGTTCAAAAAAGTTTTAATGAATCAAGGTGCCGCTCCAGGACCAGTTTGTTTTGTTTTTCCTGACTCTAGAAATTGACACAGGTGTGCCTCTCCCCTCCGCAGTGCTCATGACAACGACGTGAGAGAGGCCAACAAAACAAAGTGCGCCCCTCCGCACCGAGCTTCCCCTCTGCAATCTCAGGGCCAAACTTCTCAGCTCTCTCCGGTGTCTGCCATTCAGAGATCGCCGTCTTCATCGTCCGCCACGCCACAACTGCTCTTTCAAGCAGACCACTTCCCAAACCTCTCCCAACATTCCCCCTCCCTGTCTCAGCTGCAAACGCTCGCCGACGCTCAGGCTCTGGTGCCTGTGGTCAACGTGTCTCAGGACTTTTTTCAGAGCCACAGAATGGGGCTCCTGAGCGGGGCGGCGTCTTGCCTGAGCGCTGGGACCGGCTTCCCTTCCTACTCAAGTCTGGCCTCAGGCCTCCAGGCGGGGGCTCGCGCGCTGCCGCTCCAGGGTCCTATATCTGTTCAGATGGCCCTCGCCGGAGAGGCGCACCACTGCCTAAGTGTGGCCTACACCGGGGGCTACCTGGGGGCCCATCACACTTTTGCAGCCGGCTGCTTCGACAGGTGACGCCAGGAGACGGAGAGAGAACGGCGGCGGGAGAGCGCCGCGACGCTCCGGTCCCCGCTGCCTTTCGCAGATCTGTCCTCTCTCTCCGTCGGCACGGCGACACCTTCGGCGCGTCCCGCCCACCCTCCCCTCTCACAGAGACATCTCAAACGCAAGCAGAGGTCCAAAGACAAAAGAGACCCCGTGGAAGTCATCACTCTGACGTGACCAATGTCTCCGTAAACCGCTTGTCACCGCTGCGGCTGAGCTGAAACCAGTGCCAAATTTGTAAAAGTGCAACAAAAACAACAAAGCTGTGAAAAGGATATTTTGCCGTTTGGATTATATGATATATTTTTTTAAATGACTATTTCTACCAAAATCACATTTGTTTTTTTGTGAGGGAAAACACATTTTGCATAGGAGCCACCTTTGGGAAGCTGTTTCTGTTTTCACTCAGTGCCGTGTAAAGGAAATGCCTGCGCGTCTTATGTCTGCAAGCATTGATGAAACAAGTGTAGGCCGCGTCAAGCCTGAAGCGGCCCCTTTGGGAATTCCACACTGCATTAGTCCTCGAGGGGCGGAAGAATTCCTTGCTTAGTGCACAGCAGGTGAGGTTTAGGGGGGGGGGGAAAAAAAAAAAAAGCCTGCACTGGCCCGCTTTACTCCCCCCGCCGCTCCTCCCAGCTTCCAAAGTCGAGCCTTGCAGCAAGTAGGGTCAAGCAAGTTTTAAATGCGGCGTCAAAGATTTCATGTGACTGGACCAGCATGGGGAAGCAGACCCAGAAGTGGTTGACTGTACATTAGGAAAAGCTGCTGTTGCTGCTGTTGCTGCCTTGTAGTGAACTGCTGGTTCTGTCTGTGTTAATGATGTTTACGTGAACCACTTAAGTATCAGGGACTTAAACAAGATTACTTGAATATTACATCGGAACATGCCATAGCTTTTATTTATAAACTTTGGTTTGATATATTGTTTTTTTTCTTTTTTCAATACCAACCTAGAAGGTCACCCTTGTTGTCATCCAGGCTCAGGTTACAGGCTAAAACTAGCCTTTATACTTCATTCTTTAGGTCAGGGTTGGCAAACCTGCCAGTCATGCGTTTCTGTAAAACAAAATTCCAGAGTGGCGGCTATAAAATGCCCTCATCTTACACAAGTACTACTAACCATCTGCTGAATCATTCTGTTTCATACTAAAACCCAACGTAGCAATGTTGGGGGGGGGGGCAGAAAGTGTACTGTACTCCCTTTTAAAGAGGGTGTTTGTTAAATCTGCATAAAAAAACAAAAAACGAGCTGGCAGTCGTCGTTTGCCACACAAACATCTGCATCCAGTCGCGTGTAATTGTGTTCCACCTTTGTAAAGCGCCCAATTTTCCACTTCCTGTTCATTTAAACGCATCCAGATTGTGTGTGCCAGTCTCAGAGGGAATACCTCAAATGGGTCGTCGGCCACTCGGCCTCCAGCTCGTGTTCTACTTTCGACCCAGCTGTTGACCTTATTGTTTTCATTTACTTATGTATAGTTTTACAGTGTTTTTTTTTTTGTGGTTTGAACTTTTTGAAAATCTCCTGCCATGGAGATGTTAACTTGCTCATTCCTCATGACTTCTTGATCAACTTCCCACAAAGGTGCAATATATTTGTTTTTCCTCGTCTGACCCGAATACCGCCAGTACTGTGTTGTTGGTCAACCGCGACCTGACTTGCAGTTCGCCTCATTTCCTCTAGAGGGCAGTGGTCGCTACGAACTGACTATGTAGCATATTGCAGCCACCACCTTTGAGTGAGAGGTGCTACTGGAAGCATTTGTCTTTAGATTAGCGCTTTACCACGCGTTTTATTTTCCTCCCATGCTGATTTGACTCACGCGGGAGTACACTGACAAACCACAAATTTCCAAGTTGATTTTTTTACGTTTTATTTTTATTTACCAAGTTCCAACTAATAGTTTTGCTTTGTTACACTGAATGGTAAAATGGTGAATTTTTTTTTGTCATGCACCATGAAAAAAATAAACATGTTAACTGATTTTTTTTTCTCTTTTCTTCTCTTTTTATTTCCCTTTTATTTGATTACATTAGAACAGGGGTCAGTAACCATTTTGAAAAGAGCCTCTTACTGTATGTACTGAAGAATGAGGTCTTCCCGTTTGATACACACGTCTGAAATAAAGTTTGCTCAAAATATCTTGAGCTATTTGTGAGTAATTATTCATCTAAAAGAAGACATTGATCATGTTAATGATTTGTCACAATTACATTTAACGGCAGAAAACCAATAGGAGAAAATATAAATATGCATTAGATTGTGCAGTTGTATCTATTACTGTGGCGTGTAAATAGAAATCTGCCTCTCAGATAATGATTTTTTTCATACTCTTGCTTGGTAGCTATGTTGGAATATTCCATCCCAAAGTTAAAGTTCTACAGAAAGCTGGCACAAAATTTGCCTTTATTCTTTTGATGTTTCATGTGATAGTGAGAAAACCAGCTTGCGATTTATTTGCCTAATGAAGCACTAACTGAACACAAGTGATTAACATAACCGTACTTGGATGATTTTCATGTATTTGGGTGTAGCAGTTAGGACCAACCCAATTGTTTGCATGAAGGTTGATGAATCTCACGACGGTGGAGTATAAAAATGCTAGCAGTAGGCTTGTGAACAGCAGTCAACGGTGCGCTAGTCTTCATCATGTCTTTCACAGGCAAATATGTGCTGGCGAGTCAGGAGAACTACAAAGAGTTCCTGCAGGCTATTGGTAAGGAGCAAGCGAATGCAGACTTAAAGAAAAGAAAAAAAAGCTGAATCCTCATGTATCTTTCTGTGCAGGGGTGTCCCAGATGGAGATACCCAATGAAGACATGATAACAGACTTCTATGAGGGTGCTTACTACAGGATTACCAAGTATTTTGGGAGTGAAACTCTGAGCAACACATTCTTGCTCAGCAGGGAGGGCGAACTGGAAGATCTGGATGGCACAACCTTCATGGTAAGATTTCATCACCTATTATTTCCTTTGCCTTCTACACCCTAACTTGTTCTCTGTCATTGTTAGACTACCGTTAGTAAGGAGGGAAATAAAATCAAGATCCAGTTCCCCAAATATGTGTACACTGCTGAGATATCTGGTGACCAACTCATCGAGGTGAGCATGCACGGTTACATGACAGTATTTTTTTATTTTTTTTTTATTGCAGACCGGACCTTAATGTCTGTTCTTTCCTCCAGGTCAATTCCATTCCGGGTGGGATTACCAACAAGATGGTTAGCAAGAGGCTACCAGAGTAATCTGGAAAGAGGTCTTGCAAACTGCCTTTAAACCTAATAAACAAGCATTCAACATATTTCTCTGCTGTGTGTCTCTCTCTCTCTCTCCCCCCTCCTCCTTGCCTCAATGTATATCGAGGCGCGTAGATCGCGTAGATCCCGTTGTGAATCAGCAGAAAGCAAGAGCGCCTCTTAGTGGTATTGACCGGGTAATGTAGCTCCATTGATGAATGAAACTTTGTTTCTTCACACAATCATTAATCTTTCTTTCATAAACATAAAACATGAAATTTTAAAAGACAGACAGGCAGACAGACAGACAGACAGACAGACAGACAGACAGACAGAGAGACAGACTACTAAAAATACACACATACACGATACACACATACACATTATTGACTAAAGTCGTAGAAAGTACAAACAGGATCACCAGACAGGATTCAGTTTTTATTGATTATGGCGGCGCCTTTGGACAGAAGCGGTAGTGTTTTGCATGAAGACGACCACATTTCCCATGAGTGCCAGGGCGCAGTGCCATGAAGCGTGTGTTGCGTGTGTACGCGTGTGTGTGTAAAAACCCCAACATTTTTCTGTTTCCTCCAGTGACTGTGAGGGATGCATCCAATAGGACTCAATGGAGGAATATAATTGCCCCTCGGTCGTCCGGTCCAACAATCTTCCTCAAGCAAACTCCTCACGCATGCGCTAGTGTTGGCTCGTGAGTGAACGATTCGTTCAAAAGACCGAATCTTTTCAGTGAACGAGAGTGAACGAATCACTTTATTTTTTTCAGTTCATATGACTTCAACCAGTAGGTGTCGGTAATGCACATTGAAGCTTGTGCCACCTCGCTGTAAAACAAAACGAGGACGAAAATGACGTAACTTCCGGTTCACGAACAAGTCGTGAATTGCATTTCCTGTTCACTAACCGAACAGATGTGTGAGCGAACGACTCAGTGATTTGCATTTCCAGTTCATCGCGAGAACGGATCAGTGAGGGAACGAATCCTGACTTTCTTGTTCGCGAACGAGTCAATTGTTGAACTGCCTTCCTTCTCGTGCATCAACGGATCAGTCAGTGAACGTGTTGCGTCTCCTGGCGTGAACTATGTAAGGTAGAATGTAGATTTACGATTTGCCAAGGAAAGAAAGAACCACTCACTGAAACACCACTTCTTTTATGCACGTTTTTTTCCAAGCTAACGGCTAACTATATTCCATGAAAGAATGTGCCGTTATGCAACAGCCGGGAGATTATGCTTCTCTTTGGGTCATCTTTATTTTATAACACTTACAGTAGTTTTTAAATAACGTGAATTCTTATCCAATATAGCTACTGCAATTTTACATTAGATTGCTGGTTTGAAATGTACTTTTAATATTATTATTTTAATAAACATTTATGTTAAAACTTGTCTGGTGTCCTTGTTTTAATTTTTTTGGGCATGAAAACAAAAATCTGACATTTGGTTGAATCGTTCGAACTCCGAATCGTGTTTTCCCATTACAAATAATGGGAAAAAATTTATCCGTTCCAAGAAAACCCCCCCGCCTTTTTAAAGCATTTTTTCATTTGCGCATTTCTGTCCATCAGCAGCCCAGCGCCGAACGCGCAACCGTAGCGCGCCACTGACCGCTCAACTGCACCGCGCTGGTCGCATTATTATGACAGAGCCGTCGCTGAAATTTTGAAATTATTCACTGTCGCATTGCTTGAGGAGCTTCTTTGTGTTTTAGGATGGCTTTACTGGTCCCATTTGCTTCTTTTGGAGGCATGATTAGAGTTGATGCAATCCTCAGAGTAACGAGAATGTAATAACGACCAATTGCCATGCGGGTCCTCTCGGCTCATCTCGCGAGGTTCGACAACCGAATTTCGTCCGACGTCCGAAGCAAAAAAAATCTCAAATTTTTTGTTCGAATACCGAATTGTTCGAGAACCGGGACGTTCGAAAACCAAGGCTCCACTGTATTAGGTACACCTGAAAATGGTGGTGTACCTAATGGAGTGTCCATGTGACGTCACAGATCAAACAGCCAATCAGAAAGTGGGGGTGAGGGCGGGTGTGGCACTTTTCACTTAACCGTTACGCTTTGTTCATGATTTTTCCCTAATGATGTGGCCTGTTATTAGGTACACCTGAAAATAGCGGTGTACCTAATGGAGTGACCGTGTGACGTCACAGATCAAACAGCCAATGAGAAAGTGGGGGTGAGGGCGGGTGTGGCACTTTTCACTTTCATTTAAGCTTTGGCCATGATTTTTCCCTAATGAAGTGGCCTGTTATTAGGTACACCTGAAAATGGCGGTGTACCTAATGGAATGTCCGTGTGACGTCACAGATCAAACAGCCAATCAGAAAGTGGGGGTGAGGGCGGGTGTGGCACTTTTCACTTTCATTTAAGCTTTGGCCCCGATTTTTCCCTAATGAAGTGGCCTGTTTAGGTACACCTGAAAATGGCGGTGTACCTAATGGAGTGTCCATGTGACGTCACAGATTAAACAGCCAATCAGAAAGTGGGGGTGAGGGCGGGTGTGGCACTTGTCACTTTCCGTTAAGCTTTGACCATGATTTTTCCCTGATGATGTGGCCTGTTATTAGGTACACCTGAAAATGGCGGTGTACCTAATGGAGTGACCGTGTGACGTCACAGACCAACCAGCCAATCAGAAAGTGGGGGTCAGGGCGGGTGTGGCACTTTTCACTTTCATTTAAGCTTTGGCCATGATTTTTCCCTAATGAAGTGGCCTGTTATTAGGTACACCTGAAAATGGCGGTGTACCTAATGGAATGTCCGTGTGACGTCACAGATCAAACAGCCAATCAGAAAGTGGGGGTGAGGGCGGGTGTGGCACTTTTCACTTTCATTTAAGCTTTGGCCCTGATTTTTCCCTAATGAAGTGGCCTGTTTAGGTACACCTGAAAATGGCGGTGTACCTAATGGAGTGTCCATGTGACGTCACAGATTAAACAGCCAATCAGAAAGTGGGGGTGAGGGCGGGTGTGGCACTTGTCACTTTCCGTTAAGCTTTGACCATGATTTTTCCCTGATGATGTGGCCTGTTATTAGGTACACCTGAAAATGGCGGTGTACCTAATGGAGTGACCGTGTGACGTCACAGACCAACCAGCCAATCAGAAAGTGGGGGTCAGGGCGGGTGTGGCACTTTTCACTTTCATTTAAGCTTTGGCCATGATTTTTCCCTAATGAAGTGGCCTGTTATTAGGTACACCTGAAAATGGCGGTGTACCTAATGGAATGTCCGTGTGACGTCACAGATCAAACAGCCAATCAGAAAGTGGGGGTGAGGGCGGGTGTGGCACTTTTCACTTTCATTTAAGCTTTGGCCCTGATTTTTCCCTAATGAAGTGGCCTGTTTAGGTACACCTGAAAATGGCGGTGTACCTAATGGAGTGTCCATGTGACGTCACAGATTAAACAGCCAATCAGAAAGTGGGGGTGAGGGCGGGTGTGGCACTTGTCACTTTCCGTTAAGCTTTGACCATGATTTTTCCCTGATGATGTGGCCTGTTATTAGGTACACCTGAAAATGGCGGTGTACCTAATGGAGTGACCGTGTGACGTCACAGACCAACCAGCCAATCAGAAAGTGGGGGTCAGGGCGGGTGTGGCACTTTTCACTTTCATTTAAGCTTTGGCCATGATTTTTCCCTAATGAAGTGGCCTGTTATTAGGTACACCTGAAAATGGCGGTGTACCTAATGGAATGTCCGTGTGACGTCACAGATCAAACAGCCAATCAGAAAGTGGGGGTGAGGGCGGGTGTGGCACTTTTCACTTTCATTTAAGCTTTGGCCCCGATTTTTCCCTAATGAAGTGGCCTGTTTAGGTACACCTGAAAATGGCGGTGTACCTAATGGAGTGTCCATGTGACGTCACAGATTAAACAGCCAATCAGAAAGTGGGGGTGAGGGCGGGTGTGGCACTTTTCACTTTCTGTTACGCTTTGTCCATAATTTTTCCCTAATGAAGTGGCCTCTTATTAGGTACACCTGAAAATGGCGGTGTACCTAATGGAGTGTCCATGTGACGTCACAGATTAAACAGCCAATCAGAAAGTGGGGGTGAGGGCGGGTGTGGCACTTTTCACTTTCCGTTAAGCTTTGACCATGATTTTTCCCTAATGATGTGGCCTGTTATTAAGTACACCTGAAAATGGCGGTGTACCTAATGGAGTGACCGTGTGACGTCACAGACCAACCAGCCAATCAGAAAGTGGGGGTGAGGGCGGGTGTGGCACTTTTCACTTTCCGTTAAGCTTTGACCATGATTTTTCCCTAATGATGTGGCCTGTTATGAGGTACACCTGAAAATGGCGGTGTACCTAATGGAGTGACCGTTTGACGTCACAGATCAAACAGCCAATCAGAAAGTGGGGGTGAGGGCGGGTGTGGCACTTTTCACTTTCCGTTACGCTTTGTCCATGATTTTTCCCTAATGAAGTGGCCTCTTATTAGGTACACCTAAAAATGGCGGTGTACCTAATGGAGTGTCCGTGTGACGTCACAGATTAAACAGCCAATCAGAAAGTGGGGGTGAGGGCGGGTGTGGCACTTTTCACTTTCCGTTAAGCTTTGACCATGATTTTTCCCTAATGATGTGGCCTGTTATGAGGTACACCTGAAAATGGCGGTGTACCTAATGGAGTGACCGTGTGACGTCACAGATCACACAGCCAATGAGAAAGTGGGGGTGAGGGCGGGTGTGGCACTTTTCACTTTCATTTAAGCTTTGGCCATGATTTTTCCCTAATGAAGTGGCCTGTTATTAGGTACACCTGAAAATGGCGGTGTACCTAATGGAATGTCCGTGTGACGTCACAGATCAAACAGCCAATCAGAAAGTGGGGGTAAGGGCGGGTGTGGCACTTTTCACTTTCATTTAAGCTTTGGCCCCGATTTTTCCCTAATGAAGTGGCCTGTTTAGGTACACCTGAAAATGGTGGTGTACCTAATGGAGTGTCCATGTGACGTCACAGATTAAACAGCCAATCAGAAAGTGGGGGTGAGGGCGGGTGTGGCACTTTTCACTTTCTGTTACGCTTTGTCCATAATTTTTCCCTAATGAAGTGGCCTCTTATTAGGTACACCTGAAAATGGCGGTGTACCTAATGAAGTGTCCATGTGACGTCACAGATTAAACAGCCAATCAGAACGTGGGGGTGAGGGCGGGTGTGGCACTTTTCACTTTCCGTTAAGCTTTGACCATGATTTTTCCCTAATGATGTGGCCTGTTATTAGGTACACCTGAAAATGGCGGTGTACCTAATGGAATGACCGTGTGACGTCACAGACCAACCAGCCAATCAGAAAGTGGGGGTGAGGGCGGGTGTGGCACTTTTCACTTTCATTTAAGCTTTGGCCATGATTTTTCCCTAATGAAGTGGCCTGTTATTAGGTACACCTGAAAATGGCGGTGTACCTAATGGAATGTCCGTGTGACGTCACAGATCAAACAGCCAATCAGAAAGTGGGGGTGAGGGCGGGTGTGGCACTTTTCACTTTCATTTAAGCTTTGGCCCTGATTTTTCCCTAATGAAGTGGCCTGTTTAGGTACACCTGAAAATGGCGGTGTACCTAATGGAGTGTCCATGTGACGTCACAGATTAAACAGCCAATCAGAAAGTGGGGGTGAGGGCGGGTGTGGCACTTTTCACTTTCCGTTAAGCTTTGACCATGATTTTTCCCTAATGATGTGGCCTGTTATGAGGTACACCTGAAAATGGCGGTGTACCTAATGGAGTGACCGTTTGACGTCACAGATCAAAGAGCCAATGAGAAAGTCGGGGTGAGGGCGGGTGTGGCACTTTTCACTTTCATTTAAGCTTTGGCCATGATTTTTCCCTAATAGAGTGGCCTGTTATTAGGTACACTACTTCTAACTCTCACCCCAACCCCTAACCTTAACTTAAATTAAATCTTCATTAAATGTTTGGTGTCACCGTGATTTGAACTCGGATTGCTGGGGTGAGAGTGCAGAGCACTAACCACTACACTACAGAACCCTCACTTGTAAAGAAAGGAAAACGTGTACACTATATGGCAGTTTTGACCTTTCACAAGTCACCTGAGTATAAGTAAATAAAGAACAACTTTGTTAATAACATTGTTTATTCTGTAACAGAACAGATTCAAAGTGCATCACTTTGCTTGAAATAAAAAAATAAATCATAATTTATTCTATAAAAATTATATGCTGAAAAAATACAATAAAACAATAATAAACATACACAATATTACATTAAATAACAGCAATAAATAATATCAAATTCAAAGTAATCAGCAACATTAACTCAGGAGCACAATACATAAAACTTTTTAACTTACAAAACAAAAAATGAATAAAACAATTTGTGCAGTTTTTTTTTTTTTTTTATCAAAATGAGGCAACAAGACACAATATTCTGCCCGTTTTCGCTGAAAAACCTTTGGCATTTTATAGTCGTGATTGGGGTACAATGACTTTATAAGTGCCGCCTTAATTTTTTGGGCTTCATACTGTCCACTGCCAACATTGTAAGGGTCAGTAAACACACCGACCGGCCTTTTCTCGTCTCCCATCGTAGTCACACTAAAGCCGAGCGCTACGTACGTTTCGTCATATTTCCTTGTCTTAGCTTTCGTGTAACTCTCAATTCTCTTATCTGTCTCTCTCCGTCGTTCTTTTCAACCCCGTTAAATATTTTTCCATGGTGTCCCACTGCTCTGTGCTGTGTGTATGTTGAACGATTCATTTGAACGAATCTTTTGAGAGAACTGATTCTAAAGATTCAGTTCACTTAAAAGAACTGTAATGCACATCACTACATTGCGCATTAACTCATCAGCAGTCAGTCACATGCACGCTGTCATAATAATAGTCGGATCATGGTTAGTAAACTTTAAACCTTGTGGATATTTTGACAGATTGTGGGAGTGACAGTGTAATACTCCTCACCTTATTTTGCCGTGAAGCATTCGAAAGACAGTGACAGACTCTCCTGTATCACTGTCTCCTGAGGAGAGTGAGCAGTAACCCCCCCCACCTTGCGTTGCCGTGAATCGCTTGAGTGACAAATTCTGCAACAAACGCATGTGCGGCCTGCCTCTATTTAACCTTCTCGCTCTCCAACTTTATTGTTAATGTTAATTTTATTATGTTTATAACATCTTGCAGCTGTTTCATTGGCTGTTTTGGAGTTTATGCCATCAGTAATCGCACATAGGCGATTGCATCGACTTTTGTCTTTGCAAGGGAAGGGGAAAGTGACATGCAATATTTGTACTTTTATTTTTGGTTCCTTGCCACCCTCCTCAACGATTTTATGTGTCAGTAAAAGGAATACAAACAGCACCAAGGCATCACAACGGTACCATTAGTTGTAAATCGATGTTTCATCATAAGAGTTATGAAAACATTTAATGAAGGTCCAAATCCTGTCAAGTGCTCCTTTAAGGAATGACATGCATAAAACGAATGGGTTTCACAGAAGACCCACGTTTCATTACATTTGATAACTCTGAGAGACAAATGCAATGTATGCGTGGAGAGACCGCAATGACATCACAGAGAATGCAAAGGACTTTGGAACATCCAGAATTTGCTTTGGAAGATCAAAAACTGCCAACAGGCAATTGGAAGATTTTCATGTATTTGGGTGTAGCAGTTAGGACCAACCCGGTGGTTTGCATGAAGGTTCATGAACCTCATGACGGTGGAGTATAAAAATGCTAGCAGTAGGCTTGTAGACAGCAGTTAACGGCTTCATCATGTGCGTGTAAACAAAGATGACATCATTTTTCTCCATTGAAAGTCAAAAGGAGTGAAGTATTTTTAATTGAAACAAAAGCTGATGTTACAGTCTTGCGTTGTCCTGAAATGTCAAACTACATTTGTGCACCGTCCAGTCAAGCATGCAGGGTCTTGCAGTCGGATGTCTTCTTACTCACTCTTGTGAAAGTCACACCCTTCTCTCCCGGGGTGATGCAATTCTATAAAGCACATTGGGTGAGCAATATTAGTTTCAGGATTGGGATAGATTTTGCTGCCTGAAGGCAGAAAGTGAATGACACACTCACCATGACCAACTTATCGTTCACCATCTCAGCTGTGAAGAGGTATTGTGGAAAATGTACCGAAATCTTCCCACCTTCCATACTGACAAGGGCCTGTAATAACCACTGAAGCTGTTACCATACAAATATAAAGTCCTTAAAGAAGAAAAGAGATTTTCCTGACTCCCTCTCTCTCACTCACCCTTCCACCTCCCACAAAGGATCTGGACTCACCTTGAAAGTGGACCTTGTCATCGTCTGTAGCTCACATTCCTGACCAATGGTGAACTTGTTAGACCAAGTCCAGTTGGGGGTGGTTTGAGTCCACGTGAAGTCATTCCCATTCTGAAGAACTTCTGTAAGGACTTTGCTGTCAGTCTTTGCACTGAGAAGTCCTTTGGCAGAAAAATACGGACATTTACTAGAAATGACTGTCTGACGTCACGAACATCTGTAGATGAGTGAGAAAACAAAAAAACAAATACCGATCGCTTTGAGGAATTCTTCGTAGTTTTCTTGACTCTCCAGCTCGTATTTGCCAGTGAAAGACATGATGGTGAAAGAAAAGAGGTGTCACGAGGAAGTCCACGAGACAAATCAAAACAGGAGTGGCCTTCTAGAGAAATGCTCATGTTCTCTCTCGCTCTCACAAGACATGACATGTGACTGTAATGTTTCCCAATCGCAGCGCCTAAAAAAGAGAGCAATAAGTCAGGTTACGAAAGGATCCAAAAGGATTATCCGCAGGGTGCCTTGCAGATAAATGACCATTTCAACCTCAGAATGGATGCTGACCATGCGAAAATAAACCCAAAAGTATGGCTGACACAATTAGTTGGTCTCTTAACCAAAACTCCATTTTGTCACTGTGAACTGTACTTCCTGTTTTTTTTTTTTTGGGGGGGGGGGGGACTTTTCATTTCCATAGATAAATTCACTGATGTATGTTTGTCTATGAAATTCCCTTTGTCAAGCCCCCCCCCCCATATCTTCACTCCCTGCTCAAAACGCATACCACCATGCGCATTTGTATTTCTTTCACAGAATTTTACGCTCACATATGAAGAGTGGGACCCGAACGTCTTTGAGGTGTTCATCTGACAACCAGGAGAAAAATTCACTCTTGAACTTAAAAATGAAACCGGCCTAGTGTGGACATGCGAAATTCGAGAAGGTGATCTTTTTAGAAAGGTTGTTAAAAACATTATCAATACAATACTAAAGTGGTGGATAATCTGCTTTTAAGTTCTTTAATATCATTGTCTGATGAGCTTCTCAGAGTGAGGCGTAACTTTGTGAAGAGGGTCAGTGCGGAAGTTATAAATCAGTTGTTGGATGATCTTCTCGAATCAGAAATCTTGAATCAGGGTGAGTACGAAGATATCAAAGAGGTGCAGATGACATCCACCCAAAGAGCACGTGTACTGATCGACCAGATAAGGAAGAAAGGACAGCTGGCTTCTCGACTGATGATCATAGATGATCATCAGGGAGCAACACCTTCACCAGCAGTTGGGGCTGTCTTCGGTCAAACGCCTATCAGCGCCTCGATCTTCGAGTGATTCTGAGAACGAAAGTAGAGCTGAAATTGACCCATTGCAATGCATGTACAATTTCTCTCACAAACACATGAGCGTCATTTTCACTTCATTGTATTTTGAATCTACAGGCCAGAACAGCATTGCGCTCAAGTGTACGTATCTAAAAGCTGTCTTGCCCAGTTGATACACAGGAAGGCGCTGTTGGCTTTTCTTTGAGATGGCAAGCGGCTTTAGCAGCATTCTCCACTCATCCTATGCGTATACCAGACCACACAAAAACCCCAAAATGCTAAATGGTGAATAGACTGGATTTATATTGTGCTTTATCTACACCATGTGGTTGCCAAAGCGCTTTACAATGTGAGAAATCCTATAGGCTGCCATAATGATCCCTGATGCGACAGACAGTCAGACAGACCGACCAACCCATAACGTCGTCAAGTATTCCCATAATTTAGGCAGCACTCCTAACAATCATATTTCATGTTCAAAGTTGCCAGCCTACGAGCCTCCAATTGTGTCTTTTTTTGTGGTGCAAAGAAATATTTTGCATAGTACTGTGCATCTCAACATCACAATTTCAATCTAAATACTTATACAAGATGTATTGCGGCTTCATAACAGATATTGGAGCTTAGACGACATTCTAGATCATTTGAAAGCTAATTGAATCAGTTCATAAATAACCAGAAACTGTTTCAGCTTTTACATGGACCAATTTTATAATTCTTATTCTAATGTGGGATGTGGGCTTAACCTGATGACCTTTTCTGTGATATTTCTTCTGTCTTGAAATGCTTTGTCCTTGATTCATTGAATGGAATGAGAAATTTTAAAATGTGTCTTTTTTGTTTCTTGGTTGTTTTTATTAGGTTGTTTTTATTAAAAGGCAGATTACCTTTGATTAGCCTTTTTTCATAAAACTTCCCTAATAGAGGGATAAAGGGTAACGTGATTATTGTACTCATATGCTAATTGAAGAAAAAAAAAAACAAAACTAATTTTCTTTCACAGTGTGAGACCTCACATGCCCTGGAGGTGATTTTAAGGTTCAGGGCATTTATCATTGCAACTTATACATCAGCATTCTTGTTAAGTTACAGTGTCAAAAAGTTCATTTATTAAAGAGTGGAAGAAACTTGGAAAAAATAATGAGACATTTTGAAAATGACTTGAACAGATGCACCACCTGACCTGCCGCCATCACAGAGAGCAAGAGAAATGGAAAACAACAAAAAGACTTATTGCTACAAATAAAATTTCCCGATTCCTCAAATAAACAAATTCATGTTGTATAACATATCTTGACACCGTTCTCTTATTCCTATGCTGTGTTTGGTGTGGGAACTCAATATGTTACACGTACTAAATATGAATACATGAACCAGTTCAGTCATTGACATACACCAAACCGCTACCAGAACTGATGCTCTGAAATGTGATCATCTCCACGATCCATAAGTTGATTCAATCAGCCCCACTCAGCTGGAAATATTTGGATGTGTAAAAATGACCTGCAAGTGCTTTCCAAGATTTATCTCCTTGTCAAGACGGCACCAAACGAAGCAAGAAGAGGTATGACACGAAAGGTCTCGTCTGACAGAGGAGGACGGACCTACAATCTCTGAGATGTGAGACAGGCAAAGAGATGAGCAAACGGTGCCCGCACTACGGTGACCTCAAGTCGGCTGACATCTCGATGAGTGACACCTGTCAGTAGTCCTAAAAAACAGTTGGCTGTTTGGTTGTGGTGAATTAAAAAAAAAAAAAAAAAATGAGTGGCCCATTTTTATTCTTATTCTTTATTTTGCTAAGGAAATGAAAATCCATAGTCAAAAATGAATAGTACCTTTTACCATTTTATTAGGACATCTTGTCAATCATGATATTATTACATTGTTCACCAGAACTGGGTCAAAAAGGAACAGATTGATACTGTAACATTCTTTTTTTTTTTTGACTTTCTCTGTGCATTGTCTCTCTAGCTTTGACCCATCATGCTCCCAAAGCAGTTCTCAGAGGCTGCTTGTCACATTAGATGGATGAGGCCATCAGCAGACAGGCTGTGGTTGACACTGGTGTTACTTATGATGAAGGTTCACAACAAGAAAATGTGAAATCAACACGTCAAACGACAGACTTTCATCCCTACTTTGTCCTTGTAAAAACTATTTTTCGTTTTTTGTTCTTGTTACTGGCAGAAATAGAACATTGGAAGCAACTGTGACCACTAGCTCCACTTGTTGGTTGGACTTTATGCATCTTGTTTCAAAGCTGTCATGCATCTCTAGCTCTGTTTAATCAAGCCTGGCAGCCAGTCCAGTCCACTATTAGGTCAGCTGCTATCTTAGATGGATGGAGCCATCAGCTGCTTTGACCTTTTCCACCCAAATTATACACTGTTTATGGACTTCAGCCTTCCATCCTCGCTTTTTTTTTTTTTTCCAGAATTATTTGGTAAAACGGACAGCACGGTGCCCTAGTGGTTGGTTAATTATGACTAATTTAGCACATCATTTTTAATTTCAATATTGCATTTATGTTCTAAGTGTAACCCAATAGAAATCATTTTCCGTTCCTTCCGCACAATTTCAAGCAATCCATGCACAAAATACAGAAACATGTACCCTTGGGGTAAGTTATGCAAACAGATAAACTAAAGGCTATTTATTTGGACTTTTATCTGACTTTAATGTGAGCTCACGAACAGAGAACAGAATGTAACTAGAGTTGCTGAGCGATGTTGTTCAAGCACTTTGTGGTTACAAAGGAAGATATGTAGCTCGGAAAATTTGTTGTTTTTTGTTTGTAAACTGAGGGAAAATAAACTGTGTGGCGCCTTACACTAGGAAGGTTACCATAAAGATTTGAGTATCTTATGAGGCCTTTATTTTCCCTGGCTTGTGTGGGCTCTCTCCTCTAACTCAGAATCTTCCACTCCCCACATGTACTGGATATAACTGAAGGTGTTAGACGGAATTGCCGCAAAGGGTAATTGTGATTGCACTCTGTGTCAGCGTTGCGATTAATCAGTGTGAGATGTAGCCTGCCACTCGCCTTGAGATAGCTGAGATCAAAACCAGCTTCTCTGTGACCCTGATCAAGATAATAAGCAGGATAGAAAATAGATAATGGTTTCCTGAAGATCCAATCTGAATTTGGTTGTTGTGCAATTGCATAAGAAACATTGCATGTAATAGTTTTTTTCTTCCCATCATTGGCAATAATAAAAACAAGATCATTCTCGAGCATTTTTATTTTGGGATTCATTTGTGCTCACTATTTATGGTGACTTTTGTGTCTATCCTGTCAAAAAAAAAAAGATTTGCTCTTAAATTGGTTCACTTTGAGGTGCCGCTCTTTGTTGTAAAAAAAGGCTAATGGTCAAGTGGTGTGTTGTTGTAAGGAAAGGAAGCCATCCCCACATGAAGTCTGACAGCCAGCTGGGAAATTAACACAAATCTGAGATGCATGAACCTTTTCAAATGCAACCAGATTGGTACTGAAAGAATATTCAAGAAATACATCATTTTTATCTTTGTAATGACACTTATTGCCCCCATCTGTTTTGTTTCAAGCCTTAAACTAAAGCAAATTATTTTCTGGTGACTTCAGAAATAACTGATCTCAGTAAGATTCTAATAAAACTGCTACTGTCAAAATAGCTTGTTTTATGTTAAATCCATGATTGTTTAGAACATTTTTTTGACCAATGTATACAGTTTTGCATTTTATGTAAATCGGATTGCCAAGATTATAGTTACAACTGTTGTGATAATTGCCCATAGGTGCCTGAATGTGAGTGTAAATTGACTGCTGCCCAGTATCATTTTCAAACCAGTCTCTTTTTAATGGTATTAAGTATACTTTTAAAATAGCTTTTACATAGACTTCAAAGTTTGAAAAAAGGACACATTTATTTATTTATTTATTTATTTATTTATTTATTTATTTATTTATTTATTTATTTGTTTATTTATTCATTCATTTATTTATAACAGGCATTATTTATTTATTTATTTGTTTATTTATTTATTCATTCATTTATTTATAACAGGCAACTCTTGGCCCCATTAGTCCATTTTGCCAAAGTTTCACTACATTTAAATTGTGGGACTATATTAGAAATGAATGTTCTTTCTCAGACCAATCATATGGCAAAGAATGCAATCTAAAGTTATGGTTCAGCCTTTCACACCAGACACTTGACATCTAACCCACACAGCAAAGTGGTCTGAAATTCCAGATTTGAACTAACCTCAAACTCTTGTCAGGAAAGGGAAAAAAATAAGGGCCGGTCATCTCTGACCCAGCACAATTTCTTTGCGGTTTTTGCTAAGAAATAGTTTCAGCCAAAGTAATGGTATGAAAAGCAGGGCATTAGAGATTCTACAGATGTCTATCATTTATCAATTATTTTCATTACAAATGATAACAGATTACTGTGGCACTATTTTGTATTTTTATGACAAAAATCCTAGAATTTAGCGCAAAAAGAAGAATTTTGAGTTCCATGAAAAAATTATCGTGTGCTGACAGAGCAAGCAAGGAAGCACCACAAGACCTTTAAAAGAAATATGGTAAGGAATTTATTTTGAGACGACTTCTTGACTTGCACCAAATCTTACAGAATGATTAAAAGCCAATAATGTTAGTCTGTCCTGCTCATCCGTCTGTGAAATAAGCTCCAACACAATTTACTCCTGTGAAAGACAAACCTTGAAAAACACTGTGAAGTAGTCATTTAATGCAAATGTTTCTCTTATTTTCAAACATTATTCAAACCGCAAACTAAACTAAGCGTTCAGCACTTTGTGTTGTATAATTACTTTTCATTTGATTGTGTGCACTTACCATCAGTTCCTATTGTATCTCTGGACAGCCCCTTTAAGAGCAACAAACAACCGTTTGCTTAGGTCAAAGACAAACGCACATTAAAATAAAAAAAAAAAAAAGAAAATCTGTATGTGAGACCAGAAATCAGTTAGCTCATTGTTTGACCTGCTGGGTTTTAAAACCGCTTATATCAGATAAAAGAAGAAAAGCTTTGATTTGAAGACATTTGACATACTTATTTAGCTGCTAACTGCAATTAAGCCTTAAAATTGTGTGTGCTCATCACAGAAGGAGCCCAAATGCGGCCAGTATTTTCCAAAGAACCTAATTAACTGTGTCCTCATGTCAGACAGGTCAAAGCAGGGCGCCCCGGAAGAATCAAAAAGTACTTAGCCAACAATGTGACCCTGGTCTGTTGGCCATAAGGCTTTCCAAGCAGTTTAAGCGGTCACCTGTCATGGGGATGGTGCACCTGCCGGGCGAGCATCTGTCTATTTGACACACACGTACACACATACACAGATATTCTATCGAGACAAAACTGATGCTTTGTCCCCCCCTCCAGTCTAACCTCCAGCACCTGTCCTTTCTTGTCCACAACAGTAAAGTCCAACGGCCTGAAGTGATGCACAGATGGGAGCTGACTCCTCAACTCACCTCCTGACACTCCCGTGTACTCATTTAGCCTCCAGGCACCTTTGCCTACATTAGCATGCAATTACCTTACGTTGCCGTTACAAATATTCAAATGAACCCACTAAACCGAACCTGTGATAATATATTCTTCATTAATTAGTGTTTCCGGTACATACACTTGTCAAGGAAAGGTTGGGCTCCTCACTGTTTTGCGTTATTAGCCGGACACCTGTGGTTGAATTGACCAGAAATCATTGTAAAAGTTAAAAAGAAGGTAACATCGATTGAAACTTTAGGAGGTGTGTGTGTGTGTGTGTATACGCATGTGTGTACTTTAGCACATTTTCAGTAGTTAAAGGAATAGCACACTTATTTAGCCAATTTCTGCAGTAAATTAATTATTTTTATTTTTTATATATATATATATATATATATATATATATATATATATATATATATATATATATATATATATATATATATATATATATATATATAATTTATATTATATATTATTTATTATTAAAATAATTCATTTGATAAGCATTATTACATGTTGAGGGCTTAGGTAACAACTATCATGGTTCAGCTTGCAAATGTCACATGACCACACCAAGGAAACATGTGGGCTGTGATTTGTCGTTACCTGAACCCTTTAAGTCTACAGCAAGTAGAAAAAGAAGTAATCAAATCAAATTCAAAATATTGTCATTGATCACATTTTATGACCATTTTATGCAGAAATCTATGAAGTTCCAAAGGGTTCACCTTTTTTTCCGTGGTTTAAAAAAGTAGGGTCGAGTTGAACCATTATTTGTGGGGATAAGGACCGGGCCGGCCCGCATATGATCGATGCCCATGCTTTATTTATGTATTTTATGTCTGAAAGATGCATTAAAAATAAAGTTTGATTTCATTTTATGTTTAGCTGAAGAAAAATGAAAGTTAAAAACGTTTTTTTTAAACCTCCTGTTCTCTTTAGAATTCCAAGCACCTCCTCTAAAACAATTGTAAAAGACTCTGGGCATGGCAGTTTTATTTGCTGATGAATTTCTTTCATAACAAAATCATGAATTATGTTTGCGCGAGTTAGACGTGTTTCATCCTGACTTGCCACCAGGGCAATGCTCCAACAATCTTCTTTTTATCAGCTCTGCCATGCGGTGCACTGTCACATACGTATAAGTGATGTCGTGTGGGACAGTATAGATTTGCTGATGCAGAATTGATGCAACATTATTGAACTTCACCTCCTCAAGCAGCGCCACGGTTGTTGAGACAGTGTTGACTGCGAAGCTTCCTGGAGGACTTTAGTCAAAGATATTAAACCTGCCTCGTCTTAGACCTCCATCACCTCATATCACATTGCATTTGAATTGCTGCTGAAATCCCTGATTGAAGCCAGGATTGCTTGGCCTCCCCATTTTCTTTTCTGCTGCCATAAAAGGTTGCTAGTTCAAAAGCTACCATCTGACTCTGTGAAGGACAGTGCAGAAGCCGATAAAGGGACATCATACTTGTAAATAACCATAAATCCATTTCATTAAATTTTCCTTTATGGATAATTCATTGTTTTTCCTGCCCCGTGAGCAAAACTGACAAACAAACAAACAAACAAACAAACAAACAAACAAACAAACAAACAAACAAACAAACAACAACAAAAAACAGCTAAACCTCACAGTCGACTTGCTTTCTGATATATCGATTTTTTTTTTGACAGCTGCTGTTAAATTCACTCGTCAGATCCCCAATACTGCATTGTAAAGGCAGGCACCTTTACGTCAAGAAGATTTGTTCTTGCGAAGTACGTGAACTCTAATTTCCACTCTGCTGCAACGCCTTGAAATATGCAGTAAGGGTTACATCATTTGAATCGATCCGTTTGCCCATTCCTTTTCCCACCGAGTCAAACGTATACTCCCAAGGTTTTTGAGGCCAGTAAATGCATTTCTAAACATCCGAAAGTGTAGTTGAATGATGACAGGATAAAACAAAACTAGAAAGACCATCCGTTCATTTTCTGTATTGTACGTCTTTTTTTTTTTTCAGGGTCACAGGGCAAGCTGAAGTCTTTGTGAGAGGTGGGTTACCCCTCTTAGTCAAATGCTAGAGTCAGGACAGGTAATTGAGGTCAGACAAGGACGACGTGCTAAAAACGATAAATATGAAAGAAAAATCCTGCATCTTATTGTCCAGACTTCTGAATAATTCTGTGAATATGCCTCGTTTGAATTGTTTACTAACTACTCCTAAAATTACAGGTGAAACAGCAATTTTCTCAAGTATTTAAAAGGAGTCGGTGTGCGGTAATGTGATTGGTCTTAACAACAGGTGAAGCTAAATGAGCCATGATGGTTTAATGGTCTTCTTGGAGAGAACCTGTTAAAAAGCCATTAGACACACAATCCATGCTACTATTGATAAAATCGTACACGAGTCTAACAATTTGAAAACCAATTGATTTTTGTGTTTTTTTTAGACTTAAGAGGTGCCGTGAAATGACTTTCTGGACACAACATTTTTCTCTACTTCCAATTACATTTGTTCGCGAGAATGTACGCATTATCTAGCGACCGACTCCCGGGATGATTAAATCTGGCCAAATTATCGTAATGTCTGTACCCCGCTGTTCAACCTTGTTGGAAGTAAGCTTTGCTTTCCATCAATCAACTGTGTTCTTCAGTCGTTGGTGCGTTGAACCATTTAGTCCCACTGGCCCCGTATAAATGAATCGGGATTTGTTAGCGCACATTTCATTTTCACCACCTGTTTTTTCTCTGCACCTTGTGATAGCTGACAGTGATAAATGCTTGGTGTCCAATTCATGAACTTCTTTTCTTGCTGCAGTCTTGCATTAAAAAAAGCACTTTCTTGGATTAATTCATATCTGTTATATATTACCTGCTTTATTCCAAGACAACGCTATGCATGAGTGAGATTCAAACTACCTCTTTATAGAAGTCTAATTACCAGATTCTACTCCCCCCCCCCCCCCCCCCACACTCGATTGCCCTTTCCCAGTATAGCTGTCCTTTTGTCTCTTCCTGTCTCCCCTTGCATACGCCGCCTTGCACAACAGAACAGCCAAATCAATATATCTGAGACGATTAATGCGCTGGCGGTGGCGATGTACGTATAAAAAAAGCTTTCATGGACCACTGAAGGATGAAATCACCCTATGAGTGCTGGGATCTTAAACAAAACAAAACAAAAAATCTGAGTTGCTGGAATGTAAGATGGGAATAAAAATGATTTATACCAGTTTGAACATGTAGAGGAGAAATGCATAATCACTGATTGGGGTATTGGATTCTCTCGAACAACCAAGATGAGGAACGATATGGGTCAGATAAAAAGCAGAGTGAACAAGACCATAGCAGCGTCAAATCATATCAGCATTTTTAAAGTGTGACATTAATAAATAGTCCATTAAAAATCAGAGCGCAAAAAATAAAAATTGCATTCAAATATTATTCTACTTGTGTATATCTAGAAATAAACAAGTACCACCGATTGGAATTTCTTTTCAAACTTCTACGTTTTAATGACACGGAGATTGGCGAGAACCGTAGCGGCTGGCGTCCGTATCAAATGGCTGACAAGGAGAGAGGGGAAAGATGTATGGATTAGATTAGCCTGAGAGAGAGAGATAGATGGGCTGTATATACACAAACACAAACATTCACAAACGCACACACACACACACACACACAAACAAACATGTTTCATTTATATTGATGTGGTCCTTGGTAGATAACATCTGTGTGTTCATGCTTAAAATTAATACTTAACTTCATTCTGTTTTTGATATGCCATCTGTTTTCCTTCTGGCAAAGCCGCAGCGACTGAATTGTAAGGACGGGAGCGTTTTCAGGTAGGACTACCTCATTGAAGAGTTGTCATTCAATCCTGGATGATTTGGGCGAAATTTGGTTTAAAAGTTGCAGAGGGCGTAAAAAACAAAACATTGACCTTGTGTCATCTTTTCCAAGACAAATCCCTGAGCTTATATGCATAGAGAGAGAATGACCTTACATTAACTATTCTGACCCAGCTCTATTTTCTGAACACAATGTAAGGCTTTAATCGCGCTTTAAGAAGATTAAATTGGCTCCGTACTACCTTTAAGGTACTGAAAGCGTTTTTACAATATTGCCTCATTCCTGCAGTCATCACATGCATGCCACGTAGAACTTGCATGAGTCATCTTATCTTGGTCCTGTTAAACAATACTTCATGTGATAACGATATTCGAGACCTAGCAGGTGCCCCGATGCCCATGCACACAATTAAAATACGAATTGCGTCAGGAAAATACCAAGACTTCTGCATCACCAACTTCCAAGCGATCCCCCGGAGTGGGTTCCACTTTCTCTGCCATCACCAACTTTCAAAAGAATTCTTCTGGGAGTTTCCACAGGTTGACCTCTGACCTGTCTGTGTTTATGTTTTGATAACTGTAACAATATATTCAACTGAATGTGAGACCTTCTTTTCAAAGTCAGACATTCACCAGGAAATTACGTTTTTTAATCCTTCTATCGTTTAAAAATTAATTGGACGATTGAATAGGTATTTTTATTTCATTCTGCCAAATATTGGAATCGGCATTGGTCGAAAATAAAAATAAAACGTCTTGCTCAGGCCTTGCCTCTCAGTCAGAGCCCTTCAAAAAGGTTTTCCACTTAAAAATGAGCTGAAAAGAGTTCAGCAGACAAAAGTACAAATCATTAGTTTTAGTCACAAAGGTGAATCTAGAAAAATGTGATGTTTTAAATGATGTGGAGCTACATTCTAAGTGCTCCATTTTGGGACCAACTTAGATCAGTGCTTCTACCTGCAATGCTTCAACTGTGTGTTTATGCAAAGCATTGAGTTGAAAAAGTATATCCCGCAATTTCTATGCTGAAATTAAAACGGGCTCCTGTAAATTTGAATTCAAGCAGACTATAATTGCTATTCAACAGTTTAGCACGTCTTCATAGTCAAGAAGTGGACACCCGACACCCTATAATGTTTTGCTTTCAAATTTGTCAATATCCAGCATGCAAAAATTTCTCATTGCTCTCTAGTTGGGTTTTAGAAAGAGCAAGAGAGAAAATGCCCCCCTGGTTACACCCTTCAGATTTTACAAACTGTGGAGAAAACCTTTTATCACTGCCGATAACCCCGAAACGTTGTCATGCTTTATGTGACCCCTTAACGGCACTGACTCACAGCCTTAGCTTAGTGAATGAATACAGTTTCATGGTCATGGCGTAGCCTCTGCTCATTCAGCCGTGTATAAGCATCTTTGGATTTGGCCAATGGATTGTATAGATTCACTATTGGCACGCTGACTGCCTGCCTGCATGGTCTACTTGCTTTTTTTGCATTTTCTCAAAGGCTTTGTGGTCGGGAGATTGGTCACAGTGGAGACATTTTTCACGTTCATGCTTCATGTTTTTATTCATTGCTTTTACGAATCAGGTTCAGTTTAATTACTTTGACTTTGAATGCGGGCAGCACGGCGATGCCTTTGGCTAGCACTCATAGCAACGATGTTTGTATTGGGAGCGGTGGAAATCTTTGTTTTGCAAGTTGAAAATGAATGAATAATAAATCAAGGGACCTCAGTAATTAAAATGTGTAAAACACTAAATAAGGCCCATGACTGTTTAGAAAAGGGGATTTGTGTGCCACCATTGTCACAAAAAAAAAAAGCCCCCAATGTCATCAATATAAAAAAACAAAGCCAAAAGAGAAATACGTTTGGCGGAAAGATGTGACAGTTGTGACGAAAGAGGCTTGCCAAAAGAAGTTGGACGATGTCATGAAGGAGGCGTGACATGAGATGGGCAGCTTCTCTTGTGAAAAATGGCCAAGTTTCACAGCCGCTGCAGAGAACATTGTGAGCAGTGCAGAAAAGGATAAATGGCTTGCTGGAGTCAAGGCTCTTGGCACCCTCACAAGTTAGGATTGGGGTCTTGTCAGCAGAGATGTATACAGGGATAAGTTTACCTTGGAGGAAGAGAAGCTATATCTTGTCATGGCTAAGCTCAAGGCAATATCCTCTCAACTAACACTGATGTCTTTGTCAAAAGTGGAGATCCTTCTCTCTATCTGTGAGTCGCAGCGTTAGAGGTCAGATTCAGCTCGGTGTGCAGACAAGTCACGAGTGCACGAGGCAGATGAGGGATTTTGTAAAAAGGGGAAATTCGAACAAGATTTAGACCTAGACAAGAGCGTGACAGATGGGAGGGGGAGAGGCACCTAGTTGACGAAGTTGGCTTCTTTTAATAGTTTTAATGGCTTAGAATCCAGAAGGGAAGTGTGTGAGCATAATTCCATCTGATTTATAAAATGATGGTGGGTAATAAGTACATCGAGATGTGAAAGGCATAAAGATGGATTGGTTGAATGAAAAGGAGCTTCCTTTTGTGGGAGTCCTTTTGGTGAACACGGAGACGGCTCAGGCATTAGGTGCTGATTTAATGTCTTAGATAATAGTGGTAGACTACTGGCCCTTCACTTTGCGATGTACATTATCTTTTCTTTTTATGTTATGGTTGTGCTATGTGGTCAAGGTCTGAGAAAACATGCTGTTCCAATTTTTCTGTCAATATATTGTGTAATGAGAAAATAGGTACAGGTAAGTGCGAATAAGGTGCTGATATCTCAAAAAACATTCAAGTCAAGTCAAGTCAAGTCAAGTTTATTTGTATAGCCCTAAATCACAAGCAGTCTCAAAGGGCTTCACATAGACAAACAATTGACAATTATTCTCAAAGTATCCCCTGATCTTGAGCTCCCAAAAGGGCAAGGAAAAATTCAAAAAAATCATTCAATGCCAAGGGATCTTTTAAGTATCCAGTATTCAACGCCAGGTATGCTTTCATATTTATATATTATAAATATTTTATATTTTTCCTCTGAAAATTTGACTACTATTCCTCCTTAAATCAAAATAACTATTATTTTGAAAGTAGCATTTCAATGTGCCCTATAATCAACTTTAAGAGTCAAGACAAAGAATGGGCAGGTACTCAAGTTTAATAAGTACAAGAGTCAACTTTATACAGTTGTCTTGATATGCTGAAGCCAGTCGAGGGATGAAATATTCTCATCAGATATGTGTGAAAGTCGTTTTACCTTTAAGCATTTTTGGAAACAGTTTAGGCATCATGAATGACTGTAACGGACTTTGGACCAAACTATAACTGTGGCTGTGGTGAAAAGATGCTTTTAACGCTCCCAAAAATGTGCCCTTTCCCTGTCACAGCCCAACAAAAATGTTTTTTTTTTTTCTTACTCCTTCACACTTTCTGACATTGACATTCAGTTCTATTGCTAGCCCACCCAGAGTGAAATGGGCCCAATTTGACTTGTCTCCCTAACTCGGTACCCTATTGTGTTCACTCTATTACTTGGCAAAACTTAAGCTGTCAGATCATATAATTTCAGCTGGAGAATTGCTTTTCTCGTAGAGCCAGCATGCCTCTTCGCGCAATTCACAATCCTGCTGTGTCTTCATCAGCGTTTGCAAAGATAGGGCTTCAAATCCCTCCAGTCACCACACTACCTACTAAGATTCAAATAAATGTCTGGTGTCATCACTCTGACCTGAGTACTGTTCCAAACCAGAATTTAAATTGAGGAATATACTCACCTTCTCCCCCCCCCCACCTTGTTGCCAGTCTTTTAATCCCTTTTGATAGAAGGGGAAAAAAGTGAATCACAGAACTGCACTTTACTGAAGATGAGTAGGAAACTCCACAGATGGCACTGAGGACTTGAAATATGCATTTATGGCAACAGGTGATTCCCACAGGTGAGCAAAGCTTCTCTGCACAATTTGCGTCGAGCGGCTCTCCAATGAGTCAATGACGCCTTCAAAACTGATTCGTTGATAAATGTAAGAGTGTCATACTTGGTGGCGAACCGCATTGCATAGGCTGTCATTCAATATTGGTAAAAAAAAAACAACAACTATGGATTCACGTTAATAATAATAATCATAATAATAATAATAATCATAATCATAATAATAACAACAATATTAGTTTGCAATGATAGAGGCTTTGAGCCCCCAGTTACTATTATTATTATTGGTAGTATTGTTTTTGTAATGAACATTTAGAGGCTAAACTGGACTATGACTCTTGATAAAAAACTCTTGATAAAATTGAATTAATTCAATTTGATGTGATATATTTTAATAAATGGCCAAATTTGATGGTCATTATGTCTTAGGAGGGCATTTCAGGAATTGACGGTATTGCCACAGTGATTAGCAGGTATCAGACATTAACTACCTTCTTATCTAATTAGACCGTGCTTTGTAGTTGTCTTTTCAGCATAAGAGGAGGCCTAATTCATCTATCGGTTGGAGGTTATCTTGAATGGCGTCATCAGTTTTTTTTTTTTTTTTTTTTGCAAATCAGTCATCCCCAAGGCCTTGCAAGGTCAAGGATATATTATATATGATTCGTTCCGGGTATTGTTGACCATCACAGTTTCTCATGGTTATTATCATGCATTATCTTACAAGACTGGCTCCTGAAAATGGTTACTTGCACACCATAATGTCTTTCAAAAAGGTGTGAAAGTACCTTTTTCCAAGGTTATAACAAGAACGAAGTTCTTTAAAAGTTTGTTTTAACTGTCTCTTTCCTTCCCTTTCTTAGGTTGGGATGTATGTTATCCCCCTTTTTTAAACAGCCGCCCCATTATAAGGACTGAGAATATGAATTAGTCATGTATTCATGTGGCAGTGTAATGGCATCCCGCTGTGGTGTGCGTGCTTGCGTGTCGCAGAGCCAGATGCTACCTTAGCAGGTGCGCCATTCCCTGACAGGTGACAACCAACCGACGTGAAAACCG
Source organism: Syngnathus leptorhynchus (assembly GCF_054491065.1). NCBI lineage: Eukaryota > Metazoa > Chordata > Actinopteri > Syngnathiformes > Syngnathidae > Syngnathus > Syngnathus leptorhynchus. Next base: position 10,195,350 of record NC_141196.1, read on the forward strand.
TATGGTCAACAAACCGGGGTCACATTGTTAGTTAAATAGTTTGTTTGACCCTGGGACTTAACGCTTTCACCTGCCTGACAAACCTTCCGGTGAGCCCAACAGGGGGCCCATTTTGAGAAAAAGAGTCTGACAACACATTTGGAGGGGGGGGGGAAACTTCGTTGGAGGGTATTACTTGGAAACATTCTCTCTGTGGTTATGGGGGTTCATCTGGTAGGCCAAAAACATTTATAGGTGTTAACGATCAGCTCTGTGTGTCAGTCTTTTGACCCGGAAGAAGAGTTCTGGTAATGGACAGTATGTTAGTCTCGGAGCATGCAAGTTTGGTGCAAGAGTTGCTTATTTTTTTGTTCATGTTCTTTTTTCCAATAACTGTGCTCCTTATTTTCATAATTGGCTTGTTCCAAAACAAAGACTGGCAAGTGAGATTATTTAAGTTCACTGTGCCTCTTGCTAGTTTGTTGTGCGCAGTATGACAATGACAAACATTTCTTCAATTCTTCATTAATAATGAAGCTGCAGTCGTTCTTGAGTCTGTTTTTATGCAATCTTGCCACTCACGCTAACCGTTGTTTGAAAATACGACTTGCACTAGGAAGTCCTGAAAGGATAACAAGACACTTTGGAGCAATGACTGTGCATTTTTCCTCTGTACTATTCTCAAAACTCCCACCCTAATGCGATGATGACTGAACCCATTCCGAATTTTTTGAAGAGACTAGACATCCCTTCTCGTTTTATTACTCAATCCTTTACTGTCTGACCCATCATTTTTCCTTCTTCATAATGCCCCTCAAGAGCCATCCAGCAGATGTTGTTTGATTGTAAATCAAATAATTGCTCCACAGTGTCAGACTCACAATGTTTGAGATTTTGAAAAGTGCCAACTGCCAAATGCATTGCACTATTAATCTAAATTCCCTTTGCAGTAGTTTTGTGTTTAGAGTTGTTTCAGTCTGTTTATTTTACTATTATCTTTACATTATTGTTTTTATTAGCAAATACCCAGAGAGGAGGGATTGTCAACCGGTGGGCCGCAGCCCTCCAGTGGTTCGTGGTGGAATTGCAGGTGGTCCCCGAAATTGAAAAAGTAAAATAATTATAACATTTTTAAAAAGAGAGTTGATTTATCATTTCGAGTTTTCCAGCTAAGATTGTGAATCATTTACCCATCCAAATTATATCCCCATAATAAATATACAGATGCAAATAAATAGCCTGTATAGGTCTATCCTCTTTCGGTGCAAAATGAAATAATATTCCGCCAAAGCAGTGGTCCCCAAGTTACTTCTTTCTTATAATGGTGGTCCCTTGAACAAAACCAGTTGAAAACCCCAGCCCTGGAGCAGTCAAATCAAAATATACAATTTGTTAGCAGCATATGGATAATATTTTATGTGTCCATATATAAAAATGATTTTCTGGGCAGGTGTGTGGAGAGGTAATTGGTTTGAAGTTGTTTTGTTTATGCATATAATCAACATCTGTCTTAGACTGATCTCACTCTGCAACAATTCATGGCATTAACAGAGGCAGAACAAACCTAATCAGTGAACCTACCTGGAACATCGGAAATGAAATGTGTTTGATCAACGGTTCATTGAATATTAGTCTTAAAATAGAACACTATTATCTTTTTACGTACATTATAATTTAGTTGGATGCTGACAAAATTAAATTTGGCATAATTACTGGCAAAATAATCTTTGACAACAGCAGAACATATTCTGGCAATGTTGACGTCATAATATAAGCACATGTGCTTTCTAACAGATTTTTGGTAGGTATTTTTATTTTTTTTAAACTGGTAAACAGTGGTAGTTAATGTTGAAAGTGGATCATGGTTACTTACACTATAGTGGGGGTGATGTCATTTGTTGGGGACTATGTTTGATTTTTATTCTGAACGTGTTCATTTATACTCAATGTCTTATTAAGTAAAGCAATAAATGGAAAAAGTCTGAAACTATAATAATGATGAAAGAGTTGGTAGGTGAATAACTTCTTCTTTTCACATCCATTACCAGTAAAATATGAGGTGAAATCCTTTTAAGACAACGAGGAGATCTGCATAGAATTATTGAGAAAGTTGATCATCAAGTGGATAAATAAGTAGTCTGGTTTATGACAGGTAAAATCCAAACAGAGAGCAGACAACAATCCCCAAATATTCTCCGACATATTATTCACCAACGTGTCCATTACACAAATTTTGAATGCGGTGTGAGAACCTGGCAACAAAATTAGGGGGGGAATCACAGCTGCATACTAAACAATGCAGCACACAATCATCATCAGTGCAATAACACAAAGACACAGGCTCGGAAGAATAAACGTCATTATGTATCATTGGGTGTCCTCACCATTGCCGTTACCAAACATCATCTGTTTTCTTTGGAACAGGAATGTTTGCATCTTTTTAATTATAAGATGGCGTTATTGCTTGATGAGAAGCTGTGCTTGTTCCAAACGCAACTCTTCGCAATCACAAAATTCTCAATCACATCAGTGAGATGCACCCGGAGAAAGGTTATCATGTACTTTTGATGGGATCGGTTACATCGATCACTGTGCCTGTTGTGCAACTGTAAACAAATGCAGTGCAACCACAGTTACCAAGGTAACAGAAGGTTGACAGCTCCAAAGTTAAAAGTAGAACATCCCTCAACGATGCAAACTTGCTACCTCAATCCATTTACAAAGCAATGTCATCTGGGGCAGATGAATATATCACTGAGGCGTTGCTGTAATACATCTCCAAGTGCTGGATGCAAACGTCAGACACGCCGTTGTTTATGAAGATAGAGAAGGAAAACAGCATTTCAAGCAGCTGTGCACAATCCAGCTAACTAACAAATGAACACAAACCTACTAAATGGGGTGAAAACAATCATCTTGCCTTTGCGCTTTCCCATTTGCTGGAAGTAATTAGTTAAATGTGCTTCCCCACTCGAGGGTGGTGATTAGTTAAACGCTAAGGAGGAGAACTTAAAGGAACATTCTCTGAAATTGACAATCAATATTGTTCCGAAATGAATGAGCCTCATAACCATTAGCACCACAAGGTAGCAACAAATTATACATAAAAAAAAAACAATGTCTTAACAGGCATACTTATGTATGTTTTGACTAACTCTAGCCATTTTTGTACAGCCACAAATTAAAATGCAATCATAAAGTCTTAAGTACTCCTGTGCCAGCAACGTCATCGATTTGGTTTGAGCGGAAGTTCATCTTACAACAGAATTGATATACGCATACAAAGTATAATCACAACCAATTGGTGTTACTATAAAGTCGGATGTCAAACCCTCCTTGATTGTCTTGCAAGCTCCTTTAACAGAAGCCTAAAGTAGCAGAAAAACGTTTGGCATTTCCGTTCATTGCATATGACGACATACTTTTCGACTTAATTTCTCGGAATGAATTTCACGTTCTCTGTCATGTCCAAACATTCTAGACATGAAGTCCAATAAAATATAAAGATTGTACAGTTGGGTGTTTGAAAGCTTTTGTTTGCTGCAAACTTAACCCAGTTTGACATTTTGTCTTAAAAAGAATTCCTAATTGGAACCCATTTCAAAGCGGCAAAACCTCTGACACATTGCAAAACAGTATTTTGCTTTGACATGCAAGTCACCTCCAGAAGTAAATGCCATCAGTAACTGGGATTTTCATTCCGTAGCCAAGGAGACTAAGAGGTCGGAACAATGATGGTAATTGGTAGTCGAGACAAATAAGAAGCATTTATATTTTGCCACTTTGCTCAGAGCTTTTAGCTCTACACAATAACCAAGAATGAATTGTGTAATGTTGGTGTCTGCAAGTTCACACTGTTTTGGACTTGATTTTAGAAGGCCGATGTGCAGGAAGAAAATCAAACAAAAGAATAACCAAATATCTGACTAACTTATATGAACCTCATGATGTTATGCAATTATAATCACAGCGCTGAAGATTAAATCCGTTTTTGGCGCACACCTCTGGCGACCACCATTTTCACTTTTTTTTGGTGTATTTTCCTTTTCAGTAGAATGTCCTCAATACACAGCATATTTGCTTAGCAATTATTATAGCTAACTAATAATGGCTTTCTCAATGTTCACCTTGAATGTGCAGCTACTGTAGCTTGGAAAAGATTCTCTCAAAAAGGGTCTCGCTTTATGCGCTTTGAGTTACCAACACAGCTGAACGGCACAATTTCAGCTCCACTGATTTCTGCTTATTTCTTCCAGTCACAATATCGCTGTTGCTGGCCTCATTTGTATGCTGTCAAATGTTGCAGTTCTGTCTCAATCTCCCCAACGTTGTCATTCAGTATCACTCTGTGACCAGTCCTTCACCAGACCTGCATCTGCACTCATTGCTCTGAATGACAGTCCATCGGTATGCACTACATTGGAGTCAGAATTTCAAACTGTATAATCCATTGCAGGGTTTGACAACATTGTGCACAGACTGAATACATGATCCTCCCTCTCAAACACGAAACACTTCTGGAATAGATTGTGAGGCAGGAGCTCTCACTCAACATCAATTCCCAATTTCAAAAATGTCTCTTATGGATGAATGAAAAAAAATTCCCATGGATACAGATCCAAAACATTGCACGAGGCTTTACATTGACTTTTTCATTGGCGACACTAGTGCGGCCAACTGAATTTTTTTTTTGATCGCAACCTTTCTTGGGCACTCCAGGACCATGCATGCAAATTCATATTCATCTTAATTGACAATCTTATTTTTATGAAAAATAATATGCATGGAGTTGAGCTTCATTCTAACTTCTGTGTCTAAACTTTCCCATTTGCTGCAGCAGCACTCGACACTTAACTATTTGAACACAAAGGATGGAGCAATACATGTAGACAGACAGGATCACAATATTAACAAATATATTATCCTCTGTGAAAATCACCTTTTATTGCAACTGACAAAATCCCAGAGAGTATCTGTATGACTATTATCTAGTCATATTATAGAGTGCTATTTTTTTTTTTTTTTATTGAACACAATAAACAATTCGATTTTTTTTTCATGTGGAAGCCTAGAACAGATAAATGTCATTACCATTCATGTAACTGAACAAAGCTGATCCAAAGTACAAATGTTCAGGGTTATTAGTATGGTCACGGAAATAATTAAACTTGTATCCCAAGAGACTATTGTGTGTGCTCTGTGAATGGCTGGCAAGCATTCTAGCCGCTGTACCTAGGACAAGCGATATAGAAAATGGATTGATGAATGGTCACATTTGCGGTATTGCCTTTTTGCTGACATCACCCATTAGGAACAAAGCATGTATACCCATTTAGGTCCATTTATACAGTCTTTTAAACGCGTACAGACTCAGACATGAAAAATGATGCTTCTCAGAAGGGACGTGGACATAGGACACGGAGGACAGGTGACAAGCAGAAGGATCAGAGAGCCTTTATGATGCTTTCCAACATCAGACTTGTTGTGAACATGCCAGGTAATCAAGATACAGACAACTAAGACAAATTACAGGGATTGCTGACTCTGTACACCCATATATCATCATGACGCGCAAAGACACACACACACACACACACACACACACACACACACACACACACACACACACACACACACACACACACACACACACACACACACACACACGAAAACAGGCTTGACTTCAGTAAGAGAGGTGTGAAGGAGGCAACAGAATGAATCATGTTGGTGTGCCCATGCAGCCAAATAATGAACCTCCTTGTTATGTATTAAAAAAAAAAAAAACAGATCAAGATGCATGAAAAGCATCAACTGCAAGGAAAACAGTATTGATAATTCCAGTCTGACAGGTTTTTTTTTTTTTGTGTGGAGAAAATGACTCATCTCCTGGTGTTGCTTCCTAATTGGCAACGCCTCCAAGGAATAATCGACTACAAGATTTTGTAAAGTAAGTTTGTGGCTAACCGGCTTTGAGCGGCTTCAGCTCAACTCCTGCACTAGGCCGGCGCGCACACTTAAGTCCACTAGGCTGGAAAAGAAGTATCCCTCCCGAATGAGTGTGCTCCTTAGCCTATCTCAAAGTGTCAGGCCAGATACCCTGCGGAGGAAACTTATTTCTACTGCTTGGATTAGTGACCTTGTACGTTTATTCACAGCCCAGTGCTTGTGACTGCAAGCGAGAGTGGAACTTTGACGGACCTAGAAATTGATCTGCCGAGCAAACCCAATATGTGTATTTCAGAAAAACTATATTTACATTAAAAAATAGGAACAAAGTGCAATCTATTGAAAGATAACTGTGCAAATGACATACACAAATATGGACCACAAATTTGAAATATCAAATCACATAAACTGTAAATTTGGATCTGGCGATCCGGGCTGTGTAAATTGATGACAGCATATTTTGCCTTCAATAAAGGGAGCTAGAAAAAAAAAAAAATCAACCAGGATCCAAGCACTAACCGTGCATGTATTATGCTCTTCCTTTGGCTTTTTGTGACATTCATTTTGAAGATGGTAAGGAAATCAAAAGAGTAAGCGTCTTTCTGTTCCAACGTACTATTTCACTCTGACCAATGTTCCAACGTCACAATCGAAATAACAATCAAGGATGCCGATCGCAAAGACTCGTGTAAAGTTGGGAGTTACTTTTAACCCCACAATAAGGAGGAGAAACTATTTCCCTTGTGAATGACAACCCTTTACACTTGTCAAACAGCGGGTGAATCCGAGTCCACAGTGATGGAAAGACAAAAACATTTTACCGTCAAATTCTGTATAACTGATTAAATGTGCAACGGATTGCACAAAGAAAAAGGCAAAAGCTATAGGAAGATATTCTTGTTCGTCACTATTTTCTATTATATGCACATATCCACTCCTAGTCAATCACACTTGTTTGTCACCAGGCAACTTGCAGAGCTCTCCATTATATAACCTCAACCAGCGGAAATAAAGGCTGACCTTCAACATGTACCAGTAGACAATCAAAGCGTTTATTTCTTGGAGATAATCTGTGTTGGGTGGGGGTGGGACAGCAGAAGAAATAAATGCAAGTCACAGGAGAGGGATGATGTGCCGACAAACCACTGGCCTGCTGCCCCTCTGCACCGAGAGGCAATGAGGCGAAAGATCTCTCAGATGGCAAAGCAACCCAACACTGGATGACTGATATGTTCTGTTCTCATAGGTCACAAACAGACCGTAGCTCATACTTGCTTCACTCCAGTATTCCTTGACAGTGAACATTTTAAACCTGCATGATGTCATTTACATGGAAAATGAGTCGAGCTGACAACCATGAATCCAATCGTCAATGAAAAAGCTCAGTGCTAAACCAATCAGACCACTCAAATGCAAGGTCAGCAATTCCCTATTATGGCCAGTGATAGCTTGAACAAAAAGTATTTACCACTTTACAGACAACAGTGTTCTTAAACTGCATATCCCAAGTCAATAAAGTTTATCTTTGCAATGATGCTTTCAGCCACTGGGGCCAGTCAGTTTGAATCAAGTGTGTGGTATGGACGGTGTCTAATTTGTTAAAAAAAAAAGTGGCAGTTTTTAGAGTATGATATTACATATTTGTGGTTTGGTATGCAGACATATTTGCCGATTTTTCTTGTTGGAGATCTATCCACCACGATTTGCTCACAAACTTGTTTTACAGTATTTTCCCTTTTGCTTTCAGGGAAAAGCACTAATAACATTTCTTTTGGACCATGTTGTGGATTCTTTGTGGTTTTGTAAGATTGAATTCATTGACGGTGTTATTTTTCTCTCTACCTGACTTTTTATTTTAGTGGTCCTTGAATGCACCTTGTACAAAGCCAAAGTGAAATAGGTTGATGTATTTTTGCTTTGCCCCTAATGCAGCTCCTAAGTTGCTGCCACAGCTTGCCTGTATTCCCAAACACATATTTTTGTGTGGAAATACCCAAAGGTGAGTCCCCAAAAAGGTGTCACAAAATATGTTTGAAACCCAAATTACACACTTTTGGCCCTATTTTCATGCCCAGTGCAAATCTAATACAAAGTTCAGTCTAACTGTGGACATGGAAAGTGTTTTCTTTCTTTTGGTATTTTGATAGACAGACTGGTAGAAAGGAGGGTTTGCGCCGTTGTGGGAGGAAACACAGCTGAAAGGTGCGCCTCTTTGCAAAAATAGGGATGAGCTATGAGTTGGTTGGTTGGGCCTTGCAACCTATCCCCTGTGGCTCAATGCAATTTCAACACAGATTACAAAATTTAGAAATGGAATTTTACAAGATTTTATATTCAGTTAATCTCCATTTTATTCTTTGTTCTTGTTTTAACATTCATTTCATGATAATCTTATGATTGATGGCAGCTGCATTTGTGTAATAGAGGGCTTAATGTATGCATTTGCACACAACCTTCTCAGGGCAACCGTATTACTGAAATGGCACAGGAAAAAGATGGCTTTGACACTCCAGACTTTGACATTACATGCAATGTGGCATTTTTTATTTCTTCAGTTAAGTAATCTAAACACTCTTTGACGTGCACACAATGACTAAATAAGGGACATTTGAAGTTGCATGACAAGTGCATGTTTCGGCTTAGTCATACTTCTTTGAAGGGAAATTTGATATTTTATCTAAATGAGACACTGTTTATGTTTTGCCTTTAAAATGCGTGACTATTATCTGCCCAAGAGAAAATGCGTCACTCTCCTAAAATATGACTCAAATCAAATAAAAACAAGCCATCAGCTGTCATAATGGTCATAGTCAACTGGAAATGAATGTGTAAAATTTTTGGAAAGACGGACTGAGACAATTATTACAAAAGCAATAAAAAAAACAAATATCTCCAACAATTATTGCAAAGGGACAACAAAACATGAATTTTTCAGGATAAGAATATTTTTAGACAGATAAAATAATCTAACAATTATATGTAAGTATGTAAATGTGGTATTGGACTTTACTGTCTTAATGGGCGCTCAGGAATAAAGATCTTGATTTTTAAAGATGCAACAAGAGAGCAAGTAAAAACAATTTGGACATCTACCTGCTTTTAATTGCATCAATTAATTGAAAAGAAATAAATGCAAGACATCAGTTGTGGTTTCACAGTCCCCCTCGTTACAGTGTAGCTTAGGTCGGGCTAATGATTAATGAAAGAAGCTTTTTACTGTCATTGTCAATTATTTGACAAACTACCCTCTTTTTGCCCTTTCTTTGTGGATAAAAGGTAAATGACAAAACAAAGTGAAATCATATATTCTAATTAGACAAAGAAGACGCAATATTATGATGAAAGAATTGCAGTATCAAAGTCGTCGGAGGAAGAATGTGGGAGCCATTCCCAAGCTACTCTAATCAAGTGTGGTTGAGAAAGGGGGCAGACGGACAAAGGGAGGATGAGAGAGACACCGCTGTAGCGTGGACTGGAGAAAAGATATACAAACTGTGTCAAAATAAACTCCAAACCACCCATTATTTAAAACATACATGTTCTTACAACTTTTTTTTAATGTAACAATACAATTTATTTGTGTTAAGTCTACTATTCACCGTGCTAGTATTTTTAATGTACATGCTAATGCTAACTTTTAAGAGTTTAGCGACAGTACATGAACAAACATTCTCGGCCCATCCTCCACAAATGGCATGCTATAAAATAAAATTTGTTGTGGCGCCTTGCCTTATTTTTAAGGAAAGAGAAATCACTTTGTCAACTCTCTTGGGAAAATGGACGCGAGACACAAATGTGCACAGCACGCCAGTCATAAGCTCTAAGACCACATTATGCAGATACGTATGGAGGGACAACATCACATGAACACATCGGGCGGCCCCTCAGGCTGAGTTAAAGGAATGGAACTTCATTCCACTCGGAACCCATCACCATTCATTTCACAGAGGTTGTGCAAAAACACTGCACATTATCACCAGAGATTTGAACCTCTCGATATCGGAGTCATTACATTTTAATATGGACCTCCATCTGCCCTCTAGTCTGCCAATTGTATTGCCAACAACCTCGCTGGTTTTCTGCTTGGGCAAAAGCTGCCCGTGTGAAACTTATCCATTGCCGGGAAAAGGCTTCATCAGTCAGTTTTGCAGTGGGGAGGCAGCATAGCCAAGGACATGATAAAGTAGCATCATGTCCATAAATGTTTTGGGTTTCACTTGAGAGTAGCAAACCTCTGTTTACAAAACCCCATAATCTGGACAAGTGTAGCGATCTGGCATCTTGCAGAATCCCTGCGGCTTCAATAAAAACAATCCAAAACAGTCCTCTTCCAGCCACCATTAGCCACAGGACTATAGAATATCAACCAGCCTTGTTTGTTCATTTATTTTTTTAATTCAAGCATTCTGTGGTGATTTCAAATCCTGAAAAACAGGCTACGATATTTATTGATAGAGTTCACAATAACATAACAAAATAATCTGAGTTAGATGATACAATAACAGTTAGATGAGTCGATTGTTTTGCAATGTTTGATGAAATCTGCTTGCATTTTGGTCACCTTGGATGTACCTCAATAATTGAATAATAATGTTAGATATTTCAAAAGGATTTTTTTACAGCAAGTTACTGTAATTCAAGTTTACAGTATTCAGTCCACTTAAAAAGTGAACAAACAGATAAAAGTTTGGCAGTTGAACATTGTCTTAAAATATTTTTTACATTCATGTGAAAATTGGCTTTCTCGTATTTTCAATGATAATTACAGTGGTTTTTTTTTCATGTATTGTTCCCAACTTAAACGTATAGTAAAAACAACTAAACAACAAGAATAACTTGGTGATCTCAAAGAACTAGTTTGCGTTGTTGTGCTAACAAACATTATTGCCACAAATGTAAATCATTACATTTGAAAGCTTTTCCAACTTTTAGCCCCCAAAATGCAATTGGTCTTTGTGTTACAGCAGGTTACTAGCAACTGTGTTCCAGAAAAGTCAGAATTTGCCTGTATAAATTGGTTCCTGTCATTTCTGAGGACTCAGACCCCATTTCTGGAGGAGGGATGACATCATTTTTGCTCGAGTAGCGGTAAACAAATACCACTCAGTAGATAACCACACACTCCATACACCCTTTCTGCAAAGATAACCCCTGCATGCACTTTCTTCTTTTTTTTTTTAAAATGAGAAACGAGAGTAAGAAAGAAGACAGGCGGGGTGTGTATTTTCAGCATAGATTTAAGTATCTTGATTTTTGCTGAGTTGAAACCACTGATAGAACAATGAGGAGGGTGGCCTGAAAGATTATAGTGTTTAATACTCTCCCCCCCATTGGAACTTTTCTGTCAGATATGAGAACTTCTCCAAAATCCATAGAAAAGGATTACGGGACTCAGAAAACCTATCGCTCTCTCACAGATGCAAGCGCGCGCGCGCGCACGCACGCACGCACGCATGCACGCACGACTGTCATTTCACCTTTCTGACCAGAATCTGGCAGCGTGGCTTGATGCTGAACCTGTTTTCTTAATAATTAAGATATTGTTTGGAACAAAGGATGTAAAAATTCATATATTCCTAAAATAGGTCATGACTCATTATTATATTATTATAATTATTATTTATTATTGTCAAATAAATGATTGGAAAAAATAAAAATAAATGAGAAATAAACTGAGAAATTGGATAGCATCAATGTCCTTCAGAAATTTTCATCCATGGTTAGATGCAAATCTGTGAAAACACAAATCTTAAATGGTCACAGACATTCAGAAAGTGGTTTCGAAAGCTGATTTGATTATAATAACTTTTTGTGTTTGTCGATGTGACATGATTGCAGTATGACGTTTTAAAAGGACTTTTTGCTAACATTTCGCAACAAAGGGGAACAAAAGTCACCCACTCAAGTTTATATTCTTAAATCACAAGCTATTTAAGAGAGTAAAAAATAATAACAGACACGTTTAATACTGTTTTCTCAGGGGTTGAATTTTATTTGTATCTGACTTTTAAGGGATGGTGGTAAAAGTAAAAATAAATATAAAAAAAAGAGCTGTGTTTACAAAGTAACGATGACAATAAACACCCGATATTTATGATACTGTATACACATTATTCAAAGTGGTTTAATATGGACACGTCCTCTACTTATTCTGCACAAGTGTAATTAAAGTAAACGTTTAGCTGATCATTATAAAAGTGCATTATGATCTACTGGGTGCAGCGCATAAGTCAGGATGAACCTGCAATATTTCTCTCCCCAAAATTGGATGTGATGTGTCACTGAAGTTGGTGTGGCATTTAGCAGAGATGATTCTTCAACCACTATTCTCACTCCACTTTCACAGGTCTGAGGGCACACCCCAGCCCAGAAATGTCCTCCTTAATCATTTCGTTCAAGATTTTCCTGCTCGCTGACAAGTCATTGTGACTCGAGTGGACCACTCCACAAAGAATGACTCATCCCTCTACAATGTCATTAAAAGATCTTCAGACGTTCCCTCTACACTCCATAAGGCCTGCGATTCATAGGAAGGCGCAGGCAGCTCTCTGCATTTTAGTGCTTTTTTTTTTTTTTTTACTTTGTATGCTGAGAGTTGTACAAGAGGGGAATTTGAATGAAACTGAGCAAAGATGACTCAGCCGATTTGCATCTTGAGCTAGTTGTTTTGAACAAGAAATGCCCTACAATTAGAAGTAAGCATAAATTCAACACACGTTTCGTAAGGGACTCACAGTGTTTCTACTTGGTTTGAGCTCACAAACCTCACACCGTCATGCTCATGTTTGCAGAAAATAGCGAAGTTTAAATGTAATTTAGTGCTTGACTCAACTCGAAAATGTTCTTCTGAGAGCAAGAAATCTCATCACAATCATTACTAAGATTTGTACTAATCTGTCCTGGCCTCTGGTAGTTACAGAAGCAAAAAAAAATAAAAAGCGACGTGGGAGGAAGTTGGTGAGGTCACTAATAAAGGCCACCGGGTAACTTGGAGGAAATTCTCAAGAGGGGAAAGTATGCAGAACTCTCCTATTTCTGGGCTTAACATCGCCCAGGTGGTTCGAACGGTCCTGGATGGCAAGACCCTGGTTTTGGATGAGATCCATCTGGAGTTCCTAAAAGCTCTGGACATGCTTTGTGGACTTGGAGAAGGTGTTTGACCTTGTCCTGTGGGTATATGTGAGGTGCTCCAGGAGTATGAGGGACCAGAATGCTTAATACAGAATGTTCAGTCACTGTATGACTGCTGTCAGACTGTGTTCTGCATTACTCGCAATAATACGAATTCTTGTAAAGTGAGGTTTGGCTCACCGAAGCTCCCTATTGTCACCGATTCGGCTCCAATCCACAAGTATGTAAGATAACCACTGAAAGCAAAATGTATGAAACCAACTTCCTTTAGCAAGACTTCTCTCCAGCTTGGACACACTGTAAATTGATGTCCTTTTAAATGATCACAGCATTTAACATCTTATAAGACTTGCATGACAGATAATGTAACTTAGACCATTGTCTTTTCAGTTTTTAAATGACAATTTAAATCAATGTGGATTTATTTATGTCAGTGTGTTAGCCAGTAGCACAGAGCAGATTTCTATGTTGGAGGTTTTACTGATATTTGCAATCAAAATTGTACAATGTTCATAATCGTCCAATACTCTTTTTTTCCAAGCTTAAGCACATTTGTACGCAAGCGTTTGCTGGCAAATAAACAATATTCATCCACAATCCTACAAAGAGAGTGGGAGGAGGAGGACAGAGACTACCATCAAGCAGATGGAGAGGTAACGGATACAGAAAAATAAATACAAATGACAAAAAGAGGGGGAGGAAAAGAAGACATGAGGTTAAAAGGAGAGAGCTGGCAAATAAGCGAACGGAGCACAGCAATGCAGAAGGGAAGAAGACAGTGTAGGAGGACGGCAAAATGAAAGAGGAAGGTCAGTGACGAAGGGGTAGACAGACTGCCAGACTCCCTACGGCTCGCTGAATCATTCAATGATGGCTGGATAAAAGAAAAGAAAGTGGAGGATGTAAGGACTGGACGGGAAGAGCATCATGGAGGTAAGTTTGGACCAAACAAAATGAAAATGAAAGGAAATATGCATTGAAATGACACCTCAAAGATAATAGATGAGATGGTCAGTGAATGATTTAGGCACTCTGCGGTGATGCAACTTGCTAAACACAGCAAAGACGTTTTACCATACAAGTTGGAATGATGAATGTTTTAGCTGCCTTCACACACAGTCTGCACAAATGTAACACCATTAATTTTGGATGTCGGCCCAATCGTGATTGCAGTAAAACAGTAGTTGCGATGCTAAATAATGGCTGGCAAAGTGCTGCAACACTCCAAAGTGGTAAGGGATGGAAGAGCAGAAGGGATAATAATTCATTGTTGGGCGAAAAATAAGAACCACACTTAAAACACTACTTGCTGTAATTTACCATAGTTGTGGTAAGTGTTGGGCAGAGTGAGATGCGCGAGAAGTAGGGTGTGAAAAATGTAATAGTCTTGAACCGCAGGAAAACATAATGCCCTCAAAGCATCTGCTTCAAATGGGATTCAAATCAAGTGGGTGATTATATAGAGTGTTGATTGTCTTTTAATTACTTTGTGGATTAGCGTGTGTCTTTTTGCCAAGGCGTGAATACAAAAGTTGTGTAGTAAAGAAAAAAAGAATTGTTACCAAACATGTTTGGTGAAAAATGATATTAAGCCACACTGGAATGCAGGCAAAACAATAAAAGTACATAAGCAGCCGTTTTACTGTCCATATTTATTGTAGTTATAAAAAATATTTACAGTGCAGTTAAGGCTAGACTGGCTATCATGTAGCACTGAGACTGATATTGATATTGTTAATGGGCTGTGTCCTCTAAATTGGGGTGATATGAAGAAAAATAAGAATTAAAAGACATCGGCCCACCGGGCACAAACACTATAAAATAATCATAGATAGATAATAGTTCAATGATAAAACCATTAATTTTCAACTCACCACATCGCCCATGGTTATGGCCTCAGTTTTTTTCAAGTTACTTATCGATTACGTGTCGATCATCCATCGAACTCTGATAATCCTTCCAGCATTGCTGTAGAAGTGCTTGCCACAGTGCTATTCAGTGTTTGAACAGCTCTGGCATCTGCATTTCTGAATATTTGTTTCCAAGCCCATTTTTAGCATATTTATTTTGATGAGCTATTTGTTTGATTAATATATATATATATATATATATATATTTTATATTATTATATATATATATTTTTTTTAAAAGAGATAGGTTCCAACTTTTACTAGGACAAGTGATACTTAGAATAAATGGACGGTTGGAAAAATTAAATCAAGACAGAAAGAAACATTAACCTTGGCTATGATTCTTTGCATTTTCAATTCAACATTTCCAAGTATATATAAATTGTCCATTCTGTATAGCAACTAGTAGTGGGCTGCTGAACATGTTCTCTCCAAGTATAGTGCAAGAGAGCAACATTTTCACTTGGCTACAGTATGTGCCTCTGAGGAACATTTTGTGAAATCACACTAATTCATGAACTGTCATGACTCCTGCTGTGCTTGGACTTTCTCACTTACTGCAGTACTGCTAAGACTGTTGGTATCTTTCCATTTTTTTAAATTTGCCAAGCATATTACTAGTAGAAAGCAATTCATCTGTTTTGTACATCTCCAAACGTCACTTGGGTCAGAATTTTCATATTCTCCTATACATTAAAATCTTGACAGTATTTGCTGCATGTTTAAAATTTGGCAAGTGTTGAGAGGTTGTTTCTCATCTGTAGACTGGAGTAGCTTTGTTCACTTGGAAATAAATGAGTCTACAGAGCCTATGACAGAGTGCATACATTTTTGTGTCACCAGCATTGTTCCCAAAACGCTTGTTGTTTACTACCCAAACAATACAAAGCCACGCGTAACAAAAGAGGTACAGTAAAAGCCCGCATCCATGAAAAGAAGCAGAAACACTTAGGGTGGCAGATGCACAAAGAAAATTGGACATAATGCTGAGGCAAGCCAGCGATTGTTTGAAGCCTACCGCTCGTTGCTGATCGCCACTTGAGCTTTATGTTGTATGTTAACATTTTGAAATGTTTGACAACTTTTCCAAAACATCCACATACAATCTTGGGTTCAGGGTGCATGTGGAAATGAACAATGTTTTCCTTTTCCATTTAATTGTCATGCTCTTGTCAGGTTATAAATGCATAGCAATGCAAAAAAAGATTTTTGCACACAGCACACAATGTCATCCAAGCATTGTATTTGTATTAGCATGTTTACATGGAATCATGATTCATACTTTAATGACTAGTTTTGCCACCTATCCAGCATATATTGCCAATCACTTGCTCAAAACAATAGATTAAGTTTCCAAGTGTGAAGTTTATTGGAACATATTGTTTTCGAGCGTCAAAACTCATCTCCATCATATCTTTTGCTCTTGAAAGAATAAAAACAGCAAGTTGCTTAGTGATTCTGGTCTGACTAGACAACATCAAAAAGATTTTAAGGCACAAAATAAAATAAAAATGGAGAAACTGCACGGCAGAAGTGACACCCCCTAATGAGACATGACACTGTGGAGAAACTATGTTTAACCGGCTCAGCAATGTCAGCAGCTGGCGTCTGAGGTACAAAAACGCGCTTTGAGAAAATCCTCTTATCTGGCCGGCACCGAGGCCAGGAGCAAGGCAGCAGTCGGGATTTGGACAAGGCCAACAGCCAGAGGAGGAAATGCTGCTTGTACTGATGAGTTTACAGTTGGCCAACAAAGCAGTCAGCTCTGGACGAGAACCAAGCAGCGATCTGAAACAACCCGAGAGAATGCAAAGTGCGGGAACGGCTTAGGCATTGAGGCACATTGAGAAGCTTGGGCTGTGCAAACAGCTCGTTCACAATTGACACCCGATCATTGTGGGAGGTGCGGGGAGCAGGCGGGCATCTCTATTAAGTCTGCTCATATATTGGTCCGCATGGCATTCCTCAAAGGTCAACATAAGTTCACTTGCCTCACTGCAACAGAATCCATCTCAATGTGAGAGACTCATTTCGCACCAATCAACCAGCATTAGGCACCATGGGAATGCTAAGTGGTTCAGCTTTTACGGCTGTGATGGACCTCGGCCATTCAGGGGTTAAAGGGGTCATTTGGGGTACCTTGGCCTGTTGCACCTTGGGGTTTAAAACTGTTGCTATCGGCACTGGATCCAGGTTCCCATGTGATCGGTGAACCATCTGTTATATTAGCCCTACGTGTTTTATTGTGATCCTTGGAGCCAGGGGTCATGTCATAATTGTGCTAGTCGACACGAATTATGTGCTAATGTCATGGTGTTACAATGGAGAGCCAAAAGTGGATCTATTAAAGCATACCTACACTTCACGGCTGGATCTTCTACAGAGGAGGTAATAGCAACAGATGATTGGACCTGCTTAGCCTTTCCAACACCGCTTTGAAATAGCCTTTCCCAAACCTGTAGCTGAGACCCAAAATGGGTCATTTTACTAAATTAATGGCTGATGCACTTCTTGGTTTGGAAGAGATTATTTTGCAGGGAACAGTCTGATATCAACTAAGAATAGAAAAAAACGCTGGTAAATTGCTTTTGAAAAAGTTTTAGTTCTAGCTAATCCATTTCCATAGTGTAGGAGTGTCAAACTTATTTTTGTCGCAGACCGCATCATAGTTTGCTTCAAAGGGCCATTAAAATTGTCTCATTTTACATATATAGTATAGGCTACACAACAAACTGATAACTAGTTTTCAAAACAGACGAATAAAAACTGTTCAAATATTTAAAATGAAATGCTGAAATCAAATCAAATATTTACAAATAAGAATTATCTAAAAAAATGGTAATAAAAATAGTTAACAATATCTCTGTTTTTTAAAAGTGAAAACAATTAGACATTTTGGAATTGACATGTATTCGATGCACAATTTGTCTTCGTGGGCCACCTAAAATGATGTGGCGGACTGTATCTGGCCGCCCTTTGACACCTGTGCTATAGAAAGCACACTTAGTATTTCTGATATATACTGTTGTATATCTTCATGGCGAAGGTCAGAATCCTAGAATCTCCAAAGAAGTAAACAAAAAAAATATGTCTTGCCATTACATTGTTAAAGAGACAAAATTTATTTTCAAGGCTTTAAAATGATGGATAATAATAATTATAATGTAATAATTTACGAGCATCAAAGGCGTTAATGCAAACGGACTCTTGCCCTCTAATTTCTCTTCCTCTGTCTTCCCAAGAAACCTGTGATTGCCTCTTCATCTCTGTCATCCTCTTACTGCTTTCTCTTCCCCTTAAGCATATCAGGGGCTTAAACCCTGTGACGTTGCCAATGCATTGGTAGGCAACAATTATGTAAAGTAAGTTAAGCTCCAGTCAATTGCACATTGCTCCGCATTTGCTACAAATCTTCAAAGAAGTCATCTTGAATTGTGCACCCTCAAAGAAAGACACAAACAGAAGAAGTGATTGCAAAGATGTGTGTGTGTGTGTGTGTGTGTGTGTGTGTGGCGAAGCAACAGCAGATCTGGTTGTAAGAGAGGAAAGGTTGAAGTGAAGAACGATATGAGATAGATGAAAAGTGATGGCGACAGAAATATTTACAACTTTTCTCTGATGGAGTAAACTGAATTCCAGGAAGCTGCGACCTTGGAAACTTTCACGTCAACAGACAGCACGGACAAAATGCCATCAGAAGGTCTTATCTCTTTGAGACACGACTTGACAGGCCAGACAGAATTATTACTGGGCCAACTCGCTTTTGTTTTACTTCAATCATTGCGACTGGAATTTAAGGAGGGATAGAAATGCTCTTAAAAGCCTTCATTTGCTTATCTGCACAAAATTTCCAGATTAAAAGAACAGCTGATTGAAACTGAAATTGACAAGCAACACGAATAGTGTTTACAACCATACAAAAGCTGGCAATTTACGTTAGAGACAGCTTTCCTTCTTTTTCTTAAAACTATGGTCATTATGACTGATGGGATAACTGGCCATGTAATGTTGAAATTAATGATCCTTGTTAGTTTATCAACCTGTAACGTGTTGGACATTTAGTTAAGGAGCTGGATTTGGCACCTCTGAAGATTTTTTTTCTTTTTGCCTCTAAGCTTGCACTGTAAATAAGAATCTGATCTTAATGAGCTTATCTGGGTAAAACAGAAATACCAGAAATACCACACAATCAAATTTATTGTGGATTAATGTGATCTGTAACAAAACGATCCATAAAACTTAACACGCATAAAACTTAACAAGCATAACAAGATCACTGGAGAAACTTTCTGCGACACATTTCTGCATTCCGCATTTTGGTAGGTCATCTTTCTTTACTATTTTCCAGTTTTGGGAGATGCTGTCATACAGATTTATGGATTTATAGGCAGCACTGAATAATAAAACTCTAGAAGGTAGACAGCATGGAGCCAGGGAACAGAAGCTTTATCAGTTTCAAATGATCCTTTCCTGCTCATGAATGCACATCTTTTGTTCCTCAACTTATTTTTATGGTAATTTAGGCAAAATTTGTATCCCTAGTAAAACGGAATGCAAGCACTAAAATACATTTATTTTACTCACAGTGCTTTGTGATCCCCAGAAAATATTACAGAGAAAATAATATAGTGCTTAATTTATTTTATTGCTTTATTTTATGAGAGCACCTGTCATCAAAACGAGATTCCTTCCAGGATACTGTAAACCAAATGTGAGACTACTCACTGGGCTTTTATGAGTGACAAAAAGAAAACCATTCAACCACTAAAACATTTTGTTTCTGTTGTTTTTAATATATTTGATTTAAGAATTAAGCATTTTTTTTATTTTGGTCTATTAACCGCTACAGAAACATAAAGCGTTTGATAATCAACTACCCACGATGTTAAAGGAGGGCGGCGGTGGCATAAATCTAATTTGTGGTCTGATAATGTCGTTTAATCTCACGGAGGAGCGAGGGGCATTACCAATGATTTATCAAAAGTTCAAGGAATTGGTGTTCAAATGGGGGCTCCGTTGCTAGAGCTGAACATCGTGTATGTACGAAAACAAGGTTACTTACTTAGCATTGTCCATCATAAAAAAACCAATCGCTAAAACAACCCACGTATTCAAAAATGTTGATGTTGTATTGCTTTCTTTACTTTGCTGCATCTGTATGTCCTTCCACAACATTCAATTTCTGAGAACTTCTGGAACGCTCTCAAACTGACTTGGGATAAATTATTGATGCTGTTTCACATTGACAGAAACACTTCCAGAAGTTTGTGACATCGCTTAATGAGCCTTGGCCCGGTGCTTTCAACTTATCTGCAGCCGGGAACTCTTGCACACACGCAAGGGACTTGATAACAAGCTGACATGTGGCGAGAAAGGAAAATAATATTGAGGACTGCTGGGTACACCTTGAGGAATAGGAATGGAAGTGAAACACGACAGGCAAATATGTATTACGTGCTAACAGTGCAATGGCGAGAAGGAGCTGATTCGTGACTTCAAGGCATCAAATACTAGATTAATGTCATATTCAATTTAGGTCCCAAGTCGGAATTCAAAGTTGGGAATGACAATAGACAAGATGGAAAAAAAAAAAAATGGATGCCTCCAGGATGCCAAAAGGTAATTTCAACACAAATATGTGCATGACTGTTGTTTATTGCTAATGTGATTGCTTCCAAAAGTTACGGGATAAAATTTGACTACAACTTTCACTCAACTTATTATGATCGCAAACAATAAATAAACAAAAGAAATAAGAATAAGTCGATACAAAGTACTACTTAATATAATGAAATGTTGCAAAATTTCTGTCACCAACGTCTACACTGTATTATCTGGGACATGGCCTATTCTGAAATTCTTAGCTAGCGCACAACTGAACGATAAAAGTGCTAACACTACAAATGAAAAGTGAAACCTTTGGGTTTTGGAGATGGTTTACTCGGTTCTCAAACTTTATTCCTTTCTCCTATGTGGATGTCCACTACAGCGTCACTACGTAATTGAGATGGCGTATGCACGGGCAACTCTTTGTCATTGTTGATAGGCCTTCTTTTCATTGTTAGTTTTCCCCCCCCCCCCCAGAGAGCCCTTGGACACCCAAGAAGCAGACACGGGTCAGAAATGAAAAGCCAAGGTCATTGCATTGAAACATGGGCCAAAACACTCCATTATGTGGCTCACGACGGAATATTCAGGTCTATCAAAATTGGCAGTTCTCCGCATTTATTAGGCTTGTGTCCATTTTCTGTGCCTGGTGCTTCAGAAGGGGGTTATAGAAGAACCCCGTTTTGTGTAAGTGTCCTTCATCTTCCACATTTAAAGGCCAAAGAGACAACGTGAGAAACAGTGTGGCACACTGTGTGAAATCCCTTGTAAAGAGGCAGACAGGACCACCGGGGCCTCTTTGACAGGCTCACACTGGCAGCAGTGAAGGGACAAAGTGACAGCTTCCACACTCGCTGGTGTAAATCTCCAGTTACGCTGCTGTCCTATTCACCATGGTGCTGTTTGTCCCACTGGGCCAAATGCATGTTTGTCAAATAAATAATGGGACAGCGCTGTGATGCGTGTAGTGAGTGCATCCACCTCACAGCCTCTAAAAAGTCCGTCTTCCTCCTTCAAATTACCCCCAAATGCACATTAGGTTGATTAAAATTGCTTATAGTTTGTCTGTGACCTTTGTTTAAAATGCCACAAGAATTTGCTGTGGAATTACAATGCAGTCATGTTAGTATTATTTTTAAGGAAGCTTCTTTTTTCTACTGCAAGACTTAAAGAGTGCAATATCAAAAATGTAGTGGACATTTGTCACGGACACCTAGCAATGACGTCTTGAGAGCAAATCAACCGTAATTATAGTATCCGGATAATATTACATCGGTGCTCACACACACACTGATTCTTTTTGCCAAAGAAGCTTTTGATTTTTAATCCCTCAAGATGAATGAGACTATACTTAAATCTGCAGTTCCCATCAGAGTGACATAAAACACGTGCACACTCTCCCACACGCTTACATTTGATGTCTGTTCATTTTCCATCCCACACATGAACAGATTTAGGAATGTAAATCTGAAGGTTTTTTTTCTGCTTTACAAAATTATCAAATTACAACGGTTTTTGTTTCACAAGGGGACAAAAAGTCTGCATTAGATTGTCCCTGGTCTGTGGTCACTAAAAGTGTGAACGCAGGAGCCACACTGATTTCAAAGGATTAATAACCTGCTGCTGTTGCCGGGCTCAAGGGGAAGATTGGTAGGTACATGCTGCTTTTGGGCTATTCAGGGAATATTGTTCTCCATAAAAAGAACAAACCCTATTCATTTGCGCCGATCAAAGGTCAAATCGATCTTCTTTTCACCTTGGTCTGTCATACTTTTCAAACGATTTTCTGTTTCATTGTAAGTGTTCTTGAAAAATATCCAACATAACCACACTCGTGAGCTGCTTGGAGATATGCTTCACCGTTATTGCTGACAGTATTTAAATGGCCATTTACAGCCAATAGAATGACAGGTTAGCAAACCAAAAACATCTCATATTTCAATGGATGAAAACTTTCTTTTTTGTTGCTGTACAGCCGCACATTTGTCTCGTGACAGGAGGCCCAGTCGGACTGAGACACATTCATACTGTTTTGCCATAATGACATAACCACACTTCTGTTCCAAGCGCCATCATTATTTTAGACAGAAAGCCACATGCTCAAAGTATCTGATATATAATCATGGTAAAGAATATCATTAAAAGGTACCTGTAAATGCTTTTTTATGTAACCCCTTCAATCAGAACACATTTCTAAGTGCTTATAAGTGCTGTCTCTCTAGAGTTATATCATTGAAAGCATCCATCTGTCCATCCGTCCATCCATCCATCCATCCATCCGTCCATCCATCCATCCATCCATCCATCCATCCATCCATCCATCCATCCATCCATCCATCCATCCATCCATCCATCCATCCATCCATCCATCCATCCATCCATCCATCCATCCATCCATCCATCCATCCGTACAAAATCTTTTCACCATACCTGTAATTGGTATGAATTATGCACAGAGGGTTATGAGTTTAGCAGAAAAAAAGATTATGGATTTAATTAAGAAGTTTGCATACCGAAAAGTGGAATTGTAACTCTGGAACAGTGAGAACATGACTGGAAACTTTTTGCTCTGACTCCCCCCATATCTTAGAAAAGGTCATTTTAATCGTATGTTATTGCCAGTGGGATATGTTGACTGTAAGACATATTAAAGTAGGTACTCGTGATTATGTGACAGTGATGATTGGCATCATATAGCCACTCCCACCACAAGTCTTGTCTTATTTACTCCTCGTCGCATCCCTCCCTCACAGTGTGTGGCGCAGCTTTCCAACTCCTGTGTATTGTTATTTATGTCATTCACTGTTTTTTTGCTCGACTTTTCAGTTATCTGTCTGTCTGTCCACTCACAAAACTCGTTCGGTCCGACTGGATTTCCAATACATCTCACAAACTCCTACATAGGGAGTATATTAAACTTTCGTGTTTCACAGCAAAACTGTTCCAGCATGATAATGCATAGCAATCCATCATACTGCATGACTCAGCTGCTAAACAGGACGAGTTGAATAAACAAAACAGAAAACATTGCTTTTAGCCAATACAACAGTTTGAAAAGCTGCTATGAGATTTATTGGTGTCAGCCGCTAGTCATGATGCGTCAACATGATAAAGTTGTACAACACACAGCTTAAAGCACCCAAGAAAAGCGAATGACATAACATGAGACTGTTCTGAAGATAAGTTGCAGACATCTTGATGAGTTATAACTAAGAAATGGTTTGATTGCAGTGATTGCCTCAAACGTGTGCACCATCAAAAG
Organism: Syngnathus leptorhynchus; assembly: GCF_054491065.1. Taxonomy (NCBI): domain Eukaryota; kingdom Metazoa; phylum Chordata; class Actinopteri; order Syngnathiformes; family Syngnathidae; genus Syngnathus; species Syngnathus leptorhynchus. The sequence continues at coordinate 10,219,185 of NC_141196.1, forward strand.
CATGTGGGCAAGTTTCTTTCGGGTTTTAGTTTTTAGTTGGGCCACCATGCTCGCTTGTCATTAGTTTGTTTTCAATAAACTTATAATATTCCCGACCCCGGATAAGCGGAAGAAGATGGATGGATGGATATAACATTGAAGAAATATACATAAACATTTGCTTTAACAATTCAACGACAAATGAAACTAAATAAGACTTGTCATCATGCAGCAAGATAATGTCACAAATTACACTGCCAAGCAGCCAAGTAGAATTTACTAATGCATTTAGCATGAAGGTCAGCTGCCAAAGAGGAAACAGGAGTAAAAAAAAAATGCGTGGAAAAGGTTTACAAAAGAAGAGCAAAACAACTTGGTGATCTCATTGGGTCAGTCACAGGCTTCATACAGTTATTACTGGCAAAAGATCTGCAACTAAATGAATGAATACGAATTGTTTCCCATTTATTTCTTCAATTCAAATTTTGGTATTTTGTAATAAGATTTTCTTTTTGGTCGTGCGTCAGATGTATGTGTAATATCCCTGAAAAATAAAAGTTTGAAAATTAACAACTTGTCTCCCATCAATCTGTCAAACTTGCTTGGGTTGTTGTTTGATTTTATGTTGCAAGGTCACCATGACAACAGCCTGCTGCTAACAATTAGTTGAAAATACGCATGGATATGTTCCCTTTCACTTTTTATCTGTAGCAACAAGAAGCTGACTCTTTCTGACAACACAAATCACTTCATTGCTGGCTTTAATAAAGATCTTAATTTATGACTGTGTTTGTGGCTAAAATATGAAGTACGGGACTATGGAGGGGAGAAATCACACTAAGGAAAGAAAGTGCAAAGATATGAACTGCACAGTATGTTCCACTTGTTAGGATGAACTGATGTCAAGGACCAAACACTTCTTATGGTCAGTGGTTGATTGAAACTGTGGGAGCAACAAATAGGGTCAATAGAATCCAACATTTGAATTGTAACCTCACCCACATTCACTAATTAGCAGAGTTGACTGGCAAATGTCTGCGTCAGTTTTTAAAACAGGCAGGTTCAAATTTCAGCATGGCCTTTATGCACTTTGCAAGTGTTTGCAAAGACTTTGCCTGTACTACTGTTCCCTTGCAAGGTCAAAAACATGATGTCAGATTTCTGAAAGCTTTGAATTACTTGTAGGTATGAATAAATTCGAATAAAAGAATTGCCCTTCTTCATGTGCCAGCTTTGTAACCGAGTTGAGTGAATCTGTTTAGGGTGTGAAAAGAAATGCTATTCCAAATATAATTAGTTGTGTACATCGTCATATTTCCCTTGTAAACATCATATTCAGTTACATTGTATGACTCATCCTATCTCTATCTAATGCTGGCCTTATCATAAAGAAACCATAATCAACATTAACAGTGTTGCTGTTTTTAAATGAAGCGCTGTGGGTGATGGAAAGAAATGGAACAGTGGAGTAAAAAAGAGCCCTAATGTGTCAGCCGCACTGATGGTATTATTACTGGAACTCACTGGAAAAACAGGAGGTTATATCAGACATAAACAACACTTAACACCCACACAGGCTCATAAAGGAACAGCAAATGTTGACATGATAATTAAGGAACACATCCACACGCACACCAAAAAATTGCATTCAGGAATAAAAAAAATAAATATATATATGGAAGAAAAAATACACTTTATCCTTTGAGGTCTTTTGTAACTAAAATGTTTCTATTTTTGCTTGAGCCTTTCTGACACTGCTACATTAGGTTAACTGCAATACTTGAGCAGCAGAAGTAACAAATGACAGCACAGGCTTAGCAACTCTTATAAAAAATAGCAAAAAAGTGCCTGTACAGCCAATGAAGCATTGTTTGAATTCAAAATTTCATCATTTAAATGTGACAATTTACTTAATGAATCTTTCAAAATGAACAGACATGAAAAAAAAAAAATCGAGATATAGGGTTTTAGTGGCGATGTCTTTTACACGTATCGCAGAGGATGTTTTTTGCTTCATACTTGGCTATTTATGGAACTGTTCCCTTACTCTGTGTCCCTTATGTGATTCCATTCACATCATGAGATTGACAAAATTAGTGATTTATGGGCAAGGACAAAAGAGAAGACATCAATTAATCTCCATCGGAAGATCCCTGGAGGATTTTCCATGCCAAAATTCATAGGACAAAAAAGTTTAGAAATGTGGGACACCTTGCAAGAATCACAGAATACATGAAATGATCTGGCTGCTCTTTAGTATTATTCTAGGTGCAACATTTATATTGGCAAGACAGGAATATCATCATGTTACAAATAGATTGACATTGGCTGTATGGATGATGTCATGTTACAAACAAGGAGGGAGAATTAATAACTGCTGTTACCATTCCATATGATCCATTTTACAAAGATTACAAAGCCAAGTCACTGACAGCCAAGTGGTTCACTCGCCTGACTTCCTTATGGCAGCATGGCTATTATTCTCACAATCAATAGTTTGAATGAAGGTGCGAACTGTTATCTGATTGTTATCCTAAATTGAGTGCCAACCAAGTTCAGAGTTTAGTCCATTTCTTGCCTGAAGTCAGCTGGGATTTGTTCCAGGTCCTGATGATCTGTGACAATTTAAGTGATATAGAACATTATAGGAATATGACGTTTTATGAGATAGTTGAGAAACATGCTCCCAATTCATTGATCTCACGTGCTTTGCTAACTGTGGTAAAGAAAAAAAAAAAAAAGTAAGCCAGAGGAAGAAATTCTGTGCAGATCCAAAACTCAGTGTGAGGGGGGCCTGACTGCAACAATTGCTTTGATTACGTGAAGAGGAGGAAAACAAAATAAAATCAGGAGGATGTTCCGACAGCACTGAAAGAAGCAAATGAGCAATGATTCTTTTGAGATTTGAGTGGGATAATGAAGTATAAATTGTCTTACACTAATCAATAAACCTTGAAGTGTATCTTGCACTCTGGTGGCTACTTAGCTCTTTCAGAAACAGCATTAGCATGTTAAGAGTCATCCAAACGGGACTCGCAGTGACTTGCACTGATTCAGTGGGCCGATAAAAATGAGAGTCATAAGATTATAACTATACACTACAGAGGTTTTTGGACATATTGCCCGTTAAGTGAGATTCGTCCACGAAGATTAGAATCTGTACAGGTGACAGATCTGTGCCTATTTATACAACAGTAAAAACACGTATTGAGAACAGTATCGTTAACAGTTAATTCCCACGGCGGTTAAACTAGATTGTGGCACTAATTAGACACAAATAACAACAACACACAAAGGAGGCATTAGGCCCAAAGTGTTTTTTTTTTTTTTGCGACTGGGAAGGGCATTCCTTGAATGTGAAGAACTCCAGACTTGTTGAGAAACATTTTGGACTCATTGTGAGCTTCTTTCACTCCAACTCAAATAATGCAATCAAATCATTCCTCTTAGAATCACTGGCCTGATTGATTGGCGCTAAATTGCATCTTCCCTGAACCGCAACTGTACTGCACTGCAGGTTTATGAAAGCTTTTTTGATGATTGGAAATAAATCTCAGATTGACTAATATTGATCCAATGTCATACATGTGAGTCGCTCTTAACACGCCACTGGAGCTAATAGGTTGCAGAGCTGCGAGAACAGATTTAGGCCATGCTCCTCTGCCTTGAAGACATAAGACAATGATAAATAAATCAGTCTTGCGATTGGGCACTCTGCACTTGGCCATATGGTCTGCGAAGGGAGCCCATCTACAGCACCCGGGACGATTAATACAACCTGACAAGAACCATATCAAACATTTACAGCCTTGTAAGTGATACACTGCTGCACAGTGCACTTTTTGATAGGGCAGTTTGAAATTGCGTGGTTTATAGTGAATGGTCCACAGCTCCTAATGTTTCTCAAAGAGGACTGCATTAAAGAAAGAACACTGCTATGTCATCCACTGGGCTCACACATGCCACCCAGGGGGGCACAAGGACCAAGTTTGTGGCGAGGCAAGGATATGAAGGAGTTAATGGCTTTCCATCTAGCCAGTGCCGTAACAAAAAAATAAAAATAAAAACACTCACTAGACTGGCTGACCAGGTGAGACATTTCTAATAGCCTGTTGCTTCTGGTGGGAAATCTTTCAAATTTCTTAAGAGACTGCCTCCTTCAGAGGGTAACACTGTTATCTTGACCACAGATCAGCCTTTTTTCCTGGATGTCCCACTCCAATCTGTTGCTCAAGCTTCCTTCTAATGAAGAGACTGCAGAAGTTCTCATCTAAGAGTGTCAGGATCTATCAGTTCTCCCATGATGTGGTATCTAACTGAGTTCTGCCATCTGATTGGAGCCTCTGTCAGTCTGTCTATCCATCTATTACTTTTGTGTGAAAATTATGACAAAAAGCAAGAACTCCAGGGTGGGTTGAGTATGAAAACCAAACGTATGGATTTAATATGTGTACAAAATCTTACATTGTTCTTCTCCTGCTTCGTTTCCTTTAGATACTTTGAACTATTTTTGATGCTTTCCAACCAAAAAGTACTTTTTGATTTTCATCTGCAGGCAAGGAAATTGTTGTATGAACACATCAGTCCATATTTTCCCTCCATCATCTGCTCGCTATACTTTTTTGAATCAGCAAAGATTTCCCAGAAAATGTATCACTAATCTGAAGACTATTCCTGTGAGAGGGGATGAAATTGCACCTCCCTGGCACCTTCCCCTCCGGCAGATTCCTCTGTTGAATCTGCATCAATTGTTAAGTAGTGATTAAGGGATCCTTTTCTCCATCTCTATTCAGGGAGGAAGATGAGAATCTAGGCCTTGTAACGTGTACCTCTCATCCCCATTCATGCTTTGCTAAAGTAATATCAAGAAGTGCTGTAAAGGATATCGAGAAAGCAGATTGACAATGAAACTGCAACAAAAAGGGGAGAAAAAAATCAAACTTGGTGTGTTTTCAATTCAATTGCAAAGTCATTTGTGTTAGGGGAAAAATTGGTGTCGTTTGGATCTGACAAGACTTTTGCTGTTCTCTGGGTGCTGAATTTCGGTTTTCACGGTTTGTATGGTGCAGATGACAGATAGCGTGCGTGGCTCGAGTCGGACTGGTGTTGGTGAGCTCAAGGTATGGGCAGGAAATGCAAACTGTTATCCTTTTGCTTAGACTAAGGCTAACTAAACTAATGTGAGGAAAGAAACTATTGTTGTTAAAAGCGTGCAACGTTAACCACACTAAGCAAGGCAATCAATTGATCGAAGTAGCTGACAGAAAGCTGGATGATCCCGTTTCTGTTTCACAACAGTACACATAAAAAGGATTAGTTGTTGGCATGGGAAGATGAAGCAGATTAGGGGGAAGTCAGCCAACAGGGCTCGCCTGTTGATCAGGGCTTTACTGCTGGCCTTGGATTACTCAAGACTGTGGATGCTTTTTGTGAATTGGAGTAGCCTTTCCAAGTTGACCTTCAGCTGCCATTTGTTGCTATTCAGACAAGGCCAGCTGAGCTCGGGGTTTGTGGCCACACTGCTGTTTTGACAGAAGTTCCGATCTGCCTTGCTGGGCAGGGCGTGCTGGATCTGGGTCTTACCCCTCAGTAGGTGTCTGTTACTGCCTTTGGCAATCGTCGGGGTGCCAACGGTGCAATTGGTGTAAACATTGAAAAGTCTTACTGATGCAATTGTTTAAAAATGGTGTTACCTTTCCTTTTGGAATAAAATAATTTTATGCATATTGTTGTCTATTCACAAGTCGAGAGTACCCTTCCCTTAGTTTTTCATCCAGAGGTTTTTACAACTTGCCTCCTAAATCCATTCATGCATGTTGATGCAGTAACACCTTGACAGTAGTATCCAAAAAGACTTACAAACCCAACGAACATAAATGAGGTTTGTCATAAAATGTACAAACAATTACACACTATGCGTTTTCCCCTTTAATATTGAGCTGGCGTATATAACCGTGACCTCAACTTTTTTTTCCCGCATGCTTTTATATGCTACTATATAGATGGATTTTTTTACTCATTGATGTCTTAGTAATTCTTCTCAACCAGGCAACCGGCGCTTCTGAATATCTTGCTACTGTACTACACCACGCACCAAGTGGCCTCATTTTACTCAATGACCTTGTTAAGATTAACGTCAATCTTCCGTACAGCACCTTTTCACCGATGCACTAGCATGGCCAAACATGACTATTAAACTCTTATTCTTTTGATTTTTAGCCCCCATCTGTTCATATACCCACTGCTGAGGGAATTATAAACTCATTCAATCCAAACATGGAGACTATTTCCTTTTGTCCTTCAAGTCTTTCACCTCATTCAATCCATCTTCACCTCTCCGACTCTATAGCTAGAAATTGATATTAACCGCTCTTCTAGTTTTCATTTATGGTTATATTTGCTATCATTTACACACACTACTCGTCCTCACCAAAAGACAAGGGCTGATGAGATATGGAGGTCACTTTCCAGCTTCCCATCCACAAACACTCTCCCTCTCGCTTTGAGGGGGAATTGGACTGACTATTCCCATCTTGTTTGACCCCATCACGACAGCTACAGCCTACAAGGCAAAAACACAATAGGCCATGATGACATTGAGCATCGATTTCAAGAATATTTTCTTCCTTTGAATGCACATTATGGTCTCTTAAGGGGGGAATTCAATAGGTTGATGGCAGCACCGTGAGACTCGTGGACTCAGCCTTGCTGCTATTTGCGGATTTATTTGTGTGTGACATTCTTTGAATCGGTGCGCGTATGACTCCACCCTCTGTATGCATCCTCCATCATGCCTTTTCAGCTCCTTGACATGCCAGTTTCTTGACAGAGGGAGTAAGGCGGGTTAACTGTGGAGGGACAACCCAATGGGCCATGAGCTCTAACAACAAGGAATTTTACTGTCAAGTCCAGTCAGCTCAAAATGATCATATGCAATGTTTTGGCTGGAAATGTGAACTGAATAAATCTCAAGAAATTTAGAAAAAATAGGATCTGCAAACAAGATACTAACGTAATTATTAAATGCATTATTGCATGAGGGCTAGTCAGTCATTGTCACACTTGACCAAACTACAACTTGGCGGCTTATTCCTGGTGCCAAAGCGTTGGCCATATATTCAGCTGGTGATGTACAATATGTGGTGGCAGGATGACGGCATGTAGCTGTTGTGCTTCATCTTACTTGTTGTCGTCTTTAAAAGAAAAATAAGCACAAACATTGCCGTATGGTGGAGCTGCGTGCAGCGCACTGACTCACTCATCCCAGCTGTCAGTCTTATCTGTCATATGCGTACAGACATCTTGAAGGTTTCGTGCCCAAACAGACTCTCTGCTTAAAGGGTTATAGGATAGAATTAATGTCCAGTCATGCCATGCACACAAATATCTAAGGAACACTAAGTAATGATATCCTCCGTTTACATTCTGCTCCCGGCAGTCACGGTAGCCGTGTGTGCCCAAAAGAGTGGGTCGCAGGATTTTGGCTGTTTTTTTTCCCCCCTCTGTATTCAAGTCACGTTATGTTATCTCATGGTCTCTCATGGTACTCGTGACAGACGGGAGGGGGGTGGGCAGGTGAGTCGCAGAAGTTCAATGGTGCCTTTGCAAAACATATTGTGACTAAACTGAAATTCACAATAAACATTTGCAAACTACTTTTCAGAATGTCAATTCTTACATTTTTTTTACAGTCCAAATATGTAGAACAAATTTTAAAACCAAAATTTTGATGAGCCCTATATACTATAGCATTTCAATTTAGAAGAAAATACTTGGAAAAAAACCCAACTTAATTTAATTGAACGGAATATTTTTGTTTAATGACTTTCATCAGAAGACCTTTGCTGCATAGGCGTAACTATCTATCATAAAGCGTCATTCAATATTTTGCACTGTGCAATTTTGACAACCAAAAATTTGGACATAAATTAACTTCACAGTTTCAGCTTTGGTGAGTGGTGCTTGATGTCACTCTGCTTTTTCAGCGTTACGTCATGACACTTCCTTCATAACTGTCTCTAGCTTTGGGCTAACCATGTCAGAAGTTGATGCTAATTTGCATCGTAAAAACATTTTCTTGCTCCTGACTGCAGTATGTCACTGCGGATCAAAGGAGGCAACAACTGAGTGCAACAGCATCTTCTTTTTCGACCGTCTCTTACGTGTTCGCAGCATGCTAACGTGACAGGTAGGTAGGAGGTGATCTTTAAAATGTACTGTAGGCGTTAAATATAAAAAAAGGGGCACGAGAGTCAAACTGAGCGCTCATCCTGCTCCAATCACATGAATAGGAGAAGACTCAAATCATAAAATTGCTGTTTTGCATCAACTGTATATTTAATATTTGGCCAGACTTTCACCGTGGCAACAAATGAATCATCTGCACTGTACTTGAAGCAAACACTCGAAAGATATTTCTATAATTAACATATTCCACCACACATTCACACAATTACTCACAGGTACAACTTTCCACCCACATTTACAAACGTGACTCCTATAACGGTGAGTGGTAGTAAATGCCATCTACAGCTACAAAGTTTCTATGTAGAGAGAGAAAAATAGGCTGGTTGGTTCCTGATGTCATTCATACCTAAATATGAGAACAAAACATGACTTTCAGACATGACAACATTGGCCTTTGTGTGAACCATGTGCTCCTTGAGGGAATCGGGTTTTCTTTCTTGCTCTTTTAGCCTATTCAGCACTTGAGTGTTTCTATCCAACTTTGAGCTCACACTCTACCGGCAATACATTAACCAGTCAAGAAAACATAGGAGCAAACATGCATCGGCCGCTTACCAGTCAAGGCTTGACGCACAAGACAGACTAGAAAGACAAAGAGGCAGATTAAAGTAACCCTCTCAGGCATTTTACTTATTTCAGTCAAGGGAGAGCGAGGCAAAGGGCACGGCAAACAGAATGAGAGATAACATGAGATGGGAGTGGGGCAAATCATGCAGACAAGGGGTGCAACCTGGTAGAGCAAAGATATATCATATTTTTCACTACAGTTCTATTTTTTTTTCCCCCCACATCCACCACAAGGTCACATACAAGAGTCTCACACTGCTATGAAAATGAAACATGGCTGATTGGAATTGGAATACGAGTGCTGACTCTTGTGGTTCTTGAATGTAATGACAGCACTACATAGCCATTGTCAACAATGCTAATTATCACAGGACAATGCCATCATCGTATCTACTAAATGCAAGGTAGATTATTGCAATGGTTTTGAGAAACAAATGGCAGTTGTGGCTGCTCTGTCCAAAAGGTGCACAAATGAATAGCACAAACGGTAATGGATCCTTGAGCAGCCACAAAGCCAGAACCGAGACCTCGAGGTGCTGCTCAGCCAGAACTGGCGCATTGAGCTGCTGAAAAGATGGTACTTTGGGCTGCCTTGGCCTGGATAGCATGCTACCCTGGAGGTTCGGGTACACGAGAAACAAGGGAGGCAGAGTGGGTAGGCATTGGGAGCCAGCTGGAACAGGTGGACGGACGATTTTGTACCATGAGAGGTGAAGTGACGGGCATGGCACAAGGTGAGCAAGAGGCACGCGTGTCAAGGCAGATGTGGAACGGCATGAAGACATGGGCACAGAACAAGGTGACAATGAAACAGGTACGGAATGACTTCATGAATACAGGCGTGCCATATACAGTATAACCCAGTCAGCCTGCAACAAGATGTGAAAGACAAGCGATACAAAATAATAAAGCAAATACTAGAAAACATAAAGATGTCAGTGTTGATACATTTAGCATTTACACAATATCCACAAAACAAATGTTTGCAATTAGGACTTTAATTATACATCCGCAACGGTGTAGACATCACAGCAATTAAAACCCGGGGCACTGAGGAATGTGGAACTGCCAATGTGAAATTATTCCCACCCACAGCATTAAGGGAATAGGATAAAACACAAAATGGAGGAGGGGGTGTTGTTTCATAGAAATCGTTCAAAGAGCTCTGCAAGTCTGATCCTTGTTGTTTCTGTCTGGAGAGGTTTAATTCTACAACTTTTCGCAGAGTTCATTAGAAGCAGGGGAGAATTTTGATCTTTCAAACCCAAAGCTTGAAAGTCGTGCGAGCGTGCATAAAATGTTCATGACATCTTGTTGAACTCTAATTTTATATAAAGATAAGGAATTTGGGGAGGGTCATGGTAAAATTTGCAGAGGTTTCATTAAGTTTTGTCTCATGAATATAGTGAATTTAGTGAGATGGCTTTAGGGTAGTATTGTAATGGAATCATAATTTGCTTTAAATAAATTGATGGCAACAATTTTCAGTTTCCAAAATGCTCTCTCCCTATTTTCCTTTGTTCTCTAGTGTATTTTAGATCCGTACTCAAGCAACTGCACAACAGTAGAGTTTTAATGTACATTTGGCTCCCAAATATTGTTTTGCACTGTGGAACAGTTTGTTTTTTCAATTCCTCTGTGGACAAGCATACTTTTGTTGTTATGGGGTTGCAGTAAAAACTTTAGAAACAATGTTCCCACTAAAACAAAAAAAATATACTGTGTTTTCCAACAGCCTTCTAAAGAAATCAAGACTTCAATGCTTGGTCTAATACCAATGCTTATGATTCCAATGCTTATGATTCAGAGTTTCTCAATGAGACACATTTGGCCTCATTTAAGACTGACAATAGGCTCCCGAACTACCAGTCTGATACCAAATAGTCTGGTGACCGGCGCTGGGGAGGGAAATAAAAAAATAAATACAATAAATATAACAAATAAAATAAATAAAATAAATAATTGTCACGCATTTTTTCTCTATTTCTTTGCACAATTTTCTGCACTAGTAGAATTAAGCGCAATGGGGCATTTGCGCTGCCATTGTGGGATGGAAGTAAAACTTTCATTGTGGCATCCCTCAATTGCATCAAACTCAGGTCGATCCTCAGGCACACCCAAGTGCACTGTGCCTTACAGAAAAAGAAATGCACCCAACTTGGAGTACCGCCGGCTTGGGAGCGCAGCGCACTAACCGATGAGTCACATCCATTACAACAATTTCAGTGTTTGGTGGTGGGCAAACTGCAGTTAACAGCTGCAAACGTCTAAGTGGTATCTAAGTGAGACTGCACCCAATTATTTTGATTGAAACAGAATGAAGAGGACCCGCAACAAATTGCTAGTGCAGGTAATCTAGTGTCTTCATACTATTTTGGGTATTTTGTTGTTGGGATAATCAGTAGATATGAGCATACACAGATTTATATTTGTTTATTGATACTGCTTTGAGGCTTTATCATGTAGCGGCGCAGAAAAAACCCCCAACTTGCACAATCTTTGAAATCTGTTATAGTGTAAATGATTTGCAAGCTTGTGGTGTGCTACATTAAACCGTAATTAAATTAGCATATGATGCTTATTATATATTATCTGCTTCCTCTAGTCTATGTATTATGAGATTAGTATGTGTCATTTAATATCTTGCTGATATAAAACAACTTTTCCTGTCATTTTAAGGTCACTTGTGCTTTTCTCAAGAAATCCTTTTCATGCCAAAAAAGAACTGTTAAACTGGGCAACTTAACGTGAGGTACTAAATGAGTCATAATATGTCTTCCTGCCAGCAGCCTCAACACATACTGATCTAACACCATTTTGCGTTTAAGAGGTTGTTCTTCTATCTGTGAAAATGATGTACATTATTGAGCTTGAGTCTTTAGACCACAAAGTATAATGCTCATTAAACTTGGAATCTGGGCAGGATAAAGACAAAAGCTTGACAATAACCCAACTGAATCTTTTCTGCCAGAGCTTGTACTCAACACCAACTCCTAGAGTCCCGTGATTATGAAAATTAAAAACGGTTGATTGATAGTGTAAAGTGATTACTTTTTTTTTTCCTCAAGAAAACCCTGCTGTGTTTATCAAAGCAATTATGAAGATGCTGTCAGTTTTATCGCACTGGCGAGCTGTCAAGACAGCAGTACCTAAATAACGCTGACATTGTGTCATCCACGGAGGGATTCTTGTTTTATAACATTGTGTGATGGCTTTGCATGTCAACACCGTTTAGTCTCCTGTAAATTCTACTTGACAATCTAACTAAACTGGAGAGTTGTAGATATTTGGTGTTTTCCCACAGTTGATATGAAGTCAACACTCCCACTGCCAGAGTGAAAGAGCAGACTTGGTGCTACTGATAACAAAAACAACATGATTTTGGTGCATTTGAGTAATTTTAAGTAGGCATGTTCATTTGCACGATTTTTCAGACGATACTAATGTGAGTTCTCCATTTTGTGTAGTCACCGACACCAAACAGCGATACATAAAACACCCACCCCAAAAAGGGACACGTAGTATTTTGAAGAAAGACCCATATATGCCAATGCAACAATTTCCTTTAAAATGACATGATTTTAATGGCAATTTACAATTCTTCTAATTTCTAGTTCTTGATTGTAAAATGGTCACAAGGCGGCGGCCGATACTGGTGTCTGTACAGATACATACGGCTGGTTTCAGTATTCTCTCATCCCTATTTTGAAGCGTGATACATTCTTTTGCATACTTTCTAAAGTCATTGTTCTTTTATATAATCATAAATTAAAGACTAGCCATTTATGCCAATTTGGAGAAAAACCCGGAATTTGCGATCCCACACAGGAGGCATCCGAATACAGCAGAGTCTTTACTGAATCCGCTTGTACCACAGCAAATTGTTGCCTCAGGTTTTTCATCCATATACATCAGTGTAGCAATGCCAAGGCTGAATTGGCGCATAGGAATCCTCAGATGTTAAAATACGAGCATGGCCGTGCCAGACGATTAAGTTGTTTACTTAACTTTGAAGAGACTGAAAAGAATCAAACACAAGCCGGGGTTGATAGCATTGCAGGCGAGACATGCCATGTTTTTAGCCTCTCTGTCAAGCGCAAGCTGATTTGAAAGACATCATGCTTTGACAATGTTTAATGGAGCTGCTCATCACCTTAGGATATTAAACTGAGGGAGGCGACCAAAGCCCTGTCACGACTGTACAACAGGATGCTCTCTAATTTCAAAGTGACTTATAGGAGCTTAGCTATTTATAACATGCAACTTGGGTGGTTTACTCTTATTTGTACTGTCACTAAATCTTTCAAGTGAACAAGTGTGTCATGCATGTAGCTATTATAGATGCCTAAGATCCTCCCATGAGAGAAAATGATCCCCTTGAAAGTGACAGGATGCAGTAAAGCAATTTGTTAAGCATCATCACAGCTAGCTAAAGCTAATCATCTACCTACTTCTTGTGCTTTCTCTCTTGTTTTTTTGCGTATGATTTGTTATGTTGCGTGCAATACTTTGCTTCCTGCAGCCTTTGTTCCAACTTGTCTTCATGTAGATGTTCTCTTTATCTTTTACAGGCCTGCACGTTTCTCTCGTGGATTGTTCTTCCTGATGATTATTCCAGTACAGTCGTCTTGTTTATTGTTTTCTGTCAGCATGTTTTCACACACGCTAGTAGAGATGTGTTTTAAGCTGTCAAATAAACTTCAGTGAGCTTACTGTGTTGATTTCCATGCTCATTTGGTCTTATGATGCCAGTTTTTTGGGTGGTATACTTTTTATATTATGATATTCCTTTTGGTGTTGTTTTTTTTTTTTTTTATCCGTGTTTGTGCCCTTTTTGTTATCGAAAAACTGTATTCTTACGGTTGGTTTATCTGCTTTGGGATCCTTTATCTACTCCCCACACGTACGCAATTATTTTATTAATTATGCTCAGCAAAATGTAGCTTTAAGACATTCTCTCTGCTTTTATGTGTGTGGGTTGTGTATACGTGTTCATTTCTTAAAAGCCCGACTGTGGACGTTACAATAAACAATGACTTCCTGGTCACCTGAGTTGTGTGGCCAAGGAAGACTTCACAGTTCATGACGTGAGATTACACTTTTGTGCACTTGAATTTGCATATCTTGTGTGTCATCTTATGTCCAGCTTTCTTACCGAATGTCATTGCACTGGGCTAATCCGCTCTTCAATCGAGGTGCGTTTCAGATCAAATGCTCACCAGACAAGGCCACGGATTTTATTTGGGATAGTATTTTGGTATAGAACAAGAATTCAGAGTGACAGGAATCGAAAGCCCAGTGGTGTGACAGAAATGAAAACAACTCCTACAATCTCTGTGGAGGAAATAACATTAACAGTACATTTGCCACAACAACCAGATGGTTTCTAACCATGGGAATGCTTATCTCTTTTCCTACACATGAGCATGTGTTCCAGCCTCTTTCTCTCAATACCTTTGTGACTATCAATCACGTTGGTCTATGGGCTTTTCATTGCTGCATCTTTTATATTTTGCACACCATTAGTTCCAAGCATTCCCCCAAACAACAGTTGATCTGACATGTTATTTACTGGTTTATTTCATTTAAAGAGAATTGAAGTGCATTCTGGGATATGGCTTTTCAAAGGCATGCATTCAGCGCCCTCCGTGGGGCATAAAATGGAAAAGAAAAGGAGTTAAATTGAAGAGATGGACAGCAGGGGAGGACTTGGATTCCAAAAAGATGAAACGGAATGCCAGAAAAAAGCTGAACGATCAGAGTGATGCTGATTATGTCCACCAGCAGGATGCATTCTACTGAGACGTGAAGCTCTCTGAACTATTCAGAGGAAGACATGAAATAGACACTAAGTAGATCGGACATCACCATTTGGAATGAGAAAGGAGAGTCACAAACCTGATAAATGGTAAAAATCTAAAGAACCATGAGATGACAGAAATGCACACGCTACACACATGCATGGATGATGCAGCATGTTTAGGTGATCACTAAAATGAGGATTCATTCAAAAGACAATAATATCCACACTTGTATTTTATCCTCCTCACTGAGCTGGATTTATAAGTCCAGTATAAACTGGCAAGGAAAATATATAACCTTCTAACTGAGAGATTTACAACTGCCACCCTACTACGCACTACAGCAATGAAATACATAAATTGTAGCATCTGTCTGTAGAAGGCAGGTTTAGCTGAGTATTCCTAAGAGATAAACAAGCCAAACTACGGCTTTTAACTTAACAGTCTGCGGTCCAGAAACTGCCCAAGCTGTCAAAACAAACACAGTGTTTGCTTTAAAGTGCAAAAACACTGACTGCACAAAAAAAAACAGCAACAATTGTATTTACAGTCAAATTTTAGTCAGGGTTATAATAGGATTTGTTTTTTTATGGCACATTTTTTTTTTTTTTTAATGCATAGTTTTGTTTGGTTTATAGGAGCTTTAGTTTTTCATTTAAAATACAGCATTTCTATAAAAGAAAGGCACTACAATTGTAAAACAATTGTTTAGCCTCCCTTAGATTTATTTACAAGTTAAGTGTTAGGTTTAGCCACATGGAGGATTTATGGGGCATGGTAAAATCTGTATTCCGCAAGCTTCTATAGGTCAAAATAAAGAAACAAAAAATCTCATAGTTTTTGAGATGAGCCAAGTATTTGATGCCTTAAAAGAATTCAAAATGACAATGGAGGCAATGTCATCTAGCGTTTACCTCCCGATGACTGCTTCATTAGGCTCGAGAAAAAGAGACAATTATGGCTAACATACCTTCAAATGTCCTCTAGACTGACACCTATTCATAATTTGTTATTAGATGCATACAGCACATCAAATTGGTTTCATTTGCATCAACAATCTATCTTCCTTGCAGCTGCCTTCAACATTTCTCTGACTTTCAGTCTTTTATGTTCACTCCAGTCTTTTTTTCCTGTTCGTCTCTTGCACTCACAGTAGCTTTTGTCCAAGATTCCTTCAATGTCAGCCAACATGGCGAATCATTTATGCTTATTTGAGGTGGCAGAAAGTTCATCCATAAAAACATTTACAAAGTCCTGTCCATCTCTCTCACTCACTGTTTGTCATTCACCACCTCACACTTTCTTGCAGCGAAATATGCAACATCATTCAAATGCTTTTATCAAGATAATGGAAGAATGTCCAGAACATGACCTGTTTGTTATCTTACAAACATCGGAGACAAATGCTCCAATTCGATTTGTGCAGCCAATTCTCTCTCAAGCAAAAAGAGCTAGAGAAGCAATATATGAGGGAGATATACAGACACCAATTGAAGAGAAATCTTGATGATCAGCAACAAAAATGATCATCTAAGGCATAGGTGTCAAACATAAGGCCCTGGGGCCAGATAAGGCCCACCACATCATTTTAAGTGGTCCGGAAAGACAAATTGTGCATCATCGTCACATGTCAATACTAAAATTACGATTTGTCTTACGAATTTGTCTTTCTAAAATATCAAAAGAGTTTTTACTCGTCTCTTATTCAAAAACTAGTTATTCATCAGTTTGTTGTGTAGCCTATAATATATATATAGAAGATGCTGACAGTCATAATGGCCCTCCAAAGGAAACAATGACTACGATGCGGCCAGCGATGAAAATGAGTTTCACACCTCTGATCTAAGGGAAAAATGCATGCATGTATCAAGGAGACAACAAAGGGGAAGTTACAACACGCAAGGGTTACAAAATGCACTATTGTAGGTGAATGTACCATTGGAAATTTATTATAAGAATACATTTTTGTCCAAAGAAATAAAGCAGATGAATTTGCCATATTTTGTCAGTTTTAACTGGTTTTCTGTCTCTATATTGAATCATTAAATTACAAATGTATACTGTTATTGTTATTTTCTCCAACCCTAAAGTACGTGCTCGAGCAAATCAGCAGAAGTCATGATATGCTTTTCTTAATGAACGTGTCATGGAGCCTAATACCAGAGAATAATTAGGTTGCTCAATAAATTAAACAAATGTGTTTGCTTCTGGCGATTGAAAATCGTTTTTTTCCTGTTGAAAAAATAAATATATAAATCATTCATGGAATTGATTTATGACGCTCTAGTCTATAGGAACCTTATCCAGGTCCACAAGAACTAATGCTGGTGAGGATGCAGTGGTTGAGCATCCAGGCAGGATATTACATATGATAATCACATATTCTTATCCTCGGAAGAATCTCATGTCCCTGGTTGCTTCATATCATTTTTTTTTCCACAGACAACAGTGTTATGTGAACAGGTTTTAATCCCAACATCAATTTGTGAAGGATATCGTGCAAGGATTTGAGCAAATGGGCAATTGTGCTCCTCCTTTTATTATTTTATTTCTCTACTGACCACACTAAAAAGTGTATGTCTATTTCAAATGTCCAAATGTTCAAACTGCATTCTAAAATTGCTTCTTTCTTTCTGATGGGTGGCATAGAAAAATAACAACAATAAGTAATAAGGGCTGGGGATATGGTATGATATCATTTTCCAGTCTGAGAGAGCTACTATCAACACATGCTATGCAAGTAGAGATGTTCTATGTCCTGTAATGTATTGCTTTTATTATCCACTCCACCTGAAAAGAACATGAGCTGCATGTTTTTTTTCTTGTGTGCCTGCGGTCATACTGTGCTTCACCCTGCAAAATTCATTGGGGAGGTCAAAGATGAGTACATGAGTCTGTGCAGTTTGGATGACTGTAAACCCGGGTGGAGTTAACCAACCGTAGCATGACGCCACTGGGACGAAGGCTTTCAATTGACCCTCCATAGGTCTTCTTATTAGCAGTTTGATGGCATGGAGCCACTGCTGTGCTTTCTCTATGGTGGGCACATCTTTTTTAGACTTGCCAATTTTTTTTTATCACAGCAAAGCATGCTGCAAACCTCCTGAGGTTCATTATGTTAGTCAGCGTGAAGTAACAAGGTCTTGAAACAAAGGTCAAATTAAAAGATAACATGTGACCTAAAATCCCGTTTTAATTTGTCACAAACTTTTTCGGGTGAATTCAGAGTATTCTTTCTAACTACATTCTCAATTGTGCAATTTCTTTTTTTTTTTTTTTACCATTACAGTTTTTATTTTTCTAGGTTGTGGCGCTATGATGATGTCAATGTTGAGACACATTGTGGTCTTTTCAACATACAACCTCATTGATTTTATTGGGATGGGGGGTATCGGCTTTGTTGTTCTTCTGGTTACAATAGAGAGCATTTTCTTTACTTCTTTCTTATTTTTTGCAATAGTTTAAAAAAATATGCAGGCTATTACAACTGCCCAAAATGGTACAATGACATTACTTTCATGCTGTGTGCAATATTATTTCACCATGTGTGGCAAATGACTTCCTTTGGGTATCATACGGACAAATGGAGCAAAGAGCATGTAGAATTACTATTTTAATGCGGTTATAAAAAGACATTTGAGTAATTTTTACATGATTGTCATGCAATTGAAGGAGATTGAGCAGTTCTTCTCAGTCCAATGCTTTCCATACATACAGTATTACCCGTTTAAATCAACCATGGTTGTTTGACAAAGGATTTTAGTAAACAGGCAAAGAAAAAAACAATGTGCAAAATAGTTGTTTACATGTATTTCTGAACAACACAATTATGTTCATCTGTAAAGTACGCCAACATACATGACTGCATTTTCCGACAATGTGGCAAACAGCAAAGTCAAACTGCTGAAATGTAATTTATGACTCATTTTACATTTCAACACTAATCTATGATCATAAGCCGTGGGTGGTGACAGAATGAATATGATCAGAGTCACAAGTAGATGACAAGTTTTCTCGAGGGTGTCTGGGCCTCATTGCTGCAGTGACTCTGTCACTGGGCAAAGAGCTACAGAAAAGGAAAGTTAATTACATCCTATTACTCAACATGTATGAGCCATAAACAGCCTCTTGTGCAGTTGTGGATACTTAACGCTACTTTGACTTGCAGGATCAAGAATTGGAAGTGGGGGATAGTTTCTTTGACCCTATGGGGAACATACTGACAATAGTAGTGATCAGACTTTGCAAACTAACCCTGGCCTTATTTTCTTCCACAGTGCCAGTGTAGCGCAAAGCGCAGCCTAACTATGCGTGTGGAGTTTTAGAAACATTAGAAACGAGTGCTTGCGCTGTTGTGGGATTGCCGACTTGCTTACCGACCAATAAAAACGGCTCCTCTCATTCACTTTAAATTCAGCACTAAATGAGGCTTGCACCTGCACGATTATCAAAATCGGCAGTTTTTATGCCCAAGTGCATGTTCAATGTCTATGAAAAGTGAGCCCGCAGTATCACTTCTCTGATTTAGACACCATAGCAACATGAAACCATCAGTGGATTACCATTCATATATTAAATGCTTGGGGAACTCAGATGGAATAATGAGATTTTTATCTTCATTGGAGCGGAAACCTAACCGGCGTTTTAGCGCATGCTTTGAGATCAATCCACCCATTCACCTATTATCTCGACTTTATCCTGTGTGAGCTTGTGAAACTGCTGAGCGAGGAGTGAGACGTGATTATGTCCAGGACTGATGTGTCAATCTAAATTTTGTACTGATGATGATGATCTCTACCTTTACCTACAATTATTGGACTAGAGATAGACTCGACAAATTGGTTCTTAAAATCACAATGTGAACTATGTCTTATTTATGCCAGATGTAGAGTATATACGTAATTTGGAGATGCAAACATGATGTGTGTTCCAATTAATATGAATGTATATACATATATACATAAGGTATATAATACACATACACCAAATGTTCCAAACTATTATGTTTTATTTTGACAATTTTTTATGGAGGGTCTGCTGTTTATTTAGATCACTGACACAAATCTTGGGCATGTTTGTATCCCATGTTGGCGAAATAAATGAGAGTTAAAAAAATGCCAATCTTCTGAGGAAAAGCAGGGACTTGTCTAATAACTTGCAAAAGGAATGAAAACACTACGCGTCTAAAAACAAAAACTGAATTTATTGTACTATCAAAAAATGTGTCTCCCAATGACTGTCTTAGACTGTTCTATAAACACTTTTCTTTTGGTCCCTTTTGATCATTTTGGTGATTTTAAATTTATATTCTCATATTTGTTCAAATAAACAATAAAGGTGATCTCTTAATGAAATGGGGATCTTTTTTTTATCAAATACTACATCATCTTTGGAGGGAATGGTAAACTATTCTAGATACACTGTATCTGTTCATCAATATGTTGGCCCAATGCTTACCTAATTTTGAAACACAAAATTGCAGATCCTACAACAAATTTCTCAGACAACGACAGCAAGGATGAGGTTTGAACGCAATAAAACACTGACGGAGTCAAAGCGCAACTACGTCAAAGCCAAAAGGTATGCACGGCTGCATTGTTTGCACAGATTAGCTGACGGTGTCACAAGATTTAGCTTGTCAATTGCAAATATAGAGTCCTGTACTTTGAGTAACCTTCCCAAAAAATAACAACAAAATGATGTAGTCATGGTGATTTTGTTCAATAACAATATAAATGTTGATGACTAAAACTCACTCTCAATTACTGTTCAGCGTGTTTAAGCACAAACTCTTAAAAACAAGCAGCTCTATTTTATTATTATCAGTTGGTGTTAATTTTGGTATGAAAATACAGCACTTGTACATGTACCACAGTAAAAGATTTACATACACCCACAAACAGCTTGAGCTCAAGTGCGCTGCAATCTGATACAGCAAGCGTTGTCCCTTTCACAGACTCAAATTCCCTCATCAAATGTTTGTTCGTGTTGTAACATGTTTATTGATGCACTGACCCTGGCTTGGCAGGAAGCAATTGGATAGCGCATGAACACACTCTCACACACTTCACTCATAGTCCCGTGCAACCAGAACCCTGTCGCCTTTGCTTCTGGAATTAAAAAAAAAAAAAAAAAACACTGCTGAGGCATGGGTGCGTGGAATGCTCTCAGTTCAATTGCCTCTATAACAAGTGGCTTCACTGCAATTCAGACTTTAACTGTGGATAGAGAATTGTGGTCATATTTATCATGATGATGATGATGATGATGATGATGTGGACACTGGGATTTTACTTTATATAATCTCAGGAAATAAGTGGTGGCATTTTGAGTCCGTGGACTCCTTACAGGTAGAGCTGTCAAATTAATTGATAAATCAACAAGGAATCGATTATCAAATTATTTGACAACTATCTTAATTGTCAAGTTATTATGAGAATTTTTTTTCAACTTTGTCCAAGTGCTGTAGTGTCAGCCCCTCGACAGTAATTAAATCGGTGGCAGTTCTAGAATCCTTGACTAGTTTTACTGAAGTGACCTGGATCCGGCCAGGGGTTTTGTCAGTGAGGCTAAATAGCATCATAGCAAGAGGGTTGTATGTCCCTGACCACAACACAAAACCAAGCGCGCCTGCAACATTACTATACATGTTATTTATAGAATAGGTTGCTGGGTATTTTTCAGCATTTCTTTCTGTCTATATTTCAAATTGAAGAGAAAATAGGGCATTATTTCTTAACAATCAAATTGAATAACAATGAGGCAGATCCAGAGGATGTTTTTGAGAGAGCTGAAGTGAAGCAAGTTAGAGTGCCACACAAAGAGAGTCAAAGGACTTGGTAGACACTAGTTTACCATGGGTGGGCATAGCACTAAAGGGAGAGGGGGGGGGGGGATACAAGCAGAGTGTGAGACACGGGGAGAGAATGTACAGGTACTGTTTGTGCATCCACAAGCACCGAAGTGTCAGCGTCTACTCTTGGAATGACTATTTGGTGGTTTCTCACATCCATCCATTTTCTGAACCACTTGTCTTCACGAGGGTCACAGGTATTTTTTACGTACATGTACAATTTCAGGTTAAGCAGGATATTAAGTGGTATGAAACAGGGATAGGATGCATCGGCTACCATTCAGAAAGTTTGCATTGCCACAGATGTTCTGAAATGTGTTGAAAATGTCAAAATGTTGACTGGTATTAAAGCCTAAGCCTGTAGACATTTGCAAAGTGACAATTTGACAGTGCTACTTGTCTGCATCTTACACTTCAAATAATGTTATCAAACGTGACAGACTAACTGAGCATTTATTGCAATATTTATAATTCTAATTTGGACGTGTAGTTAACGCTGACAATAATGGGGAATCAAAACAGAATTTTGGAGACATCGTCACTCTGCTACAAGAGGAACCAGGCTTTTAAGTCAGACAAGAAGTAAGAACGGACTGAGCAGAATCTCTGAAGCGGAGGTGTTCAAAGTATGGGCCTCTCGAGGGGGCTGACACAGAGGAGGTTCAATTCTTGGGCTGTCAGGCTAAGAAAGCATCAGCATGACTGAAGTTCAAATAGTTCTAAGGTTTCACCTTTGTAAATTTAGTAAGTAAAGTAGATAAAAGTCGAACAAAACATTTCAAGCTTGAGTTGCGGTTTGGTGTGACAGCAGTGAGAGCTATTGTTGCCGAATCTATGACTGCAATTTCCTTTCAGTGACTTTTTCTTCTTGAAATTGAACCAATTTACACAGATAATGAAAAGTTAAGGTCAAATGAATTAATTAGACACTATTTGGAACTCGGAAGTTAGCATTTCATTTCAATGTGTTAGATACATTCAAACACAAATACAGGTGGAATTAGTTTTCTTAGGTTAGAAAAGTTTTTGCTCATTTCATACTTAGAAAAAAAAAAGTCTGCGCTTGAAAATTAATTTTAAGGAACCCAAGGTCAAAAGAACCACCCAACTCAATTTCCTCATTTAATAACTTATGCAAATAAGAAAATTGACATTGTTTGCAGTAAGCACCTTCAATATGCGGCAACGTGACTTTTTAATTAGGACAATGACAACAAAGACATGAATCTTTGCACAGCATAGCAACACTATACACCCGTGACATATAGCTCATAAGATGATTTACAACCAGAATCAAAAGTATATGAATAGGTTCCTAAAAAAAAAAAAAAATCCAAACTAAATGAATTGATCACATTTTTTGACTGATTCAATGCTACCCCATTTAAATGGTGGATGGTGCAAAAGATGAAAATAGTTTTTGGTCCCGTCAGATGAATTCTTCCTTTCTTCATGGTCAATTTGTTAGCCATTTTCCACCAAATGTGGAAGTTTGAATGTTTTCATAAAGCAATTTGAAGCTTCATTTTCCCATCACTACTGGTACTCAAGTTAGTAAAGTTTTCTTTGATTGATTTGACATCTGTAGTGGAGCTGTGGTTGCGCTGAAGAGAGAGCCACCATTATACTTTGTTCACCATGTTCAAGAATGCTGTGTGGCGACCAACAGGCCAAGGCCACAGAGACACGAGTCAGGCCGAGTTTACACAACGGGATGATTGGGAGCATGCTTAGAGAGGCTTATAAGCTTGGTCGTCTTCAGTTCAGTGGTTCAGTGTGGAGCCATAACTCCTCCACACTGAGAATCTCTCAACAAGGGGAGAGGAGACTCCCACTTTATTTGCTTAGACTGATGCCCCTGCGACACAAGCCCAGACACATTGAAATGGATTGCTGTAGGGACTGATTAATTATGAATTCATATTGATTCTCTCCCGCTTAATTAAAGCT
This sequence comes from Syngnathus leptorhynchus, assembly GCF_054491065.1. Classification (NCBI taxonomy): domain Eukaryota; kingdom Metazoa; phylum Chordata; class Actinopteri; order Syngnathiformes; family Syngnathidae; genus Syngnathus; species Syngnathus leptorhynchus. The sequence continues at coordinate 10,242,582 of NC_141196.1, forward strand.
TGCTTTTCCCACTATGGAGAAATAATTTACTGAATCACGATTTGAACTTTGGTTGGTCATCCAGTTAGGAATTTATGACGTTGATGTCTATAATTTCATGGCCCTCCTATTGTACTTTAAATTAAACAGTATTTCAAATGTACGTGAGTTGCTTACATTCAAAACATAATACAAGTATGCAGTCAGCCCAACATCGAATCCATCCTTATCCTTCGAACACACATGCATATAGTAATTATGAAGTCTATAAATCAATTTTCTGGACTGTGCGGCCTGTTTTGTGTCAATCACAGGGTTGTTGTGGAGTGACAGTCAATGCCCAATACTACCAAAATCACAGCCACAACTAAGCAAACACTAACTAGAATCCCCCCCCCCCCCCCCCCAGTCCTGTCGTGTTTTATTATTTATGTTGACCTAAACTGGATTTCAGTATAATAGACATTCCAGGAAAAAAAAAAAACCCCGACACTCCCTCACGTGCACACACACATGCACACACAGGCTAAATAGTAATCCTCTTGTCCCCCTGTAGGGTCACTGTGCGTCTATCTCCTGAACAAAGAGATTACAGCAGGTCCAATTGTCCTCTCTGATTAATGTCCTTGCACTCGGCTACTTACTGGTTAGCCCTGGAATGAACCGTTTGCAGTTGGTTCTACATTCAGTGTGACTGCGCCATGTGAGGCTGTCAAAAAAATTCAACATTATAGTGCGCCATTCGAAGGTGTGAATAAAATGTGGACTTTCATAAATGTTGAGGTTTCGTCGAGTGAATGTGGCAGACAGGCTTGACGCTAAGAAGTACACAAATGAATGTGTTAAATTGTGAAACTTTAAATATCAAGAAAAACATTTTGTCAGTTACATTGGGTCACAACAGTTTTTGTCATTTACAACATGAGCAACAAATGTTCAGAACCAAGATCAATATGATACATTATTTAGAGTTGTACTCCTTGCCAATGCATGCGTGTGGAACAGTAATATATAAAACATGAAGAATCTTGACACATATATAAAATTCATCCACCCATCTAATTCCCATACAGTTGATCCTATGCAAGATTGCTAGAAGCTGAAACCAATCCCTACTGACATCACAGGAGCAGCAGGGGTGAACTTATCGCACCTCTAAATGACGGCTAGCAGAATGCACTGCTTGATAAATTCATGCCTCTGGCTCTTTATTGATGCAATGTTGGCATTATTATTCACTAGCACATTTCCAGTAATTGGGATATGCAAGACGGATGGAGTAACTCAGCCTTTTATCTTCCAGCAAAACGTGACCAGTTAATACGAGTCATTTGTAACCAGAGGAGAGGGTGGGAACTAACCAGGAAAGAGTTCATCTACTTTTTTATATTTCTCTGTGTGGTCACTGCAGCTGTGGTACAATAAGATCCTCATCATCTTGAGTCTAATCTGAGTAAGGTAAAATTGAATTAATTTCTCTTTTTGTGCAAAGGGTCATGTATGATATAAATACAAGTGGCCAGTGGGAATGACGGTGCCATTGGCAGATGTTGAAACGGTCATTTGGGTAATGTTGTTCTCTGACTGTGTATCACCTAAAAGTTATCGTCATTGGGCTGCACTTGTGTTTTTGTCACAGGCCCATAGCTTCTTTTTCTTTTGACAATCAACTGCTGTCTTGCCTGTTTTACATGACTGCCTCCTTCAACACACTTGATTCAAACAGTCAGTTTATCAGCAAGTGCTCAAGAAGTCTGATGAATGATCTTGATCATTTGAATCAGGTCTGCTGGGATATGAGAGACATGTAAAGATGGCAGTGGCCCTTGAGGACACACCTGATTTATCTACAAAAAAAAAAGAGCACCCGAGCATGAGGGGAAATAAGAAAATGCTGTGTGACAGAAGGTTGATGTGAAAAGGAAGTGGACGAAATTCCACTAAAGAAAGGCAATCGCTACAAATTACAACCAAAATGCTACAGCAACAGTGATTAAAAAAAAACAAAAACCCGACAACTCGATGGAGACTGCAACAGATAGAAAACAAAAACCAAAGCAGAGCGGCATTAAAACAAGATTCTGACCGAGTCATATTTTGAGAAATATTAGCCGCACACGTGTAAGCGCATTACAAAGACCTGACCGCTCACAGCTGCAGAGTTCAAAAGCTTTCGACTCTGCAAAGGGGGGGGATTGAGATGGAAATTGTTCTCTAATCTATGGCACAAAAGTTAAGCAAGCATAATCTCTATTTCATTGTCATCAATATGCAAAGCTCATTTACAAATCCATCAACACTGTTATATGAAATCCATGTGAGAATTGCACGACTTGTACTCAACAGTCATAGTCTGCTTCCCTGACTGACAAAATATGACAAAATATCAAACAAAATTCATACAAGTGAAACAGGTTGTTTAACCTCGGACATTCTCATTTTCATTTCAAATCAGTTGCTATGGTTTCCTTTGCTTGGATGTATGATATCTTTGTATTGTTGCTTTTCTAAAGACACACACTGAGGAAGCTCCGACTCTGAGCAGAATAAAAGCAGCATAACTGATGAAGTCTTCTGTTTTCAGTGCCAAGTAAGCGCCACAGAAGAGTAGATGAGTGTAAATCCATGCCTATAGATTATCCATTCTCCTCGCACAAAAACTGCCTGCTTCAATTCCCCGTTCACTCTCTTTATGTTTCTTTCTTTCTTATGGATTTCAGCAGTCAAATCGTATTAAACAGTGACATTCCAAGAGGCCTACTGGGTGTGGATGCGTTCCACTGTGCCGAACATATACATGTCTTTTTTTTTCTCCCCCACCTGTGTGTATGTTTTATATATATCTAGAGATCTAGAGATCTAGAGAGAGAAAGAGAGAAAGAGAGAAAGAGAGAAAGAGAGAGATAGATAGATAGATAGATAGATAGATAGATAGATAAAAAACACACACACGTATACATATATATATACATATATATATATATATATATATATATATATATATATATATATATATATATATATATATATATATATATATACGGATGACAAACTGATGGACATATAGACCGATAGTTTTCTTCAGTTTAGGATATGTCGGTGCTATGACGTGTTTCTATTGGCAGGTCTTTGCGTTGTAGGAGTCGCTGAAATTTCGGAGACCGGGATTGATGAATAAATGAATACATAATGAACAAGAGCAGGAGATCGAGTGATACATTATTGCTCATTCTGCCCTGGCCTGGCCTGACTGTAAAACATATGTACACAGACCTCCAGCGTTTTATTTGGTCTGACTAAAAAGCTCTGATGGCAAACACGGCATCGCACAAGACAGCCTTTCAAAGGTAAATGCCATCATTTCAATGCTATGCAGACATTAGACCAAAGTGGTCTATTTTCAGTAGGCAGCCTTGGTCCTCTCTTAGATTGGATACATGACAGATAGATCCATAAAATGTCCATTAAGGTTTACAAACAGCAATGCAATAAGACACAGAGTTGTTTTCAGGCAGCTCGCTCAATGTAACTGCATTTCGTAATGCCCCCTCGCGAAAAATGAGCATACATTTGCCGGTGTCCAGTTAGGTTAACATTTTGGGGCCTTCAGAAAATGTTCAGCACAGATTAAAAAAAATAAAATAAATAAATCAGCCTTTAGATGTGAATGATTTGGTTATGTCAACTTGACTTATTCTCTGCTCTGTTTATGGTAACCGTAGCACATCTAACTGAGTTCATGTTATTCATCGAGTCTTATGGGCCAGGCCTGCTGTAGAAACTCCTACTGTACAGTCTATAATAAAGACATTTTGCATCGAATGATAGTAACTATATACTTTCCATGGTCAGGAGGCAGCTAATTTTGGACAAGAGACGCTGGCCAACCAATTTAGAGAAATCATTTCTATGGACAGTATTTGCAATGGCTGTCTTCCAAGATTTGGATTATGTTGCTGCTGCTCACGCTATTTGAAATGATGGATTCTATGTATATGCTTACAGTCCCTGATAAGGGTACAAAAAAAAAACAACAACAACTGAATGAATATGCTTATACTTTGTGCAATCATGCATGCATGATCCTTGCGTTCCCTGGCTATTAAGAGAAAAGCCGGCAAGCTGCTGGCAGCCTGGCATTTGACAGCAAAATAATGCATATTTACAGAATCTCTTTCTCTCTCTCTCTCTCTCTCTCTCTCTTTCTTTTGCACACACAGTTACAATGAGTGGCTCCCTGTGGCTCTGCTGCCACTTTGCCTTATGGCCGATTAGTCAAGACCACAACCTTCACCTTGCATTAATTTCCGTTGCCCTTTTTAAAAGTTTTGTTATTTTGTTTTTAGTGTCACTTTAAAATGACCAAATTCTCCTCCTTTTTCACTTTTTACACTACTAGGGTTGGAATTTTCTCACCCACCTCACAATTGGATACACTAAAGGTTCAGAGAACTACGATTTGATTTGATAACAGAGTATGGATACTGCTTTGTTGGTGCACTGCGCGGATCTGGATGCTCATTGGATAATTGGGCTGTATCCTCAGCGTCTCTTGGCAGTGGGCTCGCTCGGCTAGGATGATCAGTCTGAGGTGGAACTGAGCTTCCCCTCAGTTGAATAACCAGCTGCCACCACTACGAATGATGCATCGTACATACTATATCGTTGTTGCATATCAGAAATCGTTGACTGTGTGGTTTTATTCGACTATGATTTTAATGATAAAATAATTATAACAGATACATTTTATAATATATCCAAAAATTATAATAAATGGAAGAGTGACTGTATAAGTTCAACATTTGAAGTCTTTTTTTCTCTTCTGTGTTAAATTTCAGGGTAAATGTATCAATGAGAGTCGATTCACAGATCACTTACATCAAGACCAAAGGGATCGCACACTTAGTCTAATCGCAGAAAGCTGAGACACTTGCTCCGTGATGTGAGGTGATGATATGGCACAGGCCTATCTCTCACTTCATCTTATGTGCACCACACTGGCTGTCGAGGAGCGCTTACACTTTTTTCCCCTGCTAGATTTACAATATTTAATAATTGATTACTACCTAAGAATATATCATTTCTCCCACCTGGACTAAGTACAGCAGGTTTATTCCTCCTCTGGATTTTTCTCATGCTGTAAAGCGTTCTGCACTTAAAATGTGTGTGTCCTTCCATGATCTGTCTCATCAGTCTCCAAAGCAACTTTCTTCCCAGCCAGGGCTGGAAAATATTATGCTAAAGCCAGATCACGAAAGAGTCGCGAGACAGCAGTTTTGCAAATGGCAGATATGCATCAAACATTTTAGTGTTCCTCTTTAAAATTGCTCTGGCTTCTCCAGTTAGTGTTTGTTTGGCTCTGTTTATTTCAAACACCTACGCGAGTCTGAATCATGCACCTGCACATTGAAGTGATTTGGCAACACTTTTCCTTTCCATCTAAACTACACTCTCTGCACTACTTGGGCCTGTAGAAATGACCTGGCTTCTATCATGTTGTTTTATGCAAATGATGATGCGTCACATTAACAAAAATCTTTGGTTTTAGTGCTCGGTTATGAAGCCAAACCATCTTCTCTATGCAGGAATGAATGCTGCCTGACAAATTCAACATCATCTGGATTTTCATTACATTCAATTATGGCTTAACATCGTGTAATTTTGTATCAATAGGAGCATGACACTGGCATAATAACAAAAAGGGTGGCCCAGATTCATGTCAGTCATCCAATTACAAGATTGGAATGAGTGTGTGACACGCATATGTGACATGGAATGAATGAGGATAAATACATCATCAAACATCAGTATCTGACCTTACCCGGATACAGGGACAAAAAAAATTCATTGCATAATCCTTTTTACGCTGTTTTTTTTTGCAAAAGAGAAAAAAAATCGAATCCATTCTTACTTCTTCTGTGCTTTAGTTCATTGAGGGTAGTCTGTTTGAAGATAATCACGGCATTTTTAGAAAGACTATATTTTATAACCACCTAAGTGTGATTGGTTTTCTGCATTTAGCCTGTTGGATGAAAACCCAATGCGAGCATGGAGACAACATTGATATTTCTCATAGAAAGGCCCTGAGGTGAGATTTAAAAAGGGATCTCATGCAGCATTACTGAAATTTGGAAGGTTAGAAAGTAGGGAAAGCAAATTGAAATTGTTTGATGGGAATCAATGTACACAGATTTAACATTATTTGTAAATTCTTTGCTCAAAGCAGTACTGTAATTATTCAAAAATCGACCCATCTCTGTTTTGACAGTTGACATTTGACTTCTCTCTTTTTTTTTTTCCTTCTGATAGCTTGGGATACGAGCTCCAGTAATACTGCGTGTGAGTGTTTACTCTTACATATTCCCTGCTTTGTTTTGGACCATACCTTTGATAGTATTTGTCATTTTGCAATGGCAATCTATGTCATGTTATCTTCATCATTACTCAGTCACACTATTTTACATATCTCGTTTTTCTTTGTACTCTTTCCATTTGTCTTATTTCGTGATTTGATTGACTGGTTGACAATTGCAGGTGGTGCTCGACTTGCTTCGCTGTGGCCTGTTGCTTTTACATTTGTTGGCACCTGCAGACATTTTACAAGATGAAAATGGGTTTGTTTGAACGGTCACTCAAATGGAACCTAGAAAAATAAGATTTGTCTAGAAAACACAGATGGATATTATTTTTGTAGCTTATTGGTAACCCTTTTCTCTGTCCCATTGTTTCACAGACTAATGAAAAAAGGAAGCTTCCTGGATGACATTGTTCAAAGGGCTGGTAGTGTATGTTGTTAGAGCTCTTTTGGGATTTGTGGCAAAGAAACAAGCCACAGAAAGATACGTGCATCGTTCCCTGTTCCACTCTTCAATCGATAAGACTCAAAGGGTCTTGACTGCAGCGATTGTTTCAAGTGAAATTTCAAGCACACTTTGATACCAATGTATGTAAATCTATCATTTAACCTAAAAAAAAAAAAAAGGCAGTAGATGAGGTTGTATGGTCATTGTATTGTTGTTGCATATTTGAAAAAAAAAAAAAAATCATTCATCCAGCCATCATTTTGGAAACCAGGAGAGAAAACCCACCAAAGCACACAGAGATCAAACACCACGCGGGAAGGTTGTAGCCAGGAATCAAACTCCAGACTTCAGAAGAGGAAAGGAGGTGTGCTAACCACTTGGTCACCATCTGTCCTTCAAGTGTGCATAGGTGTTAAACTCAAGGCCCGGGGGCCAGATAGGGCCCAACGCATTATTTTATGTGGCCCCCGAAGACAAATTGTGCATCGACTTCACGTGTCAATACTAAAATTTAAAATTGTCTTCATTTTTAAAAATGAGGTATTGCTTGCGATTTCTATTACATTCTTGTTTTTAAACGTTTGATTTTGTTTTTATTATACTCTGCTTTCAAAAGTAGTTATTCATCAGTTTGTTGATTTTTGTAGCTTTAACTGTATACCTACGTATAGTATTAGGCTTTGACAGTCATTGATGCCCTCCAAAGAAAACTACAATGTGGCCTGCAACAAAATGTTTGACAACCCTGATATAGTGGAATCTCCGACTAAACGACATCCAGCTATTGGGGAAAGGGGGGTGTTAATCTGTAGGCATTTACAGGCCAGCCAGAGAAAATTCTCTCTCAAACCAGACCTGGTCGTCCTCGGTGCCTCATCCTTGTGAAACATATAAAGACGGTTTCAACCATTTAGAAGGCATCCTAACTCCTTATCAGGCCACTCTTGATGCAGAGGTGAAGCGGTTTTAGTAGGCCCTCCTGGATGACCGAGCTTCTCACCCTATTTCACCCTCAAGACATTATGCATAGGAAACCCATTTTGGCCACTTAGATTTGTGATGGCCTCTCATGTTTGAAGGTGCATTTTGTTATTCCAACCACATCACAATAGGTTGCAAGTCTCTCTGGTCAGATCTGAAGGTCATACCTTGATGAAGCTAGCAGAACAATCTAATTTGGACAGAAACTTAATGCTGAGGACACCAATATGGCCCCTCTTGGCTGAGTCTAGAAATTTTGTCCATGAAGGTATCGAACCCAATAAGTGACAGATGTCAATGCAAAACCCGAAACTACAGGGACCAGACAGCCCGTGTCAGTGGGTCCAGTACCCCACACTCCCAGAAGACAGGACAACTTGAGGAACACGGGAGAGTGCTTTTGCTGTCCACAAGTAGATTGGTTGGGGCAAACTCGCCTGCAACCCTTCAGGACCAATGGCTAATTCCCAAACGCTTCCTAATAGATGCATACATCAAATGTCAGCATTTACATATAATATATACATATTTTAAATTGATATTATTTGAAATCATACAACAAAATTGTTGTGAACCTAAATGTGTCTTTCAGAATATGCAGTGTGCTGCTGCTTTCTACAAGATATCGACAGGAATATTGACAAAATGATTTGAAGCACACATTTATATGGACATATTTACAGTTCCAATAATTGTGAAAAGCGAAGAAGCTCGAGCTTTGCGCATTTCTGGTTTCTTTTCCGATATCCATCCGACTTTAATTAATGAATAAGCCAATTCGGAGCTGTCGGAGTGTGTGTGTTTGCTGTCATCAAATTTCCTCTCCTCTTCTCCAATTTCAATGTGTGGTCTACAGCTAGGGAAAAAGGAGTCTCATCAATATTTAAAACGCATTCTAATTAAGCCTGGGCCGTAGGCTGAGATGAGCAAAAGGTTGAGTATAAACGAGCAGCGTAACCTTCGCTGTGAGCATTCACCTGTTGACTTCTTACCAATCTAAAAAGAAAATCAACAACGCGTTGCTGCTCACTCAGTCGTATCTGCAAAGTGGGATGATGACAGCTGACAGACTTTATGACCTCCATGGTCCTCCTCGGCATTAGAGTTAGACTAATGGTTGCTTCGCATGTCTATGACTCAGATATTGGCGAAAGTATCGTGATAAGAATGAAATGTTTATCTTCTACAGAGGATGGTGAAATGTTTCTTTGCCAACCACATTTGATTGAAGTGAGCCGAGACAGTATATGAGTAAATCACATCAAAGAAAGAATGCTAGAGGTTAAAAGAGTCATATTTTGATTTAGAAAATTAAAGAAGTATTTTATATGCCGATGGTTAAACGTGTGTGGTTTTTGTTTTGGGAATAATGTTTGTGTGAACATACAAACAAGTGTAGCTTTGTTTCTGCCATGTTGATCTGACCACTGTCATTTTATCATTTGTCTTGAGCACCAAACAATGATGAATGACATGAACAAAAGAATCTGTCAACCTGTCACTTATAAACGCATTGTTTATAAAACTGGACAGCTTAGACAGCTATTAAACTTTAATAGAGCGCCTCATAAATCATCGTTGTTTTGTTTTCCTAATCAGCCCTGTTGTAAAGAAAAAAGGCTCCTTTGATCGTTTTTACATCAAAAACACTTTACTTTTCGTTTCACTCATGTCTTGGATTTTAAAATTTTGTAAACAAGTATAAGGTAAAAGGTTTGGAAATGATCAGATACAAAGCACCTTCCTTTCTTGGGAGGCTTGAGGAGAAATGCTGGAACACTGCTCATTTCTTACACATTGCTTTAAGAAATAAAACAATATTCACCCAATTATCGAGTCGTCACCCCACTGAAAAAGTTCTAGCTTCACCCACACCACAATGAACAGCCTGAAGTCACACAAAGGTGGAAAGTATGAACAAATGAAAAAAAAAAAAAAATTGACGATCAGCTTTTAATATGAGGTCAGAAAATACAACTCAACAGCATTTTTACTGTCAGGCTGCTAATTTAATGGCGATATGATAAATCCGACTCACATACCAGCAGCCTATCAGTTATGAGTGTGTCGTTGTTATCATGAATTCAGTCACGTACTGTGCAGTATGTATGTTTGAGCGCAAGTATGCACTCGCTTGGAAGTTAAATAACCTCGTCTTCAAAGCTTTGCCAGTTAACAAGCTATATGGAGTGCGCGCACAATACGGAGTCTCTTCAAAGACACTTATTTACACCACATTGCACACAGTTTCAATCATTCTTTAATGTCACCACGTGCACAAACTCGAGAGGCTTGTTGCACGTGTACATGCAGATGCATTCAAGCTGACACAGTCACTAATAAGGGTCTGATTGAAGCAATGATACTTTTGAAAGCCATTGGGAGCCTCGAGGAAGCCATCCATCAACTTAGGTGACAAGCCCATAACATATGCAAATATTAGTGTCTGCGTGTGCATGTCCACTTTGGGTTGTGTGTCACAGCAATGGAAAAAAAGAAAAAAAAAAAAAAAAAGGTTTCTCTGGTTGAATCATTGTTGCACAAGCCAATTGCTTTTGCAAGTGTCAATGATATTCTGTGTGAAATCAATGAGCAGCTGAATCAAAACAGCAAATGTATTCATTTATTTGGGATAAGGCTGTGCATCTCATCTGTGAAAGCCAAATGTTTTAGTGTTCTCTCCTTAGCATTGGACGCACGCCTCTTCATCTTTGGCATTAAATATAAATATGCTATGCTAGTATGAACATTAGGATAGACAGAAAAGAACAATGAGAAAAAAAGTACAACAGTGCACCAGTGCTTTTTGATGTGTTTTGGCCATGAAAATGTGAAATAAAAAGCAAAAGTCCTAAACATTTTTTAAAATTGCTTATTTTAGTTTAAACCCGTGATACATCCAACTCATCTTCCAGCATTATCGAGGAAGTCTCTAAATTACATAGTGCACAGACAAGTGTTTTACATGAGCCTGCCAAATACAGATGAATAAAAGCAGCGCTGAATAGATGAAAATGGAATAATACATAAGGCTGGCGGTTTACCACATAAAAGTGATTTATATTAAATATTCTCTTGAAATCAAAACTTTGATAAGTTACGAATAGGGTTGGCTTGGCTGACGTGAAGTTGATTTTTGTAAACTTGACCAAACAACAAAAACTACAAAACCACAGATCAAAACATAAACTCTCTCTCTCTCTCTCTCTCTCTCTCTATATATATATATATATATATATATATATATATATATATATATATATATACTTTTTTTTTTTAAAGTTCTAACGTTATTCTTGAATTAAAGTCAAAAACTGTGTGCTTCCTTAACAACACATTCAAAAAATCCACCAAAAGTAATTGAGAAGGCATCAGCAGCTCAGAGGGAAGAAGTTTTTAAATTGGATTTATGAGCGTAAAAAATGCTTCTCAGCTACTGTAAATCTCCAAAATGTGTTCTCAAATCTGGTTAAATTATTGGTTGGTCATACGTCATATTGATGCAGTCTGACAAAATATATTCATTAAATGTCGAGGCGGTTGAGGAAGGAGCGAGAGTGGCATCATCCCTTTTTTCTTTCAAACTATGCTACTTGTCTATCACTTTGACTCTCACTCATACTAACAAGCAGATGCATGTCAAATAAAAGCAATTTGTTCCTTCAAATTGTTGACAAGAGACTTTGTTTGGATGATACCTTGTAGATGAATCCTCAGAAAATCACATCGTCTTTGTCAAGGGCATACCTGAAAGAAACAAATAAGCAAACAAAATAGAAGCATAGTAGAAACATTTCCCTAAGGAGCGTGAAATAGAATGTATGAGCACAAGAACAAAAGGTCCTTGGATGGAAAAACAAAATATCAGTGAGTTTGAATATCAGTAAATTGAGAGATTATTTCAGATTTGGCAATGCATATCTAAACAAAACAACTTTTGTGATACAAATAAACTGTCGTGGGAAAGTATTTTCCATCTTCTCAAATACTTTTTGACATAGTTCCCCCACTTTTTGAAGATAATCAAATAATTGTACCAGACAAAGATAACTCAATAAAATATAATGCTTTTTTAATACCATTAATCATTTTTAAACTGGTATTAATAATAATCATTATTATTATATAGAAAATATTCAACGGACTTTGACTTTAACTGTCACCTGACTATTTGTAGTTCTTTTAATTGATTTCAAGTGCCTTAATAGTCTTGGGGCTTTTTTGGTTTAAGACTTAACCTTGAAAAAATTTATGTGCCCAGTTAACATAGTGTAAGCACCACCATTAAAAAAAAAAAAAAAGAAAAAACCAACTCAGCGAATAGGAGCTCGGTTTGAGGGGGTGGTCTAAAGAAAAGACACTTGTCACAGGGGGGAAATAAATGGCGTTCCAGTGAAATGACAGCATGTGGAGACGCCCACTGATGACTGGGACCAGTTGTCAACACCATTGGGATCAGAACACACGAATGAAAGACAGTAGTGACATGCGTTTGACAAGAGGGAATGAGAAGAGGAAAAAATGTGACGGCACAGTTGTGAATTCTCCCACTCAGTAGTGCCACCCTGAAGAATACATCAAATGGAAACGGGAGCATGGCGGAGTTTAGTTCATTCTTTTTAAAAATCACATGACTGACTAGCGGGTTAATCATGCCTGTCTCTTTTCTTTATGGCGTTCATCCAGTCTACGTCAATGGAATGCAACAGTTGTCCGAATTCTGTTCTGGAGGAGAACTCAGCAGTGTGTTGGTTTGTCTCTTGCTCTATAATAGGAGACTGAGATCTCATTAAAAGTAGGCATTTTTTTTGTAGACATGCCCACTCACAGGGTGAACTACAATTTAGCACCAGTTCATTGGCCCTTGGACTGCTACGCAAACCGTTTGTTAATCTTTCGGTTTTAATCGCACCTTCGGCCAATTAGTATTTTGATAAACTCAAAATGGATCTGAATCTACATGCCTAATTATTTTTCATTAACAAACAGCCTTTAGTCAAATTTGACAACATAATTAGGATGAATATTATTGTGCTTTATGTATAACATGAGCCATTTCCTTGTTCAACGCTAAAGGAAAGCAAATTAAAAGAATTTGACCTTTGCTACAAATGACCTGACTGATTGGCTGGCAGAAGACCACAGAGATTTATTTATTGTGGGGTTAAGACATCATTTCTTTTGAGGTTGGGGTGGAAAAAAAGTCACCAGATCAAATCAATTACTGCATCCTTAATATCACTGTTGTCATAGTAATATATCTTTCCCTACGGCAAATTTCATGCCGTACACTTGCTTGCACACAGCATAATCAGTCTATGGCTAAAAAGATTATGGGGGCGAGGGGTTCGGATTTATTGCAGTAGTGGCTAACCAGGAAAGCAAGATTATAAGGAAAATAAATACGATTCTAAACAAACATAATTTGAATGTTGATAATGATGAAAGATAAACTACATGCTTGGGGTGGACTACATGCAGTGAACCAAAAAGGACAAAGTGCTCAACTGTAGAATGAAAAAGGCACTTGAACATGATTGCTGGGGTTTTTTTTTTTTTGGTCTTCAAAAAAAGTTTCCTTATTTCCCAAGATGTTTCTTTCCTTATTGGGTGTCTAAATGAAGGTGTTTTTTTGCCAGGATTGCAACTTTTTAAAAATGCTTCTCAGGTGTTTTACTAACAATACAAAGTCACCAAGAATGAAGAAATACAGGACACTTTACACACTTTATGTCTTGTCTTGCTGAAACACGGCAATGGCGTGATGTCATCTTTAGTAGCCTTGGTCTTTTCCTGGTATTGGACAAGTCTTAGTCTCGTGTGTTTTATTTAATGCAACACTACAGATGGCTGCACAACTGTAAGACATTATGCAAGAGTGATGTTTTCCTGAGTTGCATCTTTTTTTAAATATGACAATGTCACTGATTCGGAGTACAAGCAGATGAAAAAAAAAATTACTTTTTCATGAGCTTCATCTGTTTCTTTGACTCTGCCAACAGACGCTAATTTTGAACTTAAGATAAATTCTAGAGTAGACTTTGCTGCTATGTGAGGCAGGGAAATTGTATGGCACCACATGATGCCACTTGCATTTACATTTTCTCTCTAGGCATCCTCCTTATGTTTTCTTGGCCACCTTCCCTTTTCACATAATGAGTCTCTCCAGGAGTCTCAGGAGATCCTTATACATTATGTATGATACGTCACAGCCCTGGGACTGAGCTATTGCGTACGACGGCACTGACTGCATTCCAGGTTGGGATCCTTGATGTTCAAAGGTGTCCATGTCTGCCATGTGCCAAATCTTCCTCCTACATGTTGTTGCTGTAATTTTGGCTCTGGTTAGAGTGAACATTTTCTTTTGGCAAGCCAAGGGTTCTTGCTTTGACTCATGCATCCGTGTGGTGAATCATAGCCATCCTGCAAGAAGGCCATACGCTCCTAGCAATGGCAGAAATGCAATTCCATCTTTGAGGCAGGCTTCAATTGTGCTGTAATGTGTAACAGGGGTCAACAAAGTTTTTGTTGCCAAGAAAGTAGCAGGTGTTGAAATTTGATGACACCCAATCTTGAATGACAGTGCCTCAGTATTTGAGATACTTTACATATTTAAGAAATGTGCTAAAAATTTGTATACAAGCTATAATTTTGATATTCACTTCATGCTCACACTGAGTTTTTTCAAGCAGGTCCATAGAGTATTCTTTTGTTTTGGATGCCATATTGCGAAAGACGACAATAGTTATCACAGAGAGCCTTGCGTATACAAATCGTGTTTCAAAAGAAAATCCAAAAATTCAAAAAGTTAGGCAGCAGTAGCAGTAAACAAATAAATTTTCTAAAGCTAAAACAGGTGTCGACAAATTACAAACACTACTTTTAGTCAATTTCGTGAACTCTCCAAACTACCTTTAGTGACGTAAAATTTCGTCAACTGTCAAAGCGCAATGATTACTAATCAATTATCACAAATATTGATATCTAATTTGAACAAAGTCTCTCAAGAATGGGATTTGCACGGACCACGGTTTTAACAAATATGCCCAGTACATACACAATACAAAAAAAGCGCGTTCACACTCACGAAAACAACTGAGCTCTTCTTTCTTGAGTCAATGCTAAGCAGCCGGGTCCAGCCCTTTGAGACGGGGAGGTGTACCTGTGCCCAATTAACCTCTGTCTGGTTTTTTTTTTTTAATACGTCCCTACAGATGAATACGATGAACTTGGCCCTGAATCCTGGCCCACATCGCGGTACCGTACCTCGACGAGCTACTCCAGACTGCTGATACATTCTCGAAAGTGGTAAGCAGTAGGGAAATGATGCTGTCATACATCCAGATGTTTATCTGCTGTCTCCATGCAACACACTCTGGCTCCATGCGCAAGACCCCGCAGACTCTTTACACTTGGCTGTAATAAATAGGCGAGCACCTCACACTGCGGTGCATGCTGTTAAATTAATAATGAGCTATCAAACAGTGCCGATTTATGTACAACTACCCCAGCATCGCAAGCATTTATTTTCCTTTCATCACCATTTGAGAGCGTAATGGGCCGCACTCTGCCCAAAAACAGGTTGACACTATCAGGGTTAAAGCTGTCACGGCGAGCTGATAACAACAATAATTCAGCCAGGACCGGCGCAATCTAAAATTGGGTCATGCTTTCGCTGAAACCATTTTCCACATCATTATGAATGTTAGAATGAAAACAGGATTATGTGGAGTATCTTTAGTCAGCTGAGAAACTGTGGCTCGTCATGCGGAAAGGATGGCGGTGTTTGTGGATGATGAAGATATCAGGACAGGCAGGGCGTGAGGTTAATTAGTTGTTCAAATATTTTAAATAAGTGCTTTACCGTATCACAGACAGTGTTGTGAACCAATTTAAGATTGAACCTCATGCTAACAACTATTATTCATGCATGGAAAACTGAAATCACACGCATCCCTTGCAGAATAAGGACAAACTATTACATGGAAGAAATCAGTTATTTACCTTTAGTGATGTTCCTCTTGAGGTATGCATTGGTGTGCAGAGTCTGCTTGTTTTGCACCTGCGTTCCATTGGTCAATCATTGGTGTAGCTGGTAGAAAGGAAATTTTGTTTGCTTCAACTATTGGATGTTGTCACAAGTATTGGGAATATGTTTCCCCTTTTTATCTTCAAGTTTGTGTACTGTTTTGAGTAAATACATCTGTGTTTTGTTATTTCTACAATGAGTAGGTCTGATTTTGTATTTTGGTTGGATTCCTTTTGCTGCTTTTGTGTCATGGCTCCGCCTACCAACTTGTTCAATCATGCATCCAGTCATAACCGAGAGGGGGGGGGGGAGCACCCCGGAATTCCCAATGGCCAACACGCCTCTGATGCCAGCAGAAAAATATGGTGTGATGGTCCCTTTTTCTTCTTTGCTCTTTCAGGACTTGAATGACTTGCTGTGATTAATCCAACAATGATTGTCAGAAAATTCCACAGGTAAAAAGCCATCAGTTTGTGTCCTCATAATCAGCAGGACAACATCTGGAAACACACCAGCAAGTCCACCAACCTGAATAATGAAAAAAGACAATATGAAGACTTTCAGGTGGGCAAGTCAAAAAAAAAAAACACCCCACAAAATTCCAACTGAGATGTTGCGGTTTGACTCATCATGTCTATAAACATTGGATTTATTGCCGAGGCATTCACGAGTAATGCAATTTTTTTCCACAAAGGTTTTGATTTTTTTTTACATCTGTTAACAAATACATTATTTTATATAATTTGTGACCATTATATACATCATAGGCAAAACAAAGGATGTAGTTCACTGAAGTAAAGTGTAGTTAAAGCACACACAAAGGTTTGGATTTTTTTTTTTACATCTGTTAGCAAGCACATGATTTATATTATTTTATATCATTTGTGGTTATTATATACATTCTAAGCAAAACAAAGGATGTCAATTCAAATAAGATGTAACCAAAGCACACTAATATAACAGCAGACTCATGGTTGGTTCTGCAGACCTGTGCAGAAATACAAAGCTATTTTACAAAAGTGATGCATTTAGTTTTCTCACCAGATGGGGGCAACAAATGGGATCCAAATTCTCACCAAAGGAACAAATATTCCCAACATTTAAGGTGACTGATGACAAAGCAAGTCTCTAGAATCCTTGTAATGCATGTGGAATGCTTCGTTAGATTTCAATGAATGCAATTTAGCACACATTTGATTTTTTTTTTTGGGGGGGGGTATTTTTTTGGGGTTTCCTGTGGTGTCGCAGCCACATGGCAAGACTGTCAACGGCAACTGAGATGGAAGCAGAGTCTTTGCCAAATGTCTGGCTCATTTTGTAGTAGGCCTGCTTCCCTCCGGCCACTCACAGCCAGAGAACAGGAACATGTCCAAGACTCTCAAATTTCAACATTCTCATGGACTCTTACATTATAATTTGCACACAGACAAGGC
The DNA here is from genome assembly GCF_054491065.1 of Syngnathus leptorhynchus. Lineage (NCBI taxonomy): Eukaryota > Metazoa > Chordata > Actinopteri > Syngnathiformes > Syngnathidae > Syngnathus > Syngnathus leptorhynchus. Next base: position 10,259,807 of record NC_141196.1, read on the forward strand.
GGTTGGCTCTTTTATTTTTATTTTTTTATTGCTTTTAGCCGCAGAGGTTGCTTCCTATAAGCATCTCTTGGTCAACGAATGAATTATTTAATGCAATTAAGTGATTTTTATTTTTACATTCCTCATTACAGTAAACCTACAATGCATGTAAAATTTTAATTAGCCAAGTTTTCTTTGCTTCCTAGTGCTTTACAGAACTATGAAAACTTGCAAACTGCATTGTGAAAATACATATTGTTTGCCCTTTGTGCCTTCAGGCATTCGGGCATCATTTTGAATTCATATTGTGTTTTCATGACATTTTCATAGTAGTCATTTGAGACTGTACAGCAATAAATTGATGGCCAGATACAGAATACAGAACAGAATTAGCTGTTTGTTCATCATCCTTCACAAACCGTGTCAAGTCAAATTATGACCACACGATTTCTGATGGGCCCACTAATCGACAAAACTTGAAGAAAAATGGTGCTTTTTAGGTGAATGTCTTTATCGGTTCTTTATTTCACTCATGAGTGTCAGGGGTGTGAACATGGTGTTGTGGTAACTTGACAACCTGTTCTGTTGTAAACAGAACCGGCTCAGGTTGATAGGCACCACTGGATTTTCTGCCTGAGCAATTCTGACCATATGCAAATATCATCAATGATGTGGCGCTTATTTAAAAAGTTTTGTGTTGCATTGATATTCTGCCAATTTATTGGTAACAACTAATTCTGAAGCTGGGTCAAAAATGTCTCAATTGAATGGGGTGTGTTGTCACGTCATGAAGTGAAAATGGTTGTCATGACTATCTTTCCACCACTCAAGACACATTCACACACAACAGCATAAATGTAAGTCAAGTTGTTTAATTTATCCCTGCAGTTAAAGATTTGCGATTCATTGTGGAAGGGAGAAAAGAATCACTCTTGAAGTGAGTCAGTGTTTGACCAAATTCTACCACACATTCTAAGAACTACCCAAATATGCAAAATAAAAGAAACAGATGGATGTAAATGGATGGATCGAAGTGTTCTTGGTAAGAATCGAAACAACAAATGTATCGTCGACTTTTGTACTGTACCGCTGAAAATCAATGATCATTAAATGAATAGATTTGCATACTTTGGGGCAAATTTAAAGCAGACGTCTTGATGCTCCAGGCTCTTCTTGCACCACTCCATCCAGCTCCTCTTCGATCTCTTGTAATAAGAGAAGAGCAGGCCTCTGACTGACTGATGTCCCACCTCCTCTCTGTCCGTCTGACTGCAGCACTCTTGAACAATAGCGCTCTCTCCTCCTCCCCAACTCTCCCATTTAAAATGCGGCTCACAGTCGCGTTGGTATCCTTTTTTTTTTTTCCTCCCCGCCCCTGCACACACACCAACAGTACCCCCTCCTCCCTTTCCACCCTCACTCCTTCGATTGGATGCCAAAAATGATACGGCGCGGCCGGACTACGCAACTCAAACCCAAGCGGGCAATTTGGCAGGCGAATTGTTTCAAATCCTGCACCTTCTGCTTGGTGACAGTTGATTAACTCAAACACAAGGACAAACGAGACATGTGAGCCTATATAAGACATTTTTGGATTAAAACTGTAATAAATGATTACAGTAAAGATTAGTGTGCTCTCTCTGTCTCTCTCTCTGTGTCTCTCTCTCTCTCTTTCTCTCTTTCTCTCTCTTTCTTTTTCTCTCTCTCTCTGTCTCTCTCTCTCTGTCTCTCTCTCTCCCTCCCTCTCTGTCTCTCTCTCTCTCCCCCTCTCTCCCTCCCTCCCTCTCTCTCTCCCTCCCTCTCTCTCTCTCCCTCCTTCCTTCCCTCACCCCTCCCCTCCCCATCCAGTCTCTGTATCCTCCTCCGGTGGTGTCGGAGGCTCAGTGAATGCGGCTGAGAAAGGAGCGAGCACCCGCCTGACACGGATACTGCGCTGTTTTACAGGAGGGGGAACTACAAGATTCTGTCCTCTTTCCCACACACACGCAAAATCCTTTTTTTTTTCGATCTCTGCATCTACTAGCTGTATAGATCGTAACTTTTCTGCCCTGAGTTGATTTTTACCTTTTTTTTTTTATGATGGAAAGCGCAGAGTTTGCTGCTGGCCACCTGCACCGCATTGGACTAGCGGTCGAATAACTGCATTATTCATTTTTTTACGCAGCTGGTTGTGCTGTCGCTCTTGTTTGCCCACTATTTTTTGGTTCCAGAGTTGCCATCATTAAAACTCAACACTTTTTACATTCATCGTTTTGTGCGGCTCAAAACCTTTTTTTTTTTCCTGCTGCAACTGGCAAATTGACATTATTCAAGGATGAGTACAACTGGGATTTTTGCAGAGAATGGAAAAATGAATCTTCAAATACACACAGGAGAACTATCTACTCATGAGAATGGCAGTGCGTTGTCATTTGAGTCGTGAAAAAATATCCTTGTGCGCAACTTCAGCACTCCGGATCCTGTCAAACATACCACTGTTTATTAAGGGGATGATCGGTGGTGGCTGAACCGGACGCACCACATTGACAGTCCTGTTATTACCTTTCCAGTTGTCAAAATAATCCGATTACAAGGATGGCTGACTTGTGGCATAGCATCACCAACCTTGTGCACCTTCCCACGCCTAGGAGTCGCTGGACGCGCCATCAAGATCTCTAGAATCTGCCTACCTCCCTTGCGTTGCATTTCACCAGCCTGACTGCAATCCATTTGGCTCTATCCTTTTGAGCCGAGTAAATGTTCCTTCATTCTCATGGAGGTGGGACAACCTTGGGACTCAAGCAAGCAGAAGGTGATTTTTTACAAGCACGCGCATCCCGTCGGCAAGAGACGCATCGGGTGAAATAGAAGCCCACCCTGCTTTCCTGTCTCCTTAGCAGACCCCCCGCCCCCCCTCCATCCAGGCCAGCGCGCTTGGCTTTCCGTTGATGCGCAGCAGTCTGTATGGAAATGAAGGAGCGGGGAAGCCTTGTTGCTTCCTTGAAATGTGTCTTTTCTTCGCGGCTGGGAGCGCTTCATCCTTGTCCCACCAATGCCGCCCGAGTCTCCTAAAGGAGTTTGCCACAGCAGCTTTAGGTGAGTATTGATTTGTTTTTATGCATTTTTTGTAATATTCGGTTCATCTGAAACAATTCCCAGGTAATCTACGATTTAAAAGGAACGTAGATTTCTAAAAACATTTGGAAAGTATTATTAATAGACACCGTCTTAACTCTTCTGCATACTGTCAGATGGTTTCCTAAATAACCTCAATGTGCAGCTGCGGCTGGCATTAAACCAGACCGTTATAGAACTGCGTCGTTTGACTTTGATTATGATGGATAGGCAGGGAGGGAACAACGTTTAAGGTCTGTCGTCCAATTTTTTTTCCTTTTTTTAAAATAAACAAATAAAAAAACTGTGCCTATGTGCAACAGCCGGTGTGTTCTCCATTTCCTGAGCATATGTTGAATTTTTTTGCGTTAAGCATTTGTGTGGCCAGTGGGTAATTGAATTGAAAAATAAAAAGGTAAATTAATGAAAAAATAAATATCTGATTCGATTTTTATTCATTTGATATTTTGGGGGAATAACGTTTATTAATGGATGTTACAATCAAGAGCGCATATGGCTGTAAAATTTTAAATGTCCTTGACAGTACATGTAGGCTTGTGCATGCACCTGACTTTTTTTGTTTTCTTTCCAAAGGCTACTAAATGATTTTCTGTGGGAGGATTTTTAATCGGCGAGATGATGCTCGTTCTCCTGCTGGCAGCCTTTTGCTCTTCAATCTCAAGCTCCTCCCCTTCACCCCCCTCCATGTCAGATGGACTCCCAATGGCAGACCCTTCTGCTCCTGACTTGATGTCTGAGACTTGCAGCGCCTGCTCCTGCTTGTCGGTGGAAAATGTGCTGTACGTCAACTGTGAAAAGATCACCGTCTATCGACCGACGCAACTCATTCCGCCCGTGTCGTCATTATACCACCTCAACTTCCAAAATAACCTCTTAATAATTCTTTACCCAAACTCGTTCCTCAACTTCACCCATGCTGTATCTCTGCAGCTGGGGAATAATCAACTGCAGAACATTGAAGGTGGCGCGTTCATGGGGATGAGCGCCTTGAAACAGCTTCATCTCAACAACAACGAGTTGAAGGTGCTGCAAGCCGACACTTTCCTCGGCATCGAAAATTTGGAGTACCTTCAAGCTGACTACAACTTGATCAAGTACATCGAAAAAGGAGCGTTCAACAAACTGCACAAGTTAAAAGTGGTGATTCTGAATGACAATCTTATACAGGCACTTCCTGACAATATCTTTCGCTTCGCCTCCCTCACACACCTGGATATAAGAGGAAACAGGATCCAGAAGCTTCCGTATTTGGGTGTTCTGGAGCACATCGGACGGATTGTCGAGCTGCAGTTGGATGATAACCCCTGGAATTGTACGTGTGACTTAGCGCCTCTCAAGGCATGGCTTGAAAACATGCCCTACAATATTTTCATCGGAGAGGCCATCTGTGAAACGCCAAGTGATTTGTATGGGAGGCTGCTGAAAGAAACAAATAAGCAAGAACTTTGCCCCATGGGCACGGGAAGTGACTTTGACGTTAGAATGCCGCCCGCTTTCCCCGACACGGGTCAGGCATCCTCCCCCACTTCTGCGGTGGCCATTACCACAAAATCGCCAAAAACCACAGACTCGTCGAAAATTTACGGAAATGGAATTGTAGCCGGTTTACCCCCTTTTGGAAGAAATAGCCAGATTGTTTCCTTTCAGACACGGAGCCCCCCGATGTTATGCCCACAGCCGTGTAGCTGTAAAACCCACCCATCAGATTTTGGCATTAGCGTCAGTTGCCAGGAAAGAAATATCAAAAATCTAGCCGATCTCCTCCCGAAACCGCCAAATGCCAAGAAACTTCACTTGAGCGGGAATTACATTCGGGACATAAACCCAATTGATTTCCAAGGATTCGAAGGTTTAGATCTGCTTCACCTCGGCAGCAACCAAATTGTCAGCATCCAGAGAGGTGTGTTTGCTAACCTGACTAATCTAAGACGACTGTATCTGAATGGAAATCAGATTGAGCAGTTACACCCCGAGATGTTCTTGGGTCTCACCAATCTACAGTACCTGTATTTGGAGTACAATGCCATTAAAGAAGTTCTGGCGGGCACGTTTGATTCCATGCCAAACTTGCAATTGCTGTATCTCAACAATAACGTGTTACGGAGTCTCCCCGCCTATGTGTTTGCAGGCGTCTCTTTAGCCAAACTTAATTTGAAAAACAACCACTTCATGACCCTGCCAGTAAGCGGTGTCCTGGACCAGCTGCGCTCTTTGACCCAGATAGACCTTGAGGGCAACCCGTGGGAGTGCTCCTGCGATTTGGTTGCTTTCAAACTATGGCTAGACAAGCTTAGTGACGGAGTGGCAGCTAAAGAGGTGAGATGTGCCTCCCCCGTGCAATTCTCCAACATTGAACTGCGCCTGCTAAAAAACGAGATCCTGTGCCCAAAACTGATTGCTCGGCCTCCGTTTATTTTCACCAGCGCCACCCCGGTTTTGACGTCAGTATCCCCCGCAGGAGTTGGCAAAGCCCCGCCGGGAGGTCCCGTACCTCTCTCGATCATGATCCTGAGTATCCTCGTCGTGCTGATACTGACGGTGTTTGTGGCCTTCTGCCTTCTCGTCTTTGTCCTCAGAAGGAATAGAAAACCAGCCGGTCGGCAGGAGCTGGGGAATCAGGAGTGCGGCTCCATGTCGCTGCAGCTCCACCGCCACGGCCACAAGTCAGGCAAAAAAGGCTCCGTCCCGGGCGACGAATTGGGAGGCGAAACCTTTATCCCCCAAACCATTGAACACATTGGCAAGAGCCACACGTGCGGCATCGGCCGTTCGTCGGATATGGACGCGGGGTTCAAGTTTGCCGACTCCCAAAGGCAGAAAATTATCCTTCGAAGTTGCGCCGAAAAGGATAAAGACGCACTATCCACCTTGGAGCGCAACAAGCGGCTCAGCACAATCGACGAGCTTGAGGAATTCCTCCCGAATCGAGAGCCCAGCATGTTCATCCAGAACTTCCTGGACGGCAAGAGAGATTTCAACAGCATAGGCATGGGCGCCTACGAAATCCGCTACCCAGAGAAAACACTTGATAGAAAGATGAAGAAATCGTCGCTGATAGGTGGGAACCACAGTAAGATTGTGGTGGAGCAAAGAAAAAGTGAGTATTACGAGCTGAAAGCCAAGCTCCAAGGAACACCTGATTACCTTCAGGTGCTTGAGGAGCAGACCGCACTGACTCAAATGTAGAAACGGTCACGTTTGATTCAGTGCCGTGATTACGTACAAACACGGCAGAGTCGGCTACACAGATCGGCTTTTGTTTTTGCTTTCTCCCCCTCTAGTTGCACGCATCATGTAACCCCCAACCCTTTTCTTTTCTGTCTTCCCTTTTCTCTTTGCAGCCAGCTGTGCGCATACACTCCCTCGCACACACACATATTCAACAAAAAAGTGCCTTCTGGAAAATGGTAATGACCAGTGCTTAGATGGACAAAATGGCTCCTCCGTACTACAAAGCTTTTACATGGATCGACGGGGATACACGTTACAGTGAAAGACATTCGGATCATCCATGGCCACATGTATGAATCGTACTTAGACACCACGAGACAGCCTACAAACAACCCGACGGTCTTAGTATTTTTTGCTGCTATGGAAATGGTGACTTTTTATTTCTAGTGTTATTTCATTTGAATTTTTTTTTTGGCCCTATCAACTCAAATGACCGTGGAAACAGTGCTTGAGAAAATACCTCGGAGGCTCCTTTCTCTCTTTTTATAACAGAAGGGTGGAAACAGGAAAAAAAAAGAAAAAAAAAGAGGGCACCTCAGACGTATCCTTCTTGGCTCCTAAATGTACAGATTTCTGACAACACTAATTTCTGGGATTAGTTACAAAGAATGACTCAGCAGATTATACGTACCTTGCTTTTTTTTTTCCATTTTGTAAGGCTATTTGTTTGTTCATGAGGGAAACTCTCTGGGGCTGTTTGCAGACTCAATGCCATTTTGTCATGATTATACACTCATGGCAGGATACCTCCTCAAAATGGCTCCGGTTTTGCGTTCATCCCAAGGCAACTGCAAAACTCTCAAGACGTTGATTTCATGACTTGTTTTCTTTGTGTAAAGAGCCATGTTTATCTATATCGGTGTATTCTGAATGGAGTTGTGTCCCCCACCCCCTTCAAGTTACTATTTCTCCAAATGTATGTTTTTGGGTGAAAACGAATGGGCAATTCCACTGTCAAGAGACGTTTCCTAAAATGAAAACCCAAGGATAAAAGAGTAAAAAGCTGCTTGCCATGTAAGCGTAACTTGGAATTTATTTTGTAAGTCTTACATTATTTGTATCTGTGGGACTGGTTTGTAAAATACACTGAAAAACATCTGCATATGCACACACACACACACACACACACACAAACACATGCTGCTTGGCGGAACATTATCATCAAGAGACTGCGGCCCAGAAATGTCAAAGGGATGGATCATTAATATGACTCAATCAATGATGAGCCTCTCACCTTTTGTCAGTTCTCAATTCCTAGTAAAAAAGAATTTAAAAACATAGTTAGTTTATTTTTCTACGCGGGGTTATTTAAAGAGATTATGGTATTATCAAACAAAGGATAGTGCCCTGAGAGGAACTAACTTACATCAGAGCTAATACAAGTCACAGGTAGAAGTGACTGTTGATTTGGTTCAATGTTTTTGTTTTCTGTTTGCTTAACAAGTTAACATGATGAACTATGGTGAAATGTGATCTGTGTTGTTACGCACGACAAGCCCGGCGAAGTCTGTGAAAGCTCCGTCGGGTTCCTCATTCTTACACCCCCCCCCCCCTCCCACCACAGCATCTTGTAAAAGGTTTCTTATGAACTTATGCAACCAAAATAAATGTGCATTAAACTTAATAAGGTTCTGGATGATTGATATCGCAGTGGTGATATTCTAAAAATGTACGCACTTAAGATAAGGACAGAGTCATATCTTCAGACAATGTGCAATATTAGGGAATACTCAAGTAGGGAATGGCTTCAAATTCTGTTTGTTTTTCTTAATGTTTGAGGGAATAGTGTTGAAAGAAACGATGCAGTTTAAAAACAATTGATTTAACTATGCGTTTTGTTTTTTTATTCAAACGTGTTATTAATTTAAACTGATGACATTCAACTGTTTGTTGCCATTGCAAATGAGTAGAATGTAACTTGGAAAGTATAATAAATACATTTTTTTCTATCGGTCATAAATCTCCTGTATAAAAGGTTAATTTTCTCTTGTATGATCATGTCAATATGAACGTATTAACAGAAGCACCCATTTGCAATGTGTCCCCACATTTTATTTTGATCACACTCCTATTGATGGTGAATGAAATTAAAGGAAGTGCAAAAATGTTCAATATTTCCCCTGGCGAGATTACAAATGCGGTAATTGGAGAGTGTTTTGTGGAAGCTTTAACAGCAATGCCTCTTTGACTAATGCTTTATGTGCCACAAATCTTTTATCCAACAGGTATAAAGGTTTCTCCTGTTTTAGGCACCAATCAAACATTCATGCTTGTTCCATTTCAGGATATAAAAAAAAAGAAAATCCGGATTTCCGTCAGTGTTAATCCAACCTATGGGGCTTTTGGGGAACCAAGTAGCTAAAAGTATGACTCATCCAGACGGCAAAGAATTTTCCTCATTAATTATTAATACTTTGGCAGCAATGCACGAAAAAAGGACGTGGGAAAGGGTAGAAAATTTAGATAAGTTCTCCCCCACATAATGCTTACTGTTCTGTCCCCCTTTGCCCGATAGATCCTTTTTGTGATCATATTGTTAACTTTATCTGCTGCAAATGTGCGTCGTCTCAGGTCGCCATTTTACTGCAGTGACTTGAACTAATATATTTATCTTATTGCAGTCGGATTGTCTGATAGCTGCTTTTCAGTTGTTATATTTGATGTGACTTTGACAGTATGGTGCAATTATTTGCTTAAATCCAAAAGTAAATGTCATCCCTGTTCTGGATGAGAGCCTTCTCAACCGGTATGCTTGGGGATATTTATTTCTAATTACAGGCAAATTGCAAGGGAACCGCATGGCAGTAGTTTTCACATTTAATTGAGGCGATACACGCATGTCACAGTAGAATCTCACGGCACATTATGGAGCAAAAAGGTGACAAGAAAGTAAGAATACAAAATAAATGGACTTCTTTAATGTGAAATTTGGTCCTGTCAAGTTGAACAAAAACTTAATGTACTCGCAGGAGAGCTGTGACTTATTCTGTTATATGAAGGGCAACAGTTTTAATGTACCTTCTTCCATCTGATGGAAAAGCATGTATTCATTCAGCATATCACTTCATCGCTACAAGAAATAAATGGAAAGAAGAAATATTTATGACTAACAAATCATTTTCTGACCAATTGAAATTGGATCATTTCCCATGCCACGCTCTGGTCGGAAATCACTGGCGACTGAAGGGCACACGTTTGAGCTGTGACATTGTCCACAAGGGGCGCTGTGAGCTACACAATTCCGGATGAGACAAAAATATGAATAAAAGAAGATCTGGACTGCGTGAATAAGTTGGCAGTGTTAATGTTTGAAATGCCTGAAATTTTGGACAGCTTTGTTGAATGTAACCAACACGTATTTTTTCAATCGTATTTCCTATTGTATTTTCTTTGGCGTCACGTCTCCACAATATTTTTCAGTGTTCTCCTGTGGCATTTAGTGTAATTGTGAGCTAATTTCCTCCTAAACCCTTTGTTAAGCTGTGGGGTAACAATTGTAACAGCAATGGTACATTATTGTCAGCCTGCAATGTGCTGGGGAATGTTACAGTCGTGCTTTTGGCATCTGTTGTGGTCAGGTGGATGTTTGAAGAGGGATGAAAGAGGTTGGCATCTCCCCGGTTATTGCTAATTACTCAGTGTATCCCCAAAGAGGGAAACAATACCTCACCTTCTCACCAGCTGCCTCATTAAATGCGGTGGCATTGCTCACTTGTAGATACCAGGCTGACATTTTGCCAGCGTATTTTGTGACATTGATGAAAATAAATCACCTTGCTTGATAAGTTGTAATTTTTCTTAAAGAGTCAAGTGAGCGTGTATTATTTCAGTTGACTGTTATTCTTAGTTTATGAAGCCCTTGAGCATGAGGCGACAATATGTAACTTTGGTGAGAACATGTCACAAGCCAGAGGCGAGATGATTCAAGATTTTTCTGACTTTGGTCTTTTGTGCAGATAAAGTTTTATCATAGAAACTTTTTGGTTCAGACGGAAGCTATTCAGGCCCTATAGTCCCGTTATTTAAATGAAAATTGGTTATTGCAGGAAAAAAACCCCAAATTATTTGCTAGTTGAATGAACCAAAGTTTTATGTGTTACTCTTCGGTTCTTTCAACTCTTTTTATTGTGCCGAAAATATTTCTGTCTATGAAATATGAATTCAGAGTCAGATGAATGTAAATGAGTGTCTTTCGATCTCTGCCCTGTGATTGAGGGTGGAGCAGTTCAGGGAACATTCTGCCCTTTCCAGACAGTCAGTTGGCATATTCTCCAGGTCCCTTGCTACTAATGTCGCTTATGTGGTTAGCGCACGCACCTGCCACACACAGTGTTGCTTAATGGTTTAAATTTTAGCTCGTGGACATTCAGTGAGGAGTTTGCATGCTGCTTGCATTTGTATTAGCGAATGAGACCCAGTAAGTCATGGAGAGGGTGCGTGCGTGTACGACTCCAGTGTCTCCGGTTTTGTGGAGAGCAGCGGTGCATGTATGAAAATGTGTGATGTAATTTCAGATTGATATTACTGCTACTAATAATAATTACTGCAGATGTAATGGCATCATTGGCTGCACCTTTGGGAGCAAGAGGGCAAAGAGCGGGGGGGTGGGAGGTGCGGCAAATTGATAGGGGAAGAGCGAAAGTCACATCATACAAAGAGGCCCGAGTCGGGATTTGAACCTTTTTTTTTTTTTGAATTGTGATGCAGACATACTAGTCCCATGTTTCATTTTCCATCTCCTCCCTGGAGATGTTGCCAGGCCTTCACTTTGCATCAGCAGCCACATCATCAATTAACACCACTGACGCAGTCCCACTTCCAGCCAGGCTGCACGCAACACCAGCTGTTGCTTTTGGTTTTCCCTCTCCCCATCATTCTCTTCAATTTAGTTGGTCTAATAAATCTGACTCAAGAGCATTTATATTTAATTTTTTTAAATTATTTTCTGACAACGCCACTTTCTGGCTTTTCCTATTTTTGAACGTTACCACCATTTTACTTTATATGTACTTTTATTTTGGTTCTTGAGTGTAAATTATGGAAGCAATACCACTATGCCTTTGCTTTACTATTCTTGACTTTGGTTTAGATTTTTTCTCCCTCAACCCAGGAAACAATTCTGTTTTAGTTGCCTCGCCTAGATTTTATTTCCAAGTTCCGACCGGATAACCGCTATCGACTTCAGACTTGTACATGATTCATTCCTCTCAACTAACAAGGGAAAACATTTCACCTGGCCAACTGATCTCTTTGAGACTCTCCAAATACTCCCTAAAAACTGAAGTTGACCAACAGGACGCCATATGACTGTAATTCCTAAATGACAAAGCTGAAAGTCGACACTTGAGCTGATTCGCTTGCATCATACAAACCCCGATACTGTCTAAAAAGTTTTTGAGCTGACTGGACTCTTGGATATACTTTTTAAATCTGCCGTTTGAAATTGAAAGCGTGTGTGGATAGAAGTGAAAAACACAGTTTGCCCTTCAGATATTTTCTGTTATTTTTTAAAGATGATGGCCGTTCAAAACTTTACTTTTGATAAAGTTGGTGGTGTCAAAAGAGACAAGGCTGACCGTGAAGCAAGTGTTATGCCTCAGTTATTTACTGTTGTTAGCCCTGAGTACAAGCCTCAAGGCACAAAAAGTAAACCTTTTCAACATATTCTAAAAATTCATGTGGAGAAAATATATTTTTTTGTCATTCTAATTTCCTCAATTGCTTGTTTTTCCCAAATATAACTTGAAGTCTCTCATTGTTTTGAAATTCACTATGCTCGTTTCATTTCAAATGGTTTTTACATCCTCTTTAGTGGGTATTATGGCTTTTATGATGAGACCATTTCATTATTATTAAAAAAAAAATACAAGTTCAGATTCATATTCCACTACATTGCAACAGCTTGGTCTGAAAGGATGAGCTCCTGACATCCATATTATCAAGTGCCAAAACCTCTTAAAGAAGATAATTGGGTGAGTAAAACTCGTTTTTCCATAACAGTATCATCATCTGACTCATGAATTACTGTGCAAAGAGTTTTTTTTCCTCTTCTGTTTTTTCCCCGATATCATTTTTTTTAACATAACATGCCTCGGTTTGTTGAAAGGCTGACTATGAATTATTCATTCAAAATAGTTTAAAAATGAATTCATTCAATGTTGCTGAAGGAAAAGTTAAAACCTGGGACAGGGTTGAAAACAGTCGTAGTTACATCATCCCAACATATTTGTTGAAAAACCTCCATTATTATTATTATTCCTTTATTGAAAAATGCATTCTGATGTGTGGTGGTGCAGGTGCCGAATACCAAAGGACAGGGAAGCCAAACCATTCATCTCAACCTTTTTGCATGTGTGAAGCAAAAATGAAACCAACCCTTGCTGACAAAATGGCTCATGCAGCCGGCATGGGATCCCTTTCCAATCAATTCATTCTTCACATTCATCAACGTGCAACCCTTCCTAAATCATTGTGGACTATTCTAGAGCCTCTGTCCTGACTCCCAGCATTAACGGTATAGAAAATCGATGGACAGGTGAATTTGATGCGGAATAAAGTGACAACTTTACAATGTGTTTCTATTCCACGAAACCAGCGCCAATATACGACATCCACTCACTTATGTTGTGCTCTGTCAATTACCTTGAGTGTCCTGGACCAAAGCATCAAAACATAAAATGCTCCGGAGTCTGCTTTAAATTCAGAAGACAAATTTAGTGCAGATGTGTGAATATAAAAAGAAGGAAGAATCCATTTTTAGTTCTTCAATTGGTGACCTGTCAAGTGTGATAATCTTAATCAGAAAACAAAAAAAACTTGGACTATCAATGTGTGGATCGTCATTGTCATTTTCATTTCTGAATATTTGAAAGCGATTGAAACGTCAGATGATTCGTCAGATGATTTGAAAGTCACTGTGGCAGTTACACCATTCATTTGAACTTAAAAGCAGCTTTCATTACGGCTGCTGATTAACGTGTATGTATTTCCTCTGGGTGCTGCATTAATCTAGGAGGGATCAATAAAGTCAAGGGACACACTTGCAGATGAGTCAAGGAGACAACGTAAAAGCTCTGGGAGTGTCTTTAGAGGTTACTTGCTTTATGTCTTTGCGTACTGTATGTCTTCGGGCATGTATGTTTTTTTACATGAACACGTGTTGTAAGTGTGATGATCCCTGAGCAGTGAGGCAATTCCCTTTTTGCTCTCTCTAATCAATATATTTATTGTCAACAGGAAACATTAATCCAGAAAATACAACTCATCTCCTGCCTGGATTGGATTTAAATTTCTAGATTATAGCTTTCTAAATGCAAACTAGAATTTGAAACGGTTTGCTGATTATGAACCAAGGGCATATAGTTGCACCATGCTATTCCTTTGTGTTGAATATGTTAGTATTATATTTCTTAGGTGTACACAATGAATGCCTGAAAGCAGCATAGTAGAATCTTGTCTTGAGGGATAATAGTCGATATGATACACATAATGATACAAATTCAATAAGACAGTCCACGAACCACGTTTTGCTTAGCGGCCTTGTTTGTCATGCAACACCATGTTTCTCGTCCTTTTCTTGTCTTTCTGTTGTCTTTTCTTTTTGGTCCCCCTGCACTGAATTATAAACTGTAGTTTCCCTGATGTTTTATTGTGATTGATTAAGTTTTCTTGCTAACTAATGAATAAGCCCCTGAAGGACATGGGCGGACCAGCTTTGGTGGTAATGTGGATGAAGACAGCTTATAGACTACTGACACCGCAGATTTTGTGCTTACCGTGATTATTTGGATTTGGTGGGAGCCATTACAGATAGCTTCAGGCTTTATCTCACGGTAAAATGCTCCAAAGAAATGATCGTTTGCATTAAAGTTGGACAAGTTTAGGGAGAAAACATTCGAAACAGTGAGTGTGTTTTTTATTGTATTGATTTTCCTCACACAGATACTTTTCACTTATATTATCATCTTTTATTTCAAGGGCTTGCAGAAAAGAATTTGAAGGAATTTACTCAATAAAATATCAGATAATCATTTAGATGGCACACTTGTGGAAACTACTTGGTTGGCTTCCTTATTCTATGCTTATGGCTCTCAATTAATACATCAAAAATGAATTATAATTAAAAGTTAATTAGACTTAAAGCTGGTGGGGGAGGATCATGAACAAAAGCCCTTTTTGTGAGAAGTTTGAAGAGTTGAGGAGATGCTCTGCATGGTTTGTTCCCACATATGTTATTTGAAAAGCCTAAATTGTCAATAGATGTGTATGGTTTGTCTATACCAGGGGTAGTAAAATACAAATCCTAAAAAACAAAAACAAAACTACCAACGAATGAATATGGGCCTGTATCTACATGCTCTCTTTGTATTATTAGGATGAAGCGACATCCTGCAAAGGCTGATCCAAATGCTGACCCAAGCAAAACACAAAGTGAAGCCAAACATTTTTCATTTATTGGACCCCTAGCACGCAGTAGGCACCGGTCATTGAAAGCTGCACAATGGTCAAATGCACAGTGAGCGGGACAAGATGAAGTTTGGCCTGCGATAATACGAAAAGAAGAATGCCCAATCTCACCTGATGTTGGAAAGACTATACCAATTAGGTGGATGGTGGATATTGAATATCCTGGTCAAAACTGTTTAGAATTTGATTAACTTTGATTGGTTATCATAAATCATCTATTTCTAAAGTAGTGCAAACTGATGAAAAATAACTGCATTGAGTATCACTGGAACCCATTTTGATGATGATGATAGAACTTTATTCATCCCACAGCGGGGAAATTTACTTGTCACAGCAGCGTACAAGAGTGCTAGAATAGAACAGAATAGAGACAAGTGCCAAATGTAAAAAAGTAAAAATGGACAAAGACAAGAACAAGTGCCGCTAGTAGCGGTAGAGACGAACCACATGATCAGGTGCCACGCATGTTGTAAAGTCTGACAGCAGGAGGAATGAAGGACCTGCGGAATCTTGCCTCCTACACCGTGGGTGTAATAATCTGCTGCTGAAGGAACTGCTCAGGGACCGCACAGTGTCATGGAGGGGGTGAGAGGTGTTGTCCGTGATGGATTTCAGCTTAATTAACGTCGTCCTCTCACCCACAACCTCTATTGAGTCCAGGGGACAGCCCAGGACAGAGCTCGCTCTCCTGACCATCTTATTTAGTCTCTCCCTGCCCCGGTCTGTATTGCCCCCACCTCAGCAGACCAAAGCGTAGAGGATGGCTGAGGCCACCACAGAGTCATAGAAGGTCCTGAGGAGAGCCCTGCACACACCAAAGGACCTCAGTCTCCTCAGCAGGTGGTGGCAACTCTGGCCCTTCTTGTACAGGGCGTGAGTGTGATCACTCCGGTTCAGTTTGTTGTTAAGGCGAACACCCAGGAATTTGTAGTTTATCCTTTAATCACTCAATGTTTTCTTGTCTCAAAATCTAATTGTAACTTTTCATTGAATAGTTTGAAACAGCTTTTTTCCCCCCACAAAGCCACATTATTAGGTCTCAACTATGCATTGTACCACCAAAATAAATTTCAGAACTCCTTCATAGAGCAGAACAAATATTTTAACATATCACACAATACAGCAAAGCCAGCACCTCTTAATTAAATATAACTTACATTACAGTTATTAATACAAAATTATAATACAAATTGAACGTGTTGTAATGCTGTTCACTCATTTTACAATCTTGTGGTGTGAAGGCAAAACTTGAACTCAAATGCAGGAAAGGAAAAGTAAGGAAGGAGATCTCCAAAGAGTTTATTTTCAGAAACAATAAAGGCAAAAACTAAATCCAGGGAAGTAAATGCAAGCAAACAGCCGAGACACTGCGGCACACCTGGATAATACACAAATGTCTGGAGGGAGTTGATGGGTTGACACAAGGAGCAGGGTTGACGAGTACTTGTGGTGATGAAAACTTAATGGATTGGCAAGACATAAATAGGAAGATGCCAGGTGTGTGGCTGTGTTACACTCTTTCATTAATAAATGATTTATAAACAGCTACACTAATAATAAACAGGAAGCACTAATAGCAGATAAAAACTACTGTGGTATTTTTATAGTACGTATATAAATTCTACAGGGACTATATTGTGATCAACTGGACTCCAACCACAGAGTCTTCCTACTTCAAATGTTGAAATGATTGCTTTGTTTCAAATGTAGCCAAATGTTCTTTGTTGTTTTAGAAAAGAAACTACCAATGGACTTTCCAATTGGAAAAGCTTATATAAAAAATGTTCTTGATGTTTTGTTTGTTTTGTTCATTGCAGTGGGTTGAACATTGTGATTTAAGAACGATTAAAAAAAAAATATCCCTCAAACATTTTTTTTTTCCCTGTCTTCACTGGCGGTGCTAGAGGTGGAGCCGCAGGGGCACTGGAAATATGTTTGGACATCCCAGGTCCTCGGCCAAATCATTTAGTATTGTCCATTTCTTTCTGATATCTTTTTCACATGACCTCATCCTTAGTAGTGAACAAATAATTAATGTTTGTCAACATCTTTTGAAGAATTATGGGGTTTTGTAAAGAAAAATATATGAGATATCCTAAAAAAAAAATCTAACTCTGGCTACTTTCTGTCTCCTTTCCTGTTCTTGTAATATAAATCACCTTTTCTGTCTGTTTCTATTGTGTCATTGATTCTTCATATTTATGTTCTATACATAAATATGCCCCCCCATCTCATATAATGGGTAAAAAATGTTAAAACGTTACCAAGATAGATCTCTTGTATACAGAACAAAACCTACTCTGGCAAATATATGCAAGTCACAGTAAAGCCTCATTAAAAGCCTAAAAGAGTCCATTTTGTCCTAATCAGGTAAATAAAGTCAATCTGAGTTCCGTCCATACCGAGACACTTCACAAGGGAGCGTACTGGCAGCTTTAAGTTCCATTTTGTACTGCACTTGGTCTTCCCCTCAAGGCATTTGGCCCAGTACAGGCAATGTTCCGCCACAGCGTTTGCTTTTTCTGTCACAAGATCCGTTTTGCATTTTTGGAGCTTCATGTGGTGTGCCTCAGAAATGTCAACTGTCACTCGTCGATCGAGTTTAACGTGCGGGTGTGTGTGTGTGTGTGGAGCGTGTGCAAGCTGCCTCGGAGCGCTGCAGTGTGCGATTCCACTCATTTCTTGATGTACTTTGGAATACTGACAAGGAGACCTCTGTCGACCTGCTGAGTTGGTCACCGAGTCGTTAGATTGCAGTTAATGACACATCGTTCTTACGTATTGTATTTTTGTGTCATATACCAGCGATGAATCCTTGGTATTAGTCGTTACACAATTTATTATTCCTAATACCACCAACTAATACACGATAGATAATAATTAGCATCGACGGTTCAGAAAATAAAACAAGGTGAGCTACATCAAAGCATTTTTGCAATACTAATGCTGACCTCTTCAGCGACAACGTGGACTGAGACGAAATGTTTGCGTGTTGGCGAGATCGTGACAACTGCAGTGCCTCTTTACCTGCAGTGTATTCATGCCTCCATCGCTCTCCCTCTCACTCTCTGCGATCCTTGCCAAGTCAGACGGTGTTGACGATGCATTAGCTGGAGACGTGTGTGAGTGTGTGTGTGTGTGTGTGTGTGTGTGTGTGTTTGCATGTTGACAGAACAGAGAGATTTAATTGACACCCACAGGGAGAATTATTCATGCTTCCAAATGCTCTTCCACTCAAATTGCAAAAAAAATTTCATCTACGTGTGCGTATAGCACCAATGAACACAGATAAGCAGGGTCTCTCGTGAGCATTTTTTTGTTTTGTTTGTTTCTGTCAGTGTATATAGAAAGTACAGCTTTACCATAGTAGCCTCGGTATCCTTCATCAGGATTTCTTACATGTGAATGTATTACCCATCCGTTGTTCTCTTGCACAGGATCATCCTCCATGTGTTGCATAATGAAGACTTTTAATGTATTGTCGCTTTACGACACGCTCACACACACTCAGGGGAGTGCAATACATCCTACCGCCTCTTATCTGCCTGGGTGTTGATACATTCACACACAAGTCTGGATCATTATACTTGCAAGGAGCCACTAATGACTGCAGTGTGTTTATATTGCCTAGAAGCCATAATGGCATCACTGAATATTTTTTTTATGGCTGCTTTACATTTGCTGTTACTGTTCAAGCCAAAACCCTTTTATTGCCTCAACTTAATTGAGTTGTTGACTATTCTTCATCTTGTGTGCCAAATGCAAATAGTCCACACTGACGTCAGGAGCGGTCAGTCATTTTTCATTCTTTCAAGTCAGGGGTTCCCAATCAGGGGTGAAGTTTTTTTCCTTCCTTTAAGTCCATAAGCTATGACAGTTTATTGGTCATCATTTCATTATTTAAGAATGTCTATATGTTCTTGTTTGCATGGCATTTTTGTAGGCGTCTGGTCTTCTCCCTTCTAGAATTACCGCCGCATGTAAATTAAGAATGAGTGTGCAAATACTAATGAAGTGTGATTCATTGAAGTCTGACGATGGCTGTAAATCATGGCGCATGGAGTTTCCCTAAGACGTGAATGTATTTGAAATCCGTGAGTTAAAAAATAGCACATTTTAAATATTAAAGTACCTTACAGCACAAAGTGGATGTGTCGCTGGCCAGGGCTAACACACTAACCCTTTGAAGAAAAGTATGCTTTTTTTTCATTATTTTCTTTTTACTTCTGTAGGAACTAAATCTAATAAAAGTAAAATATTGAAAAATAATAGAGCTTGTGATTGAATGCATGTTTGATGGTAATTGTGAGGGTACTAAAAAGGTGGTGCGCTTGCTGTTCCGCAGTGCTTAAACAGCTTGTTGTACCAGGTCTGTCACTTTATCACGCAGACATATTTTGACTAACGGCACAAAAGCAAATTCAAACAAATGATTAAAAACTCACTGACACGCCATTAAGACAACTGAGGTTGTTTGGTTGTTTTAACATTTGGGTAGTTCTAACCTACCTACCTACCTACCTACCTACCTACCTACCTACCTACCTACCTACCTACCTACAAAAATATGTGTATAGTGTGCAGGTGACAACATGTGACACGAGTGGCGAGTGAGAGGAAGAATTTGCATTTGTTTTCTTTGCATTACTTATAGCAAAAATAATGGTTTGCATTCAGGTGCACTCTACAGTCGAGACAACAATCAACAGTAAATGACAAATTTCCATATAAATTACTGTTATGTGCTCAGCCTGAAAGTCAGTAGTCACAGTGATGTATTGTGCCACTATTGAGTCTTTGTATGGTGCTAACTTCTCTCAGCATGTGGTTTCTGTCGTCTTTCACAGACAATATCATTCAAATTGGCCTTCAAATGTCTTCAAATATTTTACTTGCATTGATAAATGTAGCTAAATGTACCGACATTTTTGGTGCTGTTGTAAATAGATTACACACTATTATACTATTATACACTACTAACATTTATTTACATGTGCTAATTATTTTATAATAAGGCCTTTTCAAAGCATCATGATGTTTAGTTATATTGAGTATTAGAGTGGTGCTCACTCTAACTTATCGATCAACCCTAACACTGAGCTTTTATAATTTTTAACTCAAAGCTTTCTTTGCGAGGCAGATGAGTGACTGTATGCCATTGACTGTTCTGTTCCATCACTGAATTTAACTTTTTTAATTCACAAAATAATGACGACATTTCCTAACTAGATTTTACAGGATATCTTCCCTTACTGGAAAAAAAAATGCAAAGAACAATAAAGCTTTCGCTCTTCGTCAGTGATAACACCCACACTCCAGATGTTTATACTTTCACAAATCTGTCTTGGAATGAGCCCATAAAAGCTGACTGGAAAAGGGCTGACCCATTCAAAAAAGAAAGAAAGGTGCTTCAGCAAATTCTCATTACTTTTCATTACTATTATTGCTAGCTCAGACTAAAATATTGAGTAGAAGGATGAACAACATTGTGCTAACTCGGCATTGCTATGATTAGGGAAGAAGCAATCCTTCTTATTTCAAATAAAGAACAATTTCTTTGCAGCAACATCCAGGAATGCTTTTCTTATGTTTTACCCATGTGAAGTGGATATCTCGAATGGAATAAGTGCATATTGTGAATGTGAGATCTGAAGAATGCGATTGCTGTTCGAAGGACCCCCACCATTCAAATGTCCTCAAGACTATGATCATAGACAATACATCTTTATATCAGACGAATAGAATCAAACTTTCAGACCTCCCGTTTATCAGCACAAGCCTCAAACATCACAGCCGTTTCAAAAACCTGATAATCGCATTTTCTTTATCTGCCTGGCGGAAAAATCTGGAAGCCACGGAATTTCAGTTAACACTGCAGGGTCTCTCCAATCTGTCATAATCCTGACCAGGAGATTAACAAAATTCCTCTCCGTTTCAGCACATGGCAACAAAATTGAATTTAAAACCTTCAACACGTATTCAAATCGGATGTAAAAATGTGTTTTAATAAATTGAAATGAAAAGGCATAATCTTCTGCTGACTGTTACAGTGCTACTACCGGCTGGCCACAGATCTGTAACAAGTAACCAGTTAAATTAGTTTTTTTTCTCAATCTGCACTAAAAACCCTCTAGACACTTAATTCCACCCCTTTTGGGAAAGTACACCTGTTGAGCACATCTGGTCATCACTTACACAGAAACTCTCTTCTGTTCCACTTTAGAAATAACAAGCCAAGCAAACATAACCAACCATTGTCAAGACATGCAAAGCAATTTGAGTCAAAATCCGGTCAAGTCTCATGAATAACAAATCAATGACGTGGGTAGGTCCCTGTTTTTAAGCCCATCTCAAGTCTTGTGCAAAACTGTATGTGTGGAAGGAATTTTCTTTCTGTTTGTATATTCACAGATGCGCTCTGGTAGAAATGGGTGTTGGCGCCATTGTGGGAGTTAACACAGCTGACTTGATTCACATGGTGGAAGAGAATCCAAGCAGGAGATCAGTGCGCGTAGAGTGTGTTTACTTGCATAACTGAAATAGAACTGCAAGATGACGTAAAGTTGGCCTCTTTAAAGTGGCCACTTAGAGACGGCCTTCCACTGCCTTTAGAGTTTAGTTGGCACTAGACCTGAAAAGCGAGAGGGACGAACGAAAACCCACTTGTCCCAGTCCTCAATCTGTCACTTAAAAAATATATATTTTCATCCTTCATCCGCAAAATTGTCCCAGACAGATGGACAGTTCCATCCCTGGGACAGAACGCTCACCTCTGCTCCCATCCATCAGCTGTGAGTGAGGGCCCATGGAAGTCAGGGATAAATTGAGTAAAGGTTCGCCAGTAAGTGATCTTATCATTTGTCTATTCTTTCTGGTTTGATTAGTCCTTCAGATAAGTACATGCTGCCAACATCAAGGTGCTTTCAATCTTTCTCAAGTCAAGGCGTCTTGATTCCTCCAATGCCTATAATAAAGCCTCAGCGAATGCAGTCCAATTCCAAGCTGTTATTATATTATTCACCGTGTAGGAGAAGCTTTTGGGAAATGTCTTTGTGACACCATCTGCGCTGTGTATCTCTTTGCAAATTAGTACAAGGACTGTTCTCATTATAATAGACTAACAACTACAAGATAACAGCAAGCTCCAGTTTTAATCCAAAGGTAAAAACAGACCTTGCAATGGGAAAGTGCACAGGCAATTGAAGTCAAACATTTGTATCGAATGGACTCCAAAAGCACATAAATAAATAAATAAATAAATTGTAGAGACCATAATTGTAGACCATGTTGAAATCCTAATTCTCCTCTGCCAAGTGCCTCTCACCCGCCTTTGGTTCACGCATTTGCAGCAGTGCTACATGTGAAATTATAACCCTCAAAGTGGACCAAATACATTTAGATTTCACAACCCTCATGTGTAAATGCTCTAGCAATAATTGTGGAAAAGCTGCACATGCCCCCTTTGCCTTTTCCTATCTTGCAGATGCATCATAGTTACAGAGTGCTGCATTGCAGTGTCAAAAGAAGTCTATGGTTGCCTTAGAAACATGAATCTCTGGTTTACCTTTTGGTACACATCACAACATAATACACTACGGCAGCCTACGTTATGACCTCAATATATCAAAATCTCGCTCAAAGATCTTCAATAAAACATTACAATCCTCATGAAAGGTTGCTTCATAGCTAACCTGTTGAAAGAAAAGTGCAGCAATCTCATCTAGGCCAACCCAATAAATTGGCTATGGAATAAATTGCACAATATATAAAGGTCCGGTAGTAACCATAACCAGTGCATTTTGTAGAGGAAAATATTGTAACCATCTTTATGTCACTGGTGCATGGAGTCTCTGGTACCGCATCAGCCACAGTTAAAAAGTTTCATTATTTAAAGTGCTTGGAAAATAACTACTGGGTTTCCGTCAGGCTGCCAGACTACATTAGGCAAGGAAGCTGGCAAAGTTGCAGCTATGGCCATCATAATATATTGTTTTAGTGGATAAAAACAACCAAATTTCCTTTTGCACTTGAGTGACTGTTGACAAAATCATAATCATGGGAGGAAAAAAAAAAAGTTTTAAAACAGGAACAAAGAGGAGTCCTATTAAAAATCAATGCCATTTGTTGTTTGTTGTCTTTCTTACGCTGAGTTTTAAGCAAAAACAATAAATGCATTTTTGGTGTGACATTTCGGGGAACTTATGTTATCTTATGTTGTCTTTCAGCCAATCAATAACTAAATAAAAAATCCAACACCGAGAATCTTCAAATAGTTTCTTGGAAGGATATGCGACCACAGCTTCCCTTCATTCCTTTCACATGAAGCGACATATCTTGCTCGAATCAGTACAAGCTGGTTTGGACGCCTATATGTCATTGATGTTTCTGCCTTTGTTAATTATTTATAGGCTTTAGATTATGTGCTGTAAGATTTCAACAACAAATCACTAACAGCTGATGTCAGCTATGGCTCATAAGAAATATAATTGAAAGTTATTACATCCATCCATGGATCCATTTTCTACCACTTCTCCTGTTCAGCCAGTGAGTTGCAGCCTATATTTCGATATTTCGATCTCCGGGCATCTCAATTGAACTAGAGAGGACTCATGAACAGGAAAGTTGATCTTTTGACGTACTTTTGTTTGTTAGGATAATCATGCACAACCTGCATAATTGACTCTACTGCAGAGTGAAAGTCAAGATTTTAATTGTATTTTAATTAATTGTATTGACTGGAATCTCTACACGTACACACATAACTGCAAGTTTGTGCTCAAGCACCTGCACATTTACCCAGCTGTTTGAAAAAGGGCCCTTTGTTTCTTCATTCATCCGTATCTAATTGTAATTCCCCTCGTTAATTTATATATTTATTTCAATATAATAATAGTGATCATTATTTTTGTAATGATTTATCTTGGTATCAGTTTAGTACATAACCCTACCATTTGAACCGGGGTGTGTAGACTTTAAATATCCACGCTAGCATCCCTTGCTGACTGTGTCGATGGCGTTGATGGAAATAAATCCCTGAGTCAAATACAGAGCGTTTGTTTCTTAATGGTTTGAATACGTTTGGCAAAAAGATGCTCTATTGAAGGGATTTGAGCACCTGCTCTGGCTTGTCTTTACATGTTTGTTCTTTGCAGCAAACAGCTGAGAAAAATATATCCATGCAAGTCACACCGTGTGCCCCAAGCCGACCTGTCACTGCACCTGAGAAATCAAAAAGTCAGTTGTTATACAGACAAGAGTGTCGGCAAAAACACCTAGCTCAGCAAATGGGTTCGTGGCCTCTTTTCTTGCCTTCTTGTGTCCTTCCTTCTATCCTCCTACTCATCCTTCTGTCAGCTCCCCCTTTGACCTCAACTCAAAGCAGCCTTCTTTTAACTGCTCTCATCATTGGCTCCGACCCCCCCCCCACCCCCGTCTCCTCCAGCGTCACGTTTTTGCCTTGTCTCCTCCTCTTTATCACTTCATCCATCAGTCCCCCATCCCTCTTCTCCTCTCTACTTTCCCCTCAGTCTCGTTGAGAGGCGTTTTCATTGCTCTCCTCAAGCTTCCCTACGCCGTCAGCCCCACCCCGGCCGGCTCCACGCCTCACGCACTGTCCTCCCTGTTTTCTAGCCACCCGAGCTGCATTTGACCTTAGTAAATGCAGCCACAGAACACCTATTGATTTATGCATACAGATGTAGTCGGTGTGTGTGCGCTTTTGTGTGGATGTTCACCCTTCTCAAAGTCACACACTTGTTAGCTTCCCAAATCCTTTTCCAAGTGTGTGTGTATGCATTTGTCAGGGCTGTGCGTACATGCCAGTTTGTGTGTATGACTGTGTGCGTTTGCCTTTGCGAGTGGGCGCATGCACTTGGCAAGCCCGCGTGATTGAGATGGAAAGGGTGTTGCAGGGGTGCTCGTCTGCATACACAATCAGACAGACCCCCATTTAATCTGACTGACGGCCTGTCCGCCCAACCGGGTCACAGAGGTACGCTTGTGGCAGGGCTCTGATTGGTAGATAAAATGATGCTTTTGCTCCGCTTGACTCTGTCATTCCCTTCCTGAATAATGTAGCTTTTTGTTTGATGAAGAGGGACTAAGGCACTGCGGGAAAGTGCAAGAACATAGTATTGAGGAAGTGAAATGTGAGACAATCAGGAGCAATACGAAAAGAGGAATTCAATCGGTGAGCAACCCTGGGGAAGCTAATGAGAAAAGAGTAGTCAGATGCTACTTGTGGTACAAGAGGCAGCGAAGGGGAAACATATACCCAAGCAAAGTAGATTATGCAAAACGAAGACAGATAAAGAAGACAGATGGTCCAGGTTGAAAGGTGAAATGAATAGCATAATATCAAGTAATAACATATTTGGCATTGGCGGATTCAGGATTGGAAAAAACGTAGTGTATAGGGATGAAAAGTGGAAGTGATGAATGTGTTTGAAAATGGAGATGCAGCCTTCTAAACATGGGTATTTTTGACATTATACTGTTGGTAAGGGCGGCACAAGAAAAGTGTTTAGGACTTCTGCCTCTGACTTGAGAGGTCCCGAGTTCAAATCAGAATGAGGTGGCTCAGGCCCTCCTAGTGTTCACAGCTGGTTTATTGAAGATTATAAACTACTCGTGTGCAAAGGTTTGTACCAAAAAAAGGTAATCCATTTCAGTAGGCAACAATTATTTTGGGATTTTCAATATTTTCCATTTCCTATCTCTCACACGTAGTTTTAAGCTGTAATATCACCATCCACCACTAGATGGCAGATATGGTCCTCCTCTTTACTATAACTTGAGTAGGCCTAATCATTTTGGGTAGATTTGGAATTATATGCAGGACAGGCAACACCTCAGTAATAAAATTTGAGTAAGTTGATTCGTGACAAAAGATTCGGGAAAAGACGTCTTGCACTCAATGCTTGTTTTATACCATCCTTGCATGTAAGGACTGAAAGATTCACAAAATGACATATTTCTCTCAATGCCAGTTTTATACAATCCTTGCATGTTAATTAGGACTGAAAAAATTGTCTTTTTTTATGAGCAGTCATGTGGTCCTATGTGCCCCCCCCCCCCCAGTAGAGCTTTTGACAAATTGTTGCCTCCTCCATCATTAAAGTTGCCCATTCCCAACATATTTGTATTTCTTTAAAACACCAGTGTCTAACTCCCTATCCACCACGTCAAAGAGATGTGCTGTTTTTAATGTCTTTGTTTCTTGTTTGAAATCAATGAGGTTACAGTAAGTTTTCAATACTTCCATATGAATATAATGTGTCACATTCATCTGGGTTTATTTCAAAGACCATCCACAACTCAGTTTTGTAGTCCCTTGGCTCAAACCTTTGAGGACTTCTTTTCCAATTCAATATATGATTGAAGAGCCATGCAGAATATTGAAGGAAAGCGTATGCTAGTCTTTCCTTTTCCGTTTGACTCATTGGCAGTGCTGTCAAATGTTTCAAATCCTGCAGCCAACGATCTGATTTTATCTCGGCAAATATGAGGATTTAAGGAAAATGGCATCACGTGCAATGGAGAACATATTCTCTTCATGTTGTAGCTCAACCGTAAAATGAATATTACACATAATAGTAACTGTACCAAATCTTTAGTACCCAGAGTGTCTTTTGGGTACCGTTCGTATTCATCATGTGGATTGTGGGTTAATCATGTAACAGGATCCAAGCCTCACATGGGAACCTGCTGATAGCTTTGACCAAATCTGGCTTTGCAGTAAATGTGACCGGATCATCTCATCAGCGCTACCAGCTCGGGACCATCGTTTCAGATAACGACCGGAAGCCAGCCAACATGGCCTGGATAAATAGGTCACAACCAAAGTGCTGGTAGGAGGAATGGGGATATGACAACAAAGTCGTTTCGGGATAGACGCTCTTACTTGGGACAAATAATACTTTACTGAAAACAGGACCACTGACATTGGCAATGACGACGAATAGAAGTGATGATCATTTTGATGATTCCTACAATAGTCTGCAACATAGCCACCTTTTCTTAACTGAGGTAAACTGTGCTAAGCTAGTTAGCCCGAAGCATCGGGTGTTGATTATGTGCTGGTCCATGAGTGTGCATGTACCAAAATGCCCCATGGATGTTGTTGAGATAGCTAGAAATATGTCAGGGGAGATGAAAGGAATCAGAAAGAGCTGAAAAGAGGAAGTATTTTAGGGTCTTGTGGGTTGCCCTATTTAATGTTATTTGGAGGCATCTTGAGGCACAGTGCACACAATAAAACAGCTCAGCACACACTCACACACACACTGGTACCTTGTCAGTATATTTTGTTGAGATCAAAAGGACTATTTGCTCAAGATGCTCGACAGAAAGACTTATTAATAAATGAAAAATGGTGATATGGTGTTGCTTTTCTGTCTCATCAGAAATACTTATTAATAAATGAAATAAAGAGTGATATGACGTGTCCTATCCTCAATAGACAGGAGTTATCGTGTCTGGTTCTATTACTGCAATCACGACCAATATGGTGATTAAAACTGTAGCCTACTCTCCACGCAGGAGAGGTCACTAGACAACTCACGTTTATATCTAAAGATGATTTTTGAGTGTTCAACAAACTTGCAGAACATGTAAACACCACACCGGAAGGCCCAGATTCAAGCCCACATCCTTAGGACTGTGAGGCGGCTGTGCTAACCATTCATCCACTGTGCCATCCATGTAGCACTGTGAAGAACACTTTAATTATGTCAAGGTAAAGATACTTTTACCTCGTTCATAGAGGTAATACTGCTATGAAATAGTAAAATATAACATCTAAAATAGAGTATATGAGGAAAAGTGTGTCATTGTGTGTCATGTACTGGTGATGAGAAAATGAAGCTTCAAATCTGATTCATAAACCAGTTTCTGTATTTTTGACTCCTCAAGATGCCACTATAGGTTTAAAGAAAGGCACTTAAGAAATGGCAAGTCAGCGATCTTTCAGCCCTCTGGTGAACAGACTGCCATCTGGAGGTCTAAATAAATACAACTGGTTCATGAAACCTTTTGAAGCTTCATTCTCCCATCACACCCCACGTACTTTGTTTTTTCAAGATAAATGTATATTTTTTGTTTGATTAAAAAAAAAAACTATTGTCAAGTTGGCATCGTGCTACACTAGTTTAGTAACTTAATGTAATAGGAACTTACTGTCTTCACTGCCTATAAAAAAAAGCCTTTGCTTTTTCCCACCCTCGTATGTCATAGACCTGTGTAAAGCAACCACAAGTGATTTGCTTACTGTAAATCCATATTAGTATTCATGTCACACAGAGCAAGCACAGCAAGGGGGCCATCTGTGTGTAGGAGCCACGTCTGGACCATACTGCCTACCTGCGAGCACGCCTAATGGCGCCGACGCTTAACTGCTGCGATTTGCTTGACTGTGGTGTTTACACAAACAGTGCATGGCTGAGCAACACTACAGCTGTATTTGTATGCCTTTCCTAATAGCCCCTAATAATAGAATACCATTGTTTTTGTAGCCATGCATTTGATTTATGAGCAGTGCTATAAATTTTTGTTGCGGTTTTTAAATGTCTGTGCTCAGCAAAAGAAAATAACCACCCTGTATAATATTGTAATTCTAATCCATCAGATACACACATACAAAAGTAACAGGCAGGCTTCACTCTGAATGTGACCATACCAAGCAGAAAAAGCTTCTTGAAATGTTTTTCCATTGGCATCATGAGATATAAATCACTAACATTTGTCTAAGGGATTTGCACCCCCTTGTGGAGTCATTATAAGGGTTTTTTATGGATTTTGATAATAAACATTGAGGAGAGATGATGTTATTGTCAAGGAAGAATGACAGTAGCATTTTATGAGTATTATGTTTTCATTCCATTTTTCATTCCAATCATTACATCACCAAAGTAATTAACAATACCTTGATTTGATTAAGTTTCATTAAAATTTAGGGTACATACTGCAACGGATAGAACACAGCAATGGTGATGCTAATTTTGTTAGCTTGTCTGTCGTGTTTGTATTGTGTGTTAGCTTTAGTCTAGTGGACTTTAGTGTATGCCATTTTAAATATAATATACAATGCGTAATACTCTTTGTTTTGTTTGACAAACTTCTACTGGAAAATAAACAACTTGAAGCAAGGACATTCATCCACCCATCTAGTCAATCTCAGTCACAGGTGTACTGGAGTCTATCCAAGCTGACTTTGGGCGAGAGGCAGGGTAAAACCTGGCCTGATTATTATCATATTTCCAATTCATATGTTATTATATTCCAAGCTATCTGATCACTTGCATGTTTCTGCTTTTAAAGCTAGGGGGCTTTCAGCCAGTCATATTTAAACTGGGCCTTGTGGGAAAAGAAAAATATAATGATGTTGTCTGAACCATGTCATGTGTATAGCCACTCTACCCTTGAAACACTGAAAGTATATATATAATGCATTCAGTGATTCAATATTGCGGTGTCAGAAGCTTGGGGATCAAGCTTGAGGAAAGACATTAAATATTAGTTTTCTTTTGCAAAAGAATGTGGTATCTCATTCATGCTGCTAAGTAATGTATGGGTCATGTAATTTTCATTAGTGGGGCTCCACTTGAAAGTATGGTGGAGCTTCACATGTTTATAATTATTGTCATATGTGTCATTTTCTTCCAGTTCAGCCGTGCAGAAGTATCACTCACAACAAAGCTTATACTATATGAAAGTACCATATGCTTTATACCATATACTTTGACTTAACACATAGCTTAACTGTTGTCTATATTGGATGATGGGTTCAGAAAATGGCGCGTTGCAAATGCCACTATCACAGACAGTACATGTATAAACCAGGTTAATGGCAGGTAGGAAAACTAACAAAATAACTCAGACATTTAAAAACCGCAACAAAAAAGGACAATGTGGGAACAAGAACAAGGACTCCACACAGGAATCCTGGAAGCCGTGGGTATACTGACCTTATGTCTCCCATGTCATCTATATACACATATTTCAATGTGAAATATTACATTTTATATTATATATTTAATTGATAAATGCTGCTTAAAGTTATATCAAAATGTTGCCTCCTATATGACTCATTTGTGCGATATATACAGTATTTACTTGATGCTTTGCATCACATTACCACATTTGTGTAATTCGTTTTTGTTACAAACAAAAAGTCTTCATTTACAGAATATTTGGTATATTCCTTTTGCCTCCATGTTTTGTTGTTTTGATGATATTGACTGATGTATCCATACCGCATCATACTTTAAATTGACCAAACTCTTTTCATGCTGGTAAGAAAAGCCTGCTTTTGCGACCCCTGGAGTGAGGAGAAGGTTTTGTGTCTGATTGGAAAACGGAATTCATAACATGACAGGAAGACTGTCACCTAACATTAGAACAGACAGTTTACAGAGCGGAGCCCTCTCACGCGACTGATGACAGTGATAATAATAATGACTGCCATGTTCCCCATGCCAACATGGAAGTCTCATCTGCCTGAAGAGAGTGGCTTGTGTCACGAGCAATAGCCTAACGTGGGCTGAAGGACAAAGTAGTTCCCAATCTGATGCATTATCATGAGTCACTAAACCTTGAGCAACGCTTATCCAATTGCACTTTAGTGTTCTGTCTCTTGTGCTGACAGCCCTTCTTAATTTATAGATTCACCTGTAAGAACAACACTTGATGTGACAACCAGCGTTCTAACGCAAAGCGTCTCGGAATCTCGGGAAGAATCCAATGAACAGGTTTATTCACAGTTTCTCCTTGCTAGGATAATTAGAGTGTTTTCAGAGGCTCAAAGGATTTGCAACACTGAGACGAATGTTTTCCAATTCACGTTGGACTTGTCACAATGGCCTTCAAATTGCTGTGCAAAGAGTCACAAGGAAAAGGAACAAGGACAGCCTCCACCCGTCATGTTGTTTTCCCCCACAGGAGACTCTCTGGCTCTGTGATTCAGACTGTGACTGAATTTTGACACATAATAAGAAGATATATTTTTTAAGTTTCATCGAGTGTGTTTGATTCAGATAAAACTATATCGCTATTTTCATTGAATACCCACATTGAAATTTGAAAAAAATGACCTGTTTAGTTTCCAAATTGTAGTCTGACAAAAATAATTATATATATATATATATATATATATATATATATATATATATATATATATATATATATATATATATATATATATATATTTTGGAGGTTCGTCTGCGCATCTTGCTGAATGGTACATAGTTAATACGTCTGCCTTGATTGAAGCATAAATTCTTGCGTTTGCATTTCCCCACTGAAATTTGGAGCCCTTCTCAATCATGACAAGATATCCAGGCTGCACATTTGCAGGATGAGTGTGGCGGCTTATGTCGCCGCTCAACTTGCCCGTTACGGTAAACAGTGGGACCAACTGCTGTCATGCTTGGCTGAAATAAAAACAAACAACATAAAACACTTTCAGCCTCATTGGGGCACGTAGAAATGATGTTCAGTATTCAGGAAGTTGAGGTCAGGCTGTGAGTCCTTTGAGTAAAAAGAGAGGCCCATTAGTTAGCGCTGAAGACAACATCAGACGAGTAATTGCATTCCCCAACCTCTAATAGTTGCGGCTAATATATTCCCAAAGGAACATTGGATGGTTGCAAATAAATGCCAGCCATCTGTGTGCCTTTCGGCTACACCTGCCTCTGGAACGATTCGGATTTGGCATGTGTACTGTATGTGTAGCTGGGTTATCTCTGGCTGAGTAGTTTGATGAGTCACAGGTTTGGGGAGGAGCTTCACGGAAAGATAAAAATATAAATGTAGGTAGCGCAGCTTTTATTTATAGCCTACAGTGTATTTCATACACACAACACATTCCGTTTACATCATTAAAAGCATTTCAAAAACACAAAAAGTAAAAATATTTCTGAACGGTAGAGAAAAGAAGATACACAATAAGATTTTGTCTTTATTGTGTATCTTATTTCACTGACACAAAAGATATGTGATATTTCCCTCGGTATGTCAATACTGTGTAAGAAAATCCCACCAGCTAAAAATATGTCCATCAGAATAACGTCTGCCGCTTCAACACACACATGCACACCGCACACACACAAACACACACATGCACACACACACACAGGCAGATGACAAGCTCTGAACAATCCCCTGCTGCGTGTTGTGCACAAACAAGTCACATCACGTTTCCGGTCAAGGGCTTTCTCCATCATCAAACATTGGAATGGATGTTGATCCATAAATATTTAATTGCCCCCCTCATATTCCCAGCCCCGAGAGGAGACTCCCAACTTTCAATATCCGACAGGAGGGAAAAGCAAAGACAACAAAGCGTTTGATCGAAGCGTTAAAATGAAATGGCAGAAATGAACATGATGTTTGTCAACATGCTTCACTACAGAAAATGGAGAGTACACCCTTCCTAATGACTGAATATATCACAGCACAGCATGACAGTGATGTTCTGTTGACGTTCATGGCAGAATCGGACAGAGCATGAAGGGAGAGTGACGTAAATAAGGCTGAAGGATGACGAAACGTGTCAACTACTGAACCTTGTATAATAATGCATCAACTCAAAGGATAAATATGGTCAGTCCATCCAGGAAAGCACAGAGAAAGAAAAGAACAAGGTAGAGAAAGAGGAGAGGTATCAGTATGAATCAAAATGTGTTTTAAAAAGTGTTGTACCTGGCTGGTTACCATAGAAATGTTGTCAGTACCTCGCTGTGTGAGTGAACTTGCAGAATGATGACTGTCCTTTCCAGAAGGCAGTTTGACTTTGCAATTCATCATTCGCTGACTTGCAATCCACACAAAAAGGAAACAAATACAGTATGTTATGAATATGTTATGAAACAGTAATCCTTTGCTTTTTGTCACAAGTCAGTTTGGCTGCTGCAATGCTGCTTTGTGTGCCAGGCTTGCCTTTATCTATTTCAGTTCATCCAAAATGAGACTGCCCAAGTTTCAACTGCTCCCCTTAGAAGAGAGCACTTTACTCCATATCTGACTTCCCTTAATTGGCTTCTTGTTTATTCCCATGTTAATTTGACAATCGTTTCATGGGTTTGAAGCCTTTACTTGGTGTTGCGGCTTATATCACAGATGTGCTCCACTCATGCATTTTGTTTCCTTTGTTCTGGTCAGCTGACCAAATGCTGCCACCTTCTTAATTGCCATTTTGAAATTGTGGAATAAATTACCTCAATAAAACAGAAATGCCCTGGCAATTCATGTTTTTAAGTCTCAATGAAAAATTTGTATTTCATCAAGAATGGGATGTTGATATTTATTGTCTTGTCTGTCCTTGTACAATATGTGTTCATAATGCTGTTTGGATTTTATTTCCCATCTTACTTGCAAAAATCTTAATTTATTTTGTACATTGCTTTGTTAGACAGCTGTTGATTTTATGAATGCTTTAATTTTGAATTTGATTGGTTGACTGGTTGTCAAACAGCTGTTTGCATTTTAATGTCAAAACGTATGGCATGTATGAGCACTATGCCAATTCTGAAATCGCTTTTCAAGGTGAAAATACAAACCACAATGGGGTTCATTATGACTTTTAGTTTTTTTTTTTTTTTTTTTTTTTTATAACATCATGCATGGCAAGCCTTGCAATAAATTTTCCTCAAGGTAGTCCCTTGTTGTGACTGAATGGTTAACGCTAAGACATGAAGTGCCTTTAGGTCTGCACAAGAGTTTTAAACGAGATATTTACTGACAGATGATAGAACCCAAAATAAATATGAATTTGAAGGGCAAGAAAGTGATTGCGTGTGACATATGGCTGTCTAAAACATTATTGCTCCAACAGATTTGTCATTCTCGTACATTTTTCTCTGATGGAGCGCTTGTCAGCTCTGCTTCAGGTTCTTAATTGTTTCATTGGTTCTATTGACAGCTTCTTTGTCTCACTGTTCACAGAATCTACCCAGGTATTATTATTTTCTTTCTTTTTTTTATCAAACAACATTTTCTTGTTTGTACACTGCAAGCAAGCGACTGTCAACTTTTCTGTTATCCTGTATGGTATAGGGCAAGGGGTCTCCCGGCAATTGTGAGCAGAGGCTTTATCAAACTTACAAACAGAAATAAGGCTGACAGAAAACACAGCTGTTTAAGGTGTACTTTGCCTTTTTTTTTTTTTTACCTGAAGTGTTGTGCACTCCTCCCCTGTGACTCCAAACAGGATAAGCTGAAACAAACATGGATGGATGTATCAATAATTGAAAGCGCTCCATTCCAATGGTAAGAGTCAACTATATTATACTATATTAAGAGACCTGTCAATGGAATCAAAATTTTCTGACTGGTGTAATCCAGTATTCTCATGCCAGAGATTTTTTTTTTTTTTGCCAAAGCAGAGGAGCATGCCAATTTATGCCATGACTGACTGTGTGGAGTATGTTTATTATATGAATAAATTTGGATTTACTTGGGCCTATTATGGAATTTTTCCTGTTTAGTATTTAAATATCACATTATAGGATTACATTACTAAAGGCCTATTATCAACTGCTCACTAGCCAATGCTGCGGGGCTTACTGTAATTGTAGCAGTTCAGTTAATTAGCTATAAAGACGGAAAACTCTATGTAAAAAAAATCAATATAAATTGAAAAAAATAAAAATTCAAGATGCCCCCTGAACACATTGAGTCTTTTGGTGAAGACGAGCCTTGCCTAAGTATCAATTTAGCATCTGTGCTTTGAAGCTGTGCCCGTATCTTTTCATGTTCCTGTTATGCTTCATAAAGCGAAACACGAAAAAACTTTACAGGTGAACCAGCAAATTCACATCATGAAAGTGCAAACCAAGTATAAAAAGCACCATGCAGTCTCATGCCTTGTTAGAATCCATCTATTGGAACTAGCCTTTTTTTTTTCCCACCTCCTTGTTAAGTTAGGGAACCGCATTTGCTTGTCAGCCATTTTGACTTCTCCTTCAATGCAACACTGCAGTCGCTATGGGAACTGGTACATGAATTACCGTCTGTATAATTCCTCCACCCCACCCACCCACACACACACACTACACTGACTTACAGATAGAATGACAGAAAGAACTAGCAACATTAAAGGAAGCAAGACAGGAGATGTATGACGGATAAGGAGGAAAGAGACGGGCTTGTTGCCCCCACTGAAAGTTTTTCTTAGTGGCTAACAGAAGAGGAAAGATGGAGGGGAAGATTTCTAGATCTTGCCAAATGAGACAGGGAGGAAAGCCGAGAGGAGGCGCAGTTTGTGACGGTTTGGATATTGATGAGTGGTGTGCACATAAGAGACGACGGTGACGGGAGAGAGGAGAACAGGAAATACTAAATGTGCTTACGTATTGACTGGCAAGTGTCGGCACAGTCGTAAAGGCAATTATTTTGTGAGGTTTTAAAATACACTTTGGTGCATTGGAATGACTTAACTGTGAAACTATTTGAAAGCTTAATTCTCAATATAATTTATAGTATTTGGTCAGTTGAGGTTCCAAGTGGTTGAAGCGATGCAATATGTGTGATGTACACCACTGCTGGTCGCGGGTCATCACTGGTGCTTCATTAGTGAGCTTCAACATTAGAACATTCATTTGCGAATACAAACAAACAAAATAAATGTGTCGTTGCTTTTCTTTGGCACAGGCAATGTTTTCTTGCTAGTCCTAACCTCCTTCCATGCAAAAAGTATCTCATTACTGTAGCCGTCAGACCTGTACAGATATTAACATTTTATTATACTAATTTGAATATAGATGTAAATACATTGAAAGCACAGCTATAGCGAGAGGCATTTACGAGGAGGTCCTGAAATATAACACTTCTCGAGCATTTAACGTGAGGCACGTGATTAAGTGTTCTTAATATATTGCTGGGCTCCAGTACGTGGGGACAAGCTGTATAGAAAATGGATAAATAAATAAATAAATAAATAAATAAATACATAAATAAATAAATAATTATTATTCACTCGGCTTTTTTCTATCACCATGTAAACCGTCTCTCTAGCCTTTATTTTCAAAGTTCCAACATTCAGTTTCAGTCTGATTTCCCATTTCTTTTTCTGCATATGAATATTTCCTTCTCTGCTTCGTCTTTGAGAGCCATTTGCTGAATATACATTGTGAAACTGTTAGTTAAAAATGATGATGTGGTTGTTGGTCGCATTCAATCTGGTGTAATTATTGATTGAAATGTACTACCTAACATTAATTAATGTGAAATTATCTCACAAAAAAAATGAAACTAAGTAGACACTGTAAACCCTTTTTTTCATTCGAAGTCGGTCAACTTTCATTGTAATAAGATCATAAACTCCTGGGGACCTGCACGATTACGTAATTATGAGCTGCACAGAGATTGTTGGAATGCTACATACAATTTTTGATGGAGCGTCCTGCCTGTATGTTACAAGTTTAACCTTCTAATGGTCACAGCAAAGGAGTGATGACCAAAATTATTGTTAGGGAACAGTACAGTACAGTACAGTCTATTCCATTACACAAAATAAATTTTAAAAAAGCATTTTATGCAATAAAAAGCAGACACATTTATGAAAGTTGCTTCTATTGTTTCCCCTTCTCTTTTTAAGCTCAGTCATGCTCAGGGAAATCATGTAAAATCCACAGTTTAAAAAATGAATGACTTAAAATGATATATTTAGTGACGTTATTACTTTTTAAGACCTTGTGATAACGTAGTTTTTCTTTATTTATTTATGATCTCGATATAACATGGTGAGTCAGTTACAAGTTAGCGATGGCTGTTGTTTTCATGATGACGCCTTGCTTCATGAGCCGGAAGGAGGCTGACTGTCACCGTTGAAATCGGAAAAGATTTACAGGGCCAATTACTTCACTGAAGTATGAAGCTGAGTGTGAGCCAAGTAACATGAGGTCATTGTCTCAGGCAGACAGCTTACAGTGGGCTAATCAGCCCAAACCTCGTTTTACTCCTTAAAAGAAAAGTGATCATCACACGAGGCATGGCTGCAAGATTAGTTCCCATCAATTAATGAAACCCTTAGTGGAAAGGCCAGACAATTCAGGAGCCATCTGGTTCTCGGTTGCGCATAAAATACCCCATAGAATGTAGATCTAATTTTATGCAAATTAGATAGCCTGCCGTAACAGAGACATACTTTAAGAAGATTGTGTGTAGCAAGTGTATAGAATTTGGCCGATGATGCTGCTACTCAACACGGGGTTTAAAAAAAATAAAAAATAAAAAAATAAAATAAAAAATATATATATATATAAAAAATAGATATGCTGTGTGTGTATGTGTGATGAGTTCAGAACTATATTACGGCCATTTTTAATCTGGACCTCAGCAGCCCATTAAAAATGACAATTCATACAGGCAATTTACAACATGAGATATTGCAACTGAAATAAATTGACAGCTTACTGACTGCAAAATAATTACAAGTAAATGAGTTTCAATCCCACCAAGAAGGGAATCACAGTGAAGGCAACATGTTCGTAAACAAAACTAAAACCACAAAGCTTTTAACATGAAAGATATTAAAAACAAAAGAAAGTTTTGAAGACATTTAGTGAGGTGTGCTATGTCACACAAATGCATTGCCATAATGACAGTAATGAAGCAACAGCAAACCAACAATGTTAGGTTGTGTTGTTGGTTGATCGTTTATCTAATTTTTTTAATCTTTTTTTCATTGCCTAGCTAAAATAGTTTCTACATGGATCTATCTCAGTGCTTTCGCAGTAAGCTTTTAGTTTCTTTTAATTGAGTTGTTTCCTTCCTTGGTGTGATTTTTTTATATTAAAATCCTAGTGTAATTAGCATTATTAACACATATCTGGCTCAGTCTGCAGCTTTATACTACATGTCAAGATGGAGTCAGGTGATCTGTCTTTACGTGAAAGACTTTAGGCTGGCAAAAGGGTCAACAACATCGGACTGACCTGGAGTACAATCGATACATTATAATCCCAATACCCGGCGGACTTCAGATGGGAAGCAAGTGGCGGTACATAGCTCTGGCTCAAGGAAACACAGAAGGAACTGAAAGTCTTGATGAGAATATATTAGTAATGAAACTGTTTCCCCAATGTTACAACCGTTACCTCAATTCTACTAGAGTGATAAATCTAACGGTCAAGCTGCACTTTCCCTCACCTCTGCCGAGAGCAACGGATGTGATGGCAAAGACTGATTTATCACTCAGGTCAATTTGGTGAGTCTGTGATTAACATTTGACCTTTGGAGTCACATTTTACCCTCTGGAGTGACCACAGGCAAGTGTTTCAAGGGCTGTTGAGCAAAAAAAAGCCACTGATGCATCAGTTAATGCTTATCAACAGTAGTTATGGCTCATTGACCTGAAATTTAACATTCTGCTCATTAGCGTCATGAAGCAATAAATGCCGTAAAGGAGAAATTTGACATATTTCACATCATTATGTGCAATTTCAACAAACATAAATATTAAATGTGTAAACTTACAGTATCAAGCATGTATTCTACTTTTAATACATTTCAACCCAATAGAAGCTATACAATAGGTTCGCAAATCATTTTCGAGCCAAAGATTCCTTGGCGAGGTGAAATGTTTACCTCAGATCCCCACTTAACTTCATACATTAGAGTATGAGCACATTGCAAGCGGGTACATGGACATATTTAATCATTTATATTATATTGTATAGTCGGTCATTTCATAAGCCTGTCAAGAAACATGTTGCCCTGGGAGACAAAAATATCACAAAAGCTATGCTATGCGTGAGCTCAAGTGGCTCATTAAAGCTCAGATGTTAGAAAAAAGTGAATGAAACTGCTACAGTGGGTATGAATATTATTCTTGTCAAGTGTTTTCTGCCTGATATTTATAGTTTAAATGCCTGTTTAAAGGGGGCTTATTCAAAGAAGCCGAGTCATCAATGAGAAATGGGCGTTTGCGCCGTGGTAGCAGTGAACACAGCTGACTTGTTTCCCAGCCACTGGAGACAGCAACATGGCAAATATTTAAGTGATTTGAAACAAAACAAATAGACACGCCACACAGATGGTAAGGTTACATAAACAGCTGTGGAATGGGCTTTAACATTGTGAGGTCTGACCTGCAAAATGAACACACCACCAGGGAGGCAAAATCTGTGAAAATCTTTCATTTCTCTCCTGTGCACCGAGCGGGAATGTTTTAATTTGTGTATTATCTATGCATTTTGTTTTTTAAATTATGCACAAAACAGCAGCAGTTGATGTCCATTGACCATCTGAATCCAAGATTTATTACATCTGTCACAACAACCCAAGTAAAAACATACACCTGTTGTCTAAGTGTGAAAGTGAATGTACAAATTAAACAGCCCATCCAATTTCACAGCACACGCTTTTCCTTCGCTACAAATGGGTAAACTGAGAAGACAAAACGCTTGAAATACCTGTGCAATCTAATTTGATCAAATATAAGATCTGCGTATGGAATTTCCTATCACAAAGTTGATCAATCTGATGCCAGGGTGCAAAACAGGTCTATAGCAACTACAATAATGAATATAAAGCTTTGAATGACTCATAACTCATGCTGCGGCTCTCGGGTGAAAATCAAAATGGAACTTAGTGATGTGGGTGTGTATACAGTCTTACGAGCATGAACGCATACTCAGGTTGCACAGCGACAACAAACAAGGTTGTCATGGTCAGTGTGTTTGTTAAGGTATTGTACCAACTTTATAATGAAGATTCTGTGGAGAACCCACAACGCTTATTCCTTCCTCGAGTCGGTGTTGAAATAGTGATAGTATTTGTATTCTATCTGTTGTCTTGGTTTGGCCTTTAGGAATCCTGAATGCACAACAGTCAATTTGAGAGTGTGTGTGTGTGTGTGTGTCCTCTGCATTCCACAATCATTACAATGGTAACTCAACTTTCGAGTGGTCAAACTTTTTTTTTTTTTGTGCTGTGTGCAATAATTTGCTGTATATGTGTGCGTCAGACATTCCGCTTCTTAACTTCACACCTTAGGGCAGCAATTGTACAGATATGTAAAGTTCTAAAACAAAAGAAACAACTGTGCTTGCTTAAAGCTGTTGATTTTTTTATTATAAAGTGGAATCTTTCAGCAAAAATAGATATCAAGCAAATCAGTTTTGTTATGTATACAATCAGACCACAAAACTTTGTCTCGTAAAAAAAACATTTAGCGTAAGGCTAACGCAACATATAATTCAAAATGCCACAGACAGGCTAACAAGACAAACATTGAGGTTGCTTTAGTTGTAAAGATGTCAACAACAGATATTTGGACATAGTTGATGCAAAAATGCAAGTGTCATTTGTCAATATCAGAAAACCCAACCTCCAAAACTTTTTATGCACAGAAATAACAGAACCCGAGTGACTGTGCTCACGGAGGAGGAAAGAAGTTTCTCAAAACTCCAAAGCCAAAGCAACCCAAAGAAAGAGCGCTAATGTCACAAACAAAAATGTGAGACGGTCAAACCAACACATCACAAAAAAAAATGGTTCAGCCAAGGACGAGATCCTAACTCATAAGACCAGCAGAAGAGTTACACTTCTTTTACATGTACAACGTATTTATTTAAGACGACAATACTATCTGGTCATCCATTTTTCTGCTCAAGAATACAAATTCATTTGCAGACTAGTACAGAGACCTCAACAAAGAAAAACCATCACCTCAACATTCAGCAACTACATCACAAGAATCAGTTGAACAAGGCACCATTGAAAGCTTAATTATTCAAGAACCTCTACGGGAGACACATTTTGGAAGATGTGACTTATCACTAAGGTAACCCTTCCACCTGTGTTTGATGTTATGCGCCTCTTCAGCAGCCGGTTATAATTGGTGAACATTGGGACAGGGGTCCCTGAAGGTTAGCTTGTTAGCTACAAGCCATCTCTGACAAGCTGCAAATGAATATGGAGTAATGGCAAAAAGGTTCTTGGTAGTTTCTCATCTAAGCAAATTTGAAGTCAAAAGCCGCCTCGTCTATCTCCAATCTACACTAGTGCATTGGTAAAGTCATCATTTCAGCAAACGTGAAAAAAAATAAAAAAATGTTAGGCCAAACATAAATAAATATATGTAAAATAATTTGCTAAAAAATGCAGTGCTGTTACATGATGGATTTACTAGAATAATGATAACCATCTGATATCCCCAACCGAAATGTTTGTCATCTTCATTCAGATGCAGTAAAATTATTTGATATCGATTAAATAGCGGAAGGAGGGGAAATGGAAGCTATTGACCATGTGGGAATAAAGAAATTAGATGGAATTCCCCTTCAACCAAGTATCTTAAAAAATGTATTCCCCAGATGTCTGGGTTTCTGTGTCAAACTCTGAAATCTAATGAATCCTGTGCAATAAAAATCCCCACACTACTTTATCTAATCTTTAATTTGACGCGTGACTTCAGTGACACCGCTGTTTTACAATCACACTCTAATTTCCCCCAAAGCCAAATCTGAACAGTCTCATGATACGGACGTACCAATGATTAATTGTGAGCAATTACCATCTCAATGGGGGGCCTCATCTTCAGTCGGCACCCATTCAAAGACAGCTAGCCTGTAAATACTGTAGAGGGATGTTCTCTTTGTGCTACCTGTCATTTTTTCCCAGAATTCTTCATTCAAAATGACATTGACACCAGAATGCATCAAACATCTCAATTTGGCGCTCATAAATTTGTTCTTCCCCTTAAGTCATGCACACTTGTAAAATCTTTTGGGAATTGAACTAAATCTACTGGGTTCACATTAAAATTGAATCTTTCTAAAAACTGTGGCTATTGTGACTTATTGGCTTAGTGACTTCAGAAGGCTGCTGAAGTAAGCTTCTAAAAAAATCACCTGCTGGTCCAAAATGGCCCAAGTAGTGAATATATTGAGGCGAAGAGATCATATTTCTCCAGTGTGACGTCCACTGCATTGGCTCACTGTAAAATTTACTATTTTGAATCCGTCTTTCACCTCACCTATAAACTGTCAAGACCCGTTGCGCTTTGAAGAGTGTGTTGTGCATTATGAACTTACCAGAGCACTGTGCTCCCAAATGTACATTTTTCTTGTGGGTCCCAGAATCTTTACAAGAACAATGGGATGCAGGACCTTCACTTATCAGTCTCCTCTCCTCTGAAACCATTTGCCAGAATCGTTATGGGAGGCAAACACTCACCCCATTGCAGAGCAGACTTATCACCTTCCTCTTTGATTAAGCTTATCAACCGGGCTGACTCAGGATAACATTAAGATGTC
The DNA here is from genome assembly GCF_054491065.1 of Syngnathus leptorhynchus. Lineage (NCBI taxonomy): Eukaryota > Metazoa > Chordata > Actinopteri > Syngnathiformes > Syngnathidae > Syngnathus > Syngnathus leptorhynchus. The sequence continues at coordinate 10,301,854 of NC_141196.1, forward strand.
TTGGGGTTGGACCAGGAGTAGGCAGTTAATTTTCCAAAAGGTCCATGTGAGAAACCGGAATGGTTGTCAAGGGGCACACCAACGTGCCGCCCTCAATTGTGTTCAGTATTTATTTCATGTCTTTATGTTAAGGAGAGAACTCCGCTAGGTGGTGGGCAGGGTGTTGTGATGATATACATAAATATAGCAACTTTGTTGCTAATTGGCAGTATTGATGGTACAAGTTTCGCTTGCTCGCACTAGAGAAGATAACCAAGAGACCCTTCCTTCAAATTTGTATTTTTTTTTTTTTATTTATTTATTTATTTATTTTTTTTTTTTTTTCAAATCAAGGCTTCACCATTTAGTAAGAATGACTGGACTTCTTTAAAATTAAGTTGCATATGCATCCACATGAAATGTAGATAACAAAAATAAACACAAACAATATGCAAGTGATATTTATGTTCTAACAGGACAACATATTTTGATTCTGAAGATTTAATTAAAATGCAATAGATTAAAGTGATTTAGATGGGATTGCTCAGTCTCCCTTTGGGACTGTTTGATTGAACAGTTAATGTAGATGCAGTGAAATTAATGTTTTTTTTATTGACTATGGTATTAACTGCTTTTCTGTTTTGAACATGTACTGAGTTCACATTATTCCAAATTGTGAAAGCAAATAAGGATGTTAGAACAAAGTGATAAGAATGAAACACAACTTAAACAAAATAACACATTATAGTCTTAAGAAACAACATACAGTATTTCATAAAGTGTTAGGTAACCCTTAAAAAAGTAATGTATTTGGTAAAAAAAATGTTTAAAAAAAAAAAAGGTCATATCAGTGATGGCCTGGATGGAGAATGAATCACAATGGACCTCTTCCAGGTAAACAGACATTGGAACATTTTCAAGTTGGTTCTGTATGTTTCCTTCCCGTTGTTTGTTTTCCTCTATTGCGACATCAAGTTATGCTTTTGTATGTGATCATGTAACACAAAGAGAAAGTTTTCTGAAGGCTAAACTCTCATTCAAGGTTTGACAGGTTTTAGAGTTGCCTTTTAAAAGTGTGGCCTCGGTGGGCCACGTATTCTCAATCATTCAGCGGATGCAGAAATGGGACACATCTTATGTGTCTTTACAAATTAATCCTGAGCACATCTTGACATGCATTAAATCATTAAATTTGTAGTTTTTTTTTTCTAATTTCAAATTGTATTTGTAAGTACTAAATAAAGTAAAAAGCATTGTTTAAAAAATTGATTTATTGCTTAACTGCCACAATGTCATTTTTGTTGCACTGTTGGATAATTTTTAGGAGGTCAAAATCCCCAACATTATTAAAATGAGTTATTAGTAGTGCTGGTACTATTCATTTTCTATAATGTTTATCCTGCTAAGGGTAACAGTGTTGTGGAGCCTGTCCCGACTGACTATAGGACTGACAGTCCCCTATAGCCTTCTCAGTAGTGAATCACATATCGAGAAGTGAAGAGAGAATAGATACTATGATTAATATCTATGATGTCAGCTTTGAAAGAAACAGATTGCATAAGAAGTGGTATTGAGTGGGCACGGAGTACTTCAGCACAGGGGACAATCTCGTGCCAGCATCGATGTCACCGTCCCTCTAAAACCGCTCTCGGGGTGATAAAGGTTTTAGAAAGGCAAGGACAAACTAAGGAAAGTGAGAGGAGCAGAAAGGGGGATTGGGAGTCCCAGTGTGACTGGGCCTAATTGAAATAAATTCTGACTAAAGCAATGCCGTTAATGACATTTTGAATCCAGGACTCGAATAATGACATTGAGAGACCCAAGAGGAGGGAATCACTTAAAAACCGAGAGTCAAGGGAGGAAGGGAGGTCAAGTGAAGGCAGGAATAGTCAGGGAGACAAAAAGGACTGTGAATTAGAAGTCTGGGAGGTTAAGTTTAGAGTGTGAGTTTTTATTAAAGGAGCCGAGGGGGAAGAGAAGGCCACAGAGATGCTTAAAGACGCAAGCATTTAAGATATGACACATGGACTCTCTTGAAAGCATTCCAAGGACTGACATTTTATGTCTGTTTTACCACTTTCACAGGAAACTGGTAGGTCTAATGGAACATTATTTGGGACAAGCTCTCCAGAGAAACAATACCCATTTGATAATCTTGAGCAACACGTGTGTCACAACAGTGTTCCATCATTTCCATGCAACAGTCAATTCGGTTCATATCCAGCTCACCAACCAAATTTGGGCAAGCGGTATAGAAATTGGTTCTTATATTATGCAGATTATATTTGCTGGCTTTGATTTCAACACGCAGGCCCTAAGGAAACAAAGATGAAATAACTGTAAGTGTTGCCAATGAATTCAGTTTAGCACTAGCACGATTAACGTTATTGCCTCACAGCAATAACGTTCCAGGTCAGAATCTGTGTCAAGTCCTGTGTGGGGTTCATGCTTGTTCCTTCTAATTTTTCATGTGTCTGAGCATCCACACAATATCCCTGAACATTTCTCAGACTACGACGAGCAATGCCAGATGCGCCTGAGGCCGACAATGCTTCATAAGTTCTGTTTATTTGTATACCACTTAATTCTGGCAATCTGCCCTAAATCCATGCTGAAATATTTCAAATAGATAAAAAAAAATGCATTATCTTTTGTGCTACTATTTTGTCAAAAATATTGGAAGTAAAAAAAAGAGAGAATTAGCTAGGGCCTTTATTTGAGAGAATTCAACCTTGAAAACTTATACTTCATTCATATAGTTGTGAATCTCATGAATGGAGTTCAGTGGTCTGGAACCTTGGGATACTTGTTCTAAATTTACTTTGCTAATTTGTAACAATGAAAAAAAAAAAAAAGTGCAGACTTCTTTAAAACATGCACATATGCATACTGCAATGCTTTGTGTCCAGGGTGAGGATGTGGCGAGACACAAAGCAATAATTATATTGAACTAACAAAAAGAAGCAAATTAAAATGTAATCAAATTTTGAAAGCAAATATTCATTAGCGATATTCAAGTGGTTGTTAGCCATGATAATTAAAACGTTAGTGGCGGCACAGCACATTATACAGTATATATTTTGAGGCAAATACAAACTGTTGGCTTTTTCTTTTTTCCCATGAATAAAACAGGACAGCAGAACAATGAAAAAACAATTGTTGATTAGCAACACATTCATGTATGTAGATTACATTGATTCTCCTGTTAGATTGGTAAGCAAATCCGTGTTTTGCTGTAAGATGCTCTGATGTCACCTATAAGGTTGTTCATCATAAATATGAGATATTAAAATGTCCAGAGTCTGGGGAACTGATACCATGTTGCATGGTAAGCAGATTTTCAGATTACTCAAAATGTTTGATTATGAGAATATCTGCACTACATTGTTCAGAAGAGGAGAGAGACCGTCGGAGCGTGTGCAACCAATCTGCTCTTCATTTTGCACATATTGAACATTCTCTCCAAGGGCAATAATTCAAGCCAGCAAGTGTGGTAATGGAGCTCTGGCCAATTTTGCTTGGGAGACAACAGGCATACTGTAAAGTGGCTAGATTCCCCATTTGCGTTTATTTGCTTTCCGGGTTTCTTTCTCTCCATTCAATTCAACTCTATTGAATAGTAACCACCGCTGGAATGCAGGTCTTATGAAACAGGTGCCACGGTGGCCACGCAGATTCAATGAACACCCTGAAATACTTGTTTTGGAACATTTAATGTTGTTTGTGTGTTCATGTGCATGAAGGAGCTCAGCGGCGATCTGCTTTGTTTTGATATCAGCATAATCTTAGATTAGCCACTTCTATTGGCGAGCTCCAGAAGAGGGATGCCGTTTGAGAGAGCGAGAGAGAGCGAGAGAGAGAGAGAAAGAGAGTGATAAGAATGGATCCGATAGCAGACTGTGGCGGAGGAATAACGTGGTTGGAGGTAAAGAGATAAGAGAGATACGGCAGGTTGACAGACACGGCAAACAAACGGTGGAGTGACGAGACAGCGGAGGCTGGGAAAGGGAAGGCAAGGAGAAGGGAAAAGACAGTAGCTAAAATGCTGGTCGACATAAATGAAAGACTAGGGACTCTGCTATGTCACAGTGGGGACACATAAAGAGCATTGCTCATTTTCTCCCTCAATCTTGATTTTTTTTTTTTTTCTGTGTGGAATGCGCCGTCTTCCATCTTTAATCACTCATACTCACACTCGCATTTGCTTTCTCAGTAGCCCACGGGTTTTATTGCTTACTCTATTGTCCCCACGTTTTTTAGTGTGCTCGGGGAACACCAAGCTAGGCCAGTAGTCACCTAATATTTTCATCACTGCGATATTGCTAAACACTTAAGCAATGCCAGTGGCGCACCAACACCATCATTATCTACCTGTCTGTCAACTGCTGCCTGTCAGATAACAGCAGCAAGCTGCAGCAATTTGGCCTAAGGTATTGCATGAAAGTTCAATGGAGGAGGAGAACTCATGGATATCCATCACATATAAAAACACTTAAGGGACAACTGATGACAGAAAATGTTAAATATTGAGGAATAAAAAAAAAAAGGGCTCCAACATAAAGGGGATTTTCTTATTTGTGGCAAAGGTTCAGATGCTTGAGCAATCCTAAAAGTCTGTGTGTGCACGTGCCTGTATAACAGACAGCACGTTAGCTTCCATAGACTGAATGTTTGGTGCTTACCTAAAGATGTAGTTAGACAATATATCAATGTGACAGATGAAATAATGGTAAATTGACACATTCCACTCGTACTTCTCAGACCATTGCACAGGCCAATGTTTGTTTACCTGGTCACGCTGTTCAAATAGTTAAACGTCACTCCTTGGAATCCTCAAGGAAGGCGCTAGCTGTTAGAAGCTGTCAGGGTAAGCTTGGAAAGAGGACCCAAGTGTAGAGAAGCAAGGTAGAGGTGATGGGGCTCATTCAAAATGGTATAATATGAAACAAAGAGGGAAAAGGGCACAAATGGAGATGAAAAACTAAATAAACAGGACTTCAGGATCAAAATAAACACTAGAAAATAGGACACCACCTTGTCATGGCATGTCATTCGTAGCACACCACACAACACAGAGCACAATGACCCAATAAGAACTGACCAGAAAGCAGGAAATAAATAGACACCCTGCCGAGACAACAAGGAACACCTGGACAAGACACAAGTAGCCGAGGGAGCTGATTGGGAGACACAAGGGGCGGGGCAAACAAAACCAGGTCGAAACAATGACCTGACACGACAGACGTTAAAAGAACATACGTAAAACATGACATTGACCAACAGGGACAAGGAAAACAAATCAAAGTCAAAATCAAGACCAAATCAACAAAGGACATAACAGAAATGACATGACATTAAACCATATAGAGTACGTACCTTCCAGGTAATACAAGCCAAGCTTTCATAGTGGTTAGTGCTCTGGACTCTCACCCCAACGCCCCGAGTTCAAATCCCGGTGGGACCAAATAAATGTTTTATCATGGGAAAATTTGCAACACAGGGTTAGAGGTTAGGTTTGAAGCTAGGGTTAGGGATATGGTTAGGGCTAGGGTTGGGGTTAGAACTAGGGTTGGGGCTAGAGTGAGGGTTAGGGTTAGAGCTAGGGTTGGGATTAGGGGTTTGGGTTAGTGCTGGAGTTAAGGTTAGGCTAGGGTTAGGGCTTGGGCTAGGGTTGGGGTTAGTGCTGGGGCTAGGGTTGGGGTTAGGGCCAGGGTAAGGGCTAGGGTTAGATCTAAGGTTGGGGTTAGGGTTGGGTTAGAGCTAGGGTTGGGGATAGGGTTGGGGATAGGGTTAGGGTTAGGGTTAGAGCTAGGGTTGGGGATAGGGTTGGGGATAGGGTTAGGGTTAGGGTTAGTGCTGGAGGTAGGGTTAGGGCTAGGGTTGGGGTTGAAGCGAGGGTTGGGGTTAGGGTTAGTGCTTGAGTTAGGGTTAGAGCTAGGCTTAGGGTTGGGGATAGGGTTAGAGCTAGGATTGGGGTTAGGGGTTAGGGTTAGTGCTGGAGTTAGGGTTAGGGTTAAAGCTAGGGTTGGGGTTAGGGCCAGCGTTAGATCTAAGGTTAGGGTTGGGGATAGGGTTGGGGTTAGGGTTAGGGCGACGGTTGGGGTTAGGGGTTAGGCTTAGTGCTGGAGTTAGGGTTCGGGTTGGAGATAGGGTTAGGGCTAGGGTTGGGGTTAGGGCGAGGGTTGGAGTGAGGTTTTCAATTTAATTGGAGGGCCACCATTGCTTGCAAGGCATGAAATCAAAACATAGATTGTTACTGTTACCTCTCATCAATTCGTCCACAATTTTAAGCAATTTCAATGGTTTTGTGATTTTTACCCTCTTCATGATCGGGAAGGGAAAAAATAGTTTTATATGGTTACATTACCCAGAACACCATCCAACATTCTGCCACATCAAACTTTTACCAGACCGCAATGTCAAAGTATAATTATTCACGATTGCACTTTTAAGCCGTTATGGTCTGACCCATCATTAGCTATATACTACATAACAGCTTTGCTTTACAAGCAGACATGAGTTTAATAAAAGGGATTAGCAAAAATGCAGTGCACAAATTCTGTACAAAATGTTAATCTGGCCACCTGAGATAATGCAGAACAAGTGATAAGGCATGTTGTGTGTCCACAGTAATTAGGTTGTTCAATGTTTGGGCAGTGATTAACAATAGAGGGCTTGCTGTGATTCATCAGAAAATGTTGAGAAAATTATATTAAGCATGTATATTGGCCATATTTCAATTTTTGTTTGGGGTTACAAAGTGTGTGGTCCTGTGTGAACCCCCAGTTGCATTGATAAAATGTTGTGGCCACTTCCAGCATTTAAATTGCCAATCCCTGCTTTCGACAATAGTTCCTATAAATTGCTATTTTGCCTTACAAAGTGGCTTTGACACACAAGGCAATGACTACCACTCGACATTTCCTAAAAATAAATGAGGCTGATGAATTCCCATGAATCATTTTAGTCCAATTGTGAATTGGTTCCTTTTTACTTTTAAAAAGATAGTAAAGTTTTACCCATATTAAACATTTTAAAGTCACCACAGACCTAATTAGTGCTGCATCTAAATATGTAAGCACAAATAGAGAAACCAAGTAGCACATAAATATGGATCGGTACACACAAACATCTGCATTCTCAAATAGTGCGCACACACGCGCACTCACACTATTACCAACATAAATCAGTTTTCTCGCTGCCATAGAGGCCACTAGAACCTCTGAACTGCGGAATCACTTTTCATCTTCTCTCATGCAACTCTTCAACTTTCTCATTTCTTTTGCCACTTGCCTCTTATCTGTTTGTTTCAATGCCGCTCTATCACTCTCAAATCTTCTTCCTGCACTTTCAGTCTCTCTGCTCTTATCTGCTTCAAACTTTCAAAGTGACTCGGCAGCCAGGTCACTCGCTTGTGTAGAATTGTCAAACGGAAATAGCAGGCCACTACAAGTCAAGGTAAAAGAGAAGGAGAATGATAGAATAAGTTTTCATCTGTGATTCGCATAGCAATGCTACAAGTGTACGAAAAAAAAAAAAAAAAAAAAAAGCCATGTACATCAACTGGCACCTAGAGCGAGGACCGCATCCACTGCGCTCATTATAACTTGAGTTCAGCTTGCAGATTGAAGGAAGTTAGTAGTTATGCACTCCACAAATCTAGCCTTTATGGAAGAATGGCATTAAGAAGAAGCATTAGGAGATTTTCCAAAACAAGTTAATGCAGCAGGTTGCGTTGGTGTTGTAAATGTGTTATTTTGTTGATGTGAAAACAGCAGAAATGGATGTGCTCTTAGCTTGCGGATGATGATGTGTTGATCATAGTTGAGAGGCGGTGAAGGTCAGTGTAGCATTTTGTCTCCTCTTTCAACTGTGGAGAGTTGTCAGTGAACCATTGAACCCCGTGTGATGAGTGTTGAATCCCTCAGCAGGGGTCAAAACTAGAGCGTCAACATCTATATATGTGTAACTATATGACATGTACTATGTTGCGACTTTTGTCAGTTTTCTTGATGATAAAATTACAGACTCAATTCAGAGAAGTCTGACCTTAATTGACCTCTCTCTGGAATATATTTCAGACGGGTTTCAAAGTGTAAGCCAAAGCGGTGGAGATTTTGTAGCCTGAGGAAACTGGGGAGTCATTAGTAACACAAATTTTTTTTAGGGTTAAGCTAAACTATTTTAACCTAAGCACAGCTAAAATAAAAGAAACTGAGCTAAAATAAGATCATGTAAGATAGCCTATTCATAACATTGCTTGAGTGATTCGTAATCATTTCTCTTAGTGTCGTCTTTCTTTCTCACTCAACTGTTTGAAAATGTCTTCAGATAAAAACTTTGCAATCACCTTTCAGCATGAAGTTTACATTGGGGAGAATGTGTCTGATTATAAGGCAATGTCTTCTGAAGACCCTCGGTGCATACACCTGTCAAAATGTCACACACACACACGTACTTGGCACTTCGAGAGCAATCCTTGATTCAATGTAGTTGCTTGATAATCAGTACACGTTAGTTATATGAGCCCCCCCCCCCCTGTCCCCCATTTCCACCATCCATGAATTTTTGACTTGGATTTCACGTTTAATCCAGTTTATGCATGGTTCAAGTATCTAATGCAGAATTAAATGGATAAATGAGGCTCATTTCAGTGTAAACCTACTGATTATATGAAAGGTCTTGACGAGGACACACATACCCGCACGCCGCCGATGGTAATTGAATAGCTACAATTAGAAAGTCGGCCAATTCCATATTTTCAATTAAAACTTAAAATGACAGGAAAGAAAAGAAAATATGCAGTAACTGGGACACATGCGGTCGGGCTATGTCAAATCTAAATTATTTTTAACTCGAGTAATTCAACAAATCAAGCATGTCCTCCAGTTAGCAATGCGTAATTGTCAAATACTGCGTTGCCAGCAGCCCTCGTGAGCCGGTGCGCAACATAAAATTGAACTTTTTCTCCTCTTCTCAACGACAGATCAGCATCCCCAGTGTTGCTTTAATATCATATATCAGAAAACCAAACTGAACAATTCCTTTTTTCTGCGAGGTCTTGACAAATATGACGCAAAATTGTGGAGACTGATGGAAAATGAAATCGGGTCGGGCCTATGATTCATATTTTAAATATAATCTGAGTTCCTCTGCCATGTGTTACATTTAAAATGTTGAGAATAAAAACATCAATTACTAAATTCAGAGACACACGGATATGACAATAATGGTAACACTTTAGCTAAATGGAAACGCATACAAGAATAATCCAGTCAGCCATCTACTGTGTTGAAATGTCAAGCGTTAATTGGTTCACTTTGGTGAGCACGATCTGACCAAATGACTCTAGCCTGAACACAAAGGCTGCTGCCTATAATATGTAAAGAATTAATGGAACAGTTTCAAGCAAGCAACAGAGGCATGCACTGACTTACAAGTGTTTGCATCCTCATATGCGCAGTCACTGACATCTATGCAAATATGTCACTCTGAGGTTGAATGACTGAATGCAAGTGTGTCCTGCTAATTCAATGGGATTAGAATTAATTAATTAGAATAGAAAAATGTACTGAGGTTCTGGGTTTGGGTTCCAGATGCCTGCATAAACATTCATTAGGCAGAAGAGACCAAACAAACACGTTTAAGTAACTCTGTCCATTCATTTGCGTCTCTTTCTTTGCTAACTTTCTCTGTCAGTAGGCATGTCTGTTTGTTCCTAATGCTACACTGCCTCTTCTATTTCAGCCAGTCGATTCCTGGCCCGTCCAATTGTTCTTCCTATCTTCTCTAACAAGAGTGTATGTTGTATTTAATTATCCAGTCGATTATTATTATTACAGTGATTTTGTTTCTTGTGCGTCCTTTCATGTCTGTCTTAATAAAACATACCTTCACATCCGTTTTACTTTGTAATGCTTTGCTGCAGCATGCTTGCTTAACTCTATACGAGAGGGACATGATTTTGGCATATTTGAGAAGCTGCTGTTAGAGTAGGTTACTGCTATACTGCAGAATTTTAAAAGCGATGTTACAAAAGATATAAAAGAACGAAAATAGGAACGATGACAGTTATAAGTTACAGCAGAGTGATGTTCATGGGCATTGTATGTCTGTAAAGATAGACTGAAATGTTATGTAACATCTCCACATATAATCAAGTGCAAAATGTAGCAAATGGGCTGACCGTATCCAAGTTTACTCCATTGAACAGACTTGTGTGGAAGTGCCTTACAAAGATGAGAAGTGAGCAGATGAATGCTACGAGACAGTTTTCCTGTCCAATTTTGTCTCCTTTTTTTGCCACTGCATTCTTTGTCTGACTTTCATTGGGTGCCACTAGACTATATGACAGGTCTTCAGGTCTGCCTTTGTTCGATGTGGGGGAAAAAAACTATGACAAAGTGTGGCTCACCCCAGGCTACTGTCAAAGTGTCACTTTGTCCAAAACTCAAATTTCCCGGATCAGACCATCTCAAAAGTGAGATTATAATTCAATGCAAAACAAAGTATCACATTCTTTGTTTGTTTATTTTCATGTAATCTCAAAGGCTTTGGTTAACTTTTTGCTGCTTTTGCCGCTTTCCAGACTTCCACCTCATTTGTTTCCTTTTCTGCCAGAGTCCAATGTGTTTTTCCCATTATATGCACCATATATTAAAAGTCAAAGAAGTTATTTCATCCTATTGTTTTGGCCCTGTTTTCTTTGCTACAAGCTTTTCTCTCTGTTTCTCGTCTCCCATAGAGTTTGCACAGCCAGAGGAAGAGCAAGTGTCAGCTTGCGTAAAGAAACATTAAAACCGGTTCCTGACTGCTCCTCTTGGCTGTGAGCTGGAGAAGAAAAAGAAAAAAAAAAAAAAACCAACAACAGTACAGATTCCTTTTTTTTTTTTTTAAAGAAACATGTTTAGAGGCCAATGTTCAGCATTGCAAGACGAGAAGATAAATAATAAATGGCTGAATAATTGTAATTCTATTTCATATTTGGTTCTAAAAAAGACTGTATAACATTAACCAATGAGAATTTGTTAAACGGGGCGGGGCGGGTCGTTTAGTACATAAATCCTTGATTCTGTGTGTAATGATCAAAATGCACACCGATGAATAGCTGACTTAGATAAAAGGTCTTGTCTCCATCAAAAGTAACAGAATATGTTGATTTTTTTTTGCGCTCTCTCTTTCTTTCTGACTATTTTATTAAATTTTTTCCACCACCGCCCATTGCTTGCACTGATGTTTCAGCATAGTGGAAAGACGAGCAAGGCACAGAGAAGGAAAGAGGGGCAAGTTACAAAAACGGCAACCTGGCAAGAGATAATATGTCAGAATACTTGCCTAATAGGTCAGTGCTACCTTGAGAAGTAGGTCTGGACACTGCAAGCTATTTACAGTCCGACTGCTATTACATATTTTTAATAGGCTCATTTGGGGCTCTACTCATTAATCAGGCCAAGAAAAGACATTATAAATAGAAGAAGAGATGAGAACAGGAAAAAGGAGGGGCAACGTGACACCAAACTGGAAAAATAAGGATTATTCAAGCTCTGTGCGTCACACTCTCATTGTCATGGAAGCATTGATCATTTATGTATTGGCAGTAGACTTGTTGCATTGGTTTAAGCTTTCTTCTCAAACCTGAATTCCTATTGGGTTTTAACCATTTTCCTGATTGGAAACTCGATTGGGGCATGCATTCACTCACAAGCACATTTAATGGTGAACTAAAATTTAACAGGTGTCAGTGATCGACAATTCAGTTTTACGAGAAGCCGGTTTGGATGGGCTTCCTGTGACCCATGGACAGACACTAAATCGATTTCTCCCCCTTTGAAGAAAATAACTGAATTAAAAAGATCCTACTATCTTAAGCAGTTACTCATGTGCTTTTGAGATTGTCTTGGGTGGGCCCTAAAGAAAAGAGATAGTGTTTAATTAAACCTCCATAGGTGACACATTTCCTGAATTTAAATGAAGATTGTTGCTGCAAGAACTAAAATAGAGAACAAACACAGAACTTTTTTTTTTAGCACATTTTAGATATTTGTGTTGTACCCAAAAAAATGAATGTGTTTTATAATGATAAATGGCTGCTATCATTGAGCATATTTTATGTAGATTCACGATGCAGAGTCCATTTGGCCTTGTTACGCACTGTTCTCTGAATTATGCCAACGTTCCCACAGGGTTTGAAAAAGTCTAAATTAAATGCCTCTTTTTCTCCTTTCATTTTCAATATTAAAAGATGATCTGCTACTTGTATGTAACTTATACTAAAAGAAACAACTAGCTTTGCTTTCCTGACCCAAACATGTTTATATTGTCAGTAACACAGAAGCTTTGACCATCTCGCAATACAGACTGTTGCGTCCCTTCATTCTATTTGGTTTTGAACCAAATCAAAAGTAACACTCACACATTTGCTTTGTGTTAGAAAATCTGTCAGTCGTCCTTCTTATCTGGATAATTACGTGTCGAAGGATTTCTCACTACCTAGACTGAGCCCAAATAAACAATTTAATCTTTAATTCCTTGCACCGTGAGTAACAATGGAGGACAAGCAGTAAATAAAATGGATTTAGGTACAGAAAGAATTTAGCAGGATGTGAACATTGAATTTTGAAGTTATATATGAATTTCTATGGATTACCATGATGAACATTGAGAATGTTTAGAAATGTAATATCACATCAGTATGTGAAATGTTCTTAAGATTTTGATTTCCAAATGTGCAGATAACATAACTGCTGGTTGAATGCATTTCCTTTCAAAGTTGCACACTCAGTGTAATGTGTCTCTGAAGTGAGTATTAAGATGGCAATGAGGCTGTTTGGGCTCAAAGGGCTAACTGCATCTGATTGCCTATTATCAGATATCCCCGTCGCCAGAGCGTGACTGGTGCCATGTTGCAGCTCTCTTGTGTGCCACCCACGCAGAAAGCGTTAGTGCTGCAGCGCTACCTTTTTTTTTGCGCTCTGCTAGTCTTTCACTCAAATGAACACACCACAGCAAAATGCGATTAACAAGGAACAAAGAACACAGAAAATATACTGTCTTGATCACATTTTCTTACGCCCGTATTTTTAGTTCTGCCCCGATTAATCCTCAATCCTGATTTAATCTTTTACTAAATTGGAAAGATTGACATTTGAATGTGTGTGCTTAGTGTGAAATAATTGTGCTGGTACCCAAAATACTAATTACTTGCGTTTATTTTTAATCTGGAGAAGCAAGGTAAACTAAGTGAGTGAGTGAGGGGGTTGGCTGGGACTCTTGTGGCACGAGCACACGCCTACACCCCTCAGCCAGCACACACACAAATGCAGTCAGTTAGGAGCACACTGTTTACCTGCAGTCATTTTAATTCCCCCACCCACCCCCCCACTAGCCAGTCGCCACTGGCGGCAGCAATATATTTTCATTCTTCATCCCCTCATCCAAAGACAAGGGCAAATTCTATCCTACTTTGTTAAACACATTTTAAATTGTCACAAACATAATCTTTTCTAGACACCCTTGAATTGGACCTCAGCTTACTTTGTTTGCAAGGGAATGATTTTGCTGAATTTCCTTTTGCATGCAAATAGTAAAAACATGGCGGCAAATAGAAATGCTGGATAACATTGCCTTATCTTACAGAGTTTTTTTTAAAACCTGCAAATGAGATATTAATGATAGTATTACCCACCTTGAAAAGCAATGGTTAAATTGAAATGCAAATCACTCCTCCAAAGCAAAGAGTAGGAAATACCTAATGAAGAGAGGCAGCAACTCAAGTTCGCACTCAAGTAATTTAGAGTCTCCAGTGAACTGAACTGAGTGTGGCAAGTGTGTGAGAGTAAAAGCACATTAGTGGAGTACACGGTCCACTGTAATAGTTTTTTTCTAATTACTGTGTGGTTGTTGTTTTTGTGGTAATCCCAGCATACAGTATATTTGAGCGGTTGACTACTGTGCAGTAGATTGCCTGCTCTCCCTCCAGCTCATGCGTTTACTATTACGCTGAAATCTTGCAAGAGCCCACAACATCAATAAGACCAGATGGGATTTGTATTTCCAAGCTAATAATTGCTCAAAAGCTGTTACACTACTGGGGTTTGCACTGCTTCGGCTGTTTGTGTGTCAGCTACCTCATAGTATGTATGTACAGTTTATATTATATTCGTATAATGTATAGAAAGTATACAATCAAAACGTTTTTATCGGTTTTATTCCAGAAAAAAAAAAAAGGCAAATGTATCATTTTATTATGCAGAGAGATACTCCGCTCCTCTCTGTCACACCCATGCCCACCCATCCACACTTCGTGTCAAAGGCTTGAGAAGATTAAATAGGCCTTCACTTTGCAGCTTCAATCTGTCTCCTCTGATAAAGATCGTTCGGTGGGGCTATTGGAAGTGAGTGTGGGAGTGGGGGGGGGCAGATAGAGACCAAAGCAAGACAAAGTGTTGAGAAGCAGACGGGTAACATATTGTTCCAACGGTCTCGTCCCTCATGGTCCCAGCCCCGTGCTACTCATCACAGACATTGGGTGGCCCCGCACCCCCCGGGCAGATTATGATGTTCAGAATAGAACAAGCGCTTTGTGCTTAGAATACAATATATTAATGAACTGCATTATTACAAATATTCATTTACTTCATGTTTTAAAATATTTTTCTGTACTGATGAGTTATATCATTCCATATCCTGACATTTTTACACTGAAAAGTATTATGCAGCCGGGATACCCATAAATAGCCAAGTTGTTTTTTATGGGTCATAAATGTTGGTCACAATATGGTCTCAATGTTTCTAGCACATCCTGATTCAAATGGAGATTAAAATAGGCACTGTAGTATTTGCTTGATACTTTTTTACCAGGGTGTTCAAAGTCAAAAGGACATTTTACAAATATATAAAACTGCAAAAAACCCGATGATGCCTCTGAAAAGAGACTATTTTAGTGTCCCGCTAATGTAACTGCTATTTCTCCATTTCAGCATCCCTTGCAGCATATAGCACACATATTATTCAGGCACATTTAAATTTTACATTGAATTGTAAATACCCCCTTGAGGCCGGGACACAAAGGCAGAGTGAAATAAATATAAATGAACCATGTTTAATTCTAGTTTTGACTTTTTGCTGAGGCTGTGATCAATTCCAACGAATCCTCCAAAAAATAAAAAATAAATAAATCCCCCTTTGTATTTAATAATAGAAATCTTTATGTGCTGTATGTCCAACGTGACAGAGCAAAAGAAGAGACTAGGAAGGTCAAAGTTCCCAATCAAGTCCTCAATTGTCCCATTCCACACAGAGATCAGATTTGAAAAGGAATAAACATTAGCACACGAGACACACATGGAGAGCAACGCACCAAAACACAAAAGGAAATCGAAATCCGGGGAAAGGAAGATTTAGAAGGCTTGGCATGATGATTCATTTACATGCTTAAACCTATTTTACACCTCCACCCCTGTTCATTCCTAAACAACAAAAGGTGGTAATTTCCCATGTGTTGATAAATTACACAGCTCTCACAACAAGCTGAACACTCTGCTGCTCACTAATGAGAAAAAGCAGAAAAAATGGAATATTGAGGGCAGGAAGGTGAGCAAATGGAGACGATAGACGAACAATACCAGTAATAGAGATGGGCTTTGTCATGTTGAAGCATACAACAGCTTGAAAATGATGGGCTTTGCAATGAGCATAGAAGTAACTAGGGCTCTATTTTTGTTTGCAGCACAAGTCTAGCACACAACGTGAACTATACGCTTGAGTGGATATTTCTTTCTTTTGATATTTTGCTGGGATTTGGACAGTTAGAATTGGAAGTAACCAGGCGTTTGAGTGCTCAGTTGTGGGACAGATCGTAGGCGAGTCCCTCATTTACGTTCAAATCAAGGCAGTAAGCATGCTTGACATTGTGGAAACTGCCCAATACACTTTTCGAAAAGCGGTAAATAAGAAAACTGGTAAACAAATGCTCACACATATTTAATGTACCAAAATGAAGGAATCAATAAAGTTCTACTGATGAGAAGGGAAAATAATGACAGTAAATACAAAGTAGAAAAGAAAAGCCTAATCAACAAAGCGCTATGGACAAGTATGGAAAATAGAAATCAACAGAATACAAACAGAGACCAGGATAAACAAAAACATTGACGTGTAGCATCACTCTCAGAGTCAGAGTTTGACTAATATGGGCATTGAATGTTCTTTCGTTTTGACTCTTGACTTTATATAACAGTTTAGCACATGCTGTGTTCTTTTACCATCACTTTTGGGTAACACACAAATGTACTCTTGTCAATTTGTATTTCCCATGGGGGCTTCTGTGTAAACCTGATTTGACCTCTGTTCAGAGTGCCCTGGAGCACACAAGAGAAACACCATTCCTTTCTTTTAGGCGACGGAATAAAAATGTTAGTACAAAGCATGGGAATTAGTAGCTCAAGGCTAGGAGGAGGACAAAAATAGAAGATGCTCCAAAGTGTGGGCTTTCTAATTACTGCCTACTCAATTGTGACGTGTGAGAGGCAAGAAAAGACAACAGGGACGATTTGAAATCCAACAGTGATTCTGAATCCCCCTGCGCTCCATCAATCCCCCAACAAGCACACATGCACGTACACACACGTGCACAAACACACAGTGATACGATAGCTGTGAGCATAATTAAAGGGCCCAGAGGCAGAATCAGTCAGGCAGGTGTTTCTGTTGAAGCGTGTTGAGCATCGCGGCAGCTCACAGAGGAAACGGTGTGTCCCATCGACACAGTGGGATTATTTTGAAGATTTCCCTTTGCCGCACTGACTGACTTGCTCTGAACCACTGCACCGAAAAGAAAACCGAGAACAATGTCACCCACGAAGAAAAGAGGTTTTCACACCCTTTTATCTGAATCCTCAAAATGAACCATGACGGACGGTTGCTTTCCGGGGATATTGATAAACACATTACTGTGTACGGGGGGGGGGGTCTTCGGTTTACGGCGTTCTCGAGTTACGCCTTTTCGTGTTCACGACGCGGCTCTTAAAGGGGGAGTTTGTAGTTTTCAAACAGTTTGCAAGATTTGGGTGTAGACCCTCTTCACGCTTCCCTCCCTCTCTTGAGCCAAAGCCACGCCCCCTCAACAATGTGAAATTGCACAAGACGTGCAATGAATGTGCACGGTAAACAAGCAAATGCTGTCACATGTCTTATTCATGATGGAGTGTTGTGTTTTGGGCAAGAGCTGTCCAATTCCTTCTTTTTAAACTCGTGTTGCTCTCAGGAGGAACATAATTCTGCCAACTTTGAATTGTGAATTGCGAATATTCTGGTGTATGGGCGCGCATTACAAAATAGCGTGCTCAAGCACCTATCGGCTACCTCGTAACCTAAATCTGGCTTCACACACTTTTGCGAAGTATGATGGTTTGAAAAAAAATATGTCAGCGGCACAATGAATATCATCTTTTTGAGCTAACATCGTCTCGCTGTGATGTGAAATTGAAAAGTGAAGGTTATCTTGCATTTCTGAAGGGAGTATGACGCTACACACCTGCCTCGGGAGGGAAGGGCCACTCTAATTTATCAGATAGTAAAATAGTGACGTGGAAAATCTTCAATTACTTTGAATAAGACGATGAGGGCTCTGAGAAAAAGGGTCAATATAATATTTCGCATTCTTTAATATTTTGTTCTGTGTACATGTTCAAAGATTTGTTTCGTTGTACATGCTGTCTGCAGTCCGATTGGCATTGTAAATGGGAATCTGCTTTCAATTACACGACCTGTATAAATAAAGGTTAAAGCAAATACATTGGGGAAAAAAAATCATACAAATGTCATTGTGATTATTTAATAATTGTTGTTTTAATAAAGGATTTCAATATTCCAATTTTTACAATGCCCTGTCTGGTCACATTGAACACAAGTTGCCTGTGATTATTTGTCCCTCATACTTCCTCTCAGATGGTCATGATGGATCCACATTGATCTCCCTGAGGTTATTATCTCATATGACATGTACAACGTCATGAAGCACGCACTGCAAACTCCATCCTGGCACTTTCTCATTCAGGAGCTGAAAGGACAAGAGAAAAAAATGCCCAAATAGCATCCTGCTCTTCAGCTGGCCTGAGGGTGACTATGCTTTTGTGCTGCTTTAGCAATTGGGAGCTTTCTGTGAGCATGTGTTTGGAATGGGATGTATTGTCAATGTATTGCATCAGCACCACTTTTCAGTGCCTCTTACAAATAGTGGATGCAGTGTTAATGTGTGTATTCTACTGGCATTTCTTCCTAATGTACCACATGACCTGAACATTCAGATGTCAAGTGTCTTCACAAATCTGCTTCTGGTGGCTTGACTATGTTTAATACATACTGTCAGGGAGAGTTTGTGTGTGCAGTTTAGAGGAATGTAAATTTTGCTTTTGTTTGAATGAGTATTTTGTGCTGACATTGTTTAGTGTGAGTGCGTGTTGTAATACCGTGTGAACATTAGAGGCTTGCTTCAGGTGAGTAGTAAAACGTGTTTTAAAGAGTTACAACCGTCTCTGTTTGAATTTATGAGGACCTATGTTGAAAAATGAATGGGGGAAAAAAAAAAACATAGTCTATGAAGAGCCACCTTGTGTGCTAACATTTCCCTAAAGAGGTAGAGCCACACCGGAGTTGTGCGTATTTATTTGGCTGAAACGTGTAAATCTACAAGTTAAAATTCACATCCTGCCTCAAAGTGTTTTGTTCTTTTCCCTATCGTCCATTTTAGTCAGGAATTTATTTAAAGTAAAAACGTACATGAATCTTAGTGATCGCTTGGTTAACCTCACCCAAAACACTTTTCATATTTGTCTTAAAATGAAAAGAGTTAAATCAAAACACAAGCCAACACATTGGATTCTGACCAGAGTAGAATTTTATTTTTCAAGGAATAAATTGTAATCCACATTTCCTTATTAGGATCAAGGCTGAGCCTATCCCAAATGACATTGGGTGGGAAGGCATATTTTCAAATATCTTTCGGACTCTTTTGCATTTCCTTTTGTTTTGGTTAAAACTAAAAGTGGTGTCATTCCACTGTTTCATTTGATCTAGCGTGAATGCAAATCATCTCAATGAAGCATTTACGCTGCACATAATGCACTACTATTACTGATATGTTATGAAATGATTCCTGCATTCTTGGTTTTGACCTCGAGCTTGATAAACGGAGTCAAATTGTGATCTTTTCCCTCATTCAGCCCTATATCTGTTAATTGCCATTCCCGCTTCTGTTAGATGTGGATGATAATTTACTTGTCAAGAGCACTTAGAGTGTATTTAGCAAAGGTTGTGTGACATTGGACTGCTAATGCAAAGCTATTGTAATACTATTTTCCATTTCTATTTATGACTGATCATCCTTTTAAGGGGACAGATAAGCTAGAGTTCACTATGAGCAAGAGGCAAGATTCACCCTCACATTTGATAACGCATATGGTCTTGAAATGTGAGAGTACCTTACCAAAGAATGGGATAAACATAAAGAGTCCTGATGGGAAAAAAAAAAAAAGATTTTTTTACTTAGTGAATACATCCCCCATCATCCCCTTGTTTTATGTTCTGCATATGCTTTGTTCCGTCTAATATACAGAGATGACCTTGTTGGCGCTGAAAAAGTGAACACATTACAGTAGCATTTAGGTAAAGGCCCTGATAAATTCCATAAAATGAATTGTTCTTGAACGAACCCCTCCGGTCATCTTATAACCATATGTCAATAGCAACAGCCTTGCTCCCGAGACGATGGACCCAATTCATCTGCGACGTTTGACCTGTACAGGGTCGTGGTTAGCCTGAAACATCCCCTGCTGACACTGAGCAAGGTGACAGCTGAAGAAAATCTATAACATTTGTAATCCTCTGCCCTTTCCTCTTTTGACCTGAGGACATAGGCCTTACTGGTCGGTGCTGATAGCGCTAGAACTTGTTAACCCCGATATTGTACATACAGATGTCAAACAACCGTCATATTTGAAGTGACAAGAGACCATAGCACATCTCCGGAGGTTTAACTTGGAGTCTTATGCTTTTCTTGGGCTATGTGTTACACGGATGATAACAGGAAGGGAATAAACAATGTGTACATATAAGAACTCTTACCTGTTTTGGCTCTTAAGTAAATATAATTTATAAATAAATTAGAAAAAGATAAAACTTAATGAGTGAATTAAATTGAATGTTTATTGTTAGGGGTAAGTAGACAGTTTATTCTTAATCCTGTCTCTATCAGGCATCATCAAAAGTAAGGGTTATAACAATGACCTATTTTTTACTAAAATATGCCCATACTGTGGCAAAGATTTAATGAGTTTTGTGACCAAGCTCGTATCTCAAAACATTCCCCATTGAAATGAATTGAAACACAATTAATCCATTCCAGTCAGCCCCCCCCCCCCCCAAAAAAGTTATTTTAAAGTACCATATACACACGGTAATAACACTAAAACAGAACATAATTAGAATCAGAATCGCCTTTATTGTCATTGTAGACAGTACATCAAAATTTGAGCGCTGCTCCCTTTGGTGCAAAAAGCAAATTAAATAAGAGAAAATAAATAGAATTAAATTAAGAGCATTAGCCTAAAATGCTACTTAAAGTAGAATATTATGCACACAAAAAAATGCAATAAATTTGCCCTGAGTATGTTTGCATGTTCTCCCCGTGTCCGCGTGGGTTTTCGCCGGTTTCCTCCCACATCCCAAAAAACATGCTTGGTAGGCCAATTGAAGACTCTAGGTATGAGTGCGAGTGCGGATGGTTGTTCGTGTCTGTGTGCCCTGCGATTGGCTGGCAACCGGTTCAGGGTGTCCCCCGCCGACTGCCCGATGACTGCTGGGATAGGCTCCAGCACGCCCGCGACGCATGTGGGGACAAAGCGGTTCAGAAAATGGATGGATGGATGGTTTGGTACCAGCCATCGAAATTGAATCATGTGACGCTGCCAAGACATTCATTTTCGAGCCTTCAGTGTTTCTAAAATAACAGCCTATCTCACAGTATCTCTTTGGATGGTAAATGACTACGTTTGAAGATGGAGAGGGACCCAGGCAACCATGCACAACTATAAGTCTTTATTAAACAACAACAAATAAAGTGCTGTCAGGGCAGCATTTCCATCAGAAGCATAAATGCCTTAGGGAATGTTGCGAATCAGAGAACAGCGGTGTCTATCATTTATTTGTGTACAACAGCAACCATCCTGCAAGCTTGAATGCAAGCGAGTAGACATCGAGCAGCATGTCAGTATCATTATCCATTATAGGAGAATACGGAGGAGTGCAGAATGTCGAGCTTTGTGAGATAGTCATTATTCATATGCAACAACTTTAAATCATTAAGCTTCCCTCGTGTCAGGGCATATCCATCACTGGTTGAAATGAGCAGTTCCTTCTTGAGCACAACAGCCCCTCGCGGGAATGTTACCGACCTAAAGATTTACAGTGATACAAGATATAAATATTTATGAAGTGATAAAGAGTAGTGCTCTTTATTGTAAAAGCAAGAAGGGTGATTTAGGTAATTTGATGCTTTTAGCTAAACACGTTCTTCACCTTGGAGAGCCTACAAAAGGACAGTTATTAGAACAAGCGATGGCCCGCCCCCCTGTGATAAAAGCCCTATCGGAAGCTCTATTTACACTGCTTGATGTTCCCGTGACTGCCTACTATACAGTAGAATGCAGCTTCTCAAACCACTGTATAGAAACATACAAGGTTGCAAGAGAATGGATAAGGGTAGAAATATGGATAATAGATGATGAACAAATTGGAAAAGATTATTTTAAGAACAAGCAGAAGGAAAATCACGAGAGGACTTATTAGCAGTGAAGAGAATGGTTACAAATTGACTGAACTGTCTTTTGAGAGCAGAGGTTCACTAACTGTGATAGATGAGACATAAACAAGGGAGGTGTTGACAATAAATGAACAGATGGGTCAAGATGGAATCCTAGTGGGGACGTGGGCATCATGAGTATTAGTAGTGCACAAGCATGTAGAGTTTTCGACCTACGCTGTTTAGTGAACTAGCTTGCACCTTTTTCATTATTTGAAAATTATTATTTTTTTTTTTTCTCTTTATTCGGTGAGTCTTTTACTTTCTTGGAAAGGGTTTTTAATTCAAATATTTATTGCAATGACTTTAGCAAAATGGCAAGGTGGCGCACTGGTTAGCATGTCCGCCTCACAGTTCGGAGGGTATGGGTTGGATTCCCCGTCCGGCCCTCCCTGTGGAGTTTGCATGTTCTCCCCGTGGCCCCATTCCCAAAACATGCATGGTAGGCCGATTGAGCACTCCAAATGTCCTGTAGCTGCGAGTTTGAGTGCGGATGGTCGTTTGGCTCTGTGTAGTCTGTGATTGGCTGGCAACTGGTTCAGAATGCTACTGCCCAAAATCAGCTGGGATAAGCTCCAGCACGCCCAGGACCCTTGAGGATAAGCGGTTCAGAAAATGGATAGATGGATGGCTTCACTAATGTGCCAGCACAGGCAATGAGAAAGAGACTAATTTGGGCATACAAGTTGTAAGAGATTTGTACACAAAATGGGTAAAAACTAATGTTCTAAGAACATGGAACAGTTGTAAACAAAGGCGAGTGGTAATTCTAGTGAGGAAACAACTAGGTCAAGGGTGTAGAATATCTACTTGAATGCATTATATTACCAGTGGTAAATACAAGTGAAGTCTTTTACAAACAGTGTGAGTTTAATTTTGTCTCACGGCATAAAAATGCTGTGCTTTTATTGGACTAATGTTTCAAGCAAGCCATTTTAAGCTTATCAGGATTCAACATAATCACAAACTTTCCTTCTATTGCCCTTGGCTATAAAAGCATAAAAGCATTTCAGAAGAGTATTTTGTTAGGTGAGTTTGAGTTCTTTTAAATGTTCCCATCAAACAGTTTTAGATCCATATACGAAGACAAAAGAGTCTTTTTGTACAAAGTAGATTAGATTGTGGCATCATTATATTAGGGTTTACTCAACGCTGACAGCAACGTGCATTTGGGGCCAATTTATTTATTTTAAGAGAACACAATTACAGCTCTCCATGTATGAACAGTTTTTATATTTGAAGAAAACCAACAAAAACAAAACAGTTGCAAAACAGTTTAACAGTAATGCCAGAACTGTGTAAAAAAAATGCATTTGAAAAATTAATTTCTGAATTCACTTTACAGTCTTTGAAATATGAATGAGGAGTGCATATAGTAAAAATGGTACAATAGTGTGAAAGTAGCTCTTCTACAATATGTACTATACTGAAGCAGAATGAGTCAATAAAGACTAACGCCAGCCAAGGGTGTTCAAATAATTTCTAAGCTGTAGACAGGTCCATGAAAAGACAAAGAAGCAGCTCGGGGGAGATACGATGACATAGAGTCTAATCTGTGAGAAGGCACGAGCCATTTGCGCTGATTTGCTGCAGCAGACCGCAGGCACTTCAACAGAGGAGGTACCAGTCGAGTTGTTTAAAAGTTGCTTTAAAAAGGAGGACCGGCCTTTACGCCGCATGGTGAAGCAGGAAGTGCAGAGATGAAATCTACGCAGAATTATTTGAAAACGTCTGGCGAAATGATAGCAGATGAAGGATTCCTGGATATTTGCCCAGGAACTCGATGTTCAGAAAACTGGGTTCAGCGTATTGCGTATTACGTAATGTTCTCTGGTTCATCGCTGTCATTTTACGTATTTTGCATCTTGCGTAGTGTTCTCTAATCTGTCATTTTACGAATTGCGTCTGCACAACCCATTATAAGGCGCCCTGCTGATTTTTGAGAAAATAAAAGGCTTTTTAGTACACCCTATGGTGCAGAAAATACAGGAATGGCATTTCTATTTAGTTCAATGGTGAGACATGCTTGTACTAAAAAGGTTTTGCGACACAACCATAGTCAGGGTCTGAATTAAAGTCGAGGCGCCACTATATATTTACTTTATAATGTGACAGGTTTATTGTCCTAGAAAGATCTCCATTTATTAACAGTGGAAGTGTCGGTGAGAGGGGGGCAACGCGGCAAGGCTGTTGGAAAAAATAGGAAAGTTAATGGGTAACATAATAACATAGGCTGTCAATGTGAGCGAAGACAGAATAACTCACTGATGCAGGAAATGAATAGTCACGATGAAACATGGAGTGATTCAATCATTAATCAATTTCACCTGTTGAAGACGTTGTACAATAACAGCCCAAGACATTCATCCCGCCTGTCCTGGACTCAAGCTGAGTGAGATATGGGCAGCTCCCTGTTAACTTCAGACATGGTCAAAATCAAGATAGCATCTGCCCTTTCCTTGAAGCTGACAATAATCAAAGTCAAAGTGCGTATCTGCCATTCATAGTGATTGAATGGTTGCTGTCTAGACCAAGTCAATACTCCTGTGTGTTCACTAATGAAGGTGGTATGTGAGACGGTGGGGTTCGGCTGGGTCATTCATTCTTATTGCCAATGCAAGTGCAATGGGATTTCTATGTAGCCTATTATCATTCAATTGATTAATCAAGTTGAAGGACTGTTGCTTTTGTCTGGGCTTTTCACTTGTAACCTATTGAAAAGGAGAAGAAGAATTGAAAAGTAATGTTGCCTACTTTACTTTATAAATGGTAACTAATTATTGTTTTGAGTTCCTCTTGCAATACAAGTAAATAACAATTTTAGTTCATTGAGTCACAGGAAAGCAAAATGGTAGCTTGTTCATACGGTTTGGAAAGAAAATGGAGACAGTGCCTTTTGTTTTCAACAGCCTAATATTGACTTTTCACTTTTTGTAGAAGAATAAATAACTATTGAGTCACAATTGGGGTTTTTTTTTTCTTCTTCAAATTAAAAGACACACCTGAAATCTTTTAATTTTCTCAAAAATCGACAGTGCACTATAATCAGGTTTGCCTATGAATGTTGGTTTTCATTATCTCTAATTACTAACTTTATTTACTATCGTGTTATGGTCCAAAAAATATTGTTCTTCACCTCGAATAATTACATATTGGCAAAATTACAATCTCAATAATAATCTAGAACTGTTGAATAAAAGAGTCTTAATCCTACTTAATTTCACTGGCTTCTTTACTTGAATGTGCAGTAATGTGCTTTATAACCTGGTGTGCCTTATAGTCCAGAAGGTATGGTAATTGTGTACTTGATTTTTTGGGGGGGTGGTTTGGGCTCAAGGTATCAAGTATTGCTTGACTGGAACTAAGAAAGGTGGTGCACTTTTTTTTTTTTTTTTTCCAGCCGCTCCCGTTCCAGACACTAACACAATAGTGTCCCCCCCCCCCCCTTACCCTGCCTTAACAGACCTGTGCTGTAATAAACAGCGAGCCCTCCTGTGAGGGAGAACGAATTACGCAATGAAAAGACATTATTTCTCCAAGGGAGGCTGACAAAGAGTTGACTTTATAACAAATATTAGAGAGCAAAGCTAATGAAATGTGCCAACTCCATGGCAGTAGACCATGAAGAGGTTCCTGCATTATTTATCCGACACCAAAACCGGCTATGGTGACGTTTTGATCAACTATTCAGGCAAACCGCTGGAAATCCAAGACTTGCTCAAACCTATGTCCAACACATGTGGATCAAAAACAGTAGCCGGTATTTTGGTGGAGACCAGAGAGTTCAATTTAAAATGCACTTTGTGCCTCGTCGGATTTATCGGTCCCCTCTGTGGCCAATGTCAAGGCACATATAGATAAACAACAGAGCAGTCGCAACCCAATGTCAGGGCACATATTAAAAAAACAACAAACTCTTTCTCTTGCCCAAAGTCAGTTGGAATAGGCACAATGACCCTGAGCAGGGTGAGCTCCAAATGTTTTGCACAACATGAAACCATTGTTGATTGGCAGTTGTTGAATCAAATGGAAAAGGACGCTATGGTGTTTTTTTTTTTAATCCTCAGAAGGAAGGATGCTGCTAGTGTAGCTGTCCACATTGTAAAATATACTTTAATGAAAAAAATAATCCCGAATCACCAACAAAAATATCACATGTACAAAAACTATAAAGTCATGCATCGACGCACAAAACTATGAAAACGCTCATGGCATAAACAAACGCGGCACACATAAAAAGTAGTATGAAGAGTAAATGCACATATATGTATGAAAAGAAGACGGTGACTGGGTTTGACAGAGCGGGGGAGTGTGTATGTGTGTACCTGGTACAAATACAATGAGATTCTAAGGTCAGGAGGCTTGCAGATATTTTTCCCTACTTTCACTTCAAGCTATAGACACTCCTTTGCGCACACACATTGATGCCGCAGAGGTAGTTTAATCCAGCGGACCTCTACAAATAGGACACACCAGAGGGGGAGAGGTAGCGAGAGAATAGCTTAAAAAAATGTGACTTTGAAAGTAAAACGATCTTAGTGATTGGAAGATATTTAAGGAAGAACCTTCCCAGATGCTACATTTTCACAAGCACTTCAAAACCTTAAATGTTTTACAATCATGTATTATGGAAGTGAAATAATGGAAATAGAAATTTTATTTTATTATCATTGCGTGTGCCATAAGTAAACAAAATATTTTTTTACTTTCAACCCACGTAGGGAACACAAAAAAACAGTGACACCTAACAGGGGGGGGGGGGGGGGGACATGAACTGACAGGTCACCTTGATTCTTTAAATGAGAATAAAGGAGGAGGAAGGAAAAAAAAACCCTCCCAATCTATTGTATGGGAGTTGGGAAAAAATACATCAGCTCTTATTCAAGCTAATAATAAAACACATTCCAACAAAACTGAAAGACTTGCACACGCTTGAGGGGATGCATGCCCGCAGCCACACTTAAGCGCCCTGCATCATCACCAGCATACCGCACTGTGACCAAAGTAAGCAGAGGGGAGCGGGGGCTAAGAAGGTGTTGCGTTGGAGAGAAAATAAGTCTTTTATTTGTAAGCCAGTGGCCTTGTTTCTCACTCCACTTCTAACCCATCTTCTCTGCCATCAGATGACGTAAACACGTTGCTGTGAAAACGACTATGGCCAACTCTAATACAGAAGCAAATCTACACGGGATGAGAAAGACGTGGGCTGAGAATCTTGTCTGTATAAAATCCAAGAGATTCGCCGTGTGCCAATGAAGATAACTTTTGGGGTCAGACGGAATCAAAATTGCTCTCTGCCTTTATTCCAAGTAGCCAAATTTGTGGTCAGTTCTCACAGGGGTGCACTGCAGCTTGGCATCAATTTTACAAAGGAGTTCAAAAATTGCAATCGAAGCGGCTTGTAGCTTATTCACTTTAAATTCAACGCAGATAGAGGCACATTTACAATAAGGGGAACTGCAAGATTTGCAAGTCAGTTTGTTCAGTTATGTTCTTAATAACAATATATTTTTACCACACACATGTCACCTTGATACCTAGGCCTATTGGTCTGGCTTATCCAACATGGACATGTTCTATAGAGAAACTTTCTTCCAAAATAAGGACGTTGGAAGAATGCCTATAATTTTGATTGGAACAAATTGGTTGAATGTCCCTTTCTGCCAATCTTGACATTATTCAAAACATTATACCCGTATCAGCACTGTTTTTTAAAGTTTGACATGTCGTGTCAATTCCCATGGATTCTCTGTCTCTCTCTGTTGCTCACTGCCTCCAGCTACTTTTTCTCTCATCACTCAGCACTCTTCTTTCTCCAGTCCATCGCTCGACCTCTCTAGCTCCCTCTCTCTCTCCACAGTGGTCGGTAATTATAGTGGTCAGGGCCATTCTATTACACCCCGGGGATCGAGACATATTCAAAGGCTGCCTAAGATCAAAATGAAAACCAATTAGCGCTGGGGCTCCATCCTTTCATAATACAGGCAGAGAGAGGAAGAGCTTATTGGCTGGCCTCTGTCTTCTTCCCGTTGTGGAAAGTGATTGCAAGCAGAGTAGGGTTGGGCTGGGGTTAATGTAGAAAATCTGGAAAGGCATTTGGGAGCTTTATCGGGTATCATAGGAGAAATGTTTGCTGAGCAGTGTTTGTATATCGAAATCAATACACAAGTTCAATACTGATGTTTTTAAACTTCTGCTATATTTCTGAGTCCTTGTTAAATGGCCACTTAATCTATCATGTTGGTTAGCTGGGGTCAAAGGCTAAGCTCTCATTTTAAAATTGGTAAGGTCACGCTCAAAATTACAGAAATCTGCAATTTTTTCTCAGTTCCTTTCAAATTCGTATACACAATACATGATGGGGTTATGCTCGTACAACATGACGACCCAACTTTATACGCAAGTGTTTGCGTTGAACAAACCTTTTGGAATTATGGCCAAAAAGTTCAACATTGGTTTGAATAAACTGAAAGAAAATCCCTCCAACACATGGGTAAATGTATTTGTTTGAAACGCTGTTGTCCTTGCCCGATCAGGGATAGCTGATAGAAAGACATGATTTATTCTGAGGTCTTTTATTACAGTCTCCTCTGTTCCCTCAGGCTTAAAAAAAAAAAATCAATAGTTCAGAGGTTTGAAAGCAACAGCCATGATCAGCCAGTCTGCTTTGCCCCACTTAACTTCTGTAGTATGACCTGGGACCTAAAGTCAGGAGTCTTTCCAGCTCCAAATGAGAAATGGGGATGCCTGTTCTTCTCTTCTGGGTTCAGTGGTTCAACCCTGAAGGTCATTGTGATCGATGCAGGTAATTTGTTCCATGCTGACTTTGTCCTTCAGTCAATATTCGAATCCACTTACTCCAAAGAGAATGCAAGAAGAAGAGCCACTGATATCTCCCAGTCCAGTTATTCAGTGTGAACGTATATATATATTTTTATTTTTTTATTTTAACGATTGTAATTATGTAACTATTTTCAATTGCTTTCCTCAACATCAGCGCCTGAGCAGTAGTCTGGGCTCCTCCCATGTTCAGATGTGAAAGGGGCTCCAATTCCGCTGCACTACTACAAAAATGGGTCAACGCCTGTCATTATTACCCAGGCCAAATCAGAAAGATGGTTGCCCTCTTTTCTTATATTTTGCTGTTGTGCTGAAGTATACGGTTCTCCATCATTGATACCTAACATTCTTGTAATGATTTTAGTTTTTGTTGACAACACCAACACTTTGATGCTAATTTTTAGCCTGTGACACTATAGAGTTTCCAATTGTATGTGTGTTAGCGTTAGGGTAATGGAGGGTACTGGGTGCTTGATAATTATCTTTAGCTGAGAATGGCAATAAAAAGAAAAACGTTACAGGTAAGGGTCACTCATGTCCATGTACCACAGTATTTTTTTTTCATTTGAAAGAACTTTTAGAAATGAAATTAAGAAATATTAGTTTATTTGACTTTCAAATTCCTTTTTTTTAGTACAGCAGTCAATCATCGTTGCCAAGTAATCTCTTCAGCCATAAAGGTGTTTTGGATTTTTAAAAAAAAGAAAAACATTGATTCTGAAATGAAGAAACTGATTGAACTGAGACCAAATTAAACCAGGCCTAACCATTAGGGAGATTGAATCATCTGTCTTCTGTTGCCTTTACTGTCCCACAGGCATATTGCAAATCAATCTACAGCTGAAGTGGTCAGTGTTGCTTTCAGAGGCAATAAGGAAGGATTGGTGGAAAAAAGAAAAAAAAAAAACATCTGTGAGGTGAAAACAATCAAGGCGTCATGACTCATGATACAACCAAGATATTCTCTTATAGACCATTATGTGAACTAACTTGGATGTACAATGATGCTAGGAGATAGTTAACCAGAAATCTTGATGTGATTCATCCAATGTCCTATTCACAATCCCTGTTATGTGTTCCTAATCCACATATAAAGCATGACCTTGTGTTCTTACTGAGAGAGAGAGAGAAAGAAAGTAGATCGCTGAAACCCCAATGAGTCACAGTTTTGTGAATGTCAGGAAAAACAGAAATAAATAAAACAAAAGCTTCCCACGACCCTAATGAGGACAAGCATATAGAAAATTGATGGCATCTGCGACAGCAATTGCTCATTGAAGCAAAGGCAACCACCTCTGCACTCAATTCTCAAAAAGGTCTCCAGACTTTGCCCATCACTCACTGACTCTCTCCGAGACCAATGTCAATGCCCCAATAACTTCTCATGTGTACCACTGCAACCGACTTTTTGCAGTACACACATAGTGCCTAGCAAGGTCTTGGAGAGGCTTCAGTAAATTCAGAACTGCTAGAGTTCCTAAATGGTCAGAGTCTATGGAGTATATCACCCTGCTCCTTATACACATTCCTTGGCTCCCCATCAATATGTGGATCATTTTTAAACTTCTGCTTGTAACTTAAAAAGTTCTATTAGTGGTGGAAAAATGAAGCTCCAACATGAACCCGGTGACGTGTTTATTGAGCCCTCAATACGAGACTCTGTTTAGCATACGGCTGAAATCATACCGAATTGCCATTTCTTAAACTCTTCTTAAAACCAACAGTGCCATTTAGAGGAGTAAAAAAAATACAACTGGTTCATGAAGCAAATTGGACGTTTCATTTCCACATTACTAGTCCCTACCCACCTTGGTGAAAAAGCCCTTTTTCTAAAATGCTGTCCTTACTATTATTCTATCACCCCATTATATTTGTACTGGTTATTAAAATTATTGCTGGACAATAAAGTATATGTTATTTGATATTTGAACTGGCCCGGGTCATTTTGACCTAGTCCCTGTGATGGCTTTGTGCGTCAAACCAACCATCAGTCAATTAAGATTGTTCACAAATATCCAAAATATTAAGTATAATGCTTTTTTCCTACAAAACACATTTTCAAGGCTTTCTTGATGTCATACTTTAAGTCAATGTGAATTCACGGCCATTGAAAACCCCAGCCATTTAAATTCAATTTTTATTTAAGTTCTTCATACTTGAATAGTTACTGCAATACAGACTAAATAACATTTAATATGTATCTCTTTTTCCGTAAATAAAATAAGTGAGATGTGAAATGATGGATGTGCAAAGCAGGGAATCTGTTGCGGCTTTGCTTGTAAACTGCAGCAGTTAAGGTTGCTAGGCAACAAGACTGCATTTTGTGAGGCCAAGGATAGGAAAAGCTGGATTAGGTGAACAGTACCTTCTCCAAAGGCTAATGGTTCTCTAATACCAAATAGTACTGAATGTTTCAATCAATCAGTCAATCAACCAAAAATAGTAATCAACTGCTAATGGATGTCTTTTGAGTACAAATGGTCAACTATATAATTATGAAAGACCCATGAATGAGTTAAACATCATTATGGGTATTGGATCCATTTTTTAGGTTACTTTTACTATTAACAGTGCAGACAACTCAAACACAGTACCTGTACTCTGTAACTGAAATAGATTACCTGACAATGTCGATACATAGGCTGCTGCAGAGAAAAATCGTAAGAACATAGTTTGAGCAGCACTGAAGATAATTAGTATGGTAATCAGAAGATTCTACTATGGGGTGGGTATTGCCTTTTGCCTTGGATGAGTCTTTCAAGTCTCAAAGTGGCTCTTGGAGACCTTTCCATAGATTGCTGGAGATTGTGAGCATTCATGCATGTCCTTGAGAAATATTGCTTGTTGATGTATATTTGAACAAGTATTTTCAAAGCCTTTTTATATTGGTCCATCCGTTTTTGATGGGGCATAAAGCTCAAGCTTTTGCTTGCTTGGGCACTTTTAGACACTTAGAGTGGCCTTGGTGCTAGACCTTGATAATAAGGTCCTTGGTATTTGTTTATACAGGTAGGTTGATTACATAAAAATGTATCTTCTCTCCCCACAGTTCCCAAACTGGCCAACTACTTACAAAAATACTTTCTAATTCATTTGTCATGTTGGCAAAGAAGCAACCAGAAACATTGGATATCTTTTTTTTTTTCCTGTTTTGGGTAGATATTTGTTTTCTAGCTCAGCCTTGGCAAGTTCCCCTCCTCCTTCATTCGCTGCTCAGTGATCTTCAGGGCACATTTGCTAATTGGCTAGTGCTACTAATTACACTGAGGCATAAGCCTTTTGAGGTGTGTCTACGCCACAAATGAATTCGTTGGAATCTGTTGAAAACAATTCAACCACATCACATCTGTTAGCATATCAGCATTGACTGACTAGAAGGACAATGTGTGTGTGTGTGTGTTGGGGGGGGGGGGGGGGGGGGAGAGTCTGATCACAAGGGAAAAGGATGGCACAGAGGAGTGGGAGGGATACTGATGCAATTGATAAGCAACATAACTGAGAGGGTCTTACAAGTGCAGCGATGGGGGGGAAAAAAAAGTCCAAACCTCTGTAGGCTTTTGACTGCTGGCATCATTACACACTGAGCAATATACTGCACAGGCTCTGACCACAACAGTGCAATAATGTCTTGTACTACAAATGTTTTAGATGCTCACATACAAGCCCACAGGGTAACTAAGCTACATCCATTTGTTGAAAAATAAGCATTTATTACATCTTCTATTGGAAGTAACTGTTGAAATAAACAAAGTATAGAACAGAAAGTATTTCAATAGAAAAAATATATATAATTATATATATATTGTGAGAATTGATGAATTACTTGATGAATTTCAAGAGTTCATTTGGGTACTGTAAATAATACTGTACATGGAAAAAGCCAACCCATGGGATACAAATCAGCCAATTTTTAAGATTAAACTAAATACATGCATATGACGACATACACATGATGAGAAAGTTACTGCTACTTCTATTTTGACAGTGAAATAATGTTTAGAAGCAAACACGCAAGCACGTACACATAATTTTGAAAATGTAACCATTTTTCACTTTTATTTTTTTTAAAGTGATGTCGGAGAAGAAGCTGATTTGTTCACTTACAATGCTTTTCTATAAGAGATCAGTGAACCTCTTTTTCTTTTTCTTTCCACGACCGACTATTACTTGTCAACATTTTCCCAGACATATAAAAACAGGCAAAGATAATCTCAAGGGTTCATATAATTTAAAAACAACTGGCTTCTCATGACTTGTCAATGATGTGATTTAGCGGCCAGCCTTTTCCACTAAGTGATTAGACCTGTGTTTCCATCAATATGTGGCTGAGACAAAGAAGAAAAAAAATGAAACCGTGTCCCTGTGGCACAGTGAAACTCTTGGTTAAATGCAAGTCCTTTTGGGGATGAGTTCATTAACAAATCCAATCAATCCAAATGTGTTATTGACTCTGTAGCTGAGTTATTGAGTCTTTAGCACAAACTCACACCAATTTGAATTTGAACAAATTAACATAGATTTGAGGTGAAAATGGGAAAGAACCCATTTATGAAAAGTAGGCTACAAGGGAGGAAAGAAGCCTTCGATGGCTGAGATCGATGACATTAAAATGTCACTCAAGTTCCTCGCGGACGTGATCACTGGTGTCAGGCTGCAGCACACGGACGGACGGGGAAGTGAAAATGCTTGGCTTCCACGTTGCTGAGAAGTGGAGAGAAAGGTCACAGCAGTACACGGGAATACATGATGTGATCGGCACCAGGTTCCCGGTCAAATCCCCAATATATGCTCGTTAGCAGCACTCAAGCAGAACTGTTGATGTCAAAACGGCAAAGCAAAAAGTAGCTGATTTCATGGAGTCAAAATGGATCTAACGGGACTGCAACACCATCAATGAATGTCACCTTCAGGCCAGGAAAAGCGCCACTCAGAAACGACCCATCAATATAAAGTTTGTTCGTAGAAAGCACAAAGTTGCCCTATTGAGAAAACTAAAAGCCAACAAATGGCTTCATGAGCAATCTCACTCACTGCAAGGTTGAGACAGCACCAGCCGCGCAAAAAAAAAAAACATGCTTTCCGAGAAAGAATGAACACATTGACGACCAGCTATGAAATATTCATGAAGTTAAACAAGGCCACAAGATGAGGTTCTGATTATCAGGAGGATGAATGAACTGGATTACGAGGTAACAAACATCCCCACACAAACAAGACGGCAGAGCACATTCATCTTCATTTGGAAACTATGTTATGAACTTAACTGAGAGGCTAGCAGTCCATGAGCCTCTGAAATAGAGAACTTTTGAATTCATTGAACACAATTCAAAGCAATTAGAATGGAAAATAGACCCTGACGATATTTTCCCAATCCATTAACAATTGTTTTTACTACAATCATGAGCAGTTCCACCAGAGCAATCATTAGAGCAAATCATCAATTTTCAATTTTAACAGCAGGAGCCTCAATGCCAACTTTAATAACATTACGCTATATTTACCGACATTATCGCAATCATTCACCATCATGAACTTTATCAAAAGCAAAATGGATGAGTCCTTATTAAGGGATACTCAAAGTGTATGCACACAAATCCACACACACACTGTAAACACACTTTTCCTGTTGCTAATACCATCTATTATCAACTATGATTCAGATGTCACCAACTTGTGGGATTAAATATGGTTACCCCTACTCTATAGTGTTATTTTGGGATTTATAATAATGGCAGCAGAGAATTGGCTCGATGACAGTATTCACAAGCCTTGAAGCCAGTTTTGTGAAAACCTCGAAAGAAAAGTCTGTGTAGCAATTCAAAGTGGTGATTCATTTTGTCGGGTAGGCAAATTCCGCGCTGCCTTTGCCACTCATCTTTCTCATATAAGCCCCGTGCTTCCAATCTGCATGTGAATTGCATATCAGTAGCCAACAGAGACAGTAAAGTGTGAGGCCCAAAGCATATTGAGATAGCCCGTCGGAAGTCATTTTGAATTATATATTTATTATGACTGGCTTCGGTGTACAGGGAAACGGTCTGAAAGAGACTTTAATGTGTGGAGAAAGGAGAATAAAAGAAAATATGTTGATGAGATGGAGAGCAGGAGTGAGCTGCTAAAATGGAAGTGTAGTACCTGCAGTCAGGTTTCAGACCAATCCGAACAAATTGAAGCGTATGTTAACGCAGCCTGATGATTCACTTCAAGACCTGAGAATTATATCCAATTGACCACAAATAGCAGAATGGTTAAATTTTATAACAGTGGTCCCCAACCTTTATATATATAAATAAAGGTTGAGGACCACTGGTATAAAATTCAACCATTTAATTTTTACTCACTTTTGCTAGCTTTGCGGGCTCGACTGAGGGAACATGTCACGTGACCCGGACGAGCGTCTTGACCTAAATTATTTGATCGTCGATAAAAAAAATATTTATTTCTTTTCCTGTGCAGCTTGGCGGCCTGGTACCAAGTGACCTACGGACCGGTATGGGTCCATGGACCGGGGGTTGGGGACATCTGTTTTGTACCACGGCATGCTGAAGTCCAGCAAATTATAGCAAATAAACAATTTCTCATCCTCCTTGCTCTCACTTTAGTTATAGCAAAGAACAGATTATTGCAAACGGTATGAAGTTGACGAGTAAAGCTTATTTCAAACAAATTATACGGCCTTTTTGATCCATTGGGAGTGGTCGAATGAATTCTATGCAAGGAGCATGCTTGAGAGAGCGATAAAAAAGCAGCACAAGAAAGTCAAATGTAAGACAAATAATGACAAATATTAAAGTGATAAAAATTGAGTGTTGATCACGTGAGATGAGATTGACACAAATAATTCCATCAAGGAAATCCAATTCATCTTGAATCTGACAAGACTATACATCCAAATACTATTTTAAGAAAAAACCTCAAGAGGAAGCCTGGCATAGAAATATGAGACCAAGAGGCATAGTGTTTTTCTTTTTTGTTGTATGGGTGCACCGAAGTGTGATAATTTCATATGTCCGGTAAAAATGAGAGTAGCAAAGGCAAAATCAAGGTTTACATAAAAGTATAACAACATTGCAAATAAGGCTTTGAATTTTACAATATCTTCCCCACCGTCTGCACGCTGCACTTTTTGTCAGTGAACCAGGATAAGCTGGAGCTTTTCTGGCATCCTGCTTTTCATTTTACATTCAGAAAATCACTGAATCTCAAAGCATGGAGGCTCTGACCTTGGAACGCACTGAGCTCAGCGGAGCAAGGATTGAAGTACGGTGATAATACAAGTTGCTCCCTGGTGGGTGCTCCTTGGGACTTTAAAACCACAGGTGCGTGTTGTGGCGGCGGTGGCGGGGTTCATGAAACATCGTGGAGTGTCGCAGCGAGTGACTGCAGCAGTCACAGCAGGGCGAGCCAGGTGATGACAGCTTCATTACAAAGTCCACTGAAACAAATTGTGTACGGGGTGTGACAGGAACTTGTTTCATGGGGTTGGATTTACACGGCATGGTTCAAGTGGCGCAAGTCTTAAGTTCTGGTCTGAAGAGAAGACAATTTCCTGTGTTCCATTACAACATAAGAAAGCCACAGGGGGATGTGATACGGTCATCTTGGGAATTCATTCATCTAGCCATCAACGTGAGGTTGTTGTCGTCAATTGCACAAAACACACAAAACCAACCGGCTCTTAACTAAATCACTGTAAGTAAGTTAGGCTGATAAATATGGTTTGAATATGATACAGTAAGTCCAGGCCAACTAATTATGATATAGCATTTAATGATATCTATTCTTTCTTGTTCCCTTCTTTGTTATCACTGCCCAGTTTTGGTTCTTGTGCAATGATTCAACTGGTCATATTAGCAAACAGGTTGTGTCATTAGTTCCGTTGCTTGAAGTGTACAGTCCAAAAAATGAATGTAAGGACTTGGATTTGCAGTGTAAATTAAGCCTTGGTATCACTACAATGAAGATTGATTTGCTTTGGTAAGGCAACAAGTAACTCCACATTGTAATTTTACAATTTTCACTTTGAGAGATTTCATCTCGAGTTTATTCAAAGATTACCAAGCAAATTGTAATTATACCGTACGTTATCAACACTAATTATTCAAAATGGGGTGGGGGAAAAAAAGGCCTTTCAGCAACATCAACCAACAACTCGTAATGGATTTTTTGATAAGAGGAATCCTGAAATCAAAGGTGTTGATACAAAAACAATTTAATATAATTAGGTTTTCTAATCAGAGCTCGGATGCCAACTTGGAGTAGAAACTGTAGACTAGATAGGAAGCAGAAATAAATTGACAGTTAAAAGAAAAGGTGGTATTCATGAATGTATTCATTGTCTTTATAGTGTATGTATATATATATATATATATATATATATATATATATATATATATATATATATATATATATATATATATATTGATTGATTGATTGATTGATTGATTGATTGATTGATTGATTGATTGTTACGTGCATTCACCCACCTAGTTGTTTATTTATTGAATTTATATTGACTGCCAGATACAGACAGATGGTATCTTAAAAGGATGATGGATATTTTAAGGTGCATAACAGTGTCTTGCTGTAAAACTGAAGAGTTCACATGAAAGTCTAGTGTGTGCTATGTGCTCTTCATTAGCTTTTACGGAAATTGCATAGCATGCGATGTCCATCCATCTGAAAGCCTCCCTCGAAAAATAAGATTTGATGAACTTCGAGATTAAATGAACTGCCAAATGTGTACACGTGTACTCGGTAAATGTACAGCCTACCAGACAGACGGGCTTATTAGTGGTGTGAATTCTAATAACACACATATTTTAACAATGTTAAGTATAAGATTATTGTCAGTATTTTCAGCAATATGGGCCTCTTTTGAAATGCAACCATCCGACATCAACAACAACACATTCTGGACCATTGATGGATTCAGTCCAGTTTTCATCACTGTGCAGTTGCAATTGTCCCAGGACAATTTCAAAGTAATATCTGGCCCTATCTAACACACCAACACATTCTGCTTCATTTATTTTCCAAAGGAGCAATATTTCGCTCCAGCTTAATACTGGACCTCAAATATTGGAATTTAGTTCTTAGACAAAGTCTGTAAAGCGCAACTGCCAGTGTCCTTTAATTTGATCAACACAGATTTAATCCATCTGGATTTAACTTCAGTAATTTTTGTACCATTGAATTAAAAGCTTGAGTTTGTCCAAGAAGGATACACGAGAAATATCTTTGCCATCAGTGTCCCATCCACATTGAGTACTTTGAAAACAAATAAGCATCAAATAAAGCAATAATCATACAATCATATTGTTTGCAATTCATTTTCTATACTGCTTGTCCTCATTCAGTTCACAAGCAACTGGAGTGTGAATCGAGAGAGCCACGGCTGTTCAAAATCTGTCAATGCAGCGACAACGTATCGGCCAAGACATTAACACACCCGTTATTTTCCTTGACCTCAATGCTATGAAAGTGAATCAGTCCAGAAACTGAGTTGCAGATCATAAAATTATCAAAATGAACTAATTTTCAGCCTTTGTTTTGAGAAACGTTCTCACACAGTCCACATTGACTTCAAAGTGAAGATTAGGTAAGGAGGATCCGGAGGGATCATTTGATTGTGTTGCAATAACCTTGCGCACATCTTACAGGCACTTTGGGATCTCTCATCTGCCAGGGACACAAAACCTTGCCTATGTGTCTCCGTTTTGGAATGGGCATTGTTTCTCCATCAGTGGTGATTTCAGTTGCCAGCAAGTTAAAATCTTTGGAAGACTTGTTCTTTTTACTCAGTTGTTGATTTTATGTTGGTGCTTTACACTAAAAAGCGAACTGTTTAAGCTTTCGCATCAATGTCTTTACTGATGGGAATGAAAGTTAGGTAAAAGTCAAATTGTCAGTTAAAACAGCTTTGCCGTACACTGTGGTTACCTTCAACTCATTAGTATGGATTGCAAGTCTATTTAGCAAAAACTTTTAAATTCTTCAAAAAGTATTTCTTTAGGCAAGTTGTGAAAATCTGTACCATTTTTAGACTGACACCAGCGATCAAATAGGATTTCCTTTTCAGCGCTAAACTCGATATAAGTTAACTCACAAAAGATTTTGTTGCTATGCCTCAGGCACCAACTCGTAATCTCTCAGTACAGCAGATTTTGGACTTCATCAAAATCCATGGATGCTATCTGACCTTTCCCTGTAAACACAGATCATAAAAGCAAAGGCCACATATTTTATTACAATTTTAAAATGATTGTAGCATGCTTGAGCAATGTGAACTGTCCAAGTGTCATTGGGTATATATCAATTGACATTTTTTGGTTTGTTTTAGTTTTGCCATGTTTTCCAGTCTCTCCTTATGTTATTGTGTTCACCCATGCCACCTTTTTTGGCATATATACTGAAGAGTAGCACATAGAGGGAGTGTTCTCACCACTCCTCTATGGCCAAATCTCATTTCTTTATTGGCAACTTTCTAGGTCTTTGATTCCCACTCATATGTCATCATATTGTCTCATCCCATCAGCGAGCCCCTAGAGGACAACAAAGGAGGAAGGAGGCAATCGTTATTCCATGACGTCACGTCATTGACGCATGTCATAATCAATCCTCCCATGGCTGAATTATTATGATCACCCACGGGCGTCGCAAGGTTTTAAAGGCGGGTGAAGAGGGGGGGGGGGCTACAACGGGATGCACAGAAGATGACTTATCTCGAAGCGAATTTAAGAGAATTTAGCGGCGTCTTGGCACTCCAAGTATTGAGGAGCCAGGAATTTTTGCAATTGGGAGAAATGAGATCCACTCAAAATCTTCTCCACTACCTGAGGGCTATTAGCAGTTACTAGCGTTACAATGTTGGTTCAAATTTTTAAAGTTACTAGGTTAACTCTGGAACAGATTCCTTCCTATTCTATTACTTCCGATTGGCAAATTGTATTCGCCACCATCAGAATTGACATTGTTGACAAAGAGCCACTCTCCTTTTTACTGTCCCATCAGTCCATACTTTGGATGGTGACCTAATGACATGAGCTAAGAACAAAGCATCATTTCGAATGTTGCCTAACAGTTAAATCAGACGGCAAAGAGCCCATGAATTCCAATTCCTTTTTGACAGCATTGTTTCCATTATACGCTACGGATGTGCAAGAATTTAGGGTCCCCTGCTACCTTGCCATGATGGCGTGAAACACAAGCTTTTCTAAATTATCAAAGCAAACGTGCAGTCGTTTCATTTTTAAATTGACTGGAGTCGAAGCCAGCAAATCTGAACGAAGTAGCAGTGAGAGCAATAATAGCGTGCGATGGTGGCGACAGCAGTGTGATGAATTGCTGAGATATTATTATTATTTTTTTTTTAAGGAGGTTGGTTGAACACGAGCCTTTTTGCAAACAACTCAAAGGATTATTGGTGTTTCCAGTGTACCTATTTTTTAATTTAAGGTAAACAATTGTGATTTTTTTTTGCTTTATTTTGTAGTCCATTTGACAAATCCAAAATTCTCTTCAATGGCAGCAATTGGATAATAGCCTTGGGCTATGTTTGCACCAAGTGACATTTCACATGACCTTTTGAATGAGTGTCATTTGAGATCATTGCCTGTGGTCAATTTCATGACATTGCACGCTTACCAATGTCTTGTGCATGGAAATTCAGGGACGCCATAATGCCGAGAAAGTGCTGACGATTCCCATGTGCTTGAATCAACAGTGCTTGGTTTCTGGCCACAGAATTGCATTTATTATGTACAGTGTTTTAATCACTCCACAGGGTGACATTATTTAAACTTAAAATAACAGCCACTCAAACATTTCAAAGCCCTGACACTTGTTTTTGTCTGATATATTTGGTTGCCTTTGAAGGATTCCACTTATTATATTCAG
Organism: Syngnathus leptorhynchus; assembly: GCF_054491065.1. Lineage (NCBI taxonomy): Eukaryota > Metazoa > Chordata > Actinopteri > Syngnathiformes > Syngnathidae > Syngnathus > Syngnathus leptorhynchus. The sequence goes on from NC_141196.1 coordinate 10,342,427, forward strand.
CCATTGATGCTATAAAAACATTCACCTTGTTTACTCTATATTTTGAGTAGCTCTGGGTTAGTTATGGGTGAAGCGTTCAACTGTATTATCACGTACCTTATTCATGTGATTTAGTTTAGTGTCAGTGAGCCTCCCAGTCTGTTCTTAAAAGACAAAGTACAGCTGGCTGGCCCTTATTGCTAAGATAAATAAAATTGATGACTTTTACCCTAATTATGAGTGTATTTATGAATCCTATGAATTATGTATTTTTGATGTTATGATGAGTTCTACCCCATTGAGAGAATCAGTCAACCGGAGAATGCCATAAATATGATTGTGTGATTATGTGAATAGTTTTGGAATCAGTTTTTCTCTTATCATATTTTAAAAGCCCAATGTGCAAAGATGTCATTGATGACATCATGATATTGCCTTCATTATCGCAGGAAAAGGTCTAGTGATGTCATGGCAATAGTCTTATTTAGTATTTCGATTCTTATCTTACAAATAGATTTTTTAAATGTTGTCATTATGGATAATATTGTGAATCATATTATGTCTTTTTTTTTGTTTCTGTTGCCACCTTGAAGAATGTTTTTGATAAAAAGGATTACTTGCAAAGGATTACTTACGAGGAAAGTCCACATTATTTGGTGTCTTTGCAAAAAAAAAAAAAAAAAAAAGACTTTTGTCATGGTTTTTTGGCAGAAGAAAATGTGTCTGTGTCACTGAAAGTGTCGAACATTGTAGGGGAATGTTTAGAATGCGAGTGATCCTCTGGGTTAAATTAGTTGGGTCATACGTTGCTGCCAGCAGTCAGTGTCCACTTAAAAATGAATGACTTGAGATCTGGCACTGACTGTATGAGTATGTGCAGCTTTTGGTGGCATTTCCTATAACCCGCCGTTTTGTTCAAAGTACTTGTAAATTTGAAAATGGTGACCGACTGTCCATCCAATTTCTGTATTGGTTGTTGTCATTATTGAGGACCACCTGGTGTCTATTCTGTGAGTGAGATATAGTTGTGTGTCAAACAAAAATACATAATACAACATAATTCATACATAAAAGTTGGCTGTGACCACTCCCACAATGGTGCTGAACTCCTTCTTGCAGATCTCTCAGCCTCATCTGAGAAAAGCATGAGGAGAACATGCAAAGTGTGCACAGAAAGGCCACTTTTAGAATTGTGATCTAGATTTTCTAAGCACTAAACACAATGCTGCCATGTTAAAGGTCATACATTTAAAGTATCACCCCAAAAAAAGCCACAAAGCTCAACTCAAGTTGGTCGTGTGATATTTACAGCCCTGACGTTTCAAATGTGTGTAGTTTAAGATTAGTTTCTACAATAATCATGGTACAAATGTCACAAAGCTTACTTGCCTTTTGTCACTTGACACCTCTCACAGAATTGGGGTTAACCCACTTTTCTCCACTACACAGTACACCACCACTGGGACGTGATAGGCACCGTCTTCTGCGGTTTGCTTCATGGGAATAACAAAATGAGCAAGTATTCCCCCAAAAGACACATCTCATTTCATCGCCAAATCCCTCCCTCCCTACACCACAGCCCTGCCTGATATTCTGGTTCATTTACTTCTGGGGTCTTCTATGTTCATTTAACCCTGGGTCATCTATGCAATGGAACAGATGAGACGCCTATGTCTATGATACAAAATTATTACGTTTATCCCTTGTCAGTAATTGTCACCTTGTGCCAGCTACTCTTATTACTTCTTGCCACTGTCTCTGTCTTGCAGGTGCTTGAACAGAAAACATTGCCTTTAATGTTGCCGTATACATTTAAAATAAGATAAGCAGCTCCTTACCTAATGAAAACATGAATGTAAAGTGGAAAATCAAATTCTGCCAAAAAATAAATAACAATGGAAGATAAATTGTAATGCAAGCATTACAATTTTCTGGTGTTTTCAGCAAAGAGCTTTCGGGTGCACACAAATGCAAGATAGTCAGCACAGGTTAAGTGGTAATGGCTTTTTTTTGGTAGGGGGGGCGCTGCTTTTGAGTCTGTTTGTCTTTGTCTTGTCCAGTATACCTGTTGGGCCTTCCTAAGTGCAACAGGCCAAAGAAGTCACTGCCAGGATAAGAGGACAGCCTTGATCATGTTTGCCCTGCTGAGGCAGCGTGTGGTGAAAATGTCCTTCAAGGATGGGAGGGGGCAGCCGATGATGATCCCCTTAAGCTGCCTTTACAACTCTCTGCAGACTCCCGCTGTCCGCCACGGTCCAGTTGCCATAGTGCATTGTCATGTAGTTTGTCATCAAGCCCTCCACAGACTGCAATGCTCTTATCATAATTTTCTGCCTTGAGAAAACAGTCATGATCAGTGACGTCTGTAAGTAGTGACTTTTCTGTCTTAACTGATTCAAAATAGTTTTTTATTTATTTAGTAAATAGTGGGTATAATTAATGTGTGTTGTTGTCATTGCAGTAGAAAAGTTTTTGACAGTGCGTGAGCCTCGTGGCAGTGTATTCAGATGAAACAAAATAACATTTTGGCATGGGCAGCAAACTGGAAGCATTAGGGATAGTTCAACTTTCTTATCACTGACAAGCAGAGACAAATTCAAAATGTAGTTGACCTCAGGGCACTTTATTCTCAAGTAATGAAGTTCTGAAATAAAGCCAAGGCCATTGGGGAGCAGCCTTAAATTCCTTGTTCATTTTACAATCTTAACTGTAACCTACCCGACTGTTCTGTTTTATGACTGAGCATTATCGTAATTTTCCAATGTGATGAGACAAATTATCGTGACCCCCGTACTAAATTAGAGTCGATGCCGTAAACTCGCATTTAAAACAAGATTCCGTTTGAGAACAATGGCAGGTTTTATGAGCAAAAGATGGATTAGCAACTGGGCATCATCCCAGAAGTTTAGAGTGTCCCAATAGACACATGCTTAAAGTTTGTCAAATGTGTGATCTCACACATACTTTCATCCATTTATCTATCCATCCATTATTGGAGAATCAGATATGGCATTTTAGAAATAAAAAGACATCATGGCAAATCAATATGTCTGTCCTTCTGATGGTTTGTGTTCAACTGAAAGCAACAAGTAGGAAATTCAAGAGAGTGGTTTACTGAATATCTTTTCTGCAAGGTGGTGTTTTTTTAAACTACTGCCATAGTAAAATACTTGGTGCATCTTCCAACTGTAAAGACTGAGTACGTTGGATTTTTATTCCAGACTCATCCTTCCCAGAGAACCGGTGACCTTCACCAATAAAGCAGTGTGGAATGTAACCTGGCAGGTGAAGAAGAGAGCAAAAGTACTTAGTGTTGCTCATAAAATGTGTTATTGCTCTGAGCCCACAGTAATAACTAAAGGCAATCTCGGACAGTCTATTGTGATTTTGATCAAGTCAGCACTTCTTATTTGGATTGGAACATCTGGACAGCCTGAGAAAGCTGTCCGAAGGATTTCAGCAATGAAAACGACTATTAGTTTTTACTTGACTGTTTGCGATTGGTTGGAGTGTTGGCTTGACTTTTTAATACTTTACCTTTTTCACCTGGGAAAACACTGTATACACTTGTGTAGTGAAAGTATGGAGACATCTCGAATTTTAGATCAACCTACATGTGATGGAATCCAAAATAACTGGCATTTCAGCTTGCACTGCCTCGGTGGTGTTTTCATTTTATTATTTTTTTATTTCATTTTTCATTTTTGCAGTGACAGCATCTGCAGTAACACAGCACAGCATTTACTGAAAATATTAATACTACTATTTTGGTGACCTTATTAAGATACATGCACCTGCATCTAAATCTTTCAGGCAGCATTTAAAAAATTCACATTGTATTTAATTTGTATGACAAAAGTAGACTTTGATCCAAAATGTCTTTTTGTTTTGCTTTGTTCCTACGTTCAAAGAAAATTTTGTTGTGAAAAATACACTACGGCTTTTTGATGTAGTAAATACTCAAATTTAATCATTTGTTGCTTTGTAAATATAAAGTGAAATACATGTTTTATTCATGAATCTTAATAATTTTGGAGGTAAGAAGAACTGAATTCAGTGCCAGATTAGTATTGCAGATCACATAACTTCAAAGAATCTTCACCGTGTTGAGATCAAATGAGTGAAATTTGGCCCGTGTTGATATTTAAAGCCTGACAATTGACTATAAAGAAAAATGTCAGCATTTAAATGATTTTGAAATATCACAAAAGCACGTTCAGAAGGTGTCAGACTCGCACCTTTTGTGTGTGTGTGTGTGTGTGCGTGTTTGTGCATGCGTGTGTGCACTAAGAAACCCAATCTGCTATTTGTCCTCATTCTGTCACCCCAGAAGTACAACACGCACGCACACACACACACACGCGCGCACACACACAGGTAAACATTGGGGATAAACCTGAATCTGTGCATAAAATCTCTTTGAAATTAGAGCAAATAATTTTGTGTTGCAATGCGGGTCACGTGAGAAGGATATCCTAAAAATGTCTAACCCAATTTAGTTTGGCGTCGAAATGGGTTTCTACTTTGATTTATTGCTGCCCAGTTCCCTTGCTGTGCTTGTCTTCAGTCAACCACTGTATTACCTCAAGTTGGCTTCAATTCTTCTGTTGGAAAAAGCAGAATTTGATCAATCCTGCTGCTCAATGACTGAACAAGATGGTGGAATGCTGAATGTTAAAATGCTCAAATCCAACATTGACCACTGTTAAATGATTTCTTTTTCTGATCCACCCCCACTGCTTGCCAGCATAATCCCACTGGACCAGTCAAACGAGGATAAATAAACAGTGGCCGGCCCCATTTTTATTGAGATGTGTGGAAACTGTTTTAAATTGTGAAAACACGTACAACATTGCATCTTTCAAATCAGACATTGCATAAAAGAACATTGCAAGCCCTGTGAAACCGATTTTGTTTTACCTGTGTTTTTCTACTCGCTCTAAACTGATCTTCAAACTGTAAGGACACATTTGTGTTATTTATCAGAGATCCAATTCCATTTGAATCATTTCTTCTGCAAGACAGCTTGAGACTGATGGTAATAGCGTGTGCCTGGGCATATGCATCACCAAACTTTGATTATGTGCTGTTTCAGTCAGCCACTCTTAACGTGAATCCTCTGCTTGTATATGATTAACGAAACACACTTTTATAAAAAAATTAAATAAAAAAGTGGATAAGTGCTGTTCCATTGCTCACCTTAATATTGCAGCTTTGAATTAAACTTGTTTGCGCTACATTCTTCTCTCCCAGTGTTGGGAGTGAAAATTGACAAACTTCAAGTGTCTTATGACATATCTGGAAGACCGTTGGTGTTTTTATCAGGAGACAGTGGAAGCTGCCAAATTGAAGCAGTTTCTTGATAAAATGATGACAAACCCTGCGTTGTGTTCAGTATATCATGTCCTTAATAACCCATGACTGGCTTGCCTGAAGGATGTAGACGATGAGTGTGTGTTTTTGGTTGGGATTTGTTTGTTTGTTTATTTATTTATTTATTTATTTATTTATTTATTTATTTATTTATTTTAGTAAGGGTGAGACCACCAGGGTCCTAATTAGGCCCTCCATGTTCGACTCATCAATTTTAATTACATGCTCTGGTGCTTTTGATTCGACCGGTTTGGTCTGGTTAGGTTGACAATTCTGTGAGAATCTTTTTGCTCACACTAAACCTTCTGAATCTCGTTACGATCCACTTCTACCCCACCAATTTGAAGAGGTCTTTACATCTCTTGATCGAAATATGCCTCAGACTATAAGTCTGGCAAATAGTATGGTACCAAAGACTTTTTGGCAAATTGTCGTGGTAGCACTGATGAAGAACTCTGTTGGGATTCAGGGGAGTGCTTTAGAGTGGATTCCGTCCTATATTGGAAAAAAAAACAAATAGTGTTCATGTTGGGGGGCCTCTGAATACTCCACTGCCTCAAGGTTCCATTCTTGAAACTCTTATATTTATCGTCATCCTCACATATAATGGTTCACCTGCGCACTCCAACACAATACTTGAAGCCCACACCAACCAAACTGCGAGTGAAGTTGGCCACTCATCTACAACTCGATGGTCAGATGAGCTCAGTTTTCAACTGTAGCCTTTTTTCAACTACATCAACTAGACAAAGCTATTGCTGCAGTTTTACGTGTAAATTTGGTTTTGTTGTTACAATCTTTTCCACTTTTTTTTTTTAAGTTATCTTTTTTTCAATATTATTCACATTAATAAATCTGTGTTGGGTGTGCACAGCTGAAATAAGTTTTCAAAGATCAAATCATAAGAGTGATTTTTTTATCTCTAGGTAATCATGATTTTGTCAATATTATTCTTATTATTGTTCTCCCAGATGTTCTCTTGAATATGTGCAACTAAAAAAAAACAATATTCTTAAACTGATAATCCATATTTGCATGACAGCCAAAACTAACATTCAAATGTACTGCTCCCACATATCCCCAAATTATTATTTTGAAGATGAGTGGACCTGAAAGCTGATTCAGATTCTGTCAATTTTTGCTAATCCAAGCGAACGTAATAATTTAAGCAATTAGGCATTTTAAAACAAAGGTAATATTTTTACTGAATCAAATATGGGTGAAAACCTCCTCATTACACTATAATTTATTTTGATTGCAAAATCCAATAGTGAAATGTTTGGATGACACTTAGCGCTGTGAGAACATTTCATTAATATTCCCCCCCCCCCACACCATTGTATTACGAAGAAAGGAACACAAACCGCTCATAATTTCTCATGGCAAGGCAGTGTCAGGGACAGGTCCCTTTTAACATATTTAGCAAACATGTACGACGCACAGTGATGGCTATAAAAATAATCATTTTCCTGGTGTTAAAACTGACTAATAATATTCATTTGTGGTGTGATTTTTAGATCATATTTTAAATCAAATATTGGAGCAGGAGTATGTGACTGACAGTTCATCAAACAGCAATGAAGACGGAAGCATAGCCTGAGATCCATTTACTCCTTAATCAGAAACATAATCATCATGGTGTGTGACATGAGATGACTTACAATACTGTTGATAAATTTTGTGGGGATCTCATTATTCTTTATATTAATCAGAAATTCACCAGACCATCATTTTGACACGCAAAACTTTGCAATATGCTTTTCTGATGGTAAAGATAGAAAATCGTTTTTAAGTGGCCATATGCTGTCTGTGCGACGGAGTCACATTTGTTAATATTCATACTCAGCATCAAAACAAAACACCTGCCTCCCTTGGGTCCCACAAGAGCCACCCAGATGTTCCTTCTCAGTGCATTAATGTTGACAGCCAAGTTTCCTGAATGCTAAAATATTTATCAAAGTGTCCACCTTGCCGTATTTCAAATTGGAGTTTGCACGTTAAATTACATTTATATTTCAACATTGTCTTTTCAAGACTCTACTTCTGTTACTGCACACAAAATACATCTTTCCACGAACTGAAAACAAAAGGGCACATTATCAAATCAAGAAATGTAGTCGCAGTGGACTACAGACTGGGCTACTCGGGAGTTGGTTCTGGGCTGCATGTGGCCCACGGAGCGCTTATTAAATTGCGCTGTGTTAGACTGTGAATTTCGAACAGTGCTCCATAACTCTGATATGCTATATTTATGTGGTGTGACTATAAAAGTCCTTGAATATTTGAAATTAATCTAAAGAATAATAACCCCAAAATTAAAAATGGTTCTTTTCTGTTAACATGGACCAGTGGGGCACCATACATAATTCCTGACCTTTCCAGCTCACTGTACTCGTAAAGCTGTCGCGAGCTGAACAAGCCTGTGCCCATATCCATGTCATGGTTGTTTGTCATATCAGTTGAGGGTGAAAATAGAAAAGTCCAGGCATTGCGGAGCTTTGCTTCACAGCTCGGTCGTAAAGTGCAGGCAATCATGTCTTCCACAAGTGAATTTAGTGCACTCTTTGTCTTATTTTTATTGCAATGATAGTCCCCGATGTGGAAGATTCCCCATTGCCTTTATGGAAACCCAGTTAACGCTTGTGTTCCTCAGAGCAATATTTACCTTGTCTGTTCAATTATTACCATTCTCCAGTGTACACCTTTTTTTTTTATATGAAAATGGGCTATTTGATTTTTTTTTCTAGCAAATAAGTTGGGTATGTTAGTTTCATCAGTATCAGGCCTTACAAATCATCTGAAGCTTTTGTAAGAATAGTTATTAACACCTCAGAAGTGTGAGCATACAAACTCCCTGAAAACGCAAACCCTCTCCTCTTCTTTTCTCTCCTAATTATTCATTCATTTCCTTTTCATCATTTGCCACGTCTGCTCTCCTTATCATAGAATCTTAGTCGTCTTCTATTTCCTTTTATCCACCTCTCATATGTTTCTCTCATCAGTCAATAATCGCGTCTTTCAGTCCTCTTATATCATCAAGGCTTCAAAACAAAGCTCTGGCTTCATTACCTGCCTACCCCTTCTCTTTCTTAATTAACTCTTTCTTTTGTCAAAACAGTCCATTCCTTTCCCTATAGCCTGTTTCCTCGCTCAATCATTCCCTTTCATCTGTCTACGGCTCTTTACCAACAGGTCAATCTATCAAGCTTATTTGTCTACATCACTTTCCCACACTCTTGTCCTATCGAGCCAAAGACGGCCAGCTGAAACCCCAGACGAGACCGCCTCCACCACCGTTTCACTCGTCTGTCTTTCCATCACTCTGGCTTATTATCTCCTTGGCAGCAGTCCCCATGGCAATGCTGGAGCTACAAATCCAGGGCATCCTTGAGCTGAGGTGATGAGGTGTTCAAAAGAGAAACCGTAATGGAAAAAGGTTTGAAGTTGGAAAATTAAAAAGGGAATAAAGGTTGGAAGGTGAGGCTAAAATGTGAAATACGTTTGTTGAAAAACTTCACTCATGCACTTTTGGCATTTTATTGAAATTGTCAAGTAGTCAAACAAAAGATTAGAAAAAAATGAGACTCCCGGCAAAGCACTACATTTGACCAAAAGTCACATCTCGACATGTATGAAATCGTCCGAGCAAGCTAGTGATGTCACTCAACAGGCCGCAATCATAAAAGACAATTTCATGACAGACTTTTACATTTATTTTGTAAGAATTTCAGAGACTTATGAATTGAATCATTTGTAAAGTGAATGTTAGCCTTAACATTTACGTACATTTTCATTGTGCGGATGAGGAGATGGTGTTGTGTCACTTTCAGTTCAGTTTGAAGGTTAGATGTTGTATAGTTCTTGTCACACGCTTATCTTAAAACACTGTGTACAGCTGTTGCTCATACCCTTTTGAAGATGGAGGTAGAATGTCCAAAATGGAGGCAAGCAGGGGGAATGGCAGGCAGGCAGGCAGGCAGGCAGGCAGGCAAACTGGTGGCACACAGATGAAAATCCAAATTGTTTGTAATCCAACGAAGGTTTCAACATAAAGGGTTCCAAGAAGTAAACTAAAGTTTGTTTTCTAAGTTCAAAGTTTCAAGTTCCAAAAAATTACAAGCTTGGAGCAGGCTTAAAGTAGTTTGAAGCAGCCTTTGAGCGGTAAAATAACTATATCACTACTCTCTTCTTTCTTTTTTCAACTGCGACTGGCTGAGACTGACTATTAAATGTGAGCAGCCGTCTTTACCTGATCAGGTGACCGATCAGGTGACTAACCAGGTGACCAAAGGCTTTGTCAAATACAAGTCCATGGCCCAAGGCCAGCAAATCTTAAAAAAAAAAAAAAAAGAATTTAAGCCATGGAAACTCAATTGGCTCCAACAGGTGTAGTTGACATCCTTATAACAGAATCTTTATTCTCAACAATCACCAGAGGAAAAAGAACTGAGTATGGGAAAGGGGGCTAATGGAGAGATGTATGAAATCAAATATGTCCACTCCTTTTATTCAAAAGGGCATTTGAACTTCAGGCTATAGTGAATATGGGAACTAATTGAGTCAATTTGCATTCTACGCAAGCATTGTACATCCTAATTAATATAGTGATACTACTCTGCTGAGCCTGTCAGCAGACAATGGCCGATTAATGGCTGCCACTGTAAAGGTGCCAGAAGGAACTTTAACTGTGTAGAGACTATTTATCTGCTCTGGTATGCAATCTAGCAAAAATGAATGGACACTCAAGCAGCAGCCGTATCTAAACATCTGCACAATTTGGCCACACCTCTCATCTGGATGAAATTGCATGGGGTAGGCTAACACTAAAATACGTGACATGAGACAACTTAACATTCAGAGGACACAAGATCAGCAAGTGGCCAGATGGTCTAATCCCACTCAAAATGATTCGTAAATCCCCAAAATTGAAGTAGTGATCCATAAAACTATTGTTTGTTGTGTTTGTGATTATAAGACACAACGGGGTGAATGGAGATTTAGCTTTTATTATATATACTTTCTCTTCTATCAAGGCTATTAAAGGATAATGCTCATGACATCTAAGAAATATCCCCTCACTGAACTATAAAATTGCTAATCAATACTTGCCACATATTAAGGATGCTATGATATGTTTTGATGTATTACCCAACCTTAATAGTTCATGATTACATTTTACCTGAAAGCCAACTTCATGCCAACATTCATCAGTCAGTCTTTTTTCCTACTTAAACATTTTGCAGCACCTCTCATATGACTCAATTATATTACAATGTATGTCATTTAGAGCTTCCAGTAAGCCTGTTTCTTGGAACCGCTTGCCGTTACAATAATGAAATGAAAACTCATTCATTTCATTATTTATTTATTTCCAGTTGGCACATCATCAGTAGAAATGATCCACAACTCATCCATCGCTGACTTCAACTGAGTGGGAGATTTCTTCATAAACATCTATATGGAATATTTACACAACGAGACGCATGCCAAAGCTTCGTTAACTGCGGGGAAAACCATATTTTCTTAAAACAGATTCCACACGTGTCATTTGTCTGATCTTAGCACTTCATATTCATGAGTATCTCACATCCAAAAATAGGAACTCTGAAGAATCTTTGATCTCCATAGAATGAGCTATTTTAATTGCATTGCGACCATACTGTGCCATGAAAGCAAATGTAATAATCATAATGTTCCATCTGCTTCCTCCACAATTGATCCTATCATAGTCAACTTGGGAGTTTCGCTCTGAGTCATTCCCTGAATTCCACTTGGTGAGTCCCCGACGTGGAGAAGGTTTGCTGATCAATGGCTCGTACATAATAGAGCTCGTGTTTACTGCAAGGCATGAATGTAATAAATGTTTGAGTAAAATATCAAATCACAATGATGCCCTGAGACACTTTGAAGATTGCAAACTGTTTAACGTGTATTAGAGTAGAAAAACACACAAAAATCAACAAACATGCAGGAATATTAGAAATATGTAAAGCTACATGATGACTGAAGATGCCGATCACATAGATAGTTATTTTTTAATGTCTACATCCATCTCACTTTGTACACCGTGGTCAGAAAAGTGATTTCTGTGGCCGCCAGAAATATATTGTAAACACAGCCTTCACTGCAAGACTACAAATTGATCATTTATGAGTGTAAATAGTCTTTCATTTGCAGCGATATTATTATATTATTTAAGAAAAAAGAAAATGCAATATTTCTCAAGGCCGAAGGAATATTTGTGGGGGTCGCAAACCTTGTATAGGTCGACAAGTCGAATAGACATTGCAGTGGTTAAAAAGTGAATACCATAATTGTGTTGTTTTTAATCATCTTATTTTTGTTTCAGTAACCATTCACTGCTCTTATAAATGTCTCATTTTTTATTTATTTTTTTTAAGTTTTTTTAAGTGTTCTTGCCCTATCAAGCTGCAGTTTCATAACTGTCTTTTTACTTAATGGAGTTGTGTTTTGTAATCTCACAAGGTCTATTTCCTCCATCCATCCATCCATCCATCCATTTTCTGAACCGCTTTGTCCCCACGGGGGTCGCGGGCGTGCTGGAGCCTATCCCAGCCGTCATCGGGCAGTAGGCGGGGGACACCCTTAACCGGTTGCCAGCCAATCGCATCGAGACTTCATAAATGACCAAACTGTGATCATTTTGGTCCTTATATTTTCATCCTAGTTCTTTTCTAAGACAATGAAGCATGTCCTTGTTTCTCTAGGGCAACCCCATCACAGAGTTTGCTCCTTCAGACAGCCTCGCTTTTTGATCTCAAATCTTTTTTGTGCTAGAGCCACAGGCCAATCTGCCTACGGATGATTTAGTCAGCAGGCGGTTTTTCATACTCTGGACTGACTTGTTGGTGATTCACAGGTCATTATGTGAAAGTGAAAGTATGACATTTCCATAGAGACCCGAGCAGTTTCTGTCTTCCCACTTTTTGAACTTCGCCCACACTTATCTTTCTGTCTGCATCTCCTCTCCGTGCAGTGACTCTCGAAAGTGACGTGCTTTCGTTCGTGGATTACAAAAAAAAAAGGCACATTCGGCCTTGGTTTTAAAGTCATGTACTTTACTATATAACTGAGATCTAATTCTAATTCTTTACGGATATCTCGTCTTTTGGTTCGCCGTCGCTGTTGCCCGGTAGGATGAAAGTTCCTTCAATCTTTTTCTCGTGCTCGATTTCGTTCCACTCGGATGAACTCTCCGCATCAAATCCTGGTTGTCGCTGTTTTGTGCCCTCACATATTCACCCTTTCACCAAACCCGCCAGCCCTCCCTCATCCATACCCAGCACATCCTTGCTCATTTTAGCCTCTCTTTGTTTTTTAGTTGGTGCAGCGACCCACTCATCACCCTCAGCTTCTAACCCACACGCCTGTCTCTTGCTGAGCTCACTTTCTAAAGCATCTACTTAGCTCGGCCCTCTCCCGAGGCCCAATTATTGTACTGAAATTTCAATCAGCCATCCCATTACCATAACCCCGTGTCCTGTTTGTTACTCTTTGGTGGAGGTTCAGGATTGGCTGTCTCTTCTGCCATGTTGGCCTTCTTATTTGATGATGATATTCTGAACACAGGTCATGCCAAATTGGAACTTAACATTTATGCTCCTTAACTTTATACAGTATAAACAATACTATGGGCGGTGACTCTCTTGAGATCAGCTGCTGTCTAGGTCGAAATTAAGCTGGCACGATCCCTCCCCGTGTAGCAGTCAAAGCCACTTTAGGCTAGCGTATCCCGAGCGACGCATGCGCCATCACGGGGAGGGGTGTGATAAAGCCAACCGAGACAGTGAACTGTCAGAGATGTGTAGGAGTAGTGAGTTGTGTGTCGATGCCCCCCTCTTCCATGCATGCCACATATTGTCCTGTTGCCATGGAGATGGCCTTGGCTGCGTGAACACAAACTTACTGCACCGGAGAGTGGGAGAGGTGAAGGTGTGCCCGACAGTTTTGCTCGCAGGAAAAAATCTGGTCATTTTGGGAACAGGCCGACAATAATATTTGTCAAATTTGCTGGTGCCGCTCAGAGAGCATTAATGAGCCAATTTGGCAATCCATTTTTCAAGATGACACCAATGACTCCATGTTGTTTACTATTTGCACAAGGCATAGTCATTTCATAATACAACTCCAATTAAGTCAGTCGGCCATGTATAAAGATTTGAAATTAAAGCATATTCCACATATTTGCAAACAAACCTCTCTCTGCCCATTTTGTGAAGATCCTACATTAATAATTGGCATCTGATATGGAGTCAGGGTTGAGGAAGCGATGACACCAAGAAATGAGAGCAAGCTTTCCACACATACAAACGTTATCTGCTGTGAAGAGAATGTTCAATAATTCATACAAATAATATTTATCCCGATTCGTCGAAAATTGATCCATCATGAAGCCAAACATGAAGCTGGAGAATATCCTCGTGTTCAGTCATTCTTTGCTTAACCTCTCTTATATTAACCAGACTAAGACAACACCAAAGCAGACATATTGATTGACTGCATACTAAAAGTAGAGTCACCACTTTGAACATAGTTAGGGAGGTACCACAGCACAGATGGCAACGAAGGCCTGGAGCCTCGATTTTAAGTGCTGTGGTGGCTGCCCTAAATCACTTTGGGACTGCTGCTCTGGTGATTTTGCTGTGGGAAGCATATTGCCTCTTGGTAGATCGAAAGAGAACCCGATAGGGAGGTAACGGGGTGAAAAGAGGAAAGCAATAGTTCAATAATATTCAGATTTTTTTCGATTTTTTTATTAGTAATTCAACATATTCAGATAAATGACACCATCAATGCCAGCATCTTGTGTGACTTTTAAAATGTAATATACAACCAATAATATAATTGCCTGATAGACACATGATACAAAGTGCATAAAAGATGTCTAGTTTTCTTGAATATTCACAATGTGCGTCATACTATGACCGTGTCAGACTATAAAATGTACAAATGTGTGAATTTTGTCTTTTTTTTTATTTTTTTTAATCTCAATTACTTTGGCTACCGTTGGCTGTCAGTTAGCCCGCATTCACTTTCCAATGTTCTTTTTTGCTCTGTGAATGTGTCAAATTCCTTTTATTGCGTGGGATCGTGATTGACCCTCATATTCCTTGCTATGAATCCATCTCAGTGTATTCCTTGTGTCTTTCCTTTTTATTGTTGTTCCTGCATATGCTGTAGTCTGGCTGTATTGTGTTTACTTTGAAAGTGCTGCTCATTTTCTTTTAGCTGGTAATCCTCAAGGTCATTTTGTTTGGTCACTACATCTTGTTTGCCAGCGTTTCCTGAAGTTTCTGGGGGAAAAAAAAAAACAAGAGTCTTTTTAATTAATGATATTCTCCACTGGATGGATGACAGTTCAGACTATCTCCTAGTGCCTGTTTGCCTTTGCGCTGAAAAGATTGGCTTCAACCACTTCACTAGGCCATAACCATGAATCCCTCACTTGGGCTGGCCTTGCTATTCACCTTGCCATATCCATTAACGTTTTGGCGAGTGTTCAAGATGGAACACTTTTGTGCAGCTCTGAGAAAATAGGTTTTATCTTGTCTTTAAACTGGATATATAGGAAACTCCATGCAAATGCAGTTTTGTTTTCTCTCTCTTAGGGCCACATAACCATTTCAACAACATTGACAGCAGTTTTTCTGTGCTCGGAAAGGCATCATATTTGACTTTCTATTTGTTTAAAAGGCAAATGACGCATATGTGAAACAATAACTATCAAACAGATGGACAAATAAAAATATATTGTTTCATGCTCCATTTTTAGTTACATCTGACTGTCATAACATAGATAAAACTGCTGAAGACCTTTGCATGGTACGATCTGTTATGTAAATATGGTAGAAAAACAGGCCTTGTTCTCCTCATACATACAAATAATGACAACAAAAGTCAGTCTTTTGCTTCCTTTGGGTCTATTTGCAAGGCTCTGAAGAGTCATGCAGGCTGCCCTCTCTCTGACTTGCCGCCATTAACGGATGTAGAGATTGTGTGGCTTATTTTGATGATGTCCTGTCCGGTCACTTTGCAGCCATGGGAGAGTGCTCATTACTGGAGGAAATCCACCTGCTGTGTAGTGGATCGATTTGGAGGGGTCACATACTGTAAGTTTTGGGTTGTTTTTTGTGTTCATCTTCAAATTCAATGTACTCAACAAAATAGAAAAGCAGTATTTACAACACGATCTTTTTTGAGCCCTCAGTCAAATGGGCGGATCCCGGCTGCGATTTTGAAGTTGTCCAAGTTCCCTGGTAAAAATTTAAATCCAAAAGTGTCAGGAAATGTTCGAGTTCAAACCACATAGCTACGAAAGTTATTGACAGCGCTAGCTTCAAAGTATTCATGTTCATGTATGTTCCTTTTCTTTGGCTTTTTGTGGCAATGATTAGCCACGAGGAACAGCAATGGATGTGAGCAAATAAGAGAAAGTAAAAATCAAGAATTGCTTTTCAATTTATGTATTGTATGTATGTACAGAATTCAGATCACCAAACTAGTCGCTTCTCTACAAAAGGAGGCTCAACATACCCATCGTTCTTCCATAATTAATCATTACAGGTGTGTGAAAGCGAATCCCAGTGCTAAATCATGAATTGAAGGACAAACTAAACAAATCTTTTTTAATGGAACCATCAGCGGAATTTACGTCTACATGAGACTACTTCCACTAGCACCAAAAGCCCATCTAGCCAGCACTCAGTCACAGTGGTTAAAAAAAACTTTAGATATCAGGTTAAAAGCTCTCCGAGATGGCAAGAAGTTAGACCGGCAGGTTGAAATACCTCCTCAATTAAAAGGAGCTGTTTATTCTGTTTTCCAGCTCAAGGTAACCGCAACTGATGTCAACGGGTTGTGCTGAGATCAGATCAATTGTAATCGGCACCACAAATCGTCTGTGGAACTCAACTTGGTTGTATTGATTGATCATCCAAGAATATGTTTATATGCAGAAGCTCATTTCCCACAAGTACCCCTGCAAATGTTATCATACAGTCCATTACTGTTCTACTAAGTGGGCTACATTTTGTTAAGTCTGATAAGAGAGCAGCGGAATAATACAACGTACGACATTTGGAAAGTCGAGGTAATGGCGTGTCTTATCAAAACTGTCTACAAGATGCGGGGCTTTCTCAACCCAATAAATGTCTTGGCCTGCTTACACTGTCATTGTATGTGTGCTCAAATGATTGAACACAACATTGCAATGCTGTTGTTATGTACTATCACTAAAAACAACAGAACTGCTGAAATGTGTCAGAAACCGTGAAAACGATTAGCACATGCTCACTATTGATTTGGGGTGCAACGGTACACGGCAAAATATGAAACCGTTTGGTCTGCTCTGCAGGGGAAAATGCGCCCTAATATACCACGGAATTTCGGTACTCCATTTCATACGGATTTACAGGCCACCACGTATGCCTGTCCATACTATAACACTTAACCAATATTCCTAACCCCTAAATACAATTTTAAACTAGGGTTTGTAATAAGGTTTAAAACTAGGATTAAGGTTTCAAATTAAGGTTAGGCTTTCAAAGTAGGGTTAGTGTTAGATTTAGGGGCCAGGAGGTGGGGGTTAGGAATGTGGAGTATGGGTTAGGGTTTAAGGTTAAGGGATAGGGTCAGGGGCTAGTGGTTTGGGTTGGGTTGGGGTTTCAAATTAAAGTTGGGGCATGCACACGCACGTGAGCACAGACAACGTAGGAGTCACGATATTACTGCAACGCGATAGGTCCTTGATTATTATTAATGATAACAGCCTTATATGATATAGAAAAAAACGACAGGTACGTGACTGAGCATGCAATGTACTATCATGTAATTAATGTGATTGCTCTTTTTGCCAACTATTCATGATAGCCGGCCCAGTGCACCTAAGAAAAATGGAACAACTACAAATAATGAAAAAGTTTTGTAGTCCACTCTGTCACGTATAGGGTACTGACTTGATTAATGCCATCGGTTCTGTGGCCAGTTGAATTAATTATATAATTACAGTAATTCATTACAGTAAAATGAAAATGCCTTTTTTAGTAATGTCAGATATTTAAATGTGTTTCAAAAACCATCATCCATCCATTTTTAATTCAACTAATCTTCAGTAGGGTTACGGATGGTTCAGCTTGAGCTGAGATTCAAACCCGAACCTTTTCAGATGTGAGGCGTGTTATACACTATCCTACTGTGTTTGTGCACGTGTGTTTATAAACAAAGGGAAAGGAAAGGAATAAAGAATTTTGAACCAAAAAAGAATGGCTGGGAAAAAAATGAGTGAGAATGTTAGTGATGGTAAAATGAAACTTCAAGATGATTTATGAAGCAGTTGTGTTTATTCAGCTCACTAGATGTTTACCACATGGCTGAAAGCACACACTAGTTGCTATTTCTTAAACTAACAGTGCCCTCTATATGAGTCAAAAATATAACTGGTTCATGAATCACCCTTGACTACACAAATGTGTATGTTCTTGCCAGAGTTCATGGAAAGAAATTTTTTTCTTTCCATGAACAAAGTTTTTTTATCCTATCCTATCCTATCCTATACTATACTATACTAGAATTTGGCTTTGGGTGAGAGGCACGGACAAGGAGGAGAGGGAGGTTGGTGCTTTTTTTTTTTTTTTTTTTTTTTTTTGCGGGGGAGCAATGGCCATGAAAGACATACAAATTATTTGTGCCCTGCTCTTCTCATTTGCAGTCTATTGGCATGCTGCGTTATTGTGCTAGTATAATATGTACTGCTGGTTTGAAAAAGGTCAGGTCCAAACAGTTGTACAATGGGCTGACGTGTATTGTAGCAAAAAAAAAAACACGGCCTGTATGCTGAACTGTATGCTGGAAAGGTAGATATATTTTTTTGACAGGGACAGATGAATGATTATATATCCCGTACCGAAAACAATGGCTCGGCTAATATCATGGGACACAACTGTATCCCTTCGGCTATCGTGTCAGAGGTGCTTTGGGGATGTGAGGAGACGTAGCTCCTGCTAAACATCGGTCCACTCCCCACAGGAGCGAATGAAATCTGTGTGAGAGCTGCTATTGATGTATCTGCTGGGAATGCCGTGTGGTCCCCACAGGAAGAACAGAGTGGGTTCCTGCACGGAGGGCTGAGTGGTACCGCAGAGAAGTTCTGAATTCAGTGCTGAAAACAAAATAGACCGGAATGTGGAAGTTTTTTGTGCAATCATGCTCAAATAAAATAAATAAATACTAATAAAGAGTGATCAAAGCAACTCCTGCACTCACACTTGGTGGAGGTAGTAAACAAAAATAAATGTCAGGATAAAAAAAATGAAGATAGAGCTTGGTATGGCTTCAAGACAATCACACACCGTGATGAACGTGAGCAGACATGACGAGGTGATTATTTATCTGTTCTCAATGCCTGCTGCTCAGCTTCGTTTTCTGCCAGCGGGCTTATTCAGCACCAAGGACAGCTCCCTCGGTCGCAGTGGCTCTCTGGAGAGAGGCACATTTAGAGTCTCTTTCTCCCTTTGTGTTCCTCCCAGTTTCTTTTTCCTCTATAGCATGTACAAGTAGTGTCTCATTAGTGAGCCCACATTTAGTTATTCTTTCTTCGTCTTCCTTTCTATTGAAAATCTCAGAGGAATGTCAAATTTATAGACACATTGCCCTCTTTTTTTTTTTTGCTCTCTCTGTCTCTAAGCCCAATTTCCCCTCAGTTGCTCACCAGCACCGCTCCATTTAGAGGCAGTACCACAAGGGATCGCTATGGCCTTAACCTCCTATTCAATTAAGCTTTGCTTGGAACATACACACATACTTGCAAATACACACATTTGCAGTCAGACGGCACACGGAGATGTGACCTCAGAGAACTGGGCCCTTGTAGACACATCCAGAGACATGAAGAAACATCTGTAATGAATAACACACTGTTGGATGGCAGAAACAGCCAACCAATTACAGATAGTAAACCCCTGTGGTAAATTGGAGATAATATTTGCACAGATTTTTAATTTAAAACGTATCATCCCTCATGGGGCTAAGTATTTAGTTAAACTGCATTGACTTCAAACTTTTGGGCAATGCTTTTGAGA
The DNA here is from genome assembly GCF_054491065.1 of Syngnathus leptorhynchus. Lineage (NCBI taxonomy): Eukaryota > Metazoa > Chordata > Actinopteri > Syngnathiformes > Syngnathidae > Syngnathus > Syngnathus leptorhynchus. Next base: position 10,361,875 of record NC_141196.1, read on the forward strand.
GCAAGGAAAGTGCTGAAAGTTAATGCGAGACATTATGTGTGTGGCTTAGAACAGTCAAAAAAAGTTGAAAGCTTGATTCACTTGATATAAGAATATTGTTATTGATGATGATATCTGTTGACTCTTGTTAAAAGTTTGACTTCATCGTTGCCCCTCTCGAGTGCAAAAGCTAGGACCAAGGTGGGGCCAAACATTCCAATGAGTTGCTTTGTATGTTTATCCTAAACACTGTAAAAACCTCATCATTTTGTCATCTAGGGTAAATTCACCAGGTAAAAATGGCGTTCATTATTTGAATGTTTTGTTAAAAACTGTCGATACATATTTACTGCAGTGAATGTTGTTTTAAAAATAAACCAGTACTTTTATTTAAATGTAACCTTTGTAATTTAAGATATAATCTGTTGTCCCTTGCTCAATTTTTTTCTGTTGCTTATGTTTATTTCCATATGTGCTCTTATTTACTGCTTTTGTTGTAATCCCTTTTGGTCCAATTGACTTTTCTTGTTTTGCACACGCTGTTGCGCTCCCATACATTGAATATATGCCTACTCTAATGACCGAGCTGCTGTAAGTAGAGAATACAATACCCGCGTGTGTGCGCTTGTGCGTGCATGTGTGAGTGTGTGTGTACCCCATTTTGTGTGTGTGTGTGTGTGTGTGTGTGTGTGTGTGTGTGTGTGTGTGTGTGTGTGTGTGTGTGTGTGTGTGTGTGTGTGTGTGTGTGTGTGTGTGTGTGTGTGTGTGTGTGTGTGTGTGTGTGTGTGTGTGTGTGTGTGTGTGCTCATACATGCAGAGTGACCTTTCCAAACGCTTCCCACTCTTGGTCTTTCAATCACCTGAGCAATATTTTGTTCACGGAACAAAATGAAAAAGGAAATTAGAAATGAAAATTAATTATCGTAGGCTTCTGTACAGATTATTAGACAGATGAGCTACAGCATGATCTTTATGTAATCAGATGGGCAGACAAACATACTGTATGCTCAGAGAGTAGCGCCTTCGTCTCGCTCAGACAAAAGGGCTTTGTTTAAACATGAGCAGATCCATTATCCAAGGCTATTCTAGTGCTTGATGTGCTTTCATAAATTGTTTTCAAAAATATATATTATCATAACTTTCTTTAGGGGTTTAAACACCCTCACTGCTGCTCTTTTAATCTTGTTTATTGATTTGCACATTCTGGCTGTGGCGGCTCTTCTCATCCATCCATCCATCCATCCATCAGGCAGCATTACAAAACTATTGGTGTTTCCCCAACGAGTGGTATATGATGAATCCATCAATAAATCAATCAACTAGGGCAGCAGCGACAACAAGATAGGCCCAGACTTCCTTCTCACAGACAAGATAGTACAGTAGTCAAAAAAGCCACTTGGGAAGAAGGTATACAGACACTGATCTTTAAAAATACCTCCACAAAAAAAAAAAAACAGCTGTGGATACCAGGTTGAAATTCTTGCATCCCTTTGGTGAACTCTCCTGTCGGAAACTTTGGAGATTTTGCCAAACAACTCCTGTATCATGAACCACAGTTATTTGCTATTTTCATTGCATCCATCATTAACATGACTTTTGCAGGCAACATACGTATCTATCAAAAGCATAAAATGAGAAAAAGCAGACGAGCATATCCCCATTGAAATCATTTAAATTGAGAATAAAAATGTATTCATGATGTACAGTATGTGGCACTGTTCTTGCGGAGTCTAGCGACATTCTGAGAGCATATTCAAATCCTCAGGTGTGATAAACAGAAACCATCTTATTTCAGTAGCCCTTCACGTTGACTTCATGGCAACAAACCGACACAAGATGTATGGTAAATTCCCAAAGGCTCCCAATTACAGGCACAGGTGTGTGGGCGCCCGTGATAAAGTCAATAAAACATATATAATTCTGCTCAGTGTAACGTTGCATCAATTTAATCCTGCAGATTGATTTTGAGTCTGCACGTCACGTCTAAGCTGACTCGGTTCTCTCAAATTACATGTCAGATGACATTAAGCACTGCATGGTGACAGACTGTGGAGTCAACCCCATGTTTTGACAGCTAATTAAATCCAGCTACAGGCTAGAAACGTTTTAATGCAGGTGAGTTGACTGTATTTCTTATTAAAGGGCGGTAGAGCTTGTTTTATTTATTCCAAGGTCACCGAGGGTTTCTGGGAATCTTCCTTGCTATGGAAACGCTGCCGCCACTCTGCATGCATTCCGAGCTTCTTGAGATAATTCATTTATGCCATAAGTACAATCTAGTTTATGGTGCCAGAACAAGCTCAGACTTTGGAACTCGCTACATACCAACTTGGACACACATCAGCACACACACACACTCACACCATTGGAAATTGTGTGTTTAGATAGGCCCCTCTTAAATAAAGTGGCATTAGACTGCTTGAATGCAGAACCTCTTTGACTTACAGTGGACAAGAGGAAATAGAAGGTGAATTGACTCGAGTCTGCTGCAGGTCTGGATATTATTTCTATAAATGTGTGTATGCATATATTCAAAGGCTTCTCTGCCTCATTGTGTACTGCATCATTCTCAAACCGAATCCTTTACAAGTGCAATTCACAATACTTGTTAGTCACATACACAATATACCAAAGCTAACCCATTCAAATGCATTTACCTAGAAATATTCAAATCGGCAATATGCATAGTCGCCGCACCAGCCTCACATTCTGTATATCACTATTTCCAATCCCAAGTCATTGTTAATACACTTTCTGCTATTGTACAGTGGTTCATCATTGGAGGGGGGGGGGGGGTTCGTTTTGTGTTATTTTTAAATGAGAGGTACCGTACAATCAAAGGGCAGCATGGTGTTGTTATCTGCAAAGAAAAAACACACACACACCATCTGAGAGTGTCAGAATGGATTTAGAACTATAAAAAATTGGATGTAAAATTTGGGGTTTCTTCCTGTCCTTCACGTACGGTGTATTGCAAGACATTAAAAGCTTTAATTAAACATGTTTGTCTGGTCTTCGAATTAAATATTGAGCCTCATTCACTTTCACCGCCATTCCACTTCTTTACCTACACTGCTTTCAAAACTGTATTGCTTCAGCAGACATTGGAAAGCGAGTACGCTTCGTTGATGGCATCAGCCAGAACTCAATAATGGAGTTGAGTCAAGGGCTCCTGTTTTAATTTCTCAATATGGCTGAAGGTCACCATAAGGGGGATGCATTTTATCATTGAGGAGACCAATGACAGTCAGAAAACAAACAGCTACAGCATAGTGGAGTTTGTGGTGTATGATACTGCATCATCCAGAGAAGGGACGGAAAACTTAAATGCTGCAGGGGGGTCATCATTTTTCATCCGTGCTACTGGGGGGGAGCACATAGAAGAACGTGCATCCAGATGTATGACAAACTTTCCACCTTGAATGAATGGACAAAATATGTGCATACATCTGCTTAATGTATTTAGTATATTTTCAATGCAGGTATAAAAGATACACTCTGGCAAAAACGAGTTTAAAGCAAACATGTTGTAGTTTCAAAGTGCAAGAACTCACATTGTCCATTTTTTTTTCTCCAAAAATCAATTTACTCAAAATGTTAGTATATTTGAGGTACTTTGTTTGATCTGCATATTATTACAAATCTAAAAAACAAATATCAAGCCACACTGATGTAGGACCATACCCTTCATATTTGGGATTTCTATTTACCATTCTTAAATAATTAAATCTATTTAGTGACTGTATATTATCAATTTTCAAATAACATTGCAGTACAGATTATCATAATTCTTTTTGGCTCTGAATGTGGAGACGTGATTCAGGTTGTGCTCAGTGCAGGGACAGATCTCTTGTGGGATGCAGGTCCACGGGGCATCCCATAATCCAGAAAAAATCCTACTTTATTTCCCTTCTCACTGTTAACAGAAAGCTGTGATATAGCACTATTTCCAAATACAAATGGATGAGTTTTACCATGTTGAATAAATTAAAATGTTCATTGCATCCTTTATTTTTTTTCGTCAGCGTCCCTTGTAAGAAAAACTTTGGGCAGGGGTGGCCACACTTTATGTAGACATGTCCATAATAATAACATTAAAAGGTTTGTTTCACATTTAGATTGAGCCAGAGTCTGGTACAAACTGTTTGAAAAATAAAGGCACTTAAAAAAAATGCTGCTACAGTACATTTATCAAAGTTCCAATGAGTTCCACATGTATCAGCCAGCAAAGAGTAAAGAACAATTGCTTTTTGGTTGAAGCCAGTTTGGAAAAGAGTGAATAGTGCTGTTCTTTGCTCTTCTTTCACACAACCAATGCTGCCTATGCAGCACCTGCCTGCTTTTGGCAGCGCAAAACGTGGACTAAAACAGCTCAGATGGATTTTCCACTGATAGACTGCATATTCTTGCAATTGAAAAAAAAATGAAGACATTTTTTTATAATGACTTAATAAGTAAACAACTGAAGGCTAACCTCCAAATGTCACAGAGATGGGGGGAAAAAAACACTTTGCATTTCTTATCTCGTCATTTAGCTTCCTTATCTTTTATATTTTACCTGTGCAAAGACACGGGAATAATTACAATTTAATTAATTTTCTACTGTGTGTGGACCCGTAGGGAGCAAAAATATATTCATATTCATGGCTATTAAAAATAAACCAACTGAGGATATGAAACACATTTTGCATTGCTCATTTCCTATTTGGATGAGTGATTAAGGAAGGAGATGTGTTTGGGGGAATTACAGAAAAAAATAAAAATCACGAGCAGATGAGAAAGCATAGGAGAAAAAAAATTAATCAGTCTTAAGAAGGAAAAGCAATCAACACTTCAAAAGGCAAAAATGCCAATTTCCCCATCTGTTATGAAACTAAAATAATATACATGATATTATTACTGTCTACTTTTTTCTTCTTAGAAAGCGGAGTTCCCTCACCCAAAAAATGAACCGTGTCATCTGTGTAATGTTCGGCAAGTGGAAAATGGATCAATCAATTGTTTATTCTGTTTAGTCGCTTTGAGCCTCCAACAGAACTACCTCGGTTCTTCCTCAGATGGAGTCCTTTGGGGCTGCGCCACTGCCACTTCCTTTAATGAAAAGGAAAAGCAGACACACGCTACAGAAATGTAAACAACATATTGGACAAACCATCCAAAATAATTGTGTTTTCTTCAGGGTTGACTTTAAGTAATAATAATGAAAGTTGGACTTCAGTTCCCACACAGTGATGTTGTGAATGGGATTGTGAATTGATTTGTGCATTGTGAACAATTTGCATCAGATTCAGGCTATATTGTCAGAAAAGATGAACAGCAGTGATGGTAGAGAAATGTCAGGAATGAGTTGGCGACCAAATGTAGCTTGAACCAGGAATTATTGACGGGAAAGAGAGTTGGAAGGGAGTCAGGTGGGGAAACGAAGACACAGACGGGACAGAGACTCACGGCCAGCAAACAGATAGACCAACCGACCGACATGACAAGGTTAAAATTCTGACCGTGAACTTCCAGACAGACCGAGAGAAACACAGACGACAAGAACAAGACCACTGGGCACAGCCAGGAATGGACACAACAGTAGAAAGCGACAAGAAGGAACACACGGGCAGGGTTTAAATACATGCAACAACGAGCAAGGAGGTGACAGACATTATGGTGATGAAGGGGTGTGGCTGAGGGTAATTGTCAGCCGAGCGCAATCTGGCACAGGCATGACAGAAAATGGATGGGTGGATGAATAATATCAGTAATATCTTAATAAATGCTGATTGACAATAACCCTAGTTGGGCTTTGAGGTCAGCAGACTTGTTCCAATTGTGAAGTTCAAAGCAAACATGGTGGAGTAGCATTGAGCTGCTATGCTGCACACAAACAAAATTGAAGTTAGCCATGAGTGTAAACACTTTTAAATCCAGTTTAAAAAAAAAAAAAAGTGTGTAGGGGGGGGGGGGGGCGGGGGGGAGTTCTTATACCATTAAGTTTTTTTTAGCATTTCTAAACCATTTTTTGAAGTATGGCATTTTAGTAATTCTTGTAGTATTTTTTGTAATGTCTTTTGATGAGGTGTTTAAATGTTTTCAAGCTTCATTCTTTCAGCAAAATGGGTAAGATGCTTTTGTTTTCACTATTTTGCTTTAGAATGTGTGATGCACAGACCATATCATTCTAAAAGGTTTCTTTTTTTTTTTGGTGTAAGGGTACAAACTTTCCATTATCTGAATCCCCCCACGCAACATATCAAAGCAGTGGCACTGCTCCTAATAGCTCTTCACAAATGAAGATCTAAGAGCCAAAGCCTTTGGTTTGTTCACGTTGCCTGATGTCCACAATGTCGCAGTGAAACACCAAATGCCTCCCCCGTACAGATACAACTGTTATCATGTCAAGTCAGTTCAAGATTTTTCTTACATTTCTGTCTCGGGATTGAAGTCAGCCTGCTGTAAGAGGTTGTATCCTGTTACAAAGCCTCATAATGAGTGTTATTTTAAAAGAAACTGTGTGCCACAGGAAGTGACTAATGCAAGGTTCAGGATTATGAGAATTTGAGTCTGTGATCCCAAGATTAGCATTGGATCCAACAAAAGCAGAAGCCCTCATCAAGGAAATTAATGAGGTGAATAATTCTGTGAATATCTTCCTTTACTTTCAGCAAAGGAATTGTGGTAAAGACACTTCCAGGACAGAGATTTTCTGCACAATTAATTCAAGGTCATGAATTCTCAAATTGGTGCTGGACTTTTATGTTGCAGGCTCGACGCCATTGTTTGCCTCATCTTACCTCACTCTCGTCCAGTTGTCAATCTGTTTCTCTTTGGAGAGCTGTTGGCAGCCCTTATTTGCAACCTCCTACATGCTCAGTCCTCCATCCTCTTGGTACCTCTCAGGCCACGCTTACAAAAAGGCCTTTATTTATATGTTTATTTATATATACATATATATTATTTATTTATTTATTTATTTATTTATTTATTTATTTATGTATTTATTTATTTATTTATTTATTTATTTTTTTGTCTTGCGACAAGTCCAAGTCAGGGTCTGTATCGCTCTAGTTATTTGACTAAAGTGCTTGTCCAGAGTTTGTGGTCCCATCCCCCATCAATTAGGAGCATTCTCCCATAGGATTGTCATGTTTCTTTTGGCTTCTTGTTATGCTGTTGTGCAAGCTAAAGAGCCCCTGAGGTCATACTGGTGTTTCTGTCGGTCAGCATCTTTCTCAAATGCTCATTTGCCCAAAAGTCCATAGTTTTGTGTCGTGCACCACCTAGGCTTCTGTACCTGCAACTGTTTTTTCCTACAGTTATGGCCAGGAGGCTATTTTGTACAGCTCACTGAATTGGAATTTCAAGATTACGAGGGCAACCAAGTGTTTTTTAAACCACGCCTTTTAGCCGGGTTTTTTCTGCCCCCTCTGGTCTATGAACTACTGTACCTCTGGGACCAGTACATTATCTGTAAATGTCTTCATTTTTTATTGATTGATTGTAAGGTAAATTACTTAAGGATGCTTTGTTGTGAGACCCGGGCTTGCCCTAGGAAACAAATGATAATGTGCATTTTGGCTGATTACTGTCTTACTGTTGTTGTTTTTAATGATCTTGCTCAATTTCAGTCAGTCCTTTCAAAGTTTTCCATTATATTTTCAACACACCACATAGAACTGTTACATGAAAAAATAACTAAACATTCTTTCAAAATTCTATGATGTTAGATATTCGTGTAAAATTAAAAAAAATCTCTTGAGATAAATGCTTTGGCAGTTTCAGAAAACACATTGGAATAGTGGTTCGCATGTCTCAGAGCTAAGAAACTGTGTGTTCAAATGTCATCTCCGGCCCTCAAGTATGAAGTGTTCTCTCTGTGCTAGATGTGGACAGCTGCTTGATTGAGCCTTTATGCGCAAACCTGAATGAACTCACCTAAACCCAAAGTGGAATTGGCTCACTCGAAATGGAAATAACAATAGTACCCAAACTTGCTTCTTATTCGAAAATGATTTGATATTGACTCTTGGCATTGAAAGATGAAAGCTGTAAGAAATTCAAGAACTCTGTGAGTGTATTGACCTTTTTAGTCCGAGCTGTTCAACATCTGAGGGATGAAAACACATGGACGCATGCAATGTGAATCCAGACATGCGTTAAAGTAGGACAAAATAAACAGCGACCAAATAAACACAAAGAAACAGTTCCTCCATATTTGTGATTGCCCACACACCAATCCATCCTTCATGACTCCTTCCTAATGAACGTGGCAACCATTTATGAATTCCCCCTGCTTGTTTTTTTCCCCCCCTTGACCAGCTTCAATAAGCTAACAGGGCACTTTGAAGTGGCAACAGAATTTAATTATTACACAACACCGACGACGTGAGCAAGCAAATCAAAGAGGTATGACGCTGGGGAAGGAGAGGACATGAAAACAAAGAAGGAAAATGAGGCAAAAACTTTGCTGAACAAAAATGAGACTCTTTCCAAATATTTTCCAACTTACATGTTGGCTGAATGGAAACAGCGGGGACTAAGACAAACAAGCAAAATGCTCTAGTCAAGAAAAGAACATTTTTCAACCAGTACCCCCAAGAGAGCAGAGAGCTCTGAGAGCAGTGATTCTCAAATAGTGGATCGTGACCAAAAAATGGGTCGTGACCTGTTTTCAATGATGGTTTCCTGGGGGGGTGCTTTAGGATCTTGGTAGTTAGCGTCTTCTTTGATTTGTGCCGCAGCTTGTCTATTAGGCATGATGGCGGGTCTTGAAGATAGACCCATTGAGAAACGACCGCCCGAGAAGGAAAAGGAAAGAAAGGTTAGGAAATGAAAACCAAGGAGCAAAAAAACAAGGATGAAAGGAAAAAGTAGACGAGAGTGGAAACGGTGCAGAGAGGACGAGGGGAAAGAAGCTGCCAAAACAATTTTTGGTATATATAGTCAAAAGGAAATGCTTGCGGCAGCCAAAGAAACAAACACAGCAAAAAGTAGAAACAGATACTCAATGTTCAAATTCCACACACGCATGGTTTGTAGGCTAGAGGATACATAATCTCACTGGGGTAAGGGTTAAGGGAAAAGGAGCACATCAAATGTGTGTATATTCTCACACAGTGCACGTAGGGGTGGGTGGAGGTGAGCTCAAGTAGATAGGAGATGACGGGAGATGAATGGCGGAGGTGGTGAGGAAGGAAAAGGAAAAAAAGAGAGAGAGCTGATAAAGAAAAGCTGATCTGTTCCCGGTACGTCACACTCAGCCTTATCAGCCATGACGAATTGAAAAAAGACTTTTATCTTCCCTGTTCATATTTGAAACGCTCCACTGTTTCTATCGTTGAACAATGTGAGCGAACGATACGAATCGCCACCCAGCGAAGAGCATTCAAATATATTTAATAACCTGGATTTAAATATTGAAGAAATGCTTGTCGCTTGTCATCTATGAGGTGGGGGGGGGGGTGAATTTCAAAGTCAGAGACATAAACACTTTGACACGTGTCTCACTTAACAGATGGTTCAACCTGTCTGCAACTGGGCTTCGAGCATTGACATGAATATTGTACATGTTACCAGCGAGGAATAGAATTGCTTTTTTCCCAGTGGATTTGAGGTCAAGGCAAGGAAAGAAAAATGCAGATCATTCAGTATTTTAATACTGGTTATTGAAATACAGCGCAACCATTTTGCTCACAAATAGCTTTGTGAATATTTTTATAGTATGTATACAGTATAGTATCTGTCTCTCGAGCTAGCGAGCTTGCTAGCTAGCCATTATGCCTGCCTGTTTACAACAGCAACATCTAGAAAAAAAACTATTTTTTTTATATTAAGTCAATAAATAGGAAGCCAAAATTGAAGAAAATCAAGTTTGGAATTGTCAGTAATATCTTTATTGACCCAGTATGCTAAAAGCACATAAAGAATTTATTCAAGCAATCTCAAGTATTGATTCTGAGTCATGGTGAAAAGTTTTCAAATGATAACCTGCAAAATATGTAAAGATTTTTTTCTTATTGTTATTATATTTTCAGTAGTAACGGACATTATTTGTTTTTCTCCCTTGAGCTAAGTAAAGGCAAACTTGAGTGAAAATCTGAAACCAGCTTCAACTGAGGGAGTAGTTTGAAAAGGCCTGTAGAGTTGTCAGTTTGCGGGATGCGTTTTACTTTCGATACAAAAAAATAGCTTGCTTGTGCTTGGGTAAGGATCGATGGATGCCATTTTTTTATTTATTTACATTATATATTTATATTTCAGGAATGAAACGTTTCATGTAGTTTTGTGAGGCACAGAAGCTCTCTTCCAATGGTGGAAAATGGATTTTGCTGCAAACAAAAACTTTGCATGAAAGAAAAAAAGTGTATATGTACTATAAAGTAATAAAAGTTTGGCCTTTATCCTCGCCTAGCTCATATGGAGACAACGGCTCTGCACTTGCACTTTGATATATTTGTCCCAGAGAAATTGTCAAAGGAGATTCCTGGAAATAAACTCATTAGAGCTGAAGAGGGAGATTTATTTTTGAAGTCTATCGTGACTTCAGGACGTCAAGTGCTGCACATGCAGATAAGCTTTGGTCAATTAAGCGGAACACTTCATAGGCAAGACGTTAACGTGAAAATAAAATTGTGTGAATGCCCAAAGTGCTGCTGCTCTTTGGGTCAAAGTGCTGAGTCGTGTGCTGCTTCTTAGTGGGATTTGGGCTATTGGGTTCAGCTTTTATTCATTTGATTTGGTTCACGCCAAGGTTAGTCCTAATTATGTTCGATTTGACGTTGCAAGTCACGGTAACAACATGAGTTGTAAAACAAATGGAGAGGAAAGGAGAGGAAAGAGACAGACAAATACCGTTTATGGTGTGTGTGTGTGTGTGACCTCAGTTCTCAGGTAGCGTCTTGATGGGGAAACACAGCTCATTTAAATTCCTATTACCTGATACGCATTAATTGCTAATGTGTCGTGTTGTTTTCCATAGTTGTGCGGGTTATGCCCCATGTGTAAGACAACCCTCACGGTTTATCATGCTTTTAACATCCAGCAATTTAGCAAGACTGCAGTACAGCAGTGTGTACTAATTAATTGAGCTGGCAACTCATCATGCTTTGTTTATCCCGCTGTTCTTTTCTGCATATTTATCAAACTGGGGATGAGTTTTACTCTGTTATTTGTTCTAAAAATGAGGAAAATGCAACAATAAGAGCAAAAGGTCAGCAAAATAAAAGGGAAGCAACAAGGCATCCAGCAAAAAACACTGTCCTGGTTTTAACTACTGAGAAACCTTCAATCCGGACTTGGATGATAACAAATTGCAACGCAAGAGAGGTTTGTCAGCCTCATTCTTTTTAAAGACAAATCCGTCCTGTCAGATGGGGAGAGGCCGATGTGACTTAAAACATATTGCCTCGTCATTTAAACAGCGCAGCAGGTTTTAGTTGGGAATATCTAAATGTTTCATTATGTTGAAGGCTTTTTTTCCTTTTTTTTTCTAAGTATGTGACCATGCTTTTGAATCTGACACGTTATTTTAGACATTGCTTTTGATGTCATGTCCATTTTTGCATGAATTTTTCTATTTTTCTATTTTCTCACGCTTGCCATAATAATGATGGAGCTTTGAAAACTGTTAAGGTTTTTGTCAATGGTCGGTGGGTCATCATGCCTCTGATCATCCAATTTTGTGGGCAGGCGTCATGAAATTGGCTCTTCTTTTTCTTTAAAAAAAATCATGTTGATTTGTGTTTAGCACAGTGTCTGCCGTCAATGTTTTGTGCTTCCGCCAGCAATATCAAAATGGATGATACATTGTGTTTTGAAGTAGAGAAGGAAGCTCAAACCTTTGGATGTCAACAGTTTATATTTTAATTCATTAGCACATGTTTTTTAGACAGCAAATTGGCCAATTATAAAGAAACTGGTCTTTCTGTTATCGGTACCTTCCTTTGTAAACCTGTGTACTACATCTTTCCTGAAGGCTAAATTGCCCATTTTCAAGCTTTTAAGTGTTACTTGTTTGTATCACAATTCTAGAAATTATTGTTTTACTTCTTGGAAAGAACAAAAGAATTCTATTTATCTTAGCCACTCGAGGCGTGTATATGCCAACACAATAATAAACAATACATGAAAGGAACATACTTCAGGAAAGCATTTGCGGTTTGAGAGAAAAGGGCAAAAGCAGAATGGAATTAACATGAGAAAAAAAAGCACTGAAGTTTTCAGTTTGCATTTTGAGTCAGTGAGTGGGGTCCATATTTGCAAATGAATCGGAATGACATGAAGGATTTTATTCTAATGCTGATTAAGAATGAATGTGGGGAATAAGTTAAATTGGGAAGGTCTGCAATTCTGTCTGATGTTTTATTCTGATCTGACTCTAAGATCAGAGGGAAAAGACGTATGTCCCTTTTCCTCTAGTATTTTGTGTTGGTGTGTATGTGTGTGTATCTTTCAAAGTGCAGCTGAGCGTAACTGTTATTGGGTGGTGCTAATATTAGTCTCATGGTTTCAATCAAATAAACATTGGGAGAAAATAAAAGAAAATGAGTCACGGGGGGCAAAGAAGTAAGGGAGGCAGTAGACAGACTAGGAATTGAGGGGAAACGGCAATAAAAGACAAAAATAGCAATGGAGACAAAAAAAAAAGAAAGAGAGGGGCAAATGAAGAAAACAGAGAGGGACATGAGCCAGTGTGTAATGCATTATGCAGAAGTCTGGTTTCCAGGCTTAAACATTGCCTGGGATGAATCCCATGGAGACCACCAACTGAGCATGTTACACACATTTTCTGAAATTCCAACTGTTTGAATTTTTCAAATTCATTGCTAATGGCCACTTTATTAATTCAGAAATGCAACTGGAATGTATACAAACACCATCCAATAGAAAGAAAATAGAGAATGTGGGAAATTTGGTTTTAGTCCAACGTATTGAGACACATTGTTGTTATCGTTACAAGGTCTCAATTCTGCTACTTTTCAAACTTAGAAACATTACGGGTGGTCAGAAAGTACAACTGTCTTTTTTTTAAATGCACTGGGAAAAAAGTGTACTCATAGTAAAGCAGAAGTGCTATTCACTCTATGACGCATTGTAAGTGAACATCTATTTTGCAGGTTTTTCCTGAAACACCTCACCTTTTCAAATGTGTTTTGGCACCAAAACTGTCAGCCCCACGAAACCTCTGATCTGAGAATCGCCCCTTTCATACACTGGTCAGTTTTCAATCTGCCAAGTTGGCAATTTGAATTACCTGCAATAATTGTATTTATTACTCCAGAGGATTGGGCCTACTACCCACTCTAATGGACATTCTGAACGCTTTGCTGAGATGAGAGCACACCAAGTACACAAGCACTGAAAATGCTTTACACAACAATTGGCAGTTGATGCAGTTCTCTGATTTGTGGGAAGGGATGCAGAGCTGACTGTGATTGTGATTTGTTTTTCTATTTGCATTTTGGTTTTGTTTGGAGTCTTATTCGCCGAAAACAGTGACATGTGAATTTTTCACTGGCATAAATGCACTCCAAATCAAATCATCTACATGAGCCCACACTTCACCCTGAGGAAGAAAATCTTTTGCAATTTGACTTTGAACTTGAGCCATAACCTTTAATTCTAAACAAGCACAAGCTAAAATAATTTTATCAGCCAATGAACAAATAAATAAATAAATGGCTTATTTCTGTTTTCAAAGATTTTGGGCACAATTTGCAGATGCATCTGTTAAATGTTGGCAGAATGTGTTTGATTTATTTTGAAAAACATGAACCAATCATTGCTATTTGTACAGCTATTAATAAACATGATGGAGGTAACACTAAACGACTAGGTACTATTTCTCGCTGATATTAATAATAAACAAGCAGTAGAAGCGCTGTCTCGACGCTGGTGTTTGTATACCTGCTTTAGAGGTATTCCCAGCTTCCCAACCGCTTTTAGATACAACATTAAAATAAATCACAAGTGAGTACTAATGAGAGTAGAAGAACCATTCCAAATAGCTAGAAAATGATCATGAGCCTCAGCCACAGGCCAAACATTCAAATTGTCTGAGGAATAAATGCATACGGAAGGCAGAGAGATAGTCTATTTCTGTACTGACAATATTTTAGCCTTTAACTCGCTTCAAGACACTGAAATAGTTTTTCTCCGTGCATGTTGTACGTTACTAATGGGAGATGTGGTTTGAGGCAATGCTTGTCATACAATAGACCCAAAATATAATTGGAAGACATGTAAAGACACATAGAAAAATACACACACACACACACGTATATATATATATATATATATATATATATATATATATATTTAATTAATTATAGGGCAAGTTGGAATTCTATTCATTCCTATTTAATCCTATGACACTGCTACTTCACGGATTACACCTGTCACAGGTTCTTTTCGGAACGTGACCCCAGTGAAAAATGAGGGATTACTGTATATGCACACTATTTTCAACATGGATTTTTTTCATTGTAATCATATCTGAGAATATATAATACATATAAATACAAGATACACTTGGGTAGTGTTGTTCCTTGCAAATTTCAGTATTGTCATAATTAGCATTACAGAAGTTACATGGAAGAAAAATAGCTGGATTAAATTATACTTGGTAACTAAACAGCCAATCTGATATAAAACCTTAAACAGAGCACCGAATCTCATTGGTTCAAATTAAGAGTACAGTTGAGCGCGCATACATAATTTAAAGGGGTGCATTTTTAAAGGAGAAAATATATTCATTGTGCTAAAAATATTCCCAGTGAGGTCCCAATTATCCTGTGAAGATAAAAGAGCACTCAGCAGCTACAACCTAGCATATAGAATCCAAAGCAAATATTATATGAGAGCAATAATTCTAAAACCAAATGGTGGCTTGTGCTTGTGTGTTGTCTCAATTAAAAAATAAACTTTTTTACAAACCTGAGCAAACAAGGACATGTTGTGGAGACGTCTTTCAGATGGCTTGTGATGTAAGAGATGTACAACGAGGCTCAGGAAAGGTATGTTTAGTTCTTTTTGTATTTTTATTCAAGGTTAAAGCCAGTAATATTTATTTCAAGTGATATATTCTATGTAAGTTTTAAGAGGCTGCTTTTAAGAAATAACATCTTTATGTGTGAAATTCATTCTTCCATACCGCTTATCCAATTATAAGAAAAAAATGTGCTTGATGGCTACTCTTCAACCAGTCATCCAAATTGTCAGAGATCGGAATGGAGCAGGGCGACCATATGCAGTTTGGACCAGGATTTATTGAAGGTAGTTGGGAAAGAGGATACGGGGAACAAGACAGCAAACAAACTAACATGACTACCTAACCAAAACCAACAAGATCACTGACCGGCAGGGACGTGAGACAAAAGACGTGAAGACATTAATGATCCAACGGGGAGTGCCACGCAGACAGGACTTAAATACGAGACAGGTAACAAGAGGCAAGTGAGAATGATCACACTGATCATGGGCACACAGGAGGGGAGGGGCGAGCACACAGGCACACGGACAGAAACTATGACAATACGCACATAACAAAACAACCGGGGACGAGACGTGACACAAATAATCAACATGATTGTTTCGACGTGGAATATGAACTCACCTTCTAAATAATGAGAAATAAATAGTCAACCAGTATGGAAACTAACATTGGAGAAAAACTGAAGCGTTAATTAGTGGCATCATTATGTGTTGCCATTGTATACTATTTATTTTCTACAGTTGTGCACTGCAGGGGCAAAGTCTGATAAAGTGTAAATTATTTAAAAAAAAAAAAAGAAAAACTCAAGGCCTTTTAATGTTGCTACTGAGTGCTTATCACTTCTAAAAAGATATGCAAGACACTGAAAGCAATATAAATTTTTTATACTCACTATGGAAGATTAAATCTGAACCTGAATGCTAAAATTCAAATCAACGTTTTTTTGTCCTTTGTAAATGGACACAAAAGTGATGCAAGTGTTTTTATTTTCAATGAAATTATTTTAGGGGTAGATATGGTTGTCGTATTTTTTTTCACAATTTTTTCAATTACTGAAATTACATTCCCAGAATAATATCATCCTTGAAAATGTCATTCCTGCTCTCAAGAAATATCTTGTATCAATCAATGAAAATATCCGCTTCCACTCATCTTTCATATAAAATGAATGGAATGTAGTTTGGTGCCGGTCGCGAGTTTGCACAAACTTTCTCCTGTGATAAAAGAGATGGCATGTACAAAACTTTTGATTACTTCCCCAACTGCAGCAATACGCTGTCTGGTACCCCAGCGTGTCACAAATGGAATTGCTGGGTAAGGAAGTCAAATTTTGCGGCTGCATAACTAGGCTTTAATCATATAATATGACAGTATAAGAAGGGTGACATTTGCAATTAATTTCCCAGGTGCTACCTTAAACTAGTTAGGTTAAGACGTGCATAAAATAATCCCTTCATCATCTGAGATCACCCTCTTTCATTTATGGAGCGCTCAGTGGCTCATGAATCATTTCATATTTGCTGGCCAGGTCAGTCCTCAAGCATGAATTCGGGAATAGTCAATTACGTGAGTACAGCACGATGGACTGACTCACTAATCATCAAGCACTTTTTCCTGAAACTAATTATTCCCAGAATTCAGCCAATACTTCAACATCATACTTACATATTGGCTTTTCCATTTAATTGCAAGCTTAAGCCATGCGGAGTTAATAAATCCTCTCCTTACACTTCTACCAACACACACAAAATGTTTAAAAATTGCCACATTAGGAAATGTAGGCCTAATTTGTTTCTACTCACCCTTGTCACTGGGATTGTTTAGTTGCACTTACTTGTGCTCACTCATCCTCTCAAGTACAAACACAAATCTGGTTGGCTGCAGCAGCTGCTGGGCTTGCATCTTATTCAGTTGGGGTATTGATTTCACTCCTGGCACCGTGCCCTGCTCTACCCTCATTATTATGGCCACTCTGCCCAGAGTGGAAAAGGGCCAGCAACACTGCTGGATGAGAAATAATATTTGTTGACGACAAAAAGGAACACGTTTCTATTTTTGGACTCACTGCTTATTTGTTTTGTCCATTTAGACAAAAAAAATATATTACAAGCACCAATGGGTACCTCGCCAAATGCTCTTGTCTTTTCATTGGTTGAATGTGAAAAGTCTGGAGAATTTTTATATGAAAAAATATTTACAAGTCAGAAAATCTGCAAAGAAATGACATTGTCACTATGGAACTGGCCAGGTTTGACGTTAGTCGGAAAAAAGTTGTGTGGTATTTTTGTGTACAGTATTTTGGTTGACTGTATTATGTTTATCACATTACCAACAATAAACTTCATTGTCTGAGGTTTTGTAATTTAGAAAGCTTGCAGTCTGAAAGAAAATATTCAAGGCTTGAAAAGGTTAAGTCAGAAAGTTTTCAAAATTTGAAGTTTGGGGTAAAACCTGCTGGAATATTATGCAAATTTAGAACTCTATCACTCCTTCCTGCTCGCTCTCTAACTCAATGTTGACAGCTCAGTGTGTGCGTGCGTGAGTGTGTGTGTGTCCATGCCTGTGTGCGTGCGTGCGTGGCAAAAAAAAAAAAATGGAAAGGATGGCAATTCCCTTCTGGCAAGGATTAACCATAATGATAAAATAGGTTTTACTGTTCATTGTAGACACTTTTAGCAGTGGAACATAAATCTTCTTTTCCGGGCACCATTTAACTTATATTAAATGCCCTTTGTGTTCTGTGCCTGGAATGATCCATATTCTTTGTTCTTTTTTTTTTTTTTTTTTGTCAAAACTTGTAGTTTGTACTGGTTTCTTTCTCCAGTCTCCAAACGTGTGTCTTCTACTTCTTAGGTTAATTTCAGACTCTAAATTGACTCCAAGTGTGAATGATGCTCTTGAATGTGCAAGGAAAAGCAGTAAAGAAAATGGATGAATGTTTTTTTGACATATCAAATTTTCTCCATTCAAACGATATATATATAATCATGGTCCTTTTTTTAATGGAATAAGAAATATGTTCATGCTAACATGAAATTGATCACTTAAATATTTAATAAATGCCACACATACTGTACACAGTACATTTTGTGCTGAGAGCTGTAACAACAATACAACCGTAAAATATTTGTTATTTGCAATCACAATCGCAATCTGATGATAGAATACCTGACAAGTCATCACACATGGACACAAATATAAATCCAGGCATTTTAAAATGGTAGCGTAATATTCTATTTGGTACACTTATACAATTTATTTGGATATAAATGTCTACAATACTCATTTATTAATAATCAGGCATCCCCATGTCGTTCACAAATGTATTCAAAATCCAAATTTTGTATGGTATTAACATGACTGGTGTACGCACAGACCGGTATTTCAATTTGTAACTATCACTTTGGCACTCTTACCTGCAGAAGGGGAGCTGAAACTGCTGCAGGCAAAATCACCATCAGCAGGGAGAAAGGATTTCTTTGTCCGTCACACTCCACTGCCATGTTCAGTGTTTTAATCCACTCTTAGAATACTTTTCAAGGCTGTTAAAAGGCACCGGAGACAAAACAAACCATTTAAACCTTGTGTGAGGATGAAATATAGCCAACAGTTTGCCATTAGTGTCAACTCCGTTTGTGATTTAGCGCATGGCAGATCATAAAAGTGAAAGTGTGCTATCCAAATTGTGATATTTCAAAATTATTATTTTAAGTAGGGCTCTGCAAGTTCATTTGCTGGGGATGATGAGGTTTTTCAATCCATTTTTTTCTCCACAATGACTTCCATCGCTAATTTGATTGTTGCAAAAGTATGACATCACCCTAATCTTGTGTGTTTGAGAGCAGAAGTCAAAGGCCTTGTGAGGGGTGGTCGCTTTTGCAGACAGCGTCGGGAAACCAAGCCGATACATCTTATGTTAAAATTTTAATCCTACACTGAGTATTAAGTGTCTTGCAGTTCAAACAGCCTATGGAATATCCTTGGATAAGGTTGCAAAAAAGACTGGTAGAGCAAAAGTTCTTTACCCTAATCTTTGTCACTTCAAACTTGCCTGGCTATGTCAGTTGAAAAACTTTGTGCTTCGCTCTGCTACTTTTAATGAGCGCCACATATTAGACACACTGGTTTTGTGCTCCCAGTGGGAAGACTGAACATTAGTAAATCTCCCCGTTCTCTGTTGAAAGCTCTATTTTGACTATTTTCTTTTAACTTGGAGAGCACCATTATCTTTCTCCCACACTCATCTTTTCTCATCTCTTCATCTATTTCAATTTCTTACGCACTTGTCTTGTCCAAGACTCACGCACCTGTCAATTTCCTTTCCACATAGTATACTGGTCACTGCCTGCTGACTTTTTTTAATGCACGCTTATCCTTCTGTCTATCCTTCTTATCCGTTTGCATTCTGTCAGTGGCCTCTGACCCTTTTTCATTCCATTTGAAAGGCATCTGGATTCTGATTTTGCCCGTTGACAACCCCTACTCCCTTACACCTTGGGCACTGCCTGAAGAATCCACAAATCTAAGTAGTCAGTGTCTTTTTGCTTCATCCGACTGGGGAAGTGAGAACATTATCCATCATAAAAAGGAGGGGACAATGAAGAAATATTCGATTTGGAAAATCGGCTTTGATTTAAAACATGCGTGTTATGTTAACATACCAGGCACGTTCTCAGTTTGTTGTTTTTGTGTCATGTAATGTCAGCATACCGTACAATTATTCAGCCTGTTGTTGCCTTTATTCTGTTTTTATTTTAAATTGCCTTTCAAGATGACATCTCTGTTCTTGGTGTTGGATTTGCTCAAATACATTTTCCCCAAAAATGCGACTTATACATGTCTTTTTCTTCTTTATTATGCATTTTATGGCTGTTGAAACTTGTACACCGAAGCGACTTATAGTCCGGAAAATACGGTATGCATGTATGTACTATACAACGTGAATACAAATCAGTACATGTACTGTAGACAATACATTCAACTTAATAATTACATTTAACATTACAGCATAGTTTTATATACATTTGGTTACCTTTAGTAACATTTATAATGTCTTAGTGTTGCATCGAATCCTTTGTGGGCAACCATTATGCTAATATTGCCCTTGGTAAAAATGAGTTTGACACCGCTGCCTTATGGTAAAGCATCGCATGACACTATTTTTTCAGTTGAAGTTGTCAGCATCTAAATTTGAATCAATTAAACCTTTGCTTGCCCTTCTCGTGCACTCTCGGCAAATCATTCTCAACTGTTCTAATTGTTTTAATGTGTTTCCAGATCAACACATTAGCTCAGAGGAAATCAACATTTTATTCATTCAAATGGTCTTAATGAGTTGATCTGTATTGGAAACACATTAAATCTCCTTACAATGACGACTTGCCCTTAGCCCTAATTAAGCAACCAAAGATTTAGAGACAGAGTAGGGTCTTCATTGTGTGGCATCATTAAAGCTGTTGAAAGGAAATGTCGTTAAATTACAGTAAATACAATCTACAACCTGTTGCTGGAAATCATTCCACCAAAGTAGAATGTTAAAGTTATTTGAAATGACAATATAATGGGCACCAGAATTAATCTACCGTGCGTCAGTCAACCTTGTCATTTGGGATAAAACGACTCGGCGGTCTTCTTCTTCTCAGCTCCATTTTCTCCTCTACATCACAGTTAATTAGGCCAGACCCTTGGACAAACTAAAAATTTTAAGCCTGTAATCTTACAGAAACATTAATAAACCTTTTCTCCAACACATTTCTATCTTGTATCCTTTTATGAGCATCCACAAAGTTCACATTTCAGCCAAATCACAGCGAGGAACTATATACATGGGCTTGCACTTTGCTATTAATTTCATCCCAATTAATGTCTGAAAAGGATTTTGATTTTGGGTGGAATATTTAATTCTATCAAAATATAATCCATGATTGAGGGCATTAGGGCCATACATACAACATCAGTGACTTTGAGCATAAAACTCTTTAACGTCATATCTGTCACTGTCAATGACTATATAATAACTGGCAACATGAGCCAACTAAGCGGTAGGTCAGGTCAAATTAAGCAAGCATGCTCCAACATTTTCCTCTCATGAAATGAAATGAATCATTTTGATTTTATATGATGATGATTTATTGCAAAAGCATGCAATTTATTGACATGTAATATTGAAAGGTAAGCCCTTTTACCCAAAGTCAGAAAACAATACAAATATCAACCCCGTCTGTCATTCGGACCACTGCATGCTTTGTGATGACACTGTTGCTTGACTCTTTCTTCTATCTTTATCCATGATACTACTCCCACCTGCTCTTCCATGCTGCCTCTCCTACCGGCCTTGCATTAACTTTCCCTGGCTGTGAAAGTTCTTCCAGTTCTGCCTTTGTCACCTGTGTGGGTGTTGGTGCCGCTCAGTTTCTACATACTCAGACTGCCCCTTTGCGGGGGAAATCTCCATGTAATTATTAAATGGATTCTGCACTCACGCCCCCTACTTATTTCATCTATTCTATCTTCCTCCAACAGAACTTTGATTGTATCCTCCACCTTCTCCTCCTCCGTCGATCACTGACAATAATTAGGTTCTGCTGCTTCACCGCTCAGCCTAAATCATGATCTGGGCATCCAGATTAACACTCTAGACTGCCCAGCATACATTTATCAAGGAAACTGTCCATCAGGTAGCCAGATTGCGCCTCTCCGATCTACTAATTGCCATTACCAATTTGCTACTGTGTCTCCTTTTATATGTGGTGTTGCTTTTTGATCTGTCAACAGCATGACACTGACCGCAAGCCTTATGATGACTGAATTCTCTTTATGGATATGAATTTTGCTCCTCTCATCTCACCTGCTGCCCAATTATGAAATCAAAGTCTGTTTATTGCAACCCACCCTGCCCTCCCCATGTGAAGTCGCGCCCTTGTGACTTTGCAACCTCGATGTCTCTCTGTGGGACTATGTGCACGCGTGTGTCTACAAAAATATCTTCAGGCTGGCTTCATTAACCCTATTCAGTGTATTTCATTATCTTGCAAGCACAGTGGGAGATTTATGTTCAGGTCAAGTTAGGTGAATGTTGTTAGAGCCTAAAAGGCACATATTGGACTACCCCTCTGAGATTTGGGGTGTAATTCAAAAGCAATATATGCATGAAATTACCTCTGCTACTTTGTAATATTATTTCAGGAATAGTATTTGTTGGTCCCAATGTGCATAATTATACTCATTTAAAAGAAAAGTTTCCTTCCACTATAATCAAGTGAGTACGCTGTTAATGTACTCTCTGTGAATAATGGCACTTGGTTATAGGATACACAATATTTAAATTAAGTGCCTCTGATTAAAGAAATTCAGATGTATTTTAGTCAGCTTTTCTTGGTACTATTTTACTGTATCCGTGATATTTCCGACAATAAAAAAAGCATTTAACGTTCACTTGTTATTTTTATTCTATTCACAGACTTGTCACCCTACCATCCTGATACCTTTTTCTTTCTTTGCTGCTTCTCCATATCTGCTGACTTCTAAGTTCTCAGCTCAAAGGGTAAAATATTGGCAGAGACGTGGCAGGGGCACAACAATGCAATGCAAAATATCCAATGTGTCAGCAAAAATTTGACTGCAGAAAAGGAGAAGGTGTGGATGTGAGAAAGAGGGAGATGGGTATAAGAAGTACAACAATTTTTTTTATTGCAAGCAGAACGAACTAAAGACAGAAACAAAAGGACACGAGGCAGCAGACCTTCCAGTTAATGTCAAATAAAAAACAGAGGCAGGTAGAGGGGTGCTCTTGTGTTTTCCGGAAATCTTTCTCTTAAAATAATTGACATTTGACCATTGGTAGAAAAAACGACATATAAAAAGATGATGCACAGAGAAATGCGTTGTTGTTAATATTTGTCAATGATGGGCATGTGAAGCCATTTGAGAGGTTTCTGTGATTAGAAATGTTACTTGATTTACCCTTGAGGTTCCATGTGTCTGGTTTGTGTTGCAAGTCACTTTTTAAATTGTAACAATTTGTAGAAGATTGGTGAAAAGGAAATATTTTGGGTTGGTTTTTTTTTTGTTACCATCAAATTTGACTTCAATCAGTCCACTTCAAAATCTGAGATGCTTTCTTTAACAGGTCATATAGTAAGATTAGTTTCCCATTCCTCAGGACATGTTCGATTGTCTCAGCTATTTGCCTTCCACCTGGCCTACTATTTTAATTCATTTTCACTCAGTTCAACTCTGTCTTGATTCTTACTGTGATGTTGACCTTATGTGCCACCTTGTCCACCTCATTCGGCTTGCTTTCTTTTTTACCCAAAGCCTGCATTGCCTCTCATTTTCTCTCTCTCTACCCTTTCACAAATCGACCCATATGACACCAGTCAAACAAGGCGTTTAGCCCTGACATCAGTAAATGCAAAAGCCTTCTCCCTCTCCCTTGCTTCTCACTTATATAAATTAAAATCATTAATCAGATTAAGCCTAAACTCTCAGGTGTGGCGTGGGGCCAGGGTTTCCATTTTGCTGCCGAAGGAGAGCTTGAAGGAGGTATGGAGGAGGGCTAGAGAAAAACAAGTTTCACACGAGAAAAATAAGAGAGAGATTGAAAAGATGCATTTGAATAGCTGTTCTCTCGAGGATGACTGGACACATAAAGAAAAGAAAGCCCACGAATACCTCGTGTGGCTATGCATGTATCAATTTAAAAATATTTCTTTGGAGAGAAGATTTTTGAGAAAAAAAAACAGTAGTTACATGCTATTTTGTGTGTGTGTGCATTAAAATGTACAGAAAGGCCCTCAGTAGGCCTAATGCCAACTATTCCTCATCTTTAATTGAGAAAAAAAAATAAGCACCCATTTCTCTTCAGCACCGTTGCCAAGCTGACAAAGTGTCATAGCACTATCGATCCATCTATTCCTATCGCTCTCAGCAGTGATGACTTCTTGGCATTTTTTTTGACAAAATTGTCACTGTTAGAGACAAAATCCATCACCTTCTTCCATCAATTGGCACAAACCGTCCCCCAAGTGAGGTGCCCTGAGACAAAATAGTAATGCTTGATGCATGCTCGGACACTTTCATTTCCATCCATTTTATTGACTTGGCCTCTGCAATTTCTAACTAGTTTTCCGTTGAAAACACTTGTACTGGTACTGTCGTTGTTGCTGTCATCATTGCACTATTACGGATTTTTAACAACTCTTGCCTACATTCTTTCAATCAGCTCCATCTCAACCCAGCCAACCGAAACAAACGGTGTACACAGCAAATATTTCCTGGCCAATGAAAACGGCTCCACTCAATCCCGCACACAAATTTACCAAAATCAAGTAGCATCATCTGCGCCACAATTTAGACCTGTTTTCACCTAGTCTAAAGTCCAGGCTACTGTTTTTCACCAAAGTGCCAGGTGTGCCAGCGACGTGTTGTTGAAAATACCCTCAGTCCAACACTTAACAAGGTGTGTATAACCAGTAACAAGTCGCTGTTGGATCATTGGTTGCAGGCTGCAAATTTCCCTATCACCAGTGAGGGAGAACCGATTGTAATGGAATATAATTCGTAAAAATCTGTGCAGTGCAGCTATAATGGAATATAATTAAATTGTAATTAAGTTGAAGGATGAAGTCGCTTCTACACTACTATAGTGGGTGTCTGTGTGTTCCTGTTGCACTCACCCACTGAGTGCTATGTGAACTGTTTTGCTCTTAAGACAATTGCAAAAGCTAGCTTTTTTTCTGTAAAGCTTGAAGAAAATGAAACATAGTATACACGATGGATGACAAGTCTTCACTTTACTTGATAATCTTTGCAAATTGGAATCCAAAACCTCTATGCCACAGCATCTAACCAAAATTAGCTCATATGCTACAAGTGATTAAAAATAGCTTTTATGCTCAATTTGATGAAAAGAATGGGGTTTAATTTATGTATGCCTGCGTGCATTTATGTTTGTCAGGTTTTAGAAAGTGCATCACTTAACAACATTTCAGACAAGTAAATCCAGGAAGGGATCATTAAGCCTCACCTTACAATCATCCCTAATTTAATATCAATAATAAAATGTTAGTGTTTAATTAACCTGAAAGGTCATGTGAAGCCTTGTTAGTGCTTTAACTGGAGTGTTGATGCGGCTCGTCAACAA
Organism: Syngnathus leptorhynchus; assembly: GCF_054491065.1. Lineage (NCBI taxonomy): Eukaryota > Metazoa > Chordata > Actinopteri > Syngnathiformes > Syngnathidae > Syngnathus > Syngnathus leptorhynchus. The sequence continues at coordinate 10,386,978 of NC_141196.1, forward strand.
AGAAGTTTGCATGGCATCTGGTTCCTCCTGATGACCGAGGATGACATAATGCTCCACATGTGAGACCCCCACAAGCCTTCCTCCTGCCCCCTCCCACCTGGTTTGGGTTTGAAGCGTCAGACGAGTCAGAAACAGTCTGCTGCAACATACTGTGTTTATGATGGATGACAAGATGGATGCCAGATGGATTGTATAACATCAATTATTGCCCTGCAATTTACTGGTGAGCAACCTGGTCTGTACAACGTGCACAAAGTTATCATATAGAACATGACTGCATGGATTATTAATAAAAGTATTAATATAGTTAGATTTTTTGCGCATATTATTCACCTGTGCCAAATATTGTAGGAATGGTACTTAGTTTTACAGCAAAAACTGAGAGCGTAGGAGTTCAAAGTTAAGTCGTGTGAATTTGTTTAGACTTTCAAAAGTTTGATTTGGGTTTCGAAGTTTCGAGTTTCACAGTAAGAGTAGGGATTAAAAATACAGATTATGAGTCAAAATAAAGTTTTAAAGTAGGGTTAGTGTAAAAAATGGCTTTAAGATTAAAATAGGCTTTTAAAGTAGGGTCAGGGTTTCAAAGTAGGGTTTTCAATTAAAAGTCTCAAAGGGGTAAGGGTTTCAAAGTAGGGTTTCAAAGTAAAGGTTTCAAAGGATTACAGTTTAGAAAGTAGGGTATCAAAGGACAGTTAGACTTTCAAAGTCAGATTTCTATGTAAGGTTAGGGTTTCAAGGTATGATTTAGTTGGCTTTTCAATATAGGGTTAGGGTTTCAAAGTCGGGTTTCAAATTAGAGTTGGGGTTTTCAAAATAGAGTTAGTATTCCCAAACTGCATATTATGCACTTGAAATGCATGAGATTCCTGCGCTGCATTAGTTTTGACCTTTTTGGAGGCTTTAACAAGGCAGCCACGTTGTAAAGTGATAAGATGAATACGGCGCGACAGAGATTGCAGTGCTTGAGAGAGGCTCTTCACATGAGTGAGGCTCAAACCTTAATGTGAGCATCACCTCCATCCATCTGTACATTCATTTTGTGCCGCTTATCCTCTTCATGGTCACAGGGGAGATGGAGCCTACCTCAGCTATATCTCTTGAACCGGTGAACTATCCCAGCTAGCTTTGGCTTATCAGTGGTCAGTCACATTCACACATGGGCAATCTACAGTTTTCAAATAACCTAACGTGAATGTTTATTTGTTGTTGTTGTTTTTTTTTTTGTTTTGTTATTGTCCAACTCAACATAACACAATGCTGGGTTGAAAATAACTGCTGTGAAAATAAGATGGCAGGTGCAGCATTTTGGTTTTCATTGTACGATATATGACAGAATACAATATTAAATTAACAAGTGAAAATAACAGCATAAAATACATATTTGATTTGTGTTGAATTACATCTCAAATGTTTTGGGTTCCTCAATACACAAAGACAAGTATATCCTGAAGATGACCTTCCAATGCCTCCATATTGGGTTCACAACTACGTACATATTTACCAAACTTTACCTTACTTAACTTTTTTTTTTTTTTTTTAACCCTTATATGGTGCCTGTGTAATGAATATGTGAAGTCGAAGCAGAGCAGCCTCACGCATATCAATGTGCTGTTAATAAATTATTAAACGGGAAAAGATGGAGAACAGACCCACATTTCCAACTATTCGGCAGACCATTTAGTAGTCTATAATTAAAAAAAAAAATAATATGGTAGATTTCAGATTAAATAAATGACTATAATGTCAACAAACAAATATTGTCGTAAGCATGTCCATGTCCATTCACTCCTTCTAATTATTCTGTACAATGGGAAACATCCCAAATTAATCATTCTGGGTTGTAGGCGTGTGACTCTCCCAGAGTGCAGAACTCAGTCTCATTATGATGCCTCTGAACTTTCCAGAATGTCATGGCCTTGTTACCTGAAGCCACCATGGACATACACTTAGAGGGTTTATTCTAATTTCTGAAGCTCCTTGGAATTAATTTCACACTTAATAACGACCCAGTCATATGTTCATTTACATACACTTCTAAATTACAGTCAGAAAGTTATAAAACTTTTTGAGGAGCTATGAAACTATGTGAAGCAAAAGTGGGCCACGATGCATACCGTTAGCACAGGGGAAGTGGATCCTTTATTAGCTGGGTTTGGGCAAAAGGCAGCGTACCATCTCACTCACATTTGCACTGACGGACAAAAGAGAATTTTCAGTGGATCTTATTCACGTGGTGCTAGTATGTTTGATATATGTTTTTTTATATTTTTTTTTTTTTCACACCAATACAAGTATGAATATTCTTGAATAGTCACCGACACAGATACCGAGTACTGATACCACTAGTAATTTTGATACATAAAATTCCTCACCACAAAACAATGACATTGAGTTTTAAAAAATTACATCATAAGACCTCTCTGTGTATATTTTATATTATTCTTAAAATTGCAAGAAATGAATACCAATTTTCTATCCTCCTTATTTCTAATGTTTACTTCCTGTCACGAGTACCTTGAAATAAGGCTGGTATCTGCACCAATACTGAGAATCTGAGTATCTGTACTTGCCCATGGACCTATCTTACAGTAAAGTGCGCAATCCAGGTATAAGAAATTATGAGGACCAAATATTCTGCACATTTATTATCTTGAATTTGATCTTTTTTTTTCTGCTCCCATCGTGTTGTGACAAAGCCTGTCATCTCTTTTCCCATCTGCCTTAGCTTACCGATGCATTTCTGCTATTTGCTTCACTCTGTGCCATGTCTGGTTCAGGTGATATAGGTTTGCTGGCAGCTCTCAAAACCTTAGGGATATTGTCAAGCTATTTTAGTCTATTGGGTGAACACCGCAATATCTCATGCATTGCCAACAGGCTAGGTTATATAAGGGGAAATGACAGAGATACTTGGCAAAGGTGTCATGTTTGTTCTTAAAACTGGTTCTCTTAAGGCCTGTGGGAAAAAAAACGGATGCACACGTATGCTCTGGGATGCGGCAATTATAATCTCGCGATCACAGCGGGATGACACCGCTCACGCTGGTTGCAGCACTTGATCCATGCGAATGTAAACAAACAACTGCAGTTTTCTTACAGACTGTCAGCAAGTAAAAAGGAAAGCCGGTAAACTAGCGGTAAAGCATATTCCTTATAAGTTCAGTCATTCGTTCATTTGATGCTTTGATTACCAAATATAGTTGTTTATCTCTTGGAGACAATGCTAATTGGTTTTCTTCACCAAAAGTCTCTGTGTATAGTAATAAAGAAAAGTTTGGGGTTATTGTTTTTCTACCTATGAACTCCTTAAAAGGACCAGGGAGTCTGTTTAGACAGTTCTATTTTCTTACAGTGCATTTTACTCATTCTTAATAAAATCACCTGAAGTATGAACATGAAGCCTCTTTGTAACTATGAAATGTAGGCCACTCTGATGATTATTTTGTCTTAGCCCCATTTGTTATTTTATACAAACTGAATATCATGTTGCCAAGGCCTCTGCCTTTCAGAAGTGGCAATCTTACAACATACAGAACACAGAAACGTTACCAAAAGCTTTGGACGCAACAAATATTTTTTCATAAAGTAACATCTGTGACTCTCTTAATTAACTTTGTCATTGTACCAGAATTTCGAAGACCTAGATGCTATTTTTGTCATTTATTGTCATTAGGATCAGATGAAGGCAACACATCCTTTTCCTCTAATGACTACTTAGCTGGTCGGTAGCCCCAAGCATCAGCAAGGATTGTGCTGGTAACACATAGGAGAATACAGTTTTATTTCAAAGGCAAGATCAATGGGGGGGTTTTTTGGGACACTCATCCATGTTATGTTATGTTTGTCCTCGTTAGGGTCATGGGTGTACCTATAGTAAGGTGTACGGTTATTATTAGTAGTAGTACTGTTATTATTATTCTTATCATTATTCTTATTATTGTTTTTCTTATTATTTTTGTTATTATTATTATATTAGTGCCAGTAGTAGTATAAAGAAGTATATTGCTGAAATCCCCATGTGATGTATGACCCACCTCTTCTCACCTTGTATGACTTTGCCCCTAAGACGTTCCAAAATAAGGTCCAGCATCTCTGCCGCAACTGTTTATAAAGGTTTAATAGTTGCACTATTGTCGCTGTGTTGCAATTTCGTCTATTTTTAGCTAAGTGCACTTTAAACCAAAGTAAAGTACGACACGAGGTTGACTTCATTTACAATTCAAGTTACTTATCTGAACTCAAAGTGCACGCTGGCTTCCGCTGGATGTACCGACATGCTGTAACTTATCACCTTTGTGAAAAGCATGTGCTTAAAATTGAATCGGGCAAGCTGGTTTATCTAGATGTACTGATGGTGATTAAAAAGCTCAGCATACTATTAGTGCCTGGCCCAATTCTCACGAGTGACCATCACAAGAATACGATGTGACAAAAAACTTTTCATTAGTCAATAGTCAATAATAATTCTAATAATATTGATCAACATAATCCAATGAAGAAGGACTTTCATTTAACACATCTTGGTAAAATATGCTTTTCAAAAAATTAGGTGTCATCCTTACTTCTAAAATGCTTGTGGAAAAATCAAATACTGAAATATTATTTTTGGCCACTTCTTTCTGGAGACATATCACACTTGTAGATGTTCAGGTTTATCCAGTAGCAAATCATGTATGCATCCATCCAGCTGAAGGAAACACTTGCAATCTAAATAAAATGCAAAGCGATGGTTCCTTTTGGCAAATCTGCTGTGTGTGTGTTTATATGGCTAGTCAAGGTGTGCTTGTGTGTTTGGGCGGACTCCTGAGGGAACACAAAATGTAATCACAGAAGGTGATTACTTGCTAGCACAGAGCTGTGTGTTGATGAGAATGTGCAAGTGCTAGAAAAGCAACAAAATATAATCACAGAAGTTACCCAATGGCAGTCAGGTGCGTATGCATGTGTGTGTGTGTGTGTGTGTGTGTGTGTGTGTGTGTGTGTGTGTGTGTGTGTGTGTGTGTGTGTGTGTGTGTGTGTGTGTGTGTGTGTGTGTGTGTGTGTGTCTGCGTTTAAAGTGATAAAATCGCATCCGCAAAGTTACAAATTGCTACTTGTGAGTTATGTCAGAGGGGCCAAAAACATCAGTACACACTACAAATCCACCCGCATCAGCACTTTGTTTCCCTCTGTGCTCCTGTGTTTCTAAGTTAAATTGGACCCAGGAACTTTCATCCATGCATAATTTTGTATTTTCTGAAAAACGTTCCTGATTTTCCACCAAAGAGGGTCGATATGTGGGCTGTCGATTAACACGAATATTGATAATAAAAGTCCCTGAAGAAATATTCTTATTTCAAGGAATTTTACGGACACACCATGATGTCAAAACGTTTTACGAGGTTCCCTTACACACAGGCCTTGTCTCACCTCTGTTTCTCTTCTGATACGACATGCAATGCCGGCAAATTGCCATGTCACCTTTGCCCAGTCTTTTTATATTGGGATCTTTCTCACAGAGAAGTGAGAAAGGGAAGAAGAAGGAAAACCAGCTAATCCATGTGAACTACACGCTGAATCAAATATAGTGTCATTTTACTTTTCTAAATGTCAAGAAATGCCTATATTCTATTGTGTATAATAGCCTGACTCATTTGAAATGAGAAAATGTCAAGGAATATGTCTTTTTTTTTTTTATTCTGATCAGAATAATATGCTCCATTAATCTGTTTCAATCAACACCGTTGACGTTTGCATAAAGAGACTGCATTCAGCTGCATCATCTGAAATCAAATTATTCATTTCATCTGAATGTCTGAATCGATGATTTCCTGAGGTCTTGGTTAGTCCGTTTTCGAGTTGGTTTCAGGTCGTGTGTGTGTGTGTGTGTGTGTGTGTGTGTGTGTGTGTGTGTGTGTGTGCGTGTGTGTGTGTGTGTGTGTGTGTGTGTGTGTGTGTGTGTGTGTGTGTGTGCGTGTTTGCATGTGGCTGCGCCTGTTGCCTTCCAAGAGGTGCCATTACGTCATCAGTGACAAGAAAGTCAAAAACAGATTCCTTCCAAAAGACATTGCTCCCCAACTGAAGTCACAACAGTCATTTCATGTTGATGCTGCTAAAACTTTCATGACATTACATGTGCCTCACTGCCATATGCGCTGAAAAAATTAGTATTGTTTGCTTTGTACATTCAACATCCTCGCTTGGCTTCACTGATACCATACATACTGGATAATTTATTGTCATTTGGAATGCACTGTTTTTCACCAAGCGGTTTAATTTTTTTTGTCATATGTGTGTGTGACATCGAAGCAACTACTATAAGATGGAATTCTCCTTGTGGGTGCATTGTTTTGATTTAATTATTAAGTTAAATTCTATTATAAATATACAATTATTTTACATTCTAAAAGTTACATAATGCAGATATCCCCCTTGTGGGACTAAAAAAGGTTATCGTAATTTTTGTTGAGCTCATCATTCCAAATAAATGTTTCTTTCTTGAGCTCATTATCTGTTACCTAAATTTTTTTAAAGTGATGAAGTGAGAATTTACAAGTTTTCAAACCCATGCCGTGGTTTCATGAGCATTGTGCCACCAATGACGTGTCGTGACTTAAAATAATTAGACGTAATTTTTTTTTTATTTAGTTCTACTTAACTTCTTTCAGGACTCTGTAGTCACAGATTACTTCATATCAGGAGTGTCAAACTCATTTTTGTCGCCGGCCACATTGTAGTCATAGTTTTCTTCGGAGGGCCATTATAAGACTGTCAACCCAAAAAAATGATTTTTGAAAGTGAAGACAATTTGCAATTCTATTAATGACGTGAATTTGATGCGCAATTTGTCTTTGCGGGCCACATAAAATGATGTGGCGGGCCGTATCTGGCCCCCGGGCCTTGAGTTTGACACCTGTGCTTTATATGTATATGTGGCTTTCCAAATATATGAACCACACCATAGCTCCTTAAGTGCAAAGAAATTTCAAAAAAATAATGCAAGAGAGGCTTTACTGCCAAAACAGACGTTGCACTTGAGTTGACTGGTTTAAATCGTATAAAAGGAAAAGATGAAGTCTATATAAATTCAAGTGGTCACAGAAAAAAAATACCTTGAAATTTTCAGAGAAAGAAAGATGCCAGGCGACATCTTAATGCCCCAGAATACATGACTATCAGTGTTGCAACAGTGGCACTGATCTTCAGCAGGCTTTCATCTGGGCTGCTTAAGCAATTTACACGGTGGACGATTAAGTAACACTTTGAAAGCGGCAGACAGGGCATAGAATGGAAAATGCAAATGAAAGAAGATCAAACTAGCTATTGAATGACAATAATGACACATCTAAATATAATCATTAATGAAAATCCTACTTGTGGTGAAAGTCTATGAGAGGCTTAAAATATGGGGCGCAGCAGTGTGTTCTGCCACTTATACTCTACAGCCTTGAAAAAAAAAATTGCATATGAGGTAAAAAGGTTTAGACCTCACAAATGCCAAAAGTGCATAGAAATGTTATCAGGATTATTTGGAAAGTCAAATGTGTTGGGATATTTTTCACAAATCAATGAACACGATGGATGGATGGATGGATGGATGGATGGATGGATGGATGGATGGATGGATGGATGGATGGATGGATGGATGGATGGACGGATGGATGGATGGACGGATGGGGGGTCGGCTGGACGGATGGATGGATGGACGGATGGGGGGTCGGCTGGACGGATGATAGTTCTTTTCGAAAGTTTCAAAGAGTCACAGCAGAAGGATATAAAAACTGCATGCAGCTCTGGAGCAGCGGGTTGTCTAGCTCTGATGTAGAGGACAAAGAGCAGCAGGAAAATGTCGGAGTCACTGAAGGTCATCATGATGTCGTTGGGCCACCGCTTGATGTTTTTGAGTGCTAGCATGATGCTTTGTGGTCAGCTGAGCCAAGGGCTTGAGGAGAAACTGATTTACATGCATCTGGAGGTGATACATAACACTTGTATGGAGTTTTCCACTGGAAGGTGGTGCAGATGACATATTGCTGAAATCTCTTTAGTGTTTTATCCGCATGGCGACAGTTAATTTTTCCCAATATTAATTTTGAAGAGTCTGGCGATAGTTCATGCTGGTTTATTGTTTGCTTTGTTTCCCGTTGCAGAGGGATAGGAAACAAACCTGCGAGTGATAAAAGGGAGAAAGCCAAGATTCCAATCTCAGCAGCGCCATTTTGGTAACTCGTGAAACTTGAGTCTTGGTCCGGTCATAAGGGGGACACAAAAACAATTAATGTAAACTCAGGTGAACTATTTAACGGTGCCGGAAAGATCGACACATATGGCCGCCGAGCCTTTTTTCTGCCAGATGCGAAAGAATATCTAACAACTGCACTATAATTTTGTAAGTATAAACAGAGAATGTGACATGACTTGTCGTGCTTTATTATATTTCGGATTTCTCAAGAGACAAGGAAATGAGGACAAGACTTGTGGGAATATGGCAAGTTGCTATAAGGTACACATTGGCAACACTAACTTAAGTTGGTGTTAACATGAAACTGTCTGCTTAATCTCAAAGCCACAAATCCCAGAAAATCATCTTGCATGAAAACCTGTGGGCAAAATATAACACTTTTTTTTTTCCCACACGTATGCAGATGTCATTTTATTTTATCATTTGGTGTTCTTTTTGCTTCCTGATAAGATCTCTTTGGCCAGTCATTCTAAAAAAGCATTTCAGCACATATTGTTCACTAACAGCCTGTTTACAACACTCTGGTAGTTCCTCTCTCATATTTTACACGCTTGACCATCTTTGTAGTATTGCAGCATTTTGGCCATGGCATTTTATTGACAATATTGCTGCTGTTGGACTTTTAAAAGGAGGACGAGGTTGTGTGGTGTATTCTACTGCTTCAGATTTCATGTTTTATAATCTAAATTAGTCCCTGTTAATGACTGCCAATACTTTCTTTTTCAGAAATATTATAATTAATCACTGCGAATGGGGGGAAAATGGGTTGATAAATGTAATTTGCTGTTTAATTATCTGTACAATGTTGATTTGCTATAACTGTAGTGTCTCTATATTCTAATCAGATTGAAACTTTAAAGAAAGCATCCATGCAAAAACAAAGCAGCCAGGCAATTCATATTTCTCAGAATTGAGAGATTTCATTCAGAATGTATCCAAATAGTGGAACGATTGAATAAACTGAGATAAGAATCTGTATTTGTGGAATGAAATGCTATATTGTCTTCTGCAATACAAATATCAAGATACAAAAAAAAAAAATACCTGTTCAGATATTTTGTGGCAGATACTCATAGTAGGTTTGACGGTAGCCGGTGTGAAGCAGTTGGCTGTTTACGGTCAAAATCACACAGCTCTTCACAACATACGTGCCTGGAAATCAACAGGTCATCTCAGCGCCACTCAGCAGGGGATGCTCTTTGGGAATTAGGATGGACTGTGCTCACTGATTTCGACCTGCTGGCGAGCAGTTGTGTGTTTAAGAAACATGGCTGCAGGGGGACTTCCCAGATCAGAGTTACACGGTACCGAGCTCCAGTTCTATCCAGGGGGACACAGGCGTCAAGCTGACAGAAAGCCAAAGCAATAAAAAGCAGTGAGTGGAAAGTTTACACAGTGCCTGATTGAGCATTGTCAGGAGGATCACACGTTGCACAATCCTTCGACAGAGAGAAGCACTGAGAAAGGAGAGGTAGCTTAACCGCAGGCGGTCTTTGGGCAGGTGCTCACAAAACACAAGACTCAAAACGTTCTCGAAGTTAATATCGAATGAGAACACAAAATGCCATCGTGTGGCTATAAGTAGTAACACTGATCAACTATTTGTTACAGAGTTAATTAAATCAGAGGTGCAAGTACACTGATTCCAAATGTGCACATCAGATTTTCATCATAACGATTCAATTTTGTGGATCAAAATATTAGTTCTTGTGTTTTAATAAAAACAATTAAAAAACATCTCCCTAGTCCTTTATCCTGTTTAAGGCTTAAAACTTAATAAGTAAAATATTTTTATTTCCATGTTAAAAGATGTACCTTGTTCATGTTCACTTTTAGTGGAGGTGAAAACAGTCTCAACTTGAGCTAAGCGCTTTTGTTTACAAATTTAATTTTAATTTCAAGTGTAAATATGGATTCCAAGGTGTCACAGTCACCTACCCACATGTTGCGCACACATTCGTGCTGTAACTGTGAACGCGCGGCAGGTCATAAAACTGCTCATGATCAGTAGACAAACAGAAAGTTTAATACGTGTGAAACTTGGGAAAACCCAGAGCAGATTTCTATGCAAATATCCGTAATGAGTTCCTCATTTGAATAAACTGGCATATGATACTCCACTACATCATACTAAATTCGACTCATCATTTCCATTCTATTAAGAACCACCGCCAGTCTTCCAATTCTTCCTGTCCAAACTCAGAAAATTTGAAAAGGTCTTTAAAGCAATTCCTTCACCGACCCACAACATCTCGAATTGAGCGAGGTCAGCAGCGCCCGATTCCCATGACAACATGTTTTAATAGCAACAATGTGGAGAGCTATGATTACTTACTGTCTATAATAATACAGAGAATGATTTGATACATTGATTTGAATTAAATTATTATATTTAATAATACAAGTCGGAGATTTGTTTTGTTTTTGTGTAAACACAAAAGAACCCACTTCATTTAAGAAATGACCTTTTCGGGATAAGTGATCTACTTTTAGCTTGCTATTAATCAAAATATATGTTCACCCACAGGAACATCACAGCCAAGATAAATGGACATCTTTTAATGCCAAGGAACCCAAAATAGACAGTCATTAGTGGCAGCACCAGTAGTCAACTCTTGGTTTATGCTGTTTAATTTTCTTCCCCCAGCAGGTAACGCTCCTCAAATATCACGGCGTGTCACAAACTGGCTTGCCAACAACAGCACGATTATTTCAGTTGTCTGAATGCAACAGACCTTTTGATGATTGGCAGTTTGACAGTTTGGAAATATTTAAGGTTGTAAATTGCTAAACCTATGGATTATAACATCAATACCTTGTGGCAAAATAGAGCACTTCACAGAAACCATCTTCAATTCATGGCCTTTGGTTGTACGGTCAACTAAAACCGTTCACCTCTAAAGTCCATCCTTTCACTGTGGTGCCACGATTGCGTGACTCCAACACCTCCCCTTCCTTTGAACCTTGCATTGATTTTGTGATGATTGTTGACTTAAATGCGCCATGAGGTCGCCTCTCCTTCCAGTGCACGCTGTGTGGTGCGTCATATTGCTGTTTTGTGGAATAATTTCCTACTGCGGTGGTCAATGGGAGTAACTAAAAATACATTTGAAGTTTGAATTATCTCCTGACCACATTTCAAGGAACCTTTCCAAAAGGCCAGGCCTCGTAGGGCCATTTCATTGCATTCGATGGAACACATCAGCTTCGGGGGAAAGTAGACGCTGGTCTTGTAGACGGCATTAGTGTTTACTCCTGCAGCACATTGACAGGTTTGTACTTTCCAAAGCCAATTAGTTTGACCTGACCTCACAACTCCCACTGGTCGCAACACATTTCCTGTTTGCCCCCCTCCCCCCCTTATGCACACAGAAAATACTACAACATAGCCAGCAAATGATGGGATCCATAGATGCTCTATAAGTTACAAAGGTAATTTCAAAATGTCTCAAACAATAAGATCACTCTTTCACCTTATGCCCCCAATTTGTTTCCGGGATATTATGGTTGTTTCATGTGTGTGTGTGTGTGTGTGTGTGTGTGTGTGTGTGTGTGTGTGTGTGTGTGTGTGTGTGTGTGTGTGTGTGTGTGTGTGTGTGTGTGTGTGTGTGTGCGCGTGCATGCGTGCGCATGGGTGCGTGTGGTGTTTGTTTGCCTGAGTAAAGCTTTTTATTAAGCGAAATGTGAGCCACTCCAACCCGATCCAACCTTCGATTTATTTTGTGTTATTTTGTGTGTTTTGATATTGATTAGTTGACACTAAAGTGAGCCAACGCCGTTCCTAAATGTGGAATATCTTGGCTATAAATAAAGGCCTGTACCTCAAAGGTTGCAAAGCTGTGAAATAATAATAATAATAATGATAATATAGATCATTCCTTACCGGGATAAAGTGTAAGCCATACTTTGTGTTGTTCCTCAGTCGCATACAGTAGATCGATAAATCAATGTCAATGGGTCTGTTAAGTAGGCGGCCAGACAAATACATTAGCAGTATACTGCAGGCTTTTTTTGCGCTAAATCTGACATGTTATCATGTTTTATGATGCATAGCAGGACATTAGTTATGTTTCCGCTTGCATGCCTGCGTGTGTTTTGGTTTCCTTAGTGAGCGTATAGGAAGGTGGAGTCGCTTGCATCACGCCTGCTGTCAGTTGCAATCAGCAAGCATCATTAGCCCAGCGGTGGTGGAAAGGATATGTTACATTATTTTCAAATGATCGAGTCTACTTTTTCATTTTTAAACTTTTGTAAAACACTATTAACTATTATGGTTCATCTTTGTTTACATGAAGTACTTTTGAAGCATTTTCAATCATTTTGCAAGGGTGACTTCTGTGTACTGTCTGTATTCATTTTGATTTCTTCTTTTTGTTATAGCTCCGCCCACCTCCTTGGTTGCATGTTCATTTCTATTTGCACTGATCTATTGTTTTTCTCCATTACTAATTGGTTTATGAAGCTGTACATGCTCTTTTATTAGGATAGGCTCTAATTGATTTTCCCTTTGGTGTCAAGTATGCTTTTGGATTTAATGTGACTATTTGACAACCCAAACAATTTTTAACTAATCACCTCACTCAACACATTCAGGACTACAGACGTTGCACTGGCCCTTTCAGCTGCATCTTGTCATACAAATACATATTCATAAATAAACTATGCAATGTGTTCACCCCCAGCTGTGCTGTCCATTAGTTTGCTATGTGAAATATGAAAGGTGTGCATATGTGTGGGTTTAGTGTCTCAATTTGCTAAAGTAATGGTCTGAATAATTATTCTGCTTATTTTTGCCATCTGGCCCAGTGGACGATCACTCTGTTGTTGTTTTTAAAATATACAACCAAATGTTGAGGCGGATTGTCTAGGAGTGGGCGTCTTTCCGGTAAATTATTGGGATGCTGGTTTTGTTATAGTATTGGTATGCATTTGAAAATGAAAATATATGATGACGCGCTTCTGTACATTGTCTCGTAAAAACAGACAAATGCACACATTTTAAAAATGCATTTTTCTCGTACGTGTGCACCTGTACAGCCCTCCCAGTAGCGTTGATGAAAAAATGTGCCCCCCCCCGCTCCATCATACAAGTTGTAAATCCCTGATCTATAGGATATAATTAACCCATTTGAAACAATTAATGCTGGCAGATAGGAGCCTTATGTTGCTTCTGCACATGCTGAGACATCTTGCTCATTTATACATCAATTACTGTGGCTTAATTAATGGCCTCATTACTAATATCCATCCATTTCTACGCCGTCAGTCCAGTGCGGAGGTTGGAGCCTATCCCAGTTGACTTGGGGGAAGAGGTGGGCTACACCCTGAATAGATCACCAGTCAATCACGTGATTGACAACCGTTTCCACTTAGAGTTTGCTGAAATGTATTGGCCTTGTTGACACAATTTATCTCTGAAATAAAAAAAAAAAAAAAAAAGTAAAACAGGAAATTAGAAATTCCCAAAAATCTAATTATCTTCAGATGTTTTTCTTGATGTTGCTTCTACAGTGTATCTTGTTCAACATTCCAGAATACGACGGACCCGTGAAGATGTTTTTACATGTGCATGAGTTCTAATATTCAGCAGCAGTACACCGACGCAACATTGCTTGCCACTATAAACTGTCAAATTGGATTTCAAAGATGGCATTGGTAGATCAACTTCTACTTTAGTAATTAGCAATGCAAATGTAATTTCTGTTGTGGTTAATTGTTTTACACTGGACCAGTTGGGATGTAAGGCAAGATGTTTATCTCCTTATTGATGCCCGAGACTTGCTAAATACACAACGGGACAGCTGTTCCCTCACCACTGAGGATAATTAAACTTTAATCCATTTGATTGGATCAGGCAACAAAAGAATTGTTTACCATTGTTGGAGTGTAAGAAGATTAGAGAAGCAGAGTTGAAAAAAATAGCACGTAATGGATTGAGTGGATATATAAGCGACACAAAACAAAGTTAATGATTTTCACTTTGAGAATGGCGCCTCCCGAGACTCGAGTTTCCCGAGACTGACTGGCAGCGCACCTGTGAAAGATGAATGGTTGCTTTTTCAAACCTCTCTTCCATGTGCTCATTGGCAGCAGATCAACTACTGACAATAAATTGTTTATGATGCTGTTATTCTACCAAAGGTTTAATAACTTTTGACATTTCAAACGCAGTCTCACTGGCATGCAAATTTAGTATCGTTACATTGTGAGAGATGTTGACAAGCCAACCTTGTCAGTTCAACTTGGTCAAGTTAGGAACGTTCTCGTCGTGACCCTGTTAATCCGTAAGGAGACCAATCCTAACATTACACGCCAAAACAGTCCAACCGATTGCGATCTTGTGGGTGGTAAAAGGATAAGGAGAGGACACCCAGACCATCGAGCATATCCTCCGAGCGTGCCCCTTATCATGCAGCCTGAACAACGCTGACTTGCTGAATGTGAATCAGAACACCCTAGAATGGTTGGCTGTTTGGCGTGACAAGTTATGATGATGATGAATGCAACTTTTAAGGCATATGTAAAATATATTGTATATTTTCCAAACCGGCAAATCAGTGAAGTCAAATCACATTAAAATATGAGCACTCTCATCCTCTTTAAGCTGACAAAGCAGAAAGAAAAGCTTTGCACAATGATTGGCTGAGGCACTAATTGGGTAGTAATTAGAAAGCTAAACTTCAGGAATGACTTTTGACTTAAGGGAATGTGCAGGTGTCTCCGTGTGTGTGTGTGTGTGAGTGATAGAATTGGTTTTGTGGCTGCAGGTGGCTAATTATGCCTCTCTGTGCTTTCTTTGTTCAATATTTTTTGCTTCCTCATTAGGCATGTCTAATTAAGCTGAAGACTGTAATTGTCCTGCCCATTACAGCTATTAGCCTATATCAGCCAGTTAGGTGGTTTTTGCACACTTCCAAGAATGGAAAAGAAAGACATCAGTTGGTGTTCAAAAACTCTTTTATGCTCTAAAATGAAATGAGGATAGAATCAACTATTATTATTTGTTACGTTAACTTTCGGGAAATGTCAATGTGCAAAAAGTCATGAAGCAGAAGAGGTTGTAATATGTGGGAAGAATACAGTGATGAGTCTCACAGGCTGATTAAAAAAAAAAAAAAAAGTGGTAGCGCAGCTGAATCTTTGTACTCTGTCCCTTGCCAGATGGCAGCAGTGTGAACAGACTTCTAGTAGTAGGCGTTGTGAATCTCATTCATACTTAGAAGAGTGGTACTAATACTTGAGTCTATGTCCATCCATCTATGTTTTATCACTTATCATGTTCTCATGCACAGCCAATATTTTGTCGTGGTCAGTGGCGGAGCTAAGATTTTTTCCTCAGAGGGAATGCAGGGTGCTAAATCCCGAAAATTCTTTAAAAAACTCAGGGTTTTACGGAGAATGAGTGGAAATGATGAAAAAACTTACAGAAATATCTGAATATATCTCAAATATCTCGAGATATTTCAACTAAATATCTTAAAATGACCCACCCCACCAAAACAAAAAACCCACCCTGCATAGCTGCCTGATGCTAATCGGCTTTTGGCAAGGTTAGCTTGTACAAGGTTAGCTTGTGCGATGCGCCTTATTAACTCGTAGCTGACATAAAAATAAAAAAAAGACACTCAAATTTTTATGCACTAGGGGAGGGACAAATCATGGATCACTTGACTCTTTTAGCCATGTCTAGAAAATTGAAGTCCTGCAAGATCCACAATGGAGGACTTAATAGTTTTTAGACTCTTCAGACACGCAATCAGCGATGTTTAAATGTGTCTAATATGTTCAGAAACAATTCTCCAAATTCATTTTACTGTTCCTTTAAAGACGGGAGAAAAAGATGTGTTTTTTAACTCCGCTTTTGATGAGAGACTTTCAGACAACCTCCTTTTTCTGCCTTAATAGGCTGGTTCTGCAAGGCAGAGTTATGCAGCCTTGGAAAATAATGAATCTCTGTGAGTTCAATGTGCATTTGCCCAATTAAAATGGACACTCTCTTTTCTTTGTTTATTCCATCGTAAATATTTGTTAATTCCAGATTCCACACTAGGCCAAAAAATCGTCCTCACACGACATGTTTCTGTGGCTTCTTGTATCAGCGGGGGATATACTTGTGGCGTGCGTGTGGTGTGAAATATTGTATGAATATGAAAATGACACCCATGAATAGGCTTTACTTTAAGTTCTGTGAAAGTTTAATTTCAACCCCCTGTGGCATTTGAATCTCATCTCCAGACCTCCCGAGATTATTCTCTCTGTGCCGGCTGCTACTGTCGCTTCTCTATTTTGGTTTCACATTCTCACTGGCAATGTTCATCTCTGCTGCCGATCCACTTTTTCCCCTCGCTTTTCAGTCACTATCTCTCATGTCCCTGAACTCTCCTCATGTGCACAAGGCGCACACAAATTATGCGGTGCAAAAAAAAAAAAAAAAAAAAAAACATTTCTCTTTTTTTCTTGCTTGAAATGTTATCATTGTCATGGACGGAATGGAGCAGGGCGACCAAATGCAACTTGGACCAAGGTTTATTGGAGAACTCAAAGACAGACTATAAGACGTTCGACTAGACTAACTGAACAAAAGGACAAGATAAAGCCAGGAAACGACGACAAGAGACGAGAACAATCCGACAGGGTTGTGATACGCAGACAGGACTTATGTACGCGACAGGTAACAAGAGGGAGGTGACTGTGATTGGGAGTAGACACAGGAAGGGAGGGGCGAGCACACAAACACTGACAATAATGGGTGATTTGGTATTTACTGAATAGTTTGTAGTCATTTAGGGGATACATTTTGATGAAAATAAATGTAAATGTCTCAGAAAGAAGTGCTATGACAAGTCCGATTTCCTGCATTCTTATCTCTTTCAATTAAGTTGAGAGTTATGATTAGGCTGGAGGCTTCTTACGCAGAAGATTCTATGACTACATTGTTTTTAATAGAAGCAACTCAGTTGAACACAAAAATCCATCTCCCAAACTTTTTTATTTCCCCTTGTAGCCTCATTTGGATCATGAATCAAACTGTTAGAGACCCCGAAGCTGATGAGTTTTCAAGGAGATTTCAGTGACTTATTCCTCTGGGTGTCTGAGAAATATTCTAATTCAAGAACATAAAAAGCCAAATCTTTGACTGTGGCCTTTCTTTTCTTGGTTGTTTGGTTTAGCAACAATAACAAAAGACAAATATAGTTCAATGTAAAATACGTCACCACACATTTATATTTGGCTGATATGCATGAAGGTAACACATCATTTATTTGATCATCAATTTTAAATTCACCTCAAATGCAACTATGTTTAATTTCTGACACATTCACAGTGGCTTTAGTCTCCTGCCCAATTTTTTCAGAACCTCAAAAAAATCTCCTATCCTCAACAAATCACTTTAGTGCCTGTCTTATGTTTCTCCTGTCCAGCTTCATGATGAAAAGTCAAAAAGCAAAGAATTTTGTAATTCTGATAAACGTTCCATAAATACAGGATCTATCCAGCACACGCAAATGTGTAGTGTTTTTGCTGCAGGTATATTTCAAATATGCTTGTCTTTATGAACTATGACAACTATTGATCGATAACATTGCGACAGGAGTGGTAGCAGTTTCGAAGAATACTCTGAAAGTCATGTCATGAGAGATATCCGTAGTATCCTCAGATGTGATCTAACAAATTGGTCTTTTATCGGTTTGTGTGTTCATGTGGCTACACACACGCATTGCACGCGCACACAAGAGGGTTAATAGAATGTTTTGTTGACAGGCAAAGGTGATGTTTATTCTGATGGAAAGGGCAGTCAGGTGAATCTGATAGACAGACAACTTAATGGGGAAGTTGGGATAAAGTCAACTCAAGTGCATTCAGATAGAGTTTCTTGCATGGGCAAATAACTTGAGTGAGACGGAACAAACGAAAATAAACATGGCAAGTTTTTCCGACCGATACGCTGAGGTCTGCCTTGGCAGTCATTATACAAAAGTGAACCTAACCATCAAGTATTTAACAGTCACTGACTTAACACTTTAGAAAGAGGCATTTGCTCATTGGCTGTAGCCATTGTCATATACTATTAGAAAGACGAGAAGCTTAAACGGGAAGGTGTCAGAAAACGTGACTTCGGGGCACCGTTATCACGCGACTTCCATGGCACCTCACACGTCATTGGCTTTTTATCAAGTCTCGCGCACCGTGCTCATATAAAAGAGACTTTGCTTAGAGGTGATGCAGATGCAGGAAAACAATCCCTGAGAAATTGGAAAATACTCTAAAGTCAATTATGTGGTCTGAGACCTGGGGCCCAGGTCCCCTGCAACCCCCCCCCCCCTAGCTCTACCGCTTCTTGGAATGTGTTTCGGGCTTATTTCAGCTCAGTGTGTCCAAAGTCTGGACACTTGAGGATTTAAGGCATTTTAGAACTGATCTGCTTAGTTTATTTAACCTAAAAATATCTGTATAGTGTCAATAAGAATAATTAACTCCTTGGCAAAAATCTGATTGTCTCTTTTTATTGACCTGCATAATAAGCCAAGTTTGACATAAACTGAAGTGCAGAAAAGGGGAAGTGTAAGTTGAAGGCTCACTATGCGTGGGTCAGCAAAATGTTTTGCCGAAGAGAGCATGACGGCAAGACAGAAAGGGAAATTCTGCTTACAATGAAGTTTCTACTAATGCTGACCACTTCATTCAAAGTTGTGTGGTTATTGTTCAATGTGAAGCACAAGGAGCAAGACAAGTTTGGAGTGGGGAAATCTGTCAGGTTTTGGGTTTATGTATTCCACGTGGCCTGGTTCAGACTTTCACCCCTTCTAAAAGTATTGGAAAAGTGAGGCAAGTGTTTTCATTTTTGCTGAAGACTGAACATAGTTGAGTTTGTAAAGATGTATTCAGGGATTGAAATGAATGAGTTAATATTTTTTGCAAGATTTGTTTGCAATAACTCACCAAATTTGCATCTTTCTTTGTTGATGTGCTTCTTGGCGTTCTCACAATTTCCTGGCAGTAGCTCCCCAAATAAAAGTCTTTTTTAGAGAGACCAATTGCAATCTTCAGGCGGTCAGATGTCGCCATCATGTCGTTCATGGAGTAACCTCTTTTCAAACTCCAAAATAATGAAAACTCCTTCTCTGGGGAAATCAACTTTGGTCATTGAAAAGCTTGCAGAATTGTCTTCCAGATCCCTAAAGTGTTGCATTTCAACAGCCTTTTTTTTTTTTTTTATAATTGATTGAATTGATTCATGCTGCTATGTGCATAAACATTGTTTCACACTGACAACATCACCAAGAGCTATCTCGGGCTAGGACTGAATACTCCCTGAGGCAAACTGACCTGTGCACCCCCTTGGAAGAATTTAAGATTACACCGAGCACAATGACATTTGAAAGGCTCGGAGAACTGCCTGCAGGGACGGAATATGACAGATGAACAGAAAGACCGATTTGGAGGTGACTTACAGTATTGAAGAATCTGACTATCAAGAAGTAAGACTGAGAGGCCTAATGGGAATGTAATATCCGGCTGATAAATCTTGCGGTTGTCAGGTGCTCAGTCATCTGATAACAAGAGAAGCAGAGTTAAGAGAGCTTCCTTTGCCACCTTGTGCTAATTATAGACATATTATAATGAACTCACAATCAGAGTATCAGTATTGGGTATCGGTCACAAAACTTTTGATACCGGTACCAGTTGTGACACCCTCACTTTGATACTGGTTCCTGAGTATTCATGTTTAATACTATTTTTATGACCTCAATTTTATCATATCAGCTTTAGTATTGTGTTGCTAAAAGCAGTTGCCTCATGTTAAAAAGAAGCTTGCAAATGTCTAATAATTTCTGCTACATGCTGAGAACCTTCTCATTCGAATGTGTTTTCTGTGTGTGTGCATGAATCTTGAGGATGGACGGATGGGCGGAGGTATAGATATAGATGTGTGCAATCAACCTCTTCATTTTTTTTATGTCTGTGCACATAATCTGTCATGTCAGTTTAGCGTTGGGGACAGTAAATCAATATGCTTGAGGGCAGTTTGTTTCTGCCAAAGAAGTAGATTTTCAAATAGTGCTACTTATATAACAAATGAGCATGGCGAGACTTTCCACACTCACAAACGTTGAATTGTGTTACATTTCCAACAACACATCCAGCGACCATGGACTGACCTTCCCATGAAAAATTCTCCGATTTTCTTCAATTGCCACAATATGGTGTTGAATTAAATTATCTCTCTGTTTGCACAAGTTCTATACACCGAAAACGTATTGTATCCTGTTGTTGCAAAATGTTTAGTCAAGGACTTTAGAAAAGAGATTTCCTAGCTCTGATGGTGGCATCAATGTTTGAGGAAGAGTATCACACGGAAAAAACAACAAATGGATCATGTGAGGTGGAGGTCTTAGAAGTGTCGTTGATTAAAACCTTCAGGCTTGCTATTGAAATTGAGTTTCCCCAACCTCAATGAGATAGCGAGGCAAAAGGCGAGAGGTGCTTATGGTGAGGTGTGCTGAATGAAGATGAACTGCCAGGTAGCTGAAGTGATTTAAGATTCCCGATCACACGCCGGCAAATGTAATGTGCAGATATGACGACGCAAAAGGAGACACGGGCACGGAACGGAGAGCATATTTGAGCATGGTAAATCACAGGAAGAGGTTATCATAGAAAGCGAGAGAGGAGAGCTCACATCATCGCATTGAATTGCAGGATTGCTGTTCTGAATGATTGTGGGGGGCTGATGAACACAATTCAGAGAAACAGCCAGAACCAGATAGAAACGAGACAAGGTCAAACATCTTTTTTGGAATTGAAAATACCGTTTGGGAATGTTAACCTTTGGGGAGAAGGACACATTTCTTTTACAAAGTGAAGTGAGTTTGACATGTTGTATATAAAACAAATCTACATGAATGCATCCAACCGTACAAATCATTTTAGAATCTGTGGAGTAATGCAGTTGAGTGCCATATCTTGCTCTTGTTACGTTAACGTTTCCAAGCAGACTTGCACACACCACATATCAGCATACAGCTCACATCCTCGAGCAAAAAGGTTGAATCCGGCCTCAGGGAGTGTGAGATCTTTAATAGCTAAGCAACACGAGAAGGAGAGTTCAACGTTTGAATCCGCCAGGGGAGTTTGGGAATAGAAGCTAACGTCTAAATAATGTCTAAAATACTGCTTACAATTTAATAAAATCCAAATTCTAAATTCTGTCACCACTGGGCTACCTGTGCAAAATTTACGTTCCGGGTAAATATTCAGTCAAAGTGAACATTTAGACAAGATCTTAAGACCAAACTTTATCCCCAAAAAATATAATTCTATCATAATTCAAAGTGATAGCTTAAAATATTTATGATCATCATCTACGCTTGACAATCAAGGTCAGTCTACCACTGTCGACTTGATAAGGTTCTTGTCAGACTTCTACACGCTATCTTCTGCGTTTTTTTTGTTTTTTTTATCTTGAATTACGTGCAAATTTACCGTTTCCATAACTGCCTAATTAATTAGAGTTCCCCCATTTGGCTAGTTGAGCTACTTTGTTGTTTGAAGCATTAGCACATCATTTAGCAACACAGGACCAAGTTTGCAGCTCAGAAGATTAATGTCGAGTCTTTTGAGCGTGTCGAAATGCTGACATCTTAACAGCAGCACCTGACAAGACATCAATCAGTTCTTGATGCTCCTTTTTGTTTACTCTTCCCTCTGGTTTGTCTTTGTATCTTCCCGCCTATCTTTTTGCTTCTAAAGTTGCCTCTTGAGTGTTTTGTTCTATATAGATATTCAGAGAGAGAATGTGCACCTACACAATGTCGACTGGTACACACACACAAAGGGAAAAAGAATAAATCCACAAAACCTATTATTGTGTAGCAATGTGTGATTGAACTTGCTCTTGTGTAGGTCTGAAGCATCTGGTGTCACAAAAGACAGCCTGTAAATTCAGACTGAAAATGTAAGAAATCAGCCTTGGGATATAAAAGCTGGTACTTGTGACAACATTCTTAGAAAAAATAAATTTGTGGCTTAACTCAGTAATAAGAATTATTTATTCATATTTATTGTCATTTTCTGCTTATTTTGCTCAGGGTCACAAGGATACTGGAGCAGTGGCATGGTGGCCATTGAGAATTTCGAGAGGTTCCCCGAACGGCTGGTCTATTTCCAGGCACGAGTAAGGAAGCAAACCAGTGTCTCTCCCAGTTATTCCTCCAATTGCAATTGCTTTCCAATTTCATTTCTTTCTGATGAGCGAATGACTCCAAACAACTTATCTGTGATGAAGATGTGATGGTTGACGTTTTAAAGGCATGCAGTTTACTGCTTAGCGCGAACATCTTACTGATCTTAATGACCCATGAATTGCATTGAGATGTGCAATGTGAAAAAGCCTCAAGGGTGTCAAAAGCACTTCTGCAAAATATATGGAGCTTCCAACTGATCATTTCCTGCTATGTTGGGAAAAGAAGAATGAGACAGCACACCAACCCACGCCGCAGAAAATACCATTAAAGCTGTGCTTGCCATCGGTGTGGAGAGAATAAAATTCATTGCGTGGCCACCATCATCCACTGACCTCAACCCTTTTGACATCTTGTGGAAAGGAGGTTTTATCAGAGTGGACGGCAATATACCTCCAGACTCTGGGAGGCAATTCTTGTTTCCTGAAACGAGGTGTACTACAAGGAGAAACTATCCATGGGCTGTTTTTAAGGTGATAACAAAGATGGACTCCTACAGCAAGCCAAAATGGGACTCATGGCTGAGGTAGAAACGTTTTGGGGGTTATCATTATTTCTGCGTAACTTGTAACACTCTATTTTCACTTTTCAATCATTTGAATAGGGCCAGGGGAAGATCTCCACCCATCCAGTTGGTTTTGGTAACAAAATCCTGAATGGAAGCCATGAATCCAGAAATATATGTAAATTGCACTGACTATTTAGAAAAATTAGTGGATCATTAAAAAAAAAAAAAACAGCATATGCCCAACATGAGGCATCTTCTTCAATATGACTGATAAAATTAATCCCCTCTTGCTGTTCTGCATCGACCAC